>NC_079339.1:47928999-50328999 GCF_029582105.1 Oenanthe melanoleuca
ACTCTCTCTGCCTGTCTCTCTTCTCATCAGATTACTGGAAAAATCTAACAGTCTCTCCCTCTCTCCTTTTTTTCTTTTCAGGTTGGTAGCACACTGGAGGGGCTTAGACTGAAACAGTTTAATTTTCATATTCTTTACTAGAGTTGGTGAACACATCCTTATTCTCAGCCTTTGTGGGGAATGATGGGTAGACTGTGTGGTTACAGATGGTGATTCAGGAATCTGATTCACTAAGAGAAAAGCAAAATATAAAGCAGCAAAACTGAGAGGAAGCCAGGAGACAAAGCAGTGGTGCCTGGGCATTTTCTGAGGAGCCTTTGGAGGAGGCTGAACTACAGTGTTCAGGTTTACGGGCAAGAGCACAAACATTCCAGTTAGAATGGATGCAACTGAGGATACAGCATCCCATATACTTAGTTCTTGCAAAACTTCAACTAGCATCTCTTCATGTTTTGTATCACTGTCCATTCTGTTGGAATCCAAAAGTTGTAAAAAATGTCACAGAATCAGAATGGCTTGGGTTTGAAGGGACCTTAAAGATCATACATTTCCAACACCCCTGCCAAGATCAGGGACACCTCTCACTAGATCAAGTTGCTCAAAGCCCCATCCACCCTGACACTGAACGCTCCCAGGGATGGAGAACCCACAATTTTGTGGGCAACCTGTTCCAGTGCTTCACCATCCTCATAGTAAAGAATGTTTTCCTTACATGTAGTTTAAATGTACTCTCTTCCAGCTTGAAGCTGTCCCCCTTTGTCCTGTCACTATTTGTTCTTGCAAATAGTTTCTCTCCATTGTTCTTGTAGGCTCCCTTCAGGTTCTGGAAAGCCATAATTTGGTCACCCCAAAGTCTCTTCTTGTCCAGCCTGACCAATTCCAATTCTCTTGGTCTTTTCTTGTAGTAGAAGTGCTCCATCCCTCTAATCATCTTGGTGTCTCTCCTCTGGACTTGCTCCAACAGGTCAGTCCTTCCTGGGCTGGTGACCAAGGTGGAGTCTCACAAAGCAGAACAGTGGGTCAGAATCCCTCCTTGCTCTGCCACACTTCTTTGGATGCAGCCCAAAGCACAATTGGCTTTCTGGGCTCCAAGCACACTTTGCTGTCTCATGTCCAGCCTCTCATCCACCAGCATCCCTAAGTCTTTCCAGCAGGGCTGCTCTCTGCCTGTGTTGACACTGGGGGCTGCCCTTACCCAGGTGCAGCACCTTGCAGTTGACCTTGTTAAACCCCTGATATTCCCATGGGCCCATTGCTCAAGCTTGTCCAGGTCCCCATGGATGACACCCTGTTCTTCAGGTGTGTCAGCCACACCACTCTGTTTGGGGTCATCTGCAAATCTGTAGAGGGTGCCCTTGATCCCTCCATCCATGTCATGGATGAATGGATACTACTGAATGAAACTGGTCCCAGGACAGATCCCTGAGGGACAGCACTTGTCACTGAGGCCCATTGGGATTCTGAGCCACTGACCATGACCCTCTGGATCAGATTGTCCAGCCAATTTCTTCTCATCTAAAGCCCATTCACCAAATCCATCTCTCTAACTTAGAGAGAAGGATGTTGAGGGGGCCATGTCAAAGGCTCTACAGAAGTCCAGATAAATTACACCTGTGACCCTTCCCTTATCCACTGATGCAGTCACTCCATCATAGAAGGCCACAGGCTGATGAGGCAGGACTTGCCCTTGGTAAAGCTCTGCTGGCTCTCCCAAATCACCTCCCTGTCCCTGATGTGCCTTAGCAGAGTGTCTAGGAGCATCTGTTCCCTGATCAGTAATTTCCAGGGTCCCCCTTTCTAACCTTTTTAAAGATGGGCACAACGGGTTCAAAGCCCAGTTACCTTGGACTTCACCTGACTGCCATGACTTCAAATATCGTGGAGAGTGTCTTGGCAACTGCATCAATCATCCCTCAGAACTTTGGGATGCATCTTATTAGTCCACAGACTTATATTCATTAAGGTTTCTTGGGTGGTCATGAGCCACTTACATTGGGAAGCACTTTTCTCACAGTCCTCATCCTGCTGTCCATCCACTTGAGAGGTGTGGGAAAACAGGTTGCCTTTTAAAGACAGGCAAAGAAGTTGAGTACTTCAGCCTTCACCTCATCCATTGTTATCAATTTTCCATCATTTGTTATTGAGGGGCATAATTCTTCTTCACATCTTCTTTACCTTCATTTTCTGGTTAACATACATGTAGAAGCCCTTCTTCTTATTCTTTGGGGGGTAGATTTGTAGGTTTTTTGTTTGTTTGTTTTCATTTAGTTTTCTGTTTTGTTTTGTTCTGTTTTTTTTTAATAATTAAGAAGTATCCTTCATCCTATTTGGAGACCAAAAATCAACCAGAAAATATGAATCATTTCATGTGTGAAGATACTGAGTAGAAATATTTCTGCCATTCCCTTAGAAAAGATGCTTGGTGCAAGTATGAAGCTACAGGCTACTTTCTTTCTCTTCTTAAAAGCTTATCTAATCAAAAATTTTGGTTGGAAAAAACAGTAATATGGGTTGAGGAAGTAAGTTGATTTTGTAGGGATTGACTTAGCAAGATAAAAGCATCTTTTGGGGGAATGAGATGGTCATATAGCAGCAAAAAAAGTATAATCTTTTAATAACAGGAAGAAAACTTGAAAAGTTCTGCAGACTTCAGAAATTAGGCCAAGAATTAGATTCATATTCTTGATGTTCACTCCTCTAAAATGGTTTGTTTTTTAATTTTTCATCTTAATTAGTCATGTCTTAGTATCAAATGAATCAATTAGTCAAAATGTCTTAGTATCAAAAATGCATATATTTAATATTTGCTTTCAACATATACTCACAACTCTTACCCTTAGGTGTGAACAGACCAGATCACAGAGGGGAGACCTGGACCCATGTGAGAAGGGGAAGATCAGTAAATTGCATTTCTGTGAAGTTGCTGGTCTTATTCTACAGTTGCTACATGCATCTGGATAAATTAGCTCAAGCAATTAAGTAAACAAATTTTTTTTTCCACCTGAGGGGTCCACAGACCTGCTTCATTTGGTCCACTAATTTTCAATGATTTCACCCAGGCTGGAGTAAGAAAAATTAGCTGTCCTGGCAGCTCCTGAAAATCAGCAGCTGACAAACACTTGCTAGGACATCCATGTCTCAGGAATGCAGTCTCCCACTCATCTTAAATGTGTGGATTTCCTCTGCTTGTGGCTGGCCAAAGGTGCTCATAGCCTCTAGGGATACTCCCAAACAGTTTCTGTCCCAAAACATTATGGAAAAACATGGAAACAGGAAGTTTATGAAGAAGTCTTTTATTCCTTGCTGAAGGAGAACTTGATGGATAATTTTGTGAAATTGTGATTTTAATAGAAATGCTCACATATTGGCCTCAAAGTACTTATGCCCAAATTTTAGCGTTTTGGTTTGTTTGTTTTGTTGGTTTTTTAAATTTCCAGTATATTAAAGGCAAAGTTCCCCTCAGGCCTTCTGGCCTGAGAAGTGTTGTATGGAGCAGTGACAAAAGAATAGTTGAAAATAAGCAAGTTGAATTGTTGAAAGGCATGAAGAAGTCTGGCATTATTCTTCACTCATTCCTTTCAATGCCATGGTATCTGAGGTTGGACAAGGCAGCCCCAGTTTACTCAGCTAAAAGGTGGGAGTGATAATAGTACTGCAAGTGAGTTGTTGAGAGATTTATTTAATTAATGGTACCAAAAGACTTCAAAATCCTTAGCTAGATAATGCCCTAAAAGTATCACATTTCCTTCAATAAAGTTTGCTTGCCAGCTGGGAGTACCTGCTCAAGATACAATTTACAGTGTTACACAAATTAGAAGATACATAACAAGGAGAAATAAGAAAAATCATTTTGGAGTACTAATTTGATTTTTTAGAGAATTCTTTAGGCTGGTGACTGTAGATCTACCACACAGACTGAGGAATCATTACAATGATTGCAATGCCTTAAAGCAATGGGCAAGCTCAGCATTCAAGGCTCTTAATTAGGAACACTGAAAATAATATTTGTTCCTTCTATGCTCTAGAACCAGCACTCTAAAGTATCTCCCTAATATAAAACACATTATTTTCCTTCTTTCCTTTTACCCTGGTACAAATTACAGTGGAACTCAATAATGAGTAGATAGAGCTGAATTTTTCAGTTACAAAAGGAAGCAGATGAGGTAATAATTGCTCTTGCTTTCTCTTTTGAGGGATACCTCACTCAGTATTATGGCCTGAGAGAGTCACAATTAATTGATATTATAGATACAAGTTTGGGAGTGCTCTAATATTCAGAGAGCTTTGTGCCCAAAACATCACTTATGAAAATCGACTTCATTATTGTCTTTATTTTAACTGGTGTTCAGAAGAGAGCAGAGATGTGAGGAATGCTGACTTAACCTGGGCTTTGGTCTCTGCTGTTACCTTCTGCCCCAGATTTTATTTAACTAGTTTGATCCTTCCTTATCCTTCAAGTCTCTCTCATTTTTTTTTATTACTGTCTTGGGTCTAATCTCTCTTTCCTGGTCTTTCTGTCCTGCCTTGTTTTTCCACTCTCAAGGTCCCTCTTTCCATGGTTTCAAGAGGGCAGAAACCTCCTGCCAGTCATCCACCAGAATCTGGCAGCTGGTGTTGGTGCATCAGAGACAAACACGTACCTGCCATAGTGAAATAACTTCCTAAGGGCCAAATTCTGCTTGCATTAGTAATGCAAACAGTGCCATTAACTTCACTCTGAATTGATGCTGTTAATTAACATGGTGTTATTTTTCTGTTATTTGTGGTTCTTTTCAAAAGTCATCAAAAATCAGAACAAAAAAAAACAATGTAATAACGTTCTACAAATTACTTTAATTATGGAGTAATATTAAAAGGTATCTAAAAATAAATTAAATATTTTCTTCATGTTATTCCAGTTTTGCAATGCTGTGGTTGCCAGAGCATAGTTACACTATTGCAGTGAAACAATGAGGGTTCATGAGATTCTTATATTCTTCAGTTTTTCGCCACACTATATAAGCTCTAAAACCCAACAACAACAACAAAACAACACCTCCCAAACCCCAAACCACAAAGAGATATTTAACTGATTATTTTACATGCTGACAAGGCACTTAATTCCAGATTTTACAACGTGTTAACATTTTTTCTTGGTTTTCTTTTTTTTTTTTTTCTTTTTTTTTTTTTTTTTTTCTTTTCCTATTTTTTCCCCCCTGATCTGGGGCCACAGCCTAAAATAGCAGAGGACCAAGACAGGTTGTGGGGCTAGTTGCACTGGATTTTTAGAAGCCCTTCCACTCATGACAAACTCACAGATGCCAATGCTGCAGAACAATGGACACATGCTTATTTTTTGCCATTTCATTTTTACTCTTAATTCTGATTGAATGTAAGATTTCAAATAAAGGCTTGAAAAATTTTACCTGAAAGAGGAAAAAGCAAAAAGCTGTGAGAAAAAGAAAGCAGATTTCCACTGGAGACTGTTTAACAACCTGAACTAGAGCTGTCAGCACCATGAACCTACTGCTATAAGATCATGCAGATCTCTTGTCACATCCCAGAGTATTTGCATGCTCTGCTCTTTGCCACATCTGAAATACTTATTCTTGATCTGGTTTTATTTCAATTCTGCTCCATGAGAACCACATTTTCTTTTAGCAAAGCAGAAGATATTTGTTAGAACATTTTATAATTCTTTATTTAAAATGGCAAGATATTCAGTTCCTTCTTGGATATTAAACATTATCCTCATGGTTACAGATGAGAGAGGCACATGTCTCAAATTCAAGATTAATCCTTTCCTCAGGTGATATATATAAAGGGAAATTTCCAAGGTTAAGTGTACATCCTATGCAGTTTTAGCTGATTACAGTTTTATGAATGCAATTTTAAGAGGCGCTTAATTCCCACTGAAACCATCAAAAATTTCCATCTACTAGTGCACACCTCGCTGTTACAGACTGTTTTTCAAATGGACCTTTATTTCCAGTAAAAAAAAGAAGCTGCAGTTCTCCCCCAGCAAATCTGTGGAATCATTCCAGCTTTATAAACTTCCTCTCTTCTTTACCCCATGAGCCCAGGTAAATGTGGAGGGCTGTTCAATAAATAAGCAGAGCTCAGAGCACCCAGAAAGCACCAATGAGAAATTCGGCTGATGGCGCTGGCTCACTAAAGTTATACTCACCACAACAGACAAAACATGTAACTATTTTCAGTCTCTACTGTCTCAGTTCCTTTTTCCCTCACAGGTAGGCAAGGCAGCAGTCTATTTTAGGCATTACAAAATCATTTCCATGGTGGGAGGGACTTGTGGAAAATTACACCCTGTTCAGAGGGGACAGACACAGTCTGGCAGCATCCTCTCAATTCTAGAGGGGGTAGGTGTCTAACTCCTCAAAAAAGAATATATTTGTGCAGGTTAGGATTTTCTCTACCCCCATATGCTCAATAAATTCAGCCAGAGGAAGTGCTGAGGGGATTTCAAGCAACATCTTTATCATGGGTTAGTAAAGTGCCGAAGGCAAGTGTAATCAACCCCATGATTCAAAAGAGAAATGACTCAGAAGAAACAGACTGTAAAGGGGATTTTTTTTCTTAGAGGACTCCCACACAGGACCCTATGGTTCTCCCATACTCCACCATGAAGTGAATAGTGCTCCCAACAGCTAGAATGTCTCCACAAAAAAAAAAAAAAAAAAAAAAAAAAAAAAAAAAAAAAAAACGAAAGTGTGTTATTTCCTGTTTTCTTCAAGCCCCAATTCTGTGAGTGCTTATATGAAGTTGTAACCTGTTTCTAGCTGGAATGGCAACACAGATGATTATTTTGGGTAAGACTGCAGATAGCAGAAACTCTCATGGTGCTGTCTCCCCCACAAGTAATTTTCTTTTTCCATTCAAGCATCCTTTTCTCCTTGCTCCAATATTTACTCCAGCCCTTCTATTTCCCAGGATGACATCTGCCCTGGGATCTGTGTATAAAGTTCCTGAACTGTACGTAAAGTCATGACATTATAATGTAAGAACTTTTGACATTCACAGAACTCATTTACATTTACAAGCATCATCCAGAGAATCTCACAAAGCCCAGTGAGCTGCCTTGGAGAAGTGTTTATCAGTCTAGCCTGTTTTACAGGTGAGGAAACTGGGGCAGAAGTTTTCCCAAACCTGACAGAAAGCTTTTTCCAAGGCCAACTAGTGAGCCAGAGGTGGAAGGAAGAGGATAACCCAGGAGCTACTGACTCCAGCCATGTTGTCACTGCACCAGGCAACTCTGTTTCAAAATGAAGAAGCCTTTTCATTACAGAACTTAAATGTCTCAAAATCTGATAATTTCAATAGCTCTATTCTCTACTGCTTTCAAGAGGGAGAGATTTCTGATGTTTTCCATCCATCAGTAAGTGAAAACATCTCAGGACTCCCATGTACATGTACAGTGACATTTTTTTCCCTCCTTTCCAGCAGGTGGAAGTGGTAACAGACTCAAGAAAGAGCTATTCCTTGTTGAAGTAATTGAGGGCAGCAGGAATAAGAGCCCAGGAGTGTTCAAATGCTAACAAGAATGTATCAGGAATACATACAACATTTAGCAATTCACAGAAATTCAAGGTTGTCGAGTTCTTGTGAGTATTGCAATATATTATGAGTAACTTAATGACCTAATTTAAACAATTCTTTCTCTGCATTTATTAGGTATTGTGTATCATCTTTTTCCAGCTTCCAAGAATACAGTGTCTTGCAATTGAAATTTGTGAATGATGTGTGCCACAGGCAGTGGGCGATGAGAATCTCAGTTCCTATTGAAGAGACAGAGACAGAACCAGTGTAGGAGGTCGAGTTTCTCTTGTAGTTTTGTGGCCACTCAGTTGCAAAGTCAGCAGTACCAGAATCTAATGTTTCTCAGGTTATTCAGGGCTTGAAATCTGGGAGTTCTGCTGGCATCAGTTTTTCTTGCAGGATCTCTGCCACTTGAAGTGGTAGATTCCCAGCAATGTGTATCTTTACTCTTGTGTTTTATTCATCACTGGTCTAGAAGATAATTTTCATTATATGATAGCTGTGCAATTTTTTTTGCTAGTTTATATTGAACTCCAATGACTCTTTATTTTTATTGCCTGGAGAAAGTTTTGCAGTTTTATTTCCTGTAAAATGGAAAAGCATAGTACTATGAAAATACAGAAAAGGGAAAACTCATGAAATGTAATTAATTGTTTAAAAGTCATGAACCTTAAGTGATTTTACCTTCCAGAATATAGCAATAATATTGTTATTTAGTGAGAACTTAAAAAAAACTTCTAACTTTCTACCTTCTGTGCCTCTTAGCGAACTTATCCCTGTCACTGTCATCACCACCTCACACTTCCTTATTGTTGTCCCTTTCCAGTTTGCAACATTCTGTACATCCTAAAACCCATATGCTGGCTTTGAGCCTGAAAAACACAAGCCTGATCTTTCTGATGTGGAAGTTTCTAAGTGAAACAAAAGCTTAAGAAAGAGGAGAAAAATTATTGAATAGAGGAAACAGCCAAGAGCAACTGCTCCAATTGACTGCGGAGGGCAGTCATCCTGGTTTTGGGGTGGCTGTTTCACAGTGTAGAGTGATATGGCCTCTGGTATGCCTGTAATAATAATGGGGGAAGAGAGATGCACCTCTCCCTTCCCAAAAGCCCACATCTGTTTCAACTTCAGTGAACTACACACACCTGACTCAACTATCCCAACAGCACTATAGCACTGAGTGTGCCAACAACCCACTGGGCTGATCAGTGACTGCCAAACCCAAAAGTGTCCTGGTACAGCCCTACAACAGAAAACATCTCACTGCCACTGCTGCTGCCACAAGGCAAGGAGAGCAAAATCACAGGAAGAAGAAAAAGTGGGGAAAACACAGGAACAAGCAAAAGTAATAGCCAGGTGTGATTTTCTGTTGGTTTATGAGGTATTATTAATATTTGGAAATGCACCATTGGCTCATAGGAGGTTGAAGAAAATTTGATAGACCTATGTTCTTTTGAAATCTAAGATTCTGTCAAAAAATGAAAAGCTTTGTGAAACTGGGCAGGTTTTGCAACAATTTCATTTAGTGGAGACTTTTCTGATGATTCCAAAACATCCCATTCCTACACTTTTGGAATTAAACACTTGGACTTGTCACTAATAAAGAAACCCAGCTTTAAAAATTTCAGATAATAAATGTATCAACATTAAAAATTAAGCAAGCACTACAATGTGAATGCCTTGAAATTATGATTTTCTAATATTTAACTTCATGGAGAGTTTGACAACAAGCTTAATTTTTCCTCAAAGTCAGAGCCAGTTTTGTATTCTTAAATTCCTTTGTGAGGTAGAATATCTACTTTCTACATAGTGTTAATGTTTCACAAGGGCAAATGTTGTCAAAACCTGATGAATAGGAGAACAGGGCAATTGTGCCTCTGAAGCTTAATTGGAGTAGAATCATTCAAGTAGGGATTTCAGACCCTCTGTAACTTGTTTTCCAGGATAATGAGATGCACAGAAGGGAACTTAGATTTCTCTGAATGAAAAATTTTAAGAATCTGGTTACATTTTATGGCAAACTCAGACTGAGCTTTGAATTTCTCATGAAAATTTATTGGAAGTTGATGTGAAAGCAAGTTTTGTATTACATACTATGTCCATTCAAAAGCTTTGGTTTCTAACATCAGAGGTGAAAACTTGCTTCCACTGGGTGGAATTTAATTTGGTTTGAATGAATTCTTGTCCCTGTCTTTCCACTCATCCCTTTGTCTTCTTCTAGGTCTTTTTTTTTTTTTTCTTAGTGCTGTTTTGATACTGGTGTATTTTCCCATTCCTGGGTGAAAAAATGTTCTCCTCCTCCTTCCTGCAGCCATTTGGAGCAGACAGCCATTTCTCTGTCTGCCCATGATTTTTCATATGTAACCTGAAAATAAAAATTAAAAAGCTTTTTCTTTTGACATTCTGAATGTTACTCCCATCTTGTTATTAATGGGTTTTTGTTATTCTTCAGTAAATGTTTCATTTAACACAGTAAAGCCTTTTGGGGTAGCCTTTATATGATAGAAATTATAAAAATGGATTTACATTGTGTTGTGAATGATGATACTTAAACTACTCATATGCCTACATTCTTCCTCAACCTCTAGTCCTTTAATAGAAGAGAATGGAACATACTTAAGGAAAACAAGATTAATTTCCTTAAAAACCTCTAAGCTAATGCATTGTTATGTTTGTTACTGTGGTTTCTGTGAGAGGAGAGGAAGATGGATAACAATGTGGGCACTTCTAAAGCAAAGCATTTCCAAAGCAATACCCACATCAGTGGCTGTTTTCTGCACCAGCTTTCTGCTTCCTTCCTTCCTCTTCCTCTTTCTGCTTGATTCATGACAAAATGTGAGATCCTATGCAGCAGGAAAAAATAATTTTCTCACATGGTGGAATTTTACTGATCTCAGAGTGTGAGTGGGCTACCATGGCGCACTTGTGTGTGCTAGCAGAGACAGAAGCTCTGTATGCAGGACTCAACACCAGTGTAATGTATCTGTGCCTAGATCCTCTGAAAATCTGACAAATATTAGGAAGAAGATGTAAATTTTGATGCTAAAAGTTTGCCATTCAAATATCTGTGTCTTTAAGCAACTTGAAAATTAAGAGACTTCTTTTTCAAAAGCATGATCAACAATGCGCGTTACCTAAATCAGTCTCCAAGATCTTGTCACTAGCCAGACTAATAATCCAATATTCTTTCAACAGTCTTCACAATAATGGACATATTTTCAGCTTCCTCAGGTCGGGCAACTTATCAAAGAGAACTATGTGGCTCCATGCAGAGCTGCAAGTGATTCTTAGCAGCTTACCCTCCAGTACCTCATGCAGGGACTTGTGCTACATTCCCGTGGATTATGGACTTCATCAGAATCTTTGAAATGAAGTAGTTATCCAATATATACAGGGATCTCACAGGCAGCTAAAACTTTATTGACACTGGGGGAGTGCACACATTTATTTATTAAATAAGAAAACATCTTATGCACATGCCCAGAGACACATGAGCACACACATGCCATCAGAGAACATGGGGATAAGGAAATCTGCAACATTATCACCTGAGGTAGAAGAGATGAGGGAAAGAGACTTCTGTGCACCACACTTATTTTACCCCTGCTTTTCATTACGTGGATAACCTTAGAACTGTTCTTGTTAGCATTTAGAAAAAGGGAAAAATCTAGCCTCCTGCAGGGGAGCTATTATTGCTAGACTGTACTAGCATTATCTTGCTTATGGGGGGGCATATTGTTTATGCAGTCTATTTATCAGTGTAGGAATATATCTACCAATATAGCAATATCTCTGCAGTAATGGCTTACAAGAATAAAAGAGTTTTCATGAACACAGAGTTGCTGCCTGTAGCATGTACATCTGAGATACTAAAGGATTATTTACCTATCATTAAGATATGGATTTTTTTATCTAGTCCAGTTTTTCTTGCAGCAGAAATCATATTAAACTCTCTAGCTATTATATCTAACATCCATTGGGCACCTTTT
The DNA here is from genome assembly GCF_029582105.1 of Oenanthe melanoleuca. Lineage (NCBI taxonomy): Eukaryota > Metazoa > Chordata > Aves > Passeriformes > Muscicapidae > Oenanthe > Oenanthe melanoleuca. The sequence continues at coordinate 47,940,525 of NC_079339.1, forward strand.
CATTCTGGGTAACCTAATATAAATGAAGAAAATAAATCCACAGCAATTTGTTGAGGCTCCTTTTTCCCCCTGCCCCCTCCTTCTTTTTCTGAATTAAATTCACATAATAAAATCCAAGGGTTGCATTTCACTCACATCCACTTCAATTAACATGCATGACTTTGTATGAAATTTTTAATGGAAAAAAAAAGCTAAAACATAATATTTTTAAACCGTTGTGTAGGGTAAAAGTGCTGCACACAACACAATGTGCTTATATGTCACACAACAGTCAGATGGGCTTTAAAATTCAGTGTGAGCCTTCCAAGTGCTCCATTTCTCTCATTTTTTTCCCATTATGGGGTGTCTTTTAAGAGATTTTAGTGATTTTAATTTAATGAAATATTGTTCTATAATGTTGCTTTAGGAAGGTGTTTGCTTGTCTGAAACAACCTGGGCAATATAACAATAATATAACAAAACCATTAATAATAGTAGACATATAATGGCTGAAATGTCTATACAATAGTAGACATATAATGGCTGAAAACCACAGTCAGTCAAGAGATTCTAACGCAGTATTTGGGTTTTTTCTCTTTAATAGTGGATTTCTGATGAATGGTAAATTTTTATATATTTTTTAACATTGCTTTTTGTTTAAAATTTCCAATTTGTGCTGAAAGACAAAGGGTAGTTTGGATACTGATAAAATAAATTCATAGGAAAATTGTAAACAATGAAGAAATGATTTAGTAATATTTTTCACTAGGGAGAAAAATATTTTCTGAGAATAACATATGAGGAGTAGATGTAAAATTTGACTTCATTAGTCCATTAACTGTATGTGCAAATCAGCTCATTTTCATTGCCTTTTTGGTGCCCCAGTTTAAAGTGTCCCCCACTTATCCAAGGTGGGTCTAAAAGATAATAACACAGAGACTCCTGGTTATATATCATATTCTGCCTCCCTTCTGAAACTTTTGGTGTTTGGCATCTGGGGCAGCATTGGCAGAGCAGAAGGAGAATGAGATTTCTCCCATCTTGCTGCATGCAAGACATTTGCAGCAAGGAAATAATGAAAATTATTTCTAGTGTCTCACCTTAGGTTGGCTGAAAAAATTGTCCTGTGTCCATATAAAGAAATCTTTGATTATGCCTTATGGCACTGGAGCAAGAAGATGTTGCACTTTTAGTCAGAGCTTGGAGTCAGAGACACCTGTTCCTTCATGTGAATAACATAGAAGTAGGCATCCTGTTTGGGCCATGGATCAACCTGCAAAATCATGAGTTTTTCCAGCTAGGTATCTCACATGATGACTTCAACCATCTGAAGTGATTCAAAGGGGTATAACTCTGCATGTTATCTTGGCTGTGTCCTGTTGGGGGGGTCTTTGTTTAATTCAGTTGTATGAGGGTTTCAGCCCAGGTCCCTCCCAGGCTGCCCCTTTCGAGTCCTCCTAGAGGAATAGTGGCAATAACCAGGGTGTTACAGGAAAGACACATGGACCAAGCTCCTCCTGGGAGACAGTGCTCTGCACAAGTCACAGAAGAAAAAGGGGACCAGAAAACACAGGGGTTTCAGTGGTACCCAGGGGATCAAATTAGTTTTTTTCCTTCAAATACTGGAGGGATCTATTTGTTCTTTATTGACCTTTCTTCATCCTAATCCCTTTTTCTTTTGTAATAGATTTAAGAGAATGAAGTCCTCCTAATAAGGCTGATTTGAGAAAATTAGAGACTCTGCTGACTTATTTAAGGGCATGTGTCAACCTAAATGTTACCTTATTCCAAACCTCTCCTGCAATACAGTCATATCTCCTATAATAACTAAACACCACTGAAATACTATAGTCAAGTCTTGTGTTCTACTTTTGTAGATGCATCATATACATACAATGATACTATGTTTATTCGTTCTGTTTATTGGTTTGAACATGATTTTTAATGTGTAACATAAAAAGAGGTTTTCAAGTTTAATTGGACTGTCAACCCCATAATGCTCATCTTTATCTCTGGCCCCTTTTACTTCCAGACTAGCATTTTTTTATAGGATAGCCACACATAATAAAGCATCCAAACAACTTTTTCACGTCATCTTCAATGAATTCAAAGGATGCAACAGTTTGCACACTCCTCTGCACACATTTTATTAATCCCACTTTCATTCTACAAGGCTACAGCGAATCATGTCATAAATATCTGTCTTGCACTCATGAGTCAATATATTATTTTCTTCTATGGTCCCCCCTCCAACTCGTAGCTTAAAAAATCTGGAAAAAAGTGTTCTGTGTTCTATTTTCTTATTTTAGTAAAATTTTAAAATGTTACAGAAAAAACACTTCCAAAACTGACAACATCTCTCAATCATATGGTGTTATTTTTAGAAAATCAGAGAATATGATTATGTACAATAAATATATAAGATCAGGCTCAAAGCTGGCATAAAATAGACACTTAAACAAATGGATATATGCCATCTTGCACCTATCAATGCTCTGTTCCAGAGAACATGATGCTGAAAGCCTCTTACAGCATTATATAATTTTTAGACTCACCTAACTGATTTTATTAAATTAGTTTTATTTGACCTCATGTCAAATATCTTATTTTTGAAAACAGACTTTTAAATATTCACACAGTTCAAGCTGAATCCATATGCAACTGTTTGTGTGATATTGAGTGTGTGTAAATTAAACAGTGTTTGTGAACCCTATCAGCCTTTGCTGACCACAAAACTGAAGACAGTAGTTTCCTCAGCTGGACAAAATTTCTGTTCAAAATCTGTTCCACTGGACTGTATATCCAGGATGAAACTGTCTTTTGCCCTCTTCTTTTCCCACACATCTTGTCACAATAAAGATCTGGGTACTTCATGTCATCATTTGTAATTTGATGCTAAATTATTGGGATATGGAAATACACTACCCTTTTTGTAATAGGATTCTCTTCTTGCTATGTTCTTTCCTTGAATACTTATTTTTCAGCCAGTAGGTCATCAACAATAGATGTGAGACTCAGTCACCAATGACATATGTGAGAGCTACTCTGAGGAGACCATACTCATCTTGTGGTCAGATTGGTGCTTAGATTTTAAGCCTAAGAGTTAAACAAAAACCAGAAATTTTTATTTTTGGTTCAATAGCCCAACAATTCTTTAGACTGTTCTCAGCAGATTTTTGGCCCTGAGTAGTGGCATGTGGCACAAACTGACTTGTGATATTTTTTTTCTGCTTTGGATGTCAGAGGTCTTGTGAGATCATCTGTTTTTTCCTAAAATTCCTGCCATCTTGAGCCAAAACCTCATGAGAATAGTTGTTCTTGGAACATTTTTTTAATATGAAAACCAGAATGAGAAAAATAGGCCTCTCTTGGTTTTGGACTTGACCCACAACAAAACCCAATACTTTGTTTAAATACACATATTCTGATCTGAGGTCTCCTTGCTACCCTCCCTCCCCTAACAAGCACAAAAGGAGTTTTAATTTGTAAGGTTCTTCTTGTAACAGATTCCAAGTGGTATCATATTCCATGGGCACTTTCTAGACTCCTTGGCTTCTTTCTATTTACTGGTTTTGGTGTTGTTGTCTTTTGGTTGGTTATTTTTGATTCTTTAATTAAGAAGTACATGTTATTTAACAATTAATACAATACCTGTGACTGCTTGTGTAGCATAGTGTTATAAAAGCAAATTAAATATTTTTATTGTTACTCTTATGTGTTAGCTATTATTCCTTACAAGAAAATGAGGAAAAGACATCCAAATCTTTTGAGGAGAGACAACAAAAAACTGTCAATAGATCATTCTAGATCAGATAGCAGAAGCTAATGCCAAAAGAGATGTATTTGGACAAGAAACTAATTTTTTAAAAGGATTATGCTATGTACATAGATAAAAAGACTATCCAAATGTAATCTTCCAATATAAAAGAGGTTTTGATGTAAAAGTAGAATCTGTGACTTAGCCAATCTGAAAGGAAGAAATTTTTATTTCTGGGGAATTTTTTTTCCACAACTATTATTTATTACAGAGCCTTTATCTTTAAATGAGATCCTGCATAAAAAACCACTGAATTACTTAGACACACCTGATCCACAGGTTCATTTTTCAGATTCCCATATGAAAAACAGGGGAATTCTCATAAGAAGAATAACAAACCTTTTCAAGCCAAGCTGCCTAGGACTTACATACATGAAGATGGTAAACCACCTTCAACCATGTGCCTTTTGAGCTGCATTTGACTTGCTGGACATTCAGGTGCACCTTCTGTGTTGGGTGTAACTTCTCTGACCACTTGCCTGATGATAATGGAAGGTCTTTTCTAAGCCAAATCCCCAGCTCCAGCTGATGGCATCCTGTAAGATCAGACACTGCTCTGTGGAGGAATGGTGCTGGTGTCATGGTCGGTTCTGCTCCCTGATCAGTTCTCAGAACTTCCCTACCCTTTGCCTCTTTAACAATTTCAGCTTAGCCTGTGAAAAAAAAGCAAAGTTTAAAAAAAAAAAAATATAAAAAAAAAACAAAGAAAAAAAAAAAAAAGTTGCTTTCTATGTCAGGAAAGTTAAAATCTTTCTTCTAAGCCATAATTACCAACAATATCAGCCATTGTTCTGTAATGAGGTTTGATGTTTTAAACTACAAAGACACACATTTAAGATATAGAACAGTGTTTCTTGGTTTTGTATGTAGCTTTCTAATTCTAGAAATTGTTTCTCTTTATTTGATTTAAATCTGAAGGCAGGAACACATTGTAGATACAAGTGCATGCAGTATGGACAGATCAAAAGGAATTAATCTATACAGGTATAGATAAAAGAAGCAGGAATAAATGCAATGAGTATGAGGGCAGGGAAGAAGCCAAATATAAATAAAAGAGAATATGAGAAGATTGTTGTATTAGGTTATTACTATGAGAAATTAAACTACTTTAAGATCCTCAGATGTAAGATACTATGTAAGTATAAAGCTTTGGGGTTTTTTGTCTAAAATTTGAGTTGAGGGAATGCAGTCTGAAAGCAGCTCCTAAAGATGATTATATGAGGCTATGGACACAATTTCTTCCAGATATCATGAATTTCAGTGTATTGCTGTGTTATTAAAAGCAACCAGCAGCGTGAACCTGCTATATTATTAACATCTTACATTAGCCTTAATAGTTAATCCAGTATTCATATGCATATTGTGGGCTCTTCTTATAAGAGAGAGTAACAGCTTTCTAAATGCTTTTAAGATTTCCAGGAATAAAATTAAGGCATGTTTAAGTACTTGTTGGAAACTGTGTACAGAATTCTGAGTAAGAGAGTTATTGCATTGTATCAGGACCCTTAAGAGATTCAGCTGAGAAATAAATTATGTAAACAATGCAATATGTGTGTGTGTCTACAGCTGTATATCAATATCACCTATATCTATGTATACAAATATCTCTATCCTTTTCTGTCAGTCTGGAATGTGTTATACTGGAGACACTGAACTTTTCAAAAGAGATGCAAGACATGTTTTTAGTGTTGCTTCAGAATTCAGAAGCAAAACAAAAACTGGATAAATACTTCATTACATTTTATAAACAATCTGCTTTCTGATAATTACTATGGAGCAACTTTTCATTCTTTTTAATGAAGTTTGAATGCATATGTGGGAATTAATTTTGGTGAAAGAGTTCAGTTCAGATGAGATTTGTTGGCGCCCACGCGGTGCCGGCAGTTACGGTGAGTGCTGGTGGAGGAGAGGAGGGCAGGTGCCAGTCAGAGGCTGCAAGAACAATCTACCTCTGCCCCTTGGTCCTGCAGGGAGTTCTACCAGAGCTGCATGAAGGCCCCACATTCAGCTTGGTTGCAGGTTCAGATTGGATTTCCTCTCTGCAGCTACTCCACACTCCGCTTGCACAAAGTCCAAACATCTGTGTTTAATGTGAACAGAGTGGATTTCAAGCTTAATTCTTCTCTTTGTCTCTGTGTGTTTGAGTGTGTGTGTGTGTGTGAAATAATCTTTCTAGAATACTTTATTGCTTTCCTAAATCTTTCATAAGTTTTGCATCCTTACAATTTATTTTGGTATGAAATACACAATCAGTAAAAAGCCTTGTCTCCTGTCCTGTTTCCTACTCTGCCTTCAGAACATACTATTATTTGTATTGTCTGGAAAACAGATTGAAGACCTAACTGAAATATTGATAATCATCAACATCTTTTTTTACAAGTTATTCTAGCACAGGTGTTTCAGGTGTAGAAATTCCTGCTGATTTTTGGTGGGTTTTTTTAAGAGGACTGACAGGAAAAAAATCACTTATAGGACCATAAAGATTGATTTTTGAACTCTCTCTCTCAGCAGTGTTATATGTCCCCCTCCATTTATGATGCTTTATGTCTTATATAAATTGGGCACAATATTAAACCTTGTGAGAGAATGGAAGGAAAAAAATCAGGGAGTAAATAGCTGGTTTGCTTATCACGCCTCCCAGTTTGATTTTGATAGGTTCTGGAGAACACAGGTGTAGGATACTGAATTATAGAAAATAAAAGACTAAAACATAACAAAGCTACCTGAGGGTTTGGCTGAAGTCCCTGTGCAAACTGTGATTAACTGAATACCTGCCCAGGAATGCTGGTTTGGCAAGAGGTTATACACACATGAATGAATCTGTCTGCATACTTAGACACTGCAGTTAAACTTCTTTCTTATTAAAAAAAAAAAAAAAAAAAAAAAAAAAAAAAAAAAAAAGAAAAAAAAAAAGTGCTATTTTCAAAGTTGTTCAATATAGTTTGAGTCTCTCTGTTTTGATTTAGGCTCCTCATCCTCAGAAGTGACAAGTGTCCTACATGTGAAAAATAAAGTGGGAAGAAGAGAAGAAGCAGCAGTCAAAGACATGCTTGGGTACATTAAAGCAATGTGGCAGTATTTATTCCTAAGAATCAGTGTTCCTGTTCCTCTGGGAAATGGAGGCTGATCTCAGCCTAAAATGCTGAAGGTCTATTGATGTAAATTTACCTGAGCTTATATCTCAAAACCTACAAGACCACCAGTGAAGAACCAGTCACATATTAATGGAATTTAACAGAAAATATATAGAATATACTGACACATACTATGGATTAAACATAAACCCAGAATTTTCAGCAGAGCCTAAGGGAGCTGAAAGTCAGTGGTTTGTGAGCACATGAGGGTTTGCCCATGAGGAAAGACAGAGCAGCACACAAGGAAAAGTCTGTCTGCTGCAGTTACAATTCTGAGAGTAGACACAGCCTCACTTATACTAACAGCCTCACTTAGAGGACTAACTATAAATTACATTTCAGGTTAATTTAAACTAATCCAGGCTGAAGATGTCTGGACAATGATTATGTGTTGGTGTCCATTGGACTGGTTTCTATATGTTCTAAAGCTGTATAAGATTGTGGGGACATGGTACAGTCAGAGGGGAAAAGTCATTGCTGGCTAATAAAGAACTTACCTTCTGATTATATTTCTGGTCTTTTTACATTATTTTTTTATTGCTTTCCATGCATATTTAATATGTGCTAATAATTTGGACCCTGGAAATTACCCATACAGGATAAGCCCAAAGCCATTTTACTCTCTTTCCTTACTTCCATTAAATGTACATTTCCAGCTGGGAACACCATAGCAAACGTGTCCTGCACAGAAGAGCACATGATGGTCCTGGATGCCTCTGGCTCACATGATGTGAGATGGTTAGAAATTTCCCCTGCTTTTCTTTATGCAGGCATGTTGTGCATGGACTTGCAGAGGAGAGGGACCTCGCCCTTGATTTATAATCAAGTCATGAGATCATCTATGCTCTAAAAGAGTCTATTGTCCAAATCTTGCTAGTTTTTCTCCAGGAAAATTTTGCCAGTGTGTGGAGAACTGGCCCCAAAAAATAGTTTTCCTTCACAGACATTTAAATGATTTCTGACCCTTCCTAGATTTTAGTCTTTTTATTTCCTCTACCTTTTTTCTAATTTTCCTGAAAATTCAAGCTTTCCCAATAGCAATTATTTTTTACCAGCAAGAGAGTTCTGGTACTTGCTGCAGTTGGGGGGTGAGAAAACACATTGCCCTAAAGCTGCTGAATCAGATATATTTTTAATTTATTTTTGTGTGATGGTGGAAGCTTCAGAAAATATGATTTTGTTTTTGTGTGTGTGGTGGTTGTGTGGCAATGAGTGAGTGAGTCCAGTAATCTTCTCCCTTTAGCAGTTATTCCTAGAATCGACCTCACCAGGAGGTCACCAGGTTCATGTGACAGCTACTGGTGAATAATTTTCTTCTGCATATCTCACTCAGAAACATCCCTGTTCACCATTGTGATTAGTTGTTTTTTTTTATTGCAAGATTTTGCTAAAGATTTCCAGGCATCCTTCATTGTTTTACAACAATGGGCAACGAAATCTGCCCATATAGGAGCATACCATCCCTAATCTCTGCATAGAAGTGCTCACTATACACAAAAAACACCCATGTAGCAATTAAATTCAGATACTTGGTGGAAAACAGCCAGTTCATTTTGCTCCTACTTGTTTTGAGAAAAAGACTTTCCCCCACCTTCATCTGAATAGGCAAGATTGACATAAAAAAGTACTTCAAGAGATGAACTTGTCTACTGAACACAAATACAGTGAGTTTCTGTATATCTTTAAATGTTTTATATGTCCTAGTCATATATAATTTATTGTGTTGTGAAGCTGAGCCCTTCTTTGAATGAAAATTTTACTGTCAGAGCCTGGGGTACTTTAGTCTGATGATTTAAAACTCTCAATGCGCTTGTAGCAAATAGCACTTTTTATTACAGCATGTTTGTCCAAGAGGTCAACTTTCAGCACAGCAGGATTCCTTCCCACTGTAGGATTATTTCTGATGGCAAGAATCTCCCATCTCTTAATTCATCTGGTGCTGAATGCACTAGTCAACACTTTCTCAGAGGCTCATTAGATTGGACCTGCCAAGAAAATGCACAAGAAAAGTGTGAAAGCTTCACCTTTTCTTATGCAAGCATTCCTGCTAGCAGATTATACAGCATGTTAAATGCAGTATGCCTGCTTATAACCCTTTGGTCTCCAGATCCCCCTTTAGAGTTTTGCTCCAGTATTTCATTTTCTCAGAGATGATGTTGAATCTAAGCTGCCTGTGATGATGTTAAATTCATTTTGGAGATGAGTAAAAGTGACTAAAATTATGTGCATGTTTCCTGTGAAATATCGTACACCGAGCAGGTCCTAGATTAAAAGACAAGCTTGATTTTAAAAGTAATGTGATTAATTCCCTCTGCCAATGCCAGCTAGATAGTTTTCATGCTCAGGCTGATACAGTGTAGATGCCCTATTACACCCATTTACAGTCTCCATCCCTTTGCTCAGCCCCTGCTGAGCCTATTAAGTTGGTATCAAGTCAACTTGTCCCTTAGTGATAGTACACAAACTCTCAGAGTGCTGCAGAATTCTGCATCTGTCCTTTTACCTGTCACTTCAGCCTCCTTTTACTGATGTTAAAAGAAATCTTTACTGTCAGTCATATAACCAATTCACTTTGTTCACAGGCTGTGACAACCTTGTTGTGTTTCTCTCACCACAGAACCGACTTCTGTGAATTAGTATTCTCAAAATTTAGACTAGCTCATTAGTCTGAATAAATTTGAAAGGTTGCTGTTCACTTTTTTTTTTTAAATGTAGCTCAGCTTTGCTTGGATATAATTTAGGCATCTTTAGAAAAGGAAAAAAAATAAGAAACCCACAAACACGAAAAACTCAACAACCAAACAGCCCAACTCCCAAGTATTCACTGTTTGATATCAGAGCTAAGGGATCTCTCAGTGGATTCATTTGAGCTAATATAAATTTAATCAAACCTTCCAAGTTTTTTGCTTCCCCTTCTCTCTTTCTTTCTTTCTTTTCTTTTTTTTTTTTTTTTTTTTTTTTTTTAATTTATTTTGGTACAATTGAAAAAATGGCTACTCTTTCAGGAAAGAAAACCAAATCAAATGCCAATCTCAACCATCTTTGTGGCTTACTATGTTCAGCAGACCAGGTGGTTTCCACATTATCACTGAAAATATGGAGTAAACTTTCTCCCTCAGTGAATAAAACCTAACCCCACCTGCCAGTTCTCTGCATGACTGTTAGTGCACCAGGCCAATGCAATGAAGGAAACATTTTCCACTAAAAAAATTGCACATGGTTAAGCAAAGAAATCACCATTATTTATCTAGTTTTCAAAGTGCTACCTGTAGATGGACTTAATTCTCTACTTTCATGAAAACACTAAGGTATTTTCACTCTGTCATGTCATTTCTTGTAGAGTTTGAAGGCTGACTACCAAAGGACATGGCAGAGGATACATCTGCTCTGCCCCAGCACAAATCTCCTATGGTGAAGCCACAGGGAATGGAAGAGTTCAATGTCTTGAGTGCACACCTGTCGTTCTTTCTTCAGGGAAACTCTCAGGCTCTGCTGGTAAGATGGTATCAGGACACCAGTTTGGATTGTACCAGGTTTCCAGGACATCAGTATTAGGAAACCATAAGGGGCAGGGAAGTTGTTTTCCAGGAGCAATAATCTACACAGAAATTTGGACAGTGGAGTACTTTGAATAGGAGGATGGCAATGTTTTACAAACAAATCTAGAAGGAAGTGATTATGACACCTACTTTGGGTTTGACAAATGAAGTGAAGAGGACAAGTCTCCCCCATTCAAATTTGTTTCTTTCTAAAATTGAAAAAAATTTACTGGAGCCTCTTTTGAATTACCTTGGCAATGTAAAAATCCAATTTAGAAGACAGGGAGGTTAAATAATTTACCCAAGGTCACATCACAAGCACCTGAGCCTCCGAGCAAAGAATAGAGGTCCTCAGAGTCTTCCCTAAAAGTGATAATGATGACTTCACCATTAGCTGTAAAACAGAAATATAAAAATGTCTTTGCATTAACATCAGCACCTTAAACTAAAAATGAGAGGGCTTGGCCAAGGGGGTCTTATATAACTGACTATAGAGTCAGGGTGGAAAAATATAAATCAATTGCATGAAATGATCCTTTGCTACAGACTAGAGAAGAAGTTTGGCTGTGTCTCAGGAAGTGGAGAATTACACTAGATGTTAATGAAACCAGAGATACTCTTAACAGTTCAGAGTGGATACAACTGTGCGATGGAGCAGAACAGATTAAAAATCCCAATCTAATGAAGGATTAAAATATTTGATTGCAGGAGAAAGACATGATGTGCTAGAAAAAACGTAATGGTGCTCTTAGTATACATTTGCTATGTTCAGAATATTCATCTTTTGCCTTTTCAGTTGTTTTCTCAATTCTTCCTCTAGCGTGGAACAACATTGTTGCTTCTTTCAGTATCAATGGCTTCTTCTGACACCAACAACTCATTGTGCCAGGAGCCAAAAATACCCAGTAATTCCTAATTTGGCTGCATAGAGCGGGTCAGTCATGTGGAATACAATTCTTTTCATATTTATATCATGGTTTGCTTCCACAGACCTCCGTAAGTGCTGCCCTGAGAGACAGCCATGAGTAAAACAATGTGATATTTTCTTTTGGGCACTGCAGTGCAGCAACTCTGCCATTTCAACAGATTTCTGTTGAAAATTAAGACATTGTTTGCTTTCTTGAGAATGTTGCATAGAAAAGTATCTGAAACTCATTGTTCAATCCTGTTAATGACTGTCTTCTTTAAAAAAGGAGTACAGATCCTCTCTTCACCTGCTCTTGACACCACACCTACCACTTTCTTTTGCTTTTTCCCTTCATTTTCTCCCACATATCATAAGCATTTGTTTCTCCACATCTCAATTGCACTGTCCTCCTCTTCATGTTCTAGGTATCCCATATTTTGATCCAGTTGGAATAGCAAGCATAAAATAGGGAAAATGCTAATTGATCCCTAATAGGGAAAATCAATAGAAAACAGCTATTTAACCATGGGAGAGAAGAATAGAAAAGTATACATGCATGCACACACACATGCCCAAAGGCTGAATGTGAGAGGCACATTTACATATCTGTTTGAGAAAAATAGTTTTACTGAATTGGTTATAAAAGCTGTATTCCCACACTTTTTCAAAATTTTATTTTTGGCTGATATATTCCCTCTTAGTTAATTGCTCTTAGATTTTTTTCTATCCTCTTTCTCTTTATTTTCTCTCCCATCTTCCTTTGTTGCCAACTTTCTCTTCATCCCTGGCTGCCATGCCCAGTAAATTCTGGACATCATTGTAACAGCAGCTTAGGAGTGGATGGGATTTATCCCTCCATATCAAGCCAAAAGGCTCTACAGATTTCTTTGTTGTGGCTGCAGACCTAACAAGGCTAAAATTGTCTGGGAAACACTTCTTCTTTTGGATTTGCCTTAGATAGTTTTGGATTTGTCTTTTCTGGTTTATTTATTTCCTTTTTTCTTCTCCTTAGGTTTTAATCTTTCCTTCTTCCTTTCCCTTTTCATTTTTACTCCCTGTATTTCATGCCCAATTAATCTTGTTCTCTCCAGCACACTTTTATAGCAAGTAAGGTTCATGAAAAGAACTTTCAGAAGAAGACTGAGCCAATTTCCTTGGTAACTACCAAAAGAAGTGAAAATGACAAACGGATTGACTACAGTGGATTGATTGATACTGATTTATAGCTGAAAATTGGATCAAGTGTGTCCACATACACTTTCTCCAGGGACCATAGCAGAGGCAGACTACTTCTGTCAGCATTCCTATATAAGAAGCTAACTCTCCTCATGTCACCTCATGTCTCCCCTTCTAGTCCTGTTGTCTGCTTAAATAAAGCTGGTTGCTAAAATAAAAGTTCTTGCTGTCTTATCCAAGGGATATAATACTTTGAGGATACATATGACTTATGCTATATTATGAAATAATGGTAAATTTTCTATGTATTCTGGAATCACTGTTCTATTGTGCATACCTGCACCTCCCCCTTCATATGCCAGATACCCTCAGCTGGCTTTTCACATCAGCCTCCTCCTACTTATACCTTGGATCTTAGTGGTTTTACTACTGAATGGCAAAGGAGAAGTAGCAGGACCTATCCTAAATCTGATGTCTGGAAATCCTTATTTATGATGAAAACTCTTATTCACACATGTGCGTACATGTTCTTATTGCCTTTAGGACACCTGAAAGAGAGTGGTTTTGAGAGCAGAATTTCTTTTTAAATCTGCTACCTTAATCAATTAAATTCTTAAGTAGAGTAATAACTAGTAGCATCATCATGCCCTGACTCAGCTGGGCTGACAAAGATGAAAAAGGACGGAAAATTATCCACAGAAAACAGGGAAAAAGTTTCAATCTCCGCTTCTACAAATTTCGTATCATTTAGACAATAGGAAAGGGAAGCGTTAGTTACTGCAATATTCAATTTATAAGATATTACATCATGATTTACTGAAGAAATATAGTTTTACTGTGAAAAAAATTAGACATGAGATAACCTGATACCATCCCTGACAACAGATGCAGAGTCCCATGTTTTAGAAGAACCTTGAGAACTTCTGTTTCTGGAGAGAATACACACTTGCTGGGGAGTCAGAGTGCTGCACTCTCCCCAGTCCATGGCAGGGGCTGCTTCTTGTGCTGTTCTGCTAAGAGCAGCCTCTGTGACTTACTTACTTCTGCAATTTTCAAAGTCAGTTCTGTGCTAAATCCAAACTGCTCTCCTTAAGAAGAAGGGTAGGAAAGTCTTTTATTAGTGTATATGATTTCCAGTATATCTCTTTATTTTGAGGCTGATCTGACAACCTCCAGCTGTGGCTTTCACTCTTGCCATGTGTTTATGGGGCTGAAGATGAACAGACTGCAGAGTTGTCCTTACAGTCCTTCCTGTGGTCCTTCACAGTAAGGCTTAGATGTTGCTTTTTGACATGGACAGCTAGATTTTACAGGCAGATATTTAGCAGAAACATGAAAATGAGCAGCAGAGCTCAGAGAGGACATTAGGGCTCACTCCAGGAGTCACCTCACTCAGGCAAGTATTGTTGCACGACCAAAAGCAATTGCTTGGTCAAAGTCACCCAAAGAAGCTTTGACAGTATAGAAACTGTGAACTCAGTCTGCTCAAATTCTGGGTTAAATGACATAAACACAAGACAGTTCTTTCTCCTCTATGCTCATCATATATTTGGAAAATCAGGTTTGATGGAAAGTTGCCAACTGGACATTTATTTGGGGTTTTGAGTCCTCAAGTAGGCAACAGAAGACGTAAGAAAAGGCTTGTGGGTTGAGATAAAGAGAGGAAGAGATCACTCAGTGATTACCATTGTGGGAAAACAGACTTATATTATTAAAATTATATCAATTAATACTAATAAAATCAGAGTAGGGATCCTTTCCATGGGGTGTAGTCCTTCAGGAACACGGGGTCACAAGTCCTGACAGCAAACCTGTCCCAGCATGGGCTCCTCTCTCCACAGTCCACAGCTCCTGCCAGAAGACCACTGCAGGATGGATTTCCCATGGGGTCACAGCCTCCCTCAGCCATCCCCCTGCCCATGTGGGGTGCTCCATAGGCTGCAGGTGGATCTCTGCATCCCGTGGATCTCCATGGCTGCAGGGTGCAGCTGCCTCACCATGGCTGCACCGTGGGCTGCAGGGGAATCTCAGCTCTGGTACCTGAAGCACATCCTCCCTCTCTTTCTCCACCATCCTGGATTTCTGCAGAGCTGTTTCTCTCGCAGATTCTCACTACTATCTTTGGCTGCCGTTACACAGTTTTTTTTTGTTGTGTATTTTTCCCTCCCTAGATACCTTATCCCAGCAATGTTACCATTGTTGCTGATGGCCTTGGCTTTGGATTGTGTCTGCTCTGTCTTGTAGCCATCTCTTGGAGTTGGCTCCATCAGATATAGGCAAAGCTTCTAGCAGCTTCTCACAGAAGCCACCCCTTCAGTCCCCCTGATACCAAAACCTTGCCACAAAATCCCAATGTGCAATTCCCCCACAGGAGTAAAAAAAAGTGAAAAACTTTAAAAGGGCAGATTTAAAACCATGAGGAAAATGGTTAACAGCAGGCTGAAGGGCAAAGTAAAAAACTTTAAAACCACAGAAACAGCCTGGAGGCTATTCAAGAACATTGTGTTAGAGGCACAGATGGTTTGTGTATCATTGAGAACAAAAACAAAGTAAAATGGTGAGAATAAAACTATGGTTAAGCAGAGAAGTACAGGGCTTTTATTGAGGTTAAAAAGGCGTCTTTTAAAAACAGAAAAGCTTCCTGAACAATCTAGCCAGGTCAGGCCATCACTCATGTTGGTGAAAGACAAGTCAGCAGTGACAAGAATAATAAGGAAGTGGTCAGCTAAAAGTAATGAGGATCTGGTGAGTAAAGACAGAGAGGCAGATATACCATGTGGTTCTGGCATATTAAAATTTGCAACAGAAATGTCCCATTGTCCTCTTGAGTTTCCCTCGAATTTCCACTCTTTTTTTTTTTTTTTTTTTTTTTTTTTTTTCTTAAAGACAAGATGCTATTATCCAATCAGACACGTGAAACTAGCTAACAAATAAAATGACTGCAAAGATGTTAGCATCACCTGAAATTTCTTGCCTGGCTATTTCCCATCTCCATCTTCACAGAGACATCTAAATTCTCCCACTCTGAAAAACCCTATTTGCATATGTTTAATTAATTATTTGCTAAAAATAGTCTCAATCAAAACAAATGCATTACCTGAATGTGTCCATGTACAAGAACTAAATAGCTGGGTACCTTAAAGACCTCCATGAATGCAGAGAAACAATAAAAAAATAATTTTTGTCAGCAATTTTTCTTCCCCTACAAGACAATAAAGGATGCTTTCTGTGTTGGGTTATGGGATTCAGAGAAATGGGAGTTAAAAACTGAACACTACACGTTAAATGGAGACATTAAAGTTTAGCAGTTATTGATGAATTCTCAATGTATTAACACAGGGAGGTGGGAGTCAGTCTCTTCTCTCCAGTAACAAGTATTAGGACAAGAGGAAATGGCCTCAAGTTGTGCAAGGGGAGGTATAGACTGGATATTAGGAAAAAAAATTCCACTGAAAGGGTGGCCAAGGACTGGAACAGGCTGCCCAGTGAAATGGTGGAGTCATCCTTGGAGGTACTTGAAAGAGGTGTACATGTTGTATTTGTGAACATGGTTTAGTGGTGACCTTGGCAATGATGGGTTAATGGTTGAACTTGATGATCTTAAAGGTCTTTTCAAACCTAAACAACTATATGATTCTATGAAATCTGTGGGTAGCAGTGCCTTCTCAGAACTAAATCTGAGTCAAAATTGTAGGCATTTCTTTGACTTGTTTTAACGATTTCAGAAGAAATGGTTTGTTTGAAATGGGTTGGAGATGGGAGAAAAATGAGAAATCAGTGTAAGAAACATCACCTGAACAGAGAGGAGCTGAGCCAACTTTTCTTCTATATTGCTGCCAGGAGATGACAGGAGAGGGAGGAAAAAGGGCAAAAAAAAAATAATTCTGTTACCATCTCACAGAACATCTCCTGAGATTTTGTTTGTCCTTTCCCAGCACAATTTTTTTGAGGATATGTTGAGTAATCCCCATCTCTTCAGTCAACAGAATGACTTCCAGAGAGGTGGGAACTGTATCTGGAAGGACAGAGCACAGATTGTGGGTAGGGAAAGAGGGAACTGGGGAACAAAGCAGTTGGAGGTACTGATCAGCTAAGGAGGGGCTGTGAGAAAGGTTTGGTGTATATGGGCAGAGTTTGAATAAACTTTTAACACTGTTGACCTCCAAAACCCCTGTGTACTTCATTAATCATCCTGTACACAGATGAGAACTTTCAGAACATCTGGTGCCTTCCTGAAGATCTCGGGTGTATAGGAACTTCAACCTTTAATTTCAAATCACTGTGAACTTTAGATCAAAACTTGCTACTGAGATTCTGCGTCACTGACAAAAAGAGAAATTTTACATCTCCAGTACTTAGTAAAGGATGTTTATGGGTTTGGTGGATTTTTGTGTTTTTTTTTTTTTTGTTTGTTCACTTGGTTTTCCTTTTTATTTTTTTTTTTTTTTTTTTTAATCTATGTGGCTTTTTTTCCTTGTTGTTGCTTTGTTATATTTTGTTTTGTGTTCCTAGTTTAAAGGAGAATCTGCATGCCACTAATCAGCCATGGCACATGCACACACATACACTATTATATGTGAATAGTTCTCCAATGTTACTTTGTAAGAACCTTACACACTTCACTTTGATTAACACTTTGATAAGACATATATTTTCCTTGAAGAAAGTGAGGCCATGGGGATTTGTTAAAAATTCAGAAAAGGAAGATACTGTGAAAAGATTTAATTCAGTTACAGTAAGTAATACATTCTACTAATGTAATATGGACACAAAAAATGTTAGACCCCTTGAGAAATTAGGATAATCTTGTTTGATCCTTTATGAATGTATATAATTCTATTTATTTTTGTGTCTGTATGTATATCTACATTTATGAAAATATTGTTATGCATGTGCCTGTGTATGAATACATTTATGAAACAAATCCATGACCATAAATCAGCTCAACAGAAACATTATAAAGTGGACTACTGTACATCTTTATTTAAAATACGGGGGATGCCAAGACAGAAAAGCACTAAAAAATAAATACATATTGTTTTTGAAGCTGAAGCATCAATATGGTTGTAATTTTAATGTTTCTTGCTGGAAAAAGGTCATTGGCGAGGTCGGGTTTTTCTTAAGGTCATTTCACATTGAGATATCTGCCTGCTTTTGACATTTCATCTAGAAGAGGCACAACTATTCTGACACATGAAATGGGTTCTTTACAAACCCAATGGCTATTTCTATCAACATCTGTTATTCTTACACAAAAGGGGAATATGCATTGATTGCAAACAAGGCTTCTCATTTTTTGGAGAATATTAATATATATATATTTTGTGTTTAAAGGTACAGCAATGTCCGTCTGAAATGGAAACAGAATGAAACACAGATTTATTAAAGACTGAAAAAATAACACCATAGATGGCATATTTTATTCTTAAATAAAATTAAATAAATTTAAATATGTTAATTGTTGTTGGTAAATAGTATCACTGCTTTCTGTAAAGCAGCAGGGCAGTGAAATTCACTAAACATTTGTGTAATTACTTGTGATATTGACACAGAAAAAGCACAATAAAAATATTTTTTCTGTACATTTTGTGTGGGATTTTTAATTGCATATTCATTTGAAAATTTCAGTTCCCTCTAGCACTGTGTATGATAGGAAAAATCTGTTACCATGTAAATCCCCCAGCTTGTATCCCCATATTTTTAAACCCCAGAATTATTATGCATTTGTGTTATGATATCTATGTAGTTAAAATAAACTCCTTCAAACTAATTCAGACTCACAGCTTAACTTTCTTGTAAGACAATCCAGGACTCCAAAAGTGGTTCACAGAATTCCTCTCCCAAGGAACAGCCCAGGAAGACCAGAGTTTGTCCTTGCTCCTTGTTTGCAGACATCTCTATTGAGCTTTGGACAATCCAAAGCAGAAGCATTTAGTTGAGCATTCAGTAGTCAGGATTCACCAGCTGAGTGCTGTGACCAGTCACATGGTGTTATATCTGTTCCCATATTGATGGTCTGTTTTTACAAGCCATTGCTCTCCCCCAAAAAGAATGCCATTTTATCAGAAAACAGGTTTTGTTTTCTGATTATATTCTTTTGGCAATTGCTCAAATCTGCTGTTTGTGGATGTTTGTAGGAACATTGCTTTGCTCACATAAGTATTTGAGAACAGCGAATAATAAAGGACATGAAGAGGCTGAATCCAAATCTTGTTCTTTCATCTAACAAGCTGTAAGTGAACAATTTTTGTATTATCTCTACTGGCTCACTGATCTTACAGCAGCAGTAAACTCTGCATGTTTGGAGTCAGCGTGCTTTCCTACTTACTAAATATGTCGTATTTAACTTTCTCTAATATTTGAACGTATGGCAGACATTCCCAGAGAACTACAGATGCTGCTTTTCTGGACTGAAGCCATATGTCCATAGGGCATTGAAGAGGTTAACATCCAGGTGTAGGAGTTTTACTGTTGGAACATGTTCTGTGTTGCTTCCAGACTCTGGCCTCAAATAAACACCTTTATCATATTTTATTAAAATGTCATAATTAGATTTATTTTATGCTGGGATCCGGAGCATGTCAGCTCTGTAGATGATTGAAAAATGCTTCATCAGCTTTTGATGGCTTCATAGAACAGCAGGGCAATCCACTCCTATTTCCTTCTAATGCATCTCTGTTTGAAAACAGGACTTGAATGTTCTTCTCAGTTTGTGCATTTACTGATAGAAAGAGAGTGCAAACACTCTCATGTTCTGCAGTGTTGCATTTGATTAGAAAGTAATGCTTGAGGTATGAATACGCTGAAATAATGTTAAGGAAACATTAAAGCACCCTTAAATCTGCCATTTTGTGCCTAGGGCTTTGCAGTTATCATTTGAAATGTGTGGCCTGTTTTTAAATGGTTCCACAAGAGTAGCAACGGCTGCATAATGGTACAAATAAAAATAATACTGAGGTGTAAGTAGTGGTTCTGATAGTTGCACTTATTCTCATGTAAAGCCTGGAGTGACAAAATAGTTTTCCAACTTCCAATAACATCATCAGTACACTTTGTTTGGCCTAGTCATTGGCCAGAGAGGCAAAGAAGCACAAATATTAGCACCTTGTATTGTGCCAATGTACATACAAATACAAATTTCAAGTATCTCCATTTAAGTAAATAGTACATAGAGAATTCAAAATAAGTAGGAGCAAGATGAGAGTGTGGTCTATAATGGAAAAGCAAAGACAAATTTGTGCCCCATACTGATTTATCACATGGAAGAGCCTGAAGCTACTTCAAGACATGCAGCTGGTTACACATAGACAAAAGGGGATTTTGGGGAGCTGTCTGTTGATAACTAATGAGAATTTCAAATCTAGGCTTTTAAATATTGTGAGTCTTTTTTATGCCGGTAGGTAATCTAGAAAGAATACAAGAAAAAATGTGCAACAAGAGTCTACGCATATTTCAGTAAATGGGAACCAGAAACTACTTCACACTAGAATGGATCAAGTTTTCTACAGGCTGTATTAAAATCTCCTCATGCTGATTTGCACAGTTGCCTCCTCTGGCAATAATCCCCATAACTTCTGTAGTGCAAGCAGGATAAGGGCTCTCTGCCTTCATTGTGCTGTAATAGTATAGTATAATATAGTTGAATGATGAATGTCTGTCCCATCTGAGAAACCCAGAGTTATCTTTGAAAGGCTAAGTCTTTCATAATTTTTCAAGTAGAAATAAAGATAATTGAAAATATATTGATGTAATTTACTTCCAAAAAGTGTTGTTCAGATGTTTCACTGGGCAGAAGATGCACAAACGTTCATTTCTGAGGCAGCTGAGCTCACCTCCAAGGGTAATGGGCCCAGTGCTATTTGCTTGTCTTTATTCTCCTGCCCCAACCAGTTAAGACCAAAATGTGAGAAAACAAGGGGGAAAAGGGTATGTATCTACTTGCATGGATTTGAATAGCAGGATGATAGTTATCTTCAGTCACTGTGGTGGGTGGGAGCCTGACATTGAAAGAATTTGAGGAGGAAGTGCTGAGTGAGAAAATCACTGCCTAAGAGAAGGGTTGCATACTTGACACATGGAAAATATGCACTCTGTAGGTGGGTATTTAGTAGACTAAGGTAAAGGAAGGAATATGCAGGAAGAGAATATGAAGAAAGATTACACAGAAGAAAAGAAAGTAAAGTGTATGAAGTAACCAAATTTCTTCTTGGACTCTTGCATGGTCATTGCTGCCATTGATGATGCCACTGCATATTGATCTGTATTTTGCTAGGGCACCACATTGGGGTTTTAGTCTGCCCTTAATCCTTTCCCTACAATCTCCTATTGAAAGAAAGGAACAAAGAAATCATTCTGAATATCTTTCTCATCATAAGGCAATGATTCAGATTCTTTCTTCCATTTTCATCCTTTGTTGATTGAGTTGTCAAGCACCCAGCCTTGGCAATAGGAGCTGAAATAAGCAGTGTCTTCATAGCTTTGCCATGCTGTGTCAGTACTGAATAACTGAGCCTTATCGACTGCATGCTGAGTCCAACATTCAGCCGAGTTCCTTTGGAATTTTTATCACTACTTTTTATATGACACTCAGAAAGGCCTTACCCACAATGAATTGTAAACCTGTATTCTGCTTTTTCTAGAGACCCTGAGAAGACACCCACATCTGGAGGAGTTTTTCCTATAACAAGATGTACGTGTGATAAGTTGAGGCCATTCTCAGGGACTATCTTCTGCAAGTTGCACTATAATATGTCAAAGCTCTTGGACTTTCACTGGAGATTTACTGGGCATGAGATGTAGCACTATTGCTCTGCTATAAATATTTATTGATAATCCTATTGATGGCACCAGAAATAATAGTAAAAATATTTTGCTATACTAGGGCCTATTGTCAGTATTGGATGGTGGTATGAGAACATTTATGCTGCAAAGATAGAGTGTACATTGATAGCTCTAGTTCCAGCAGTGGATGGAAGAAAGACCTTACTGACATCTCCAACTTGCTCATGTGCAGGACATGGAGACACAAAAGTAATTCACTCCAAACTGAAACATAGATCCAATGCATTCTGTGATATTGTGTTGTTTTATTGGTCAGTTTTGTCCTTTATCACTTCCCAGTAAGCTGATAAAGTTGATAAGCTCAGTATTTTAATGGAATTCACTTCTTTGATTTCTTAGTTACTGATGCTTGAATTCATTGATGACAACAGTAGAAAAATCTCAACCATCCCTTGATTAATTTTGGATCACAGGGGGTGGGAAGGAGGACAAAGACTAGGAGGAGTGTGGGGAAGGAATCCCATTTCATTTGGCTGTCAACCATCTTAGATATTTCTGGATCTGATGCCTCCAGTGTGTTTTCCATCACAGCTGTTTGCTATTGCATATTATAAAAGTGTATTTCCACTACCACTCAAAAAAACCAAACAAAAACAATATAAAATGTCATTACGTGAAGCAATCAGATGACCTCACAGTATTTCCAGTATGGAAACTCATTCCAGTATGGAAACATGATGTGGGATCACAGATGACTAAATTTTGCCATCTTCCTAGTCCCATATTTTTTTTTACTATACCTAGGAATGTATTAATCACACAAATGAGGGCAAACAGGTTTTGTACATAATTTTACCTAGATAACATTTTACTATGTTATCAAAATCTAGTCTCTTTGAGGTAAATCAGAGATCATCTCTTGTACCTTTTAGGTCAAATATCACTCCATTAATGTATTCTGGTTGTTTCCCATAGCAATGTATATACATTTTTATGTCATGCTTTCATTACACCTATGAGAGAGCACCATAACAAAGCACCTCTGGCACCTCATCTTCAATCAGAAGAATAACTATTCTGCTCCACATTACTAACATTTTGGTCCTGTATATCTGCACCTAACCTTCTCTTACTTCTAATTTATGTGAAAGAGTCTTTAATCTTTCCATGAGCTTTTAAAAAGGAAATAAAATGTGAAAAAACAAACAAACAAACAAAAACAAGAACAAAAAGCCAACACAAAACAGTCTGTCAATACCACTGATTTTACCTTGTGAGCAGAAAGAATTACTATATTTTTCAATTCTTTTGGAGGACACTCTTAAAACTATTAATATGTTCTGTATGGAGTGGGCCAAACTATCCTGTTGAATAAACTTTCTGAGTTCAGCAGAGCTGTACAACTTTCCAATAAAAAATATGTGAACATCTACAGTCAATTTGTATGTTATCTACCTGAAAATATATTTTTTCTGAATCTATCCTTCAATACCCTAATTCTAAATTGCAACTTTGAAGAAGAACAATGGCTAATGAATATGATTCTATTATTATTTGTTACTGTTGACACTGCTTATTTTTATAGTTACACATCCTGCACAAGTGAAAGAAAAAGTACAAACTAAACTGAAGTTACATGTTATTCAAAATGTTATTCTGAGGTCATGATAGACAGATGAAAATTCAACATGAAAACAGGACTAATGTCCAAAGCATTAACTCAGACAAAATTATGTGCTTAATCTTATCACAAATACAAAAATATGTTGTATCTTTTAAAGATTTTTGCACTTGCCTCTAATATGTCCTTTTCATCAGTGTTATGGACTACAGACTTCTGAAAGCCACTCTGAAAAATAAAGTTCCCATATGTCATGTTGTTGAAAAAACCACATATTTGACTCAATTTCAAAGAAAAGCACTAATTTCTGATTGTTACAAAAGTTTTTTGTTTTTTTGTTTTTTTGGGTTTTTTTTTTTTTTTTTTTTTTTTTTTGATACCTTGCTGTCATGCCTTGGGACCTTTAATTTCCTCAAGTTTTCTTCATTTTAAAATTCATAGAGGTAAACCTTTTTAAAGGATACATGGTGGAGTTGAGCTTGAAACTTTTTCCAGATAACTTTTTATTTGAAATGAATGCATAATACTATTGTTTGTAAGTCTTTTCAATTACTTTACATGCATTCAGGAAAGCAATATAAAAAGTGGATGCTTTCATCTTGTTTTCTTTAAAGGGGTTATGAGCCTAGGCTATTGGATCATCAGAAGATAAGTCCCACTGCAAGAGGACCACTCACTTTCACTTCCTATTGTATATGTTTTCATTGTGGGAGAAAGAGAGGCAGCTTTATGTTTGTTAGGGTGGATTTCACCTGCTGATATGTCCCTTGAAGTTTGTGGTTGATTCATTTCACCAGTAGTGATGGCTTATTTATGATTACTGAATCAGGTGGAGGAAAAAAAGTTATTCTTGCTATTTTTAACATATTTTTTGCATGCCTGGCATCACCACTGAATTTCATTAACTGTGCTAGTGAATCTACATATACAAGAAGCCTGCCTTGTTTCAGCTGTAAAATAGGATATTTTTATTCTCTAACTGGGTTTGTACTTGTTTGTGGGCCTTTTACCAAGAAGAACTGGGTCTATGTGAATCTCTGTGCATTCCATAAATAACAAATTATTATTTTCAGCATATTAATCTTTTTACAAAAATAGATTTTAATAGAAAAATTAAATTAGAGAAAATTTTATTTCTTTAATTTATATTGTACCACAAAACCTCCAATAAAGATAGTTTTCCTTCTTGCATGCTTTCTTATTCACAAAATGATTAGTCCTTATTCCTTATTTTACAAGGTGTGTGCTTGATCTCATTTCCAGAAAAGTCTAAATATCCACATAAACCTTCCCTTTCTTGTTTTGCTCAGTTTATAAACTAACATTTGACAAAATCACAAGAAGCAAAATATTTTCTCAAACTTTTTCTTCTGAGATAAAGTTAGGGTAAAGAGCATTTCCTTAGAACAAAGGTATGATGTACAGAAATATCTTTTTTGGCAGGGACAAACACGGTATCTTGTCTTTAGGTATAGGATATATTTAGACAGTTTCAGGCCAAAATGCCTAATGTGAATTTGAATAAATGGATTTTTAGATATATTGGATATGAACCATGCAGCATAGGTTTTTTGTTTCAGTTTTCAGTTGCATTTGTTTCCTTCCTTCATAAAGGCAAATTTTCTGCCTTTTTTTTCCCGTGGATGAGAAATCAATGGCCAGCCACTGAGGTTTGAATCTACTTCCAGAGAAGGGGGATGTTAAGGTAAATATTCTGAAAAAATAATTTCTGGAAGCAACTTCAGATTGAGTTGATTCTTTTAATTTGATACCATATCACATAAACCCATAAGAATCAGTATTAAGAAAAGGATTCTATCAGAAATGAAACAAAAACTCCAGCTGTGATTGTAAATTCAATAAAATTGGCTGTTACATTGCACGAGGTTATTGTGGCTAGAAAGCTAGGACCCAGCACTTAGTCTTTTTGAACCTCATGCTATTGGTCTTGGCTCATTTTTTAACCTGTCAGTTTGTGAAAGACTGGCAAATAACACATTCAGCTCCAAACAAAAATGTCTTTTCTATTTTTTTCCTATTGATTTCCTTGCTGAGTAGTAGATGACACAGAAAGTTTTACAAAAGTATAGGACATGAAAATACCAGCTGGGAATTTTGAGGCAGCTCTAGTCTTTAGTATCTTTTAGACACCAAAGACCATGCTATTATTTTCATTATTAGTTTTAACAGGTGTCCAGAGTAAAATGTTGTTAATTTCCAACTATTTCCTTTTACTAAATAGGTTGCAGTGTTCTGCTCTGCTATTTATAAAGTTCAGTACAGTATGCAGCAGTGACATAAATATTCAGCTTCAGCTCCTGTTTTTCTTTTAGGTATTTTAACCTAAATTATTAGAGCTCAGCAATGCTGGGCAGCTCAAGAAACAACTAAAATAAATTACAAGAATCTGACCCCATAAGTTGTCATTTGCCTTTTGCAAGAGTTACATCTCTGGATGTTTCTCAATGTCTAGACTGCAGAAGTGACCACCATTTTTTATTTGGTTTTTTTTAGCCAGTGTTTTGCAATTTTTCTTCCCAGATATTGACCACGCTGTCACCAGCCATATACACATCACTTGCAGACAGGATCATTCCAGCAGACACTTCAGGAAATTATAAATGTATGCATTGCTCATGAAAAGAACTAGTGCAGAATGTTCTTGTCAACTTCATTTTGAAGTAATTTTCCATTCTAGGTAATGTTTGACATTAGTTACGGGCAATCAAAATATTTACTATGAATTAGCTACTAAGTGAGCATAGCTTTTAAATTCATATCTACATTCTTTCTGGGTGGGTTTTTGGAGTTTTTGGTGGTGGTGGGCAGGGTTGTTTTATTTGTGTCACAATTCTTATTTCAAGGTACTCTAGGTCAAGTTTAAGCAAACATATTTTAGTCTGTCAATTGCTCGTGAACTATTCACACCAACTATTGGCTTATTATTCCTTTTAAACTTATTCCACTCAAATCATATGATTCTGCTTTAGCTCCCTCTTTCCTCAGTAGAAAGGCCATTTCTGAAAATAGAGGCATTCATTAAAAGTGCTTAATGTGGATGAAAAAGGTAACTAAAGGCATCATTTCAGTGTCCTTTTTCTTAAAAACTATGAAATCCAGTTAAAGACACATCTGGGTTAGGACAATGGATTTAAATTTGGCATGGTTAACTTATATAGAGTAAATAATTAAACATTTATTAAATCCTCAACTTTGGCTCTTTTATCACTGCCTTATTTTTAAAGTACTTTTCCATTTCCTTAGTCAACCTGTAATCACTACTATGGCTGCATGTGTGACAGGCAGTGGTTATAAGTAAGCCACTGTAGCTGCCATCAGCTCCAACTCGTTTTTCCTTCCATTAGGAATTCCTGATTATGCAGTAAAAAGATATTTGATTGATAGCAGAATAGAAGACATTTGAAGAAAAAAAAATTAAACTGAATTCATGCCAGTGGGGAGGGGAGCTACCTCATTAACAAAATAATTGAGCTGTTAGTTAATTTTACTTGTTGTTTGTAGAAAAGGGCAAAAATCTTCCAAGGAATTAATATTCTTTCCTCAAATTATTAAAAGAACAACAAAAGGGTTTGTATCTTAGATGTATTTAGCAATTATGTCTCTGACAACTATTTTTCATATTATCCAAGGCAGATGTAAAAAACAAAAACAAAAACAAAAACAAAAACAAACCCTGCCAAAAAATCAAACAAAAAAACCCAAACCTCCACCCCATGCCTCCACAAGAAAAAACCCACAACAAACAAATTTACAGAACATTTTAAGAGTTAGCTTTTTCTGATCAGTTTTTATCTGTCTCTCCCCCAGTCTTATTAGAAGCAATTTCTGTTTAATTGATAATTAATACCTTTAACTTTGCTAAAAGCAACTACTTGTATATCAACACTTCCAGTTTGATAGAATCAGTATATTTTACTATTGGTGTAAATAATGCATAAATTAATTATAAAAAATATTCTTGCACTACAAATTTTATATTTCATTTATTTTTGTCTTTTTTTTTTCTTTTTTTCTTTTTCAAATTTTGAAATTATTATTCCACTAAAAAAAAAGTCTATATGCTAAGTTCAACTAAATTGGTGATGTCTTCAAAGTAATCAACATTTGGCCATGTGAGCACAGAGCAAAGAGTGTTATCCAAAATGTGCTACCCACAACATACCACTGGAAAATTATCCCAGATCTTCCCTGCAACCTTATTCTTTCCCTTATACCCACCTCCCTTCAAGGCACACTGAAAACAGTTGCACATCAATATGAGTGAAGCAAAGAATGCCATTTTATTTACATAACATGACCTTATTCAGGATTTTGGCAAGGAACAACTGTCAGACCATTGAATTCAGACAGAGGAACAACTGATTTCAGGATTTGTTCTTATCTGATACCTTATTTTGACACCCTTTTAGCAGAAAAAAACCCTTCATGGAGGGATGGCTTGAGAGGAATTAACATCTTGCTGCAGCAAAGCAGGGATTGAGTTGTCCATGACTCTGGGAATGGAACAGAGAGGAGAGAAGGGCTCTGCTGGAGGAACCACAGCCCCAGTGCAGCCTGTCCTGTCTGACAGGACTGAGGGGCAGCTCAAGGCACACAGGGCTGTGGCTGCATCCTTATTTGATACCACAACACACCAGCAATGGTTTGGTTCCTGACAAAAGCACCTCTGTCCTCGGTATGATAAAACACTATTTGCTTCCTTGTAGGGATTAAGTGCCGCACAGCAGGAATGTGTCTGAAATGCTGAGAACTGAACCTGAGCAACAGCAAGGTCCAAAGAAACACTGTAAGTTCTTGGCTTCAAATGGCATTTGAACAACCAACCTCGTGCTGTATTCTCTGGGCTGTGCATGGAGCCTCAAGCTGCAGCAAAGGAGAGAACATTTCAGTTTCCAATAGTCAAATCTTGGACAACTATATCAAGGTCTGCTGTGGATGCAAAAGCTGACTGGTAAAGAGAAAATAACTTGTTTACCTAAGCCACTGCCTCAGAGTTCAGGGCAGTTTGAAAGCTAAAATAATTTCTCAGTTCCATACACAAATCGACATCAAGATTTCTGAACTAAGCATGTCAGAACAAACCTAAGCAATTATTCTGGTTACTTGGCCCTTTATTCTCTTTCCATGCAGTCTTGTAAAAAATGAACATCAGTCTTTTCACTATGCTCTGAGCACAGATGTCACATGGACGTGGTGTCATGCACTCTGCAGCCTTGATAGGCATCAATATAGAGAAGAGTGCAAGAAGATATACAGAAGATGAATCTTCTCCTCTCCCAAAGTAATCAATTCATTTGAATTTCACTAAAGAATGTTATTGGACCATGCAGCCTTCTCATCATACAATTTTTTTATGTTTTACTTTCATTTATCTTCACTTGCCACACAGAAATATGAAGAGAAGGGATGATTGGTTTTGTTTCTCCTAGCATCAGAATAAATGCTCTAGCTTGGTTTCAAAAGAACAATATACCTCATAACAGCATGCAAACAGAATAAATGTTAAGAAGCAATGCCAATTTCAGCCATCCTTTTTTTCTATTTTTGACATATGTCTTACTGATATATCTACTACTGTCTTCTCTGAACTGCAACAGAAATTAACTTGGCTTATATATTTTGGGAACCACTGGATGATCATCCCAGGGGTCTCAGAACCACTGTTTCTGATGGGCAGCAGCTAATACATACAAACAATTGTTAAAGGATGGTAACTGGTTAATTTGGGTGGGTATTTTTCACACAAGACCTCATACTGCTCTTCAACCTGCTGAAATGTGAAGTGCCAACTGGCAAAACACTGTAAAACTCTGCTGCTAATATGAGACATATTAAGCCAAAAACACAAGCTAGTACTAGAAAGGAAAATAAAGCAAACAGAAGGCAAATATCCATTTCAGAATAAAAGAAAATGATCAAATTAGCAGAGCATTGGTAAGACACTAGACAAAAATGTGAAAAATAAAACTAAAATGCCCAACACAAAAAAGAAGAAAAGTCCTGATTTCATATTTTTGAAAATTTATTTGAAATCTCTTAATGTAATCCCATATAATGAAATATGTAGTTTTCTCAAGGTATTTGTTACATCTTAATTCTATGTGCCTGTCATATTCAGGGTCATTTATGAAACTTCACATCTAGAATTCAGCAGGATCCATTTCACTCTTATGTAGACATTTTTTGCTACTCTGATGAATGTATTTTGAAAAAAATTCCAAATCCTTGGAAGGTTGCTGAGTAAATTGATATTCATTTCAGAACCTCAAAAAATTGTTATCTTCATAATTTTTCCCTTCTGCCATGTAACTATACTTACATTATTAAATAAAAAGTACCTTCAAATGAAAAAGGGGATTTTTAATTTCAAAATGTTGAAACAGATTTTTTCAATTATTTTGGTTCCATTTGTTCCTATTATTTTGGGAGACAGGAAATCAGCCAAAATCAATCTTTTACTGCTTAGAGTTTTGGTTGCAGTGAATTGTCATTTTATGATGAAGGTATGTTTCATAAAAACCCTCCCAGATAGGTTATAAGAGAAGAAGAAATGGAAAAAAATATCCTTTTGCCCAGCATTGCACATTGAACAATGACTTCTGCCACCTTGAAAGCTTTCTTTTTGCAAAGTCAAATACCCTATAAATCAATACTGCATTGTCCATGGAGGAGTTCTTTGGGTCAACACCTTGATTTTGCATTAGTATTTAAAAAGAAAACCATTTCTGGCAGAACTGTTCTTTCTTAGTTGGCCCTTCTGTCAACCATATGCACATTCAGAGAAGGCTTTTTTCTGTTATGCTTTCTTTTTTTCTTTTTTTTTTTATTCTGCAGTCAAAATTCCAAAGAAGTGGACATTGATATTTTCCCCAGACCTGTGCCTGCAGGACATTTCAGAAGTGATTTGAGAGGTATCCCCAGGCAGCTGAGAGCAGTGAGAAGTGAGCTGTGTTCTGAAGAAGTTCTGCTGTCTTCTCCACAGCTCCCAGTGCATGAGGTGTGTCACTGAACACCACTTTTGACTGAATAAATATTTTTAAATTTACTTTCTCTGGTCTGCTCTTTGCTGCTGCTGCTTACACGTCCACAACTACTAGTAGATGTGTGTTTACTCAGAGCACAGAAGATGGTTTTTCTGCACCTGGACTAGATAGAACTGATATTCAGCATCAGATGGGATTAGTCTGTCAGTGGCAGAGGCTGAGCACAAACATGAGTCGTAGAGTTAAACACTTGTTGTTGCCTCTTTCCAATACCCTCAGTGTCTGATTCAGGTTCTCTCTCCCACTGCTGGCTGGTTCTCCTCCCTGAGCATTTCTAGGTCTGTAGTAATCACTGAAGACATGACCAAAAGACCTGGACAGCCAAAGAATTCCCTGGGCCTGAGCAGTTTAAACATCCCCTGGATCCACAGATCCCAGATCGTAGGAATATATATACAGTAGTTATTTAAAATAGACCAAACCAATGGGGCTTGTACAAAAATAGCAGTATAAATAAATAAATATGCACACATTTCAATCTTGATTTTTCCAGAACAACATTCTAGGAGTGCTTTGCATTTCAAATGGGACCTGACTATATGGAAAGTACAATGTACAGTAGAATTAACTTTTTTTTTTTTTTTTAATTCAGCCATTTTTTGCTGTTGTAGACACAGGTCATGACCTCTCACCTCCTGTTTATTTCTTCCCATGTTGACCTTTCACTGAAGCGCAGGGCTAATTTTTTGCTCCAGTGACCAAGAATAGGAATTTGTCACTTTATTCAAAATGGAATGAATACAGGTATGTCTGGCATTCTCAGCTGAGCTTAACCCTCTGCATGCTGAAAACAGTCAAATAGCCAAGTGATCTCTATTAGGAAATATCTTTTCTGAAGTTGTGCTATTTTTTGTAACAAAAGAGTTTTGCTTCTTTTGTCTGAAAAAGGGTTTCTCTTTTTCTGTGCACAGTCGGGTACAGTTTTCTTTGTTGCAAAATACAATGAACTAAACAGAAGAAAATGACAGGTTAGAGGTCCATAGAAATTTGCAATGGTTCTAAGGGAGAACTTTCATTAGTGTTAGGAAATAACCTCCATCTTAATTGTCTGCTGTACAAACAAAATTTTATGCGTTATCTTTGACTGAGAAAGAAATAACTAATTTCTCCAGTAAGATGCCAGTAATGAATTCTTATGGACTAATCTTAATAAGTATGTGCAAAGTAATCTATGCTTCTCATGTTGAGTTATAAAATAGAATTCTTTTCCTTATGCAAATACTTTCACTGGTACTTATCCACTATTCAAATCTCCTGTGCAGTAGGGTTCTTTTCTCCATCTGTAAGTCCTGTAAAGGGGAAAAATGTCAGTGTATCCATGAAGGATTTGAAGTTAACACTTAAATCCTGTGTTAGAATTACAAAGGATAAGAATGCCAGCAAAAAACATCCGAAAAATCAAAGCCTACCAAAACCCATATAACAAACAAAAAAACCCCAAACAAACCACAACAGAACAAATAAACAAGGGGAAAAAAAACAACCCACAATCCAGGAGGTCTCAAGTGAGGCAGTCAGTAGATTCAAGCATTACCTGTCAAAATGAAAAAGTTAGGAGCAATGGACTTTCAGAGTGTGACTTCCTACAAACACATCCTTAGTATTTCTTGGTCTCACTGAGGTTACTCTTGTCTCCCTTTTCATGACATTAACATATTTTCAATTCTTTATGCCAGTCTTTAGTCCAAAGTACACATTAGCATTATTACCTTCCCAGATCCTGTCATTACCTGTGTAAATGCCCAAGGTCAGCCAAGGTGTGTGAGCTGGCTACTCAAGAGAACAATTCTGCTGAGGTCATGGCACTGCCCTACTGCAGTGGGATCACTTGTTGGGGCATTTATCGCAAAAAAGCTTTTTGAGCATTAACATTTAATTTCCTTAAATTAAGTTCAAAGGGACAAGAGATGGGGAGAACATGAGACATAAATGGCATTCTCCAGCAGGCTTCCTAATCCTCAGGAAGCCAACTCAAAAAAGGTTTGGTGGCTTTGGACCCTGTTACAGGTTGTTACTGGATGAACCAGTCCTGTGCTTTCATCCAGGATTTCCCAAACATGCTTGCAGTAAAGCCAATGGTTCTCATCTGAGGAACATGCAGTGAGCATCATTTGACATTATTTGGTAGAAATTTTGTCTATCTCAGTTAAAATCAGCAAAATACTATGAAAATGTAAATTTTCATATTTTTTAATAAACCTGAAATTACCTCTTGAATCTCCAAGTCTTCAGTATCTTCCAACAGCATCACAACTAAGTGCAGAAAAGGACCAGAATGGAGAATTGTATGGTCTGTTATGTGGACTGGGATTTTCTCCTAAAAAGAGAGCACTTTTAGTACTAGAAATGAGAGCCAAATTTTCCATGTTGTTTTCAAAACCAAAATTTCAGGCCCTGGGGGAGGTTCTTCACATGCTTTACTGAATGGGGAGTATCCTTACACCTCTTTCCTCAGTTCTGCACTCTGGTCTGCCAGCCTTGGCACAGTTTAACTTTGCAACACCCCTGAGCAAAAGATGCTCTGAGCTGCTGACTGCTGGGTCCATTCCTGGATGGGGTGTGCTCAGGTGGCTGCAGGCAGATCATGGGGTTCAGAACCACTGCAGTTTGTTCATTTTCCAGTCCAAAGCTCTAAGTGACTGCAGACTCCCAGTTGTGAGAAGAAGGAAATGCAGGTGTGGGTGAAGTGGAGTGTGGTACATTTGTACTGGCAATCATGGTAACAAATAACATCTGTGACAATACAGAGAGGCACAACCTATTTTTGCCTTTCAGTTACCTGAAAAGCCTCTACTTTACACTTTCCAAGGCAGAAAACCATACCCTACACTTGGCTAAAATGATTCACCTGAAAAGGGCCAAAATAAAATATTCATATGATGTAAGAGAAGGACAAGAGGGATACTAAAATCAAGATGAAAAAGTTTCAACTTTCCACTAGCAAATACGGCCTCCTGACAAGCAAAAATAAATATTTGACACAACAATGGCATGAAACAATATAAGTACAGCTGAATCTATTTAATGCAGCAGTTACTGGTGGTTAATACTTCACCTTTGAAAATTCTTCCTGCTTACCTTATGTAGGGTGTTTTAGTCACAGCTAGGAGTATATTCTTCTTCTTTTAGATATAAAATATCGTGTCATTCACTGTTTTCAGTCCTCACCTCTCAAAGTGCAGAATATGATGCCAAAGGAGTGGGAGCCAGTGAAGAATAAATGTTTCTGGACCAGTAGACATATAATAGGCAACAGCATTATTACTGGGGCTGCAATTCATCCAATTTGCTGACAGTTCAAGGACTCAACTTCCACAAGCTTGTGAAAATTATATTCACCTGTGCCAAAGCACCTATCTTTTTATCTCTTCTTCAGCATCCCTATATTTTTTTTAACTAAATGATTCCTTTCTATTAAAATTTGTATGTATATAGATTATTGTTTCTCACTGGTCTACACTGTCCATGGTGTTTCCTACGGGTAGAATGAGATCAGCAGCAGCAGCCTGGTCTGACTGGGGGCTTTGGCTCCTTTCCTGAGCTGCAAGCCTTTGTGCAAGTGTCAAATAAGGGAGGCACCAGCAGCAAAACCATCCCTGTTAGTCCTGGCATTTGCATACTAACTGCTTCTACAGTAACCACTGATACACTGAATGCTGAGGGGGAAAAAATCACTACCTAAACAGAACAGAACACCATCCCTAAACAGCCAAATACCACATTTTTTCATGCTTTGCAGTGTTTTACATGGGAGTTTTTTCTCTGGGAGCATGCACATGCTCTGATTTTGATCTTTTGAAATTTCTACATCCCTTAGGTTGTATCCTTTCACTCCAGAATAACTCTTGTTGTGATAGATGAACTGGAACAAGTGTGGGCTTCCTCACAGCCACTTCCTGTCAAAGTGCCCTGTGCTAAGCAGCAAGCTGTGCAGTCAAATGGAAGGAAGCACAAAAGTCCACTTTTCCCTTATCCCTTCCCCATGGCAACCTGACCAAGAACAGTGACCCCCAGCAGCACAGCTGAGGCCTGAAACTGTGCTGAATTACTCAGAAAGAGAATCTCCTGACCCCAGCCAGCAGAACCCAATGAAAATATGTGACCTCTAACTGCAGAACCCCTTGTCCAACGCTGCCTTTGTACTGTACACAGCCAACACAGGTCAGATGCTTTCAGGAGCTGACTTAATGATTTTCAAATCTAATTTAAAGTGAACCAGTGAACCTAGAACTATTCAGGTTCTGCAATTAGAGGGTTTTACATTAAGCAGTTAAAAACCCCATAGAAATATCACACCTCCTTGAATTAGGTATTGAAATCAAATATTTTTTTCTCAGGGCTGACCTTTGTTAGCTACATGTAAACTGAACTGATGATGAGTCATTGAGATAGCAAATTAGTACTCATAGTTGTTGACA
Organism: Oenanthe melanoleuca; assembly: GCF_029582105.1. Taxonomy (NCBI): domain Eukaryota; kingdom Metazoa; phylum Chordata; class Aves; order Passeriformes; family Muscicapidae; genus Oenanthe; species Oenanthe melanoleuca. Next base: position 47,974,961 of record NC_079339.1, read on the forward strand.
GGGTCAGCAAGAAATCTACCACATTTTTAAGCAAAAATAAAATCTTCGTGTAGTTATTGTCATATGTACTACTTGTCCTTAATGACATTCAGAAACCATTGGCAACAAGAAGAGGAAAAACAGGAGATTTTGGGGTTTTCACACTCTCTACCAAGTGTAATCAGAAATTTAACACCATAAACTTTGGTTAAAGAGCTATAACAGTATTTATTTGTTGTGCTTTCATCCAAATAAATAATAGAATTGACCTCAACACTGGGTAGAAAAGGGAGCAAACTCTCTTACCCTCTACCTTGGTTAATATTGGTTCAATAGCACTACAGCCTTTTTTATAATGCTTCTGCACAAACAACTCTTTGGCTTGTGACAGCAAGGTACACCAATAATTCATTACCAGAACATTGTTCTGTGATTAGTTCTTAGAATTGTATGAGTAATTTGGGGCACAGCTGAACATGGTCCTGAAAGCATTTTTTTGAGTGAAAGCACCTTACAATTAACAACCTTAACAAATTTATAGGAACAATGTTTTAATGACAGAATGAATCTCAAAGGTGGTTGTTTAGCAGAGTTACTTAACCTGTGCCCATTCAGCCTGTGGGATGCTCCTGGGTGACATCCATGGTGTCACAGCTGATCTACACAGTGCTGTGGCCATCGTGGGCATTAAGAGCTACATGACTGAAACTGGGTTTGGCCATCCCAGTTTCATACTTGTCAGCATGTCCACATACAGCTCCAGTGTGCAGAGCACAGTGGCTATGGAAATATTTAAGGTGAGACACCAAGAGCCTAACAGATAAAAATATTTTGTGCTACAAATACTCTGAATTTTTAAGGCAGCTTCTCATTTGCCTGTCTAGTTTCACCTTCTCTCTTCTGTTAAAGGCCTTTTGGCATTTGTGCTGGTCCTCTGAATCTAACTATTTTGCCTCTCTTCCAGTATGTTACCCAACTCTGTTGTTCCTTCCAGTATTTGGCATTTGCTTTGGAATTATGTTTGTCCATCTGTTATTTGTCCTTTTGGGGATGCGTTCTGCTGATTCCCATTTGTTCCTCTCAGCTTTCTCAACAATTTGGGCTACTGAAGTGTTGTGGCATCAGTCAGCTCTATCTTGGCCCAGGACAGTGTTTGTACAGAACATGAGAAAGAGCAAAAACTGGCCTAGACTGATGTTTCTGTTTCTTTAGGAATTCACAGACACACTTTTTCGCAGTGGTCATTCCCACTAGCTGATTTCACTGGTTCAAGGAACGTGTAGTGCAAGGGGCTTTATTCCCTTTTGGTTTGTGTTTTGCTCCTTCAGTCTTTCTGGACTTTTGTAACCAGTGTAAAATCATAAAAAAGGCTAAAATGTCAGCAGATACTCTTCCATTCTTGACTGATCTTATACTTTTGTTGCATATTCCTTCCCTTTTGGGAACACATCCACCTCCTTTATTAACTATCCACAAAACTTACTGGCCTGGTATGGTCTAAGAAGAACCAAAACATCTATTCATGCTTTTTACCTGCACTTATATCTTTTTTATACCTTAAAATAAACCACAATCACACTACTCTCTGCATGCAGTTGCTGGATATGACCTTTACTTGTCATGACTTAGTTTTTCAGACTCAGACCACTCTGTAGGCAGAGTTCCAAATTTGTCAGCTCACAGGTTTCCTGTGGAAAACATTGTGGAACAACTAAAGGGATGCTCAGCTATTGATCAGTTACATTGATATTGTTTTCTCTGCCCACCATGGCTCTGAAAGCTCATTTTAAGGCCACACTATCATCAGATTTATGCATTATACTGGGCTTGCAGAATTTTGCTTGGCAGGCAGGCATTAGGTAGGACCAGGTCTCTTTTTATATATGTGTTTTGGTTTTGTTCAGTAAAGCAGTCTTACTAGAAAACCAGGATTCTTCCCAAAAATAAAACCACCCCTTGGAAAACCTGACTTTTTCTAAGTGATGATTTATTTTGTATCAGTGACCCCTGGAGATATCTGAGTGGTGTAAATGAATAAAGGATGCTTACATCAGTTTATTTTCAGAATTTAAAGGAGACATTAATTAATGCCTTCTTAGGTGCACTGAATTAATATAATTTCTAGCCTTAATCGACAGAAAGCCATGTGAATTTCACCAATAACAATAAGATACAGGTTTTGTTAGGGTAGACCTGTCTTTGAAAGGAAGGAACTTGCTTTTCTTCCTTTTCCTTTCCTTCCCAACCCCAACCAAAATGCTCCCAAACCCACAGATTTCAATACTTAAATACTGAGTATTAAGAATAATTTATGAAATGTTGATGATGTGGGTAGGATGCTGGTTTTGATCAAATCAAGAATCAGGAAGCCTCAATTAAAAAGGAAACCCTGAACAAAGCACCCATGGTATGTGCAGGCTCACTGGGGTTTGTAGGTAAGAGCTTTGCACATTCAGACTTCCTGGAGTATGGAAGCCCCTCCTGCTCCTGAGCATCCAAACCAACCTGGGTAACACAGAACAAAGAAACCACTGTGGCTACAGGGGAGCTATCACAGCATCCTTGGACTCCTTTGGGAAAATTAGCACAGTCAGCTAGGTCTGATCCACGTGAGCCAGTCTGTGCTTGGGCTCTAGGAAAGGCAAGTGAAGAATGCACAGGGTGCTTTGGGGCCATCCCACTGCCCAAGAAAATGGAGTAGCATCACGTTAACATCAGCACTATTATATAACTGGCATGAACATGACAGAAGGGATGAAAAGGAGTCAAAAACTACTACTAGCACTGCAGATCATCACCTCCTGATTGAAATCACTAATTAATTTTTGCCCTTTAATATTTTGATTCTAGTCTAAAACCACGAAGTGTGTGCTCACAAACCACCCTTGGACACTCAAGACATGGACAAACATAAGTGCTGGGTAGCACATTTACAATTGCAAAAAAGAGGTGTGAATAATGTAATAATGACAAATGCAAGCACTTAATTACAGTTTCAGTGTTGATCATAGAAGGCCTTTTGGAAGCAAAATTAGCATAGCAACTTTCAAAGGAAAACCAAGTATAGCTGAACAAGTGACCATTCAGTCTAACGTGGTCAGCAGTCATTAAAGTGCATCTCATTCTTATTCTTGTACTACATCAGTCCAGAAGTTGCCATCACAGTGTGAGGTGTCAGCTTATGAAAGTACTAATCAGCTGATACATGCAAATATCATTATTACATACACTGCAACATACAAGGAGAGCCACATTGTCTCTTTAGATGATACTCCCGTGAGATGTGCAAATGTTTTAATTTTTTCTCTGCATGAGGCTGCTTACCTTATATCATCATGTTACGTGATTTCACACTTTTAAAATAATTAAAACATTCCAGTTGCAGCCATGTCACATTTAAACAGCAGCAGCTATGGGAGGATTACAGGCACAGCCTCCCATTCTGCATGCAGGCTAAATTCAAAGGCTTGCTGCCTGTAAGCTAGTTAGAAGCATAGAAAAAGTGGAATTTAACTTTGCTGTTTGGTAAAGGAGAAAATAGAGGAATCTCCACAGACTACTAGCCCTGTACAGTACACATTGTTAGTCAAAAGAGAGAATGGCAATTCGGCATTATAAACAGCACATTGCTCTCTTTTTATTCCTGAGAGCTACAATTAAAGGATGCAAGTCATAAAACAGTGTATTATATGATGCATTGTTTTTAATCTTGCTGCCTTGTTGTATATAACAGGTTCATATAATTCTTCAGACAGGAAAAGGCTTGTTCTGTAAAAATACAAAGCCTTGCTCCTGAAATATAAGTCCACACACAAGCAATGTATATATCGCCAAACCAGCAAACTAACTCACTTACTTAATACACTAAACTTCAGGTTCTTTCTATATTATGTGAAATGGCTTGAAACAGGAGGCAGCTGCCAGGAAACATCACTGCTTCTTTACTCTAGAGAGACAAGGGAAGGAAGAATGAAGAAAAAAAATTCCCTCGATGGATGCCACAATAGCATGTCTTTCATTATCGCCCTGTGTCAAGGCACTGTGTAATGTTCATTGTGCATGCATAGTAAATTACTATTTACCTGCCAGTGCCTTTGATAAGTCAGTCTTTTCTCCCTCTTTTCGTCCACACAGCATGGAACAGTGAAACCTCTTTGCCTATAATTCTTATTAAGGTGATACCTTTTCTGAATAAGAAAGTACACACTTCCAAAGGAGGCATTCTCTTGGGTTTTTAAGGGCCATTGTTTTTATTGTTTTCCTTTTATTTCTCCCACCCTGCTGTGTTTTAATGCTATAGTGACTTCTGTGTATACAACTCTCATATTGAAATGTCTGCCGCAGATATATGCAATATTAAAGAGTGCTTATGAATTTTTGACATCTAATTAGTCGCTACCCAGTTAACATGTCAAGACTCAGAGGGATTAGGGAGTCAGCCCTTTCTGAATAAGTTAAAGCTATGCCCTGTCCTTTTCATGTATTATTCTTTAATGTAGGTGGTGATTATTTTGCTGTGATTAATTGATGAAGCTCATTGGTCTGGCAAGTGTTACAGAATTCACCATTCCTCACTTTTATTTCTCTCTGTAGGGCTTTCCCGCTTATTTGAAAGGAATTGGTTCTATTCGGTCTGTGAAGCTTCATTGTCTTTTCTCAATACATGCACACTGGTTTCTCTTAAGATTTTATCTATTTTATTTTATATCTTTTCTACTATAAAGGAAGCACATCATTAATAATCCTTGTTTTATTTTAAATCACATGTTTCAAACAGGGTTCCTTTAATGTGTTGTTTATTTTTATTTTTGATTTCTACTTTTAGACAAAATTACTGACATGTATTTTGAAGTATAAAAATAGATTTTATTTTTTTTTCCCTAATGCTTCACAAAGTCCCCCACATTCAACAAGGCTTGGTGAATTTTGAGGTTTTCTGGTCCCTGATTAGAAGCAATATTTCACTCAGGCAATTTTTAATTTTTTTTTTAGCATTTTGAGTGGGTTTTTTTTTTCTTAGAGATGATATAATATTCTCTGTTGTCAGTTATGGTGAATTATATCAATTTTAGCATCCAAATGGAAGCCTTAATTATACAATCTCTGTTTTCCATGTGCACGCCTTTCACAAAAGAAACAAAAAAAAAAAAAGAAGAAAAAAGGGAACGTTGAGGCAAATCTTTAAACACCTGTAGAAATCTAAGTGATGCATATTTAAAACAATGTGATCACTCATAAATTCAGCTGTGTGTCAAGGTTCCTGCTGACCTGTGGTGCACTCCAAAGGAATGTTCCATTGATTATATACAGCTGCGGATGCTCAGAAAGAAGCAGCACATATGTGTGCTTCATGGTCTGATATATTTGTTGTATCCCCCTCTGTGTAAGTGATATTGGGTTCTATATAAAGAAACAATAAAAACGTATGCTGAGCACATAATGGCTGTGCCGTTTGCCTACACAGGCACCACGCCACCAGTATTTAACTCTCTGCTTTGTGAAGCACTGGAAGATCTACCGGAGCTATAAAAGGCAAAAACATACACATGCACATGCAAAAGGTTTTTTGCTTTTTTTTTAAATTTTTATTCTTCTTTTTATAAAATACTGTCAAGGAACACCCTGCTGTATTACATTTTTTTTTCACCATTTCACTGTCGTTGAATGGTTTTTGTTCGCCATTTCACTGTAGTTGGCTCAAGAGTTTTGGGCCTTATAAAAGTGCAATGCAGTCAGGCAGCTTCCCTGAAAGGATAAAATCAGAAAAAAAATTTCTTAACACAGTGCAAGAAGCAAACATATAGACATGATTATGGAAATATTTAATCATGCACTGAGGCTACTGAGAAGTTTGTTCCATTCTCTACCTCTTCACTGAAAAGGAGCTGAACAAAAGGCTATTGCCATCCAAGTTCATTTCTGCAGCCTCCTGGTTTTATGGACAAATAATTACTTTTCACAGAGCAGAATCAATCCCATTATGAACCTCCAGTATTCAAATCTGTAATTGGAACAATAGTGGAGCTCGAGCCTGCTTATCTTCTTTTAAAATGAACAAACTCACACACGCACTCTTAAAAATTTGATCATTATAAATAATTACAATCCTATTTACCAGTCAGGGTTTGTGCTTTTTAATTTATGTTGGGGAGAATTTTTCTAAAGTACTTTTTGGTGAAAATATGTAAACAATTCTCTTTTATCAGACTTTAAAGAAAATTGCAGTGTGTGAGGAAAAGAGGAAAGCAAAGGGGGACAGGATGTTTTAGCAAGGTGCTTCTCCTAACCCCTCACCTGGGTTTTGAGGTTATTGTGAGCAAGCTGAAAAGAGGAGTCACAGCAGCCTCACACACCCCCAAACCACAAATGCCTTAGGAACAAAATCTGACATCGACCCTGCCATGGAAAAGAGAGCCACGAGGCAACAAGGAAAGGAAATAAAACTGAGCAGGGTGGGTGGGTCGACTGAAGGGGCTGTGAGTACGAAGAAGGAAGAGGGGGCAGCATTAAAAGAAATATCAATCAATTGGAGCATATTCACTTTCCCCTGCACAGTAGATTCTATCAGAAGAAAACACTGAACTTTGTAGTGTTAGCAGCAGCTGAAATTTAGAATTATTGTTTCCTCCTAACAGAAGACTCATTTTCCACGGCCGCATTTGCAGCATAATAAGCTTTTTGTTATTTTTTCAATTAGAGTCAATTGACCTAACAAAATGGTTGGCAATTAAGTGATTTTTGTAATGGTCCGGGGGTAATTTAGTCGAGCTTGTCAGCTGTGTTTCATGAAGCCGAGATGTCTTTTTTTCCCACTGCCTCTCTCTCTCCCTCTCCCTCTCTCTCACTTACTCCCTCTCTCTCTCAAGCATAATGGCTCATAATTTCAAAATCTTTTCCTTCTGTTTCCCTCACAATAATTCGCAATTACAGGAAGTTGTTGGAGGTGATTTTTTCCTACCTTGCTTTTTGAGTCAGTAATTTTAAATAAAATGTACATACTTGTAAAAAGGGGGCTATTACAGAAATCACTTTTTGTGTAAACTCAATTATTTTATGAATAGTGACACCAGTTTCTGCTGGGTTCAACTCCTAAAGGCTGATGTATTATTATTTTCAGGGTAAAAGGTGTTGAACATTTAGAACACTTTTTCAAATCAAACCAGTATTCAGGAAGGTAAACAACAACTTAAACGATGAGGAGCCTTGTAGTAAAGCTGACAGGTATATGAGAAGAATGAAAACCATTAGGAAATTTACACAATAGTCTGCTGCTACTGGACTTTTTCTCCTGTTATGATTTAGGAAGAGATTTCTCATTTGTCTAATTGATTCCTTTTCTTAAGACAACATCTGGAGTTGCAATTCATATTAAAGTGCGGTAGTTAGATCTGATGACTACATCAGATGTTCTTTCATTTGTATTCTTTTTATTATCTGTTTTTGCAGCACACACACAGGCTGGAAACTGAAGCCACGCACCCGTCCACCAGTGAATCCGGAGACTTCCTAGCATCTGCCTGCAAACGACTGCCTTCTAGTTTTTTTTTAAATTTAAGTCCCTTTTCCTAATTCCCAGCCACGGTCTACATTTCCCCTGTGTCTCGAGCCTCCCTCCCAGCCCGGGGGATGCGGGGGATGCGGGGGATGCGGGGGATGCGGGGGATGCGGGGGATGCGGGGGATGCGGGGGATGCGCAGCTGCCCGCAGCGCCGAGCGCGGCTGCAGCCTCGGCAGCCGGCAGAAGGGGGCGCTGCTGCAGCGGAGCAGGCGGCACCTCACCCCTGCCCCTGCCCTTGTCCCTGCCCTTGTCACTGTCCTTGCCCCTGTCCCTGCTCCTGCCCCTGCCCTTGCTCTTGTCCCTGCCCCTGCCCTTGTGCCTGCCTCTGCCCTTGTCCCTGTCCCTGCCCTTGTCACTGCCCCTGCTCCTGCCCCTGCCCTTGCTCCTGCCCCTGCTCCATGCTCCTGTACCTGTCCGTGTCCCTGCCCTTGTCCCTGCCCCCGCCCTTGCTCCTGCCCTTGTCCCTGCCCCTGACCTTGTCCCTGTTCCTGCCCCTGCCCTTGCTCTTGTCCCTGCCCCTGCCCTTGTGCCTGCCTCTGCCCTTGTCACTGCCCCTGCCCTTGTCACTGCCCCTGCTCCTGCCCCTGCCCTTGCTCCTGCCCCTGCACTTATCCATGCTCCTGCACTTGTCCGTGTCCCTGCCCTTGTCCCTGCCCCTGCCCTTGCTCCTGCCCCTGACCTTGTCCCTGTTCCTGCCCCTGCCCTTGCTCCTGCCCTTGTCCGTGTCCCTGCCCCTGCTCTCCCCCCGCCCCAGCTCCTGCCCAGTCCATCTGCCTCCTTCCCCAGCCCCTGCCCCTATCTGAGAGGACCCTGCTCGCTCCCTGCCCTCACTCTGCCCCCTCCCCCTGTCCTCTGCCCCATTCTCTGCCCCTGCCAGCCCCCTGCCTCCTCACACGCCCCTGCCCATCGCTCCTGGCTCTCTGACTCCTCCAGACCCACACCCTCCTGGCCATGACCCCCTGTCCGTGTGACCCCTCCCATCACAAAAAACCATCGGGCAGGGCTCAGAGGTGCCCGGTGCAGCTGTTTTAGCCCACGCTGGTTTCCAAGGTAGAGCAGTTGACACGGGCTGGGGGCTGTGTGGAAAAGCCTCTGCACTGAATGCCACCAGCACGGGTCTGCACATGAGAAGGGAAGGGCGCTAATGTTTTTTTTTGTTTTGTTTTTTTTTTTGTTTTTTTTTGGTTTTTTTTTTGTTTTTTGTTTTTTGTTGTTTTTTTTGGTTGGTTGGTTGGTTGGTTGGTTTTGGTGTTTTTTTTTTTTTTTTTTTTTTTTTTTTGGTTTTTTTTTTTTTTTTTTTTTGTTTGGTTTGTTGTTTGTTTTTTGTTTTGCTTTGTTTCCCACCCTCCCTCCCCACCCCCCCCCCACCCCCCATATTTGTTGGTGGCTGAATTTTATTGATTTAGTATCTTAATTTGCCTTGTCTAACATTCCTGGAGTTTTGAACCACATTTTAAGCCAAAATGTGTGGGTCAAATTCCGAGAGGCATTTTTACCTTCCTCTTTCTTTTGCCTCTCCTGCATCCAGCATCTCTTGGAACTGGGTTGTAAAAGACTGGCCTTCCATCTTGCCTACTGGGATGGTAAGATCTGTGTGCATTATGCTCAGTAAATATTACTTTTACATTTGGATCTCTGCTCATTTCCCTTATGACCCCTGACAGTCTCCTCCTAGGGTTTGATTATAAGTCACTATAGTCTGGACTGTACTGGAGCCTTGTAAGGCTTCGATTAATCCGCCGCACCTAAGCATTGCTGTGACTATAAAAGGAAAAGTTATGATTCTGAATAAGCATCGTGTGGAAGAAAGAAGCCAAAGCATAAAGTATTAAACTTTCATCCAGCACCATAGGAGAGATGTAGTTATTAAATTTCAGCTGCTTATCAAACTGATATGAAAGTCATTTTGCATGATTGCTTTGCATCCTCGAATCTTCTGCTTTTATTTGCAGTGCATCTCTGTGCTTTCTTATTAGAAAAATACTCAAAGGATAAAAAAGCTGATAATATTATTCAGTTTTGACAATTAGGTAGAAAAAACATTTTAAGAAGTGCTTTTTTTATTGCAGCTAGTAATAATAGTGGTGGTCCTCCTGGTAGCAGTCTCTTCTGATGCTACCCAGGGTGATGCTAGCTTTACCCTATAATGGCCAAAGCCCTGATGGTTATACTGGTAAAGCTGCTAAGGAGTGTGAGCCAGGATGTCATTCAATATCACAAACAATGTACACAGCCACAGATTATTTTGTCTTCAGAGGTCCTCAGTTTATGGTTTTTTCACCCCCTCTTTCCTGTTTCAAGATTCAAAAGTGGACTGGGAGTGGGGCAAGAGGAACAGTACCTTCCCTGCCCTGGACTTGCCTGCAGCTGCTGTCCATTCCCTCAGGATCCTGTCACGTTAGCCACTTGAGCAAACCTATCTCTGTCTATTTATAATCAATCTCCTATACGCTTCAGCTGCCCAGCAACTGCCTTTAATTTTTACCTCCCCACATTGTGGTTCCCTTCCAGCTCTGCTTAATCTGCTCCTTATGTTTTGCGTGTGAATTTATGCGAAGCTATAAGCATTCATGGGAATGTGGAGCCCTTAGAAGATGAGAGCAAATCATCCCTTCTCCCACAACTCTCCCTTTCCCCACCATGGGTTTCCACAATTTGATGCTTGGTTGTTTTGTTTTCCAGTCTTCCAATAATTTCTTCAGTATTCTCTCTGCCTTCCCATTTTCTGTCAATGCTTCCCCATCTCCTGCTGGGTTTTACTCCTCTATGATTTAATTCACTCTCAGCAACTGTCACAAAGCTGATGGCTCCCTAGCATTTATCTCTTTATCTTTGGTTGCTGCCTTCTGTCCACTCCTTTCATCCCAGACTATCCACACACATCAGTGTCCACGTCTGGTCATAAGCCCAGAACAGCAAAAATGTGACCTCTTTGAGCCATTGTTCCTCCACAATTGCACAGAATTATTTCTCTGTGGCACAATGCTGGAGACTATTAGCACCATACCTCCTCTTCACATTTTCCCTTCCAGATTTAATTTCTACAAATCAAGTCTCTGTTTTTCCTACCTTTACAAAATATATCTCTCTTATATTAAAAGACCCCCTTAGATCTCCCTGTCTAGATTTGAGTTGTCTTCCCCAGGCTATGAAAACTTTTTCCCCAGGCTATAAAAACTGATTTTTTTTTTTACCTCTACAGACAGCAATTTGCCCCATGTGCAAGACAGCTCAGAAGTCTTTCATACTTCTAGATGCTGAGAAGATCTGGAATGGTCAAGTTTTCCTCCCTGGGAGAGGAATTCCCATGACTATCCCTATGTAATGCATGTCTTTGAATAGCTTTTAGACTGTCCTGAATTCAGAGTGGGGTAGTTCAGATTGCAACTCAGGGGTAGTTTCCTTTGACCCCTTAATGACAACAAATGTTTTCCCTGGTACTCAGCCACCCATCAAAACCTTGGTCCTCAGAGCAGAGTTGGCTCTCACTTGGCATTAGGGAGCAATGCAGTTGTCCCAAGGAGCTGTAGAAGCTGAAGGGATCTGGGCTGGCAAAAGGGATGAATTATAGGAAATGCTTCAGCAGGAGAGAGGGAGAATCACAGTGTTAGGAAAAATATTCTGACAATGAGACTTGCTAAGCTGGTGGGAGGAGGACAATGTCTCCTTTGCAGGATTCATCATCAGAATATATTTATTACTGCGTTGTCCAAAGTACTTTACAGATTTTAATATATGATTGTATCTTACACCTTGGCAAGGAACAGAACAGATGTCCTTATAAAGGACAATTTAATCAAGAAAAAATAACAATTAGTCAGGAATTTGCTGAAGAAATCTGTAACTGTTAACAAATGGCCAGCTCAAAAATATAAAAAATATCTGGCCAAATTTTGCCATGCTTACCTATGACTTCTAAAGCTCTACATTTCAGTCTTATATAGTTTTTTTGCACCAAATACCACTTTACAGAAATAAAGTAAAAAATATCATCTTATTTCACTGTCTGTGGGCTAATATTTTCTCTCTGAAGGTAGATAACTCCATTTTCCACACAAAAATCAAAGGCAGGTCACATGTTGAAAATATATATAATGTCCTCTACAGAGTGCTTTAACATGCCCAGCAGTATATTCCCACTTTATTCCTAGAAGAGTAAAATTACAGTGTGTAGCAAGGCTGGCACCACGCTTCCATGCAGTGCAGACATTAGAGGAGAGGGAATAATTCACAATGAATAGTTTAGTCAGTAAGTTTAGCCCTTTTTCTGCCTATGGGATCTCCATGGGCAGACTGAGGTTTCCTTGAGTTTATTATGCAAAAGAATTCAAAAAGATCCTTTTTCCTCTCTAAGTACTTCTAATTGCTCAGGAACACTTCTCTGTGAACATGCCCCAATCACTTCTTGAGCTTTGTTAGATATGACTGCTTTGATGAGTCACATGGTATTGATTATTTTTCCAATGTGTTGTGCTTGCATATATTCATGTGTGTGAATCTAATACCCAGTTTCCATCAATAGTTATGCATGCTGTTCTGAAATTCTCACTGAATAGCCACAATAGTAATTGAAGCCTACAAATGTCCCTAGAAAGCAAACACAACTAGAAGACAGTGTGGGTGAGAGGAACCCATTTGCAAATTCCAGTAAATTAACAATGGTTGATAGCAATCCATTTCCAAATTCCATCAAAGGCAGGATTTGTTTTAAAATAGCATTTAGCCAGCTATAGTAGATTCTGTGAAAAACATTGTCAACTCTCTGCTTTCCATTCATTTCATCCTGTACTTCTCTCTTCTCATGAAGTAGCTATGGAAAGGAAATAATAGTAAACTTCTTCTTCCCTCTGCCCCACAACAAAAACAAAAACAAAAAACAAACAAACAAACAAAAAAAAACCAAAACAAAAAACAAAAACAAAAAAAAAAAAAAAACAAAGCAACAAAAAGCAAACCCACAGGTTTAAAGTAAATATCTTTGAGCACCAAATATCTATCTCCTATTTTCAAGCCCAGACTTAATACACTGCAGTTGTACCTGGGAGGTCTAGTTTGTTCAGCACCTATTGCCTCCAGGATGAGGATTCAATTAAGAAATATAAAAGATAATATGATGCTATAGGGACAAAAATACTTTTGAAACTCTACCCAGGCTTTCTGTAAATAGAGGTACACTTCTTTGAAAGCAAACATTTCCTGTTAAAATGCATCAGCTTTCTATTCTGTGATCTTCCACTCCAAATTATAATAGAAAATATATAATGGAGCATAAAAACTAACAGATGAGAAAAATGTACCTTCAATGTGAATTTCCCCTCCTAGTGCAAGGCTACTCTCAAGAACCTCACTGCAGCTGCAGACTGTTACTAGGGCATAAATTAACTAATTCTCACCAAAATTCCTTATGGTTTTCTAGGAAAAGTGAGGTAGTACCCTTTCTTCATCTGGACATATAGAAAAAAACATGTGAAAAATCATCAAATTTTGCCTCTGCAATTTGTGGGACAAAAGAAACCAAAATACATATTGTGCAATATTTCTTTTGCACAGGGCACTGGATGGGTGACTTTGTTGCATGCTGAGAGATCTGAGTCCTTCTGCAAAGTTTGTTTTGGACTGGGAGATGAACAATATGAGGGAGTAGAAGTGTATAACTGTGAACACTTCAGGATGCATTATTGCTTTTTCATTACAAAGGGATAAGAAGTGAAGTCCAGTCCTTTGGATATAATCCCAGTACTTGTTTTGCACCTAAATTACTTATAGTTATTGAAACAGTGTTGTTAAAATTAATGATTAAATTCTTTATCTAATCAACAGAAAATCTGAAAACCTCACCATTAATTCTGCCTCTTTAGGATTTTATCCATAAAATTTATATTTCATTTACACTGGTTAGGCAAACTTGAACTCCACTGTCAGGAATGGGGATGGATTGTAATCAGTAGCAACAGCCATAGCAGCTTTAATCCAAGTATTTTCCAATTTTTGAGTGCTGAAATTCAGAATGTCACTGTTTACTTTAAATTTCATAGGTGCATTTCAATTGTGTTTTTATAATATAGGAATTGAACAAGGAAAAATATCATTGCTTGTTCTGATCTTCACATAGAAGTGGTAGAAGGCAGTTACCCTCTGCATAACCTGTCACTACATGGATGGAAAATTATTTGAATGGAAGTTACAATTACTTTGTTAAACAGTGCAGTGAAATAAGAACTCTGGACTAGTTATTTTATGTTTAGGCTTAGTAGAGGTGGATGGAAGAGATTCCCTCTTCTTCCTTCCAACATTTAACATTTTGCTCCTTTGCTTACCTCCCTTCAGGTAGCACTCATGCACACCTTTCTTCACATTTCTTACTCTTGCATAATCTCATATCCAACTCCTACTCATTTAGTCATTCCCCTCAAAGCTGGGGATAGCGTCCATATCCACACATTCCTCCTTAACCAGAATCTAAATGTTACCAAGTTTCCAAATGTTCTGGCCAATTCCATACACCATGTTCTGGACAAACATAATTTTTTTTTCCATTTTTTTCCATAATTGTCAGAGATGGAGCATGTACACCCTTCAGTGTGTGCTTATTAGCTCCATATCCAAAGTGGCTGGTTTTTTGTTTTTAAGCACAAGCTCTGCCAACCAGCCCTCACCAGAGCTCTCCATGCCCAGGTTCCTTACGCCCTTTCTTTCCCATCTTGTGGTGACTTCCTGCACGAAGCTTTTCCTCCTGCTGCCTGTCCTTTGGGCTGCATCAGAACCAGGGCAGGGAGATGTTCTCTCCTATTATCCAGAGATCCAGCCAACTCCAGCAAGCAGGAGCAAAGTCCTGCTCAAGTGACAGGGCTGCATATTTTAGGGAATGTGGTGTAACTGTGCAACCTGATTGATCCTGGACACTCTGGCAAACATTACAAGCCTCCAATGAGCATAAATAAGTGTTGTTGGGTTTTTTTCCAGAAGCTTAAGATTTGACCAGTTTTTGAGACCCAGTTTCATATTGCAGAGCTGCTAAGGAAAAAAACTGAGAGGTATACTGATTTTTAAATACTAGCAAACATATTTTCCCTAATCTTTTCTCAGAAGTGAATATTCACCTGAAATAGACCCACACAGGAGAGAACTTCTGGGCTGAATGTTAAATTCTGGCAAAGCAATACCCACTGAAAGTAGATTTTGCCAAAGAAAATTTCCATCCACCCTCATTATAGATATGGATATTTGAGAAAAAAATTCCACACTAAAGAAAGAAGCCATAATGACAATAATTGAAAATTAAGTTATCTAATTAAGTATCAAATACAAACAGGATGGTTTCCTTTCTCTGGGCTTGGCCTATCAATATGTAGCATTCCTTAACCTACAGTGAGAATGATTATTTAGCCACCTGAACATTTAATATTTTAATTTATTATCAGGATCTATTGGAAGGTAAAAATTTGCACCTCTTTCACTGATGGAGTGAAATTTTCTCACTATAAGCAAGAAATATGAAGTACAAATGGTAGGTCATCCAACATCCCTTTGAGAATATCCTTCTGGGCATTGGTCACTGCCAGAAAAAAATGATTTCAAACAGAAGTATAATTATCCCTATTAAAAACCTGTACAATTAACAACACTTGCCACACAGTGGAGTCTAGGTTACCATGGTACTGCTCTAGAGTAGGAAATAACTGTGGTATATCAAATTCGTCTCATGGTAATTGTTACTTTTTTACTGACCACCCACAAGGCATTAAAAGTCTCCTGCTCAACTAATTCACCTATTTTAAAGCATATTATGGCTATATTTATTCTCCATTCCACCTCAAATCACTAGTGTTCCAAGTACATAATGCTGGGTTTTGAAATACCCCAGAACATATGTTTATGTGATGAGTAGGAAAGAGGCATTGAAGGTGGAAGAGAAAAATGGAAAATAAACATATTGGGGGCATGGGGTTCAGGGAAGTGTCTGAGGTGCCTCTGTGCAGTAGAAGAGAGATGGCAAAGGAATGAAGGCAAATGTGAAATACGTGTATCAGGGATGATTTTCTGACTGCACAGGAATACTCCACTGAAGGAGACAGGAAGAATAAATTCAGCAACATAAGAGATGAAGAAGATGGTGAAATTGTGCCTGACACTATGATTGAGCTCCAAAGAAGGACTAACTCAGAAATTAGTAGAAAATTTCCTTCCACAGATTCTCCCACAAGCAAATAAAACCTGCCCCCACTGCAGAGAGAGCTAGGGACTGGTGGAAGATCAGTGTATGGTGAAACAGAAGGAGGTATGGGAATGGAACAAGTGAGTGGGGAAAAGAGAGAAAAAGGAAAAAAAAAAACCCAAACAGTGAAATAGGGAGGTGAGAAAGACGGGGCAGTAAGAAACACTTTAGGATCTTCATAGGCAGGAAAACAAAATGCATTAGGTTGAATTTTGCACTGAAATGGCCCTGCCTTATTTGTGACTTTTGCTTAAATATGCTGATATTCTAGCAGGACAAAAAAACATAACAAACTAAACAAACAAACAAACCCCCCAAAAATCATGTGACATGCTTTCAAAAGAAAATACAAGTATATACTAGTTAATTTCTTCACCTATTGCCCGCCATCTCCTCCTCCCCACCTAGATTTACAGAAGTTTTCAAGCCTAGGGAATGGTTTACAGTTTTTCTTCCAAATAATATTTTTTAAACTATGTGCATTGCTCTGAGACACCCTGATTTGAAGGACAATTTTCTAGGATGTCTCGTTTTTAGCATCCTAGGTTCTGGTACGTGTGATATCACACAAAGTTATGTTTGGGAATGTCCTTATCAAATGAGAAACTGCCAGATTATTGTACAGCAGAAAAGAGAATTTTGAAAGCTACAGGAAAACTTGCCTGATAGTTGAGAGATTCAGGACCTATTTCTGAACTTAACATAATTTTCACTCCAGCTTTACAGTTCACCTTTAACACATATCACCTTTTATAAATGTTTCCAGGAGCATCATGCGCGCTGCTGTCGGAGTGTCAGCCCCGGCTGCGCCTTCCCTGCCTTCGTTATCTGTGTGAGTTTAGCTGCTTATCACCCAGCACCACCTCACAGTGCCAGGTGGGAGGCTGGAGGAGCACAGAGAGGCTCTGATGGAGCAGCAATCCCTGCCTGTGCCCAGCTTTGCTCACACCATCCCTGCCCTCCAGCACAGGGCCAAGGCAGCATTGTCCACAGGATGGGCTTCTGCAGGATTGGACCCCAGCCTGGTAAAGATAAATCTGAGCAGGACTCAGCATTAGTTAAACGTGGCTCTTTGTATTTATAAACAGCAATATGCTGCTGTTATGAAAGCTATTTCATTTAGTGCCATCTTACATTCAGCAATTTAATTATTCTCTTAATTATTGAAACATTCATCATAGTTTTCCAATTGATTCATGAGGGGCTGGCTGCACTTCTTTAACTCATTAATATAGTGACAGAAAATTGACAGTCTTTTTGCTAACCTCCTATCTCTGAATGGTAATACTGGGAATACAAAACCTTGAGGGTTTGGTTTTTTTTAATTTTTAAAATTTGTATTATTATCACCAGCAATAACTATACTCATAAAAGCCTCATTTAGTAGCAAAGGAACAGAACGATATATGAGCAAACCCTAATTATCAATGGTTTTGATAGTGAATTTTGCAAACTAATATCTTCCTGAGACCACATTTTTATTATGAAATGGGTGATAAAGCAGAGATAATTCTAAATCCAAACACATGTTTTATGAAATAGATAAATCCAAGATAAAAATTAATAGTGACCTTGCGTGCTGGGATGTAAGAAATATAATCAAGTATATATATCAGTCATGGCTGGAAAAGGACAGGGAAATGCCCACAGGTGAAAGATTAATTCACAGAGTTTTAAAATGCATTCAAAATAAAATCTGTGACATCTCTCTTCCCTCCCTTGTCCTGATTTGGAGTGTTATCATTATTGCCTGTCTGCAAAACTATCACCTTAAAACATATTCTTAACTTGCATTAAAAGAAAGATTTCCTCTTTTCTTTTTTTTCTTCTATCTCCTTTATTTACAGGCTGTTTAAGCAAAGCCACAACATTCTATGTCTCTATAATTTTTTTGCAACTATCTGCTATTAATTTCAATTTTATAGTTACCCTCAAAGTCCTCTCTCAAATTCATCACTTTTCTCTCAGGAGAGGTTGTCCAGAGTTTGAAGCACACAGGGTCTCATCTTAATGCTTATATGAGTACTTCTGCCCTTGGATATTATTCTCATCTTCACAATACTATGCAAATTGACAGCTACTTCCCTGTGCTTCCAGCTAGGACTTCTGAATATAGTGTGAGTAGCTGAAAAATAGCTAAAAAAGAGCTTCAGAAATATGAAAGTTCAGCCCTGAGCATGTCTATACGTGTGTGTGTGTATATATATGGATGTGTTTGTAGATGTGTGTGCTAGTCATATACTGCAGTTTGAAAAGTGGATCTGTGTAAATCAGTGCATTTATTTAGCTCTCTCACCAACTCTCTCCCTGAGTTAACACCCCAGCACACACAATGCTAGCGAAGGTGATTATCTCTGCTAGCATAATTCCTCCGTAACATCTGCTTTCGCCCATAACACTCCACTAATTTTTCCCTCATTTCATTACACATAATTTTCTTTCAACACAATCTACATGTATTAAGTGGTAATGACTTTCCAGTTAAGAGCAAATCGACGCCAAGGGACCCCCCCCTCGATTGCCTGCCGTGCCTGACTCCGGCTATTAAAGATAAATTTGGTGCCTCAGAAAGCTGCAGTAAGCTAATCAATCAATTAAGCGGTTAGGACATACATTATCAAAATTCCACAGTGCAGGGGTGCATGAGAGCATGCTGACAGACTTGGTATGATTTTAGGGATAAAAAAAAATATTTGAGGTTGAAAGTCAGTATCCAGTGTCTTCTGAAATGAGAACTCGAGCTAGTGCAAGCTACCGAGAGCAACTTTGGTGTCTGTGCTGGTACAATTTCCACTGCAGCTTTTATACCTAGTGCAGTTTACTAGTGATACCAGAATGGAGCTGATGACACAGTAAAATCTATTTTTAAATGATATGAGGATTCTGGTGCAGAATAAGGCAATGCTATTCACAGCTAAGCTGGATGTTTCGTCCCTAACTTGTCATTGTGTCTCTAGGAACTGCCACAGCCTTAAAACACTGATTAATATTCTGTATTATGTGTGTGGCAAAAAGGTGGTTTAAGGACAGAATAGCAGCCATCACATCCTGTTGTGTCAAGTTTTATCTTCAACATTGCTTCAATATTCATTCTGAGTTTAATTTTGGAGAGTATTTAAAGCCAGTATAATAGATTCTAAAATAAACTGAATTTTTTTCCCAACTTTTTGTATTCTAAAAAACAGCTCCTAGTGAGGAGATATCCTTTGCAGGACTGACTTACTAAACAGCTTCAATCCAACCAAAAAAAGTTCCATTCACTGATAACTGAGTTACATTTGAGTGTAAGGAAATAGTATACACCATATCACTTACAAACCCTTTGTTACTTTGTTTTTCTGTGCTATCTTTGGTATTGTCTCATTCTTTATGTGGCCAAATGCAAAAGGTTTTTTTTTTTTTAAATATAAAAATATTTTCTCTTGCACTGTGAGGAACGGCTTGTATTCCAATATTTAGCCAAATGCTAAGGAAATTGAAACAAAACCCCAAAGACTATAAGAATCATACAAGCAATTTTTATAGCTCTGTCAGGACTAATACAAAAGGAACGTTAAATAGAACTTTATATCAAGATTCCAAACAAGACAAAACATGAAAGAAAAAAAAAAAAAAAAGAAAATACGTATTTTCTGAGCAATCAGTAAATTTATAAAATATGTACTATAAATGGATCATTATAAGACTTTGCCTGTTACTTTTCCTGTCAGTTTTAAGCATATTGCCTAAAGCTTTGTTATCGTATTATTGTAGTTATCAGATGAAACGACATGGCAAAACTCCCTGCTTACTTTTCCAGAGTGTTTTCCTCACTTTCTGCAAATTACATTGGAGCATATTCAGTGCATACGTTTCTACTAGTGGAAAGAACCATAACATCTTTTTACTGTCTAAATAAATATTCCTTAGCAAAAAAGAAGCACGTTGTCAAGGATAAAAAGGGTGGGTTTGTTTTGTTTTAAAGTATAATACAAATAAAAGAGGCAATGCAATATCTTCCCTCTGATGTGTTTGCATAAGGAAAAAAGCCCTGAAAAAACTCTAAAAAGAGTGGTACAAGTGTATGTGATACAGGAAAAACACTTAATCCAAGCCCTGCATGTAAAACACGATTACAGAGAGTTAATAATGGTAAATATAACTAAATATAAAAAGCTATCCACAGAGAATATACAAGTGCATCCTTCAAAAAAACCCCCAAACCATCATATTTCTATAATATGATGCCGTCCTTTCCTTTGTGGCATTCTTCATTGACTAGGCTGATAATGAAAAGATGTCAGGGAGATTCACAGTTTAGAGTTGTATTTTCTTCCTTTCTTTTGTGCTGTTTCTTCCCATTTATGGCTGTTTTCCTGCCTCTGCTCTGTATGGAGGGTATGAAATAATTCATAGTTATGTTTTCTTCTGAGATGTAGGGCTGAATTTGACTTTATTATCATTACTGAGAGCATGAAAGTTAAGTTTACTCTGTTGAAAAAGACACAATGATGTTGTTCTTCTTGATATAGAAACAGCTATATGGATTTTATAGGTTTTTTAGTGTAGGCTTCTTCTTCTGTCCTAGATTTGATAGCTACTCTATCAGCTGGAATTATTTTTTTTCTTTCTCATTCTCTTTTTGAAAAAAAAATCATTCTGATTTATCTAAAAGCACATCAAAACATCTTTATCTGTCCATAGTGAGTGAGAAATTCCTTCAGATTAAGGGGGAGAGGTGGGGGAGGAAGGAGGGAAGAGAGGCAAACAATAAAAAAAAGCTGAGACCAAACCAGTTTGCCTTCTCCTTTTGTGCAGTGCATGTAATGACTGAACTTTTGACTTTAAAGTTTTTCTCTGGTGCAGCACCGCAGAAAAAGAAACAAATAAACAAACAAACAAAAAAAAATATCCCCTTGGTGCAAAGACCAGTCTAAGGCAATACCTGGTGAGCGGATTTTTTTTTTTTTTTTTTGGTTGTTTTTGTTTACTTGAAGCAGATAAAACACCCACCTTAAACCCGCCCTCTATTCAGTTCAGCAGCACCTCCATACTCCAATAAACCGTTTTCATTCCATCTGGCGTGCGTTTGCTCTGAAGACATTTTCCTGTCAATCTCTCCTGCCACATTAAAAATCTGTCATTACTATTGCATTGCCGCCTGGCTCCTGAGATTTGTCTGACTGCTTTATTGCTCCGCTCATTTTTTTTTTTTTCCCTGCTCCAGCCGAGAAGCAGAAATAAAGGTTTGTTGTTGAAACATGGCCGCAAGGAAAGTAGGAGGCACACATCTGTCAAGGTATTACCTTTCTTCAACCAGGGATTAAGGTGTTTTACTGCTCTCGCTACTGAGCAGTCACACTGAATAAATTTTCTCAGTAGAACATAAAAATGAACTCATACATTTTGAACTGGGTTTCATTCTTTCAAGCCAACCCATATAATTATGCAATGGCATCAGTGTTCGGGGGAAAAAGAAGAGTCAGAAGCGTTTGGTGTGCACACCCCCCCCTTCTCTCCCTGCACCACCCTTCACATTTACATTATTTAAATGCTTATTAAGAGGGCAAGACTGAGGCAATCAGTAGTGGGGAGAAAAATGGTTTTTTACTCTTCCTTGTTGTTGTTACTGGAGCTCTTGCAAGGTCAGATGGGGTGCAGGGCTTTGCTCCCCATGTTTTTGTGTTTGTGATCACAAAATATGCCTGACTGTGAATATTCACTGTTAATTCATATTGAAGAAAACCAGTGAAATTGTGATTTCTGAAATATTGCTTTTTGAAAAAAAAAAAAGAAAAAAAAAAAAAACCAAAACAACTGGCAATATTAGCTGCCAGGTAGCCTTCTCATATCTGCTGCAGACATTAATTCAAAGTCCCAGTGGTACAAATAAAAATATTTTAAGTATAAGCAGTGGAAGTACTTGTTACACTAAGACAGAGCATGCCAGACTATCCTCCTCAGTCCTCTGCTCAGTCTTGCTTCATCACCTTAGTCCAGTTTTAAAAGGTCAGACCTCTAATACAGAAGGGGTTATCTTGCAAAATAAACATTAAGTGTAAGCAAATGAAGGATCAGGTCAAACATGTCTATGAAGGGGGACAATGTAAGGAGCTTTATTATTTGCTTTTAGTAGGATTTTTGAAATTTTTAATGAAAAGGAATAATACAGCTTTTAATTTGATGAGATCCCAGGAGAGAAGGACTAATCTCAGTGCAGGAACCATAAACTTGTACAAACTTTAAGGAAAGAGTAGTTAAGAAAATACTAAATAGAGTCAGGAATCACAGGTCCATCTGTGGCATGCAAATACCTCCAGGTAGCTCTGCAGCCTGTCCCCATCATCAGTTTGACTCATTCTCTGTTTTACCCAATCTCTATTTTGCCCATTCTCTGCCTCCTAATTTCCACAGTGCATCCTCTCAGGCTCCCTTTGGAGTGAGACAAACACCTCCCACCAGAGAAATTAACTTGTGTCGTTGCTTACTGACATATTTATTTAGAAGTAAGGTAGCTCTGTGCAACAGACAAATATATTGGATCTATAGTTCTACTGAAAAACTACTGCTTGAACAAAAGCAAATGAGCTATCCCACAGGTCAGCAGATAATTGTCACTCACTTATTCCTCACAGTGTCCCAGGAAGGTCATAAATCACCAGGATATCAGTTCAGTACTGTGTTCCCCCAGCCTCCACTTTCTGCTGGCTATTGGCTTTTTTCCATCCATTTCAACCCAGTGAAGACACAAGGAAAAGTGAGCATTGTGAAATCTTACACTCCTCTCCCCAGTCCCACCTCCTTCCCAGAGCTAAGTTGCATGACTGATTTTACAGCTTTCTCATGCCAGAACAGCACCTGGGAACGCCAGGCTGGACTGTGAGGCAAAGCTCCATCCCAAAATATTTCCAGTTTTAATTCTTCAGGGGAAGGAACCATCTTCTTCTTCTGTGTTAGTATCTAACACCTTGCACAATGGGGGATTTCGAGTTGTTACATAGAACTTCAGTGCAAATGATAAATAGTAACATTCCTGTGGAACTATAGTTCCTTCAGCTACTTTTTTTATAGCATCCTTCAATGTGCCTCTTTGGCTTAGACCACATTTGCAAGTAGCTGGTGCATAGGAATAAACAGACAGAGTGAATAATTGGTGCTAAGACCTTGTGTCTGCAATGCCTATCTTTTCTGAGGTTACCTCAAACTAATTCTAGTCTTGATGCACATTAACAAGTGGAATGCATTAGTGTGACTGCAGAGCACATCTTCTGTATTTACTTCATCTGAAAGAAGCCCAGTTTGTGCTCCCTGAGCCCATTGTGCAGTGCAAGCCACAGCATCTCAGCACACTGGTGTGGATGTGCAGCTGATGCCTTCCCTGGCACCCCTCGAGTTTGCTACGTCCTGTGTGCAGCTGATGCTCCTCCATGGGAGCTGTTTGCAGAGAAGCAGCACACTAATCTGCTCCAACAAGTAAATTCTGAAATGTAAGTTAGGATGGAAATAATTTGAAGATAATCAACAAAAAAACAAAACAAAATAAATGCAAAAAAAGCAACAAAACAAAACCAAAAAAAAAAAAACAAAAACAAAAAAAAAAAAAAAAAAAAAACAAACAAAACAAGAAGAAACAAAACCCAAACAAAAAACAAACAAAAAAAAAAAAAAAAAAAAAAAAAGAGGGAGAGAGAAACATGTCTTTTTATTTTTCTTTTTTTTTTTTTTTTTTTTTTTTCTTTTTTTTTTTTTTACCCAAACAGCTTTCTCAGTGAGCTTTTTCGATACAACCCTCAGGGAACTTGAAGCCTGTAGCAGTGTTAGACTTGACTTTAAATTCAGAAATTTGCACAAAGTGGGGAGTTTTGGGTGGTGCTTCAAAATCAAGTTTCAATATTTTCTTCCAGATATGTATTTGCAGGTGATGGCCCTTTACCTAATAACAGCTTCTGTCCCAGCATACATAGTTCAGAGTCACAAATGCTGTTAATACCTGTAGTTTCATTTGCAAAGCCTGTCTGAAGTGGGTAACTGCTTCATACCTTTGGGTGTGTTTAAATTACATATCAGGATACAGATCAAAGATGGCAAATGGCCTCTTGCCAAGATACTTTAAAAATCAGATCATATTTGTAAGAGACAAATATAAGGGGCCCAATTTCCAGAAAATATGACAGCACTGGTTCCCCTTTGGGAACCTCAGAGTTCTGTTTTCCTCTAAAACAAAAAACCATGTCCCATATTTTTATTTGAACAAGTATTTGAATAAGAACAGTTGAAACTAAAGGGAATGCCGTATCTCATTCTTCATTAAAATGGCCACTTGATTTTAATTACCAGGAAAAACATGACAATATTTTCCCATGGCTGAGGAACCTTCCCAACCAATCAAAGCAGCTGGAAGCTTGAATTTAAATATGCATAGTTGTCCACACAGAGGGATACAATTGATAAGTGCCTGAGATGAGGATCTGGGCTATACAGTTTGATCTGGTTCTTGGGGTTATCTGTCTAACCATGGCTGCATCTCATCCCATCAGGCAGCGTTTATCAAAGCCTTACGTGCAGTCCCAGTGGAACAAGCCAACTGCATGTATTATCTTCATTCCAAGAACCAACTCCAGATACACAGAGCTTTAATAAGTAAATGATTTTTTTCTGCCCCCAACTCAATAATTAATACCTCCTCTCAAAAAATTAATTCAAGCTGCCTTCACATGGCAATTTTAGACTTCGTGTTCTCATCTCAATTAACATAAAGCCACTGCTTGCTCTGTGCATTTAGGTCATCCCATCTTCACCTGCTTTTATCTCCTGGTATAAAATTAAGTTAGATCCACCTCAGGTATATATAACTAATGAAAGGCCCTTTTCCTGAGTGAAACTAAATGTATCCATCTACCTTCCCGACAGGAATGTGGAATTCACTTATTCCATCTCATAGCTGTCCCTATCACACCTCTCCACAGAGCACTGTCAGCTAGTGCCAGGTACCCAGGATAGATACTGCTGTAAGTGTGGGAAGAACAGAGTGAGTTCCTTCAACCAGCATGTTTTGAGGGTAAGAAAGGGCACAGAGCTACCCAGAGTCAAGCCCTGAATTATTTTTTTTCCCCTAATGAAAGCAGCAGCTTAGCCTGTTCTTTTCTATTTCACCTGCCACTGGAAAAGAGCATGTTAAGCTTCTGCAAGGGATGTCCAACACCTGAACCAGAACTACAGTGGGGAAATATCATCTTCTTTGCTTCCATCCACTGAGCCTTCTTACACAGATACTGCTTTATGTTGCTTAGGCACACACAGACTTACCAAGGGGGTTCATATTCCCATTAACTCCAGCCAACACAGCCTGTTCCCCTGCTTTCTCAAAGGTCTGTTGAAGTGGCAGCTGTACCCATCATTTGCAGGATGGACAGAAAGACATTACAGAAAGGAAAGATCCACTGATCTTCAGTGAGCTCTGAGAGAGACATTTTTCTGCCTCAGGCCTCCTGAGCTAGAGAGTTCATGTCCATTGTGCAGCATCTGTGTGTGGGAGCAGGGAGGCAGCACCCCCTCTGCCCATCCTCTCCCAGTCTGTGACACTGTGGTCACTGACCCTACAAGTGACAAGGGGCAGTGGAACAGGCTCAGGGGATATGTGCTTGTGAAACCCACCTGGAATCACTCCCAATAAGAATACTGCTCACATGCTTACAGTTTCATGTTGAAGCACCTACTGTGTCACAGTCTCATCTCTCTGCTGCTAGGAAGGAAGTACCACAAGTGATTGATGTAGAGAGGTGTGAGCAGCTCTCTCCCAGGTCTGTTTTCTTCTACAGAGCATGCACTTGTGGTTTGCCTTGTCATTTCTGTCTCCCTCTGCAGCAGTGGTTTGAGAAGGCAGATCTCCCCTCTCAGGGAGAATTGGCCCTGCTGATGCACAGATCTCAGTGCTGCACATAACACTGCTGCATGCTGTGTTGCAAGCATGATGGCAGACATCTAGCATCATTTTCTAAGGACTGCAGTTTATGGCTTTTTATCCCAGTATCAATTAAAAGTGATATTGCTAGTCTTCATTGATCAAAAACTTCATTTTGGCTATTAATTTTTTAAAGAGCTCCAATAAAAATTAGATAATTTTTGTCATATTTCCCCCCACAGCCCTATCTAGTTTGTGCTCCCCACATGATAAGTGCTGCCACCCTGATAAGCTGCATTGGCTCACAAATTAAACCAAAAAGCTCCTCCATTCTCCTTACACTGTACATAACTAGGAGATTTGGGAAGAACAGGAAAAGACAGAGGTATTCTCTCTCTAAGTCTGTCCATCAGATACCACTGCTGACATGCATCAGAACAACCTCTGCAGAAGCCTGTGATGCAGGTAGCCTTCAGGAAGTGTTTCTTTTTTCCAAGGCAGCGGGTGCATTAGAATCCAGGTCTGTTTGAGCACTCTCAGGATACCTTCACTCTCTTCTATGGGTGGACCCTGTGCTGCACTGTGCTCAAATATTTATGGATTACTGCTGTGCAAGAACTGCAAGGATAGATTGATTTCCTCTTCAGAAAAGAAGTGGGAAGAGCAGAAGCCTCACCATCCGTTCTGATCTCTGTGCCTGTGCTTGGCGACAGGAATAAGTTTTATTATGAAATATAAGAGCTCTTACCCCAGAACACGGAGGTGAAGTGCTGCTCTTGTGTCTCAGCTGAGGCTGAAACTGGCCTGGAAACCCTGAGGTCAGTTTACCCAGGGAAAGGAGCCTGACATTTCCCTCTGGAGGGTGACTGCAGTGCCTCAAGGGTAACCAGGGCTCAGTGCTGTTTGTCTGTGCTCTGTGATGCTGCGTCCTGCAGGGCGTGTGTAAGTCCATGAAATAATGATGAATCGAAGGGGTAATTAAAAACCACAGCAGCATTGATCTGCTGAAATTTCAGAGGGAGTTCAGGGCACACGGGGGACTGTCCATCTTACCTTGTGCAGGGCCAGCTTGATTGGCCACTGAGGACTGCAGGTGGCGAGGCTGTCACCTGTGGCCAGGAGGGCTCCCACTGCACAGCCCTACTGGCTCCACAAAGCAGCAAAACTGGAGGATGGGGAGTGTGTGGTCACAGCTGCCACCCTCTGCCCTTGCAGAGCAGCAGAGAAATCATTTAATGATACAGGTCTGTTTTCCAACCCTTGCTCTTATACCCACAGGAGGCAAAGCCCATATTTTTACATAATGACATTTCTCCTACTAAGAACCCTTAGGTTTTCAGAATGCTTTGTTGTATGTGGTCACTATTTAACAACTAAGTCTCCTGGTTTAATCCACCTTCCATTAGTTTATTTTCTTAATTCAAAAACTCCAGGGGACATTCCTCATCAACCTCTACCTCTGTGTGGAATCTCATTTCATTTTCGAATTCAAAAACTAATAAATATAAGCTAACTTGGGATCGATGACTTCCCACAGATAAGCTCTCTTCCTTCAGTTTGAACTCCAATTTGGACTGAGGGATCATTTCTCAACTTAAAGATTATGGGCTTCAAACTACTTTGGAAGCTGTCTTTATGTCAGAGCAGAGATAAATTGGGAACTCACTAAGTTAACAGTGATGTCATAGTTCTCTTTGGTAGCTGGCATATTCTGTGCATCATTATATAATCACAGATTTTTGCATTCTTTTATAAATCACAATCTATTTTTCATTCTTTGCTTCCTCCCACTTAATTTGCTATTGAGGGCTGCTGCTAAAGTTCCCTTACCCCTTGGAAAGGAAGTAGGTTAAGAACAAAAAGAACTCTATCAGATTAAGGCAAACATGTGGGTCCTACTGAGAAATGATGCATCTTACAATAGTACCAGCAAAACAGCTTACTTTGAAGGCCAAATTGCTAAATATATCCAGAGGCTCCTATGAGCCAAAAGCAGCTGTCTTCTGCTTGTTTTCAGTTGTTAGACTCTGATGTTCCAAAAACACAGCCTCACAGAGGGTCAAAAATGATGCAATCAGGATAATAAAATTACTCTGACAAGGCTGCAGTTTGTACCTAGTTTAATTAGGAGTCTGCTCTCTCAGGTTAAGATCCTGTAGAGTTCCAGTGAATTGTTAAGCTATTCACAGCACTCTGCTGCTACTAAACTAGGGAAATATAAAGTCCTAAAAATACCCTCATGTAAACACATCAGAAATGGAAGGATGGGAAATCCAGACAAAAAAGAAACACATCTAGAATTGTGTCTTCTACACAGGAAAATGGTGAGAATTTGCAATATTTAATTTGAGGCTAGCTGACGAAGAAATATTATCTTTAAAAAGAAAGTGAACCAGAGCCTCAATTAGGATGAATTTTAAATATTTTAAGGTGATTTTTACAAATCACAGATTATATTTTTTGTACTTTAAAATTGAAAAGAACCTATTCTGATAAACCCATTTTTTTACCATTCTAGAGAAAAATAAGAAGATTCCTTGTGACTTCTGATCTGGAGGGCAAATGCTGATTTCTGATTTTGGATTGTATCACTCAGTCTAGAAACTTCTCTGCCCAGATACAGTCTCCTGTCTTCATAGAACTGCTTGAATACCTCCAGCCAATCTTCCCTTTTCTTCTTTAGAAGACATCTCATTTTTGTCAAGGTTCTTTAATGCATTGTTCAGCCTCAAACGATTACCTTACCTCCTATCAAAGTTGACTAGAAGTGTGTGAATTTTAAACACCTCTCCCCCCTGCTGTGAGAAATTTGAAGTGTTTCCATAATTACCTGCTATGAGGGCTGAAAAGCTGAAGTAGCATCAAAACCAGAGAAACTTATTAAAAACTCACCTGAGTTATTGTCCATACTATGGTTACCTTGAACAGACTTTGAAAATCTTCAAGTCTGAAAATGCTCAATATCACAGAGCAAAATTCTGTGCAGTTCTATTGAACTTTGAGTGTGTTCATGAAAAAGAAGATTTCAGAATTTGTTGGTTTAGATTTTTTACTTTTCTCTGAGTCAGATGAGTATCCTATAGGTTACAGATTTTTGCTTTTCATGTGCATAGAAATGTAGCATGATTTCATTTATTAATTTATATTTTTTCATCAGTTACATGAATTAGATGCAGGTTAAGGCATCCAATTACAATTTCAAATATATCCAGTACTTCCCTCACTCACCTAGCTAAGGATGTGAACTGCATTCTGATTTTGTGACCAAAATTGACCAATATTCAAAAATACAGAGTCAGCTCACAAAATAATGTGAAACTGGTGTAGAAATCACAACATTCTAAAAGCCCATCTTAAATACTGGCTTTAAAATAAAATATATTGAAATTTTAAAGGTTCCTTTTTTTCCCAAACTGTTATTGGCAAACAGAAGAGCTACATATCATATTGTTAAAATAAAATAAAGAAGGTTTTGGTTTTTTCTTTAAATCTACAGGTGTTAATAACAACACCAAAGATGGTGAGATTCCTGATGCAACCTGGAAAATTGGCTACACTGCCTGTTTAGCTGTCCAGAGTGAAAGGTTCTCAGCATTGACTTCTACTCTGCATCAATATTTACTGCTCCTTAGAGCAGAGTGGCTCAGAATTAGTGACCTGATTTTTAATTAACAGCTGAGCTCAGTATTTTGGGTGGTTTAAGTACTGAGCTGTAGCAGTTTTCTGGACAGAGGTGTGATGAACATGCAGATTTGTCCTGGTGTCCTCACCCCACTGCTGGCTTTGAGATATCACACCCAGGCTCTTCCACTGGTTCAGGGTGTGCTCACAGCTGGGCAGTGATTACCTCTCTGAAAATGGCTTTAATCCCTTGGCAAAAGGGAGCTCTTCAGGGCCTCAAAAATATGCATTTACACAGCCATATTCATCTCTTGGTAGCCTAAAAATGATTTTTCCAAAGTTAAACATAAACATTCAGCTTGCAGGTGGAACTCATGGGACACGCTCAGTTGCCTGGAAAATCACTTAAAAATTAGCATGTCTGCTCTGTAATATATTATGTGTGATTTCTTTCTTGCCTTAGAAGAAGTAAAAGCATTAACTATAGGGACTAAATTTTATTGTGCTGCACAAAATTGCTTTCCAAAAGGGCTGGACTGGTAAAACTATTGGTTTCACCTATGCAACACCTCTTTTTCTCAAGAGAATTCTCCAAAAGTACAAGATTTTCCTGCTGAGTCAGCCCAAGTGCCTGTGTCAATGGCCTCTGGAGAGAAACACCTCTACACATCCATGAAATGAAGGCTCCAGCTGCAAAAGTCACAATTTCCATATACAATTTGTTTATATACTAACCAGTCTTCATGTCAGTTCCAGAGTCCCATGACACTTCACACTCTTTTATTTTATGTCATACAGTAGTTATAAACAGTGAGAAATAGCCTTATACATTTTGGCTAAGGCAAAAAAAATTAAATACAAATATATTAAACCAAAATATATTGATAGTCTTTCAAAATTAAGAGGAAACACCATGAATTAATTAGACCTGAACAATGCCCTCTCTGAGATTGGTATTAAGGTCATGGACAAGTCAATGAAATGCTCTCTGATTGAGAATGTCCATAAAAATATTAGACCATGATAATTTTGAGATGATACAGAAGTAATAGAAATAATTTGTGGATTAAGCATCATCATATGAAGTTCCTGTTAGTTTTTCAGCCTCTACTTCATTAAAATAAAACTTCACAATCTGGGTTCTCAGCCCTCCCCAGTCACTATGCTGCCCACACATACCATTTCACTGGTAAATGCCATGGCTTAACAGTGACTGCAGTGGCATTGGTGAGGATTTCATATTTGCCATATGGACAAGGCCAGTCCCCTGATGGACTGCCCTGAGAACTGCTCCTGATCTCATCTCATACCATCTCTGTGCTCCCCTGTCCAACTCTCACCCCTCAGGGACTCTACAGAAATCTGTGCCCTCCCCCCTGAAGGGATTAATGCCAGTTCCTGAGTGACCAGAGATATTGGTCTGAAGCCCATAGGTTTTCATCCTACAGATGTGGTTACTGGAGCCCACTCACACAGGCCTAGAAGGACTGAGGAATAAATACACAAATATGTTTGGGCTGATGTACACCTCACACAGAGCACTGTTGTGTTCGACATATGTCTTAGGTGTGTATGGAGTTATATCAGTGGAAAACCCATGGTTCATTACCAATCTTTGGTCCTGGAGGAGTGGAGGTGGAAGCAGGAGGGGGGAAAAATACCCAGATGGGAAATGAACCTGTGCATCTCTCCTGGGAAAATGCATTTCAATCATTCAAGCAACAGCCTAGCCTATGGAAAAAAAGATTGCTCTTTCCAGCTGTTATGCCAAAAGAAAAAATAAATTTAAAATGGAAAAGTGAATAAATTGAGTATATTTTTATCATACTCTTTCTTTCAAGTTACTTACAGCATTCTTGTTGCTTATGAGAAACCATTTTTAATATTAAAGTACTCATCCACTTTTCCAAAAAATGCTTCCTGAAAAACCGAAACCATTATTATCTTAAACTCCCACACAGTTTGTTTAAAAGTATCTTTAAATACTATTAAAGAACAATCATTATGTAGGTTTAAATCTTAAGAGTAGGAAGCAGAAACCATCAACGAATCATATTATTTTCCTGCTGTAACAACAACACCATCAACTACCACAATAACAAAAAAGTTTATGCTCACTGTATATCTGTTTTGCAGGCAGTTTCCTGCCTTGAAATCTGCATAATAGGTGAGCTGTGGTGGGTGCAATATGCTGTTTACTGCCAATCCACTGTGGACAGCCAGGCATGCTTGGTCTGGTGCCTTGCTCCTCCTCTGGGTGCAGCTCCTTGCTGAAGCGTGTGGCAGCCCTGAAACAGCAAATAAAGCTTCTACAGATTCCAGAATCTGCTTCTGAAAGATACTGCCAGATGCACAGAGCTAGATATTTAAATTATTTTATTCTCATACACTATATTTTTTTCTTTTAGTTAGAAGCAATGATTTTAGTTGTAGAAAACATTTTCAGTTGTATGCTGCTTTGCAGAGGGAAGTGACAATGGGACATTGGTGAGAGAAGAGAAAGATTGCATGAGACATGAAAAAAACACCATGGAGATCAATATTTAATCTAGAATTATGGGTGTACAGTATGTACTGTGCATTTTTTAAATTTAACTTGGCTTTTACTATTACTCAGTAGGAGGGGAACAGATACTGAGAGCCCTGGATAGCAACCATAAGAAGCTTGTTTAAATACACATATTTTCAGGAGATCTGTAAATACAAGATGGAGTGGATGTCTTCTCTCTGATCTTTTTTCATGTTGGAAAGTCTGAGAGCTTTACCTGGGAGATTTAATTTCAGGTGAAAGAATTTGTAAAATAACTTCCACAGTTCATGCTGCATAGTATTACAGAATGTAAGAAAAGATGCTTCTGTTACCCAGTTCTTGAATAAAAACCCAATGAGCACGTCACTTTTCCCCATGGAAATACTGATGGCATACAGAATTATAAATAAAATACTAAGTCAGGAATCTGTGTAGGGAAGCCCCCATACTCTTTACTTCAGTCAGGAAGCACGCAGGTAGCACAGGCTAATTCTGCTCAAATAGTGCTAGAAGAAATTATGGCAGCTTGTATTCATCATGATTTTAATACTGCTTTGAGTGTATGCATGTACATACATATGCAATGCCTCTCCTATATGGGCATTTATATGGCACTTCTAGGTTTTTCTGAAGGCCTTTGAAGTCAGCTGGCCAGAAAGGATTAGGCACCAAGGGGAGGAAAATTATTTTAAGATTTTAAAAATTATGTTATCAGGTATCATCTGCTTGCTAATGAAGCTTCAAAGTTATTTCCAGGGCAGAATTCTGCAGATTGCTCCAGAGAAAGAGTTCAACGCTCTATCTAAAGACCTCATTCCATCATTAATGAGTGCTTAACCCCAGAATATTTGAACTTGGACTACATGACCAGTAGTCAATTTTCACTAACAGTTTTTTTTTTTGATCCTGAAAATCTGTAGCCGTGTCATCAGCTCCTTCTTAATTATACCGTATTCTTTACATCTGTCCTGCTAAATAACTCTAATTGAAATAGCACCGGCGTGAATTTTCGTAATGTTCCCCCCAAGACATCCCGAAAGTGACTCACACGAGAAAACAGACTGAAGTCACAGCTGGAAGCACGTCAAGGATCATTTCCATTTTTACATGATTAATTTGAATTTAATATCTTAAATCAAAACCTGATTAATTTAAATAAAATTTTGATGGTGCCCTGCTTCTAATATACATTGCAGTAATTAGATTCAGCTTAATGTGATTTTTTTACATAATTAAAAAAAAGAGCAAGTCAAGTGTAACAATGCAGAGTTGGTACAAATCTGTCCATATATACACATATAATACACATGGGATTTTGTTGAGATGTTGCTCAGGTACAGGAAAGATCACAGCTGGATGGCTGTGCTATAGCTCAGCTTATGGCATATTTAGGATATTCCACTTCTATTTCACTGCAATATGAATGGCTGGCCTTAAAAATAAAAGACAATAATAAAGCTGAAATCACATAAAATAAACAAAAAAATATTAGCAATGCATTACTTTGGCTCAGCTTCTCAGTTCTAGTTCTCTTGCATTTCAAACAACTTTGCTTTAGGAATTAGCTCTGTGTATCCTCCAAGTGCAGTGGACTATTTACAACAGCCCATGGACTTCTGTTTTTAATGGGGCTTAAAAAATTCTTTATAAAATAAATTGTTACTGCATTTTTTATATGGGTTCCCCCTGCCTGGCTCTGCTTTTGCACAATGGTCCTGTGCACCATGCAAGCCACAGGGGTAGCAAAGAGCAGCTCTTATGTCTCAGGATCAGATGAAGCCACCTGCACCACACACCTAACCCTGAGGCTGAAAATGTCCAGTGCTTAACAAGAAAAGCTTTGCAAGGTGCACTTCAGATAATACTCACAGCAATATTTTAGATGTTGCCAGCTTCTTTGTAGGAGAAGAAACTGCTACCATAATCTGAGAAATGGATTCATCTGCAGGTGTAGATGGGGCTTCAGTGAAGTTATGCAACAAAATGTTGCAGGTAGGCCAAAATCATGGGGAATCTACAGATGGAGTAGAAATTTGGAGTTTCTGAATTTGTGCTTCTGAATGTCTGAATTTTTCTGAAGGTTTATGTAAAATTTATTTTTGTTTAATATATTAATAAAATATCGAATTCATTGCCATAAATTTTAAATCTCTTAAGTAAAAAAAATAAAAGTAACACAAGAAAACCCCTGTCTTAAGTGATCAATTTGCTGATCAAATCATTCCTCAGTAATTAGATCTTTCTTCAACAAGGCAGTGAAACATCAACCTGACTCTTCAGCAAGGAGTAATTCCAGTATATATCAAGCCTCTTGATTTCAATGGGACACTCCACCAACTTAAAAATGCTGGGCATGTGCTTAGCTGGCAGTAAATCACTATTAAAGAGAAGACAATGATGGAGAGTGAAAAACTCCTTTCCTGCCTGGGGCTAACAGCTTCCAGGGAGGTGCAACCACCATTCATCCTTTTATGAAGGCAAGTAAAGTCATTCAGGTGTATTTGATAGCACCCAGCTTTCAAAAGCCTTTCTATACAGTATGTTATACATATTGTGTAGTGGCACACAGATGATTTTTAATTTTAATATTTCTTTGAATAAATAATTCTCTTTCTTGGAGAAACTGGTGGAGCTTTTCTGGTGATTCAGACAATTCAGATGATCTGGATGTTTTTCCTGTCATAAAACTCTTCCCAGAACCAATAAAGAAAAAAAACCAACACAACAGGTGAAAGGCTGGAGCCAGTTTTCAGCAGTAAGGCCAGGTTAAATGCTTTCCAAATGAAATGAGAAAAAGCCTACAGTAGAAACTGAAGGACTGGGCAAAAATAAAGACAGCTTTAGTTATAAAAGAGTCAGAGAGAAAGAAGGAAAACTAATTTGCAGACAAATTCATGAACCAGATGTAGCTGCTGCAAAAATGCTATGTATAGTGATTTAAAACAACTCTGTCCTTTCTTCAGGGTTTAACTATCTCTTCACTTGATTGTCAAAAATTCTCATTTTCATGCAGTATTGGACCCTCAGAAAGGGCTCCTATGCCATCCTACTTGTCTCCTCAAATTTACAAGCATACTGCCAATGGATCACTGAAAATATGTAGATACAAATTAAACTTGTTGAGTTTGACCAATCAGCCCTCCAAGACTTTTAGTTCTGTGGATTTTGTAAATAGAAGCTGGTGAAGTTGAATACTGATTCCAAAGAACTTGCTTATTCATTATTCATTGCAGATAACGAATAATAAAAAAAAGTCACCTTTTATCTTACAGCTAAAACTTTTGATGAAAATCAAATTATTTTTTTCATTCTAAATTTAGGTTTCTCTAAATGTCTACTTCAACATGATCCAAAAATAACAGCATAGTTACTATCTGGGGAGAAACTACTTTGGAGCTTATATTCTTATTCAGAAGTTAAAGTCAAAACAAAATTAATCGTGAAGGTTTATCTATAATGTATCACCATTCATTTCAGAAAAAAATATCTTTGCCAGCAGCAGAAGGGAAGTACTTTCAAGCAGTTACATTAAACTATAGACTCCAAGGAGAAGATTACAGATCTTCCATATTCAGCAACATGAATCAAAACTCTTAGGAACTAGTCTAACTTTCTTTTCTTTTTTTTTTTTTTTTTTCCTTTTTTATTACTGCAAGGCAGCAGGGATTGCTTTTTGTATAGGCTATGATTTAGATGGCTAATTGAAAGTAAGCAGTGGTGAGCTGCTTCCTTGGTAAAATATTACCAAGACAATCTTATCTGAGTTTACAGAGTTATTTTCAATTTGTAAATGCTGTATTCATTTCTACTAGATAAAACACCTTTAAAAATCCTAGACCCAGGCTTGACTGGATTTCTGTTGCAATTGCTCTGCACTGTTTCACCCCACACAAATGCCATCCAACCTACAGATATATATAAACTTCCTCTCCTTATGAATAGTTTTACTATTAAAAGTAAGCTCAATCTATTTTATGGTAAATAAATTTAATGATATACTGAATCCTCATGACTCTGAGTTGATGTCATCCTGCCAGATACCTGCTCTGCAAGAGAATCTCCCTCATTAGAGCCTACACCTCTTAGAATCTCACCTTTGCAGATTTATCTCTTGCCTATAACACAAAGAAAATCCTGGCTTTGTTTCACCATTATAATAGATGTAAATTAGTGTTTTGCCATTGTTTGTTGCTGTAATCATAGAGGCAAGTATATATTCCTAACAGCTATCTTATTTTCAATTTGCAAAGCATACTGTGTTTAATCCCATGAGGCAGCCTGTGGTTCTAGATATGAATTTAAAAAGGTAATTAGACCTGGGGGGGTGACAGGGAGATTGTCCCTGAGATAGAAAAAGCAGATTCCTGCCAGGTCCAGAGGGGTCTTTGATAGGTCCCAGGCTGGTCACAGTTCTTGTCCTAGTTTATTACTTGTTTCCATTGTGTGAAACAGCTTATTTGTTCATGTAAATGTAAATCATGTTGATTCTAGTAGAAGGATCTTTGTTGCTACTTTTTTTATTTTAATCCAGAAGGGTCACAGAGCTGGGTTTTAGGGACTGGCAGCAAGCTGTGTTTTTCCCAATGATCTCGGCATTTTTACAATCAAATAGATAGTAAAAGTGACATATTGATAAAAGTTTTAAGGCATCTCTGGTGGGTGGCAGTAATTTTAAATATTGTACAATCATCATTAAGTCATTTATGTAAATGAAAAGTACTTGGCAACTCTGTGTGGCAAGAAATAGCACCACTCTTTCTGCATCTCTGCTTCCTTTTGCTCTTCTTTTCCCCTTTTGCTGGCTTTAGCATAGAGCACACTGTAGAGATGAACTCTCCTTTGGGGCTGTGTGAACAATTTCTGTACAAAATATCAGACACCTATGTGAGACAGAATGTGAAGAGTAAATAATGATGCAACAAACTCAAATTAATCTATCATGAAAAATGTCTAAAGGAACTTCTATAAGCTGAAATCAATGTGGTGTATTGATGAGAGAAAAAAAAACCATGGAGATATATGGATTTATGTGGGTTTGGATTAGGTGGTTTCGCGCCCCATTCTCAGTTTCACCATTTGAAACCTAGACCCAGATCTGAGTTTTGGGGCATTAGTACAAGTCTGGTTTGTTTCCTGCAAATCTCAGTTTGAGTTGATGACTGGTTTCAAGTGAGACTACAAATCTCCCTTCAGAGGAAAGGAAGGGTGTAAGGATCTGATCACTCAGCCAGGCTTTACTTTCAAAAATTGACATTGTCAACTGAAGTCTTTCTGAGCAGGAGAAATGCAGGCAGTTTGAGCTAAACTGTTTTTGTTTGCCCAGATGTCTGACAATATTTAAGGGCCAGATTCTGCCCTCAAGCTGCTTTGGTAGGCAGTGTGAGCACTCACTCTTGGGAAGATTCTGTGCCTAAATGTTCTCACTTTTCAACACATTGTTACCCTCCCACATATCTATTCAGGCAGAAAAACAGAATGGTGAACTTCCCTCAGGGGTTTTAATGCAAGTCTGTTGAGTCACCCTGTTTTTTGGATTGAGTTAGGGGTGTAGTATTAGGTTGGAAGGTGATAAAGATGCCAAGAATGTATGAGGAAAATTCTGTTCTCAGGCCAGTAGATAGAGCATAAACTCTATCCCCATATCTGTGCAGAGAGGCTGTTGCTAAACCTCCAGAGACAACTAGCTAGATAACCAGGAAATCTTAGGCTCAGAGACCTAAATAGACATTTGCACATCCAGCTGGCTCAGTATTGTGGCTACTGGGCTGTGTCTGTGGCTTCCCTGGTGGGAGTCTGGAGTGTGCAGAGCTAGCCAAGGATGCTACAATCAACTTCAGTGCATCAATGTCTTTGCACAAGGCTGAGGCCACAGTAGACAGAGTAGCACAGGATTTACATATTTCCCTAGCTCCTTATCTTGTTCTTTGCCCACTGAGTGTCTCTGAGCAGAGCATTTCCAGGAAAGAGGGTCCTGTGTGTACCTGCAGTCCAAGCTCACATTTCCATACATAATATTGACACTGCAAGCTTATCCTGAGCTGGAATTGTCTTGGAGCTTTACACCACTCTCCCTGGCAGAAAAGTAAAGTGACATCACAGCTTCTGCTTTCTGACAGAACCTTCCTTTAAGACTTCATTGAGGATCACTTCTGATAAACACCTCCCAAGAATGCTTATTAAAGAAATTAGAAACTATGGTACATCAGGAAAGACACTTGCTTTAATTGAATTGAATTATTTATTTATTGAAAGCCTGTATTGTTCATAATGCCTAGGGCACCAGTCTCCTTTTGCTAGGTTTCTACCAATGAATGCAACATTCATTTTAAGGGAGATATTTCTTACATTTGCCCAGTAATCATGAATAGACTAGAGTGCTTCATAGCTAATAAATACTGGTGAGAAGAATCTTTCATGAAACTACAGTACAATTTGAGTAGATTCAAGTTTTAACGTAGTTGAAATCCAGGTTGGTGGCTTTCTGAGGGCTATAGCTAACCCTACTTAAAAAGAAATTTAGATCAGGATAAAAGTTTGGGTTTTTATGTTTGTCTCTACAGATAAAGTAAAAACCATTATTCAGAAAAGCAAAATTTCCAGCTGAATATGTGACCTGGTAAAACTGTGTTCTAGTAAGCCTGAGGTCTGAAAATGCAAAAAGGAGTGGGTGAAACAGAATTAGTTCATTAAGTCACAATTGGAGAGAGCTGATATCTCTGGTAACTGATTCAGAAACCCTAAAGCACTTTATGAATTCACTAAGAGTTAACTGTTAGGGCTCAGCATGAATGTGCCCCACTCAGAGGAGTTGCCACATGGGCATGTTAAGCTGTTTGCCCCAAAAGAGCTGTCAGCTGATCTTGATTTCCCTACATGAAGAAGATTTCAGCATAGACTCACCAAAATTGTCTTATATGCTTCAGACACCAACAGCACCCCAATTTCACAGTCAGTCTTCTCCTTCTTTTTCCTTTGACCAAAGTATAAGTACTAAAATGAAACAACCCCTAAATCCTGTCTCTTACTCCCTAGACATGCAGAATGCCATCATAGTCATCACTAGCAATCCAGCTGAATTCAGACATTGGAGGTGATCAGTCATGTGGGTGGGGCTGGATGTTGTACACCCCATTCCAAACCAGAAGACCTGATCCTAAAAATGCAAAGGTAGAAAGCAGGCTACTGAGTAGCACTGTAGCATTTTGTTCCCTCCCTACACTGTATTAAGGCAGGCTAAAGAGGCAGCCTCAGAAGTTAGGAAATCCCCAAACAATGTAATCAATCCTTCCATGCCTGTGGTGAGCAATAAAAGTTTATATGAAACCTACAGCACTTCACACTGAATGGCTGAAAAATAGCACACATTTATCAGAATGCCTGAAAACACACCCCATTCTGGTAGAGCAAAGCAATCAGTGGAGCCATTCTTCACCTGAGAGATTTCCATTCTGTTTTGCTAGCACACCATATTCAGTATTGATGTGTGTCTGTGCACACACAGCAGTGCTGGGACAGCTCCTTCACTGGCAGCTCCGGATCACAGCAGCTCCCAGCAGTGCTGACACACCAAGGGAGCTTGCCAGGGCTCCCCAGGGGATTTCATTTCGTTAAGGGCCTTTAAACCTGGCTGCTTTATCACGGACCACAGGTCTGTAAAGGGATGCTAATGGATTAAGTGAAGGTGTGCCATCTAACAGTCATTGTGGATGGGACTGGATTGCAAGATGCTGCCACATTTTTGGGGATTTCCCTAAACAGCAGTATCAATTGTGATGCCTGGGGACAGAGCACTGGGATGGCCCAGCTGTTGGTTTGTCCAACATCTTTCTTACATTTTTCCATAAGGAGTTGAAAATCACATTAGAATCAGATCGATATCAACATTCTAAATGGCTTTAAATTTCTGAAACTCTCCATTGGAAACATCCATAACATTCAGCTAAGGAGTTTCAGATCCTTTCTTTGAATTCTTTAGGATATATCCTTGTTTACAAACTCAGTGATAGTTAACCTGCAAAAGGTAGCATCTGAGTTTGGGATGCTGGCCTGTAAATCTAGCAGTGTTAGTCTTTCCTACCAGAGGTTTTCCACTTCTACTCAGAAAGTGTCATAAGGAAAAAATTAAAAAAAAATCCACATTACATGGTATATTTGCGCTTGGGATTCTATTTAGTTCTAAAAGTAAAAAAAAAAAAAAAAAATAAATCAGTTTTTCAGATAGTTAACTGTGCACATCAAAAACTTTAAAAGCTTCATTCAAGATAAGCTTTAAAAAAAAAACAAGCCACCACCAAACAGCTCGAGAGTTCTCTTTATAATAAATCCATGGCCACTTTCGAACTTCACAGTTCTCACTGTCCTGTACACAACTCCCACTCAGTACATCACAGCAACAGTACAGATGGAGTTGTGATCTTCTTTACTCCAAAAGCACAGTCTTGTAGCTAAAGAAGGATATCTGTTAGCAGCTCAGGGTCTATATCATAGAGCTGAGCAATTCTCAGCGCAGTGGTACATCCCAGTTCGACAGGCACTCCAACTCTCTGCTTCCTCTGCTGCACATCAAAAAGGTTCTCGACATGCAAAACACTCAGCCTGCACTGTTGTTTTTACATAAAATTGATTTAAGTGAGCAGAGTTGTTTATCATTGAGCTAAAGATCACCATAGAACTAGATGGCTTTGCGAGCTTTTTGCCTTGCACTCCTCTAATTAAAAATAAAAATGTTAAAATTTCCAAAAGGTCATTTTAA
This sequence comes from Oenanthe melanoleuca, assembly GCF_029582105.1. Classification (NCBI taxonomy): domain Eukaryota; kingdom Metazoa; phylum Chordata; class Aves; order Passeriformes; family Muscicapidae; genus Oenanthe; species Oenanthe melanoleuca. Next base: position 48,015,496 of record NC_079339.1, read on the forward strand.
AGCCTACTAATTGATAATGCAGATTTGAGACTTTCTACAGCCATGGGAAAGAGAGGAGGGGGAAACTCACCAAATTAGAAAACACAGCTTTTACATCATCTGTAGCCATGTTCTGCTTGTGGTTTTGGCATTGGCCAGAGCAGCAGAAAAAGCTGGACGTTGCTGATCACTAAGAAGCATGGCCATGTTATCCCCAAGGAATGGCAAAGCAAAGTAGGGATATGTTGATCTATATATCTCCTAGGTAACCACCATCTTGAAGATCATGAAACTCCTCTATTTATAGTAGCTGAGCACCTCACAATCTTAATGTGATTAATGAATATCCTTAGGCCATCTGGGTAAGGAAAAACATCTATTATCTGTATTTTAGACATGGGGAATGAAGGTCTAGAAACCTACATCTCAAAAGTACTTAGAAGCCTAATTTATTTCAAATACTTTTTTGTAGGATTTAGAATTCAAAATACATTTTAGGATGTATATCCATGCCTCAGAGAAACTGAGACTTGGGTATATATCTGGCATGGATACTCCAAGGAGTAAAGCTGTGATGTATGGTTTCACATCTGCACTAATGTATTCTGCTTTTTGTTTGTTGAGGTCTTTCTTTGGGACCTGTTGAACCATTTCCTTGGGACCTTTGAACCATTTAGGAAAAAAAAAAAAAATAAAGCCTCAAAGAAATGTCTGAGTTCATAGAGGATAGCTGTGACAAAGCAGGCACTGAAAACAAATTTTTTCAGGCCAGACTACACAATGGACCATTTTCTCAAAAGTATCCTCTTTTTCTGATACCAGAATAAATTTTTGGATTTTGTGAGAAGCCTTCTGAGATTGCAACAAGAATTCTCACAAAACCCCAAAATTAATAGTTGGGGTTGCAATACTTAGTACTGCAACCAATCCCTGAGCACATGTGAATGGTAACTTGGGCTGTAATTATACATCACAAGTTAGTATTTCTGCCAAGGGGAAAGTGGACAATCCAGAAGATGAAGAGGAGGGAGCAGTCCATTGACTCACAGCTGTCACTCACTCAGTGCAGCTCTGTGATGGTGCTTGGAGCCAGTTCTGGCCTCCCATTCCACAGCCACTAGGAGGGTGCTTAATGCACAGGCACTCAGAGGTGGAAACCTCCACACCTGGTGAAGAAGGGATCATGTCCAGCACGAGGAGTGAGGGGAACACTCAGGTAAAGACAAAGCATGGCACTAGTGAATCACTGGAGCAGTTCATAGTAAGCTGCTGTAGTTATTTTGTAGATTTGAGCAGATCTGTGGCTATCCTCATGTAAACTGGTTGTCAAAAATAGTCTCTGTCTGTCCCAGTGTGGTGAGGAGTGTCGAGGCAATTCATCATCCTCCCTCCTTACTTCATAGACACTCACAGATGATCAGACAAACATGAGGATTAAACTGCATGTACACAGATATTTTCTGTAAAAGGAATTTGGGAAGAGCAGCGTTCCCTGGAGAATATGATTGCAGCCTGGCTATTTGTGCCTGATAGGCATGTTGCTCCTTAATTGTAGCTACACAAGGAATAGCAACATTAAAAAAAAAAAAAAAAAAAAGGACAGGCAGATGTTGAGGAATTTTCTGAGAACTGCTGTAAAAATTCCAGCTACCACAAAAGTCCATCTATGCAGCCATGCTGCCATACCTATGCATCAATATATAACTGGAAGCCTTTCTTCTTCATCTTTTTAACATATATGCTTAAATGCATAGGCACAAGCACACAACCCTGCTTATTTGGGGGATGGGAGGAGAGATGGGGCTTTCTGTTACCCCTAACATTTCAGAAATATCAAACGTAGAGCATGAATCTTGTTCTAAGGAGTGATAACTCCTTGATTAATAGACTACTCTCCTGTGCTGTTGTTTCCTATCTGCTTGACTAACACACCTTATAAGAAAAAACAGCTGCCAAGGAGCATAGGCAATGAACGTCCCCATCTTCTAATTGTGATAACTGTGTATGGAAATCTGTTTCAGGTTGGATTTTCTTGATGTTTCTGTGCCTGTCTTTTTTTTAAATTTTCCTCCTCCTTTTGCTGTATGCACTGGGAAAGAGTGGCTAAGGAATATGTGGGTTTACATTTCTTTTTGAGTGTATGCTGACTGTACAAAGAGTTAAACATTAAAAAAAAGAATGAAAATAAGCACGAAAGACAACATCCGTTCTCATTTCAATTTCCTGGAAGGAAAGTGCGGTTGGGCAGATGGTGCTTTTTTTGTTTTACTAAACTGAAAGATCAGATGTAAATAATATACACAACATAGCCTATAAAGATCATTGAAGGTGAGGTTTCTGTGCACAGAGAATTGCCATATTGTGGAGAGTTTCTCACCCTTTAGTGATATGTCAAGGATTTTTTTTGTTTTAGCTTCTTAATTTTTTTTGATGTTTCAGTTTGATAACTGCACTCTCTATCTGCCTAGTCATATTTGTTTCAGTCATATAATCCAGAAGGTTGAGTTGTATAAATCTTAATTCAGACCCCTTCCAGGAAGAGCCACGATGTTTGGTCTCTGGTTGAACGGACAGAGGAGAGTGGCTGGTAATTTGGCATCACGTGAGTCTCAACATTTCTGTGCTGCTCTCTTTCTTCATGCCCTGGCTTTAATGTGTGCTATAAGAATTTGTTTTCTTTGTTGTCATCCAGTAGGATTTTTACAATTTTGGAGATCTTTTATTTGCTTTCCAACCTGGAACATTAAGCATTCTTAAAGCAGAGCAGAGTTTGTGCTCTCTCATAATCAGGAAAAACTTTATCAAAGGAAAAACTCAACCTTTTCTAAAATGTGTATGACTAAACATGGCTCAACAAAGTCTTCCTGATTGAAAGAGTAGAAAAATATACTTGCTATGACTGGAAAGAAATAATACTGTGGTTTCATTCTCAGCCAGATCAAAATGAGTGCTCTTCATTGCCTCTCATGTCCTTTTTTAAGTTGGTGGGACTCAGACACAGGGAATTTTCATGTTTACACTGCAAGAATGCCTCCAACCAGTGCTGACAAGATAAAAACACTTCTGTGAACATCTTGGCAGGTTATTATATCTCTGAACCTCCCTGGTCCAGGGTGACCAGCGTGGCTGAACAGAGAGCTTTGGCTGGAACTCAGGAAAACAGGAGAGTTTATGACCTTTGGAAGAAAGTGCAGGTCACTCAGGACTAAAGGTTCTGTAGGGGGAAAATTAGAAGAGCCAAAGCCCAACTAGAATTTAATCTGGCTACTGACATAAACGATAATAAAAAATATTTCTATAAATGCATCAGCACTAAAGGAAGGATAAGGAAAATCTCCATTCTTTTTGGATTCAGGAGAAAATATGATGACAAAGGATGAGGAAAAGGCTCAGGTAATTCATGTCTTTCCCTCAACCTTTAATACTAAGACAAGTTAGCTGCAGGTACTCAGCTCCTTAAGATTGGAAGACAAGGATGGAGAGAAGAATGGAGCTCCCATAATCCAAGGAGAAAAGGTCAGAAACCTGCTGCACCACCTAGACATACACAAGTGTATGGAGTTGGATGGGATCCACCCAGGGGTACTGAGGGAGCTGACAGAAGAGCTCACAGAGCCATTTTCTGTCATTTATCATCAGTCCTGGCTTACCAGGAAGGTCCCAGCTGGTTCCAAACTGGCAAATATAACAACCATCTACAAAAGCCAGAAAGAAGATGTGGTGAACTAGAGGCCTGCCAGGCTGACCTTGGTGCCAGGGAAGGTGGTGGAGCAGATCATCTTCAGTGCCATCACACAGCCCATACAGGACAGCCAGGTGATCAGGCCCAGTCAGCAAGGGCTTGGGAAAGACAGCTCCTCCTTTTCCATGGCAAGGTGCCATGCTCAGTGGATGATGGAAAGGCTGTGGATGCTGTCTGCCTGGATAGTGTGCCCAGGTGGCCAATAAGGTCAATGGCACCTTGTCTTACATCAGAAATGGTGTGTCCAGCAGAGCCAGGACAGAGATCACACCCAGCAGTGGTGGGGTTGCACCTCGAGGCCTGTGTTCACTTTTGGGCCCCCCACTACAAGCAAAACATTGAGGTGCTGGGGCACATCCAGAGAAGGGAGTGTAAAAGTTTGGAGAAGCATTTGTGAGGAGTGGTTGAGGGAGCTGGGGTTGTTCACTCTGGAGAAAAGGCACAGGGGGAATCTTATTGCTCTCTACAACCACCTGGAAGGAGGCTGTAGCCAGGTGAGTGTCAGTCTCTTCTCCAAGGTAATGAGCTAAGATGAAATCACCTCAAATTGTGCCAGGGAGTTTTAGATTGAACACTGGGAAAATTTTCTTCACTGAAAGGGTGGTCCAGCCATGGAACTGGCTGCCCAGGATAGTGGTGGAGACACCAACCCTGAAGGCATTTAGAAGATTTAGTTGTGGTGTTAGGGAGCATGGCTTAGTGGTGGACTTGGCAGTGATGGTTAATGGTTGTATTTAATGTTCCTAAAGGTCTTTTCCAACCTTAATGATTCTATGACACTGCAAACATAACTTCTGCCAGCTTTTTTATTTAGCACTAATTTTTCTCACTAACCTGAAAATGTGTACAGTAGAAGGAGGAGAAAAAGATGTTTTCTCAGTGAAAGAATATCACTGTAATCCACAGGAGAAATTACTCATATAAAATTATAGAACTTGTGTATCAAATCAGAAATCTGGGGAATCCAGAAGATAGCCACTGCAAGAGACTGAGGTAAACCAGAGAACTAAAACTTACTTTTTAATGTTAATTAAAAATTCAATGTAGTAAGTTACACTAGTTATCTTTTTTGAAAACTGGTAATGCTGAATATAAACTATAAAACTGCTTGTTCTTTTGTTGTTTTTTTTTTTTTAATTTTTCTTGAAAAATTTTTCTTAGAAAAATTTCTGCTTATTAACCTGAGAAACCTGCTAATAGTTCTGAGAGTTTCAATGTGAGTTTTTTATTGTTTTACATTCATAACTACTGGACTCAAGTAATTTCAGAAGTATTTTAGATCTCAGTATAGAAAAAATGTTTTTAGCATGAATTGAACAAATAGAGTTTGAAATTTTGATGAATATACTCTAACAGCACTGTAAGCAAAGAAACTGTCTTACTTTTTAAGCCACTCCTACATTTCAGAATATTTACATGTTTTTAGGGTACTTTATTTCATCATTGCTAGGAGCTTGAAAAAAAGGACAAAAGTATTTCTGTATTATCAAGAAAGTGAAAGAAATAAAAAGGAAAACTGAAAATACTTCATTTAGTCTTAAGCTATACTGAAAACATGAATGAATTAGTGTTTGGAGAAAATATGCCACTGGAACTAAGATTTATAGGTAAGAATTTTTAACATTAAATTGTGAGTAATAAAATAGAAGAAAAATTTAAAAGAAATTACTTCAGCTTGCAGAACCTCCTGCCTTATAGCTTTTTTGAAATTTGAAAATCCCAGAAAGTGAGTTTTGTCATCTCACAGATATCTCAGTAATAAATAAATAAATGGGGAAAAAACCCCAAATAAATAACTGAAAGTTCCAAAGAGAGCTTTTAGCAGCTGAAAAAGAAATGTCAAAGCCCAGGCACTTCAGCCCAAATGCTATCCTACACCTACCAAGAGGTTTTAGTGCACTAAAGATGGGGCAGGCCATGTGCTGCTAACAGGTACTGCCAGAAGGAAGTGGGGCTGAGGTGTAAGCGCAGAAAAACACTCAGAAACAGGCAGGGCTTCACTCAGTTGTTCACTGTTTCCCACAGTTAAAAGCTGATGGGCTTGAAACAGTTTGGGGGCGATAAGATGAGCTGTAGTTAAAAAGGAAGGAAAGGCTTGAAACACCTGGGGCCAAACCTCTATCTGCCCATTGATCTCAACTGGAATGAAGCAACATGAGCAAGCCCAAGATTTGACTCAGCCTCTCTTATGCATTCTGAAACCCACAGAAACTGACCATGGGATATTTTTAGCTGTCCTCAGAGACATGCCCACAAAACCTCCACAAATATTGCTGTCCTTATGGACAAAGATTTCTGAGCTTGCAAGACAGAGCTCTGTGGATAACTAAAGCATGAGCACACACTCTCACAGGCACATGGATGGCACTCTAAACAGAGGAAGGCAGAGACCATTTGCAAAGAAAAGAGAACAATCCCAGGTTAAATTATGAACAGTTACCAAACAAAATGGAGGCAATGTACAGGCCCTGACAAGCAGCTGAGACTAAAACCTGTTGAACTAGTAAGACACAATGTCCTGTGGCATCAGAAAGTAAAAAAAGCTCATATCTGATTTCTCCTTCGCTTGAAGGAAACATTTCATTATGCAAACCCAAATCTTTGTTCAGTGAGATTGCCACTCTTCATTACTACAGGAGTTGAAGTAGAAGGCAACACAGTAATGCCTTTCATCTCTTGTATTATAAGAATTCAAATTCAATTTTTATTTGAAATAAAAATTTCAAGGCACAGCTACCCCATGCCTTACAGTGTGGTTCTTGGTTGCCTTCATCGCTTATCAACAGCCTTGAAAAGAGATACAGAACATAAAATTTAAACCCTATTCCCCCCTAGTAGTTTGTTTCATCTTACAAGCAATAACAATTCACCATGTAAAAGTCACAACTATAGTAAGTGGAGTCTACTGAACATTTTGTTCTTTCTAAAGTTGTTTTTCTTTCCTTTTGAGCACTGATATTCTTAGCTGTTCCACAAAATCTGGGATCTACAAGTTTTGACCAACTGACACCTTTGCCAATAGCACACTAATATTCTGAAATCCCTTCTTAACTCACCTATGGTGGACTGTGTCACTTTTTCTTCTGCTCTCCTGAGGAGTGCAGTGTGGGACCATGGGGAACCTCAGCCCCACTGTCTTTAACTATGAGCTGTGATAGTCACAACACTCTGACTGGTGCTTGCTGACTTCTTAGTCACCAGCTTTGGCTTGTGTGTCTGCAGAGTGCTCCTCAAGGTTTTCAGTTTGAGGGTTTGAATTTTTACCATATGCAAGTTGTTAAGTGCAATACCAGTCCAGAAACACTCACTTTCTAAAGAAAGATTTTAAAATGGTGTGGTCATCATCCCTCTGCTTCTGCATATGAGCCTGCCTCAGCAACTAGTGGTTAGTTTTGTGGTCAATAGACTGTTTCATAAAGCCCCTTAAGGGGACAGGTGGCCCAGTGGATGGGCTGTTCAGTTTGGCATAAAAGCAACAAAAATCCCATCAGTCTCAGCAGTGATCAGAGCAGCAAAGGAAACAGAGCAACACACAAGTGTAGGGATGCAGACATCCCAAGTAATCTGACTGGTTTATATTAAGAAATGATTTGACAGACCTGCTGGGTTTCTACTTAATGCCAATCAAGCCTGAAAGGGACCACTTGAGCTCAGGTATTTATCTCAAAATGATTTGAATTATCCTCACTTCTTGATTTTGAGGGTTCAGAAGAGAATACCATGAAGAAAGTGTGTTGACATTTCCTACATAAAACAAAATTAAATCCATTCAAGTCAAGGAAATACAGTGTAGGTGATAGAAGGATCAGGCCCTTTGAAATGACCACAGAAACAGAGTTTCATTGGGGGCTATATGTTCTCAGAAAATCTTTTGGGAAGTGAAAACCTAATGAGTTCTTCCACATCACCCCCTTCATAGCAATTATGACCAACAAAATGCATACAAGGTATATCACACATATTATTACATCTTTTTCTGTCTAAGTCAGTATAAGCCTTATGTTCCTTTTGCAGACATGTTAGCTAAAGAGCAGCATTTGAGGTCAAGTCTGGATTGTCCTTTTTATTCGGTTAATGCTGCACATATGAAAACTTATTCAAAAGAAATTGTCTTAAATTATTACCAGCACTTAAATGATCATTGCAGAAATCACAGGAAAGAAGGATAGTGCTTACCAAAACCCCAAGAAAGTACTTCAGATTGTTTTTCTTTCATTGCAAGCAGCGAGGGTCAAGTGAACTGTATTATTTGCAAATATCCACCTTCTCAGAATGTCACAAGCAGCTGTAACATATCCACTAGCAGCAATTTCCACTTGGCTCTATCCAGAGGGGAGAAAATTACCAGGAGCTGCGTTGTTTATAATTCCCTCAGCCCTGAGGGTAATTCTGTTCACCAATTACTTGAAATTAAAGTTAGGTAATTCGACACGTCTGTTTGATACCCGACCACAAACTCTTAAGCAAACCAAAGAGTTGGATAATTTACTTCCCCAATATTCCACAGAATTTCATTATTGCAACCATGACAGGAAAGGAAAATGAGAAATTGTACAGACTTGTGAATCAGTAGGGCTTGGGGGTTTTTGGTCATTGTTGCCACATTAAGAGGTCCCAATAGATCTGAGAAAGAGGAAGCTGGGAGGCGGCTTTCCTCCTGGGATGAGGCTCTCAATCAAACATAGCAACAACAGTAAGAATTGAGCACCAAGAAGCCTCCAAGTGCAGTGTTTGACAGGAAAAGAAACCTGCTTTCTGTAGTGAGACGATTTCACAGCTTTTGTCTTTGCATGCAGTTACGGTGCAGCCCAGGAAAGGCTGTACACGTGCAGAGAGAACCTGCACTGTCTGCAGTATGTGGTTTTTTGATCTCTAGGGCCAGTAATTTAAAATACATAGCTTAATTCTGAGTTGGGTTAAATCTAGCCTTGGAATTTTTTTCTTAAAGTCAGGCATAGCTGTTAAAAATTTTATTGGTGATGAGTGTGTATACACTCCATTTCTGTATCTCTTTGTGAGTAATGAATTCGCTGCCAGGTACTGTGGCTGAACTGTGTGACTCACTCCATGGATTCGTTTTACAATCTGGTGAAACCAGAGCCTGCTAACACCTATCTTTTGTAAGAACTTTTTACATGTTGTAATTCTACAAATGAACATTTTCTCTTCCCCCTGCCCCCCACCTTTTTTTATTTAAACACAAAAGATTACGCTGATGAATTTTAAAAATTGACTCAAAATTCATTCACTTTATCCTGAGCTGTGTACTAAACTGTTCAGCCTAACATCTGTGGAGTGAGCCTAGCTCTCATTTCCATCAAGGTATATCATGACTCATTTCAAAGCATTCATTATCTTTAAACATTATAAAACAAGTGAGCAAGAAATTCAGAACTGCAGAGGTACTATTTTTCCATAGTGAGAAGATGTGATTTTTAATTGTGTAATGTCATTCTTGTTGGCATAGCTTCCTATTTGGAAAGTTTAGTGCCAAATAAGTAGCAAGTGCTTTATTTTTTAAATCTGAATATGATTACCCTTTCAGCCACATTCTGCATTTCATTTTTACTATAAAAGTTGTTCGTTGTCCAATTTCAAGCTGAAAAACTATAAAAGTCCATTTTGACTTCGCTACAGCAGAACTAAAAGATTTTTTTGAACTAAGATTAAATTGATATACCTTGAGCTCCTGTCATTGTAATATGACATTAGGAGCATAGTCAAATACTGGTTTTGACTATAAGTGTCCTACTAAAGTAGTAGTCTACTGCAGAGTGCTTTTTGATGTATCAAAGAAATGGTACTATCTTTCAAACAGCATTCATATTCTCCTATCATCAAGGCAAAGTAATAGCAGGACTAAAGCATGATCTTTTTTTACTATTTCTAGAAGTCAGTGCTATAAGGGATTGCCTAGCCTTGCATTAGGTATTCATGTTTAAATGAACCACAGATAGGCTTTCCAATCTACAAACTCCATTAATCAGATTTTATCCTTTCCTCTGTCTTTTATTTTTTGGATTCTTTACCCTCTTCCCTGCTGCTATTGCTACAGCTTCCCTAATGACAGGCCAAGTAATTTATTTTTTTCTTTCTAGCTTTCTTTTCCTAAAGTTGTGATACTCTTACTGGTATAATTCATATAAAAATGTTTCTGTGTATGACTCCATCATTCAGTGAGTAAATAACATTTTACTTTATTATCTCTCAAACATGTCACCTCTCATATAGAATGTCCTAACTTGAAAGACTGGTGTTTGTTTTTCAAAATGTCTTGGTGAGTGAAAAAAATGTCTTTGAACAACTCTTAATATTTAAAATTCTGTTATGGTTAGGTATATGTCTAATGAAAAACACAAAAAATGAGGAGCAGCATTAGTGCTGAAGGAACAGAGCTGGACAGCACAGTGAATTGTCAAAAGCCAGTGAGGTGTCTAAGATGACATAAGAGAGGTTTTGTTTCTTTTTTTTTTTTTCCTGTGATACTTTTTCCCATTTTTCTTCTGAAAACAGCCAGTTTTCTCTACTAGGAATAGTAGAGTGAACCCTGACTTTTTGAGTTTTCCCTTTGTGCCTATCTAGGACAAAATTAAAACTCCACATTCACAGAGCAGCAGGGGACAACTTCTAAAGGTATTTATTTCCAGCAAGTGGAACAATACATTTGTTTTGATACTGTTAAATTGTTTCAGTAGAGTAAAAAAAAAAAATTCACTGGTCAGTTTGAAATATTGAATATATATCTGATATAAAATGCTTATACAGAATAAAATACAAACGTTGAAAGGATAAATTTGGAAGACAAAAGCAGACATGAATTATTTTATTTTGGTTTTAGCCACTGAAATGTTTCCCTTAAGAAATCATTAAAATCAACATATTTTTATGAAGTATTTAAAAAAACACCCCTCTGAAAACATTTTTTAATCTAGCCTATGTAGAAAACAATGTTATTTCCATTATTTTTTATCATAAATTCATGAAAGAGATTGCTAATGATTGATTTGTTACTAATGGGAAGAGCCAGTTTGACTCTTTTGGGTACAGTATTCTCCCCACACAGCAAACAGGTAATAGGGTGGGTGGTGTAACCATCTTCAAAAGTGCTCTTCTATGTATGGGGATGTTTCAAAGCTGGACCAAAAAATAGTTCAAAGTTCAGTTGCTATAATCAGGGAAAGATCTATGCAATCCCAATGTCTTCTCCTTCTAAATTCAGTCTGCAAGGACTATAAGGGGGCTCCAGTAAAAACCATCTACAGGATGTAGTGTAGATGATATAGGGGCAACATGAGATGGAAAAAAAAAAAAAAAAAAAAAAAAAACCCAAACACTTTAAAAAGTGGGGGAAAAAAACCTACTCCCTTGTACAGGTGGAAGGCAAAGTTTCTCATGTTAACTGTTCTCCCACTGAGAGTCACCAAGTGGAGTCACCAAATGGACAGACTTCATCTGCAGAAACTGTTAAAATTGACTGAAATTTTACAGAGCTGGTCAGTGAGGTGAACTCAGGGACTGGGGAAGCTGGTTCATCTCTAAAGCCACAATGCCCTGCTGTCTGAGGAGGTCAGCCAGTGCAATACAGAACAAGCTCTCAGAACACTTCGTGCACTTTGCTTTCACTTCTTCCTCTCAGTGTCAGAGAATAGCTGGTATCCATTCCTGCTGAGTCAGTTTATAGTGCCTATGCATTATGAAACACTTCCTCAGCTACCCAGATTCTTCCACCCACTTTTAGATGCACAGACTGAGCTTTCCAAAATTCCTCCTTTTTGTCACGCTGAATTGTGAGCATCAGAAGCACGGGCTGAGCAATTATGTGCACATAATAACAGTGGTTCTAGATACTGTATTCAGTGTAATAATAGTGGATGCTGATACTGTCTCAGTTGACACTGTATGTTGCCAAAATTTGCTGTCACACCAGAAACAGGAAGAAAAAAATTGGGAAGAGGTGTGAAGAAGGAACCTTCTGTCCAAATTCAAATCACATGATGTTATTATCAGTGGGGAATAACAAAGACTAAATGGATCTGCTTTGGGTGGCTGCTAAGGCAGAAATGACCAGAGAGAGATGTTGGGCTGCACTTCCCTGAATGGGGCTTCTTCTGCAGCTCACATTCCCTAAGTTATTGCCCACGATAGTGAACACATGGCAGCCTGGTCCCACTCTCCTGATTCACATTGTTCTTACATGTAGCCCTATTTTGCCTGCATAAATAGGGAGGAATTTCCAATCCCATGGAGATACTACAAGTTTAGTCACGAAGATAATTAAGTCCTTTGGGCTTGAAATACCCAAACATTTCATACTTGAAAGAAATTCAGATATGGCTCTGAATGTCTGGACTACTGCCATCTAAACAATTTGGATTCATTTGAGGTTTAAGATTCACTCCAAATTCCTCTTCACATCAATTAATCATTCAGATATTTACTATTCTTATCACTAGAATTATAGACTGCCTAGAAATTCTAAGTAAGGTACTGTATAGCCTAGTTCTGCTGACACACAAAAGCCAGCATCAGTCTCTTAAAAATGTCAAATCTAATAAAGAAAAATTGGGGGGAAAAAAAAAGTGGAAAGAAGTTTTATTACTGACATCCTTTTCCAAAGGATAGTAGAAATAGTAACTTGTCCAAAACACCTCACAGAGTATCAGTGGTAGAGATGAGGATGGGGGCTGTGACTGCTGTCTGTCTCCCAAGGCAGCAGGAGATTTGGTCAGCAGATTGCATTACCCCAAATATTTTGCAGCAAAAACTATTTCTTACTGTTATTGCTCACTGCACTTCAATGAAAAGATATCTAGCCTTTCCAGAACTTTTAGAACTCAAATATCAAAATAAATATAGTCCCTGTAAGTAATGGACATAATGGAATGCTAGGAACTTAGCATCCAGGTCCTAAGGAACTTGCAGAAATGTCTAGAAATCTTTGAAACTAAAGAGAAAGAGCTACCTTTATCACCAGGATCAGAGCCTCTGGGAGGTATCTGTCTGACCCACAGTTTTATCTGAGTTTGTAATTTCACCTATATTTCTGATTAAAACAAGTGGGACTCATTCTTAGGACTTAAAATTGAATTTATGAGTTTGATACTAAATATCAATCATTTAGATTTACCAAAAATTTACGTGATAGTAACACTGTCTTAAATCTTACTTTCTGTTTTGTCACTAAGAGTTCTGAAAATCAGATGAAGACTGAAAGCAGAACTGCTACAATTGCAAACATATTTAAAAGCTTTGCTTTCTTTCCTGAGGTCTGACTTCTTTGTGTCTGTATGTGTGTGTGTCAGTAAAGGGCAGGGTGGAGGGTTCAACATGACCTGCGGTAAATGTTATAAAATGAAATTTAATTAACAGCTCTGATGAGATACCAAGAGAGACTGAACCTCACCTCCCAAACTGTACTAGTTTGCTGTTGCTGCTGCTGCTGTAAAAAATCCTTGTTTTGCTGACACTTTGAAATGATTGTGACAAGTAAAAAGATACTGTCTTTGCAAGGGCAATTTTCAACTAAATTTAATCTGTTTTAAAAAGCTGAGGTGAAACAGTAAAAAAAAAAAAAAAAAATCCAGATGAAGATTCTGCACTGAATTTCACTTATTTTGAAAGTTTTATTAGTGCAATACCTTAAAAGAACACAAAGATCTTCAGCTTTTCTCAAGACACTGCAGAAATGAGGAGATAACTTAAGAAGAACATAAGTGTCATGGGGAGGAGGTGAGGGGTGTGGAATGGGAGGTGGGTAAGGAATAAAAAATTAAATTAACTTTACCAAAATTTCTGTAAACAGCTCTGACAGAAATTAGCTGTCCTGTGGCAAGCACATTCCTGATGCTGGTACAAGACATTCCCATCCTGCACTGGAAACTCCTAATTAAAAAAAGGAGAAAGGATGGGAGATGCAAATTATGGTTTATATGCACACACTTAAAATAAAAGTTCTTCTAGCTTGATACATCAGATTGCTACTTTTCTGTTGATTTGTAATGCCTGTGATTGGAAATAAGTGTAGTAGTTTATGTACTAGCATAGTAATGTTTAATTAATTTTAATATATCACTGACTGTGAATGTGTATATTGGTGTGTATGCACCTGTTAAAATATTGTATTTGTGTTTCTTCATTAAAAGAAACAAGTATTTTTGGATGAATATAGTAAGTCTTTTTCACAGCATGATTTCAAAACCTGAAGTAAAACTTGATTCAAATTTTATTGTAAATTGAGTCTAAGTCTGAGCTAACTTAAGCCTGGATACTTTTCAAACCTATCTTTGTCACATGGCAAACATAGGTAATTGAATTGTAACTTTCTGGTACAAACACGTTTTTAGCTCTCTACAAAATGCCTAAAGTAGTTACAATGGAAAATAGATAAATCATTTGCCAGCTCTTTTTTTTTTTTCTTTTACTTTCCCATAGTCTAAATTTTAGTCCCAAACTAATGCAAATCCATATTTTACTGTTGATAAGTGTAAAACTAGAATGACTGAAAGGTATAATTTGCATCACTTGTATTTAAGACTGCAAAATGAATACCTTTCAATTTTTTTTACATAGAAGAATCTTCTGAAGTGCCGTGTGATTCAATTTTCTGTCTCAAAAAAAAAAAAAAAAAAAAAAAAAAAGAAAAAAAAAAATTCAAACTTGAAATTATCAATACTGTAGAAATAGGTAAGAGTGTGTCTCTGTCATATATAGTTAGTTATTTACATTACTTCCTTATCCTCCTAGTCCAGACAGTTACACTTTGCTTTTGACTGATATTTTTATAAAAATTTCCTGCTTCTCTGGTTTCTCTTTCAGTAATATTTACCTAATTCACTATAAAATGAAAATATAAGGCAAAACCTCAAAGACCTTAGAAAATACTGTCCAGTAGGTTACCATCTGTAGAGATTCTCTCTCCTTAAAAGATTAAACGTGCCCAGCTAATTCCTATGACTATAAGCTGAGTCCTGCTGGTTTTGAACTAATCATTTGCAAAATTGGAGGGGGAAAAAGTAACGAAGGGAAAAAAAAAAAAAAAAAAAAGGCTTCTGGTAGGTGAGCCACAGCAGGGCAATTAAGATGATATGGCAGAGGTAGACATCTGCTCCTAGACAGATACAGTTCCACTGATGCTATCTGTAGCTGCAATCCTTCCGAGAGATAAACAGCACGCGAGAGCGGCGCACAGGAGGAAATGCCACACTGAGAAAGTGGTGATCCTGTGGCCCCTGTGGTCTGAGAAAGAGACTGAGGCAGCAAGAGAAAAGGGGAGGGCTGCCATGTGGGGCCTGTGCCAGGCACATGCAGGTGAAGCAGCCATAGGACAGGCGTGCATCAAAATGTGCAGATGAGAGATGTGTGAGAACTGACACTGGAGGGGAGCAGAATTGCAGCAAAGATAAAAGCACAACAAGACCAAGAAAGAAAGAGATGGAAAACCCCTTTCTAAGCTCTAGACATAAAGTTAATCTATACTGAAATTAAAAAAAAAAAAAAAAAAAGAAAAAAAGAAATCAGAAACCATTAGTAGATGATTTACTCTCTCAGATACGAAGGCTTTAAGGGTTTTTCAGAATTTCAAAATCACATTCAAGTTGCTCACCAAGTTAATCTGAACTATGCTCCCAAAGCAGATGATTACTTGCTGCTGTTTCATATTACTCTCACAGTGATGCTCAGACACATCAGAGGTAGTATTCCCTCTTTCCCTTGCTGACAGGTACAGAGAAAGCCTGAAGGAGGATGTGATATCTATGGCAAACAAACTTTCAAGCCACGGACTGCCACTGTTTAATTTAGGACAGACTTGAAGCAACAGAACACTACACAGCAAGCTCCATGACCTCATTGGGCAGAAGTTTTCCAAAGGCATCTGGCCTTCACTGGCCATGCCACTGACTCTGCATGTCACTTGTCACTGGACTCCTGTGAGGAGAATTTGGTGGTTCCTCTTTGATGCCAGGATTCAGAGTCCTACCAAAACTGAGGGAGCATCCTTCCTTTCTCTAGCTTTCCTGTAGAAAAAGGCTTAGCATTCAGTTGACTTGAGAAACTCTCCCCATTTCAGAAGCTCTCTGGAAAACTCACAGCAAGAATTTGAGTCCAAGCAGTTTGCAGAGAATCACTGTTCAGAAGCAAATTCAGAAATACCCAGCTTAGGGCAGGGCCTCTGACTCCTGTGCTGTGCTACCTTCCACTTCTGGGCTGGACCTGGGCTTAGTTTACATCAGCAGAAGCTGAAGAATCAAAACACCAAAGTGTCATTCTGTCTTGTGTTAGAATCTCAAACCAACAATTACAAGTTTTCACAATGTCTGCTATTATAATTCTTCAGCCTGGTTACCCTGTGGTCTCATTCTGTAAAAAAACTATTTCTTTTCTCTGTCTGTGAAGAGAAAAATATCAAACAGAAGAGCTTAATGCAAAATCAAAAGGCGGAGTGAATCACAAGCCCTCATGCAATATTGTTCTTTGGAGATTTTTTAAATTGTTACTCCTGAAATCTTCTTACCAGGAAAACCCGACTTTGAAATTTACTATTTATCTTAAGATGGTAGAACTGGACTTAATGCCTTTAATGAGCAATTCTCCTAAGGCCAGATTTTGCTATCCTGACTCAGTTCATGCCCCAGGGAGGATGATGAATTTAGATACTTCTTCTGTCCACTAGATGCTCATAAACAGACTCATCTCCAATGTATTAATTGGGGAAAAATGTGTATGCTTCCTGTATGCTTAACTGCACTGTTGTCTTCCTTATTCTTCACAGAGTGAGCATGAACACTCAAATGATGCAGCTGTTGATTGTTGATTATTATCTGGGGCTTTTTTAGGTTCTTACTTTTCATTCTAGATCTTTTAAATTTCACATTCACACATGCAAGCATCAACATTTATTTATTTCTGAGATGTGTATTCTGGAAAGGCTCAATCCTGTGGATATTTTCAGAAAGTGAAAAAACATTAAGTGTAGAGTTCTAGTCCACATGACACATGAAATTTAATTTTTAAATATGAGTATGAGATTGGATCACTAATTTATTAAAATTTCCCCTAGATCTACATAAAATTATCAAAACAGGAACAGGAAGAGTATCAGTAAAGAACTACATTTTCCTGTCAAGATCTGTGCAAAAATGTAAAATTTCTGCTATTATTCATTCTGAATTTCCAGTAAGTACTTCAATTATTTGGTGCAGCCAAAAAAGGTTGGATCACTTGATTTCCTCAGATAAAGGAACCATTTTGGAGAATGAGGTTTTCCTCTTTTGGAATATCTAAAACAAATGTCTATCCACAGAGAATGTCGGTTCCTAAGTTAGTTCTCTGCACAGTCATCAGAGTGTAATAATTTCTGGACATTAGAGGTGCTAATGTAACTTTGTTTTTTCCTGTCTATTGACTCTTGATGAATGCATTTGATGAGCTTAACCCAGCAAGATATACTTTATTTATAACTATTTTTATTTTATTACTCTGTTCCTTCTTTTCTTGTATTTTGAAAAAAAATAGTTTTAGTATAGCAAAGAAGCACCCTTTCTTTCTATCCATTCCTTTTCTTAAGGCAGAAATATATCTGATTTTATAAAAGCACATGAATAACTTCAGATTATTTTAAATTTATTTTTTGTATATTGCATTATTTGATTCTAACCCACTGAGCAACTTTCACAGAGCAGATTGTCATTATGACTGTATTTTGCCTTTTCACTGCAGTCTATCTCTTGAAAGTGTGTCCTCCCCCATTCCAGCTCTGTGTTCCAGCTTTTTTATCTTCCCTACCTAGCTAGAGGCATTATTAGGGCAGCTCACCTTTGACCAAATGGGCAGATGAACATTCATCCTCTGGAGCCAGTACTAGTGCTGCTTGGTAGATCAGCTCTCAAATGGTACTGAACTGTGACCTCTTCTTCTGTTCAAAGACTAAATGCATAAACTTGAGTTTCCATTGGTGCCAAGCCTGGGAACCTGAGCTGCTCCCTAATCCCAGGTCTCGCAGCCAGCAGCACAATGGGCAGCTCACCATGCCAGCCGGCCAGCCTGAAAGAATGTCTTTATTCTCTCTTCCTCAACAAATTGCTTATTGTTTGGCCCACAGGCTGCTAGACCTTGTGAACTGTCCAAAACTTTATTGCTTCTCTGCTAAACTTTCTTCTCTTTTTCCCTCTGTTTTTGCTTACAATAAAATTAGTTCCTATTTTCGTGCCTTAGTAATCAAATTTTAAAATATGTCTCCTTCTTTTAATTTTTTTTTTTTTTTTTTTTTTGCAGAGTATATCTTCCTCTTGGAAGTCTGCATGAACCACAGAAATAATACAATCCTTGCAGGTTTAGGTTTTAGAAAGAAGTCTGTGGAAATGTGAAGTGTTACTAGAATGAAGTGCTCAATATTACTGAGAGAAAAATGGAGCCAAAAGCTTAAGAGAATTCCTAAGTTTCCAGAGATATGTACCATTTTTTCTTCCTCTTGGCCTCATCTTCACTGTGGCTACAACGAGCTTGTTGTATAAAGAGTGACCACAGGACAAAACACTTATTTGGGGTCATTGTGTTTTGGAATTGTTCAGGAGTAGTTGCCTTCAGAGGAAATTAAAGCAGAGTGCCTAAGTTGATGTGCTATTTATCTCTCAAGGTATTTCTGGAAGCACCTTTTGTTTTCAGCAGAAGTTTCTGGGAATGTGATTGCAGGATAATCATTGTGCAAGCTGGCACTAGGCAGAGCATTGGCAAGATAAGGCTGATATTGCAAAATTCAGCCAGACCTACCCTGGGAAAAGAAGAGCTTCACAGGTGTGACCCCAACATATAAAGAGAGAAATTATTTCATTAACATGGCCAAAAACACAGGACCCAGGGCAGCCCTGATGCTCTTCCTCATCTCAGCAAACCTGTGCTGAGACATGTTCACATGTTCACTGGGCAACCTCGTCCCTGTTTGGAGACAGGGAACTAGGAGAGGGATATCCTTGAGAACAGTAAGATTGGTTCTGATCACTCAGAGAGTGATAATTAAGATGAATTTAAACACTCATGCAGTTGTTAACCATTTTTTGCACATGTTGTTTGGGAAAGATGGGTGAAGTGCACAGCTTTCTGGAGCCATACATGATCTAAGAATCACATAAATTTCTTAAAAGTGCCAATGTACTTGTGTGTGTGTGTGTGTGTGTGTGTATATATATATGTAATATTTAATACTCTTTCAAGTATGAGAATGGCAGCACAAGAGTAGAAGAATTGCAAAACTAAAATGTCCACATTAAACTGATATATGGTACATACCAGGTGATATATGTACTGCCTTATTGTTCAGTTGTGGCTCAGGAAGCTAAATGCATAATTTAAGATATATGTATAGTCTAAGGGTCAAATGCTGTCAGTTACACGAGTGTAAATCAAGAGCAATTGCTCCGAAGTGACTGAAGTTTCAGTACCCTGGATTTACACAAGTGTTGCTGAAAGCAGAATATGAGTCAATACATGTCATCAATACAGCTGAGTTAGTGGTACTGGGGGAATTTTATGATATGTATGCACCTAAATCCTTCACTTCCCCCCCTTCTCCCATGTTTTATACTATTACATTTTATGTTTCAAATTTTGTCTATTTTTTTACAGGAATAAAGGACTCAAAATCCTGATTCTGTAAGTGAAAAGTCCACTTCTCTCATCTAGCAAATTTTCTCAGTCTTCATAACAGAGGGATGGGATAAACATCTCACGTTCATGGAAGGATTACTTCCCTGACTTACATTTAAGGCCAGTCTTAGTTCATACAAATGCATAATTCTGAACCCCAGCAGAACGTTGCTAGGCTGGTTGGCTGGCTGCATGCAGAAATGTATCCTTGTCATTCTCTCCATTCTGTTAGCAAGTGTACAGGCTGTTGTAGGGTCAGGAGGCAAAGTTTCCTAGACATGTAGAAAACAGGATCCAGCTGCAGCAGGAAGAATTGGACCTGGTTGAAGTCAATGGGTATGGACAGCTGGCAGCTAAAGATAAAATCAGCACTTGGAAAAGATCACAGGACAATTTTCTTCACTGATATATCTGAATTTTTTATTGAGAGGTTCAAGAGAAAAAAAAAAAAAGGCTATGCATGGGACAATGCTTGGAAGACACAGTGCAAAACAAAGAGGTATAAAAACTCATATTCTGTTGGGGAACTAGCAGAGTACCTGTCAGATACACCTGGTCTTCACTGACCTTATTTTACATGGAGAAAGAATATATGATTTTCTGGGTTGAAAGGAGGTTTTTAATTCTGAAAGGAGGTTATATGTTAAATATATGGTAGCAGTCTATTCAATAATAGAAGTCAAGTCCCTTACTTGGGAAGGCAGAATCTGGTATTCTATCACATAAAATAATGTCATTATTTCTCTAACATACTTTTAAATTGAATGTGTTATTTTAAATCACTTTTTTATTATATTCTTGGATACCTAGAATGACTAAAAAGCTCAAAAGTAAATTCCCTAGTATTCACATAATCAAAAATGGCTGAATTAATTTGTAGACATACATAAAATAAAAAAAAAAAAAAAAGCCATTTCAGATTACAATGATCAACTGTGGGGGCTTACCACTTCAAAAGAAACAGAACAAACCTCCATGTGTGCTCAACATACACACACACACACACACTCCCTTATCCAGTTAGAACAATATGTAGGTATAGATTTGTCAGGATTGTTTGATCCCAAAAGGATTCGTATAAGAAAAACTTCTCTTTCAGAGAAATGATCTCTCTTGAGACTGATAGTGATGATACAATAGGCTGGAGTTGCTATTATTAAAAAAAAAATTACTACTTTTTCTGACTACGTTTCTTTTTTTCCCAGTGGTATTCTGATTCCAGACACTCAACTAGCCTGATATCCACTGGGAAAGTGATGACACCATAAATTATTTAAAGGCTTGAAAACCACAAGGACTACTGTATATAACCAGATTGGATTGACTTTTTAACTCTTTTGATTAATAATACATAAAGCCTTAGATATGTGAATTGGTTGAGTGCTAACCTGTTAACAAAAGGAGTAGAAGGTATGAATTCTATCATTTCTCATAAGTTATTCTGCTTAACACATTGGCCAAACAAAGCACACAAATGGAGAGCTCTGCCTTAGTCTTAGACCTTCAATGCATCATCAATATTTGATGACTACCTAATGTCTCTATATATTTGAACAAAGATGATAATTTGATCACCTGGCTTCCCAATTTCAAATTTCTCAAATGCTTTCTCCTACATTCATCAAAACACACGAGTAGAAAGTAGATGCAGTTTCAATATCCTGGTTTGGTTTTTGCTTTTGTTTTATTGGTGGTTTTGTTGACTTTCATTTTAACATTGCTAACTATCTACAAAGAAAAAAAAAAAGTAAATCAATCTTCTGCAAGAAATCAGCTAGAATTTCCTAAGTTTATGGTATTTTGTCCTCAGCAGCAGGATATATAAGAGACTAGATATGTGTGCTGCTTCAGACAGATTTTATGTTCCACCCTTCCGCTGCTGGCTCTGTTTTAATTGTTCCCCAGGTTCCTAAGTTTTGGTCTCTTTCATGCTGTTTTGGGTGGACCTCAAAGAAGAGAAGTGTTGTCCTTTCCTCTTCAAGTACAGATGAAGGGGAATGGGACAGCCTGCATTTCTAAGAAACAGGAAAACCCTACAGGAGACAGACTGAATACTTTTCTTCCAGGTTGCCCAACACGTGCTTCAAGACACAGGTTATCCAGGGTGACTTCACTATGATATGTTAGTTTACAATAATAAATGCTGTATTTTCTGTGCAATAGACAGGTATTATTGTTCTGGATTATTTTCTATTACCCTATCTGAAGCTTGACTCTCTTAGATGTAGGAAAAATAGGAAATAAATCTTAATTGCTTTCTATGTCATCATTCCTGTATACTAATCCTTTAATCATGTCATTCAACTCTCAATTTCCTTCTGCACCAGACACTGACTTGCCTTCAAATGCAGTGTCCAGACATGGAAACTCTGATCAGTATTTTTGCCTCTTGTCATGCCCACACAGCCTTCTGGGTCCCTTTAATGCCATATATGTGTGCCCATCTCCCACTTGCACATATTAAAGCTTCTGTACTAGCAGGCAAAGTGCCATCCATCCTCTGGCCTGGACCACTAAAGAATACCTCACCTTGTTTTTAAAATGTTAAAATCTATATGAGATTAAACAGTACATGAAGGAAAAAAACATTTCAAATCAAAGGCACATCCTAAAATTTTTTCAGTCCATGTTCCTTGATTTGATTAATTATTTTGGTGTGAATTTCAATTGTGCCATAAGAGGCATTCAAATGAATTTATTATAATATGAACAAAATTAGAATCACATCCCAGCTCTGAGAAAGAAATGAGGTTCCATCTCTTAGTAAAATACAAACTACAGAAAATTTTAACAGCTCACAAATTCTACCAGAATTAGATCTCGTTTATGATACTGATAATAACAGTAAATTATTTATCAACATTTATTAAATCTTCATGGTTCCCATCACCTGACTTTCATATACACAATTACTATGTGGAATCTGTTACCATATTCTTTCTCACTTAAAATATCATCCAATTAGTTCATAGCTCCCTAAAATATAATGGAAGTATAATCACATGATATTAAAAATAATAAGAATCTCACCTATAGTTAATTTATATCCACACCTTTTTTTTCCTTTTTACCTGCCATATCAATGGCAGTGTAGGCACATACTTTGCTAGCTGTCATGATTGTACACTCCACTTGAACAATCCATTCCCATTCTAAAATAAAATTCTAGCTACAGTGTTATTTTTGCACATTTTCTTAAGGCATTTTAAGTTCTAACCAGGGCAATGATACCAGCATATGACTTAACCAGAATAGCAAGTATCTTTCTCATAGTATCTTTCAGCTGTCATTAAAAAAAAAAAAAAGAAATTCACATTTGTTTTCTTTTCCATCTGGGATTATGCGACAAAATGATCTCCTGCATCTAATCAATTATTTTTCTTCTGTATCTTTTGCATTTTCCTGCAGAACTATTTGCAAGTGTAACAGGAAGATTCTTTAGAGATAATCTGGTGATTATTACAAATTCAACCTTGGATGCTGTAGGCATTAAAAGATGAAAATTGCCTGCAGTCCACTGTTGTACAACAAATCTGCACCTCTGGACACTTGTCCTGAGATGAAAAAGCAAACCAGAGAGATACTTAGAATCATTTTGACAGTTCATAAAATTAAGCAGGGATTAGGGATTCTCTCAGAAATAAATAAATAAAAAATATAATGCCACAGGGCCCAAACAACATTAATCACATCTCCTTGCAACAGGTATTACTGCAACCCACTTTTGGGAAGAAAAAGAAGTTATATAATTATTTCTGCATGTATTTAGCACTGATTATGTCAATTTAAAAATCTGAGTAAGTGCAATTTAATACAAATATGTATGATACATACACATCCATGATTAATGTTTAAACTACCCATTCACTTTAAGTTTATAACAGTTATAGGTTCCTATAAAAATGTTGTATATTTGTGTATTCTATTTTCTTCTCAATTTTATGGATTAGCCCTGATAATACAAACACTTGAACATATGCTTAACTTTACATAATGAGAATGTCTTGCTGATTTTAGGATAACTCTCGATCTACATGAATTTAAGCAAAAGTCTAAGAGTCTACTGGGAATGTAATCTGTGGTGCCAGTCATTTGAAACACACATCTAATAAGAAAAGAATTGAAATAACTGCAGCAGACATAGATGACTTTGGTTCCTGCTGTGTTGAAGGCAGGTAAGCAGCAAACGTGGCTAAAATGAATTCATAGCAAAAAACTATGCAGCTGCACATAAATTCATTTGGGGTGAGCATGGAGTTTTACAGTTACCCTCCCAAAATTCCCCACCCACTTCACAGGCTTTTTAGTACAGTTTAAAGTATTTCCTTTTCTTTTACAAAACTGAAAGGCAACATTGAGATACTAAGCAACTGTGCTAGTCTGCTTATGAGAGTGCATAAACTTTCCTTTCTGGATAAAAAGAACTTTATTATAATGCATTTTCACAGAGTTTATAATTAAATTTTCACTGACTTGGATTAGTATCATCTTTCAATATATTTGGAAAATATTAAAGTTAATTCAATGTTTTCTAACAAACTAAAATTCAAAAATAGAACTAACTGCATTGCATTAAAAAATATAATTGAAAACATAGACATAATTTTCAAGTTTGATTATATGTTCAAACTTTAGTTGCTGAATTTAAGCATTGAATTTTAAACATTTTTTTTTATTATGTAAAGACTTTTTTGTAATAGATGTTAACAAATTTTCCAACTCAAAATAGAAACAAGAATCATTCTTTACATTGTACAGTTTAGACATTTAAATTATAATTAACTTCCACCCTTAAAAAATTCTTCTGAAAATTATTTCTCATCCCACTTTACTCCAGAATGGTGACTGCAGCTAGAATAATACATCACACAAATGTTGATTTAAATATTTAAACAAATTCACTTACTTTGGATTTACATCCCCTTTGGGCTCTACTTTCCATGAACACTCTGATAAATAAACTTACTGTAAGGAGGATCTGCTGGGATGACAAATTATAAACAAAAATTGAAGAATACATGTGGGATATGAATTTTTGAATTCTAATAATCAATTGTTGCACTAGCAATTAAAGCAGACTGGAGGACAATAATTCCATACTACATTAATTTTCAAGACTTCATATCTTCATGTCTAGTTTGGTTTGCTTTTATTTCTTTTCCTGGAGAAAATGGTGAAAATATCCACACATATAAATGTCTGTCTGTGTAACAGCCAGGAACAATAGAAGACCCAGACTGAAACCTTTTCTTAACCTGAATCACAAATTACTCATTTTCACCACTGATTTGTAGATGTGATTACTCAGAGCTAACTAGAGGAGGAACATAATCCTGGACTTTTTGTGTCCAAGGCCACTGTTAAACCACAGGGTTGCCAGCAAAGCCAAAAACTCTGATTTGCTCCTTCTCATTCTCTAAAATATTTCCATTCAGACAAATTACAAATGTAGCTTTCAGAGCAGAAATAAACTGAGATAAACTTCTCCAGTCCAGCATGGGGTATTCAATAACCACCACTCCCGAGGTGAGGTTGGGTTCCTGCCCCCTCCCTGGTTTGCAGAGGGTAGTCCTGCAGTGGGATTCATTCTGCACAGCTTGCCAGGACATCCCTGGACATGCCAGGACATCCCTGGACATCCCTGGCCATCCCTGGACATCCCTGGACATCCCTGGACATGCCAGGACATCCCTGGACATCCCTGGACATGCCTGGCCATCCCTGGGCATCCCTGGCCATCCTATGGGCTCCCAGCCATGCAGGGACACGCTGCCCATCCTGTTGCTTTGCTGATCATCCTGAAGGATGATCATTTAGTTCCTACACATCCTCTAAATGCCACAGGGAAAGAGGCTGGCCTGAGCTCCACGCTGCTGTCAGCCACTCCCTTCCCTGTAGGAGCCAGGGCTTGCACACGGCAACCTCTGAGTTAAGCTTTGAGGACAGGCAAAGCAAGAGAAGTTTCATCTCTTCTCCCCACAACTTCCTCTGTCTGGGCTGGGTTCCCAGAACAAAGGGCTTTTCACCATAGCTTCATTGTGAGATGATACATGGTGATGCAAATTGTGCTGCTGTTTGTCACTCACTGCTCAGCCCCATCCAAATCATGATCATGTCATTCAGTTTCAATTCAACCAACATGAACTCTCCATTTCATGGGGCAACTCATATATCCCTGACCCTAAATCCACGCTACACCTCATAAGTGCAATGCAAAGATCATGTTTGCAAACAGACTTTTCTTTAAAGGAATTAACAGAGTGTAGAATTGTGCATGTGTCAGTGTCAAATTTTGTAGTCTCCCTATATCTTAGGAGTGCCTTGAAATGGCTTCTGTTTGGATTTTATCACTGGCTGGACAAGTAGCAAGCAGACCCTCACTTTTGACAAAGCAGCTGGCACATGTCTAAGTAATTTTAGCAGAAATTACATCAATAGCAAGTTCTTCTCCTTATAGACAGCTGGAAAGTGAGCTTTGATTTATTTTTATTTTTGTCCTCGGGATAATGGTTTCTTACTTACTTATGTCAATGGTCAATAGCATAGCAAATCCTTCATCATGAGAAAGTGTGTATCACTTTTCAGCAAACCCTGGCCTTTTGAGGTGAAATGATATACTGCCACTTAGTTTCAAATTGACATCTCTCCTGGTTGCCAAGGCAAGTTAATTTGCAAATCAGCATTTTGCATGAAGCTTTTAAGCCAATCCAGCTAGGCAAGGGCTGCCATTGCTCTGCAATTAGTGTCTAAAGCACTTAAATTTACATTATTTTTTAAAAAATCCAGGAAGATCAGTGACTTTGTTGTGTATGTGGCCAGAGACTATGTTGCTGAATGAATAGTAGATCTGGACTTAGAAAATTATAGCAAGGCTCCAATCTGATTGGAAAGGAATGAAGAATGTGCAGGTAAAGAATCTGGCAGACTTGAAATGAGAAATTTTAGTTTCACTCTTCTTCAGAAAAAGAAAATACACACCCCTCATAATTAATTCACAAAATGCCTGACTTAGACACCACAGAACAGCAGCAAGTGACAATTAGAGAAGGAGAAGGTAGTCACTGCAATTGGATTTACATTCAGTGAAGGCAGGTTTTTTGAGCAGAGAAGTAAACCTGAAAATGGCCTAAATTCCAGATTTTTACTTGAACACTGTCAAAGACATGCAGACTTTCTGGCTCTTAATTTGGTTTTTGAAGGCAGAGTCAAGAGAGAAGCATATTTTGAGGGAAGTGTTCTTTTTGGAAGACATTTTTCAGTTGCAATTTCATGCATCTTTAAAATTGTCTTTGTATTTTTGGACCTCTGGCTTGAAATCTATCAGGTACTGATGAAAAAAAATTTGGATGTGAAAAAAGAAAATAGGGGATATTTTAGAAAAGAGTCTGTTTAAAAGAGATGCAGGTGTCTGGAGAGAAAAAAAAATTAAGACTAAAAAGGTGCCACAAAGTTTGTAATGGACTAAATGTCCTACTTTGATTTCTTTATATTGGCTCTTAAAAATCTTATTTAAAATTTGCCATCCTTTTGTGTCTATTTGGTAATTTTGTTTTATTTTTTTTTAATGTCAGCACAGATGTGGCTTTATATTCAACTTCACTTACCATTAAATATCTATCAGCTATATCCTACAAAAATCACAAGTTATACATTAAAGTGACAGGACTCACAGAGATATAAAAATCCATGCAGTACCTCAGCTTTCCATGAGTCTGAGGGCCTTTCTAGCTGTCTTTCTTGCAAATTTACTTGGATATCTTGGATGAACACTTGGCTGTGTAGAGTCTCTGCAGCAGAAATAGGGGAAAATTTCCCCTTCTCTTGTTTCATTTGCTCTAGACAAATTTTCATAAGGTAAGGTAGGGGGAGAACTTGCATTACAAGTGTCACAAGCATCTGTCCACTTATTCTCCAGGACACATCTGGCAGCATGACACTGGGGTGTCAGTGTGAGCACAAACAGGTACTGCAGAGCAGCTGACCCTCTGCATGTTCACAGGGAACACACCTCTTGATAAATCTTACATTTGTCTGTAGGTTTGGTCTCTGCCCATCCTCTCTTTGCAGGCTTTTTTTTTTTTTTTTTTTGGTTGTGGTTTTTTGGTTTGTTTCTGGTTTGTTGGTTTTGGTTTTTTTTTTTGGTATTTTTTTTTTTTTTTTTAATGAAGAATTCTTTGTCAAACTAAATCCATAACCCAAGTGAGATGTAGAATATCACGAAGAGTGACTTGGATAATCTCCAGGAAAGCCAATTAACATAAATACTGTAAAAAAGAGTAGAAATCAAAGCAAATGCAGGCCAGCCTGTTTTTCACGTGGACACTTTCCCTGTAACAAACATAATGTTAGCTGCAGTAGCTGGCAAAAGACAAGGTTTGACACTGTTGTAAGCCCGTGGGTGCTCAGTCTTTATGTTGTACTGATGCACATGGTCGACATGCCAGGGGTATGTGGGAAATAAACTGCCCAATCTCCCTGGGCCCAACAGTTTACAGACCTCAGTGATATACTGTAAAGGTGGTGCTGCTGACTTCAAAAGCAGTAAATCAAAGTGCTACCAGAAGGTGCTGACAGAATTAAGCAACCATGATTGAACAGAGAACAAAAGCTGTTCTGCATAAATACTTATTTCCTATTCAGACCTCCTAATATTTTATTTATACCCTTATTTGTCTTTTATGAAATTGCTTTAATTCTGAATGGACAATAGGTTTATAAAGCAATTAACAGTACAATCATAAGGGTCTCTAGTAATGTATGTAGTTCCAAAACTGAGCTTCATTCAGAAGAACTGTATTTGATACCATTAAGAAAATCTTATATTTTATCAAAAGAATGCAAGGGATTGTTGAAAAGTAGTTGATTCATGTTAATCCTTATATGTCATAAGTAACATCTGAAAAGGCAAAAAAAAAAAAAGAGTTTGTTGGTTACAGCTCTTTTAAATTCTGTCAGTTAGAATTTCTTTCATTCACTCACAATGAATGATGCCTCTTTGTGTCCTGTTCTGGTGATTGGTATTAGTGTGGATACAACCTAAAGGTATGAATATGAAATCCAAACTGTGAAAACCTCAATACAGAGGTAGTGTATCTCAATCCTGTTTATTTTCAGTATTCATGAACCTGAGAGAAGGATGAATTTTAGTTTGGACCTAGATTTTGTGGATTAGTGTGTATATGGATTAGTACATTTGTGTATCTACTTTGCTCTAGAGAAACAGATGAGGCTTATTTGGTATTTGTGAGAGTGCATAAATATTCCTTCAATCCAGAGTCCACATTTTTCTCTAATAGATAACACCTTTATCTTCATGGAGGAAATAATCTAAGGAGACCTTTCTTCACCAGTAGTCTGCCAAAAGTTACCCAGGCAACTGCAACTTTTACATGAAAATGAGAAACAATGAGACACAAACTCCAGTCTGCTGAATGAAATTTAATGAAGATAAAAGGCTCACACTGCCTGCCTTGGTTGTTCCAGTGAAGATGTCAGCTGTCACTAGCAGCTCCTGATGTACAGCATATCTGAAGCTGATTGTAAGGGCCAAGAGCAGAATACAGAAACCTACTGCAGTACCAGCAACTCAATACTCATCCACTCCAGCCAGGATTGGAAATTAAAGAGATGGTAACACAATGCATTCATTGCCAATTTAAGTTGCTAACAATCTTTTCATTCCTGAATCCTTATTTGAAACAGCATAAGCAGAATCAAACTGTGCCATCCCCTGAACAGAAACAGGAACTAGTCACTCAACCTCACACCATCATTTATTGACCTGCCACAAGTAGATCCCAGAGTTTCCTCCTGTTTGTACAGCATTTGAGCCCTTCTGCCAGTCTGTCTTTTTAGGTGATGGCATGTAAAGAGGAGCTTAGCAGAATAGCAAGGGACACATTCTGTTCCTCAGTGAAAATGAAAGCAGGACACAAGACATTGTGTCCTAGTCATAATACAGCTGTATCTGTTCTCACCCTCTGCCATTGCTTCTGTTCCACCACAATCAATTTCACCCTGTAAACAAGCATTTGAAATGAGCTTTTAATGTTATCTCTCTTTTGGCAATGAAAACGACTCAACTACCCTGGTGTTCCTGATAAGCAATAACGAAAAAAAAAAATACAAACATACAAATATGTAAAAATAAAATTCAAAAAGTCCTATACTTAAAGATACCTTTATAGTTCCTGAAACCACCTTAAGTCAAAGAATTTGAAAATGACACCTCACTCATGACATTCACACAGTGCTTTTCTGCTCACAAGGAGTCCATGGGTTAGTAAAAATACGGGTATTAATGTGTGACAGTGGTCTAGCAGAAACCTCCAGGTCACTCTATAGCATTTCTCTTCTGTCCAACAGGAAATGCCAATTACAAGCTCTCTACTCCATTGAAGTTTTAGAGAATAAGCTGATGTGAGACTAATTCTACTTCAGAGTTGATTTTTGTTTTTTTTCCTGTGCAGTAAAAGGGAGAACTATTGCCATTAGACCACTTTCTCTACCAACTCAGGATGAGACAGGAACTTGAGAGCTGCCATATACAGCAAATGAATGAGTTTCTGCAAGCAATATCACCACCTCAAACAGGCAGAGCTAGTGGTCTGCAAAGGTGATTATTTGCATTGCCAGGCTAGTAATTGACACCTGAATGCAAAACTGCCTGACCTTTCTCAAGTCTCCCTAAAGTATAATATGATCCATTCTGACAAAATGGCAAGAGAAAACACTAAAAAACTTCTTAAGAAGGGAAAAGTGTTCTTTTTGGGTCAAGGATGTGGTGGCCTGGTGTAATCACAGACAAAAAACAAATCAACAGCACACATAGCTCTTGTAGGACAAAAGGATAATTGTCTATCACAATTAGCTAGACAACATGTACCTCTGCAACTCTGGACATTTCTCTCTTTCTTGTCTCATCATATCTCCGTGCTTTTCAGTGTGCTCTATTCCTCTCCACTGTGCCGTCCTCTCCCAAGTTATTCTCTGTGTGCTTTTATCCCTGTTCCCAATTTCCCATGCTCTGCTGGCTCAGGTTTGAGTGGCAGGGAGGAATCTGTAAGCAGGTGTTGTGGAAGTGAAGCGTGCCATCCGGCCAGAACATTAGGTAAAGAAACATTCCCCTGGGAGCCCTAATGCTTACAACTGCATCAGCCCCAACTGTTCTTGCAAGAAGAGGAGGAGGCCAGTCCTGACCTCTTCTGACCAGATGTTTTAGAAATGCACCCATTTTTAGCATATATAATAGCTGTCAATTCATCAAAACTGTAATAAGTATTAACAAAGCAGACTCTTTAGTTGTAACCTAATAGTAAAATGCAAAAGAAATTTAGGATATAGAAGAGATTAGGTTTGAGTGCATGGGGCCATATTCAAAACTAGTTTAAGAAAATTTTCAAAATACTCTGCTCTGTATAATAGATATGATATGACTGGTTTAGACATGAATGCAGAAAAAAAAAAGAATCATTTTCATAAGCCTATGCCAAAAATGTTCAGGAATCTGTACTGACTAGACAGAAGCAAATAAGCAAGGCAGCTAATGTAAAAACTCATGCTGCAATGAAAGCAATTGAGTTACAGAGTTTGAGGCTCATTTGGAAACCCTAAACCTTCTGCTTTGAGCTGTGGAAGGAGGGAATCCATAATCCACACACAAGAGGAAACTGTGTTCGTGTCCTTTTATCACTATCCCTTCAAATTGCTGAAATGGGAAAGAAACATTTACAAAAAGCATTTCTAAATGAGCAAATATTCTCCTTTCCTTCCTTCTCTTACCCCTAATTTACAACCCACCAAGAGCTCACCAATTTTCTTAAACTTTTTTTTTAACAAATACCTCTTCCCAACATAAGTAAATGAAAGCAATCATTTGCATTATCATTTTAAAGAGCTAGGATTTCATTTTGTTTCCAATGTCCCAATGGGGTAAACACATTTATTTTTTTCTTTTGAGAATCAGTGGAAGTACAGGGAGCTAGCACTCTAAGAAGTGAGAACAGAATGGGATGCTAAGGGGTTTTGATGGCTAAAGCTTCTGGATTCCTGAAGCACTTAGTCAGGCTTTTTCCTTCACAATTGTAAACAATATCTTGCTGATAACCAAAATGCAAATGACCAGAATGCTGTGCTTAAAATTAGAATTTATTTTTCTTACTGTGCAAAGCAATAAGGCTTTTTACACAAAATAGAAACACTACAGTAAGAACAATATTTATTAATAATAGCCATAAGGTAAAGGCTTAAATTTAAAAATTAACTTTGTTCAGCATTATGGTTTTGCATTTTCTTTTTCTGACCAAATAAGAAAGATAGATTTCATTTAATTTCATTTTTTCATCTGTGTTATTTGAAGGAAACATTTCTTCTCACTGCATCTTTTGCAGTGTACAGTGCCTATCTGTGCATACAAAGCATCCCATATGGTTGAAGTAGGCTGGAGGGGTTGCTACTAACCATATTTAAAAAAGCAGATGTTACTAATTTTCTAAATATTATCCCCAAATGATGTCACTTGTGACTGACAACAGTTGGGCTCAACAATCCCTTCCAATGTCCTTTTGCATGTAACATGGAAGGGAAAGCAAATTTTGACCAGGAAGCCTGGTGGCTCTGAAAGGGCAGTGACTATTGAAGTGGTGAGCAGAATGTCAGTTCCTACAGTAAGAGGTATCTTTATTCTACAGGCAAGAAGGAAAAGAATTTTGCCTGCAAAGAGGCCACTCAGGTAAACTTTCAGGACAGCCATTTCAGAGTCAGGCTAAGCTGTGATAATCTGAGGTTTTTAGCTCTAAAAGCTGTCTGTGCCATGCAGTACATAAAGGCAACTTTTTCTTTACATTTACAAAAGGCTTCTTTACAGGTTTGCACATGAATTTAAGCAGGTGCTTCTGCATACAAAGTCACTGTCAGTTCCAATGTTGGTTTTCAGTCAATGGCACTTGAGCAGTGAGTAAACAAAAATGAAGGGTTGCACTGAACATTTTGACCACAAATGGCACAGAAATTAAATATCTGCTAGTAATAATCCTGAAATAAATTTGATAGCATTTTATAAGCAAGGTTTAATTTTAAATGGCAAAAATATGATGTTTTTTTCATTATCCTTATAATTCCCTCTCATTACAAACCCTAGAGACTAGCCAGCAGTTCAGATGTGAGCTAGTGCCTTTTCTGAATTTCTAGAAAATTGCACTCACAAAAAAATTTGGGTTATATCTTCATGAATAATCAGTTAATGTACTAGTGATTTATAGATATGATGTATCTCAAGTTCAATTCTCTGTGTTACCTTGCAAGGTCACTATAGGTCTTTCCCATCCAATTTTTTCTGTTACCATCCTAATATTCTTCCTTACAGGTACTGTGCTTTGAGAACTCTGCCTCCTTCCTACACACTTCCTGAAGATATTTGCATTAATAATATCTTGCAAAAATGGTTCTCAGGTATTAAGAATTATGTCCACACTTTGAGAAGGGTTAGATAAGAGCACTTGCCTTACCACTATGGTATAAAACTTTATATACCAGTCTGTGTTTTTCCTTTTAATTTTTTAAATTATTTTTAACATCTTTATCGAAGGTTTCATTACTTGTTTGGTTACAAGGACTGCATGAAGTCCTAGTTCACTGAAAATATTAGGAATGAAAAGCTTCTTCATTCCTAACTGGAACAGTTTTTGGCTAAAATGTGATCTAAATGCTCTATTACAGCAACTTTTGTCTGCATATGCAATTAGTACCTCTCTCTGTTATTCTTTACACACATCTGTTTCTTTACAGCCAAGGACACTAACACTTACAAAGGAATATGACAAAGACATTTCACCCTCCTGTATCTTTTCATTGCACAAACAAGATGTTCTATTTGGAGGCAGATGTCTGGTTCTACAATTGAAGTTTCACTATTTTATATTTTTATTTTTTATTTATCAAATAAAAAGCAATTTATATGCCTATAATTTTCAATAAGGTCTAATCTCATTTGTAAGACTGTAATGCAATTCTCTGCTCACACTTACCTTGCAAATTTGTATTTTTATCTTTCATAATGCATATGAAATGTATTTACACTTTGCTTGGTCTCAGCTTGTTGTCAGCATGGACTTCAACCATTCCAAGCAGAAAATGAATAGAAGTAGGGGAAAACTTGTGTGACTGGCAACAGGCACACATGGTTAAATGTCAGCATTTTGGTATGTCATTTACTGGTCAGACACTTCAGTGTACTGCCATCCAACAAACCTATGAGACATATTATCAAGGAATATCTGCCAGCTCTTTTCCAGCAAACTGCTTGATGCCTGATGCCAAGTACTGGTGGGTGTATACCTTTTTATGCTGTCACTGCATTCAGCCTCCAGGGTGTTGCATGAAAGGATCACTGGATGTTAATGAATAACAAAATGTGTCATTTCCCCTTAGAATTTATCTATCTATCATATACAGTGAAAAAGACATGTTTGTTTTCTTCTGCCTGTATTTACATGTGTGTCAAAATACGTACTGTTAAACCTGGCCACATGCTTAGGCAGTATGTTGTCTTGTTAGTCTTTTTTTCATTATTACTATTGCACACCATCATATATCCCTTTCCGTATAAAAAATAAGTGCCCCAGTAAAATGAATTTGGATACAAATATCTGTCTCTTCATGGTTAGACAAGAAACTTGTGTTTAAAACTACAATTTCCACAGGCATTGAGAAGCTCTTAACCTATTTAAGTATATTGCCACATCAGCAACATATGACAGAAAATAAAAATGTGAGAAGCATCATTAGAGACCAAACCACAGCAGAATAAATAATATGAAAAAGCAATCTGTGACTACCTTGTAAAATAGGTATTAATGTTTGGCATGATCAAATTCCTTTTATGACATACTACTTTTGCTCAATTTATATATTGAAATAAAGAGTCAAGATCTGCAGATGATTTTTGAATAGTTTTGAAGAAAACACATTCATTTTGGACACAAGCCAAAGCAACCCATGAAGGTCAATCAAACAACCCACAAGCCAGTATTAGGCCATTGGAGTCTGCACAAAACCATGGTGAGGCACTTTCTGATCTGCTAAAAATTAAGTGCAATAGGTAAATTTTAGAAAATAAGAATTAGAAAATGCTGTTTGTTATAAGTATTTCCTTCTGTTCTTCTCAAAACTTTAAACTTTTCTGATTTGCAGGTTTTATTTTTTAAGTGTTTGCCCATAGGTTTCTCTCAAGTAAACCATGTTCAGCAATCTAAATTAATATTCCAGTGTCACTTCTAATATTTTTTAGCAGCTGTACAAAAAAAAAAAAAAAATCAGTGTAACTCCTATAAATGGGAAGAATAGTTGCAGGTATTAAATTGCACTAGATACAGGTAATTTTATTAGACAATCTAACAACTGGAAAATATTTTAAATTTTCTTTGCAAATTTTAAAGCTTTTATGTGGTACCAATATTTTCACAAGCAATATGTGCTGTTTCCTAGAGAAAAATATTTGGGTTTGAGTGCATGCACAGTTTTAACAAAACTCAGTTCACTGTGGGCCTTAATTGTGTTTTTCAGCAAACTGATTTAAAGTTCCCTGGGGCACCCATACTGTAGGATTGTGACATATCACACCAGGTTAAGTCAAACTCAAAAAGTTATGTGATATGACAGCGTGTAAAACACATGATTAACGCACCCATTGGGAAACTTGGCTCGATGAAAAATGGTGCAACAGGGAAACTTGGGGCACTCTGGTAAACTGTCCTTTTAAAAATAATAATTAAAAAAAAAAGACTGAAAAGTATAGTACTTTGACAGTTTCTGTTTGATGTCCACATCTTTCACCTTTGGATAAAATGCTACTGCCAAAGATCAACAATTATTTGTGGTCAATGCAGACAGCAAAAGGTTGTACTCTCTTGGAAAATATTTTATTTTTTTTTTAGAGTATGACTGTGATGAAGTACTTACAAAAGGTCTATAAATTATGATTTCACTTCCTGAAATTATAGATGAATACTACACCTTTTCTATAAAGGATATAAAGGTATCATTTGCCAGTATGGGGAGACCAGAACTCTTTTCCTCCCTGTGCAAGAATAACCATATCTTGTGTCCACATTTTCTGGACAGACATGTCATGAAACAGGGCTACACCACTTAGATTTCAGATTCCATTTACTCCCTCCTGTAGCATTGTAAAAAAGCTCCTAAAATTGCCTTCCTTTGTGAAATGTCAACCCCAGCAGCACAACCATTGGCCACTCTTCACTGATGCACTTATTAAGAAATAACAGGGATTTATATTTTAAACAGTCTTTTGTAGCAGCAAACTGTGATATTATTTGGCAGTTTTTAAAAATTTACTTTCTTTTGGAGGCTTCCCATCCTCTCTCTGCTCTTTCTACCAGGTTTGAACTGAATGGTTAATTTCAACTTAATTTAATAAGGATAGAGTTTCAAAAATATTGGCTTTTTCTAAGGCTTGTCAAAATAGACATCTGGCAGTGGACAGAGATTTTTTTTTTTTTTTAAATCCTTTCTCAGAGAAGAGCTTAAATACCTCTCAAACCTTGTTAGACAAGAGAATCCACAGTGTCACTTACCTGCAGTGCTCACCTGGGGAAGCAAACCCAAAATTCTTGTAACTCCTCCTTTTTATTCCTGTGTCTAACAAAATATTAGCTGCCTTGTTTGCTACACAACTGCTCCTTGCAATGCAACAGAAAATGAAAACACAAGATGTCTGAGATGCACAAACGTGGGATCCTGGGTACCATGACCAAGTGCCAGAACACAGCCAAGCCGTGAGTGAGAGCAGACAGATCATTTCCAGCAAGGAGAAGCCAACAATCAGTGTCACCCTGCTTACTTTCATCATCATTTGTTTCAGTTGTGCTGCCAGACCTGAGCAGCCCCAGCTCTGCCAGTTGCTGGGGAAGGGAGACAGACATCCTTACAACAGAGGAGGTGTCCAGCTTGTGCTCCAGCCCTAATTTTCCAGTTGTCCTCTGAACTCTTGGCCCTGAAGGTGATATAGGATGAAACTTCTCAAGCCACTAACCTTCCTCAGCACAGGTACCACAGACACACAGGGCACTGCAAAGCTCCATGAAAAAGATCTGTGTTTACTGGATGGAGCTGGGCACTGAGGGGCTCGGTGTGAGTCACCTCCCTGTGATATGCTCCAGGGTGAGGTAAATCAAGCAGAGTTATTGAAAATGTTACAGCTCCCTTATCCATTCTGGTACATTCTGATTAGCAGTAAAGTCCAATACTCAAATGTTGATATTTAGGCAGAAGACAAAACCTTATCAGTCCACAGAAAGGAAGGGTTTTAGATGATAGATGTATCTAGTAGCTAATCTGGTACACCTTAAAAATAATTTAGCTTTCAATTCTGTACTTTTTGAAATTAAGGATCAATTAGAATTTGAGATATTGGCACTTACAGTTCCCAGTGTCTTGTCCTGTTTTGGTTGAGTTTCAGAATCTGAAATATTAGGACATTTTAGGGATGACATTTGACTAAGGCATTATTCACTAATAGGGTGAGTTTTCTACAATCTATACAGATAGTATAGATTCATTTAAGGGCAATTGGGAACAGTGAGTGAGTATCCTTTCAGTGGGATCACTGGGGATCAATGGCCACAAAGAGAACCATTTGTGTAGAATTCCCACTGTTCTGTTAAAGATTTTCTGTTCTGACCTGAAGCATCCAACTATTTTGGACTGAAATTGTTGATCATGCTGAATTATTTTTAACATATTTGGAGGTCAAAAAAGAAATATTTCACTCTCTCTCTTCTTTGAGGAAAAAATAAAGCATATGTCCTGTTCCCATCCTCCCACAAGAACAATAAGAGTGGCTTAAAAATCAAGTGCTGCTAAGGTTCAAGCTGTTGATTAGGATGTGTAAAATTTAAAGGTTTTCATGTCTAAAGTAGAGAATGCCAAAACCAGATACTACTACTACTACTACTACTACTACTACTACTACTACTACTACTACTACTACTACTAAATTGTTATTATTATTAATTATTAATTATTATTAATTATTATTATTATTAAAATATTTCATCAAATATTTCAGGTTTTTTTTTTAATTAGCTTTTCTTCTGATTTCTCAAACAACATCCCCTCTCTCTTTTTCATATTTTGAAGTATTTTTTCCTTATGGGAACTTTTTGTAAGACAGTTTGGAAATTGTTCTATTTAAAGAATCCCATACTTGTAATTGGAAAGAACCATCCCAGGTAAATTGCTTTGAATTGATGGTATGCTTGAAGTGACATTATAAGGGATATTATATACATACACACAGAATAATAAACTTAATATATTAACCCACTGCTCTGTGTGGCAGTTGTGTGTGTGTCTCTCTGTGTATCTGTCCTTTTAATGCCTGTTGGGCAGGAGGCTCAGATGATTTTGGGAGATAGACACTCCCTGCCTCGCTGCTGCACCTTCACAGCAAACCCTGCTGTATTTAATAGGGCTGAAACCAGCTGGATTACAGTGAGATATAATATAGTCCCACAGAAACGATCTTTGTAAAATAAAGTAAAAAAAATTAAAAACAACACCAACACATAGATCTTAAAAACAAGAGTTGTCTTGTTAAAACATTTTTAAACAAACATGCACGTTTTCAATGCAACATTTTATCTCTGCTGTATATTACTTTGGGATGGCGTAAAAATGCCATAGACAAGTTATCATTCTCTGCCCAGTTATATTGGATTTTTCTGTGAGAGGCAGGTGAAGTGATTGAGTAGTAATAGAAATGGGCATCTGCATTAAAGAATAAGTAACCATGCAATTGTGCTGCCAGACCAAACAGTGCTCTTGTGGGCCTGATCCTTTCTCAAAACAAAATGATGAAAAAAAAAATAATTCCTGGTCCAGTCTTACTGAGTATACTGTAAGTTCACCTGTTCTTCCCTAAGCCTGTGCTTTTGTTAATTTCATAAAGTGTGGTTGGTGTGGAACAAACACAGTGAGAAAAGGGACCATATCCCACAACTGACTTGCTATTTGAAAGCACAGCACACCAAAATATAAACAGCATATTATGCAAAAACATCAAGAAATGCCTTTGATTTATTTAGCATGATTGTGGAAATGGCAGGACTCACATTTGTTTCTGCTGCAGAGAGGTTTCCTCTAGTTTGAATTCCCTCCTTTCTCTGCTGGTCTGCCAAGAGCTTCAGCATCAACATGAAGGGGAAAAGGCTCAACAGGATTTCAATATTTTATTACATTATAGGAGCTTATTTTTTGCCATTAATCCCAGGTGTCTTTTAAATGAAGATATCAAATTATGCCAAGATGCTGCACGAGTTGTGATATTGCCAGCTCTTAGCTGAGGAAAGAAAACATGACAAATTATTTCTTTTGGGACTGAGACACAAACTTTTTCTGTAAACTTGCTCTCTTCCCTAGTTATCCACTCAGTTTTCATAGCTTTATGTGATTAGTCATTGCCTTAACAGTTGAACTGTGGGATCAACAGTATCATTAAATGTAGCTTTAAATACTGTTAATGTGAAAAGTTTGCATTCACGATAAAATTGGTGTCCAAGAAGTAAAAGCTTTATATATAATGAGGTAGGGAACAGTTTTGTAGCTGGAAATCAGATTATATAAATTATTGGACATCTGAGCAGTTTTTGTGGAAGACTTTATTTCTCATAAAAACCTCCAAGATGTTCTAGCCAAACAAGAAAAAAGGCAAAATCCCAGGCCATGAAGTAAATGAAATCTTATTATTCCTTATTAAAAGCAGAAGGCAGGTGAGATACAATTAAAAAAAAAGTCCTGATTTAATATTTAAGCCATATTCACTGATGGAATATACATAAGGCATTTTCCCATAACTGAGTTGCAAACATCTAAACAAGCAACTGGGTATGTGAATCACCAAAAACAGAGGAATTAACTGATCTTCTAATTTGCAAATCATTTTGAAGTGAATAACTAGACTCTGAAAGGAGGCTGGAAACCCTGCAGAGGTATACAGCTATACATGCATATAAAACATGGGGATGGAAATTCAGATCTCTATTCAAACTTGGCAAAACTGATAAATAATAGATTCTATTAACTGAACTTAGGCTAGAGAAATAACCACCCTCATTACACACTCCTGAATTGAAGTTCTTGCATATTACAAAGCCTTGGCCCTGTCTGACTTTTCCTTGCCATGGGAGTTGATACCTTCACATCTCACCTTTCATTCTTTCTGTCAGTATTCAGTGTCATGTACTGTACCTCTTTATATTCATGTCAAAGAGAGACTGGAGAAAAAAATGGGGGAAACTTTGTAATCCACTTTCATTGTCCCACCTGAAATACTAGTTCAGCTAAACAAGAATAACAAAATATTCATACCAGGTGTGCAAAAATGAAACCTCTAGACTTTTTTAAATTTTTTTTTTTTAATTCTGATGTACAGCAAGCTCCTTATTCTATCCATTTTTAATTTGCTCCCATTTCACATATGGCTGTTCTCTGCTCTACCATACATGAGATTTTTCTCAGAGATGTACTTCATTTCTGTGCCCAGAACACTCTCCAAGGAGATTTCTAGCGAGTGTTGTTTTTTCCAAACTTTTGGAGAGCCTTCCAGAACCAACTTTTTGCTCTTGAGGGATAAGACTTGGGAAAGACACTCAGTAAACCACCAGAGGAGTCTGAACCATCAGAGCACAGCTGGCACCCTGAAGGCTTTCTTTGGTATCTAAACTTTGGGGGAACATAATTCCCCCAAGAAACCAAACATTGTACCAAGTCCCTCTTTTCTTTATCCTTCCCGGGACTTTTTCCAGTGTTAATTTCCATCTCTGGTTTATTAATAAACCACACCTTCTATGGATGGGTATCTGCACTGAACTCCTTCAAAATTATGAGAATTTGAATTTAACCTTTTGACCTGTCCTTCACCCAATGGGAGGAAGGAAAAAAAATTAAAGGATATATAGATCCAGTTAGCTCCAGGTGGTGAGACAAAGTGCTTTGCAGACAAACTGCACAAGTATATTGTTTTTTTCTGGCCTCTGAAAAATAGTGGAGATTTTGAAGCTGAATGGGTTTAAGGAATACTTAATGATGAAATACCATTTGCTAAAGGGAGAAGCCAACCAAAATGTAGTTGGTTTTCAAATGACACTTGTAATTATTTAGGTAAACAAAGCATAAATTTGGGTAAACCTTCCATCAAGAAAAAAAAATCACGGCCATTTGTAAACTGGTAGTTCACACATTTTTGGTCTCTTTTTCATGAATTGATAACATGCCATGCTTAATGGAAATAGTGAAATAAAGGGCAGGACTTTTTAGGAGTACAAAAAAGATCAGCATTTATTGCAGGAGAATTACAGCTAATTTTTGTAGCACTACTGACGCATCTTATCAAATTTGTAGGTTTTCAAATATTATATTACTAGATTTTTGAATCTTATTAGTGGGTTTGCATGCATTGTGATATTAAATTTTTTGGTTTTTAATATATTATGATATAAATCTTTCCAATAATATATGCAATTTTCAATCCTTATATCATGCTCCTATTGTGTTACAACCAGTAATAAGATATATGTATTATTTTTAGTATTGATTATTCACTGCAAAATTATCAGGCTCCCACTGTATTTATTCATTTTAATTGTCCCTGAGACTGCACTAAGTTAGTAGGATGTTTATTTTGAAATGCAGAGGGAAGGGGAGGAATATTTTATCAATTTACAGAGAGCTTATAAGACTGGAAATTCTGGAGTCATCAGAACAGCTTAGGGCAAAACCCTACTGTAATGCAATATGGCTGTTGAGGAGGGGGAGTGGAGGGCTGCTGGCAGGAGAACCAGCTCACTTGTGCAGAACTGGGTGGAACAAGGCAGCTGGGAGAGAAAGTGTTCAGGGAAGATCCCAGGGTCGGTGCTCTGCATGCTGCCCAGTGCCCAGGCTGGAGCTGCTGCTGGTCCCAGAGGTGCTGGGTGGAAGGGCAGCAGGTCCCAGAGGAGGCAGCAGCAGCCTGTGGGTGGAAGGAGGGTCCTGCTCCATCCCTGCCCTGTGTCCCAGCACCCAGATGTATACAAGGCTAAGGTTTACTAGTGAGAACAGCCAAAGACCTATCTTAGTGATTTTAAACAACCTTGAACA
Source organism: Oenanthe melanoleuca (assembly GCF_029582105.1). Taxonomy (NCBI): domain Eukaryota; kingdom Metazoa; phylum Chordata; class Aves; order Passeriformes; family Muscicapidae; genus Oenanthe; species Oenanthe melanoleuca. Next base: position 48,057,008 of record NC_079339.1, read on the forward strand.
TCTTCTGATACTTCTGTGTATTTGCTTAGTTCAAATATCGATGGATGAAGATAAATGTTTTAGAAGTGAGTTTATTTGTTGTCTTTAAATCATATTCAACTGACTATGCATTTCCTCAGGAAGTGCTGTTTATTCTTATTTTAACAGAAATTTTCTAACTTTCACATACTTTTAAAGATTTCATACTATTATTGCAGTGACTTGACCCTGGCTGTATGCCAGACACCCACCAAAGCCTCTCTATCATTTCCATCTGCAGCTGGGCAGGGGAGACAAAATATAAGTAATTATGAGTTGAGATAAGGAGATCACTCACCAAGTACTGTCACGGGCAAAACAGACTCAAATTTGAGGTGTTAATTTAATTTATTACAAACAAAATCAAAGCAGGATAATGAGAAGTAAAGCAATATCTTAAAAACTCTTTCTCCTCACCACTTTTTGCCTTCTGCACTATCCTTACAAACCATTACCCTGCAGAAACCTGCCCCAGTGTGGGCTTCTGAGCCTGCAGGTCAGGGGCAGGAGCCTGCTCCAGCACTGGGCTCCCAGGGGGTCACAGGCATCCACCTGCTCCACCATGGGGCTCCTCCAGGGGCTGCAGGTGGATCTCTGCATCCCCATGGACCCCCATGGGCACAGCTGGGCACAGCTGGGCACAGCTGGGCTGCACCATGGGCTGCAGGGGAAGCACATTCCAGCACCTACAGCCCTGCCTCTCACTCCTTCTCCACGGACCTTGGTGCCTGCAGAGTTGTTTCTCTCACATATTCTCACTCTGGTATTGTGTGGCCACAATTAAATCTGCTCAATAACTTTTTTTCTTTCTTCTTAAATAGGTTATCACAGGGGTATGGCCACCATTCCTGATGGGCTGAGCTCTGGCCAGCAGCACATCTGTCCTGGAGCCAGCTGGCACTGGCTCTGCTAGACATGGGGAATCTTCCAGCAGCTTCTCACAAAAGCCACTCTTGTAGACCCCTTGCTTCCAAAAACCTGGCCATGCAAACCCAATTGTACTAAATATTTATGTTCTGGGGACCTTTGGTGAACTTTGACAAAAGGCTTTGGACAGAGTTTCTTTCCTTTCTGCATAACTGTGAGAATATACACTACTGCTCAGATGTAAAGAGCATACTGCAGTGTAGAACCTGGTGAAGAATCCTATAGTCTGCAAAGTGAGAGAACTCAAAGTAAATGATGTCCTTATGAGAAGATAGCACTTTACCCAGAAATTCATCTTTTTTAATTACTAAATCACTTCAAACAGCTTCAAAATGTAATGGAAACAATATGATGTGGTTCTTGATGTTGGCTTCTACAATTAGTGTGTTATTAATTAAACTCTCAACTAATATAATAACTTGACTGTTGGAAACTCTCTTCGTATTTAAAATAAATGAAGACTGGCTCCAATTATAAAGAGACCATAATTCTAAAGGCTAAAAACAAAAAATTAAATTATTCAGAAACAAATTGTTAAATTTAGGCTATATATCTGAGAAATTATATTTTTGAATTTTAATTTTATTGCAAATACTATATCAAATCATCCTTTTTCACCAGCAGGTTTTTTTTTTGCAGTTTCTACATGCATCTCTCTCTATTAACATGTGTATGCACAAACACACGTTCTTGCACACTCTTACAATTAAATGTAATTTCCTGAGCAAAGATCTCTGCACATGTTTAAGCAGGGATAAGTTGGTCTGAGACAGAACTATCTCCTTTTTGAAGAGCTGTTCCACAGAACTCTGACTGGCCACATGACATTGCAGAGAGTTCCAATGCTTCTGCATTCATTGAATCACCAATAACATTTCTAGAGTCCCAATGGACTTTGCAGAAGGTTGATGGTTTGACAACAAGAAATGTTTTTTAACTCTCAAAAATCAGGTTATTTTCTTGTATGCATTACCAATTATTATTAAAAGAGCCACTGCTCCTTTATCTGCATCCAGTAAAATCAATTTAAGAAAGTGTTTTGCCATGCTTACCCTCCAACAGACTTAACATCTGTTGTGATCAGCAATGAGGTTCCCAGGGACTGAAAAACAATTTTGGTTTAAGACCTCTGTTTAAAGACTTTACATTGTAAAGTCACTTGTCAGTGATCTGGAATCTCTGAAATAAAAGTGACCAAAGAGATTGGTGCTGTCCAGAAACAAGTGATACTGGATTAAAAACTTGGCAGTCTTTTTGAGAACATTTGTTCAATCAGCTATAAGGTTATGCCAACCAGATCTATATAGAAAAAATTAATACAGAACATTTTGTTAAAAAAAGAGGCTTTAAGGCAATGTTTTTTTTTCCCCCTCAAAGTGACATGAACATGATTAGGTTTCCTGTAAAATGAGAAAATGTTTAAATAAATTATTTTTAGACTTTTAGGCAGATGCTTCTTAGTACTGATTGAAACATTCTGCATCATCCCAAATTTACAAGTTTGCATTTTGGTACAAAAACAATGAAGAAATAAAAAGCAATAGAACATTTTAAACAATGCAATATTATAATATGTCAGCAGATTAGGCATTACTATTTTTGGCATGTGTTGATATAATATAAGAAACTGCAAAATTAAAAAATTATCTTTAAAAAAAAGCCAAAAAAAGCAAAAGTTTCCAAACAAAACCGGTTTCTAAAAGGGCATTTTTTCAAATTTTATTTTTAAGAATAGGAAAAAAAAAATATTGTCATTTTCCATTGGTCAGAAATCTATCATTTTGGCCAGATTAGACATTCTTCCATTTTAATTTTGGACTTTATCTAGCTGAATATTTTCATGCATGATATTAGAAGCTGCCAGAGAGGAGTTATGAATAAGGCTACCCCAATTTACTATTGGTGTCTTATTTCTGTGTTTGCAGTTGGAAAAAAAAAAAAGAAAAAAAAAAACAAAAAACAAAAAAAAAAAAAACAAAAAAAACAAAAAACAAAAAACAAAACAATTCAAAACATATTTTAGAACTGAGGAAATTTAAAACCCAACCCTTGCTTGAAGGGAAAGAATAAACAAATCTTTAGAATAAGCAAATCTTTATCAAGGTAAGGAGCAATTTACTGCTATAACTGAGGGGAGTGTGTTAGCATGTGTGGATATTTGTTTTGTGTCTCCACCATCAACAAGATATCTAGTTAACTGGGCTGCCAATACAAACCAAGCAGCTACAAACCAGCTGCACACAGCTGCATGCATTCCTCCTGCAGAGCCATCTGCTGATTTTGCCACAAATTCCATTTTGGCTCCAAAGGTTTTGGTGTCCTTGGGGAACTGGGAATTTCTGTGCCTCCAAGCATAAGTTTACTTATTCAGGCATAAAACACTGTTCTGTCACCAAAATATTACTGCCTTCCATGACATCCTGGCTTACAAACATTGATTTTCTTCAGGTGTTTTGGTTTCTTTGGAGTTTTTTTTTTTTTTTTTTAAATACTAAGCCATTTAGGAGTATGTACAACTTCTCCCATTTGTCACCTTCCCAATGCTGCTTATATTTTGGAGAATGTGTGTTGTCAGATATAAGAGTTCTGGGTCAAAAAGTTTCCACTTCTCATTCACTTGGAAACAAGAGCCTGAGGGTCTTACCTATTTATCCTGCTTTTATATTTCAGACAGGCTTTTCAAAAGTGCCCTCTCCCCCAACTTCTTTTGCAGGAGATGCAAATGTGGCTCCTCAAATATAATAATTCTGTCACCTAGGATGACAAATCTTCACCCACATGTTGATGACAATAACACCCCATTATTTACATCATAAATGTGTACCCTGTCCTGCAAATTGGCTGTGGACTTGTCATCTAAGACAGGAGAATCCACTCAACTTCCTTTTGCTATAAGAGCAATTGCTATAAACTGAATCATCTAATCTTGGAAAGGAAGAGTGGGAAGGACTTCCAAAGATCACATAGCCTTCCCTCATGTCTCCAGGCAGGATCAAAGCCTCTGTATCATGTCATAGATAAAACAGAGATAGGCTCATTAACTTCCATTATTCTTAAACATCTTAAAGGCCTTTTTGTGAACCACACTGTAGGCAGGCTAACCTGCTAAGAATGTGTATAACTCTTAGTTTCAAAAAAATGTTAAAGATCAGATGTAATATTGTTTGATGTTTGTACACAAGAAATTTTACAAAAAGAATAACAGAAAATTTAAAGTGTTTTCTCCATGCATAGATAAACTTCTCAACTTTTCATTCTATGTGTTTATAAGGATTAAGCTGTTTGAGTGCGTAGCCTACAAATAATTTTCTGAAGTACATTTAAAAATATTCATAATGATTAGGCCATAAATAGATGTATTACTAACACTCATTGGTCCTTGGATCAACAACTCACCAGGGAAAAGAGCAGAGAAACATGAAAGCTGACTCAAGAAAGTTGCAGGGAGAGAGAAAAAACCCTTAATGAATATCTAGTGCAGTTGAAGATGTAACAAGGATAAAAATCACCTAATTAAAAGATAATCTCTCTTACTTTGTAGTATTGGAGCAATAAATGACTGCAGAGATTGAGTAATCAACAAAGCTAAAATGGTTTCTTTAAACAATCTTCAAACTTGTTTAGCACGCTTGTGACAACGCAAGGAAGATTACTCCAAACTCTCTGGTGATGTAAATAAAAACAACTCCATTGATGTTGTTTGGAATGGCACCCTGTATGTCAGCACATATTTTAACCTAGTTTTCTTTACTCCCTAGAGAGGGAACTTACTTATTTTGCAATGCCATCCTGGTGATTGCGTGCTGGATATTGAAGAGCCTGGCAGAGGAGGAACTCAAGTGGTGCAGTTATCAGGTACTGAATGAAATTCTGGCCCCACAACTCCACAGAGAAACTTCAGAGACCAAATTCCTCACATCAGATTCACTGGCCTCTTTGTGAAGGGATGGAGTTCACACCTAAGTGCTTACAGATACACTTCTAAATTAATAATAGAAGCTTGTTATTCCAGCAGGGAGTATTCACACATCCAATTAAAATCCAAAATATCTATGAAAATTTGAAAAGAATTTATGTCTTTATTTTAAGAAATGTCTTCAAAGAATCAAAATGCTGACCTCTGCTTTTCTAAGTCAAATGGTAGTTACATACTGGTGGGAAACACTGGCATTATACAGAATATGCCTTCTCTTCAGTGGTAAAAAATCCCAGAAACCAGTGGGTTTCCATCTTTCATTTCTTAATTGAAGTGAGCATATGCTAAAACATTAAATATCCCTTAAACCAGCTCTCTGAATTCAAAGTTTGCAGGTTCAATCTGCCTCTAGTTACCATAGAATTCAGCATTGCTTATTTTTTTTTCTTTCTGTTCCTAACTAATCTAGATTTCTTTACTCATCAAGGACTTGAAGTCACTTAATTATCCTGTATCTTACTCTGGGTGAAGTCTTATTGACATTTTACCTGGCATAAGTAGTGCTGCCATACTTGTTCTATAGATGATTAGAGATTATTCTATCAGATTGTCATATCCTATTTTTAAAAAGGGTCATTTTAAAAATCATTTGCACTATATAAGGATATAGTCTTTGATTTAAATGCTAAAAAAAAGACATTGTTTAAACAAACAAAAAACTGTTGTTGTAAAAAGTTCATAAAGATGAAAGTTCAGAGACTAAAACTCTGTTTGTGAGCCAGAGAGTGGGAAGGAAAAGCTTGTATTGTCTCCTGCTCAGTGTGTATTTACTTTAAACCTAACTTCAAGGTAGAAACTAAAGTCTCCTGGAAAGAGTAAAGAAAGTATCTCTGTGTACTGGTTTCAAATTAGGTTTCCTTTAAGCAGGCACTGCTAGAGGTGCCAGCAGTGTGTGTAACTCATGTTGAATAAAGTCTGTGTGAGCCTTAGCTGCAATCAGCAAATTCATTTCAGAACTCAGGTTAATATTAAGCTCAGGCATTAATAGAGGAAAATGCACTCCCAGAGATTCATTTCTTTGAACAAACTAGTTATGCAAGTAAATAGCATTTCAGCTATTTACATTATTCTATAAATGGCATTTTGGCTACACCTTTTGCATGGAAATAGGAGTACATAAGGAAAGATTTACCACTGTGTTTTATATTAATTGAACTCTTTCTGGTAATTATAGACATCAGGATGTTCCCATGGAAACAATGGAAGGATCAATATGTTGGAATGTGCCATAATAGAGATGTAGAACCATAAATATGGTAAAAACCACAACCAAGTCTCTTACTTGGTGTCCCTTTATTCCAAGTACAGTCTTCAACTTTCTTTGGAGTATTATTTTCAACTGAAAAATCTCAAGCTTAATAAGAAGACAGTGTGTTAAGCACTATGAAAAACATAAGTTATGCCTTTAAGTTACTTTTGAGTTACAGTTTTTAAGAGATGCCTTGGTTTGGATTTACTGATCAATACAAATCATTCCTCTGAGGTTCCTAGCACTCGTGGTGACTTCTTAAAATACATTCTAAACTCTGAGCCCTCACAGCAAAAAAAAATTACTTGTGTGCATTATTCAACAAATTTTCCACCATTATATTCTTAAACTTCACCTCAAAGAAGCAAGCAGGCAAAAATGAGAAAAAGCACAAGGTTCCTGTTGCTTACACTTGCAGGTGACAAAGGAACAAGAAGGAACAAGAATTCATATGCAATGAGGTGAAAAAGAGGTGACCAGGACACTGAGATTTCCCAAGAAACAATTCCAAGAAACTTAAAGTCCTCCCACCAGACTTTAAGGGGTTTTTTATTATATTTTGGTGGAGGTTCCTATTATGAGGAAGTTGAAACATCTGATGGTTACACTTATGAATTTTTTTTGCTTAAGTTTCCTCAGGTATTAAGAAAATATTAGGCAAGCACAGAGTTTTATTTTTTTTTCTATAACTTTATGGAGCAGTAACCAAGTTCATTGGAGTTAGATAATCTGACAAAAAGCCCTGAGATAGGAAACTGAGGCACAGTCAAACCCTAGGAAAAATCTTGAGTTAAACCATATGCTTTCCTTACTTTTATAGTCTCAGTGCAAAAGGGAAGTTCCCATATATAAACACATGGCTTTTAAGCTAGTAAAGAATGGGAGAGCATGTGCACCAAACAGCAATTTAATTAAAATGATACTCTTTAGCATTTTAAAATACAGAAGCAAATTTTTGTAGGGGTACAACTGCCAAAACAAACAAATAAAAGGAACCATAAACCTGGCAGTGAATCAATGAAGTATTTCCTGCAAAAATGTGATAATTCTTTTGTTGTGTGCAGTGTTATCTTTAAGTATCAACAACAGTGAATGTTATTACAGATGCAAAAGCTAGGCATGGTGGGCTGTCTATGGAATATGATCACATCACAAGGTTGAAGCTAGTCCATACTAATGACAGTTATTTAAACTATCTTATGTGAGCTTATTCTTTTAAACTGGTTTTGACCACAGTCAGAAGAAGACCAAAGTTTCTGGTAGGGCTTAATTTTGTTAAGATGGATCTGGACAGGCAAAAAAAAAAAAAAAAAAAAAAAAAAAGCAATAAAACTGACAGTTTCCTTTGGAAATTGTGAAATCTGCAAAGCATGTGACTGAAAGGCCCAGAAGAAGAATAACTCAGGTGTACCTGGCCTTGTGGCCAATGTACAGTTGACCAAATGGCCCTGAACATAGTCATGTCCCTGTTGGATTCTGTTTCAATATTCCTGCTGAGGGTAAAAGGGTTATGAATGCTTACTTGTGAATGTTAGCTGTCTGGAAATAAATAGCTTTCTGGTATAAGTTTTATACTTGTGTTTCTTTGAAGAAAACATTATTCTTTTTGAATAGCATTAACAAGCACAAGGGTTTCAGTAGTTTGAAAACTTTGGGTCTTGCTGCATATTTTACTTAGAAAACACAAACTCCTGCAGACCTTTCCAACAAGTCCTCTAATCCCCCTGCTCCCTCCACTGGCTTCCCACAGAAGTCTGCATTCGTCTGAAGGCCTTTATTCACAAAGCCTTGGATCATATTATTAAAAGATCAGTGAAATAGAGTCTCCAGACTGCCCTTGGCAACTTCATGCCCCTGGCTGACTGACTTTCTCCATGAGGAGAGTGTGCAGTTGTCATTTGTACAGAGAAGGGAACTTCATACAAAACTAGTGCAAACAGACCCAAACCAGCCTCAGTTCCTCATCTCATCTTCCCCATTAACCTCTCCTTTTGTAATGCATGCATGCACACACATGCATACATAGAAAATCTTTTTGTGGGTTGGAGTCTAGCAAATATAAAACAATGAACTCAACTTTGCAAACTCATCTGTCCACAAGAAGATGGGTAAACAGTGGTATATGCTACAGTATTTTCCTTTTGCACACTATTGTAAAGCACACAGTGAGTGTGATGCAAGTGGGTAATAAATATGACATGAGAGCCTGCACAGAAGAAAGTAAAGGAAGAAAGTAAAGGTGGAAAGAGATCAGTCTGCTGGTCTGTCCTGCTCCAGTGGAAAATCCAAATAAAGATGAACAAATATTTTTACAGTAGGCCCAATCCTGACCACAGTGAAGTAAAAATTTCCAACTCAGCATCCTTCCTGAAAAAAAAAGAAGCCCTTCATCTTCCAAGATTTTGTACAACAGTCAGTAATCAAGCAAATTCTGTCTGCTGTAGAAAAGAGGCTTTAGCAGACAACTCCACACAGAAAAGGTTCAGCTTTGTGGATAAAGATCAGGTTTGCTGTACCAAACAGTTGGCTCAGACCCTGGTCAAAAAGACCCACATGAAATGAGCAGCCAAAGTGTCGACCAGGGTAGATATTCTGCTTTGTCTTGATGGAAACTGGCAGTGCTGTGAGCTTCAGAGGCCACTGGTTCCAATCGAGCTTGTCTCAATAGTTTCCTCCTCCTTTCCAGCATGTGGACAAAAGCAGAATTAATGCCTGAACTGAACTGGGAATAGCAGTTTCCATGAAGCCATGGGATAGACCTTTGGGAGTAGGCAGGATGCTATAACAGTGTGCTGAAGGCAAGACACAGAGACCTGGGGTCAGGAAAGGAGTTGGTTTTGTGGCTACAGCCCTGAATGAAGTCATCTCTTAGCTGAAGAGTTTATGTGCAGCCTTGCTGTTTTTGCCATCTCTACTGAAAGTGAAAAGAATTGGTATACTTACTGTGTAAGTATGACTAATAATAGTTAAGTCTTCACCCTTGGTCCATGCATATACGGCCCAAATCCCATGCAGATTTTGACATATGCTTGGTTTGGCAGGTGTAAAATATCTCATTCAATTCAAGGGTGTGATTGACAGTGCCTGGAGTGAAAAGCTGGATTCAGTGTAACACGTCCTCAGGACAAGAGCTGCCCCTCCCACCCTGCTTGCAATGTACTAAAAGCAATGATGTGAAAGACCAGGAATTGCTCTGAGTTTGCCTTCCAGTAAGAAACTGACCCCATCTCAAGTTCCCAGCATTATCATAGAGCAATGGAATGAGATTATTGTTTCCTCTAATTTGAAAATTGATGGTAAGGCCCAAATACTCCCTCTCAAATTCATTTTGATAGGTACTGCATAGCAAAGAATAATTTTCATTTCTTCTCCAAAGAATTAATCATCACTGTTGGTGGCATAGGCACTAACCACTACCATCAGCTGAAAAGTTTATTATGGATTGCTTCTTGAAATAAAACATAACTTTTATTGGAAGTTTAAAGATAAATAAAAACAGCTGGAGGGAAAATACTATTAAATACTCTGATGAGACCCATGATGTTCCACTTAAATAAAAAATTCCTCTTGCCTCATTTTAAGGGCTCTTTTCTGCTGTGTTGAAGTTAGCATTTCTTTCATGTGGGACAAGTGAAGCTGGAAAGGGAATTTACTTAAAACTGTGTCTGAAATTGCAGCTTACAGGAGCTTATGGTCAGTGCAGTTCCAAGAATCCTTCAGTCTCTCTGTAATGGATGGTCCTTCAACTTATGCTTCCTCTATTACTTTTATGTAGCTTTCTAATTAGACATTTTAGCTGTTTGCTTTCTGTGGACAGACAAAAAGCCAAATATTCATAGTGACACTGCTCCATTGTGAGGACTAGGTTTAAATTATTAACAGAAGATAAGCTCACATACTCAAATAAAGGTTGGCTGAGACCAGCCATGGGATAAGAGCACAAGAAACAACTCATGCCAGAATACCCCACATTTTCTGCACCCTGCAACAGGGTCACATTTCTGTCTGCAAGAATAGTTGCTTGGAACTGAGGAATCACCCAGAGAGACCAGAAACAAAGAATCTCAAATGAAGTTATTTGGCAGGAACACAGATAGGGAGAGGATTTACAGGGTACAGATCACATCTCATCACTTTCATGTAATGCATCCAGTGTTAAAAAAAGGTTCAGTTTTCCTGTTTCTTGAGTTTTCCTGAAGACCAGTCTGGCCTCTTTATGCAGAGAGCAAGCCCAAGAGATCAGCTTCTGGTGTGCCCAAAGTGCACAGACTGGAGTGTCTGTGACCCTGCAGGCTGAATCATCAGCTGTGTCCAAACTGGGGGGTCAGCAGAGGGAGGGATGCAGAGCATGCCACACTTACAGCTCACTTGATGTGTCCCTCCAGGAAAAATGTAAACCACCTCTCAGGAAGGGCAACTATACCTCACAGTGAAATGTATTAGAAGCCCAAAGGGTAATGAAGTTGTGCATCTCCTCATTTCCTCAAGGGAAAAGCCTCACCCTGAGCCTTGGAGGATGTTCAAGTTTCAGAAGCTGCCCTGAATCTCAGAGTAATTAATAGCTTCAACTGGAAAAAAGTTGTTTTTTTTTAATCTCAGAACATTGCCTCTATTCATTTCCTCTATAAAGACAAAATTGAAGTTAGTTTGTTAAAACCAGCATTTTTTTTTTTTCAACTTTCTTTACATGGTGGTGTGTTTAAAAGAACTCAGGTAAATTTCAAGTCTTTTTGGAACATTTACTGCTTCACAAAGGACTGGTTACACTTGTCAGTAAGGAGCTAAGGCTCCTTCAGGCTGTCTGGGATTCCTGGTAAGTACACTGAAGTTTGCACCAATGTCCTGATGAGTGGAAAACACAGCCTGGATCCATGTTGTTTAAGAGAGTTTCCCAGATAAGGTTGTCTTCTTCTCAAACAGCTATACTAATTTTTCACAGCTCCTTCATCTCTTTTGGTGCAGGCTGCAGACACTGAGGACTACTGAAGTATCTGACTATGGATTCAGATATTTAGGAGACAGCTGAGAAATGGGATGGCTGACTGAAATGAGACTTTCCACCCCAAGCTTTGGGTATTTTGCTGTATTTCTCCTATTTCTATAAGTCTTCTTCTGAGAAGCTGTATCACCTTCCCAAGCAGCATTAACTGGATTTCTTGGGCAGAAATAAGTAGGAAGAGTAGAGAGAAGACACTTTAAAAAAACCCCAACATACAAACAAATAAACACTTCTTCCCCCAAGAAACCAAACAAAAATGAAAAAAAAAAAAAAAAAAAACAACAAAAAAAAAAACCAATCCCCCACCAAAACCCACCACTCTTTTTCTTTGTTTGTTTGTTTTGCTTGTTTTTGTTTTTGTTTTTTTAAATCATTATTACTTTGTCAATAATTCATCTGAATAACTCTTTTTATGTTTCCATTTTTGGATATTTGGATATTGAGGATTTACTGGAAAATTACTATGAGCTTGTTTATCATTACTGTAATACCTTGGTTACTGTAAATAATAAGAAATTAAATAATTTGATTCTGAATCCTTTCACCAGCTTCTGTTACTCAAATTTCCCTTTTAGGGGAATTCTAAGTTACCGCTTTAGCATGTTTTAAAAGAATAAATAAATAAGTGAATAAAATGGAAAATGAACAAATCTGTAATAGAAAAAACGTCAAAATAAACAAAAACATTTCAGGGTCGGATATTTCTTGTTTTAATTTATAGCTCCTATCATGCTCTCAAAGTCTTGAATCTTTTCCCCTGAAGAGGCTCTGTGTTCAACTTTCAGAAAACATATATTTTTCTTATAAACTAAACATTGTTTTTAAATTTCCTGTAAACTCACTGCAAAATTGAAACTTTCAAGTTTTACAAATCTTCACCATGATTTCCCCAAAGCAATAAAGCAATAGTTTTTACAAATATTTTATTGGATCTTAGATTGCAAGCCTCAATTTCTGTTTTTTTTTAATGCAGTTCCTTGAAGCTCACTTTGTTGTATTTTTTTTTTTTTTTAAGGGGCTTCTATCTGTGAATAATAGCAGCAATTTGAAAACTCTTCTGTAAGGATTAAATTTCAAAGCCATTGAAATCACATAGGAAATACCCACACATTTTGTAGGGAAGTGGGGAGGTTACAATAAGCCTGGTAAGGAACTTGAGTAGAATCCCAGCTTTACTGTAAAGGGTGCAGGCTTTCCTCTGACATTCTAGATTCCAGAATTCTAATCCCTCTCATTGTGCTTTATGTACAAGGAGATGAGTTTAACTGTCTGATAAAACTATCATAATATAAAAGGTTATTTTAAAAACCGATTTTCAAATAGATGTACATAGGGAGAGTTTGCAAGTTGTTTCTCCTTCTAACTGGGACACCAAAAAACAATAACACTTTCCTCAAAACCCCAAAAGGTAGTTAGGGAAAGAATAGCACCATGGCTCTACCATCGCAAGAAAAAAAAAAAAAGAAATAAAATAAAATAAAATGGTGGAATATTTCTGACTAGAATTGGAAGATATATTTTTGTTATGCATTAAGAAACACAGGAATGAGGCTCCTGGAGGACATTGACTTCAGACTTCAGTGAGAGTGTGAAGAGCCTGAACAAAGAGTTCAAGACTGGGTGTTTTTCTCTGAAGGAAGAGCAGTATAAATGTGTGTCCCCATCAGATGCACTGTACACAAAGAGAGCAGTAAGAGTTATAAGAGTAGCATGCTCTCCTCCTCTCTCAGCTGTGTGATCAGAGAGGTCAGAGCCTCCCTGTTCGTTGTGAACAATGCCTTGGAGCAGCAGTCAGGAATCTGTCACTCCAGAGCCACATGCTGCTCTTTGGAAGCAAAATCTTTCCAGCCTCTGGCATCAGAGCACTTGGGAAAGAACTGGGGTGGGGGTGGGAGTGGATGAGCAGGAAAAAAAGAAAGAAAAAAAAAAAAACAAAAAAAACCAAACCAAACCCAACAAACTAAAAAGAAATAAAAAGAAAGAAAGGGAGAAGAGCAGTCACCATCTTTGGTAGTGATTCATTACATCTCTTCTTTGGTCCCATCTTCTATAGAAACTGTGAAGTTCTTCAGAACAGAGCTAATAACCAAGTGGAACTGATCACAAACAACATTTTGTTCCTCTGCCTGAAGTGCACATGTTTTCAATTCACTTGATAGCTGTGATTGATGCCACTAAAGAAACATGCTCAGAACACTGTCCTTAAAAAAATAATCACTTGGTAGCAAAATGCATTTTCATAGCTGGTTCTTCAGAACAAGTCAAGCAAATGGTAAGTTTCAACACTGTTTTTAGTTGTGAATCCCTTAAGATCACTGAGGCACTCTCAGAAGTTGAAAGACGAGAATGGACATAAAAAAGGGCAGAGAAAAGGCCAGAGTGAAGTAGCTTTAAGACACCTGAATACTCCTTCAAGCCATTCATCACACTGTGAAAGAGATCTGAGCCAGGTGTCTTACAAAAGCCCAGTTCTTGCCTATAGTTCTGAGGGTGTATGGCCTTATTCAATGGATTTATGCAGTTTAAAGAAGAGCAGAAATTGCCCCCAAGGAGACTGAACTGTGCACAGACCTTCTTGCTAGTGGCAGTGAGCCAGTCATAGAGCAAAGAGAGAGGTGTTATTTACCATATTTGAATCCTGACTTGGTTTCCGGCACTCACTTCATCCAGAGTTTGGGGGGTGGTCGGGTGCTAATTGTTGGTGCCAACTGATTTCAAAGAAATTTTAAAAAATGGCTAGACAGACATTTGGCAACAAAGGTCGTTGACTTTCAGCTGCCTGAAAGAATGATGCCTCTGCTTTGTTTGACTGCCAATAGATAAGGTGCATATGAAATTCCCCTTGTAAATTAGCAACATAAAAGTGATTCTTGTCTCCTTGGATTGATCCTTTTTCCAGTGTTTTAATCATGTTGAAGGCACACCCCTATTTTGAAGTTGGTGGAGAGCTGTGCTGCCCAGGGGAAAGCCCCAGGAATAATTCCTACCTCTTCCTTCCTGGGCGAGAGTCCAGGCTGCTCTCTTCTTTCTGCTTCCTGCAGTTTGTCCATGGAGCATCCGGTAGTCCAAAGGCAGACAGATGAAGTTGTTTATGTATGGCTGGAAATGCAGGGATTTTCATCCTCATCAGGATTCACTTTTCATCATCTTTTACCCCACTAAGATCACTCTCTGCCCCACATTCTAGCGACATGTTGGAACACACGGAGACTGAAAGTGTCATTGTTCAACTAATGTGAGGACTGGAATGAGAAAATACAATTAATAGTTACTGTAAACTGTCAGGAAAGGAAGCATTGCAAAGTACAGTCTAAAGTGGACAGAGATCCATACACACCATATAAAGCCAAATTTATCTGAAGATGTCCTTAATTTGCCAACAATATTTGTCACACTTAATTCCAAGCTAAGTTGACTACAAGTCCCAGTTAAAAAATGATTTGAAATTGAAATATGATAAAATATTCTGTTAATGCAAAAGAAAATGGTCTGATAACATTATTTATTTCAGGTCTGAAGTTTCTCAGAAAAGAAAGAGAGAAAGAAAGGAAGAGAGAGAGAGAGAGAGAGAGAGGAAGAGAGGAAGAGAGAAAGCAAGAAAGAAAGGATAGAAGAAAGGAAGGAAGGAAAAGTAAAGAGGGAAAGAGAGAAAGGGAAAGAGAAAGATGGAAAGAAAGAGAGAGAAAGAGAGAGACAGAGACAAAGAAAGAAAGAAAGAAAGAAAGAAAGAAAGAAAGAAAGAAAGAAAGAAAAAGAAAGAAAGAAAGAAAGAAAGAAAGAAAGAAAGAAAGAAAAAGAAAGAAAGAAAGAAAGAAAGAAAGAAAGAAAGAAAGAAAGAAAGAAAGAAAGAAAGAAAGAAAGAAAGAAAGAAAGAAAGAAAGAAAGAAAAGAAAGAAAGAGAAAGAAAGAAAGAAAGGAAGAAAGAGGAGAGGGGGCTTTTTTTTTTATGTGTTTGCCTTCACGGCTTTGGAGTGCTCACTAATTCCATCTGTCCACAACAGAGCCATCGGAACGGCGAGAAAAAGCATTTCCATATGTGCAAATTAGCATCCAGCCTCTCTTAATCTGTGCAGTGCTCCTCTGAAGTAGATGGCGCGGATGGCTGCCAAACCCACTAATGGCATTCAAATAAAGGACTTTATTGGCTTTAGCTGCCACTTTTCTTTTTCTTTTCTTTTTTCTTTTTCCTTTTTTTTTTTTTTTAAGATAGAGAATGTGTTCCCCCTCTTATTCTATTTTTGTTCTGATATTGTCACTTTGTACTTCAACCATGAAATAAAAAGAACGCTCTGCTCTCTAATGGGATCCGTTTTCTCCTACAGATGCATTCTTTTACTTTCTAATGAAATCTCACCATTATTTATTACACTATAATCAACACCTAAAAAGTATATTATTCCCACTCTCAGCCAGCTTGTTTTTCCCAAAGAAGTTCTTCCTCTTTTCTCTGCTTTTCACTAGCAGAGACAGGGCTGAGATGAGAGACATTTTGCTTGGGATCCTGCCCGCACTGTGAGTTCATATAAAAAGGAATCTGTTTGTTTGCTTGTTTGCTTGCTCCTCAGCTTGTTTTTCAAGGTCTGGCACACACACAGCTGCAGCCAGGGACAAGGAGAAGTTCCAGCCGTATCCTACTCCGGGTCGCTGTCCCGACGGGTGCCTCTGCACCCTGCAAGGGCTACCACTTGGAGCATGTTTGGAATTTTGAAACCCTTGATTAAGTTAATGGAAAACAAAGGAAATTATTTAATCCTAGGAAAAATGTAGCCCTTATATCAAAAGTATCCCCCTGAATATACTAAATCTATCTCTCCTTTCACCCGTCGATATTTGTCCTACTTCTGGCAAGGGTTGGGTAACCACACCTGAGGCCTTGTGATCTCAAATCTTGCTGAAAATACTGTGGTTGCTAATCCTGACTTAACTAGTGGTGCCAGCAATAAAACCACAGTCTCTAGTGTGTAGCAGACTCCATATGTTAGCCCCCTAGTCTGCTAAGTCACCACGCCAGCCTAAATTTGAAACATTTCTAAAGTGTTATACAATGTTGTAATAATGTTTTTACAAAACAAAGGCTGAGTTACTGGAAGCCATATTCATCCAATCAGCATCTTATTGAAAGAGAAATCTTGATGGTAGCAGCAGTGACACAAGCCATATATAAAAAAATAAAAAATTAAAATAAAAATGAAAAAAGGAATTGTGTTGAAGTCTTTAAAAGAGGGCATTGACCTGTTGGGGAGTGGAAGCTGGAAGAACTGCTGCAGAAAAAGAAAGCCTTGGTTGAATGTTATCTCACTTTCCTGAGAAGGAGTGCACCCAAAAAGCCTCAAGCTGAGAACACAGTCGACTTAATTAAAAAGTTCCTAATTGCTAGAATGCTACTTATAAAAACAGGAATGGACACTGCTAATTGCATATTGAGCAGTGTCTGCCCGAACAGAAAACCTTCACATAAGCAGAACTCTCTCAAAATACTATTGCTGCTGCATGTTACTGTGTTTCCCATACAGGGGAGAGAAAAAAACCAAAACCCACAAACCAAACTGATTACAGATTGACTCTGCACCCTGCAACTTATGTCTGCATCATGAATGGTAATCAGAGGGCAAGAATCTAACCTGTTACAAGGTTTCTGTATGATTCCAAGCCTACAAATATTTCAGCATATATTCAAACCTGATACCATTCATTCTCTTGAATGATGTTAGTTATATGCTTACATGTGAAGATGATGGAAAAATAACAGCTCATGTCTTATATAACTCTGTATATATTACATTATTTTAAAATGTATCCAAATCTTTGGAGCACAAAAATCTTAAGAGTCACAATACCGGCCATGAGATGAAAAGATTACCATTCTAAGTACCAAGAAGCCAAATAGAGAATATAATTTTAAAAGTTTTATATAAATTTTATATATGATACAAATACTTCTATGAATAAAAGACAATAATTGTTAACCATGTTTAATATTCTTTTGCTGTTTTTCCCCCTGCTTACTCCAAGAATAGGTCCTTTTTTCAACAGGTACATTGTTCATTTCAGAAATTGGTGTTCTAGAGGTCTTCTCAACTACTTCTAGAACACATTCCTTTATATTTATTTTTCAGAAATGGTTGCACGAGAAATTTGATTTTCATGACTGACTTGTAAACGAATACTAATTATTTTAAAGAGCCCAGGGCACCATTTTTTGCGGGGCATTATCTAGAGGTTGACTAGAACTCAGTTCTTGATTTAAAGGGATTACAATCTTAAATGTCAAGACAAAGAGCTAACAAGCATTGTATAAGGTATGTTCCAGTAATCAGGACAAAGAAACAAATCCTTGTGATTTCAGTAGTGATTTCACTACTAAGCAATTGAGCACACAATGAAAATACTGAGGATCACTTGAAGTAAATGATGCTTAATTGCAGGGAAAAAATTATCAAATTATCTTACTTGCTATGAATCACTCATTAATCTTTATTTGCATTTCTTATGGAAAGGAACCTTAACTACCTGATCTGCATGTGCAAATAATAATTATTATTAAATAGTCAAAGTAGTGCAATTATTAAATAATGTAACAATATCAATCATTATTCTTATTAATAATAAATTATAATAAGTCTCTTAGAACGATGCATGGTCCCAAGCTGCAATATGCAAACACAGATTTGAAACATCTGCTCAGACTTGGAGTTGGGGTTCATACAATATCAGTCCCTGAGTCACAGTTCAAAATACAAATTCTTTGGCATTCTGGACTTTGGCCCCTCCTTTGCACTTTTCTTCCCTGAGTCCATCACTATCTCTGAAATCAAAACCGAGAAACTATTCAGAAACCAAGGAGACTCAAACTCACTTTGAGTCTTTTTTTAATCAGTTTAACAATGAGAAATTTAGGTATAATGGCCTTCATTTTACAGGATTTTACATTTTTCCAGTAACCTAAGAAAAGAAGGTTGGGAGAAAAAGCAGCAGAAAGTCAGTGACAGAACTGTACTGAGTCTCAGAATCTCTTACTTCTTTCCGTGATCTTTCTGCTGATATCTTTAGCTGACAACATAAACCAGTAGGAAACTTTATCTTCAGAATAGTTACAAGAAAAGTATTTTGTTTCCAGGAAATAAAGAGCATTCTCATGGCAACAAGATATAAATTCTGACATACTTAATCATATATGCTTTATAGGTTATCTTTCTGAAGGATCACAAGATGACATAAAAATTTGGTGTAGCTAGATAATGTCATTAACATGTTGACTGAGTCTGTTCTAAAAGCAAGATTTACACAGGTTTTGAGACTGTAAAAGTACTTTAAAACAATTAGGAAATGTACTTGATTGAAACAGCTTGAAAATATTTTGAAATTTCAGTCTGATTTTCAGCAAAATCAGTTGACTAACTTATCACATAAATTATTTGATGGTTAAGTGGTTTTGTTTGATAGTCTTGTAAGGATTGTGACTATTCAGGGCAGGAGTCAATGAAGGGGAGGATTAGTAAGTAGCAGTGCATAACTTCTAATTTTGCACATTTAAACACACGTTCTCATGGTGCCTTTTCTGCTTTACCAAAACATCCTCTCTTTGACTTAACACCCACAAAGTCTGATGCAGACACATTTTCTACAGAGCACAGGTCAGCTGAAAACAAAACAATTTCAGAACGTCACCTGTGCATGGGTGGAAACACAAGTGGCTTTTCCTGTTTGAAATTAAACTTATTTGTCATAACTTTAGCCATTCTCCCAAGTGAAACTGATACAAATTTTGTTAGCAATGGTGTTTCTGCAGCATGCACATCCAACTGCACACACATTTGACACACTTGGATGGTCATGCACAGATGAACAATGGCAACAAGAAAAGAAAAAGGGAAAAAAAAAATTCAAATGCAACTCTCATTTTAAATCCAAGTCTCGGACTCCAGTGGAGCTGGGCTAATTTACACCAGCTGAGAATGTTCTTGTATTTATTTTAGAAAAGATGCAATTTTGTCCTAACAAGCAGTTTGCAAGGCCTACTTGATTGATTTAGTTGACTCTGGCTTTATTACAGCTTAATGTGTTCACATCACTATTGTTAAAGTTGTTTCAGCACTTCTATTATTACTGCCTAGTTTTTGGCATTTGAAAGTTTATAATAATAATAACAACAGTATTTTGTACTTTTATAGCATCTTTCTTCTGAGGAACTCAGAGAGCTTTGCAAACAATAATTACTCCTTACAACCCCTTGGTATAGCAGATTATATTGTAGCACATTTTACTGGCAGTTCAGATTCTGATCTCAGCTCACATCAGTGTACATACAAACTATCTACACTACAAATGTGGTTTAGATTCCTTATAAAATAAAAACAAAAGCAGGAATGCCTTATTCAAGAGCTGCTGCTGCCCCAGAACAAAACTTGGCAGTCCTGATTCCTTCTCCCCAGTACTAATTTTTAAAACATTGGGTTTTCTCCAGAACCCATGCTCCTTTCTGGTCACTGTAGCAGCAAAGGCTTGAGAAAACTGCCTTAAGCAGGTGACAAGACAATCCCTTTTACAAAGAAAATTTACCCTGGCTCTACAGAATCATCTCTTCCTCTTTCTACTGGGGTCTGTACTGTAAGGAAAAAAAATGCTGTTGAGCAATCTGGAGCAAGATGCTTGTTATTTTTAGCAGAAATAAGAGAGATTCTGAAGCTACTCTTTTACACTGGTGAACAAGCTCATCCTATATTTAGTGTTTGGGACTAAGGAATAAAGAGCTAAGCATGCTCCACTTTGGAGCACAGTCACACAAGAAAATCGGACCCCCCCCAGTAATGCATGAACTGGTAAAAAAAACTGGATTTGGGCTAAATATCTGCATTCCATTTCTTCGAAGACATTTTTAAAAATCAAACAAAGGGGGGAAAAAGTTTTTAAAAATGTGTGTGCAAAAAGTGCTTATCACTGATGTTTTTTCATTCATTGATGCAAACCACAACCAAGTAACAAAAAAAAAGAATTGAAGCACAGTAAAAGCTTTGAATTTAGCTACCCTGACTGAGAACTGTGAATAAATTAATTTCTTTGAGTTAGGCTGTAAAAATGAGCTAATTATAAATTATTTTAATTTCAAATCAACCTGAAATTTTTATTTTAAAATACTGACACGTGATTTAAATTTGAAAGCTTTTTTATTTAAATTTTTTTTTATTATTTTTTTATTTTTTATTTAGATTCAACTAATGCCAAGTAACGTTTTGGAACAAAAAATGCAAATTTCAAGTAAGAATACTCTTCATTTTGTGAATAGTTCTGGTCCACTGAAAAGTGCATTTCCCTGTTAAAAGAAGAGTTAATCAAAAAGAAGCCTTCTGTTCTGATTAGATTGAGATCTTATCACTTTCATCATTGTAAGAAACATATACACAATTCAAGATGAACTTTCTACTGTTTCACCCCTTATAATAAAAGTATTTACTGAAAGAAAAAACTCATTAGATAATTTTTCAGAGCACAGATTTGCCCTGCATGGCCTTGACCAAGCTGTGATAATCACTGTGGACTCCTCTGCTATTAAAACTGGTACTAGACAAGAACTTCAAGTGCATCAACAATTTTCAATGGCAAGCAAAAAAAAGAAAAAAATGCAAATACTCTCCTGCCCTTTTTTCAGCAATTTGACAGCAGACAATAATTCAATTAACTGTCTTACCACCCCCACTCCCACTGGAAAGAAAACATCTTTGTCAGGCTGGTAAAAAAAATGAGGTTTCATGGAGTAAAAGCCACAGCTTTAACACAAGGGAAAGCTTCAGAGCTGAAACCAATGGATATTCTGTCCTTGATTTCAAGAGCTCCTGAATCATCCATCTTAGAACACAGAACAAAATGCTGGCTCTCAAAAAAGCAAGCAAAAATTTTTCATTTCCATCCAAGAAGTTGGATTTTTGGCTTTTGGCTTCATCTTAGAGAGAAGCACAAGGATGATTCTGTGGTTCTAGTGAATTTTGAAGATACGTCAAAGCAATCAATATTTGAAAAATCAGTCAAGATTCTGATCTAGGTATTGGACATAGCAAGAACATTTTCAGATCTAGGAAACTGAGATGGACAGCTGATTAGGAACAGGGAGGAATATTTGCTAAAACCTGAGGACACAGAGCCCTATGAGTAGCGTTGATTATCTGTAATTATAATTCCTTGTAATTTACTTAGAATTACCTCCTCTGGATATGGCCCACAGAAAAAGACCTGAAACCAGTACTGAAGAAAGTCTTTGGCAATCAATTACTCTTTGGAGTTAAACTTCACAGACAAGTATGTTAAAAAACCAGAACCAAAAGAAAACAAAAAGACAACTGGAAAATCCACAAACAAACAAAGAAAAAAATGCAGAGTAAATCATTTAGATTGATCTATTTTGTACTCCAAGTTCTGATTTAAGTGTTAATATTATCATAGTCTGGAAGAAAAATAACATCACTGAGGCTTCAAAATGTTTGTGTTTACACACTCAAAGAGAGTTCCAGTGCATTCAATTCAGAAAAAACACAGAGCAATCTTAACTCTATCACTTCTGACTGGAGTGTAAAACTCAAATCAATTACTCATAAACATTTGTGATAAGATTAATTTAATTTTTTTTCTTAAACAAAGAGGATAAATTAAAAGAATCAGCTTATTCCTTCCTACTCTGTAGTGACAAGATTAAAAATTAAATTTATACATATTTCATTTCTACATAATAAAGCCTTTTGCAAAAAGAAAAAAATACCACAGTTCATCTAATTAAATCAAAGAAAATTGCCTGCAGCGATGCTACAGTATTACAATTAGATGTCTGCCAAAACCAGCCGTTTGAATTCTTAAACACCACTCCAGTCTCAAATACAAAACACCGTTTTCATAATTTTCTGTGATATCACCAAAATGAGGGTTTTTTTCATCACTATTACGTCAGCCTGGAATGCCTTGCCAGACTCATTACATATTCTTTTCTGCCTCACAGAAATGTTGTGTGAAATAAATGCAGGATACTTTTGCTTTGTTCGCTGTAAGTCTACACATGAATTTTGGTAATAATGTTATGGAAATGAAATAACATAGTTTAAAAAAAAATCTGCATTAAAAATTCAAGTTCTGTGTAATTAGTGTAATTTATGTAATGCTTAAATAGTCTTTGGAACTAGATATGAAAAGAATTAAAACTCCAAACACAACCCCAACATGTAGTTGAAGATTATTTACAAAAACTACATACACTATTCTTGCGCAGCCTGATTAATAATTTTAATTTAAAATATATTTTGATACATCCAGATCCCAAAGGCCCACACACCCAATGCTCAGCTCATGCCCAAATTTTGTCTGTCTTGCATAAGTCCCTATATTTTCCCCTGTTTGTAAAATGGGAGAATAATACTTCCTACCTGACAGGGGTGTTGTCAGGTAAAAATCCACAGAAGAGTATCAGACACTGAGATACTGGATGTAATAAGGGACAGAGAAAGAGACAGGCTGAAAACAGTGAAGAGTGGATAAATAAGTTGCTACGCTACAGTAAAGGCAGTAAATTCATTTAGCATCGTTCAGTGAAAGCAGAGTTGAGTTAGAAGCTACTGCTGACTGACAGATGCAAAAATGTACTCCAAAAGCACTAAGCTAAGTTTCAGCAAAATTATTAACCTCCCATTTAAAAAACACTCACATTTGCAAAGCTTTGTGGAGTATAGGCAGTAAAATAATGAAGATAATACATGGCTGATTGCTAAGTTTGCATGCTCTGGGACCTTCCTATGCCATGACATTTTACATGTAGCTAGGAAACTACAGCAATGTTTGCCTTGTCATCTTCTGTCTCCCTTGTGTTTTCCAGGCTCTTATGCTCCATGAAGTATGTCTGTAATCTCTGCTGAGCTGTCCCAGGTCACATACAGGCCTACTCCCTTCAGATTCTTCCAGTTGACTCAACTGAGCCTCAACCTTTGCATGCTGAAGTAAAATTGTACCCAGCCCTCCAGGGGAAGTTCCCGTTGACCATCTGATGATACCATTTCCACTGATCTGTGTTAGAGGAAAATGCTCATACTCCAGTTTCACGCTTGCCTGAACAAAAATTGGTGCCATGTACAGGCTCAGAGTTTTGCAAACCACTTGGTAACAACACATACGTTTATGAAGCATTTCTCCAGATATGAGACAGATGTTCTGTACTCTGTGCCCTTACCTTCCACTATCTGTGCTATGATCAAAGATGTTTGAGGTGAAAAAATCTAAAAAAAAATATTAAAAAAAAAACAAAAAACAAACAAACAAACAAAAAAGCAACAACAAAAAACTAACCAACCAAAACAGTACAAAAATCTCTGGAGAAATTGATTTTATTTTATTTTTTTCTGAACTAGATGCCACAGGCCAGTGACCAGTACTCCGGTCAAGTGAGTAACTCCTCCTAAATGACTCAGTCAGATAGAATCCTCTTGCTTCATTTTGTCCCCTGCTGCTACTGTCTCACATGGGATTACATGCACTACACATGCCTGGGGGATCTATACTCAAGCTTAAGAACAGACAGGACGTGCAGGCAGAAATCACAGCACTGGGCACATTGTAACAGCATGTTTAAATGATACCTAGATGCAGATACATGACCTAACAAAATGTCTCAGGCTGGACAATTAGAGACTAATAATAAGTGATAATATTAAGATTCTGTTATTTAACTTCTATTTTTTATGTTTTTCATTAGTACTTTCTGTTCACACATAACACAACACATAAATTCTTTGACTGTACTAGTGAGAATGTTAGGATTAACTAAAATGCATTGTGAATAATTGGATAAATGTTGACAAATAGCTGACAACCAATCCTGAGCCTTAGCATGGGATACTAATTGCAGAAAATGTTGATAGCACGAGGAAGAATTGTAGGATGCAGTCCACAATAAAAGTGGACACCTGCATTTCACTTAGAAATCAATAGGACACTTCCAGAAATCCATTACTCTTGACATTGTCATGAAAGCTCATTACCTAATTCACCACCTAAAGCCACTCAGCCTCTACAGGAGGTGTTTTCCCAGAGGGATTCATCCAGTAGGTTTGCTTACAATACAGCCCACAGATCTACTCTGACCAAAACGTGACTGGAAGGCAATAAAGCCTCCTATTACAATCCCAAAGGACAAATGTTTGAAAGTCAGGTTGAGTTCCTTTCTCTGATTCCTGTCTGAGTGTCAATTCCTGATTGCAGTATTTGTACATTTCCGTAGGGCCTCATGTTTCCTCATTCCTGTGGCAATGACCCTTTGCAGTACAAGCTTTCAGCAGTACACCAATATCCAGGTAGGGCAGCTGAACATGCTCAACTTGGACAAAAGGTCCATATCCCTCCCATTTGGTATGTTCTTTCATCACCCTGTCCCATCACCACTCATGACTGAAAATTTTAGCAGACATTTACAGCAAATGAGCAAAACCTGGTGAAATAAATAATCAATATTTGTTTACCTTGTTTCCTTTTTGGCAAGCCCCCAGTATTAGAAAATCCAATACTAACAGAGAACATGAAGAATAGTAAATTCCACTCAAGAAACACAGCAAAAAAAATATACAATACACTTATAGAGAATTGTGCTTTTTCACCTACCTATTTTCTATGTTGCTCCAATTTTGAGAGAAGTTAACATAGAGTACTATTATTCACATCCTCATTATAATTTATGTAAAAAATGTGAAAGCAAGATTTTACTGTTAGAACAAATATTTTGTAGCTGGCATTTTGCTATTACATCGTGCTTGTGGGAAAGTTTGTGAGATTGCAGATTTTGAACCATATTATATTTACCAAATTTTGTACTAATTACTGAAACTCAGTAGCTTTTTGAGAACTTAGAGTAGCTTATAGGAGTTTCTAAAAACAGAAAGTGTCTGTGAGTTAGTTGATGGCAATCGTTTTGGCTGTCTATTCAGGACCAGAGAACATTTTTTTGCAAATGATTTATTTAGAATACACAATGCCATTATTCACTGAATTCTTCTATTACCTGGAGTGTGGACAAGGCTAATCTAGGAATGGGTATCAAAAGAAAAGATCTGTTGCCAGAACTTTTTGGCACAGGCACAGAAACCTCTGTCTTCTTTTCTGGGCTTCAAATGCTTTCTTTTTAGTATAAAAACTTGAGTATACTCTAGCAGCCTGTTAGGTCACTAACAAAAATTTTCTAAACTAAACGATGACACATTACAAAAATACGTTTCCAGTGTTTATAAATGAGCTGCATTTCCTTTACTATTTGGATTGCTCTTAAAAGGGTGCCTATTCATTCTGGAGTTACCTATGCTCATAGAAAAGAACTTTATGGAATGAGCAAGTCCTTTCTGATCAATCTTTGTCTTTCACAGAGTTGCCAGTCAAACTGTCAAAAATCTGTTGTATGCATTTCTTCTTTTTGCATTTCTGTGCCCTCCCAGCTTTGTGTGCATAGCTGGAGAGCCCTACCATCCATTGCAGTGTACAGTTCCCAGTGGAAAGAGTCTCTTTACCATTCTGACAGAAGGTTGTGCGCTGGTCTTGGCTGGGGAGAGATAATCTCTGCAGTTGCCAGAGTTAAACTGCAACAGGGTGTTCAAGAGCAGTACCAGACAAACAAGACACACGCTGCAACTTACAAAAGCAGAGCATTTGGGGGTAAGTATAATACTTGGAAAGACTGAACAATAACAAAAGTAAAAGTGAACCATGTTGTTATGTAATAAAGCTTAGCCCTTTTCATAAGTTAAGGATTACTACTTACACATTAAAAATAGAGAAGACCACAGACACCACTAAAGCTGGGATTAGAATGTGTAAAGCCCTGAATCCCAGATCTCGCCTTCAACCACCAAACCACATCTTCTATAGTTAGACCTTTTTTTGAGTCATGGAGCAGCTTATTACTCAACATTCTGAATGTACTTAAGCACCCTGCTGAATCAAGACCACCTCCTGGAGACTAGAGCCTGCAGCTCTTACTCAGGCATTTAGACTCTGTAATCACACAACTGGAAACTACAGCAAAGCACACCCTTTTTCTGCCCTGGAAAAATAAAGTCATTAGTTCCTCCAGAGTTCATTGCTTCATTTTGTTGTGCATCTCTCCAGCCTTAACCCTAATAACTCAATTTCACTCATAATGATTGCACAGAAGAGGTCACAGTGTAACAGAACTGGGCCCATAGTCTCCAGTCAAATGGCTCTGCATCCTTGCTGAGAGTATCATGCTTTCTTATCACAATCAGCTGTGTTTGTCACTGCTGTCACCATCCTGCTGCTAACAGAGATCTGCATTGGTACATTTCAGAGCTGCAGAATCTCACTGAGAACCTGGCCATGCAGTCCTTTTCCATTTGACTGTATATGAATTGCAAGAAATAATATATTAACCTGCCTTAAATAATTACCCACAAGCTGGAACCTGGTCCTGAGATTTTGATATATGAGTTTCTAGTCATGCTTAGCTGGCTATAATTTTTCATCTGGAGGGTATCTTCACTATGCCAGCTTGATGAACAGGTTATTTTATGTTAGATCTCCAATGAATACCCATCACTGGCTTTAAAGCAATAAATGAAGAAAATGTATAGGCTCATGTTGACTCTGTTTTCCACACTTCCATTTACTCAAGAGCCATTTGAAGTTCTCTTCAAGTGTTCTGAGGCAAATGCTTGCACTGGGGCAAGATGAGGGATATTTTCTAATCACATGTCATGACTTTTGTAAGATCCAGTCACCTGCATGTTCACCTGCATCAGTTTTCTAGCCTTCAGATCTCTTGAGTACTGTCCACAGTATGTATCACACTAAGTTCAGGGCGGTTGTAGGGACAATTTTTAACTCTTCTGTCTCTTGCTGGTGCAATGGTAAGCAAGTTTAAATCCCATGTTTTTCTAGGGCATCTTAGTTTGGCTGAGAGACAGATATAATTTAATATGAATGGCTGCAGAGAGAGTATTTTGCACTACAATCATTTAACTTCCAGTATTTACAGCCAAAATGTGATTGCCAGGTAGCCCGTTCTTGTAGCATTGCTAGAATTGGAGCGAAGCCTGTAAAAGAAAAGGTCACAGAAAACTTATATATTAAAGATCTTCCAGTTAATTACCCTCTTTGTTGCCCTCTAAGATGCTCTTCTGCCATCTCCCTATTAACCAATTGCAGCTGAAATTTGCAAAATATATACTTCTGAGGGCTTGTGTAGAAGACCATGCAATGTTTGATGAAGAGGTGAAAAGCTTGGAAAAGAATCAGCATAGATGAAGAGCAATCACTCTAGTATATTCTGTTTTTTCTTAGTTTTGAGTAAGTCTTTCTTTGCTCAGCATCTTTGGTTCAAGTTGTGGAGGGAAATGTAGGCAGCAGATCCCTGAGATGAGCAGGTGGATGGAAGGGATGTACTTGCTCCAGGTCAGCTGCAGATACACAGATCTCTGATGTGTGGGACCTTGTCCACTGGCCCCTCATTTAGCCTCCCATTCCCTAAATCTGGTCTGGCTCTCAGTTACTTTTGATAACATGAATATGATGGTTCACACTATATTTTGCCATGCAAATTTTTCAGAGAAGGAAATGAGAGGAAAAAAGGGGACATGCTTCCATCAGGTCTGCCTCCTTGTCTTTAGCATCCCTGCCTGAAGCTGCCCCTGCAGCCACCAGGGCAAGAGGGTGACTGACTGCATGTTACTATGGCATTGCTCTTAAACCAGGAAGCTCCCAGTCCCTGCCCCTGCCCTGAGGCAGTAGCAGGGTTGTTCCACACTTACCACTGTCCATCTGGGGCAAACAGAATCAGAGATAAACAAGACAAAAGTCTAAAAGTCTGCATGAGCTATTGCCCCATTCTCTGCTGTACTCTGAACTCACAGAAGACTTGCCATTGAATTTCATGCTTCTGAAGGACAACAGTCTTGTGCACCCTTGAGCCTGGTGAGTTCTCTCAAGTATCAAAGAAGAAAATCAGGCCCAGGAAGAGAACATCTGAATTTGTCATCTGCCTCACAAAATAAAATGAGGCAGCAGCTGAACTCTGCTAAGGTTCTGAACAGGGTGTCATCCTTTTCTAAACACACAATAAATACATGGCACCAACCCCACCCACACAGACAGACACACACTTGATCCGTGAGCAGTTTTTAAAATTTGGGTGGTAAAAACGTTTGTCACACCCACAAGCTATATCTGAAAGAGGGGAATAGGAGAAAAGCCATCCATTTTGGCTTCATGCAAAATTATCTGCTTCTTGGATTTGTGCCAGCTCAGTCAGTTTATAATAATAACTGGCTCCAGGCCAAGGTTTTTTGAGAGAGAGAGAGAGTGAGAGAGCACACTGCTTTCTCTTTTCTAAAAAATATTTGTTAATAATTTCTATATTACTCATAATCTTTGTAGCTTAATTAAATAAAAATGTCTATTTTAACTTCTGAAAACTGGAGGAGAGATTAAATTATTGGGAGACTGGAATTGTTCTGGATTTCAAACACAAGACATCATGGGAAGTTTATACCTGGCTTTCTGGTTAAGGCCCCTGCTACCCCAAGACCTGAACACAAACACTCACTGATTGTGAATGGCATGGAAACAAGAAAAAGGATGATAATCCACAATGAAAGCCTACTGTTATATTGAACTATATATTGAACTTTGACCTGTTATTTCTGAAGACATACCACAGTGTCTCTACATGTCATGGTGAATTCCAAGAGGACTGACTTTATCTGAAAGGCAGAGCTGTGATGATGCCTGATGTGATATCTTCCTAATTTTAGAATGAATCCAGTCAAACTACAATTTAAATGGTAAGGACTGAAAGAGAAGCAAAAAACTCCTCAAATTCAAAGGAGTGTGTAAGAACTGTCAGGTCTCACTTATCTAAATTCCATTTCTTTTGGTCTCTTTGTTGGTTTTTATTATTATTATTATTATTATTATTATTATTATTATTATTATTATTATTATTATTATTATTATTAAAACTCCTAGAGATGACCTCCCTATGATTGTATAAAAAGCCTCTCATTCATCTGAGGTGTAACCACAAATAACAACAGTAAGCACAAAAAAGCAGAAAGTGTATTTCATGCCTTTTGAACATAAGATACAGCAAAAAGGAAAATAACATGCAATGAAGAGGATTCCCTTAAGTTACAGGAAGAACTCCCAATGTTAATGCAATGGTAAATAAGCATGCTCAATATTTTTATTAATGTCTTGCCATTTGTTCCTTTTTCAGCTTAGCTAATACTTTGTCTTTCTCCTGCAGTGCAAATGATCCTAATAATTGTTCATGTACAAAAGTTCCTCTCCAGAGTTTTTATAGTTACCCATGGTTACAATCTGCATTAGATGTTAAAACTATTACTGCCCTGTGCTGACCAGCAGTAAATAGATGAAGAAGTGTGTAGGACATGCATCAAGAAGTGGTTGAAGCTGAGTTCATGCTGAACATGTCTCCAAATCCCTGGATGTTGAATCTTATCAACTCTGACTTTCCTTAAGCTTTTTTTTTGTAGACAAAAGCTGCCTGACTGGGCTACAAACCCTTCAAGAGCAATTTTTATTTTCAAATTCCCAGAACCTCTTATTTCCTTTCCTTTTTTTACAGTATTTTTAGTCCTTCTACTTTGGGGGCTGTCACTAAGGGGATGATGATATCACAGGAGGCATTCAGCACTTCACAAGATTAGGTCTCTGGTCCTTGCCAAAAATTATAAGGAGTTGAAGACTCAGAAAAAGAAATAAAACTTCCTTCTCTGAAAGTCAGATACAGAGGTCAGATACAAAGCAAGTTGAGGTGCAAGATGCCATAACACCTTCTTTTATTGTCACTTCATTCTCTTTATTTATCACCTAATATTCTGGATCCTATCAGACAAATGTCAAGATCACTGGAATGGAGACTATTTCCTTTGTTATTTGTGCAGTGCCTTGCAGACTCAAATTCTGATACCTGGTTAGCACGTAAAGAACAGTGCACTATAATAATAACTGCCAGCAATAAAAATAACTTACAAACATTAATTGTTTTCACTTTAAGAAAAGTTCATGTTCCCTTATTGGTCAACTTTATACAAGGTCCTTATTTTAACTGGAGAAAATTAATTAATTTCCAGTGCAGTAATTGAACAAGTATATTTGTATTCTTCATAGTAAGAACCAAGAATCATGATGATAATCTTTTAAGATATGACTTGACAAATTTCATTCAGTGTAGTTTCTCTAGAATTCTCATTATTTTAATATTTTCTGTCAAAATTTCATCTGAAAGTTAGCCTGAACCACAGAGGATGTACACTAAGAACTTTCATACCCAGATGAAACTGGATGCTTTGCTCTGGTGGAAAACTCTCTGGTAAAAACCTCTCTGGTTTAAAGATTGCAGGAGACCTTGAATCTACTTTGTGCAAAATTTGGAGGATTTATAGGTCCAAATACAAGAACACTTTAGAGACTGGACTGCTGATTTACAATGCAGTTGATTAGGAGTGGCAGAAAGCAGATTTCTTGCATTCTGAGGTAAAGGAGCAGCCAGCACAGAAAGGCAGAGCCTATGTGCCAGGCATGAAGTGCAAAGGGTGCCCTGCAGCAGTGGGCTGCCTTGGCAAAAGGCTGGTGCAAGGAGCTTCAGAAAACCTGAGGAACTCCTTGGGATGCTCCTGGGGGACAGTGACCTTGCCCAGGCCTCCTGGCACAGCTCCCAGTGTGGCAAAAGTTAAGAGAACCAGTTCTGAGAGGGAAGTGAGTGCACAGGGCTCTCCATGCAGAAACTGAGATTCCAGTGGTGGCTTGTGCTCATTATATAGTGTGAGATCACAAATAGAAGTTTTCACACTTGCCCATCTGCCACCAACTGACTCTAAAGAGCTGGTGAATCATACACTTAAAAGAGGGCGAATTTTTCCCCGCTGCCATTGGAATGTGTTTTGAAATTAAATATGCACAGTACAAAAGCTGAATAACAAGGTTGGGCTGATCACACCAGACACTGTGTATAATGCTACAGACACGAGGGTCAGGGGTCTAGGCCAAGACCATGGCCCTTAGTCACGGCATCAATGAAAGCTGATTCTTCCTTCCCCTTGGTGTCCCTTTCCATGTCTGAAGAGACTATTGAAAGAAAGATTTCTTTGAGAGGAGCCAGGGGAAAGAAAAAGGGGGGAGGGGGGAGAGAAGTTTAACTAACATAAATATGGTGAAAAAATATTATTTTTGTGCTTGCATATGGTACTTTTTTTAATCTATCTATCTGCATACATTTTCCATTTGCTATTTGTAATTGTGGTTTTGGCTTTTCAGTGTATTCATCAGTGACACTGTGATCCTTTTGTTCTGCTGCATATTAAAATGGTTCAGAAGATAGATTCAAAAGGTCTCAGGTTCCCAAGAAGGAACATAATAGGGGTAATGCATGGCAAGAACAGTTTCTGCTTTCTGCAAAACAGGAATAAATAAGGGAGCTATTGCATTACACTTTGTGTACAGTACTGTACTCTTTGTCAAAGTGTTAGACTGATTCTTATCCATTGCAAATCCTAGTTCTTATCCCGATTTACATCTTGAAATAATTTTTAATTTTCCCTGTGCTTACAATGGAAACCAGGCAGGATTTATAGAAGCATTATAAGCACATTATTTTGTGAAGGACAATGTTAATATGATCATTTTGGTAGTTCAAGGAAAAAAAAAAAGAAAAAGGACTAAAGAATGTTTTTGTTTTTCATTCTCACTTAAAAAGCAAGTTTTCTTTGGGTGTGACTAATCTACATGAAGTATAACTGTATCCATTACCCATTGTAGGTTTGTGCAGTATGTGACAGCTGTTTGACCCCATCACTAAAGTTTCCTTTGCCATGGAAAAGAGACAGGAGTATGTGAAGATAAAACACCCTTTATTCAGACAACTAGACAGAAACAGACTCCTTGGTTCTCTGGCTGCCAGAGAGGCTGTATATCTCATGCATCTGTATGCCACCACAAAAACCTTTCCAACACATGACCTGCATGGTCCAGCTGTGGATGGAGCTGAACAGGCCAAAGATGTCAAATCTCAGCTGCCTCAGGACTCAGCTTTGCCTCACCCATGCTACCTGCCTCCCTGGGAACATGATTCCAGCACCCAGGCTTAAAAAGAAAGTTAGATTCAACCACATGGCAGCAATGAACACAGCTGAATGAATATTTTTGAATGCTTGTGGTTCAGCAACATCACTATGAGTCACAAAACTCCTATCCATGACTACAACTTCCTTGAATGCTTTTCTGTTATCAACCTATATAAGACTTTGATTTGTCCTATGACTTCTTCAGAAGAAGTCCACATTAGAAATAATTTCCCATACTGCTACACTGATAGGTTTTAATTTGAGTAGATATGTGTGTTCAAGTGTTGAGCAATCTTTGCAGTAAATCACAGTTAAAGCTGTTCCAAGAACAGGTAGGTGAGAACAAGAGGTACAATAAAGGCCTTTTAATGCCTATAAAGGGTGTTCCTCTCAAATGAGGCATTTCATAAACTTTCCTAGATGGAAATAGTGATCCTGGGAAAGTATTGCCATAAGTACAAGAGATGGAAACTTTTATTTCCTCTGATCCTCTATTGCTAAGTCAATCTTTCCCTTTATGGAGAGCAAGATGGTCCACAGTCATTTGAGATGGTCATTTTGGGGTCTCCAGAAGGCACTTAAAGTGAAGTCAGAGAATTAAAAAAGTGATGCCTATTTATGTCTATTCAACACTGAATTCATGCCTATTTAACACTTGACATATATAATAGCAATCTACCACAGCAAAGAGGAGTTTGTATGATTCAGTGGAACAGAGAAAGATATGGAAGTGGTTCTCTCACTGTCAATGTGAAAGACTGCAGAGTAATGAAAAGGGAAAGAAACCCAGAAATGCAACAATGCAACATGCAGAACATACAGCTGCCCCTGTTTAACCTTCTTGCAGTTTGAATCTGGTCATCCTAGAGTGTATGGAATTCGGAAATATTAACCACTAGAAAAATGTAAAATATTCATAGAATCATGAATGTTGCCTAGAGAAACTGTTGTGAAGGTTTTCTCATTACTGATACTTGGAGAGGTTAGTGATAGAAATGACTGTGGGATGAGTAATAAGTAAAATATCCACTCAGACTGATTCAAACCAATATGAATTACGCCTGAGTCAATAATGAGTGTAGGATAGATATACTGGACTTGATTTTCCTCTGGCTTACAACATTGAAAATTAAAATTAATTCAAGAGACTACATACCACTATTAAATGTGGAAAATGTGGGAACACCTACTTCCAGTTTGTAAGATCTGTACTGAAGGAGAAGCTCTGTTGTGTAGCTGAGTTCAAAAAAATGGGTTGAAATCCCAAAATTTGTCTCAAGCCAATAACTTCTGCGCTCAGTCACAATCCTTTTAATTTTATATTCAAAAGCTGTTGAGATCAAAAACATTCAAAATAGGGACTTTTCTTGCTTAAAATCTGCTAAGAGTACCCAACAAGTTTGTACCAGGAGGTGGAATAGGTATGCTATAGGGGAATGAAGCCAGGGTCTTGAGGAAGACAGTGGAATGAGCATGAGTGCTCAATAAGTGTTTCACCTGGTTCAGTGCTTCTTGAATGAAACATATATAAGACTTTGGCTTCTTATCATCTTTTGGACCTATCAACCTTTTATTTACTTTTGTTTTTTTTATTTCACTTCAAGTAAAGAGATCATTGTTTCCTCATAATCTCTGACATGACACGGTACTGTGACAGAAAGGGTCATAAAGGGATAAGCTAGAATGGCACATTACCAGCCACTGCTGGCACAGGTTAAAAAGAAGGAAGATAGGAACTTTTCTTGTTTGTATTAAAAATAAATCCTTAAAAACTTACATTATGGCTTTTAAAAACATTTTAAAGATATTTTGTTGCTGGTTTAGTTTGGTTTGGTTTTTTTCCTCACTTATTTGAATATATGCTGTTTATTACAGAAAAGCAATTCCTTTTCATGTACCTTTAAAGTATTTCCCCCACTGTATATTATCTCCTTAAGTTTTGTAAAATAATTACAAATTTTAAAGTGCATGGATTGTCTGGGTTTTTAAGTTGAAAAACAATTAAACCTCAATGTGTTTTTTGATGAACTTCCATGATAAGATTGCTTACCACCCAAACCCCTCTCTTCTTTGATGTAAAATTTTACACAAATATCTTCCTGTCCATTCTAGTGATCAGTCCCAGAGAGAAACTCAGCAACAGTCTCAAACTCTGTGCAGAAAAACAAAGGAACAAGAATTGCTAAAGGATGGTGGGTCACCATTCTATTCCTTCCTAAGCTTCACTCTTCCTGTGTGACCTTGGACCTTATCCCACTACTTGTTACTCTGTAAAATAGAGGTAGAAATACTTGAAATTGCACAGTGAGAGATAAACATCAAAGTCTGGGAGGTGCTCAAACACTACAGAGACAGAGACAAGGTAAGTACTGTACATAGAAAAAACTCCATTATGCGACTGAAAATGCCAAACAGGGCTTTAATCTTTAGAATTAGTTTAAATGATGTCTTGCCACATCCCATTGTGTAGTTTCCATGAATGTTTATTTCAATAGCCCTGTTGGAGTGACCATCTGGAATCATTTGGCTGTACACTACCTCTCCAGGTACTAATTAGTTTCCTAAATTCTCAGAGCAAGGGCCCAAACGTCACCAAAATCCGATCAACATAAGACCTGACGGATCAGGTCAGCTTAGCTGATGTCAAGCTCAGCTAGGAGCTGATTTGGTGTCAAATTGCCATGGTTTAAGAAGTTACTTAGCATTCACTAGGCTCTAGGGCTTCTGTTCATATATGCACTTTACTCAGGGAAAATGTAAGGTGATATGACCTGTCTTAGCTGACTTTCAGTGCAGGCTAAAAGCATGCATGCACTGTTGAATCTTAAACATTTCACGTGAAAAGCTACCAATAATTAAACAGGTATAATTCTGTGTGTACAAAACCTTTTTAATTCCACCCCAACACAGCTGCTAAGCAAGAGTTAGTCAGCATTTCTCACTCTTTTCCTGCTGCTGGAAAATAGGCTCCTGTGTTCATTCTCCTCTTCTCTGACTCACTCTTGTCTCCAGAAGCTCAGAATGATAGGGAAGGATCAGGCTCTTTAGGCCATTAGGTCACTGGTCCCTCATGTTAGGCTGGGATCATGTTAAACAGGGATCAAGCCTCTAGTTTCCTTTTTGTAGGCTCCAGGACCTCTGTCCCAGGACAGAAACTCTGCTGCTGTGAACAGCCTCCCAGCTGTGCAGAGTGTGGTGCCATATGAATGCCATGGTAGAAAGAAGGGACAGCAGAAGGTGAATGTTTGCATTCTCTGCTTCAGACACAGCCCTGTTTAATGAGGAATTCAGAGGGGTTTCATCAACCCAAATGGCAATAAAGCCCAATAATTAGTTCACATATAGACAGTGAAATGCATCTATGGTATAATAAAATAGCCAGTATAAATAAGCATCATTTGAGCTAAAATGGCTGATCAAAGTTGCATTCTCCTGAACTGAAAAGAAACTAAAAAAAAATAAAAAAAAATAAAGCAGTGTGACTTTAAACTGACAAAGACATCCACACATTGCTGCTCCTATGAAACACTTTAGAACAAATCTGATTGGAGGCTGGTCAGTTTGTGCCTGATGCCTAATCGAGAGCTTATATTTACCACAGTCCCTAGGGCACTGCTTTATCTTCAAAGCTTGAGCCAAGAAAATTCGCTTGTTCAAGTTGTCTGCAGGCTGTTTTTCTTTTTTTCTCTCTTTCTATTTTTTTTTCTTTTCCCTCCCCTCTCTCTCCCTCTCCACATCTCCATCCTGGCTCAGTTAACAAACCTATTAATCCCTAGTCAAGTGCATACATGCAAAACTCTGATGAAAGAAAGCAAATGTGGAAGGAAAGAAACAACTGCACAGATCAACACCAGCACCACCATTTTTCTTCTGTTTTTATCTCTGTATTTAGAGAAATGTTATTCATGCATCTATTTTTCAGCAAATGTGGCAAGATGTAGCTTTGATACATCAGCTTCACT
This sequence comes from Oenanthe melanoleuca, assembly GCF_029582105.1. NCBI lineage: Eukaryota > Metazoa > Chordata > Aves > Passeriformes > Muscicapidae > Oenanthe > Oenanthe melanoleuca. The sequence goes on from NC_079339.1 coordinate 48,093,249, forward strand.
GTGAATTTGGGCCAATACCTATTTAATATCAGTGGACCCTATTTTATTCAAGAGATGGCATCAAATGATAAGCTGTTTCAGGAGCAAATTTTCAAGATTACAGTGGTATGCTATTAACATAAATTCTGTTGTGTGTCAATAGATTTTGGGCACTTAATTCACATTTGTGTTTTTGAAAGACTTCTTTTTTTTTTTTTTTTTAAGTGGTTATCAGCCTTTTAGTAATGTATTAGGGAAGGAAACAGATACCAGAAATACTGTTTAAAAAAGTACCTCTGCAACTTCAGCTATAAATTAACCAATTAAATATGTAAGATCTATGGTTAGACACCTACAGACTCAATTGAATAAACAACAGTCAAATAGGGTCAATTAAATCTACACAACAGTAGTACTCATAACAGCATGTGAGACTGAAGATACCCATCAGTATATCCTATTACTTGAATGTGCTAGTGTTTTGAAAATTTTACTCCCTGTGTGTTTATGGCTATTTATCCCTTCTCTTCCTCCCACCCACCCATGAATTATTTAATTCCTCTGGAATGTGACTTAGCATGGAATACTGAATCTCTTCATTTCAGGGCATGCACAGTGTTTACCTGTAGCTCATGTGCTACTGTATCTTAATGGGATCTTGAAGGAGGGTTCAAGGTTATTTAGTTTCCATGTTTAATTCATTCTTGAAGAGCTTTAAATAGAGACTGACAGCATGCTAATATTTGATAATCATTACCATCAGCCAAGGGGAGACTCAATGATCACCTAATACTTCTGTTGGTTTTAGAAATGGATCCCGTGATGGAAAAGTCAAAGTCATTAATCAGCCCCTAGAATGATCCACATAAGACAAAGTACATTCTCTCAGCACATAAAGCATGTTGCCTCCTGTTCATGCATGTTATCTTTCAATTTACATTTTATGCAGATTTACCTAGCTCTATGATCTCCAATCAATTTTCTGGCTTACAAGGATGTTTTAAACACTTCCAGCCCCTTTTCAGGTTTCACCATTTTCATCTGCAGGAGAAAATGCTGCTGGCTGAAGCTGCAGCTAGGAGTTGGCATGTTCTGAGCAGGGGGAAATCCCTGTTTGTGTGATCCAAAGAACAGCCACTTGCTAGGAGAAATTCTGTTCAGGAATGGCTGTTAATGAGAATCAACTCACTAGGAGTACTGTTTATATAACTTTATATTGTTCATATTACTTTTTGTACTGTTTACATTAATTAAGAGTATATGTAAACAACAAATAATGGAATTATTATTTGTTCTATTATACTATCAGTCTCGGTTGTGCCTACAATTTTTTAATACTTGAACTGCATAATTTTAGACCCAAATCCCAGTTTCTGTCCTAAAGTGATAGTAACTGAATACAACACTGTATATCCAGACAGTTCAATAAAATGCAGATACATATTTCAAAACATATCTGTGGTGGACAGCATTATTAGCACCACTGAATAAAGAGACACAAGTGATCATGAATAGAAATTTTTGTAGGTTTCCAATAATCTGAGGTCTGGAATTATGCCATTTTCTTATATCTGATCAATTACTTTCTAAGAGCTATTTCCTTTATATCACTTCAGCCATCAGTCTGTGTTTCTGGTACTTAAGGTCTTGAGATTACTCTCAAGTGACAAATGATGATGTATGTACACACAGTTCAGTACTTTTCTCTTGGAATTCACTGGGAAATGCTATGGCCCTCAGAAATCAGACTCTGGGTGTTTTGGTTTTGGTACTGGAGACGAGAGGCATCCTGCTTTAATTTGAGACTTAACATTTGGTTTGGAAGTATTTCACAAGCCCAGAGAAGACAAGTCTCTTGACATGCACCTTGTGCTTTAATCACAAAAACATCTTTAATTAGAGGCCAATTCTGACACTGAGTCAAACAGATCACTTTTGGAATAAGGTAGTTCTCAGTGAGAGTGACAGTGGCAACATTTGGTCCTTGATAATGAAAGACAATGCTAAGTACCTCCCTAGGAATTTCATGAGAATGCACAGTAACTCCCTTTTCTAAAAATCCGAAGCTTTTCTGCCCTTCCTTATGAATGTAAAAGATTTCTAAATAAGTTCCATTATTATTATTTCCTAAAAAATCATAGCAAACAATTAATTTTCTTTTTTATTCTTATTTGAATCAAAAAAGTATTCACATTTTTGCTATTAATTGGTCGAGATTTGCAAAACTGAAGAATTACTGAAGGAGTGGAATTGAAAGTCTTACTTCCATTCATTCATTCATCCATTCATTCATTCATTCACAAGGCACTCACTATTACTGCAGTTCTTCTAAGAGTTCCTTTTCTTATCTACAGGTTTGAATTGTGTTGCTTTCTGTGTTATAACACCACCTCTGTCTAAAAGAGATGACTGCTGCTCACTTCTCAGCTTTAATGCATTTTGTGTTTATTTGTTTCCCAATACCCTCTTACCACATTTCTTTCCACCGTTGAAACAAACTTGTGGCAATATGCCTGATTCTTTTGTCAGTATGCTGGATTTACTAGATCACTGTGCATCCCAAATATTGCCAAGATGTTATATAATTTCTACAAGGTGCAGTGGAATGTCATTTATTTTATGTGGTTTTAATCACAGCATACTGGTTCAGAGAGAAAATAGGGTAAATATTTTTCAGAAATTTCAAAATTCAATGTGCTTCAACTTGCTCAGATCTATGGTTAACATTATGCATCTCTTCTGCTGAAGCACTCACTGCAGATAACCCAGAAGCTCATAACTCTCCAGCTGCAAGCTGAAAATTTATCCAGTGTATGGATTGCATGTCACCAATGAACACTCTGGTCACTTCTAAAAATTGGTTCTCTAACTTTAACAATTTCATAAGCTCTGCATGGTTCTTCTGGCTGTGAGATATTTTCTCACAAGCAGTAGACGTTCTCAGGACCACACAAAAAAGTAGATCAGAGTAGATACTGCAGTGATCTTTCATGCACTGGGAAGAAATGCTTCCTCTGGAGTGGAAAGAAGGCATAAGGGGCCAAAATTGCAATAAAGACATGAAGTTATAACAGGAATAAATTTAGCTCCATGAGTTTAGATGAGCAGCCTGGACAAAATGGTACGTGACAGCTCTTCAGAGACAGGTTTTCCTCTGAGTCTGTACTGCCACTTTAGCACTACATGTTTTTCTTAGCCCTAATCATATGCAGTGCAAGAAAAGAAAAGAAACTCAGCTGCTTCTAAGTGCTGAAAAAGACACTAGCTTTAGAGTTTCAGATGAATGGGTAAATGGGTAGATGGACAGACAGTAGAACCCCACCAAATAAACTCCTCACAATATGGGCTTGCCAATTTTCTGGTTATTTTTCTCAATGGGTTAAAGAGAAGCACATGATTTTAATACCTGGAAAAAGTCAGGCTCCATATCATGATGTTCTGATATCGACCACATCTCTTATACAGGATAGTTGAGTTTCTCCATCTTATAGAAAAAGGCAGTAAAGAAAAGTTTCTTCTTTTTCCATTCTGCTAAGGCCCCAAAATAAAGTGAAAGACAGATCACATCATCTTAGTCAACCAATATATTGTGCTATTATCATTCTAAAAATATTTGATGAAGGGTTAGGGAAATCATGTAGACTGAAGAAAATAAAAACTATTTTCAAATATAGAAACTTTGTTGTTTAAACCAAATACCATTGAATGAACTAATTAGTTTACTCTATTAGAATTCTGGATTGATGCTAAAATAAAATTTTAAACTCTTCTAAAATTGTATTGAAAAAAATTCTGTAGTCACTCAACCAACAACAGAACCACAGTCATTAAATTTAAGAAATTGTAACAATGAGTGTGTCATCAGAGGTTTCCTTTGTGCAAGCAACTTTCCACTAACACTTTTACAAGGCATTTCAATTTTAAGCAGCAAAAGTTCTACCTTAGGATATTCTTTCAATAATTAAAAGCCAGTAGTATGACAAAATTTTTCAGATTTTTCTAATGTGCCTTTTGGGTTTTCTTCTACAAGTGTTTACATCTACAGTTCACTGTAGAAGTTTAGATAAAAATTCTCCTCTAAATATTAGAAACTGGTGCAAATAAAGGGGTAGAGAAACAACTACTTTGATTTACCCTTGCAATATATTTTTGGTCAAAAAATATTGCTATATTTTTAATATATACAAATTGCATGAATGTGGACCACATGCCTGAATCCTTTGAAAAATTCCTTCTTAATCTGCTAGATTAAATTGGTTATATATTTGGATAAAGCAGAAAAATTACTGGATGGAGAGAAGGTGGTGCATGTAATGTGTTTGAATTATGAAAAATATTTTATACAGTGTCTGACAAAGCCTTACTTGAAAACTTAATTGAAGTTGCCTTAGAGAAGAACAGTGTTATGTGGATTTAAAACAAACATTAATGGATAAATAGGTAAACAACACTGCAATGAAAGGGTAATGACAAACCACAGTGTAATGATCAAGGAGAGTTGTCTACCAGGGCACCAGAGGGAACAGTTTTGGTCCCCCATAACATCTTCATTAACAAACTCAACTACAGAGTAAGCAGCATACTGGCAAAGCTAGTGGATGGTGGTAAATGTGCAGGAGATGTAAAGGAGATGAATCAAGACTTAGATTTAATTATAACAGCATGAATAAAGAGTAGTTAAAAAATTGCCAGTCACTTCAATGTACAGCACAACAGATGGATACAAGAAATACAGAGGAGAAATAATCTGAGAGATAAAAAGTATTCTGAGGAATGATCCAGAAAGAAGATCTAGAAGCAGTAGTTGACAATTAAAACTTAGTATGAGCTCTACATATAACATAGAACCAAACAGGGACCACATTAAATGTGGATCAAAGGCACAGAAAAATAATTTCATAGAATGTCATATCATGGAGTTATAGTCTTTTCTTACATAACTGTGGTCTCCCACACTAATGGAATTATTGTTTTTGGTCCCAGAAAATTGATAAGAAAGTATATCATCTGGAGTAACAAATAAATAAATTATCAGAAGGGAGCTACATAGGAAAAGCTAAAGCACAGCTGATATTTAAGAATATGCATATGGAAATCACAATCCTTCACAGAGTTATTAATTTAAAATACTTTTTTTTAAAAAAATAAAACTGCAAACACAGCTTAAGACTGCTTAAGACTGCTTTCTTCCAGGACAGACTGAAAGAAGGATGCCAGCTTAAGAAAGGACAATGTTCTTTTTTTATATCAAGTATGACTTGAAGATTTGTTGTTGTAGAGGAATGATGGAGCAAACATGCACTAGTGGTTTTGACACTCAAAGTCTCCTTTGAGGTGGCACACGTCCCCACACCTGACACATCTGGCCTAAACATCCAATAGGGTTGAAACCTCCACATATGGTAAGCTAAATTGATTTAGAACATATACATGCAGAGGGCCTGTCTTCTCTAAGGATTTTCTCAGTCATAGAAAAACTGGGATGGGAAAAACAGAAAGGGAGGTCAGTAGCATCTGGAAACTGGCTATCCTATAGGGAGATCATGCAGCTGAAATGCCCTGAGCTGGGATTGGGACTATGATTTATGTTTTCCTGTGCCAGCTTTGATGAATTTGGTGCCACATTACATTGCAAAGGGTGTCTGGGAAATTCTCTGACTATCATGTGAGGTGTCAACATGTATGTAGAGGTGTTATGTAAAGTCTAGTACGACTATGGTAATCAGACGTATCAAGTGACAAGCTGCTCACAAAGTCTTGGAACCCGGGAGCTTTGCACATGGGGATGCACCTGGATTAAGAAGCAGGCAGTCTCTGCACAAGGTCAGAGGAGACAGGAATTGGGCTCCTCAGGCAGGTGCTGCTCCAACCTACAGACAGTTCCATGGGCTTCTTGCAGAATCAGCTGTGTGCACTGCCCGAGGCAATGAGCTGTGGGCAGCTTGACCAAACTGGTGTGGCAAGTGTTTTGAGAGGCATGGTACACCAGAAAGCCAAAATGACTCTTCACATGTAGGAGAAGCTGGAAGACATATAAAGCAAAAGTAGGATGCAGTGCCACTTGTCTGACAACAGCTTTTCTTGGGAGGGAATTGCACATTTCTTTCCACGTTTCAGTAGAAAGGCCCACGTGATTGTGCCTACCAGGCTGTGGGCACTCCTGCTGCATCTCTGGGACTTTGAAGCCAAAGGGAGATTGGTGTTATGACAAGTTTCAGAAAAAGTGATTTCTTTACTCTGAGGACAAAAGTTCAGTTTTGTACTGTCACCAAATGGCCTTAGCCTTGTTAGTAAAACTTGGTAGGGGTCACCTTAGAGACAGAATGGCATTTCTTTTCTGCTTCTGCCTGTGATCTCTTTTGAAGTCATATTTGTTCCTTGTACTAATTCATTGGGGTTTCAGACCACAGTATATGAACATATCTGGTACCATTCCAGAAGTATAAGGGTGTACCAGAAAACCAACATTCAAAGCATCCAGAAATTGTGCAAGTACTACATGAGCAACACATGATTTTTGTACAGTTCTTTCTTCCCTAAGGGTCCTTGAGCATTTTATTCCCTCATCTGACACTGAAATGCAGCCACCTCTGGGGTGGAAGCCAGCAGCCATTCAGCATCAGGGACAGTGCCATATTTAAGCAAGATAAATGCACAGAAGAAAGACCATCTGTTAGCATGCCAGTCAATTTGTAGATACAAGTAGATCCATAGCAAGTTGTGACAAATCCATGTGCCAGAGCCCCCTCCAATATTTCTAGCAGAGCACAGACAAGCATAAGGAAGTCATTTGTGCATGCCCCAATGGTGCTGTCAGCCTGCCTGGGTGGACTCTGCTCTCTGTGATATCACTGCTCCCCTCTGGGACAAGGGACAGAGCAGAGTTGATGTTATCAGTCAATAGCTCCCCTATATAAGGGCATGAAGGTAGGCATGACAACTTTTTTTCCTCAGCTCTAGTCGGTGGCTTTTGCCAAAGCCTTGAGCCAAAGCTCCTCCGGACGAGTGCCCAGAAACATTTGGCTCTAAAACCAAGCTGAGGGATCTCTAGGAGCCAAGTTGTAGAAGCCTCATGGAGTCTCTGTGGCCAAAACCATGGAAAAGGAAATTAGCTTTGAATAGAGCCCTTATAGATCAAACACCCAGAGTAGACTAAACATCTTTGACAATGAGTCTAATATTTCATGGCAAGGCAATTTTGCTCAGTAATTTGTTCAGATCTAAATGCTTTTAGTTCTCTAAGTTCATTTCTCACTAAATTATTTTCTCAGGACAGTTTGTTTGAACATAATAAGGAATCCAAGCCTCAGCTACAGCAGGACCTTTGCAATACAAGTGCATGTGTTACAATACCTTATTTTCCATCATGGGGATTTAATCAAATTCACTAAAATGATGGCCTATAGCAGAGATTTTTCAATTATGTATGTTAAAAAGGTTATTATGTAATGATTTAGAAGTAGGGAGTAAAAGATGATAGTGTGTTTCAGCATACAGTACACTATAAAGGATTAGCTAAACTATTGGGAGCCCACACAGGTCTCCACTACCCTCAGTACTTGTGAGTCATTGTGGTCTTGTTTGTTTCTCTGATAAATTCAGTAAACTGGGGTGTAGTATATCACGCAGCAGTGCCATTTATCATTCCATTCTCTAATAGGAACATAAAACAACCATTGATTGCAAACAGGCTCTTTTAAAGATTCACTACACTGTTTGGCATTTTCAAATGTTTTTATGTTGGCAAGCTATTATAATAACTCATATGGGATCAAAATGTATATAACTTATTCCAAAGTATTCCACATGCTAATTAAGTAAACAGAAATGCACTTGTCTCTACCTCCTCCACCAAAAACAAGCATGCTCATTCTCCACAACATTATTTCACTTCAACTTCTCCTCTTTATGTATCATTCCAAACCTTCTTCCCCCACCTCCAGCATTCATATTCCTGTTCACTGAGTCTCTTGTTGCTGTCTCTGTCTTTTCATATATCTAAAATATTAAAGTAAAGCAAGGCAATGAGTCACTTTTTATCTCTCCAAGGAGGAGAGAGGAAGATGACACATTGTGCACTGATCTTGCTAAGAAAAATACAGTAAATGTGGAGAATTTTTTTTGTTGTTTTTATTTAATCTTTATCAAAACTGCATTGCACGAGATATCTTCATTTCTGAAAGAAACAAATAAGAGAGAGCAAAGCAAAGACAGGTGGAAGAAGCACTAAATTATACCAATTATGATATTTTTTCAGTTCAGTTCAGAGCGCTGGGTACTTGACTTCAGCTTGAAGATAGTCATATAAAAAAAAATTGCTATCTATTAATTTCAAGCAAAATAAGCTTCCCCTCAACATCCATATGGGTAAATTGCATTAGCATTACTCATCTGCATAAGCCAAGGGAAGAACAGACTTCTTAGGGTCAATTGCATTTTCACATTCGAAGCCAGAACCACGGTCTTCCATTAGTATGTTTATGGTTTATATCTTTTTTTGGAGGGCAGGAACCACTAACACCTTCATGCAGCATGGGTGGGATGACCCCTGAGCTGACATTTTGGGATCCACATTATGCAGAAGGCAGAGGGGGAATGTCTGTCCCTCTGAACCTCCCTCCCTGCAGAGGCTGGGGGGCCTTTTCAAAAGGCTCTCACTCTGAATAGGTTTCTTGCATTCTGAATAATTACTTGCTTAAGCACTGGTGGGGCTTTGGACCTCTGATGTACCAAGAAGGAAAATGCAGTGGGATGGGAGGACAAGCAGTGGACTCTGGCACAAGTGAGCTGGGACCAGGAAATTGCTCCCACTAAGGAATTTTCAAAGGAGTTCACCTGGGTGAAAATGGTCTTTGAGGTACAAACTGTTCACACCCCAACTTGTGGCTACGATCAGTTGTGCCAGAGGAGCAGCCAAAACCAGCTGCTCCACGATGTCTCATTAGATCTGCCATTTTACACACAGCAGCCAAAAACAAAACAGGCAGTTGCTTGGCAGAAGCCTGAGGCTGCTTGGCACCACAGCACAAGCATGCTCTGAGCTCTGGCTGTGGCCAACCCCAGGCTCAGAGAGAAGGAGAAAGAGAGGAGGAGGAGGAGGAGGAGGCGGCGCCAACGGGCAGTGCCAAGCTTCATTATTGCAACAAGATTTACAGGTTGTGGGTTAGCTTTCTAAGCAGGTAACAATGCCTGAAATGATAGAGAAGGACACACAGCATATCTGAACCTCTCAGCAATGTTGTGAGGTCTGGAGAGCCATAAGCAAAGGGAATTGTGTCGTATCCAGGCTACTCTCAAGTCTGGCTCCCATCCCTTGGTGTTCCTGTGAAAACAGGGGCTTTGCAAGCCAGCCCTTCAGTGCTTCATAGCACATAGAAGGATTTTGAGAGCTATAATTGAAAAATTACCTACAATCACCCCAAGCTTCAGTTCAGATTCAGACACCCACCATGCTTGAGTCCTATAGCAGCTATACATCTCCATTTACTGATACTCTATCAAAATGCATTTATGCAAAATAACCATTGTAAAGGAAGCAGGCAGTTGAAGAGGGAGGCCCTATTATTTTATGGGTAGTCTTTCTCTTGCAGTGAATGTTTCAAATATGAATTTGAAATGGATCTTCCACTTTGAGATGAAGGTTCCAACTTGCTGATACACCCTAACTTTAGTAGTGTCCTATTTATCTATATTGAAAAAGACAATACTAATCCCTTCAAAATAATATCTCAGAGTTCTCATTGTAGATCCCTGTGGTCCCTCATAGAGAAGTCACAAAAATGTGGATCCTGCTAAAAGAATTAATTTATTTCATTAAATAAAATGAAGTTTGTGGATTTTTTATTCTTTGCTACATTGACATCTTGTTTTCCCCAAGACTGTTGTTAATGGTCCGAAGATCACTCACAGCTTCTGGACATTCTGAACAGTGTCCACCTGCACTAGAATGTAGAGTACAAACATTTGTATTTGGAAGCCTCAAACTTATCTTCCTCCCCTGAGACTTTTGCTTGGTTATTGGGCTCTCCATTGTGGCAAATGTCTCAGCAGCTCTGACATGAAGGAGCAGACTGATTTGTGCAGTAGAGCTGTTGGAATCAGGATGGTGAGCTGCATGCCAGATAATTCCACCAGGAACAGCATGCCTTGTTCAATCCCTTTACCTACACAGGGAACAATTAAATTCTCAAACCACCCATTGCTTGCCCAGTCAGTTCATTTTTCCAATGAGGATTTTATAAGGGGATACTCTTGAACTTAACTGCATGCTCAGCCTTTCCCAGTCACTCTTGGACACAAGAGCTCTTGGATCTTACCATCTAAGCATCACCTTCACACCTACAGGCTGAAGCATTTCTGCAGGCTTCAGGAGTAGTCCTTTGTCCCAACTCAGCTGAGCAAACCCCACAAGTAAACATTTAACTCTCATCTGTGCTTTAGGAAAAATCTCTTGGAAAGTCTGCCCCACTGCTGTCTGGGACAAACTGCAGAATGCCTACACTGTATCCTGAAATGTCTGAGAAGAAAATACAGACCTCTGAGCACTTTGCCAAATAAGTGGTGGCTGTGCTTGTAGAGGACATGTTTATACAAGAAACTATGGAAAGTGCACAATAATGTCTAAAAGAAATAAGCCCTCGAGGGTGCAGCTCTTCTTACAGGAGAGAAGCTAAAAAAGATTTATAATTTGCAGTGTGTTTCCTTAATTTTATGCTGTACCTTTGAATGTGGTGTGGTTTTGGAAGTTCCTCAGTCTTACATGAAAATACATTCAAAACTTATTCCTCTTAAGGTATTTATTTTTCTTTCCAGTTCTGGGCAGGAAAAATAAACAAACCAAACCAAAACAAAAACAAAACACCAAAGAAAAAGAAATACATTAATGTCTAAACCATAATCCTTGCAGTGAAAGTAAATTGAGGACTCTCCAAAAAATGCCAAGTATGAAGAAGCAAAGATGGTTCCCCCCCTTAATGTTTTAAGATCTTTTCCCCCCTTATAGTATTTAACTAAATCTCAGAACTAATCTGAAGCAGGATGCTCCAAGCACCTCAGCAGCAGTGATGGAAATCTGCATAACCCTTACAGGTACAGAAAGTGGCACCATCCCTTCAGAGAGCATGAGACGTACATCACGGAGCTGAACTCCAGGAGCGCGCGTTCCATGGAGAGGAGCGTGGATAGGAAGGGAAGCACTTTCAGGGAGTGTAACACAACCCTCTCCTCTGCTGCTCCCCTCTCCTGGCATCAGGGTGGATGTAATTCTTCTCATGCATTATTGATAGGCCCAAAAGCCTGCCAAGCTTGCCTGCTTTTTTTGTGACAGACAAAGGAGGGTACACGGATGGCACCTCTCACTGCTCGGGGCTCTGCTTTCATTAAGAACATTTTCTGCCTGTTCTCCAAGGGCACCCTCTGTCAGAGACTGCCACGCAATCAAGAAAATATGGCTTTGAAGTCCAGTGAATAGAAACAAAATGAATTAGCGTTCAGGTGTTCCTGCAACCTGATTACAAAGGCCCAATTCAGTGGCGTCCTTCACACCTTTTCACTTGTCCCTGCATAATCTCTACACATCTTTTAGGCTCTCTGCCTTTCTAGTCCCCCTCCTCCCTGTTCCCCCATCCCTTTATTTCCTAATGCTTGCAGGTCCTCCAGGAAGACACAAGCACTTACAGTTGTTGAGTGATTAAATATTTATAATCAGGGCAATGAGTGAGGTGTTGAATAATAAATGCTAAGGTTGAGGCGGCCTTAGATAATTTCTGCAGATTTCTTCATCCACAGCCTCTTTGATTCTAAGGCAAAATTCTTTTAATTAACAATAACTTTTTCTTTTTTCTTTTTTCTTTTTTCTTTTTTCTTTTTTCTTTTTTCTTTTCTCTTTTCTTTTCTTTTCTTTTCTTTTCTTTTCTTTTCTTTTCTTTTCTTTTCTTTTCTTTTCTTTTCTTCCCTTCCCTTCCCTTCCCTTCCCTTCCCTTCCCTTCCCTTCCCTTCCCTTCCCTTCCCTTCCCTTCCCTTCCCTTCCCTTCCCTTCCCTTCCCTTCCCTTCCCTTCCCTTCCCTTCCCTTCCCTTCCCTTCCCTTCCCTTCCCTTCCCTTCCCTTCCCTTCCCTTCCCTTCCCTTCCCTTCCCTTCCCTTCCCTTCCCTTCCCTTCCCTTCCCTTCCCTTCCCTTCCCTTCCCTTCCCTTCCCTTCCCTTCCCTTCCCTTCCCTTCCCTTCCCTTCCCTTCCCTTCCCTTCCCTTCCCTTCCCTTCCCTTCCCTTCCCTTCCCTTCCCTTCCCTTCCCTTCCCTTCCCTTCCCTTCCCTTCCCTTCCCTTCCCTTCCCTTCCCTTCCCTTCCCTTCCCTTCCCTTCCCTTCCCTTCCCTTCCCTTCCCTTCTCTTCTCTTCTCTTCTCTTCTCTTCTCTTCTCTTCTCTTCTCTTCTCTTCTCTTCTCTTCTCTTCTCTTCTCTTCTCTTCTCTTCTCTTCTCTTCTCTTCTCTTCTCTTCTCTTCTCTTCTCTTCTCTTCTCTTCTCTTCTCTTCTCTTCTCTCTTCTTTCTCTTTTTCTTTTTTTTTAAGCAGCTCTGGCAGGCAATAGTCTTTTATCACTGTTTCTTTCATGAACCTTGACACTGAGAAAGTGCCAGAGCTGTTATCATAACCTTAGATAGACATGCATAAAATTTATCTTGGTTGTTGCTTGCTCACATGTGGCTTTTATACCATGATGTGATTCTTGGGGATGTCCTGACCAAGACTAGGACTTGGACTCAATCTTTGTGGGTGCCTTCCAATTCAGCATATTCTGTGATTTTATGATAATTTAAAAAACATGCATAAATATATCTATTTATATCTATTTTATTTATATCTATTTTATTTTCTATATATAAAAAAAATCCCTAAATTCATTCAAACTCCTCTACATCAGCTAATATTCACTTAAGAAAAGAAAGCCTTTATTTTCTTTTGATTTGAACTAGGAATTAATTTAGTGTTTAATATATTTCTTTCCTCTCCTTAATTTCCCTAACCAGCAGCATTGAAGCTTGGGCTTTTTTGCATTTTATTTCCTTAGAATATATACTTTAGAAACAAAAGATTGCTGTTTTCCAGAGTCAGGTGATAGTTTCAGTTTGAAGGAAGTGAAGTTCTTCTTCTTTAGGAAATTTTGCAAACACGTGTGGTATGGAGAAAAAGCCTGTGAAAGTGATACCTCATGAGATCAGAAGTCCTGCAGCAAGTAAGAAGATTTTTGCTTCCAGTTAGACTCATTCTCATGGCTATGCAGCTGATTTGTCATTTCTGAATGCTGGATTTCGTGGAGAACTGCTGGTACAGCACAGACAAAGCAAAATACAAAGCAATGACTCCTGTGATCCAGGGTTCACAGAGGCTAAATGTGAAATGACCAAAAGTAGGAAAAATGCATTCAGCAATAGGATTTGGAAAAATAGCAAAAAGATATCTGACAGTTAGGAGCTTTGAAGCATTTCAGTGTCAAAGAGGACTTAACCTGGAGCATAAAACTAACAAAGAAGCATTAGTAACCCCACAGCCTGTCTCAAATCATGTCACTCTGAGGGCTATATCACTTAACTCCTCTCAAAATGAATGTCACTGTATTTCTACATGCAATGACACTGTTTTGAATCTTGGTAAAAAACTGTTCTGTGTTATTTATTCTAAGGTCTTCAAATTAGAAAGGAACTGGGAAACATTCAAAGGCCAAGGCAATGTAAAGGTTTCTGTCTGATGCTCCTTCCCTCTCACATTTTTCCCTATGCTCCAAGGTGAATACTTTTCCACAGGTCACAGTTCCTGCAGGAATCACTGCTCTGCCACAGTCCTCCCCACAGGCTGCTATCTCCTCCACCATGGAGTACCTCATCTTTGCTCTTTTCCTCCTCCTCCTGACCTTGGTGTCTCCTCTGCTTACTAACACTCTTTTTGTTCCCTGCTCTTCCTCCCTCTGTGCAGCACTTTCTGCCCTAAATATGCTATCCCAGAGCACCAGTCTGGCTGATGGGTGACCTGTGTCCTGTGATGGGGCTGTTGCAGCCAGCTCTTTGCAGAGGGCACCCCAGCCTCTTCCCATGGAGGCCACCAGCACAGACACCCAAAATAAGATAAAAAATTTACCACAAAATTAATTTTTCTGAGTGTGTAATCTAACACACTGTAGCTGGATGATGAGGAATATTTCTACTGATGCATTCTGTTGTTTGACTTTTCAGCTATAAATACATATGAAGAGAAATTAAGCTGTCCACTTAAGCTCACTCATTGAAATACAAAAGGGAATAAGGTTTGAGTTTAAATCAAAACATCTCCACTCTGGTGATTCATTCTATAATGCAAACAATACATGACTCTGGTCATATTATCTTATATTATCCTATTATTTATCATTATATCAAGTAATTTAAAATAGTATGACATCCAAAAGAAGGCAGAAGTTGGTATTGATATTTCAAGGAGGAAAATGGGGACACCCAGACTAAAAAGTTCACCAGGGATGAAAATATTTGCTCTATTTACATGTGAAGCCTCAAACACAGGTGCAGTGCAACAACAGAAGCAGTAAACTGAGCTTTCTGGAGGAATTTTTCCTTGTTGTTGCTGAACACTGCTCACATTGTAATCATATCCTCCTATCCAGCTTCATGATGCATGGCTACTTCATCCTCCTGTTTCATCCTCCTGTTGCACCTCACCAGGCTTCAAGAACTCAGTTCTTAGTAAATTCATGTATTTACTTATGTGTGTGGACCATTTATATCCAGAAAGATGAGAGGAAAATATGGATCCTGTCTGAAGAAATTTCCAGAAACCTATTTGGACTGTAAACTCTCCAGAGCAGCATGCATGGTGACAGTTCTTGTGGTGCTCTCTACAGCTTCTATTCTCTTCATATGCTGACAGTAGATGTCACACAACTAATTTGTTCAAACAAATTTGATTTCTTACACCTTTTTGGTATTTAAAGAGGGGGTAAAAAAACATCCCCAAGTCAATTCTCTTAGGTGAACTCAAGCTTTTAACCTTTGCTTTCTTGGAGTTTTCTATTCACTTCTCAGCATTTTCTGTTTCCAGAACTGGGTGCTTTACTAGAGATACTGTGTCAACATTTAGTTGTAAAATGCTGCAAACCCTCCAGTTTCAGGAGAGCTGCTTGTGATTTTCACTGATCAATAGAGATGAAAAGTGAGTATGAAGAAGTCCCATTTACACTTCAGACCAGTACAGCACCTGTTCTTGTCTTGGTATGTATAAGGCATTACAGGGTTAAGGCTGTGTTACCATGGCAGAAAGAAAGGAGGAGGCCTCAAGGTGCACAAGATTTATTCCTCCCTCAAAACATAGTCTTTTGCCTCAAGTGACCTATTACTCTTACAACTGAGCCCAGTTTTGAAACAGATAAAACACATACAAGTAGTTTTTTTCTCCTGAAAAGGACCATTTGGACTGTACATGTTGGATGGCATCCTGTGCACAGAGTAATGGGAAAGGTTTCACAGAGGTGTTTGGGCTTGGGTGCTTGTAAGGAGACAGCACAGAACAGAGAGGTCTTGTAACTAGACAAGATCTTAGCTCTCTGCCCCATTCAGCCACATATTCAACAGAAAACTGAACTATTTCTTCCCTCTTCTCTACACTCATAACTTCCTGGAGTAGGAGCTGCCACTTCATGTGCATCTCCTACCAGCAAGGGTCCAATCTCAGTTAGGGCTTCTTGATGATATCAATACAAAAATATAATGGTGAGGATGGTAATAATAATGGTAATGGTAAGAGACAAGAAAAAGTAATTCAGAACTCTGTTTTAAACATCTCAAAGTCAAGAGCAATCTCCAGATTTAAAAACCAATCTCACTCTATGGAGAGAAAATTATTCCATTGAATAACTAAGTTTTGTAGTGTCTCAACACAAAATCTCTATAAATATTTGACTCCTAATAGTGTTAATTCATGTGATACTTCATGCTCCTCAGTTTCCTTTTGTCAGGCTCATCCTTATATAAGCTTCCAGGCACCCTGAGATGGTGCAATACAGAGTCAGCAGAAGTGTGCATGCCACAACTAGAGCAGTGGATGGGAAAAGGTTGCCTAGAATTGCCTCCTAATTTCGTTTCCTCTCCCCACCAAGGGGTAATTGCAAAACCACCAACAGCTAAATAGATCCATCAACAGAGGAATGCCAAGGCTGCTGCTAGGATTCCTCATGTCTTTCCCAGTAGGGGCCACTACAGAGCATCAAATAGGAAGGAAGTCTGGGAAGAGAAAATGAGTACAGCATAGCAGAAGGAACCAGGTAAATATGAAAAATGCTTCACTGGAAGATTAATCCTTCCTGTAGTCCATCGTTAAAGTAATAAAAGGTTTATGATTCATTTCTTACATTATAATGGAGGAGGCAATTAGTAATTACTGGATTTATAGTATTTGTTGTGTTAACTCAGCCAATAAAATACACAGCAAAACTGTTTTTCTGAAGCACATTCATTGCAAAGTAATGTTCTTGAAGCATTAAAAATGCAATCTAGTGCACTGCACTTCATGTATTATTACAGAAAGAAGGATGGTTCTCCAACATACACTGAGGTATTAAGAACTCAAATATTTTCATTTTTTTTTTCCTATGCAATTTCTTTCCTCAAAGGAAGTTTAAACAAGCTAAGTAATCTCCAGTAATAAGATTTAGCACAAAACCATACATGTGCTTAATGTCTATTGTTAAAAAACAAGCATCCTTTCTCAAACTTCCACATCTTTCTTCTAAATGTAGAATCAAGTTTGTATCTTTTCATCAAATGGGAAAATTATTAGACTCACACAATCTTCATTGGCTATTGGAATTTCCTTTGTATCTGCCCTAATAATACTTTTTGCTTCCACTAAAGTATTTCATTAAAGTAGTATTTGTTCATTCAGTAGTATTTTTATCCTGCTGTGAAATCGGAATTCTATTATTATACATTGGTCAGTTATATATAAAGATTTACATTCTGGAACTGCTACAAAGTAAATTTTATATTAAAATAGCTTTTAATATATAACAAAAATTTAAACTGAATTTAAAAAAAAAAATGAAAGTACTATTTCTGTTACATTCTTGTATCTCACCTACATGTGCCTTGGAGCTCAAGATCTTGGAAAGTGATTGTTTTATAATGTATCCATGTTCAGTTATTGGGCTTCTATCCATGACTAAATTAAACATGTAGAATAATAGAAAACACGTGAATTTCCATCCAAAAAACACAATCATCTTTCACTTTAGCCAAAGGAAAGTATACAACAAACACCACTCATCTACAGAGATCCTTACAGCCAGGGAGGGGAAAGAGAAGGGAAAGAGGTGAAGTTTGAGGAAACCCCTCCAACTCAAGCAAGGCATTTTTCTACATCATGACTATGAGGGTCATGAAATTCAGGATTGCCAATTCCCCTGCTAATACATTTTCCTATACATTCCCTAAATGTTTTCCTTTGCAAAAATAGGACTGACTTTCCCTCCACTGAAAACAGCCTAGCCACATAATCCTCGATCATCAGGGCAGGAACAGCCCTGTAATGAAATTTCCTTTTAAAAGTTCCTAAAACTGAATTCAGAGTTAAACTGTCATGCGTAGCACTCCTCAGGGGTTCCTGGAAAACCATTTCCCCATCTGAGTATGCAGCTCTGTGAAACCAAAAAGGGAAGCAGTCAATCTTTTCAGCTGTTTCTAGTCAGAAGTTTTTTGACAGCAGAGTTATAATTCTTAGAAATAGATTTCAGCTATGGAATTAAGTTCACTGGAGTAAAAGCTGTAGGAAATTTCAAAACTGTTAAAATTATTGAAATAAAATTTCTTTATTCATCCTGAACGTTTTTTAACTCCATTATTTCCAGAATTTTCAACAGTAGTACTGATTTTCAGATACTATGTGTAAAACAACAAACTGTAATCTGAACTTTTTGGGAAAGACAATAAAAGCTTACATCCTCCAACACTAGTGACAGATCTACTGCAAATGCATTATTTGCTGCATTGGAGAAAACCTTATACAAGCAACATGTAAAAAACCCCAAACAGTAATATCTTATCTAGCACACTATCACTTCTTCCTTAATATGGTTTTAAACCCAAAAAAGAGTCTATGTGCCTTACAGCTTGTTGTTTTTTAACCAACCATATCAGTTGATCTAATAAAAGATAATGACTTTACAAACCTTCCCTTTAAAAACTATTGCACACAGTCTAGCTAGAGACAGAGAGGGGAAAATTAAGTTCACAAGCCTTGCTTGTGAAGTCCCATCGAAAGGCCTATGAATTTGTCTGGATGCAATATGTAATAAACAACCCTGTGAAAAAAAAAGGCAGAAGCTTGCACAGCATCTGCTTTGCAAACTTAAATAACTTGGCCATTTAAGTTGTTTTGTTTGGTCTATTACATATGGCAAAATGATCCAATTGATGCACTCAGTACCATCAGTATTTCATTTTAAAAAACTAATCTGTTCTCCTTCCTTCCCCTCCCCATGCTGATGGAGGATCAGTTTAATATCTGGATTGCTGGCAGTGCACTTGAGTGCTGGTGAGTCAGATAGATGGGAATGCTCCCTCTGAGTCAGTGTGGAGCCAGCCTCCCAGCATGGTGCTTGGGGACACTCTGGTGCTTGAGCTGCAATCATTTAGATCAGAGAAAACCAAAGCCCTGAACAGTTGCGGTCACTTGAAATCAGATGGAAAAAACAGAGATATTATGCCAGTATCCTCAGCAAACTCAAAAGAAGACAATAATTGCACGAGGCCAGATCTGCTCACACTCTGCCAAGAACCTTGATGAGATAAAGATAGTCTTTGTTTTCTGCCATTAAATAGTCAAGCTCGTTATTTTTATTTTTTAAAAAGTTGCTATATTACACACAAGAAGTGGTTGTTGCATTTCAGCGCTGCACAAAGGGATTCTGTTACATATAAGCTATAGGTTTGCACAGGACAAGGAATAAACCAGTCCTAGATGTGCTTTTGCACACACTTCAATGGAGTTTAGAGCTGTGGCAGACTTTTTAAATGGTCTATAATTCATCTGGGAGAAAGAAAAAGGAATTTAATCACAAATTAATTCTTACAGAAAAAAATACTGCGCTACCAGTCCTTCCCCTGGCCTGTAAGCTCTTTGCAAGCAGGGCCCAGATTTTTATTTTGTGTTCACCCAGTGCACAGCACAGCCAGCTCCTCTGGGTTTTGAATGATGCATCTCAACAAAGCTATCACAACAGCGATAACCCCGATGACAATGATGTCCATGATAATAAATTCAACACTTTTCAGTGAATAACACATATAATTATTGCACTCCATTTCTGTTTATTATTCAAGTATTTTTAGTTTCCCTTAGCAAAAGTTCATGTCACTGACAATGCATCCAATTAAATACACAAAAATGAACATCTGCAAAATTTCAAGCTACCAAGAAAGCGCTGAGACTTTCTTGCTTCAAAAAAGAAAGAGGACAGACTGACAGGGAAGTTTTTCTCTTTTCATTCTGAAACACTACAACTCTTGTAACCACCATCCCCCTCATTCACATAGTTGCATAGTTAGTTGGCAATTTACTAGGGAATCATCATGTGCACAGAAAACCATCCGAGAAACAAAATCAATTCAGTGAAAGGGAGAATAATGCTAACATTTCAAAGTGAGCTGAGTTGCACAGGTCAGGGAAAAAAGATTATGACACTCACACTGAAACAAATAAACATTTACTTTTGCACTGTTTCAAAGTGGAAAAGTATGCTTCAAATGAAACTCTCCATAAAATATATGTTGAGATCCTGACCTGAGAACTCCAGTGGCAGGATAGACCTCAATGCAAAATTAAATGGAATGAGTTCTCCACCCACCAACTTCAGCAGCGCTGCTAGGCACCATAATAATTAATTGAGCCTTGATATTTCATCAGCCGTTGATTACAGAGTGGAGCTGAGTGGAACATTTCACACAGAAAGTGAGGCAATGTTTCAACAAAGTCAGGGGGGGAAAAAAATCACTTTTCACACACATTGTTATGTGAATTTTGACATTTGATTTCACTTAGCTGAATGAAGAATTGAGTGAGAGAAGGTGAGCATGCCAGAGTGAGAGGGTGAGACAAGGCTCAGGCAGTTCACATGTTTAATAGCTGAAGAGATGAGTGCAGATTCTCCATTTGACCAAAATTTTGTTGTATGCAAAGGAGAGACCTTTTGGAGAAGCAAGCAGCAGTCCCAGATGTTTTGACCAGACTCAAGACACTGACCCTCAGCCCAGAGCAGTAGGAAGACTGTTCCACATCTCTCAGGTGGGTCAAGGCCCCCCAGTGAAATGTTGAACAGCTGAGCACAGGTGAAACAGACACTGAAATATATCCCTTGACATCCAGTGACTTGTTTTGGAGAGAAGGGCAGCTGCACCAGGATGTGGTGCCAAGCTCTCTCTGCCATGGGCATTTGTGTGGCAGCTCACAAGACAGTGGAGAGCTGGCTTATAAAGGGAGTTGAGAAACAAGTGTTCATTTTTATGACTGCCAACATTCACCTCAGCACTGCTCAAGCCCCTCAGTATCTCATGGCTTTCCAGGAGCAAACCCTCTTCTGACTGAAGAGTTTGACATTGATTTTCCTGTAAGCTTTAAGGAGTTTTGGAGGGTATTGAGTGAATGGGGTCTTATCCTGACGCTCAATTTAGGAAATCTCTCTGTTCCTCAACAGCATAATCCTTTGGGGGTATGTGTGGCTGTGGGTGTGTGTGTGTTGGAATTTCAGAGAATCTCAGAATATTCTGAGTTGGAAGGGACACACAAGGATCAGTAAGACCAGTTCTTAAGTGAATGGCCCGTACAGGGGTCAAGCCCACAACCTTGGCATTATTAGCACCAGGCTCTAACCAACTTTGTTTAAATTTGTTTAAGTATGAGGGGAAAAAGCAAACATCCATGTTTTAGCTATTTTTGGTTGTGTCAATTCTGTATGTACAAATGCAGTGAAATGTATTACCCTCATATAGCAAACTTTTTATTCAATATGATGTAAACTGCTATTTTTGTTCTTTTTGCTAGGACTAGGAGTGCTTTGGATGAAAGAAGGTGGGGGGGGAGGAAACACTGGCATGTGTGAAACGTAGGAGAGGAAATGTAAGAAGAGAGAAATCAGAACATGACACATAATAGGGCTACAGAAAGAGCAGCTGATAAAAAAAGATAAGCGCTGAAGAGGAAATTAAAAGACAACAAGTTATCCACTTGGAATTGATCAAGAAACAAGAGCATGTATGCCTGTAGTAACATCTCCATCTCCCATTGGCAGTTCCTCCAAAATCCAGGGTGTTCCCTGAGTCCTGGCTGACATCCAGGTTGGGTAATTATATTCTACTTACATAAAATTCCCCTCGCAGTTTCAATTGGACACCACTTTGCATCCCAAACTGTTCTGCAGTGTGGTTATGCCTGCTTCACAGCAGAGATGGCTGCATTTCAGCAGGGAGCAAAGTTATCTTTTTATATAGTTCATATACTCTGTTATAAAGCACCTGGGACCCTTCTGCATCAAACGTGCTGCACACATTACCTTATCAGTAGTATTCAAGTTATTAGGAGAAATAGTATACAGTCATCATTTATCTACTGAGACAATAAATTCTCTGTTAAGTAGGGTCTAAGCTAAATCACAGTGCCATAGTAGTGCTCAGATGGAATTGAATGGCAGAGTTATAAAAGTAATTGAACAAGCCAGTATGGCTACAGCTGGGGAAAGTAAATCAAAGGGCTGGATGCTCAGCTTAGGTAAAATAGATTCACAGAAGCTCAGCTATTTACACCAGTGGGGCATTTGTCTCAAAAAAAAAACAGGCTGGCAAAGAGAGACTGACCATCCTTCCCAAAGTTTTAATGCTTTTGCACCCAGTGGTTGCAAGCAGGCAAGTGTTGATGTACTGTGTTTAAGCAGCAGTTGCAGACCTGAGGGATGTTCTGAGGCCAAAAAATTAGAGAAAGGGGAAAAATGCACACACACACACACACACACACACACACACACACACACACACACAAGGGAAAAACCAGTGAAAGAGAAAACAGAGATTTAGAATATAACTAGGATTGCAAAAATGACCCACAACAGTCAGCTGACACAGGTGAAGAAGCCAGAAGGGGGAAATTGTGCTGTTGCCCAGTAGCTTTAAAAGAAATGTGACTGCTTATTTGTTTTGTTTTTTGTTGTGTTTGTTTTGGGGTTTTTTATGTTTAGATCAAAAGGGCATTAAGTAATTCAATCCATGTGTTTACACAGAGAACAGTATTAGCATGGGGATGCATGGAAGCCACATGGGAGTATCTGCTAAATGAGACTACACTGAAAACAGCCATTCAGCAGTCTTGCAAAACCCATTGTATGGAGGAGAGTTGACCACTGCATAATTCAGCTAAGTGAAAGACAAAGCCATTGAGTGACTGAGTGCAGCAGCTTGTGAGGCACAGACAGGTTTGCTGTGCAACTGGTCTAACCTGTTACTTTTACATTCACTTCCACATCCAGAGTTAGGAGATGGAGCATGATAGGTTCCACAATGAAGAGTGTGACAGAAAAAGGTAATCAATTAGTGTGAAAGGCAATCAGTGTAGAAAAAACAGATCATTAGAATTTCATAGAAGTGTATTTCAAATTAAAAAAAAAAAAAAAAAAAGTTTAAATAAATTTCTGGTAATTTTTTTTCTTGATCATGTTTTTGGGCTACTGAAGAGCTACTGGCACTCCATGTACTTATTGTAAAAAATGTAACATGAAAAGGACTGTAAAATGAGAGACAAACATTTTTCAGAGAGTGATTTTTCTGCTGAAGAAAGCTCATTTGGACCTGCAAAGCAGACATATGAGAGGAAACAAAAACCTTTCATCCTTAGTGAAGTTAGAGATAAGGAATTTTTGAGGCACAGCATCACCAGCCAGTCAAGGCAGGTGATTGTCTTGCTCTGCTCTGCATTGGAGCATCCTCACCTTGAATATTGTCTCCCCAGGCTCCCCAGGGCAGTGGCCAAAGCCCCAAGCCTGACAGAGTTCAAGATTTGGAAAACCCTCTCAGGGTCATGGTGTAAATCTTGGGGTGTCCTGTGTAGGGCCAGGAGTTGGACTTTGATGATCCTGATGGGTCCCTTCCAACTCAGAACATTCTGTGATTCTGTGATGCTCTGTAGAATACATTTTTATAGACACTGTTTAAAAAAAATTGTCAAGATGCAGGTAAAAATTCTGTTTTGTGCCAGTATTTGGCATCTCTTAAAGGAGAAGGAAGGTCAGTCGAGAACATGAGTTTAGCCCCTACTGTCTTTTAAATGACCAGCCAGGCCTGCTACAAACTTCAGAAGATAGCAAGATCATAAACAAATCAGTTGAAATAGAGTCAAATAATTAAAACTGGAGTCCAGAAAACATACTAAATTCAGTAAAAGAGTGATAGATTTAAATGGGAAATAATGCTAGATAGCATAATTTCTTTCAAAATAGAAGAAACTTTAAAGTACAACAACTGCAGCTAATTCATACTTGGAAAAAAAATAGATTTTTTCAGAAACACCTAAAGATAATTGGGAATAAAGCTTAAGAAAATGGGTCAGGGAATATTTTTATTATTATTTTGTACATGGTGTGAAGTATTTTGTTGAATTACAGAACCACATATCTGCAAATCTTACTGAAGCATAAGAGACAAGGCTTAATTCTTTATTGTGGGCCTGCTAATGCTCTTCAGAATTAAGCTAAATTACTGTGTCTTTCAAGACTCATATTTTTGACAAATGTCTAAGACTTCTTGATCTTTACCACGTATTTCACACTGATTCACAAGCTAACTTTTCAAAAAATTAGCTTTTGATTTTGTGCCTTGCATTTTGCCAACTGGATTCTTGTGAGCTTCGGGTTAGCAACTTTAAGCCTGTGCTTCACAGAGGCTAATTAAATTAAATCAACTGAGTGAAAAGGCAGCCTCTCAGGTCTGCAGCAGAGCAGGAGCCAATCCCAGAGGGATGAGGAAGGGTAAGGCAGCAGCATGCAAGCTCTTCCCCTTCCCCCTTCCCTGTGTGGAAGCTGTCCTAGGCACTGTCCAGGAGGCTGTCAGCTGAAACTGGCTGCCTTCAGCCAGCACTGGGCACATGAAAATCAGCCAAAAAGACAACAGAAGGAGAATGCAAGTGCCAATGTCCTCAAAATTCTGGCACTGAGTGGAAATAAAATCTCCTTTATCTACCTCACTAATTTGTTTGATTAAGGGGATGTGACTTATCCCCATCCATTGGGGACTGGTGAGAAAGGACTGCTGGGAGATGGCTTTTGAAATCATGTGTGCCATTGATTGCAGCTCCCAGTCTGTGGGCAGCAACTACTGGATTATCCCCTGATTAGCAGAATGGCCTCACTATAGGAAAGTCTGTGAAGCTGGGAAAGCTTAGGGTAATTTCTACTCATATGTGCCCCAAGGTTGCAATCAGCAGACATAATTTGGGGTCATAGTTATCATGTCAGGTACAGGTGGAAGTTTAGAAAACTCACCTTCACAGGACTATTTTTCACACTGCAATGCAAAACCATGGGTTAAAGGTTTAAGTGTCCAAGTTAGCATTCACAATTGGAACTGGAAATTATTTTGCTGTATGCATAAATATGGCAGTAACCTTTCATCTTTGAATGTGATGTAGTCTTGTGCTAAGTGGCTGAAAACCTGGATGCATTGAACTCAAAGAAGGAGATAGGTCTGCAGGGAGAAGTAATGTGTGTTAATAAGCTGGTTATTAACATAAAGAGAGGGGGGCATTTCAAAAACACGTAAGTGCTTTCAAGCACACAAGCTCTTCTTCAGGACTAAGTTTCATGTTCTTACACTCCTTAAACTCAATGGGAGATTTAGCATGAGCTCATTCATCTCTCACATTTAAATTGCAAATAGAGAGGATATACGATTCATCCTAAAGGAAATGAAATTACCTACCATTAAAGAAATGATGGGGCTGCTCTAAATAAAGCCTCGAGTGCTGGAGCATCTTGACCCAAAGTGGGTGTAGAGTTCAGAGAAGGCAAGTCAGAACACCTTTTAGCATTGGTTTACCCACCTGTTAAACGGGTCTAACAGTCAACCTCAGGAAAACAGAGGGGATTAATTAACATATCTGATGTTCTCTGAGATTCAAGAGAAGAGAAAGAATACGGTGCAAAATACTATTCTTGTTTTTGTCATTTTGGTGATCCATCATGCCGCAGCTCTGTGGGGACAGGAACTACTGTCTGATTCAGCAGGCAAACACATGCAAAAGCCACTGAGATTTCCCTTTGTTGTGGGCTGTCAAATGTGTTTTTATTTTTATTTAATTATTGGCCTTTATTGGGAGTGAGTTCCGATTCTGAGTGCTTTCCTGGGACATCATATGATGAGGTGGTACCAAGGGAAGTGCTGCAAAGTAGGTCAGGTACCACAAATGTAACCAGACAAGTCACTCAGGGGAAGTTCAGCTGTTTCAAGTAAGTCAGAGACTACAGCCTGGAAGACAGTGATTAAAGCTTAGAAGTCTTTACTGAAGCCACA
Organism: Oenanthe melanoleuca; assembly: GCF_029582105.1. Taxonomy (NCBI): domain Eukaryota; kingdom Metazoa; phylum Chordata; class Aves; order Passeriformes; family Muscicapidae; genus Oenanthe; species Oenanthe melanoleuca. The sequence continues at coordinate 48,118,807 of NC_079339.1, forward strand.
GCATGATAGGCCTGAATCCCTCCAGCAGTCAGATAAAGTTGTGCTATTATCAGTTTTCAGCCATCATGGTACAATTCTGATCCTGCCAACCTTACTCATATCAGAGACTATCCTTTGCCTGGCAAGGAGACCCATTTGCTGTGTTCACACATCATAATTGAGGTCTGAGCCTAGAATAAATAAAGGCATATGAAAGACACCCAGTGTGCCTACATTGGATAAACTTTGCCTAGGCTTTTGAATTTTTATCCAAATTGAGCTCATTCATTGAATCTATTGTGGTTCTTACACAGGTAGGACTTAAAATATTGTCAACCACCTTACGTAATTAAATGAGTGTTTGTAATTAAATAGCCTCAGTATTTGTTGAATTTGAGCTATCTTCCCTCATTCACAAAGGAGAAAGAAATCTGGAAGAGATACTTTGATATATATGTTTTTTAACTAAAACCGAATTTTTAAGAGCCACCTCATACACACCTGTTCACATCTGCCTAATTTGACAGTCAGTTATAATATTAAATTCCCAATCCAACCTTTTCAATCTATATAATCATTGTTCTCCTTTAGCAGCACAACTTCTTTAAAAGGGGCAGTGTTTGGTGTTACACTGATCTGAAAAGGCCTACATTTCATCAATTTCCTTACCTTACTGCTGGCCTTTGCTAGCTTCAGGTTTTGCCTCTGCTTATATTTTTATCATGTGTTTTCTTTACCCTGGAATGGAAAACAGGGAAGAAGTCTGGGTTATTGTTTTTTTTGTAATGGTTAGTTTGGGATTTTTTTCCCTTAATATACATTTTGATTTAGATATCAAATTGGTCCTAATGCTGATTTTTCACAAAATTAATCTTACCAGCAGTGCCCTATCCTGCAGTGCTTTCCCCTTGACATCCTGGGCTGTTACATGTTCCTGGGCAGGCAAGCCTTACAAGGATGCTGTTACACAGCTCTTGTTTAGTGTTTAGATCTTTAATATTTAGATCTTTAAAGTGTTTTGTGTCTACTTCTAGCAGGCTTTGTGCCAGTTCCCCAACAATGTAGCTGAATCAGTAACTTGGAGCCAATTCCAGGATAGTGGGTCCAGCAGTCTGCTCTGGGTATGTATCTTGTGAGTCCTGCAGCCTGCATGCCTCTTTGCCAAACAATGATATAATCAATAAGCTGCCAACTCTTGGATCAAGGATGTATCCAAGATATTTTAGGCTTATCCAATTACTGAATAATTGTGTTTGCAATAACTAGCTCGTGTTCAGCACATTTGGTTATTAGAAGAAAGTTGATTGCTGCTGACTCTTTCAGTGCCAGTACAGCCAGAAAAGCTCTACTTTATTATGCCTCCAGCAAGCTTAGAAAAGTTACTTCTGAGTGTTTTCCTATTTTTGGTGTCACATAATGACATGCAGCTTATTCACATTGCTGTCCTCCAGCGGGGTTAGTGCAAAGGCTTTAAAGATATTGGCAGAGTGCCTCCAATTTCCTCTTCTCCCCCTTACACAATTACAGAGCTTTAAATGATAGTCCCTAAATTCACAATTGACTCCTGAGTGAGACAGCAGGATGTGGAGCTATTCCCAAGCACTGATGAGCTCTGAGTGTTGTGCTCCCTGAATCCCCTCTCCTGTACCTGACAGCAAATCAGTATAACCCACCTGGCAGGTAAGGGTTCTCTTTATTATGCAAACTGGTGTTTTTCAATGCTTTTCACTCTGCAGACAAAGAAACAACCTATAGACATTTTAGAAAGCTAAACCCAAAGAATTCTTGGCATTCTGGAACATCCCTGCTTCAGTGATTTCTTTGAATACAATAACTGCCCAAACATGATGAAAAATGTTAATATATTTTCATGATCATTCTTTTGGACATTTTGCACTTCCAAGGAGATCCCAAGATGCAACAATTTTATAGCATGATTTGGTCCCATGTTGACTTTAAGTCCACAAATTCAATAGAACTCCTTTGAGAAATTCTAGCAAAATTTTCTTTAGAAATCATATTTCAAATAGATTGTTCCATTCATGCACTTAGTAGGTAAGCATAAATATGTTGCAAAGGAAGGTGAATGGATTGAGTTTTTAAAATGCTTTTGTAACTCTTTATTTTCCTAGAAGCACTTCAGTCTTGAAATTTGAGGAGGATATCTAAAAAATCACACTGAATATGCTGGAGCAACAAAAAAAAAAAAAAAATTACATATTTCAGAGCAATTTACATTCATTGTGAAAGAGTAGTGAGAGCAGAAGCAAATATCCACGGATCAACAAGTGAGTTTCAGTTTGCATCCAGGGGTGTGTTCCTTTATACAGCACTTAACACGAGCTCCCAGGAAAGCAGAGGGTGAACACTGAGCACATCACAGATGTAAGGGTTTTCAGTGGCACTGGTTGTGCTTCAAAAATACAGATTCCTTTCAGTCAACAGCCAAAAGGAACCACACACCCTCCTTCCTGGAAACAGATAAGGTGCTGGGATAGTAGCAGCTCACTATGCAGAAGCAAATAAAGAAAAGGATTTAAAAAAAAAAAAAAAAAAAACAAAAAAAAGAAAACAAAGAAAAAAAGAAAAAAGACAAACAAAGGCAGTTTAAAACAAGTGGTAACATCACTTTTAATTTCTTTTTATTTTTTTTTTTTGTGTACTGACAGTTTTAAAAATCACTTAAAATCCACATTAAAGTACAGTATGTGGGATTCAAATAAACACAAGTGGCCTACTAATGCACTAACGTGTGTGTAATTATTTTAAAATCTGGTTGCACAACAATGAACTCTGCTTTTCATCTTAATCTCATGGAGGAGAAGAGATTTCTGTGGTCTTGGTAAAATGCAATCCACGCCAGGCTTGGACTAGTCTGGCCACCCAGGTTTGCCTTTTCATATATCTGATAGATGTGTTTTGACAAGTTATATTAAGTACAAAGCAGGCCACCAGAGCAGCATGTGGAGTTGATATAGACAGAGACAGAAAGGCAAATAACAGTATGAACACACTTTTGTAGGCAGTATTTGCCATAACCAAGTATCCCCCCATACATCATATTACCACACTTCATGAAGGAAAAAAAAAGCCAATGTAAGAAACAGGGTTTAAAGGCTTTCAAAAGGCAATATTTTATACAGGATTTACAGTCTTTGCATCTCCCTTATCTGTGTCAGGTTTTTTTTTATTTATTTTTTTTTTAAGATCTGAATTGTTAGCCTTGGTATACCTTTCATTTTACACTGGCTCAGTTAAGGGAAATGTCAGAATTTCCATTCCCACTCCATCCTTCACTTTCTATTAATACCAGTGTATGTTTCATTTAGTCACTCCTCTGAAAACTGGTGCAGAAACTTCATAAGGGGAAAAAAAATGCTGGCACATGCACACCTGAATTGATTGCCCTTTTTTTTCACAACCATCTTGAGTACATCACCGTCATCCTCCAGAGCGCTCCTAAACAAGTTTTGGCAAAAGCAAAAACAAACACTATTTTACAACATCTTTGGATGCACTTCCAAAATGCAAAACTAATTAATCAGTAGTCTCTGAGAGACTCAGCTAAATGTGCCTGCCTCTTTGACACTGATCTCAGCTTTGATGTGAATGTAGAAAGCATGTGAGCAAACCCCCTAAAAGAGGTAATGGGTTTCAATTATTTATTTGTTTGGAAGACGGGGGAGTAGAAGGTTAGCAATAAGTACACAGCTAATCCTGCTTAGGCCCTCCTAACCACCAGGGTTTTTAACTCCCTGCTTCCTTACACTGAGTCTGCACAGGATGCAGCAGGATGCCTTTCTTGGGCTGTCATCGTGCCAAGTTCCTTACAAAGCAGGATATACTTAAAGGACATGTATACTGTCAAGCCACATATAAAGACTGTTATTTTTAATTATTCATTAGCAACACTAGAGAGCTGCTAGCTCAACATATAGGCCTTTCCCCTTGCTTCGTTTAACTGTCATTGGTTTTCAAGTCAAGAGTGTGTCTTCTAAACGTTAGCTAGTCATTAGCATCATATTCTCCAGACACAATATAATCATCCTAATAATTGATTGTAGTGAAGGTAGTCACTTGTATCCCATACAATTCTCAGCCATGAACTTTGTCCTCTGCAGTTTATTATGCACAGAGAAACATCTTGATGTTATAATCTATCTTCCTCACAAATTTACATCAAAGGGCAACAAGCTACATATTGCTCCTTCAAAACATACCACTTGTATGATGCTGTAAAAGCACCTGCTTTTTCTGAAAAGCATGTTATTAGCAAATGTGAAAAAAAAAAAAAAAAAAAAGCACTAAGTGAAAGCCTTCCTCACAGAGATTATGAATGTATGGAGAGAGAAAGAACACAAAATTTTTCTTTGGAAATAAAACCTATTAAAATAAAGCAGAGTGACTTTTGTGTCACAAACAAGGGGGCTATATTGATACGAGACTGATTAAGAGAAGCTGCCTGTAGAAGTAAGAGTAATCTACAATACTTATGTGATAAATACCTTGGGGAAAATGCCCGCTTTCCTTGTTGACTGGATCAATTTAAAATCATTTCATGTTCTTAAATAATTTATAAGTTCTACTGTTTTTCTCTCCCCCTACACAGACCTGTCTAATGCAATATATAGATATTGAAACTTGGAAGTTTTCAAGATGTCTATTTATAAAAGTTTTAAATCTGATTTGCCACACAAATTCTCTAAGCCTAAATATAGTCCTCAAAAGGTGCAAATGAAAAGGGACAAAAAGAAGACACTGAAATATTTATAAAGATGAGGAGAAAAATATCTGTGGTAAACAGTAGCTAATTGTAACCCAAATTTCATCCTCTTCTGCCTCCAGCTCAAAACCAATATGATAACTGACTTCTGGAAGATAAAATAGGAATCTTCTATATTTACTTGATAGATTAGATTCATACATAGAACTCTCATTACAACAGTGATTAGGCACATATATATATATATATATATATCTTAAAAATCTGGGAAGCTTACTCATCTGTACTATATGGATACATTTTTCACCATCTTTAAGTAAAAAAAGGGTTTGCAGGAGTGTTGGACTGGAAAGATCTCAAAGGGGGAAACTATCTTTTCGAAAATTTATCCAGCTCTTATCACAAGATGTAAAAACGATGGAAGTTTTCAGAAAGCAATCAGGTCACATGGTGTCTACAAGCAGAATGTCACTGTTGCCAGTTCAGTGTAATTCTGAAACCAGGATCTCAACATGGTGGACACTGAGGTATGAAAGATGGGACAGTCAGAGTTGAGCCTGCTTAAACAACTTTCCCATAAAATAGGAGACAAGCCAGGAAAACTGGTCATGTTTTCTCTGACAGAATGGAAGGAAATCTGAAATACTGATATCATCAAAAGTATTCATTTACTATGTGTCTCAGATTACATCCTTAACTGGTAACTCAAAGATCACTCCAGCTTTTGCACATGCTCAAAGCCTTAACAAGTTTATAAGCTGTATAATTTCTGAGTTAATCACCAGACACTCCTAACACAGAAAGCATTGCTTTCTCCTGAGGACCCAGCAGTTGTTTTTTTTTGAAGTTGTCATTCAAACCAGATGCCATTCAAGCAAACCTATTCATAATTATTTAAAATCTCTTTTTCCAATTGTAATGACTAGATATTTTTTTTACTTTGTTCTTCAGAAGGATAAATGTCTGTATTAGTTGTTGCACACAACAATACAACTTTAAAAGAGAAGTGGGAAGGCTACTGAACTCAATAAGTAGTAACCTTTTTTACTGTAGTTTTTGTAGTTGAAGGTGCATATGTCTTCCATTAATAAAATACATACTAAAATTTTATGAAAAAAATCAGGATTTTGCAGATAAAGTGATATTGGGTCTACTATGGTGGCAATTTGCACTATGGATTTAAAACATTAGGGTTAGCATTCTGTCTGAGGCATTCTAAATTATTTTGTACTTTTTTCATCTTAGTAAACTTTTGGAAATGTGATCAACTGACATTGTGCTAGAGCCTGGTCTCCATCTCTGTTTCATTAGCTCTAATTCAGATGGAATCTTTGACAGTTCTTTAGCCCTTGGTCACTGAAGACACCTGAAAGACAGTCAATTTTCTAGACCTGGCAGTAGAACTAACTTCTACATCTTCTTCTATACCCTTAGAGTCTCCTCTCTCCTGTGGGAGTTTCATATAAGAAAGTACATTTCCTAATTCCATTTCAAGGTGCTGTATCAATTCTTTTTCAGTGAACATCTTGTCAGCTTGACCAATTCACCATTCCTTGCTACTCATGCAAGCCTCAAAAATGCATGCAGCACACTGAACATTCCCCTGTGTGACCATGGTTGGCCTTTGCTAACTGGTAAGTAGGTTATTATTTACATCTGATGAATGATTAAGTGCTCTGTAACAATGCAAAGAAATTTGGCCTGTGTGGTCCAGCTGCTAGCTGAATTCAATTGCTTCTACTTGAGCTTGGTATGTGGAATATTTAGTAGTCTTCAGCATAAAAATCTTTGCTCAGGCAGGAAATGTAAATATTTTCCTATTCCTTACAAGAGGAAAAGGTCAAGTTTTGCTAAATTGCCCATATTATATTTCTCAATATTATAAATTTTATCAAAAGCTCAAATTTTTTGTTGTAATAGGAATATTCATTTATGCACAATAAATATATTTAGTAAGTGACTGTCTAGCATAATAATCCTCTTGCTTTTTACTTTTGTCACAGTGTATAGTGTTTCACAGCGTGAACAGCAATAATGGTCATGTGTTCATAAGAGTAGATTCATTTTGGCAAGCCTTGTTAGTTGACAGGTATGTAATACACTTGCCTTGCGGCTTTGAGACCAGGTTTCAAATACAGCCCTCACTGCAGTGACTGAAAATCATTCAGATCTCATAACTGCACCAAGTGACAAGTAATGTGAATTCAGTCAGTATGTGTATGGGACCTGATGTACACTAGCCAGTCAAAAGTGCTTCCCTTTATTCAGTGCACTGCTATCTCTGACCATCAGAAGACACTTAAGGCAAGGGATTAAGGCCAGCAACACATATCTATCTTTCCAAATATATTCATATCTTTCCAACAAGACGTTTATGTGCCCAGCAGCTGTTTCTGTAGCTTTTGTACTCAGTGTCCACTAAAGGAACTCAAGTCCCTCACACATACAATAAGGGCACTGTACTAATTGTCAACATTAACTGCCAAAAGCAGCAATTCTATCAAGTTGATGTTGAGTCAGGCATGGACTTGTCCTGATTGGGTTACTTTTTAACGCTGCTGGACACCTCTCACTGCAATGTTTTCACTGCTCACCAAAGAGTGCCAAACGTTGGCATCTCATTCATGCTTGTCATTGCCATGATATCACACATTAGGCTGTAAGAGGAAACAAGGTCTCACCTTATTATGTCACATACAAGGAATATGACAGTCATATGAACTCATGGCCAGAAAAGGAAAATGGAGTTTATGTCCAGCAGCTAGTGATCCTGCAGGCTCTAGGTAAGATATTTAATTCCTCTTTTTGTCCCATCTTTATCCACTGGAAAATAAAATTATTAAGAATAACAATATGTGTGCCAGACACTTTGAGACATACCACTGGTTTACAATTTTTTTATCCATGGGCACAATGTACAGAATATGCACTTATGTTTATTTTGTTATAAGCATCTCAATGCCCATTTTATTCCCCCATTTTTTTTATTTTTTTTTAAGGAAAAAAACATCATTAAATGGGGTGTTTTCCAACTCAGAAGATAAACTCATGTTTTCCCTTGGTGGCATGGTGAGTAGCATGGATGAAGCATATTGCTCCTAGCTGTAACATGGTCATATCAACTGTAGTAGAGGATACTGAAATGCCTGGAGGGAGAGCTCTCATTGCATCAGCAAAGAAGAAGGAAGCTACAGGAAAGAAAGGTGGAATTTGACTGTTCTCAGACTTTTACTCTCCTCTCCTTCACTACCTTACTTTAAAGCTTTCTTACTCAGATGGTATATTCTTTTTTTCTAATTCAGGTCTGACCTTTGAGGTTTTCAAGCCTTTCTGAGTCCTGCCACATCTGTTTCCTTTCTATTTATTACACATATTCTTTCTTCTTTCTTTTTTTTTTCCCTCACCCTTGCATCAGTTTTCATACTTACAGACTGAGACCTTCAAGATGTTTTCTTCCCTTCCTCCACCCCAACTCTCTGTGAGCTCTCTGAATCCCAAGGAAACACGAGGTCGGGTCATTAAAGCTCTGCCCCAAGGTTTCCCACTTTACCTCATAGTATCTCAGTGGTCTCTGTGCTGTTTGCAGCTCCTCCCAATTAATTATCATATGCTGATGTCAGTCACACACTGGAAGTGGCCACAGCATTTGAGGGGTGCTATTTTTATTCCCCATTATCTCTCAGGCTGTCTCCTCCACAGTCAAAATCACAATCCCAACTCTTCCTTGACATGTTTCTCAATGAAAAAACTAAATAATCTGTAAAATATATCATCTAGTGTGATTACACTTTTAAGATTAATGATTAGTTGGTGTTAGTATCATTGACATTACTGTTAGTAACTTGACTACTATATCCTTTAGACTAAATCAAGATAAAACAGACTTTCCTCTGAGAAAGTTGTACAGAAGGGAAAAGCATGACTTTCAAGTAAAAATATGCTGTAGCACAGTCACCCCCTTTCCATGCTTTGTCATTCAAGCCAGAATTTTGGGAAACCGTAGGATGTCTATTCCTCACACTGATAACTGTAAGCACTTGAGAATTGTGTGTGTGCTCATTGCTACCTGTAAAAAGTCTGCTTTAAATTACTTCTAACAGTCCTGTGTCCTTTTCTTTTTATCTAAAATCACTCCAGTGATCATTACAGAAAAATCATTTTCTTCCTTAAGTCAGTAATGTTAATGAATTTCTCAATGCAGTTTTGAACCTCACCAGCATAAGCCAGGGGAGCTCACTGAAACACAGTGACATTATTTACAGCAGCTGAAGATTTGGGGCTTGGGCCAGTGTAATGATCTTGTTTCATCAAGCTAATTACTATGGAAACAAACACAATAAATATGAATAACATTCACAGCAATATGAATAAGAACATACTGTAACTTTTAATGTTGAATTATAACTGATTAAGAAGGTAGAAAATATTAGATATTCATGCATCTCAGGTCACCTGCATAGAAGTTTAGGTTCATATCAAAACTGTGAAGAGCATGAATCTCTAATTTGTATTATTTATAGCATACAGGACTGAATTCATGCTGTTGGTCTCATCTGCCTTGAAGCTTCTTTCTAGCAGCTTACCCACAAAAGATCCTTTGCATACAAGTTTGAGAACTTCATAGCTCAAAATGTACATAGTAGAGCAATTAACTTGGATAAATGTCTTGTGAGGGATCTTCAAATTTTCAACATACCTTCAAATGTTAGAATAAATATCCTGTGAACAAATATTTGAGAAAAGCCTTTGATTCTGATGGTGGGTAGATTCCAGAAAAATGTGAAAAGAAAATGTAACTTGAGACATTTTCTTTGTTCATTTTCTTTTGCAGATTTGACACCTCTGACATTATAAATCAATAATAGAATAATTGTAAAAATCAAGCATAGATTTATATATGAAAGTTTCCCAAAGATTTAATGTCCATTTTTTTTACCAGCAGTACATTTCAATAACAGGCCACTTAAAAAAAATGGCTACCACTTAAATCAAGAATCAATTAGAAACATTAATAAAAAAGGCCTGTTAACTTCCATTAGACCCTAAATGAGCTTTTTAATCTCCATTAATCATGCAGTTGTTAATCATTGTTTTTATCAAGATTGTAAAAAACAAGGATTTTAATTCCTTTCAAATAAATTAAAAATCAGCTTTGTTTAAAAACTACAAGCAAAATGTATATATCCCTTCCAAATGAGGAAGGGAATGGAATTCATGTGTTCAGTCACTTGTACATGGACTGAGGTAAACACTGGTGGAAAACAGAGCAAGCTAATTGGCAACCAGTGCAACATCTTCATCTATAATGGAGACTCAAACCACAAAGCTGTTTAAAAGGCCCTGACTCAAGACTGGGGCCTAAGGAATGTAGAAAATTACCCTGCAGTTTTTTTAAAATATTTTTATTTTCCATGAGGGATAGCTAAAGCATTGGGAACTACGTGGTTCCTTCCTTATTATGTCCTACTATTTCCCTCTAGAAATAATCATAGAATCAGAAGATCATAGGATGGTTTGGGTTGGAAGGAAACCCTAAAGATCATCAAAACCTTAGTGGCTCAGTGAATTTGTCAGATACAACTTGCACTAGCTGTCTGCCCACAGACCTCACAAGTGGGGAGAAGGCTGCTGGAATGTCAGGCAGGTTGAGAAACCATCCCAAGCCCTTCCTTTTCTGGGAATGATGTCACCTATTCTAATAACATTTTCTTTTTTATGTGTTATTATTTATGGTTGGCATTTTTCCCATTAAAAAATAAATAGAAAACGGTGATGGATACAGTAGGCAAGGAAGTAAATCCCTTTTAACATTTCCTGCATTAATTTTCTGTGTCTCTGATGTCAGAGTGGATAATACAGTGGATCTCTATCATCCACTGTGATACTGGCAGGCTGAGAAGTAGGTAGGTGGGAATGAAAACACCCTGTGGGAATTTGGGGCTTGGTCAGTGAAAAGTGACATAGTACTTGTCTCTTGAAATTTTATGCAGAAAACCATTCAAATTTCAGTTTAATGTCCAATCTTTTACAATACTCACCTAAGCCTGGCCTTTAAGGCTACCCCAACCCCAATTAACACCAGAGGCAGTTCAGAACATAATAACTACACAGCCCAGACATGAAACTTCCACTTTAAAAGGCAGCGGTGAACCTTCCCTCTGTGTGAAATGTTCACACACTCATGAAAACATCAGGCATTTTCTTCTTGCTTGGCTTACAAACATTCTCCCTCTTCCACAAAGGAAGGGGTGCATTGCACAACAGCATCAGAGGGAGCCTGGGGGCAGCAGTGCCAAGTGTTCAGGAATTACCTTGGGGCTCCTCAAGACAGGCCACTGGAGGCGGAGGTGACACAATGAATTCAGAGAAACTGGAGGAGTGCTGGCTGAATAGATTCTTATGCATTCTCTGTATTTAGTAATACCCACATATTGGCATTGACATGAGTTTCAGAGGCAGAAGGGTTGAAATGCAACATGGCATTCATAACGAAGACTGATAGAAGCAAAATAGGAACAATACTAAATGGGACATCATTAAATATTATTATGGGATACAGATAAATTTACTTAGCAGGAAAAAAAAAAAGTTCTCCTAAGAGCTGTATTTCAAAGACTGACATTTCATTGCTTGGCACATTCCAGCAATGACTGAGAACTGAACAAAGACACTGCAGTCTAAGAGGATCAGGGAGCAGAATATTGCACTTTGCTTTTTAATGCGTGAGTTTAGTGTGGGCTGAAGGTAGGAGCTGATAAAGCAAGGAGGTGCTATGCAACCTTCAGTCAAACACCCTCTGTTTCATAACCACCAGAGGCCTTCCCAGGTGCTCCTGGTCTCTCAAAGAACATGGCTATGAGAGGTTGTGTGCAGGAAGAACCAGGTTATTTCTCTGGGGTGCTTACTCTAGCCAGAGCAGAGATCTCCACCCAAGAAATGAAAGTTCCCAACAGCAAAAACCTGAGCCATCTAGATTGTATTGTATTTTTTAGATTTTATGAGTTCATGAAAGAATTTCAGGATTAATCTTTCAGCTGTAGTTAAGACTTGAGGGCAAAGGGGGAGGATGTGCTAAATATAGCAAAACAAAGAGAGATTCCCTCTCCTAGAGTACGAAATCATGAAAATCCCTGCAAAGACTCCATATTCTTCATAGGGTATGCAAAACAGTAGATCTTGGAACACAGACACATTGGTAGAAGTATTGTTACACAAGTGCTAAGCCACTCAGTAACATAGGCCTGATTTTCCATGCAACTCTAGAGCTACCCACTGCCTACATTTATTCAAATGCAGTTGATTTGAACCACAGAGGATTCCTTGTTTCCTCCAATTTAGGACTTGAAACTCAATCACCACCTGAAGCCCATTCTGACCAGCTCCCTCCTTCCTTTCTGGTCCTTTCCTGCCAGCCCTTTAGTTGTGTTTCCCAGGTGCAAGCAGTTGGTCTTCCAGCCATCCTTGTTCACACTGAGTTTTGAACAGCAGCTGTATCTCAAGGTGGAGAGTGTATAAATATGTGTTCTCAAAATATTGTTCAAGGCTTTGCTAAGGTAGTAGTAGCTCTTCCTTAAGGTATGTTGTGATTTAGTATTCGTAGGGCATTCTTCTTAAGCTATTCCATCTTGATGCAGCTGTTTCACCCTTCAGTAGCCTGAAGGCTGGAAAAAACACATCTCATCCTTTATTTTTGATACATCTTGTTGGTGTCATTTACCACACCCTGGTATGTAGTGATTGCTTGGCTTCTGCAAGCTGGGTACAAGCATATTCAACATCCCCTGTCCTATCTGAGTTCTAGAAATTTAAATGCTAATTTAAAGAGTTCTGTATGAAACAGAGGTTGCCTGGCACCTAGGCAATCCTTTACCAGCAAGGTGCTAGGATGTCTCTTCCCTTTGTATCTATCTTTCATTAGTCTAGTTAGAAGATTTATTCTACTGTCCAGTAGTGTGGTGATCTATTTAGTCTTCTCCTGAGGACAAGTGAGTGTTCAGTGGTTTGCCAGCTATTCATTAATATTCAGGAGATGACATCCTATCTCACAGAAACATCATCAGTTTGGAATAGGAAAATGTTTGGTCTAATTTGATAGCAGTTTTCTGTGCTCCTTTTTTCACAGTGGCTCACTCCACTCTTACCTTGCTCTCAGCTGCAGCTATTTGTTCTCGTGCAAAGAGTGGATGGGGCAAAATGCTGTTTGGGATTGTATCAATTCATATGAACCTTCTGCTGAGGTGAACTAATGTTGCAGGCAAGAAGGCAAAAGTAAATAAAGCCTTGCCTCTTTCTTTGGAAAGACCCTGGGAAACAAAAACCAGGAGCCATGGAGAGAGAGCTGTTGGCCCTGGGAAAGGCTGGTATTGAGTTTTTCAGCTCTGTCTTCAGGCATCTTTTGAGAGCAATATCTGAAAATGAGGCAGTTCATTAAAAAATGTCAGAAAATCAGGGTTACAGTGTTGTGGAAACAAAATGGTTATCTTTATTGCAAACCTCTTGATGCAAAAGTGCCAAGAAAATAACTACTCATATAGGTCCAACTGAAATATTTTCTTTTTATACTTGCATTTTATTTCATACCTTACACAGCTCAGTCTTCTAGAATTCATCTGAAATACATCTTTGAGTTTCCCTGTAAGTATTGCCCTTCAACATGAGGTATTTGCAGTGCCTGCAATATGCATCCAGCTTGGGTGAAATTCCGTTTGGAGTTATCCTTATTGTCCAAAAAGGCCACTACACCCAAAACCTGTGTACTTAACATAAAAAGTCAATTATTCCCAGGTTTCTGCTACCCTGGTTTTATATTGCCAAAGGGAATGAAATAGTGCAGCCCAGCTGACTGGTTTTGGTGATGAAGGTCTCGCCCTTGGAAACGATCAACTTTTTGGTCTCCTGAGGAACAGCACTTCCAAGAAATTTACCTGTTATGAAAGCTGCTTGGAATGTTAGATTAATTCTTTTTTCATTGAAGAAGGAAATTTTTTTAAAATTTAATTGTGCATAGATTTTCATTCCATATTTTCCCAAATCCAAGTAATTGTTTCTTCTGTTATTTGAAAAAAATATATAAAAATATGTTCTTCTACCCTGTGCCTTCTCTCTTCTCTCTGCCTTTCTTATGGAGAAAAAAAAAAGAAAGACAGACAAAAATAGTATCTGAAAATGGAGACTTAATTGAAAATTCACTTTATCACTTTAGGAAAGAATCTTTATCCATTTGCAAAAGACCATTTTTGATAATCTGCAAGGGGTACTATGGTGACCACTTATTTTTATCCTGTGAAATAAAAGACAACTCTTTTAGCTCCAGTTCCAGCACTGTACTGTGCCCAAACTGTTTAGCCCACTGACAGATTCAGCAATTCACCATGAGTTACGGCTAAGGGCTTTTTTTCTTTCTTATTCATCAATTATTTCTTATTTTCCTGCCAAAATAAAAAAGCCAAATGCATCCTAAAACAAAAATGTCAGATGTTCCTGCTTAGAGACTGACCTTTGACAAGCAGTGTCTTTGTTCTTGTTTTATTGGGTTTTTTTGTTTTTTTTTTTTGGGTTTTTTGTGAGACAAAATTGGAGAGAAGTGGTTACTTGACTATGGCCAGTAAATTTCTGGTGAATTCAAACAGAAATGTTCTGGCACACTTACATCTTATGCTCTTCAAAATAAAAATACATATAATGAAAACTAATCTTAATATTCAAAAGCAAGAATTTGCTTTCTGTGCCCAAGGTACATTGAAATTATGAGAAAACCACCTCCAGGCACCTTCCCCACCTTTCATACCTGCCCCTCTAAAACACCTTCCGCTGAATTGATGGTCTCTGCAGAACAGTTGTGTGCTTTGAATGGCAGAAGTACAATGTCTTATAAAGTTATAATCAGGCTAGATCTCACTAATCTGGGTTACAGCTCAACTATGAAGGCTCTTTTGAGTAAAATCATTTCTTTATTAATGAGATTCAGCCCAATCTCGCTGATAAAAATTACTTTAAAAGATGTCCCTTTGCTGCTATTCAAATGAATGGGAGAAAACGGTGGGTGTTTTAAGAGCTGTCTTCCTGTCATATCAGGATGGATCTCATTAGTGAAGGGAATGATTTTACCAGGAAAAAGCTTCTACAATGAGAAAACATAGCCTACCACAGATGAGCAAAATTCGAGTCTAAAAGAAAAAAACCTTAAAACTCATCTCTCTTTGCACTCAATAACAGAAGAAAGGACATTTTTCTCTTTTTCTCTCAAAAACAAAGAAGTATTTTTTAAGTTAAACTGGACAGGATATCATTAATAAATGAACTATTTTGCTTAAAAGGACTACCAGAATTATTCTACTGTTCAACCTAGATTAATCAAATCAAACATGATTATGGGGGAAAGGAAGAAACTGTCTTAAAAAATAGACATGGAGGGATTATAATTCATAGATATTTTTAAAGAAGCTGTTATACATTTGCCCAGGTAAACTTTTAAACCAGTGCTTGGAATGACAGATAGATGTGACCAACTACAAGTGACTGACAAAAAAAAAGGAAAAAAAACCCAGTGTTAGGCCAAGTAGAATTTGCAGTAGCCTGGTTATCCTTCTCTTTGGATGATTAGCAGGAAAGGCTACAAGAGCCATATAATTTTAGCCATTCTTGATTCCTCTTGCTATCAAAAGAATGACAGTTTCAGCTTGGTCCTGAACTGCAGTCAGTGTGGGAGTCTGTGCTTTTTCCTTCTCATCCTTTATTGGATAATGAGATTCAGCTAAAATCTTGCAATGGGGTCTCTCAATTAGCATTGTTCTGAATGTAAAAGCCACTGTTGATAAAGATCCTATAGTGAAGGAGTGGACATGGTTATCTTCATCTCTAAAGCACTTCCAGAAAAGAGGAAAATCTGGGAGGGTGCACTGCAGATATACACTTCAGAGCCCTATCTGGACAGGAGCAGGAATTTGGAGAAAACATCAGACCCAGCTCAGAAAATTACCCAAGCCTGGAAACATCTATTTGAACAGAAACTGAGCATAAGAGACTGTGTGTCTTTTACAGACTGTGACTGGCATGGCAGTATTAGACAGAAAACAACAGTGACTGCAAAATCATATTGATAGAGTTGTACAGAGTCTCTGGTTTCCTACTACAGGGCTTTTCTCATATTTTGATGCCTTTATTCTTCTCTCATAGCACTCCTCCACGAAGCAATATAGCCAGCTGCAGATACTTATCTAAGCTGCAAATACAAACCTAGACAGGAATCAGCTTTTGATTTAAATAGCCCTAAATTAATTTGAATCACTGTAAGATTACACACACCTGTGCCCATGGATGGCTTTTTCTGTGCTCTGGCCCTGGAACTTTTGTAGAGATTTCTCAATGACTCAGGGCAGCAGCAGCTCCAGAGGCACGGAAAGATCAGCATGTAAGTCTACGTTCACCAGAACCCAACCTGTGAGATGCTTTAACATTAATTTTCTCATTATCACCTCATAGCAAATATTAATGTAATAAACACTCATGGTTTTTTTCAGTGTGCTAAAAAAATTTCTGATCTGCAGATTACTGAACATACTTGGAATTTAGTATCAGCTAATTGCAAAGAAAAAAAGAAAGTGGAAAAACTAGATCTTGAGTGAGGCATGTTCTAATTTTTTTTTTTTTTTTTTTTTCATTCAAAGACTGTCAGATTCTCTGACATATCTACAGGCTGGAATTTCAGCACACCTTAATATATACAGTAGTCATAGATTTACAGTCACAAATTAACTCAGTAACATACTTTACAATGGTTATAGTTAAATTTATTTTTATCTCTTTCACATAAATGCACACATTCAAACACACAAAAACACACCAGTTCATACTATGTGAAAATCTATAGGGATCTTTTATTTTAGCCCACATTGAGGTGGGCTGGATTTTTCATCATTCACATTTTTATATATTCTGAACATGTTAAAACAAATCTGTCCATGTCAAAAAAGTGAATGCCATGGACTTTATCTTTCCAGATGAGAAAGCTGCTCTGAGGTCTGACTGCAGCTATCTGAAATGAAAACACTGTAGGTGTTTCCCACATTAAATGTTCAGCTTGAAGCTAGCAGTTAAGCATGTCACATTATTACATGCATAATAATATGATGAGCTGAAATGACAGAATGCCAGCTTCCCACCAAAAATTAAAGCAACAAACACTGACTTCCTCCAAGGATACCAACTACAACTTTGCACAGTGGCTTTGGGAAATGAAAGCATGTGTTACACAGGTGAAAGGACATGGCAATGGAAATATATGGGAACCCAGGTGGCTGCAGAACAGATGTGCTTCTCTGGTGCTCTCAAGTGCTACCAGGCCAAGCAAACTATCTGAAATGCACATCGTGGATTAGGAACACACCAAGTTTTAAATAGTGCAGCAAGTATAAAGAATAAATAGGAATAGCAAAGTCTGTTTAAAATGGTTAGTTTAATCTCCTTCCACTGAATTGAAATTTAATGTACTCTTGATTGGGTCTTGATATTTGCTGAAGAACAGCCAGGTATGTTTGATGCATTAGAAGGTGACCTTTTGGGCAGTCTTAGCACTCACTCCTTCCAAGGAATTTTGGATCTGTTCAATGCTCACATGTACAGTCTCACAGGATTTATCAAGTTTTAAAAAGACATAATTTAATTAGGTTAATATTTTATTTATGTTACAACTTCCCCCTAGTCATGTCTAACAGAGGTTCTGCTTACAATCTTGCCAAATACCAAAGAACAAATCAACAGAACCTAAATATACTTTTTAAAGAGATGTTATTTGGATAAGATTTACATTTAAAAGTATAAATTTGCATTTCTCTCTATCCACCCAAATATCAGCTTATTAAAAATAAAAGTTTCCAAGAAATCTTTAGGAAGAAAAACTTTTCTTTTATTTTTAAAATGAATTAAACACTTTTGCTGGTGCATATTTTATATAATTTTGCTGCAATACATCCTAATTTTAGTTATCATAGAACTGCAAATTTTTTTTCTTCTCAAAGTAGAAATGGGACATTGTTTGTAAACAAGCAATCCCACAAAATAAATACATTCTTACTAAAAGCTGAAAACAACCAAATCTCATAAAAAAGATTAGTCACCAGTCAGAGGTCTTTCTACATCACATACATGAGTGTTAATTGGAGCAAAAAATCACCCCAAAAATCCGTATAAATCTACTCTAGTACATGGTTGTAGTACTTAGCACTGATTCTCAAGAGTGAATCTCAGGTGTTCCAGTCCTGTCATGATGTCACAGGACTTCATCCTATGGCTAGTGGATGTAATATACTCAGGTAAGTGTTTGCTTTCCAGAAGATAGAGAATACTCCAGAGTAAAAGGGGGTAGTAAAATGTTTTTGGTATTCCTATGAAACTAACACACATTGGCCTCTTCCATGTTATCTATGTTGCTATAAGTAATAAATCAGTAATAAGTAATAGTCTTATAAAATAATGTATTCCGTGACAGTTTTGGCATTTTATTGGTCAAATATAAACGATAAAATAGTGTTTTCTTTTCCTTAACAGCAAACAAAGAAAAAGACATGTGATTCTTGCTTTTTTGCAACAATTAAAATACAAGGTAACCAAAATTCAACAAGACCAAGGGAACAGCCCACATGCTTCTTTATTGCTCTTAGAACAGAGCTCTTTGCTATGCCAAACTCCTTTGCTCTGTGTTATGGGCCCTTAGATGACCAGGATCCTGTTTTCATTTCACACACCCCTGATTTAAAGCACTGAAAATCTGGTATGTCTGTATTCTGGCAAACTACAGTGAAATGCAAGTTCCAACCTCAAGCATTTCCTTGGAAAACACCATGCCAAAGATCAGCCTCTGTCAGCAGAAGCAGTGCAGCTTCCACTATTTTTTTCACTGGCACAGAAGTGTTGTCATGCAGCAGAATGCTGCCCTATTCAGAAATTTATGTGCCAGAGTGCTCACCCTGGCTGGACTTATATCCCTGTTAGGTCATTCATAGGTGTTTCCCCCTAGGAGTACCCAGCCTGGGCACTGTTTGTGCACCCACTGCACAGCCCAGTCACTACAGAGGTAAACACAGTGCAAAGTGCCACCCTCAGTGGGGGCTTCCTAGCATAATACCAGATTTTCAGTCCTGGCAATGCTCCTTTACCACTTTCCTTTTGATGCTGCTGTCTCCAACTCTTTCTCCTTTTTTTTGTTCAAAGGACAATCATGGATAGTCACAGCCTCCATGGAAGCTTCTCTGGCAAGTACCTTCTAGAATATTTAGTGTCTTAGAACAAGACTTGCTTTCCTTCTCCAAGGGGATGAGCTGCTGTGAACACTTTAGTTGTCTCCAGCCATGCCAGAGAGGATACATCAGGGCACATTTTGTCTAGAATACACTTGAAAGCAACACAGACACCAGTGCAAAACTTCCAGCATTCCCTCCTGCCCTCCTGTACACTGAGGGGATACTCCAGAGGGTATAGATACTCCAAGGGAAAAAACGTTTAACTGTTTGGTAAGATGATTGCTGTCAGAGGTCCTATAATGAGACAAATGGACATAGCTATTTTATCCTCTCTGGCTCATTTTTTAATTTGTGGATTCTCAGATGGGTTGCTAATTTCTGCTCTGGTTTTCAACTTCTAGGAGCTGTCTAGATGCAGCATCGAGCACACCTCTTTGCAATAGCCTCATTTCTAATGTAATCAGAGCAAGTTCACACATAACAGAAATGCCTGCACCTGTTCTAAATGCAAGTGAAAAAAAATAGCTTGGTTGACAAGAAGCTACACATGACCCAGGAATGTGTGTTTGCAGCCCAGAAATCCAACTGTATCCTGGTCTGCATCCCAAGCAGTGTGGCCAGCCAGACAAGGGAAGTGATTCTGTCCTCCTGCTTGCTGTGGTGAGACCACACCCACAGTTCTGCATCCTCAGCACAGGAAGGAGTGGAGAGATGGAGGGATGGACATAGAGGGATGGAGCACCTCTCCTGGGAGGAAAAAGCTGAGAAAGTTGGGGTTGCTCATCCTGGAGAAGGCTCTGGGAAAACCTTTTAGCACTTTCCAGATTAAAAGAGAGCTGGACATGGACTTTTCATAAGAGCATATAGTGATCGGACAAGGAAGGATGGCTTTAACTGAAAGAGAGTAGATTCAGACTGCTGTGAGTTTGTGCTAGAAAAAGCTAAGAATAGTGTTTGAACCACTGCCATAAGAAGAAGCAAAGAACCAAACAGAACATTATTAAAATGTCAGTGTTCATATCTGTTCTCAATAGCTATGCACAACACCCCTGCTTCTTCACAAAAAGGAGCTGGAAGGTCACTGTCATTTCTGGTCTTGAAGACATGTGTCACTCATTTCCAGCCTCTTCTGATATTTGACAGTATGGACCTGCCTGGAGCACAGCAAGAATAAAGGATGACACAGCTCACTGAGCAAAATTTCATTAACAATTTTCCTCCTACTCAAATAAGAGTTCACCCCTGACCCTAAAATGTAGAGCTTGCTACAGAAGAGGCACTTGCAAGGGCTTCAGTTAATGCAATCCAGCTTTTGAAAAAGCCAGGTCTCTGTTTTGGAGGAATGCTTGAATTTATAACAATCTTTGATAAAATACTGCATAATCTGCCAGAGAAGAAATGGGCTGCTTCAGCAGAGTAGGTCATGTTTTTCATTGTCTAGTCTTATCTGAGTTTATTGCACCAAGTGAAGCCAAAAGCATAGGTTTTCAGTGAAAACCACTGCATGTCTATCAGCTATATTTGTGTATTCATATTCATGTCATAATTAATAGTTCACTCAAAATTTGCAGATTAGATGCTGTATTGCATTTTGGTAAAACAGGAAAATCCATTAATAGTTTAATTGCTAGCTTGTCCAGGATATTCTATGTGGCACTAAAAACTGATTCTTTTACTGTAACATGACCTCTTCAAATGCTACAGTTGGTAGTTGATACACAACACAGATTTTTCTTCATGACAAACAATGTTGCTTGGGTCAAGTAGCTTCTAGATTCATCAAAATTGTTTGTATGTTAAGAACTATATATGACTGTCTATATAGCCTAATCCATGATGTGTTATAACATATGACATGATAATTGATGTTTCATATTCTTACTAAGACATAGGATTAATTTTCAGTTGGGTGAAATCATGACACTTGTCCAAACCCATAAATATTTGATTTAAATAGTAAAGTCTCCCAACCTTAATATTTCTACATTTGGGGAAATTTTGGGTTTGAACTTTGTGGATTAAACCAGCCTCTCATAAATGTCACTGCTTGCAAAGGTAATGTATTTTATTCCACCTGCCAAGACACAAACTAAGATGATTCTAAAGCATTGGTGTGGCAAAGAATGTTGTACCAGCAGACAGAGTTCTTCTGTACAGTTAAACATCTCCAGAAAACAAAGTCCTGTCACAAAGCTTTAGAGTTTCCACTCTGTAAAAAAAAAGATTATTTTTTGTGATGGTCTAACCAGTTCTAAAGAAACATTTCATAAAAGCATAGAATATCCTGAGTTGGAAGGGACTCATCAGGATTATCAAAGTTTAACTCCTGGCCCTGCACAGAACAATCCTCAAAAGTCACATCATGTATCTGCATTGTTCAAACACTTGAACTCTGTCAGGCTTGGTGCTCTGACCTCTGCCCCAGGGAGCCTGTTCCAGCCCAACCACCCTCTGGGAGAAGAACCTTTTTCTATTATCCAACCTAAACCTCCCCTGACACAACTCCAGGCCATTCCCTTGGGTCCTGTCACTGTCACCACAGAGCAGAGATCAGTGCCTGCCCCTCCTCTTCCCCCCATGAGGAAGTTGTAGCTGCAGTGAGGTCTCCCCTCAGTCTCCTCCAGGCTGAACAGACCAAGTGACCTCAGCTGCTCCTCACACAGCTTCCCCTCAAGGCCCTTCACCATCCTCACTGCCTTCCTTTGGACATTCTCTAATAGCTTTGCATCCTTCTTGTACTGTGGCACCCAAAACTGCCCCAGCACTGGAGGTGAGGCTGCCCCACAGCAGAGCAGAGCAGGACAATCCCTCCCTTGCCCCACTGGTGATGCTGTCCCTGATGCCCCCAGGACAGGGTTGGCCCTCCTGGCTGCCAGGGCTCTGCTGACTCATATCCAACTTTCTGTCAACAAGAAACCCCAGTTCCCCTTCCCCAGCACTGGTCTCCAGCCTCTTGTTCCCCAGCCAGTACCAGCAGCAGAATCCAGCACTTGTCTGTGTCAGATTTCATTCAGCTGGTGACTGACCAGCCCTCTGACCTGCTGAGGTCTCTCTGAAAGGTCTCCCTGCCTTTGAGGGAGTCAACAACTCCCCTCAATTTTGTATCATGTGCAAAATTAGTGCACCTTGGAGTTTGGCATCCAGGTCGTTTATGAAGATGTTGTAGAGCACAGGGCTGAGGATGGAGCCCTGTGGAACCCACTAGGGACAGGTCCCCAGGCTGATGTCACCCCAGTCACCACAACCCTTTGTACTGACCTGTGGGCCAATTGCTCACACATCCCATGATGTGTTTATCCAGCTGTGTGCTGGACATTTTGTCCAGAAGGATCTTGTCAGAGACAGTATCAAAGGATTTACTGAAATCTAAAAAATTATATCTACTAGGTTCTATTGATGAAACAGTTGGGTTACTTTGTCATAAAAGGAAATTAGGTTTGACAAACAAGACTTTCCTCATGAAGCCATGCTGGCTGTGAGAAATAACTGTGTTGTCCTCCAGATGTTTTCCAGTAACTCACAGGTATTCCTTATGGCAGGAGATGGTAATATCAGCCATTCCTTGAGAGAAAAAAAAAGCTTAGTATTACTTTAATATTTGGTTTAAATTTAAAATACAGTCTAAAGACAGTTGTGGTGTGGGAGTACAGTCATTTTAAGCAAGGACTGTCTTATGTTGTTCTTGATTGTAATGCTCTTAGTAACTGAGAGGAGAGAGCAGCGACTGATAAATAATCAATATCTGCAAGACTATATAAATAAAGCAGAATATTAAGATGAAAGAACTCAAGAATCAAAAGAGATTTTAATATAATTCCCAAGGAATTAGATATTTCCTTTGTTGACAGACCTTTTTTAGAAATCTACCATCATCTTTCTAACCAATACTTACAGATATTAAGAGCTGCTCCAGCAGCAAGCAATTGAAAGAATCTGACCAAGGTTTGGTTTCTCTTAGTGTTATTTCTAAATATTAGCGATAGGGATATTAATTTAATTCTAAATTTCAGTTTTCCAGTAAAGACCATATTAATGTAGAGAGTGCATAGGAGTCTTAAAGTATGAGATAAGGCTGCATGGGGGAGATCTGTTCAATGTGGGCGACCTGTCTCCCAAATTCAGTTCTTATACTTCATCTTTTAATTTATTCAGAACGCCTTTGCAATTCACACCCTTAATCTTCTCTTGTATAAATCACACTGGCCCTCCTTATTCCTTTGGTAACATCATACTGGTGCCCAGAAGTGAGACAATAGTGCATCTTTTATCATCTCAATGTACTGCACAAAATTTGCTCTTTGAATTAAAACTTAGCCCAATGAGTGCAAAAGCCAACAGCTGCAGGGGTTATATTTCTCTTGCCTTAGTAAATAGGGCTTAGGAAAGCTTTGAACTTCACAGAGACAGATAAAGAATGTAAAGGAACTCATTATGGAAAACAGATCTCTAAAAAGTTACACAAAAGGTATCAATACAGTTACACCAAGTCTCTATTCCCTTAAAAAACATTTATAGAGAATATAGAATTCATCATTTTCCCTCCATTCTTAATTAAAATGGCAGTGTTAAAACCAGAAAGGCACATCTATAGTTTCTTTAACCTAACCTAAAAATTATATCTGCAGCTCTGAATGTGGGTAAAAATCTCAATCATTCCCAAGGAAACTATGGCTGTATTCCCCTGGCTGCTGGTCACTCTTTCCTCATGACCAGAAGGTTGATGAGCCCTTCTCAGTGCCTGTCTGCAGTCTCCAGTATAGATTTACTGCTCCATTACAGAGTGTAACTTCAATATCCATGGCATTTAGTGAGGCTGTTAAACTGTAGAACTGGCCCTTAATTGCATTAGCCAACAAAAAGGAGATCTTTGGAAGACTGGCTTACAAAGAATTTGGATCCAGAACACTCCTATAGGACTCCATGCCTCCCATATTGCCCTCTATCTTTTCTCCTATTTACTGTGCTTTATAAAGCTTATTGTTTACCTGGGAAGAAAATTCAGTCAGAACCATGAAATACAAGTAATCATCAATGTTTGCCAATAACCAAAGGGTAGTATATAAGGTATTAGCTGCAGAACATCAGTTACTAAATACCTGGAGAGTGGCCAGTCTGGCTGCAAGTATGTATTCCTTTTCTCCCCTGCTGTCATTTATGTCAATCTTGAATAGATTCTGTTTTACTATGCAGTGGATTACACCCAGAGCTTATGGACATGAATATGGGTTGCTTGATTTGCTCTCTCTGATCATGCTCCAGTGGTATTAACACTTAGGGTCAATCTGGATTATCCCATGTTTAAAAGATGGCAATTAAGCACTTCAATTCTTAATTTCTGAGAATTTTTTATTGCTTATATGAGGAGCTAAAGGAATTGCTCATGCAGACTTACTTTGCCAATTTCTTGCTGCTGGTGGGCTTGGTAGTGGTAAGGGGAAAAAGAAATAAGATTGCTGCACAAGTATTCTCCCTTGAATCTGAACAAGTTCCAAGGAACTTAAAGGTTGAATGGGTGATTTCACTTTTCAGAGACATTTTCTCCTTCTGTGTTGAGACTCCACAGTCAAAATTAGATAAGATGCAAACCTAAAGCAAAGTCTGGAGCTCAAATTTTACCAGTTTTGTGTTTAGAAAAGAGCCTGGTTTGTCATCACAGGAGGTAAGGGTGACTGAATGTGAAACCGTCTGGGATACCACCAAGTGAGAAGGAACTTGGGACCCACTTCCAAGCTGGAAGAAAAATGCAAAGAAAAGCAAAAGGCTATCTTTAGCATGCCAAGTACATTAGATGAAAAGATGAGATCATCTGAAAGGTAAAGGAGACTTTCCTCTAAAATATATGTCTCTGATGTCATGAAGTAGCTGGTGTGAAAACTTGCTTGATATGTAGTAGCTCAGATATTTTTGCTCACTATTTATTTTTATCCTCAGTATGTTAACTAGGAAGACAGTGTCAGAGCTACACAAAATGAAGGCACTTTGAGTAAGAAAAAATAATATGAAAAAGCATAGAAATTATTGTGAGAAAGAGTTTATTTAAAATGTTGCTAAATCCCCATTCTAAATACACTGGTTTAGAACTCAGGTCCAATCAGGATTGAATACAGCAGCTTCAAGGGCCTTGAAAAAAGTGGGTGGAGGAAATGTGAAAGCAAAATGTCTATTTAGACTCATTGTGTGTGACCTTTCCTAGGACCAGGCTATGAATTCCAAGTTTGACCATAGTCTTCTGTGCTTTTTTGAAGGCAGGGATTTTTATCTATAGAAAGAACTTTACGATATAACCAAGTAGAATAGAGTACATATTTTCCTCTGTATTAAGAACAACATAAATCAATGATTTTAAAGACTACATTATTCTTTTCTCAAGTGGAAAAATGCGTGACCAGATAGCAGCTACATGTCAGTACCAATGTTAAATTTAGCTTTCCAAAATTAGTTTCCCAAACTCTCTGACAGTATGAAAGAAATACAAACTACCCAAGGTTGAAAATAACCCACACAATCATAGGATTCCAAGAGGCCATAGTGCCTACAAGTACTCTTAGCCATGAAGGTGTTAATCAGTGTATATACTGTCTCATCTGCATCTAAGAAGCTCAGCAATTAAAATTAGAACTTTTATGTCTGATCCCCAGCTTGCTACTATTCAAAGCTCCTATCTGCATACACTGGGGATGGAAAAGGCCTTTTGAAAGTAAATAATTGGAAAAATTAGAGGGATTTTCGAAGATTGCAGAGCTTCCCTTTAGGACCAGTCCAGGAGCCCTGTCCTTCTGTCAAAGTACAAATTACCCCCATATGGTGATGACCGTTCTCTCAACTGTAATTTATTTATTATGCAGAGTGCCGAACACCAAATGGTGAAAGCACGGCAGCAGAACAATGAAACAGGCTTGGGAAGCTAATAAGTGTCCAATCAATGAGAACCTAATGAACTATAACATGTAATACTTTATAAGGCATTCAAATTAAAAAGGGGAAAGAAATCAACAATGATGCAACATCAATTTACTTATTCAAAGTCTAATAAAACAAAATAAGCATCATTCTCCAAAAATACAGTCATAACTGACATTTGGGGAGGGGGAATGAGTGGAAGATAGGATCAAGCCAAAATTCCTTTAAGAACTAAATTGGTATTAACCAACTGTCCTTATTTAATGTAAGCTCTTGGCACCAAAATCTTCTGGTGAGGTAGTAAAAAATCGTAGGGTTTTTTTTCTCCACTACACAACCTTTTCCCCTCTATCATAAAAGTCTTATTTTACTGAGAATTCCACTACCATGTATGGAGAGAAAAAAAAAAATAAATCCTGAATCTGATTGTGTAGAAATAGTAATAATTAATAGATAATGGACAAGGTCATCCCAGGAAGCTGCTCTATCTTTCCTAAGCAGCCATAAGCAGAACATCTTCTGCACAGAGCTGTTTTCACTTAAAGACTGGGAGGAAGCTATTAACTCCTTCCCCAAAATGAGGAGGTGACAGCAGGGATCCAGGTATCCTGTCTGACAACAGAGCACTTCACTGGCTTTTGTGTCTGCTGGGCTGCTCAGTCAAGAATCTCTGTTCTTCAGTCTTCTTCCACTGAGACACCCATCTTTAAATGAGAAATTTCAATTAATGTGTCTCTGAATTATTGTTTCTGTGTATTTTTTTTTTTTAAAGCTTCTTGTGGGCTTTTTTTGTGGTCCTTGTTGGTTTAGGATTTTTGTATTTTAAGTACCCTTAATCCATCTTATATTGGCTTCTGTTGCCTTCCCTGACAGAAAAGGTGCCAACAAGATGGTTCATTCTTGACTCAGCCAGCTACACATATTAGCAATTCTCACAGCAGTTGCCAAGTATAACTGTACATCCTCCTCTTTGAGAGTGGCTGTAGTTTTCTTTTTCCACAGCAGTTGACATTAAGTGTCTTCTGTGTTTCCTGCTGCTCCTGTTCGCATGTGATAGTGGTTAGTGTCAGCTTCACTATCTCTCCATTTCTTCTTCTGTGGGAGTCTCTTACCTCTTATAATTTTCTCCATTAAAAAGAATAAAATAAATCCCTATTTTCTTTTATAATTCTGTGCTTAAATTTGAATAAAGGCATTTTGGCCTGTGGATTTCTGCTTCCTCCTTTGCCACTGATATTGTGGCCTTTTGCACTGGTCACAGAATGAAGTCTCTGGGTTGCACTGCAGGACCACTGTCTGTGGCACAGGGCTGTTTATGAAAGAAAAACCCGAATTATGTGTGACTTCAAACATATGGTCATAAAAGGTTTTGATGCTGTCTATCCCCAGATGGGCAAAGCAGCACTATTCATAACAGTCATGCATTTCTGAGAGTTTTCTTATCCTGTGCTAGTACAAAACCAATAGCAAATGACCCCTGTGCAGTTTTCAGAGCTGCAATGTGTCTGTGTCCTTCTCTTCAGGACCACAGTAACTGGAGTGGAAAACTTCTGGGAAATAGAAGTAAACCTCTGTGTTGTGAGACAAACCCCTCTTTCATAAGGGAAAGCAGACAAAAATGGATATTGTATGCATTCACCTGGACAACCATTCAAACAGGTGGATTCAAAGAAGGGTGCTCAGCACATTAGGAACACTGTATGTAACTGACAAACAAATGACTTAAAAGTCTGGCTAAGGAGCTCACATCAGTGAAATGTCCAGTAGCCCAAGAAAAACTTTTGAGAGATCTGATCAGTCTTTCCCAGCCTTTCTTATATTCATATAGAAGGATGCAAATGCATTAAATTGGAGTCTGACTGTTAGGAAGTAATTATTTAGATTTTTATTTTTTTTTTACATTTTTGTGTTATTTGTTGTCTCACAGATCTTTCTTTTTCTTTCTCACACCTCATACTTTAGCATGACAGCCAAAAAATCCAGAAGAAAAACCCAAAACATGACAGAACTGCTTTTTTTCCCAAATTACCATCACACAGTACAGACATGGAGAAGCAGTGAACAGCTATTGCAGTGCAGATAATACAGAAAAGCTCTTCTTAGAACAATATGAGCAGTACTCCCATACTCAGAACGTGAGATGTCAGTGAGACTTAATGCCCATCACATCTTCCTCATCCCCTGGTGTTTCACTACTGGGCTGACCCAGAAGGTGCACTCAGGAGGTCAAGGGGGAAGGCAAAGCAAAGAAGATTGCAACACATCCAGTTTAAAGAGAGCATTATCAAACTAAGTTGTCATCTTTAACTGCCCTTCAGGGACTGTAGTGGAATCTCAGTCCCTTTTTAGTGAATGGAAGCTTTGCCTGTCACATTAAAAACAAGAAAGTACTTTTGACTGTTTGACTTGGCTCTTTTTTTCTCTATTGCTATTATTATTGCTTTAAAGTGTGCCACAGCATATAGGGTTAATGATATAAAATCTCCACATAATGAGATAAAACTGATACAGAAATAGTGTCTCCTTACTGTAGGAGGAATCTGCAATCAGGACTTCCAAGCACATGCAAAAAATAACTCTTGGAACAGTCTTCTTGTCTTCCAGTAGACTTGGCAAGAAAGACAAGCCATATGTGAAGTCAGCCATATATCAGTTATGTGGTCTTAGATATTTGCAGTAAAACAAAGGACTTTGCTGTCAGCCCTCCTGATTTCATGAAGCCTTTACAGCTCACAGCAATGTCCTCTATCAAAAGCCACAAAGTTATCCTTAGACATGTGCATTTCTTAGAGAAAATATTCTCTGAAATAGCTATTTATGATTAATTCCATCAGGGAAAGGGAAAGACATGAAAGGACCTAATACAATCAGTTTCAGCCATGCTGAATGCATCTAGATATAACGAGTGTAAAAACAATTAACAAGAAAAGCAGTAATACTGAGGGGGTGGGGGAGAGTGAAGGAGTTAAATGCACACATGCACAAGACAGTAAGACCAAGAAGAAAATCTTTGTGACAGCTATGTGGATGCCCTGGTAAATTAAGTGGAACTAAGACTTCATCCCGAAATTCCTCCTGGCCATTTATTTAGACATTATTAACTGGCAGTTTCATACAGGGATTGTGTTAGGAGTGGGTTCAAAGAAAGAATTTTATAACAGGGCTTCCTTTCCCAGCTAATTCTGGGTGGACAGCCTGCACATGAGGAACCAAAAGGAAGGCTGGGGAATAGTTCAGGGTGAGCCATGAAGCGAGGTCAGGAGCTAATGAATAGCTCACACCCCAGACGTGCAAAACCATGTGGATGAGAACAGCCCTATGTGTGTGATTACTCACACATGTGCAGGTCAGTGTGTGCTCCAGCTCAGGAAGGGAACTGGTAGTTTTATTTGATGTAGTGGTAAAAGGAGTCAGGGAAGGGATTTTAGAAGTGAAGTAAGGTGATTATGGCAGTGTTTTTCAGAGCTAGCCTTAAAGAAAAGGCTTATGAGAAAGGAATTGTTACAAAAAAAAAATAGAGTTTATTATACAAAACAGCAATAGCTTTACAAAATGCTTGTGTGAATTTCAGGACTATAATGGCAAATTCTGGTTTTTTAGTCAAATTTTATTAACTATTACATTATAAAAACAGTAAAACTCAATGGACAGATTAACATTTCTCTTCACTTTGAATTACCTTCTTATAGGGCACTTTTTGTGCACACTCTAAGCTTTTTCATTGTTTGAGCTTTTTAGGTCCAAGAAAGTGAGGCAGTTCAGCTTACTCTGTGTTTTGTCTCACTGGAATTAGCAGTTACAATGATGTATGCACTTAAGGACCTTGCCATGTCTTGCAGGTTGCTTTTTTTTTTTTTTTTTCCTTTATAAAATTTAAGAAGGAAAAAGCTCTAAAAGTGACTCCCATCTGATTCTAATTTTTTATCCCTCCATATGAGATCTTTGAAAATAATCTCTTTAATCAGATTATGGATTCAGATATTGGTGAGATATTTGCTTTACAATGGGTATCTCTTACTAATGTCCTGCTCAGTATTATGCTGTTTCTGCAGGTTCAGTACATAAAGCCTTAGGGCTCTTATTCAGGGATACTGCTACGGCTAAGTTTAAAATTTATATCTCTAGACAGGGCAACAAATTCTATTATACAAATATTTGAAGCTATCACAAGAAGAGGAATACTATAAATTAATCTTTCACTCAGAAGTTGCACTTGCAGCTCTTTTCACTTAATTTTCATTATTTTACCACTAGGGAACAGTTTCAAGGAATTATACAAACCATAATATTAAAAATGAACCCTGGAAGCCCACCTCAATAAATATCATTTAACATTCATTGTTGTAGAAATATGTAACAGACAAGACAAGACTTTATATTTTACTTCTCATGAAGGTATGAAAATATTAGCAAATGTTCAGCTCTCTCATAATATTATGGGTCAGATCCAAGCAGAGTGGAGAGGTCAGTACTCCATCATCACAGCTTTAAATCATTAAGGGCTGTAGGGCATAATAGCCTGTGAGGAGGCTTGGTGAAAAGATGGGAAGGAAACCTGGAAAAGGTTAATTACGGCACACACACCACTTGACAGTTCCTTTTCAATCTGGTTCAGCTCAGCTGCCAGTGCCATTGTGTGCTCAGCACAAAGATCCTGCTTGCTGCCACACTGCTTTCCCTCAGCCCAAGGCTGGGACATGGTTTGCCCACAGGAACACATCCCAAATCCAGGTGTGGCGTGTTTTCCAAGGGGTGCACCTGTTTTAATGTGGATCTGGTCCCAGAGCTTCCTGTCTGAAACCTTAACAGCCAGAAACTCATTTACAGTTTGGGTTGTGTTCATTAGAAAGCCCCAGGATCTTTCTTGGTGGGGTGGGGGGAGCAGGATAGGGGAAGAAGCGCACACAAAACAAAAACTTAAGCCTGTGACCAATTGCCTGAAAGGATGTGAGCAATTCTGATCCGCTTAATTGAATGTGGGCTCAAATTAAAAAGAGTAATTGCCTTCAAAACTTTGCATTGCAGATTGCTGGACTCTTTTAAACATCAAATGAAATCCTTCAGCCACATGTGTCAGTGGTGCTGCTTTCAGGAACTCAAATGCATCATACCGATGATTTTATTTACATGATGAATTTTCTTGAAAAAGGTGGCCTGATTTGGCTGGAAATTTCAAATCAAGGCCATGCCTTCTAACTGCTGACAGCTTCCCAAGCATTTCCTGATCAGAAGACCTGAAAATAGTACGTTATTTTTTGATGTAAAAATTACTGGGTTTTGTATTTGAAGCCAAGGCTGTATATTTTTACACAAATGTTCCACTGATTTTGGGAAGAGCTTTAGTTGAGCAAAGCCATACCTGTATTAAACATTAATAGCTAAGGAGCAGACAGTCAAGGAAGTCTCCCATGAAAATACAGAGCTCAGTTATGAGGCCTTTTTAAATAAAAATCTTGAATTAGATTGCTTTGTCTACACACTGACATTGCCATTTATTCTTTATATCAAAGCAACATCCACAACTTCTAATCTCATTGTGCTATGCACAAAAACACTGAACAAAAGAATTGTCTTACCTCTCAAAATACTTTACTGCAAAAGCAACAAAGACCCTTTGTTTGCTATTTAGGCAAGATTGGTGGACATCATCTCTGAGCAGAAGCTCTGAGAATCAGCCTTTTCTATTCTTTTCCAAATTTGTATATGCATATTTTCATATGAGTCTGCTACAGCAGAAGGACTCTTAAAGAAAAGAATCAAGCAGAGCAAAAGGAAAATATTACATTATATTAATAACAAATGGAGTGCACAATGCATTCCACATACAAAGGTTACCCATTTGTGGAGTTGGAAGCCAAGGGCATTTTAAAACTTAAAGAGCCCTTAAATAAACATATTGGTTTAAGTACAAGGCAAATATTCTTAGCTCAGCAGGTAGTTGGTATCTAAATCACATTCAGACTTCACATAAATACACATGTCAAAGCATTTATCTAGTAATAAAAAAACAACTCTTAAGGAATGCAGTTCAGATAGGGAAGTGTCAGTTATTTTGCACATTTCCTATTTCCAGCTCATTAGTTTCAGCTTTTGACAGGGGTGGAGCTGAAAGAAATCCTGTAGAGGTTTTTCTCTCCTCCCAATTTCACATGAATAAACAGAGGGAGGGAGTCCCCTGCCTGTCTGCCAGACTCTTATCTATCATATTTAGATGCTAGATGCTGTCAGATTTTAGATAGTGATGCCTGTAGGTATTGCCAGTTACTGAGAAATTAAACTTGGAATAGAAGGTAGTCCTTTCCTTTCCCAAACTGACTGCTTTAGGAGGAGGCTTGGACATCCTTCAAAAATGTTGATGTCCAGACAAAGGTGACAGGATTATATTTCTGTCATTCATTACTTGCACCTGATTTTCT
The DNA here is from genome assembly GCF_029582105.1 of Oenanthe melanoleuca. NCBI lineage: Eukaryota > Metazoa > Chordata > Aves > Passeriformes > Muscicapidae > Oenanthe > Oenanthe melanoleuca. The sequence goes on from NC_079339.1 coordinate 48,151,062, forward strand.
GTTTCCTCACTCTGTCCTTGGTGTCTCAGCAGCACTCCATCTGCATATTTCCTTTCACCTACATTCTTACACTCCTCTCAAATCCAGATCCTCCCACTCCAGAAGCTGTAGGTGTAGATTTACACTGCTGATTTTTGTTTAAACTCTCCTCATTTAAGATATCTTGAGTATTAGAAATTCTTAGAAATTCAGCATTTTTGTTATTAGACACATTTTTCCTTCATTTCTCCCAAAATATATTTCAGGAAATGAAGATCTTCCTCTAGGGACAAGAGGCAATGAACATAGGAGAGATTTCTATACAATTCTAGTTCTTGGAAAATGTCCCTATGATCACTAACAAACAGGTCAGCAATTACCACCCTTGTGGTAGAAGTGACACCTCTGTAAAATGGCACAAGATAACCACGTGGACACACTTATCCCTCCCAGAGATAAAGCATAGCCAACCATCAGGAACTGCCAAATGGAAGTGTGTGTGCAGCCAGCTATTCATTTCAGCTGAAGGTTGGTAACTCCATCTGACAGAGATAACTCCTCAAGATGATCTGGCTGCATTACCCCAGCATACAGTCTAAACACTTTGGTGAAGTCTTTAAATGATGCAGCTTAATATCATACCCACCTAGCTTATTATTTCTTTCCTCATCTTACCTACATAGGTTCTGTTCCAATTCTTTTTTATTACAATCCTTTCAAATAACCCCTAAAACTAAAATAAGATGTGTGTACATATTTATGTGTGCATGTCTATGTGTGGATATTTATGTGTAGGCGCCTGTGTGTTTGGGTTAGAGAGGGTAAAGACAAAATCTTTCCAAAGATATCTCTTTGAATCAGTGAGATCTCAAATGTCACTTTACACATCTGGGAACATCCACACATTTGGATCATCCTTTGAAAAAAACTCGATGCAGATCTTGAGGTGCTTTTACTGCACTATACAGGAAATATTGCAGCAAAAGCATTTTCATTTGAGGGTCAGATGGAGACTCAGTTTGGTTTCTATCACCTTCCAGACTGGTTCATGTAATTCTGTTCGTAAAGTTTTAAATCTATTTACCACATAGGCATTGTGGGTGTAAATAATGACATTTGTCACCTAATCTTTAGGATGAAACTTCAGCCTGCATTAAGTTTTAAACAGCAGCAACCAAGGCCACAACCTGCATGATTTTTCTTTCAAGTCAAATCTCAAATTTATTGTGTGGCACCATCATAAAGGGGTGTAGCTTCCTCCCAGCCTTTTGAGCAGTTACCAAGTATGGCAGCTCTGCAGATCTGAAGATGCTCTATGAATTCTCTCTTTCATGCACCCAGGAGATCAGGAGTCTTCCCATTGTGGCTGATGAGCCATTTTAGTGTGCATGAATGTAGAAATAGACCCAAAAGTAGATCTATTCTTAAAAAAGGAAAGTTTTGGTGATGTAAATTTCTTTTTAGTTTGGAGTAAAGCATGGACAGAAGCTCATCAGTCATACAAGATCATCATTAGGGACTTTTCACAAGATCATGCAATGACAGGACAAGAGGAAATGGCTTTGAACAGAAGGAGGGTAGATTTAGGTTAGATATAAGAAAGAAATCCCTCACTTTGAGAGTGGTACCAGTTTCCCAGAGAAGCTGTGAATGTCCCATCCCTGGAAGTGTTGAAGGCCAGCCTGGATGGGACTTTGGGCAACCCGGGCTGGTGGAAGATGTCTCTGCCTGTCCCGTGGGGATTGGAACAAGATTAAGAATACTAAAAAAGTTGGATACATAAATTATTTGGTGCCTTCCCTGTTTTGAGTTTTCAACTGTACTGCTCAGATTGGGGAAACTAACAGTGGCTAATAGGAGAGTAAGTCACCCATACATGACTAAAATTTAGTTTAGAGCCCATGAGACATCAAGATGAGCCATGTCTTTCAGGTGTTTGAGCACCGAGTTGGATGAAGATGCTGACCTAACTGTAGCAGAAATATAATCCTGCCACTGTTGATCATTTTTCACACATTCCCAGTCGGTTGTTTCACATGCAACTGGAAAGAGTTATTGTTTTTCTCCATTTTTTCCCCTTCTGTTAGCCAAAATAGTGAAACCATAGCATCAGCGTTGTTTGAAAATATATTTATGTTTGTTTTCCCTATAAAAAGAGATAATAATGTTATGTTCCAATAATATTAAGTTGCAATGTTATTTGCAAGATTGCAGAGCTTTTAATTTTCTGATTATTTCCACAGTGGGAGTTTCAGCTCAATTTCAACCAAGACACTTCTATCTGTTTCAGTTATTTTTTTATTACAGCTAGAAGCAACAATAATTGCCTTTAGTGTATGAAAACATGACTGAGGAGACAATTGTTGTCCCTAAAGAGTAAAATCATCAGCATACATTTTTGATGTAAAATTTTTGTAAATTAATTGCAATATCCTATAAATATTATATTTACAAAAATTGTGTTGTATGCTGTCTTCAAAGAAACAATCTTTTTTCTTTTTTTTTTTTTTTGTAAACTATGCTTCATACACACTGCATTTCCTGAGGCAGAAAACAAAAACATGAAACAAAATATTAGCCTTCTACTTTTGTAATTTTACATTCTACTATTTTTTTTTCCAGCTCTAGGTTTGGAGGTTTTTTAATATAATTCTGGAAGTATACAGGAAAAAAAAATCAGTAACATTCTCAGTAATCAAGCCCCATCTTCAGTGTTTTACTATTCAGGTGATAAAAACCCTCATAAATATATATCTCAAGTGTTAAGGCAGTGGATTTGCATATAATTTTGTCATTAATCAAGAAAATAATTCAAAATATTTAATATTTTATGAAATATCTTTTCCATAATTTCTATTAAAATTGTAACACAAAATTTTCTCTATTATTTTCTCTAATAAAAAGAAATTCAACTTGAAGTATTTCAATCCAGTTATATCTTGGAAAAATTATCTATCAAGACTTCTAATAGGAATTATCCTCTACAGCCACTGCATAGAGGAACCTGAACTGACTGTCCAAGAACAGGAACTACAGTTGTTATAAGCCTCTGAAATAACTTGGGTTGATGCCAACATTAATAAATGCCATTAACATTACCCTGTTTTCCATTTCTCCTGTTAGAAAATTAATAAGTCAGCTTTTTGCTGTGGGAAAAAAAAAAAAAAACAACAACAAAAAAAAAACCAAACAAAGAAGCAGAACCACAAACAAATACAAACAACTGGATTTTGGGTTTAATCAGACTGGTATTTCTTCTGTTGTGTTAGCTCTCAGTGTGGTGTATCCTGTGTAACCCAGGTGTACAGAAATTTCAAATGATTGATGAGCACACAGGACATGTACTCAAGGCACACAAATTATGTCCTTTTCCTGTCCCTGCATTTGAATGTAGAATGAAAAGAATATTTTGGATAAATAAGCTCAGAGGTTTTTTGAAGGAGATCAGCAGTGTTACAACTAACATCAAGAATGGTGATGAGTTACCATAGATATTTCAGCAGATTTCCTCCAGTCAGAATGGTGGTGTTTGCTTTTGAGCAGGCAGAATATTGTACTTATATCAAATAGTGCTAGCAAATTTGCTGCTAGAAAAAGAACTTGCAGAAAACCTAGGAAAAATTCATTATTTGAAAGTCATACTTTCATAAGAAAATCTGATCTCCAGAGATGATTAAGGATCACAAACTACCAGAAATATCTGAGGACATAATTTCATATGTCTTTGACAACTTCAGAGCAGGTCAGCCTGTGATTATTTACTTATTTGTTTATTTTTGAAGCCACAGTAGCAGAAGATGCCTTTCTGAGCTAGTGATAGCATTTTCTGACATGCCTCTGGAGACTGGTGTGATACAAGGACTCCAGCTCACCTGCCAGCACTGGAGGGAAGGTGGGTGTCCTCTGGGGCACAGAAACTCATCTCCAAGTAATACAAATGAGTAACAGTGCCCTTCCCTGACAAAATACCATTGCAAACAAACACTCAACATATTTACCAACTCTATGGATTAACCATTAATAGACTGATTAGCCAATAGGTACTGAATCATTTTCAGAAAAGGATCATTGTATAGGATTTGGAAAATACTGCTGGCTTCCAATCTCATCCACTATAAATGTAGCACTGTACTTCAGTTCCAATAAACTCTGTATAGAATTTTAGCCCAAGAAGTAGCTCATATCTATATAATCTATATCTATAACTATGTCAACTGTATATATATATATATATATATATGAAATTAAGTAGGAAGAGGAATAGTAGTTGAACCTTAAGTGATTGTGCATCATCATATTTGAGCATTTAAATTTTTTTACCACCAGGAATATGAAAGGGTTAAACAGCAGCAGATTTCCTGTGCTAGATAACATAATGAAAAACATTCAGGGTGCTTTTTGAGAACAAGAGACTCATGGATGGCAATTTTTAGTATTATTTTTTCTTATTTTTTTTTTGTTGTGTTTGGTTTTTTTTGTTGTGTGTTTTTTTTTTTTTTGTTTTGTTTTTTTTTTTTTGTTTTTCACAAGGAAAATGTAGGCAAGACAGACTTTGCTGTAATTCGTCCTAATTGCTCTAATGCATTTTATTTTATTTTAGTGGTCTCAGTTTATAAAAACAGTTAGCATCAGTTTGTTTTCATATTTAATGGAGATAAACTCATTCTTTTCCTTCTGAAAAACTTCACAATATGGTTGGAAATGTCAGCAATAATTAGACAAAATGTTTGTGAAAACACAAAATAGACACAATACATCTTTTTACAATGGAATCAGTTTGTCTGATTATCTCAAACAATGTACATTTCCAACTGCCCAGGAGGGTCATTAGAGCTTATGAAAATCAAACTCTCTTTTTTCTGCTTCATACATCATGGACAACAATATTGTCTCCAGGATCATTATATATTGCCTGGCCTCATAAATGTATGTTAGAGTTTCTTGAGCTACAATGAACCTGGAGCATGAAATGCATTCAAAAATAGAAACAACAGGGGGAAAGAAAACAGAAAATAATGTTATTAACTAAATAACCGTTACATAGAAATTATAAAAGGAAAGATAACTTCACTGAACACAGTACTCAAGGGACCTTGGTTCAATTCCATCTTCAGACACAGATTTTCAGTACAACACAGGAAAGTCATTTCTACCCTATGCACAATGAGGGCCATTTGTCCTTTAAAGAAATGGTTGTGACAGCACTCCCTTCTGAGCTCCTGTCAAGGTGTGAAGCCTAATTCAGAAGTTTTTGTGATTCCTTTGAGATACACTCAGAGAATAGACAAGAGTACCACTTTACCTTTTTTCCCATTTGAAGAAATGGGGCTAATATTCCCCTACCCTCACTGGAAGTCTTATGGATGAAATTCATTAGTGTGTAAGAGGCATTCAGATTTCATGATGACAAAGGCCATTTAGTGAGTAAATATCTGGATGGAGTAAGAGGAATTAAGGTATCACTTTACATCAAAAATACTTTAATACAAAAAACAATGGAAGTCTGATAAGTTTATCATATGATCAATTATTATCCTGAAGAACTATTTCAAAAATAACTTTTACACCTGTTTAGTTTGTTCCTTGTAAAGTGTTGCAATATATTTGTTCTGCTCTGTAGTTTAAGCACCTTGCTTTTTCTCAGTGATCATGGGTTTTCAGTCTTCACTTGTCTCCTTCAGATTCAGCAACACTGTCACCCAGCAGGAATGATGCTGCTTTACTTTGAACAGGTCCCAATATACCAGCTGCCAAAGTTACCAAGGAAAAATTGAAATTTACAGCAAAACTGCAAAAAAATGCAACACTTTCATTAAAAATTTGATGTTAGAACCTTTTAACTTTTCAAGATTTTTACCTGTATCTGGAAAATGTGGTTAAAAAAGCAAAAGCATTACAGAAGTAATTGCTATAATCAAATCAAGTTTCTCTTCTGTAGTAATAGTACATATATGCTCTTGTAAATACAAGCAAATGCTTACCAATAATGAACTCTCTGTGTTGGCTGCAATGTTCTAGCTTAAAGTAGACATGAGGATTACAACTATTTTTAAATTACATGAAGAAATTAATAAATTAATTCCTTCTGGTACTTCAAATTTGCAATGAAGCAATTCCTTTCAGCCAAGCCATCAGTACAATATACTGGATCACATTTTCATTGCTGGTGAATGCAGTGCATTTCCCCTGTCTCTGCAGGTATTCTATCACTGCTCAGGGGTAGAGATACACTATCAGAGCAGGTTTATCAGAAGCAGGGGACCAAGGTCTCTCCATCCTGCTCAGACTGACTGCTGCCTAGGCCTTCCATGGCATGTGAGAAGGGAGAAGTTCCTCAGCCTTCCAGTTGCAATATGGTCTAATAACTCCAGAATAAAATTACAAAGCTCCATCATCATCCTAAGACACAGGGTTTGTTGTTAATTGGCAGAAAACAAAGCATAGAAACACTGAACATAGAATCAGAATCACAGAATTCTGGGCAGCCTGTTCTAGAGCCCAACCACCCTCTGGGAGAAGAACCTTTTCTAAATCCAACCTAAACCTTCCAGACATAGCTCCAAATCATTCCCTCAGGTCCTGTCACTGTCACACAGAGCAGAGATCAGTGGCTGTCCCTCCTCTTCCCCTCTTGAGGAAGTTGTGACTGCAATGAGATCTCCCTCAGCCTTATCACCTCCAGGCAGGCTGAACAGACCAAGTGACCTCAGCCACTCCTCATATTGCCTCCCCTCAATGCCCTTCACCCTTTTTCTTGCCTTCCTTTGGATATTCTCCAGTAGTTTAACATCTTTCTTATATTTCTTATATTCCAAAGCTGCATACATTATTCAAGGCAAAGCCATAATCATATTTATCTTTAGCTTATTTTTCTTTTTAATGTAGCTTTTCTCCTCCAGAAATTGCTGAGGACTTCTTTTAGTCCAGTAATTCTTAGACAGTGACACAACTCCATCAGTGTCACATGTTCAAACTTTATTTTGCTTCTATGCCCATATATTTCTTGTCCAATAAAATGAAGATTAATTGCCAGAATAGGCACAGATTTTGCACGTTGGAGAAGCAGTGGAATCACAATTTTCTCTCTTGTGTCTCTGATGACACAATGCAGCACAGAAAGCAAAGCCCAAAAACGAACCACATTGGGACCTGAAAGTTCTGTAAAAAACATTTGCAGACTCATCATTGAAATAAAGATTTGATAAATAATCAATCAACAGCTCAAATTCATTAGAAATAAAAGGCCACATTTGGGCCAAGACAGAGATCCACACATGAGGCTTCCACATGGTAAATAGTCAACATTTGCAGATGCACACCAGAGCAAATGTTGGAAGAAACACCAGCAGGGAGGGCTGGCCATTATCATTGGTCTCTGGGACAGACTGCAACAATAACAAATGACACAGAGAGATGGGAGATGAATTTTCACTTTGTGTTGGTAGCACAGTGTAAAAGGCATGCTACAAACTCCTGAGAAGCTGATTGTCCTCAGGCCCCTTCTGAAATCTGTGGCTGTCAGGACTCCTGGGCCAGTGTTCTCTGCCAGACAGAGCAGTCTCAGCTCAACACCCTGCTGCTCTGTATCTGTTTTTTGAGAGGGTCAGCCTCAAGAAGCTCAACTGTAATATTTTCTCATCAGCCTAATTTTTCTATGTCATATACCTGCTTCTGATATTTCCCCACTTGTGTTATTTGCTTTCTGAAGCTTCCCTATAAATGGAGTTCAATAAATGGTGTTTGCCATCAGAGCAATTTGGTTCTAGTTCTAATTATGGCAACAAGCTGCTTCCTTAAAACATGTTATGGGTGTTTGATTATTTTAAATTGTTATTTTCCATAATAATTACAGAAATAGTTAATCTTTTCTGAGAAGCCAGCAACTGCAAATTCTCCCCTTTTCAAATGTCTCATTTTCACAGGTGAAATATCAGGTAAAAATCAAATCAAGTTGTAATACAATTCTCTAGAAGCAGATATGTAAGGTAGAACACATTGCCTTCAGATTCCATAGGGTTACACTATTCAGGGGTACTGAACCATATCCCTTAGCATAGATCATAACAAGCCTTATGCTGCACAGCTCAATTGTGAACACAAAACCCCTAAATAAATCAGACAGCAATGGCAACATTACTAATAGGACTATCAGAATCAAAGGAAGCACAGTGATGCATCTGAGAAGAGGCTGTGTTATCATTCTGCATGATTTGTTTATGATATTGGAGAGACTGCTTCTCCCTCCTCCTTTCCCTAGTAACTGCAGATTAAGAATGGGAATGAAAAGGGCAGCACAACTCCAGCAACAGCCTGTACACTGCAATCCTACAATCATAAGAAGTGGTGGCCTGGCACCCTCTGCAAGGCATTTCACTAAACTAACTCACTCTTCATCTTCATTCTTACACAATTGAACATTTGAACTCCTTTCAGGTTTCTGCTGTCATGTATTTCTAGCCCCTGTTCACAGTGATCCCTGAATAGAACACAGCACAGCACACAGAGCAGTTACTAAGACTGCAAACATTCATAGCATCATACTTTTGGCTATATTTTCTCAAAGACCTCTGCCTGTTTTAAGAAGTGATGGAAAATTACTCATATTTATAAAGTGCAAAAAATCGAGTGTTTTCAATAGGGCTTAAGACTCTTTCTCCCCACTAGGACAGTTGTTAAAAATCAAAGAGGAAAAATTTGTGTTGGTGGTGACAAATATTCTATAAGCAATGGGAAGTTCTTTAGTGTTTCCATAATATTTAAAATTAGTTTGAAAAAAACATTAGTATTTTATTTATCTATTGATTAATTTCTTTATTTAGAAATAGTTCTCTAAGGATGGGAGATAAGTTTTATGACCTTGTGGATCTCTTCTGACCTAAATCACTGACATTGTGTCAAATCCTTTCCACTATAAGGCAGAGGCACATTTATCTCATTTACTCATGGAGCTAATTTTTTCAAACATGGAGTTACTCTTTGCAGTAATGAGGACTTAGCCCAATATAATTTGGAAGATAGCGACTCAAATTCTAAAATAAAATATCGACTGCAGATGCAAAACTTTTTTTTTATGCCATATAAATAAAAGCTAGGTAACATTGAGATACTTTTTAATAGGAACTTTCAAAATCCTTTAATTAATCACATCTATCAAATAAAACAGGGTAGAAAAGAAAACTAAAAGAAAAGAATAGGAAAAAAAATCTTAACAGAAGAATGAGGGAGGGAGGGAGGGAGGGAGGGAGAGAAGAAAGAAAGAAAAAGAAAGAAAGAAAGAAAGAAAGAAAGAAAGAAAGAAAGAAAGAAAGAAAGAAAGAAAGAAAGAAAGAAAGAAAGAGAAACTAAACTATAAACCCCCAAAACCTAGAGCTCAGCCAATAAATTTAACACTCTCTCCCAGGAACCAATGTTCCAAGAGTAGTGTAAATTAGGAGTGCACAATAAAAGATGAATGATTTTTCTCCCCCCCAAAAAATCAATAGCTCCCAAACATGTTTCAACCAATCAAGTAAGATTTTGCAATTATGAAACATTTAAAGTAATGCTCAGATCAACAAGATAGTTACAACTGTGGTTTTCTGCACTCCTCTTTCATTTTCTCTTTTTTACATGTCCCTCCCACTTTGCATCAGAACAATTAATATCTTTCCTTCCCTAACAGCTCTCTAGATAATTCACAGAAGCATTTGTCTGTGTGGCCTAGAATTAAACAGAAACTATTAAACAGTCAATTCCTATCTCTTCTGCAGAATTAATGTCATGTTAACTCCTACCATGCCTTGCTGGTCTGTGGTATGTAAATGAGGTTTCTTAAAGAATTTTTAGGGTATTTCTCTCACACCCTCACAGTCTCATGATTTAATCCCAGATGCAGTAAGCCTGTTTTAGTTAAAATATGGGAACTCTTCATTAATCACTAATTTTAGCTTTAGCAATGTTAGTAGTAACCATACAGAAAATACAATACTGTTCATATTACAGCAACTGAGTTGAAGTTTTGTTATTTTTGATACAAGCACCACATTTTATGATTTGGTTTTAAAAACATGCATGAAAGAGACCTGAGGAAAACCTGGCTGTGGGAAGGAGGAGGAGAGGATCAAACTGTGTGACTGAGACTTATGAGCACACTTTGGAGTAATTTCTTACTCCATCCTGTCAATTTTACCAAAACAATGTCCTCTTATTCTTGGAGGCCTCAGCACATGAGCACTCACTCACCTCTCTAAGTAACCATGGTCAGGGTCCCATTATATTCCATTATGATGATTAATAGCCTCCAATGCATTTGTACAAAAGCAGTCCAATGCATTGGGAACACTTTGATCATCATCAGCACACGGCTCATCTCCTGTGGTCACATTAACGACATGACTCCAGCTACCATGCAAAATTGCAGTGCTGGATCAGTGCAGATGTCATCAGATCCCTGTTCATCTCAGAGACTTCATTTTCTTCCCAAAATACAGAGGTGACATCAGAAATTAGCCTGTTGACATTGTTTTATCAGACAGAATCAACCTGGTGAGGGGTCTGATGTGTTGCCCCTCCTGATGTGGCCAGCAAGCTGTGACCACACAGATGTATACTGCAACTGCAGCCACACTCACAAACAAGAGGTTTCAGCACCTCAGCAGGGCAAAGAGGGGACAATGTTCAATTCTATTCTGGTCTGACCAGATTTTAAAGGACCAGGAGGTGCCAGGAGCCATGTGTCACAGTGCTGGTACAGAATCTATGCTCTAACCCTAATATGGCCTCTCCCTTCCATCCCACTGCACCAGGCTTTATACAACTCCCTTTTGTAAAAATGTATGAATTTCTGCTCTCTCTCTATGACAATCGAATTAATAAATCTGCTGTGTGCAGAAGACTGTGATTTCCTCTCCATGGGCTACATTCTGATTCCAGAGCTTCCTCTGGAAAAGGCTAAAGCATTTTCTACTTCTCTTCCCTAGACACAGCCAACACCTCTGTGACCTGTGGTGACCATGAAGCATGGTGTAGGCAGGAGAGAAGAGTGGAAGAAGGAAGATTCCTTCCAACCCAGTCACTTCTAACTGTTGCTGTGTGTATGAAAAAAGGTCATCAGGGCATTTTACCACCCTGCTGCTTTATCAGAAGAAAATTTGAGGTGCTCATGCACAGTCTTTATAAAACAAGAAGGCAGGATGTAACAGTCCAAATAATCTGCTGATCTGGAGGATACCAACCTCCACCTGACAAGTACCTTGGAGAAATATACAGCTCTCAGATTACAGAATCACAGAATCAATTAGGCTGGAAAAGACTTCTGAGATCACTGAGTCCAACCCTTTACCAAACATCACCAAGTAAAAAAGATTGTGGCACTAAGTATAATGTCTGCAGTTTTCTTAAACTTCTCCAGGAACAGTGACTCCACCACCTTCTTGGGCAGTCCATTTCAATGTTTAACCACCCCCTGTGAAGAAATTCTTCCCAATGTCCAACCTGGACCTCCCCTGGGGCAGCTTGAGGCCATTTCCTCTCATCCTGTTTGTTGTTGCCTGGAAGAAGAAACCAACCTCCAACTGGGTACAATTTCAGGCAGTTGTAGAGAATGATAAGGTCACCTCTGAGACTTCTCTTCTGGTTAAACACCTCCAGTTCCCTCAGCTGCTCCTCTCATGAATTACCCTCTTGACCATTCTCCAGCTTTGCTGCCTTTCTCTGGACTCCCTCCAACACCTCCATGTCCTTCCTCAACTGAGGGGCCCAGAACTGGGCCTAATTTATTATCAAAGTGTTACTTGTGACAGAATAAAAAAAACTGTCATCATTATTCCACAGATAGTAAATCAAGACAGGAAAATAAAGCAACTTGATAGAGACCAAAGAGGACATTACTGTCAGAGCCCATATGAGAAGGATTCTCTTTTTTTGGTGCATAGTTTATTCCAAGCTTTGTGCACTCATTATGCACTCCCTGAAATCACTGAGCTGCAGGCAGGCAGATTGCAGGAAAGCAACCATGCATTCAAGCCTATGGAGACAAGTTAGTGCCTCTCAAAAGCCATACTTTGCTGCAGAGAGCACAGAGAGCCAGCAGCAGGGATGGCGCCTTTTACTTTGGTAATAAATGAGCAGAACAAGCCATGTAGAAGTTATCTGTTAGCACTGACAATTTTTAGAGACCATGTAATAGTCTGTAATATATATAAAATTATTGACATCATATGTGTTTATATTTAGGTTAAACAACTATATGGTTTTTATAAGAGAAAACTGTTTCTGGAAACAATAGGCCAAATTGCTTTCCTTGCTAAGAACAATGATGCAATGCTGCCAGTACCAACAGTTATTATTACAGAATCAGCTAACTGAAAACACAAGGTCTTTAACAACTTGTATCTCACAAAGCACTCCAAGGCGTGCGGATCTTCTTTTGCTGTGTTTGCTAGTCAAGATGGGTAAAAGCAGTTTGTATTTTGCATCTGCTCATTATTGCAGTTTTCCCTGTGCATGTTTCCTCCTGTTTTCACTTCTCTTTCATGAGGGCAAGTATACAAAGCCCCAGTTCTTGTGAATTTTTCACTATCAGAACTAATTGATGAAATCAGAGTCAGATGAACAGAGGAAGGCAAATCCTTCTCGGATGTGCAAGGGGTCCAAAGAAAAAGAGAAGGGAACTGAGATGGAAAATACACCCCTGTTAACAGAAATAAGCAAGACTTCCCAAAAATTCCCATGGTCACTGCAGCAATCATATTCTAAACAGTGTCTTGGGCCATCCCATTTAAAAAAATAAAATAAATATGCAACTGTAGAGCAGTTTGCAACAGATTTGCATATTTGAGATTTTTTAATAGCTACCATTATGATGATCAAAATCAATCCATATATGCTGAGACTGGGACTACAAAATAGAGCTAGACAAAGGAGCCTTGCCATTTTCTACTTTGATACAGTTGGAAAACAAAGTCTTCAACTTTTCACCATAGCTGACAGGTTAGAAATTCACCAGATGTGGACAAGATGCAGCATACTGAGAGCATAAATTGATTTTATATTTAGGTTTAAAATGGATCTCATTGTCATGGAAATGTTAACCCCTCAACAGAAAAATCCACTGGATTTTGCAAATGCAAATTTTAAGCTCCCATGCTTGGCACAATAATGAAATATACAGCATTCCTTGTTGTCCTTACCTTTGAACTGCAGGTAACTATACAGCAGTGTTACAGGACAAAGATACACTTGTGAAATATTCACAAGCTGATGTCTTTGCAGCCCCATGGGACCTGTGAAGAGCTCTTTTTTCCCCCACATCTCTCTCTCAGACTTTAAATAATGAGGAGCAGAAAAGGTATGAGACAACATGTCTGTGTGTCTCCTTTGAAATCTTTTCTTACATTACCTTGTTATCTGTGCTCAAGAGCAGCAGGTATTCCAGCAGTTCAGAGTGTATCCACAGAAAAACACCCAGCAAAATAGAGTGCCAGTAGACACCGCTTTCCCTTCCAGGTCCAGTCAGCAAAACACAAAACAGATACATGGAGGGAGTGGTGGCACAGCTGAGTGGGGGGATGTGTGTGTGAAGGGGTGGGAAGGCAGCATTTTGCCAAACCAGTTAGTTAAGAAAATAGATATTTATTATCCATCCTGAAAAAAACAACTCTCTTTCCTAATCCGAGCCCACAAAATGCCTTTGTACAGAAAGTTGTCCAACTGCGTGGATCAAATCCTGACCACCCCAGAAAGGTAAGAGGGCTGGTCACTGCTCTGGTCACAGGGATTTGGATAATACTTTGCAGTTCAGCCCTTGCTGATAGATGCTCAGAAACACTGATACAGGTAGGGATTTGGAGGTTTTACTACAGTTCTGTATTGTGCATCAGGAGACACCACTTTGAACCTGCTATGAGGTATGAACTAACTATGAGGGATTTCACTTGTTTCCACACATCTGAGTCAGTCTTGAGTATGTACAAGTCTAAAGTCAAGCAATTTTTATCAAATGAATCCACCCTGGCATCCATGAATGCAAGTATAGTCCTTTTCCAGAAGAGGCATCGCTTTCTTAATTTCCAGTTCTCTAAGACTTCTAACTAATTTCTTTGTCCTCTCTGCATTTCAAAGATGCTTATATAACAGGTACTTTCCCACACTGGCCTTAAAAGCCCTTATTCTCTTTCTTTCATTATTTCAACAGACTGGTAGTCGTTGCAACACAGGTGACGGTAAATCAAATCAAGTTGAAATGTGGGCCTGACTCATTTTCAGACGATATATGATTTGTTTGCATTACATTATCTTGGAAACCCATAAGCAACGTGTGCTAACTGCATGCCCGCACATGGCAAGAAGATAAATGCTCTTAGTCAGTAATATAAAGTCTAAATAAAATTACAATCAGGTTTGGATATTAGGATAGCTTTGCAACACCCTTGGGGCATTGCTCTTATCATTAGCGTTATTTGCATTAGAGTAGTGTCCAGAGATCCTGCCTGTGATCAGTTTCAAATTGTGCTAGGCTCTGGAAAACGTGGGAAGAGACAAAAGTTTTGAATGCTAAACAGATAATTACAGGCAAAGAGTGGGAGAAATAAAGGATTGTTATCATCACTACGTAGAGCTCTGAGGTGTGGAGATTAAATTTTTGTTACAGGCGCAGAGCAATGTTGGAGTCCAAGTTCACCTTGCATCCAAAGAGTTTGCACACAAGCCCATGTTTAGGTTCCCACTGGCTTTGTGGGAGTGCTGATAAGAGTTGGAAAGGTAGCTTGAGCCTGCCTTTCCCCAGCTACATTGCTACCTGCAGCACGGGCAGCTGGGAACAAGGTTGGCTTGGCTTTCCTGGCCTGAGGCAAGCTCCACATGCTGTCATGCTGTCCTGTGACACCTTCCCAGTGCTGATCCGGCAAGTTTCCCCAGCTCCTTCCCATACAGGATTATAGCCCTGAAGTGTAGGATGGATGGGCAGGTGAGCACAGGAATAGCAAGCTCAAACACCTGAATGACTGCTCAGACAACATGGGGGCGTTTTTTTGGTTTGTTTGTTTGTTTGTGTGTTTATTTGGGGGCAGGGAAGGGTTGTTTGTGGGTTTTATGTGGGTTTAGTTTTTCTCTCCTCTCTGGGAAGACTCTATGTCTTCCTTAAGGTCACCAGAAAGTCAGGGTGCAGGTGGAAATCACCTGACTCCAGCATACAAAATTCATCATTCATCTCTGAAGATCTACTGGAAATGTAGAAGTAACCTGGTAAAAAAAGTGATCTTTCAATCAGTAGTGGAAGAACTCTATTGACCTCCAAGGAAGTTTCTTTTCAAGTAACATTTCAAGGTGTCCTCCATACATGCTTACAAAAATTTTACAACGATTACACAAACACCCTTCACAACGCTGGGCTGATGAAAGAGGGGGTGGATGTTTATGTGCTGCTGTTTCACCCCATGTTGGCAGGGATAAGAAAATTACAAAGTGATAAGAAGAGATGCAAGGGGGAGGAGCAGACATGGGTGCTTGATTATGTACTTAATTAAGCAATGCTGGCCACATCAAATTGTAATGCAGAGTGTGTCTATCTATGGCATGTTTTCAGTCCCAGGCAGTACACTGGCTACCTGTCTCTGAATGGACAGTCAGGGAGATATTTTCAAATGCAGAAATGTTGACTATCCAGGAGAGCTGGATGGTTACCTATTTTTGCCTTTGAAGACTGTATGTGATCAGTTAAGATCACAATCTCACCAAGTGATCCAGTCACTGGCAGAAGTAATTGTGGTTAGATAAATGAGACAGCAGGCAGGAGTAAGGCTTGTAGACCTAGACCTAAAATAAAACTCCTGGCACTCCAGGACAGCAAGTTATTTCATACTGTTTAAGTGTTTTAACAAGAATGTAAACATTTTTGTCTTAAACATGGTAGGAACTTTAGTTATTATTTTTCAAAACTAATGTTATTGTTTTTCTGTAACTTCTACTGTTCTGTCATTCTAGGGGCTCATGTCTAATTCCATATGTAACATGTTTATTACATGTTATATTTTATCTCTTAGATTCTGACACTATCATTTTGTTCTTATTTCAACAAAAGTGTTTTTCTCCTCCTCTCTTTGTCAGAATCTAATGGTTTTCTTTATCACAGTAGAACTTCATAAAGATTCCTCCCTAAAAGACAAAAATGGACCATATGTGACTTCATTTTAATTCAATTTGTATCATAGAATCTAGACCAAACAAAGTAACTTTATAATACTAGAAACTGCCAGAACTGAGATGGGATTTTTTTGTTTTGTTTTGTTTGTTGTATGTTTTTAATATATGGGCATGAAGTCTCAGTAAATCTGAAGCTCATTGGCTTCGTTACCTGTAGCCTTGTGAATACAGAAGGAAACAGTACCAAATGCTCTTGTGATTTCTGATTTTCTTTGGGAATTCACTGTCTCTGTAATCAAGTAGAAATACATAGGAACCATTTCAACTTCCAGGAGACAAAAGTACAATATTGGTAATTTTGTGAGAACTCTACAGATAAAAATTCTACATGGATTTTCCTGGGTTTTGCAAATTTATTAAAAATAGTATAGTCTATACAAAATTAGACAATGAAAATTAAAAGAGGTAGTAATTTATTTGGTCAGTGAAATCATCTAGGAAATACAGGTGTTCTTGTATAATTTTAACTGTGGTATAATATTAAGACACTGAAGGCACCTTGGTATCCAGACTCAGAAAAGGCTCCCACTAGAAATGTGTTCCTTGCATCCCATCCTCTGGAACAAAAGACTTCTTTACCTTTATCATATCCATGTAGCTTTTTGCTGATGGTCAGTCAAGCAAAACTCTAAATATAGAGGTTGGAAAACCCTAATCACCTTTCATATTCATTTTCCACACCTTGCCAACATCTGCATAGCTCAGCAGTGAAGCTACAATCCACCCACAGGTTACAACTTACAGGTCAGGGATGGGAATTCACTTTGAAATGAGCCTACATACATTACTGAGGTGACAGGTATAGCACACAATGATGAACCTTCTGTCAGTCACACAGAGGTCACGCTGGTATCAGTTGCCAACACGTCTTTCTCCCACCTTTAAAAAAAAAGGAAATTAAAAAAAGTCTATGTTTTTTTTCTTCTTGTGGAAAATGGAAACAGAGTTGATGCTGTTCACTAGTGTCAAGTGGCTGAAGATTTAGGGCCCCAGAGCTCAGGAGGTCTCCTTTAACTGTGCTGGCTGTACTCTCTGCAACAACATAAATTGTTGCCTGAACTGAGCCCCTCATAAGCTATTCCAGGAGCAATGATGACAGCCACATTAACGTGAACTGTACTGGAAACAAACATCTCCAACCCAGTGTCAGGAAAGCCAAAATAAGAGCATGGCATTCTCCTGTTTCGTGCCTATTTTTCCCATTATAAAACATGCAAAATAGATCTAGTTTAAAAATTACCACATTAAAAGACTGAAATATTTTTAGTTTTATTAAAGAGGTGTCTGAGTCTCATGTGCAAGAAAGAATAAGCTGTAAAATGAATAAAAAGAAATATCTGAGTTTGCTGAAGGTTCACCTACAATTCTGTAACTTTAGCATTATCATGAACAGATCAGAATACCAAATCTAAGATCAGTACTCATCTCATTATGTTGTCTTTGTCTACTGTTAAAGAAATGCCAGAGCTCATCAGATAACAGCAGAATATTAATATTGCAGAGGTTAAAGATTCATGCTCTCTGTAGTTATCTCAGAGTGGGCTACTTGCTGTAAAATCTTGTTTCAAGGTCCTTAGAGGTTAATAAGATCAGTGCTCTCTGGTCTTTCTGTGAGACCTCAGAAGAATCTTCATATATCCTTCCATTTTCCCAACCTACTGAGGTACTTGAATGTATTTGCTCTGCACAGACAAGGACTGGTTTTTCTAAACAAGGCAGTTTGGATGACATTTTTTTGGTGTCAAAATGAAGTCCTTCTTCCAGTAAAAAAAAAAAAAAAAAAAAAAAAAAAAAGCCCTCAGAACAAAACAAAAAATCAGCCCTAGCATAAAGCAGTGTTAATACACATGAAATAAATTGATTTTGCCAAGGCTAAATTTTTCAAGTGGAGCCTATACTTGAGAACATTCGAGTGCTCTCTTGAGTTATCTCATTGTATCAGTGTTTGCAGGACAGTACCTTGAATTTGTTTCTATCATACAAAGTTGATATAAAAGGAGACAGGATTTAATTGAAACAACTCTGAGAAATCTTTAAAAAATCCTGTATTTTTTATCAGAAAAAAATCCTCTTATGAAAGAAGAATCAAAGAGTATAAGGAACCTTTAGGAGAGATTCTGGTATGAAATGTAACTATAGTCTGTAATAAATGTGATTGCAGTCTATAATAAATAAATGCTTCTTTTATTTTTCTGGGAAATTTTTAGAGGTGGAAGGATTTGCTCATTAAAAATATTTTTCTTTTACTTTGCATATTGGATTTTAGAAATCCATTCATACCATGGATTTGATGAAGACAAGTCATAAGTTTATGCAAAGTCTATAGCTGCAGAAGACCCTGACCTTACAGAGGATCAACTTTTCCAGAGTGTTATTACCAAATTAATACAGTTACTTGAATAATGTATTGCATATGAACACAAACTGTGGAGATCTGCCTGAGGTTGTCAGCCTCCTCTGTATGTCCCCACCTCTCCTTCAGTATATATGCAACTGTCTTACTTGCCCCAGGATTTCAACACAACAGGGATTGTATCCAAAGTTTCTGTATAGAAGAGTCTGAGGCTCGTCCTTCCCACTCAACTTGAGGTGCTAAACTGAGAAGTATCAACATTAATAATGAAAACACTGTATGAAAACAGGGCTATTCATGCCTTTGTACAGATAGACTTTTAAAAAATTATTATCATTATTATTTATTTTTTAATGGGAGGTGTTTAGAAATTCTAAATGAATTTAACTTTTGGGGGCTGGAGGGACTGGGTTTGCATACCATCATACTTTTATTTCTGAAAGGTTTTTTTTCCCTACAACTATTTATCAGGAACATCAGTATACAGAGACAGGGAATAATTTCTGATGCTCATTCAGGGACACCAATACAAGTGCTTTTGTCCTTTCCTGCACCAAATACCATGTTGTCTTTTAGCTTCATGTAGTGGGAAGTCTTGCCAGCCAATTTACTTCAGGTTTTCACTGCCAGGAATGAGTGGTTGAGGGAATGAAAAATTCACCCCAGAAGACTATAGAAAGTAACAATAATTAGGTTGTCCACATCCCCCTTTCAGTGGTCCTTCCCTGTGTCTTAGAGTTTTCCTTTCCTGTGGGAAGGTGACTGCAGCACCCTTGTCATACACAAGGGTGATAGACAAGGGCACAACTGTCAATACCAGTTAGAGTGATGTACATCAGGAACAACCCCACTAAAGTCAAAGGGGTATAGAGGTATAACACTGGGGAGAACGAGCCTGTAGTTAGAGCTCAGTAGGTAGGACTGCAGGAATAAATAATGTTTTCAGACAGACAATTCATTTGTCACGTGACAATAAAAATTACATTTAGAAAAATATTAACTCTCCTTTGTTAATTTGTTAATAACTTGAGAAGCAAAGCTTTAAGCTTTTATTTTAAGCTCAGTGTCCAGTCCAATATTGCAGATTTTGCCACAATTACATGTGAATAAAGTCCATCATATCATCTAAATTTAGCTTTATGAAACTACCATCCTGCTGCCCCATCTCAGCATCCATTAAATTATTGTTCTTTTCCTCCTCCTCGGTTCGCCTAAAGATGCTATTCATTAAAATGTAGAGAATAAAATCTCAATATGTGCATTTTTGCTTATTAGCTGTGCTGGCTGCCTCATCATTTGCCAAAATCATATTTCTTGAACAAGGAGGGCAGAAACAATGTGAAATCAATCTTTTTTGCTTGGCCAGATAAACATAAGACACAATGAGAGAAAGAAAGGCACAGAGAGAGACAGATAGGGAGAAAGAAAATAAAGCAAGAAAACAGCAACACCATCCCAGTGGTGATGGATAACTGAAGTGAACGTGTCAGGATGGTATTATGTAAATTACCAAAGCAGCTGAGCAGTGCACTGATGATTACAGAGGATGTGAACAATGTTGTGGTCCCCAGGTGCCACCATGCCTTGTTATTTTTTCTTCCCTCCAACTACCCTTGGGGTAGATTCTTCCTGACCTGAGTCCTTGAAAAAAATCATCCAAGAAATACGTTCCTGAAAAAAAAAGGTTAGAGGACATCTATGACATTTCACTAAAGCAGTAACTGCACCCTGTGTGTTGCCAGTTTAACATTCTAAAAAGTGTTTTTCCTTACACCTCTGAAGGATTTGACTTATCAAACACTTTAATTACAGAATAGGCTTAAGGTCAAAATAATGTAAAACCAAAAAGGGAAACCAAAGGGTGAGGGACATGCATTCAACATGCATTAAACTATAATTTAAAGTTACTCTGTATTATTATGAAAAGCTTTGTTCCATCTCATTAAACATCCTGTGATTTCTGTGTCTGAATTTGCACAGTATAGTTTGTGTCTGTGGTTTCTGGTGACTCTGCATTTTGTTACTCCTTTTGGGTAGTGTTGATTTAAAGAACTGTTGAGCAAAATTGCAAAGTGATAGTTTGTTAATTTGCCCTCATTTGAAATTTCTCTTCTTTAAGATGAATGTGGGCCCAAACCCAAAGTCCCATAGTCCACTGATAAGCTCATAAATTATTGAGACAAACATCCAGACCCTCTGCAGACTTCTCAGGATTGTACCTTAGGAAACAACAAACCTCCATTGGTTATAGTCTTGCAAAACCCATTGTCAACATGTCAGGAATTTCATCCATGTCAAGAATTTGTTCCTTGCAAATATTGTTAGAAATTAAATAAAGCCTTAGAAAAATACAGAAAATTATTCAGAAAGATTCTTACAGTCCTTAATTATTTTTATCTAATTAATTTGCATTCTTTTTTTCACAAATAGATGAAATTATATTTTCTTATTAGCAACATGCATAGAACATATTTCTACTTGATTGAGGTTGATCTATATTGATTACACAAAGTGCCAATTACAATAATCAAAGTTTCATGGAAGTCAGGATAACCTAACATAGCTCCTCCTGCAGAAAGGGGGTTCCCAAATGCAGAAGAATCCTGTTGTAGCTGCCTGGGATTCTTTGATTTGCAGATCAATTTAGATAACAAAAATTGTTTCATCTCTCCTTGAAATTTGGCAGAGCCATGCAGCCCTCTTAGATCTTTATTTCTGCATAGCATCTATTGTATCAGGTCCAGTCTCATGTCTGAATTCACTGGACTCTGCAATACCAACAATAAATAAGATTCATTAGCCATAATTCCTTCAATAAGAGTTTCTTGGAGTCAGTAATGCAATGTCTGCACAATAGCACACTTTCCAGCTGTGCTCTGGGCAGCCTCATGGGACTAACAGGATAACTTGGTAACTGACACTTGTACAGGTTTAAATTTGAAATTGCATTTAATTTGTATATCATTATGTAATTGAGAACTTGAACCTTTAAGGCAAATATAGCAGTAAATGGGCATTCTGCTAAAAATATTTACAATACAATAATTAATTTAATGGGATTCATGTCTCTAGAGACTAGTAGAAGGCCTTTTTTTGGCAGATTGCATTTGCTCTCTTTACATGTGCACAGGGGGACACTCAGTGTGTGAGGGTACATGTGAGCTGGTAGATGGGCAGAAACATTCACTTCTGGAGAGAAAATTCCCTTTCATGGGACAGGGACAGCATGAGCAAATGTACAGCCCCTCTTGGGTTCAATGGCTCTTGAAGTGCTTTCCAAGGTAGAATTTGTCAGTAAGCACAGTATGACTTCTTTGGGATTCTTTCTTGACTCCTTTTTTTTTTTTGGTTGTTTTTTTTTTTTTTTTTTGAGCCTTTGGAGCTGTCACTGAAAAAGTTTTGTTTAAATTCATGAGAGGAAAAAAATAAACAAACTTGGTAGAAAAGCAAGCCAGATCAACCACATAGAGAAACTGTATCACAGCAAACTTACCTCGGGTGTTGCTGTTAATATACAGTGGTTTGCTACCCCAAGACATCTTAAGAATGCCAAATATAGGAATACATTTCTAATTGAAAAATTACTTGGGAAACTTCTATCAGTTTGGATTTGGATAGATTCTGAGTCTGATGTCTGGTTAGGCTCCTTTTACATTCCTGCACTCAATGATGAATAGTAAAATAAGCTATGATGAAACAATTGCTTCTTTATTGGTTCTCTACAATTTTTAATTCCAGATTTTTTGTATGAATTTAAAAATAGCTCCTATAGAAAGGATATAGAAAGTCTCCTTCATGTGACTTTGCCATTGCTCCATTGTGTAAGATCTCCAAAAACCCTTAAGAACACAAGTCTTGCTAATTGTTAATTGGGACATTCAATGGGACTTGAGCACCCACTTCACTTAATTGCTTTTGAGCAGCCAACACAGCTCTCAGAAGTGGCAGACATTTGTGACCAGATTTACTCCTATATCCTGGGTCCAATTTGTCAAGAGCAAAAGCATCACTTACAAAATGCCATTGACCCTCATTTGTTCTGCTTTTCTGCAGGACCCAGACTACCTATTGCTGGAGTTATTTTGTTCCACTTGGCTTTGTCTTTACAGAAGCAAATAGATACAGAATTTTTTATAATGTTCTATTTCCTTTGTTTTAAACCACTTACTTGAATGTGATTTTTCACTCACAGAAAAAAAAAAAGGTATTTCTGGCAGTGTAATAATAACTTGCATTCGTATTGTACCTTTCATCTCAAGTGATCCCAAAGCACTTTACTAACTTAACAAGCTGAAACACACTATATTAAATACTACACATAGGGATCACTTCACCCACCACTAAAACAACCACTTATGTGGTGAAATGAACCAACTGTTTAAAGGCTCAGTTCTGTGAGGTGTTGAGCTCTATTAGCCTGATACAATGCCCACTGAAGTCAATATAAAGACTCCTAAAGATTTCATTGGGCTCTGAATTAGAATTTATTACAATCTTCCAACAAAGCATTTAGGAACATGCTTAACTTAAGCACTTGAGCAGTTCCATTGACATTAATAGAGCCTGAGGTTGCTTAAAGTTGAGCTTGTGAATTTTTGAAGTAGGGCCAGGTGTCTGAGTGCTGTGCAGTAGAGATTGCAGTGAGTGCATTGATACAGCAGAGAAGCAGAAAACAAGATCTGAAGAACACCCTAACTCATTAAATTCACTGCTGAAATTAGGTAGCACAATTTAAAAACCTTTAGCAAACACATGATCAAGACAACATGAAAGAAGAATTGTTAGTCCACTCCTTGAAACATATTTACATTTACTGCATGCTAGTAAGTTTATATTATTACCTCTTTTTATTACCAGTGCTTTGTTATTTAGAAATTGCAAAATTATGAATTTTTTGTGCTTGCAAATCATTGATTCCTCTTAACATAATCCACTAATTCATTACTTTTCTTCCTGCACTGTTAGCTGGATTAATAAGCATCTGCTACACTAGTTTATTAATTAAAAAATGGTATAAAAGAATAGGCCTATAAGCTGGAGCAAAGCCTCTTGAAAGAACTATAGGAAAGCAACTGGAGGAAAAAAATGTGGCTGCTCTGTTTAGCATTAGGTGGCTCCAAGGATGCTGCTTCTCACTCCCAAAGACAGTAAGGCTTTGTGATACTAGAAAAGATAGTAAGTCCAGGTCAGAGCTGGGACAGTAATAACCCTTCTTCATAACCTGACTGCACCCTTCCATGTTAACATACTGTGAACTGAGCACAAGTGACAAAACCAATCCATCACTGCACCGCCAACACAAAGAAGAATAGAGAGGTTAACAGAAATTGATGACATCCCTGCTCGAATTTTACACTGATTCGGCCAGCTTTACGATTGAAACAGACAAAGATTTATAGTCCAAGCTAGGACGCTGGCTCTCCTTGATTGCCTTGATTTTTTTTTTTATGCGCTTCTGCATATTTATTTCCAAGCTCATCACGGGCTTGTATCATTAGAATGCTGATTTGATTTTACATTCCAAGAGGAGTAGACATTATGCAGCCATTTGCATGATGTGAGAGAAATCACCATAACGGTTTGTGATATCGGCGACCAAAATGATCCGTAATGTTCACCTGCATAAGCAGGATTCTGCAATATTTTTTTTTGAAATTCAGATTTTTTCCTTTTGCTTCTCCCTCTGTGAAAAAAAAAAAAAAATAAATAAAAAGAAGGAATTATTCCATATCCTGTGGATGAGAAATTGTGTTTTGTCATGCCTCCGAGGGTTACAGTGGTATTGAGCTTTTATGAATTCGTTTGATATCAGGGCTGAGCGTTACGAGTTCCAACACAAATTTTTTTCCCCATGACATTATTACTGAAAGCTTTTATCAGTTCATTGTGACAAAAAATTGATTATTATCCTTGACATTTGATGGATAGCTTTCATAAAAGTGCTTTTTTTTTTTTTCTTTAGGTGCTTTTTTGTGTGCATGTGTGTAAGCCTGAAAAGTTTTCTTAGGAAGGTTCTATTTTCTGGAGAGGAAAAAAAATAAAACAACAAAAAACAAGCAACAACCACTTACTCTATGGCATATTCTTTAATCACTGCTATCCATGAGAAAGTTACAAGTTACTACTTAAACACTAGGGAAATATACATTCACATATCTTAGAGATAAATTAGATTAATTACTGATACAGCTGTTCTATAGACACCTGAAAAAAGATTTTGAAGGAGCTGAGACAGAGGCATTGATAGGCACTCTATAGTTAAGGTTAATTTGGGCCTTTGTCTTTGCCACATTCTAATACCTCTTTCTACTTGTTATATTTTAAACAAATGTTCAGCAGGTGTCTGACAGAAGAACAAAGCTGCCTTTAAAGAGTTTAACTCTTGTTTATTGTGTTCTAGCAAAGAGAAGCAATAGGACTTGACTCATTCTGAACTATGCCAGAAGCTGCAGCTAATGGTGATTCAATTACATTCTCACAAATGGGAATATTCACCTCTGTGTGTGCATTAGTGTTGATGGGAGCTCTGTGCTTGCCTTGGGAGGAGATTATACTTTAAGAGAATGTGGCAGAACTGTTTTCTTCTGGAGGAAATGGCTGCTTTCCCTGGTTGCCATTCTCAATGATGGATTCGTCGGAGTCTTCCCAGGGACCCTTGCTGAAACAAAAGGTGGGAGGATAGTGAATTTTAGAGAAATTTGTGAAGACAGAAAGTCAGCCAGAGGCCAGACCAGCCATTTGCTAGAGAAAAGGGTCTTTAGAGAAGATAAGATTAGTTATAGGAACAGATTTTAACCTTTTGGAACAAACGCTGTTAAGTGTCAGATCAATTAAGGAAAAAAAAAAAAATAGAGGAGTTTTCTGAACTGTGTCCCAGTTTCAGACATTTGGTGGTTCTTGAGATCAGGGAAGTCAGCATTAAACAGAAAAAAAGATTATTTAGCCCTACTGTTAATATTGCATAGAAGAAAAATTGATTTCTGGTGATAGACTGGTGTAGGACAGTTGCCATGTGTGAAAGAAAAGGAGAGGTGGCAACAAGAAGCCTTGGTCTGATGTATAACCCCCAATATCTGCCTTGCACTGAGAGAAGTGGTGAAATGGCTGCAGTCTTCTTAATCCTTTCCCCCAGACGTTCCACTTCTCTCCACTCCCAACAAGTCTGTCCTGGGGGCAGGTTCTGGGCCAAGTTTGCCAAATGGGGACAATATAAATGTCAGTAACACTGTAGGAAAGGAATAATTCTCCAGTGTATACTTTGCATCTGTTCTTAGAAGAAGGATGTTGTTTAACACAACAACAACAGAACAGGTTTTCTAACAGTAGCAATAAGAGGAAAGGAAAGGAGCAGCATAACATTTTAGAAAACAAAAACTTTAACTATGTTGAAATACTTCATCCATGTTAAGTTCAGAGGAATAGCAGACTGATGAACTATACTTGGAAAACTGGAAAAAAACCTGGGGTTCTGGAAAAAAAATTGTTCTTGTGCCTCTGCTTAAGGACAAATACTTCAGCAAACTGTCATCTCATTAAATGGATACAGAGCAACTAAGTCAAGGTGATGGGAGATGAAATCAATGAAGAATTAAAATAATGGCACAGTGTCAATCAACATAGGTTAATAAAAAAATTATCAAATAAACTTTCTCTTTTTGATTGAGTTTATGATTTAATTGGCAGAGATTTCTAAAATGAATTTAGTTTCTCTAGGATTTAAAAATAATGCAGGTAAAGAATTCATTAACATTAAAAGCTTTCTAACTTTATAGTTTTTGAAAAAGAATTCTAATGAAAAAATAATTTGTTTGGTTTTTCCTATCGGATTCCATCTTTCTGTCCTGATTCAAGTCATGACCTGAGCAGCACTGAGCAGCACTTGTTAAAATTCACACACACAAAAAAACATGTATGGAGAAAGACAGTTCTGACAAACAACCTAGATATTCAAATGATCTAAACTTGGTAGAATAAGATTTATTTTAAGTTTTCAAACCACAATATTGCACATCTAGCAGTCAAAACTGCAAATCACAATTCCCTTCTGAAAAAGAAACTACTTCTGAAAAGGAGCATCATAAGGAGTTAGAAATTGCCAGGATTCATGTGATATGGAAAAGCATATGATCAGGAAATAAAGAAAGCAAATATGAGTCCTCAGATGTCTGGCCAGAAAGAGTAAGTTGTTGATTAACCAGTGTAATAATTTATTTAAGGATCTCATGGCTCCTCCAGTTTTTGGTGTTTTAAAAAATGAAAAGCTTTGAAAAAGGATGTTCTTTCTTACCACCAGGCCTGTTGCAGGAGATAGGTCATGTTGTTCCCTCCACTGCTGAGTTTAAATTATGTCTGAATTGTCAGCTTCATCAGAATAATATTAAAAATATGTAACTGCCTATGAGCTTCATAAACAAAAAGATTGCATAAACAGAGATGCCCAAATTAGGCACTGAAAACACACAAAAAATACTATTAGAGTACCTAAATGCCAGTTTCAGGGCCAGATGCAAATGTATGCAAGGTCTTTTGAGTATTCTTGTATGTAATGTTGTCACTTTCCAGTTGTATTTCAAAGGACTTTAGTTGTTTATTGTTTCTCCTGGTAGAACATTAGGATTTTATCTGCAGCTTTCAGAGGAGAGAAAAAAGCACGTAGTCTACTACTTTTTCAAGTTTAAAATAATTTTCAGACTCTGAAAACTGAAAGGTACTGCTGTTGAGCATCAAATCTTGGCTCCATTTGCCAGTGCACTCACTACATGTGATTTTTTTATTGGCTGGATTGTCTTTACCTGGTGGCTTAGACCTGGCAAACAGCCAGTGACACCAGTGACTCTCTCCTTCCTTCCCTCTGCTTAGCAGGACTGGGGGAGTAAATAGGATAAGAACCTTCATTTGTGGGGATTGAGACAGTACAATGTCTTACCAGTTACTCTCACTGGCAAAATAGATTCAACTTGAGGGCAATTAATTTATTTTATTTTTTCTTTCCTAATTAAAGTATATTTTGTTAGTGAGAAACACCTTTCCTCCCCCAGCTCTGCCCACAGAGGCAATGCCCTGCAGAACCCCTACTGCTAAAGCCTGGCCACAGACACCTCAAACAACATAATATTACAAAACTAGCCTAACAAGTGGTTTGAAATAATGAATGGGTGACATTTAAGTTGCATGGGGATACTGCTTTCTGTTAATACTGCAGGAAGTACTGTAGTTAACTTTCTGCAGAGCACCCTTTTAATCAAACTTGATGAGCATGATTCTCCCTTTATTTAGATAGTAACTTTACAAACTTAATTTTAAAAAGCTGATTTTAGTTTTGTAAAATAAATTTTTTTTTGATTGTTCATTTGGTTAACTTTAACCTTCTTCTAATGAAATGAAAGATCACATCTTTATTTCATTCTTATCACAAGTACTACATTTGCAGTGAAACTAATAAAACAAACCTTTGTTTTGGTTCCAGATAATATTTTATTTAAACTGCAAAATTGTTGCTGTATGTATTCAAGCAAATATCATAGAACATAATATAAAGTTCTTGTCTGGATCTTCCTGTCAACAATCAATTAGTTGTAAAGAATCTAGTAAGAAACTATTGTAATGTCCATATTAGAAATGTGTGGAGGCTGGAATATCTGCCATATTAGGGTTTTTCAGGAATTCTGAAATTTGTCTGCCAGCAGGAGTGATTTCAAAGAAAGGAAAATGATGGTAGAGCAAAGGAGGGGAACTTTGGGTCAATCAGATATCTTGCTTCAGAAAATTAGAAGGATTTGTTTTGATTTCAATGCCTGAGTCTTTGTTCTATTAGAGCACTTGTCATTCTGTTATGATTATAATTTGGCAAATTATTTCTAATTGAAAAGTCAGCTTCCATGAAGAAATGAAATTTCTAAAATAACCTAAAACTCAGGCATTTAAAAAATGTCAGAAATTTTCTTTAGATTTGCTAAATCCTAGAAATACCAATCCCATTTCACAAAGCTTTTCTGTAGCAACATTTTCCAATGAATTCTAAATCAATCAACTTTTGTCTTAAAGCGTCTAGTCTTACTCTTACAAATTTTTCTATTTTTCCTTGCCAGTTATCATTTTGGTTCATCTTGGAGAGAAATAACTAAGTTTAACAAGTAGATTTTAGATTTAGGCCTAACAATAGAACTGGACACAATATTTAAATTTTTCCCAAATTCAAGTGGGTTTTAAATTAGAAGACAGTTAAACAAAGATTTGAGAGGAATTGGCTAGTAGGATAAATTTAAGCCATATATTGACAAAATGGCATTACTTTACACTTAGTCTGATTTCAGGTCAAAAGCAGGCACAGGTAGGAAGATACCAACAGCCTGAAATATTTGTAGTACTTTCTGTGAGAGGAATAATGGATTTTTTTTCTCATTAATATACGTAAATCAAGTTTAAACTGTGAAGTTGGAGACTATCTGGAGAGAAAATATAATAAACTAAAAATAAATTGTTCTCCATTGTTGTGAGTGAATTATGCACATTACTCCAAACAGATTTTGTTGAGGTGATTTAGCCATAATCCTCTTGTTTTGTGCTTGCATGCCTAAATTTTATGTGTCATTTGTACACAGATGAATAAAAGACTGTTTCAGAGATATAAATATTCATATGCAAAGCCAAGTACAGTAAGATTGAATCATCTCCATATATTCTGTAACGGGAAAATAAAAAAGATGACACGAAGCATCAAATTACCTTATTTTACTGGCTTTTCCCTCAAACTCATTTTTAAAAGTACAAAACAATATAATTTGTTGTGGCATGCTACTCCCTGTGTTGCTATTAAGCTATCCAGGTGATGCTCTCTTGAGAATCCACTCTGAACAGAGGCCTAATTCCAGACTGGATCACAACATCTGCACCAGATAGAATTTGTCATCTTCTGTCTTCAAGCCCATTGGCTGTTGCTTAGCAACTGGTCAATCTCACAGAGTATTTGCCATGACAAATTAGTAGTGTTGTTACCATGACAACCAGCTTTGTTACTTAATTAAATTGATTTGAATCAGAATTGGCTTTCGGGGAAACAAGTGTGTTGTGTGAAGTAGTAAACATGAGCTTGCAGCTAAACCATTCATGCTTTGATGTAGTAGTCCCTAAAATCAACACCATCAGGATGAAATCCACAATCAAGTCCTGAAATCACTGTGGACAGATTTACTTAAGATTTTAATTTCCTTTTTCCAGATTTTTTTTTTAGAGCACTCTGGATATATTTAGCAATGGTAAAAATAAAACAAACAAACAAACAAAAAAAAAAAAAAAAAAAAAATCGAACCCCGGGTTACTCAAATTTCTTGATTAATGCTTTGACAATGTAAGTAGGGAAGTTGCTGCTCTTTAGCAACCAGTTGTGGAGCCATGTTTCTTGTGTCCCTGGTGATTGCTCAGCTTCACACAGAAAAAAAGACAAATCAGATTATGTGGGGTAAAGAGCTAGGAATGGAATTTCTTGACATTCTGTCCATTTCTTCTCCAGTGTCATCTTGGCTGCTACCTGGAAAGTCTCAGTGTTCACCATAATATGGGACTCTGACTGGCTTGAGGAAGTGAGGGAAATCCCTTCTTTTGATACTTAGGGTCCAGGCAGCGCAAAATTAAAATAAGGAAAGCTAGAAATTCAGATTTCACACTATCGGCAAATTTCTTTTAACAGAAACACCTACACACTTTTTAATTATGTTTTCTTCCCCTCCTATCCTCTTTGCAGACTGACAGAGGCACAGGATTAGCATATTTATATCATACATATATTTAATGAATGAAACCTACACGTTAAGTATGAGCACAGCTGTTGCAGACCTCAGATACACAATCTCACATTTTTTCAGTTTATATCTATTTTATCACCAGTAATGTATGGGTGCCTGCTTTTGCTGTCCTTGCTGCTCTTCTTGCAAATTTAACTGCACAACTCAAGTTGCATTTTCCTTATAAAATATTAAATTAACTGCTTGGAATGATTTGAAATTTCTCATTATGTGTGACTGATTTGAAGCTCGGAAGTGCTGTTTTGCATGGATGTTCCAAAGCTTAAGCCTATGTAAACAATAAATGGGAAACATCAACCAAGTGGTGAGTCACAAGGGAAACTGCAAAATGTTGACAAATTCGAAATTGCAAGGTGCTGTGTGGCCTTGCTGCATCGCTTGTGTGCTATCTGTAATTCACACTGCTATCATTAGAATATGCAGACTGCCACTGAATTTCTCTGAAGTGGATTTTTATTTCTTTAGACATTATTAGCAGAGTCTCACTTTTTTAATGCACTTTTTTTGAGAGCTTGTCTTTGTTCAGAAGCTTCTGGAAAAAAAAATAATTTAAAAGAAAGAAGAAACATTTACATTTGTACCACTAGGAATGCCATATATCTTTCACACCTCTGAATAAATTCATATAAAGCATTTTTCTCCTTAGATTGGTTTCACAAAACTTAGTTATAGCAATACCTGCTTTGCAGCAGTTTAGATGTAAGTTCCCAATATTTTAATGTTTTCTCCCTGTAAATATTATGCATTATGTATATGACCCTGATACAATGATTTCACCTTCAAAAACCCTGTAGAAATGTTATAGGGTCCTTCTCATACTTAAATCAGAATTAATAATAGGAATTGACATATTTATTATATAGAGAGGAAAAATGCAGAGGAGAAAATTAAGTCATTGTCATAACATAGTTGAAAGTTCAGAACTCAGAATCACTGTTCATGTCTGTCACAAGAGTCAATGTTAGGTTTCAAGTTTTGACCAGCTAAGATTTGTATACAATAAAGTATCTCTCAAAGTTGATTTTTAAGGATTTTTTTATTACAAGTCCCTTTATAATTTTAATGAGGCTCTAACTGGAAGGAAAAAAAATACTATTAGAAGAAAAATAAATTCTGCTAAGTGTTTGTTTTTGATAGATTTCATTTGTGTTCATCTAATTTTGACTGCTGAAACAATGCACTGTCAGAAAAAATTGTTTTCTGAAAAATGTTTATCAATGTTAATAAGAGAAGAATCTAAAGAATAAAAAGTGGAGAGAAAGTGTGCAGTAAAATTTTGTTCAAAGGATAGATGTTATTTCAGATTAACCTCAAGTTGTACAATTGAGAGAAGCTGAAAAGCCATACATAAGTCAGGAACAGAACACTCCAGGGGAACAAAAGTAAAAAGAGAAAAGGTATTATCTTTTCTCATACATCAATGAGCAGTGGGGCAATACCTCCTCTGTTTTATGTCTCACTGCTCATTTTGGTGGCCAACTGGTGACCAATCTTCTAATTAAGGTATAGTTTTTAGAAATTGAATTAATTTTTTCCAGATGAAATGGACAGACATGTCAGCAGTTTTTGTCCATTTAAAAGAAAAAAGGTAGCAATGCTGTAAATACTTGGATTTCTTATTAAGCATATTTAGCTTTCAGAGATCGTGAACTAGTCAAATATTGAGGATTTAGCAAAGACACAAATTTAACAGTTGAGGAACCTGTCCAAGCATCATTCACAAGCAGAGGGATTCTGTGCACAGGCATAGAGTGGAGAACAACATGGGAATCAAATGTATCATTTCATTAGTATACTCCTCCTAGAATATAGACACAATATTTGCCCCACAGCCCTGTTGTGTTGAGTGATGGTGTGGTCCCAGAAACAAGCCTTATGGTTGTGAAAAGCAGCTATTTAATGGCTCAGCCATGTCTGAAATGGAGTCCTTGGCTTCCATGGCCAGTTCACAAGGCAAGAGGCTAGGTCAGTCCCAGAGTGACTCAGGCAGACAAACCATCTGACCACCAAGCCTGATGAATTTTGCTGCTTGCCCTCAGGCAAAGCAGGCAGATACTTACTAGGCACTGTCCATTCCTATTTTAGTAGGCTTAAATAGACAGTAAAAATGCTGTAACTTGGCTTAGCCACAGCTAATGGATATCACAGTCTTATAATATTCTACTTTTTGATGAAATGTTTGAGGGATAAGCCAAAGCAGAAATTTATAAGTATGGCAAACAGCTTTCAATAGTTTGTCATCACTTATGAGCCTTCTCAGTCTCTCCAAAAGAATTGGGGTTGGGGGCATATTTTTCTTTTCAAGGTTATTGAATGTTTTCACATTGAAGATGAATACTTCAAAATCCTTCTATAATGATGAACTTCACACTCCAAGAAAGAAACATTTCTCTTTCACAAATGTTTTAATATTCTGTTGCTTACTATCCTCTTCTGATTCACTCTAGGAAATTATGGGTTAGTGATATTTTTCCTACCCATGCCTTAAGATTAAAGGTACAATTGAGCAATTGAAAGTCTGTCCATTCTCTCCTCCACGCACAGTGACAGATCTGAACCTCTCAAATATGAACAGATGCAGCAGGACTAATTTTTCTTAAAGCTGAATAGCTCTAGTGAAATTTCAGGGAATTAACACTATCAAGCTTTAAGATTCTTATCATGTGCACAAACTGTTATTGTACTAGACACTGTACAAACAAGAGTAAAATGTTGTGCAGACTTACAAGTTGAAGATATTGGTTCTATAAGTAAGGGGAATACAATAAAACAAAGAAATGTGAGTAGTCAATGTGCTTTGCTTCAGTCATAGAATCAGAGAAAAAACTGGGTTTGAAGGGACTCATCAGGATCAATGAGTCCAACTCCCAACCCTGTGCAGGACATCCCAAGAGTCACACCATATGGCTGAGAGCATTGTCCAAACTCTGTCAGGTTTGGTGCTGTGACCACTTCAGTGGGGAGCCTGTTCCAGTGCTCAGCCACCCTCTGCATGGAAAGCCTTTTCCTTATATCTGTCATAAGCCTCCCCTGAATCACCTTCATGCTGTTTCCTCGAGTTGTTTCACTCCACATGATTAATATTTGAAAAGGAGTCTTCCTAAACATTGATAAATGTCACTAAAAGCAAGGGAGGGATGCTAAATAAGTGGGAGCAGTTTGCAGGTAAGGGTGTCATGGTTCAAGTTCTGGCTAAAAAATGCACATTTTAACAAATTGTAGAATCTCACTTGTATGAATCTTGTATGAATACTTGTATGTATCTCACTTGGAGCAAGATATCATGAAAACTGAGATTAGTTTTAACTGTGAATTGTTAAAAAAGGGTGTGTGGCAAATTATGTAGATAGTATTTGGATGCAAGGAGCAAGAATCTGTCAGAGAGGAGTGAGGTTACAAACCTGAGTGACAAGCAAGATGGTGATGAAGTTGATCAAAAAGAAGAAAGAATAAAGAATTTCTTTCCTCTGTCAAGAAAAATAAACCCAAGGTGATAGCTGCATCAGTCTAAATGAATTAATTGACCAAGACCTGTTTTTACAGGAAAAGAAGAATATTGAAGAGAAAGATAAGGATACCACCATAATAAGCTGAAAGTAACTGAAAAAATGGACCAGAGAAGAGATGAAAGGGAGGATTGGAGGAAATAGGAAAACAGGTGAGAAAATAGTCAAGAAAGGAGGAGGAAGACAAGATTTTAAGTGTGGGACTCATTATGCTGATAAAACAAACATGATTTTTAAATCTGATCTTTGACTAAGAATCCTTTGCTGAGAGGAAGGCTTTCCTGTGAAGGCAGATGTAGGAATAAGAACAGGAAAATCCCAGACACATTCTGTATTTCTTTAAAAAGAGAAGAGAAGAGAAGAGAAGAGAAGAGAAGAGAAGAGAAGAGAAGAGAAGAGAAGAGAAGAGAAGAGAAGAGAAGAGAAGAGAAGAGAAGAGAAGAGAAGAGAAGAGAAGAGAAGAGAAGAGAAGAGAAGAGAAGAGAAGAGAAGAGAAGAGAAGAGAAGAGAAGAGAAGAGGTCATGAAGAATATGATGAAGAAGATGAGGAGATTCTCTAGGAAAAAATAATCATAAACACTCACAAGAGAAGGAAGTAAAAGATCAGTATGGGAAAATCATAGATACTCCAATATTAAATTGGAACATAATGGACAGATTATTGCCTGATAAGTAGTCTTGGATGGTATTTTTAATTATTTTTCTGTTTTCTAGATTGTACGTAGAAAATTATACTAAGTTAATAAATACCTGTGTGCCTAGAAAGAGCTTGCTAAAAAATTTTAGTTGTATAATTCAGATCATAATTGACCAAGTATTTATTAAAATAAGTTTATGAAGAAGATATAGCAGTGTTAGAGAAAACTTAGCTTGGAATAGGCCTTTGACTTGAATGGAGAATCAACCAGAACCTGGAAAATTATTATTTTTCTTGTAAGGCTTCACATATTAGGGTTTTATTTAGTTCTACTGATCCTCATCCTATCCTCTAACATGAAAAAAAAATCAAAATAACACAATGCTAGGAAACAAAATTTGTAGCCTCATTTCTTATTTGCAATATAAAGTGATACACACACAAATATATGTGTAAATACATATGCATGTATACACACACACACTCTAAAGATACCTTGCAAGATCTAAGAATAAATTTCATATTTAGTAAGGAAGCAAATATAATCAAAAGAACCTACTAGTTGATTTTTCTTTGTTAATTGTAGCTTTTTTCTCCACCATGTGATAAAAATATATAGAAATTTGTAATTTCTTAATGAACTTCAATATTTTACGTCTTTTCCTTGCTTTTAACAAAGCACCTAATGAGTATTGCATTACATCAAGACAGTACATCTGAAGCCATGCTTTCTTAACAGAACAAAGCAAAGGACACAGTTAAGTTTGAATGGATTACACTGAAAGGAGATGGTGTTGAGTGATGACGGATTCTGTTGGGGTTAGGAGGGGATTTTTTCATTCACAGAATCACAAGGCTGAAAATGACCTCGAGAGGTCAGTTAGTCCACCCCTCTGCCCTAAGGCAAAACCAACTCTACCTGTCACTCCTGAGGGTTGCTTGCCTAATCCTTCTCTTAAAGTCCTCTAATGATGGAGATTCCACAGCTACCACACCATCTTTTTCCAGTACTTCCCCAAACTTTCTCTTAGAAGACATTTCATACCATTTTTATGGACTACTCTTAAGCCCAGTTAAGCCTATTGCATCTTAGTCTGGTCAGAGAGGGATCTATTAATTTCCATGTATTTTTAGAATTTTTCTTCAGGAAATTTTAAATAATAAATTTGATATGGGGTGTTGATTTTATGTCAGGCAGGACAGAAAAATCCCTTTAAATATTTTGTGGCTTTACGCTTATTTTAAGAAATTGTTTGCAGTCAGGAGCCTAAAGGTGAAAAAGGGACTGATTTATAGCACTATTTTTTTTCCTTTCATTGAAATAAACATTTATTGAGTCGTAGGGACATAGTTAATGTACACTAAGAGGGGAAATAATGAAGAAGATATATTTTTATATGAAAAGAAACGTTTGGAAGCATCAAGGAAGAGGACATTGTTGAGTACTGAGATTTGTATCCATGTCTCCAGGTGATGGAAATCATTGTCCACTGGCAACCACAGAGAGGAGAGGACAAAAAACACTCTGAGGAAGTTACCCTTCACTACCACCATCCACATAAAGTGTACCAGTTGTAACCTCATACTTGAATTTTTAGGTTCCTGTGGCTGTAGTTACACCACAGACCCTTTCAGGTAGCACACAGCTTCTGAGCAGTGGCTTTGGAAACATTAATTTATCCAGCACAGTGACTTTGTAAATAGCCACTCTAAATAAGAAGGTGATGAAGTAGCCTAAACACATTTTATTTTCCTTTTCCTTTTTTTCTAGATTCCATCAGCAACCTAAGTCTTCATCTCATTCTAGACAATTCATTGACCATAAGAAAAATTAGACCAAGGAGCTTCAGAATTCACATAATTAGCAAGAAATTACACAAAATGTGACTGTAACTACAGAAAATAAAAAAGTAAAAAGTTAACGTATTTCTGGCAAATCTTTCTCTCTTCTATTATGGCAAGAAAAATCAAATAATTCATAAGAAAAAAAATCTTTGTCCAACCATCTCTAATCAAATAATTTTGAGGAAGTTCTTTACCTATTGCCTTTGGAACTGGCTGACCTCACCTTGGCCAAAGATTTTCTGTAGGGTTTTATAAAATTCTTGCCTATTTGATTGTTTTGATCTTCTTTCAGCTCAGCCATCCCTAGATGCAGAAGTCTGTATATTCCATGCACTTATACGTTTGTACCATTTATCAAAAAGTTTGCAAAAGTTTGGTTTTTTTTTTTCCAGATTAACACTTCTGTTTTTGCAACCATTTTCTTCAGTTAATTTGTACTCTAAATTATTTTTGTGTATATGGAAACAATGTCATTACATAGAAACCCTGTAAAAATGCTTTCTTTTATAAAAATTAGGAAGCAGCTCCAATTTGATGATCTCTCATTTGAAAGAAACAAACAGTAGCACCTCTGTGTAAGTAAACAAGGAAGAGAAAGGGGCAATCTCAGAAAACTACAGTGTCTGGAGACTGGGATACTTCAGATGATGACACTAATGTTCATTTTCAAACAAGATGGGGGATTACTGAGTTTAGAAGGAGCACTATTTGCTCACAGCCCAGGGGCCCCACAAACTACCCTGATTTCTTTTTTCCTGCACAAATCTATACACCACAATCTAATCTTGAACAGCCAACAAGATTTACTGTCATGTTTAGAACGTGTTTTAAATAGTGATTTGCCATCTCTTAAATAAATGTTGTTTGTAGCAGGCAGTCTCTGGTTTAGTTTTGTTTTCCCTATCTGCCATGAGGATCCTATTTTCCCGTTAGTATGCTGACAACACAACTTCGTTAAGGCTGGTTGGTTCCATTTGCATTGGACATCTCTTCTGCATATAGATTGATGAGTTTAATCAGCAAATCAGGAGAAAGACCTGGACATCAATCAGTGTCAGTTTTCTTCCTTTCTAATTTCTGATTTGCTACTTCTAGTTATCAATGCAATAAAATTATGCCAATTTGAGATAAAGGCTTGGAAATAATGCAAAGTTAGTGTAAAATTTTCAACAGACCCAGGAGCTCTGCTGCATTGTGATCACTGATATTTTGAAAAAGACATATTTTACAGCCAGGAACAATGATAAATTCATTATTCACAGTTCAGTAAAGAAAGCATTTAGCAGTCTACAGATTAAAACATACCATAATGTCTTTTTTCTTACTGGTAGAACAAAAATATACCTATGGATTTCCATAGACTGATAATGAACATAAAGGACACTTGTGCCTCAAAACCCAGCTTCATCTATCTTTAGAAGTAACATACTCAGTATTGTTTCACACTGCCAGTGTACCTGGAACATTTCTTGTATCCATTTTCACAGCAAACTGAAGGAGTGTGAATTTTTTTTCTTCATTGTGGACAGAGTGGTAAATTAAGGCATAGTAAGACTGAACCTATACCCTCAAGATCTGAATTTTCATATTGTTCCTTAGGAAGCAAATTCTGAGCATTTGGAAGACAGTTCTTATCAATTTGAATACAAATAAGTTTTCCAAATTCCTCTAAGTATCCAGGTCTAACTGATTTCTCAGATCCTGTGAAGGCAGTGAATCAAACTAGACCCCCAGGCTAATTCCAAGCATTGCACTGTTTTCCCCAATGGAAAACACCATCCAGGCACACACCTTTGCCAATAGCAGATTGTTTTCCTGACTCTGGGGAGAATGGAGCAGTGTTTCCTTATTGCTAGACCACCTTTATTGTCACTCTGGGATGAAGAGAAATGTGTAGAGCACTCCTCCCATACCTACAGGTTAGAGATGGAGAGATAAGGGAACTGGCAGAGAGATCACTGCTCCTCATGCCCTAGCATGGCCATGAAGCTTGGGTCCACAGTGTGGGCCTAATTAAGGAATTAGACTAGCATCCTTTTTTACAGGGCTGTAGATTGAAAAACAGCAGTTAGGCCAATTATGCCTATACCTTATAAAATGGTAAAAAAAAATCAGCTCAAAAGCCAGCCACCCAAGAAGATAAAATGTCTCATATAATTACACCTCTTGAAGTATATTTCTGCTTTTATGAATGCTACTACTTGTTCATGGAGATTCTTCTTTAGTTTACATGCTAGAAGTCTGTGGTTTTGAAGCAGTAATTCCTGAGATTTCTCTCTCAGTATTGTATGTTTCTGATTTAGCTATTTACAACATTTTCATTGTAAGTGGAAATCACAAACATATTTGTAACATCAAGTTTGTTTTATTTTTTTAAATAAATGGCTAAACAGTGTTGTCAGAAATATCTGAGGAAATATCCATTTGATTTTAATTTATATGCAGGCAATCACAGAATCATAGAATAAAATCACAGAATCCTGTGGTCAGATATGCTTAAAATGGAAACCACTTAACTCACATATTAATTCATTCTGCAGTCTGCCATGTGTCACTGACTGAACATATACCATCATTTTGCTTCATACTTTGTAAAATAGTTTTTCAATTTTAACTTATTTTAAAATTCTGAATGGTACATATATTTGGAATAGTATAAAAGTGATTATGAAATAATGATAATGAGATGATAGAATTATCTGCCAAAGGTGTATGTACTACAATGTAGATTTCTTGTATACTTGTATGTATTTATATACATATATAAAAATATGGATAGGTAGATGTATGTATATGTATTTATATGAGAGTATAAAAATGCACATGTATATGTGTGAATATCTGAATATAAGTCTATACAAAACAGTCTTGGTATTCATGTATTTCAATACATTTATTTCAGAGAAAGAGTGGGAGAAGATCCAACTGGGCCTTATTTAAGAGTTATGTGATCATCTTAGTCTGCAAAGAAAATGGTGTGATTGTATAAAACAAAAAAAGCAATAACAGAAGAACAAAGGCAACTCATCTCAAATGTCAGGCAGCAATCTATTTGCTCATAGTGATAATGGTGGCTGGAGTAATTCCTGCCTATCCCAATGGCAGGTAGATAGACAATACCTGGTACAAACAGAAGGCCTGCAACAGGGTTTAGAGGATTTCGTCCTCCCAGAAGAGCCTTGAAAATATGCTGAGGTGTAGGTACATAAGACCAATGCTATCTAAACTGGAAGACTTCCAAGAGTAGCTACTGCATTCCATGTAGGTTTTTTTACCACCCCTGTAGCCACAGGAGAGTAAAACTGGAAGTTGTAGATACAGGATGATTAGACAGTGTTTTTAAAATATATTCAGCATGCCAGTATCACACCACCTAACAGAGCAGCAGCTCTCCAGGTGCTCTGAATTCTATCTCCCAGCATCCATCAATGTTGGGTGATGGCTTGCAAGCCACCAAATTATATTATATCTCCTCTATATTCACACTGTGCTTTGCTACCTTCTCTTACTGCTTTCCTCATATAAACAAATCCAGATAGATGCTTAGAGCTCACTTCTAGAGGCACTGAGCATTGCAGAGGCACTTAGTGTCATCTGAGATGCCCTGAAACATTCCTGCCCAGCCTCAGCTGCCACTTCAGGAAGACACAGGTCTGCTGTAGGTGCAGCATCACATCTGACAGCCGTATGCAGATGCCTTGGGGTGCCCCAAGCAGGGCTTGATGACAATGCACAGGGAACCAAATCAAATCCTCCTGGAGAAATGCTGCAATAACAAGTCTTGCCACCCTAGGCAGTTACCTCAGGCAGTCAAACCCAAAACCTTGCCCCTGGAGAGGTGAGGCAGACGTGGCTGGGTGCTGCTGTGCTGCCAGGGCTCCCAGCCCCACGGATGGGTGGTGGGTGAGAGGAGATGGAGACAGGCTGCCAGGATCTGCCATCACAGTGTTGAGCCCCCAGACTGCTGCTGCAGGCCTCACGTTGCAGTAGCCTTTTCTGAATGTCTTTGCAGTCAATCCACTGCTCAAGGGAAAAATTTGCCTTTTTTCCCTTATAGCCTGCTGTAGAGACACTTATCACCCAGGCTATTCAAACTGGCTCAGGGGTCCTGTTTAAAAGCAATCAACTGCATAACATATGGGGCTGGCTGCCCCTACACCTATACCAATGTCTAATTTTAAAAAGGAAAGAGGCAGGCATTCAGAAGAGGCTATGCTCTTGCTGCAGGGCAAGCTCATATTCAGCAAGCCAAAGTCCTTGGCTCATACAGTTGTATTTACAATTAGCTCTAATAATTGAGAAAAGACAGTTGTCCTGGAACTGACTCTGTGGGAGCACCTGATCATGCAAACACAGAAGCTGAAGGAACCTCAAGGGACCCACACACACTTTTCACACCTCCTCGATTAGTGACTGGAGCCAGGCCCTTTTGCTTGTGATAGATTAATCAGACCTTAACTCAGCCTCTAATTGGATGACAATCAGATTCTCAGGGTATGCTGAATGGAGGAAAAAATTCTCCTACCCTTATATTTTATATGTCTTTCATTTCTGGCCTAGCTGTCTTTTTTTTTTTTTTTTTTTTTTTTTTTCTCCTTTTTTTAAATGTGATTCATTTACTTTGTTACAGCTTCTCCTCCTTTAAATGAGCTGCATATTTTCACCCAGCATTACTAACTTCCATCAGTTTTCCACTGAAGACACAACCTTTTCTTCTTATTATAACAGCACAGCTTGCAAAGTGATAGCTAGGAATCAGATTGTGTCAGCACTCCCATTACAACCCCCCATTTTCAGAGAGTCATTTTTAGTGTGGCCACAGAAATATACTCAGGACTTACTGCTGCTATCTAGGTTTTGTTCAAAGAGTGAATTTCCTTTTTCTCCAAGCAGATGAAAACATTTGACCACTTTTAAACTCCAGGAATATAAACAAACCAGCATAAGGGGGAAAGTGACAGGTTTATGAGGCCAAGGTTATGTCAGTGGTTGCCTCCTCAATCCCTTTTCTGCCCCAGCACTTCTCCCTCCCTCATAGTGTCTAGTCAAAAGAACTGCATAACATTCTCAATGAATGAATATACAAGAAGCCCCTGAGACCATTTGTTTCACAGGGGAATTTCAGGTCTTGAATATTTGTCCAAACTTTCTACAGATACCCATTTAACTTCTTCTCCTAGTTCCCCAATGTCAGCTGAAGAGGAAAGTATCCTAAAATTCTGTTTTCTGAACTTTGTTCAATTATTTAAATTTAATGTTGGGGTTGGGATTTGGTTTTGGCTTGGATTTTAAATATTTGTTTCTTTTATTTGGTTGACCTTGTATTGTTATTGAGTTTGTTTTTCTTTTTCTGTTGACTGATAATTATTTGAATCTGAATTGATATGGTCACCTGAATTCAGTAAAATTATGTTTTAATTTTCCCTCAATAATTTTTATAAACCCTCAAATTATCTATATATTTCGCTGATTTTTTAAGAAATATCTACACTCTTGATTCAAGAGGAAACAAAATAAAAGTATTTCCAGAATTATTTTGCTGCACTAGAATTAGTTGTAACTGCACTAAACAAATTTGCTGAATGAATATGATTCCACAGTCTTGCAAAATCACTTCTACCAACTTTCACATTCTATTACAGCTGAGCAAATAATCTGAAGAGAAAGTGTCTGTGATTGTATTCATTACCTATTTTGTGCTAGGCATAGGGAAACTGAGGCACGTAGACTGTGGTGTCCCTGACAAGTGGAGCCTGTCTGTACAGAATCTGTCACAGGTTATTCCAGGTCCCATGGCAATCTCAGGAAATTTCTCTATCCAGGGAGCCAACATTCCTCCAGGG
The DNA here is from genome assembly GCF_029582105.1 of Oenanthe melanoleuca. Lineage (NCBI taxonomy): Eukaryota > Metazoa > Chordata > Aves > Passeriformes > Muscicapidae > Oenanthe > Oenanthe melanoleuca. The sequence continues at coordinate 48,193,205 of NC_079339.1, forward strand.
GCAGCCCCTTGTACCAACCTCTGACGTGTGAGTTAGTACCATGCTCACATTGTCTCCCTCACCTAGAGGTCTACCTAGGTCAACTCCATCCTTTAAACCAAATTATCTTTCCTCCTCAACATCACTTTAGATGTAAACATCATGTTCTTGTCTGTAAGGTTTCACCTAACGCCGCTCTTCTCTTTTTCTGAGCAGTCTTTTAAGGTTATTTTTATACTGATGCTGTATATATATATACACCTGTTTCTGCACAATTATAAAGGAAAATCGTCAAGTACCTTGTTTCCAACTTTGAAGTCACGTTCTGTTACATTAGTCTGGACTGGTTCTTTCCAGAATTTCCCAGATAACAAATAGACTGCAGTGATCAGTTGACTCCTGATTCCTCCCACAAATCACTCCATAAACACACAAATTTTCCATAAGCTCTCTGTGAAAGAACCCTTCTGTGCCATTACAAATGTTGCCCTGGGAAGATCAAATTCTTCACCCTAGTTTTCTGCTCCACTTACACATTTCACCAATGAAAGAGGTAATTTTCTTGACTCAATCTGTGCCATCATTTCAACTGTATATATTCAAATCTGTGAGAGAACCCATTTCTTTTTGCTACCTGCAAGCACTAGGTGGTAACTGCTTATCTGGCAATCATCCTATTTGAAAATAGATTAGCAAACCAACTGTGTTATTAAAACTTAAAATTCAACAAGTATATTAATTATCCTGAACATTATGGCTTTACTATGAACTCCTCTAGACCTCTTTAGTTATTTAGACTGCTGCTTCTAGGAGACAAGGATCTTGTGGTGAGAATATATCCAGAAGGCTGTAAATCATAGTTTACAAAACCTTAATTATCTTAGCTCATCTTGGTATTAAAAGGGGAATTGCCCTAAACTCAGTTTTTATTTTCAGCAACACAATATTTCTTTTTATCTGAATATCACAGTAAAGGTTTTAGGGTTTTTTCTCTTTAACACTTTTTACTTAAAAATTCGCTTCTAAAACAAACTAATAAAAATTAATTTTTGTTTCTCAATTTTTGTTTTCCAGTTAAACTTAGCTTTTAGAAGTCGTAAATATAATGTGGTTTGTTGATTTCAACCTAATGTCTTAATACACCTGGAATTATTACTAATATTCTTTACAACATTGTTCAAGTGTCTTTAGCAATTGTTATTTTGTTTCCTGTGGATAAGACTCGCTTTCAAACTAAAATTTAGAATCTCTTTTCAGACCTGCTTTTTGAGATCATTCAACTGCAGAGTGATGGAAAGTAAATAACAAAGTTTGACAGAAAGATAAATGTACTGATGTAAATTTGGGCCTCTTCAGGTCCCAGATGTTTCCCACAGAATCCAGTGTGTTACTGCAGCTTTACTGCAGCATGCATAAGAGCAGACTTAGGAGGTGATGCTTATAAGCTGAATTGTTTGGGGAAATGATGATGGATTTTTGGTCATGAAATAAAATCTGAGAGTACTGAACAAATAAGAATATAGCTGAAACTCTAGAAGGCTTCGTTCTTCCTTCAGTAGGGGCTATTGGATAGATGTTGGTATCCTTTTCCAGAAAAGAAAAGATATCCACTGAGAAGCTGTTCATTGAGATGATCCACATTAGAGTGGTCAGAGAAGCCTTTTACATATGAATGGTTAACTAAAGAATGAATTGTCAGTTTCTGGTCCCCCAAGGTGCCATAGGTCACAGTTCCTCTGCTGTTATGTTTGTGTAAGACCATCTTTAACTTGGAATTATCTACAGACATGATTTGACTTTATACTCCCACATTCCCAGGTGTAGCCTTCAGGGTATTTGCCATAGGTTATCTTCATATTATATTTCTTTGTTTCTGAAGTTGACCTTTTAGTCAATTTTTGCTCCATCTTCCCCAGAAGCTTTGTGCATCTATAACACCTTTCCTCCAAAGGTCTGAAAGTGCATTTTATCCATCAATAAAATAAAGGTGGGATTTTCAAGGGCGTGAAGAGCACTTAGAATGTAGACTCCTCCTGGTTTGCAGGGAGACCACAGCACCTGTCTTGCACTGCTGTGTCTTTGGATATTTCTCTTTAGCACATCCCACAGAGATGTGAAGAGTTAAGTGTAGTCAGTTGTTTTACTAAAAGGGAAACTGAGGAATAATTCCAGGTAACAAGCCATGTAAGGTTCACAACTGCACTTTCCTGGAAGAGCACCTAAGGGATTCAAGTCCTGGGCTGCTATCTTAATTATTAGAGTGCCCTTACAGGCAAACCTTCACATTTCCTTCTGCTACATTAATTGAGATTGCATCTGTGACATGAGAAGAAAGGACCCTTCTTTAAAGGTGTTCCAGCTTCTTCAAGTCCATTCTAGACTATTTTAAAAGAAAACTACATGGAATGTACCCCCAGAGCTTGAAGCAAGCTTTTTTTCAGCTGTTCTGGTCTACTGGGTTCATATGTATTCAGAGCTTTAGGCACTTTATGTAGCTAGTTGATTAAATATATATTTAGAATTCTTCAATATGCATATTAATTACCCAATAGACTAGAATGACTATTTAGGAGAAATTTCTGCCCATTGTGTAGAAACTTTATAAAAATCCCATGAAAAATAGTTACTGAACATGCTTAAATGCTTCAGTTCTTTCTGTGCTGGACCCTCTTCTTCTCCCTAACATACCAGAACCAATGTTTCATATCTTGGAATAATTGCTGGACAAATTTCCATTATTGCATTACATGGATGCAAAATCTCCTCTTAAACTAGTTTTTTTTCCTCCCTAGACTACAAACTGATAAATCACCCCAAGTGCAGATTGCTACAGGATCAGGACCCTTAAAATGTACCAGAGAGCAAATCCATCATTATTGTTGTTGGTGTTCTAATATGTTTTAAAATAAAGGAAATTTGTTGGGGTGAGGAATGATGAGTGCATTTTCCAATGGTATATTTCAGTTTGAATCTATTTTGTGCTCCCATATTCATGGGTGGGATGAGAGGGAATGAGCAGTGACAGAATTGCACCAGAGGTACCAGTAAGACTACAGGTATATCTGGATGAGAATAACCAGGCAGAATGTGTGTGGGGGTGTGTGTGGTCCAAGGAGCTGGCGAAGAGACTAAGAAAAACATTGTGCTGTCTTCTTTCTCTGGTCCTCTTACTCCTTCCCAAGAGTCCTGGATTTCATGGTGCACACCACCCACCATATGCATGGTTGGAATCCTTCATGTCTAACTCCAAGAATACTCTTTTGATGTGTCCTTCTTGACTATACATCCCAAATACTGAAATCTTCTTTCTTGGGTTACTCCTAGTAACCCTGTAAATATGTGTTTGAAGATGTGTCTCCATGTTTTGGAGACAGTGTTTTAAAAACTGAGAACCACAAGATGAGAAAAGAAGTCTGGTTGCAGAAGAGAAACATGGGATCACTGAGATGCCTGCAGATATATTTCTGTTCTTCTGTTAAATTGTGGGAGACCAAATAATCAACAGAATCATCTTATCCCAGTCCCTCTCTGGCTGCTTAAGGAACCATAGTACGAGGACCATAATGCAGCATGGCTTATTGAAGACTCACTCCATTTCCTAGGTTGCATGAAAAAGGCTCCAGCACTTCAAACCAGTTTGTTTTTTTTAATCTAGCTCCTAATGTCTGTATTTTTATATATGAGGGAGGATTGCTTGGATGAGATGTGAATAACACTGAGCCCCTTACAGCTAAGAAATAAGGTGCTGTGTAGCTCCTCTTGGAAATAAAGGATGCTGGGTTTAAGTCTCTAAACAGACTCCTGAAATTCAAGAGTTAAGTTCTGCCTGCTGGTTTAAACAAATTTATAGCAATGCCTCAACTGACTGATTTGCTGGAAAAGTTTCAAAATGAATCCTGTGTTGTTTTAAAGCTCTCCTGGCTCTTTCCTGAGGGCAGTGGGCAGAGTAGCACACCATTCCCTAATACTGGCTGTAAAAGCTGCACCCCAGCAAGTCAAGTATCAAGGAAGATAAATGCTCTGTCAACCTGCTCTGCTGTTATTAAAGGAACACAGCTGAAGTGTGTGCTGATGAACCATGAAATCTGAGGAGAGCCACAAGTCACTCAAGGTGAGAAATTTGTTCTGGGAGGTCACACAGGATCTTTGATGTTTCTGTGAAATTATCACACCATAAACTGACAGACTAAAATATTAGATTTTGACCTTTTTAAGTCAATCATATCACTTTTTATCTCAAAGATCTTTCATTTGCAACTTGGTCACATATCAGAAAGTTTAACGTCCTTTTCGTGGTGAGACACAGGTGCAAGCAAACCCTCTGGGAAAGAGTCAGCTATGAAAGCCATTCGTAATCTTGTACTCTTGCCACACTATCTCACCTCAAATGTGGTATATACGTGTTAAGTTGTAGCATAAATAATACCACAGGCACATCTGCCTGAAAAACTCAGGGAAGGCAGTGCACACTGGGCTTTTATGCTCAGGGTTGAAGTGCAAACTTAAGGCCACAAAGAAAGAGGCTGAATCCTCAATAAACAGTTGCCAACACGAATTCTCAAATAAACATGAAATCCAGTAAGACACTGAGTATAGAGTAAGGGTAGGCAAATATATTACCTTTGATTTTCCTGGATCCCAGTTGCACTCACTGCTTGGAAAGTACTGGAAATTCTGATTGACACTTCACTTTTTCCTTTACTAAACTGAAGATTTTTTAAAACTGGCCTTAAAGGACAATAACTGAAAAGAGTCTTCAGCATGATGAATGGAGTTTTATAGTACTGGTTCCATTGGCAACATGATGGTCTAGGGTTCCAAACAAAATATAAAATATTCTCTAAATTCACATATTTCACAAGAGAAAGGAATAAGGTCATTATATTATATGAAATAAAATCACTAGATTTACTGAAATAAGGTCAGATGAGTAGAAGTCCCATTAGGAAAATTGTGTCCATCATTATGATGGTGTCTTATATGAAATGGCCAGTTTCTTCTCCTATAAATACCCAGAGGAAAGAGAAAAATCTTGCATAATAAGAATGATACTTCTGTACAACCACTACCTCAGCCTCTGATCTGCTCCATAACTCTCACCAGCCTTTTCTCCCAGCTCGTTGATGAAGTTGGAAGACTTCAACTGCTGTACAACAGAAATTCTTTGATCAGGAAACCAGCCAGAGCTCAGTGACTTAGAATTCACTTATTCTGTGATGAGTCAGTGACTCCATGGACAAGGAACATTTATCTCAAAGAAAACCTGATATTCACAATCTGTATCATCATGCTATGATGTGATGTCCAGGTAAGAAGAATGACGCTGTACATGCTATAATTTTTCTCAGATTTCATATCACTTTAAGCATACTTTAGCTTCTGAATTAAATGGGAAATTACATTATTTCAGACTTTGAATAAAATATTGGCTTTGGAGTGAAATAAAAAAAAATATTTTATGTTATTTTGGATAGCTAAAAATGAAATATTTATAATATGAATTTTGTTTATAGCTTGAGTATGATATTGCAGCCTAATTAAAAATATTCAAAAGTAAAATGAGAAGTAGAGTGAGAAGAGAAACCAAGTGAATTGAAGATAACAGTTCTTATGATAGTTAAGGTAGGCCTGAATTATTTTTTTAGCAAGACTGCTTTTCTGATTAATACTATGTGTCAGATAAAACTCCAGGTCAGCTCTACTGCAGATGACAAACATTTTCTTTTACTTCTGTTGTAGAAAAGAATAGCCATCCCAGATGTCAGCTTTCATTTAAGAGTGGGAAGAAGCCATTTTTTGATAGTTCCATCACTGTTGGGTAGAATGGCATACAGGAACCACAAGAAATAATAGCCATTGAAACCAACATTCACTGTGTTTTTCCTCCCATAGGAATTAGAGATGTGTGTTACAGCACTGCCCAAAGCTACAGATCAGTCCAGAATCTGCAAAGAGACCCTTTGGCTAGGCTTGAGGTTAGAGACTTTGCATCACTGTGTGAGCTTGAGAGCTAAATAGTTGTGCCCATGTCATTTAAAAATATTTGAGTGGCCCATTCTCTGATTGGCAGCACATTGTCACTGTTCATCATTCTTTCTTCTTCTCCCTAGTTTAAGTCTTCTCCAGTTTCTGTGGCTTGCAGGTTAAAAACAAACAAACAAACAAACAAAAACCCCAAAAACAAAACAAAATAAGACCCAAAGAAATTAAAACCCAAAATCAAAACAAAAAGTAAACAAGCACAAAAAACATAACATTTAGACAAATAAACATTTAGACAAATACTTGCAATTCATAAGTTGCAAAAGAAATATCCCTTCCCATCCCCATTTTAATTTTTCTTCTCAACTTAACTGCATAAACTGCCTGGTTGCACAGATGTGGTTCATAGCTGCTCATAGGACAGCCCTGAGTTTTCCCAGCTTCCACTGAGCAGTTGCTGGTGTTGTGTGTGAGAACAAAAAGAAGAGGAAGCAACTCATCTGCAGGTCCCTGTCAGCAGCAGCACATCTGTTGGTCACTCAGGGAAGGGGGAATGTTAGCTGCTGTGGAGAAAAAGGCAGTGACAATGCAGAGAAATGCATTGATGGGATAAACATGGCAGGAAAAGCTCTTGCATGGTAAATACAGAAAACCAAGTGTGGGCAGCAACTAAAAATCAAGAAGCCATGGAATGAGGAGGGACCAAATTAGGCCCAGGAGAAGAAATAACCTGAATGCAGAAGAGATGAGATGAAGGAGAAAAGGGGAATCATAGCCAACAGATATTTTAGGTCATTTTAAGAAACTGATAAACAGACAACTAAAATGTTTGTTGGCTTACATTTTTAGATCAAAATAAAGCAGATGTGCATTATGGAATGAACCCCCTTTAAGGCAGATAAAATTGTCTATGCAAGTATTACATAAGATGCTCTGAGGCACTCACTACTTTGGAAACTGTGTCTAGTCAAGTCATTGTTGTTTTCTATCAGGCTCAACACACAGGCAAGACCTGTGGGAGGGTAGGCAGCTATGGTATCCCAATGTGTGGAGCATGCACAGAATTTGTCAGTCTGACTCATAACAGGATAATCGTTGTCATGAGTGAGGGTGTTGGATCTTCTTCTCATCTGCACAAGTCCCAGTGTGAAATGAATAATGCTACTTTTTCACTTTGAGGCAGCAGACCCTAAGTATGGCCCAGCTGTACTGGCCACAAAAAACATTTATCCAGACCTTGCTGGTAGAAAGAGAAAAAAAAATCAGAGAAGAAAAAATCAGTCTTCATTAACAATTTCCTTCCAGTAGCTGAAAAGAAAATTAATTTTCTCTCCCTAGCTGCAGGTATTGTTTAGCTGGAAATAAAGACTTTAATGGTGGATGGCATTGTATTGTCCACCTGATGTGAGCTCAAGGACAGTGACAGCAAGTGTGAGGCCCTTTTATTTTGAGTTTGCTTTTACATCAAGAATAGGTTCTTAGGTGCTGCAGTCATAGATCCTGGGAAATAAAGCTAGTGATGAAGAGACCTGAAAGCCCATCTGTTACATACAGATGTCACATATTGTACAGAGATGAGAGGCTTTGCAGGGTGTACTTTTTTGCTTTAAACTAGTGGGAGGAGTTTCTTATAATTGAGAACAGATGGGAAAAAAAGAAGGAAAAGCACCCAAATCATCCCCCTTACTGTCATGCTTCAAGAAACATGGTTTCTTTTTTTGTGAGCTGTTCATGTACCTGGGTCTCTACCTGACAGTGTGTTGTCCACTGTTTAATTACAACAGATTTTTGCAGAAACTTCTTATTTTAAGAGATGTGAGAAACTTCAAATATGCTGTGTAAGGTACACGAACATGGTTGCACAGGAAGTCAGCTCTAGCTGAAACTAGGCAGTGACTGATCCACTCTAAGCCAGAAAACCTTAAAAATTGGTAATGTGTCTTTTTAAGCAAAACTACATGGACTAACCTTAGCCTCACAGAAGCGGCAGCAGCTTGGTCCAGTGGACAATGAAAATGGAATCAAGTTTAGGAAAGAATAACTTGGGTGTTCAGTCTGTTTTCTGGTGGAATTCTGTCCCCATTGTGAAACTGCAAAAGCCACAATTGCATTTAACAAATACTTGTCATTGCACCTATGGTTTCTCAGACATTGTTGCAGAGACAGAAGAGCAACTTCTGCCTGTAATCTCAGACATCCCTTCTGTTCAACATTTGAGTTTCAGAAAAACTGATTTATCTTGTGCTACATTAGACCCAAGAGCTGTTATTCTGGAGTGCTGGAATAAAAAAAAATGCATCAGGCTCAAAGGTTGAGTGAATAGATAGGTGAGATAGTGAGCCTGAAGTAATTCAGGAATGTGCAAAGTTAAGACAATTATTTCTCCCTCTCCTTTTCATTGGGTTTGCATTTGTTTGGATTGGGTTTTTTTGCGAGGGGGGGAGGCTTGGTTGGGTTTTTTTTAATCTCAGTTTTCTGCTCTTTTGAATGTAAAATAGCCAAAGCAAACCTATGCTGCCCAAGTAAAATCTGCATGCAAAAACTGGTCAGTTAAATAGTTTTCCAACAGATCAGCTGCATGACCAGACAGAGGCACACAGACACACAGACACACACACAGGAGGTTACAGGTTCATGACAATATTGTGCAGTTGGCTTATGGAAGGTGGGACACTGGAATGAACTGTTGTCATCTGCTCTGCCATCAGTCCCAGCTCCTCTAGCTGCACTGGGGGCCAAGGCACGCATGGCTCCTCATGTTTCAGGACATCCTGGTGTGCACTGGCAAGCAGAGAGAGCAGCCCAGTGCAGCCACACCGCAAGGAGCCGTGCTAGGCTTGCTGCTGGATGTTTCCCTTCGCACTGCTTACATCAGCTGAAAATAATCATTTTAATCCAAACAGGAAATGGTTTGCTCACACCACCACAGCCAACATGCAGGGCAGGGCGTTCCTGCTAGAACAGAGCTCAACAACAAGGTTCAAAATAGAGATAGAGGAAAAGATAGGGTGCATCACCTCAGGTGCAGATATATTTGTGAAAAGAAAGCAAATTATGACACCAGTTAATCAGAAAGTCTGTCACTCATGCAAATGTGGCAATACCCATTTAATAATCTTTTGTTCATCTGTTTTGAATCAGGTTTAAAGCTTTCCAGCCTGTGTCCTCTGCTTCTGAAGGAGTGCCCATTCTCTTGCAGTATGGATTTGGAGTCAAATAGCCTTGGGGAAGACCAGTAAGTGACCACTTACAAGGCAACAAGACCTGATTAATTATTAGCAAATGACTCTTATCTACGAGTATCTACGAGTGGAGATGGATCCAGAAATTTCCAATGCTTATACAAGTTTCCTTCAGGGGTCAATAACTGCACACTACTCTCATTATGACTATAACACTCAAACCTGCCTTATACAAACGTGTCCCTGTCATGACACAGGCTGACTGGGAAAAAGAAGGTCCTAAAGTTTCGATTCATTCTCATTTTGGTGTGATCAGGTGCTCTGTTATTTCAGGGCTGCGTGCATATGATGATTGAAACATTCTAGTAATGTGCACATATTTTTTGAGAAACTGAGACACTTAAGTACCTGTGCAGGTAGATGCCTATCAAAATTGTTAGTGTGAGCTTTAGAATCTTTAATTACTTTTCTACTTTTTAAGTCCTACTAAACACCTTCTGTGCATTTTAACACCAAAGAACCTTTAAAATTTTCTGTGTCAGCTATCTCAGATTTCATGAGATCACAACTGCCTGAATATACAAGCTCCCGAACTCTGAGGCACTAGAGAAATCTGAATTCTTCTCAAAACTATATCTGTTCTGAAAGGCCAAACATCTCTGCTTGCCACTATTCACCAGCAAAATAGTTAACATCCCTTACTAAGAAACTTTTCTTCCTATTAATAAAAAACTGACTCAAAGCTTCCTTATGTCATGCTGTCTTGACCACATTCATTGTCAGTTATATTCCTGGAAAAAAGGATCCTCAACTGCACATTTGGAGTGGAGAGAACAAATACAATAATTCACTGAGTCATCAAAACACTTCAGCAAGCTTTAAAGACAAAAAAGGATGCAGCTCTCTGTTTTGATACACTTAGGGATCCCTGTTTGGGATTTTCATTGTGGTCTTCATTAATTCTCTATTAAGCATGTTAAAGTATTTTTTAGTTCTGTAAGAAATACTAGTTTATTTTTCGTTGGATCCTAACTTGGTTTTTTTCACTTTTTATTCTAGTTTTTGAGTCTTCTTTATCTCCAGAAATTTTGATAACTATAGTCTGAAGTTAAATTTTAATAACAAAATAGATCTGTATTTCTTCTTCCATCTCTAATATTCATACTCATGAAGGTTTAGAGGGAAAACTGTCCTTACATGACAATTCTGGCATTTGTCATTTCATGACTTATTTTTTCCCTATAAGATTATGCCTTGTCAAAGATATTTTCAAATCTCCTTTCTGTAACTAGGGTGAATATGCAGTTAATAAAGCTTGAACTTTGCAGACAACAACCAATTGCTTGATTCAGTTTTTCCAGCATTCATTTGAAATAATTCTTATTTCAGTTTTACAGGCTGGCTTGAAATTCTGTGGTCTTTGCAGACAATGTGTTTGTATGTTTTTCTTGTCTGTGCTTCAAGTGAATCTTATTTCTTGGAATTTTCATTCATTCTGGAAATTTTAATCCTCCTCTAATAATTCACCCTCTTCTATATCCCACTTAAGACTTCCCTCAAAACTATTGAATCCCCAGATAAATAATGATGAACATTATGAAACAAAGTGTAAAATGCAGTTTTATTTACAGTGGTAACTTTTAACATTATAGTCGTAACTTTATTGGCTTCCTCACTGAATAGTTTCATCTAATTTAATTGCTGTTTTGTTTAATTATCACTCGTTTGGTGTTTCATTCTAAGGAGGAATTTAATACTAGTTTAATAATATATAATATTATATAATATAATATAATATAATATAATATAATATAATATAATATAATATAATATAATATAATATAATATAATATAATATAATATAATATAATATATAAATCATATCATATATATATTAATCATATAATGATTAATATGATGATGAAATATGCATATCTGGATGGCTATGTTGATGTAAGCATATTCACTAAATGTCAATGGTGCATAATTATGACTATTATAACTGAATAATTTGGCAATGTGAAAATATTGTTCTTTTTTTCTTGTTTTAAAGGTAGAAACAGCAACTTTTCATGTTTGCTGAGGTTTTTTATGATGCTAGGATGTCTTGAAAATATTACTGAAGTTTGAAGTTTAAATAATTTTTGTATTTTAAATGGAATTTTAAATAGACAAATATAGTTGTAGAGTGGCTGAGTGGTTGAAAATAGCAAATAATTTTTTGTTGTTTTTCCAAAAATAATCTCATACTTTTCTACTATGTTGGCATTCCAATTACACTCTCAGAACATTTTCAAATTTTGGAAAACTTCAATCACATTTTGTGTTAGTTTGCATTAAAAATTGAGTTGAATTTTGTTTCCTTTTAATTCTATGCCAGTATTCTGTATTCTGTAAATATTCATATTGTACGTATGAATATTTAAAATATGCATTTTTTAAATAGATCTTGGAATAACCATCTTTTTAATATAGTATTTTCAAATGCCAAACTATTCTTTATAGTAGCAGTACCTGTCTCAGAAAGCATGATTTTCAATGTTTATCCAGAAGTGTAAGGTCCTTACTCTAAATCCAGAACTATGAAGCATTTGTACAAATCTTAGCTGAGCCACTAACATCCTTCAAGTCAAAAAAGAAACATCCTGCAGTTACATCACTTGTTGTATTGTCTTCTGAACTGAGTGGAAAACATTTTGCACATTTTGCTGCAGACCATTCACCCAGTGAATATCTTTGTCAGAATATCCTCTTTGTATTTTTGTCAGATTTTCTCAGAGGTGACTACTGTGCAAGTGTGGAACACCGAATGGAATTTAGAGCTCAGAAAGACTTTTAACAAACTGAGCATTTTGTGATGCAATAAGCACAGGCAGCAAAACAATACATTATCAGTGTAAGCTTTAGATATGGGTGAACCAGTTTCTTTTTCACTTTTCACACCTTCTGAGCCAGAGGCTGGTTTTGCTGGAGCAACAGTGTGCAGTCTCTACTTCTCTGTGGTCAGAGGGGGCTGGAGGATGGAGATGAAGGGGTAGGCAGGGTGGAATTTCATGCTGGAAGAAATGGGAAGCAATTGACTGTAAGGGAGTGAAGGATGTTGGAGAGGAGTCACAAAGGTAGGTAGCTGTGAGGGGTGAAGAGGGGAAGGGAGAAGAGACCAATCAGGATCCCAAGCTCTGAGAGATGGGGAGGGTGCTAAGGAAGGTGAATCTGAAGGAGATGAAGAGGCAGAAGGGAAAAGGTCTCTGCTGGCACAAACACACCTCCAAATCTTCAGTAACCCTCTACAATCTGTTGGCCCATTTCAATCTTTATCTTAGGTATCAGAATTCTGTTATCATAGCAGAATTAACTCCAAGGTTTCAACAGGAAGAAAACATGTTTATTTGTATTGGTCATTGGTACAATAGACCCCAGTTTAGCTTGGATTGTGAACAGCCTGGGAACAGCTTGCTGCATTTCTGTTAAAGTACCTTCTTTCTGAGCCTTTCTGGAGCACTTACAGAAGCAAAACATTACCTATTGAGCAAGGACGAGATCAGGAAGAAAAATAACTGCTGGGTGACTTTGTGAATGAACAATCTGCAGTCCTCCAGCAGATATTCTCTCTGATTTTCTGTGTGGGATTACTATTCCACCTAAATTTTTATATTCCCATCTAGCTTCACAGCATCTCACCCACGGATTTTAAGATACAGGTGTTTGTACCAGTCTGTCCAACAAAGGAAATTTCTCTGATGCAATGATAAATGCAGTAGTAGTTTCAGAACTCAATTTTATAAGAATGTATTCACTTATAGATGAGGAAGTGGAGTATTGAACAAGACAATCAAATAATTATAGAAGTCCACATGGATTGAGACTAAGTGAAAAACAGTCTAGTTATTCCTGTTTTCTATGTACTTATAGCAGAAGGACAAAAAGAATAAGGTAGAGATGTGAATGAAACAACCAAGCAAAGGTTCAGCTTACTCATATTAAACCATCTGTGATTAAAAAAGGAAAAAGCCTATTGAGTAGTAACTCACATTGTAATTGCATTCAGTTCTATGTAATTGTCTTTGTTTTCATGCTCAAAAAGGTACATCTACTTGGGTGAATAACTGGCAAATGAATTTCTTCTATGTTTATGTTTGTTGAATCAAATATGTTTTTGCAAAAACATATCCAATAGCAAATTTAGAAATTAGTAAGATTTTTTAGCCTAAAATGTTTTTACCAGAACTTTCTATTTAGTTTAGCAAATCATCTCATAAGTGTGAGAACAGTTTTTTGGTCAGAGATCTTAACTGTTTGAGTTGTGCCTAGTGGAAAGCAGAGATGTTGGTACTTCAGATTATCAGAACAGCTACAGATTTGAGGGGAAGTAAAATTTAATTAGTACCTAAGAACTTGGGTGTTTATACATTCAGGGGATCATGATTGTCTAAATTCCAAAGTAGCTTTGATAGATATTTTTCAATAGAGCATGTGTAAACTGAAAATCAAGAGGACCTGGAGACTGGGAACATATAAATGGCTTTAAAAAGTCAAATGTTCACTGTGATTGACTTTTTTAACATGAAATCTGAACAATGGTAAAAACTACATGAAATTGAAGTTAAAACTACGATTCCCTTGCATTTACACATATTCTCTGCCTGAATCTAGCTGGGACAAGCAGTCTGCTATCGTGTTATCACCAATTTGGCTAACATGGCTTACTTATAACAGGAAAACACATGAAATTAACACTTAATTTTGCCACTCCTCAACTTAACAGTGATGCCCAGTTTAGCTCTCTCAGTTGAAGAAGATATTCCAGTAAAACAGGATTAGCAAAAAGAAATTAACATTTTTTTTCTATTAACACTTTGTATTTTTGGTTAGACTGAATAAACAGCCAATCTGCTTTATAGTTGTATATGTCTGATGTTCAAGGCTTTGAAACCAACAATGTCAGTTTTCAAATTTAACATACAGTCTCCTCATTGCATCAAGCACACCCATAAAAGACCTGTGAAAAAGAAAGGTCAAACTTAATAACATTAAACTTTTCCATCAGCCTGAGGTGAAGAAGACAAAGTTAGCTGGTAGAAGTAGCTTGATTCCTTTCTTATAGACAGCTGTTATCAGATATGGGTCTGATAATAATTATGAGATTTATCAAAGAGCAGATTGACATCCTAAGAGTAATTATTTTCATTTCATGTCCAGCTGGAAGCCTCTGGAATATACATTGTTAATCTTATTTCCCATTATCTCTCTCAACTCCATCCTCAAATTATTCAGACCCTATGTGTGCTTTTGTGGGAAAATGTTAGCCTCATCTGTGTGGCAGATGATACAAACAATTCTTCTGTACCTTTTTTTTTTTTTCCTCCTTTACTTTACTGGTTCTAATCCAAACAAATTGCAAAGTTATTATCTATCATCAGCAGTTGGGATAGCAGCTCAGGAAAAAGACGTGTACTACTTTTTTGCTACTTTGCAAAGTTGAGTAACGGTGTAAAGTTCACCTCATGATGAAAATAAATGTACTTTTTCTCTTCTGCATAACAGTAAGCACTGTGCCTCTTCCTGAAATACTGCAAAACATAACACCAAGTGTGGGCTTGACAGAGACTGTATCACTTTTCCCCTGGGCCTCAGGTGGTTGAAATGAATTTGGATTGTTTACCAGAATACAGTGTTTTTACAGTTACAGGAACATCTACATTCTCAAGTACAGCCCTGGTGTTGGTTGAAATGCAATATGGATTGTCTCTCCCTCTGCTATTTTTTTCATTAGTTCTAAGTTTTACAAATAACTCTTTGTGGTCCATGGTAGAAAATATTTATTGATGTAAGCCTCAAGTATCTGCTCCAGGTACTTATTTTCTTCAAAGTGACCATTATTTTTTCAATATCAAAATCATGGGCTGATTTTATCTTAAGACTAAGTTAAAGAAACATATGATACTATTTACAACAGGGCAGGGATCTTTGCATTTGGGACAAAAGAGTGTTAAGCCATTGTTCAGGGCTTAAAATCCTTCTACCAAAATGGCTTGTGGTCTTTCTGCTTCTGTAAAATTAATTTTATATCTGGCAAAGAGTGTGGGTTAGGTTGACTCCTTTAAAATTTAAATTAGGAGTCACTGTGAAGCCTGGGACTTAGTTTTATGAGTGCTCACTGAGGTTTACAAACCCATTCAGCAAAACTCATGGCTGGTGAGTGAAACTGTGCCCCTCAGAGCTTCAGCCCACTGCTGAGACATGAAGAGCTCTATGAGGCACACAGAAGCATTTAGTGGAAATGTTGCTGGTATTAATTACTACAAGAAAACCAACTTGCATTTTTTAGGTTAGATCATAAACCCTCCAGCTGCTGAACACATCTATAGGTATCTTCCTGCTGCATTTATTTGCCTCCTAAAGTAGCACAATGCTGAGAAAATGGCAAGAATTAAGATGAACTAAAGTAATTTCTTGCATCTGGATGGCAACTGAGAGTCCAGATAAGTAAAGTTGTGAGGAGTTTTTTAAAGATTCAGCTTCTGTGGTTGTTTATTCAGCAGCAGTTTAGGCACCAGGCAAACTAATTGTTTCTCTCTAATGCCTTAAATTAAACTACAGACATTGCTGACCTCAGGGTAAGGAAGAGAGTTTTACCAAACTCAGATTCCAAAAGTGAAAAGAATTCCTTAATGCTGCTGTGAAGGAAGCTTTATGCC
Source organism: Oenanthe melanoleuca (assembly GCF_029582105.1). Classification (NCBI taxonomy): domain Eukaryota; kingdom Metazoa; phylum Chordata; class Aves; order Passeriformes; family Muscicapidae; genus Oenanthe; species Oenanthe melanoleuca. The sequence goes on from NC_079339.1 coordinate 48,209,046, forward strand.
AGGGTGTCTCACTCAACAGGAGTTTCATGAGCAAAGGAGAAGGAAAAAAATATAACTCCATTGCTTCTAATTAGTGGTTAATTCTTGTTTATTAGAATCAGGTTCAAACTGAAGAGAAAAGAAGGGGAAAAAAAAAAGAAAATAAATCAAGGAACAAAAAGAGAGAGAGCTGTTCAAGGACCCTAAGTTTGCTAGAGATCCAGATCTTGTTCTTTGCCCCTAAACTGACTATTTCAGCTTTTCCATCTAGCCTTTAAAGCAACACAAAATGAAAAACCTCTTCATTTCCACAAAGCAAAGCTGTCTTTTTGTATCCCCCAGTTGCAGCTGATATATGTAGTAAATGATACCAGAAGCCCTGCTACTCAGTGAGGGGTAGAGTTTTTTGGACTCCCCAGTGTGTCCCCATCCTCCTCCAAGGCTGAGAAGGATCTGCTGCCTTTTTGTGAGTTAAGCTGAACATCTGCTTCAACCAGTCAGTTTCCTGTGAAGTCTTGAAAGAGATCTGTAAAAGAAGACCCCAGGAAGGGAGTTGGGCCAGAATTTTTAAATTCTATAGATGCAAGATAAGGAGCTTAGATAACAGCATAACCTCCTCATTTCTGCTACCCACTTGGTGATCTTACATAACACTGATCCTCTCATTTAATAGTGATGAAAATTTCATCAACAAAATTTGCTTTTGCTCTGCCAAGTCATGGCAACCTCAATTAGAGCTGAGCTGGAGAGGCATTTGTGTGATTACATCAGTCCAACTGGATGTCCTCTTCTCCCTGTGATGGCTCTTTCTGTGCCCTTCTCTGGGTATTTGATCTCTCTATCCAGATTCAGGCGGCTGAGCAGTGAGATGCAATCAAGAGTAACTAAAACAATTTGGAAGAATCTGCCCACAATCAGGATTTTTATTCTCCAGTCATTTTATAAAGTTGTAAGTTAAAAGTGCTCTAAACAACGAGGCAGTCAGATCCAATTTTGCTAGGTCTTTGCTGAAAGCTTGATAATGCTGATGAATGCAACAATGAAAATACATTGTATAAGGCCTATCCTCCTCAAAAAAATGTCTGTATTAATGGTCAAGTGATTTTATTTTTCTTTTCTCCAATCCCCTTTGAACAGCACTTCCTTAATCTACCTCAGTGCTTAGACACTATGGTAGCTCATTTTAGAAATTCCATTCTAGAGAGCATTTCAAAATACAGAATATTTCGTTTTTAATGGATGGTGAATAGAGTTGTCTGGTAAAATACTAATCAGAAAAGAAAGTAAGAGAAGGATTTTACCATCCTAGATTTTTTTCTTGCAAACAACTCAGAGATATAATGTGATTTGTAATTAAAATTGTACAAAGCGGTATTTGTCAGTTAACATACACAAAACTTTTAATTTTATGTTTTCTCAAAAATTGCAATTATCTTAAAGGATTAAGCCTCAAACTCAAATAAAGGTGAAATCACAAATGAAAGCAAGTGAAAGAAAGAAGATAAAGGCATTTGCTTAAGTTTCTTTGCATTATTCTTCCTTTATTTCTCCATTTACGCCTGCATTCTGACCAGGATGACCAACCTCTCCACCATTTCCTGCACAAAAACCTTTCCTTCATAAAAAATACTATACAATATGATAGAGGAGGTAAAATCTGAAGGATATTTAAATTTCTGTAACTTTTTGTGAAAGTTGATTAATAGCAAGGGGAAACACATACTAAAAAAGTGCCTCCACTGAAGAAGAGATGGGCAGAACTCAGTTTGCCACACCTTTTGTGAGCAACAATCAGACAGTCAAGGAAAACAAAAAAAGCAGGGAGTCCATGGGGACATGCTATTGCATTTATTTCATAGTTACAACAGTACACAGATGCATTTTTTGCAGCCAGTGCTAGAAACATTTTCTGAGTGCAGAAGATATGAATTCATAGGAAAACAGACTTTAGTAGTTCAGCTGCTCACAAAGTCAGTCTTGTGTGTTCCCAGCAGTGCACCTGAACATTCTTCTATGTTGATAGGAATTGGATTTTCTTTTACACCAGCACTTAGGTTTTTATTTGGGCTTCTCTGAGGACAAGGCCAATTTGCAAACTTGCAACCCCAAATCTGAGTTTCTGTCATTTCTCAGACTTGTCTTTTTCTTGACTCTGAGTGTGATGCTTGGGTAGCATTTATAAGGAAATTGCAGAGCCAAATTAATAAGTGCTATGTCTTAGAAATTATTTGTCATTGTGGACATCTGGATAAGGAAAACAAAATCTAGTTCTATAACCACATTTACACGAAATACTTTCCTCATGCAACTCTTTTTCGGAGCTCAGATCTGTGCAAATCACACAAAGTACAGTAGAAACTTGTACCCTCTCTTAAGCTCTGCAGCTTGTTGGGCTTATATTTAGTTATCTTACATAGTTTCTTGAAATAGCCATTGACAGGGCTAGGTGACTAATTAGGTTCATTTTAGATAAGTTGGAGGCATTCTGTGAAAAGCTGAAGTGATGGTTAAAGTATTTAAAGAATAGGTCTTACAGTGAAAGGTTTGAGAAGCTCATTCTGTTCCATTTATAAAAGAGTAAAGGGCCAGTTCTTCACAACTAGTCATCCCCTTACAATGGGAAAAAATAACAGCAAATTAATCTAAAAAAGAAATTCAAAAGATAGAAAATTATTTAAAGGCTGATCTATATAGTTAGACTATTCAGGTCATAAAGCATGGTTTTAAAACTCTGAGATAGTCATTTCAGCAAAAATTGAGACTGAGGCACTTGATTCTGACCTGCACTCAAATTAAGAGCTGCCTGATAGTCAGAACTCCTAAACTCCTGCAGTAAAACACTACAGGTTTAGCATCACTTTAACAACAAGCCCAGGAGTATTGTATGTCCTGAATTTAGCATTGTCATTTTTTCAAGCTGCCTACAGGAATATTTTTACATTTATTTCAGCTCCACTCCTTACAAAAGATACATGGCTGTTCATCTAAAAGCTTTACCTCTACTTGCTTCTGCCCAATAGATAGACATGAATTTATTTCCCCCACTCATTTTCTCAGCTTCCATCCTAGCAGTAGCAGAAGAGTATTGCAGTGGACTAGAAACTTCATGCTTTGTAGGTGAACTGCTGCTATTGAAATTTAATTTCCTGTCTTCATGGACAAAAGGTATAACCATCTTAAAAACACTGGTTGCCTGAGACATAAAACCCCAAAGGTGTGTCCACCTTAAAATGCATTGAATAGGGTTTTTTCAAGCAATGACAACCCCAGGTCAGAAAATTAAAAAAAAAAAAAAAAAAAAAAAAAAAAAAAACAGCCATCTGCTATTGCTTCTGGAAATTCACCTTCAGGAGGCAAAATAAAAACTGGAGTTAATGTGTTTGTTGCCTACACACCTGGTCTCCTCTGAAAAGGTCTTGAGTTGATTAGTTACTCCTTCCAGACAAAATGTTTCCCCCTCGTCTGAACCCCTGAGATATTCCATTATTTAGGAATAAATGCTGCTTGGCGAAGCATGGGTCCAACACAGAAAGAAAACAAAAAAGAGCAGAAGCACCTACTTATCTTCCTGAAGCTAAATTAATCTAAGTAGTAGACTTTAAGGGCAAGGAGTAGGTCATAGCTAATGTTGCTAGTGGCTTCTACCAGTCAAAATGAGCTTGTTAGTGGAGTGAGATATTAGTTATAGGAAGCAGTTCCTAAATTTTTACACAGCATTTATTTATTTTGCCATCATCAGGTATCCTTTTTATGACCACTCCTGACTGTACCTGCAAGAGACATATATCTGCAAGAACATTTTTGCTTCAGGTATAAACATTTTGGCCTGCAATCCCTCAAGCTTTTGGCATACACCAGCATTCCCTGAGATGATGCAGAACAGCATTGCAGTTTTGCTCCTGCCACAAGTAGGATTAGGAACAGGACACAATTTTTCCCTAAAGGTTATTAATCATTGTACAGTATGGTTTATTTTTACTTCTCTGAAGCTGCCACCACCAGATAAGCAGAAGCAGCAGCTCCCATTTGCACTGAAATTCTGCTCTTCTGTAGTTGCACTGTAGCAAAAGGAGCAGAAAGGCTGTGCAAGGCCCATTGTATGCACGTGTAGCTGGCTTCTCTGACTCTTCCATCTCTCTTCAAACATAATCTTCCCTGTTTCCCCACTAAGGGAAACCTGTGTCCTGAAGCCAACATAACCTGTAAAGCAGCTTTTTTCGGATTTGAAATCCAGGATGTAAACTAGTTCTCATTTTCAGTGTCTCTGTTATGCAGAAATATTGCAGTAAAGCAGAGAATTGCACTGTTTTGTTGAGCCATTGTGAGTGCGTTATCACTGTCAACAGAGTTTTGGGACATCCTAACGTAGAACTACAAGATTTTAATGAGAAAAATAAGCAGACTCCTTGCTGTCCTCTGCTTGTTTAAGCCATCTATTTCCCTGGTAAAAACCAACCATTTTATAATGCCTAATACTCTAACCCCAGGTCTCTTGCAGATTAAAGGTCCTATACCTGTAAAATGTGCTAACCACCAACCTTTCTGAAAAGAATCTCCAACCAGATGCTTGCCAGATGTCAGGCTCTCTGTACAATAAAAAGTACCCTGACTTGCTCTGCTTTCATTCTGTTTCATAAGCAAGAGACCACAAAGAAATGTGTTTTATAGGTGTGGAAGTCCAGCTGAGAGGAAGTGGCTCTCAGACTCCCACAGTGTTGTTCAGGTGGAAATGCCAGCTCCCCTGTACCACCAGGATAAGAAGGACTGTCCAAGGGAGGAATATTCCTGTATATTGTAGTGCTGTGGAATGTGATGAGACAGCACAGAGGGAGAGTGGCACTCTCAGACACCCAGAAAGGGTACAGGTGCTCATTAACACACAGAAGCCATCGCTACAATTTTTAGCCTTGCAATTAGAAATGAGTCCCTATGGAAATATTTCAAAATAGAACTGAAACTAGTTTTAGAACTATAAATAACATGTATCTTGGCAGGCCCCTGAAGAAAGATTTCTCCATTTGTTTTTCTTCTTTTTAACCTAAAGTTACAAGTATAGATACATTCTTTACTGTTTTATGCTTCCTGAAGATCTCAGGAGACCTAATTTAAACCCTACACCACGTTATAGATCCTTCTATAGCCCATGACTTGGGAGGGTCTGACCCAAGAGGTTCCAATGCAAGGTTTTTTTGGTCCCTAAGAAATCTTACTAAAGCTGCTCTGGTTGCACAAGTATTGTCATGCTGGAATATTTGATGTGTTTTCCCAAATAGTAAGTATGCATGATGTACTATGGATCCTGGCAGTAAACTGTGTGCTGTGTCATCTCTTTCAATCCACAACCTTTTGAGGCCAGATTTTTCTTCTGTTATATGTATCTCAAAAGTTATAACAAGAAAGTCTGCATCTCATTTGAAACAATCCTACCTTACCATCTGATGAGCAGATCAGGGAATTATCAAATGGTCTCAGTTTGAAGGGACTTTAAAGGTTATTGAGTTTCAAACACCCTGCCAGATGAAGATAAATTTCTGACTAAACAAAATGTCATTGTGTTCACATTTTGAACTCTAATACTGGTAGCATCCTTCAGACCATCCTATTAACTGTTTGTAAAAATTAGTTATATATTAAAACTGGCCTTCTATAAACTGCCCGTTAGCTTCTGAAAGTCACATTGTATAAAAGAGAATAGGTCAATTTCTTATTAGCTCTACACCTGTTAAAAGAAAACTGACATCTGAGTTTCTGGATGATTACCAGAATGATTTTCATTGCATTAATAAAGTAATTTTTAAAGCACAGTCTTGATAAAGTATTTTCCATTTAAAATATATTTTTGTTCAATAGTAAATACAGAACAGGGAAGAATTCTGCATTTCTAGTTTTCTCAGAAATATAATGAAGGCATCAAGGTATCAGTGTAAAGCTTAGAAAATGCTTAACAGTCATGGATTTACTGCTGTGCTTACAGTTTGGCTTCAGTCATGTACCCTTCCTCAAGGTCTTCTTCCATGAGTGTTAGTACAAAGAGCAGACATGCTCTGTTCAACTCCAGCAAGGCTTCTGCAGAGATAAAGCTACCATTAGACATCCTAATGCACCTAGTTTAAATCACGCAACCAAAAAACACAGTTCAGCACAACTGTGTAAACTGATGTCCTTTATTAAAATACAGACATGGGAGGACTCTGGAATGGGTAAAGACTAAATTATTCTTCTTGCCAGATGAGTGATCCTTTTAAGTCTAGGTTTAAGTTCACGGTGCAGCAATGGGAGCGAGCCATGCCTGTACAGTACCTCATCTAAAGACAGATAAATCTTCAGAGCTCTGCAGGGAGCCCAGGTGCCATGGTATATTTTATCATCACTCTATAAACCATGCTCTGCCTCCATGCCTTTATAATGAGCACAAGGACATGAAGACAAAGAGCCTTGCTGCATATGCATCATGTAAATCTATCAGTTTCATTGTTAAATTTGAGAGTTCTGCTAAAGGTCAGTCTGTGTAGCAGCATCACTTTCTTTCTGTTTGTTTAAAGAGATTGAAAATTAGTTTCTTGCAGTATTTTGTGAAATACAGTATATTCAAAAAAGTTTTTATTTTCTTCTGTATAACTTGCATTCAATACAAAAGGTGAGTATTTTTCCCTTTTTTCTCTTTTTCTTTTTTCTCTTTTTCTCTTTTTCCTCTTTTTGAGTTTCTTTTTCCCTGTCTCTCTCCTTCCTTCCTTCCTTCCTTCCTTCCTTCCTTCCTTCCTTCCTTCCTTCCTTCCTTCCTTCCTTCCTTCCTTCCTTCCTTCCTTCCTTCCTTCCTTCCTTCCTTTTTTTTTCCTTTCACTAATAGAAAATGGTGCATACTCTGTGGGAACACAAAAAGTCTAAATACTCCTGAACCTGAATATTTCCTCAGTCTTTTCTCTCCATTATATATACCAACCACCAATGTGATTCCAGAGAGATCAGAGAGAGAAACAGAGAAACAGCTTAGAAAGCTGAGGCATTAACAAAAAGATACCAGGGAGGATGAGTTAACAAGTCAGTCTAAAGTGGAGACGTTGCAGTGGAGAAGATGCTGTGCCTTTCTGAAAAGATGTCACACGGCCTCTCGCCTTGCCGCGCTCCGCGCCCGGTGCTCTGACACCACCTTCAGCTGCCACTGACAGCCCTAATGTCAAAACTCTTTTTAGACTGCATGTGGAAAGCAGTTCATAATTGGAGTCTCTATGAAACTGAAGCTAAAAAAGAAGCAAACCACAAAATGTGAAAACCTGCAAGCAACACTGTTGTCAGGATTTTTGCTATCACTGTTTTTAAGTGATAAATATTAGTGCTATGATTTGTGTGACAGAATTAACCACAGCTTCCAATTATGGCAGGCCAAAAAGCTCCATTTCATTTTATAGGAGACATTACAGTTATTGATATATGCATAGATAGATTAGATAGATAGATAGATAGATAGATAGATAGATAGATAGATAGATAGATGATAGATAGATGTATAGATAGATAGATAGGTTAGATAGATAGATGTATAGATAGATAGATAGATAGATAGATAGATAGATAGATAGATAGATAGATAGATAGATAGATAGATAGATATATTAGATAGATAGATAGATAGATAGATAGATAGATAGATAGATAGATAGATAGATAGATATATTAGATAGATAGATAGATAGATAGATAGATAGATAGATAGATAGATAGATAGATAGATAGATAGATAGATAATCTCTCTAGCTATTAGGATTTATTTTCATTCCAGACTTTGCAAAAAAAAAAAAAAAACAAAACACCCCATTGCCTTTAAAAATCTTTAAAAATATTTTAGTTGCCATGAAAATCTTCTCGGGGCTGGAGGTCCACTCTGGGGTTTGCTGTGGCTTTACTGAGAGCACCATGGTCACATTCCAGGCTGGGTGTGGAGGTGAGGGCACAGAGCCAGCTCCTGTAGTCCAGGCTGGTGCCTCTGCAGATCTTTCATGTGCACTGTCAAGTTCAGGTCATTGTTCAAAGAGCTGTGACACCTCTGCACCCAGAATTTAGACTTCTGCCCCAGGCTCCTAAATCTAAATTCAACATAGATACATTTCAAAATGTACACATATTTTTTAAGGTGTATGCAGATATTTCTTTCTTTTATGGGTTTTATTTAATGAGCTAGATGAGAACAAGAGGCCTCAGTAGAAACATTCTCCTCAGGATATCAAGAAATCCTGCACTGAAGCTACATTGTATTTTATTATCAAACACAGGATTTTAATCTGTTTTACTGTTGCTTAAGTGCCCAGGGTCCCATTCTCAAAGGATTTACTTATTTATTCTAGACAAGGATAAATGAATACTGTAATGCCCTCTGCCTCTTCAGTTAAGTCAAGATGTTTGCTTTCTTTTTCTTGCTTGTGTATCAGTTGAATACTTTTAAATCTCCATCATCTTAGCTATTTTTGTCCAAATCATCCTGAAGTCCTCCTGCTATCTCTGTTAGGAAATAATGGCTACAAGGCCATGTGGGGTGACCACTTTAAGAGAGTGGTAAGTGCTGGACATGATGTAAGAGCAAAACTGGCTGCAGGAAAATCTGAGAATGGGGAAGTAGTAGTTCTTCATCCCAAATTTAAGCAGCCAAGCAGCTCCTTGGGTCCTGCTGGACAGGGGAGTCTGCTCACCCTGGTCCAAGCAATCCAGCCCCTCAATTGGAGTGGAAGCTGGGAAGAAAGGATAGAGAACACACAGGGGTTTGAGAGCTAGAAAAAAACAGTATTTGGATGCCATCTGAGAGCTGAGTGGTACCAAAGCACATGACTGGAGCCCCTTTGCTTTATCTGAAGTGGCACAATGAGACACAGCCTTGAAAATAAGGAATAGCTTGGAGTAGGTGACAGCCTGAGTTAAGATCCGTTTGCTGATTATAATGATCCTGTGAAGTACACCTAAAAGAGCCTTGAGTGTACTTCTTAGTTATATTGGCTCTCTGCAGTGATTATCTGTTTGTCATCTGTGTCTATTTTGGAAAATTATATTTTAGTTACTGCAAGTTAGTCAGCAGCTTGCACAATAAACAGCTAGTCACAATGAGAGTGTCAGGCTCCTACTGGGTCCAGCTACAGAGATGTTTCCACCACCAGGATTTATAAATGAAGCACACAAAATGCCAGTCTCTTAAGCACAGAGCTGTGGTAAGGCTGTTTGGCACAGCAGCAGTGGGAGGAATTGCTTGGGAAAGGCTCAGCAGAGAGTCAAGCTGAACTGGGCTTCTCTCACATCAGTTTGAATTCACCAGATCTGGGGGAAGCAGGATCACCGGTTCAGGAACATGAAGGATTGGCTTTACACCACACAGCTCAAGGGAAAGATGACAGAAAAATGTCATGGAGGTGGCAATTTGACCCAGCACACTTTTCAGGGAAGGCAAGGCCTGTATTGCTGCTCCATGTGTTCCAGTACCTAACACCAACACAGTTTTACTCCATGAAACACTCTTTCCAGAATAGCTGCAGTAAAAATGAACCACTGTGATCTAGTCTGGAAAAATATATTGATAAAATACCTGTAATTTTGTAGTTATCTGCATATTTGGGCCTGCTCTGGAAGTGATTCATTTGCTTCAGAAGCCAGTGCCACCAGTTTAAGGTGGAAACACTTTTCCAAGGATTTTGGGAGAGAGGGGATGGAAGGCTATTCATGTATGTGGTTGCATCTCTTGAACTGAGCAGAAGAATGTTCCTAAAAATGAGTGACACAAAGTAATTGTCAAGAAGTCATTTTGTTATTTAACATCCCTCAAAAGTGCAAGGTCTTTCTTATAGATTTTGTCTGTGCCACATCCTGTTAATAGCACAATCTCATTACCACAATGGTAACAGTCGCTTGATGCTCATTTAACAGAAATCTTTCAAAACAGCACTATTGCTTTTTCACAGTTGGCTCCATGTGATACAGGTTAGCAGCTTCTTAACTCTGCTTTCATAGCATAATTACATAATTTAGAATTAGTCAGTCATGTTGACCTTTAAATAGAAACAAACATTCAATTTAGATAGTTGTTTTGTCATTAGCAAACAGTGAGCAGCTGAGAACATTTTTGCCATTGGCTGACAATGTCTTCATGAACATGTTCAAGTCCAGGCAAAGAGCAACATCTGTATTAATTATTAATTTGATTTGAGTCTGAATTCTCATCAGTCATCACAACAGTTAAGGTCCAGTCTCACCCTCTTGAAAGAAGTAGCTTTCATCCTTTTATCAGAGGCAGATTCATCATGTTTACAAAAATGATAATTCTGACATACAGAAAATGAAGGCATAAATTCTGCCCTGGAATACTTCTCATCAGTTCTTACAGCTACAGCTTGTACATATGTAGAATGGTAAATCTGAGCCTCAAACATTCCTTCTTTTAATATTTTATCTCAAAACTTTTCCACAGGCAGAAATCACTCTGACCACCAAGAAAGTTGCCCCACATCTGGGATAGGATTCAGCAGCTGTTTGCATTTTTGTGCTTAGTTACCTGGCTGCACCCTCTTGGAAATGAGAAAGTTATGCTGGAGTAACCAGAAAGTGAAATGTTGCCTGTAGCTTTTAGCTGCTCCAATCTTCAGCTCACATATCCCACACACAGTGGTTTGAGAAAAACAGGAAGAAGCAAGATAAGCCAAAGCCCCAGTGACTACAAAATATACCTTACTAAGTCCCTAACTGATACTGCTTCTTATCAGATGAAATGCCTCAGTATTAATTCCTTTTAATTAAATTCATATTTGATTCTCCAGTGATCTTTGGTGCATATTTACAGTCACTCTTCACTGCAGTATGATATACTCTAAGTTACAGAAATGTTCAGGGTGCAGAGATGAGCACTGAAATATGTTACAAAAACATGAATAAGGTCTGTATTTCTGTTTACAAAGCCACACAAGCAGGGAAGCACAGAATCTTTAGAGTTGGAAGGGACCTCTAGAGATCCTCTAGCCCAACCCCTCTGCCAAGGCAGGGTCATCTAGAGCAGGTTACACAGGAACATCCAAGGTGGTTCTGAATGTCTCCAGACAGGGAGACTCTACAACCTTCCTGGGCACCTGTCCCAGTGCTCTGCCACCCTCAATGTATAGAAGTTCCTCCTCACTAATGTGAAACTTCCTGTGTTTCAGTTTATGGCCATTGCTCCTCTCTGGACACCACTGAAAACATTTGTGCACACACAAACACATCAGCAGCATAAACCATACAAGAGTAGACACTGAGTAGATTTACTGACTGCTAATTTTACTCTCTCAGGACACTTTCTTCCTTTTATTGTGTTTAATGTGCTCTTTTATAGATGAGGTCAAATTGTATAATAGGCTGCTGATAAATTGTAAGGTGCCTGTGGGGCAGACAATTTTACTAATAATTATCAACTTTTGACACACAGAAAACATTAATAAAAGACCATGAGGCTAAGGAACAACATGACAATGCTGAAAGAACCATAGCAAAGACTAAGACACACACAGAATGTTGAATACTTTTTTAAAATTTAAAATTGCATGCAGTAAGTTTTTATAAAATTTTGTCTGTTTCTTTTTGTGTTTCAGTCAAAACAAAATAAATTCTTACACTGTTTAAAAGAAAAATATGATAAGAAGATACAGGAAAATTGCTTGAAGTTGTGTCTGATACCTGCCTCTAATGAATGAAAATATTATATTTCTATTAATATGAAATATATTTTTATACTTAGAAAGAATAATGAATAATAAAAGAATATGCTGTCTAAAATTAAAATATGTGAAACAATATAACAGCAAGAAGTTTGATTCCTTAAGCAGGTGAGTGGTAAAATCATCATTTTATCCACCCTTGCCTTATCAAGGTACAGACTGTTCAGCAGATGGACTTCCAGAGAACTCTCACTTCTAGAGCAGCCTTTCTCAATATACCATCTCCTGCTACACATAGAAAAGTCCTGTTCCATGTCATTGCACATAACAGAACAGAAATAAATATGTGTTCCTGAGCAGCTATATGATAAGCCAAGGAATCACAATTCTAAAAGCCTTGACAATAAATCAGTGTTACATGGAAAGGTTAATCATGGTTAAGAGCTATTATGCTGTGGCCAGAGGACCATACTTATCCCCATCATTTGTGGCTGGTTTTGAAAGGGACTCAATGATGGGCCTGGCTAAAGCCTTACCATCATGGTTTGTGGTCAGAAGGGCCAGCTGAAGAACCAAGCAGAATGTATTTACAAACTCAAAAGCAATTTCTGGTGAGATTTCCTCAAAAACAACAGTTAAACCAGCTATTAAAAAAGCAAATGATTTCTAAGGTTAAAACCAATATTTGTGAAAATAACACCATTCTTGTTTGGGGATAGGAACACTCTGGATGAAATATGAAAGACATGAAAATATGATCCAACTCCATTACTCCTTAGCACACTATCAGTTCCTGTGGCAAAGGAAGAAATTAAAAATAGAAAAATGGAAATGTCAGCCAACCTATAGACTTTTAGATTGCATTTTCTTTTGGCCAAAATACTGGAAAATGCCAATTTGTAAAACCCTGAACTTCTCAGTAGTTTGTCAAGTTTAGTGGACATTGCTCCAAAAAAAAAGTTTCAAGATCAAAAATTAAACTGTAAAATGTGTCCTACAAAAATGCAGAAATTAAATATTTCACCTTGTGTATTGGAGACATGGTTTTGAATTCCAGATCAAGCAAAATATAAACTCTTCTGCTGAGGATCTTCTGCATCTTGAGTGTGTGCCCTATGCAGTGACTCTTTGCTATTACAGATGCAGGTAGAAATTATTATTCCTGAAAAAACCCTCAAACGTTTTGAGATTTTGCTCTGATGAAGTAGAAAAACAAATTAAATTTTGCCAACTTGAGATTCCAGTTTTCTATCTTTAGCATGTATCTCCCAGTGGAGATTCGTAAGGAGATTAAATTAGTCCTTTTGAGGAGTCCACATGAAGAAGAGTAGTTTGCTTTCTCTCTGTAGGAGGAATCAGATCTGCATCTCAGAATGTGAAATTCAACTTTCTCTAGGAATTTTTCATCTGTGGCAGCTCTTATCTAGCTGGATATTTTAACTTAGTTTGAGCTCTTAAATTTTTCTGTCCTGTATTTATGTGATTACACACTGCTAAATAAATAAATATACAAACAAATGAATCTTGTTATCCTGACTTAGTGTTGTTTAATTTATCAGATGAACTTTCTCTGTGTGTCAGTGTGCTGGAGGTCCAGATTTTTGAGAAGACAAGGCAATTTCTACCTGTGAGAAAATTAGCTCATACATTTTAGATACCACTGAGGCTCGTTCTGGGGAATTTCTGGTGTAAATCAAGGCTCCCTGTAAGTCCAGGTCTATTTGAAGGCCTGTGCTCAGCACAGGGCAGTCAGAGTGGTTTCAGGCAGAAGTGTATTCCCAGGGGCCAGAGCAGTTAAAAGAAACCAAGCCTTGCTGCCAGCATGCCCCAGTTGGCTGATTAGCAAGCACAGTCTGCTTTTGTGCTTCTGCCATTTCATCTCAGTGTGTTTTCTAGGGCTCTGGTCAGTGTTTACCTGTGCACTGTGCCACTTGAGAAGCATTTTCTTAGCGAGGAGAGAATTGTCTATAAATCCCAACTAAACAGTAGACAAAGAGATTTCTGATAATCACCTTGCAAATTATTTAAGGGATTCCTAGGATCAAGTTTAAAAATTCAAAGAGTAGTGTCACTGTATGTGTTTCACATGGACAGATGCAGTTTGGCATAATAATGCAACTTTGAGAATCTCTTTATCTTTGCCTGACAGAATTCAACACAACTCTGTAAGTATTATGATTATTATTTACAGAACACTGTGGTGTGGGCACATGTGCTATATTCATATATGTATGTGAATGAGTGCAGCATGCCCATCCCTCATTGAAATTGCATTCTGTGAAGGAGAGAAAGCTTTTTGTTTCAGCCTTGTGTAAGGGCTGGCATGCAGCAGCAGCACTCCAGGAGAAGCCCCAGAAGAACAGTGATGGGACAGTGACTCAGAGAATTCCCATCTCCTCTCTGTCTCCTAAGGGAGTAATTTGTTACAGTACCTTATTGATTGCAGCAATTTGCCTCCTCCACCCCCTTCCTGCCAGCTTGCCTTCCCAGTGTGCAGATATCAGAAGACTGGGCTCCCAGTCTCTTCCCAGTGCCTGCTTCTTGCCTGTGGATTTCTCACATATATTCCCTTTGGGAAATAACAGCAAATGGTGGTGAAGAGGCTGCCAGTAGAACCAGATGAGAAAATGGAGATATTAATGGCAGGAAAGGACTTATTTTGCTTTTAAAAAATCAACACTGAGTGCTCATGCCAGCTCAAGAGAAAGCACTCACAGGGGGTATCCTTTCAGGTAAGGAAAGGAAGGTCCCTAATGAAGTGTCTTTATACCAGTTTTACAGATGCAATTGCCTGGACTTCCAAGAAGCCTGAGGTTGTATGGAAAAAATGCATGGCTCTTTTCATCCTCTTCTTGGTCAGAAAGGCAGGTACAATGCAGGACGTAAATTGGAGGTGTGGCACATGCTGTCTCACTGTTCTTGATAGGTTGCATTTCAAAAAGCTACCCAAGGGTGCAAAACCAAAGTCAAATCTAGATATACTACTAGATCCAGGAATCCCTTGCTCCCAATCCCCCTAATATTAACTGTTACCTAATACTCCCTCTTGTGTTCATTCACATGTTGTTTATGGCTATGTAGGAGGGATGCTCTTCCTCCATATATATTTTAAACATTTGTGTTCTAATATAGTCAGAGGGGGTCAGATAGAGTAAAATGACCCACCCCCAAACCCTTGGTTAACTTTATGATCATGAGAAAGTCAGTATCAGGGACAGTTCCCTACTCCTAAGCACAGCCAAGGAGACAAGTCATGCACAGTATTGACTCTGGGCTCAGTATAGGGATGGTGTCCAAAACTTGAAAATATATGAATGACAGCACAGGAAGGGGATACTCTTTGAAAGGCTAACTTTTATTCTCAAAATTAGCACAGTAAAGGCTATGGAAGAGAAAGAGAATCCAGTATTTTAGGAAATTATTTATGAAATGTAGATGGGCCTTCAATTGGGAATAGGGCTGGGCAAAATGTTAGTGGTTCTTTGTTCTTGCAGCTGGCCTGTCGAATTACACAGAGCCAGCACAGTAAATAATACTACTATTGTCTGCCTGTGTCAGAGACAGACAGAAGGTACATTTGGACTTGGTCCAAACACCACAAGGGCCACTCATAGCCACAGTGTCCAATTACTGCTTGCTTGACTATAAAATGCACTTTTTTTGCAGAGCTAATTTAAGAATGGCAGCTTTTAATGGGGATTGTATTAAAAGGGGACTGCTGCTCTGGCTTTTGCCTGCAAAAAAAGTTCTACTCTGTACAGGAAGCAACAAACACATACACAGTGAAAATAATCAGAGTGTGATAACATTAGCACAGCAATAACAACAGTGATAGCAAAGTCAATGCTTTGCAAAAGAAAAAAAGATCAAGCCCTTCTGGAAATAGCCCTGTGCAAAACATGCAAAAAAATCAACTAGATTATCTCAAATGATGAAGCAAGTGCATCCACTCAGTCTCTGCAGATGTGCACATATTGAAAAACTTTTCTCAGTCTTTCAAAGAATCACTGACCACAGTTTTCCCACTCTGCACAGATACTTTTCTTAAATTTCAATGGCCCTTATTTTCACTCTCACTGTCAAAAGCTTTGGAGAGCAGCAAGTTCTATGATCCTTCTCTCAAATGGTCAAAATCTCTTCTTAATAAAAACTGCTTTTTTTTGTAAAAAAAAAAAAAGGTGTTTACAGAAGATTATTCATACAGAAGGAGGATCCCATGGGATTAGGGATGCAGAAGCTCTCCCCTCTAGTGTAAGTGCATATCAGGGCTTTCAGGGCTCTGATTTTCTTTGCTTATCTATTAGCTAGAGATAAATTTAGGTCTCCTGTTTAGAGCAATCTGCCTACAGTGCACAAGAGATCAGTAGTTGTCAATGATCTATGAAGACTTACTGTGTTTCTCTCCTCTGCCATGCTGACAAGGTGTTAATTTCTTTCTTGGAATAGCAAGCATAAAAGCCCCAGCAAACTGATAAATTTAGGCGAAACTCATGCAAGGACCACATCGCTTTTTAAGGCTTCCTGCTACCACCATTCCATCATAGAAGACTTATGAGTCTTGCATAACAATAATCAATAGAATGTGTCTGTTCTCTAACTTGACAATCTTGTTCTGTTCTGCAGTTCTTATACACACACGTGCATGCACTATGAGTGTTCACAAAAGTATTTGCACTCATGGTTGTAGAAGGATTTTAAAAAATGTGCCACAGGTACAGAAATACTATCAATCAAATGTTAAAGCCTTCATATGCTGTATGTAGGTGAGTTCATTCCCCTTCTTTTTTATCTTTGGATGTCTTGCAGAGTGCTTCGTTTGGAGAAAGACCTAAAAGCCACATTGGGTAACTAGAAGGGATAAAAGGGTAAACCTGTCTGTTCATATTTGCCAGCCTTCAACATGGAGAACACAGCAAGCATTCTGTCAAGGAAAATGAGAATATTCTTTTTTGCTTCTTTGAATCCTCAAAAGATGCATCTTCTTTGTAATAGAAAAGAACTATCTCAATACTTAAGTCAAAATAGCAAACTTTTCAAAGGCCAGAAACTTGAAGCTGATCATGCGACTTGTGAATTGCGTGCTGTAGGATTGTTTGATATGGCATAAAACAGAGAACCTGAAAAATTTTGTCTTCAAAATGATGGATATGGACAGTCCTATTCCACAAAGCAACCTTCAATTATTAACAGCAGGACTTGAGCTCAGCAGAGTAAAAAAAAGTCTTCTCACTATCTGGAGTGAAGCTCCCTCCAA
Organism: Oenanthe melanoleuca; assembly: GCF_029582105.1. Classification (NCBI taxonomy): domain Eukaryota; kingdom Metazoa; phylum Chordata; class Aves; order Passeriformes; family Muscicapidae; genus Oenanthe; species Oenanthe melanoleuca. The sequence continues at coordinate 48,225,936 of NC_079339.1, forward strand.
CAGTCATGGCTGATTCTCTTATCTTATACAGAGACATTAATTCTTTCCACCACACATGAAACTATTCACATAGAGAGAACTCTTCACCTACAGAGGAATATTCACATACACACTGTTAAAGTCGGGTTAAGGATGTCACTTACCCAGACACACACAAAAAAAGAGAAATATTCAGTGTTAAAGCACCTGCTTGTTCCTTAATTCATGCTTTTGCAGGAAAACATATTGGTCTGTGGGTTACATAAGCTAACATATAACACCAAGACATTTGTGGTGCTGTGAGTACAAAGACTAAGGATAGTATCCCCATAAATGAGGCTAAAGGAATTACTCTCATGCAACTATCTGAAAATCCAGCCTTCAGGATTGCATAAGAAGTTATTTTGTCCTCATATTTCATGTTTTTATGGATTTAGGAAATAATAGAGGATATTTTGTGTAAACTTTCTTAATTAAAACTCAAGCGAAGCACGTTTTCTTTTTAAATGTAATATACAACAATTCCTGTGTATGGACTGTCTGGTAATGTAAATGCCACTCAGTATGTACCAAGTCCATGTTCTGTAATGTCAAGGACTATGGTACCATAGGGGCTCCTTAGTATGCAAATTATTGACACAATAGAACATAACAACTCTTTTCAAATCGTTATGTTTTATTGTGTCAGGGTCTCATTGAGGACTCTTTAATCTAAGGATTCTTGAGAAGATAAAATCTAATAGTTCCTCTGGAGCTATAAAGTCCTCTGATGTCATGGGCTATTTGGACACTCCTTATTACAGTTGGAGGATTATTAATACACTGGCTATAATGATTTTGTGACTTCTCTGTGGTCTGTTGTGACTATCTAGAATGTTATGTTTGGTCATCACCATGGTATGTGAGTCTCCACCACAAAAAGTTGTCATTCTTTTTGCTCCCTTCTGCCATCCTCTATAATGATAAAACAACTAATTGCTGATCTTTGGAGGGAAAAATAAAAAAGCAACGACCCAAAGCACATTGTAAATGCAGAATCTAGTGTTTCAAAACATTTTACAAGAACTTGAGTCAGACAGCTTCACTTTCATTTAGTTTGGAGAAACTGTGGTGGCCAAACATATTTCATCTGGTGGTGTCAGTGGAAATTTGCCCAGTATAACACTCTTCACAGGCAAAGAAATTTCACTCCCTAATTCTTGTTATGGAAATTATTTGCAGTGCTGGCCAGGTGTCCATGTCTGTGCATGTCAACATGAGTGTTTTACTACTGTTAGAGTTTCCTTCCAGAACAGACACCGAAAAGATTAATAACTAAAAAGAAAACCAAATACAGCAATTTGCATTTTAGACTGATGATCTGCCTTGAAACCAGAAGTTCTGAACTCTGTTCCATCTCATAAGCTCCAGGAGTCCTTGCTGCATTTCCTCAGTGATTCTGGAATTTGCATAGCTATGGACTCACAACCCTTGGCTTGCCCTATCCTAAATCTCTTTGGGGCTGATACTCAGCTGAGAGCCAGGATTACTAGGATTTAAATATATATCAAATGCAAGAGTGGGGAGGTGCAGGAATTTCTACAGCAGCTACATAAGGAGAGCCTTCATGATGTGTGACAACAGAGTCCCTGCCATTTCCCAGCTGGAGAGATATAGGGCAGGATTTTTTCATTAGTCCTTAAGTGGACCCTTATGCCTATAAAGCTCCTTTTTATCTTTCTCATTACTGTTGTATCTTAGTCAGCATATGCTGCAAATTTATGTATTTTAAAAATTTAATTTCTATAATGTATATGCTTTAATTTATGCTGATTTCTTTACTATTTTACCCAGGATGCCACCTGAAAACACACAGATATTGTTAAATATTATTTGCATACCACAGGGAAAGCCTCTTTTTTCTTATAGTACAAGAGCAGATAATCAAAAGACAATCTCAGAGTCAACAACAACAGGACAAAATGAGGAGGCAGTACTGGTCAGCAGGACAAGAGATGGTCAGAACCCATTAGCAGCTTCCTTGGCTGCATCTTTTTGGTAGTTATCATAGAAAATGCCTTTCAAAAAGGAACTTGAAAGAGGACAATGTGAACACCAGAAACACATCAACCAGGCAGCAAGGTTTTGTGTTCAAGTTAAAATACTGACTGATGGAGGTGACATTCTAGGCCAGGGATAATACCCCAAAAGAAAAACCCAGGAAGTAGAGGAAACTGTGAGCATCTTTGAGGGTAATGAGAAACACTGAATGCAAAGAGAGTCTTTTGAATCAATGCATTAGTCTCAAAGATAATCTCTGAGGAGCATTTTAGGGAGATATTATTCTTACAAGATTTAATCTGTCAAAGCCAGAGACACGTGTGTCCAGAGACAGGAATGCAAAACAATAGGAACAGGAATGAGTTTCACAGTGTGAAGAGCAAGGAGAGGGAATCTGAGGACATTATGCAACAAGTGTTTGCAAGATCTGAAACATACAGCTAAGGAGGTTGTGTTCACCTTTCTCTGTATCAGCCCTTTGTGCACTGCAGGGAGATTGGAGAAGGAGCCAAACTGAGCCTTTCTGAGTGATCTGCAAATCCAGCAGTTAAAACATGGCACTGCTGAGAATCCAAAGAAAGAGTTGCAGCTTCTCAGGAATTAATGTACACTTTGGAAAACCAGGAGTGTGAGTGTCTGCTGTGATTTCAAACTTAAGACAATTTTCAGCTGAAGGCTGATGTAGAATAGCAAACTTCTGTATGTGACAGTTCAATAGGAACTGTCAGTGTTTTCTGTAAACATTTGTCAACACAGCCCCTAAACTCTATTGACTTATAATATATCCACCTAAATGTGCATAGTGCACACTGAAAAAAAATAAGAAATTAGTGTTCAACTATATAGTAGACCTAAAATGGTTGTATTTTGAAGAAAATTAGTAAAATCCTTTCAAAAATGTTTCAAGCCATTTAGCAGCAGTCAAAGTACTGTATATTTGGAAAGCTTCCAGAGCAGCAGCATGCACACACTGCATGTGGTTCAGTGTCTGTGTAATCCTTATTTAATTTGCAAAGGTCAACAGATAGATTTGTTCTCTTGAAAGACTCAACTTATATGTATTTAGGTTCTTTATATGCTCTGTATGCCTGCTTCAAAGTTCTCTGTTTTCTATATATTGCTAAATAGATATTGCATCACTGAAGTAAAGGCCAATTTTACCTGTCCTTTCTTTTCCAGTGAAGAAACTGTCCTTGTGAACAATTCTTTATAAACTCAGATTCTGCCAGATTGTTCAGAAGTTGCCAGAGACGACTTCAGAAGCAGGACACTTAAAAAAATTATCCTCCTTTCATGGCCAGCTCCTGATAAGGAGATTCAGCATTTTTTCATACTACTTCATTTTAGATTGTGTTGACACTTTGCTAATTTGTTTTTTGTTGTTGGAATATGCAACTTCTTTTCCAGACTGACAGATTCAGTCAGTGATAATCCTAATTTTTCTTATTTTATTGTAAAAAACTAACCTTTAGCTGTTTTCAACATCTGTTTTATCTCAACCAGAGCTTATTTTGATTAAAAGTATGTTTCAATGATGGATCAAAAACTAAGATCAGACCTTTGACTATGAAGGTCATAAATAAATTCAAATAAGGCTGCAGAAGTTGGATGAGGGAGAGGAGAGGAGAGGAGAGGAGAGGAGAGGAGAGGAGAGGAGAGGAGAGGAGAGGAGAGGAGAGGAGAGGAGAGGAGAGGAGAGGAGAGGAGAGGAGAGGAGAGGAGAGGAGAGGAGAGGAGAGGAGAGGAGAGGAGAGGAGAGGAGAGGAGTCATCATGTGCATCCCCAACCCATAACATTTCATACATTGCAAGAGATGTGCCATACACAAAAATTAATCATTTAGAAGTCTTTCTTTCTTGGCAATCATACAAAGTGTCCCAGAGGGCCCAAAGAAAATCTTTAATTGTATACAATCACCTAAATTGTAAAATCAAACTTTTGAAATTTATACAGTGATCTATTAACAAAAAACCCTAGAATATTCCGTTTTGTAACAGAAATTTACTGAATTGGTTGTAAATAATTAGGTTAGATTAAAATAATAATAAAAAAATAGAAAATATGAGCAACTAAGTGAAAACCATTCAGTCTTACAACATGCCACCTTACTGCTTTTCCAGGAACAAAGCCAGATACCCTATAAAGTACCTCATGAATACAACATAGCTCTTATTAACTCATATTTCTTTAATTTTTATTGTGAATAATGACACAGGTTGCTGAGTCACATCATTTCTCTTTTCCCAAACCTGTGAAGTCTCAGAACTCCAAATATCATCTACCAACTCCCTTTGTTCATACTTTATTCTTCCTATCCATGTACTCTTTAGGACATAGAGATTTTTTTCTCTTAAAAATTACTTCATACTCTTACAGCATTGCTTCTTAAAGGCACAGCATATCTGAAATAAACAGAAAAAGATGCCTCAATTTTTAATTGAAAATGCTCTCATGTTGGGAATTTTTGAGTCAATCAATAAAACCATGAAAGCCACAAAAGTTAAAATGACATAATTATAAAATAAGCACATAGTTGTCAATTTCCAACATTAAAAATGTAAACTTCTGAATTTCCTAATAAAACTTCTAAACCATATAAAATCCCTGAGCTTCTGTTTTGCACGTGTTGTGGATTTCAGCTAATTATGTGTCATCACAGTAAGCACTCAATCCCTTATTCACTGAGTCAGAGAAGCAATATGTAAAGACTTGATTAAGAGAAAAAGGGATGCCCTGAAAAAAAAAAGAAAAAGAGGAGCTATGGATGTAATATAGCAACTTATTCAATCTCTGAAAATAAAGAAATATTCTTTCCTTTGCCAATTTTGAATGCAATTATTCTTATTATTTTTACTTTAGCAATGCCTTAGGGACCTAAGTGAGATCAGATCCCCTTTGCAAACACAGTGGGAAAGTTCTTGCCTCAAAGATTTTTTAGCTTATGTAGGCTATGCAGACAAAGGATGAAGATGGGAACAGAAGCACTGTAGTGTGCTCAGAGATACACAATAGGCTGCAGCAGATCTGCCAACAGATTTAAAGTTTCTGCCTCTGTATTCTCAACCTTGACCAGGCCGGCTCAAGAATAATGTTCTCTCACAATGAACTGCAGAAATATGTCAGTGTAATGCTGAGACTTAATGTGAACAGTGCCTCTGGTGAGAGCCCATATTCATCCACATGAGCAACATAATCTCCACATGGTCAGAGACATTTTCAGTTTAGGGAAAAAAATTGTTACAGACTTTCAGCATTCAGCCCTTCTGGCTTATAATGGCTGCTGAATCTCAAAATGACACTTGGATTTCACAGAACCAGTAGAAGGGAGAGATTTGCTTGCAAATAAATCCAAGTGATTCATAGGAGTATCTCTTTCAGCACTGTGTGTATCAATGTGTTATGTGGAAATAAAAAAGCTTGCTTATTTGCCTACAAATGGTTAATTCCATAAGTTCCCACTTGGTCAGAGAGCAGTTCCATGATCTAACAGTTTTTTTTCTAGCCAACATGCAAGTTCTCTTATAAAGACACCATTATTTCAGGGGATTCATGCTCTTCATGAAACACGTGACAATAAGATATTAAAGGATGATATATTTTTCACAAATTGTACCAAAATTGCTTCATACCATGTCAAGAACCAAATTGTGGTGCTTGTCTCACTTTGGAGCCTGCTGTCTCACTGCACAAGTCCTCCAGTTAAATTCAGTAGACTGTTGAATATGCCTTTGATGCCTTTGCATGAATCAAGCTTGCACTCACAGCAACTTAGTCCTAAATTTGTGTTTTACATTTAGTGTTGTCCGTTTTCTGAGGATTGGCAAGATGCATTTCTGCACAGCATTTGTGGTACAAGGAGTCTTAAGAATGAAGCCTATAAAGTTCTAAAAAAAGAACCAAAGAAAGGATTTGTAGGCTGAGAAAACAACCAGTCAGCTTGATCTCACTCGTAGCAAAAAGTGTGTTGAAGGCTGAAAACACAAAGTAAATAGGGTGGTGTACCTTGCAAGCAAAGCTTTTTTCATTTGCTTCCTTACAATATCTGGTTTCTTGAGGTCTTTGTTAGTAACAAAAATTTACTAGAGTCATTAAGGAAGTCCCAAAATAATTCCAAATCCTGAAACAGGGAAAGGAGCATCTCTGTGCCTGAGCTGTGTGCACTGTCAGCTCCCACTGCTTTCAGGAGGTGCTCAGAATCAGGAAGAAGATAATCATCACCTCACACAAATGGGACTTTTTTTCACTGGAATGCTGAGGTTGGCTTTCAAGGAGTCAAACTCTCCACCCAGTTACTCCCTGGATTCAGCCTACAGCTTCATCTAGAACTGGTTATTCCAAACTCAGCACTGGAGGATAAAGCCTTTCTTTTTTTTTATTTCCCCTGTTAAGTGCTCCTATGTACTTTTCCCAGACTAAACAGGCAACCCTGACCTGCAGCCATCTACTCTCATACAAACAATTAACTTAAAGCATGTGTCCTAACATGAATTTTGGCTCCACAACCACCTAGCACTCCTATGGGAAACAACCCAAATTAATAACAGCCTTCTTTTTGAAATACCTAAAGTGCCCTTTCTTAAAAGAGAGAGATAAGAACACTTCTTTTTTCCCCCCCTTTTGGACTAAACCAATTGATTTTTGGCTTAGAATGATCTCCCACAGAACACTTACAATACTTATTGTAATGAATACAGTCAGCATCTATGTTCATGTATCACATCACTATTTTCCCTAAGAAAACATGAGAGCTAAAACACTAATCTGATTTCCAATATAATAACTCGTTTTCACACGCTCTCACTAGTCAGTACTCTATTTGGACTGGACCCAAAAAAGATGTAAATGTGTTGGGTTTGTTTCTCCCCACCTCCTTGAGAGCTTGAGTCAGATCATTTTGTCATTTCAAAACATATCAAAGGAGAGGGAAAAAAACATGCATTTGTTCCCATAATTTTGAAAACAATTTCAGAATTATTTTGCTCCTCTACATAATTCTGCTGGCCTAGTAGCATTAGTGGCCTCTCCCATGAGATGAACAAAAAGCTGATAGCTGTATATATCTGAGGTGCCAATCTTACTGAGACAGATCTCCTCTTTCTGAGCCCTCCTTGGTTGCACTTGAACTCACTGTTCAACTTGAGCCTCATAAACTTCACAGGGGCATTGATGTCAGAGAAAGCACATGCTCTCCACTTCCTCACTCTAAGCTACAAAACTTTTTTCTTCTTCGTTAAAACACATTTAAAGACTACAGATTTAATGGAGTCCTGTGCCTTCAGCTATCTTCAAGTCCCTTTGGGGACTTGTACATCAACACTTTCTTCTTCTGTTTCTTCTGAAAAACAAAATGTCCTTTGCACTCACCACAGACAAATTCAGATTTATACCATTCTACTGCATCTCTTAACAAAGTCTAAAAGTCATCCCAGGATAAGGCAGTAAGAATGTGTAATTTCCAATTTCCTAGAAGAACATGTTCTTCTTGCTTTTTTTATTCAGTCTTTACCAATGAAACTCTTGCTCTTTGTCTGTTGAGGTGGGGCAGTGCTTACAGTTTTGGGACAAGATTCTCTGAATGTTTGCCTGGGTTATTCTTTGTCCTGCTCTTCATTCTGCTAATTTCAAAACATGAAAATACCCACATGGCATGCACTGTGATGCTCACCATGAATGCTGTCTGTTCTTACATGCAAGACAGGAGAAAAGAGCTGGAAAAGCACCTGAAGGTCCCTGCAAGGACGTTTCCTTCCCTGCAGAAGTCACCATTTCCCATTCTCCCAGGAGTCTCCCATGATACTGATGGTGCCACAAAGGGCAGTCCTCCATCCTTAGGGATAAGGGGTCAAAACCTAGTTGTTGGGGGGAGAGGGGGGAAGGAATTTGGCAGGAGTTCTCAATTGCTTTAGTTGCTAGTTCTTATTTGCTTTCTCCTGAGCTCACAGTCTAGCAGAGAAGAGAGTTTGTGAACCAACACCTCATTTTTCAGGTATTGAAGACATTAACAATGTGCATCTAAGTGGTTTAAAATCAGATGGATTGTGCAACTCAGTCAGAAAATAGGTGGGAAAATTACATTTAAATCTTCAGTTCCTTGTTTAGAAGTATTCAGGTAAATTCCAGTAAACATCAGAGGAACTCTGGGAAGTAGAAGTTTCCAATTTGGCCTTTTGTTTTAAATGTTACTGCAACAAAGTTACAATAAAGATGTAAAGACTGACTCCTTTTGACTCATTTGGCAATGTTAATTCAGCTGCCTGAACTTCCAGAACATTTTTCCGTCAGTTTCAAATGTCCCACTACACACACTCCATAAAACAGAGTGCATTTCTTTATGCCAACTAAATGTTGCTTTGCCAGCCACTGCTTTTGTGCCTTTTAATGTCTTTAATTTACCTATGCAACCTTAAGTTCACATTCCCATATACAAAAATATATCTCTATCTATTTTTTTAATTCAACATATTAAAATCCTGCTCCAGGCTTCTCCTCTGATCATCCTCTTCCCATTTATCTTTCAGACAGCAATAAAAATATGTAAATAGTAAGCCACAAAAACTGTATTACTGTAATTTTAAGGATGTGACTAACACCCACAAAACGCCAGAGGTTTCAAAGTCAAGGTTGCATGTTGAGCCTGACTCTTTCAACACTCATGTTAAGTAAAATTCAATTAAAAAAGCTCTGATGAGTAGAAGATAAGATTATTTTACTACCACTACTACTTGTAATAGTTGAATTATGGGAGTGTTTGCAACATTAGCAATGTCCATGCACCATGGGCCAGAACCCAGTTTCAGCTGCCATGAATACAGCCTGGTTTTGGGGGAAGCTGCAAAAATTGAGTAAGTAGCCACCACCCCATCTCTTTCTTTGTGATTCTGTAAGCCCTGAGCATAGGGTGAGCCTCTTGACACAGCAGAGAACAGCTAAAGGCTGGTCTAGTTTGTGACAGCTGTTAAAAGACCCAGGAAAACAGAGGGATCAGGAGTATGTAGGTGAATGCTAGCAAAAGATTGAAGCTCTTTATCACTAGCAGTTATTCACAGGACTTGAGAACAGCAACCATTAAATAGACAGGTTAGGATAATGGGCAAACTTTCCTAACAGATGTACTGAAAGACCTTTAGATACAGGCAACGGGAGGATATTAGAAGAGCCTGAATGGAAAATACTTGAAAGCTCACACGTTGAGCATTCATTTACACCCATGCAAAGTGAGCAAATAAAAGATTACAATGGTAGTAAGTGTGTGCTAAAGTGCAGTGCTCTCTCCATAGCTATCTCAAATGCTTTACAATATTAACTGATCAAGCCTCCCACAGAACATTTGCAGGTATGCATCACTATCTGTAGTTTACAAATAGTTTAACAGGACTTGCACAGGGTTGCAGAACTAGACTGGTGAAATCAAATACTCCATCAGGCAGAGCATGGCAGTCCTTTGCTGCTTAGAGTAGTGCAACTATCCCCCTTTCTACTTTGAGACATTTCCAAATCCCTGTGTGCAAAACAACAAATTGCACAAGAAATTATATATAAGAAACTTTCTAGAAGCAAACTAAAGGAGAATTTTGCTGATCTCTGAGGCTGAGCTGAAAACTAAAGCCTGAGTGACCTTATCTATTATTCCTATTGAACTGTGTTTAATTTGGGTAGGTAGAAACCTTCTTCTTGAAGAACATGATTTACAATCTTTCCCAGTGTCTTATAGGTAGATTAAAAGACACACTTCCTTATTCACTGGAAAACAACTGTAGCAATCCCCAAAAAATTGCTAAAAATATCTGAATGTATTCAAAAGCGTACAGCTAGTGTACATTGCTTCACTTACTCTTAAAAGAATTGCCAGTACAAGCAGTTGGCACTTGCAATTTACTAAAAACTGCCCTCTTCGTTGGAGGCAAAGCTTTGCAGAATCAAGCTGAAGATAAACCTTTATTGCTTTTTATCAACCATCTTTGAAAATCGGGCCCCAAAGTCCTAATTAACTAATGTTAGAGGCTCAGTACCTTATGGAGCAAACAGTATCAGATCTGAATTAAAAATGGGTATATCTCTGTCCCAAACCTGTTCAATCTCTGATAAAGAGTGATGTTGCAAAGACAGTTTTAATTAAAGTAAGTTAATTTCCTTAAATAGTTCTCCTGTTGTATATGTGTGCTTGGTGGAAACAGGTATTTTTTTCTCCAAAGGTGAACGCAAAGAAATTAGCAAAACCAAGAAAAAGTTAATTTCAAGTAGGAATACTTGTCCCCCTCTATTTTCTATTACTTTTCATATTTAGGCTTTGCAAACACTTTTAGCATAAAGGAAATCTTAACAATGATGTGGAAACCAAATATCTAATTCAAAGCAGCCAGATGGAATTCTATCTAGTTAACACATTTAATGTACAACTAGTTTTAAATATCAGACTCAAAAAGTATCCACATGATCTTGGAAGCTGCCTTTCCACCACGTGGGAAAGGGGCAGCACCACAGATTAGCCCCCAGACAAGAGTGATGCTATTCTCTGCCAGCACACCACTGCCTAAAAACTCACCCTTAGCTTTGCAAGGAAGAACAGAGAAATTATATAAGGGCTGTACTTGCCTATTTATAATTTGCTTATTTATTTTTACACTGCCTCATTTTCTGCAGGCAAATCGGCGTGCGTGTTGTCATTTTGATAGGGAATTAGTATTTAAATGTGGAGACATAAACATAGTGGCAACCAGATATGGACCAGTAGCTGTGTAATCACTCATATCAGCAAGGAAAATTACAAGAACTTCTGCTATCAACTCTCTGGTGCTACAGCTATAGGCCTGTAAGCTATATCAAACACAAGACTTACTCCATCAGTTACAAAATAGAGTGTGTTCATCTGCCTTGAAATATAAACAAAATACATGGGAGGGAGGAGCCAGTTTGCAATGCCTTCTTTAAAATTCCTTCCCCAACAATCCCACACAATGTACAACTATCGGCATTGTAGCGGTTTAATCTCGTCTGTTCTCAAACCACAATAAATATCTTGGTCATGACCTTAATGAAGTACATAGTTCTGATTTTGATCTTATATTAACTTTTCATAAGTCAGGAGTTCCTCTTGATTTAAGCTAGTATGTAGAGAGATCAGAGTCAGACATATATCTGGAAATCTGCTATAGATCTCTGGGCATATTTCAGTACTTCACAAAGACACACGGGTTGTCTTTTGCTTTTGGTTTAGGATTTTTGTTGTTTTTTTCTTCTGGCAACCATTGTGGTCTCCTTCATAAAAGGTTGTGAGAGGACATAGATTCAGACATGCTGGAATGTAGTCTAATCTCCTCATTTTGATCTTTAGAAAATTAAGATGTCTTTATTTACTTTTCTTTTTTATACACATTGTCTTTCAAAATATAAATACTTTAAAAGAAGGAGAGAGAGGTTGGAAATAAACACATAAGAAAAAAAAAGAAGACATTGTTTTAATTGTCTAACCAGCTCAACCTTTGGGAGAACAACCCTAACCTTTGGACAGATGCCAACAACTGCCATTTAGGTATTTACATCTGTTTATCCTCTCAGTCAAATGTCTTTTGTCTTAGGTTTGACATGGGATTACAAATGTTCTGACCCCTACAAGCGGTTCTCAAACATTGTATAAAAGACTCATTTTCCCTTTTTCTAAAAGGATGAACACATACTTTTATCCTGCCTTATTCCTCCTTACCAGTTATATGCTTCTGAGGCAGTTGTTGACAAGACCTGCATAATTCAGTTTATGTGTGTGACTAGAATTTCTCAAAAGCTCTGCTGGACTTTGCACCCAGCCTGTTAATTGTTTACAACTCCATTCCAAGTTTTCAATATATGCCTTTACTTTGTTAGTACTGCCACATGTGGCATACAAAAGTTATGTATCTTTCAGAATTTGCTTGAGGACTATTGCAAGACCTAGAAGTCTATCCAGAGTGGAAAAAAAAAAAATCCATTTAAGTACAGTCATACATGCTTTCTTCTTTTAAAAAAATTAAAATTAGCTTTGCTCACTGTGCATGGTTTTTCTTGTCCACATGTAATAAAACAGATAGCAAAGGCAGTAAAAAATAATTATCGGAAATGGGAAACTTTGCAATCCCTCTCTTCCCTGGCATCCAGCTTGGATTTTTCTCAATAGGTTCACCACCTTGCCACTAAAAAAAGCCATCATTTAAGTACGTAAATAATCATGGCTCTATTGTGGTTTTAAAGAGCTCCCTGGATATCATTTTGCAGCAATCACTGAATGTTTTCTTCAGGTTTGGTATGAAACACAGCAATAAAGTTATCTCTCAGCTTTATAGAACCCAAACTATTTGATGGTGTCTCTCTAAGATCAAATGGAAATTAAAGTCTGCGGAGGAAGTTCAAATGAAGCTTCCAGCTAGAGCTGAAACATAAAAAGCTTCAAGTTAATTGATAAACTCCAGGCAGAGAAAGAAGCCTCTAGGCTTGGCTTGGCTGTTCTCTCAATCTACAGCAGTCTCAAATACCACCAGGCTTTAATCATGCCTGCAGCTGGAAGCAGAACCAGGAGGTCTCCCTGAGATCTGCACCTTTCCTGGAGCTTTGGTAAGGTTTCTGGTGCTACTCTTCATGGCCAGTAAGCCCCACATTTCTGCCTAGAGAGGAAAGAAACAAATTTCTGTCATTGGTAAGACCAATGACCTTTTACCAAAGTTTGTCAAAGTTTTCACAAAAAAAAAAAAAAAAAAAAAAAAAAAAAAAAAAAGCCCGCTACTATACAATCAACAACTCAATAAACCTTCTTTCTCAGAGAACAGGAGCTGAGTAAGAAAAATTCATAGCATGAACCTTAGCTGGCAGGCTTTGCTTTTTTCCCATTCAAATGCTGAAAATATAGGTTTACTGTAAAGTTTAGTTCTGGTCTTTTTCATTCTCTTCTAGATACAATATTTGTATTTCCCATTAAATTAAAGATGACAGCAGCAAGTATTGGCTGGCCAAAGCTCATAAATTTGGTGTTACAGTGGAAACATTGTTTCTGAGAACAAAATCTTTGCATCTTTTTCTGTGTCTGAAACAGTGCTGATATAAAGAAGTACATTAATGTCACCTACATAAGTAATGTCTCTGGCATTTGCACCAAGAGAAAGTAAAAGGGGAGGTTTGCAGAGCGTTCACCCTAAATGACCCAGTGCCCTGGGAGGCCTTTGTGCTCCAAAATAATGTGGAATTTTCATTTTCCTGTTTGAGAGTCATTTTCCTCACCAGGCCATTATGAAAAACTAGAGCTCTCAGAAGTCTTGGGTAATGTGCTGGAGCTTTGCTTGTTTCTTCATTTGAAGTTGCTGCCAGGAAAGGCAAGCTAGTTGAAATGTGGAGTTACTTCTGTCATTTAATAATTAGCAAGCACTCAGAATATATATTATTCATTTTTTGAAACATAAATAATTAAGCTGTAATAATGATGCTTTTATAAATAATATTTCATTCTCTGTGAATACACTCCAGGATTTCCTTACATCCTAAACCTACACCTTGCTCCCAGCTAGAAAATGTCTCTTCTGGAGCATTCAATGAAAGTAAATGGGATAAAGGGATCTCAACTTCCTTCCCATTTAGATATCTGTGGGAACATCTTTAAGGGCTCTTTCCCCCCCATACCTAGAAAATTAGTCCTTTTTAAGCAGCCAGACTGTTAGGCATTCATATTATGCAATCCAAATGAGTTGAACCAGAATACATCTGAAAGTGTTTTTTCGTTAACACATAAAACCATTTAACCTACAATTTTGGGAACCCAAGGTTTATAGGGTAAGGAAATGGGTGAGCAGTAAAAGTAACTGGTCTATATTTCAGTTAAACATTTTTTAGCTAATTCAGCCTATTGAGAAGTGAATATTGTATAAAGATACAGCCAGGTAGAATTCCAGAAAAACATTGTCTCTTATTTTACAATCAAAGAACCAAGTCCTTCAGACACTAACTGCTGGATATTGTCCCAGCATGAATCAACCTCCTCTCTTTTACACCCATGTAGGGCCACTGAACCTCAAACTGTGGCCCCTTTCTTACTGCAGTTGTAGCACAAGTATACAGTGCTTCAGAGCTCTACAGCAAAGCTACAGTAGAAATGAAAATAATCCCAACTATTTTAACAAACTTATTACTGATTTATAGGAGTGAAAATATAAGGAAATCAGGACTAGTTACTTTCTGTGAGCATTTGTGGTTTTAAATGCTTTTGAATTTATTATTCCCTTTTCTGATAGTATAAAGCTGACTTAAAGCCAATGCAAATGTAATTTACATTAAGCAACTTTCCTCTGTCAGTCTTGTGTAAATGTATATTAGCATAGATGGGAAGCACAAAAACTGCAAGTGCAAGCTTTACCATACTATGCCAGGAGTCAATAGTAGAATTTTGTTAAATTCTCTCATTCTGCTGTTAAAACAACTTTTCAATACCTGAACTGAAACAAGTAAAAGCAGTGGGTAGAATAGAGTCTTGCCCACTTACTAAAGTGCCTGCAACTTTCAAAGAAGTGCTGAAGAGCAGCACCAGGAATCCATGAAAATTCCACCTGAAATTAGAACACAGCAGAACTTGCACACAGGGGACACTGCTTGTCTCTGTCTGTGAGGCACAAAGGGGACAAGAAAGTCCATAAGTACACAACCAGGTGAAACCAGGAGCATTCAGGTTAGCAAGAACCAAAACCAATGGATTGGATTATCAGGACTCTCAACCACAATAATGCTTTGCATAAAACAACAGAAGGAGGCAGTGGATAAAAGTTTGCTGATAATCTGGTGTATTAACTGAATGATGGCTGCAGTCTTGGTGCAGCTCTGTCTAGGACAACCAAATGGTTTCCTACACTGATGCCAGCTACATTATCAGGTGTATCACTAACCATATCAGTTGTAACATGCACAGAATTGCTGAGATCAACAGAAACCCAGCACTTGGAAAGAGTTAAAACACATGATTAGACACAGGGCCAAAATCAAAGGGCCTTCACCCATCCTACGGGTGGTGCTATCTCAAAGTATAATCACACCCTGGGGTGGCATAAGGCTATTTATCAACTAACTTGCCTATATTTAAGATGGGCAAGACAAAGACTTTTGTTTAGCATGCATTTAAATGCTGCCAAGCAAGAATTGCAGCTGTGACAACCATCCTGTGAAGCTCTCAATTGTGGAAAACAAAAAAAAAAAAGAAAGGAATGAATCAATGGATAAAAGGTGTGTGAAAACATGGACACATGAAGGCATAAAACCCCTCTATCACAAAGCACATGACAGTGACTGAAGATAGGAATAGAAAAGAGCAGGAAGATGGAGTGCTGTTTGAGTTGGTGACCTAAAACTTTTATCCACTGTTTACACATATGTTATTTCCATGGCAGAATTCTAAAGACCATCTAAATTAATTAGTCTGGTAGTTAGTGATATGGAAAAGTACCACCCACAACAAGAGTACCAGAAAGAACTTAATTTGTTATCTTTTTATTCTGGTCTGATCTGTAATGACTAAAGGGAAAGGAAACTAAGAGCTACTGTGTCTTTCCATGCTACACAGAGATGTACCTCTCTCTACTAATATATTCACTTTACAGTCAGGTCTTAGATGGAGCTCTCAGAACATCTTTATTAAGGGTGTTCATTGAGAAATGGCCTTCAAGATCCCAAACCCTTCATGACCCCTTCAGAATTTTGCTTGGAAAATAGAATAAGTAGAATGGGCAAGGTTGAAAAATTAAGGTGTATGAATGGTATTAGTGAAAACCAGCCCTTCTCTTTATCATGCCTCACCAAAAAGAAAGAAAGAAAGAAAGAAAAAAAGAGAGATATGCACAGAGGAAAAAAGGACTTGAATTTTCACAGTGAATTGGCATATTGTGCAATTTAATGACAGAATAGGTCAGTAAGTCAAATACCATAACTAGATATTTGAAAGAGCTGTATGTTTCATGACAACTAGCAACTTTTGGAGCTATGTGAACTAAGATAATGAGGATAATCAAATCTCATGCTTCATTCTACAAAATGATTACCTATAGGAGTTGAACAAAGATTTTTCCTCCAAATGCTAAGTACATTGTTGGTAGGTTGATTTATTTTCTTGCAAGGAGGAAGTTTTCCCTTTCCTCTGCTGCACTGGATATGTTCTGTGCTGAGAAGAGGATACCAGCTTGCTTTGCCAGGTATGCCAAAACCTATTTAAAGACCTGTCTTGGAAGGGAAATCTACTGTGTGTGAATTTAAGCTAATGCATTTTATCTCATGAATGGGGCGAGTGGAGGGAGCTTGCACGGTTGGTTACGAGTCAGCTGATAAGCACTAACCTGTTAAAATGCCATAATGGAATTGTGTCCCACACTGTGCCCATATCCTGGGGAGGAGAGGGACAAATGGCTGAGCATGCTGAGATACCATGAGGTAAAGCCAATGCGGTTTTTTCCATGGCTTTTGGGATTTTTCACAGACTGCCTACACTGTGCAAGCAAATGTGTTTGTCAGTACTTTTTAAAAGCAGACTGCTGTGTAATTTTGGAGTTTTCCTGTTCTCCTCTACTTCTCTCTTCTTATAAGCACATTCACACACACTTTACAGAGATAAACCCTAAATAGCCATATTTGTTTCTCAAGGCTGACTAATGTGGTGAATATTAAAACTCACATGGAAATTCTCCTTTGGGTGAATGATCTGAGAGTGTTGGAAATTCTTCACACACATGTCCACAACATCCACAGCTTCACAGACAGACACAGGTAGGCTGAAAGAGCAATCAGGATACCATCTGTGTTTGGCAGAAGATTTCTAACCACTTTGCTGCTCTCTCTCTCTCTTGTCTCTCTCAGTGTGAAGAGACAGAGGAACCCATGGAGATTTGGTGAGAATTTAAACAGAACATATTGAGGGCTGCACTGACAACTGTGGATTCGAAGGAGATGAAAAATGAGTGCTGGAGCAGCAATGGTGCTATGGATTTAGAAGGGATCTCTGAAGTGGCTAGCACTATAGGCAAAGCTATAAAGGCTCAACCTGCTCCTCCCTTGCTCCCCCATCCCCAGCTCTACTTCTGTATGAAGGGTTTTACTGTTCACAGCAGCTGGTTGCTGTTGATACCAATTTGAGCAACTGTCTAAAGTACGTGACAAAGCAAACCTCAAGTAACTTGAATGAAGAATGTTGAATTCCTCCACATTCTGGAAATGCACCCTTTCTTTATGGGCATTTACCTTTAAAATAGTGCTAGCACAAACTAGATTATAAAGACAGTTGTTTTCCTTGATGTCTGTCATGTTAGCATTATGCATACATAATTTACACTTTTTTTACAGCTTTGCAGGATCTTCAGCATTTCCTTAGAACAGAGCTTGGGCTATTCAGTTTGGAGCCTTCTGGTCAACTGAGGGTCTTGGTCTAGTGGGCACAAATCCACTGATGTCATTTAAATAATGGCCTCTATAACTACAGACATGAATGTGATATTCTGCCTAGGAAAATATCTACAGAATTACAGGAAAGAGAAGGACAGTAAGAGGGAACACATCATCTTCTTTGTGGATGTCTAGAGACAAGCATGTCATGGTGTTGAACTCAAGTAGTTTTACCCAGAAAAGGCAAAAGGAGGAACACTCTTGTATTCTAAATACTGAATTTCTCTTCCACAATTCTTCCAGTATCAGAATATCACACCATAAACAAGTTAGCATTACTGCATCAAATTGAAAATGTATGCAACTGGCTGGTCTGTGTCATCTTTTAGGTCTCAAGAATACCAGAGAATTAAACTAAAGTCCCTGCAACCCAAGTAAGTCATGACATCCATTACTTCAAAGTTGAGTATTTGGATTATATGGCTCAATTTCCCATTTTGTTAGGAAATGCATCCATTTGTGTGATTATGCCACTGTCACTCAGTTAAAGGAGACAGACAACAATAAGATCAAGTTAGACCTTGTTCTGCCTCCTCAGCAAAAATATCAAGCAAATTCTGATTACAAAATTTTTAATAGGCAATGCTTTCCTATTTAGTAATTAAAAGAGTATAGAAAAAGTTGAGATGGGCTCTTAAACAATGAATAAATCTCACAAACTGGCAGCAAAAAATTCACAAAATATTCCTGGGATGTGGCCTCTACAGCCCACAGTAATACTTTTCTTTCCAAATAATTACTTTAATAACCTGTAATATCATAACTCCTTACTACCCTTGAGGGAGGAGGAGAAGACAGGAAAGAACAGTTCTATTTTCAATACGCTTTCCTGAGTTTGCAGAATGATTGAGAAAGTATCTGTTTACTTACTCTCCATAATTAACACAAATATGTTAACACTCAGGATACTGCTAAGCATTTTACAGACACCCAAAGAGACACAACTCTGACCCAAAGACAATCATCTCTGTGAAATAAAGCTCTTTTAAAATTGCCAAAATAAACAAGAAACTCTCAAAAACAATTTTGAGAATTAATTCTTTTTTTCTGTATGAAATAAATTAAAACACAAGAGTCTGCATATCTCAAACACATATTAAGAGCAAAATTCCAGTGTGGTAACATCCATTAAAAAAACCAGGTTTTACAAACAATTCCGTCTTTATTTTATTGTAAACAGATGAAGGATTGTTAAAGGATGTTACACTTATTTGAGAAACTGGTCAGAATGCTGTAATCAGAAATTACAAAGAACTAAGTACCTTTGTAAATCTGCTGTTTATTTAAGGACCTACATAGGAGTTGAGATTGTTAAATTCATTTTGGTCATTTAGCAGATGCAAAGGCTGAAAACTTCACTGAGATTTTACAAGAGACTCCCTATCAAAATGGTTTTAATCAGTGGCTTTGAGTTTATTCAGTTTAGAAACGCACTACAAATCCTTCAAGATGAATTAAACTCCCAGTGGAAATCTATGTTTATGTACAAGAAACTTCTTTTCCTTAGAATCCTCAATAGTCCATAAACCAACAAAAAGTTTTGTACTACATATTGAAACCCATCTGAAGCAGAAGTTAGGAATAAATTACTTTTTCTTGAAGCAGAAGAAGATCACCTGTGAAATTCTGTAGAAAACAGCACTTCTCAACATTCATGGATGACATGGAGTAAATTCTAGGGTGAGAAAATTTGACATATGTAGATAGATATAAAGGGAAGCACACTGGGAAAACTTGTCTTACATTCACACCATTATTACTCAGTGGAGAAAGTTGATCTTTAAAATATTAAAGACACTTCCATGAAAACTATCAAGTCAGTAGTCATCACAAAAGTAAATCAAGTGTTCAGAATCCTTAAGAAAAGAATGGAGAAGACAAAAGAAAACCTCATCATACTAACAGTAGAAATCCACATTTAGCCATTCTATGACTATAAAGGGTTCAGATCCCATCTAGTAAAAACTATAATGGGAAAAGCTTCAGATATATGTCTGAAGGATCTCAGCATGGAATAGCTTCTGTACAGGAATGACTGAAATGATGAGGAGCATTCTATCTGGTCTACAAAAGTGGCCTGAGGAGTTTGGGTAAGTCCCAGATACCTATGTTTATCTTCCAGTTCAAGTACTAAGGATCTGTAAAGAAACCAGACTAAACATACAAAAAGAGGTGTTTATGCAGAAGATAGTAGCCCAGTTGAGCTCCTTGACAAAAGAAAAGGATGAGGAATATTCAGATGGATTCCAGAGTTAGAGGAACTGTGGGTTTCTAAACAGACAAACAAAATCAGGCTCAGGAATTCCTGTTAACAGAGCACAAAAGGGTCCTTGAGGAGAATGACAGGGGAAGATCACTTATGTTTACCATGTCTTTTCCTGGTATGTCCTTGCACTTGCATTTACAGGTACCATTTGGGAAAGAACACTGTGTTGGATAAACCCCTAGACAGACCCAAAGTGAGTGCTTTTTTAGAATCACTGAACTAAATGGGCAGAAACATCAGGTATTGTCAACATATTTGATCAATTTGCACCTATAAAGCATATCCTGGGACAAAGGACTTGGTTGGTCTTTTGGTCTATATAGCAGAATCCATGAAAGAGTGTTGCAAAACTCCATCTGTTGAGAATATTTTGAATGTCTTGTGTCTGATACCTGAGAGGAAAAACCATTGATACTGTACTTTTGATCAAGAAAAATTTATGTTAACAATAAAAGAATAGAAGAATGGAGAAAAGAATGAGAGGTGTTTATTGTTAATATAAAGTTTACTTTATTGATCATGGTTAGACATCATAGCAGAACCTTTCTTCCCACACTGGTGGAAGGAGCTAATGTCTTACACAGAAGAACAATTAGTGAAAAAAACATAAGGTGCTGTATTTGGCAATGTTTTTGTGCAAAACTGGAACTTGGCACTTCATGGAGAAGAGAAGAATTTGTCTTTGTATTCATTAGGTGCATTAAAACCCATTGAAATTTTTGTCACCAGTAGAGTATGCAATCAGATGGAACAAAAAAAAAATGCTTCTAAATAATATATTTGTTTCTGAATAATCTTTCCAATTTATCCACTTTTCATGAATTGCAGAATGACTACAAAAGTTGAACAGCCATGGGTTTCATGTTGTTCTTTTATTCATGCAATGGCAGCTGCATAACACTGCATGTTTCTGGAACAAGTAATTGAAATTAGTTCTTAGGAATACATTAATACAAGCCTTTGTTTAAGTTCATGGGCCAACTTCAACCCTGATGGAAGCCCAGTGGAGGCAGTGAACTAGAATTATGTTGACATCAAGTGTTGATTTAAAAACGTTGACAGGATAGCATTTCAGATATCAAAATGTCCTAGAAGTTGGAGAAAGAGCTCTGGAAATGTCAAAAATTGAGATCTGCCAGTGTTCATTGGATTAGCAACATTTGCAAGCCTCAATCTAGCCAACAAGAGGCAATATGAAATAAATCTGTGCTTAGAAGAAATGTCCTGGCTTAATCAGCTAAAATCCTATATGGTTAATGACAGAAGTTCTTGTTCATGAACTTAAAAATGCTTGATAGGTCAGTGACTGAAAATAACTATAAAGCTTATTTGATTTCCTTCAGACTGTGGCTTGAGCAATTCCAAATTACAATTAGGCTGGGTCAAAAAAATAGAGGAGGAAGTATGTTTGAATAAGCTTCAACTTGAAAATATAATAAAATAATTGTCTGAACTAGGACACCTAATCAGAGTATGGGAATGTCTTCTGCCTATCCCCTTGCCATCTCACAGACATGAGGTTCCAGATTTACAAAGAAACTCTGGGAAATGTGAGGTTAGGATTTCACCTGGCTCTGATGTTGTTCAAGTCCTAAGCTGCTGGCACTATTCCCTTGCCCTCATCAACCTCCACTTATCTAGATGGCAGGAAAAGTTATATTACCATACTTGAACATGCTGGAATGGGAACGTGCATTTGAACATTTAATATCCTTTGAAAAACTGCAGTATAAAATCAGAGAGTAATTATCCCAAAAAACCCCCACCAAATTCTAAATGTTACCAAAGTTGCATCAATCTTCAAATACTCTTAATTTTCTCAATTATTTAATCTTAATGCATTTCATCATGCTGCTAAAACATGATGGACTTGATTGGAATTAATAGTAATATTCCAATATTTCTTATCTCTGCATCCATTGCTGAAAATAGGAAACATTTGTAGTATTGTGAAGTTGTATTTTAGCAAGAGAAACAGTAAAATAATCACAAAATATATACATATATCTGTTTAAATTGCTTCAGTGAGAAAAAATAAAATGGTTTGCAGGGAGTGAAGAATTAAAAAATATGGTGGTTAACCCACACACCAAGAACATTCTGAGTGCTTAATTAGAGAAAAGCCAATTGTTTAATGTGAAAGATAGCTCATTATTTAAGTATACACTGAAAATGGTTAATTAGTTTACTTTACCAAGTGTACTTTTATTTTGTTTCATTCTTTTTGTCCTGAATGACGTTAAATGCATTTTATTTAATCTATGCAATTTTATTCATTTTTGTTATAAAATATCAATGCAAATCAATAAATCATCCAGCTACATTTGTCTCTTTGGAGTGAGAAAATAGCAAAGGAAATAAAAGCAATTTAATTTAGCGTTAATAAACTGCAAACTGATGTTCACAATAAATCAGCCACTATTAGGATGCTTAATAGTTGTGAATGAGACAAAGCAGATGTGGATACATCTCTTTTTCTCCTCCTTGCTCTCAGGGGTGAGTCTCTCCTATACCCTTCTGAATGGGCACATCAGTTGTTCAAGTGGGTGTATAAAAGGACCATTTTATAAAATAAGAGTCAAATAAGAGACAAGGCCAAGAGTCTTTTAATTCTTCAGGTTTGTTTTCTTACCAGAAAAAAAAAAAGCCCACAACATTCAAACAGATGTGACAGTCTACAAACAGAAGGAAAGGAGAAGAAAAAATGAAAAGGTCCTTACAGGTTAAGCGTTTTCAACTTCTCTTTTGTATAGTATTCTTGTGCAATATTCCAGTCCCCTGGAAAAGAACTGTCACTGTAAAAACATTATTAATTTCAATTTACAAAGGCCTTCTGTGTTCTTGACTTTCCACAGGCTTTATTTGTGATTAAAACACTGTGTTTCTGAAAAGTTTTTTCTAAACATAACCATAGCAGTTAATGTTCTGGATATACAGCAGATGCCATCTGTATTAGCCACTGTGTCTCTGCTTCAGGAATCAGTAATGAAAAATATAGGAATCAAGTGAGAAAGAAATCCTTTCCAAAAATCTCTTAATATCATCACACTCAGAACATCCAGAACTCACCTTATGTTTCTACAAGATTGCTTCCTAAGTACCTTCATCTCTGGAATTATACCCAGGATGAGACACACTCTCAGCATATTTTTAGAAAGTTTATAAGAGCTAAGAAAGGCCAAGAGGAGGAGGAACACACAGAAAAACCAAAAATATTTTATGCTTTTGGGAGTAATTAATTCCACAGTATAAAACTCTGAAAATGGAATGGGCCTGGAGAGAAAATCTGCATGCTAATGCATGCCAATATTTAAAAAACTACACAGCATTTTTTATCCAAGGATCTTTGCAAAAATGGGTATCACAGATACCGCATTTTGCTAAAGGTCACTCAGCAAGCTGAAACATGAGCAGAAGTGAGGTGTTCTGTCTCCTGTGTCTGTATCCTGCCCACCAAAAGACACCACAGCCCTGTTAAGATGAGCTGCTATGAAGAAAGGCTTTTGTCTGATTAATCTTTTGTCCTGTCAGGTTCACAACACCCCTTGCAAAATTGTAGTTCAAGGTCTTCAGATGTTTACCTAACGTATCAGCACTTTTTTCTCTGAGGTTTTTATAACTCAGGCATGAAAAATTTGCTCCAGGGTGAAAGTTGGCATGAAAGTGTCTCTAGCCATGAGTACAGCTTTTTTTTCCCCTTCTTTTTTTTTTTTTTTTTTTTTTTTTTAATAACTAAATTTAGGGAAAGGGGGGAAAAAAGGCTAAAATATTTCCAAGAGCTTGCAAAGCTGGAAACACAACATCATTTACTTGAACCAGTTTGCCCAGACCTAACTGTAATGAGAATCATACCATGCCTTAACTCAAAATTAACCCAAAGCATTGTTATTCACCCAGGCCTTTTCTCCAACAGAGTTCAGTGGGATTTGAAGGGGGTTTTGAATATTTTTAGTGTTTTTGAAGTAGTCCACTGTGGTAAAACACTAATAGCAGTTGTTGTGAGGGCTTAAAGTCGCTGGAATTTCCAGCTCATGATGATTTGGCTGAACTTCAGACAAGAGGACATCCACTTCACCACCCTCAAATTAACACTCAAGTTCACCTGTAAGTTGTGAATCCTACCACAGCATTAGGGAGGGTACTAAGACTTGCCCCTGCTCCATGTGTTTCCACAAGTGCTTCAGGCACCCTGCAGCATGCAAGGAATCCTTCATCTCAGCCATGGGCAACGTGCTTTGCCCAAGGCTGCAATGGAAACAAATCTTACTCTGATTCAATTTTCTTGTGTTTTTTTGGCTGGGCTGCTGCCCAGACTGCCTCAAATTCACCACTGTCAGATGCTCTTTCCATAGTCTATACCGGACCTTCTCTTGCAGACATGGTGTGAATGATAAAAGACAGACTTCAGAGGTTCCAGAGAGGAAAGGGGTCTTTTACAAAAGCTGCTAATATGGAAAATGTCCTACATGCAGATGTATTAGATCACAGATTAAAGATGCCCTATCTGATTACCCTACCCCACCACGTGAACTGCAGTAGGCACTACCAGATAAAAAACATGGCCCCTGTACAAAGAGATTAAAATCTGACCTAACTCATATGGATTGCTGGCAGCACATGACTGTTTTTCAGTCCAGGTCTCAACTACACAAGCACAAAATGTACTCCCACACCTTCTTAAATACAAAAAGGAGAGTTTTCAATGAAAAAATGTGTCTTTAATAAGCATCCAATGGACTTAAAACTCAGGAGTTCTGACTAGGGAAGCCTGGTTTCAATAATACTAATATTTTTTGAAGGAATTCTATATAATGTAAGGGAATATGGATATTTAGATCTTTGAAAGAATGGTCTGTGTTTGCTAATTTCTGTTTGTCTACTTTGTTTTATGTTTTTCTGTCTTACTCTTGTGTTGACTTGATAACCAAGGTATCAAGAACCTAAGAAAGTGAATTTATTTTACAAAAACTTCCTAGCCTGTCTAAAATGCGGTACAAGATTTGGCACCATTGAATAATGGTGTTGTCAAAGTTAAAAGCTGTCTTTCCTCATAAAAATATCTTTCTGTCCTCAAAGAACTGTAGGGCAATAATCTCTCTTAATTTTAGTGTTCCTGAATAACAGTCTAAAGATTTCCGATTCTTTTTCTTTAAACTGCCTTTTGAAAGATCTGGTGGTGACAGGCCACACCAAAGTGCCTACAGGGACAGCCAAAGCTTCTACCTTTTATTTGCCTGAAGATTACTGCTTTTCCACGTCTCATCTTTCTTCTTTCAAATGCCATAGGACTTATCCACCCTTACCTTGTCACAATGGCTTTCACAAATGCCTTCCAGGACTGGCTCTTGGCAAATTAAAGACTATTTACTTAATTCTGGAGGAGGTACAGAGACAAATTTTCAGGTAATTTGATATTTACAGGGCTGGAGCACCTTCCAGCGACAATTGTTTAAAATTGTACAGTTATACGGTGGTCTGAGAGAAAAATGGTTGATTACAGATAAAACAGCAGTAACTTTATAACCAGTTTTAGAGTTAGAACACAGTTTCCATCTGTGAAGTTAACCAGACAGGGGGAATATGGAGGATTACAAAAGAGAATAATGTGAATTTGTAGTGAGATAGCAAAAGAGATTATAATCCTTTTCCAAAGTAAAGACATTAGTCAGGGACAGATTTAGGACAGCCAATGGGTGTTTTGACACCAGCTTCAGTGAAGTGAGAATTTACCTAGGCCTTACTTTTTTCAGCATCAGGATCTGTAGCTGTTTCTGCTTTTACAGATTTGGAAAACAAAGCTTTTTAATATGAATATTTGTAGTCTTCAATATTGAGAAGCAACAAGGAAAAAATCTTGGAGCTGCTGATGGCTTTGCAGTGTAAGAGCTTACAGGCTTCTTTATATTTTCCCTGCCTAATAACTTTGGATTACTTCCTGTTTACTGTCAGTGCATCTAATGCGTGTGTCAGCTTGGTGCAGCACTGACATGATATATGCATTAGACCACACATTGATAGCAAAGACAAAGTTACTACATTCTGACAGGACAAGAAAATTACCCACAAGCAGTAAAATATAGGGCTGCCATGTGACTATGTTCTGCTTCAAAACCATGTATCACATGGTGATAGCACAAGAAAGGGGATTGCGAGAGCTGCTGGAACTGCAAAGGCAGTGACCTGGTCCCTTTGCCTCTATGCCTCACACATTAATATGTACACCTGCTCTAATCTCCCTTGTGTCCTGATGCTGCTGGGCTCTGCTTGGAGTTTTTGTGCTCTGCTTCCCACCACAGTCAGCCCAGTCACCACACACCCTGTGCACTGCCTTGTTTTCCTTGCAGCACCGATTCCCTTTGTTGGTAATGACTCTGCTGCTCACCTAACCCCACACACCTTCTGGTCACACTGCCTGCCCTGCCCTAAATCTGCCTGCCAGACCAGGAGAGCTAAGGCAGCCCAAGGGGAAAGGAAGGGGGCAACAGGCAATTTATTGTCAATGCCAATAGTTTAGCTTTCTCTCCAGAAAATGCAGACTTGCAATGAATTAAGACTGCAATACCTTGAAGTCTTATTGATATTCTAATTACAAATCTGAAGCATCCTATTCACAAGCTCAGGAAAAATAAGGAAGGAAGAAGCAAATTATTATCTACAGATGAAACAATACTGTTGAGCTTGTTGCAATCATGTGTTTTGTTCTCTAAGAAAATTCTGGGTTTTCATTTAGTTAATGTGAGATACTGAAAGGTAAGTCATTGGTTAAACGTCCTGTATGTGTATTTCTGCCTTTACTGTGATTTGCATAAATGCCGACTGTGCTACCTGAAAGCCTTCCTGTTCTGATTTATGGGTGTGTTTGTATTGCTCATATCATAAATCTTCTCCTCTAGGACACTTCTGTTCTGGTATTTATTGACCAAAGACAATTTGCGTTAAGAATGTTTTGAGATCTTGCCAGATATGCACTAGGGGATATTTGAGAAAACATTCAGTACTCAAGTGAATGAATCTAGGCAAGTGTATGATCTCACTACCCAGACAAACATTTTGCCATAATATTTTAGTACCCTATTTTATTAAGAGAAACCTGTGTTTCCATATGCATCTATTTACCATAGAGTCAATTCATGTCGGTCAAATCAAAATAAGTGCTGGAAGAAGATAATTTAGGCTAGCAGTTCAGGTGAACAAATCTTTAGGATCAGGTCCTTTACTGAATCTAGCTCAAGCTTGAGTACTACCCTGTATTGAAACAAAATGCCCCCTGTTACTATTTCTAAGAATTTTTGTTTGAGGAGAAAATTCTTTGTTACTAATTATTATTATAAAGTCAGAAAATACATAGAAATCTTTGATTGAAATGAGCACTGTGCACTACTGGAAGATGTGCATCTTGAGAGAAATATGTTAATGAGAAACTGAGACACGAGGAGACAAAGGGGTGTTTGTGCAAGGCAAAATCATCTCTGCAGAATCTGGTAGCTTAAGGGTGCATTTCTTGGTGCTCATCCCATGACACAGCCTTCACATGGCATCCCCACCTGGAACTGCAGTGCTAGGAACACAGATTCACCCTCTTTGGGGCTTTACATGGCTTGATTTAGGTCAAAGTCAACTTTTCCCCTGGGATTAGGCACACTTCCTTTGTAAAGAAGAGGGAGAGAGCAGGGATTCCCCAGATGGTTTTCTCTCCCTGGTTGGCCATTCCTGTGCAAGACAGGGTCACAGCACCCACACCTCAGCTGGGAGATGCTGCCATCTTTGGAGGATCTCTGCATGCCAGCTGCTCCTGACTTGGAAGCCTCTGTGGGAGTTTTCAGCCCCTCCTTCCAAATCAGTTTCACTTTGCAAGAAACATCTAGAGATTTGGCCAAAGAGGGAAAGCAAGACTGAGCATGAATTTCTACCCTACGAGTCAGGGCACTCACCTGGAAGGAAGGATACCTAGGCTCCAGTCTCTTGTTTCAATGTGTTTATGTGATTTATACTAAACAGCCATTGGATAAAATACTTAAATTGTTAGAAGAGGGATAGCAGCCTGGGTCTGTGCCCTTCCCTTCCAGGTGAGGGCCCCAAACCGCCAGAGTCATGCTCGGTCTTGCTATCTCCCTGTGTCTTTCTAATGAATCTGCAATTATTTGATGCAAAGTGGAACAGCTTCCACAGCAAAGCTGGGGAGAGCACCTCCCCCTTTCCCCTGCTTTTAGTGAGAGGGTTCAAAGGCTCTCAGGCAGAGCAGGAAACCCCCTAAAGTCTCCTGGTCCCCAGCCATGGGCTCGCTGTGGGACTGGTGACACAACTTCTCTGGTGGCTGTGTACACTCTGAGGCCACCTGGCAGATTCAGCCCCTAAGGGGACCACACACGAAATAATACCTCATCTGTGGATCCCCAGCCAGCCAGAATTACTCACTGAGCTACCTGTGACTGAGACACTTGGTGCCATGCCCAGACCTAGAGGCACTGGGGGATCTCCTCATCCCAACATGAGGAACACTGGGGAGGTGGCAGCTGAGTGGGGGCTGGAGAGGTGCTCTCACAGGACTCAAAATCTCCCTGAATCTAGCCTGGGTCAGCAGCCAAAGACCACCCAGGGAAGCTGGGGAGGAGTGAGCCTCGAGCAGCCATCTCCTGAGGCACACCTGGGCACCCCTTTGCTCTTATCCACTCCTATACAATTTCTCAAGTCTGCAGCGAGGGTGGACGAGGCAGACTGTTCATCACCCAGAAAGATCACAGCTACTGCCATTTCCAGTGGATACATGTAATTAGCAGCCATTCAGTAGGCAGTCCTAAATGAAATCACAAATAGAGCTAGTGAGTTCCTGGTGGAAAGATTTAGTTATCCAGAAGAAAAAAATATGTCTGTGTGTAACCTTTTAACCCTTCTTCTCTTTCCTCCTCTTACTCTCACACTGGATAATTATTTATTTTGTAGCTTAATTAGCTAATTATGCATGTGTTATGATGCTTTTAAGCAAGAAGTCAGCTTGTTTAGTTGTTGGTAGCATGTGGCTTTTGTTCAGCATCTGTGATGTCAGTTTATAACATAATCATCTTTACTTTCAGTGATCTGAGGTGATGAAGTCTTTTCCCCACGGTAATATTTTAATTATCAGAGTAAAGTTTGAAAAAGGGCAGTAACTAACAAGGAGCTACTTCATGTGGGTGGAGGCTAAGTGATAAATTTGCACAGGCCCTCAGCTGTCTATCTGTGAGTCAAAGTTGTGAGGTTCCCCTTTAGAAGAGGATCCTTTGAGGATTTACAGAGGGTGTACTAAAAGCTACTAACAAGAACTGACCAAATCCACCCAGGAATTTATTTTCTGGTTATCACTGTGTTTTCAGAAACATAAAGGGACTTGAACTGGATCCCCATCCCATCAGCTCAACCGTAAAAGCGCCTAGGTAGAACAGGTGCTTAGGAAGAAAACACAAAGAAGGAAATATTGCAGGGAGCAGAGCAGGTTATCCTGCTGTCTGCTACAGCCTCACACAACAGCCTAAGTTCAGCTGCCTGCACACAAGCAGTTCCCTGTACATGCAGACCTGGTGTAAAAGGTCATTTCAAGAATTAGCAGCTTCATCTCTTATCAAATGCCCAGCCATGAGAGGAACAACAGCATGTATCAGTGGTTCAACCCCACAGCTGTCCAATTCTCCAGTTTGTCCAATTCAGAGATATCCAGCATGGTACTCTGTGCCAGCTCCAAACCCTGACAAACATCTTTTGTTTGCATTTGGTTGTAAGACATAATGTATGCAGCCACAGGCCTGCAGTAACATTTATTCCTCCTTCTGCTGGAAAGTTGAGTAAGGCTCTTAGGCTCATTTCCCCAGTGGTAAACCCTAGCTATTTCAGTTAGGAAACTGGTCTTCCTCAATTCCTTATCTAGTCAGCTGGGCTGCTCAAGAGGACTATTCAGAGCATGTGAATTAGTTTCTCCTGAGAATTACACTTTAAAGAGCCTGTCTTGAGCAGAAACAGTACAGCTACTGGTTTACAGCACTCAGTGCTTGAAAACCCTTTCATATTCACAGATTAATACTTTACACATTACTATGTCTTCATATATTAAGAAATAAACTTTCCTCTGAATCTATTAATTTGTCTACCAAAAACTGTGCCTGCTACCTGATGAATGCAGAAAGAAAAAGGTATAGCTCTGAGTAAATCCCTGAGAAACCATAACATGTACAACAGTTCCTACATCACCTTTGAGGCTGCAATGTTGCTCCATGTTTTTAAGCTCACTGACAGTTTTATGATTTAAAGATCTTTTTTTTCTGTCTCTTTCCCACCCTCCCATTCATGTATTCTTCACGGTGGTTCCTGTGCAACAACATTCAGTAATAACCCCTTTCCCTAAGGGATCAAGGAAGGAAATTTGACAAGTCACTGCCTCTCCCCTTTCATTTTCTTTCTTTTTTTTTTTTTTTTTGTTTGGTTTGGATGGTCTCTGAAATAGGCTGGAATGCAAATGGAAGATATTTGGCAGGTTGACATTTGTCTGCAAAACTAGGCACCAAGCCAGAAGCATGGAGCAAGCTGGAGTGGGTTCACATAAATTGGGAGCAATAGTGCCAGAGCACACCAATACATTTTCCCCTCAGACTCACAGGCAGCCCACTCCATACTTCATTAAGGGTGAAATCCAGCACTCTTTGAAGAGCTATAGGAAAGAGCTTGTGTACCAATTAAGTTCTTGAGGCCTCTGCACTGGCCTGAATTCCACCCAAAAGAAGAATTGTTCACTGAGGAAAAGATGTTATTACCCAAATTATAGTCTGCTCTTGTGAGGAAGAGAGACTGTGTTGGCATATGGTTGGAAGCAACACAACCCTTCTATATAATCCTTCATAGATGATTCCCTGCAGAATATTCAATGCAAACAGACTCTTGCCCATCCAAGAATAAATCTTACAAGGTGGAAGAGTAGAGGCAATCAAGAAAGCAGGATATTTCCAGGAAGAGCCCTAGAATCTGATCTTTCTTTGAATGGGAATACAGGAATCACTTCTACACTGCTGGGGTGTTGCTGAGCACCCAGGGCTGGCTGTGGTGAGGTGGCTCAGAACAACATCCCAGGGTCTGTTCTACAAACACAGGTATTAGTTTTTCTGAATCTCTTTCTGCATGAATACAGGAGGAACACAAGGGTGGCAGGCACAATGCAGCATTTACCACAGATAAGAAGAGTCTGCTATCGCTTCAGTAGGTTGAAATACAGTATTAGAAAAAAAAGAAGAAGTTTGCCTAAATTATTCTCTTATTTATGTCTATAAGAATTTAGTGGTTCTCTACTGCACTAGGAAGTTAGTCTTAGATGGAGGGTATCTTTCTATTAACAAGGTCAACACCATTATTTCGTATGGGTTGCATGAACACTCATTTGTTTGCATGCAGTGCAAGGAACACTGAATATTTTAATTTCTAAACAATGGGGTGGCACAATGTCAAAGAGACACAGAGGGACAGGGGGAGCATGGGGAATGCTTGTAAAGCCCCAGAGCCTTTTCACAGCAAACCAGTGATAATGCAAGCTAATGGTTTCTGTAATATGAACCAGGATAAGGTCAGTTTAAGACCAATTTTTAGCTTACCTCAGAGAGCATCTGCTCCATAAATAAATCTCTTTACATAGTACAGTAGATTGAAATGTAGGGTTGAATACTAAACGATAGAAATATGGTTTTTTAATTAAAAAACCTCTTCACACTTACACAGATATACCAAAGAAGCCAAGTACAGGGATGGGGACTTAGCAAACAATTTGTGAGTTCAACCCATCAGTTGAATACTGGCCCCTTGATGCACATGCTTAACTCCCATTAGTGCCACTGGGAGCAACAAGACTGCACCAATGGAGAGAATTGACCTCACAGTCTTTACACAAATGCATATGCTTTCCATTGAAATTAAGGTGCTTTTAAGAATGTGAGGTTAGGAAAAATACAGTCTGCACGTTGAAAGCGAATCAAATGTTTACATTATATAATTGCTTTTGCTGGCTTTGACAAGGAAAATTAGCTCTGTAAAGTGCCAGTTCTAAAATGAATACTTGAATATACTTGATAAGCATAAGATCTCTGCACACCTAGGACAAGATTAATAAAAAAAAAATCACATATACAATTGAGCTCATTTTTTTTATTCCTCCTGCAGTTGCTGTCAGGAACCTGTGAGTTGAGGTGGCAATTCCACAATTTGAAAAAGTGTCAAATGAAAGAAAATATGCTCTAGCATGTGGGCATGGTGCATCCAGAAAGAAATGGATTAGAGAAGATAATAGAAATGTCTTGTCCCAGACCAGCATTGTGTAGTCCTCAGTCAAGACTTTGGATTTCAAGGCCAGAAAGGGTTATTGCAATCATCTAAGATATATTAAAGAACTGAGGTATTTCTCAAATTAAATACTAAAAAAAAACCAAAACAAAAAAACCTTTCTTGGATGGAGAATTCACTACAGCACATAATTACTGTCCTTATCAAAACAACAAACAAACAACTATTCCCTCCATATGTGTACCTTTGAAAAGGAATGTTTGGGTTTAAACATCATAATTTATTATAACCTGGTCTGCATAACTGAAGAACTCTCAGCATGAGAACTGAATGGGACTTTTTTCACAATTGTCTAGTCAAGAGCAGAGGGAGAGAGAGGACACTCCTTTGAAAGGTGAAACAGCCACATTACCTCCCAATTTTGCCTGAACTAGAGTTAAGGGATTTGAACTCCATTGCCATCACAAGACACTGGGTCCACTGGGGACTGGAATAGCATCCAGCCTTCCATCCTCTGTAATTCTGTCAGCTGATAAAGCATTCCCTGGAGCAGGCTTGGAGCTTTCCTACATGGATGGTCAGGGAAGTTTGCATAACAATCCTGGACAATGGTAGAATTGCACTCTCCATCAGCAAGTAAAACTGAGGGGAGGAGATGGAGCCATGAGCACTTCAATAGCTTCAGTCCCAAGGTTATGTTTTGCAGTTATGCAGTGGCTTGTTTTCTAGGCCTGCCTACAAACACTGGCAAAAATGGTGCAAATTGAAAACAATGAGTGGGAGAAGTGTATGTACATCCTACTGTATTTTCTTCACAGGTTTTATCTGTGCCTATTTCCTCTATGATGTTTTGTGAAAGCTTTCTCCAAGGTGACACAACCTGAATATTATTTGTATTATTACCTGAGAAAGTAACAAAATGGGGACAAAAATAATAATGAAATCTAACAGGTCCCAAAACATCAGGAAACGGTATAATTGTTTTAAATCAGAATGTGAGCTGGGACAGAGATCTTTCAAATTTGGGTGGCTCACAGGGAAAAACAGTGATTTGTGCCAGCTATGGAAATGCACTGCCCTCAGTGGGATCACAAAAATACGTGTAGAGAGACACAATCCACGGATGGCTTATTTAAGCAGATGGCTTCATTTTGGGGGTGTACTGTTTGCCTAGCACATTTTAACTCTAGCAAAAGAGATTTGTATCACTTTTCTTATCGAGTTATGACCTGTATTTTCAAATGTGGGTGCTTACAGTTAGCAGTTAAATAAGTGCCCTGATTTCCAAAGCCACAGAAGAGGCATAAGGATGCCTCTTTGTTTTCTTTTTCTAGTTTGTTTGGTTTGGGAGTTTTGTTTGTTTGGGTGTTTTGTTTTGAATGCTTAAGATGTCACTCAATCCTGTGGAGATTAATGAATCATCAGGGATCTCAAACATCACTTTCTTGACCAAAACAATCACTGGAGCAGGTGAATGGGATAAATTCACCACACAGTAGTTAGGTTCATGTGGGAGCAATGATCTAATACGCAGGTGGAAAAATTATTGTCTTTACATTCTCAAGCACCTTTGCAGAGTCTTCACTGTTTTAACTCCATCTTGATTATGTCTTCTAACTTTATTAGATGTACAAAGTTTATGGTCATAGAATATAGGACAAAACCCTGAGAATTAGAATCTATCAAAATTCACTCAACTTTAACCAGTAAACTGGACCAACTGACCTCCAGACATCCCTTCCAACCAACATTATTCTGTGATTCAAGTTAAATCTTGTGCAGTTTGATTAGGAAGATGATTTGGGGGAAGTCAGAAATGTTGGCTGATTGACAGCAGCTCCAGAGTCACCAAGAAATTTGGAAAACCCCAAAGAGGTTTTTAATTTTTTAAGGCAAAGAAAAGCAACAAAAAGAACACTCAATCCCACCAGATAATTAATAATAATAAAAAAAAAAATTAAATAGGTCAAAACATTCATAGATGGTGGTGGGTAGGAAGAGAAGTCTAGAATAGCCTTCCAAGGCACTGCAGTGGCAGCAAAACCCCTGTCAAAAGAGGCATGGTAAATTGATCAGAGTGAGGTGGGCTGAACTTGGCTGGATTCCAGGTTCCCAACAAACTGCTCTATCATTTCTCCTTCTCCTCTGGGAAAGGGATAGAAAATATCATGGACAAAACTCATAAATTGAGATAAGGCAGATCAGTAAAGTAAAAGTCAGTGCTTGTGCTTCCACAATCAAAGAAAAAACCAAAGATTTTATTCTCTCTTTCCCTTCAGCAAGTGATGCCCAGCCACTTCCCAGGCAGCAGGGCTGCAGCACATATATTCATTCAGATTTCCCACTCCCAGCCTACTGGCAGAGCTGGGGGTTGGAATGCTGGATAACAGCATTGATGCTGTGGAACACTCCTCAGCAGTAGCCAAAACACTGCTGTTGATCACTTTTCTAGCTTCAAATTCAAAGCACAGCACTTGAGGGCTGCTATGGGGAAAAATAATTGTATCTCAGCCAGACCCAATGCACAGGGCAAAGCACACTAAGGCACAATGAGATGAACTTCAAAGGTATTATTGGTATCAGAGCCCTTAAGGTAAAACCTCACTACTGAGATGATTACCCTGGTCAGAGATCAGATTGAAAAAATCTGAAAGAAGAAAAGCAGTAAGGACAGTGTAAGCAGCTCTCCACAGAAGTTCAAGAAAGCAAAGTGTGCTTCTCCACAAAAGTCTTCAGTGGTATTTGAGCTGAGAAACACCAGCTCTGAAACACAAACCTCCCTGTAGGAGGAACAAGGCTGCTGGGCTCTTCTGGATGAAGATCAGTGCAATGCCAGCCTTGTGATCAGAGGGGCTCTCTCTCTTATCCAGAAAGGATGTGGCAATGCACATTATAAAAAAGGTACAGAATCAGAATCAAAGCAGGAACCTGAAAAGAGATATTTGCAATGTATTCATTGCTCCATATGTTCTCATGAATTTCAAACTCCCTGCCACATATTTTACACTACTTAATGTGACATCTTTCATTAATGGAAGGCCAAGTCTCATTCATTTTGCTCATGTGGCTTTGCAGGAACCATTCTATTTATTGATGCAGGAAAAGTTTGGTCTCATAAATTACCAGAGAAGAAATCAACAGGTCTGTATTTTCCTTTTTGCAGCCTGCTCTGAGAGTACACCAGCTTGAGAACTGAGGGTCACTAGTCACAAGGAAGGTGACTTTCACAGTCATATTCCTTCAGAATGAAAAAAAAAAATGTTTTCCTTTGAAAAAAGAAGAACACATGAATTCATGATATGAGTGCTAAGATTTCTACAGATTTCTGTTAAGTATTTTACCATTTGCAACCATGAGCTATGCTCTCTCTATGTAAGTATGGTATGTATTTTATTTCTTTTATATATTTTTTTTTTCCATGAAACACCAATATGGTATTGATGAAGGTTTTTTCAGAAAATCATATGACCATTAAAACATTACAGATCAAGTTTATACTGTTGAAAGATATGAACTCAACCTTACATTAACCTAGAGCTTTTACCAATTCCTAGAAGCCATGGCAAGAATTAGACAGATGTAACCTAACTCCTCTTTACTTAGATTTCCATGAAAACCACTTTTTATTACTAGACCAGGTCCCAGAATCACTTCTTTTTCCAAAGATACCAAGGTCAAATCTCAATAAATGTTTAATCATCAGTAACGATTTTTATTTTTTAAATAAAAACCACAATACTCCTTCTAGTTAAAAGAGTGAGATGCTGACTGATATTCATTTATGACCATTTAATATCTCTAGATATAATAAAATAATGATAATTTGAAAAATTATGCATGCTAAATAAAATCACTGAACAAATCCATGTTGAGACAGCTGACATCACAATTATTTCTATATCTAAATATATTTGAAATTTGAACTTGAAAGAATTGGCAATATTAAGCATGCATAATCAAGGTTTAAATGTAACAGGTATGTGTCAGAAGCATATTTTTCTTCTCCCAGCACTTCTGTAATATTCTCAAATAAATATTTTCTAGGTATATCTGTTTGGTGGCATAATGTTAATAAATAAAGTTCTGGACTCATTTGATTTACAGTCACATATATAGTTAAATACTCCTCATATCTCTTAAAAAAATATGAGTAAAGTAAGGATCAGTAAATTCAACATCTCTTTTTTTATTTATTTTTTTTTCCTGGTTCAAAACCTGCTGAGATTTGTTTTCAAAAAGAAGTAACTCAATGACAAATCTAAATATGCTTGGTCTCTTTCTGAAGAATCACTCAGAAGTTCAATTAAATGTACTGCAATCAAAGAGAGATGTCAACTCTCTTCAAGGACTTGAAGTGAGGAATTTTATTTGCTTGTTTTTTTTGTTTTTTTTTTACTAAATTGTAACTTTCAGAAGCATCTGATTTAAAATGAGAGTTTTTGTTTGCCAGATTAAAGAAAATTACATCAGGGAAGGGAAGGATTCTCAATGGATGTAAATTAGCAAAGTTGATTTAAAGTTGATGGAGTAATACTCATTTATATCAACTGTCATTCTGACACAAGCTGTATATATTTTAACTGGGAAACATTCACAATTTTACAAATTATTCCATTTTATATCTTATGTTTTTCATGATTAACAGAGTTGTCTCATATAATAGAGGCTGGTGTTTTTCTTGTTGAAGAATATATTGGTTAAAAGCATCACAAGGAAAAAACAATATCTTGACATAAAGGAATTCACTTTATTTCCTTAATGACTATTACAGAATATGTATTTTGAAACTTCACTGTCCAAATATTAATATGCAGAGGTGGGAAATGAACATCAAGTTACTCAAAATCAACACTGCCCAGGCAAAAACTTGCATCTCAGAAAATAAATTACTTGTAAAACTAAATGTCTATGTGAAATATTAAAGTTTAAAACCATTTGGTGTTACCCATTTTAAACACAGTCACCCCCAACTTATGTTGCTTCTTCTCCAACCATATCTGAAAGTGAGCAGGCACATTGCATCAATCAAAAGAAAACTGCAGTAAGAAAAATAATCCCCCATCAAAGCAAAATACATAAATACATAAATAAAGCCAGTGTTACATAAAATACCAGCAGTACTGAAAAGTATTTAAATGAGTGCTTAAAAACTTAGGGGTATTTTTCTCTTCCTCCTTCTGCCTCTCCCCACTCCCTCCCCAGCCTGGGCATGTTTTATTTGGTGCTTAAAGGGTCTGGTATATTAGGCAAATATTTATGGACTTGACTTTAACCAAAATCCTGCTCACAGCTGCACCTGAGAGTTACTCCAGCCCTGGATTGGAGCAACTCTTGGGGATCAGCAAATTGTTTGCACAGCCACGGACGGGGAATTAAAAATCTTGTTGAATCAGGATTAGCAGTCTGCATGAGGAGGAGGAGGAGAGCTCATTTCCATAAGCTCTTCATCTCCCAGGCTGCTTCTCAACTCTCTGTGGCCAGCAGACATGTGTGACCCAAAAATGGGGGGAAAAAAAAGTGTATGGTTGAGAGAGAAAAAGTGAAAATAAGGAAAGAAGGGGCTTTTGCAATGACTACAACTTTGCTTTTTCTGCTGGGCAGGGTCAGAGC
Source organism: Oenanthe melanoleuca (assembly GCF_029582105.1). NCBI lineage: Eukaryota > Metazoa > Chordata > Aves > Passeriformes > Muscicapidae > Oenanthe > Oenanthe melanoleuca. The sequence goes on from NC_079339.1 coordinate 48,263,545, forward strand.
CTCACTCCTGCTTCTTCAGATAGACTCAAATGACCTCCCACAACTGGAAGTACATAACAGTGTCAAAACAGATCCCAACAGCACAGCTGAACCTTTGTTCCTGCCTCAAGCAGTGTTGCCAAGCAGGTTAAACTGTGGGGCCCCGTTTATTTCTGCCTTCTGATTGATGGCAGAAGAGCTGTGTTTGCTGTGTGAAGTCCCACATCTCACATCTGTTGAGCCTCCTACCCACCCAAGCCTCCCAAGGTCTGGCCAAGAACGTGCTCTCTGATCATTAGGGGCCCTCAGCTGCTTGCTATTTGCATGGACATCAACAGCATTTAAATCCAAACCAAAATACACCACTGTGGCATGTATGGGTGTCTTTCATGCAAGATGAATGGATAAAGCTGGCTGAAGTTAACAGACTATTCAATGACTTAGAGCTGCCCTAAATTTATAGAGAGCTAGCAGTGTAGTAATGTGAAATCCATTTTGTCAATAAGAACAGGAGCACAAGGTCTCTTACCCAATAGAGTAAAATACACATACCTACAACTGTCACAAAATATATTCAGTAAAAACTGAGACTGGGATGGCTGCAGGGTCTACTGTAAGTCATCACCTACTCAAATTTCTTCATGACCACAGTCACCACCACCACTGCTTCCTCTCCTGACTATAACCAGGATGGTTGAAGGGTACCAAGTTTACTTTGAAACAAATCAAACCACAGACAGATAAAAATGTACATATTTGAAATGTGTATACTTGAATTCTAATGATTATGAAAAAAAGGAAATACGATGTAACAAAGATAAGCATTGCAAAAATCCAACTCAAAATGACTGTGGATATGTGTGTAAAGCCAGACAAAAACAAATCATGTTTTTCACAGTGAGAATTTTCTTGTGGTTGTACTTGCTGTCCCAGAAGAGCCAACTGAGCAACCCCTTCAGCATTAATTGGCAGCTGTATAGCTAAATCTCTGTTATACTCTGTGGACCAGACCATGTCCTCCTCTGTGACAGCTCACCCATTGATGGATCTTCTAACAACTGCAATTGTAGAATCAAAAGTAGAAATCAATTTCTGAACAGATTGAAAGAAAAAAATTGCACATACCACAGCTATGTGGTCACTCCAATCAATCATCCTTTTATAAGCTGCATTAGAAACTTTAGCTAGAGTTTGAATAGCTCAGGTTTATTGACTTTGTCAGTCTCATTTTTATTCACTAGACTAGCTTGAAATTTTTGAATGAAAAATGTGTGCAAATTGTTCTGGCCCAATTTACACGTCAATTTCTTTTTTTTTTTCCCTAATTGAAAGTCTTTCTTTCCTCTTTCCTGCCCCATAGAAGCTGCTTTTTCATGCCCCTAAAGTGCTCATTTGAAGTGATCTTTTCCATCACACTTCCCCTTCTGCTGCCAACACTTACACATTTGAAGTCCATCTTGGTTATGACTCTATATCATTTTAAGCACTTCTGCAATCTTCTTGCTCCTAGACTGCTCTGAAAAGACCCTTAAAATCACTGAAGCAATCCTCATCACCTTTTAAATTGCAGCTGCATGTCCAGGCTGTCACACAGGTCACTAAGGCTGTGTTACCTGACTTACCTAGGCTACAACCCTCCTGGATCCGGATACTCCTGCCTGTGCTGCCCCAGATCTGATGGCTTTTACTGGTTGGAGACATTGAGACCCTGGTCATTAGGGCTTTGTCCACAGGAAAGTGCCAACACGAAGGACACATCCTAGATTCACCCCCCAGGATGCTGCTGCCAGTCTTTCCACATTACATATTGCCACTTTACTTCTCCTTTCAACTGTTGCAGCATCTGAGGTACCCAAATCCGAGGAGGAATCTTCAAGATTGGTGTCTGTCATTTCTTCAGTAGCAAATTCTTAGTTTTAGTTCTTCTTTACACTGTTCTGACCTTTTTGCATGTATCATTATGTTCTTTCATTTGGCATAAACCAGCTGAATTACAGGAGAGATTGTTACAAGTCGTCTTTTTTTTGTGCTTTCCTTCATGCCCCAAAACTCTGATTTCCTTCTGAAATCTCACCTCTTCAAATCCACTGACCAAAGGCAGGCAACATTCCCCAAGATAACCTTCACCATGGCACCCCTTCAGTCTGGCCTTCCCAGCAAGAAGTGGAAATTGCCTCTTCCCTCTCACTCACTGCAGAGAAACCTCAGTTTCAAGCTTTGTTTTGCCTGATGCTGCTCAGGGAATACCCACGGATGCAGAGCACACCTTCTCCCTCCCAGCAGCATCTCTTCTCCTCCAGCCACATCAGCCACACAGTGTCTGAGACTCTGTGCCTGTCAGTGGGTGCATTGAACCCTAACAGCTGATGAATCCAAAAGTTTTTCGTGCAGCCCGTATTGTTTTCTCAGCAGCAGTGCCAAGGTGACAGGGACGCTGCTCACAGTCATACCAAAAATAGATAAATTGATACATACTGCACAGTGGGCTACATGTTTTCAGTGTGTTTTTGCAGATCTATTTTGCTTCTGTTGTCTTTAGGACTGGTGCAGTGGCACATTACATTAGTGCAAACTGGGGCTGATGCTCAGAGGCTGTGCCCACTCTGTCAGTATTCAAATATTACCACAATCTGCAACTCAGCAATAAGATACGACAAGGAGCGTGATACTGTAACAGAACAATGTACCTCGAGGGACACCTGTGAGGGAGGAGGTGACACTGAGTGTATTCAAGTGCCCAAGGTGTGATTTTTATCTCAAACCATAATGTAATAAGATGTGATAATAAAAGGCACAGGGCTGAAACAAACCATATCTTTTTTAGAATGTCAGCCTGCTTCTGTGGTACGCTGTAAAAATTCTTGTGTGATTTCCTGCCTTCTAAATAGTACGCTTAAAGACTTATCTGAGATAATTTACATTAGTGTTTTGTTGTTTTGGTTTTTTTTAAATCTATTAGCCATGGTAGGCCTGGATTCCTTCCTTCTGCTTCAAGAATCCCTTATACATCCGATATTGTTTTGGCAATGTACAAAAAACCCAACATGGGAGAAATTGGCTCAATCCTTTGTTTCTTTTTAAATATAAGGGATTTAGAAGCAGGAGAAGAGAAATGCAGTACACAACCAGTTCTTTACTTTCATAACAAGCCCACTCCTTTCTTGATGATATTTTGCCAGTGTGTCACTAGCACAGGTACTACACATGCCTCAAATCATCCCATACCTATAAAAAACTTAAATCTGCTTAAGCAAAACTAAAACACAGTAGCTTACAAACTCCTTAGGGATAATTTCAAAGGAAACCATGCTCCATAATTTAAAGTTTTTTTGCACCCACAACACAAATCTGGGGTTCCTGGTTGACAGAAAGTCAGCAGTGCCCTGGAGCCAGGAGGGCCAATTCTGTCCTGGGTGCATCAGGCACAGCATCACCAGTGGGGCAAGGGAGGGATTGTCCTGCTCTGCTCTGCTCTGCTCTGCTCTGCTCTGCTCTGCTCTGCTCTGCTCTGCTCTGGGGCAGCCTCACCTCAAGTGCTGGGGGCAGTTCTGGGTGCTACAGTAGAAGAAAGGTAATAAGATTTTAGAGTGTGTCCACATACTGTGGGATTTTGAGAAATCATAGGAATAAAATAATTTTCAAACACGGCATGATGAAAAGATGCTGTTAGAAAGCTTGAAAGGTGGAAAGCTTATAGTGACCTGTTACCAAGTAACTTCAGTTCCCAGTGGCTTGAGTCTCAGACCAGACATCGTGTTATTACATGGTCAGGTAACTAAGGATGGAATACCTTGAACAGCAGATGAGAGATCCTGCAATCAGAGCTCTTCTATCAAATTTCAGAACTGTTTATTTTCAAATTTTATTTCAAGAGTTCTCCATATAATCCAGTGCTATTTTAGAAAAAACCTGTGTTATTCAACTGAATGGACTTCATCACAAATGTCTATTTTACCAATACAGCAAGCCTCAGTCTCTACCCTCTCCAAAATATGCCACTGATTGTATTTCATGAGTCTAGTCACCAACAAGAGATTTTATCGAATTGTTGTGTAGAAAAAAAATTATTGCAGGTCTTATTACGACTATATGAATTACTTATTGAAGCATGGAATTCAATTGAAATGAAACATCTCAGCTCCAGAAATATTCTGTATCTGTTGCTGGACATTCCTGAAACCATTTTTAAGCATATATGCCCGTGAACATATATTCCCCTGAACAGTTAAGGCCCATTGACTTCAGTGGTAGGACTCACAGGCACAAAGCTTGAGACAAAGTCTTGATTGGGAGCTGCTGTTATTTCTGCTTGCCAGTATTTAGTGATGCTGGTCTATTTGTGGCCCCTCCTAAATGTTCATATGCATTGCTCTCCTTGCTCTCTAGCCCAGGTAAGTCTCTACATACTTGTACAAAGCAAACATTTCTCTGTTGTCTCCAGCACAACCACAAGTTCAGCAGGCATATATATTCTCCTCAGATGGAAGAACCACTTGGGGAAAAGCAGCCAGTTTGTGACTTAGATAATGGTAACATTACTTCAAGTCAGAAATAAAATTGTATTTCCTATAGACTGTGCTTTAGCAAATATCAAAAGGAGAAATAATACAAAGGTTTGGGCTATTTCTCTCCATTAAAAGCCTTGTAGTAATTTCCACAGTACCATCCCCAGTGCTATGCCTGATTTCAAATAGAGATAATTGCATTTTACCAACGTGAATTCCTGTTCTGAAGCTCAGTTAGATAGACTAACATTTTTGCTGTCAGAATTTAAAAGTTGTTTCGGGATGCAATCTGCTTTTAAAAATTTTTTGTTCTGCTCTCCAGAGCTTCATAGCAATTCAGATACTGAAATAGTTAATATTAGAACACTACATATAAATAAATAAAGGAATTTCAGGAGTGGTTGAAGTGATTCCTATACACATGCACACACATGACCCTTCAAGATGAGATGCAATATATGAGACACTCTGCTGTAAGACACTGAGATGTTATTATGCTTTGTATGGAGGATGCTATATAAAATATTAATGTCTTTCATTAAAATTACTCTTAATGTCAATATGTAGTGTGACTGTGCCATGATTTCTTATGTTAGTAGGTGCTTTGCTAGAAGTTATCACTTTATATTATTCAGCCACAATAGTCTCTGTAGTAAATGTATTGCCTCTGTTACCAACTTACTTATGCCCCATGAAAAACCATTGCTATGGTGATGGGTATTTTATGGTACAGTATTTGCCTAATTATAAAACTGTTCCCTAACAGAAGCGCTAATGTTATCTTCAACTGCAAAATCCATTTTCAAAATTAAAATATATGCAAATAATTGATACATAACCCTCATCACAGTAATTTTATTGATAATTATTTCTGTGTATTAAAAATGTTCACAGCAAATGTAAAAGTTATTGCAATGCTTGTTTAAGAGACCTTATTTCTACAACTCCAAGGCAATGTATACCTTTTTTATTTGCTGATGGACTGTATGCTGTTAAAGTGAAAAAGTGACAATAGAAATAAAATTATTCTGATTGTCTATGAAGCATAATATCATGCTAAAGAAAAATGCAAGATCTGGGTTCATTAAGCATTTATTTGTAAATGGCATCATCCCTTGAAAAATTACACATTTAGTTCTCTGACTTTATTACCAGTTCCACGAGGCTCAATGTTTTTCTTCAAATTATTGTGATTATTATACTCAGTCTGAGAATTTGACACCTGCTGTTTCAAAACTAGATTGCAAATGTTTCAGAATATACATCAGATAGTACATATGAGAGAAAAAAGACTCAGACTACAATAATGTAGGAAGATTTAAAAAAAAAAAAAAAAAAAAAAAAAAAAGAAGCCAAATTGTTCTTCCCCGTAAGTAATATCAGTCAAAACAGTTATCTAGAATATGAAGAGAACATGTTAGGTGCATTTAAATTAGTATAATGAAATTTATAATGGAATGGAAAGAAGAAGAAAAAAAAAAAGATCCTACTAACAGAGGATATAATTTCTCTTGAATCCCGTAACAGTCTGTAGGAAAACAATACTAACAGGGATACAACTGAGAGTAGGATGGTTAAACACACAAGACCAGAAATGCTTGAATTAAGAAGAATGGAACATCATTAGATAATAATGGGTAAGAACAATGTGTGCAATATTGTACTTTACTTTTCATTCATTATTTAACTGGTAAAAAGACAGGGCACCTGATATATTTTAATATCTACTGTGTTACAGTGAACATAATAGTGATGTTTAATCTGAAAGCCTCTATCTTTTATTCCTTTTCCTCTTAGTTTATTCTTCTTTTCCTTGTATTTATAAGTGGCTGGCTTAATAATTGTACTGTTAACTTTGCATAGTATTTCTGAGATGCTTGCTTATAATGGAAGCTTCAATACATAAATCAAAATAACGGACAGCATTGTATTGATGATTATTCAAATAACATCATCCATTAACAGCCTGTGCATCCTGTAGGTTAAGCAGTGTTTCAATTTGATAAAGCAATTAGATGTGATCTTAACTTTGAGCATGCACTGCAGTCTGTCTGCAATCACATAAATATTTAGGCATATGCTTCAACTGGAATGAAGTGCATATGTAGGGTTAAACAGATGCTTTGCTGAGGCACAGATTCTAAAACTGTGAGCCTGATCCTTGATCTATTGAAGGCTTTCAACTCTGCTGGATGTTAGTTCTTTTATTATGTGTAAAGCTGTCCAGGGAGGATGAGATACTGACCCTAAAATGAATAACAGTACATTCAGCCAATATTTTTGCTCATGTCTGCTTTGAATAGAGATGGAATAAAATTAATGTCCGAAATCTGCCTCATTTGAGAAGAGAAGTAAAAAAGGTCAAAACTGGGGGGCCTGCAGTTGGATATAATACCAGTTTCTGTCTTTTATCTAAAGGTTATTGATGTCAGATACAGGTAAGAGCTGATTCTAGTCTGCTTTGGTTTTTATTTACTTAGGGTATTTTGCAATGCATTGTATTTCTGCAGCACAAAGACTGGTGCTTGCATAATTTCTTCGGGAAAAGAAAAATAGAAAGGAACTCCTGTGTGATCAGGTCCAGTTTATTGCTAGGCAATTGACCTAGGCAACTAGGTCATATAGTTCTGATAATCAATTTATTAAACTCTTTGTTTAAAACCATTAGATTTTTTTTACCCTTCATTACTCCTATCTGAGAACTGCTCCAGAACTTCAGTCCTCTGTTAGTTATAAATCTTCTCTTTCTGTCCTAGATGTGTTTACAACCAATTTATACCCATTTGATCTTATGCCAACATTGTCTTGGACTTTAACCCCTCTCTAGCTGAAGAAATAATAAAATTTTAAAGGAGAAAAGGAAATTACATTGTTAACAATCTGTAATGCTTACACTTAAAATACAGAAAATAGAAAATACTTTCACATTCTGATTTTGGGGTACTTTTACTCACTTTCAAAAGCAACCATCAAAATCTAAAACAAATAGGGTTTGATTTTTCTCTTGAAAAACAGATGTATAAGCATGGACCCTCCTAAATAATAAAAAACCAAAGATCTATCCCTATAATTAATCACTCCTAAATAAAGAAGTATCTGTGTTATCTTTTTTCTAGCCCTACTTAGCAGTTATTCTGAAATGACCCTGGTCAAACCACTGCTCTCTGGGGGTAGCCTTTGTTTCTCACAGACACAAGACTCAGGAAACAAGCTTCCAAAATATGCAAGGTTTCTGGATTGTACCAGTTGAAGGCTATTTGTACAAAAGCCATTGTTCTGAGGGCAAACACTGTTTTGTTTTTTTTTTTTCCCTATCATTCAAATTTTAATGAAACCATTTTCACAACAAAAATAGGGGGTTGGGGTTTTTTTCAGGGATTTGGGGGTTTTTTTTTGCTTTAAGAAAAGTAACACTGACATCTTCTCCTGCTTGGGTTAGGTACTGTTTCATCCATTGGTCCCATTCCCAGATTGTGGAGCTCTTCTGTCATTTATAGCCTTGGCAGAGGATTCACAGAATGCAGGTACAGCCCGAGTACAAGAGGAAATATTTTCCAAGAGGCTCCTGCTTCTTTTTAAATAGACTGAACAGTCAACCTGCAGATGATAATCTCTCTTTTGATTACAGAAATATGCATATAAATATATATATATATATTTTATATATATATAATATAAATATGCTAACATATATAGGTAATTTTCAATGCACTATGAATGCAGCAATATCAGATTTTTGTTTAACACAGTGAACACATAATGAATTTTCAAGATATTTAAAGCAATACTATTGTAAGTAATTCCTCTAATTGCAAATCCCATTTATAAGTTTTGATTTCAAGTACATAAATCTTGTATAAAGACGAAGACTTGAAAACAGAAATAAATATAAAACCTTGAAAATTGTGAATATTGAAGGCATAAAATTATTTTATACTTGAATATCTGCACTTCACTAGTTCTTTTCCAAAATAAATAAGGTCATGGAAAAAAATAACACCACATGGCAGCTTGAAACATTCAGTAAGAACTTTGCCTTCTTGGACTACCAATACCATTGTTTCCTGAAAGTGAAGATTTTGTGTGGGAAATACTTGTATCCAGCTTTGTTGAAGTAAAGACTATAGGAACATGTAAATTTTATAAATGTTGAAAGGCTCTGATAGGACACTGTCAGTCTTCAAGAACATCTTCAAGATAAATATGCTTGCCACACTGAATTCTTCCCTTTCTTTTCAGGCTGGTAATAAATTTTGAAAACTTAGTTCTACTTCCAAAGCACAGGAAAGGGTTTAAAAATATCCCAGAAATAAGAAGAATTAAAAATGCTAGTGCCCAATCGTATTGATTTCACTTGGAGTTGAGGGCACTCAGCACCTTGCAGGAGGCTCTTTCAGCATCAGATGATCAGGCCCTTATGCAGAAGGAAATCTCTCATTGATTGCTCTTAACTATAAATGCTGTCATTTCAGAAGAAGCAGTGCAGAATGTCAAATGTGTGACACGTTTTTGGGCTCACTCTTGCAAGCATTCCTGCCCAGGGGAGCGTGTACACAGGTGAGAGGCTTGGTGAGGGCTGCCAGGCACAGGGAGCCACTCTCCCTTGGCTCCCTGGGCAGAGCTGTGCAGCCAACAGGAGGATTTTCTCCACTCCCTCATTTTCCTCTGTGAGCCACTTTGAAGGCACGTGAACTGGGTGCAGAGATTTACTCCCTTACAAGTGCTCTCAGAAATGTTTCCTCTCCCTCCCTTTCTAAGTCACTTCATAATTTCCTTTTAGTGAACTTTCCAATACGCCCAGCACCTGTCCCTTTAATATAGCACACGGGGTTCTTTCCCTCCATACTGTACATTATCCTCATTAACACATATCAGTCAAAAGCACTGTTAATTAAACTGGCAAGATGATTACACACGCCTCCATGTGCCCCCTCAGAGCATCCGCTTGCCAAGATTTTTTCCTCCCTCTAAAGTGGGTGGAGAAAGCCCTGAGTAAACCAGAATTTAATATTTAAAAAAAAGATCCCAGTGCATTGTTTTCTTGGAGCAAAATGGCTTACACATTATCACCACTGTCCCAAAGAAATAAATGCAACACTGACACCAGTCTGTAAAACTAACACATGAATATTTGATCCATACAGGCACTGCATAATATGATATTGCCTTTCAAAGCTCCTCTCCAGATAGGAGACTCAATACACTGGCATTAAAGTCTGGACTAATGAGGATGTCATAAAGAATTGATTAAAGCTAGGCAAACCCAACAGGTTTAGGGAATTGGGGTGTTTAACTTTCTTTTTCCATTTTTTTTCCTTTTTTTTTTTTGTCTTTGTAAAAATCTGAATTATTTCCCAGGTTTTGTATTCACTTCCACTTGTATGTGACATTTTCACAAGGAAATTCATTGGCTTCCAGCAAATATTTCCACAGCATTTCAAAAGTTATAACCATTTTTGCCACATTGCCACAAAACTCTTTAGAGAGTTTGCAGTTCTGTAATGTGCTTTGGATCAAACTCTCTTCAAGAATACTATTGGAATGACAGGGCTGCAGGGTACAGTAGTGGAGTATAAATAAAGGCAGGCAGTGGTGATCCCTGAAGCAAAGATAATGTACTTTTCTAGTGCACATACACACAGGCCTGATAGCTGCAACATAAGCCATCCAAACATCAACCCAGCAGAATGCAGCTCTAAGAAGCTGTAAGGAAATAGTGTCTTGTAAGGAAGGAGATGAATTTGCAGAAATCCATCATTGAGAATAAAGAAATTTTTATTCCATAGCAGAAGAGGAGGACCTAAGCTCCTGAGAAGTGGGACTGGTATTCAGCTGACTGCTGACACCTTATTCTGCAGTACAAGAGATGTCCTTGCATGATGAACAGAAAAATACAGTAGATCAACAGCAGTTTTGCAACTGATTTTTTCTTCTCCTGTATCAGAAGACGTCAAGATTTTGAAAATTATTGTGCACTAATGAAAAACTAGGGGAAAGTGAAGCAAAAGTGAGGAAGATGGGATTTGCTCAAATTATTTTGAATTGTTTTCTTCCAAACTGTCCCTCGGAAGCTGAAAGGTGGTTTCACATGTAAACAAATACTGACAGCTGGGAAGGGGAAAAAGAATATTTCTTTTTAAAAAGGAAATTCACAAAAGCTGCTATGTTCAACAGATATTTCCTAGTTTGATTATTCCACAATTTCCAGTAGAAAAATTTGTAAAAAGTCTTGACCTGTTGTATGAGACTTTGACACATGATTACATGATTCAACAATGTTAAAGTTACCTTGACAGAAAGGAAAAGAGACACTCCTTATAAAAGTTTTAAGGGTGACCCTATACAGGTCTTTTCTTCTTTCCTTTGAACTTCAGCCACATTTAGCTGAAGAGAACAAGACTCTCCTTGTATGAAATAAAGCAATTTTCCCATTAGAAGTCATCACATATACAATCCAGAGGAGCAACATTCTACTTGTTGTTTCAAAGGTTAGCATAAATATGTGTATCATGATAGAAGATCAGCAACATTTAATAATGCTGTTATTATTTTAAAATGGGAAATCATTAATAAAATTAACTTTACAGCAGCATGCATTATAAAAATTTAATTATTAAATTCTTTTTCTTGTAAAAGTGAATTCTGATCACTTAATTTTGAAAAATTTTTGCTAGCTATGTTCCAAGCTCAGGGATTCAGCTAAATTTCAGTAATCCAGTTTAGAGAAAAGGGGAGAGGAACACTAGGTGCCCACAAAAACATACATGCACACTCATGCACAGGTATTGAAAGGTCTCATCATACACAAAGAAGATAATCAAAAATCTCTCACCCAGACAGATTATAGCTTTGCTCCAGGACAAAATTTACAGGTTGTTTTTTTCTGCTGCTTTAATTGAGATGCCAGACTCAAAGGCTCTGTTGTACTGGACACACCTTCTCAAAGTGACCTTGGCTATTTTTGGAGTGGAGGCAGAGTTTGCCAACCAGCCCTTCCAGAACTGTCCTTGAAGTACCAGTCTTGACATTTGCAGCCAATTTGTGAGCAGTGGGCACGAACTGCAAGCACTGCTGGACCCAATTCCACCCCCTTGGAAGGCAACAGTAATTTAGACATTGGGTTCAGTAGACACCTATGGTAGAAGGTGGCCTGATATTACAGTTTAGTTAGTGCTGTCACTTGTTACAGAAGCTGGGCTAAAATTTACCACCTGAGCTTCCCTCTTCTCCTGTATGACCCCTCTACATCAGTTCTAAAATATTTAAATGCTACATTTATTACTCAGTGGAGCATTTTGGATCTGTAAAATTGGCAGGGAAGCACATAGATGTCAGTAGCATTAGTTTTTATTACTTACTAGCCATGATGAAGATAACATTTTCTTTGGTAATTAGGGAAAGGAATGTGCTAAAAATTTGAAGGCCTGCTTTGATGAAGAATCTTTTTTCTATCTGGCTTGTACATAAAGGACCAACTATGACCCTGCATGACAAGTAAAAAACTCATCTCACCAAGGACAATATAAAGCTTAAGTGGACACTGATAGAAGTCACCCAGCAGACAAAAGAAGAGTAGAAAGGAGGTAATTTCTTCATCCTAAATCCTCTTTAGGCTTAATGTGTGTGTTGTGCAGCAGCCATCAATATAAGAACGAGGTGACAGGACTCACACCACTGAGAAACCCAAACTCATGCAAACAGGTGTAGCTCTCTTTTCCATGACTCTTTCTTATACCTACATGCCAAATGTCCCCACAATAATTTTTTGACTCATGCCAAAGAAACCCCTCCGATGATCCCTGGTAGGTAAAGGTTCTGTTTGTTGTGGTTGTGTTAGACCAGTCAGTGGTGTGGATTGTTGTCAATAAACCACTGCTTCAGGACACATACCATGAGTAGAAAAAACCAAGCTAAAGGCCATAGTGAGAGTCCATGGGAAGTAATGGAAGTAACAGGTCTAATATAAACATGGATCCCACTGAAAGTGATTTATAGTTCCCTAGAATATGCTGCAAGAGATATGTCTTAGCCTGAGCAATTATCCTTCCCTCAAAATCTACTATAAACATGTTTACATGATGACAAAAGCCTCTTAGTATTTCTGAATTACAGTTGGGAAAAAAATAGGAAAGGGAAATATAATAATCCAACGAAACAGGAATATTCCAATGACTTCCAAGGAAAGCACATTGAAAAGTAGTTTTGGAAACATGACAGAGTGATAGGAAGGGACTTTAGGCATATAGGCCATATCTACCATCTGTTAGATTTTCCAGTTTTACAGGGCTTGAAAAAGGCACTCGCCCACTTGCAGTAATGAGTGAGAAACAGTCTCTGAGGAGAACAGGCAGCATCAGGGTGAACTTCACAAGACTGTGTCTGCTTCCTTGAAATGCTCAGAGGCTACTGCTAAAGAAACAGATCAAGTCTGGGTTGGTGGAAGAGACTTCCCACCACTCTAAGCATGAATATCATGTTACTAGTAGAAAATGACTGTGCAAATTAGCCAACAGATGGAATTCAAGAATACTCTTTATTCTTTCTTTCTTTCTGAAACATCCAGTCCCAGGAGATGTTCAAGACAGGATGCTAAGACTGCTGGGTCACCAATCTGATTTATTATGGCAGTCACCTTACTTCAAATGATTAGAAGACATATTAATATAAACTCACTGCAATAACTATGTTCAAGTTCTGAGTGAGCCAGCAGCAAACAATTTTTTTCTAGAAACCTTGGGAAGCTGAATTTCTTTAGTCGAAAAGTGATAGGATAGAATGGTCTCTTTCATTTTTAAGCACATGACAAAGTCCTGCAGTGCTGGTCACACACCCTACACCATGATTTAGTGACAAAAACATACCTCTCAAAGACAGAAAAATATGTCCATCATTTGCTTCCTCAGCTATTTTCTGCTCAGACACTGGCTGAAGAGTGCCAGACTTGGAACTGTGTGATATCTTCCCTATAATAATAGTATAGACAGAGATGGAGAAAAACCAAAAGGTTTTCATGGAACTGGAAACCTGCAATACAGAGTACTAATTTTCTTTGAACTTTCCATTAAGGATCAGTTGACGGTCAGCTGGCTGAATTTAAACTATGTGAGCTGTAGACTTCAAGTATTTATGATCTTTTCAGCCACAGCCAGGCACATGGTTTGAACTGTGAATGTAACTAACCATTGGAAACTGGGAGATGGAGCAGATTTTCCATCACATGAACTTCTTCCATCAGTGTAGTCAGTGTTTTCCCTGCCTCCTACTCAGTCAAAAAATAAGGATTTGGTGCAGAATAATCCTTCCAGTGAAATTCTTTGGCTTATATAAGCCCTTTATGGTTATTCTTGTCTTGCAAACCATGCTGTGTCTTGCACTCTGAACTATTTGACAGAGGGTAGACTGAGTTTGACCACTCTGTATATGCAGAGGTGCTCACACCTTTATCTCCTGTCTTCTGGTAAATTATTTGCCAGAAAGTATTAGGATTGAAAAGGGTACTAGGTCACTCCAGAAGAAATAAATAAAAATAAAACGGTGTGAAATTCACAAAAACCTCTAGTCTCAAAGCACTCCAAATTTTCATAAATCAGAGATTCAGAATGGCATCTAAGTTTTGACCTTGGCAAGATTTGAACATGTCACCACTGTTGGTTCTTCCAGTGTATATCCTTTCTATTGAAGAGACATGGAAAATGCTCCAGCTGCAACTTGTGGCCAGCTAGCCCACTCTTTTATAGCACCCAGCCTCATTGGGCAGGCAAGGCTGTTTCTACACCTTGGTAATTTGTACAGCTGTAATTCATTGGGAAAGATTGCCTCCTACACTATACTTACAACCTATCTTCCCACAGTCAGAAAAACTACCAATTTCTCTCAGTCTTCAAGTGTTTTATTCCCTGTTCTTTTGACTGTCTTTACCATTCTTAAAAGTAACTAGTATGTGATGTCATAATTAATTTTTATGTCCTCTGCAACTTAAATGGCTGAGCCACTTTTGGTACATGGGTTAGGTGGAGTCCCTTCTTCCTGAACTTACCATCTCTCAATCTTATACAATTATCTGTTATGAATATACAGGCACCTACAGACATGGATTTTTTTTCCCAGTGTATGCACACAGCCATTTTTACTGTAGAGTGACTAATATCTCTAGATAATTTAAATATTTTTCAGTCAGTATATTCATAACTATAACTAAATTTGTGCATTAAATTACATTGGGTTGTTCCAGAAAGCAGCCTAGCAGTTTTCATGACAGACAGAAATAAAAGGCAATGAAATTATGCTGATTTTTAAACATAATTTTCCAGTAGTTTAAGAAGAATAAGTTTTTCATTTTAAAAAGCCAGCAGGATCAGCAGGCAACTAAGTTCTGTTTTAGTTGAAAATCAGTGGGAGGGAATATAAAGCCATATTTTTTTTCCTAAACGGAACTGGAGCAGCAGCAAAGCTAACAAGTTGTAATCAGCCAAGATTTTTTTTTTAACATATCGCAAAAAAGGTACTTTTTTAAAATCCATAGCGTCCTGGTGCAAAATAACAAAGCATATTTGCTTCAAGTATTTGTTCTTGCAGTAGAAAGCACAAGAAAGAAACATCTCAGGGAAGATAGGAGAGGGGATTTTAATATCCAAGTATAATTGGGGTTATTCATATATATTTACAAAACTCTCAATAACCATCTATCTTATGCTGCATCCCTCCCAAAATATAAATTATAAAGAAGCATTCCTCTGATGGTGGGTGAATACTCACCAGCCTAATGTCAAGAAAATAAACAAAAGATCATTCCAGCTTTCAGCTCAGCCTTTCTCGGTAGAGTGGAAATAGTGAAGTGGGTTTTTCAGCTTGATGCAAAGGTTAAAAAATCAGATCAATGGTAAACCAACTGTAAGAGAGAGCTCTGGAGAAATCATTACTAAAGATTGTCCTGCTAACCTCCCTTTCCACAAACATCTCCATTGACTTTACTGGGCTTTGGAGCACACCCAGAGTGATTTGTTGCCCACTGCTCTGTCAGCTGAAGAGAGAAAATCTCTCAAACAGGCAAATCCTAGGCCACTAGGGCTCTAGGGACTAATGCCAATAATGTGCACCAGCCAGAAATTTTCTGCCTGCCAGGACACATCCACTGAAAAGACATGTTTAAGCAGATACCAAATTCTGCACTGAACTTTTGCTTCCATTTCCAAATGGTCTCTAAGGCTATATAACTTTCTCTTTTACAGGAATTAGGAGTTGCAGTGGCTGGTACAAGCATCAGAAGCTGAAAGGGATGTTGGCTCAGAGTAAAGGTTCAGGCATTGCTGTTTGCTAAGCTGTGCTGCATTCTTAAAGAACAACACCCAGTTATGCCAATGGAAAGGTGAACAACCCTGTGATGACACAAATCAAAACTTCTTCTCACAATATTTCTTGCCTCTACCTATCATAAATATTTTTTAAAATATACATATATATATATATATATATATGTATGTGTGTGTGTGTGTGTGTGTGAGAACTACATATGATCACAAACCAAATGGTCAGATATTTCTCTAAATATACATCAGACTGCAACAAATTATAGTCTGAAGACACTTGCTCAGAGCTCTAGGAAGAGGCGGAGGAATAAAAGTGAGACTTATTTGATAGTTTAGCAGTAAAATTTAAGGACCATAAATCTAAAATAATTTTAGGATGTTAAGTTACAGGGTTATGAAGAGGTTTTTGAAGTCCTTGAAAAACTTCTTCATGTGGTTTATCTTTGGATTTTGCTCCATGCTGCTTACAGTACTTGCTGTGATCCAAAAGGCTGAGGATTCCTGAAAGGTGCTTAGTTTATATGCAGCAGTACTTCACCCATGGTACCAGCACAGTAAATGTGTGTTTCACATCACTCTTCATTCCTCCGTCAGCAACGTCATGCCTTCACTGGACATGTTCTGATCCTGACCAAAATTTTACTGTCTCTGACAACCTTTGATTGAAAAGCTGGTCCATTTCCTTGGAAAAATTGCACATGAAAAAACTGTGAATCTCTCTGACTCAGATTAAGTATTTCTGCTCAAGTCCATTTTAAATTTAAATTGATGTCAAACAATGTGACTCTTTTTCCCAAATTTGCCTCTAGCAGAAAATTACCTGACTTTCTGGAACACCACTGATAAATTTTAGAACATAATTTCTTCAAAAGAAAGGCAAGATTATCAAAGATTTCTGTTGTTATTTTATAGTTAAAAAGAGGTCAAGAAAGACAGATGACCTCCAGATTTGATACCTGGCTGCAGCTGTTCTGTAGTCTGGGGAATAATTGGCATGTAAAAGAGCATTAAACTATGGGCACTCTTATTCCCTCACCCTGACAATAACATTTCACATCATTAAGGTGGAAGAATGACCTGTGTTACTGACCAAACCAAGCCTCAGGCCACTTCAATAATTAAAAAGATAGGTAAGATCAATAACAACAAACGGTAGCACTTTGCAGCACAATGACTGGTTACATGTAGTATAACTGGCAGTAACAACCTCATATTTATTAAGGCTGGGTGAAATTAGAAGGAGGAACAGAAAAAAAAAAAAGTAAATTGCAATTGTACACATTTGTTTTCTGGCCATCAATATTTAGCTTGTTATGGAATTTCAGTGACTCATTGATTGAATGTGGAGATGTGTAATCAGCACACAGATTTTATTTAAGCATTGATCTTTCAGTCAAAAGCCCCATAGCAACTCTCCTCGAGAATTTCTGACTTGTCAAGGCCAGGCACTAAAACTAATATAGACTGTGCTTTGTTCTACACATGTGGATGATCAAGCAGACATCAAGACATCTCTTAAGGCAAAATGGGGTTCAGCACTCCGGGGTTTCTTTGGGAGGGGGGTGGTGGGGAAATGAAATGTTTAAAGCAAATTTTTTTTCAGCTTATTAAAACCCTGCCCCTCCACTTGTTGTGCAGTCTTCTCTCCACCTGAAGTACCATAAAATAACAAGGTCATTGGCTCGGTGTTGTATAGATATAAAACTTGACAAAAATCAACTGATTCTTCATGATTGTGCAAAAATGCAGACAGCCTAATAGGATGGAAGAAATCTCTCATCTCATACTTGGGCTTAAAAATAAATACAAATTTAAAATCTCTCATTGAATTTTTTTTTGATCATAAAATTAGGTCTCTTAAAAATAAAACCCAGAAGGACTATTTTGACAATATTTAGAATGTACATGCATTAAAAAGGCGAACGCTAATTTTACATACCCACAGTCGGCTTGCCTAGGCTTACATCCACTGGCTATGTGTATCATTGTATCTACATCAGCTGGCATGGATTCCAATACTGTGACTACACTGATTTTCACCAGCTGAATCTCTTCTCCCATGTTTGTAGAAGGCAGTTTAGTGGGCAGTGCCAGGAAACTGGAGTCAGAGGGAGGCACATCAACCTACTCGTCCTGGGGGGAAGATTTCTACCTTTTACCCTGGTTTCAGAGCCTGTGTTTAACCTGTTGGAGTTGTCATGGCAATAACATTTTACCATTAATTTAAACTGGGTTTCAAGTTGCTTGTTGTTCAGCAAAAGCATCATTGTAGACGTGTAAATGATACCCCTCAAACTTTAGCCTTTGTTGGCTGACGGACCTCTCAAAACACAGTGCACAGCAAAACTGTATCAAGATTAGAGAGCATGACTGGTGATAACTTTCAGTGTTATCATCTTAATAAACTTTCTGTACTTGATTAGCCTGGATAAAGAAGATATAGATCAGCCATGATAGCTGCAAAACTACAGATAAGCTGGTCATCCTTTCAAGATAAAAATGCCCATCTGTTCTGAGATTGTAATCAAGGATCCTCTGCTGATATTTAGTCTATTCCTACATGGCCTCTAGCTAATTAAATACTAAGATGAAATCCATTGTTAATGTTTTTTCTTTTCATTTAACTCACTTCATTGTACCCACTCTGTGCTTTTTTAAAGATCACAACACACTAAAATCCTTATGGAAGGCTATAAAAACCCCTTATACCTAGTTGTCTCACACAGTTGAAGGGTACAGGAGCAGCAGGGTTTAAAACTCACTGATCTTTGGTGAGAACAAGAAATGTACAGCAAGAAATTTGCCATAACAAATCCAAATTCATGTAATTCTATATATCAGGGGGCTGTAGTTAATGTACAATTTCCATCTGTTTTGTTTGGGTTTGGGGTTTTTTTCTCCAAATACTGCTTTTAATATTCCCAATCTGGGTTCCTTCCTGGTTGACTTTGTGGGGTTTTGTTTTAGAACTTCAGAGGTTGTGGGGTTTGGTTTCTTTATTTGCAAAGTTGAAAAAGACACTAGCAACATGTTACTCATCTGGGAGTGTGAATGAACAAAATTTAGGACTGAAAAGGATTAGGCGTGGAGGCAACTCTCTGCCAACATTCTCTACTGTGCAGAGATATATTTGAATGGATTATGGAAAGCAGCAACCTTTCCTCATTAAGGTTTCTGGTAGAACTGCTATAGTATTGCTTCTCCTCAGTTCTTCCATCATGGAGTTGCTTCTGACAATAATTTTTTTCCCTCCTAATTTTTTAGAATTCAATCAATCTTCTCAATTATCTGGAGAGAGTTTTTAATTTGCAGCACACAGAACTATTAGTAATTTATATGACTCATCTGATCAACTAGAATCTGTTGTGCTTTGAACTCAGGAATTTTGTAAGGTATATCTTTTTTTGTAACATATATTTTTTTATAACTGTTATGAAAGTATCTTCTTGCTGTCTTTATTCAATGCTCTATTTTGGCCATTTATTCATTCAATAATAGACTGACTCCAGCCTACTTTTTTAACCTTAAAACATTTGGTCCACAAGACTTTTTTAAGTTCCAATAAACAGATTAAACACTCATTTTTCCACAGGAGAAACCAGCATCAAATGTATTTTGTATCTTACTTACACTGTTTACTTGCATTGCCACTACAATCTCTGCTATGAATACAGCTCTCTTCCACTGGAATTTCACTATTCTGCATGGTGTTCTACCTCCATTTCTGAGATACGAGCTGACTTTGTTGTGGGGTGATTTTAATGAAGCTGTCCTGAGCAATTGAGAGCCCATGGCACTGCAATGTTCTGCCACTTCCAAATTCTCTGTGCTGACCAAGAATATTCATCTTTCAAGATCTATTCCATTAATTTATTTCCTCAAAATTACACTAGAAACTTCTGTGTTTGCTGCACTAGATTTTTTTCCAGTCACTAATATCATCACAAAAAAGTTTCAAGTCCATTTTAGCATCCCTTATTACAGTTGTTTATCAGGTCACACTTTCAAACAGCTGTCTGCAGCACATATTTCAACTTAACTTCTAGCTGTGCTTTTCTACTCCACTTCTCTGTCTCTCTTTTTCAGTTTCTGTGGCTCTTCTTTATCTCAGCTCCTGCTATGCCAGGTGTCCTCTCCATATTAGTTCCAGACCTTCCAGGCATATGTGTTTCTGTGTCCCCATCCTTCTTTGGGGAGGAGTAAAAATAAAAAAATTAAAAAATAAAAAAATAAAAAAAAAAAAAGAAAAGGGGGAGGGGGGGAAGCAATTTCCATGCAAGCCTTTGTACATTATTTTATCTTAGCCCTACAGGCAAGCAGACTTCTAACATAGCTTTAGGAGCTTCTTGTATGCACCTTCTCTCTAGAACTTCTCTCACTTCCACAGTGGTGAACCCAAGTGTAAAACAAACTTTGCTTTTTTTGCTTTCTTTGTTCCTATCCTGATTTTTCCCACTACATTTTTTTCTTTCATGTATCTTTTCTTCTTATAGCAATTTTCCTTGTAATTTTAATCCACTTCTCAAGCCCACCAACAAATTTCACACACTTCAGATTAATTCATTAGCATCTGTGCATTCATGCTAACTTAAATTAATCTTAAAACATCAGAACTTTCTATATTATAGAAATCTTAGCAATTTCTGAGTTCTAATGCAACATTTTTTATGACATTATTCATGAGATTTATCTTGACAGAAAAAAAGAACAAGGCAATGACCATATATCATTCTAAGGACTTAGGTTTTGTAAGTGTCAAGAAATATGCAGGAAGTCCAGGCAAAACACAGCATTATTTCACCTACCAAGGGGTGATGAGCATATTGTACTATCAGATGTGTCCAGTTGCTGCTGAGCAGCTTAGTTTATTTCAGGCAATGGGTGTTAGGTCATATCACAGCACTGAAGACAAATGGGACCTGCTATTTCTATTCCTCTGTATGTTCAGTCACTCCCATTGCTATTTGCAAATCAGTGACAAATATCCCTCAATAGACTTTTTTTTTTTTCTGCAAGGATCAAAAGCCATCTCTTCTTTCTGTATGCACACTTGCATACAGTTCCTTTCCATTGCCTGACAAAAGCCATCACTGGCACCAGAGCCAAGCATTTGTGAATAATTCTGCTTGCAGATACCCAATGTACAAATTTATACTTCTGCTTTTTATAAACACTGCTTCAGCTACACCATCTGAGCATAAGAAATTAGTTCAATATAACAGTGGTTGTTGTTCAGTTGGACATAGATTCACAAAATCCTTTAAAGATTAGATTTGACTTCAAGTCTACTTTTCTAATAATTTTTGTTAAGGAGGGAGGTGGAAAGAGGGAAAACAGAGTGGAAACAAATTGTTCTTACCCTACAATTAGGATTCACAGGAAAAAAATAGGCTGTCCTATGTAACTTAATATTTGCTTCCCACAAATAAATTCAAATTCACTGGAAAGAGGAAGATTACACACCACTTTCATTCATCTTAAAATGTCAGGCCATCCAACTCCATTCCTGCTGATGAAACTTTTCTCTCATCAACAGCCTTTCTGTCATTTCTTGAATGTTTTAGTCTGATTTAGTCTTCAATGTAGATTCTTGTTGGCTCTTATTTGTTTGTTTGTGGGCTTTTTTTTGTAACAAACTACCTTCTGTGTAAGGGTAGCTTCTAGAGAATGCTTTCTTCTTGCATTCTCCTTAACTACCTTTGATTTGTGAAGTCATTCTAAGTGTTTTAAAGCATAGATAGGAAGCAGCACTCCAGAAAAGGAGTGTGTGTGCTGATATTGTCATTTCTCTCATATAACTTTAATTCTGCAGCTCTAGAGTTCAGTATGATCAGGTTGTCCAGGCTCCTCTGAAACTGTTGAGAGAGGGGAGCAATTTGTCCTACTGTAAAACAAACAAACAAACAAACAAACAAACAAAAAAAAAAAAAAAACAAAAAAAAAAAAAAAAAAAAAAAAGCATAAAAAAACCCCAAACCAAACAAAAAAAAAAAACAGTTTGGAGTTTACACAGGCTCATCACTGACATGGAAGAGAGACCAGAAGATACCTAACTTTTCACTGCTGAAGTAACTAATTTTTGTTCTTTTAAATTTTAATTTTATTACTCACCTTGCCCAGACACATCTCTTCTAGAATTTGCTGTAACCACACATTTGTCCTGAAACCACATTCTGTCTATCCACACACAGTTTCCTAGAAACTTTGCAACAAATAGATTCTAGTTAGAAATAATAGGCTGCTAGAGCATCATCTCCCTCAAAAGCCATTTACATACATAAATTAACAGTGCAAATATTTCTTTCAAGACTTAGACACTTACACATTTGTTCTTGCTGAAAGACAGTGCTGCAGGTTAATGCTTTCCATAACCACATCACATGTTCAGCCTTCACTGATGTGGTGCTTGGTTGTTCTGCCCAGTAATGGGCTGAGCAAGGGGTACTGCAAAGCCATGCCACTCCCTGGAGAGGTCAGTGAGTTTCCAAAGGCAGAAAAGCAGGACACACATCACCTAAAAGGCCTGATGGGGAAGGTGCATCTCCTGTCTGAGCCCTGTCAGCTCTGCTGAGCCTCTGATGACTTTTGTGTCCTCTGAAAACAGGACAGGGTCATGTGCAGGAGATGAAAAGTGAAGGGAACTGAGCACTTGAAGGTTTCCAATGTGGCCATTTTTTAGTTTTAGAAAAGAAACTGTAGAAGTGCAACCTTGGTTAATGAGAATAAAAATCCAGTAATGTCAGATTGGGTGTTATGAGGCTCAGACACAATTGGAGAGAATAAAAGTGAATTAGGTGTCAGACTTGTATTACTGGGAGAGGGCAGGCAGAGGGATGTGATGATTGATGAGTCTAAGCCAAAAGGGTGGTTTTGGATACCAGAATGCAGAAGCTAATCAAACTATTTTTTCATATCAGAGTAGCCTTCAGCCCTGCCTAGTCTTTTGTGCTACAGTTGTCAGTGCCCAACTTTAAGATGATTAATTTCTTTTAAAATATAATTTTAGTCACTGTGCATTTTTTCCTTTTTTTTTTTTTTGACTGGTGACAAAAGGTAAAATTCTTCCCTGACCATTACTGGTACTATAATCAGTTTATGTCCTGAAATGTAGAATTTGATTATCCTTATTATCTTGGCTTTCATAGCTATAAAAATGTTATTAGTGATCATAAAAGTATCTGCCCCTTTTTACTCAAGTCAAATCATTTTAGTTGGTTACCTCCTGTGGCAGTGTACTCAGCAGGTCAAATATATATTGCATATCTGAACAGAACTTTATGGTCCACAAATGAGGTTTAAAATTTCACAAATCTCATGAGAGCAAGGCTTACCAGTGATTTTGATAAGTAATTCCTGCTCACTTGAGAATGATAAGGGTAGTGCAAGAATGCTTCATGATGCTATATTTAGTTTGTGATGAGTTTTAGGTGAATCCTTGAGATTCTGAGGTGCTATATTTAAGCTATCAGAGAGTAAGACCAAAAAACTGGTATTGGTCTTCATTTTCCAAGCCTGTATCTATAAAGGCATATCATACTTGTAGGCAAACATCACTCCTGACACCCTGTGGGGGTGAGCTTCTTGCCAATTTTAGGAGCTCCCTAAACCCAGACAGAACCTAGCTTAGAAAGGAGGCATCATTTATTGTGCACAGAGTGCAAGGTGGAGGTTCCACAAATCAAGAACACCATGGGGTAAAACGTTACATCTTTTATGCAGTGAACGTTTTGACATGAACCTGCCTATCTAATACATATTATCCACCTACTTAATGCAAATATACTTGGTGTGACACAAAGTTCTTTCATTTATTATGCAACTTCTACTGTAGAAGTTATCTGATGACATTAGCTATGCTTACAAAAGGTGAGAAAACGACATCAATTTCTTTTGTAGAAGTGATCTGACGACACCAGGTACTCTTACAAGTGAGAAGATTCAGCCTGGGGACAAATAATTCGGCTTGAAGACTTGGGCCATTTTGGGTGTCAGAATAAGCATCTCGCATTTAATTTTCACAGTAGCCCCTTCTGACTTTAGAAATTTATGCCAATTTTGTCCCTTTTTTTTTTTTTTTTTCTGACAGAAAAAGCTAGAATTTGGTGCAGAGCAGCGATGTCAAGGACTGATGTGTTCCGTGGCATCCTTCCCCGCGGGCCGGGACCCCAGCTGAGCTGGGCAGGGCTGGCGGGGAAGGGTTAAACAGCGACAGAGGAGAATTAATGGCCAGTGTCAGAAACAGCAAACAGCGTTTGAGAGGCCAGAACCCCGCTGGGCACGAACCCGCCCCGTGTCCGTGTCCGGGTCCGGGCGGAGCGGCCGCACCGGGGGCTCCGCGCTGCCGGGGAGGCACCGAGCCCGGCTGCGATTTATGGATTTATTTATGGATTTATGGATTTATTTATGGACTGCCGGCTCTGCCTGCTCCTGCGGGGCTCGGGCGGCCCCAGAAAGGCGTATTGATCACACATTAGTCTGCGGGGACGGGCTGGCATCGCCGGCCCCGGCGGAACGCGCGCCGGCTCTCACGCATTATTAGGCTTGGCATAATTCTGAGAGCACGCATAGGATGGTTTTATTTCACCTGGCAGCCGTGACATCCACTGATATAAAGGATATAATCACGGAAACTGAGTAAGATATTAACGTGGAATTTTGTTCAATAATTCTTGGAGCTCCGGGCTGGAAATACATACACTGCTTTCTAACGTGTCACCATTTAATTTAGCATCCAAAACACTCTATCTATGCATATTTTCTCAATTTCTGTCAAACGAAGCTCTGTAACAAGGGCTATAAAAATTCTGGGTACAGTGACCAGAAATACCAGAAGGAAGCATGATTCTTTAACTGCTTAGTTAACTTTGCCTTCTATTTATAAAATCGAAGAGTTAGGTTTTTGGGGTTTTTTTAAGAAGACACATGGATAAATGTAGATTAATTAACATTAATCTGTACTGTTTATTGTAACTCTCTTTTATTTACATATTTCCTTTCAATTGTGAAGTCATTAGTAAAAAAAGACTTGTTAAGCATCTGCAAAATTGAATGTGGGTGAATATTAACAATGACAATCTTCATACTCACTGAGTTCCTGAAAAATGTGGGTTTAGGAATAAAATATATGATCTCTTTTCCAAATCACAGCTCCTCTGACATCAATTTAGGTCTTAATATGAGCTTGAACTCCTACATGATTTTAGAGAAACACCATTTAGGTGAAAAATCATTTTAAAAATTGCTATCATTATTTGAGAATAGCAATAAACATCACACACGCTGTTTACTTTATCACTCAATTCTCAGCACAGTTTGTCAGTGCTGACCAAGGCAATGAAAACATTTAGTTAAAGAGAGAGAATGACAATTTTTGAAGCTTTGTTCATACAAGCAAACAGAATAGATGCTTGTCCAGCTTCCAGTTGCTGCTGGACAAATGCACCCATTCCTCAGCTTTTGGGGTGCATCGTGCTGAGGCAGGGTACCAACCTTGGTGGAACCTCACTTGGCAGCCAAATTCTCCAGTGGGAGAAGGGATAGTGCCAACAAGGCCTACCAAAGAAAAAATGTCTGGAAATTTGCTGTGTGCTTTTCCCTGAATTACCCTAAACCAGCCCTGCACATTCGAGAGTTTCCAGGGTGGGGATGCACAGGAGTGACCCAGCGCCCTCAGGTCTGCAGCCAGCAGGTTCACATTAGCCTGCTCCTCAACCTCCCAAGCCCCTCAGTAAAGATCATTGCAGAGCATAAACTGAGAAGAAGAGCCCTTTTTTCTTCTATTTTCAATTTATAAGATAAACAGAAATTGTTTAAAAGAAGGCAAAAAAAAAAAAGCCCATTATGTTTAAATGGTCTGATCTGATTTCGCCCTGCCTTGTAGTCACTTCCCAGTGATTTAGTGAAAACTGCAAATAAGGGACCAGCTTTCCAGAAAGTTTGAATTATAGCTAATTGTGTTAAGTTAATTTTGGTCTTATTGAGCCCGTAGCACACTTTATTGATTGTAAACAGAGTAAATTTAAAAGCCAAACCATAAAAGCCTCAAGTCTACAGAAGGAAACATGATATGTATGCTTACTAGCAGCGTATCACTCATTCTAATTAAAACAAAAATACTGTACTAATGGCATGGGGGCCTTAAAAGGTGTTGTTCAGAGATGGTGAGATGTTTGCTTTTGGCTGAATAACACAACTGAACCACATCTGTTAAGAGATCTGGATTTGCTGGAAGGAGCATCCAGTTGTGGCTCATAAGGATCTGAACCATGATAACTAAAGCATGAAGGAAAGATTCCCCATGATGGACTCCTTTGTGTTTCAGCCCAGAGCAGGAGTTCATGTTGTCTGCTTTTCAGTGAGAAAGCCCTACTCAAATTTTCCAATATATTTCAAGGCAACAATTGACCTAAGGGTTAATATTTATGCAAACATTCTTGGATTGTGTGCCAGATAGAACATTTTAACACAAAAGGGAGACAACTTTTCTGATCCTCATTATGACAATAGTTATTGTAGAGCTTAATTTTGGAGGAACATGTCATTTTCTATATGTAATCCAAGCAGCACTGGGTTGCATCATATGGAGTACCCAGAGATGACAACCATAACTGAGGATGAGCAAATCAGATTCAGACTGCACCAGATAAACTGGCCTACCTCACAGCAGGACAACTCAAGATCTATTGAAAAAATTGCATGTGTTATTCTGTTCAAAACCACTAAAATTAAAGGAGGAACCACTTTCCACAGCACACATAAAAACTTTTATTCTTCTAAAACAGACACATAATGGTATTATCAACTACTTTATGTCAGGATGTTACATAGCACATAAGTGAAACATGCATCTCAGTTTCAAAAGTAAAATCAGTGTCTGAAGGAACTCTTTTTTAATTAAAATAAAAGCTATAGCATGCAAGAAAATGGTCTTGTGCAAAGATGAAAACTGGCAATGGATTTTAGATAGCATCCAGAATGAACTAAACTTTTAATTCGTGCATTGCAATACAGCACCTTGTTTTAGATAAATGGCACAAAAAATGCCACCTACCAGGAAAAAATTCTGTTGCTAAGGCACAAGGCAAGTTCCTTCTCTGAGGTAAAAGGCTGTTGTACCACATAGAGAGCAACAATTTACCAAGGCCATTTTTCTTGTTGGTGAAAGAATGGAACATATTTGTTAAATTTTGCACTGAAGCACAACCTATTGAAATGATACTGTAATGATCAAGCTAATGGCACTGCATATTTAAATGAAAGTTTCCCCTTGTAAAAATAGGAAACACATATGAAAGGTGTAATATAACTAAGCACCTCCCCCAGGCCTCCAAAAAGTAAGTAGACTGCAGCAAACAACAAACCAAGCTGATGCTGCCCCTCACTCCTACTGGAGCTCAAAAACGTGAGCAACATTTATATCCAAACTTCGCATGAATCAAAATCATGCTAGAAGTTACAAATGTACAGAAATCATCAGGGAAGCACTGGCTTCAGAGCCCACACTGCCACTCTGAGAAACACAGTTTAGCCTGCACAATAGTGCAATACCCTGGGAAGCATCACCTGCTCTCCCAGTCACAGGACAGGCACATGTAAGGCACTGAGCAGAACACTCCCTGGAAAAAGAGTCTATGTCCACAACGCGAACAACCCCATCAGGTCAGTCAGAGCTCAACAAAAGTGAGGAGACTTGTATGTCCAACAACCAAATGCACTCATCTGAAAAATAAATCCCCTGTGGAACTCTTCAGAGGCAAACCAAGTGTGACCCAGATTGACCCAGCTGCCTCCAGTTGGCAAGCACATATTTAAACTGAATTAGAGCTGAATTTCAGTCCATATTTTTAATAAAGCAAAACCTGTGAAGCCCTAGTTATCAACAAACCAAAAAACGTTCTTGTATAAGGCAATTTAAAAAAAAAATAGAAAAGGGAAAGAAAAATAAATAAAATTTTGTGTGGTAAATAACTGCACAGTGTAATGAAATTTCTATTTGCCAGTTGTGAGGCTAAAACTTTTTACTAGAATGCATCTGGGAGCTCTGAATTTAACTCCTTCAGATGGCGAGTGCTGTTCACTTCGTTTAAAATATAAATGTCAGTAGGTAACCTGAAGGCTCGCTGTAAATCAAACCTGCACTGTATAAAAACTGTTATTTGTGTCCTAATGGGTCAAACAGAAGAGGTGCCCTCTCTAAAAGAGCTGGATACCAGATTCCCCTTTCATTGATCGAGGTTTCAACTCTGGGTGCTTGAGTTTATGACAAAAGAGTTCACAACAGCGCTGGCAGGAAGTCGATAGTTTGATAGATTCCCTTTGCAGTTGGTCCTGTCTCCAGCACTTTAACCACCCTCTCACTCTGACAGTTATTACTGCTGCAATAAATTCTTCAGTAAAACAAATAGCCTCTCTGAAAATGTATTAGCCCGGGCACACTATTTTACTTAATATAACTGCAAGTCTTAAACAGGTAACTACCATAGTAAATAGGCCAATATATTTAGAAAGAATCATGTGTGTGTGCGTGCATTTACAGTAAGTTACCTAAAGTTCCCTTCAGATCAGATTGCACAGCATTTATTACACCTTCAGGTTATACTTTTAAAATTCGCTGTGTAACTGACAGTAGCAGAGGCCTTTAAAATCTATTTTATAAAATGCTGTAAGAATTCTCACATGGTTTTTAAAATTGCCTGGATGAATTTGCAGCCCAAAATCCTTACAGTGATGCCTAGATCCTTTGGTACTGCTGAAAAACTCTACTCAAACTTGGCCTTAAATGCTGCTGATTCTCCAGAAACCCAAGTGCTGTTGCCATTTTTTTACAGGATGCTTAACGACAAATGGCAACAGGTTCTGATGGGATTGAGCAGGCAGAGTGACTGTGTCCAGAATTCTTCACTGGAGGTATAAGCAGCAGCAATTCACTCACTCTCCCTTTCCCTAGGCTATGTGTCCTAGGAGTATTAGTCCCAAAGGAAATCACAGATTTTGAATTCTCGTTGTCTGTATTTCATGGTTTCAGCAAAATAATTTCTAGGTATATCTGCAAACATTTGTCCATTGCCATCAATAACAATAGGCAACATGAGATAAATGTTATTGTGTTATTGATATTCTTCTACGTTGCTTGGTTGCACTTTTTTTCCATCTGCATTCATTAGCAATTTTCATCAGACATGGCGATTAATATTAAAGCTAATTTATTAGTAGCTATATCAATTTTTCTCCACTTACCCCACAGTCAGAGAGAAACTGTCTAGATACAGAACCCTTCAGCA
Source organism: Oenanthe melanoleuca (assembly GCF_029582105.1). Classification (NCBI taxonomy): domain Eukaryota; kingdom Metazoa; phylum Chordata; class Aves; order Passeriformes; family Muscicapidae; genus Oenanthe; species Oenanthe melanoleuca. Next base: position 48,292,615 of record NC_079339.1, read on the forward strand.
CTCCTCTCTACATCCACAGACTTTGTGTCACTTAGGGGAGATGTCTGGAGACATCTATCCTTCAAGATTAAATGCATCCCTTCTGAGTGGCAGTTGCCACAATTGAAGTAAGCATTTACTGCTAGTGCTCAGCCATGCAGCTAACTGCTCTGTGGCTGTGGCCTCTCAAGGTGTAGGACATTCATGGGGGAACACTGGTAATTTTGTTTTACCCTGCAGGCATGCAGTTTCTGGCTACATTGTGAGGAAATATCGTTGAGTCCATGCTGAGATTGCTGTGCCTGCTGCTCAGAGCTCTCATGAAATGAGCTAAAAGGATAAGAGCTCTCTTGACCTTTAAAGTCCACTTATTTAGGGTGATGGATCTCCCAGACATTTAAAAAAAAAAATAAATCCCAAGCCCATTAGAAAACAAGTGAGGATTGGTTGAATAAAGTGATCAAAATTCCATCTGCTAGAACAAAGAGAAAATCTGTGTTTTAAGAAAAGTAAAAGTGGGTTGGCAATTAAAGTTCACTTCAACAACTTTATCACTAAGAGCTACTAAGAGTCTCCCACTTCTTCCCATTCTACTTCTGCCACAACAAGAAGTTGTTTCTTTTCATTACTTTGATGTCCATTCTGTTGGTTACTTTTGTTTTTTTTCAAAACCAACCTGTCGTCCTTATTACCAGTTATGAAACCAGACAAAACATTGGCTTGTGTAAAGTATGCTGGTGAAAATATGCAGAAAAAAACAGATTCAGTCAAGTTCAGATATAAATCCTGGGACAATCTTTATGACCAGAAATAAAAGCAAAATATTGTCAGGAGGAAAGAGGGAAAAAGTTAACAAATTCCTCAGTGTCCAGGGTTTGATCAGGTTGACTAGATAGTATCCTAAAATCGAGGTTAATTTCCCAAATATTGTGTCCTCTATCTCAAAGAGAGTTTTCATCTCATTTCCACCCCACATCTGCTCAAGGAGAAGCAGGATCCACTTTCCATTCAGTTAATTCTTTATTCAACACAGTAGAAGGTTCTTAGCCAGTAAACCATTTTGCTACACACCAACAATTATGTGAATATGTTGTCAAGTTACTGACGTGTTTGCCAGTTTAACTACCTCTGCATCTGTGCCCTGACTGAAACCCTGAATTGGTTTGTGGAAGACTTGAAGGAGCTGTGACTGTTAGAAATTCCACAAGAAAACAACTCCACACTGGTCAAACCTCTTGCTCTTAGAGATTCCCAACAAGGAACAAAAGTGATATGGCCCTAAAGGAAAAACAGACAGCAGACTCTTCTTTAGTGTATTTATCAAACAGATGAAAATAACATCTGACCGTGGCATGGAAAGGTTTGCAACACTAATCTATTTAATTTTTCTAACAGCAGCATTTTTAGTTGCTGTATTTATCAATTGAAAGTTCATTTGAATTTAACAAGGTGGAATTCATCTCTTTAAGTCTTGGCATATGATAATACAGGCCTGAATAGAACCACAAAATACTTTGCCTCCTTTTATGTTCTCATAAAGGACACTATTGTTTCTGATAGCCCATACCACTTACACTGCCACATATGCTCCAGACAGAAAAGATGGAATGCACAATAGGGACTTCTGATAAAACTAGAACAGACTGAGCCAGGGATAACAAAGCAAGAAGGGAGTAACCATGTTGGAGCAAAGTCCTATCAGGCAGTGCAGCCTACAGAGGAGTTGACCATTTAAGCAGAAACAAGTAGGGCAAATCATCAAGGCCCTCCCCCCAAATGCCCAGCTCTGAATTAATAATGATAACAGAATAATGTGGCACAGAACCTGGTGTAAAAGTAAATCTGAAGTGTAGAAGCTATAGACCCCACCAGACAAGAAGAGAGAAAGAGGAGGGAAAAAAACAGCAACAACAAAAAAGCCTGATGTCACTGAACAAGGGACTTTCCTTGTAAAACACAAGGTAAAGTTCTGCAGTAGAAGTTGGGCCTTTTACAGCACCATTGAATCTCAAATCTGTGGCAGAATTAGCAGAATGCTGAGAAAATCTCCACCATTGTCATTTATAGTATTTATAGATAATAAGTTCCTGTGTAGCATGTGATGCTGTCCTCTGGTGTGAAAAAGGAGTCTAGAATAGTATCAAAAACACCTGGTTTATGACCGAGAAAGAATGCTACCAAAAGGAAAAGAAAAAAAAAAAAAAAAAAAATCCAATCATTACCAAATGGGCAAGGATGAAGAGTAGGGTAAACAGGCATCCAAGATACTTCCAGTGAATACAGGCACCAACTGCTTTCAGTATTGGGACTCCAGACCTAAATGTGATTTCTGTGTATTTAGTGATCTTCAAAGGATTTGTCTTTCATAAATTTGCCCAGTCACAGAGCCTGGACATGAGCCAATTGTAACTGCAATTGCAGTCCATGAAGCCAATTTTATCCTGGGCTGCATCAAGAGAGGAGTGACCAGCAGGTCAAGGAGGGGGATTCTGCCCCTCTGCTCTGGTGAGACCCTGCTGGGAGTGCTGAATCCAGCCCTGGGGTCTTCAGCACAGGGAGACCTTGGATCTTTTGGAGCAAGTCTGGAGGAGGCCACCAAGATGATTCTGAGGGATGAGCAGCTCTAGCAGAATTGGGATTGCGCAGCCTGGAAAAGAGCAGACTTCAGGATACCCCAACTGTGGCCTTCCAATACCTAAGCAGTACAGGGGAAATGGAGGGACAACTTACCAGAATGTGTCGTGACAGGACAAGGGGGAATGGCTTCAAACTGGAGGTCTAGAATAGATATTAAAAAAATATTATTCACTGTGTGGTTGATGACGCACTAGAACAGGCTCCCCAGGGAAGCCGTGGATGCTTCATCCCTGGAAGCATTTAAGGACTGGTTGGGTGGGGCTCTGAACTTGGTCAAGTGAAAGGTTGGGAGCTAGATGACCTTTAAGGTCCACTCAGAAACCAAGCAATTCTATAATTTTATGGTTCTAGGATATTATGTCAGTCCCAGACACATCTCAGCCCCTCTCTAGTGCACCACTGTGCTCTCCCACACTTCTGCCTCCAAGGAAGAAGGTACTACTTAGCACCCTTGATACCACTAGACAGTGTGGAAACTGGAATTTTAATGAAGAGATACATCAGTGAGGCTGTGTGCTTTGCTTTTCCATCAGTAGAAACTGAAGAGTAAGTCTGCAGTTATGTTGCCTCTGTATAGCTTGTGTATTTAGATGTAGATCAGCCAAGATTTAGACAGAGTTTCACTTCTGCATGCAGGCACAAAGTTCCTTGGAAGGGTGTACTCTGTGTAGGAGAAAGTGTGAGTAGGTATGTTTGCAACTGATTGAGGCTCTTGCACCTTAGACTTTCAGCCCTTTTGGACCAAATCTCTCATTTGTTTTATACATGCATTTTGCATGAAACAATAGATTCCTACTGTCTGTGGTAGCTGCTAAGTAATAGCGGTGGAAATTTAATCAAATCATATGAATGGATACACTCCTCACATAATGGTCATGGTTTCCTTAACTATCCAAAACCAACACTTCATAACACAGAGCAATACTTGGAATCATCCTTCTTTTCACAAGAATTCCTTTGTTTAACATAGGAAATTGAAGCTGCTTCTGATGGATTAATTCTTGAGAACTTGATATATAGATTTAGTATTTTTCCTCATTCAATTCTATTTATTCATTCACACAGAGCCAAGTTGGAAGAAGCCAAGAGGAGAGTTACTAAACAGATTTTCCCCTATTGCTGACATTTCCTCTTGATCTTTTCCTTGTGCTGTCCTGCTTGCAGAAGGCCAGTGCTCCAATTCATGCTCTTGCCCAGTCTTCCCAGTAGGAGACAAACTTTGCTGCTCACATCAAACATCAGCACATTGATTTTTCTTCTCTTTCCATGGAGTTTTCCCCATGCAGAAAACCGGACCTTGGCTCTTTCCCCAGCCACACTGGACACATATTTGCTGACATGTCGTTTCAATTAGACTACCCAAGAGCTGCACAGAAATAGGAAACCACTCTCAACCTCAAACCAGCCCAGACACCGGAAACCAGGGGTAGACAGAAGTGAGCTGCAGCTTCATTAACAACAGAATTTGTCAGAGCAGCAAAAAGCAGTACTTGCAGAAGGACAGCAGACCTTGTGGGGAGGTATGCTGCTCTGAAAGTCATTAGTTAAACCCATGAGTTAAATCCTCCCCACTTTGTCGTCTCAGACCCATTTCAACTCACAAGGGCAGCACTAGACTTCGCTGGCTAGGGGCTCATCTTCACTGAAGTCACACACAGTAACATGTTTATTGCAATGAAAGGACACACAAACCTCTTCAGGTCCTCTTGGCACGGTAGCCAGGCCATTAGGGAGCTCAGTGAGGAGGAAACATAACCAGCCACTAGAAAGATACAGCTGTGGCTAGGCAGCTCTCTAGCGAACTAGAATCTCTCATACTTAGCTTACAAGTAGCAAAACCACTACATTACACTGCCTCCTGGAATGTAGATATACTCTGAGAGATGAACAGGAATACTTGGGAGGAAATCACTGTCATTCTCACATAATCATCTCCAGTGGGTTCTTCAACCCAGAAAATAAATTTGGCATGTAATATATACAAATTTTATTTTTCAAAATAGACGATTTTCAATCTAAGAAACCACCTCACTGAAAATTTTGCCAAAAATCCCTACATTGCTAATTCTTTTGCTGAAGCACTGTTTTTAGGGAATATATATATATATACATATATATATATATGGAGATAAATTCTAAGTAGTGTTTCTGGTGGACTGCAGATCTGGCAAGTCTGTGTTGCAACCTAAAAAGAACAGATGTCAGTGATGACACAAGTAGCAGAGTATGGGAGGCAATTTCTTAAGCATTGCTTAAGAAAAGCAGAAGATGTGTAATGGGAGTGATGTCTTCATTATCAACATCCTTCCACCTGACAGTCTGTGCACGTGCTGCAAACTAGTGTGATTTATCAAGACATCAGGAGTGGCACAGCACAGCTAGCCCCTTTGGCTTTGGACTTTGGAAGTCTGGTCCTTGATTGCTTGTTTGACTCATAAAGTAATGAGTGCCGTTACTCGCTTGCTGATGGGCGCTCTTTAATATATAATATAATTTATAACTTGATTAATATCGTGCAAAGTATTATATATGTATAATAATATGCATTATAATTTAGTATAATGCAACCTTGACACCCAAAGCAGAGGTGGGTGGAGTAATATCTTCTTCTTGACTTACAGCCATCAGTTCTGTGGTATAGACTGTGCAAGGCACACCAAAAGGCACACTCAACTTCCAGAAGCCTTCACCATTCTGCAACAAAGATTACTCTGTCATTAGCAGCCATGGGGAGCTTTAGCTGCACAGCAGGACCTGGATCCAGGCCTAATTCCACGTTTTGGATCACAGTCCAACAGGTATTAGAGATGAGAGGCCATTCACAAGGACCACATTTTTTTCTGAGATATGTAGTCAGACTGGCATCTAGTGGGATTTTGAAATGTGCCTAGGAGCCTAACTGGATTTTGGAAACCTCCTTTTAGCACTGATCAACAGTTTTTTGGTGGCTAAAATCTTCCAGGCTGGCACGTGGTTTTGATTTGTAGTCAATCTCCTGCTAGCGGAGCAATTCAAATCTAAAGTTTCAGTTCTTGTTTCTCTCTCTACTTGGTTTGTTTTTTTTATTTGGAAAAAAAGAAAAAGGCTGTTTTGCTCTTGGACAGAGCTAGGAGTGGCAGCTGAATGTGGTAAACAGGAGACAAATGCATCAGCTAACAGGGTTTTTTTTAGAAACTTCAAGTATCACTTGAGAGAAGATTTGGCACAACATGTTTTTATACAAGTACCACGTGTTGGATAGTTTGGTGTGATTATGTTCTCAGCAGACATGGAGAGTGACAATACATCCTTTACCTCTCATTTCCCTGGGAGGATGGCCCTCCAGATGACATGACAGCACTGGTGTTGTTGATCATCTGACACCCAAATGATAATTTACAGAGACTTTTATTGAGCTGACCTGTGTCACAGAATGACATTAAAGCCTATTAGTTATCACTGTTTCAATGGAGAGACTTAGCCTGATATGGGTGTCTCAGGATTATTGAGTTTGGGTAAAAATATTGAGTACTTTGATGATGGTTCATCTTCATATGCAAACTAGACAGGAAATAAAAAGCGTGGTCATAACTAGAAATACAGTTAGAAAAGAACATGGATGTTTGGTACATATGCAGAGACCCTCCATTTGTAGATTAGATATTTCTTCTAAGCCCTTTATTTAATTAAACACCCTTCAATTGCCAAGAGACAGTCTTCATAAGATTCTTATGCTGAGAAATAAAAGCAGTTAAATAGTTTCCTTTTCATTTTATTTTTATTCATAACAATTTAACTTGGTTTTAATTAGGAAAAAGTTTGTTCACTGTCTTTTTTTTTTTTTAAGTATCAGTTTGTGTTGCATCTCTTGATGTGGGATGTTATATTAAATTATTCATTTTTACAGAATGGAAATTAATTATTGTGTATGAAATCCCAAACACATATGGTCACAGTGCTGGTTAGATCTGCCTCCTGCTATGCTTTAGAGATTCAAATTTGGAGGTAGTATGTTATTTTCCATGCCAAGACCACCTATGGTTTTCAAGATATAAGTATCTGAAAATTAGCATTTTCTCACTGAGCACTTGTTCCAGCTTTATTATACATTGACGACTACCATCTTGTAGCTACATGTACTAGAAGGGATGTTAGCAATCTATAAATGCAATTTAAGTTCTTCAGAAATTCACTGACTGACTGCATTTTCTACATCTACCTTTAGCACCATGTAACATCAATCTCTTCTTTTGAAATCTCTCAGAATGTCTTTTGACTGATAGCAGTGATTGGCATTAATTAATTTCAAGGGTCAGTTGTGAATGATTGGTTTGTCATGGTCGAGGACTGAATTATATACGATCAGGAGAGCGTGCTGAAATGGTCAGTCAGTCAGTGAAAATCAAAGAACATAAGTTCAGATGGAAAAGAATTCACAGCTCTGTTTATGAATGCAGCCAAGCCACTTTACATCTGAAATTAAGGGGTTTTGGTCTTGAATCTACTCTTAAGGAAATAGCCCAATCTCTAACTGAATTTCTGGCAATAAAATGTATAAAGAAAAAATTGTATTTCTTTCTGTGAATGTCAAGGAAATTCTTACTAAAAAGATTCAGAAAATCTGTTCTTTATTATATGTTTATAAAAGAAAATCAGAATAATTTCTGTTATTATATAATCATTTTTTATATTTCATAACTCTTCATTAATACATCTACCTCGTATGCTATCAAAAGGAGAAAGATTCCAGGAGAAGCAACAAAAAATAATGACCCCTGTTGGGTTGTTTTGTTTTTTTTTTCACTTTACATTCTGTTTTGTTTCCCATTCAGTGTGTAACTAAAGGGAAAGTGGAAAAATAAAACATTATTGGATGCACAGAATGTGCTTAAGGGAACATTATCTTTTTCCAAAAAAAGAGTCACTCATTTTTTTTGTAAAATTATATGTTGATAAGGGTTAATCTTGAAAGATTCTAATGAAAAAAATCAATGAAGAATTGTTGCATGCAGCTTTTCTAACAATGTAATAAATACTTGAACTCATATACCTAAGGCAAGTTATGGAATAGCCATATTGGGGAATATCTTAGTAGATAAGTATTTAGAAACCTACTGACTGCTGATAGTCAAAATGGTAACTCAATTTACTCACCTTAACATCTCAGTTGGTGGTGGTACAGACAAAAATTTATTCAGTAACAATATAATTTTTTAAATAAAACATTTTTAAAATTCATTTTATGTATTTTACAAGCATTCAAGACGTAAAATGCAACATTTATCAATCTATATAAGCTCTTGATTCACTATCTGAGAATATCCACCATTTAGTGCAACACATTTTAATACATAACAGTGACACGTGGACTATGCACAGGATCAAAAATCAGATTGGGTGGATTTTACTTCTCTGCAACTTTCTTACATTCAAAATTTGAGTGATATTTCTAAGAAATATTAAGGCCAAGACAGTGCAAAAAGTCTTGATATTCCAGCAAGTTTGAAGAGTAAATACTTTGCTCTTCTTTTATGATAAAGGCCAACAGTCTATACACAGTAGGATAAAATTTTTATTTATAGGATGAATTTAAACCTTTGGGCTGACAAAAAGATACTGATGGGCTAGGTTAGACTTTGGGCTAGTCACCTTGAGTGTTTGGGGGCTTTTAGAACAGCAGTCCACTCAACTGGAAAGTTTAAGTGATTAGAGATTTAACAGTAAACTAAGATGTAACAGGTACAAGAGGTGAAAGACAGAAGGTAGCTCTGCATTTGGAACATGCAAACCACAGCTATGGATAGCTGTGTTAAATATATTCCTAGTGCTACCCATGCAAATCAGCACAGTCTAAGGATTCATCAGCAGGATGGTGAAAGGACTACCTGATGCAATTTTCATCCTGCTCTATATTCTGTCATGCATGAGCATCCTAGCTTATGAAAGCTTACAGTAAAGGAGAGAAGAAAATCCAATGTGCATGTTCTACTCAAAAAATGAAGAGGCTGCTTTGCACTGATAAGTGTCACCCAGCTGAAGACATGGGTGGACCCACAGTACTGGCCAAGCATCCCTGGCAGAAGGCACCACTAACTTTGGCACACACTGGGACCAGTGTCACAGGGCTCAGTCTTGCCTTTGCAGATTCAAGGAACATTTCACAGTGGCACCAAGAGCTGCAGCTCCAGGAACCAGGGAACCTGCCTGTGAAAAACACGCGCATCAGGAAGCAGCACCACTTCTGCCTTCTCTGTGGCCAACATAAGTAAATTAGCAGGTGATTACTCTCCAGAATCATCAATCAAAAGCATTCTCAGAGGAACAGGTCCTAAATATAAACCAAAAAGCCTGGCTTAAGTAAAGCCAATCTAAATATTTATTTTGGCTATGAAAGGGCTTGGAGCCAAGATTTGATATGAACTTTTTCATAATCGTGCAAGATATGACTACAGATCTATGGAGGTAAGGTGATGTTTCATGGTCCATTACAAATGCTGAACTCATCTGTGCTAGTTCTGATCTTATTCAAGTTTTGTATTATCGGTGTTTTCAGTCATTGATGACAGATTCAAGAGAATTCTAACATAAAAATCTCACTAATCTTTATTTAAATGGGCTTCTTTTGTTTGTTTAATGGCAATTCTAGCCATATCATTGCTGAGAAGTCTCTGAGTATGTGTCCTAAATGCAATCTCTGGGCTAAAACTCCATTAGAAGAATACAAAATAGTTTTCTAGTACATCTTGTTGACTATAAGACAGTTCTGTGAGGCAGGATCTTTTGAGGATAGTAATGTCACCATTAACTTGCCACAGAAATGAGAATAGTCCAGTGAAGTGCAAAATTTCACAACATTTCACTCTCAAGAAGCCTTATGAATGGGGCCTATGACAGTGAGTGGCACCTCAGTGTTCTCAAGAATGTCATGGTACATGTATATAGCATTGTTTATAATAAAAAGATTTAAGTATGATAAATGCCAGCTCTTCCCATCTGCTTCTCAAATCTAAACAGATCCAATTTCTTAAAGGTGTTGAGCCAAAAGTGGACCTTCTGTATTTGTAAACTAAACTGGATATAAATTGTTTTCATTCTATTGTTACAGTTATAAATTATATGCTTTTTAGTTTTAAAAACAGAGTCCACTGTCTTCATAATAGTGTCATAATACAGGTGCATTTCATAACACAGATACATGGTTTTCATTACAAACAAAGCTGGAAGTGAGTGTTATTTATTAATCCAACAGCACCTAAAGTTCCAGCCATGCTAAGTTCTCAAACAGACTAGGATCTGAACAAATATAGTACTTCCAATCTGTGTATGGAAACCATGCCATCAATAATCCCACACATTTAGAATATTCAGTAAATATCAAACTTCTGTTAAAGAATCAAAGATGGACAGCAATGCTAACAAATATGGAATGAAGAGAGAATCAGGTTTGCAAATCATCATGGACATCAGTGATAAACCAGGTGAAGAAAGGTTAACTAAGGTAAGTACCTAAGGTTACTAAAGGTAACTAAGCTGTGTTTTTTCCACTGTAAAGTTGATAGAAATAAATAGTCTTCCTTTCAAAAAAGTCAGGATATCATTTATAAAAGGAAATTCTGTCCTTGAGAACTTCTATATACATTCCAAAATATTTAAAACTTGTGAGAGCCCATCTGGAACACGGCATCCAGCTCTGGGCTTCTCAACAGTGCAATGACAAGAACCTGTTGCAGTGGGTCCAGAGGAGGGCAATGAAGAGGATCAGAGGGATGGAGCACCTCTCCCACACAGATAGGCTGACAGCTGTGGTTGGTCAGTTTGGAGAAGAGAAGGCTTTGGGCAGATCTCATGTGGCCTTTCAGAATCCTAAAAGGCTTAATAAAAGGAGATAGAGAGGCTTTTTATACAGGTGGACAGTGACAGGACAAGGGGAAAGAGTTTTGAACTGAAAGAGGCCAGCTTTAGATTAGATATTAGCAAAAAATTCTTTACTCTGAGGGTGGTGAGGCACTGGAAGAGGTTGTCCAGAGAAGTTGTGGATAACCCACACCTGGAAGTGTTCAAGGCCAGGCTGGATGGGGCCCAAGCAATCTGATCAAGGGAATGGCATCCTTGCCCATGGCAGGAGGTTTTTGAACTAGGTGATCTTTAAAATCCCTTTCAACCCAAATCATGTCATTATCCCATGATTCTACTAAGCAGTATGAGAAACCATGGTGATGGACACATAAAAAATACCTGAGACAGGGAGAGAGAAACAAGCTGATAGAAAAGTAACAAGGTCACATGGCATCAATCCACAGGTGATGTGTTTTGGGTGACAGCTGGTACCTGGAAGCCTGTAATATATTGTAAGGGGTTTTTATACCAGAAAACATTTACACCAAACATTGGTGAAAAGCAGAAAAACCAAGAGTGGGTCAACCTCCCACAGTTCACATCTGATCCATGGAGAGTAGGATTAAATGTGACTGCCGTAAATATTCATCTTGTCTATTGCCATGTAAACTGATGGCAATATATATAAACAAAAGTTACTGTGTGTCAGTCATTTGATCAGGTGTCTCAACTTTATTAATTTAGTATGTACACAAGGACAGAAGTTTTCCAAGGAGAGTGCAATTTCTGACAGGGTAGGTGTATCACTGATACTTATTCTTTTTTCTTTCCTCAAGAGAAAATAACCCTGCTTTAGAGACTCACAATACTAGTGAAGCAGTTTAATAAATCAGCAAGCTCTGCAGGAAGAATGATCAGGCATTAGGTAGTGATCAAACTAATGATCAGGCAATGTAGGTAAGTGGAGAACTATCAGTATACAGCTGACACGAGAGTTGCAAAGAGCTTACCCATCCACTTTCACCCATTTATTTTAAAAACTCTAACAGAGACAGTGCAGATCAGTGCCACCATATCAGTAAACTTAGGGGGTGACAGCCCATGTTGAAAAGTGAAATAACCTACAATTTGCTCTGTTAGTATTTTGTCAGCCAAATGGAGAGCAGAGTGTGCAGACAGTTTCTAATTCCAATACCAGCAGGTTATGGCTACAATCAGGCAGGAAAAGGCAAGGGTTGAGAGTCTACCTGCATTTACCCAGGCAGTTAGACTCCCAGGACAGGGGAATATGAACTAGTAACAGAAGTTATTTCCCTGGCCTTCTTTCCATCACTGTATCCTTACAGTGATTGTGATGTCTTGAACAGTCATATAATTATCAAGTTCACAAAAATTAGGGTTTCTCCTCATATACAGTGTACTGGTGTCAGACCCTTAGTAGAGTTTTACTATAAATTTTAAATTTTGACTGCCTATGTTAACAGATACCAACAATAACTAAGCTGCATGGGTGCATCCTGCACACCTACAATGCCAATATAACTCAGGAGAGGTTTCATGGTTACAGCCCATCAGTGCTATTTCTGGAATACAAAACAGCCATTTGGATGTTAAATTGTGTTGAATTTGCTTGTTGAAAGTTGATGCTCACAATAGAAACAGATAACCATCTCTGGGTATTGAACCAAGAATGGATCATAGTTCTAGCTCTGTTGGCTCCCTACTGTCTCAAAAACACCAACATTTAAAGTTCTGTAAGGAGACAGAAAAATTGAAGGAGCAAGGCAAGATTTTAATAGATAGTTTTAAGCCTTTAATGAGAATGAGGGTACATCTTGGACACAGGTCATAAAATTGGCTCAAGACTGACAACAATGCATAATGACTGTGCAAAGGAATCCCCATTATCAACCTAATAGTCAGGAAAAGATAGATTAGGATGGCACAGTGTTCACATGTGGCCTCTTGGGGATCATTTCTTAAATTAATTCTTAACATGCAATGCTGTAAAAAATGATTTGTTGAGACTTGAGGACGATTTCTTTCCCAGATATTTCAATGGTTTTAGCATGGCTGATGACATATTTCCTCCTTAGGTTGTGTGCCCAGAAAGAAAAGACAGGAATACATTAAATGTCATAAAAGCACAGTTTAACAAACTGAGCATCTTAAACTGCATTCATCAGGATTCATATAATACAGGGCAAAAATACATATTGCTTTGAATCTTTGATAGACACAAGGAGAAGAGCTGAATTCAGGTTTTTGCTATGAGGTCCACTGAGCTTAAAAGAATCAGTCAGAAAATTCCTGTGACATCATTGCTGGAGCAAGTCTTCATTAATCTCAACAGCTGTCAATAATAATGTGAAAATTCTTGGTGCATTTTGTCCCACTCAAAACATCAAAGTTTAATATGGATGCCTGTTAACATGGACATCACAGAAAGGGATCAGCCTATGATGCTAAGTTACGGAGTCCACTGGAAAAAAATATCAATGTATTTGAAAAAAGAAATCTTCCTGTCCATTCTGCCAAGTGGAGGGTGGTATCTGCCAAAAAGAGCACCAAAAGACCATTATATCTAACTCTCTGAGGACATTTTGTGAAAGGATAAAGAAAATATAAAGACATCAACTTTGTGCAACATTTCATGAAGCAGGATGACACAGCAGGACAACAAATTGTTTCCATTATATTCATGTGGATTAACAAAGACCAATAATAATAATAAAAATAAAAGTTGGTTTGTATTAATTCCATCATGAAGAGGCTAGTAATTACCTGGCCCAGAACTGGCACAGAGAATTAAAATATTTAGCAGAAATCAGGCTTATGCAATCATGCAATAACATCTGCTTCTCCTCCTCATAACAACTTCGAGTCTATTCACCAGTTTCTTTGTCCTTATAACCCACTGGCTTTGAACCTTCAGAGATTAATTTTTTCTCATTCTGGCATACTTGTTGCATCCCAGTTCAGTTTAGAAGTCACAAAATTAATTAGATTTCATAAGTGCTTTGAAAATCAACACCTGAGCAGTGGAGAAATGCTGTATCCATTCTCCATGGAGAAAATTCCTCCTGCAGTTTGCAATAGGTCAAAAACAGAACAGAAGTGAACCAGAGAAGTGGGTTAGGAATCTTATGAGATCTAAAGATACTGCTGCATGAGGTATTATGGAAGGTCTAAAAAGAATCTAAAGTTTTTATAGTTGGTAAAGCAGATGACACAGCATATACACCTGTGAGAAACCAAAATCCTTTCTGGTCTTAAATACTGTGAGTGGCCCTTTACGTACCTATGTAAGGATGTGTGAAGACCTTCAAAACTTTTGTTCCATGTATACAATGACATGAAAACCATATGGCTTGTCACTTGGCTGAACTGGGATCCATTTTGCAGAGGGCCAGAATTTGGTGTGGGGTATCTGATGCTCTGAGTCAAAGTCAGCTAATGTCAATGGGGCCCCATCTGCTGCCTTCAGCAGACTTTGGATCAGGCTCATTGCATACTGATAAAGATCGAGCAGAAGGGGGCCTTGAATTCTCATTCTGATTTATGCTGAGTAATTGAATACAAATATAAAGACAATATAAATAACTTCAGAAAGGTCATTTGTCTAGTCAGCCTAGGAAATAAATTTAGAAGTCTTAGGTATATGTTTAAACTACTAGTGAAAACACTTTTTGAAGGCATGAGAAAACTGTTTTATCGTTATGGGGTTTTTAAGTATTACAGGCATCATTCAAAATCTACATTTTTTGCATTCCTAATGTAATAAACAATCAATAGGGCTTTTCAGCTCTTTTCTTATGGCCTCATCCTTCTATTGATCTCAGCTCAGAGTCCTCATTTCAGTGAAGTCACACATATATAAGGACAGACAGACTCAGCCTTAATGAGTTCCTGTATCAGCTTCATCTATGATATATCCAAGATTATATATAGACCTGGAAATAGCACCTGACAGCCGTGTGCTGCTGCACAAGAGTGGATGGAGACAACACTCATCCTACCTGTGTGACCCACTTAAATACCCTTTGGCAGGAACATACATCCCATCTGTTAAGTAGTCCAATAAATGGGGCTGCCAATGTCTGGATTTCATTTTCAGAGGGAAGAAAGAGGAATATAAATACATGCCTGTTTCCTTTCTGGTTTGACTCAGCTGTTTGCCTTCCAAGAATTGTAAGATTTTCTCCAACCTGGACAGGTCGTTCTGTTCTTACTTGCCTATATTTGAAGATGACCTGTTACCCAGACATTACACCCAAATCCTACATATGTGCCAAGAAAATTTAAGTCAATCTTCCTGACATGAAACAAGCTTTGGGGGATATACCATTCTCAGGGTCCTGAATGGTTTAAATAACACAGGTTTATGTGATGACATTCAAAGTTAGGAACATCTGTACTTGCCCCAAGTATGTTATGGGCACCAAGGCCTTGAAATAAGCTGCATAAGCATCAAAACTTTCCTCCAGTATATATTAAGGAGTAGAGCCAGAAGAATGTTAACAGTCTAGGGTCCTGCTGAGGTAACTTAACTTACTGAGAACGTTGTACTGTGATTGCAGAATATCTGATCTAAGTATTGATTAGGTCACTGATATTGATAATACGCCACAAAGAAGCTGTACTCAAGTCACCAAATGCACAGTTGAAAGCCACACTGGAAGACAGCAGTGATCTTAAACCAGAACAACACAGATTTTCCAGTTCCTATTCCAGTATTCCATCTACTAGGCAGTCACTCACATCCTTGAGTTTACAATATTAGATTCTCTATGCTGCTTACCGCAGTGAATTCCAAGCATCCATTCCCTATTACCTGCAAAACTATAGTTTACTGATCCATTCCCTCAACAGCAAAATTTGTTTGCAGTGCAAGTCCCCAGTCTTGCCCACACTTTTAATTTTAATCATATGACATTTCCATTAAGGAAATGGCATTTTCAAGGTTAAAGATAAGAATATGATTGTTTACAAAGTTACTTTTGACTTTGTAGCAAATGCATACCTACAAAGTCTAAAAGCTGGGCAATCATTCCTTGTATTTCACCTACATGAAGATTATGTTCCTACATGTTCAGCTGCATCTCTTCCCTGATTGATACAATATATTAAATTATTACTTAATAGAAAAACTTCAGCCATTTTAAACTCTTGAATAATATAAAAGCATGTAGGTTTCCCACTCCATCAAAGTCATTGCACCTTAAACTATTTCTTGGGCACCTGACAATTGCCTGGGAGGAATTGTGTAGGTCTCTCTTTCAAGGCAGGAATCTGTTGTTCAGGTTTTGGGATTCACATTGTGCACTGTAGAAAGGAGCATTGTTTTGCTTAACCACATTTTTTATGCCACGCACAGGAAGGTCACAGCACATCCAAGACCAGTGGGAAAAGGAAGAGGGAGAGAAAGATGAGAGGAATGGCCACAGGAACCTGGTGTCTTATTTGCTCTGTCCTTTAAGGAATAATATTTTTCTTTAAGGAAAAGTTGGAAGTATCAAGAGCTGCAAAGAAAGAGGAAACAGCATTGGGATCATATGAACGCAGTAGGGACGACAGAGCTGGTGTTTGGGGCTGGTCAGGAAAGGGAAGGAATCCAAGATTCTTTCCCCAGGAAGGGAAGGATTCCTCCCAAGATGAGTCAGGACCCAGCCTTTATGGCTGCTTTATTCATTAATTAAAATGGATAGAGAAACACAGAAAAACTCTACAGTTTAAAGAGGGATCAGTTCACTTGATTCACTGGCAAATTTGAAGGAAGAGAAAAGGTTGCAGAATCATTTTATACCAATGTATTCCCTTTTAATTGTCTGTGATGGATGACAAAACAACATTATGCCAGCTATGAAGAAAGTGACTGCCAGAATACATTGGGCTGCAATGTTTCATCCATCTAAAAACCCAAATAATCCATCTGCACAAGTCTTTTTAAGACACTATTTCATATTTGTGGAAAGGAAGGAAGGGAAAAAAAAATACCCAGATGCCTTAGGGAATAGAGCCCCCTCTGCTTTGACTTATAAAAATATCACTGTTAACATAACTGATAATGCATACATGATACCACTTTGCAAATGTGAACATTTACGTCCTTAACAGCCCTGTGATACAGGCCTTGTTGGGTCAAGTTCAGCATCTCCATAAGTACATTTATGGATGATGACCTTGATCATTTCTCCCTATCTCAAGTAGGAAAATAAAGAAAAAGTAAGTAAGTAACAGAGAGCACTAGAAGGAAAGGTGCAGCCAAATTAGGACAAAAGTACAAGTAATCACTGCCCTTTCTCTCTTTACAGTGAGCTTTCTTCTGATCATTCCGCTTTGTTAAAGCAATATTAAAGGTTTAATTCCATAACCCTGGCTCATACAAGTAGACCTTTTGCAAGCAGAAATATCCCATGAGTTTAGTGAAATTAGTGCTGCTATATAATGGGATTTTTAAAAAGGACCCAGGTGGAAGCCACTGGTGATAGATATTGGCCTCGTACCTCTGAAGGAAAGTTTTTGCATCATTTTCCTTGTTACTGAAAGACACCCATTAAATTAAGATATGATTAATTGGAAGCCACGGCAGTGTTGTAGGTTAGAAGCTCTGCATCATATCCTCTTCACTTTAAATTTAATAGATTAAAAACACTATGCCTTGATCCTTATTTAGAGCAGACAATCAGCATTTTCTATAACATGCAACCCAAATTTCTGATTTTCTGTTTGGGGCCATACTGCAGTATGGCTGGGACAGGGAACTTCAGAACACTTGTACATAGTGTACATTTCAGTAACACTGCCCTGTTTCTGTAAATGAAGGATCCTCATTTTCTCCTGCTAGATGTGCAGGCATGCCTCACTAACAATTACAGAGGGTCACAGGCAAACAATTTCTACACCTACTGTACATAATAACTGTCATGAGAAATTATCTTCACAGCCTTCTAAGCTTCTGTTTGCAAACAATGATCTATATGATAATAATATCTCTATAGCTTCCAATGCATACACATTAGCCTGGTGTGTGCACAGCACAACTTTCCATAGAGAAGTCTACATTGATCATCAAAACTTTATTCCATACTTCATAGCTGGGAATAAAATGCTTGGCATGTTTTTATCAACAAAACACTCATTTTCAGTGCCTCTGGCTGCACATTATTCTTGACTAAATGGACATGCTACAAACCTCCTACATTCCAACATATGGCTTTCTTGCATGCTTCAGAAAGAGAAATTAAACAGACATAAGCATTAATACTCTCTATTGTGCTAAATGAAGAAGATTTTGCAGTAGTATAGCTCATAATATGGTTGCTTCAAGAGATGCTTCTTTAAAAAACAGAATATATTTACATTCAAAATTAAGTATTATTTTCTCCCTGTTTCTCATAATCCTTTAATATGGCAGACGTGCACCTGATCATGCTGTTTCCCACACAGCAAAGCAGGTTTGTGTGCTGCTAAGTGCTAATGCATTTCATGTATATGATACTTGCTCTGCCAAGTCTCCTCTCTTTCTCTATGCATGCTGCAAGAACATTTTTAATGAGGTATTTGCCATTAACAACATTTCCATACATGCATGCTATTCATAAGAGGAAAACAAATAATTTTGCTTTGGATTGAGCTCAGTTTTAAATAACAAACTGCATTATCAAACCTCCCCCCTTCCTGAGGCACATGGCACATACACACAGGTACACACACCCCCAGAGAGCAGAGCACTGCATTTTCCTCTGGGTATTGTATGTCCCCTGCAGCCCTTTAATGCTTAAGGCTTAAATACTAAACCACTAAAAACAGGTGTACCTTGACCCTCTGAAGATCTGATAAGATCTGACTGGATCAAAGGCCAAGGTCACTTGTGTCAGGAGATTGGCTGAGTGATATTATTTTTGTCATGGTTCCAAACTGTTGAGAGGTAGGACTCTGATTCTGGCACATGAGAATCAAATGATATGATAGTCTAGTTATTAAATATGACAGATAGAAAAAGCTGTATGTTGCACAGCTACTCTGTGATTAGTAGCCTATATTTTACAATGTCACTGCTTTGAATGCTGTAACACTTCCAAGACTCTTTCAAGAACCAAAGCTTTTGAATTTGAAAAGAAACAATAAAAGAAGATAGAGATGAAATCTGGTAACAGCTCTGTAAGATTTCACAGCTTATTTTCCCAAACAGCATTCTATTTCAATAATTCAACTGTAAAACAAGTTCTCTACTGCTGTTTTTTTTCCTTAGGACCATCTTTAAATCTTCTATTTTATTTTATTTTAATCCGACATATGAATAAACTTCTATGGAACATTAGAGGAATGCAAAACAAGAAAAGTTAGCTCTATCTTCTCATTTTCATGTTATGCTTGCAAATAGATGCAGCATTTTAAATCCAGCTCATTCCCCTACAGGTAACCTATCTTAAGAATTAGGGAGGAATCCCAGCAACAATAAAAATGCCCATCTCACTCATGTATCTCAAACACTATCTTTTTAAGGTAATCAAAAGTAGTTTGATGTTTAGCATGGCATATCTATAACTTACACATCCTATCAGTTAATTCATCTATAAACTAGATGTACTTTTCTGTCTCCCTGATGCCTTGCAAATGTTTTTAAAGGGCTTTGAGGTCCATGATGAAAGGTATTTTAATAGCATGCAGTATCATTGACATGGGCATCTTGAGTGCCTACTTGCATTTTGAAAATACAGCCTTTTGTCTTTAGAAAGCAACCTAAAACCCTAATTAAATTGGAAGATTTTTGTGGACTGAGGGATTGTGCAGTATTAGATAAGTTAGCAACAAACCCATCAAGTAGTCCAGGGGGAAAAAAATAAAATGCAATCAGGTAATCTTACAATCAGCAGATAAAAGCTAAATAGAAACATATTACATAGCCTGGAACTATAATAGGCTAACACTGCATTATTTCCAAGACATAACTACTGAACACAATCAGGAAGAGAGCGAAGAACCGTGAAACTCTCAGTGAAAATGGGATGAGAAGGAAGAACTTGCATTCAAAACTTGGGATTTGCTGTTGTTTCTTCTCAAAGAATGGGTGATTGCTTGATAGAGATAATATAAATGATGATATTAAGGCATGTCTGAACAGGCAACAGTTGCTACTGTGCTTAAGACCAGAGCTGGAAGGAATGACTGTTTCTGTTTTGAGCAGAAGTGGGCCCCCGGTCTCTAAGAATGTGTGCATGATGTATAATAGATACCTGTCTGATATAATTAATTATATTTTTCCTAAATTTAACATTGCCTGAAGGGTAAAATCATTTTGCTTGGTGAAATCCCTCATGCCACACAAAGTCTGTGCACAAGTCAGATTTAATTGCTGTGATAAAACCACAAGAAAGACCAGGTTTGCATTAAATCTATAACCACATCTAGCGAAGAATAGCTTTAATCACCTTTGAAATGGTGACCACAAGATAATTAAAGGGAAAGTGTTCTCATTAGTAATTATCCAGGAATATCAAATCTCAGTTTATCTTGAAGTCCAATTTAAAATGACTTGGCATGGTTTTAATTTTTTCCTCTATTTCTGAGGTTATGAATCTCCTAGAATTTCTTCTACGAGGGTGGGAAAAAACCGAGTTTGCCCTGTGGAAATCCACAATCCACTGTCATGCTTCCTTTCCTGTGTCTGTGCTAGTCAGAGTACCAGGTAGCAGCAGTCACTTCTCATTGATACCTTTGCCATTTTCACATTCAGGACAAACTGAAAACTGAAGCTTTTCATTCTCAATAAAGACAGCATTACCTGTGTTGCTAGGAGATGATATATCTCATTGCTTCTATCACTAAAGCCTCTTTGGTATACTTCTCTGCTCCTGGTTACAAATATTTGATCTCTTGCACATGTACTTCCAGTGGAAAAGGGAAGCAGAGTCTCACTTGAATCTGAGCAGTAATTTGCTTTAATTTGCACGTGTAAATCAGCCTTGAATCTGCTTTTTCAAACAGCACACGAGACCACCCCAATTCTCCATCAGAGCTTAGGTCTGACTCCAGGCTTTGACAAGAGTCACCTGTGTTACAAAACGACCCTAATCAAAGAACAGCACAGAGAGCAAAGTCTCCTGCTTCTCACATTGTTTCCTCTGTCTGACCTGTTTAACAAATCTAACACACCACACCTCATTAGGCTCAGCCCTTACTTCACTGTAAAGAATATTACTTTGGAAGACTATATTTAAGAACATCAGATAGTGCTAACAGCACAGCATGGTATATGTAGCAGGGTAAATGCTTCTTTTACAGGAACTTATTTCCCTGTGCATACTTTCTCTTGTGCTTCTCCTTTCCTCTTTACACACCTTAGCAAATATGCCAGGAGGGAGGATTCTGGTCTGAACTGCTGCCTATGAAATTTCAGACAGCTTGATTTTTGGCTTGGCAAAGTTTGGTAGGGGTCACTTTCAATATTAGGCTTATAATGAAAGGATTATTGTAACCTTATCTATGTTATGTGGAAGAGATCAACATCACTCAATCATTTAAAAAAGAAGAAAAAAAAAAAAGCAAGCAAAAGGCTTATTTTCTTTCTTTAAATGTAATTTAGTTTTCCTTTCCCCCTTTACCAAGTTTCATTGTGGGTTCACTGAGCTACTCTCCCCTTCAGGCAGAAATAGAAACCAGAGGAGTTGCATTCCTTCAGTCTGTTTCTGACAGCGAGTGTGGCTGCATCAAACTTAGCAGCTAAAGCCTTGCCCTGTGCCCTGTAGTGCAGCTGTGCAGAACTTGGCTGTTTCAGATCACAGAGCTTTCATAAAATCTTTCATGAAGATTTCACTTGGCTTGCTGCTGCTGAATTGCACTTTGAGATGGGCAAACACCACAAAAATAAGGGGGAAACAAAGGTATCAAAACACTCAGTGAAAAGCCTTGCATTTCATCTGGTCCTGTGTTGAAATTGCATCATACTCTGAAGTTTGCATGATAGAAAGGAATAAAAGAATGTTTTGAACCTTGGCTCAGGTTTGCTTTGAAATGTTCACAGATCATAGCAAAACTTTCAACTGATATAAAGTAAGATTCAAGTTTCTAATGAAACCAGGCCATTTTGCATGGATTCAGGTTTCATAATGCAGGTCTCTTACAACTGTACTCTCAAAGGAATATATTCCTATCTCAAGATGGGATTTACATACTGTATGTAACTCCCCACATGTCCCGGCAAGATTATTACTTTCTTATATAGCCGTAAATCCTAGAGCTTTATGTTATGTCAAGGGAATGGATAATCCTCTCACTAAGGGCCAAATCCTACCCCTTGAACAGGCATGTCAAGGCCCAAGAGGTAAAAGAAACCCTGTTCTTTGAGGAGATAGATTAGCAAGGCACGCCCTCCACAGCAGCACAGAAGATGCTCAGTATCCATCCTAACCCCGGAGTGCCAGGGTCCCCGAGTAAGAGCATGGTCAGCCCCAAGAGCAGCACAGCACCCAGCAGCCCTTCACCAAACAGTTCAGGCACCAGTTAGGTCATGTCAATCAGGTCCTGACACTCATCATTCTGTAGCCTAGAAGCATCACTGCAACTTAAATTCAAAGAATATTGGCCAATTAACATGGGTAATGTCGAACTGTAGAGAGGATAAACAGAAAGCATCAGGTTCTGGACTCAGGTGCTACTCTCTTGCACTAAAGGGAGATGGGATTTTTTTAGTGAAAGCAGAATAAAAATTCACAGCTCTGCAGTATATTTTATTTTAAAGAAAACAGACTGGTTTTTTTCAGAACCTGAGTCTGAGTATTCTTCATTGCAATTTTTCTAACAGCAAAGGACAGCCTGAAGAATCCAATTCTCTCTGTACATATTCAGTTCTCTGTATACATACCACCATCTCTCCCTATTATTTGCCTGTTTTATTTCCATAATTTAGGATTCCTCCTGCCCTGCCCACCCCTGGGTTCCCTGAAATGCAAGTATGTGCATGATATTGATACACCAACAAAAAGAGGGACTAGAGAATTTCTGCATTTCCTAAGGAGTATCACTCTGGGAAGTGCAATCAGCTGGGAAAAATTCCCTGTTCCAAAGGTCAAGAACAAACAAAACAGTCCCTTCTCAGCAGCAGCCATCATATAATGATAGTTTGTTTTTGCCCTGCCTAAGCTCTGCCCACGTCAGGAGAGACCAGAGCAGGACATCGCCTTGCTCAGACCTGATGTCAGACTCTGGACCCTGCTTCCTTCCTTTCCCCTTCTCCCAGCCAAGCCAGGGCCCTTCCAACACGCCCCTTTATGTTGTGCAGGAGTGGTGTGTATAGGAAGCAATTAACTCCCCACAGCTGTTCTAATTCCTACAGGATGGAGAGACAACTGTAGTCCCTTTTCTAGCCAGCTTAAGGATTAACTCCTTTTTCCCCAGTGTCTCAAGGGGGTGTGCACACTCTCAGAAGCTGGAGTACAGCTCTGAACATATTTGACAGCTGACTTTCAGCAGCAGTTTCACATCTGAAGGGCTATCTTTAAACAAAACATACTATCAGTAACAGATTAAAAACTAAGTTTTGTGTTTAGACTCATTATTTTAGATCTGTTTCAAGCAAATAAAATTATGTCCTGTAGTGATTAACCAAAAGCACAGAAAAGGAAGTCCACATTGTAAAATCTTATTTCTTTCATGCAAGTGATTAATATATAATCAAATGATAATATTGCAAATAATAATAATAATACATGGCACTTATACAGCACCTGCCATCTGAGGATCTCAGCACTTTTTAAACAGCTACAAAATCTCACACATGCTAACAACATGGCTTATGATCTTTCCTGCCTAACCTTTCAAAACTTTACATGCCATATGAGCGTGTTAAAACCAGGAAATGAATATGCCTGTGACTTCACAGAATTGGACATGGGTTTAGGTCTAAATCTGGTGCAAATATGTGCCCACCCTAAGTGAATCTGACCCCAGCATGGCTACAGTTAGGATATTATCAGGGTGAGGTAGATATGTGTGCATACATATTTAATTGCCATCTGAGTTTTCGTTCATTTAAGCAGTGTCTTGGTTTAAGGAAAGGGGAAAAACTTGGTTCAAGGAAAGCAAAAGGACTTGTACCACCAGAAGTTATCTTTACCTTATTCTGGCTGAGACAAGCACACACAAAAAAGAGTTTGTCCAGGTTAGACAGAAGATTCATTAATGTGCCCTTGATGCAGTCTCTACCACAGGTGCTCACATAAAGCCCAGCCAGATGTAAAATCTAGATCAGAAGTTAAATTTCCTCCTGCAGCTATGTTGGCAAAGGCACTTGTTGCAGAGCCCCACATATGTTCACCTGATTGGTGGCTGTGAGGAGTTGTAGGTGAATGATGAAGCTGGATGAAACAAAGATTAACAGATTCAGCTCATGTGCTTGGCAGATACATTAAAGTGTGCAGATTGCCATGATGTGCACGGTTTGGAAAATGCAACAGTAATTCCTGTCGAGAGGAATCAAGAATTCCATGGGCCAGACCCTGGTGTACAGCTTCTCATATGGCCTTAAGAACACTCACTGTCTGAAAAGGGACAGTGGTGGCTTATTGATATGGCACCACCTTAGGAACCTGAGATGTTGGGATTGCTCTGTAGTATGGCCAGTGATCACCACTGTCACCTCAGTTAAAAAGGTTCCCTCCATAATTCTGCTTTCTTTTCACTTCACAGTAAACTGTCATTATAAAAACAAGAAGTATTTTTAAGGTGATATTTAGTTCCATTAAGAGGCAGTTTCTAATAATCTAGTGATCTGTGTAATACAAGGAGACCCAGGTATGAGAGACAAATCTCCATTAATCACATTCCTGGCAAAGCTGGTGTTATTGATTTAGTATCTTACAAAATACTTTAATTTTAATATACCTTAATGTCAATAATATTATGTTCTATTGAGCACAGTAACATGCCCTTCCTTCCTTCCTTCCTTCCTTCCTTCCTTCCTTCCTTCCTTCCTTCCTTCCTTCCTTCCTTCCTTCCTTCCTTCCTTCCTTCCTTCCTTCCTTCCTTCCTTCCTTCCTTCCTTCCTTCCCTCCCAGTACTCTTCTAGACATATTTAATCCTCTTCACACTAAAGTCTTGACTGAAAATTCCAAATAAAGCATGTACTTCTAAAAGTCACACTATCCAATCAGGGACCAGAAATAAACCAGGTGAACAGTCTCACACAAGGAATAACTTAAAGTAAATAATCATACTGTTCAAATTGCAGATAATTCACAGGGTACAGTTTGCTCACAAAAAATAATTCAGCAGACAATTACAAATAATGATCTAATTTGGGAAAATCACAATCAGCTTGTGTGCATTACATTTACAGAAGAGCTGAATTTGCTGGATGCAATATTTGTTATGAAGAGTTCAACCATCTCCACTATTTACTTCACAGAGTAGCTAAATCCAAAGAGCACACAGTGGAAACCACTGCAGAAGGGAAATATTTACATATTATCTATGTTAGAAGTGTGCAATGAAAGTTGGAGAGAATACCCAGCTAAAAAGGCATGCTAATCACCCTGGAAGTCATAATGAAAAATTAGCATGCAATAGATGCTAAATGGCAAGCAAATGAATGCAGACATGTGACCAAACCAGGCCAGAAAATTCCAGATCAGTATCTTACTTCCTCACTGATACTATTTATTTCATGGGTAGGGGAATGGAATGATGTTGTTGCTATTGTTGTGGGGCATAGACCAAAATTCCAGACTAATTTGGCTTAGATGCACACAAGGTTGCTAATTTCTATCCCACAGAGACTGACTGATGTTACCAGGTTCATACTAGAACCTGATGGAGTGCAAGATGTTTGGAGATGACTATGCAAAAATCTGCGGACTGCCTTGAAATTTTGAGCCAAATTTAGCAAAACTGAAATATAATTACTTTTCACAGTAACCACACTTTGTTTTGGTTCTTCCAGAAGACAAGGCAAGAAATGGAGCAGGATACACAGACACTGTTAGGAACCCAGATTTAACCCTCTGTTCTGGGTAAATCTGTCCTTGTTACATTTTGGGATCTTTCTTTGCAGGAGCTTGTCCTGTCTCATCTTACCTAAGAGCTGTCAGAGTACACCTTCCATACCAGAATATTCACTTCTGACCTCGCTTGGGCCAAGTTTTAGACCAGATAATATTTATTAGACAGCTTCACAGCTCTAAACAAACTTACATTGTTCCACAGCTTTAAGAAGGGAATTTCTCATGAACAATATCATGTCTCAGTTTCACAATCCCTATTATAGACTTTATTTATAATGCCTTGTGGAGAAATATTCTTAAAGCAACATTGAAGAAAGGAGCTTAAAATGAACATATGTTGAAGTTAATAAATTATAGCATTTCTTGTTCTCCTTTTCCCCCTTACTTTGTTTCCCATGTTTTGGGACCAATCCCATTCAGACCAGGTCCAAATAAAACTGAATAAAGATTTAGGAGGCAGTTTGGGATCAATCCCATTTTAGCAGAACTATTCTTACCACACCAGAATGTTATGTAGTTTCATCTTTTTCTCTTTTTGAACATTGGCCATCATTTCAGCCTGCCTGCTCTGCTGCATGGAATTTGATATGCAAGTCACAGAAGTGTCCCAGATTTGGTTTTCACCAAAAAAAAGTGAGTTTTCTAAGGACCCCATAGCCACAGGATTGATACTTCCTGCACCATATGGTACAGGAATACTCAGTGGGAGTTGAGGCAGTAGAAAAATCCTGGGTGAGGCTGCATGAAGCTACAAACACCATTTGAAAACTGAGTTGTCTCGCCACTCTGACCAGAGTCTCCACAAACCACTAATAAATGTACTCCAGACCACAGCTGGGGAAAGGCTGAGATAGACAAATCATTTAAAAACCAGAACATGCTCTCCATTCACAGGGCTTTCTTTAAAGGGGAATGAAAATGAGGCACAGTGTCTGACAAAGCATTTCCTTTAGACAATACAATACTTACTTTTAATTTATAATCCAGTTTACTTGGCAAAAATGACTTTTTCTCCTCATTTCACTGCTATGTACTTTCTTGCCTCTACAGGGAGCCAGCTGGTCACCACTTTCTGCCCTAGAGGTAGCTGCTTTTCACTGGTGCTTTATATTGTTGTGAAGTGCTTTGGGATTTACAAGATGGAAGACACTATAAATGTGAGAAATTGTGGAGCTTGTTAAAGTTATTGCAAAACTTCCACTTTGTATTAGTCAAATCTTTTCACAGCCACTTTACCACTGAAGTCATCAAAATGTCATCCATCCTTTCAACTAGGAAAGAGGGCTCACCAGATTCATTTAAATGGCATTATCCATCCTAAAATTCTGTTCAATTTGGATGACTGAAGCCTGCCCCCAGTTTATCCCCAGTTTTGCTTATGCTCTGCAAATTTCAAACTATACAAAATTTGAATTTTCCTTGAAAGCAATGTTGATTAAACCCAGACAAATGCAACTATACCATCATTTAAAAAAATTTAAAAAAATCAAAACCCAACCAGAAAACAAAGACACTTAAAAACCCACCCCAGGTTGTTCAGACAAATCCATGTCTTAATTACCCTTTACTTCTCTCTAGATCTTGCACGTGCCAAATCATGAATGAAAAAAATTGATTTACAGTTTAGGACGCCATAGGAAAAACAATCATTACAGCATATGCACGTACATAAAACCTTCATCAGTTTAAGTTAGTCCAAATGGTCCAGTGAGGAAACAAAGAATTAACTAATTCATTGTGTGAGCAGCCTGCTGGTCATTAGCAGCTCTACAGAATGAGATGTCAGTTAAACTAAAACATTATTGTTGAAGTAAAAAAAATAAAAAATAAAAAAAAAACCCACACCACAGTTATGACATTCAATTATTCTATTAAGTGAAATTAACTATTCTTCTTGTTCTTTGAAAAGAGCAAGATAAAGCACAGGATCCAAATAATTAGGTCAGCGGCCATGAATTCTGAAGAAAAGCCGTCTAGACTTCTATTTTCTTTCTCAAATTGGAGTGGTTGTGTTTTGTGTGCACTTGCTGCTTTGAATTCTCAGGGTGGTCACGTTAATCAGTTTGCCCCAGCAGGTAGAGCCGAGCCAGGATCAAGGTGTGGTGCTGGCTTTGATGTCGGCTGTCACGCTCAGCTGCCTCTCCACCGCTTTGGCTGCCATCAAGTCTGTAGTTGTGGGAGACCAGGTAAAGCAGGGCAGCTCTGGCACAGCCCAGGGCCACTTCAGGTTTGCTGTGAGGGGTTATGGTCCTCAGCAGCTAAATGTGCAGGGAGAACATAACTTGTAACAAACTTTTTTAAATTTTTTTTTTAAAAAGGCATTGATTTTCACTAGGCTTTTAGCAGAGGCCACAGAATGTTAGAGCAACAGCAATTACTGAGGTCTGTTTGTAAAAGGTCCTGCAAAGGGTAACTATGCAGTGGTATGGCAATGGTGGACCAAGATAAACAGTGAGTTGGCAGGTATTTAGAGAATTAGAAGCACAGTTCACAAAAAGGTTATAGAAGAAAGGTGTGTGAGGGGGTGGAGAGTGTAATAAGGCTTTCTTCAACTAGGAATTTGCTGGACATTCCAGAAACAGAACACTTTAAACGCAGTATTTCCCCAGCTTTTCTGTTCCTACAAACACTAGTAACTAATAGCAACTGTCTGCAAAGCAAGATGCAAAACTGAATGAGCAGTTAAAAGGGAAGAATGCAATACTAGCCTTTCCTTGAGCACAGGGAGGTCTGTTTCAAAGGGAAGCTCAGTAGGTGCAGTCTATTATTTATTAGTGTGACTAATGCGAGGAACTCCCATGGTTCACACAAGGAAGTTCTTCCCTGCTTATCTCAACATTCTGTAGGATAAAACCTTTCATGCTTGTTGTCCTCAAATGTCAAAAATGTTTTCATCTGAAAAAGAGGGTGGAAACCAAGGCTCATCCCAGAAGCTGAATCATCACACTGTATTTCTGAGATGGTGCTATGATGTAAACTGTGACTGCTCTCAGGAGTACTGAATGTTGAAGATTTAAAAAATTCAACATTTTAACACAAATGTGAAAGCTTCTGTTTACCAAAGACTTCATCCTTTGCTCTTATTTTCTAGTCTTTACCCAGGCTGGTAAACTGATGAAAATTTTGAAATGACAACTGAATGAGTATGGGACTTCTAAATTTGGTCTTTTAAAGAAAGTAACAGGGTGAAAATGAAAAAAACAGCCAGTAGCCTAAAGCCTTTCTAAAACTAAATACCAGAGAAATGCTTATGCATTTCTTCTATTCTGTCAAAGTTGCTACCTTGAGACAAATGTACAGCTAAGGCCAAAAGCAGCCTTGCAAGGCTGCCTGAAATAAGCAAGCACGTACATCCAATGCCAGTAACTTCTGAGGATTTAGGGAGGAGTATGAGCTGCCACACACAATCCAAATTAGAACTCATTTTGCTACATGGCTTTTTTGGCAGCATAGTGAACAATACCAGTGGTGACAATAAAGCCTATAATTTAAAAACAAGGCTGGAGACATTGCAAACACCAGTCAATTAATTAATAACTTCTGAGGTTACATATGGTAAATCAAGGAATTGGTCAGCTACCCAACCCCAAAATCCTGCACATGGAGGCTCCCTCATTTCACAATTGCTTCATGCTCCTTATCATGGGACCTACAGTTTTACATCCTCCTGCTCCATGGCTCATGCAGCTTGGACTGTCAATTACTCATTCTGCATTTAGTAATTTCATTTTTGCTTCTCTACAAAGCCAGGTGGTCACTTGGGACTGGTGTAATAGGAGATCACTTGGCATGAGAGGGGCTCTGCTATACATGTGGAAGTGAATCAGATGGTTCAGCCCTGCCATGGTGTAGCAATAAATGAGTTTCCAGGTATTAGAGATTTTTCATGAGATTTTTCATCAGTTTCTCAAGAAAATGTAACAAAGCTTTCTGCAAGAAAAAAAAAGTGTGTCATTAAGACAGTCTTAAAACACATTTTCAAAAGAAAATTAGCATTTCAAAGGTGCAGACAATTCATATCTAATATTAAGAACTGAGAATAATATACACCATTGACTTAGGAACTGTGTATCCATCAGCAATGGCTTGTAGGAAATGATCCCATAATTTAGTGTGAGATGAGGAGATGTTACAGAGCATCATGCAGTAGTGCAACACCACTTTAGTTGTTTGTTATTTGATGCATATTTGGAGTAAACTGCCAAGAGTTCTCCAGCAAGCTTCAGCCACAAGATACATCGAGTTATTACTGTGGTCAGTTCAGTTCCTGAAGTCTATAAGTAATCTTATTTGTACTTTCTCTTTTTTTTTTCCCCCTTGTGGACTGTAAGTGTTCATTATTTTATCAATGTTAACAATGGAATAGATGAGTAAAACTTCCAGAGGCATCTAAATGACTTAAAGACAATAAATCCCATTGGCTTTGGATTCTAAGTCAATTAGATGCATTTGAAAATTTTACCTTTTATCTGCATGCTTCATTAGTCAGATTTATTAACCAATCATTTAGGAAGGAAAAGGCCAGAGCAAAAGGATCCCCAAAGTGTAAAATTTACAACACTGCTATCTATCCTCACCAATTGCCCAAGTTTAATTCTCTAATTTAATTCATTAATTAAAGAATATGCTAATTGACTGAAAAACCCAGGCAGAGGTTTTTCTCTGAGCTCTTTCCCGTTGAGAAAAACGGATCCCAGTTCCTAACAAAATACACATATCAAGCATAAGGCCATTGAAATTCTTTTCAGATCTGAGCTCATGTTTAGCACAGGAGTACTTATCCCTATTGAATATACTATTTCACCTGAACTTTCCCAAGAAATGGGATTTTCATAGTTTGCATTTCTCATCAGTTCTCTGGCCCATTGCATTCCACTGTCAGCAAGTTTATTCCAAATATTTCATCCTGAGTTATTTTCCACTCATTTAATTTCACTCATTTTACTTGATCTTATGCTCTAGTGCTACCTAAAATAATTCCTCAACACTTTTGCCAAGACTGAGCCAAATGGACAAAAAGCCTCAAGGACTAAGAAAAGCATCTCTGCAGAGCTGAGTGTTTGTGCTTCACTGTAATTCCTTTTTTCCATACAGCTGACATCTCTGCAGGTAGCTTTTTTGCCTCTGGGCAATAGGGTCGTAGGTTCATAGAACAGCAAAGGGGGAAGGCTGGAGAAATTCCTTCCTCTTGGCCCAACACAGCTATGCACTGTATTTCTTGACTGTTCCCATCTGCTACATAAACATTTAATAGCCCACAACTGTGCTGAAAAGCTGATAAATTCTGACACATTGGCCCATTTTCTCATTTAAGACTACAGTGTGAGATAGTATATGGCCTTTTCAGTGAAAGAATGCATTCAGGTCCCATCCTTATTTTTAATATGTTTTCAATATAAAATCTTTCAGATTCAGAGACAAATATCTTACAGAAACTATTGACCTCCCACTCATGATAAAAAAAGAAATCAAGCCCCCCCAAAACAGCATGGGGATTATTTGCCTATGAATATTTCTGTCTATTTACAGTAGATCAGAATTAGTAAGAGAGATAGAATGGAGGTTTTATATCATCAATTTAACATTAATTACCTAAATCTCTTTGAGGACATGTAACAAAAAGCCCCCGACATTTGTGTCACAAAGATTATTATAACATATTGCCAAGTCATAGCATTGCTGCACTGGTTGATAGAATTCAAATTCAAATCCAGGCTAAAGATGCTACAGCTGTCACCCTTGCCCAGAAAAGCCCTCTTAGGTTCAAAAGTTAGCTGTCCTCCTGCCTGCCTCCCCCAAATCAGCTCCTGATCCCTGGAGATTACTAATCCCAACTTCTCTGCACATAGTTGACAGGAAGAATAAAGCTATTGTGCCTTCCTAATAATTCAGGCTAATCACATATTTATAAAAGAAAATTAGGCAGAAGTGATTCACTCCTTCCAGTTCAGCCATTGATAGTATAGAGTTTGTAAAGAGGCAGCTGGAATAGCTTTAAAATGTGTTTAAATTTTAACTCAGCAATATAAAATAATAAATGTTTAAATAACTATGTTTTGGTTTAGCCTGGTTGCCCAGTATTGTGCCACTGTCACCAAGGAAACATGGAAAAGGGAGGTGACAGAAGCTTGTGTTTTGGATGCATGTAGTCAACCTGAAAGTGCAGCTATGATGCATGGCAGGTCCAGTTCAGGTGTCAACCCTTCTGAAGGAAAAGCATGTTGCAAACAATTGAAACAGAAAATTCATGTGTGATGTGATTCATGTAGGAATGGCTTGAATCCATGCAAGTCTGGAAGGATTCCCATCCTTGCTTTTTGTGTGTTTTAAAAGGCTATGAATTCTAGAGTGGTTCTGCACACAGTGCAATACAACAAAACAAAAAAAAAATTGGCTACTACTCTTCAGAGTTTGCAGTCCAGTATTAACAAAGTCCAGGCAGACCTAAAAATGACAAACCAGAAAAGCCTCAAAAAACCCAGAATCTAGTGAGTCATCATGAATTTAGACAGGAACTCTTCTCTCATCCCAGTATTCCTGATATTCCCTGCATCTCCCACAGAGATATTGACTCACTCATGATTTTCTCAAGTTCCCATTTGAGGAGAGGCTGAGCAGTGTCCAGTGACATCAATCAATGTGTAACAAAGTCACAGGCACACAGCACCTTTAAAAGAAAAAAATCAGTGTTCCAGCAGCTGTGGTTCATGGCATGAAAGGTCCTCTAGCAAGGAAGCAGGAAATGGCATGTTTAAAGAGAGCAATGTGCTAGAAGAAAATTATTACTGCAACTACCCTCATATTTTCCTGTCCCTAACAGTAAGCAACTTAAAACAATGTCTTCTCTGGATTAACACCTGAAAATCTGTTAATGCAGGAAATAAACGATGAAAACTTTACTAATTCTTTAATCTTAGTCAAAAATAGAATGAAAATACAGTATTTCTTTGGAAATCACAGTATGTTTCAAGAACTTCCTTCCATTTGACCAACTCCATCTTTATTTCAGCTTTGTTATTGAAACTGTTATTTAGGAGAGGGGGAAAGCAGGAAAGACAGACAGCCTAAAAGGACAGAGAGCCCATCCATATTCAGAATTTCTGCTCAAAGCAAGGGACAGCCAAGGCTGTGGATGCAAACAAAGGGCCCTGTTGGCAAGGGTAGGATGTTTGTATATTTGTAAGGTTTAAATCATTATACTTTAAAATGCCTCAATTTCACACTGCATTAGCAGAAATATGATGATATCTTTAAAAATGTACTGAAATTTCTGATCTTCAGTCTAATTTCAGAATAAGATTTCATACAATATGAACTATATTTCATTCTACCTATTTTATCACTGGCCAGAGTTATAGCACTTCTCCAGTGGTGTTTAAGAGAGAAACACAAGGCTCTGAGATCCTACCCCTGAATCAGGATATATTTTACCTGGGAAAACCTGTGTATTTCTAATGAAAGCTAAAATCAGTGAAAAAAAACCAAAAAAATTGATAGATCTTTAATGTATTTTAGCCTGCAGAAATAAATCTCATTTGTTTATCCTGAGCAGGTAATGGGTTAAAAAATTGTTTGGCACTGTTTACCACTCATTCTGACACCATTTCAAGAATGGACTGATTCTTTTTTTTTTTTTTTCCTTTTTCAATCATCTCAGAAGGATGAATTCATGTATGAATGTATTCTTCCTTGTCCTTTGTGTTTCTCTCTCTTCTTTCCTTCTCTCTCTTCTTTCCATAGAACCATGCAGAATGCTTGTCACCCATCTATAGAGTTGTTTGCTCAGAGACATAAATGGCTTTAAATTGAAAGAGAGTTGGTTGACATTAGATTGTCCTTACTCAGAGAGTGGTGAGGCACTGGAACAAGTTGCTCAGGGAAGTTGTGGATGCCCTATACCAGGCTAGATGGGACTGTGAAAAATGTTCCTAGTCTAGTGAAAAATGCTCCTGTGGCAGAGAGGTTAAAAGCAGATGACCTTTAAGATCCTTTCCAACTCAACCATTCTCTGTTTCTATAATTCTCAAAGAAAATAAAAGACGTCCCAAAATAAAATATGAATACTAGAAGCTTACAATGGCCTCTTAGTATGAATGAGCAGGAGAAGAAAGTGAATGTTGAGGAAAAATGTCTTGTTTACAAACATTTATCTTCAATTATTAAGTATTTATGGAGGAAAATAGCCGTAGATACATGATTGGCAAATTGGCTTATGTTTAAATAATGTGTCTAAAGTTTGACTGAGCATGGAAGTTCATCTTTAAATAAACAAATGGTACCATAATGTTACAGTCATGAAATATAAACAAGCTGCAGTCATGGTATCTGCCTGACACACTAAAGTTGTGCAGAAGCATCTGAGTTTCCTTAAGCTCTTTCAGTGAACTGTGAAGAGGTTTGTATCAAGGAAAGTCACTGAAGTGTGTTACACTCACAGCTTTTCCTTTCATTGCATCTCAGTACCAAAGTCTGCTGATGAACTGAGGTTGCTGGGAATAGAAATAAAGGAGCATTTCCTAACAATTTGCCTGAAAACCAGCTAACTTTATCTCTGCAAGCACTGCAGTTCTTCAGCACTCATTGTGGAACCACACATACTGTGCCTCAGATGCAATACCCTCTGTGAGGTTCTGGGGACACCAGCAGAAACAGGCAGGTGAGCAGGGAGTTTTATTTGGCTGATTTGCTGGGTTTGTCTCTGTTGTTGAGCCCATTATTACAGTGTGAACTGCTGGCAGCTGTCCATCTGTCTGGTCACCATCCCTCATGGTAGCACATTTGCACTGCCAAGCATCTCATCCCTATTTTGATGTTATGAGGACTGATAGTCACAAGAGGATTTTCTGTTTGCTTTCTGGAGACATCAGGGTAGAAAGGTGGTGCAAGCAAATCTGAAAAGATTTGGACTTGGTAACTGCATTGAGAAAAATATTCTAGAATAAGTGAATTAATGCCTGTTAGCCCATAACCAGATTTGCCCTGTGACCAGTACGGTGAGAGGGAAAGCTGCAGACATTCTTCAAAGGATAGATATTACTTGCATGTTCAGCAATGTAGGCCTTGGGAAAGAAATTTATTCTGCCTCCTCACATACCCTTCCCATCTTCTACATCTTCCTCCTGTAGCAGATGTAGCTACCAACCCAATATTGCCTACCGTCCTATGTCCATGGCTTTGTTCTGGGCAGTGAATGATTTGAAAGTGTGAGGAACACAAGGAATCAAATCTGAAGCATTTTAAGGAATTATCAGACCACATTGCCAACAATGGACTGTGCTATGGAAAGCATTTTTAGCTGGGGAATGCAGATGAGAAAACACAGGGATCGAGCAATTAAAAGCCTTGGTTCCCCCCTCCCACCTCCAGCATATGGCAGGAAATTGGACCAGAATCAAGTGATGTCTCTCCTTGGTGGAGCCTGGCTTCTGACCTCTAAGACAATGGAGTCACAAGCTATCCTGAGGCTTGATTGAGAAGCCACTTCAACATTTCCATAAGTCATTCTGCCACTGCAGATCTGTCACAATTTTGTCATAAAGTTTGCAGAATTCTGTTGACATTGTGTCATCTCAATAAATGCAAAGGGAAAAAAAATGAGTCGGGGCAGGTGCGAGCACAGATTTCAAGTCTAATGCGTGGGCTGCTGCATGTCTTCTGACATAATCTAGGCTCTCATACTTGATGTTTTTCTGGAGCCGTGGTGAACTCTTCCATCCTTTAAAGCGATCAACCTCATTTGACTAATTTGAGAAGAAAAAAAAAAAGAAAGAAAAACACTTCACTTCCCCTCTCAAAGCATCCTCGGCCAACTTGGATCTTTAAAAAAAGTAACTTAACGATTTGGGGCCTGGCTGTCATTTACATGAAGGTCACTTCACACTGATCTGGCTGTGTAAATGGGCCATAAGTTACTTCTACACCCACTTGAAAGACCTCTTGTGCTTGCCAGAATGATGTAAAATAGCCTCAATGTAAGTGAGAATTCAGGCTCTTATTTTTAAAGCACTACCCCTTTATGGCAATGCATCAGTCAAACACATTATATTCCACTCATTATCCTAATGGAAGCCTGAAGCTTGCAGAAGGCAAACAAAATGGCCACTGACAGTATTACAGCAACAACAGCCAGGACAGGCATGTTCCACTGTAGAAGGATGCACAGCTTCCAAAATACCTAAATAACCCACCAGTTTTTAATACCTGACTAACTCTACTGACTACTTGCTTCAACACATCATCACACTGGTCATTTCAGGCCCTTTTATCACAGGAAGGTGCAACCCACCAAGATGCAAGCCATCTGCTAGCATAAACTTGGCCAGACCTTTCCATGGCAGCTGCCTTAGGGATTGTGTTTCTCCTGTGCTTGGTCCAGCTGTGGTGGGCTGGTGTTTGTGCAGCCAAGGGGACCAGCACAGGAGCTAACAGCTGCAGATACTGCAGATAAGAGTTGGTCCCACAGCTGGGAGGCTGTTCATGCCCTCTGTGCACCAGCAGCTTGGTGCTGTGTGGCTCAGTTTGCACTGAGGCCACGTCAGCTGTGATGGTGCCTTCGGACTGTGCTTAATAGGAGCCAAGTTGGAATCTCTTGGATGGGGTAATGGATAAGCAGCAAACAGGAAGAAGCTTCAGAAACTTTGGAACTGAGATTTCACACCAACATGAATGGGTTTCATTGCTTTTTACCTTACCCTTCAGTCATCCATCTGGTGGTATCTGAAGAGAGATTTAATATTCTTTGTAGAAGCTGCATTTGTGACCTGAATGCTTTGTGTGAGAAACAGAATGAGGTAAGTTAGGAATGAAATACAAAAGGCAGGAATTGAGAAAATAATTTGTTTAGGTAGAGTTTGGTGGCTTTATTGCATTTAAATGCACTCTAAACCCCAAAGAGAGCTCAAAGGGGTTAGAAACAGAGAGCTCAAACTGAATTGTGTGAAACATAATTTGAGCCCAGTCCAGACTTCAGTTTTGTGGGCCCTGGGAGAGCTAACACATTCAGATCCCCAGGCAGATGCCTCCCAAATCTCCATCACTAATCCCCTAGAAGCCTTCTGTTATTCTCTCATCTCCATCAGGCTGAAACAAACCTTCTCACCTTCATGCAGCTCCCAAAGCAGGCAAACCCAAATTGTCTCTTAACTTTTGGAAGGAGATGGCAAAAACAAAATCTACATTAACTAGTTTTAATCAGTGTCTACTATTCCCACTTGTGCATCATTTCAGTCAATGACACAGTATTTAATAAAAATATTCCATTTAATGCCACCATACTGTAACTTCTAAAACTAAATATTTCTATAAATGGACACAGACAAAAAGTCAATTTGTTCACACATGCATCTCAACCATTATGTTTGACCTTTATTCCTCTTATTCCTAATTGAAGGTCTCTTTTTTTATCTGCCTAAGTAGTGGACTAGTACAAATCAGATACTTTCCTTAGAACTTCTTATCAATCAGGGAGTTGAAATTTTGGTTTGGACTTCTTTATGTGCAAAATCTGAAAAACAGAAAATACTGCACCTCCAAAGTATGAGTGTTAATACCTTAGAATATTCTTAGATATTTCTTTAAGACACAATGGGAGTTGCCTGGTAACAGGGAACTTTCAAGTGCTGGTGTTGCATCCTGTGGCCCTTGAGGTTTCTGCTGCACGACCAAGAGCTGAATGGGGCCAGCATGAGGCTGCTGGGCAAACTGAGGAGGGACACATCCCAGGGACTACCACTGGAGCTTTCCCAGCCCTGTTTCCCAGTGCTGCAATGGTCTGTATCAGCTTCAACGTGTGGGCACCTTCCAGCATCCCACACCAGCCCTGCCCTCTGAACCACACAGGTTCTACCTCATGGCTCTCAGCTTGGAGCTTGTGAAATGCAGGCTGTAGGGTAGGAAAGTTTAGGAGCTGTGTCCTAAGCCTGCCAGAAAGCCATTCTTTGTGCAATCTTCTTTGTGTAATTGTGGATTGTCATCTCCAGAAATGACTATCATGAAAGCCCAGCAAACAAACAGAAGTAGCAAGGCATGAATTGTCATAAATGACATCACTACAGCACACTGAACATCCCATGTCCTCAGAGGCACTTTCTTCCACATCTTTTATATGCTGAGAGTCCAAAGTCAACTCTAATGCCAAAAAGTGTTTTTCTTTAGAACTGCTTTTATATTTGAATAAGAACTGTTGTATGGAGTAAAACACTCTGCTTATGTTTGTCAGGACAAAATTGGATTTCTTATCTGGAGTAATAGCTGAGCTTTTAGTACAAAAGCCAGAAGGGAATATGCAGTGATTTCACTAAACTCCCCAAAATGTAGCTCTCTAAGGAACATGTTATCCTTTCTTTCCCTTCTCTGAGGAACAACTGCAGTTGCACCACCACACT
Source organism: Oenanthe melanoleuca (assembly GCF_029582105.1). Classification (NCBI taxonomy): domain Eukaryota; kingdom Metazoa; phylum Chordata; class Aves; order Passeriformes; family Muscicapidae; genus Oenanthe; species Oenanthe melanoleuca. The sequence goes on from NC_079339.1 coordinate 48,330,431, forward strand.
TCATCAGTTTTTTGCAAATTCAACATATTTTATTTCAACCTCATCCTGGTTTTTACAAGTTTTGACTGAATAAAGAATCACCCTGAGGTGACTACTTATGCTTTGTTAATAGCCATGTTGAATGGTTAATACATGTACACAATGAAGTTACTTTCCATTGCCCAGCTTCTAGCAGAAGGACAGGTGCTTCCAATTCTTCTCCTCTTTGGTGTCTCCCTGACATTCCCTGAAATGCTCAAGAAATTCCATGTCCAAATGAAAGTGCCAAGTGAGGAAAAAGAAGGTAGGAAATAACCCAAAGAGAAAATGGGACAATAATAATACAAGAAATGAAGGCATCTGATCAGTGTTTGGGCAGTGAGTCTGGGAGAGGTGTAACAGATTGATCTGGTTCTGCTCTGCAATACAGATTTCATGTACCCATTTGCCACCGCACAAAGCCTGTGTCTAGAAAGGGTCCTGGAGGCTTCTGTTCTGGCTTTTCTGTTTTGGTGTCCTTTCCACAGACACAAAGAAAGAAGGGGACAGAAAATATGAGTCCTGGGAATGCCTATTGTTTATGAAGTAAGGTTGGCACAGACCAGAACTATGAGAAAAACTGCAGAATGCAAGATGGGGTGAGAGCCAGGGAGCTTGTGTTCTGGGATAACACAGTGTCACCCTCTCCTCCCTCCCTAGCAGGACCACAAAAAACCCCCCCATCTGGCCCTGCCCAGGTACAGAACTTCTGGAAGGAACAAGCAGCCCTGGACCCTTATTGCCTTTACATACATGAAAAGTAAAACTAGAAATATTCTTTAAAATGTTGAGTGGAAGTGCAACATCAGCTTCTTATCCTCCTTTTGGCAGAGAAGTCCCATGAACAAGCCTCAGTTCTCTTCTGGGACAGGATACAGAGAGAGATATGCCCCTCTGGCATTTTTCTCAAATATCCAGGACGATATTTCAAGAACATAATTTTCTCCTCTCACCTTATTTTTTTTCACCTGTTTTCCAAATCTGGAACTCCAAATAAGCTTATTCCAAGGAAACAGAGTTCTGATTTTACTGACAGTTTTCTCTTACTCAATTTACCTGCTGCTGCTATCTCTGTTATTGGATCCATCCCTGTTTTTCAATCAAACACCCAAGCAGCCAGGCTCCCAAGAACACACCACTCCAGATTCACTTACTGTCATGACTTAATAAGCTCCAGCTCCAAAAGGTGTTTTTCTCATGAGATTTTTTGAATCAAATAAGTGTCTTCTTTCCTGCTAGTACTGGCGTGATTTGTAACTTCACCTGTCATAGTTCAGACTAAGGGGCATCTATCTCTCTGCACAAACAGAAACCTAGCAAAAAAAAACTCAGGTTCCAGCCCTCTGCTACCCATGCAGCTGCTAGGACCATCATCCAGCCAGGAATTAGCAGCAGACTGCACAAAACAGCAGGAAATAAAGTTATGCTGATCACAGCAAATTCCAATGCCAAGAAAAAATAATGAACAGGGCATACCCTCATCACTTCCCAGGTGAGTAGAGCTAACAGTCACTAAGATCTCACTGGAGGACATTACACCCTGTTTTGCCCCTTATTCCATGTGTTCTGCTCACTGTTCCTCCATTCCTTTTTTGGGACAGGGAGAGATAGGAGAGAACAAGACAGGTCTCATAGCCAATTGAGCCCTGTTATTTATGCCACAATGCCTATGAACTTGGCAATCTTTCTGCTGGTAAATAGACAAGTTGTTAAATTACTTTTTTCTTCCATAAAGGGCAGCCATAGGTGGACAAAGGTGAGTTAATTCTAATATTGGCAGCTGAGTTACACATGCTATGCACACACACGTGCGCAAAAATCCTCATTATTAAATCACAAAGCAATTAAAAAATTAAAAATTTCATAAGACCCCACATAAAAGAAATACAAGTGTTTAATGATGGATTATAAAGTGAAAGTGAGAAAAAAGTAAAAGCTCAGCTGTCTCAGGGGCTTCCCTTGCAGCCTGTGATACTGATTTCTGTCTTCACCCTCACACAAGCCGCAAGAGCTAATAAATTCCTGGCTCCCCTGCCTGGGAGCCAAGGCCGATTAATATCTGCCTACCTTGTTACCTAATTCATTATGGAATAGCAGTTAATTTGATTTGATATTATTTTAATAAAATTCTGTAATATATTAGATTGTTTCAGGCTATCAAAATAATTTTCCAATTATTACGGTTACTCAAGCAAGTCTTTTTTTCCCTTCATGAGCGGCAGTTGGTCTGACTCAGAATACATTAGCTCCTACAGCTTCATCCTGGCCAGAGGAATACGAAGTATATGCATGATTACACCAGAAATATTATTGCCAGTAATGTGAGCCTGCAGATCAAGGCACAGAGTCCAGATTGATGTGCAATTACAGGCCCCCATGATGTCATGACATTGCTGATTGCTCTTCATCTACAAATGAGTTAATGCATTAATATACATATACACAGTTACACATATGTGCAAGCATGCATGCATGCAGGTCTCTGCTATTTTCTGTATCCTGACAGTAGTGTTTGAGGGGCAGCAGCACAGGAAGGCAATGGGGGATAGATGCTGCATCTCACAGGAAACTGTATTCCCTGCTCCTGGCATGGGCAGTGCCAGTCTGACCAGCAGGAGAGGGTGGATGACTTTTACAAACTGTGGGCACTGCTATTGCTTTTGACCACATCAACAGATACCAACATAGGTATTATATTCCTACTGAGGAAACAAACATCAGGCTGCTCTTTTCTCTTGGTTATAGTAAATGCCTAAGAGACAGAGAAAAGAAAGGATATGGGTGGAACTTGATTGAAATAGGAAAAGGCAGCCTAGACAAAAGAGCAGGTGCAAACACAGCCATTCCATTTGCAGATGTGCTGAATGTCATAACATTCCTGCCTGGGTACGTGAGAGTGTCTTCATCATATGTCTGTGGGGTTGAGAGGGTGGCATACCAAAGACCTTCATGGCTTGATCCTAGTCCCCCAGACTGTGTCATCATCTTCATTAGGGGCAGAACTGAGTCTGCATCACTAAATTTACAGAGTACAACCAACAGCAATAGAACTGATCAGCTGCTGTGTCTCACCGTTTCTACAGTACATGCTCAAGGGGTTTCTGTTCACATGAACATACAAAATATCTGTACTTCCATGCTGTGAGCAATAAAGTCCTCAATTCTAAATGGTGGAAGATGTTGCTTGTTTCTCAAAAGTAAGAACTGATGAGACCAGTAGCCTCTTTTTGAGATCACCGTTCCATGAACACCCTGACACAATCCCTGCACTCCTGAAGCAATCTCTCACACTGCTGGGGCTCATTCTGTATCAAGTTCATGAAGAAAGTTCATGAAGGATTGCTATCTTGCCATTCTCTTCTACCATTTCCTTGCCTGGACTGAAAAGAGGAGTGCAAGCAACTCGAGTTTAAGCTGACAATCATTTTTAAGTGATGGTTTCCTGCCTTATACAGTACATCACAATTTCTTTTTCATATTCTGCTTCCAAAAGTGGTTATTCCCATTCCATTCAGTGCTCTTAGAAGAGTGGTGGCTGACCCATGGGATGTATGTCAAATATGATTTACAACCTTTTTCATGCTTCAGCAGAACTGAGCAGAAGCATAATGGATCAGAACACACCACACATATGTGAGGAAATACAACTTCTTTTTGTTTCTTTATTTGTAAATTGCCTTATTATTTCCATTGCTTAGCTATCATTAAGAGCATGAAACAGCCTTGTTAATCACAGGATGTTGCAATAGCACTTATTGTGCAAAGAGTTTATTATTGCAAATAAACTATATGCAACCTCCAAGTGAAAGCACTATCATATCAAAGGTAGAGATGAGTGCATTTTTTTCCTTCTGCACATTATTTTTTATTAATTTATGTTTGTATAATTTATTTGGGTGGATTTAAATTACTGGGACTAAAATGATATTTTCTACTAAAATTATATTAGTGAAAGATGAGAGGATGGTGCAGATGCCTAAGATGAGGCTCTTTGTCCCTCTAATTCTGGACAGCAAAAATGTTTCTAAATTTTCCTTTTAAAATAATTGCATTTTTCTACAAGCTATATTTTTGCTAACCTTACAGGATATATTATATTATCTTGTCACAAAATTCAAGTACACAAAAGAATCTGGAAGCATTCATGGCTTTAAATACATTTATTTCCAAAAGGAAGCTTCTCATGCAGCACTCAATGACTAGAAAACTTGGCTTAAAGTCTATCTTTCACCAATTTTTTTTTGAATATGCAAGCTGTTTTATATGAGTAATAATTTTTTTAATATTAATATGTTTAAAATATATCCATCACATTTCAAAAACAGGCAAAAAGACTTACAAAGACTCCTGACATTATCTTTCAAAAAAATCCCAATGTCATTAATCATAACTAAAGTTTTTCAGTCACTCAGTATTAGTGATGCTGAAGTGAATTAACTAAAAGGCTTTCATGCTTCTTGATCTTATATCCCATGCCTGAAACCCTCATTCATTCAAATCTTTCTTAGTCACGTAAGTTGTCCTATTGAAGTCAATGTATCTCAGTGTGTAAGTGGGGTTTGAAGAGAGGGCTTTGGTGTATGAAAGTGGGAAACAGAGTTGGTTCTCATGATTCTTGCATAGAAACTGGTAGGTTTACATTCTTTTCAACATCTCTAATGCATAATCATCTAAAATGATTTTAGATCCTAGAAATTGCTACAAGATGGTTATAAATTCTTTGTGTGGACAACTTTTCCATTTGGTGGTAAAACTGGAAGGCCTTATCACTCTTTTATAACTTTCTATATAATTTTTATGAAGGCAAACATAAGGCATCAAAGACTGCAGGCTAAAACTCCTCTGTGATCCAAACCAAGTGGCAAAATTAAGTCCTGAAAAAGTTAAGAAACACATCTGGTTTATGGTCTGCTTAGGCGACTTGGCCTGAGAACATAGCACAGGAGTAGATTGATGCAGAATAAGGCTCAAATTTAATAATCAAGCTTGGTTACTGAATACAGCTATAAAGATGGATAAAATGAAAAGTTTGTATTACATGTCTCCACTCATCACGTAACAAAAGGACATGAAATAAGGGGACATATTGAGATGAAAAGAATGGTCTGTGCTGAAAAGGCATCAGATGTAAACAATATGGGATAAGACTTTAATACAACAATAACCAAGGAAGAATGTGGTGTCCATTGCTGGGTAATGGGAAAGGAACCTTGGGTCCAAGCAGCTGTCACTCTGTACATGTGCTTCTTTTTATGCAAGTGACAGAAGATCACAAAATTCTTTGTTACTTGGCTTCCAGGAAAGGGCTCTGCCAGCATATTACCATTGTAGAACCTCTGTTCTCCACCCTTCTTCCTCAATCCACCCCTCTTCCCTCTGGGTAGTCATCTTCTTGGCTGGCCAGCAGAGTTGGTTTGTTAATTCTCTATTCTTCTTGTCCTTCTCTGATCAGAAGTCCTGTAATACAGTCCATCTTAAATGACATACAGTAGAAGGGAAAATTTAATTTAAAAATTTCAAACTGTGCTACTTCAATAATTATTATTATATACATTGTTTGGCTATTGCATCTTCTGTGAGTCACAGGACTGAAAATCCAAGAAGGATCAACAACCCTGGAATGCTCAAAGGTTCTTCCTTTGAAGGAAGCTTGAATTACGGGAGCTGGGATATGGAGATTCCCTGATAGGGGGGAAAATCCTGAAAGTGATATAGCCCTGGGAAAATGTTCTCACAATAACTGATGACAACCCCAGCAGAGAAGATTTGATGTGATTTTATTCCATGGTTGGGCTCTCTGAATTGTCCTGTGCAAAAGTGTGGCCACACTGAAGATTTATCTTTCTAGGTATCCATCTCAGGTGTGTGCATGGCCACCCACCTCAGTGCCTGGGTGTCCTGTTTTGACATGCTAACCTGCCAGCATCCCTTCAGAACTGCCTGTCCCAGCTGGCCAGACTCATGAAAGGTCTGTGGGCATCCTGACCTTCCAAGCATCTTTTCCTATGAACTACTAGGTAATATAACAAAGGAATATTCCCTTATTAATGTGCTCCTTTCCCTCCAGCTGCTGCTGTACTTGGTGGAACATAAGCACTCAACAGACCAGGCTGCTCAGACCTAAGTCCTCTTTATCATATGAAATGACTTGGGAAAATGTTTTAGATATTGTTGCACAGTATTCCTGCTAAGTGCCATGGTATTTTCTGTGATTTTTGGGTTTTGGTTAGTTTTTTTGTTTTGTTTTGTTTTTCTTAGGAGCATATCACAGTATTTTCTGTCAGTAACTTTCTTATTATATTTCAAGAGTACATAGACTCTGTTTCTCTGTTTCTCTTTTGTTGTTTTTTTTAAGACTTCAAATAGATACCTATGCACAAGAGGAACAAAACTCTGATGAGGTCAGTCTGATGGAGAAAGCCTCATGCAGTATAGTGATTAAATTTTCTATAGAATAACAAATATAATCAGCATCCTGATTAAAAAAATGGTCAGCCAAAGGACAGTTCAGAACATATCCACAAGGAAGGAAGTGCAGAATATATGTTAATTTGTTCACAAATGTTTTCTGTCTTCTGAGAAACAGAAGTATTCTCCATGTTCAGGGGCCTCTACAGCTAACACAAGGAAAGTTATATGAAAACAAATGGTGCATGTTGGTTTCCATGTACTGAGGCATAAATTATAGTTAATGGTTGAATGTGCAAGATAAAAAAAAAAAAAAAACAAAAAACAAACAAACAAAAAAAAACTCTTATAAAAAGAGAATCAGATTTTCTCTCAAGTTAAATTTTGAATTCGTAAATATAGATTCTTAAGGAAATATCAATGGCTGAGGCTTCAGGTTTTAGAACATATACATTAGAATAAAATGTATACACAACTGATTTCAGATAAAACTGTAACAGAATCTCTTTTTGTGATTCAGAGAGAAAAAATGAATGAGGGTTAGCAGCACTGTCAAAGATTTCAAGAAAAGAAACAGAATGCATGCTCTGCCTTAGTCTTCCTGTGTAACTTGTGATGAGTCATTGAATGTTCAAGTTTCCCAGCTGTAACACAGGGGCAATACCATTGCCATTTTCACATGGGTGGTTAGAGGATGGACAGGTTGAGATAATGACCTGCTCCTGAAAGGGGCCTGCAGAACCAGTCATACCTTCAGCAGTTTGTCCTCCTACTCAGCAGAAAAGAAGAAACAATGATCCTGGAGACGAGTGGTTGCACAAGAGACACAGAAGCAAGGTAATTAAAACTCATTGGGTAGAACAGTGATGAGTAATTGCATTCTCCTTACTTAAAAAATAACTCCCTGAAGCTTCAATTGGATCTAGGATTTTTTCCTTTCATTAGAGGACAGCAGGTGTTGTGCTATATCACTGTGCATTGTTAATGAGTTGCCCTTAAACAATGGATTGGCAAAGTGATTCCCTTTAGTACATGAAACACTTTCTGGGTCTCTGAGGTGATAGAATATATAGTTTGAAAATCAGCCATACCTGAAAAGGTCTGATTTTGAAGGTTTCCATGGAAGTGAGCAGCAGGACCTGGTTTCTTGTGGCAGGTCTCAAGCCCAGCAGTGCCACCACACTCATCACCTCCCAGTCACTGCCCTGATTATTTTCTTGGTGAAACAGACAATCACACAGGTTTGTTAGCACCCAAATCTGTGAGTTTGGCTCAGGTAGAGCAGCTGCTTTTGCCTTCAGATCAGTAAGGTCTTTTTCACAGTTTTTTTTTAACCAACACTGTCCTATAAGGGGTAAGCTCTTGATAGGGCCAATAGTAAATCATCTGGAGAGAAATCAGGAAAAAATGCTTAAATCCATTTCAGCCATTTGTAAAGGGTGAGCATTTTCAGTACCCTCACAAACTCTGGTTCTCTCTTAGAAATCTCCAGGTATATGGGGAATGCTTTAATAAGCAGTTACTGGTTATATAATAGTGTGGCCAGCAGGAGCAGGGAGGTCATTCTTCCCCTGTACTTGGCATTGGTGAGGCCACACCTTGAGTGCTGTGTCCAGTTCTGTCCCCTCAGTTTAGGGACAGTTTAGGGAGGACCTTGAGACACTTGAGTGCATCCAGAGGAGGCAACAAGGCTGGAGAGGGGCTGGGAACACAAACCCTGTGAGGAATGGCTGAGGGAGCTGGGGCTGTTTAGCTGGAGAAAAGGAGACTCAGGGGTGACCTTATCACTCTCTACAACTCCCTGAAAGGTGGCTGTAGCCAGGTGGGGTTGGTCTCTTTCTCCAAGCAGCAACTGAGAGAAGGAGAGGACACAGTCTCAAGCTGCACCAAGGGAAATATAGGTTGGATATTAGGAAAAAGTTTTTTATGGAAAGAGTAATCAAATACTGGAATGGTCTGCTGGGAGATGTGGTGGAGTCACCATCCCTGGATGTGTTTAGAAAAAGATTGGATGTGGCACTTGGTGCCATGGTTTAGTTGAGGTGTTAGGGCATGGGTTGGATTTGATGATCTTGAAGGTCTCTTCCAATCTAGTGATTCTGTGATTGTGTGATTCTGTGATTATTCTGAACTTATTCCAGAGGTTATGCTGTATCTCAACACACAGATCTATGAATTAAATACTCTTCTTATCTTTAGGGCCCAAACTGACATGAAGCAAATTCTCATCTTATTGAATAGGAGGAACTGAGCAAAAAGAACAGGACTGCCAACCAAACAAGGAGCTCTTTCAACTGCTACCATCAAATAGTTAGGTGGGAAGAGAACACTGTGGAAAATATTTTTAAAATTGTTTCTTCTTAGAAATAAATGAAAGTTACGATTTCCCTTCATAGAATAAATAAGTCTTCTTGCTCTTCTGGGTTTGTTTTTTTTTCAGAAGATTCTGCTTTGGAGAAACCTTGCTGCATGTCATAATTTCAATTTCCTTTAAATACTTTTCCCATTTAAAAAATGATCATATAAACATGTAAAGTCACTTCACCCCTCTGTTGAGGTTATGGTGATTTGCATAGTAGTTCTGGCTGTTAAAAGAGGATGGACTGAAAACAGGTTCTTCATTTTTACATTAAACATGAATCATAAATTAGGAAAATCAGAGCATAAAGAAAAAAGGAAAAAGTCCTGGAACACCTGTAGTCTTCAAAAATTAGATTTCTTATCAGTGTATTTTAGTCTCTAGTTTCTAAACTCACTTGCCAGCATAACATCTAAATGTTACATGAAAACTAATCTATCTTGTATTGCTTTCTCAAGCTTTGGCCATTCTGGGAGAAAGGGAGTTGACATATATCTGTATGTAAAGAAACAAGTCCCAGAAAATCTATGCAGGTAAAAGAGGAGATATCAGAATTTGTGATGATTCCTCATTCCCAAGAGTTTATACTGCAGACTTGGAGTGAAACCCTCACAACCCATAAAAAGTCATTAACTTCCACATAATCTTATATACTCACATGACTTCAGCTAGTCATAAACCAGCAGAGAGTTCTAGAAGAGAATAAGCATTAAATAAGGCAGGGTGGCACCTCCACTTAAATTTCCCATATGATTTGCTTTTTTAAGGAGGTCAAGAGAATGATAATTGGACTCGAGAATGAATAACAAAAACACAAGGGTATTTTGAGATTTGAGTTTTAAACACCAGAATGTCAGATTGTGAGCTTAGTTATAGCAGAGCATATCTGAAGTAAATCCATTGACATAAAATGAAAACTGGAGTCACTGAAGTCAGTTACTCTGGATTTTGAATGCCATGACTGAGATTAGAATTTGGCCCATGCTGTTTAAATAAGATCAATATATATGAATGAAAACAGAAGTCAAGACAGCAGAATGCAGAGAAACTGAGGTGATAAATAGAATGGAAGAGTTTACAGATGAGAGAATTACTTAGTCTTAAAAGAATAATAGGTTATTAAGAGGTGACAGGACTTAGGTACTTAAACTAGCTGAAGATTATTATAAAATTAAGCTTGATGATCTATTTGAGTTTGTTGAAGATACCAGAACTTGAGGATTTAGTTTTAAGTAAAGTGGGAATATATATTAGAAGAATTTAAGGAAGTACTATTTTACAGACTGATAAAAAGATGGAAGGTACTTCATATTCAAACGTTAGAGACATGCTGCATTAATATTTAAGCACATGCAGTAAGACTATCTCCAACCTAATGCAGTTAAGTGGTATCAGTCAGTTTTCTACTTGCAAATAACCAATCATTTTTACAGAGAGCTAATTTCCACTGATTATTTCTTCACCCAAATAGATAGATAGATCAAATCAAAGATACAGAGCTTACAGCTGCTCAGGTTTTTGGAGCTATGTCAGTTTTCACAGGGTGCAGACCTAGTCCTGTGTTTTTCTTTCACTAGCAGGACTGGCAGACTCTCCCCAGCCCCAGGAGCTTGGTTGCATGCACTGTCAGGGTGGCATGAGGAAGCTTACACTTCTGCTGTCCACACATAACCTGTTTGGTGGGTAATTAAAGGATTTTAAACTCCAACACAGTCAATCTGGCTCCTTTCAACAATTCAAACTGACAGAAGCAGAGGATAAAAAAGAAAGAGCACATTTAATTCTTGTTGAAGCAGAAAAAAATAATTATGTGGAAAAGATAAAGAAGACCTGTGAACAGTGTATCAATTGTTGGTTTTTTTTTTTTGTATCTCTGAATCACTACTGAAGAAAACAAAGCTCAGCCTAATGCCCTACCTCCAGATATCTCCATATATAATCTTCTGCCTTCCCCAATTTGTGCAGCTATGCTATAACTCTGCTTAAGTACTTTTTTCATGAGGGTAAATGGCAAGTGAGTCTTATCAGTGTTGTGCATGCCTGCAAGTCAAAAGGTAGACCTGGAAAAGACAAAATGAGGAAATAACCCAATAGTTTACTTCCATAGTCCCACTTGACTTTTGGTCCTGGTCCCTTACTTTCCCAACTCTACAATCCTTACAAATGGGATTAATCAAGAGAAAGTTTCAAGTCACTTTAATGAATGGAAATAGGAGAGAGTGTTAATATTTTATCACTTTCTCTCATATCAGATTATAATATAAGACTCCCAGGAAATATTATGTGAGGCATATGTGAAATCTCAACCCAGTTCAGTTCCTTAAGGATCACCTTTTAACACAGACTGCAAGGCTCCAGAGTTGTTATGATAATATGCCTTACACAACATGTAAAAATCTTGTCAAGAGGGTTCCTAAAGGGTTGCTTTTTGGTAAGGAAACATGCAATTCAGATGGAAGGTTTGAGGCTGAATTTCCCCAGGACAAAATGCTCTAGACTCTGTTGCTCACCAGCAATTACTCTAACTCCTTTAAGCTATCACCACTCCCAGATCAGTTTGGAAAATTGCAGCAAACCTGCCATTGACAGAGAAGGGAAGGGCAGGAAGGAGCACTGCTACATGAATCCAAGCTTCATGGAGGGGCAACCTGCAAGGTGAGCAGAAACACTGAGGAGATAGATGGGATTTCAAATTATCTGCCATTATTTTCTCCTTTGTGAGTATACATTACTGACTATTTTCTTTTGCCCCATTGGATATTGGCTCCATCCTATTTCATTTAAGCAATTAACTGATTGTCAGAAGCAGTGTCACTCTAGATTTCTCACATAACTGATGAAAAAAGCTGACTCTCTTCATAGGGAAATTCAACTTTTGTTCATCTGGGAGGTAAACTGCACTTGTCTTTTACTCTTGCACTTGTCTGTCCCCTGAGCACACAGGAATACTGCATTAGCTGTGCTTCTAAATCAAATATCTGTTACATTTCTAGTTAGACCCTTGGTGTGTGATTGCTGAGTCTAGTCCTGAGGCACCTGGGTCTTTTCAAAAGCTGTATAGTGCAGGTTTGTGAACTTGACTGCTGGAACTTGACACCAAGAGCTGTGTGAAAAATACCTTGCTAAGTACTTTTGTGAGTCTTTCCCAGGTCATAGAAGTTATTAGTTGAATTCATTCCACTCATAACTTAGGTGATTATGCTAGCCACTGTAACACCTTTCTCTTTTTTAAAGTTTTCTTTCCTTGAAAAATGAAGACTGATGGGGTTATGTGGGAAGGCTGGCTTGCTGTCCCCACCCCTGAATGTTTTTTTCCCCTGAATAAATCCATTGACCAATTTCAATCACATGCAAAATCATAAAACAGTAAAGTTTCCAAATTTCAAAGCTTATTAAAATCAGTAGGTAAATTAAAATGATGCTTCCAGTGAAGAGAAAAAGAAAAAAATAGTTCCTTGGCAAATCTGTTTGACAATGGCCAACAGGATAATCAATGACAGAGAGTGATGATTTTGCTCAAGAGGTGTAAAAAAAGCAAGGGTTGTAGGAGAACCTTCTGCTATCTGCCAAGGAAGGGGAAGTTTGCAGGACAAAGGATTTTTATTCTCCTATATATTGAAATACGGACTGAATTTGTTCCATTACTTTTGGAAGAACTTTTTTTTTCCCACTCGAATCTAGTAGGTAAATATAGGAGAAAATGGTAATTACCTGAATAAAAATAATTATCTTTTTTTAAATTTTGCTTACTTGAGATTATTTTTGGATTTACACTTAATTACAGGGCAGCAAATACATATTTCTTTTTGCACAGCTCCACTTCTGTATACACAAGTTAAAAATGGAAAAATCTATTTCTTTGTAGACTACAGTTGGAAAGACAGCAAAAACAGTTTAAGGGGCATACTTAATAGATCAAAAATGTTATTACCTCTTGAGGCAAAATGCAGAACTAGTACAAACTCATTTGGCCAATTCACACTTGTTTGATATATTTCAAAAGCATGATTTTATGCTGGATCAGCTATCATCTCTCTTCCTGCAGCCGTCATCAGGCCAGGATAAACACTGCAGTGTATACTCTGATTAATTTGACATAAATACTGTCAAATCCTCATACCTGAGCCAGGTCGTGTTTTGTACAGAGGGTGATTCAGGTGTGCACATATCTGGTTTTGAGCACAGAAACTGGGTTTAAACTAGGTCTTCCCTCCCAGTGTAAGTAAGAAACGGTAGCCAAGTATAAATTGCTGGTTATAGTTCCCCTCTGATGATGGCCAGCTTTCCAAATTCAGTCCAAGTACATGAGCTTTTAGCAATATATCCATAGGATTCTCACTTTCCATTGCCCTATCCCAAATATTGCACTGAGCCTGCTTTACTCCCAGATGATTATACATAATGGGCAATGTCTGGATGGAAGTGTGCTGCAGGGATTGTGAGCAAATGAGCTGTCTCAAACTTACAATGTGGGACTGCTCTACCGTTAACAGAATCTTCTGACATTATTTCAAGCAGTGAGATTATTAAGTGTCATACGGCTAAATAGGATGGGTCATTCAATGGAAATATCAGCAAACTCAGTCATATAAAAACCTAGTACCAAATGCTCTGTGTGAAATTAGCCCAATCCCCCATAAATCTGTAGAAGATTTCATTGTATATGCATATGCATATGTACATGTATATGTATATGTATATGTATATGTATATGTATATGTATATGTATATGTATATATAAACATTTTATGTGTGGCATGGTAAAACTATGCCAACTCTGTGCATAACTGCCTTTTCCTGCAGTGGAAAAGTCTCCATGCTTGGTCACTTGTCTCAGTTCAAGAGACAAGAAGGCTTTTTAATAAGGCAAATAAAAAGGGGACTGGATAGTTTAAAGGATAAATGGTTACTATACAACTGGCAAGACATAGATTTTAACAATATTCATATAACAATATTCATATCATACAGCTGATCATGAAGATTAGCCCACCAATTTATGCCAAATCAAAAGGCCTCCCTCTCCCTCTCTCTCTCTCTCTCTCTCTCTATATATATATATATAAAAATGTGTAAAGTAAATAATTTTACGAAAGGCAGGAGATACCATAATCCTAAAATTTCAAAGAGGCAGCTCCAGATCTTGGTAAAACCTGATCTGTTTACAACATAAGCATTGTGCTCGAGGAGATGGAAACAAAATATACTCCAAGATAATATTCCCTGGAATATCTACCTACCCCATCTGGAGTACTGCATCCATCTAGGGGGTCCCCAGCATAGAAAACACACTGGCCTGTTGGAGAGAGTCCACCAACATGATTAGAGAGCTAAAGCACCTCTTCTACAAGAAAAGGTTGGGAGAATTGGCATTGTTGAGGCCTGGAAAAAAGAAGGCTTTGGTGGGGGGCTAATGATAGGCTTCTAGTGCTTGAACAGAACCTAAAATAAAGATGGAAAAAAAGTCTTTACAAGGGAATATAGTGACAGAATGAGGGGAAATTACTTCAAATTGAAAGAATATGTTTACTTAAGATATTAAGGAGAAATTCTTTACTGTGAGGGTGGTGAGGCACTGGCACAGGCTGCCCAGGGAAGCTGTGGATGCTCCATCCCTGGCAGTGCTCAAGGCCAGGCTGGATGGGGCTCTGACCAACCTGGTCTAGTGAAAAATGTTCTAGCCCATGGCATGGGGGTTGGAATTAAATTATATTTAAGGCCCTTTCAAACCAAAACTATTCTATGAGTCTAATACTCTGTCATTAATGCAACCCAGCTGGAACACATTGGATAACAAACACCAACTAAAGTGTGTTTGTTAAAGTCTTCATCTCAACAAGAGTCATCTCTCACTCTGTTCACTCAGTGAAAGACCAAGAAAAGAAGAGAAGACCAAGACAAAGGGAAAAACTATATTGTGGGCAAAATACTGGATTATAACTCAGAGATAATCAAATTACTCCTGGCCCTATCACCACCCTGCTGTGTGAATCTGTTTTTTCAAATTTGGCTTCCTGTGCCATACCCATCTTTTCCCATTTGTTTGTAGTTTCTAGTGCAATGTAGCCTACACATGTAGCTAAAATCAATAACAACAGTGGCATAGGATAGTGTAAAATCAGAATTGTGTGCAGGAGGAAAGAAAATGTGATGCTATAGTCTGCTCTATGAAGAGACAGTGTTCCATGAAATTAAGCTCATTAGGTATTTGGAAGGCTGGAAACAAGATAATGCTAATGTCAAAAAATTATGATGCAAATAGTTTGATAAGATTATTTTTATTTGAAGCAAAATGGTTAATTCCTTTTGCCCAGCCCATCTGTAAACAACTGTTGATGTGAGATGAGCAGGGGAATTGAAGCATTGAGTCTTTTAACTCATTCAGGAGGTTCTACCATTCAAAGGATATAACAGAGCTGGATCTTATTTGCCAGTATTGCTTTGGAAACTGAGATGAAAGAAAGGATGCCTTTGTGATGAAGGGAAAGAATTATTCCTACAATTCAGGCAGTTCAGTTCCAGCCTAGTTCACCAATTCCCATCTGACCTTGTGCACATTTAAGCTCAGCCTCTCAGTGTGGGAGCCAAAGTTCCCCTGTGGAAGGTGCTGAGGACAGAGGTGTATTACAGGTCCAGAGAGGGCTTGACTCATGCAGAGAGACTTGACTTTAAACATCATGATCTGAATGACCCGAGAGTTTTCAAACAGCATCAAATCTCAGCACAGAAACTGAAAGGATGTACCAAGGAAAGATCCCTTCAATAGTTGCTTTTTCCCTGTGCTTTGCTATGCTTTCATTACTGCCCCTGCCAGAGACAGGATACTTGAAAGGTTGTTCTTCTGCTGAGGAATGGTTGCTCTTCTGTTACAGCTGTGTTTTGATATAGATGATTCAGTGCAGGTCTCAGATTCAGATCTCTGCAGGTCTCGGTTTTTCCCATCCACCTTTTTTGTCTGTCTTCTCTAATTTGGCTATAAGTTTGAATCCCAGCCCCACTGATTTATGGGAGTTTTGCCATTAGTTTCACTGAGCAAAGATTTGCTCTTACATTCTTTGAGCCCAGGACTGTCTTTTATTATGTATGTGCCATGTCTAGCTCGCTGGGGTGCTGAAGTCAGTTGGGACTGCCAGATGCTACTGTAATGTGAATAAATGTTAGTATACATGGAGGAAGGAGAGAGATTGTGTAGGTTTTCTTTCAACTGTTATATAAAAATCCTCTCAAACTTAAAGGACTGCAAGATATTACATTAAAACCATATTTTTTATTTTTTTTTTTTTTGCAGGATCTCCAGCATTTTTCATGTGCAGACTGATGGCTAACAGCTCTTCATGGTATTTACAGGAAAAATGCATAGTGCTAAATAATCGCCACATGCCGTGGGAGTAACTTCTGTTTTTAATAAAACCAATCTGGTCTGGATCAATGATAAGGGGGCATAATTTCTTCAAATGGGAAGCCAGCTCTTTGAAAGGAATCTTACAGTCTACATTAATCTCAGATCAGGGTCTGCAGGGTAAGCAGAAATCAGGGTCTGACTGTTTTTATGAAAAAAGAGTATTGTCCCTGTCTGACGAGAAATTCTGGCAAAGAGATTTTACTGGGAGGAAGAAGCTTTGGTGCACAGGATAAAGTGGTCTGGAGCACGTGGGGCTAATTGCTGCTCTCTGTTTCTTTAGGTGTACAGGCACTCATTCAAGAATGCACTTACTGGACAGTAAGCTCTTGCATTAGTGCCCCCTTTTTTCAGGGACTGAATCCTCCTTGTTTCAAGGCAGGGTCTAATAACTGAATTGCTGCCCACACCATGATTGCCTTTAGCACTGTCAACCATATATCATACATTATCACCTCTGCTCCCTGCTGGCATGTGTGTGGGTGGCCCAATGCAGTTGACTCAAGCATCACTGATGTCCAGGGTGGTTTGCTTGCACACAGTGGTCCATCATACTTCAAGGAGCAAGTAGCAGGAGTGATGTCTTTCTGTCTTCTTCCCTCTGCTCCATCTCTATCTTGCTGCTGGATCAGTTCTTACAGTCTCTCCTCTACTGTTGCTGCAGCACAGTGCTGGTATTCTCCACCCTGCATTTCTCACCACAATACAATCAATCTAATCTTACTGTCCATTGTTTCTATAATTAATGCATTGGCACATGACAAATTGCTAAACAGGGGAAAAAACAGTGACTTGTCTTTGGATGGTATGGATCCCAAACAGAAACTGCAGGAAGGAGAAGAAAAAGGCAGCAGGTAGCCAAGCAAACCAATTGTTGTCACTGGACTCAAGGATGACATTCCAAGAGCAGACCATTTTTAGCAGCTATCCAGCCAGGCAAATACATTTGCTGCAAACAAAGTGGTTTGCTACTCACTTTTCCAAATATAATAGGTGAACCAAATCCCATGGATTTTCCACAGTCTTATTATGAGCAATAAGAATAAAGGTACACATAGTGCCTTCATCCCACTGATTTAATGTGGGATTTCATTTATAAGCTTTAAGCATTCTTCTCTTAGAACTGAAGAAGAGTACACAAGTGATTTGCACAAGGTCATAATGTAAATCATAAATTAACCGAAGGTTTCCAGATTTCATCTTTGTATTCATATCAATAGATTTCAGTTGCATTTCTGGTAGGAGACAAGACAGGACAGGCACCTTCTTACTAGCTGATTTCATTTTGTGCAAAATGGAAGTGTACAGACAGTTAGAATACAAAACCACCCAATTTTGCTTTAATCACAGGACTGCTTTTGGCCAGGGTTTGGGTTTTTTTTCACCTCTAAATGCATGTGCTGTGAATACTTCCTTAGTTGTGCATTATTACATGTTTCAAGCAGTAAACTCTCTAAAGTGATATAAGATTTTTTCATTTTCTGTTATGGATGTGACCACCAGGAAGACAAAAAAATTTCCACGGTGTTGGAAAAGCAGGTAAACAAGTCATACAGCCAACCAAAATAATTACTTTTTGGCAAAGTGCTTAGTGGAAAATTTCCCATTGTCATTGTACAAACAATGCACGTTCTCCCATGAAACAGTGTCAGAGTGTTTCTCATAAACATATGCACCATTTCCTCTTCAGAAAGGTCAAGTAAAATAGCATCTATCAAGAGGAGCATTTAGAAGCAACCCACCTGTTATTGCCAGCCAACAGTTACTCAGAGAAATGATGCTAGTGTATCTTGGGGAAAGACAACTGGGTCTCTGTCTGCAGAGATTTTTATGGTGTAAAAGAAGAACACACTGGTTGAAATTCACAATCCATTGCTTTAAACCAGCTTTGTGAGGCACAATAAAGTCACTAAAGATAAATCATTGAGGTTTGTATTAGATGCTTCAATGGAAGTATTGAAAAGAGATGTGCTAGTGTATCAATGGAAGCCTTTTGAGCCTTTCTATGAGATCCTTCCATTTAGGGGGATTCACTTTTGAAACAGAAATTATTGCAATCAGCAGATATCTTCTAAAAAACGACGGTGCAGCTCAGCCAAAGGTTATGTGTTAGAAGCATAAATGGCTGGATGAAATTCTTCAGTCCATTTTATATAGGATAATAGACACTATTGTCATAATGATCCCTCAGACTTTATTAACCACAAATCTATACCACACCTTACAGCACGTGATCTGTGCATCTCTGGTCATCCATAAATTATATCTACAGAAATAGGAAAGATGATGGCAAAAATTGAGCTCATTTTCACTCTGCAGCATATCACCATTGGGCAATTTCTTAAGGAAAGAAGAATCTATTTATGGATCTACCAACAACAGAAGATTAGCTACTGAGAACCTGAAAATAATAATTCCCAGATAAACAAAACTTTGGTCTTTCAATTGGTTGTGATCTTAGCATTTAAATATTTTTTTAAAAAAAAGCACAAGGCAAAAAAAAAAAAAAAATTACAAAAGCATCTTCCAGGAAAATGAGTCCCTGGGATTTGATTCCAATTTTCAGTCTCCCTATTCTGAACCACCAGTGTGAGAATCCCAAGTATGTATATGTATATGTATATGTATATGTATATGTATATGTATATGTATATGTATATGTATATGTATATGTATATGTATATGTATATGATGTACATGCATACATATGTATATAGATCCTTTGAAGAAGGTACCCTTTAGAAATCTGCAGTCAAAGACACCAGTGGTTCAGAGGAGAACTATGTCAGGGTAGATACTGAAGGAACAGCACTGGAAGGTTTCTGAGTGACAATAATGCATATGACAAATGGAAAGGGCCATTGAAATCTGAAGTCTTACAGAAGAGAAGTTTAATATGCAGGTCATCAGGGAGAGGAGGAAGAATTGGACAACTTGAAGGGCAAATCATGCTAGAATTCTGTGCAAGCCACTGAGCACAAATGACAAATACACCCAGAGACAATGCTCATGCGCACAAGTGCGCTGCATAATCCCAGACACTGTAAGAAACATGTAAACATTCCAGCTTGCATTTGCATACATTCTGAAAATGCTAGAGGACGTTTTTGCAAGCTATTATTTAATTTATTCACAAGGTCGATTTGGAAACAGTGTTCAAATGTTTTGGAAATACGTCAAGAACATCGTTTTATTTCATGGTATTGTGGTAGCATCTCATTATAGTAGTCTAATATGAATGCAGCACAATGAAAAAGCTATTGTGATTGTATTGTACTAGGCTAAATAGATAGAATGTTATTACAGTACTGTAAAAGGAAAGATTTATAGGTTAGCATTTGCATTTATGAGTAAGAACAGCACATGCAGCCATATACTTGGCTATTTGGACTACCAAGGAAACAAAACCTTTTGTTATATTCAGAGTTATCAGACATTTGAGCAGTGAATGACCCTGCTATTGCTGGAAAAAAGCAGCAGCAAGGGAGAATAGGTGTGTTGACTCTGCTTCTGGAACAGTTTCTGCTGCCATGCTCTCCAGAGGTTTGTTTTATCCCTTTTGAACATCAGGGTCCCAGACAGAATAGGATCCAATTGCACATCAAAGCAGCTTTTTTTTTTTTTTTTTTTTTCTTTTTTCCAGTCTGGACAACTAAGGACCACAATTTTAGTTTCTACAGAAATGCATCTATCAGGGACAAAATACTACCTTGTACAAGCTGAGGAATGTCTTTGCCTTCTCCAGGATATTTTCCAGTGCTATTGGAGGCAGAGGTGATGGAGGAGAGCTGAGGGGATTTCTCTTTTCCTTGCTAAAAACATTTTGCCAACTATGAGAGTATTTCAGTAGGGCATCCCTTCATCCCCTTC
The DNA here is from genome assembly GCF_029582105.1 of Oenanthe melanoleuca. Lineage (NCBI taxonomy): Eukaryota > Metazoa > Chordata > Aves > Passeriformes > Muscicapidae > Oenanthe > Oenanthe melanoleuca. Next base: position 48,350,485 of record NC_079339.1, read on the forward strand.
TCTCTCTTGCTGAGTTTTGATTGATGAGATCTACAAGTTTTCTATTTAAAGGAGAAAATCCCTGTTTGCTTTCAACTTAGGTGAATAAATATGATCTGGAGAGGAAAGAATCCTGAAAGCCAAGTCCTTGGTGTTGTAATCACCACAGTTGTGCTGACTAGAATGAAACTACACTGATTTGTATCAGCCAAGGCTCTGGCCTGATACCATGAACATATCTCTGTAAGCCACTAAACATCTCTCCATGCAGCCTTTAGAAAAAATAGATACTTTAGTGACAACTGCTTCCAACTGGAAATCTAATACAATAATGAGAAATCTTAAAAACAGGAAACAGCTCTCAGCTGTGGAATAAGGTCTTGATAGAAAGGCTTTGAAAATGAGTGGGCATGATATCATGGCTTCACCCATGTTTTGGATAATTCCTAAAAATGAATATTAAAAAGTGTCTGAAGGAACCTGGGTGCTTCATTCCTGGTAAATACTGCTGTAAAGTGAGATCCTAACTCCTTAGACCCTACTGAAAAATCACAAATAAGATCAAAATGTGGAAGACTTTCACATATAAGTGAATTATGGGTATAGATTTTTACTATGAAATTTCCAATTATTCTGGACAGATTCTGTGTGCTTTCAAGAATCACATCCTCCTGTTCACTTTGACAACACATGCATTGATTGATTGTCAGTCTGGAAGAATGGCTTTTCAGTCTTAATTTATGGGGTAGATATCTGTGTTTAACAAGGGACACCAGCTTGTGAAGTGCTGGATGTTTGCTGCCAGGTGCTGAATGTCTTCATTTTTGTTAAAAGTACTCCACATCCTACTAAAGCTGGTCAGCAAGGTAGGAAGACATGCTTGTTCAAAAAGAAAATCTGCCAAGGAATCCATGATGCAAAAATAAAATAATAATTTGATATATATGAAAAAAAAATAGAAGGTTTGGCCCTTTTTTTTTTCCCAGAAAAGAAAAAAGAAAAATAAGAACAGAGTCCAATCTATTGATTTAAGTAGAAATAATCATTGAATGCTATGGAAAGTATAATATATAGTAAATAAATGGATGGAAAAGTAGAGAGGCAGAGAGTCAATTATTGTTTAAAACAACATAAAAAGCTTTATATACCTGAGAAAGGCCTTGTCCCTTCTCCAAAAGTATATTTATATTCATATTCTGTATCCTGTGGGATTAGGAGTTCTCTGATTTTAGCAGAATTGTAATATGAATAAGCAAGTGAGTTATTGCAGGGGAAGAGTTCCTTCTAGAATTAGAAAATAATATTACTGATCTGCCTCTGTTTATAAGTAACCACTACTCAGAAATATAAATTATTCCAAGTAATATTTTAAGCAATTATTCTGAGATATTTAAGGGATATTTATTATTTAAAATTTTTTAAGACCAAGTCAGTCACGTCAAAAATATTAAAAGGAAGTATTAGGAGTTTTATCATAACAGAATCCATTTTTATAGATACACCCAAAACAAAATAAATTTTTGATTTTGATGCCCCTATATTATTATTGTTAATATTATTGTTGCTGACTACTGAATTACAGATTTTTCCAAGGTTGATGAAGTTTAAAGCAGTGAACTACTAGGTGTTAATTTTGCCAGAGAATTCCCATCCATTTGCTACCTGGGAACTACCAGAGTGGATTCTGCCCCAAGCCCAGCTGCTTTCAATTAAAACATGTTTGGAAAACATGTTGAGTTGTAGGGACCTCATGGCAGAAGTTGCCATACAAATCACTGTCAGTAGGTGCTTAGTCCCAGGAGAATAATCCGTGCTCTGGATTGCAAGTGAAAAGATGAAAAGATCCATAACATTACAAAAAAAAAAAAAAAAAAACAAACAAAAAAAAACCCTGCCACCATTCTTAGTGCAGAAAGCAGCAGAAAACTAGAAACTGCACTGGCTGTTGTTTGGTACCATCTAGTTGTCTGTGGCTCTTTCTCATCTTAAATTTTTTCTTGTTTTCTGGTTATTCTCATTGACAATTTTAGCTTTACAAATCACCAGCTAAGGTCAGATAGCTAATTTTTTACCTAGTAGGTGTGTGAACATAAGGTATTTATATGCAATCTTACTTTCAAAATGTAGAAATAAATCTACTGACTTATTTCTTAAAAAATAGGATACATGTTTAAAGTAAGATATCTTGTTAAATGTCTTGATGATTCAGTACTTTTATGTCAATGCAGAAAAAAAAATAACCAACTTCTCTGTTTCATACTATCATCTCCCAGATGAATTCAACTCCTAGAAACTTATTACAAGTGCCAAGATATTTTCTTTGATTCTTCTCAGTGGGCCACGTCTTCAAAGAGCAATCATGATACACATTTGCAAATAGAAATATTTGTTAAAGCCAATGTTCATCCCAAAGGGATCTCTCCTTGTGAGTGCACTGATGGATTTTTGCCTTTTACAGGAAGGTAAAATAGGAAGTAGTTTATTGTTCAATACCAGGCCTGTGACAGACTTCTAACTGGAGAATTGGAGACCATAAAACACCAAATGATTATATCTTTCAGTCCTGCTATCATGCCTGAAAGGAAATGATTTGATTCATTAAGCATTCTGCAGGTTAAAAACAAATTATCTCCATTTGTATTTATTTGCAAATCTAAAGAGCTATCGAGCTCACAAACCTCTTCTGGCCTATTAAAACCATCCAGCACCAATTTTAAGAGTGCTTGGGAGGCAGCTTGCAAACAAGTAGCACCCAAAACCATGGACAGACTTTCTGAGAGCTCCATCTACAACACATGGAGTTTATTTTGGGACACAAACAGGAACCAAGCCCTTCTGAAAATCTGTGCTTCATTAGGAATTCTGATTATTATTAAAAATCTGGCACTCATTGAAGGTGCTGAGTACTTGAAAACTCAGTGCTAGTTCTCTTGAATTTCCTGTTGGAGAGTTGCTAATGTGCCAGGCAAGGTTTTTGAGTTAGAAATATGTTTAAGCAAATTTTGTATCCAGGTACAAGATTAACTTCTTAAAATATATTTAAATCACTGCTATTGGAAAAATAGGGTGACATCATTGTGTGATGAGATCATTACATCTCAGTAGCTTCATAGAGCTACAGAAATAAAAATGAGAGCAATTTCTCATAAAGATTTGGAAATAAAATATTTTTAGTCCAATTGTTAACAATTATTCTCAAAACAGACAAAAATTTAGGGCTATTTCTATTGATTAAAATGGCTGGATTAATTGCTGACATGTCATAGTGGGAGAATTTGGAAAAGCAAAGACTCAAATTTAGGGGCCTTACACTTTAAAGCTACCAATACAAAGGGCTGTTCCAAAGTCCAAAGGCAGCTAAAACAACAGCCCCCTGGGTCTGGGAGAAATTACTTACTTTGGATAAAGCAGTTCAGTACTGAGCATTTGGCTTTATTTTTCCCCTCTGGGCCACACCATTGTTCTGTCATTTTGAACAAAAGAAAAATATTTTAAAAGGATAATATTTCTAGGTCTTACAGACTTGCCTTCTCTCCTTAGCTCTTCACAGGAAAAAGAACTATGAGATAAATTGCCCTGTGAAATAAGTGAAGTTCTAATGGATAAAATACTGACAAGGGGATTAGACACTTCTGGGCTTTTGTATAATCCTCAAATGCTCAAATATTTAATGTCTCAAATTTTAAGAGGCATTTGGACAATGCCCTTAATAAGATGATTTAACTTTTGGTCAGTCCTGAAGTGGTCATGAAGTTGGACTAAATGATCCTTGTAGGTTCTTTCCAACAGGAACTTTTGTATTCCACCTCATTCTATCAAGTGATGATCCTCTATGAGGACTGATGAGACCAATGGGAAACATAAAAAATACTCAACTTTCTGAAAAGATACAAAAAATACAAATTCTTTAAGGAGGACACCACTGGGATTCACCAGGAAGTGAATGTTATATATAAAAATACAGGTAAATCAATGTGTAATGTAAGAAAAATACCTTTTAGAAGAGCAAGAGGCAGTGTTTCACATTTATCCCTCAGGGAGATGGCAACATCCTGTCTGCACTTTCGTCTGTGGAACATCTGGGTGTGATCTGAGGCTGCTGTTCCACCAGATGTGCTAGCACAGCTGTCCCTTCTCAGGTGCAGTGATGTGGACACTGGCTGCACAACCAGCTGTAACCTTCTGCCCCAGGTGCTGGTTGTAGCTCTGGTTCCTCCTCCTGAGGATGACTTTTGACTGGTTATTTCCTTCTTCTGCCTTAGGTGCAAGCTAAAAGCATCAGGGCTTTTGATGGAGCCCAGCAGTGCACTTCCTCCTGCTGGAGCCTGTTTGGTGGTTAAAGCTCCAGGACAGTCCTGGTGTGGCCCAGCTGCAGAAAGGTGTCCCTGGAAGGTGAGAATAAATCTATCCCTCTGGAACACCCTTTGTTCCACCCCTCAGAGCAGATAACTTCCATCTGCAGCTAGTGCTGGGTAAGAGGGAGGTAGGACTGCCATATAAAATGATCTCTGCTTCATTTCATCTGAATCATCCCAGTGAAAAATTAGTCCTACACCCACCAACACCCTTAAAGAGATATGCTCCTTTTAATGTGTGAGATGAAGAGCTGGAGGAGGACAAGAGATGAAAGAGAAGAACTCTGATGACTGTGGGATCTAGAAGCTATAGTGTGCTCAATTAATTATAATCTTCTCTTGTTTAAAAAAAAAATGGTCTCTCTGTGCACATATTTAAAAACTGGTAATAAAATATCACTACTGCACCACAATGGAGTCTCTTTGAGATGCTCAATGAAATACTTGAATTACAAAGTAACAATTTCTATTGTTAGGAGTTGCTGCTATTCTCTTTTTATTGATGTCATAAAGTAGGTATTTATGAGATGAGGTTATTAAGATCAATAGTATAAATGGAACACCTAATTCTCTCTTTTTCAGACCAGCACAAAGCATTCCTTGGGTAGAATATGTGAGAATAAAAGGTGACTGGATACTGTCAGTTAACCCTAATCCAAATGCAAAGAGCTCACCCTATTAACAATGAGTCATTTTTTACATGTTTCTTAGATCTAAAACTATCTTGTCCCTAAGTAGCCTGTATGAAATATACAGATTTGAATTCTTGCAGGATTGGATTTGCCACATTTACAACTAAACCTGAAACTCTATTTTTGTCTTTTTTAAAATATGAAAGACAAGATAGAACATTTTCATTTAAAATCCAATTAGTAGTGTATTTTTAGTAAATATGATCCTTCTTAGTGGAAAATGTCCTTTTGCAAAAAACAAAAATCTCAGATTTTAACACTGTAACCAGGTCTTCCTATCTACTGAATAATGAGCTGCAAAGACACTGTGGTGTGGACTGAGTTAAATCTGTATACTAATGAAGAATTTAACCTACATTTATATAATTTCATAGCTCAGATCAAATTGCAAAAGACAGTGTTTTTGAGCCAAGTGCAGCCACCAAACTCTCTCAACTATTTCTACTGATCTGCCTCTTGTTTCCATTTCCCATTTTCAGAGCAGCATCACCAATCACTTCCAATTTAAGTTCATGATTAAATAATATCAGCTTAGTTTAGGGGTCATAATTCAGGGAAAGTATTTTTTATTTTTAATATTGCCAACAGCTAATCGTATTGTTGTTCCTAATGATCCTGCTCATAGAACTCCATTCTACAAGCACCTGGTAACATCAGTAAGAATGTACACAAAGGAGCAAGGTTTGAAAAGTTCATCAGTCATGAGGTGCTACAGAAGACAGCGAGTGCTCTCCATTACTAAATGAAGAAAAAATTTACAGAAGATTTTTTCTCAGATTTATGTTAAACAAAATACTCAGAAAATTTGGATAACTTCAGCAATAGTAACAAAAAACCCTCAAATGCTTTTATTGAATAATCAAAGCATAATACCATTCTAGCATTGCTCACTACCCTAAAATAACCATGTTTTAATTTAAAAGATGTGCATTTCAAAAATCCACAGCAAAAATTGCTCTAATACTTTAAAACCTAAAAAAGCACACCAAAGAAATCTTCAACATCTTATTTCACAGCGATTCACTTCCCTTATCTTAATTGTTTAGCTTGCAGTAGTATACAAAGAGTTAATTGAAGCAATTAGCAAACTGAGACGTGAGCTTCTGCTATAGCTCTTGCCACTGGAACTGTTCAATGAGAAAAAGTTGCAATACCTCACAGTTTTCCTATGTGGCTATGCAGAAAAATTTTGTATCCATCTAAGTGATTGTAACCAGGCACAACAAATTTGCTGTGGAAGTTAAAATACATCATCTGATGCATCCCAGCACTGACAGTAGTAATTGTCTGGTGGAGTGTTTCTCTGAGGGCTGTAAAAGCAGAGCAAAGCTGTATCTGGATTTTGCACCATCAGCTGTGTCCTGCCAGCCTGTGTGGTGCCAGGGAAGGGAGCACAAAGCAGTGCTGGGCTGGGGGAGAGCTGTGGTGCAGCTCAGCCTGTGCTGTGTCCCCACAAGCACAGGGCTGTGCTCAGCCCTCTTCTCTGTCCTGGGGCATGTTCCTCCTGCACCTGCAACCAGGGGCTGTCAAACCTTTACAGCGCTAATACAAAGCTCACATTTGTGTCATGCTGAAATGTATTTCAGGAGGAAAAGACCCCTGCTTGTCTGCCAGGCTGTCTATTCCCCACACTGTATTCAAAGCCTCTTTACTGTTGTGCCACAAAGGTTGAATCAGAGGGAGCAGGGAACAAAAACCTTCTAGATGGCAAATCTGAGTAACAACATGAGAGCTACATACTGTGCAGTGCCATTATATGACTTCAAATCTTTTGTTCTAGAGAACATTATATACCTATTACATGCTTAAATACAGGCATTGCTATAGCATAATTAAAATGTTTGTGATCACAGAAATAAAAGGAATAGCTAAAAAGCAAAACTGTATTACCTCTGTAGGACTGCTGAACTGTGGCTGTAGGCACAGAAAGAAAAGCCATCAGCATGGGGCAAGGAGTGTACAGGCCTCTGGCTCCATCTGAAAAAACAAGTTAATAGGTAGAAGGGCAATTCTCTGTTGGTGTGTAGCTGTAGAAAACCACTTTCTCTTAGCTCTGCAAGCATGGTTACTTAAGCAGTGTTTTCATACCTGAAATGCTCCTGTGGACATGCTTCAGGGCACTGGCTTTAGTGGGAGCTGTGCAACTCTACAGTAATACTTGTTAACCTATACAACCTACTTGCTGTAGTTTCTTCTCTAGTGAAAAAACTGTACATTTGGTCAAACAAGAACAAAAACTGCAACTGCCAAAATACTTCAAATGTTAGTTTGAGACCTAGGGCTCTTCAATGTACTGATTTTTTTTTTCCCAGGAAAGTAGGTACTAATTCTGATTTAGGAAAAAAAAAATTTTCCACAGGGAAATGTGTAAGTGAGCATTTTCAATCAGCTTTATTCATAGCTTTGCAGATAAATTGCTGCAAACACCATGCACTTTTTTGCTTTGTTTTGCTTGAGAATTCTAGAGAAGTCCATGAGTGAGATTGTTGTCACAATTGGGAATCCTTAGTTTAGCTGACTAAGACCTAGCTAAAGTGTTCTAAGGATGTAGAATTAAATGAGGACTTTGTCCTTCTTTTCCAGCCAGATCCCTGAAGACGCTAGATTATTTTCTATAATGTGTTTTGCCAAAGTCTCTAGAGAAGATCACCTCCTTAAAAGGTCAGCATAGTAACCTAATAAAAATCCAATCTATGGAGATCCATTACTATGCAACTGAGAAAACCAAACCAAACAAGATACTAATACAAAAACCTCAGAATTCCTTGGTGCATTTTATGTACTACAGCATTTACAAATGACCACATGGATCCTGTAATATCATCTACTGTGCAGGGTTTCTTTTATAGGTCCCCATGGACTGAAATGTTTAGACACAACAGAGTTGAGCAGAGGGGCCAGTTGTAGATTTAACTGGGAATTCTTATGGTTTTATGGGCTTGTATGTCAGCCATATCATTGCTTTAAAAATTGCTTTTGTTTTTAATAGTAGGAGAGCTTGACCCGAACATAGTAACAACACATGTATCCCTTTAACTGCGCTCTGCAGAGGATTGCAGAAATGTGGAGAGATCCTCCTCTGTGAGTTAAGATGTCATTAGCTGCCCAGGAAGGGTAACTTTGTCAACTGTCATTAACACATTTATTATGCTGCTACTTTAAGGATCAGAAGTGTTAACCTGGAAATGGCATTCTGGTTTAAATCTCTTTAATGTTTGGATGGATTGGTCATTTCTTTATACTTCGCTGCTCTTTGAGGAGAGTCCTCCCTTTGCTCAGCATCTGTAAATTGCCTGTGTATGGATCTCACTTAAGAAGGGAGAAAAAGATCCTGAGTTACTCACATCTGTCATAAAACTGTCACTTTGGATTATTGCTTAAATGTTGGCTGCAGGCTGAAAACTGTATGTCCATGCAGCACTCGCCAGTTCAGGTGGGGTTTATAAAAGAGAAATTGTTGCTCTGCAGGGAGATACCTGTTAACCTTATTCATTTGTAAAAGTGGTTACATATCTTGGCACTCGCCTGTGCAGTCTAACACAGACAAAGCTTTTGACAGGGTGAGGTAGATATATGGTATTTATGTGAGGTTTTCACAAAGTGCAGGTTCAGAACAAACTTTATTAACTGCACCTAAGCTCTTTCTGTGTCAACCAGAAACCCTTTGCAGAAGAGCCTTCAGATCTTTTGTCCTTTGACCTTTAACAAGATACAAAGCGGGATTGCAGGTGATACAGGACTCTCAATTAGTGGTTCCAGCTTTACATGCATTCTTTACTTTTGTGATTCAGGTATCTGTTATCAGACTAAAGGTTGTGTGGGACAGAAATTGGAAAACAAGGGGCTTGTCTTGAGAGATGTTTACAGCTTCAGTTCCTATGAATACAAACACCCAGAATAATGAACGATTCATCCAGCAACTTATTGGACTGGGTCTGGCATGGCTGTCTGCATTTTGCTATATATTCAAGGATTAACTTCTAAATGATGGCAAACTGAAATTAACAATACTGTACATATGTTTGCACACATAACTTAGCTTTTTTAATTAATATGGTTTACATCCACATTTAATTGTATTTAATCTGACAGGTATTTTTCTACAGTTAGCACATGAGTTTCATCAGGCCAGAAAATTCAGTGAGCAAAACTGCAGAAGACAAGAATTAAATGGACTTAATGTATGTGTGCAGCCATTTTCATTATGGAGGATCTTGTTTAGAATAAAAAAAATACTTTTTATCTCCAAAATCTTTGCACAGATTCCTTATACAGTAAGATTCTGGTACATATTTGAAGACAAGAATGAAAATCATATGAGAGATTTTGCAGGTGTCCTCACATCATGCCTCACCTTTCCTCGGACTCTCCCTTTCTTGGAAGATATTACACAGGTTCAAGCTTTTGGCTTGTCTAGGGATTTCTGCTGGGACAGACACAGAAAAAGATATTTCCCCAGCTTAGCATAACCTCTGAGCTTCCCTCTGTACCTCCAGACAACCCATATTTTCTGTTCTACCTTCCAACCCTACTGTGACACAGCAAGATACTTGGATTTTTTCCCTGATTACATACAAGCTTTGCAATATAACTGCTGTATTGCAGGCTGGGATTTCATGTATTGTAATCAAGTATGATCAATTCACTGCAGGTGCTATGGCAGGCAGAGGACAAGCAGTCCCTGGTTTCTAAGTGCTCCAAACCTAACCTTTAAATGTTGCTACCAAGAGGGGTGATTGGCAGTGCCTTCCGTACTGCAAGGAGATAATTGTGGTGCAATGGTATAATCAAGTGAGACTCATTCTGTATTTCTGCTATCATGGAAAAAAATTCTGATAAGAGCCATATGGGGTAAAAGACTAGGGTTACAGCCATACAATTACAGGGTTGTTTTATCCAAGCATAGGTGTGACTGGGACAAGAAGTGAACTTTTCTGCAATATATGGATGCAGGCAGAGAGTTTGAAAGACTGTGGACTCTATTTCTAACTCAACTTCCTGTGACCACTGAAGAACAGAAGAATTTTCAATGAGGAATTAATGTTATGAAGAGGTTTAATATCATATAGCTCATGGCACACGAAAGATCCTTAGCTCTTAGCTCATGATAATCCGGATAGAATTTAACCTTCAAAACTTAAAAGGTGAGTCCGCATTACTTTTAAGACTAGAGAAAAGATCTATCTAATGCTGCCATTCAGGTCTAATTCAAAGTTCTTAAAGTTAACAGGTCTCTTTCCCTTGCCTTCAGTAGGCTTTGGATCAGATCCTGACAGTCACAACTCCAAATGGTGTGATATGTAAAAGTGCCTTCTTTAAGTGCTCCTTGCAATCAGATAAAACTCTTTCCTAAACAGCATAATTCAATATACAGATTGTAGCAGGTAATTGTAATTGTAAATTACTGTTGCAAGCTTAGAATCAACTATTTAAGTACTCACCTGGCAAAACTGCAAAAGCAAACTTCTTTCCTTCTCACTTTTCAGTATATATTTCATTTTTCATGGCTCCCTAACTCAGATATTGCAGTGGCAATTAGGATTGAATCTTGGCATAGACATAGCCAGCCTCCAAGCAAATATTTGTCATTTAAAAATCATGGTTCAGTTGAGTAAAACTTGGCAAACTGTTCTAAAACTGTATGTACTGCAGCTCTATTTGCTGGTATTGATGCACTGGGTATGCAGACTTTCTGGCAAAACACACTCTCATACATGTGTGTGCTAACATAAAAAAATAACAAATATCATTTCCTAGCACATCAGAAATCTTCAGAATATCTAACACTGGATGCAGGCCTGGATAGGATACTAAGCAAGTCCACAGATGATACAGAACTGGGAGGAGCTGCAGAGACAAATTTCAGTACTGGGCAATCACCAACAATAAGAAGTTCAACCAGGGAAAGTGAAGGGTTCTGGGATGGGCAACCTGGACAGAGTGGGGAATGAGAGGCTGGAAAGCAGCACCATGGAAAGGGCCCTGGAGTCCTGGTTGACGGCAAATTAGAGAAGAGTCAGCAGTGCCCTGGAGCCAGGGGGGCCAATCCTGTCCTGGGGGCATCAGGACAGCATCACCAGTGGGGCAAGGGAGGGATTGTCCTGCTCTGCTCTGCTCTGCTCTGCTCTGCACTGCTCTGCTATGATCTGGGGCAGCCCCACCTCGAGTGATGGGGGCAGTTTTGGGTGCCACAATGTAAGAAAGATGTAAAGCTGTTGCAGAGCTTCCAAAGGACAGCAATGAAGATAAAGGGCCTTGAGGGGAAGCTGTGTGAGGAGCAGCTGAGGTCACTTGGTCTGTTCAGCCTGGAGGAGACTGAGGGGAGACCTCACTGCAGCTACAACTCCCTCATGAGGGGAAGAGGAGGGGCAGGCACTGATCTCTGCTCTGTGGTGACAGTGACAGCACCTGAGGGAATGACCTGAAGTTGTGTCAGGGGAGGTTTAGGTTGGATGTTAGAAAAACGTTCTTCTCCCAGAGGATGGTTGGGCTGGAGCAGGCTCCCCAGGAATTGCTCACAGCCTCAAGCCTGAAAGAGTTCAAGGAACATTTGGACAATGCTCTTGGGCACAGGGTGTGACTCATGGATGGTCCTGTGCAGGGCCAGGAGTTGGACTCGATGGTTCTTGTGCCTCCCTTCCAACTCAACATATTCTGTGATTTCGGATGTGCCTTCCATACAAATGCCTGCTTGATAGTTTATATTCACTGGCATAATAGACTCTAATCCCTCCAAAAGGAGTCTTAATAACTAATATTCACATAGGCACACATTTTGAAACCACACACTTCAAAAATGTGGAAATAGAAGCATAAAAGGTGAATTTCACACATAATAGAAATTATAGAATATTAGGCTTTTTGCAAATGTCTTACCAACTAGGAGGGAAAGGGAGGGAAAGATAGAAGTGTTTCAAGGTTCTTTGTAATATCTAATGCTTAATTATCTAATTATAATTACTAACTTAAAGTTTCATCTTGCCAACTGAAGAAGCACTTAGAAGCCTGCACTGATGTTAAATTTAATGAGAGTTGAGGCTGACCAACAGCTATCAGGTCTTCTCAAAATTGGTAGGACTGACCTCTTTGAAGACACACTCTTGGTGCTTCATGTTCAGCAAAAGAGGAACCCACAGCCAACAACTCACTGCCTAAAGCTGAGGAAAGAATTAGGGATGAGAATAATAATGAAAGGAGACATTCATGCCAAACCAAACACAAGGGGTTTAAAGTCAGCACAGTACCAGAAAGAATGACCTAAAAAGATCACAGGTCTACTCTCTGTCAGTGCAAAGATATTTTATCAGCTTTCTTCTTCAGCAGCTCTAAGTGACTCAATATATTAACTCATATGGCAGACACTACACTACAATAAAATATAACCAGTTGAATTTGTGGCAGATTGGAAACTTTCATTTAAAAATGTCCATGCTTGTCAATTCAATTAGATGAGAATTTACTGGCAAGGCAAGCTAAGTAAGTCTTGCCAAAATACAAGAAAAAAAGCAGACTCATCAGATAACTGTCTGATGCAGGTACAGCTCACCAGGCTTGGCATTTCCCTCTGCTTTAAATGTTTCCTCCACTGCATCTGTATGTTGGTATTGTCCCATCCCCAAACTGCCAACAGGTTCTACTATTCCAGGTTGCCTGTTTTGCCATCTTGATCCTCTTTGACAGTCTAAATTCTTTCTCTTTATTCTGATGTGATAGTGGGATGCAGTAAAGTGTTCATTTTTGCCAATCATCTAGCTGCCAACCCAATTCCCTTCTGACCAAATCACTGTGTGCTCCAACAGCCAAAACTCTCCAATATTCCACAGGTGTAGCAGGACAGACCACTACTGTCAAGGGTCTCTCCTGAATCTCTTACAGTGAATGGAACTGGGTTGGGATTTTGGTTTGAGTTTCTTTTGGAAACTTTATATACTAATAAAAATTGAGCTGCAATTATGTGATATACATCTAATTAAAATGCACTATAATTGTTGAAGTATTTTACTGAAGTGATTTTCTTTTTCAAGTAACAGGTTTGCCAGATGACAAAAGTTGTGGTTTCTCTGCTGCTGCAAGGAGCTCAGAGCTAAGTACAGAGGGTGGGGTCAGCCCTTGACATCAGCCCCAGGAATGGCAGCGTTTTTCACTAAGCTCTCATGCTCAAGGCTTAAGTCAGGCTTTTTGCCAAGCAGTCAAGTCCAAGACAAATAGCCCATGTGGGTGTTTTGTGCACAAAGACTGCTGAAGTTCATTTTAGCTAGATGGATAAACCATTTGAAACCATTTGAAATATAGATCAGAGTTCACTGTTTATTGAAAAGCACTGGAGAGGAGGAATGTGAACTACACATGAATCAGAATGACCTGATGGTGAAGTACCAGCAGCTCTTGGTGAATGTGTTGTCACCAATTCTCACAAAAAATGCAACCATTTTCATATAGTAGTTTTTGGGGATTTTTAAATGACCATGTTCCTGTTCTGTCTTTTCGAGTTTTCCATTTTTCCACATAAAAATTAAGTACAACTCTCTGGAATTTGCAAGGAAAAATTCAAAATTCCTAAACATTTTGGTTTTATTTTTTAAAACATATCTCTATTCCATAAGGCTTATTTTGGTGGCAGGGCTGAAATTATCCAGTGGGTGAAAAACCTAAGTGACTCTAAGTAGCACTTTGACTCCAGCTTTATGCACCAGAGGAGGTTTTTTGATTTATTTTATTTCAATGTCAGAAGGTGAAGCGCTGATTTAGTAACTGCTCCCATTATTTCACAGGTTGCCTGCAAAACACAGAACATTCCTGACTCATCTTCAGGTATTCTCTAACTTGGTTTTCACCCTTTTTTCCATTCCAGCAGAAAACAAAAAGTGTATATAATTGTTCATAACTTCCCAGAAATTTGAAATACAGAAAGTGAAGTCTAGGATGTCACCTTGTATGATAAAGCAGAGGAAGGGAAATCATCTGCAAAATACAGCATCCCTTGCATCAAAGGCATTTCCCTGAGGGATTGGACTACACTTAAAAGTTTTACCTTTCCCTCATTCAGTCAGTATTCTCCCTTTCTCTCACTTGCCTAGGAGAATAGCTCTGTTTTCACTCTGAAAGTCATCTCCTACTTCAGCTAGCAACAAAACCAAAAGAAGTTGTATTGTTAAAAGGTACCACAGTCTGCCATGCTCTACAACCACAAAGGAAGTACAGAAGGAAAGTACAGCCTGGAGAACAACTGTGCCATGTATTTCCATTGCACCATGTCACTGCTCAGCCCTGCCTTCCTTCCTGGGATTGCCAGCCACATTTTTAGTTAATACATATTATTTACCACCAGGAAATGTCGTGGGGGGACACTCAAGTGACTTGAGTCAGGATTACAGGCAGAGCAATCAGGTTAGCACACAACTCCACTAAGCTGATGTATCCTGTTACTCAGCATTTAATTTGATCAGACTTTAGCCTGGCTGTGATAACATGGGTGTCCTTTTGCTAGCAGGCAGCATCTCTGCATTGCACTCATCGTGCAGGGGACACACACTTCTGGAGCCAGAGCAATAGGATTCTGGGATGAATCCTATGAGACTTGGGCTGAAAACAACCTAACCTCACATCATAGCTCAAAGCAACCAGAAGACTGTAAAAGGTTCTGGTTAATGATGAATCAGGCTTCATTTGATCCAACAGTGATGGAAATAAAACCTGGCAAAATTTGGTCTTGATTGATTAATATGGTGTCGACAGCACCCTGATGGATGTTATTAGAAACCTGACAATTCTTTGTCTATATGGAGCACCTCTATGGGATTTATAGAATTACTCATTCTGCACATGTCCTAATTAAAGAAACATTTAAGAAATAGCTTAACAAAATGAAAAAGCACCTTCAGGTAAAACTGGCAAGTTTTTGGAAGGTAAATGCAGCCATAATCCACCCTATTCATCAAAGTACATCAAAATTGCACAGATAAAATAATGGAGATAGAACAATCTATGAAATAGCAGCTTTTGCCATAAACACCACCTATTCTCTGTTCAGAATAAACCCTGGATCTTACAGGAAAACAAAAAGGCAGTTGTATAATGAATATTAATATAAATCATATACATAAGTGGGTTAAAATTAAAGCTGAACAGTCAACTTTAATTCTAAAAATACCTAAACCTGATTGGTTTACTTTTCAGTAATTAAATAATGCTGAAATAGTAATAATAATAGAATCATAATAAATACATATTGGTTTAATTTTATTTATTGTAACAGTATCTAGAGGTTACATTTTTTGCAGCAGTTACCATCAAAACACTGCTCCTAGAATAGCTACAGCAACCATTAGGTCTTGTAAAGTAAATATTTCCAAATAATCAACAGCAACTACATCAAGATACACACCACATGCTGAAAACCAGACAGGAATTTGGCATGTGTTTCCCTTGCCCAGCCATGAATAACCACTGCAGCACATGGCTGATGTCACCCTGTGTGCTGTCCCTGTCCCCACCATCAAGGTGGCTTTCAGCCCTGTAAGTACTGGTTGTTAATAGGTCTGTTTCACAACTTTCTCTTCAAAAGCTCCTTTCTGTTACACTCCTGGCATCTGTTTCTTCCCCTGTAGAAGCTGCCCAACCTGGGGGCATAACACTGTTTTATAGAGAACCCAAGGCCTGATCCAGCAGCCACTGAAGTATCTTGATGGAGTTCAGTAGGGCTAAACAAGCCAAAGTAAAGAGTATAAGGAGGACAGAGAGGTCGTGCTGGCAGGTTTTTCTAGAGCCTGTCAGAGGTGCATCAAGAAGCACAGTGACAGAAAGACCTGGGCTATCAGTTGTGTAAATTTGTGTGCCTGTTTGCTGTTTGCATTGCAGCAAGCAGCAGGTTGTTACAGCCTCTGTGGTTTCTCTCCTCTCTGCCATCACTAACCACATTATTCCCTTCTTGCTCTCAGAGAGAAATCTTACTTCATCCCAATGCATCTCTGGAGGAAGATCTTGCAAAACTTCCCCATGGCATTACTGGGCAGTGGCTCAGGCTCTTACACAGATGAGAAGCAGCTGAGTCAGGTGATTTTTACATGCAAACTTTGACCCATTTCTGTATAACTGGAGACTTTTTTCCCAAATGTCCACATTAAATTGCTTTTAGGTCATGCTGCAGGTCTCCTAGCACTTATGGCTACAATGTGGGAAACAAACCTTTGTTTTGGATTTGACATCTGATGCAGTCATTTTGCTGTACAGCCTCTCTTTGTTTATGGTTGTAAAGCTGGAATTGCTACCTCATTTTAAGGCTGGTCACCCAAAGCAGTACAAGATTTAGGGTCTGAGCAAGTCAACCACAAGTAGCTGGGGCACAGCTCTCAGCTCAGACTTGATAACTGAGTGTATACGTGCTTCTAGACTGCTGCAAAGAAGAAACGAAACTGGTTGCCTGAAACCAAATTCACAGGGGATTTAAGCCACTTCCTGGGTAACTTGAGCATATTTAGTTTTCACATGCATGAGACCTACACAGACATGTCTCAGCAGAGAGCTGGTGAGTTTAAATTGTCAGTTGATGCAAATGTGAAATGTTTGGGACAGGTCTGTCTTTAAAAAACTTGTGTGATGAGCTCAGTCCATTGCTGATATTACCAGGCACCAAATTTATAAACTTATTAAGGTCTATAATACATTAGTATTCTGGTGTGGATATAATTGTAACAAGATCCCTTTACTGGGGAGAGTGATTCATTAAGGTCTGAAAAACATTTGGAGGTCCCTGTAAGAAAGGAGTTAAAGAAATGCAAAAGTGCTGCTTTGGTATTGTGTTATTTATCAGCTGTCTGGTTAGCATTTGTGCTCAGTCCGCAGGTTTCACATGTAAATCAAATGCAATGACTCTATGACAACTCACAAGATTTACACAGATGGGACCTGACCAGCCCTCTCTGAAGTCACTGGAGGTGGTCTGGGTTCCCTAATAATAGCAAATAGGACACACAAACATAAATATAATTTATTTGTATAAAACTTTTAATTAGGTTAATAAAATCTCTCAGCATAAAAGCCTATAGCTCATAAAAACTCAGACCCTGTGCATAGCAGAGCTGATGTGGGTCAGGATAATAGCCACAAAGAATTGCATTACTGTGCTAATACAATAGGGAAGTCTCCTGCCTCTCTTTTGAATAACCTCTTATGCAAATTTCAAATGTTGACCATGACACCAGACCTTCATAGGGCACTGAGCTGTGTTTCCCTGTGCTTACAATATATTTGATTTCAATGCAAAACTGCAAACTCATCAAAACCACACCTTTCTACCAGAGTTCAATTATTTAAATACGGAATATATACAATGTGGGGGTTTGCCTCTGAGTCTTGAAAAAAGTGCTTCAGTCAAGCTTACAAATAATATAATATGAAAAGGACAAAAATTTAAGTGAGGGGAAATTTTACCCATTGAGATCCTTTTTACCTATTGGTTTCCACCTTTCCTCACCCTTGAGCAGTTGTAAAAAATACTGATTCTAAAATGCATTTCAGCATCCAACAAATATATACATATATATATATGCAAATTGTCTCTATAATAATGAATCTGTACTATTCTTGAATTCAAAGACAGGTTTATTTGTAAGTTGCATCATTAGCTGCCCACTTGTTAATTTTTGATCATATGCTAAAGATTTAAACTATGCAAAGTTTCATTATTTTTGTCCAATTACAATGTGTTTGCTTTCACATGCACATAAAAATGGACTATCTTTAAATATACAGGTATTTAATATTATTTATTAAATATTATGAACAGAAACTATATAAAAATATAAGAAATAATACATATATAAGAATATTCCATATAAAATAGACATGAATGCTGCTAACAAAGCATTTTGTTATTTCATGTGCAATATTCCAGGCTCAGCTCTTAGAAATCACAATGCCAAGGAAAGGGTAAAACACACTAGATCGGTTTCAATCACTTTCTCTTCCAACAGAGAAAAGTTAATTTGTCTTGTGCAACAGGACTTGTGCTAAACATATGGAACAATTTTACACTTCTTAGGGAGTAAAAAATTATTCCTCTGTGTGTTTAGAATAATCCCCAAATATATAATATTTACAGAAAAGATGCATCCAGTTTTATGTTCAAATGTGTGATATATTGAAAATAAGAGCAAATTTAATTCTTAGAACGTGTATGTGCTCTCATATCCATGCACCTTTATTTTCCCCCTTCAAAATCTAAAAAATTACCAACTTTGCAGTTTCACCTCAGCACTATTATCATCTCTGTGCTGTCCCAAACAGGATGGCTCTGAAGGACTGACAGGGGCTGCCATCCCAGCTGAGATTGCACTGCACTCCTGATTGCCACAGCCCAGCGTTCCAGGACAGGGATCCCTCTGGCACACACTGGCTGGAGGGTGTGGAGGTTTGCATGAGTCACCAAAGGCAGGATGTGACCAATCTGCATGTCCACACAGACTGCAGCTCAGGGGGGTGTTTAATGGGTTCAGTGTATTCCTCCTGGCTAAAACACTCCCTGTTTCCACAGCAATGGGGCATGTCATCCAGGGAGTGGGGACCCACATCCTCTGGGACAGGGGTTTTACACCCCACTAGTCATCCCTGGCACCTTGTTCCCCTCTGCTCCCAGTGCCCAGACACATCCAGGACTGTCTCTCCCTCTCATCCCACTGTGCAGGACCCAGAGCCAGCCGTGTTTGAATGAACCTCACTGCCCACCTGGAGCTGGATGCTGCTCCCTGTCTCAGAGCTGGTTGAGTCAGAGGGAAAATCTACCCCAAACTCAGTGGATTTGAGGTTGTATTCCAGACTCCAGACAAGTTTTGCTTTGGAGGAGCCTACAGTCTAGGATATAAATCTTTGTCTTTGTTGCAGAGCAAACTGTAATTTGATTCCAGTAGTCATGAATGGGACATAAGAAGTATGGAAATATGTGTACAAGTGCCCTGCTCAAACAGTGGGTGCCATTAGAAAGCATAATAGTGTTCTGGGCTATTGATTTTACCACAGTATTTCCTTGCTTGGTCTGTTTTCCACGATGAGATATTTGCACCATGCCATGGTAAATGTTGTCTTTCACAGAGCTCACTGCAGTCTTACTGGAGAAACTATGTGAACAATGTGGAGTTCTCTGGCAGTGCTGAGCTGTCAGCTGGGCTGTCTGATGCTCTATTTGAAAAAATAGGCAGAAAGAGCCAAATGGAACATAAAGCTGAATTGAGATTAAATGTATATACTGAAAATACTGAACAGTGAGGCCCCATGAAGTAGTTTAGATACTAATGATACTAATAGGGGATTATATCAATAGGTAGAATTCAGGTTTTTGTTATGTTTATCAGGAACAGAAACAGACATCCAGACCTCATTAATCTTCCAAAACAAATACAGCTTAAGTTGTAAGATGTGCTCTTTTTTATGCCACTTTTCAATTATTCAGTTATTTTGCTAAGAGGCTCACTTATTCCACTCTAGGCTAGTAGAGGAAAACAAGGAAGATGGAGAATAAGAGCAAGAGAAAAGGAATTCATATAAACCAACAAGCTGAATATGCTTCTAAGCTACAACCAACATAATTAAATGTATATCATTTGTCATAATAAAGTCTAATTTTCATTTAAATAAAATTCGTATAATTTTTGTCCTTGGCACAATATAGACCAAAATTAAGTTTAAAACAAACAGATTTTTGCTGATATGAATTGACCCATCTCCCTTTTTCTGCATCTGAGTCCTTAATTACAATTTACAGCAGCTAAGTTTTACCAAATACTTACAGCATGTGATGAAAACCAGGTAAATAAAATATTAAGCAAAACTTAACTAAAGCAGATATATTTAGTGATTTCTTCTCATCCTGCATGGGTTCATTGAATGTTCTGTGGGGTCTGCCTTATGTTTGGCACTAATTTGTATTTCCTTGATCACCTGAAGATGGAATAAAGTGTACTTGCAGAAAACAAGCAGATGACATGCAGCTAAACCACACTTCAGATATGCTGAATTAGACTTCAAAATTGGATGGAATAATGGCCTTAAAAAGTCAGCTACAACAAGGACAAGGGTAAAGTCAGGTTTAGGAATACTCACCTGGAGTAAGGTATGACATGTTGTGGCAAAATGCAAACAATATAGACAAAAAATGTCATCTACAAGGCACACAGGTAACATGCAACTAAAAATGGAGTATTGTGTCCAGCTGTCCTCTCAACTAGAAGAAAGATATAAAGTCATTGAAGAGACTGTGGGACAGGGCAAAACAGTGAAAAGTCAGAAAAAGGCATTGCCTGTTTGCCACCTGTTTGCTATAAGGCAAAAAAATATTGAGCTGGAAAATATTAACTGTAAATTTTGTTATCTAAAGAAATGGTTGGAAATTCCTAAGAGTAGGTCAGATAAGGATGACAAATCCAGTTTAGGTACAGTTCATTTTGCTCTGGGAGACAAAAACAAATCTGAGCTTTTTAGTTCTTTTTCCAACTTATTTCATAAAAATATACATTAAAATTCCATTACAGTTATGATAGAGCTCTAAATGAGAACATTCACCCATCTACTATCATATCCACAGGAATCCCTTGATGGAATCATTTTCATGCATACCCCCACCAAACAAGACCCTGTGTCTTTCCTGAAAAGCAATATTCCTGTTGGATTCCCAGGAAAACAAAGGACTGGACTATTCAGAAGCCAATATAACTGGAAAATAAAAAGCCAGACTGTTGGAGAGAATTAGCTGCAGGCATACATTTTCACCAAGGCTGCAGAGAGTTGTCTCTGAGAGATTTATCATTCTAAATTACCATTGGATCTACATAGGAAATAAATCTTCACAGATATCCACTTGGAACAGGAAAGGAAAAAAAAAAAATTAAAAATAAAGTTACCTGTCCTGTTCCAGGATGTATTGTAGCATTTTTTTTCTTGTATAGACTTCAGAAAAGATTTTACTTGTAATGACAGCAGTTATTTTATTATTTGTTTCTGGGAGTTTTATTTTACTCTGGTTTTTGTGGGTTTTTTTCCAAATGGGGTCAGCCAAAATCTCAATATTTTTACCTGAAACTCAAAAACTTGCAAATATTGAACTATAAATGTAAGAAAATTCTAAGTTTTCAGATGCAAGATTTTTTTTTGTCCTACAATGAAGTTACTGAAAAATCTGTCTTTCTTTAGAGGGGCTCATCAAAAAAATCTAACTTTCCCAGTTGCAAACATATGTCCAAATTAAGTGAATGTAGCATGATTCCAGAGTACAATACTTTTTAATTCATTGCAGCACCATGATTTCTTGACATGTAGAAGTTACAGGTATTGATTATTCACTGGACTTAACTATGTCAACAGTCTGTAATCCTTCACAGACTACGTAAAAAGAGGCATAAAGATTATCTACAAATAATGAATTATAAATTCACTGATAATTCCAAATGGACTTCAAAATGTACCAAGAAATTGACTGAAAACTGCTTGATTTCTTCCCTGTGTAATTTGGGGGAAGAGTCTGTGTCAGAATAGATGCCACTGAGGAGTTGCCATCTCCTCCACTTTGATATGTGCCAAAAACTTAATGGCTGTTTGGACTGCCAGGCACTTACTGGGCTCCTCAGTTTTCTCATAGCTGGAAAGTTTTTGTTTAAATATAAAAGGAGACTAGTTCTCACTTCAGCAAGTTCCCAGAGCTAAACAGAAATTCCCTATTGGCAAACACTGCTTATTTGGAAGAAGGGTGTAGTCTGGTTAAAGAAATTCTAACACAAGGAAATAAGAAATATCTAAGAACCAGAAAGAATTTCTAAAAGCAAAATAGAAATCCTGGCAATGTCCACTGATAATAAAATGAGAAGACAGCCCAACATGGAAGCTTGGTTCTGATCAGGGATTTGAGGCTGGTGAAAGACCAGAAGAGGAATATTCTGCAGAGTTCAATGACTTCCCCCACAAAGCATGTTTAGAGGAAACAGCTGGCACTGTAAGCATGACATAACATATCCTACATTGAATATATACATTCTTAGGAAGGAGAAAAAGTGTAGCATAAAGAAACAGAAGGGAAAGATAAGAACAGTTTAAGTGAAAAATTGAAATGGAAAAGAAAACACAAAGGGGAAGAATCTCAGAATGTTTTTGTGACCACAGAATAAACAGAACAGATCTGCATTTGATATTATGGCAATGTCTAAATCATGTCAAGAGATGTCTACTAGTGATCAACAACTGTAATGAAGTAATTTTTATATTTATTTGGAATCTCTTGCAAATGCAAATGTTCTACCTGCTTACCACCATGGCAATATTTTATATTGTAGAATATCTGAGTTTAAAATCTCCCCCTGTTCACTTCCAGCTGCAGTTCAATCTGACATTCAAGACATGCTTCAAAAGGGACCTCACCAAATGAGATTCCACATTCTTTTCTGTATAATACTTGGTGAATGGATCCTTACTTGAAAACTCTTGATCTCAGTTCACAAGAATACTTTCTGAGGGACCTGTGGCAGGTCATTCTGAAGGCCAGTTCTCAAGTTTCAGGTCCTGGTTCTTCCACAATTCAGGTCAGTTCAGATTTTTTTTTTTTTTTTTCCCCAGATTCTTTTTTATCTTTAAGATTACCTACCTCCTCTTTCTGGGCAAATGAATTATTAGAATGTCTGTGAAGTCCTTAATGCTTAAGGACTTGGGAATAGTTCAGTTGAAATCTCCCAAATGGGTTTGAAATTCAAAGATGGAAGGCTTGGAAAAGTGCTCTAATTATGGTGAAATTTCTAACACTTGATCAGTATGTCTCAGTTAGAACAACTTTTTTTAATCTCATAAAAAATTAAACTTCCTTACTCCATGGAGAGTTTATGGTAAATAATGTTTTCCAAGGTTAGCAAAGAGCTTCTGTTTAACTGCTGCAGCAACAGTGTTCCTATAAATCAGTCCAATTAGCAATTAAAAATTTTCCATGTCTGAAGGTTTGGTGGAGAAATGTCCACTAACAATGGACAACTACTAACCAAACACTGCTAAAATGCAAGTCCACTGCTATCCAGTACTAACATCCAATGGTAGAGCTGTGTTTCATACAGGAAAATCAGAATCAACGTGCATGAATGTTTGAAGCAACAGTCATGCATAATCCACTATCACAAAATGAATATCAGAGTCAGTGGGTTCCAAAAAGAAGAAAGAAAAAAGTAGCTATAAACTCCACAGAAAGTGGAAATGCAGGCATTGTTACACAGACCTCTAATCTCTTGTGCAGCGCTATATGTGGAGAGGAAAAAATGCCTTCCTGACCTCTCCAAGTGATCAATTTATACTCTGAAGCCTGAGAGCTGATCTGTATCTATTCCAAATTAAGTGGAATAGAAAGAAGCATGAGGCTAGAACATAAAGTAACACTGTAGAAAGCAGAAAGTGCCTTATTCATCAGCACGAGAAGGGATGCCATTCGCTGGCAAAGGAGATATCTTCCTTTTATAAATATGCCTGTGCCCATTTTAATATCAAAAGTACCTCAGAACTCTCAGTGAAAATAATCTCTGCAGGTACTGGTCCAAAGCCTAGAGAGATCAATAGGAACACCTCCCTCCAGAGCACTGGATTCTGGATCAGGCCCTTCCTCTATAACAAAAGTTCCCTCCATCACAAGGCTGTGATGTCCCCTTCTCCTACCCCCTTACAGTAAACTCAAGTTCTGTTTTGAATCTCACAGAAAAACAACACAGATTAACCTAAGTGGGAGTGCCCTTTCAGATGGGGAAAGATATGTAAAATCACATCATCTTTATTCCGTGTTAAGATAAGATGTTATGTGACCTACAATCCAATGCACTATATGCGATCATCATGTGGTATAATTTTATAGCATTTTTTTTTTTTTCCTCAGGTCTACTGAACTTCTGTTATTTCCAAAGTGTTAAAAATACTCAGTTTGCTAATACAAATGATTACAATTGACAGTGCATTGTCAATCTATTGCAAAGCTGATTTAATTAAGAATGCCAAGGGGCATCATTTGGGGCCAGGTATCTAAGCTGCAAATTTTTTTTTTGATCTCAACCTCTCCCTATAGGACCGTCCACACTGGCACCAAAGGCTGGAGGGCAAGAGAACAAAGGGAATTTTATGTGTCTGAATTCAAATTCTTTCCCTTTGAAATGAAGCGTCCAGAATGGGCAATAAAACTGTGAAAATGGATTTCTGGCCGCATTTGATGTTAAGCCTTTAGTGTCAAGAGCCAGGTCTTTTTTTCTCTCTCTTTCTTTTAGGCTTTTTTTTTCCTTTCCCTGAATGGTCTTGTGGGGAATTTGTCCTATAAATTATTTCTTGCAGTTTGTATGCATAGAGTATGGCCTTGTCTCATAGTTAGAACTCAAAAGTAGGTTATTTTGTGTGTATGTGTTTTAATTAACTTGTGTTTCCAGTAAAATTGCAATGGAAAACTTTGTGCTAAAGAGGCTCATTTCATGTGGCTTTTTTTTTCCCCTATCAGTCCATGTGTGAAACCTGAATGTTTATTAAGCATTTCTGTGGAAAGAGTAACTTTCACTCTGGTCTTCCTTTTCATACCCAGGACTCATAATCCTTTGTATCTTCTCTTCCATTCCCATAGTAGAATATTGCAATGCAATGAGAAAAGCAGAGGATTAGGCCCTCTTAGAATGATCATGCAGAGGGATCTATTATAATAATGATTACAACCATTTTATCTCTAATAGCTAGCCACTGATGGAAGGGCAAGGGGGAAAATGAGAGACTGAGAAATGAAAGGAATTTTGGCATTTTGAAATGATGTTTTTCCTAAGATTTGATTGTATATGAAAATTGTTCTTTAAATATTTATTTGTAACAAAACTACTTGGCAATACCTTATTAAACCTGGCTAAATTAATTTAAATTTTTGCACACCACTTAAGCAGTGTATTCTTCCTGTCTGAAGAAAAACAATTGAGCACATACATGGGTATTCATGTGTTGATACAGTTTAACAGCAAAACACCTTTCTTAATAAAATCATTAGCAGTTCACTATCCATTTCTTTGCAGATCATGTTTTCACGAAGCAAGATTATAAGGATTACCAACTGGTTTTCTGCTCTGGAAAGTACAGGTGTTGAAAGCAAAATTTAGTTCCACAAGTACAGGGAGAATCTTTTATTAGGAGCCAGACTCACAGGTTTTCAAACAAAGAATAACTATTTTTTAAAAACATCATACCCATACATTAAAAAACCTTTTTGCCTCTGTTAAGTAGAGGAAATGAAGATACCCAAACCCAAACTCAAAAACCAAAGTAAAAATTTTCTCTTTGGTGTGTTCATGAGTTTCATTGTCTCTAGTCCACATTTCTCCTCTTTCAGCCCCTCCCTTTTTTTCTGATATCCTTTCCTTGTAGTTTTCTTTCTTCAGGCCTCCCTCAGGCTTCCTGCCATCTATCCAGACTTATTCCCTTTTCCATTGATTCTGGTACGTACTGATCTTTTTTCTTTTGTTTTACACACCACAGTTAGTTCACTTTTCCTCCTTTCTCACATATAGTTTTCCTGTGCCTTTTCTGGTTTGTTTCTCTGTCCTTGTCTGTTTCTAATTCTCTGTTTTCTGTATTTTTGAGAAAGGTTTTCTGCCTGTCATATATATGCCCATGCAAAATTTCAGTCAAAAGACTTCTTCAAGAATTCCTTTCAATCAGTAACTGAAGCCAAGAGATTTATACTCACAAACTGATACACCAGTGTCTATCATAACAGAATCAGGGCCAGAATGCTTCAAATGAAATTATTAAAAAATAGAAATTTCGTACTTTCATATTTATTGCTTTACAGAATCACAGAATGGGTCAGGTTGGAAAGGATCACATTGGGTCATCTGGTCCAACCTCCCTGCTCAAGCAGTCATCCTGGAGCACATGGCACAGAATTGCATCCAGACAGCTCTGGAATGTCTCCAGTGAGGGAAACTCCACAATCTCTCTGGACATTCTGTTCCAGTGTGCAATCTTTGCACAGTAAAGATGTTCTTCCTCATATTCAGGTGGAATTTCACAGCATCAATTTCTGCCCATTGCTTCTTGTCTTATTGCCTGGCACCACCAAGCAGAGCCTGGCTCTGTCTTCTTGGCACCCTCCCTTCAAGTACCTCATAAGAGAAATGCTCCAGTGCCTTAATAATCCTTGCTATCCTCTGCTCACTCCCCAGCCAGTTAGTTACAGCACTGAGCATCCTTTGCTGACCTCTCCTAACCTCAAGTCCTTCATGACTTTTATGTATAGAATACTATTCTACAGAAAACATTGCCTATCCCAGCACAAAAGGAAAAGTGTAAATGTAATTTTTAGGCAAACCATATTTTCTCTGATTTATTTAGTTCTCAAAGGAATTAATATAGAGTTACCCCATGTAAAGCCAGTAGTGCCCTGAAAATCATGTTTTTGTTGTATTTCAAGGCAGTGCATTCAAAAACCACAAGGAATTGTTTGACAAACTATGAGGCAGAACATTTTTGAATGTTTACCATCCTGACCCTGGCTACAATAGATTGTATGATACTACTGAGAGCAATATCCTTCCTTTTTTCCTGATTGCAAGGATAGAACCAATCTCTCACACACTTAACGTTCAAAGGTATGCCATGTATAAATAAGTTGTCAAAGCCTGGAGGGATTAATGTCTTGAGACATTTTGGGATACTTGTGGGAGGGTGTTGAGGTTAGTCCTCACCCTGTGAAGCCAGTGAACTGCCCCACACTCCCCTGGAGTCCCTATCCCAGCCTGGCAGAACTGCCAGCCATTGGCAAACCTCAGGAAATGCCCCACACTCCATCCCTGGAGTTCCTAATCCAGCTCCTGAGTGGCCAAGTGACTGGAAGTCCCACCTGGGAGGTGTCCCCATGGGGGCTGGGGGTATTTAGGGCTGAGCAGGAGACCAGCACCCCTTTTAACCCTGTCTCCTCTTGGAGTGCCTGGAATGCTGCTGGAGCCCAGGAGCTGGTTACTATATATAATGTGTTTTTCTATATCTTTTCTCTCTTTCTTCTAATTCCCTCTTCTTGGAACATTTTGAGTAACTTAAGATCAAATGGGTTTAAAATTTGCTAAGTTAAATGGTCCAAGTTAATGCTGAGGTGTTTTATGTTGATTGGATGTTGTACTAAACCTTTTGCCAAAGCTCCCTGATTTTTCTAAAGTTTAGCAGTAAACTATTGTCTTGTTTTGACCTCTTGAGGATATCTGGTTGGTATTGCTATCACACATTTAACCCAGAGTACTTGAACCACTGTATGACCTTTCAGTGAGTTGATTGGGACCTTACATAATTCTATGTATTGGGTATTAGAACAATTGGATATTAGTACTGGATATTATTTCACTGAAGACCTCCTGTAGTTTAGGTCTGGATTTTTTATATAAATAAAACCTTACACTACTTTTCTTTGATCACCATCTCCACACTCATCTCTGGGAAACAAAAAATTGTTGAACTGAGATAGACCTGCTCAAATCTCCTTCCTCCTCCACCAATTTAGTGAAATATATGAATGCTACAGTTTTGATTTAGTGACCAGGTCCTACATCCTTCAAGTTAAGCATCTGTGAAAATGCTTTGTTAAAACATAATTTTTACAAAACAATGGAAACTATACTGACGCAAATTACTTGACAGAGGAATCAAAAATGGAAATCAAAATTATCTTTTTTACTTGTATATACAGGTCAGTATACAGATTTTCCAAAATATACTCTGGTATATTTGCATGTACATCTATGCAAAAACCAAAGTCTTCCATTTAATTCAGCTGTGTAAGTAAAATACTGTGTCACCTAATTTACCAGATACAAAAATCCCAGTTAGGCATAAGAATTTAGGAATTCTCATCTCCCTTGCTGCTTCTAGAACAGACAAACCAACTCCTATGAACACTTAAATTGATCTAAATAATTTTCAGATATACAAAAAAAAAAAATAGCAAAACTTCTCACACAAAATATTCCAGTTACACAGACACTCTGTGAAACAGAAAACAGGAACATGTCAGATATTACACATGGCTATACCAAAACCTCATCCAACATTCATGGACTACATCTGTTAGCCAGGCAGAGCTCTGTCCTGTCCAAGATGTGGTCAGCTTTTGACTTAACATTTGCTGAAACAAGTTTCCCAGGATCCACGGCAGCCCTGCAGCCTCGGGCTTTGATAATGTGAGTTTTGGAAACTAAATAGGATGGGGCTTGGTCTGTAAGTGGAGAGGAGAATCCAAGGAGAACCAAAGCACTGCAAACTGTTTGGCTGCTTTTCAGTTCATGGTGGTTTGTACCTTCATGCTGAGATGGGCAAGATGTTTCTCTGAGGGCCCTGGCAATGTGTCCATGATCTGTGGTTCCTCCATCCTGACCACAGCAGGGCATTGGAGATTCTTCATTGCTGGTTTACATTTTATGGCTTTCTCTCCCCACCCAGCCTTGCAGCCAAGTTAGAATGGGAAATGTGTGAATAAAGATGCTATTATTTAATCTGGGTATGTCCTTCTCATCCTCCTGAACTTAACTCAGGAATTTGTTCCTCAGAGGCTGCCACACTCACATAGGTTCACCAGTGATAGGTACAGTTTTCTGTTAGTGCATCTTAGCAATCATTAATATTATTTGTCACTAAAATATGCTTTTCATTATAAATATTACGTGTATGATTTTTTGGCTTACAGTTGGCCCCAACATGAATGCTCAGAAACAAATGCTTTTCTTTTGTTCCCCCTGCTAAAGCTCATCTTGTAGTACCAAAGAAGTAGTATGCACACTAAAACTGTGAAATACACAATAGATCCCATGAGCTTTCTGAATCCTCTTTTGCTTCCCCCACACACTCAAGCCATCACAAGTTCTGCTATCCTATCACAAGCTCTGCAATGTCAAACTTTTATGTTTTCCTTTGCTGTGTTTAATCAAGACACTAGGTGAGAATCTGGTTAATTATTTCAAAAACTTGAAAATATAACCCACTTATTATGCAAAATTTAGAAGAAACAAGGTAAGAAATTAAAAATAAATATGTGTATTAAATAAAATCCACTCTTATTGATTTTAAAACCAGCTTAGAGGTTTGATTTTTCAAAGTATTTATTTTGAGGAAAAAGAAGTCAGCACCAGCAGGGAATAAACATAATTTTTAAACAGCATGTAAGTGATGTGTTTGACCTCTATTCAGCCACACGACAGTCATTCTGCTGCTGTATGAAAAAAAAAAATTAGATTCTAGCAGAAAAAGCATTGCATATCATAAATTCTTTCCTTTTCTTGGTACCCAGGTTGCCACTAGCTCAGAACCCACTCAGCCTAAATTCTCTGTAACACTACCAAAAGTGATCTGTATTCCAGTAACCTGCTGATGTGCTGCTGCACTTTTCAGGTGCACAAGCAGATAAAGTCTACTGGATGTGGTCAGTATTGTAGTAAACGACACAAAATACATTTTTTTTTGCCAGAAGCTTTTGCAGCAAACTCACAAGTTTTTTTGGAGGCAACTTCACAGCTTTCAATTTGCTGGATAAATTGTAATGGTAATTCACTGCTGGTATTGCAACAGTAGTTATTTCCATTTTTGAGCTCATTTCATTTATTTTCTGTCTTTCAGAAGTGTCTGAAAGTGAAAAATAATACCCAATGATTCGTTAGATACCTTTTGGGTATAAAATTGCAGAGGAGAGAGAGTAATGATGAAAACATAAACATCAAAGTTTCCTCTTAGATTTATTACTTATTATTACTGTGAATATTTTTGAATTTTTAGAATGTGTGCCATAAAAAAAAAGTCAGCTGAAGCTTTCAGGTTTTAGCATTCTATTTATTAACAGTAGTTCCATTTAATGACCATAAACAGCAGATGGAATTTGAGTAAAATCCATAAGCAATAAAGCTACTTATATTCTAATTCAGGTATCTTGACCCTTTATTATCAATTCTGGCTCTTGTGATTATTTAGTTTCATTACAATAGTAATGCTAAGTGCTTTCTATATTAAGATTCATGATAGTGATTCCAGCCATGTTGAAAAAAAAAGCAGTTTTAACCTGGTTACCTAAATAAAATCTTGTGCTGGACAAAAAATTTTAAAAACCAGCCATTTCTTTATAGTTCCAGTAAGGGTTTTCTCAAAGATTTGACAGCATGATATTTAAATGAAATATATATTTATACATGCATGAAGTTTATTGATTGGTGAGCCTCAGAAAGAGCAGCTAAGGTTATTGCTTACTTATCATTCCAAGGTGTACTAAGGAGAGCTCACAATTATTAAAAGTGAAATTTTCCTTTTGAACTATGACCTGTTACCAATAAGTAAGGCTTTATAAAAAAAGAGACATGGTTTAGGCCTGTTACTTCAGCCAAGTAGGAAAAGGACTTTGGGAAAAGAGACTCAGCTGAATTAGGGGTAGAAAAACATGGTACATAACCATCATGTGCATGTGCACCATCGTGGTGCAAGGTGGTTAGTTGAATTATATTTATTATGATTTAATACTATGTAACTGATAAGCAGCTAATGGCTTAAAAGGGTCAAGTTTTTGGAATAAAGCAGCTCTCCTTTGCACCTGCCTGGGGACCCTGTGTCACTTCAGACCCTCACCTCACTGCTGGTACCTGAAATGACCTGATGGATAAATCCAAAACCCAAGAAAGTATTAGATTTTGGATTTGATGAAGGAAGGTATTATGCCTTTTCATGGGCACTGCACTCTTTCCACACAACAAAATCCAGCAGGGGATACATGATTAAAGAACTACAGCAATATTCCTAATTGCATTTTTTTGTTGTTCTGACTCTTTATTTCTGATTAATTCTTGCTTATCGCCCTCCCTGATTAAATTGTACCAAAAAAGACACAATTTTTGTGTCTTTTCCCTATGAGAGAGCCATGTCTGCCTTGCTAAGTTTTGCATGGTGGACTGTCATCTGGAATTGGGCACACATCATACACACCTCATTAAAATCAGCATAGAGCTCTTGATAAGAACTACTTTGTATTCAGTCATAACATTGCTCCACTTTACCTGTTTGTGTGATCAAGTTTGTTGGGCATAGACAATTTATGGAAAACTTCATTTTGACAGTTCAGTTGCATTTCAGAGCAAGACTTGGAGAACTTCATGATTAAACTGCACTGAAGCTTTTCCTTCCAAAAGTCAAGCCTCCTATTTAGGGAAGGGAGGAAGGGACTTGAAGTTTGGCTCTGGCGTGGTATTTTTATGGATGGTTTCATAAAGAGCCACACAAAGGATTAAAAGCTAATTGTGTCAGAGAACTGATGAGCTTTTGTAAAAATAGACAATATTTGGATTCAAATATTTGTGACAGATATTTACTGCATCACAATGCATTGTCTTTCCAGCCAGAACTTTTTCAGCTGAATGCGTATGCAGACTGGAGTCAATCAATTAACAATTTCCTTCATGTGAGCCACAGAACACATGTCTCCAAATCTGTGGCTGGATCTGGAGATCCAGAGTGGACTCTCTGAACTCAGCCAGTGGTTAATCCACACAGTGACTCTTTCCTCAGGGGGGCTTGAGAGTGTAAGTAATTTCTTTCTACTTTGCACAACTATCAGTTTTCATAAAATCTAAAAGAACTTGCTATGTTGGAGATCTTTGTCTCCTACCCTTGCCTGAGTTTGCCAGCATGTTCTAAATGTGCACATTGATGATCACACATGATGCAGTCATACTTATTTCTTTTCCTCAGCAAACCAGGCTAAAGCCCACAGAAGGAGAGCCTCTGAGACTCTTCCAGAACTCCAGCATTAAATGCAGCACTGCCTCTTAATGTATACAACACTCATTGTTTTGTCCAGGCCTGTTCCAAATGACATCATTGATTTGTGAGAAGAGTACCTAGTAATTAGTTGTTTTTTTAACAGTCATGCCATTTGACATATTAAATGTTGTACATTACTTAAACAATAGGGTAGAAATATCAATAGTCTGGTGCCACTGTGTATGGCTCCTTTCCATTAGAGTGCATATATGTGTGTGGCTGTGAGTAGTGAGCTTGTTTCTCCATGATATAGCTGGTGAAGTCAGCATTAACATCTTGTACAGCAGATCTCTAGGGGTAGACAAACATTAGTGGGATTTTATTTATTTTTCTATGGCTTGATCAGAGGATTATTTTCAGGTTTATTATGACATTTAACTGGATTTTACCCTGAGAGATTCTTTAGCTGGACCTCCTCTACCATTTGTCTCATTGGCAAAGGGTTCAGCAGCTGTTTTCTTCTCTCAGGACTCTCTGTAATGCTAATGACAAGGGTTATTTTGGGTCTCCGTTGCTTCTGTTTTCTCTTTTCTTCTTCTTCCACCAGTGCTGCTGTGTAGCCTGGAGAAATGATGATGTAAGAGGGAACTAATACCACTGTGAAGGTTATTGGAAGATAGAGCCAGACTCTTCACAGCAGGGCATAGCAGAATGGAAAAGACTCAACAAAGAGATTGAAAGAGCTCCATCCCTCAAGCTTTTTATGAACAAGATGGGTGAAGTCCTGAGAAACCAGGTCTGAATTCAATGGCCCATTTTGAGCAGGACTAGAGACCTCCTTCCAATCAGAATTATTCAATCATGCTATGATTCTGATGGCCTTTTAAATTCACTTTCTGTATACAGGCATACCTAAAGACACTGCCTTGCCATAAGATATCAATCTAGTCAAAGATTAAAGAAGAAAATTTACCTTTAATTGATACTGCTTTGATATAGTTTTGAATCTGAGACACTTCAGTCAGATAGTTCCTGTGAAATGCAATGTCCTATGTAAAAATAGAGTATAGTCCCTCACTGACTTTTGGTAACTGTTGCTAACTTTAAAACCTGCACTGGACAGAAATGGTCCGTAGGGTCCCTAAAGCTGTTGTTAGATTTTTCATGGTTCCTTAGGCCATCAGACCTGTAAGCTTTAAATCCTGCTATAGCTTTATATAAGTGTGAAGGAAACAAACAGTGCACATTTCAACTTCCTAAGATCTCTAGATGGTCGTACATTCACTTGAAGAATAGAAATGTTTTATACTGATGGTCATTGGATGCATTTAGACCTCACCTGGCTTAGGGTGATTTCTTTAAAAATATCATATTACTGAGAGAACTTGCCTTCAATAAAGTTTTTGTATTATGGGGAAAAGTTATTTACAACCTTGGTGGGTTCTCCTTTGAAGTCATTTGTCTTGTTGAGAGGGGAAGTGGAGCTGGCCTTTGAAGAGTCTCATTTCATCTTGGATCTCTCCCTTTGAAGTACACTTTACCCTGTAGGCATTCCCTGTGGAAAATCTCTCATTGTTCATGGGTCTCCTAAGAAAATATTCCCCAGAGGCACACTTCCCTGAAGAATAATTTACCTTGGAGATAGAAGCAGTGATGTATTTTTCATCCTTGCCAACAGCAGGCAGGGTCTAGTTACACCAACTGCACAAATGACTGCATAAAGAAAATATAGGGGATTGCTAATTTAATATGTAAGGGGCAGTTGTCTAACAGAGTGTCCAAATCTTGATAAATTGAGCTTCCTTAATGCTACTTGGGAAAAAAAAAAATCAGTAACAATACTCTGCCTTCACACAGCCCTAATTTTTTTGAGTCTTTGATGATGAAATCTTCTCATTCCTATGCTCCATGAGGAAGAAATCTCTGAAAGCCTGAAGAAAATCCTGTCAGCCACTTGCAGGCCTGATGCATGTTGTTTGATAGTGTTCAAAGATAACTATTCTGAGTGTGATAAAATCAAAGAAGAGAAAGTATTTTTTCTCTTTAAAGAATTTTCACCTTTTTTTTTTTTGTTATAGAACTTCAGCAAATGGAAAAGAAAACCTTTCTTTATGGCTCAGTGCTCATTGAGGTCTAGTACCTCAGTGAGGTTGCAAACTACAAATTAGGAACATAAACACAAACAAACAGCCACACCTATGGTCCATAAAAGCTTTTCAACCATTAAAGCAACGTTACTTCTGCTCTGTCCCACCATTGCCTAATTTCAAAGGCATAATAAAGGGTAATTGCTATGCAGACAGGATCAGCTCTAGGCATAACCAAAACAAGCAACTTGGACAGCAAATTTCCAGAGAGGAAATTCAGCCATGGCTCTGCTACCTCTTTTGTTTACACCACAGCCTCAGAAAACCAGACAGGCTGCTGCAGCTGCCTTAAGGTTCATTGTGCACAGGTGAGGGGGGCAGGTGGGAGCTCTCCCAGAGGCACAAACCATTGCCCCAAGACATCTGATCCCCTGGCAGCAGCAGCAGCAGCGAATCTCACCTTGGGTGACTCCTCTTGGTGCCTAATTTCGCCCTTTTTCTTCTCTGCAGAACTGACCTATTTTTGGTCCCACACCTTCCTCTGAAGGGGTTGCAGTGCTGGAAGCCTAAACCCAGCTCTGTACACTACACACAATTCTTAAGCACCTACTTACTTTAGTCTTTGCTATCAGCAAGCCTACCGTTTTGCAGAGCACTTAAATCACTCCAGAAATCTGTGGCAGATTTAGGATTGTTGCAAAAGTATCAAATTCTCACATTTCAATCTGAATGCAAAGAGAAAGACTCAGTGGATTGCAGTGGACAGAATAGCATGCAGAGTTTGTGGTTTGTTTATATAGACAAACATTTTTATAAAACTTAAATTACCTCTGAAACTAGAGGGCTCTGAGAGGAGATAAGAGCTCAGCCAACTTGAGTGATTCCTTTTAAAATTATGTAACTGATTGGGGTGAAGATAGTATGATATTTCCCATTGCACTATATTTAAGTATTAATGGATTTTTCCTATGAAATCTCTATCTCTCTTCAAAGGTTGTAAGGCAGCCTTTGGCCACCCTACTTGTTTGATAGTATAGTCCTTTCCATGGCAACAGATTGTGATGTCATGCATGACCAGATTATTAGGTCAAAAAGTGCCAAAGTTAGATTTGAAGGAAAAAGTAGGAAAGGTGCTGAAACTGCATAAGCACTTTTCAAATTTAGTATTGAAAGGAAGTGGAAAACAGACTTGGAGTAATTGTAGTATTTTTTAAATTTACACATCATCAATAAAGCTTTTCAGTTGTGTCAACCACTATTATTATTATTATTATTATTATTATTATTGTATTAAAAATAATAGGAAACATTAGCAAAGATTTAGCACAGCCAAACAAAAAAGAGCTCTATATAATATCAGTTCCATTTTATCATAGTCCATGTAGAAAATTTTGTAAAAATTTACTTTTTCATGAACTAATGTGAGTAATGGATATACACATTAAAAACATAGATATGGATTTGACGTTTTTCCCCATCATAGTTCCAGGCATTCAGACCCAAGATTTCAGTTCAACTTTGTTTAGAGGATGAGCTTGTCCACAAATGGTTTTAAAAACCCTGATAATATGTTTACATGTAAGGTTTTTACTCCAGTCCATGAACCAATTAAATGCTTTTGGATGATGTCTGTAAAAGTTCTCAACAAATTCATTTGTCCTGCAGGCTGAGATTATTCATACATGTCTATTCTCTTACCCTTTGGTAAAATTTACTAAGTTACAAGGGATCATTGCTTTTAATGCTTCCTATAGTTGATCTTATTCCTCTAAGGATACACTTCTTTGAAATCTACTCACTGATCCAGTGCAAGTTGGCTCAAGGTACATATGGTCATTTTAACAAAATAAGCTTGTTTTTGCAAGTCTGGATAAAACCCACCAAATACTCTGTGGGGAGAAACAGTGCCATGGACTTTTTCAACAACCACAGATTTCTTTAAAGCTGGGTCAGATGTAGCTATTGCAACACTGAAACTTGAAGGTTGCAGATACCATTCTTTATATCAAACCATCAGTCTACAAAATCAGGGTAACCCCACATTTTAATGTATATAATACACACATGTAAGGGTATTAAAACACTCATTCACAACATAGGGTAGATAGAGAGAAAATAATCACATGGGAAGGTAGAGAGTGGGAAAAAATCATTCTATAATTACCAGTTTCTTTATATTTTCCTCTGGGCATATACTGTAGACTTTTCTTTGACAAAAATATTGAACTAGATGAAGCTCTGGTCTGCCTGAAGATGTAAACTCATGTGTTTTTTACCTTGCTGTAGTAAATGCTGAAAAGCCTGAAATCAAAGGGGGAGTATTATGCCTTGATTGTATTTTCATAATAAAGTCCATCCTTGTTAAATAAAGAGATCACCAAGTTCCAATGAATTCGAATTTAAACTGTGTCTATAAACATAACATTGTTTACATCCTTCATTTATGATGATATTTCAACAAAGTTGTTCTGAAATTGCTCTGCTTTTGCACTATGTCATAAAGTGGAAGCATATATTACATTAAGCAGTAAGGAGCTGTATCTCATTTAAAACACATAACCACATAATTTCATAGATATATATCTATATATAGATATATATCTATGAACAATGAAATTGCCCCAAAATTAAAACCCTCTTGGCAGTGTATTTGTAAACACAATCAGCCTATAATCCAATAAAGAGATTCTGCTTTGAATTAATGTGAATTGCTTTTCTATTCTGCCTTTACAAATATAACTTTTCATCTGAACTTCTTCACTCCCTCTATTTGTTTCACTAAAAATAATTGTAGTGATTTTCTTCCTCACTTGTAAACAGCAGAGGAAACATTTGGAAAGTAGAATAAAATGGAGTTGGAAAAAACAGGAAAAAAAAACCAAAATAAAATAAGCAGACATAATTCCTTTTATACCTGAAAATAGAAAAAGTAAATTTAATTTCTCAGAACTTCTGGCATGAAACAGTTTGCATGTTAAAGAGAAACCATCACTTCAATCATTTTTTATGATTCTGATAATGAAAATGAAAGCTAGATTGTTAAATGGAAAGTGTAATAATTTTTATATACATAAAAAAGAAATAATTTCTTTAATTTGGATGATCCAAAACAAGATTTTCCAAATGACAACCTTTTAGTTATAATTCATTAACCTTTCAAGCAACCATATTCAGGACAAAAGGAAACCTTAAGACATACTGATACGAATTAAGCATTTAGAGGTTCATCTTTGACAAGATAGGAATTTAAAGGGAGATGTATGGCACTTAATATTTTCTGAACTGAATTATAAGGGGAAAGAAAGATTTTATTTTCAATATAAAGTACACAAGATTTGGGAGATAAATTGAAGATTGATATACCTGGAGCATTCAAAAACAAGATTTTGTTTCTACTTACTATGTGCTTTTCTTCAGGTGTCCAGGCACTTAGTGATACTGAACACAACTGGGGAAATGACTAAGAAAACTTCACTTAGTTGGGAGGATTTTTATTTTTATATCAGGAAGATGAAGAAATGTTTTCTAATGAATTCTTAATCAGCTGTTAAACTTTGTCTGCTAGACATGGTAACTATATAGACCAGATGGCATCAATTCCAGCTTCCTGGCTGGTCCTAGAACTATTTTTACTTTTTTTCTAAAAAAAAAATCTTTTTATACTTGTCTTATTTGGAAGGTTCATCCCACTGATTTTGGCAGGGCTGTGGAATTAACCCAGAAAGCCTATCTAGGACTTTGAGGAATTAAGGAAGGGAGGATGTGTGAGGACTGGAGCTCTACTGATTCCTTTCCATTCCTTCTCCATTGTGTCACAGAGGATGTTTAAATAAGACAGGAATATCATAGTCAAGGTGCAAACAGCCAAATATCAAAAGCTGCGGGAAGCAGAGACTCAATGACTGGAGGTACAAATAGCCCAAAATTTAGGAAAGAGCTGGCAAATTCAGGAGAACATCATGTCTTATGCTGCTCATAAGCAGCTCTGAACATGGGACTATATCAGCTCCCCCCCAGATATGGAATGCTTACACAGGAGGGGCAGGATTTGCTGACAAGGCCATTAAATGAATTGCACATCTTTAGTGCCATGTAAGAAAATAAAATCACATTGTCAATCAGCAGAAACCTGCAATGTATTTGCTGTCATCAAGGAAAACTAATTTTTTAATTCCTATGTTTCCTGAGTCAGCGTTGTCCCTTCTTCTAATGGAAGTCTGCATGTCCAAAGCAAGAAGGAACAAACACTGGGCTGCAGGACCAAGGGACCGAGAGGGGAGCTTGGCTGAGTATTCTGTGCACACGGAGGAGCCCATGGAAGCAGCCAGAGCACAGGGTGGGTGAGCACAGCCTGCAGTGACTCTGTGCTGCCCTTTCTGCTCTACCCCTTGGCTGGCACACCCAGTGCCTCCCAGACAGGACATGCCACGGCCCTTGCTTGCCCTCCAGTGCCTCACTCCACACTGCTTGGAGCAGTCTCCTTCCCTGCAGACTGCCTGTGCCCCACTGGACCATGAGGAGCCCGTTTTGGATCCCATCAGCCTTGGACAGCCTTGTGCTCAGGCAGGCTGCCCAGAGGCTCTCCCAGGCTCTCCTTCCCCAGGACCCCATGGAAGATCCTTCCTTCCTGCTCTTCTGCTTCCCCTCTCAGTCCCACTGCCCTCCCTCCTCCCCTGGTGGCTTCGGATCACAAATGGGCTGTTTCTCTCAATCCCCAGCTTAGATTGATTGCAGGCCTCTGGGAGTCTGTGGCCAAAACTAAAGCCAGGGACAATTCCTGAACAAGTAAGCTCACAATGCCCTGTTTATTTATACAGCACAAATGATTGAAATCATTATGCCCCAGACAAGTGGGACCTATTTATAAACAGCATCTCAAGATGAGCAATATAGCAGGACTCTCCAGTGCTTCACAATGAGTGCCAGTCCCATCCTCCCATCCCCACTATAAAGCTCTGAGGCCCTTCTGACTTGCCACATGAAAGACACATTCCTCGCCTGTTAAATTAAAATCTAATCATATTCTGCAGTAAACAAGGCACAAAGAACACTCTCAAAATTATGGGATGAAAACCAGCAACACTAAGGGCCAAGCTCTCTCCTCAGATCTATCCTACAGCTCTTTGACAAGTGCAATCAGTTAAACATTTGAGGACTTGACAACAGCCACTCCACCAGACGTTTGATCTGACTGGTATTCCACGCTCTTCCATAAATTATGGATCTTCAGATCTGCATGTCCTCCATGTTTGTGATGGCGGGTCTCCAACAGAGAGGAGGCTTGGGAAGAAGTGGATATTTCTCTCAAAACACTTAAATTACTCCTATGTTTCTGTCTATACAAAGCAGATCTGGAACTATTTAAGTGGGCATCAGTTGTGTTTGGAGCCTTGGAAAGAATAGCTTTTGCTTTTCATCCTCCTCAAAGAGCGATCCAACCTAAACAAAATGTGAGATCTGAACAGCAGCCTCACACTTCAGTGCCATCTGGATGTTTGACTCACAGCAGCACCCTTTTGCTCTCCAAATGCTCACACCATGGTGTAGCAGGCTGTACAATGGGATGGGAGCAGAGCTGGAGCTGTCAGACACTGGCAAACCCCATGGGGAGCCCCAGGCTGTCACACATCACCTTTGGGTCAACATGAATAACAGGGCCTTGCAGATTTTATGTATCAAAAATGTTGGGTGTTTTGGCTCTATACTTCTGATGATCTTACCAGTTTACTTAACTGGGGTAAAAGTGATGAGGCTTTGATATTATTAGAATTTAATAATTAATTAGGCTTAGAACCTCCACAGTACTTTGCATTTCTCTCTTCAGATGGAGAACAAGCATTAACTAATTGGTCTTCAGAAAAACACTTTTATTATTACAATTTTATGAGGTGGAAACTAGGAGGTTAAGTAACTTGCCTGAAGTTATTCACTAAGTTGCACTGGGATTAAAATTTAGGAGTTGCTGGCTGCCAGCCCTGCTTTTCGACCACTGGACCACTCTGCTTCTTATTATAAGAATTTAATTTACTTGGCAGAGAATGCAGCTTTCATGTGGTAAGTCATATATTGCCATTCTAATGAAGTTGCAGGAAGGTGAGAAGGCCAGCTGATCTCATTGTGAACTGATGAAGAGTCACATCACAGTGATTCTGTTTAAAAATCTTGATCTAATACAATGCAGCTTCTCCCTCCTCCAAAAAGCAGAGCCTTATTTCAAAATATGGATGCTCATAAGCAACCATCTAAATTTCTATTGAGCCAACTAGAGAAGGAAACTGAAAGCTAGAGAAACTGGCATTTAGGCCCCTCTGGTATTTCAAGATCTACTTTTCTTCATATTTCTTTAAAATTCAGGGAATGTTTTGATACCTAAACACACAGTAATCTTTACCCAGTCTTCTTCTCTTGGTTTGACTTCATGCCTATATTTTTTCCCATGATATTCTTATTTTGAAAATGCTCTTTTCTTCCAGTGTAGACTTCTAAAAAACTGATGATCCAATATAGACATGGGTGCATGTGCAAGTGTGTGGTGTGTGTGTGTGTAAGATGGCAGCAAATATATAGAAAGAAATAAATTTTTTCTGTGTCTCTGTTTTTCTCAAGCTCACCTAGCATATTAATAAGAGAAGTTCTGCAAGTACTGAAAATCAGTGAATCAGAAGTCCCCATCTGGAGGTGGCAACAGCAACAAATGTCTGTGTATATGTCTCTGTGTGTACAAATTTTGAACAGCATCTCCATGTGTATCCATCCCTCTTCTAGTAGAGCCTCCAATGAGGAGAAGCCCCGTGGAGAATTCATGTACTGCCAGATGAGTTTTGTTGACATTACATTCCAGCTCCAAGGTGGAGCTGTGCAGGTGTATCATAAATTCACCACTACAAAATAAAGATCTTTTATTTTCCTGTGGAATAACTGTCAAAGTACAGAGCCAAAAAGGCAAAGGGAGAAGTGTCAAAAGGATGTTAAGGATCATTATGAAAATGTATAGAGATTTGAAGCAAGAACAAAATCTGTGTCTGAACATAGACTGGTTTCTGCAACAAAAAATGAGCACAGTGGCTGTACACAGATCCCAGAAAAGAAAGATCATTGCCATTAGTGTGAGAAAAACCTTGATGATACAAGGCATGTTAAAAATAGTGAGTAAAAAGAATAAGAACGTGATAATATGAATAAAATCTATGCCAGAGGTTTAAGTTTGCAAGGCTGTGGAAAGCATTCATTACTGAAAATGTAGTCTGACTGGCAAAATCACCTAAAAATAATCTTAAAAAGCATATAGTGCAATACAATTATTTTTGTGTACCACAGACATATGCCAAAAGCCAAGTAAAAGTGATTTATTCAAACTCCAGAAAGGTTTCGTGACATTCACTTCATTTAACAGGTTTGATTTCTTTAAGCCTGAGTTGTTTGTCAAGTCTTTGTCATTGTGGTTCAGCACAGTTTCCTAGAGGGCCCAAAAGGTTTTGTCCATTTAGCTACACCTTCAAACTATGTGTTGTCAAGTATGAGTACAAAACCTATGTCTCTACTGCTTTATTAGCAATGGGCAGGTGGGCTTCTCTTGGGAAGGCATGACATTTTTGACAGGCTGGTAGTCAATAGAGAGGAAATAGTAGAAATATATCCATAATGCCCATTTGCCCCAGGCCTTATGCCTTAGTCCATGTGACTCAAATGACTACTGGTAACATTGACAGGTCTAGTACCTTTTCATCAGATTGCCCAATGATCTGACTGACTCGGTGGTAATCTTTTCATTGACTGTTACTGGGATAGAATTCTGCTGAAATCTAAGATTGGTTACCTCCAAACTCAAAATACTTGTTCCAGAAGCGCAAGGAACCGTACCGGCTTTATGGGAAGCCTTGTGAAATGGAATAATATAAAAGAAAAATTAGTTATCATTCTCTTGACAGAAATGCCAAAGCTCCTGAAAATCAGCAGTGTTTCCCCAAATTGAGAAGCTG
The DNA here is from genome assembly GCF_029582105.1 of Oenanthe melanoleuca. Classification (NCBI taxonomy): domain Eukaryota; kingdom Metazoa; phylum Chordata; class Aves; order Passeriformes; family Muscicapidae; genus Oenanthe; species Oenanthe melanoleuca. Next base: position 48,392,319 of record NC_079339.1, read on the forward strand.
AGAGCAACCTGGAGGCTGATGGTGGCATTCCTACAGGAGGAGAGCATTTCCTATCAGGACAGTAGTCACTGTCACTGTCAGTGAAAAACAGAGTGGAGGAAGAGGGGCAGTGATCTCCAGGCTGTTTGAACTACTCTCTCCTTTCTTTTTTATCCCTAGTTATTTTTTTTCTTTTTTTTAAAAAAAGATAATTACTTCTCTTCTGCTGCCCTACTAATCTTTGATTTTCCATAGTAGCTTGGCCACTTTTTTCCTCTTATTTTCTACTCCATCTTCTGCATTTCTATCCTCTCCACAGGATGAAGTATGATTCTGAGTGAAGAGATTATGCAATTTCAAGGCTAGTCATTCCACAATTTCTCAAATTTCTTCTAGCAGAAATGCCTCTTTCTTCTGTACACCTCTTGGAACCCACGCTGCTTCTCTTGTGAAAGATCTGTAAAGGTGGAGAAGAGTCTAATTCCTGGGAGCTTGTAGCACTGGTTTCATGTCTGGTCCTTTTTTACTGTTTCTGTTTCTCCAGAGCAATTCCTGTGGCAGAAAATCCTGAAGGTAATCCCAATCACCTTCGTGTATACCACATTCCCTTGGTACAACTAGAAGATGAGCTTCTGCTTTCACCACAGGGATCTTCAACTGACACAAGGTCAAATGAGGTCTGTAGACACCCAATTCCAAATTCAAGTTCAGGTCTTCTACAGGCCATATGGAAGAATGAAGCCAGAAGTGGGACAGTATTGACACAGCATTTCCTTTTTCTCCATTCTGGATGCTAAGAGAATTACAGCCACTCACTTAACCATTTTTGCCAGAAATTTTGAAGCCAACTGTGCTTTCAGCTATACATGTAAATGATTGTGGGGTTATATGCATGAAAACAAGAGCAGAACTTAGACCACAGATTTTCCAAGGAAAAACAAGTGCTGCATTTTAGGCAATTAGGAGCAGCAAAGTAAACATTTAGTCACCATTGACTCATGAGCTGAAAAACACAGTAGTCAATTACAGCTTTCGGCAGCAATAATTAATATGGTGTCGATGAAAACTGTGGTTTCCACTCAGCATACAAAGCTATTTCAGGTAATTAAATGTAACCTCATCTATATGTAATTTGTCTTTAATCTGCACATGATACAGTATTTCAACCTCATATGTTGTATTCTGGAGGAAAAATAGTATAGGAACATCACCTAAAGCATATACCAAATCACCCTAGCAGAATTTGTTTTCACTTAAGTCTATATCATGCTTTAGGATTAAATATTTGACTATGAAAGGGTTTGTAATTTTATCATTTGCCTAATCTTTCTTATATTACTCCCCATATCTGATTTACAGAGATAAAGAGATCAATTTTAAGTGTATACCACACCGACATTTATTTCTTTGTATGTTTCAACATCCTGAGGCTTTTTCAGAGACATTAAATAGAGAGAAAGTAAATACTTAGAGAAAAGATCACTCTTGCCATTTCTATGAAGAACTTGAGGTATTATGAATCTTCTGAATACATTAAGAGGTGTTATGTGCAAAGTAGTCTTTATGATACTGTATTGACCTGATTTTCCAAAGTGCAGATCATCTACATTTCTCACTGAAACTAATGGAACTTGAAATGCTTCTCTGAAAATTAATGTGTATCACTGCCCTTGAAGTCACTGTTTATAAACCCTAGTAATTTGAAGTCCATATTTCCAGCTTGATTGCCCAACTACTTCCAGCTATAGTCATACAGCAGGAAGAAATGGAAGGAGAAATTATATTTTATCTGAAAAAGCTTCAAGTTATGTACTTATAGATTTACAAGATTTTATTTGCATGCTAGGCTTTGAGGGGTTTCTTCACAAACTAATTGCCAGTTGAAGCATCAGTTTCACATGATTGCTAACCAAAGTGTACCTCTGCTGGACATCTGCAATTTCATTGCTACATGGCAAACACACCTGATATTTTTACATCTGAACTGCAGTCTAGATAGTCCTATTAAGCTCTTAAAATAAGCCTCCAGAAAAGATAAAATATATATAAGATTAAATTTAAAAGAGTGGCTATTACCTTTAGCAAATACTACATCTGAAACTATAATTTTGCCACCTTTGTTAGCACAAGGTGATCTTGTTCCATAATCCTATCAGAGCTTCACAGCTCCTAAATAAATTTGACTGCTATTTTACAATAAAACATCAGGTTACTGGGCCTTTAGTTCTTTTAGCCTTTCTGATGACTAACTTAATTCAGAAAAGGAAGTTAATTCCTGACTAAAGCATTATCCTTTCTCCCAAAATAAATAATATGAAAACATGACTAAAATTCCCAACGAAAACATTTTTATGCTAATGGGATACAAAAATATTCTGTATTGGTGACTATTGTTTTTGTTGTCTTAAACATTTACTATGATATTGAATTTTCAGAAGAACTTAAAATGTCTTTGAGCTAAATTCAGGAAAGATGTGCAGTCCATTTAAGTGGACTTTTGGTCTATGAAATGTATTTAATATAAAATTGTAAGACTCTCTGATACCAAGGAAATTCCCCAGCTTTGACATCAAACAAACTATTTCTCTGAGCAAGAGGAAGAAAAGTCTTTAACGTGTCCAAAAGGAGCACAAGCCAAAATAAATGGGAGAATCAACCAATAAATGAAAAGCACAACACAGTGCCCTACGTGGGCATAATCAGTAAGCCTTTTTGTGTTATTTATTTGAAGGAACAAAGGGGCTTTTCCAGAAACCATCTGTACATTGTTAAAGAGGAGTGAATTACCTACAGCCTTCAAAGGAAAATGATGCTGTTAAAATAAACTTGGGGGTTGGAACGAATTAAGTTACTAAACATGGGGCTGAGTTAGAACTTAAGCATCTCTCTGCATTTTGTCTCACTGGTTACACAAAACCCAGGTACACAGAGATGGAAGGTTTCAGCAGAGAGACATTGCCACAGCTGTCAGATCTGGAGCCAGACCTGCCAATACCTAAATGCTTTGAAGTTGTCTTCTAAAGCATCATAACAATAAGAGAAGGAATAAAAACCCTTAATGCCCTCTGAACAGAATGTAGAGTTACAGACAGTGGGTTAGATTTCATTCTCAAAAACTATTAGCTAGGATCCTAAAGTCGTGAGTTTAAAATGATACTGTGCATGCTGGAATCTCTGGAGTCACCTTTGGTTTTGAACTATTGCTGTGCTCGGGCACACATTCAAGATTCTTGCCACAACCACCGGGGTAGAAAACTTCTGCTCTCTTTTAAATGAAAGATGAGATTTTCACATGGTCACTTCATTTCAAGAAGAGAAGCCTTTATGAAAACACCAGTTAGGGCAAGTTTCATGATAAATACTGGCAATGCTATAGGTCTTTTCAAAATTCATGAACCTCAAAAGAAGCCAGGCAAAATCTGCTAGGTTTCAGGTTTCATAGAGGCTTGTAGCTCAGCTCCAGTTTGTCCTAAAGTTCACTGGAGGTCAGCCTTTCAAGTCACTCTGATTCGATTTATGGGTTTTTTTCCTAAACCATATAAAACTTGGGGTATTACATGGGTTTGACATGAGCCAGGTGGAACTCAGTAGGTCCAACAGTGTTTTGATTTGAGATTTTGAGTCTGTTTAAATACAAAACAGAAAGCAAAATTCCATCTTCCTCTGAAGCCAGAGGAAAGTTTCATATGATCCACTGTGTGCCAAATTCACTTCCTGCAGAGTTCTTGAGACTCACAAAGTCCATGTTTGCATAACTGTGCAGCGAGGGCTCTATGGGGTCCTAGCACAGGAAAAGCCAGGAGTCCTGGAAGCACAGCAAAGGGAAGGGTGTAGATGAGCCTTGCTGTAGAGAGATTTACCTCTCCCAAGGATGCAGAGCACCACGGTTCCACCATGAGATTTGCCATTCTCAGGCTGCTTTCTAAAGAACATGCTTTGCACCGAGTATATTTACAGTGTGTCCTCCATGATGCTGCAAGGCTCCCTCTTTCTTTCCATCACAGTTTCCATCACAAGCAGAGGAAATGGAATAGTTTTCAAATAATTTTCTAGAATTTGAACAATTTTGCATTCCTTGTTCAGGTAAGGGTTGAACACATGAAACTTTTCCTGCAGTGGCAGTTTGAAAAATTCAGGTTGAGCCGCCTAGAACCCACTACTGCAATAGTATCAAAGTAAACAGTGTGCTTTTTAATCATTAGGTACAAAACCATTGTCAATCTCATTGAGTAATATTTTGAAGGTTACTTTATTGATATATTAAAAACATATTTTAAAACTGGTTTTTGAAGTGATTCATGAAAATGGTTGCCTATAACACTCCATGGAGCTACTCAAGAAAGAGTTGCTGCCACTTTTCTTGTATAGAGTTTTAATGCCCAAAACTCATATTTGAAATCAGCATTTTTCTCTTTTATTTGTCTCTAATTTTTATGTTGGAATTCTTATTCCACTTAGGAGGGCATGGCCAGTTGCCATGCATGATGGCATAATTTTAATAATATTGACCAAAGTGAAAATTGCACTATTTTAACTCCTTTGCTTCTCCAGTGTAAAAACTCAAATAATATAAGTAAAGCTTTGGAGGACGTATTAAACGATTACCAGTATTTACTGGTTTAGCAAGAAGACATAAGATCTGTATCTTTTGTGTCTCATACTATCATTCTTATACAGTTATTAAGCTCCCCCCAAAATATTGTTTTAATGATCTTAAAATAAAAAAAAAAAATCCTGTTAAACTAGCTCTTTAGTTTAGGAAAGTAATTATTCATTTGAGATGTTTGTCTTGAAGAGTGTCTACAGATCCTTATCTCTGTAAGCTAGATTGCAATAGATCTTGTTAGAAATTTCATAGGACATTAATTTTACATGTGTATTTCAAAGACACTTAAAGCTCAAATTTAATCGAAGTAATATTAGGTCCCTTTACTAGGTATGTAATTGCTACAAAAAAATTGCCCTGTGATTAATTGTATAAACAATTAATTGAGAGATCTTATTTACTGTGTTGGTCAATTTGGGGTAACAATGCTTCTAAAATCTGTCCCCGGATAAATGCCTAAGCTTAGGAGCAGCAAATACAGACCTCAGATGTCAGACATCTCTCACAAAACTGTTGTTTTCTCTGAAAATTCTAGCCTTCATCTAGGTTTCAAAATGGGGAGGAAAAAACAGGACCATAAATCCTTTCATTTTACCTATTAAGAAAATATGCAGCCTTTACAATGTAAAATTATTTTAAATCATAAGTGTGAAGCTCAGATCTGCAATCTTTATGGAGTTACTTATCAACCTGACCACTAAAGAACTGAAGGTTCATTTTGGACAAGGAAGAAATCTCAAGATGGTCAAGCCTCCCTGATTGAAAGTTTATAATAGAAAATTGCCTCTTTTTCTTTCATGCTTCTCAACTCAGCTGTGTTCTCTGGGGTGGTTGTTCAGACACTTGGTATAATTTATGTTTTCCTGTCCATCCATCCATCCATCCATCCATCCATCCATCCATCCATCCATCCATCCATCCATCCATCTCCTTTCAATTTTTCTGTATTCATGCAAAAGGAGCCATTTTGAACCCTCTGTGACCAGCACTTGGGTTAGCAAATGGGTGCTTATTGCAAGTTTACATTTGCAAATTGGTGGCTCTAATTAGAAGCAAAACCATGTAACTGAGTGAAGCACTGTGGTTATATGTAAAGTCATAGTAACCTTACATGTATGAGTCCTGAATTTCTGGCCTCCTCCTCTTTTAGCTTAGCTATCTCCCTTGAGCATTTATTCATTTGTTTGCCCTTGCCAAAAAAATTATTCATCTAAACACAGCCCCCTCATGATGTCAGTGGAAGTCTGAGCAACCTACGGCAGAGAATGTTCAAAGCTTATATTGCCATAAAACAATGTTGTCTTCTGGTTTGTTTTAATTTTTTGGATATCCTGTTTTGTGAGAAAAGCAATTCAGTAACTAAGACTGACTTGTGATTTTTCACAGTATAACAAAGTATAACAAAAATGCCTCTGTTTCACCTTTTAATGATTAAATCTCTCCAGTGCCCTGAGCCTTGTACATGCAGGCACAGAAGTAATTTTATGCACATGAGCAATCCCACTGAACTCCCCGGGTCTACACACGTGTAACATTGCACATATTCACACCAGCAAGATCAAGAACTGGTTTTGTTGAGAACATCTGTGGCAAAGGAATCTTTCTGCAAATAAACAGTGTCTACATTAGCAGACCTCATAGCTTTGCTTCAGTGCTCAGTCACCCACAAAAGTCACTTACTGCCTTGCATAGCATTTGCTTTGAGCAATATTCCTTAGGTCATTTGCTTTAAATTCTTTAAACACTATGATAGCAGTTTGCTGAAGCTTTCAGAAAATTAAAAAAAAAAAAAAAAAGAGGTTATATCCACTTATTGTAGGTAGTTACAAGTCATTGCAAATGGTATATTTGAAAATCAGAGTTAACAACTTGCCAATTGATATCTCATTCCCTATTACTTAGTGGTCAGGATAATGGTTTCCTATCTTCATTCAATTTTTTTTTTACCTGATAGTGTTGAATTTTTAAGCAACAGTGTGAGCACAAAAACAGTTTGTGTAAGTAAATGAACCATATCAGTAACTATATTTCACTCTGCATTGGAAACATGATCAAAATGTATTAAATTATTTGTGGTAGTTTCTCTCTGCACAAAGGAAAATCTATTTGAACAACAAAAATTACTGGAATATGAAACCACAATAATAAAAATGTCATGCCCCTTTAAATAATGTTTGAGCTCATGGCCATTCTACATTTTAAGTGTATTTCATTCTAAAGGAACTAAGAAAACTAATTGGTGGCTAAATGCACAGTGTTTCAAAAGGTTTGCTCTACAGGTAGATTAAACAAAGAAGCCCAGCTAAAAAACTTCATCTGTGTAATCATCCTCAAATAGACAGTACATTTTATGCAACATAAAACAAGCTGCAATGTTATATGACAGCCAAAAACTTTTGTATTGATTCCCAAAAATATTGACTTAATTTTTTCAAAATGTATTTATTCATCACTGCTGCATCAATGATCTTCTCTATTTTATATGTAAATAATCTATTCTATTCCCTTGATCATGTTAATCTTACTAATGACAAATTACCATTCTCCACGTACAGTTCCTAGATTTACAAATTATCACTCCTGCTTTCAGGGGACTGAGAATCAGCCACGCTTGCTAATGCCTCCATGGATCGCCTGACACATAGCAGATTTTTATATTCCCTTTTAAAGCATTCAGCTCGCAAGAAATAATTTATAAATCTGGCTATCACTCGCACTTATCCTCTTACTGCTTGAGGGGGAAAAAGAACAAGATCAAATTGGGAGGATTATTAACAATGTAAGAACTTTATTTGCTTCAATTAACTCTTTGTAGGAAGAACTGCATGCTAAAGCCTATTGGTTTTAGGAAAGAAGAGGAAGTACTTTGTCTATTCAATTATGGTGGAAAGCTTGGACAAACCAAAAATGCTACCTTACAAATATTCTTTGTTTTCTGTCTTAAAAATTAGAAACTTTTTTAATTTTAAATGTAATTTTAAACCTGAGATCGCTTTTCGCAAAAAAAAAACATGGCTTGTGTTAGGGAATTAAAACTGTGACAAATCAAGCGAGCTAAAAATTCAGACTTTCAGACCATTTCTATCTTTCTCTGCACCTGTGCACATTGGAGACAAAATGCTACCAGACTCATTAGGATTTACCATTTGTTATTTCCTTTGTAGTTGTAAAATGATGATGACACAATGGAGAAGGAGATCCTCAAATTTCACCCTTCCTGTAGGTTCACCTGTCTTGGTTTAACCCCTTCTCCTTCTCATACAGACACAAATAGTTGGGATAGTCACTGAGCAGAGTGCTTTTTTCATTGCAGGAAACTCCTTGGTTTTTTCAGTGCAAAGGAATGAAGAGCATTGACTGTAATTACTGAGCAACTGCTGGGAAAGAAGTCAGCTGTTCTTCACAGTAAAAGTACTTTGGAAGTCACTTGGACAATTCCTGCCACCCCTCAGGTCTGTGGACAGTAGTAGAGGAGCCTGAAATGTGAGATGTGATTCATTTGCCAAATTTCATTCAGTGCCTAAAAAGCAACTGAAATGGCTCAGAGTTTCCCTGCTGACTTGTAGCTGCCACTCAGGGAGGGAAAGCTCTCATGAAGGTCCTGCTAGCCCCAGGAAGGTGTCTTAGATACCCAAGGCATCTGAAATGCTAAAATGTACCAAGGTTTAAGTGGCTAAATATCTCCCAATGGACCCAAGAAGCTACCACCATATCTACTGTAAATTTCTGTGTCACTGATAACAGATAGCACTAATTGTAATCAATATCAATAATCAGTATCTTCTGGTAGCATAACATCTGTGTGATAAATGCCTTGAGATAAAAATAACACTAAGGGAGCAGAGGGCTCTTGACATCTAGTGCACCCTGATTTAGAGTATAAAACCAGTGCCAAAATCTCCATTCTTCTGTTCAAACCACCAAACAGGGCTGCTGTAAATAAACTCGTAATATCCCCCTGCCCTCCTCACCCTCCACCCTTAAAATAAAAAGGGAATTCCCCTGAGAAAACTGGGACATAAAACTCAGGAGCCTCCTGGGATGCTGATTATCTCTTACTTACACCAGAAATTTCACATGGTACTTCTGTGTTACTGATGCCCTCTATCCTCAACCTCTTTCCACAGGGGGAACAAAGACACAATAAATGTCACAGCTGATAAATCCTCATGCTGTAAGGAAGAAATGGCTGTAAAGGCTTCCTTTAGCTTCACTCCTGCCTGTCCATTCAGTGTATATAACCACAATACTGGCCATATGTGTGACAGGACTTTGCTCATTAAGAAACCTTTTCTGCCTACAAAATAACTTTGCAAGTTACCTAATGGCATCTCTAATTAGCAGAATATAGGATTTCTAACAGCATCAAAAATCCCACTCTAGTTCATTAAATCAAGGTTCATTTTGAGCAGCCTGTGTGTCAATAAGTATGTTCTCCTTGAATCACAACTTATTGGCCTGTACAGTACAGCTATTTCCATTTGTCACATTGATATGTATTTAGGGACTATCTATAATACAGACTGGATCGATTCTGATGGTTGGTCATGTAAATTCTCTTTAGTTCAATGGTCATTGCCACAATAGACTCTCAGAAGCACTGCAGTCTATCATGCATCTAATCTATAAAAACCTATTTCTGATATTCATTCATCATGAGGTTATTATATATATACTGGGGACGAGCAGAAGGGCTGGAAATAGATGGCACTGGAAATGAATTTTTTAACTCAGATGATACATACTTCTACACAAACTTTCTCCTCCATGTGTCATGCAAGATTAAGCCCTCTTCTTTCTCTGTACAATAACATTTAAGATTTTAAGGAGAAGGAAAAAAGAAGTCTTGTTTTCAGAGACTAGTATTTTTTTTTTCCCTCCTGAGCTCCAGCTATCTGTGCGAGACATCTCATTACAAATATGCTCATCTACTTACATTCCCTTTAGGAATGTCAGGATAGAAAGGGGCCCTGCTACCTACCACTTCCTACAGAAAGGTTGAAAATGCTGATCTTGCCTTCTATGGGGGATGCACAGCTCTTGCTATTGCTAGTAGCTATTTTAAAAATAGTTAGCTTCTGGGACTAGGAAGTTCTGGGCCAAATTTCAGTTACAAACAAATGTATCTATCAAAAAAATGCTTAGTCTACTCTATGGCACAGTTTGAACTGGTTGGAATTCCACTTTACTTGCACTGTGGTTACTATTTTCCACATAGTTGGAGCACTAACACTTTAGCGGAACCCATTATTTTCGTGCCTACCATAAATAAATTCTTTTAAAAAATCAAAGTATAACTTCAGGGTAATTGCAGCAGGTAAATCTAAAGTGGTTAGTGCAGTTAACTTCATGTTAATTTTAGTTAGAATCTAAGGGTTGCTGCCTACAAACACCCATTCATAGCGTTAGTCACATGAGTCATTCAGTGACAGCCAACGAAAATATTTGGTGAGTAAACTTCCATATGTTTGTAGGCTCCAGTCCTAACAGGGTACTAATAAGCAATTCAGATATGTAGTTTACTTCCTCATATGCATTAATGTTAATTACAAGTAACCAGAATTATAAAGACAATGTAATTATGTTCTAATTATAGCATAACCGCAGCCACTGTATTATAGGAGTAATCCAATTTTTAGAAAAAGCTTTTGCTTCTTATAGACATATCATTTTACTACACACTTTTATTCATTCTTTTATGTATCCTACCTTTCAACACCACATGTCTAAGCACTGAGACAAAATTTTGACCCATCTTTCACTGGACAGCAGAGGAAGCTAAATGGTACCTTTTCACATTAACTTTATTCTTCATAAGCCAGAGGTGATGTAGAGGAATTATACAGGCAGATTAGCTTCCATTTCACTGTATACACAGCACTGAAATCTTAAGCCATCAACTCAGAATGTCACTCCAGTAGCTGTGTGTGCTGCAAACATGAAGAACTATCCCCTGAGATTAGCTCAGCTGGTCAGAGCTGGTGCTGACTCCAAGGCTGCAGGCTTGATGCCCATATGGGCAATTCACTTAAGAGTTGGACTTGGTGGTCCTTCTGGGTCCCTTTCAACTCAGACTATTCTGTGATTCTGTGAGCTGCTATAAGGCTTGGCAGTTAAGTAACAGTAGATGCATTGAACATATAATAGATAAGCAAGATATACATTCTAGACAGTCACAAAAACTTCTGTTTTCCTGGTCAGCCTAATGGATCATGGCTGGCTTTCTCTGTCAATAAGAAAAAGTAGCAAGGAAATAAAAGCACAAACTGAGACAAGATGCCCAAATCTGAGCAGAGCAGGAAATGGGAAATGGAAAAATCAGTGCTCCCTGAGTCCTTTTGCACATGCAGCAGCTGAGAGGCAACTACTTTCACCTGCAGAAAGGCATGTCTAATTTTGGGGAAAAGGGCATGAGGAAGAGCCAAGAGATTGTCCAAGGTTTTACTGCATTAATCTGGAAAACATTCCCCTGAGGAAACACCTGAAAGTCCAGGGGATCTGCTGACACATATGCAGTACTGCATCTCCCTTGGGGGTGAAAGGAAAGTAAAAGGAGCAGAGCAGGATAACAAAGCACACCATTTTCAAGAAGCCCAGTGTGCTCAGCTGTATGTTTCCTGGCTGGAAGGAGGAAATGTTGCAGAATGATGATTCTTCCCCCTTGGCAACTGGCTCAATTGATGAAGAGAAGAAAAGAAATAAATCGTAAGGCAAAACCAAAGAAATACAAAAGACTTGCTTCTGGTCTTAGAAGAGCACGAATCCTGTCTCCAGGGTATGTGTGTCATTCTACACACCTGTATTACAAAGCCTGGCTAGTAGCATCATGCCCTGGGAAGAAGAGGACACCACAAGGTGGAAGTGGTTCATTCCCTGTTTGCCACACCAGGAGCCTTCTCAGCCATCACTGCAGGAGCTGCCCATACCACCCATACTACTTGGGGCTAAATAGGCTCCATTCCAGTCTTGGAGTAGAAGTTTCTTTGAGAGACTGAGTCTTACCCATGTTGTACTCTCCTTCACAGAAAACGAGAACAAAAACATCTCTGAAATATTAAAACTGGCATACAGTGTCTGGAAGAGAAAGAAAACTCACAATTTCATATTTATTGGGTTGTGAAGGTATTATTCTGATGAAGTCATGCAAGTTTAAATAAAAAAAAAGAGGGCAGGAGTGAGAATTTCAGAGACACATGGGAGTCTGTCAGGCCCAGAAATCTACTGACTGCAAACTGAGGACAACAGCAGGAAGGTGGGAGAGGAGCTCTCTGCCATGAATGGTAGATCTAAAGTACTAACCTGAAAGCCTGAGACAAGGCAAGCAGATTGAAGGTAATTATATTCCAGGACTTTCAGAAGCTGAGCATAGAGTCTCAAAGCCATTGCACTAATTTGATATGTTTGTCATAGTTACAGATCCCTCAACTGTATCTTTTTATCAGATAAGGCTGTAACTCACCATACAGATAACCTCCATAGCATAGCAGAATCAACAACATTTAACAATTCAATCTTTTGCATAGCCTCCAGGGTCACCTTATCTAGTAAGTATAAAAGTGAGGAAATAGGGCAGCACATTTCTGAAGGTGCTGGTTCTCTTAACTTTGTAGATATTGCATGAGTCCTCCTCAATTAGGCAAGAAGAGAACTTTAAAAACTCAGTATTACACATGAGCCATGGCCTAGATCAGCAAATAAGTCTCAAATGCAGAGAATAACCCATATGCTAAATGCCAGCTGCCAGAGCTGCTGTTCTTTACAAGTGGCAGTAGTGTGATGACAGGTCCTTGAAGGAGAATACAGCCCTTTTCACAATGGTACATTCACAGGATACCATGTCATCATCTGTGTCTGTGTTTAAGTTTCACTGCCGGGGAAGCCTTTCATGCTTAAATTCAAGGGGGAAAAAGACTTTGGGGAAGAAACCACCCATCAGTCATTAATTTTTCCCATGAACAATAGAGCAAATTAAATGAATATGTGAAATAATAATAAGCAAATTGTTACATTTGCTACAGGCAAAAGGAAAAGGGCAAAATAAAATGCATGGGATATAATGAAACATCACAAAACACTATATGATTTAAGAATCAGTTCAGAATAAATGAAGGGAACAGTATTTAAAAATTATAAGAACCAAAAAGAAATATATTAATATTACTGGTCAGCAGTGGTTGTTGTCCAAAGGCATCATTTTGGCCTGAGCACAAATAACTAGTATGATCATATTTTGAGAATGGGAAAAGACAGAAATTAGACTATTTCTGGTGCCATAAGACTCAGCTATGTGGCTCACTCTTGCCATCCTAGACAACTCTGAGGTGTGTCTAACATTAAATATAAGAAGCAATAACATCAGTAGAAGTTTAAAGTCAGTAAGGCAGCTGAATCACCTTCTCCTGTGATCTGATGCAATTGTGATAGTCCAAGTATTGTTTTATTACAGAAAAAAAGAGCTTATGTTCATTTTTTAGAAAACATATTAAAAATGTATCTGATACTCACAAGAATACATACACAGATATGAAGAAACTAAATTACTTATTCTGTGCATTCAGCAATAGGCAACATTTGCAAACAAGTGTAGGTTGGAAAGCACATGCACATTTATTTGGGGAGAAGAGTCAGCTTTGCAAACCTGAATAATGAGATACAGGGAAACAGTCACCACAGCCTGAAGATGGTGTCTTCCTAAAGCCACGAGCATAAAAGTAGCCAGTATCCAACTTACACTCATCTCCTGATTATATCCTGTGCATGTGGAGAAATCTCATGCTGGTTTGGATGGTCTCCTCTGCACTTCTGGGCAGCAGGAGTCCTCCAGCACTGGGGTGCTGTGCTGGGCAGCTGCAGGCCCCAAACATCCCTAGCCCAAATCCTCTTCTGTTTAGGAATCCACATTTCCCACAGCTCATCTTTAAGAACAATCACATGCATGCATGCACACCCCTGCTTCTATTTGTCTTTTTTAAAAAATTAAAAAATAAAAAAGGGGAGAAAAGGTTTCTACAGGACATTTCTACCCACCTCTTCCCACTGAGCAGTGTCTTCTGTATTGTAAGATCTGAGAACATAGTCAGACTAGAGATACAAGCTATAATGTATACCTTTATCCACATATTTCAAACCTTTCACATGTGTTTATAAGCATGATCACTTCATTTGTAAAGATCTTCATAGTAGGGGTGTGGGGTGATTGTTAAACATAAATGCCTCAAACTGTGCTCTCTTAATAAGATCTAGTCCCTCAACTCTTAATCTAGCAAAGCAACTATTTTTTAAAATAAAGGATGTGGTGGGGCAGACCTGAACCCTTTTCTAACTTCTGAAGGTGAAGTGCAAGCAGTAGAGTGGTTAGTAAAAAAATGAATTGAATATACAACCTAAAGATGAAAAAAAAAATAAAAAGAAAGAAAGAAAAAAAACAACAGCCACAAAACAACCCCAATTTTCATCCAAACCAAGTGCAGGCAGTTCAGGATGCAAACAAGACAGCAGCTAGCATGTTATCAGAGCAAGGAAATCAGAAGCAAAGATCAAAATGCTGTCCCAGCATACTAATGTTGACAATGTCTCTAAGTCCCAGTGCTCAAAAAGACCACAGCAGTAATCTTGGTGAAACACATCCAATCAGCAGCAGTTTACTAGCAGGGTGCAACAGGAAACTCTCACATTTATCAGCTCTGCTCCCTCATCAGTGCATGTCACTGTACTCCATAGAAGCTAGAGCTGTGTTAATTTATCAGCAAATCAGAAAGAGAATAAAAATGCAACTTCTATCCTCTTTTGAGTAATTTATTTCCTTCAATCCTTTGGGTTTTTTTGCCTCCGTGCTAAAATGAAAATATTTATAGCTTGAAATTCTGGAAAGCAAATGAAGAAAAATACAAATCCAGACTGGTACAAGTATTAGACATGTTTAAACAATTAGTCCAGTAGGACAGACACTCTGACCTGTAAAATCCTCTCATCTGCCTGAAGATCTTTTCACCACAATTGGACTGGGGGACTTTTGCAGCGTCTCTCTGGAACCCAGTCTCCATATTACCTTTTATTCATGCAGGAGAAGAAAGTTGTTTTCAGAGCAGACAGGGTGATTTCACCCCTCGGAAGTTCTCACTTGCAGAAGTAAAATGCAGTATATGTGGAAAATAGATCACATGGGATGTAGGTGTGTTCCTGGACTCATTGCCTCTCTCCCAGCTATCAGGCTGTTTTACTTACTGGGTTGCTGGCTCTGACCTCGGGCTAGCACATATTACCATACAGAAGTGGAAACCATACATCACCTCATCACGTTCATTTGATGAGATTGTGAAAAGTTGAAAAGTAAAAGCATTTAATCAGATGGGTGTTGAAGCTGAGACAGAACACAAAGTGCTTCAGCAAAGCCAAGAGCTCAGTGTGCTCTGTGCAGCCCAGGAGCTGCGCTGGCTCCGCCAGGGCAGGGCTACCACCACACAAACAGGGCTGCCTGACAGCTCTGAGCCATGCACAGCACAGCATCCAGCCTTGGTCAGAGGAGATGGCATTGTGTAAGGCTCACACCGTGTGCAAACAGCACATGGTTTGCAAGGAGGCCGGAGAGCTCTGCTGTGCGATGAACATTGGTCAGGGTATCGCACCCCGGGTGAAAAGCCACTGCCCTGAGCCAGAGTCCTTCTCACCGGGGTGGGTCTCTGTTAACACGAAGGGAAAGGTGTCACCTGCAAGGTCAGCAGCACCTGCTTCTGCAGAAGCACATCAGCACATCAGTGTTTGCTGGAAATCTTCTCTTCAAGAGAAGAGTGACCTGACCTTGCTTAAGGGTCATATCCAAATAAAAGCACAGGTGAGAGGGCATGTTTGGAGCAGAAAGTGAAAAGAGAAGGAAGAAAAGCATGGCTTTTCTCTGTATTTATCCCAAAGCCAGAAATCAAAGTTGGTTTTTTATGCCATCATTATGTAATATTTAAGTTACAAGAGGACAGCACTGGTTTCCATCTAGTTGCTCATTTCTTTGCAAAACCGAGTAAAATTTATTTATTTATTTATTTATTTATTTATTTAATCATTTAAAAATGTTTTTGTAGAAGTCCACTTCATAAACTAATATTTTTATTTCTGCTTTGAACCCAAGGAAGAAATTTACCAAGTCAGCTCCTTGTATCTCAGAGAATTATTGCAAGATCTGCATGGAGAATATTTTAAAAGTGACATGCCAACATTTTTTCTGTTTGAGCATAATGTACCTGAAGCCAGACCTATGCAGGAAACAAAGATTAGAGCCTTTTACCTAGAGGTCCTGAAAAAAGAAAGGAGGTAAAAAAGAATCAGCTGTTAAGAACAAATCAACAAAAAGTAGATATAAATCAAACTGGTGAGCTGAACCCATGCCTAAATAGTTTGTCTATGATGATATTATCAGAAAGATAAAGAATGAATAGTTAACTTCCTTTAATCCTAGTCTTAAAAGTGGCTGTGGTAGGACAGCAACTACACACAAAACAAAAGGTCCTTGTGATAAAGTTATGCTCCTAAATACAGACCATTGAGTCAATTAATATTTACTTAAGTACTTGTCATCTAATGCAGGAGCAGAGAAAACCATGAACATAAGCAAAAGCTTGTGGCACCAATTTGCATCCAGTTCCATGTGCATGTTTTATTTATTTTCAATCAGGATCAATCAGGAAGGAAAATAATCAATGAAGTCGCACTCATGAGTGGTATTTGGCCATCTGGGGGCCCCAGTTTCTCTCGGCCTGCATTGAAGGCAAGGAAAAAAATTTTTTCAAGAGCACGGAGGAGCTCCATATGGTTGAGATCAAAGGTGTTGCTGGGTGCATGGTTCTGCTTTATTGCCAGGCACTGCTGTTAATTAGAAAACAAGATCAGAGGCAGTATTAAAATCCAATTAAATTGATATGAACAGATTGCCAAGTGATGTTCACTAATGTATAATTGAGCACCATGCAAATTTCGGTGGCTGCCTTTTGTTTTTTCTCCCCTCACTCTGGAATGAATGATGAAGCTATGAAGTTTTTCCTCATTGTAAAAGATAAACAAGTTAATGCACTGATCTAGGGGGTATTGCTTCAGTGATTGATGAAAATGAGAGTGGAATATTAACGTGTGACTTTTGGGGGGCTTCTTTTATAATCTTATTTTGTTCATCATTCTTTTATTATTGTTGTTGTTGTTATTCTTGTTATGGTGGTATCCAAGTACATGCTCAGATCCTTCACCATTCCATCATTTCACACACAGAGAACCTTCCTTTGGAGCTGGAGATTTGATTCAAACAATTACAAAACCATGAATATTTCAAGCGACAGGCCTGCTACTGCTGGAAATTAACTTTCCAAGAACTATATGGACTTTATACCGTATATCTTTGTTTAGAATCCACAGCTTCTATTAAATTTAATTACTTCCCTGTGCAGCTTTATATTGAGGGCGACTTCAAAACGAGGGCAGCAGCTATTAAATTTAATTACTTTCCCCTGCGGCTTGCATAGTAAAGGTGCATGGTTAAGGTGCAGCTACTAAATGAGGGTAGCTTCTAAACAAAGATATACAATATTTATACCATATATATTTCCTTTTCCCTATCTATCTGTCTTTAATATACACATTTTGTGTGTGTGTGTGCATATAATGCAGGGATGTAGCTAGGTGAAATTATTAAATGAAAAAAATAACTTTGAAACTAAACTGTATAGTACCCTATCTGCATTTGTTTCTTTCTCTCTTTGAATGCCTCACATGGTCCCATTCATAATTCTCATAGATTTCAACATGACCTGTCTTAATACAGAACAAAATGCCAGGATGTAAAATTAACTGAAAAGGCTGCAGAAAAGCTGAAGTCTTTTGGAGAGAATGCATTTTTGTGTAGAACATACCCTAAGGAATAAATGGGGATAACTGTCACCCTTGCAAATGGGATATATTAATATCACTGCGTTTTATCTAATCTATCATTTGCTAACTGTGAAGATACATTGATGTAAACGCTGGTTTTGAAAACAGGATCAAAGGTAACACATAAAAGAACAATGAATTGACCAAGGCATGGTGTTCCTGAGGTATCTGTGAAGCTTTCAGAAACTGTTCAGATTCTATTAAAAGAAGAACACATTTAATCCAATAATGTTAGCTGTACACGTGAGCAGATTCACAGGAGGGCTTGCAGCTGTGCTTGCAGAGGGAGATGAAGTTGTGTTTGTCTCACCTGTGCTGCTCAGCGTGGGGAGCACAATGTGCTGGGTGTGGGCAGAGGGAAGGGTGGGCACCAAGCAGTTCAGGGTCTCACCTCCTCCTTCCATTTCAGATAAACTCCACGAGGCGTGAGGCTGTCAGTGCAAACCCATCACAGCGTGCCCCATACCACTTTCACTTAATGCACCCTCTGCCTACACAAAGCAGTGTAGGAGTTTGTACAGCATCTCTGTCTTAGAGCTTCATAAAATTCCTTGGTAGAAATTCGTATGTAATATTGGAAACTGTGTTACAGCAAAGCAAATGAAGGAGCTGTGATATGTTTTATGCATTTCCAGAATTATTTTGAAGAACCTCATGCCAACCCATCATTAGTGGAACAGGAAATGGTAATTAGATCTTCCTGAAGTTTCTGCCCAAACATTTTAAAAGTAGCTTTATGGAAACAGGGAAGCTACACAGCTCACTACTTATTCCCAAGTAAAAAATGTGCTTTTAAATCAAGAACTGGAATTATGATCAGAACAAAACATAACTGTTTAATACTCTGTATGCAAAAACAGTATTAGAAATGTTTTGTTACAAGTTTTTAACAATTAAAAAGGCTTTCAAAAAAGGAAAAAAATTAAGGAAAAACTTTATATTTCTTTTTTTTTCATATTTTTTTTTTCAGAAATTGAAGGAATATAAAATGAAAAATGAAATACATTTTCCTTAGATTAGTATTACTATTCTGGGGGACTGAGGAGTTCTCTTTGTCCTTCTCTTCCATTTTGCTTATCATTTTTTCTGTTTCTCTTTCTTCAGGTAAGGAGTGTGGAAAGAAATAAAGGAAAAAGTGTCACAGGGAGGAAGAAATTTTTACTATGAAAAATGGTTTTTAAATCTCTCTTTTTTTTTTTTTTTCTCAGCAAAAATACAATACCTGAGAGTATTGAACCAAAAACATAAAGGAGTAAATAAATAGGAAAACCTTAATAATGTATACTTAGCACCTTTGTGTTTCTGCTTTATTTTTGGAGAACACTTCTGTAGAAACGATCATGACGTCTCATTGAAAAATTATTGCTTTAATGTTTCCTTGCTTAACAGAGAGTTTTGGTTAAGGTGCTAGTCAGCCATGCTAGAAGAACTTTGCCAAATGCCTAAGTCCAGTACAAGGACTTGATTGATAAATGGATTTTGCTGTAACCATCAAGGGAGATGAATCCCAGTCCTGACCACACTATGGACTTCCTCTTTAAAGGTTAGGAACTACAGTACAATGCAAAGAAAGTAAGAGTTTTCTCTGAGAGCACTTTTCCTCTCTTCTGCCCTTTGGGAAAAGACCTGTTTAATTATTCATTGTCTGTTTATACAGCTTTTGGGTCCTTGGATCCTCATTGTGGTGCCAAAGAATTACTGTAATACAGAAAAAGGGAAAAAGAATGGAGAGGAGAAGGAGCAATTAGTGGAAGAAAGGCAATGAAACATATTACTCGAGAAAAGTCATCAATTTACCCACCCTTATATTAATGTGGTGTCTGAGACACCAAATTTCCTTCCAAGGCCTACAGAAGGAGATGACAGCTGTTACAGATGTGTGATGCTCTTGCAGCAAGTCTATGCTACTGGTTGTAATTTAGCCATAGTGGTGCTGTGGTCACAGAGGTTAACCCAGTTAACTCATCTCAAATTAGCTGAGTCTTTCTGCATAGCATGGCACTGAGCAATGAGCACTAGCCTGGAGGAGCATTTCTGCATGTGAAAACATGTACAAATGTGGACCTTTTGAAAGAGACCACTGAATTTTATAATGATGAGGGAAAAGGGAGCTGGGGAGATCACATGCCTAGCTGAGGTAAAAGTAAAGTTACATTTGCAGAGATAGCAACCCTAATTCCTTGCACCTGGAAAACAGGATTTGTTATATCATCATATTATATGATCCCAGGTCTATTAAATAAATGTCTATATGCTGATTTCAATGCGCTCTGAATGCTCTTCCATTTTCAAACAGTAGCAAGAAGTGTTTTCTGGCTCTGTGAAGGTACTGGCATTGATATCACCTGTTTTTTTTTTGTTTTGTTTTGTTTTGTTGTTTCCCCCCCTCCCTGAGTAAAGCAGCGAGATCCAGGGAAAGACTTTGTTCTGTTGTATGTCCCTCCATCTCTAGGGTCAAATGCCAAGAATATGCTTAAAGAACTCCAGAGTGGAAATTAAGTCCATTTCTTCATAACTAGTCAACATGACAATCAGTGTAGGTACAATGGACAAGGCCTTTGTCACTTTTTTAGTGCAAGTGTTTCCCTTTTAACTTTATACTTCATTGTCATCTGAGCTTTACATATTGGATGACAAGGATAAATTAATACTACTCTGTCAGTGACTCTGCTGTGCAATTTGCCTTTAACAGAAAGCTAACTGCTGATCTTTAGACATAAAACTCAGAAATCTATCAGCAGAGTTCAAAATTAGCTGAGATCTTATGGCCTGAGGCCACCCTGGTAACTAATGACAATTTTACAATCATTAGTTTTTGCTTGATGGGCCAGTAGTAAGTGGGACCATGATCATGACCCAAATCTAAGGAAAAGGCCTCGAGGCCCAGCTTTTTGTCAGATTATGGCTTTACTTACCTAAGCTGGTTTTATCTTATTACAGTGTGTAAGCTATGGTAAGCTTGATACAGACAGGATGGAAGAAAAGAAATCTACCCAACCTTAGCAGGGTATTAATCACAAGCAAAAGGTTGGGAGAAAGGATCTGGGGTATAAATCAGTGCCATTCCTGCTGGTCTTGATGAACTTGATGAACTACAGATTTGAATCCAATTTTGCCTTATCATATTCATTTGGAAATTGTCAAACACGGGAAATAAGGCAAAGGATTTCTATTTTGAAAATATGTTTCCAGGCTGAAAGCTAGTTTATGTACTTTACTCATAGTGTGCTTTCAGGAAATTAGCAGAGAAGACAAACACCTCTAAATAAAATGACTTCTAGTCATGACTTCTGAGATGATTTTTAAATTTTCTGCTTGTGATTGCATAATGTACAAACTTCTAAGAAATAAAAAATGACACCTTGCTTTCATTCACCAGTTCCTTTTCAATTACAAGAAACCAAGAAATAATTTCTTAGTTGGGACAGTGGGAAAATTTCAATACTGAATAATTTCAATTAAAGCAAAATCACTACTTTTTTGTATTTTATAAGGCATTGCAGGAGAGAAACTGATTTTCCAACCATCCCTAATTTTAAAAAACTAACATGATAGAGCATGAGCTTTTAGACAACTGTTTCTGTCCTTCAGACAATCAGTTTTTAGAGGTGTTCATAACTTGTTTCCAAATAGTATTAGTTTCCATATTGCAAATTCCCTTTTAGCTGTTCATGTTTCTGCTAAGCTCAAAAAATCTCAGTTTTGCTAACACTTCTCTTTGAAAGTTCCAGGGTTTGGGTGGAAATCTGTTTTGGGACAGATTGACTACTGGAAAGAGTGATGTTGGGGGGGAAACTGACTCCCAGATGATGCATGTAAGTAAGAGAATCATAGACAAGGAAAAGAGTGATGGGACCTAATGGGAAATGGTATCTAAACAGTGCTAGTATAAGAAGGGGTGCTTATGTTGTATACTTTTCTGATAGAAAAATACAGGCCAGGGTTACTGGTAAGTAGAGAGAGAGGATGGAAATTGTGGGCTTCTGGGAATGAGATGCAGTCCTGGTCACTGTTCTCATGCACACATTTTTTAACTGTAATTTGGTTTCTTCAGCTGTAAATAAAATTCAACTCTATCCATCTAATATCCCAGAACTGTAAGAATTAACATTTGTGAAGTGTCATGTCATTCAGGACTATAAGACAACACAGGAACAAATTGCTACTGACACCAAAAGGTAGATATTCAACAGGGATTTTCTCCTTACATACCTAGGCTAGGCTATTCAGTGCTTATCAAACCAAATATTACAGTCTCCTTGTATTTCCCAATCTCAACAAGTTATTTTCTTTACTCACTTCTTTGTGCTTGCTTTGTCTCATTCCCACTGTTTCAATGGCTTCTGTCTTGCTACTAAATTTTGGGGAGCCAGGATTCTCATTTTGTTCTGTGTTTCTACAGAACAATAATTATCTGATCTATAGTTTTTCTCCAGATACAAGAAGAACAACATGGTAAAGAGAAGAAGACAAAACTCTTTCTTTAGCATAACCAAACAAGTGGAAAAATAATCTTGATCATCATGAGGCAAATGACGTGTCATTGTGTCCCTTTTGTGTGAGATTTTACTATTTTTATTTAAATTTTTTTTGCAATGACAGATAATTAAAAAGATTTCTGACTTGGAAAACCCCAATGGCATTGTTCATGTGAACTTTGCCCACATTTGGGTGCCATATATTGTTCAAAACTCCGAAAAAAGCCCAGACACACTATAAAACCTTGCACCAGTTCAATTGTCAGAAAGAAACAAGCAATGGACACTGGGACAATGAGTGTAACCAAAGTCCTTTTCCTGCCACAATGACACCTATGGCATCATGTTCACATGTGGGAATACAGGCAGGTCTGTAAACATGCCTTCTCCAGCAGCTGGACTTGTGATCCCTTATTGCCAAAGGGCTGTTAGCACATCAGCTGCAGGGAATCAAATCTGAAGTGCTGAAGTTGGGAAAACTTTGGTCCAGTATTTGAAACTTTTCTCCTAAAAGTAGGAAAGAGGTCAACAAAGTCACTGATTGATTCACTGTCATTAAAATTCTCACCTCTTAGAAGTCCTGGTTCTGTAACATCCGCTCCTAGACTCTGGTTTATTCTCCTGGAGCTTGTTTGGGTATAAAACCAGTGAACATTTATTTTTGTCACTCACAGAGGAGCTAGGACTGTGAACTCACACAAGAGTGGGTTTATTGAGAAAGAAGTTGCCATTCAAAAGTTGAACTGTGGTTCAACTATTTTGGAGAAACACAAGCAGATGACACAGTGCTTTTCTTCATAGTGAATATGCTTGATGGCTACTGCAACAAAACTGAAGATTTGTCTAAATGATCATACACATTCTGGTATCTGGGGGATGAAGTGAGGAAAGAACAAGGATGTCAGGTGAGACAGGTGAAAACATTTATAAGAGGTGACAAATTTTTTCAAGCTAATTCTGTGTCATGAATGAAACTACTCACCTGTACTAGAACATTTTCAACAATAAATGAGCACAGTGACTGATGCTGAAATCAAAGTGAGGCATCTCTTACTTACACACCCTACCCACACATTTTGTAGGGTTCAGAAACACCAGCCTGATCTCAGTGGTCTGATCTCAGATCCACTCACCTACTCCCAGCCTTGGAAGGCAGGGCAAATTTGGTAGCTGCTGACTCAGTAAACCACGTGGGAGTATGTCATTGAGACACAGATGGTATTAGTCCTCCTAAACTAATGAGAGCTTGGCAATCACGAGGGGGACAGGAACTGGGGGAGTCGTGGCTAACCCCAAACAGAGGCAGCACTCAGCAGTGGATTCCAGGGAAAAGAATCCCAGTGACTGAAGATGGATGTTCTGCAATTTTTTGCTTATTTGTGGGATTAAGTAAATTGGATTGTTTAAAAAATTACTGAATCAACACTTCTTTTTTTGAAATGACACAACTCTTTTAAAGAGTCTGCTGGTGTTGTCAATCTCTGCAAGCTTGGCTAAGAGGTAAAAGTTTAAAGAAGCCAGAACACAGTTTGCAGTAGCATCAACTACCAATTTGGCTGCTCTATAGAAACTGGTAGCACCAATCAACCTTCCTGATATTTCAATAATTCCCTTTCCTGGACACATTCTGTCCTTTTGATTTTGGGAAGATGGGTTTGATCTTGTGAAATCCAAGTACCTGGTGAGGATCCCTTGGATGTCTGAGGAGGATAGGGGCCCAGATCCTCTTTGCTTTCAGCAGAGCTTAGGTTTCTTTGACTCCAGACTCATTTCCTCATACAAACAGACCTGGAGGGATGAGTCAACAGCCATTGAGGGCAGTGGAGAGATTCTCATCAATTTTGTTGGAGGCTTGCCCAGACTCTAATTAAACAACTAAATGGCCTTCCTAAGAAGGCTACAAAAAAAACCTTAACTAACTGCTTCAGAAATACCTAGAAAATGGAAATGAACAAATTACCTCAGGAAGAGTGGTGGTAATCAGTGATAGGAAAATCTTTGGAGAAGCTTGAAAGTTTTTTTCAAACATTATTTTTAGCAGCCACTCTAGAAATTCCTGACTTTTTTTACATAATTTTGAATTCTGCTCTTGTATTGTTTATCCCTGCAGTTATCTGCTTTCGAATATGGATGAATCTGCAGATTGAAAATTAAATATAAATATCTATGTGCTTTATATATTTAGTAACAAACACATATACACATATGTACAGTGTATTTGCATTGTTGCCTGGGAACAAAATGCCTATTTTTAGTTAATATCAGGTGATTTTAATTTACAAGAACCACCTTGCCTCTCAGCATTTTAAAGAGCATACACGAAGGCACCTGCATGCTTCTAACATTTGATGTATCATTAAATATGCCTTCTCACATTTGGCACATAAACCCTGATAAAGTTTCACCTTTTAACAAAATAAATGACTCAATTAACAAGATGAAAAACAGCAGTGTGGTGGCAGACCCTCTTGGTGGCAAAAAAAAAAAGGATAAAAAAGAATTATCTCAGCAGGGTGTTAATACAAGGAGCGCCACAACACACAGCAGGCACCTGGTTTGAGTGACAGCCACCCAGCAAAGCTGACAGATTTGTCAGCCTGCTGACCGCTGGCTTGAGTGTCTCACACCACCCTAGGAATAAATTGTTGCTCAGGAATGGCTGGGCAAGCACTCACTTGTCTCTGCTAATCTAATTGAATTTTTTCAAGTTGTTTTCATTTTTATCTGTTCCTCTGTCGCAGCATTCTTTCGTGGAGCAGCAAATTTTGGCACCCTTAGATGACTAACTTCCTCACAGTGGTTCTGTCTTTTAAGGAAGGTACAGATATAGATACAGGGCCAATCTCATCTCTTAGCTCCCAGGGCTTGAATGGATATACCTGAGGTGCAGTTGAACCTACCACAAGAGAAAATCACCTTTTTTAATGGGACTGGAACTTAGGACATCTGTATTCTGTTTCAGCCTAAGATCCCAGCTGGCAGGGAGCACTGTTCATGCATGACATATTCACTATGACCAGAAACAAAGCAGAAAAGAAAACTGGAAAATTGTTATCCCTTTCCTTGAAGTGGACATTGGTCTTCATGCAAATATCTGATGTGCTGTTCAGTGGGAAATGAGGAGGCCAATATGAATGCACATGGAGAAAGCTGGGGCTTTGACACAAGGACAGTCCAGGATTGTCAGGTATGGAAGACTCTGCAATCAGCTCAAAGCCTTGCTAAGCAAAGATAGCCTCATTTAAAGAAGAGATAATCAGGAGTTGCACAAAATCAATCTGCTGAATATCACAGTTTCTGAGGTTAGTAGATGCAAAACCACAACTTCTATTGTATAATCAGGCATGTGCCTACATGAATGACATCTTTATAATTGTATGCTGTATCTCCATGTGCTGCATATCATTAAGCACCCAGAATATGTGTAATCAGTCTAGATCTAGGAGCTACCATTTACAAAGTTTTTTTAAAGTATGACATACAGAACTAAATATGTTCAGGGTTGACGCAATGCTGATCTTCCAAATGCTACCAAAAAAGGGCAGGTTGCTTCTAATAAATCTCTTGAGATATTATATAGCAGTCTTAATGTTGGATCTGCTCTGAGACACTGAATTCTCACCGAAGGAAGATGCAACTAAAATAACTTGGTGATAGTTTTTACTTGTGTAAGAGAGTTTCACTTGTATCAGTGCATCAAGGAAGCATTAAAACTTCAGTGCTCAAAAGCCTAATTTAATTTCAAATGACAATGCTCCTACTCACATGACAAAACCCTAAGATTAGCTCTTCAGTTCCTGTTAACAAAGAATATCTATTTTCAAGCTGAGCATCTCATATTACCCTGGTACCAAAATGTATTTGTAATATTCCCCAAGAATGGACAAGTCTAGCACTCTTTTAACTCAAGGCAAACAGTGTCATGCTATTCTCACAGTCACAGGACTCTACAATGGTTTTCATCTTGAATCTCTGTTGGCATTTTAAAAAGAATAGCTTTTTACCTTCCTTCTGCTTACAATGGGGAAGTTCTGCTTTATCTAATGGAACCATTTTCATTAAATCAATATGGTTGTTTGTTGAAGCAAATGATATTAAAACAGAATAAACACATATGAGTCTGACCTTCAGCTACAAGCTTTCACGATAGTTAGAGAGATGATTATTTCTAATATAGATTAGGGTTTGCACTGCAAACTGTCAAGAAATGTCAGGATAAATAAAGGTATGCATTATTTTCCTGTCTATTCAATGAACTCTGGGAAAAAGAAAAAAAAAAAGGTTTTTTTATATCCTGAAGTAAATTGATTTGTATTTGCTTTAACATTCTTATTTCACTGACACCTTTTTTAAAATAAATCTATCCACAAAACATGTGACTAGAGACTGGGAATACTTCCTTAATTTCCGTATAGAACACCTTCAAAAGGTATATAATGATATGTGGAATGAGTTAAATTTGATAAGTCTTTCTCAGGACTATTTGACAGTAGTACTGAAAAGTAACATGAGAGTGAAATATGGACAAAAAATGAGTACATGTAGTTCTAAAAATTACTGGTTTCCAGCACTGACCTAGAATATCATTTAGCTCTAGACCTTTTGAATATCTCTTTCATGCTTCAAACTGGATTGAGAGGAATAACCGTCTTGCTTTACACAGATATACTCCCTTTTCCCTTTTCTAGATTTTAATTTCTTCTTATGGTATCCATCTTCAGAGAGAGAAAGAAGGATAAAAAAAATTTAGAGACTGTATCTCTTTTCCAGGAGAAAAGAGCTGTACAAATCCAGCTTTAATTACTAACAAACAGAATTTTATATTGAACTTCATGTGACTTATGTGATTTTTTAATTAACAAATACAATAGTTTTCCCTGATTCTCTGCACAAGCTCTTTTTTTCCCTTTTGAATAGCTCTGGATGAAGTTTTATGGTAAAGGCAATTGCATATCAATAGCCCTGAACTGACACAGTACCCTGGGAATTTGGGGACAGGTGCTCTTAAACAACAAAAGCAGAAAATGTTATTACACAGAAAATGCAGGTATTCCAAAAGTTCATGTAATACAGAAACCTTTTCAAGAAGAAAATGTTTTCCTGAGCAAATGCTTCCCTTCATAATTTTATTTGCTCTGTAATAGATTTTGTATTAGGAGAAAGCAGCAAGTTTCTTCAGGTTTATAACACAGTGTCCACAATCAAATGAAGCAACAGGTGAGTGTGGCTTAGGACAGCTATGCATTTCTAACACTGCTGAGAATTAATTCAGCATCACATTTCCTGAGAAACACTGCATCTTGAAGCATAGACACATGGGAAAGGTGATGTATTTCAAAAACGCTTTAGTTAGGAGTTACAAATAAATACGTGTTTATATACATTTTTGCATACCACTCAAGTAAATTAAGAAAAAATATGTATGTTATTCTGACAAATGTCATGTTCAATATCCCCATCTAGAAATGTTTTATTCCATACTGAAAAGACACGTGTAATAAAATGCCCTGAAATCTTGGCTCCATGTAAATCAAAGGAAAAATTCCTCTTGTGATGCAATCCAGAACACCCCTAAGTAAAAGTTTATTAATGTTTAGCTCACCTGTCCAAATGTGAGCAAAAAAATAAGGTACAATTCACCACTGAATTGCTTATATAGATAATATAATAGATATAATAGATATATATGTATAGTTTTACATCAAGCTAATTATTCTCTTCACAGAACATGAATTATTGGAAAACAAAAGATGCTGCTATGTGTCTCTGTCTGCCTCAGTGCTTCTGTCTATTTAAAAATCAGATCACTGTAGATGACTATAGCAAGTATTATTTAATCACATAAATTTTGTCTGATTTTTCACATGAATTTTGTCTGATTTTTCAGGGGGGAATCAAAAGGCAACAAAAAATATATTTAATATATGTTCTTCCTCATTTTGATTAAGTCTTGAAAAATCAGTTTGGTGTTTTGTTATGCTTCAAAATATTTTATTTTCGGGAACATCATTCTGATGACTCACTTGGGATACAGAGCCCAGAGCAAAGGACACATGCAGGTCATCACAAATACAGGAGGCAGATCAGCTTTGTAATGTCCAGTGAATTAGTCTTCAAGTGACCTTTATATACAAATGGGCGAAAGGGGAAAAAAAAAACAAAACACAAAACTTTTCTAAAACTTGCAGAAATTCAGCCTTTGCAGAAAGGGCAATTTCAATGTGAAAACTGCCAGCCATTGTTGATTTGCCAATCTATACTGGTATTAACTGAAGTGTTAAATATATTATGATATCACTCAAAATTCTTTGATTTTCGTTATGCAGAAATTTGGTTGAAATTTTTGCTTATAAGATATGCAACATTCATCCATTGTTATAAGAATTGAACTATATTCAGGAGTCATATATTGTTTTTTCAATTTTCTATGCAAGAAAATAGAACTATGAAACAAAATTCAGCACATGGATGAATAAACCCTTAATTTATTAGATCCTTTTTGCTCTGATCAAGGGAATAGCTCGAAGGAAAGAGGTCAGAAGGACTAGTACTGTTAATATGCAATTGATGAAATCCTCAAACACATATTGATCCACTCTTTATTACATTTTTAAACCCTTGCCTGTGAATATTTCCCAATAAGACAATAACTATATCAAATATAATTTGATGTTCTTAATCACAGTAGATGTTCTTCCCCCTCTAAAGATCATCACACTGGAGATATTTACATCCAATACACAATGTGAATTTGCCATGGATTGCATTTAATACACAGCCCCCTTTTTCACATTCGTTTCTTCAAGCATATCATCTCTGCATTTGACACTATCTGTACTAACACATTTTAGTCACACATGGAAACCACAAACAAACTTTCCCGACAATATAAATTGTTACAACAAAAAAAAGCGTAATAATGCATTAGACCTCTACCCCCTGAAAAACCTTCACTGCCTTATTCATTACTTAAAAAGGCAAGTTAATTGTCAGGAGTTTTTTGTTGTTTTTTTTTCCTCAGAGCTGTAGAATTTCACAAGGAATTCCGTCTCCCTGTGGAATTGGGAATAGCTGGCTGCCCAGACAGGCGTGCCTGGGGAAAGTCTTTCTGCGACGCAGCTTGAGGCAAAGCAGGTTCTATGGGCCCTGACCCAGCAAGGTCATCATTTTGTGAGCAATTCTGAGGCCTGACATCTGCTGCCTGGCTCTGAGTACAAACCAGACCCCTCAGCCCAAACACAGCCCCGCCTAAAATAATCCCCCAGCAAGGATCCTAGGCTTAGAGAAAAGGCTAAATGGCTCTCTTTTTGTCTGGGTGTCCAGGCTTTTTAGTCCTTCCTCGTCACGTAGCAGAGAGTGGAGAACAAAACCATTCCCAGAATGCAGATAAAGGCCAAATTCTCACAACTCCACACCATAACTTCTTCACCTCATGAGACTCGCATTTACACTCCAGGGGCATGGCTCTGGGAACAAAAAGGGACAGGCATGCAGTAGCTCAGAGAGAGACATTCTCTTCTTAAAATACATTCAAAATGGTGCCTTTTCCTTCAGAGCTTTTGAGAAAAATCCATTGTACTAAATAAAGCATGTGAGGTATATGTGCTATTTAAACATTATTAAGAGTGCGTGCAAGGAGTGGAAGACCTGATTCTCAAACTTTCTCCTTCTCCATGGGGGAGAATTGAGAAGAACCTGGTGACCCATATAAAGGTAGCTCTAAGCCTTGACTGCCACTTGATTTTTGTTTGTATTCAAAGTCTTTTGGTCATTCTGGCAACAGAAAGAAACTGACAGAGAGTATCTGACAATAGCCTGGTTACAGGGAACCTCCACAAGACAAAAGTGTACAAGAACTGTCACTGGCAGAGCATTTGGAGTTAAATGTAAGCCTTCCTATAGAACAGGTTATGGCTGTTAGTATCTTTTCCTTAGAATCAAGTTAAAGAATTCCTGATGTAAATCTATTCTTACAATAAAGATCAGGGAAGCCCCGGGATTTTTCCACAACACAAATAAATTTTATCTTCTCTTCACCACCACAGTTCCATCTAGCCCCAACCACAAACAAAAAATTAGCTCTGAAACAAAGTAATTCAGAAAAATTTACTTATTTTACAGTGAAAACATATCCTATGTATTCCACTCTGAATATCTGGTGATGTCTCCCGATGGCAGCTACAGTTCTGCATGGCTGCTATGGTGCTTGCTGCACCCCCAGCAGCAATAGTTATCTATTGGAGCCCCAGTCTCCTCCCACCATCTTCCCTTTACTCAAGTAAACACAACACAGAAGGTGAACTGAAGATCATGGCAAACGTGTCCTAGTTCTGCCTTGACCTGTCTGTCTCTGTCCTCATAGCTCAGTTCCAGGAGAAACAATCAGACAAGCCTCCAGCCAGCCTGGGTCATCCTTATGCCCCTTTTCCCAGGGAACCACTTGTCCTTGTGTAACCTTAGGTCTAGCATCAAACTCACCAGTCACATTCATAAAGTACTGACCTGCCACAGCTGCCTTTTAAATGTGGCAGTGATTGCTAAAAGCATTGGAACAGCAACACAGTAGGAGATCCTGAGCTTGTGTGAATCTATCTGGTGGCAGGGAATTATCTAAGGTGAAATATCACTAGGAGATCAAAAGATCAGAATCAATCACAAAAAATATTTAAGCAAAAATTTGGTAAATTTCTAAATATCCAAGTGCTTAATAGTCCTCAGACAAACCAGTCTTCCAGACAAACAGACTTCCAGCCAAAAATAAAATTATATTGATTCAGATTGACATTGATTACCTTATGGAAAGAATTTTGTAACTAGATGAGCTAAAAACTCAAGGATAAAAAAATTAAAGCTCATTATGTGAATTCTTGGATTAGATGTTGCCATGGTACATCAAGGGGAGATGTGTTGCATTCACAATATGACTAATCCCAAATTTCAGTATTCCTGGTAGTTGCCTTGGGTCTAATGGGTGCTGCATGCTTAGGTATTTCAGCGATCTGCTTGTAGGATCACACACTCATTGTGTAGCAAAATCCAGGCCATTGCTGTCACCAGATACTAACAATGCTTCAGGGTGCTCCCTCTCCCTTCCTGTGGCAAATTATAGTTTACAGAATCATAGAGTTGGGACCCACAAGGGTCATTGGTTCCAACTCCTGGCCCTGCACAGGACCATCCCCAAGAGTTACACCATGTGCTTAAGAGTCTTGTCCAAACACTTCTTGAACTCCCTCAGGATGTGACCATTTCCCTGGGCAGCCTGTTCCAGTGACCAGTCACTCTCTGGGTGAAGAACCTTTTTCTAATATCCAAAATAAACATCACCTGACACAACTTCAGGCCATCCCTTCAGGTCCTGTCACTTACTGAACTTCATACAGTTGGTGATTGCCCAGTCCTGGAGGGCTTCCCTGCCTCTGAGGGAGTCAGCAGCTCGTCCCAGTTTTGTATCATCTGTGAAGTTGCTTAGTATCCTCTCCAGTCCTGTGTCCAAGTCATCAATGAAGATGTTGGATTAATTCCATCATGCCCCATAGATTTTCAGGGATCCAGTAAATCCCACATAAATTCAGGATCAGCTGGGAGCTGCTCATTCTCACACTCAGGGCTCCAAGACCCCCTTGCTCCATCCTCTGTGCTGAAGACAGAGGCAAAGAACACCTTACACACCTCTGCCTTGTCCCTGTCCCTGTTTGTGAGGTGACCATCCTCATCCTGTGAAGGGCCAATGTTCTTTTAATGCTGACTATGCCATTAGAATATCTGAAAAACTCTTTAATTGTTCCCCACGTTTCTGGCAGCTTCAACTCCAGCTGGGCTTTGGCCCCATGTATTTTCTCCCTACAGTGGCAAGCAGCATTTCTGTTCTTGCTTCAACTGGGCACATATCAACAAGTGTTTGACTGACAAAGGTGTGAGGAGTTAATGACACATTCTGAACTCAGCTGCTGCAAGTTCCAGTTGCAGGAACCAAGTACACAATATTCCGGGCTGTGGGATGCACTAGGGGGAAATTGGAGCTGCAATGATTTCTATTTTTAAAAAGGCAGACTTAAATTCCTGCGCTAATAAGAGAATCCATTAAAAAAAAAAAAAAAAAAAAAATCCTTTCAGCGAATACTGACCAACATTAATAAGGTACACTAAGAAAATTCAATGTAAAGGAAACAGAACACTTATGAATGCCTCTTACTTCCACTATTATGCTACCATGACTGCCCTGACTATATTCCTGAAGTTTCAGGAATATTTATTACTGAGCACAGTCTTCACCAATGCAATAGCTAGCATATGAAATATGCTTTCAGCTAAGAAAATGCAAATAATAATATTTGACATATGAAAAATAAACTCCAGGGAGGTTCTTTCCCTAGCTTTTGCTAATTCTGGCCTTTCAGTGAAGTTTTTCTTGAGAAAAGACTAAAAGACAAATTAGAAGAGGTGTGCAGTGCAGAGAGGGCATCATCATCCCACTGAATGTCACAAAAGGGCCTATCACAGAAACACTGGGGTATTGGTCTAGAGATGAATGGGAATGATAAAAGTAAAAAGAGAGAGAACAAGAAAAGAAGAACAGAGAGCACCTGTGAGGTGATGGAAACCTTTACAAAACCAGAATTTCTTTAGTTAACCTATTATGAATAACTGTTTTTGGATAGTCATACTTAATGTTATAAATTCATTTGTTTTACTCAGAATCTTTAAGACTAGGCAAATAAGCTCATTAGCACACCCAGAATGCCAAAGATTTCCTAAGAACTGCTTAGGAGTTTCTAGGAATTGTGTGGGACAATATTTGTAGCTCAGAGTACTCTCTATGCACACAGCTACTCATCCTCCAACACATCTGTTTTTTTCCTCTTTTTCCTTGGTAGAAAAATCCAACCTGCCCTCAGACTTGCTAGCACGGGACACATCGCTTGGATCTTCCCTACTGCTGAATCAGACCCAAACAAGGATAATATTGTTCTATAAATATATGTCCTGTCATTTTTATTGAGAATTGTAAATTCTGTAGCCATTATCTATTAGTCTTTGGTAAATTCTCTGGGGAATCAGATCAACAAGATAGAAATTGATAACCAGGATTCCCTGAGTGAAACCATGACAACCGTAATGGAAGTTGGTCTGTAAATACATTGACCACGTTGGTGGGTAGTATATTGAGCTGTAGAACCATTTTTTAAGCACCTGTATGTGGATTTTATCTCCTCAAGAAAGATTTCATTCCAGGAAAACCATTCAATGGTTCCTATAACAGGGTCCTGAATTTAAGTGAAGGTAATGTTGTTATGAACCCCTGCCATAACAAAAGGATTGTCATCCAATGTGTGCATTCATACTCTTTAAGTATCCAGCACTCCTTTCTATTACTTAAAGCCCTTATGTAATGTGAGGTTCTGCACTTCATGCACACTGAGACATACACAGAAGTGCAATCACCCTGTATCTGTACGAAGAACTCCGAAAATTAAATACTTCTCTTGCTATGCCACAGCCCTCACCTCTTCAAAGTTGTTGGGTTTGCTTTATAAAAGTAGTGATTTCATTATGAATTAAGTCATTCTCTGTACCATGTTGCTACCTAGGCAGAATCCTTCCAATGAAAGTAAAAATCAAAATCTTCCAGAATTTATTTTTAATTTGTAGACAGCCAGCTGTGCAAGAAGACCAAGTAATTCTAGATTTTAAATAAAGGAAAAAAGATTTTAATTCACTAAACTTGGAAGTAGGAGCTCACTTGAGAAAGTGTAAGAAAGGGCTCCTAGGATGTACATTATGCTTTGCTCTTGGAGGCTGGTCAGGAATTTAGGGAATTGATGTGATTGGCCTCAATCCCACTATCTGAGATAGAGAGATAGAGGAATCAGAGAAATGTAGCTGTCATCTACTGCTTGTTTTCCCTGCCAGGCCAGGAAAGTGTGATAGCAGAACAAACCAAAATTGTTCTTTTTAACATGACAAGTCCCCTAAAATCAGGATATGCAACAGTGTGCCTAAGGGGAAAGAGAAAGGAAAGAGAAAGAAGAGGAATGCCTAGTCTGACAGGGAATATTTTCTGAGAATAATGCCTTCCATCCCTTAACACCATTAACTGCCTATTTGTCTCCCTATCTCCTTCCCTGGTCTTCCCAGCAGACCAGATAGGCTTACACCAAGGTAACCCTTTTCTCTCCTGCTCCCTAGAAAGCCTGCTCTGTACAAGTTCCTGGGTAACTTCTTGTTACTCAACCGTAATTCCTACATATCTGCATGACAGGAAGGGCCTTTTCACTATTTAAAGGGGAAAGGAGAGTGTAGGTTCATTATGCAAGTGCTGAACCCTTCCTTCTGTGTTTCAGATGTCATTTGATATTTACAGTATTATGTTATTTGATAGTTACAGTAACACTCAAATTATTTTGTGGCATTGAGGCACTTCTGACTTACTAGTTCTGTATGATATTTTGCCAATCTTTTTGAAATGAACTTCTTTACTAGCTTTTTAAAAAGTTGAATTTGCACTTATGATGTGCTTTTCTCATATTTGCATCCACAAAAAAAAATCTTGGTAAGGTTCCCCTGAAAAGTGTTCCCTGATAAGACTTTTGTTTTTAAAAAAACTCACTAAAGATTTGTGCTGATAATAATTATGCACTGATTAATTGGATTAATTTCCTGGATGATCAAAGCATGATAGGTACTTAATAATAAAGCTACAGACTGATGGCTCTCAACAGCCAAATTATGTAGTACACTTTCTTAAATCTGGTCCATCTGGCACAGAGAGGGAAATGAGACCAGCACAGAACAGATAGGTTAAGTATACTGCACTGTAGAGATTCTCTGATCCAGAAGATGGAACGTGGCTTCATAAGATAGATGGGAGAAGATATGAGTGAAGAGTAACTAGAGATTTTGGAGTAGCCCATTCAACAGTGGGCATGCTTAACAAATATATTTGCTCGTTCTCAAGATTCTCAGGGAAGGCACAATTTGGAAATAGATGTATTCAGAACTTACAATATCTCACTCCCATGAAATATGACCATATCCACCACTGGCAATAATTATCCAGTTTGTATGACAGAGCACAGTACCACTGTGAGTCCTATGTTGCTTATTAGTCTTTCCTACCATGCTTTTGGCATCTTGAACATTTCCAGGAACCAAAAGATTGGTGACAGTGGGAAAGGCAGCCTGGGTGACTGGATCAGTCTATAGAGCCACAGCCGGATTTTTAAACGTCAAACAGCTTATTGTCTGATTAAAAAATAAATAAATAAATAAATAAATAATGAATAAATTAATTAATTTTATTTGTTTGCTCATTTACTGGAGTGCTCTTGCCAATTGGCTTTGCATTGCCATCAAATCTATGATGGTATTGCCAGCCAGGAATCCTGTCAGAATTGTTGTAACAAGACAAAATATTCACACCAGTATGGGAGCTCCACCTTTCTCCTTTCTGTTTTTAGAAGCCATCCTTGAACCTGGATCCTGTGCAGTCCCTCTCCCACACATTTCCATAGACAGTTCTCTTGTGAAGTCAAAGTATCCCAGGACAGATGTGATCCATAGCCTATTTGGGACCTGACGTGTGCTGCAAGGTGAGAGGCAGGAGGTATCTTTGATAGACACTCTGGACTTATAAAGAAGCTGAACTTGTCTGAACTTGCTAGCACAGAGAGTTATCAGGCATTACTTTGACTTTAGGCTGGGAGAAGATATTTCAATAAACAGATTGGACATTTGGGGTTAGCAGCAAAGCCATGTGGGAGAGCATCACCTCAGACAGCAAAGAGCTACACTGTAACTTCTTTGGAAAATAAATTAATTCCTGTTCCTGCAAGAGTGAAAATCCCCCAGAAATGTTGACAATGACATCCTCACAAAGGATAGGTCTTACAGATGCAGATATTTTAATAGTGATGAAAGTTGGTTTGTACTGGTATGAATTGCCCATACAGACAAATCTTGATGTCACAAAATGTGTTTGTAAAAAGCAAGATGGGGGGAAACCATCATATTGCAAGATGCATCTTAATTTTAAAAGAAAACAAATGTGTTTGAACAGTTTCTCCTAGTCTGTCAAGGAGTTTCAGACCCTAAAGGTATTTCAGCCTGCTCCCTTTCTCCTTAGGTACAATCACTAATCTCTCACAGTACTTTTTTCAAAGATGCAACCTACTTACCTACCACATAAAATTCAGAAACTTATATTAACATGGTTCAGCTTTTGAGATTTACATTAGAATCAGTGAACCTTATTTTAGCACAATATATATGGTGAGCAGTACAGAGAGAGAAGACTGGGTTTATTCCCCAGATAAGTAATTTATTTCTTTCCTCAAAGAAAAATCCAATATCCTGAGATCAGATGCATATTGAAGCTTTGGTGGAAGAAAAAAAAAAAAAAAAACACTCATGTTGGATTAACACATTCAAATTGGACCCTCAGTATCTGTATTCTCTGCAGAACTGGCTCTGTACATATTGCTTACTCTATATCATGTACAAGAATGGCTTAAGCATTTCCCTTGAAGAGATACATGGCCTGAACTTATTTCCCAAGCAAATAATTTATTGATTTCTTGTATTTATTTTTATGTCAAAGTTTAATTGTTGTATTATTTAATGCATTTATTGACTATGAATTTCAGAGATTCAGGCCATGAATCAGATATAAATATTACCAGAAATTTGGTATATGTCCAAATCCCTCAATAAACAGTTTAGAAAACTGCTAGATATTACAGAGTTATTCTTTTTGTTCTTTTTAATCAATAGTGTCTAAAGATGGTTAGAATCATTTCATTGCAAGGAGATCAGGGAGGAGATTTTAGATGGTCAAAATGGCATTTCTAGCTAGTCTTTTTTTTTTTCCTGCCAACATCTGCCAATATATGGACTTATTCAGTTTTTCACTCTTTGGTCAAAATGTAGAAATGGAAAAAATAGTATCTTAGTAGGCATGAAGCAGAGACACAATTATGTTTTTTAGTCAGTTCTACATCCATGTGTTCAAGTCCCACCAACATTCCCATGCCCCTGGCATCCATTCCCTCTTCCTGTCCCTTTTCTTTGGTTATAGATTACACTTGCTCCACCAGTTTCCTTCTAAAGCTGCCATACAAGGCCCCTTTTGGGGGTCTGACCCAACATCATTACTTTGTGACTCTCTACATCTCAACCAGGCATGAGACACACACTCAAGTCTGAGTTTCACAATCACAGGGTCACCTCATACCTGATGCATTTTTCAAACTGGAGATTCATCTGAGATTCATGTGGAATAATTGCAGATTAAAAGGAGAAAATAGCTTTTTTTTTTTGTTTTGTTTACATATAATATCATTTGCAAAATTAGGAACAATTCAGTGGTGCTACTCCAAAAACATTTCTAATCATAGGCATAGCATTGGGGTGCATATTATTGGAATTAAATGGGAGTCCAGTCCCCTGTCCATGGCCAAGACCCACACTCTGCTAAGGTCCTAAAATAAAGATGTCCCATATTTCAAGTCATCTACAATGTTACTTAGAGATAGCAGACAACCAACTGATGTGCAAAGCTGACTAGAGGCTGTGAAGATAACACACTCCTATGTGGACACTGCAATATGGAGCAGTCTCAGTGACTTAACCACGGCTGAGTTTTTTGTAGCAGGGGGAGGTCAGTCAGAGATGATGGGAAGGAGGTCACCTACCCAGAGGTACAGCACTGAGATCTGCACCACACAAGGAGACATAAAAATGAGACTTGAAATTCCGACTTTAACCTTCAAAAAAATTGTTTCTTATACACTGGCTGGCCCAGGAGTGACCCCAGGGTGCATTCAGACACAAAGGCTTTCACGGGGTGCCGTGGCAGAGATGTTATGTTTAGGTGTAAGCTCTGCTTTGCCAAGGTCCGGGCAAACAGATCCTGTGGGCAGCAGCAGCTTGAAGGCCACGCACCTTAAGCAGAACATAATCTTAAATGACTTCTCCTCTTTCCCCTTTTCTGTTTTCCTTACAGTGTTGAAAGATGCTTCTTATCCGAGGGAACACGCGTGTAAAGAGATGCACGCTGGAACTGAAACTGCAGGTGCTTTACAGAGGGCACCGTCTCGCCTGGGTTGGTGCTAGTTACAGTTTCACCCCTTTGCTCAGTGGTTTTATTTATAAATTATCCTGGAGGGGACAGAGCAGAGAATAGCAGCACATATGGTATGTCAAGTCCCCTACTGCTTGGAGACCCCTGAAATGCTTAGGTACAACAGGGCATGCTGAGGGCTCTGAAAATTGTGCCTTTTGTCATTTGAGCCAGGCCCTTAACATTATTTTAATGGAGATTTTTTTGAATTTGATTATGCATCTGTTGTATAATACACTTACAATAAATACCTCTAGTTATTGCTCCTTAAAATCCCTTTCTTTCCAATATTGACTGCTCTAATTTACTTTTATGCAAACAGCCTAGTCAGATTTAATAAAATGTCTTAGTAGCATGTTTAATGACATCATTCCCCCTAGGGACAGTTGGGAAAATGACCTTCCATTTTACAAAAGAAGAGGATTAATTTTTATTGTCTGCCCCAGTTAATGCGTGTTTAGACATAAAGGCCCGATCAATATGACAGAGAGTATAGTGATTTTACTCACAGTAGTTTCTAAATGGACATTTCTTACTAATCCATTTTTATAAATCACTTTAAAGGCTTTATTGATCTTTAATTGGGAGTTACACCTAATCACTCGAGAGCAACGCATGGCTAGTTTGAAACATTTTAACCCTTTCCACACAATCCTTTAAACTCATATCACGAGAACTTTTGCCCTCTCCTCTTCAATACACATTATGTATCATCCTTGACTCCCAAACAGATCTTGCTCAGTCCACCACACATCAGATGAATACTAGGTATACTAGGGAAATATAAATTCTAGGGAAAAGGTTACACCTGAAACCTCAAAGAGACAGTATTGCATGTGTGTATAAAAATTTATACCCATCTAGAACAGGTGGGAAAGGAATATTTCTTTGGACTTTTAAAATAAAAATTTTCAAAGCAAATATTTACAGTAGAAAATGGTAGCTCACACTATATGACAGGCTTCTTTACCATCTCTGTATTCACCAAGCATATAATTGTTTTATTGAAGATCAAGTCATGCTGTAAAAGTGAGCAAGTGTAGAGACATATGTTTGAATAAACATCCAGGTAGAAAATTAGAAGGGCCAAAGCCCACCTAGAACTTGATCTTGATACTGCTGTAAAAGACAACAAAAGGTGTTTCTACAAATATGCCAGCAAAGAAATGAAGCCAAGGAGGATCACTATCATCTGTTGGATGTAGTGGGAAACAAAGCAGCGACAAATGAGGAAAAGGCTCAGGTACTTAATGCCTTCTTTGCCTCAGTCTTTAATAACAAGACCAGTTTTTATCAAGGTGCCCAGCCCCCTCAACTGGAAGATAGAGACAGGGAGCAGAATGAAGCCACCTTAATCCAGTAACTTTCTATGCATTTTAGACCTTCAAAATTCCCTGGGGCCAGATGGGATTTACCCAAGAGTACTGAGGGAGCTGGTGGAAGAGCTTGCCAGGCTACTTCCCATAATTTATCATTGGTCCTGGTCAGCTGAGGAGGTTCCAGGTGACTGAAAGTTGGCAAATGTGATGCCCCCTCTATAAGGTGGGTCAGAAGGAGGATTAGGGAGATGATGGGCTTGTCAGCCTGACCTCAGTTCTGGGAAGGTTGTGGAGCAAACCCTCTTGAGTGCCATCATGCAACAGGTACAGCACAACCAGGGGACCAGGCCCAGCCAGCATGGCTTTAGAAAGACATTTTGCTTAACCAAACTGATTTCCTTCTACAACAAGGTGACCCACTCGGTGGATGAGGAAAAGGCTGTGGATGTTGCTTACTTAGACTTTGGTAAAGTGTTTGACAATGTTTCCCACATGATTCTCCTGAAGGAACTGGTTTCCCATGGTGTGGATGAGCCCACTGTTAAAAATGGCTGGCTGGTCTCAGAGTGGTGGTGGATGGAATTAAGTCTGGCTGGTGTCCGGTCATGTGTGGTGCTCCTAGGGACTCAGTATTGGGGCTACTCCTGTTTAACACCCTCATTGATGACCTGGATAATTGGATAGAGGCCACCCTCAGCCAGTTTGGCAGATGACACCAAAGTGAGTGGGAGTTTTGATCTGCTGGGGGGCAGGAGGGCTCTGCAGAGGGATCTGGACAGGCTGGATTGATGGGCCAAAGCCAATGGTGTGAGGTTCAACAAAACCAAGTTCTGAATCCTGCCCTTGGGTCACAACAACACCTGCAGTGTATTGCAGTTTGGTGAAATTTAGAAACTAATAGGTGGTCTTGAAAGTGTGTACTTTTCATAAAGTCCTAAGATTCAGAATGGCAACTGTTATTTTGAGTAACATTAGCCACTGCTATGGGGTGATGCCTGCATGTCTGTGTGTGGCTGTATGAGGGTAGCACCTGTATATATGTAATCTATTTTACAATATTCTAAACATACCTCAATATATGCTGAATAAATTAAATTTACTTGACACATTCATTGGTCTTTTAAAATTGTTTTTTTACATCCTTTAGAAAGTTCTGAAAGTTTATTCCCCTCTTACCAAAACATTCTTTTGAACTGAACAGTACCTCATGATTTACACAAATACACTAGTGTAATTACATGATAATGTTTCTACTCAGACCAGAAAAATACCTTAATCTATTTTTATCATCTAGCCTTTTGTGAATGATTTTTGGAAGAACCCTTGCAGTTCTGGATTAAGCAACATTGGATTGGAACCTAATTTATTACTTATTTAGTTACACAAATGGAAAACATTATCATAAAATGTTAAACTTCCGTGGTTAGTGCATTCATATAGATTTCTTGGTAATGGCTGAATTAATTTTAAAAATATTTAAGAAAAGGTCCTCCTTGGCTGAGACTCTCCAAGCCAAGAAAAGCCACAAATGCAGTACTTTGCAATCACAGTGTTTACATTAGTATCACATCAGCAATATGAGCCTTTTTCTAGGACACTAATACACAATCTTGAGACTTAGAGCAGAATTTGGAAATAAGTATTAAAGTCTGCTGGATAAATTTAATCTGCATAATTGCTATAGTTTCTGAGTTTCCACTATGATCTCCTATAGAATTTTCTGTTCATCAAGGATCACTATATTAGAACAAAGACTACCACCACACTCTTGCCTAGGGCTTTTGCCTGTAACTGGAACAACCTGGAACTACATTGTTCCCTTAACAAGTTCAAAGACCTTTTGACTGAAAGGCTAATGGATACATCTGTGCAAAACCCAGCAGTGGTGAAGATGGTTTTTAATATTTCAAAACTGCCTCTAAACAAATAATTGTCTACAATACTCTGCTACTATTTCAGATTAGGTGTAGCCATTTCATAGTTCAAAAGTATATAGTGGCAGAAACTCCTAGAAGCAAGAAAAAGTAAATTACATTTTTTTCCCTCATTTCTAGATTTAAATTATTTTTCCTTTCGTTAAAAAAGTGGGGTGGGAAATAAAAAGAGGGAGGTGGTGCAGGTGCAGCTCTGAAAACCTACTGGAAAGATTCTGCCTTGCAGCATCATATGTGCCCCTTTTAGCCCAGGAAAACAACCACATACAAGATCCCACTTGTAAAGCTGCAGCTGAAAGAGGAAAAGTTTGAAAACAGGAGTAGTCTATATAATAGCTTTTAGCTATGATTCTGATCATCATTTAGGAATAGACATTTTTGAACATACTTGCTAAGCTAATTTCAGAGGTAAACATTTCTGAGTAGTTTTGGTGTGTTAAATGGAAGAGCTTGAAATATGTCTGATCTCATACTAGAAAAAGGAATGCTTTATGTCTAACTATAAGAATAAATTCCATTCTTTTGCAGATGACAAGTCCAAAGCTGTGCAATTAAGACTGGCAAAATGTGAGTAGAATATAGGATGGATGTGATCTGCAAACATTCCTATCACTATGTATACAGGGGTGGGGATTCCCTGCCTAGAAAGTGAATAAATTCTGGCTGGCTTTGGAAACTACTTCAGAATAACCCTGGAGGCCTAGTGGTACACTCCCTTATGAGCAGCCAGTTACTTTGTGGAAAAGAAGGAACTAATCTAATTGATCACTTGCACAAGGCCAAGAGTTCTTAGATTTTACTTTCAGCACAGAGATGGATTCACATCTACTGTAAGTATGGTCAGCACTTAGCTGAAATTAGTGTCTGCTGTAGAGTCATATTTAAAGTGGTGGATCATCTAGTCCATGCAAGAGGAGAGAATGGAATGGAACTGCTTGTCCAAAACTAACCAAATCTAAGCACTTGGAAAGTGGCTGTAAACATGACTACTAAATGAACTGAAGCTTCTCAGTATATCAGAATCAGCCTTCTTTTGCTTTTTGTGTTAGCAGGTGACTATTAATGTGACTAGTGACTAGCAGCTGGTTTTTGCTTTCCCTGGACTCAGCCCTGTAAATAACAGTACAGGAATATGATGCTGCAAGGTTTTTTCATTAGTATAATAACACCATGGGAGTAATAAGAGGTTTGCAATACAACCATTAAATAATGACATCTAAAGCAGAAATGCATGTGGCAGCTCCTTTGGACTCTGAAGAAACATAACACTGCATCCCAGGTTGTCTTCCCCTTCATCAGAGTAACCTTTTAGTTTATGTAACTATGGATTTTGTCTTAAACTCTTTTAAAATATGGCAAAAGAAAGTTATATCATCACTATTATGAATGAGTGACATGTGCTTATTTATTCAGCTTCTGTTTCCTGTTACCTTTAGTTTCTGATTGCATCTTTCCTCTGAAAATCAAGCTAATTTGGTTGGCTTTTTTTTTTTTGTTTTTCACCACACAGGTTACACACAGATCTGATTTACTCCTCAACAAGAGTGAGTAACTCAAAAGAATGGGCTAAAATTTGAATAAAACAAAGAAAAGTACAAAACAGCTGTTGTAAGAGATGGAGCAGGAGAAAATGAGAGAGAGAAAGAGAGAGAGAGAAAGAAAGAGAGAAAGAGAGAAAGAGAGAAAGAGAGAAAGAGAGAAAGAAAGAAAGAAAGAAAGAAAGAAAGAAAGAAAGAAAGAAAGAAAGAAAGAAAGAAAGAAAGAAAGAAAGAAAGAAAGAAAAGAAAGAGAAAGAAAGAGTGTTTTCATGCTGATGAGCAAGTACTGGAATAAGAAGTATTTTGATCAGAAATTGTCATTCTGTGGGATTCAGAAAGCACAGTTATGTCATTAGGTAACAATCTATAATTAACTCATTCAAGTATCTGTGAAGGACATGGCTGAGCCAAGGACAGGAACAGCTATTCCACCCACATGTTCAAATAAAAGCAAACAAAAGTTCTTGCTGTCTGTCACCCTACTCAGAAGCTTCACAGAAGCTGCTTGATGTGGGGTTATTATTCTGGATGTTATTTCTCGCTAGAGAGACTCTCTGAAAAACCTTTGTTTCCCTGCACAGAAATCATTGTATTTTAAAGAAAATATGCAACTTTAATAACTGGACAGCAAAATCGACATTAA
Source organism: Oenanthe melanoleuca (assembly GCF_029582105.1). Taxonomy (NCBI): domain Eukaryota; kingdom Metazoa; phylum Chordata; class Aves; order Passeriformes; family Muscicapidae; genus Oenanthe; species Oenanthe melanoleuca. Next base: position 48,435,842 of record NC_079339.1, read on the forward strand.
ATTGAACAAAAATCAAATTGTCTTTTAAAAATCTTAATTTTGAATAGTTTTAAGTGTTTGAGAGAAGTGAAACTCTTTGGCAGTTCTACTTTTTACCTCCTGACATGGCAGTCAAAAGAGAAGAGCAGAGTTAGTTGGCAACCATCCTATTATTAACCACTTCAGCAGTAGCACAGACCTCAGTATTTCTTTATAGCCTTTGTTAGAATATATGTCTTAAAACATGGTCAGGAGATGGGATGAAATGACAATGAGACAGCTTTGAAAAATATGCACATTATACAGGTGTATTAAATGGATACAATGAAACATTAATCATGCTTTCCACCTCCTGCTGGTTTTTAATCATCACACATTTATGAGGCTCTTTGTAGAGTTCTGCAATTTTGACAAAAATATTTTATTTTCTTAAAATGCTTCTCTCTGAAATGTTCCCAAAGTTGATTTTTATTAAAATAAAAAGTTATTGTTTCAAGATTATTAACTTAATTCTTTTATTATATGTATAGAGGTAGATCCTAATTGGCCATTAAATTCAAATAAATCGTTGCAGATTTACACTGATATGACTGAAAGAAAAATTTGGCTCATGGTTCCCAGTTATTACTCCCATAGACTCACTGACTTACAGTAGGGGTGTAAATGAGAACATAATTTAGCCCAAGTTATGCAGTTTGGGTCCTAATTCCCCAAGGATAAATTTTTATTTGAGGGAAGTTTATTCTAAGTGACTCTCATTAGTCCATGATGTGATATATGGGATGTGGGAAAGGGAGAGGGAGAAGGGGGAAAAGCAGAAAAGAAGGAAAGAAAGTAGAGAAGGGGCAAGCAAACAAGCAAGAAGGCAAGGCAAAGTGCAAAAGAGAAATAAATAGAGTATGTAAAAGAGGGAGGGAGGAAGGGAGGAAGGGAGGAAGGGAGGAAGGAAGGAAGGAAGGAAGGAAGGAAGGAAGGAAGGAAGGAAGGAAGGAAGGAAGGAAGGAAGGAAGGAAGGAGCTTCCAACAAAGATCTTTAATATTATTAGTTAAAAGAACAATTTAACTGTAAACTTTAATTCATCTACTAAATGTCAAGCACTACTGGATACACCAGCAGTTTCCCTGGCCCTCCTTGCTATTAATATATGCTTAGCTGCAGTAAAAATTAGAAGGTCTGTAATAATACCCTTCCAAAAACACTTGAGATGAAAATTTTGGTTTGAAATTTACTGAGAACTCTATTACTGTAGTAACAAGTTATATAAAAGGCAAATGTTAGGAGAGAAGCTTTTCATTTAGACCAGCTTATTTCTGACATTATATGTATTCTACCTTTTTTCAGAAGTGTTAGAGTCATTGAATTTGACCAGTATGCTAAAGAACTGCTAAAGAACACATTACCATGGGGTTTCTTTTATTTTAAAACCATTTAATTTCCTTAATACCCAGAATCTTTGTGCAACACTTACCATAACATTTGTCACACCGCTGCTTTGTCAAACATGAACCAAACAGTTCTATGGGGAACTTGCTCTGAGATGTATACATGCAACCCTGGACAGCTTCATTTCTTTCTGAAAATATAATTCTCAGTCACCTAAATTATTCTACATACATTGCATTTTCCTGTCCAAAAATGTCATTGCAGGCTTTGAGGCACAAAGGACAAAACCTTTTGTGTACATGTGTTTCAGGGGAGAGACAAGCTGTGAGAGAGCAGCTTGAAGTTAAAGAAAGAGGAATAACAGACTACATTTTGTCTCAGTAAGGAAAGAATTTTTAACCTAGTTTCCTCATGCAGAGAACTCTTTCATTTGGGTAAGTAGACTCCCAGTTCTTCATTTAAAACTGTGAAGGCATTAAAAACAAAACAAACAAAAAAAGAACAACAAATGATATTTCTTTTATAAACAAATGCAAAAAATAAAATTATTGAATTTTCAGGAGGAGGAGAGGGGAGAGGAGAGGAGAGGAGAGGAGAGGAGAGGAGAGGAGAGGAGAGGAGAGGAGAGGAGAGGAGAGGAGAGGAGAGGAGAGGAGAGGAGAGGAGAGGAGAGGAGAGGAGAGGAGAGGAGAGGAGAGGAGAGGAGAGGAGAGGAGAGGAGAGGAGAGGAGAGGAGAGGAGAGGAGAGGAGAGGAGAGGAGAGGGACAAAGGGAAGCAGAAGGGGAAGGGGGAAGATTTAAAATTCTTTCTTGTAAAGCTACACATTTTAAAGTTGACTTTACCCATGCAGGTATATCACCTAACTACAATGAACTTATTGAGGGAACGCTTATGGGATTTGACCTTGATTGCTTTCTCTTTTTTTTTTTTCTTCTTTCTCTATTCTTTTCATTTTCAAGTAGTCTTTTGAGGTTTGAAAATACAACCCTGAAGATATGTTCCAGTTTAACAATATCCCTGATACAAAATGGTGGTTTTGTGTTAGTTGCATTTCACTATTTCTGTTATATGTCATTATACAACAAAACTCCTTTCAGCATTAAGGGCAAAGTGATTTTCCTCAAGTAATATTTGCTAATATTGAATTAATTCTCAGAATGTCTCCAGGTTCTTTACAAATCTTACCATCTTTCTGCAACACTGTAATTTCAGAGGGCCTTGAAGTGCTGCTACCTCTTGGAGTAACTTGACAACTGTTACACAGAGAATTGCAGTCTGAGTTGTCCAAGGTTACAAAAGTCCAGCTTACCCATTATATTAATTTTTTTTTTAATGTCACGTACAGGAAGAATGCCAGTAGAAACTGGTCAATTTTGCCTACTTATTATTGAAGTAGCTTAGCTAAGGGGTCCTTGAGGTACCTGGTGAAGTCTGAAGTTGGCATGACAACAAGCTCAGAGAGTCTAGAAATAGGAGAAAATGTATACAGCTCAAATCACCAGAATGTATTTTGTTTGGTTCACTTTAATGACATGGATGTGAGGGGTTCTTCTACACAGTATTTATCTGTCAGCTGCTGAGGAAAACTATGAGATGATAGCCTGGAAGAAATGAGCTTTATCAATAGAGCTGTCACCAGTCATACCAGTACCTAAGGCCACATCATTCACCATGGAATTGCTGATTACCCCAAATATCCTCAATAAGTGTGCTGAAACCAAATGGCATCACTCTGTCCATGGGCTTTAACTAAATCTTGAGCTATTATCTTTTTCCACCCACCCCAATCTAACATTCTGCTTTTCAACCACACTGCCTTTCTCTCTATCTCAGTCTAAAACGAGCCTGTGTTGGTGGGGCCAGGCAAATTCGCATTTTGTATCACTTCTGAGAATTGTAAATAGAGATGCAAGTGCTCACAGTTCATTAAACTGCCTGATCTTGGTAAAAGTTTGCCAATTTTCTCTGTGCTTAAGACCCTCTGTTGTGCTTATGCAATTTGGCAGAAGCTCAACACCTAACAAAAGTGTGCTTTGGAAAGTGAAGCTGTATTTTCTGCCATTTCTAATATTTATTCATACTTCCTATTTTTGTCTTGTGTTCTCTTAAAAAAAATAGGCTACAATAACAGCAGTTGCTCCAGAAAAATTAAACTATTTTTAATCTCAACAAAATGTTTAATTCTAGACATTACAGCTGGTTGATACACTGTTTGGTTGGAGTTTCCTGGAAAAGGGCAAAAAAGTTGTTTGCTTATTTCTGAATCATGGAAATATTCCTGAAGATTTTCACATTAATTATTAATAGAAATTCACCTTGAAATTGATTGAATATGAAGGAAATAAATATTTCTCCCATAAAAAGGATTTCATATCAATTTTTATTCTTTTTTTTTTCATTACGGCACACACATCATAAATAGAATATCACCCAAAAAAAAAAAATCTGCTTTTTTTGCAGCAAGGTAGTTTTTTTCTCTTTCATATAAAAGTTTCTAAGACTGGGGATTATTTAGTTGTTTGGGGGAGGAGTAGTGTTATTGGTTTTGGTTTGTTTTTTTGTGATAAAATTTGTAGTTTTCCAATCAGCTTTAAATGTCATCTCTTCTGAGAGGCTGACTAGCAGGGACTTCCTCATAAAAGACTCAATACTGCTAAAGAGAAAATAAATAAATGAAAACTTTCCACCTAAGCTTAATTCTTTGTATCTTGAAAGATTCCTGGGCTATTTTATTTTTTGTGCCTTCATAAAGTGTTAAGAGGTATTTCTCACAGTGATTGATACAAAGAGAAACCAGCAATAATTTGACATGAAGCCTCAGACTACACTTGTTTGATTCTGTAACAGCAAACAACAATTTTATTAACATCTTATCCCTTCCTGGCCCCAAGATAGCCTCTTATCAACACAATACAACAAAACAACGTCACAAAAGAGATTAGGACAGAAAGGGATATAAAAAAGTACTATATCATTTGAAATGGCAAGGGACTGAAGGTTACAGCTCCTTTATGGAGAAACCAATACATATTTATTATTTTTTTATATTTTAAAAAAGTCACAAATCTCCTGCCAAAATTATGCCTTTTCCTTCCCTATTAAATTCTTTCACATCATTTGCAGCACAATTCCTCCCTAGGCTACCTTGTAGTATGTCATTCTAAAGTAGAATTGGAAAAATAACTGGTATAATGGCCATAACCTTGAAAACATTATTCCTGAATTTATAAAAAGGGAAAAATTACCAAAAATATGTAGCTCAAATTAATTCTTGACTGTGGTTGCAATAACTTTTCTTGAGGGGAAAAAATCTTTTCAGGTAAACTGAGTTAGGAACCAGCATCGTGCAGCTGCAACTCCTCTTCTGTTTATTGGTGAAGTTTATTTTTGTTCTCAGTTCTTCCTTCCTCCAGAACAATGCCTCCCCTTTCACTGCAGACATGGGCTGGGAAGAGCAGAAATAACAAGCTGGGCAGGTTTCAGTCTCAAGGATCCTAAGACTCAGATTTTCTCACCACACAAGCTTGATTCATTTTACAGTGTCCTGGGGAGGGGGGGTGGCATTTCTTCTTATTTTCCTCATAATTTTCAGTTCATGTACTTAGCACAACTAAAGATTAGTATTTTAACCCTGCTAACAAGATGTCAGTTTTTCAGTTTCACAGGAAAACTTAACTCCAGTGTAGTCTGACTCCTGGGGTCTCAGCTGATGCTTAATAGCATCCTTTTCATGTCCCTTTTGTTAACTGCATCATGGACATCCCATGAAACATCTCCATGTGCACACGGGGTGTGTGGAATGTGGTTCTGGGAAAGGATGTGGAGGGAAAAGTCAGATCCAGCACCACGGGGACACCCAGGTCAGCTTCCAGCCCTCTTGGCAGCAGAGCTGGGCCCTGCTGAGATTCTTGGTGCCCTCACTGAATCAGGCTGGCTTCACTCAAGTGCAGTTCTGTCCACACTACCTTTCAAGCCCATTTCATTCTGTATTTTCTAAAGGCAGATTTTGGCCCTGCAGACCACAACAATCTGTCATGTCACTTACCAGCAGCAGTACATAAACAAAATTGGAGTGCTAAATATTCCCATTGAGAAAACAGAGGAAGATGTGAATGCAAAAGAAAAAAAAAAAATAAAAACCTAATTAATTGCAGTACTTTCTTTCTGTCCCAGCTATTCAAAGCACTGTTTCCAATGCACATTGGTCTTTAATGGAAGCCAGTTCCCATCCTTACACAAGCATAACACATGACTCTTTAAATCATTTATTTGTTTGTCTCAATGAAAATTTTGTAGACCTTTTGTGTAAGTGCTGTCTTGCAAGTCACCAAAATAAAGTGGTTTTTTTTAAGTTCTGAAATATACCAAAAATTTTGGAACTGCTGATTTCATTGGATTTAAATATAGTTAATGTTCATCAACTTTTGATTATTTCTAAATTATCTTGAAGAATTATTTTTAAACTGATTGTTTTAATACTAGATACAGTGTAAGTGGGGTTGATAAATTAGATTTAGGGTAGATACAGATCAGATGTTAGGAATAAATTCTTTACTATGAGGGTGGTGAGGCACTGGCACAGGCTGCCCAGGGAAGCTGTGATGCTCCATCCCTGGAGGTGTTCAAGGCCAGGCTGGATGGGGCTCTGAGCAACCTGGTCTAGTGGATGTTGTGGCTGCCCTTGACAGGGGGTGGAACTGGAGGGTCTTTAATGTCCCTTAAACCCAAACCTTTTCATGATTCTACATGCCACATACATTTTTGCCTCAGTAGTGTAGTTGCAGGTGCTGCAGAATTTGGTGCAAAAACAGAAGAGGGCTGATGAATGACAAGATACATGACCACTTATCTTTGAACACCACCTACTAAAACAGTTTAAGTTCTATTGTAAGCTTTTCACACAGGTCAACATAACCACTTACCTTCCTCATTCAATTCTTTGGAACATTGCTGACACTGTTGTGGGCACATTAACACCAGGAGAGAATTGCTGAAGTGAGTTTAAGATATACCAAGCTTAATTTTAAGGGATGCTCATGTAATATCAAGAACTCTTGATAAGATTTTTGAAACACAGTAAAGCGCAATATAGTTTCAGCCTGGTTTCACTTTATATTTTACATTCACTTTAATCAGAAATGAAAACTAAGACTGGAAACAGGGGGTAGAAAAATGTTCAGGAACCTAAAATGGCAGAATTTTTCAAGGCACTGTTTAATACTGAGAGACAATAGCTTACATTATGCAAAATTACATTGCTTAAGTCAAAGCTCAGTTTGCATTTTTAGGACCATAAAAAATCCCAGTGTGAAACCACAAACTTCTGTCTTTTCTTTCTTTTTTTTTTTTTCTTTCTTGTAACTTAAAAAATATCCAATTGATTTAAACCATATTCTGTAAAAACAAGTTTCTCCCATTCTGAGACCTCGTGTGCCAAGTTTCAGCACACAGAAAATTTTTATAGGCTGAGATATTAACCTCTCAAAACAGGAGCATGTAATGGAAACTCTGTTAATCCCTTGACTATTGGGGCGTAATGAGGCATTAACCTGCTAGCTCTGAGAAGTGAAAGGGTCCAGTTTCTGACCTCAGTTATAGCAATCCACATTGAGAAGAACTCTTTTATTTTCAAGTACTTTATGCTCTCTCAAAAAATTGTTTTCTTTTCCAAAACCACTGTTCCTGGGAGAGAAGCTCTGCAAATAGGAAAACTCAGATTTATGAGCTATAGTGTGTTCCTGAAGGTAATTTAAAAGCTGTAGATAATTGTGATTGCAAAGCACAGTTTTACAGAATCATGCACACTTCAAGATTATGTACTAGCTGTGTTTGCAAGGGGTAGCTGTCTCTTTAGATTTGAGATATTTAACACTATAGAGAAAATCCTAAAACCACTGGAAAAACATGAGTGTCTCATCTAATCTCTAACATTTTTCTATGGCATAACTTTTTGAATGAAATTCATAGCTAGAGAAAATATTTGCCAGTCCATAAACTAATAACTCCCCATTAAAATACAAGATTCCTGCTTCTAATTTTTTTGTTTCAGTCTAGATTCTGATTTCAGCAGCACAAGAACATTTCAGTGTAACAGGTCTTAAAGGTAAATAATTTCTGGAAACAGTTCAATATGAAATATTATGGGATTTACAACTTACTTTGTGATTATCAACTCACTGACACTAGACTGATGGGATCACTGTAGAATGTCAAATGTAAGAATAAGGATAATTAATTCAATAAATGGTAATGTATTTAGCACATACAGACAATTATTAACACACTCTAGGGCAAAAGTTTAAATGCTTGATATGTATGTCATACATATGTCACACATTCATCCCTGAGCACAGAGGTTGCCCCTGTGCTGCAATCAGGAGATTCTCTGGTACAGACAGAGGCACCTGCTGTCACCTCAGCTCAGTCCCTCAGGTAACAGAGAAGCAAAGACATGACAGCAGAGGCTTCAACTTCATGAGCAAGAACCTGCTCCACCCAGCAGCAGTGAAGAGTCCACAGTGAAACTCCACATGGTGCAGAAATTGTGGATCCCTAAGCTGAATTAGACATGGGACCTTCAGGGAGGTGAGGAATAAACACCTCTCTCATACCCATCACTCACCAGAGAGCCTGTATCTGCCTGAGTCATTCTTCCCTTGGTCATTCATTTCTGGGAAAAAAAATTTAGGAAAGCAGGCATCCCCGTAACTATTAATTTGATAGGTAAGATGAATGACATCATAAAATGCCACTAAAGATTAAATTAGTTTGGTTCACTAGTTGTCACAAAAGACAACTTGTTCCACTTTGAACATCTTGCACCCACAAGGGCAAAAGTCTTGAAGGGTTCTGGCTTTTTTGGAAACATTCAGAGCTTTATAGCTCTAAACAGATAGAACTACTTACTGTTTTGTATTTGTACAGAATATATAATATTCCAGTATACATTTATATTGCATAGTATGTGTTATTATATATGACACCTACTGCTTGTTTATAACACATATTTCAAACAAAAACTATCACAGGAGACAGACATTCTCTATTTCAAACTTTGTTTAAAATTTTCTCACATACAGAAAAAGTTATTCTTTCAAAACAAACTCTATTCTGCAGACAATATTGGTTTCGTGAATCAGACATTTCTGATTAAACAGAGTTCATTAAGATAAACCTCTTAGCAAGCCACAATGCTAACCCAAAAATCCTTTCAGTCAGATGACACTGTAATGCTTTATGAGGAATTTAGACACTGGATCTTCCATTATTTTTACTAAGAATAATGGCAGGCAATCTCTGCAATGAATTCCGTTCCAAGGTATGTTGATACAGACATGCAACTTCAGTAACAACTTGAAGCTAGACATCTAAGCAAGTGAATAATTTATGTCTGTGGACAGGAAGAAGAATCAAAAAAAAAAAAAAAAAAAAAAAAGCCCACCAAAACTTTTGAACCAAAAAGAAACCTTTTGAATTTTTATTACCTTGCTTACATCGCTGACCATCTCAGGTATGAGTTATGCACTAAGAATCACGGGGTCACCGAATCATGGAATCATTTAGGTTGGGAAAGACTTTTAAGGTCACTGAGTTGAACTGTTAACCTGGCACTGCCAAGTTCACCACCAAACCTTGTCACTAAGGGCCACATCTCCATGTCATTTAAACACCTCCAGGGATGGTGACTCAACCACTTAGTTCCCTGGGCAGCCTGTTCCAATGCCTGACCATTGTTTCAGTGAAATTTTTTCCCTAATATCCGATCTAAACCTCCTCTGGTGCAATTTGAGTCTGTTTCCTCTCATTGCATCACTTGTTACTTGTGAGTAGAGAATGACCTCCCGCTACAAACTCCTTTTATGTGTTGTAGAGAGTGACAAGGTCCCCCCTTAACCTCCTTTTCCTCAGGCTATCCAGTCCCAGCTCCCTCAGCCACTCCTCATAAGACTTGTGTTTCAGACCCTTCACCAGCTTTGTTGCTTTTTTTGGACACAAGTTCAGACCTACAAAGATGTCAGTTTTGCTGAGTTTCTGCTGCAATTTTAATACAGGCAGCTGTATACTATAAACTAAGGTATGAAGCTAGGTGAGAGCTCTGTGAATTCTCTTTTAGGATTTAGCTCTCCAGGTTCAATTTTGTACCCCTAAACCCTGCAAAGTCCTTTCTCTGTGACCAAAGAGCATTGTAGCATACCAGGGAAATTTGTCATCTAATTCTCGCAGCAAGCCTTCAAACCCCACACACCCACTTCCTTTCCATGGAAAAAGGGCTGCTGGATGAAGGATGGTACATGCCAGGATTTGATCTTGTAATGGAGACACGAAATGACAGCTGAGTGGGGAAGTTCTCAGTGTGTGCACGTTTTGAATGTGTGTGAGCCTGAGGCTCAAACCCTACGGACAGCCTTAAAGAGGGGTCACGTCATACCAGCTCTCAGGGGAAAAGCCTGTTTCCCAGTATTTTTATGCAGCAGCTGGCACATTTGGGGCACTACTGTAAAGTAAATAGTAATCTTTCGTAAACTGAGGTTGACACCCTGCTCCAAGCTCAAACTATTAAGCACTTTGCTTCGCTTTTGCCTCAGAGGCAGAAATAAAGAGTGACATATCCCACATGGCTAAAATTCCTCGGCCTTTCTCTCTGTCACATAAACATTATTAAAAACATGTAAACTTGGGGGTTTTTTGCTGCTGTTGTTTTGGTATTCACATTGTTATTTTGTTTGTTTCCTTATTCTACTCCAACCCATTGTTTTCACTTATTACCCATGCTACAAACAATAACCGATGAAGCAGCAAAAGCCCTGTGCAATTGTTTGGGGAGCAGCAGTAGTCCTGTCGTGTCGTCTGGATTTCAGCCCAGAGTGCCAGTTCAGCATGGAAGGCTACCAAAAACAGGCTGCAATAGCTCAGATCTGCCTCTCCCACCTAGAAAGATCGGGGAAACTCATAGTTAAAAAGGACCATGTGCAGATGCAAGCCCCTCCAGCAGGACTGAGAGCTGAGCTGAAAACAGCACGTGGCTCCTGAGCACACTGTGCTCTTCCAGGATTTGTGCAGATGTATAGTACACAAGTTTTGAAAGCACATACTTCAACAACTCTCTATAGCAAAGGTCAAAACATCCATTTTTTTCTGGAAATTATCACTCCAATACAAAAAAAAAGAAAAGGGTTATTGTTCTTATTAATGTTGTTGCTACATCCAAATTTAAGCAGTAATAAAGAGATACCAGTTCCAAGTTCTAACTGCCTACAGCATATCCCCAGAGACACTGAACAATCTTTAAAACTGTGACTTGGGCAGCCAGCTTTCTCCCAGTAATTATTTTCCATTATTTTACTCTGGGGTATGGCACATCAGCTTTCCAAAATCATTATTACACAAATACACTTTGCCATAAGCAGACAATATCTCCACATTAAAATCTGCAACCCATTTCATAGAAACATAAATATATTTACTGTACAGTAACTTGTAAATCTTTGTTTTAAAAGTTTCACAACCTTGAGACTGTTACTAATAAAATGCTCATGCTCACCAAAATATGATGGACTTAAAACAAGGGTAAAATTATTCAGACAATTTTTACTCATCCAAAGTGAACAATACACTCTTTATTTTAGAAGCGTTTAAAAAGAAGACATAAAGTACACAATAAATTCAACATTTTACTTTAAATATCAAAATAAAGAAACAAATCTGCAAAACAAAACATTTCCTTTCTCTTATTCTCTGAAGTAAGAAGTATCCACAGTGATGATATAAGAACCTGCAGAAAAAGATACGTTGATTAGATTAGATAAGCATAAACAGCAACAGAGATCAAACTTGAAACCAGCATGCATATCAGCTATGGAGAGCTATTTTTATCATCTTTGATTTATACTCAGCGATGAGACTCAATTATGAGAACCAGAAATATCAATTAAGTGGGAGAAAAGTTTTATTAATGGGACAATAATGTTTTTCTTGCTGCTTGAGTTGTCCGTTTGTTTCTAGCCAGAGTGAAGCATCCTTGAATTTTACAGAGAAATTAGGAGCTCTAAATTACTTTCCTCTGACAGTGAACTGACACACTGCTGAGTTCTCAGTGCTGTTTCTGCAAGGAGTCCATTAATGTTCACTCACAACCTCTTCCCTCTTTGCCATCCTGGATCACCCCTCGCAGTGAATTTGCAACTCTCACCCCAGGGCAGCTCAGCCAGGTCTGCTGCTCCCGTACATAGGAACCAAGCTGGAAACCCCACCAAGTGCAGCCATAAATATATTCTAGCTATAAAGAATGCAGCATTGCAAGGTTTGGTTGTTTTTTTCTGTCCTTTTTTTTCCGGTTTTACATCTTAGACAGCTTACGCTTCAACTCTCAAAACAGATTTTATCTTAATAAAGGCTTGTATTACTATTATTCACCTGTCATTACATGGCATTAGACAATTCAGTAGTATAGCCCAATTTTCAGAGTGAGGAACATTCCCATTTGCTTTCAAGTGGGAATGGGAAGACAACACAAACAAAACATTTCATTAACATATAGAGATGCAGCTTTATTTATTAAAAAAAAAATTGCCAAGACTGCCACCTACACTTAAGAAACTTTTCTATGAAAACTCACTGGCATGAGTAAAAAGAAAAAAAAAAAAAAATCTATGGGCATGAAACAGTCTTCAGTCACAGTTTGATTGCCAGGCGATTGACAAAATAATTTGTACCCGTCGATTTTCATGAAGGAAATTTTTACAATGGATTTGCCAAGCAGATTTTTAATTTTAATCAGTAATGAAAAAATGACAACATGGATCACAACAAGACATCAGCCGTTAAATGGGCTTTCGCGATTGCTGTCAGGACGACTCCATTAGACAGCCATACCTTTGTGGGCATCAATCACGCTCTTCAAACTCTTGTACATCTTCGAGATTTAATTAGACATTTAAGTTCTTTACTAGCAATTTGCAAAACTGTCACTTACTAAAAGTGCAAGACACCAAAAAAAAAATTTTTAAGAGCCGAGAGCGAGATTTCTTTTGAGCCCTGAGAGACAGTTTCTGTGATTCCTGGGGGCAGTTTTAAAGCCACCAGCTCGCGTGGCTGTGTAGGAGCGGTGCCTCCGAAGGCGGAGCGGAGCCGAGCCCGATCCCGGAGCGCATCTCAGCCCGGTCCCGGAGCGCAGCCCAGCCCGGTCCCGGAGCGCAGCCCAGCCCGGTCCCGGAGCGCAGCCGAGCCCGGTCCCGGAGCGGAGCCCAGCCCGGTCCCGGAGCGCAGCCCAGCCCGGTCCCGGAGCAGAGCGCAGCCCAGCCCGGTCCCGGAGCAGAGCGCAGCCCAGCCCGGTCCCGGAGCGGAGCCCAGCCCGGTCCCGGAGCGCAGCCCAGCCCGGTCCCGGAGCGCAGCCCAGCCCGGTCCCGGAGCGCTGCGGAGCCGAGCCCGGTCTCGGAGCGCAGCCGAGCCCGGTCCCGGAGCGCAGCCCAGCCCGGTCCCGGAGCGCAGCCCGGTCCCGGAGCGCAGCCCAGCCCGTTCCCGGAGCGCAGCCCAGCCCGGTCCTAGAGCGCTGCGGAGCCGAGCCCGGTCCCGAAGCGCATCCCAGCCCGGTCCCGGAGCGGAGCCCAGCCCGGTCCCGGAGCGCAGACCAGCCCGGTCCCGGAGCAGAGCGCATCCCAGCCCGGTCCCGGAGCGCATCCCAGCCCGGTCCCGGAGCGCAGCCCAGCCCGGTCCCGGAGCGCAGCCCAGCCCGGTCCCGCTGCCCGGGCACCGCGCTCCGTGCCGCCGCCGATCTGAGCCGCTCCGAGCCGCCGGCACTCCGGTGCCGACAAAACCCTCCTCAGCTTTCCGAGGAACTGCTGTGTCCGGCTGGGAAATGCGAGCGAACGGCGTTTTCCTGAGCCCTGTACAAAACCAGCCCCCCGAGATGTGCTCTGGGACACCGAACAGGGGCTGCCCCATGTGCAGATCCTTCCCCAAACTTCGGTGCCTTGGGGGAACCTGCTGCACAGTGACAGGCTTTTCTGTTTGTTCAGAGGTGCCAGGACATTTCTGAAACAAAAACGGAACTTCTTTAGTGCCTTTTTTAGTTTGTTAGGCTGGGATTTTTGTCCGCTTTTTGCCAAACAGGTCTGCACAGATTTTGTGATGGGGGGTGATCTTCTCCATGAGAAGAAAAAGCATTAGTTAAGAAAGTTTTAGGTTTTTGTTAATTATCCTCTCCTTCAGATTCCCAAAAGCAAAAGTTGTAGTCTCCTTTAAATGAGCTTTGGCATGCTACATAGCATTAGATCAATAAATATAAAAGGTGAATTGTGAAAATGCTGTTACTCATCAGTGAAAAATTTGCCCTAGGCAAAGATGTACAGTATAGAGTTATTTTCAGGCTAAAGTTTTTTTAATGGGATTTTTTTTTTCCTCTTTGGTGGTGAAACGAGGGGGCAGGGAAGATCAGTTTTCCTACAGATCTTCATCACAATGAGGGAGTGCATCAAACTTCAGCCATTTAGCACATAGTGCCTTTTATTAGTCACCGGTCTGAACTGATACAGGAACATTTTTGCATTTTGCAATTATGCCCTCACAAAGATTACCTGTTCTCACCTGCATAAACTCCTTGTTGCTTTACCGGGGGAGACAGATTACTCTATGTCTTATTATTCAGGCAAAATTAGCTCCTTGCATTCCCAAGCAACCACAATCATTGTCATGGCAATTTTCATGACTCTCCCGGGTAAATATAGTACCCGTTCACATCAGTGAGAGGGTGAGCTGTGGCAGGGTGACAAGATGGAGGCAGTCATATATTTAGGAGCATTAGGCTGGTGAATGAGGTGTCAGCCCTGCACAGAGGAGGGCAGCCTGGGCAGAGCCACTGCGGGCTGAGCTTCTACCCTTCATCCCGATCTTCATGTGCTGGGGTGCAGAGAACAGTGGGGAATTCAGGCTTGTGTGAGGCTCCCTCTGCCCCCCACAAGCTTCATGAAACACTCCTGCATCTGCAGCATCCCTGGGAACATCAGCAGCAGCAGAGGCAGGTTGACAGGCATCAGGAAAATCAAAGGAGACGTTTGAGCTCAGGGGGAGGAAGTCAGGGAGTTTCTCGAAGTGCTCAAGGGGACATGCCGCCCACACCAGTCATCCTGGCCAGAGGAGCAGCAAGCTAAGAGAGCAGGGAGGAGAAAAACAAGTCATCTCTCTCCCAGAAAATTAGCTGGAAAGAAGGTGCCAGGAGATTCTGCTCTGTGCTGCCTTACCTTGCAGCTGGCACAAACACATGCCTGGTCAGCAGGTAAGATATGACAAATCAAGGAAAATCAAGAGTATGTCACCTGCAGTAACTTTGCAGTTTTGTGGTTCCCACCAGTTTATCGTTCTATCATCAAATCCCTTCGATCAACCATCAGTACCTCTGCATTTCTGAGCTGGAGAGCACAGGGGTGGCATTTGCATCACGGACCTGCATTTGACACACATTCAACCAGACCTACCACAGAAATAATCGGCAGCATAGCAACAAAACACTGTAGCACTTTTCATCTTCCATGAGCTTCCAAACTTGATCGCTAATTACCTCAACATTGCAGCTATGAGTCAGGTGTCTGGTAATAATATCAACATAAATGACTTTTCAAATGAGACTCTGAAACTAACAAGAAACATGATGCCAGAGACCAGTGCTCAAGTACTAAACCCCAAAGTTTGACTTCATCTCACTACCAGTTTTATAAACTACTTTACTTAAGAAGATGCAGGCTTTGTAAATAAATATGTACATGCATATGTGTACATATAAGGTCTTTTCCTCCCTCCTTTTGGATGTACTTGCACAATGCTAACATATGCATTGTAAAATGTAGCATTCTTCATATTAAGACTCTGCTTTCTTCAAAAGCAGGGTCTTATTTCATAGGCTTTTTCCATTTTGGAGAGAGTGGCTGCAGGGTTGAGAGGACGAGGGGTGGGAAGGAGTGTGGCCATGCAGCTGGCATCAGCAGCCAGAGAGAGGACTGTGCTGCCCTGGGGCACTGCACAGCGCTGGCCCTGCTGCCCACTGCAGTGACCCGTGCTGAAAGGACACAGTGAATCCAGAATCACCTCCCACAGCAGCACATGATAATTAAACCACCCTAAGCCCTGATGCCTTCCAGCACTGCTACTTCAGGAGTGTGCTTGCTCCTCTCCCAAAACACTGCAGGCCCCTGCGCAGTATCTTCCTGACTAATAAACCTGTTGGTGGAAAAGACCAATGAGGTCACCTAGTCCATCCTTCCCCTTGGCAGCACCTTCAATTTCCTTATTTACGTGAAGCTTGAAAAAGGCTTCCACTGACTCCATGGGTGGTTCACCTCTGTGAGGCTTAGACAAAGTCCATGGAATTTGGCAGTAAAGCACGTTGATAAGAGGATGCAGACAGCAAAGCCTTTCCCTTTGATGCCAGGCCAACAGGTTGCAATGCAGAGGCCCCAGGAACACATCGTGAATCAAGCATTTATCGCTGGCCAGAGGCTTTGGAGAAGGGCTCCCAGCTGCCACAACCATCCTGCTGCTGGCCCCTCTGTCAGCCCCATGAGCCACCCAGGCAGGGAGCTGAGAGCCAGGGCAGCCTCCCTGTTCTCCCAAACTGATGAGCTGCCCAAGGCCTCTTCTTCCAGCCTGCAGAATTCACCAGCAGTTTACACTTTGGCTCTTCAGAATGCTGCATTCTGTCTTACCCTGGAGCATGAGTCAGAAATCTCCATCTGAGTGTATAGATTCCCCTTTATTCACATCCTGTCCTTCCAGCTTTGGACACCTCAACATTTCCCATGTCTTCAATGTTCTACAGCAGATTAGTTCAGCCAGCAATTAGGGAGACCTGAAGCAAGAAAAGGGAATAGCCTTTGCCAAAGATGTCCTTAAAACTTCACAATGTTGCATATAATCAAACTAAGAATCACTAATATCATTATACAAAAATGTTTGTGGTTTTCCTAAAGGAAAGAAGAGTAAGTTAACCTAGGGCCTAGGATAAAAGCTTGGTTTGTAAACTTCTCTCCTGGTTAGATATTTTTAATTTATTGAAAAAAAATAGCTTGATCCAAAAATAAGCCCCTGAAATAAAAATTGTCAATCTGATAAAGATTTTTTGATATCTTTTTTTTTCAGAGTATCTGACACAAAACTTATTGAAGATAACAGATTTTTTTCCACGGGTTTGGATGGACTTCATTCATGCAACTCTTATCTCCTCAGAACAGTTAAGACTGATATTTATACTGTTTTTATGCTAATTTTTTGATCTTCTAAAGTCAGGTTTTTAACTGATGATTTAGTAACATTCTAGTCCTTTCTGTGCATTTTTCCATTTACTAATGTCACAAAAATCTCATTCTTGTACTCTAGAAACTTTTAAGAAATGTGCATTAGCAGATGAGTTTTATACTTCTGAGTAATTAATATTAAAAATATAAAAGGATTGTATGTAGGCCAGTGTTTAGACTCCACTACATCCAGGAACACTAAAGTAATTCGATAGATCTAAAATTTGCAGTTTGACATCAAGCCACACTGGAGATTTTGGTTTGTAACTTCCATACATGAAGTGGATGAAAGTGGCTCTAAATACATTTTCTCAGCACATCTACAGATTAGATTTATTTCAGTGAAAGTCATGATCACATGATTGTTAATCCCATGTAAACTGTTCCAAGACAAACCTTGCTTCATTTTGGATATTGGTGATAAATCAAAGCTCAGCAGAGATGAGCTGAAATTTTATATTAGATGTATTGACATGTTTGGTTTTGTAGGTTAATTCAGCCTGTGAGAGAATGAGCAATAGTCACCCAACAGAATCCCACATCTCTAGATTAAAGATACTTTTGCAGTCAGTTAAGGCTCTCTGATTACTACCAACTAATTTCTAATGAGGTTGGGCTGTAATTTGCAGGTTTGCCTCAAGTCCAACTTCCTCCATCCTCAAAGCCAAGTGTTACATCAAATAAACCTCAAAATTCCCACTTAATTTTGACTTCCACTTAACTCCTTGACTATCTGCCACTGCTCACACCCATTCCCACAGCTATTATTTATACAAACACATAGACATAC
The DNA here is from genome assembly GCF_029582105.1 of Oenanthe melanoleuca. Lineage (NCBI taxonomy): Eukaryota > Metazoa > Chordata > Aves > Passeriformes > Muscicapidae > Oenanthe > Oenanthe melanoleuca. The sequence continues at coordinate 48,453,277 of NC_079339.1, forward strand.
TTGCACTTCAGTAGTAGCATAAGGATCTTGTGCTGAAAAAGGTCTTTTTTCATGTAGAAAGGTTGCAGCACAATTCATCCTCTCCCACAGGTTCTCCTGAAGTTTCCATTTCTGTTAACCTAAAACCAGAAGAAAAAAAGTAAAATCATAACTTTGAAAAGGAATCCCTGAGGACTTTGCTAGAACTGCTAAAAATCCATGGCTTTGTGTTCAGGAAAACTCACATTATTAGGTTTCCTGAAGCTTCTGACAGTACCAGCAAAATACAGGTCCAGGTTCTTGGCAGATGTTGAACAGCAGGGTTATGCTGCTTTTCTAAGCCTCATCTGGCCCATTATGATTTCTATGCAACTTTTTTTGCATGTAAGTACCATACATATCCAGAAGCATTCAGCATGTTTTCTTTTCTATATTCTTTTTCTCTGGTTATCTGACTCGCTACCAAAACAAATAAACTAAAATAACCCTACACACATGTCTATTGTGTCGTATCCACAAAGGATTCTGTTATTACATATGCAGAAGCGGAACTTCTAGAAAATAAAACACGAAACAGTTTGAGTCTCTAAGGCCAATTACAACTACTCTGATTTAAAAGGATTATAGAGAAGCAGGCTCTGTGCAATAATTTCCAGTCTAATTACAATTTACAAAGAATCTTCATTGTTGTCAAAAATATTTAATGTGCCTTGGCATTTAGCAAATAATCTAATTCGTTTTTTGTTGTTTTTTTTTTTTTTTTTTTGGTCACACAACATGATCGCACACAATTCTCCAAGCTGTTTACAGTGAGCAAAATTATCCTTGCAGCTAGATGGCTAGATCCTTCTGAATTGGTAATCAAACATGATTGTGATTGCACTGAATTTTTAGTGCTGTCACAAGTGTATACTTACTAATCTCACAATGAGAATAGCTGCAAAACCCTAAGCTTTATGAATAAAATTCACCATAAGAGCGAGAGAGAGAGAATGACCAGTCTTTAGTAGGATTATTTGCTGTCTAATAGAGGTCAGAACCCCAATACAGTTTAACAATATAACAGGCATACACCTAAATGGATATGTCAGTTTTTACAGTATTAAATTATTTAGCAGTAATTACCCCAGCATGTGGATACCATAAATGTAGGTCTTATAAGTGTGAGAAAATAGTCTGCTTTGTTCATTCAAATTGATGGTTTGGAGGCCAGCTATAAAAGTACCAATGGTTGCCAGCATTCTATGTGGTGTGCAAAGAAGTGGATAGAGACTTTCCCTGATGAAGGACATTTTAAAATAAAGCTAATTGCAAAGGTATGTGAAAAATAGGAAGTGGGGAGCTCTGTCTATTCATGGGAGTGGAAAAGTGCAACTGAAGCACCACAGTGGGATTGAAGAGACATTCCTCTCGTCAGCCAGAGACACTAATTTTGGCTCCAGAAGATCCCATGCTGAGTAACAATCCATTCAATATTGGCTTTTCTTCTGAGTTTTCCAATACAGATGAGAGTTATTAAAATGAGTTTTAGAGGTGATAGGTTTGATGTGTTCATAGAAAATAAAAATGCTATCTACTGTTATGTAATATTCAACCTTGATTCAAAGACTAACAAAGAAAAGCTCCATTGACCAGATGCCAGCAACTAAGCCATCCATATTTCAAAGAATATGTATGATGCACAATTTGCATTTGCAGCAAAGTCCTTTGGATTCTGCAGCAAACTCGAAAAGCTACAACAGCTTCCTTCAGTATCTTCATGCTGACATTTTAATTAATTAAATATAAGTCTGAATTACACAGTTATTAAAGAGGCATCTGTCTTGTTTACTTTGACACTAGAGCTTCACCTTGAAGAATATGGGATGTACTTAGTCTTAACAAGATAAGCATTTTATGAGTTCTTTCTCTTAAAAAGACAAACAGTGATATAATGTGAATTCAGCTGATTCAACAAGATCCTGTATACAGTGATGGTATTTCAACATTCATCTCTACTAACAGCAGAGCTAACAGCATTTAGGAAGAATTTCAAATTTCATATTGCTCAGCAATTATTCCAGGTTGTCATCAGATTCAGGAAAACAGCACCACATAATTTTATACTCAACGTAATGGTCACCAACATGAAGTAGCCTTGTTATACTGTGTGATAAATTCCAGGTGTGTGAGTTAGAATTTCTATCCTTTGAAAAATGGGGGGGAAGTTGCTGTATTCTTTATTCAACTCTCCGTAGGCAAATGGGTGAAATTAGATATTTCACAGCAGACACAGAAATAAAAAAACCTCAGTTCAGTAGTTTTTTCATATCAGAGAAACTCTTATCTGACTCAGTATCAAGACACTTGGATATAGCACAAAACTTCTGCATACCAATTGTGTTGTGGATTCAAAATCATGCCAGAGAATCCTATAACCTACACAGATCCACTCAGATGAGGTACATTTGCCTATTTTTTAAAGAAATGATAAACACAAAATGGGTAGTAGGCATTTTGTTGTTGGCAAATGTATTTGCTTACTATCTATACCTCTTCCAGCTGTCAAGTATTTAGACAATCACTGCCCTCTCCTCATATTACAAAGTTGATTAAAGTGGCAGAGGCCAGATGCCCAGCTCACTCACAGATTCTTTAATTAGAGGGTCTCCTGAACCTCCAAACCACTTGAATGAAAAAAAAAGAGCAATTAACACTTTTCCATGGCTTCCTTCGTCCATCTGTCACTGCACAGGTGAAAAAAAAAAAAAAAAAAAAGAAAAAAGGATAATGGATCATTTCTTCAGAAAACACTGGACTCTTGAGTATACTCCTCCAGCCACTCCATCAAAAACATCCCTCCCTTCCCCTGCCAAAGATGAAAAGCCTCTAGGTTTTCAAATATGCTAAATGCACAGAACATCATCTAAGGGAGAAAAATCATGTGGAAGCTACACAGATGGGCACAACATGTCTTTAATCACCCCCGTTTCCATCAGGCAAGAAAGCCTCACAGAGCTTGGTTGGTTAGATGCAAGGGCTTGACATGTGAGGGCATCCACTTCCCACCCCCGTGCTGCCCCCCCAGCCATCCACAGTATCAAATGAGATCTGTTATCAGCCTTAGTTAGATCATAATGAAATAATTGAAGGACTCAGCTGAGGGTGACTGCAGTGTAGTGAGGTGAATTAATTTTCCCACCACAGCAGGGCATGTCAGATCTGGCCACGAGCAGGTCAAGCCATTATTTTTTGTGGGTGTGTGAAAGTGATTGACTGGATTTCTGCACTTCGGGAGCGTTTGTGGAAGAAAAACAAAGGTGCACCTCAGCCTTTAAGTGGCAGGCACAAAGGAAAGTAAAACAGCTCCCAAATTAACACAGAAAGAATATTTTTATTCAAGATTAAAAAGAAACTTCATGCAACTTCAGAAATTTCACCCAGCATCTGTAAAACAGGCATTTCAATCCCCTCCAGGGAAGATACACATATATTTTTTTAGGGTTATATTAAGTTTATGGCTAAAATGTTAGCAATATGCAACTTCTAATGATCAATATCACAGCTCCCACTCCCGTAAATGGGGCCTCTGCACTGAAGATAAAACATTCAGCGTGACTCAGAGAGGTATTTTGGATCCAAGTGCTTTGAAACATTGTACTGAAGGCCAGACAGCACATTATGTGCTCAGTAAAGCTAACCAAATGTCTATCATTTTTCCCCAGCTATTTAGGCTTACGGACAATTGTGATTTTCGAAATTTCCTGTGTTGTTATAGGCTAAAACAGAATTGCTGCTTTTGTGAATTTTGCTGAAAGCAAACAGCTTTGTATTTTAAAAGAGCTACTCATTTTAATCAGAATTCACGTAAAACCTAGAAAGGCAAGCTGCCTTGCAATCCTGATTTTTCTCTTAAGATGAACATACCTGAAAGTAAAATAAAATTTCCATGTTTTTCTCTGCACTTCCATTTCAAAATTTTACGTGGTGTTAGCTCAGCATTTACATTCACCAGCAATAAAAAGAAAAGTGAAGCTCTACTGCAGTACTATATTATTTGGTAAAGATTTTTAGTGGGTTTGTTTTAAATTTTAAAATCAGTAGTACTGAAAGGAGAAAACAGCCTGAGTGTACATTGTGTTGCATAATTTTTCCAAGAATGGTGTTGTGAAGAAATCATCTTACTGAAGCCATCCTTGGAATCTGCTTCAACTCAGAAATCCCCTGTCAATTTCCATTGTGGCCATGAAGAAGAAACACAATGTCTTGCCTCAAGAAATGGAAAATACTTATTGAAAAAGTTCACCAGTTCTTGCAAACTCCTAGTGATGATTTAAAAGACTAGTAGTTGGAGTCCAGAAGAATCTTATACAGGAATTAAATTAGGTAATTGAACAGTAAAACAGTATTTTAATGTAAAACACTCAGGGAGGAAGTCACTACTGAAAACCAGGATTCAGAAGATAACTGCACTATAAATAATTTGCTTTTCCCTCATCTTCTTGAATCTAGAGCTAATAAGGAACAGGGTATTCGTTACCTCCTGTGTTTGGATTGAGGGGACAGACACATTTTAAGAAGTGGCTTGGCTAATTCCTTTCTGTTTCATTTTTTTTTTCCATAGCATTTTGATAAGAAGATGAAGGAAGGCAGAAGTACTCAGATTTCTCTTCTAAAAAAATTAATGAGATGAAAAAAAAAAAAAAAAATCTGCAAACATCTATATAAACCCCAAGCTGTGCTTTCTTAATTAAGAAGAAGCTGAAATACCCCTAAAATACCCCTAACAATTATTCACCTATCTTTCTTTTTAGCAACTTTCCAGGTCCAGTCACATCAGGGGCTCCAGTGTAACCTCCTGACAAGCTGAGTGAGAACAAAGTGATTACTGAGCATCATGAGAATACAAAAACTAATACTACAGCACCTCAGCTGGAAAAAAAAAAAATAAAATTACATTCTTCTTGAGATACTAATACTAGCCTATACCAATATCTGCACTGCAGCAGGAGGCCCCAAAAACTCTTTTTCAAAGGAAAGAAAGGTGTTGCCACATTTTTACTCCTAGGCATGAAATCTTCATCATTAGAGACAGCATATATTAACAGCTCATAAGAATTTTATGTCAAACCACTTTTAGGAAGTATTCTTTCTCTGTAGTGCCTTTATTTTCTGATTGTTTTATGTATATGTATCTACATATTCATGGGTAGTGTGCATGCATATATGTATTTCTCTCCTGTGTCTCCTTGCTGATGAGCCTATTGCTCTCTCTCATTAAGCCCTGAGCTGTTACTCCCTGTCCCTCAAACACAGGAACCTCTCTGCTGGTGAGTACAGTTTGGGGACAGATGAAACCATCAAACTCTAGCTCCAGTACTGATAGGACTCTGTGGAAGATTTTGTGGACATCTGTGGTAGCCCAGGGACAGGAAGGGAAGGTTAGCATGCAGCCTTTTCTAGAGTGGGGAGGAATGAAAAGAACCCCAGCCCATATTAAAGTATTTTCTGGGCCTCGTGCATCAAATTTTCCCCAGGCAGCCCAAAACTGCCTGAGGAAGCAGAAAGTGGCCTTTTATTTGTTCTTTGTCCTGCCTTAAATATCTGTTTCAAACTCTGTTCCTCTGCTCTGTTTCTTGCTGCCTCCTGTCCATGCTGCCCATGAGATGGAAACCTCCTCTACCTCTGCAATCCGCTGACAAAGCACAATACAAAAAAGCTGTTCTCCAGGGTACACACCTGTGCTTATCACACCACCTTTATCCCCTCCCTCCTCCCTCCCACTGCCATCCTCTGATGTCTCATACACAGAATTTTGTTGGCCTGAGACTGTAAGCCCCTCCAGGCAGAGACCTTGTCTTTTTTGTGTGTTTGTAAGGTGCTGCTCCTCTCCCTGGAGTTCAGTCCTTCATTGCTCTTCTGTTTCTTTAGCAATGCAGAGCTTTGCTCCCTCTCTGACACAAAATCCTACTTCAAAAATGCATTCAAACTGTTGTGGGTCTTGAATCTCCAGTAGCAGCAAGGCAGAGTGTTCTATAAATGGCATGAGCGCTGATTGGTAATACCATGTGTTAATTGGCAATATCTGCCTTCAGCAGGCTCTGCAATGTGTTATATCATATTGACTAGTTACATACCCGTGGTAGTAGGTATTAACTGTTTGCAGGATAAATGTGTGCTCCTTTGAGGGAGGCATGTGAATTTAGTAGTTTTGTTTAATTAGCCTTTATGGCCTGTCAAAAGCTGGAGAGTGAAGAGAGCATCCATCGAATGTGACAGGCTGTCAAAACCAGGCACAGCAAGTATTGTCTCCCCCACTGGATAGTTTCTTCAGAAACATCCCCTTGAGAAAATCGTCTGAGCAGTATCAAACTCTTGGCAACCCTGACCTGATCCAGAGCTCACAAAAGGCAAAAGGAGTCTTCCCTAGACTTCATTGATTTTCAAGTCCATCACTGTTGCTCCTCTGGACTTAAGAGTTAGATGGGACATAGCTCCCTCAGAACTGCCCTTGTTGAGTAATGAGTGACAGACTTCAGCAGTATTCTCTAGGCTGTGGGGGGTTTGTTTTTGCCAAGCCAGAGGGGTCTTTCCCTGGCCCTGGAGCCATTTTCAGTACCCATATTCTGTACCCAGAATCCATCACCCAGCACACTTTTTTTTGCACTCCAGACCCCCAGCACTTCTCCTGCCTCCCCAGCCCTGCTCACTGCTGCTCCCATGGGCTTTGAATGGCTTTGCTCAGCAACTGCAAACGCTATTCCCAATCCTTGTGTGCTACCAAGGAAATCCCCCTGCCTACATGCTCAGGTCTGACCTGACATGTGCTGTCTGAAATCCCTCCATTGTCTCTTCTGTTTAAAGAGGCTCAGTTGGTTTTTCTTCAGAGCTGGCAAACCCACTGATTTTAATGAGATCTATTATTATCTTTGGATCAAAGGCTCACTTGATGGCACCTATTTGCACCTTTCACCATAACAGTAATTTAAAGGTGACCACAGGCATCTTCTGTTTACTCCTCAACAGTACCTTATCTTTTTTCCTCCCAGATTGGAGAGGTCTGCGGGCACATACTTGACCAAGAATGAACCTGGTGTGTGTCTTCACTGTCAACAAAGGTGTAGGAGGGGGAAAAGGGAACCTCAGTGTTACAATCCACACTGTTTCCTGACAAATTCAGATGGAATAAATGCTTTCATTTTCATCCTTTTGTAAGCAGCACTGTAATATTTTCACTAACACAGCTGACTTCACCTAGATGGCATCCAATAAAAACTAGAGCATCCAGTTTACCACAATGGTATAGGGATATATCTCTCCCACGTTTTTTACCTTGCCTAAGCCCCTGTTACTGGAAGGAATTACTGGTTTCACTGGGCTGGTCTATTCCACTTTAGGAAAGTCAACGTCATCCTTTCTTCTCTCATTCTGTATATACTCCTGGTGCAGCTGCTTTAACCGGTGGATTTATAAGAAAATAGAACTTTATTTGAACAGCCAAAGTCTTAATTTGGGCTATTTCTGAGATAAAAGATGGTCCAGAAACCTAGTCATTTTAATAAACAACCAAATTTTACTCTACACGGGACTGAGATGATAATCAGTTGATTACATCTGAGAGCAATATTTAATTTATAATAGTTGTATCACAGACTAGACTTTCCAGGCTGTCCAGTTGATGCACAGGAGGATGCCAGGTCTGTGGCATGTCATTTTTCAGAATGGGTTCCTGATAAGAAGTGCTGTATGTTAAAAGCCATTAGACATAGTAACACCTTCTTCTGTCTTCCTAATATCCACTAAGCCAGGTGCAGAGGCACATGGCTGAACCTAACATACTTAGCAAAGCATTGACATTGCATATTGCCATCATTTATTACAGGACTGCAAAAGACAAAATAAGGAAAATGAAACACTTGCACAATCTCCAAGAGCAATGGTTTCACTCAGTCTGTTTGCATGACCTATAAAGAAATTCCACGTAACTATTCTTGTCAATCATGTTCAAATAGCTCAGCCCTGCCCTTTCTGTGTCACTCTTCCTTCTCTCCATTGTGCTCACAATCACTGCTGCCACCCTATTAAAGCAAAACATTCAACCACAAATTGTTAATTTCTGCTGCTATACACACTGTCTTTTTTATTTCGTAAAACTACCGTGTATCTCGTTTATTTTTTATAATCGGTTCCAATTAAATATCACTAATTCAGTCTTAACATCTCATTTTTTACTTAACTTCAAAGGCAGTGAAGCAACTTATACACAAAATTAATTATGTCTATTATCATTCAAAGAAATCCACTTAATTCTGTCAAGCCTGGCAAATGATATAAAAATGTTGGTTTGATAATATTAACATCAACAACTTAAACTGTATTTAAACTGGGAAGGAAGAAAATAGAAATAATTAATTGCTCATCACAAATCTGCCCAATATGGAATGCCATGTGCTACTGTTTGTCTAATAAATTAGTTTGCTTTCTCTGCACTATTTTTTGTGAGGTATCTAAGTAGTTAAAGGAGTACTTTGAGAAACAAACAATCAGGTTAACGAGGAAAGTGACTAAAAGTTAATAAAGCCAAAGCCAAAATGCTGAAGGAGATACAGAAGGTTTGAAATGCTGTCCTATGTGAGCAGCACTAGAAAGTGTTCACCTTTTCCTTTCTGTTCTTCTGTTTGTATCCTTGTCCCTGATGTGAGAAAACTTAAGATGAAAAACAAAGGAGAGGAATGTGGACAATCACATCGATTTATGTGTTAAAATCTGTGAAGGGAAGGCTGAAATGCAGGCAATCTCAGGTTTCCAGTGTGACAGACACTGGGATGAGTTTTCTGGGGCCCTGCATGGGCAGCAGGTATGTCTGAGCAGACATGCCCTTTACATCACCCCAGTGCCAAAGTGGAGGGGAGCAGCTCCTAGCAGCAGCACTCCTGCTTGCTCCAACCATCCAGAGCCCTGGCAGCCCAAGGGTGCCACAGATGTCTGCATGGGTGGGTGTCACAGCAATCTAAACAGACAGACCAGAAATGAATTTCACCACCAGAGATTAGCCAGCAAATTAAACTCAGCCTCGCTGTGGGAAAAGCACAGCAATGGGAAGTGCCTTCACCCTGCCCCTGAGAGCTGCTCCTGCCCACTGTGCCTATCCAACACCAGCTTCCTCAGCCCCAGTGAGCCCAAGACAGGGGATGTCAGATGTTATGGCCAAGCAGAAGCCAGGAGGAGAGGAGGCACTGCCAGTGTGGCCCCTAGAGAAGGGATGAAAACTCACTGAAAGGCAGGGTCTGCAAAAGCCTCCCACAAAGCAGAGAGCCAGATCCACCACAAGTGAAGTTCATTACTCTGTTTACCTAGAGAGAGCAATATTGACTTATACAAAGAGATGGTCCAAAGTCCCACATTTATTCCCAGGGCACAGTCTCACTTCAGTGTTAATACTGCCCCTAAAATAAGCACTTCACAGTAAGTGTTTGCAGAGTGAGGTTCTACTTACCTGTTTTCTGACACCAGAAAATTCCCCTCTTGATTTGCCAGTCCACCTTCTCACACATTTTTCTCACTTCGTTTCTTAGGCCATGCTAACCAGGTGCATACCACGACCAGACCTGGCTTCCAGGGGGATCTTTCTAAGTAAAACTTTGCAGTTTTGAAAGGACCAAGAAGACACATCAGAGTGAAGAGTGGGGTTTCAAAGCTGGGTATGGAAATGAAAGTACAAACCACTGTAAATTATTTAAATACTTTGGCTAGAAGTATTGAGTGTAAGGAAACCTTAGAACAGAAACTTCAGGTCAGTTGTGGCCCCATAAACCAGGCCAGAATGTCTGGGGGTCCCAAAACCTGCTGCTTCAGAGGTGTGCCTGGCACTGGTAGCTGTAGGGTCCCACATAAGGTTCCCACCACCATCAGGATGAAGTCCAGGACCACCCCTGCACAGACAGCCCAAAGGGTGGACAGTAGAGAGGGAGCAATGAGGAGCCAGGCTGGTTTTGATGGAAATCTGCTTCCCTGTCCAGTTTTGAAATCATTTGGAAGATGTGTTAGAACAGGCCTGTTCTTTTGAAATGTCTGGGTGCCAGCAAATAAGCGTGTTTTTAACAGAATAAATGTCTCAGACAAAAGCTTTGACCAGATTCACAAAGGAGCAGTCTGCTAAACGTCTTCCTCAGCAATCATCTCTAGCATATGAGAGTCTGCTTTAGCCAGAAGAATAAAAACCCAGCTTCTTGACTTATGGTGCCCCAGCTCACAGCTTGTACTACTGCAGGTCAGCCTCTAGCATTTAGCCAAGATGACAACCTACAAGACCTCTGCTGATATCAGAAATCCATCTATAAGCCTGATCCAAGAGAGAAGACTGCAGGAGATTTTCCATAAGCCTCAGTAGACAGAAAGACCTTAATGAAGAGCGTGGATGTTCCCAGACAGTTTTCACACATTCATGACTGCTTTTCCACCCACTGAAAGGACTGATTTTATCTTGTAATTCTTGAGTCCAACCATGACATGTACTGATTGGAAAATCTCAATGTATGAGAGAGGAGCATCTGCTAAACAGGGATACAGGATTCTGTCCTGATTCAATCCCTTCATACATTTCAGCATTGAAAAGGGGATATCATGCCTCCATTGATTGCCAATACTGGATTCTCGAAGCAAAGGAATATTTTCTACTGACATAAAACTCCCAGAGGCATTTCCTAATGCCAAACTCACTTCCTTCCCTGCTAGGCAGAGAAGGAAGGAGATGTCTTGGAGGGTGTTTGAGGATATCATCTCCATTTTGTCCCCAAACCTCAGTGGCAAAGATTCCCTTAGCAGCTGTTTCAAATCACAGCAACAAAGCAACATCTAACTCACACAGGGAAAGGGCAGCCAGTAAGTCAAGAGTTAATCTCCTACCAAGTGGATCCTGGAATGGAAAAGAAATCCGTTTTCTGCATCTAGCATCCCTCTAGAAGCCTCTACCTTCAGCAAGGAGAGCAAAACTTAGCAAAAACCACCTAGACGTGGATAATTTAAAAAACATTTGGAGGATGAGAGATTAAAGCTCTTGAACCAGCAGTGAAAGCAAGCTTGAAGTCAAAGCATTTTTCCTTGGCAAATGCCCAACAAGTAGCTATTCCTGATTTGCACACACAAAGTGTGTTTATATCTTTCATGCAAATTCCTATGCAAAAGAGGGGCTTCAGAGCAAAAATTACCCCTCGCCCCTGTTCCCCATCATCCCTGCTGGAGAGCACGCAGTATGCTTGAGAGATCTTGTCCAGATCCACTGGGAGGCTTTGACAAAAACCCTTTGCTAGCACATGGTCCTAAGTGGTATCAAAAATAGTAATTCAGCCATCTCTAAGCAAACAAAACAGAGACTATAAGAGACAAGAGCCTGCCAAATCTGAAGTGATGCATGTAACATTTTTCTTTCAGGAAGAAGGGATGTTTTCCCTTTCATCTGTTTTCTGTTTGTTCATTTGGTTTCATTCATTTACAAGAGTCTCCTTTTAACCAAAGGGGAAAAAGTTGATGTTTGTTTACATCCTCTCTGCATAATAAGGCCCTGGCCCTCACACACATATGTACAGTCCCTCTTAAATCAATGGGATTACTTGCCTGAGAAATGTTAAATAAGTAGGAAAGTCCTTGAAGGAGCAGGGCATAAAATACCTACCTATTGAGATAAAATAATTACCTCTTATAATAACCCAAATAATCAGATTCAGCAGTTGTCACCTTTTTTCCTCATTTAATATATAAAGTTGTATCCTATTTTGTTGCTAAATCAACACAAAGTTATCAATGAAGTTAAGGAGGCAGCACCCAGTCTGATTTCCACACTGCCCAACATGCAGCCCTTTGTTATAATCATCATAACAATATTAAATAAAAGATAAGGACCGCTGTCAGAAAGTTAATAATCAAAAGCTGGAAATCTCATAGTGAATCTGTCAGTCGTCTGAACTGGACGGGGTCATGAAAATGAAAGGGAAAGAATGCTCAGTCCACAGATGATGCTTACATGCTAATAAAAACCAGCCAGGCAAAAACATATATGCACAAGGCTGAGCAATTTGTCACCCTGGGCTATCATGGCTGTTCCCCTGCCTATTGTAACAATGCCAGCATTCAAAATAGTCAGAAAGGAGCTTACAGGAGCTGAATGCCAGCACATGTGTTTTTCCAGCTGGAGCCGAGTCCTGGACCAGCTTCTGAATTCTAGTTTAAGTTTCTTACTCTCTCCCTCAAACAGGAAAAACACATAATGCAAAGACTGAAAGCCCTAAAATAAAAATGTTGAAGAGAAACTAATGCTGGAAGGAGTCCTAAAAACATAGCTGGGAATTTGGAAGTGTTAACCATGCCCCTGCTGCACACATACCTTCCTCTCCGCAGAGCCTGCCCGAGGTCTGCCTGTCCCTGAGCGGGGACCAGGGATCACAGACCCCACACCCTCCCTGCTGTGACCCACAGCCCAGCACAATGCTGGCTCTGGGGCTGGGAAGGGATTGCCAAGGGTGCCTCAGCCTGGTGTTGAGACACTTCACTCTGAAAATTCCAAACGCTCTGATGCTTTCACTATATTGCAAATTAACAGAGCTGCCCTCTCAGCCCCTCGCCTTCTTCAGCAGGAACGGTTCAATGTGGCACAAGAGCATGTTTAGAAAAAAAAAAATTTAAAAGGTAGTTTTCATCCCTCTCCAAAGTTTACAGCCAGCTACTCCAGGCATAATCATTTCAAACTCTGCAGCACTTCACATTTGGTTAAAACCACTTCAGTTTAGAAGTGATTAGAGGTTGAAGATTTACAGTTTAAAATTTAAATTAAACTGTTTAAAATTATTGGAACACTTCACACATTTAAAGCAAATAATTTTTTTTATATTTATTTATCTTTCCTTCCCAGTATTTCTGGATTTTCAGCAGCAAACTGCAGAGCAGAAGCAGCTATTAAAGAATCAAGGAGGACCAGAAGTCAGACTTAGGTTTTCAAATCCTAGTCACTTATAAAGGACAGATTTGTGAAAAAGGACTGTGATTCCACAACAGCAATGACAGCAAAAATATCTTTAGATACATAGAGAGAAAATCATGGGAATGGATAATAATAGTGTGTGGTTTAAGTCTTGTGCTAAAATATTACTTCAAATCATTTGCAGCCAAATTCCTTTATTTATAAAAAGGCTTGTAGCCTTTTTGAAGCAAACAAGCACACTATACTGTTTTATCATTTCCTTTTAGTTTTCTAAGATTTCACATTTAGTGACAAATTAACCCTTTACTCCAAAATATTTTTTTCTTTCCCCCACAAAGACACAGACAACTTCCCTAAACTTACCACTTCTGCAATTTTATGTGGCACAACATATTATCTGTATTTGACCTGAAACTAAACTACATTTCCATAGAAGTTAATGATGAGTTCCTGCCCAGGAGCAGTAGTGTTGTGCCACAATGCAGCTCCCAATTCATAATAAAAATGGCACAGTGCACACCCATGTGTGAACCTGAACAAAACTGAGCCCTTTTACAGAGCACAGCCTGAGCTTTCAGCTCAGAAGCTCTGACAGAGAAAGCAAAAAGAGCATTTTCTAGTGTGCATCAGTGCTGAAAAGGTGGTACCAGCTTTGGACGCATATTAACTGGAAGTGTGGGCTTGTGCTCTTTGTCCCTTCAGAGAAGGAGGTGGAAAAGAGAACAGGCCTCATATGCAATTCTTCTAGTGCCCTAAAGGTACATTTATATAAACTGATCACTTGTTTTCATAAGTGTTCCTCTGGCTTCCCAGATCAGTGCAGAACTATAAATAATCATTATAGTTAACAAAGGGTCATTTACAGTTAGACTCTTATGGTGCTCAAACTGCTTTATATTGGGAGTGACAGAAAAAGTAAAGAAACATAAATCTAAGTGAAAATCAAATGTTTAACAAAGCCATCAAAACCGTTTCTTTCTCTTGTACATCTTTCCTATTATCAGTAGTTAATAAACCCCATTTCCTCATTAGGTTTGTTGACAGCTATATATGCATGAGAAAAAGTAGATAAACAGGTTGGATTAGAACTCTGCACTTATTCTTCATAGATGGGAACCTATGGCAAAAAACAAAACCAAAAAAGAAGGGAGGGGGAGGGGCAGAAATAAAAGAAATAGAAGTTGGGTTTTTTCCAAGTACCCACAAGAAATACTCAACACTTGTACATTTGGTATTCAAATCTTTTATGATCTTTATATTAAAACTGCCTAGTTGCCACATGCCTTTTTAAGCAGTACTAGTCTTTGACACACACACTGAAATCTACCCAGTGTGTTAAAGTTATTGAACTGTTGTGAGCTTCCTGACAACAGTGCTGTGCTAATGCCAGTTTTGATTCCACTGACATTAATCTTGGTAGGGCTGAGATGCTGTTAATACTCACTTCCTAAGCGAGGTAACCCCTTCAAAGGCTGACACACACCACCTCGCCTTGTTCATCAAATATATAATCTTACTAAATGCTTAATCTTAAATCTTAAATCCCAACCTAGAGTAACTAGCAGTGCTTACATTATCATTTTTCTTTAAGGTTCATCTAAAGAGAAAAAAATTATCTATTAAAGAATTGTAGATTTCAAAATTAAAACTTAGGACCACCACCTTCTTCATATACTGCACCAAACTTCTTATTAAGCTTTAATTTTAACACAATCTAAAATTATTTTTGCTTTTCTGCCAGTCCTCCCACACTTCCATGCACACAACAGACATGAATCTTCCAGAAGGTCCCATTGAATTTTTAAAGGGCTCTTTTTTTTTCCCCCATTTGACAACTTTGCATCCTCAAATTAAAAGGAGTAATGTGGTTATAGCATGTGATGTAGAAGGAATTATAAAAATGGTTCTTCGTTGCCAATGCTACTCAATGACAGCTCATTTTCTTGTGCCAATAGGAAGAACAAGATTAGAAGTGACTCTAATTCTTACCCAGACTTCAGGCCGGTGAAAGTCAAGTTAAAGAAATAAGGCTTTCAGTCTCTGGAGGGCAAGGGTACCAGTCACTTATTTCTTATGAACACTTGCTGACATATGCACTAAGCATAATAATAATAATTTTATTTATAAAGTGCTCCCCCACTGAAGTGCTCGGGGCATTGTACAATATCATAAAAGCAATTTAAAATACATTTTAAAACATAGGAAATAATGGACCACCCTCTAATGATAATAATTTTTATTTGGAAAATTATGACAAGAACACTGGCCTTATGTTAGAGCCTCCCATCATCTACAGCAGAGAAGGAAAAAAGGGATAAAGAAGGAAAAAGAGGAGAGGAGGGAGAGAAGGGGAAAAGAGAGGAAAAAATAAGGAGGAAAAAATGAGACAAAGAGAAGCGAGAGAAGAGAGAAAGAAAAGTAGAGAAAAAAAGATAAAGAAGAGAAAGAACAAAGAGAAAGAAATAAGAGAAAGTGAGGAAGTGAGAAAGTGAGAGAGAGAGAGAGGAAAGAAAGAAAAAGAAAGAAAGAAAAAGAAAAAGAAAAAGAAAAAGAAAAAGAAAAAGAAAAAGAAAAAGAAAAAGAAAAAGAAAAAGAAAAAGAAAAAGAAAAAGAAAAAGAAAAAGAAAAAGAAAAAGAAAAAGAAAAAGAAAAAGAAAAAGAAAAAGAAAAAGAAAAAGAAAAAGAAAAAGAGAAAGAAAAAAGGAAAGAAAGAGAAAGGAAAGCTAGCTCTCTTCTGGTTTTGATTTACTTGTAAATCAAGGAGTTTTAAGACTCCTATAGCATCTGTGTTTAAAAAAATCACACATTTCAAGTAGCACTGTTTTCCTATGTATAATAAAAATCATAAGGGAATAATATGACTAACATATTACAGTCAGGTAGTTAATTCTCAACTCCTGTTAGCTGGCATTGATGCTTCAATTTTCCAGACTAGCTTGAATTACTTAATTTCCTAGCTTTCATTGTTGTAAGTGGTATTCCTTATAATAATGCAGGAGCAGTTGGGTATTTTTTTCCTCTCATGTATTTTATGTATGTAGAATTTTTAATTAATGTTTATTTAGGGATAAAAAGAAGAGTTTCTGCATCATGGGAATGGCCAAATTTATCACACATGCTAATCTACTAGTGTCAGCAAAATTACCCTGGGGATACGTTTGGCTCTATGTATCACACTATCATATATAATTCCAATAATGGGCATCTCCTGGGGAATAAGAGATAGAAACCAGAAGAAGGACCAGGAAGTCCAGGGCAGGAGGGTGGAACATGCTGTGGCAGTGCCTGGCACTGGACATCTCCCCCCTGTGCTGGTGTGGATGGGCAGTAACCCTGGTGCACTGTATCCCCATCCCAGCCAAGGGCCCCATCCAGACCCCAAGGCTGTGGCACTGCTCATGATCATGGGTACAGCCAGGCAGAGCTGAGGATTTGTTTTCTTCAGAAGACCAACTGTGAAGATTCCCACTGTGATTATCACACATGTAGGCTGATTCTGCAAAGCATGTTCAGAACTGCTGGAAATTTTGGCTAAGTGGGACTGGGAAGGTCAGGTAGGTTGTGCCTTGCAAGGCACAATCAAAGAGCATAGATCAGATTCCTAATTAGGACTCTATTAATTATTTTGAAAGGATGGATGTGCTTAACAAGAAACTTAGCTGAGTGTCTTTGTACATTCTACATTACCTATGCTATCAGTGTTTTTGCACCCTCACTGAGAGGTAAAGAACAGAGAGAACTAGAATTTAATCTGACTGCTTCAGTGAAATATAATTAAAAATATTTCCATAAATGCAGTGGCAATAAAAGAGGGTTAAGGGAAACCTCAATCCTTTACTAGATGTGAGGGGAAATATACTGACAAAAGATGAGGGAAGGGATGAGTTACTTAATGCCTTCTTTGCCTCAGTTTTTAATAGTAAGATAAGTTGTCCTCTGAGTAATCAGACCCCTGAGCTGGCAGGGATGGGGAGCAGAAATAAAAAACATAATCCAAGAGGAACTGGTCAGCGACCTGCCACACCACTTAGACACAGACAGGTGTGTGGTGTTGGATGGGATCCACCAAAGGCTACGGCAGGAGCTGCCTTTGCCCCAGCACTGTCTTGGGGAATCTGGCTTTCCATGCTGTGCAGGGGTCTACTGTTCCCTGGGTACAAAAACTGGCTGGATGGCCAGGCCCAGAGAGTGGCAGTGGCTGGATTTACATCCAGCTGGAGAGTGATGCTCCCCAGGAATCAGTGCTGGGGCCTGACCTGTTTAATATCTTTATCAGTGATCTGGATGAGGAGATCAAGGGCTCCCTCGGTCAGTTTGCAGATGACACCAGGTTGGGTGGAATGTTGCTCTCCTGGAGGGCAGGAGGGCTCTGCAGAGGGATCTGGACAGTCTGGATCAATGGTGTGAGGTTAAACAAGGCCAAGGGCTGGGCCCTGCCCTTGGGTCACAACAGCCCCTGCGGTGCTGCAGGCTGGGACAGAGCAGCTGAAAGGACCTGGGGTGCTGGTGACAGTGGCTGGACAGGAGCCAGCTGTGCCCAGGGGGCCAAGAAGGACAAAGGCATCCTGGCCTGTGCCAGCAACAGTGTGGGCAGCAGGAGCAGGGCAGGGACTGTCCCCCTGAACTCAGCACTGATGGGGACACCCTCAAATCCTGTGCCCAGTTCGGGGGCTGTGAGTACCAGAAGGACATTGAGGGGCTGGGGTGTGTCCAGAGAAGGGCAGTGGAGCTGGAGAAGGGTCTGGAGCACAGCTCTGATGAGGACTGGCTGGAGCTGGAGAAAAGTAGGCTCAAGGGGATCCTTATCATCATCTACAACCACCTGAAAGGAGGTTGCAGCCAGGTGGAGGTCAGCCTTCCCTCCAGGTAAAAAGCAATAGAACAAGAGGAAATGACCTCAAGTTACTCCAGCACAGGTTAGTTAGGGACAAGGTTTAGCAGTGGATGGTTTAACATGTGATGGTTTAACAGTTGGGCTCAATGATCTTCAGGGTATTTTCCAACCTAAACAATTACATGATTTTCAAGAAAAACTCTGGATAGATTCATTTGCATAGAAGAGGCTGAGTAACTCACGAAATTTGCTCCCAAAATTTCGGCAATAGTGTCAAGAAACCCATTTAGTCTGTCTGTACACTCCCAAAACTAAGGTTTATGGCTTTACTTATATTTGGGATGACCCCAAGCAAGTCTTCCTACTTAGAAAATAAAAACACATTCAAATAGCATTGACTGGCCTCTCACTCTCAAATGTGCACGTGCCCAATAGGCAGTCAGATCTGCTCAGGAATAAAATTGAAATTATTATAACTAACTCACCACTTGATTCTTTAAAGCCTTTTTCTGTGTCATTTGCACCTTTTCACTAAGAATTACTTTGGTCTTTAAATTATATTTTCCTCATTGAATTTCCATGTTGCATGCTCCTTTGCATGTTTCATTGCTCAGCATTATCATTCATTAATGTTTCAGCTGCCTTCTTTTGTCTGCTGCCCTTCTCCTGTTAACATCAAGTTTCTTTGCTAGTCAAATAAGTTATCCCACTCTTTTTATAAAGCCTTGGTTACAGCTTTAAAAAAATAAAAGCAAGAGGATACAAAATCTTCAAATAGCTTATTAGAATTCAGCATGACTGGCAAGTGTCATTTAAAAAAGAGATACTGCACCTTTAATAAATTTAATCCACGTCTGATTACAGAGGAAGAAAGCTCTTTTTTAATCTTACAGGGCTGGAATATTGCAATAACTGTTCCATCTGATTTTAAAAATAAGATTTGCTAAAGGTCAACGTATCTCCTGGCCACATATGCAGCAACATTGAAATTTCCTTGGCCAGGGAATAAAAAGATTCTATCATTAAAAATAAAAGCGCAAGGACATCTTGCAAGCCCATAGGGTTTTTAGAAAGAGAAGGAGACATTTCGTTATCAACTAGCAATCATAAGATTTTTAAGCAATATCTCTAATCTGCTTCTCTTCCCCCCACCCCCGCTCCCCACAACCCCCCTTTCCTTTTCACATCAAGGTCTTTTTATCTTCCAATTTTGCATCTAAAGATGAGGTGAATGCCATTAGCTCAATTCAACCTCAAGTGTAGTCAGATGTGCCTGTGATTTCTGAAAAGCACTGTCTAAGGTCACATTAAAATGTATAAGAGCTTTTCTATTCCTGAGAAGGGGGCTTATTACCCATCCATGGTGTAAGGGAGTAATGTCAGTGGCCATAGACTAGGGTGAAAACAAAAGAGATACCAGGGTTTCAGGCTTTTGTCAGAGAACCTCTCTGCCTCCTTTTATTGCTGTCTGAAGCCCTACAGATAGCGCCACAGACTGTAAACTTGGGCAGCGCTGGGAGAGAGAAAAACAAGTTAAACAGGCTCAGACTCTCCTCCCCTGAACCCTCATTTTTTAAAAGCTTAACTCTTTCTGCAAAAATAAAATCTGAAAGCAGCACTCCCCACCCACTGAGGGGTTTTGCTCCACTCGCTTCCCAGCTGGGATTGTCCCCATGGGGGACCCCAGAGCCCCAAGGCTGCCAGAGACAGTGGCATCCACCTTGCTTTGAGCACACCAGTGTTCTCAGAAAAGAAACCTGGTAAATGCTCCTTGGGATTAGAGTCAGGACAAGATCAGAGCTGCCAAATTTGGCAGCAACTTGGAGTGCCATTTTTTTTCCCCCTTTAATTTAAAAAGGGCTGCCAAGAAAAGTTAATGAGTGTTTACCTGGGCATGATGTCCGTATTTTCCTGCAATTGAATTAAGGAGCTGTCACTCAGGGATAATGCGAGTCATCAGTAAAAAATATTACAGTACCAACAGTTTCTGTTTTCCTTCTTTCTTTAGGAAAAAAAAATCAGCCAAAAGAAAAATTCAATCACAGAAGCTTTTCGAAAACAGATACTCACAGCCTGTTTTAAAACACTTTTCAAATGTAATTGTATATTTTAGACTCAATTCCTGTCTCAGACCCTTCTGTGTGATGTTGTAGCTTTAAGTACCTTGTAGATATCCCTTCAGGGCCATGTGCATGGCTGACTTGCAGCAGTCTGATGTCTTTAAGAGACTGCAGGCATGCTCTTTCTACTGTACAACTCTGCACTGAACTCCCATGACCTGGTACAGAAGATACACTCTCTTGGTGATCTGCTGCTGAAGCTGCAGGTAGGCCTTTTCTGGAAAAACAAGGGATTATTTCCACAACTTCAACTGCCTTGTGCCCTAAGGAATGGGCAAGCTAAAAGCATGAGACAGGTTTTTTCTTCCTTTTTTTTTCCCCCAACAGCAGGTCTGATTCATCTCCTCTCCAAAGCACATTAAACACAATCTAATTTATAAAGGGTGGGCCAAATGTATTCAGGGCATAATACTTCTGAATGCTACACTAGGAGTTAATCTGACCCATAATTTTCCACCTTGGTAAATTTTCCCATCTTGCAACAGTAATGCCAGTTAAGTGACTCACTGTGATGAGATAATGTAGTGACTTAATTACCATTGTGAACAATGAAGTTACCGTGCCATTTGTGCACCTTAAAATGGCTCACAAGCTAGTAAAGGTAATTCCTGGCTTTGCTGTGTAGCATGGAGCTTATTAGAGGGAGTAATAGATTGATATATCTCTTTCTTTGTGAGTAGGGTTGAGACCTTCTGCAATATTTTTTCATGGGACTATATATTTTCAAACCTTGCCTCTGAATTCATTAGCTTTTTCCCATGCAAGCAGCCCCCTGTGAAAAGGGAGCTAAGGCATGTTTGCAAACTCCAGGCAGCAACATAGATCTGTAATGCAGTCTGCACAATCATTGTGGCATGCAAAGAAAATCACTCGTGCAAAGGAGGCTTTGACGTCTCTGAGATGTGTTTTGTCTCATGGACAACATTAGCTTGAGTGAAAATCACTCTGTTTC
The DNA here is from genome assembly GCF_029582105.1 of Oenanthe melanoleuca. Lineage (NCBI taxonomy): Eukaryota > Metazoa > Chordata > Aves > Passeriformes > Muscicapidae > Oenanthe > Oenanthe melanoleuca. The sequence continues at coordinate 48,474,114 of NC_079339.1, forward strand.
TGTGTGCTGACAGTGCAGCTGACATGCACAGGTGATCCCAGCATAGGTTTCATCTATTTCAAGTACAAATAGCAACGAATATTCAGCATCCCAGGCTTTTAGCCCAGGTAAGGCAAAACCTCTCCTCAAGTTGCCCTGCTCAAGAGGGTAGGCTACCTCTAGGCACTGCAGAGACAAAGCAAGCTCTTGTAATCCTTGTGCAAAGATCCAGTGTGCTGTCTTTGTCCTTTCTTGAGAAAAATTGCCATCAGCTGGACAACAACTGTTCCTGCCTCTCATGGGAAAATAGATTTTAAAAATTGAGCTCTTGGGTACATCACTGTATTTACCCTATTTGTCCTGTGGTTGTGTCAGTGTTGTCACTTTCTGTGAAGCCCATGGAGCTCAGGCAGCCTTTACCCTGTCCTCACCATGTCAAGCCAACACTTGACCTCAGTACAAAGCACACCTGGTGCCTCTCACAGGATTGAAAGCGCTTCCTCTGCAGACTCCAGCTAGCCTGAGATCAGAAGGATGAGTTAAATACATAACTTCAAATATAGTCAAAGTTTCAGTAGGCTACTTGGTTGGTTTCCACACCCCACATGCCAAATACATCCTCTAAATTACTTCCTTATTTGTCATTTATGTACTTTTGAATTTTAATGAATAGTTCTCTCGTTCTTTGCCAAACTCCTATATTCATAGAAAGCTGGCATTTCACAAATATCAAAGAGTGCTGCTAAGTGAACCAACCTCAGAGAAACTCAGGAATCATCATTCAAATTCCTTGTTAAAACAGGAAAACAGCTAAATGACATTTATCTGTTAAAATACAAATAATATTTCTGTTTATCCCTTCAGTGCTCCTGCACACCCTTAGAATGTCTCCCAAGGTGTTTGGGCTGCTATTTTGTTATGATGATTTGAGCTCAGGTTTCAAAATCTGCAGCAGTATGAATCAGATTGGGATTTCAGTTTTCTGCAGTACTTTTTAATAGGAAGGCTCATAAAGAAATTGACCCCTCTTTCTTTTTTGGCAGCCATTTGACAGTAGATCATCTTTCTTTTAGTAACCCACATTACTGTTTCCACAGTAATACCACAGTACTTCCACAGTAATACTGCAGTGCACGAGCATATTGATAACTACAGCAATTGAAATACTTGTTTCATATTCAGCTAGTTTTGTTCTATTTATTTATTTCTTTAGAAGGAAGGGGGTTTTTTCTGATAAGCAATCTCTGACTTAAGGAACAGCTATAATTTTTGTTTAGGGAAGATGAAAGACCTCCTCAGAGATCAAGGAAAAGAAACAGGGAAAGAAACAAAGGTGAAATCAACCCAGGTGATTTTTTTTTCATAGAGCCTTCCAATACAAAGCATTGGCGAAGAAAAGCAAAGTCAGGTATGAGACACTGATCACTGTATCCTCCTGCAGCACAGAGAAAAAGATTTTAGAATCAAAAAGCATTTGGCTGTCTTCTGTGATGAGGAATGGCTGCTTTGTTTAGATGGTCTCCACTAAAACATAGAGCGACAACTTCTCAGGTACAAAATTGGCTTGTTATGTGGGCTTTAAAATACTCTGAATGGAGAAGCTTTTACTTAATGCAAAGAATCAAGTGTGTGCTTTTAACACACAAGACAGAAGCTGAGGATCTGAAATTGGAGATGAATAATAAGAGTACTAAAGTCATAAAGTAGCTCTATGTGAATGGAAATTCTGTATGGGAAACAAGCAAGAAGAACTAGAAGTATCACTAAATAATGGAATATATGAGAGCAAGTGAAACCATGTAAAATGATTCTCATAACCAGAATATCAGTACAGACAGGTTCAATTTATATAGAAGAGATGCAACGGGAAGAGACAGAGGAGGGATGGTTTTGTATGTGAAAAATATCTCCAGTGCCAGCAGATGACAATATGAAAATGGAGAATAAGGTAGTGAAGTTTTTGGACAAAGACAAAAGGAATGAAAATCAAAGGGGAATCTCCAGGAGGTAAATGCTATAGATCACCAAGACTGGAGGAAAAGAAGAATAATAATTCTTGGACCAACTCTCAAGATACTTGTAACCACAGGATACCCTCCCCACCAGAGAGTATAATTTCCCAGATATTTACTGTGCAGCTAGAGCGAGATACAGGTTTACATCAAAGAGATTTTTGAATAGTGTGGGAGACAGCTTCATAATCCTGACAGGAGAGATTCCAACTGGTTGAAAAGTCAACCTGGAAGTAATTCTTCCTCAGAGGCTTGAATTAATCATGTAGAAGCGACCAGCAAAGAAACTCAGAATGAGTTAACTACCGTTTTCTTGCCCTGAGAGGGAGGGATTCATGGCAAAGTATACGTTTTAAGAAGCCATATTCTGAGTAGAAACATAATTTAAATCAAATTCTTCTGCCTTCAAATCAGTGAATAAGCAACCATTGATTTTGTTCTTTAATGCTGGCTTCATCTTTGTCTAGAAGTCAATTCACATTAAGATGGGAATTTGCAGCACACCACTAATTCTGCATGAAGGGCAAGGATTCACCTATGAGAGGTTACAAAGGCACTGTCTGAGACACCAAACCCAGGTGCCAAATCTTACCACCTAGTCAAGAGAGAGACATCTCCCCAGGGTGTTCCAACCCACCTAAGATCTGATTGCCCTCTGGATACAAGTAGGATTCTATGTGAAACACCTTAGGGCACCTCCAGTTAGGAGGAATGAATCCCCTGCTGGATCCTCACACGGATGCTGCTATGCTCCCACTAAGAATATTTTTATGTGAAGCAGTTAACTCTGACGGTATCCATATGGAGACCGGATAGGAAATAGTTTCAGTGTTGCATACTGTAGCCTACTTTTCCTATCTAAAGAAGACTGACGGATATATTAAAATTCATCTGTGAGAAAGCAAGCTGTGAAATCTCAAAGTACATAGGATGTGATTGTTTTTAGGGTCTATGTGAAATTCTTGGCCATTGTTTAGCCATCAAATAATGGTCTGGGGCATTTTTTCCCATTTTTGCTTTTGAAGACAGAAATAAGGTTTTCAGGCAGGAGGGCTGAGGCAGAGCACTGGCTTCTCTTATTGACATCTTTCCATCTCTTTTTCTGGGATAGATTAATTCTCTGTCTTTCCAGTAAATTCATGTATACAGTTTCCTCCCTACTTAAATTAATCTTTAGTCAATAAGAATGAACAATTGCAGTGTACACCCTATTCCAGAGATTCTTTTTACGCCATGTGTAGTCAATTTGCTATTTCTACTAGGTATGTCTTACCTGGGATTTCATTTGCCTTTTTTACAGCCACATCATTGCCAATTGCTTAGGCATATCTCTGTGTGTTAGTTTGCAATGGTTGAGATGCAGGCATTTGTCTTCTGTTTAAATGAGTCTTCTTTTTTCTTGCAGAAATTCTTGTTATTGTTTCCTAAGGGAAGTACTTTGCACTTTGTACTACTAAATTTAAGCAAATTTCTAGTACTAATATTCTCCAGATCATTTGTATTTCTCCTTCTCCCAGCTTTTGGAAGCACAGAGCCAGTTATACAGTGATGATGGAAACTCCCATGGTTTCTTGTAGCATGAAATCTAGGGCTAGCAGCAAAGCCTAGAACACAGAGAAAAATCTTCAGACTGTGTAAATCAGCAAAGCTCCTTTGATTCAGTTTTCACAAGGATGTGGCTCTAAATCTCTAGCATGTGTTCAAAAAATGTAGTCCAGTTAATGTGGAAGAAAATCCAAGTGCTATTGTTCTTTTGAAGACTGAAGATTATTATTCATGAAATGCATTGGGACAACAGAAATCTCATAAAGAAAAAACAAACCAAAAAAAAAAAAAACCAAATATGTAACATTTAAAATTAACTTGAAGATTTTTATCTTAGTATGGAAAATAATTTTTCTACCATAGATTTGAGATGTTAATAGGTTTTCCCTTATGCAGACTAACTTGAAAAGAATACAAATGTCATAATCTGGATTAAAATCATTCCTACTCTATTTGAGATATGCATCTCATAATCAAGAATATCCAGGTCCCCCTTTCACAGGCACTGCTATATTCCCCAGGGGTTTTCCATGCTGAAGTTAACTTATGCAGGAAGAAAATTTAGACAGAGTGAGACTTAGAGCACTAACATGCAGAGCTGGAATTCATAAACACGTGAAAAAAATGGATGAACTAATTTTAAAACTGTGTTTGCTAGATGCATGCTCTCTCTTAAGGGCTGACTGCTGCCTCTCCTGGGTTCTCAGAGCTCTCTGTGAGCTGAGAGTTGCGGCCCCTTACTGGATAATCACCAAGGCAGCTTGTGATAAGTATCACACACAGTGAAGGAAGCAGTTCAGAGCTTCTGAAGGCAAGGTAAATAGGCTTCCATTAATTGGAAAGAGCACTCTCTAATTACTTTTCTAGCCTGGACTAGCCTATTCTAATATATATCATAATTCAGAATGCAGTAACTAATGTCTACAGAATTTTCATTACAAAGGGTGAAGAGCTAACTTTTTGGGAGCCAAGGGTAGTTATGCCATTGGTTTTAACAAGGTCAACAATTCACCACAGATAGATAAAGTTGTTCCTCACTAGCTCTCTGTGCTTGTGTGAGCAAGAGCAAGTTTCTGCTCCAGACTCCTGTGGTGTCTCCCACAGCTTCTTTTTATATTCAAGCCCATTAGTCCGATTTGTTTGACTGGACTAAGAGGGTAGGACCACACAAAAGGTCTCAAGGTAGTTTAAAAAGTCTACTAAAAATATAAAATAAATGTATGCAAGTCTTTTGAGCACCAGACACATAAGAACATAAAGCCCACCCTGGATCAGACAGCAATCTGCCCAGCATGTGCCCAGTGATGGATTTTTGGGGAAGCAGCAGAGATGCAACTCCAGGCTGGGCCTTGTCTCCAGTTTACCTGCTAAGCCTCCCTCAATCAGTTCTAACAATCCCATGAAACAGAGTTTACTTCTGAAACATATAGTTTAGTAATCACCATCAGAATTTCATGAATATGATTCTCTTTTTTAACTCATTTTTGCTTTTCACTTCCACCATATCCTATTCTCCATTTTGATTATGTATTGCACAAAAAAAGAAAGGCTTTGTTGTTTTACACCTAGTAATTTCACTTAATTGTGAAAATCAGAGTCTAATCCTTCCCTGATGACATTCTCTGCAATATTAATTATATACCCTCAGAAGTTCCTTTCCAAGATAAAAAGTCCAATTCTTTCCAGTCCAGAGTGTATGTAAGGTATTCCTGCATCTGGTAAAACACACCAGATTTCTCCATAATTGCAATTCAGTATTTAAGATACAGATATGCCATGCATATGAACATGCATAAGAATATAACAATGCTTGTTTTCCCCACTGTTCTTTACCTAAATATTCCTTTCTTGAACTGACCCTCCTGAACAGCTCTCTGATGTTATTTAAACATCTCTGGGCATCTATACCATCCTGTCCATAGATACATATAGACATGAACAGACAATTTTAGGGAAAATTCCTCCCTCTCTGGAGCTATTGGGCAGTTACCACCATTGAATTTCCTTTGCCATTTGAAAACAGAGTTTCTCTGGATCCTGGAATACTTCCACCAAAGCTACTAAACGAATGCTATCAGAAGTCTATTTTGGTAGATAACACTCTCCATAATTTTTTAATAATTGATCCTATTTTATCTTACTTAAATCCAAATTATTCAAGAGTCTGACTATGTTGCACAGTCTCACTGAAAATGGGAAGCAATATTGGTGGCACAACAGATCATACTGATGCAATCTTATAGGAGCAGACAGCATACAAGAAGACACAGTTGATGCTCCATGTGGCAATTACAGAATTTAACTGTAGCACTTTGGTTGAATACTTGTACCATCTCCTAATTAAATGATTCCACTTCACAGAACTGCCATATAGTCCTCTGATTGAGTAAATAAAGGACTGCACAAACTTCCATCATCTTAGCAAAGTTTTTTTTCCTTTTCTTCTTTTCCTTTTGGTCTTTGCTGATCCCTCTGTTCATGCACCTGTCATAAGGTAGGGAATATAAGAATGAAAAACAAATCTGAAGAATAAATAAAATAAAATTTTATGGAACTCAACATTGCTGGAGCACATATGTTTTCAAAAAAAGCACCTTCATATATCCTTACTTAATTTTATGCTAAATGTCTCCTGATTCTGATACAAGAATGCCTGCATTATTTTCCAAAAATTAAGATATTCTGTATAAATAATATCTAGGATAACAGGGAATATTATTCAATCATTAAGCCAAGGAGGGAATCATTTAGTAAGTAATGGCAGGAGCTTGATGCCATCCCTCCACTCACAGGCTATCAGCCAAAGAGCACCGCACAGCTGCAGTTTTACAGAAGGATTTTTGGAGTTCTGTGATGTTATTAAAAAAAAAAATCCTGTTTTCCACTTTCGAGACAATAAAAGCTTTTCAGACCCTTTATGATATTTATAAATAAATAATCTAAACTAACATATAAAGATATTATTTTTTTACAAGTACAGATATAATAATAAGCACAAAGTATAGATATGAATAGGATATAGGGATTGTAGATATGAATAAGGATATAGGTATTCTATAAGGCCTATATAAAAACATAGGGAAATTATCTACTGTAATATCTACTGTAATGTCAGAGACTAAAGAAGTTGTGCCCATGATGCCCTATTATTTAATAATTTCACATAAAATTATTTTTCCTCAGATATACAGATAGTGGAAAATTACGAAGAGATCACAGTTAAATTATTTAGAAACTATCAACATATATGACATCCCATCACTGTCCAAAAAAAGGGGTAGGACAAGTTAATCTTTTCTAGAACATCCCTGAACTGTATGATGGGTGAATTGCCATAGCTTTTCCTATGCTCACACTTCACACAAAGCTCATACCTTACTGGCAACTTTATTTTAAAACAAGCCTCATGTTCTACTTAGGATGCATCAATAACTGCACCTCTTAGTACATAGCCTGGGACTGGCTTTTACAAATTTTTAAATTTACCTTATGCGTCTGGAGAACCCCAAAATTAGCTTCTCTTCCTCTGTTTAGAGAAATGACATGTGGTTTACAAAATGTTTCCCCAGGAGGAGAGCACTAACCACCTGAGTACTGCATGAGTGCTCCAAACTGCAGCCCATGAAAGTTGTTTTCCAGGGGCAGCAATGGTTAACAGAGCCCATCACAGCTTTGTGTGCCAGCTCCAGGCACAGGCACGAGGGTGGTGGTGCCCTCCTACACCCATGGCACCCACACACACAGCACACTTGTTGTTGCTGCATGCTGTTAAGATATTTCCTTCCTTTCAGACAGAGAGCATTGCAGAGGATTAACCAGCTCTCCCTTTCTTCCCAGCACATTGTGATTCTCCAAACTCAGAATTTGTGTAATTCTGAAATTCAGACTGGAGGAGGTTTTCCTCATTCTGTGCAGATCAAAGGCAAACAGGGGAAAAAAACAAAATTATGCCTCATATACAATGCAAGGGCCTCTTCATTTCTAAGTTATGCAGATGACCCCTCCGCAAAAATAACAATCTCTAGGAACTTGGAAGAAGAAACTGTAGTCCCAGTTGCTTTGACCTAAATAAAGTGTCTGTGTAATTATCTTCAACAGGGCTTGCCAAAACATCATTTTATACTGTTCAAATGCATATTCTAAGAGGGGATGGAAATTTGAGGGACAGGATGGCAAGCAAAGTACATTTTATTTCTCTGAACAATTAGAAAGATTATAATAATACAGCAAATACTGTGCATCCTGCCACTATGTGCCATCTTCCATCCCAAAGGATCTCAAAGGGACTTGTCACTAATTCCATTTTTCTCGTTCCAAAAAATAACATGTCAACCTTTAACTATTTTGTTCCATGCAGCACAATACACACTTAAATTTCCTACTATTCTTTTTGTTCTTGTGAAACTGCCAATGTGCATTTGTTTGGGATTTTTTTTCCAGTGTCTTGGAGTTCCCTACAGTCTTGATAAATAGGCACCTTTGCTTAAGTACAAGCCAATTTTTTCTCATAAATCATACCTGTCTTCTTCATTGCAGGAATTTTGCAAACCTTTTGCTCAAATATTGGAGATGATTGGGCAATTTTAGTTATGCAATAAGAAAAGTGATAAAATCTTATTTTAAAAAGATTTGCATGGAAGTAAAATCTCAGTTCAGTCAGTGAAAACAGAAATCTAAAAAGTAAATTAAAAGTGAGAAATTTCTTTCTTTGGTCAATACTTTTTTCAAAAAATAAAACTTTTGAACAAAATGTCTGTTAAACAAATCAACAAAACTCTTTTAAAAAGATAATCCATTACAGGAAAACGTGATTTACAGAATGATGTAAGAGTTCAATAGCATAACATCTTTTTCATTATAGAAGTACAGATAGATTTGTGATATACACACCCCAACAGCTGCCTGAAACAGAAGATATGTCAAAAAAATAGGAGAAATTTATTCACCATTTGAAAATGTTCTGCAGTTAATAAAAGCTGAAGTTCAATCTCCTCAAAATTTTGAAAAATGAAAAAAGGGAATAAACATCTCAGACTTTCTCCTCATTATCTTAAGCTGACATTTCCTTAACCTGACAAGTTAAATTCAAGAGTCTTTAGGACATGACTGTTTGTAACTTTGAGAGGGATTTTTATAGAGAGAAAATTATTCCCTGACTTGGAGTCTGGCCAGGGCACTGCAGAGAGAAGCATCTTGAGAAAAAGTGATCTGGTCAAAACAAGGGATACACTCATGCTAAACTGTTTATATAAAACCCTCCTCCTGGCAGCAAGACAAGCTGTCAGACACTACCACAGTGACCATCACAAACAAAGCAGTAAAGCATTTCATCACGAATGTTATCCCACACTGTGCAATTTCAGACAATAGACACCAGTTTGTTAGCAACGAGCTTGAGCAATTTACCAGGAAATGTGAAAGCTGGTCAAGTAGAGAAAGGAAAATATTTCCAGCCTATTACAGAAAAGTTAAACAAGGAACAAAACAGAGGATCTCTCACAAACATGATCTTACTAGGCTGGTATACAGATGCATGCCAATAGTCCCTGTGTTGTTAGAGCTTTATTAAGGCCAACAGTGAAAGGATAAGTAAGACAAAAATTGAGACTTTCTGATTCCAAAGCATACCATAGGTGATGAACCAGAAACATCTCAAAACTACCATCTCAAAACTACCATCAGGAGCCCCTGTTGGGATCAAATGCAACCTCATGAGAAATAATATATTTGTGAGGAAGATCCGTGTGTTGAACAGATAAAGCTTCAATCATGTCACACAGCAGTGGCTGGGCATATTATTCTCAAAAATCACAGATACATACTTATTACAAACTCAGGACATTAACATGAAGGTGGTACTGAGACTCAATCTGCAGGATGTGGAAAGGAGCATGGCAAAAAACATGCAGTAAACATCAGAACAGACTTTCAAAACACCCTGCTAACAGAAGAACCAAGTACAAGCCAGCCTCTTATCATCACAAGAATAAATTGCATTGGCACCAACATCAAGATGCCTGCAAGGTAAACACAAGGCTTTGTACAATACTGGCATGAGAAAGTAGCTCTCTTAAACCCAGAAGAAAACACGTTTATTCTCCAAGCAAACTGGAAGCTCACAAAAGCTATCAAAGAAAGAACTTGGTGTGAAACAGTGTTAAGTTATATAATTGAGGAGAATTTTAAGTGTATAAGAAAGTTCTGCTAACCACATTTAATGTTGCTAATTTAAGTACAGTGAGAATCACATTAGGAAAGGTGGCTTCTCAATAAGAGATACTGTGTTTCAGTAGGCTGGATATGTGATAGGTTTATATATCTTATATATATATATATATATGTGTATAATATGTATATATATATAAAATATTTTTTAAATCTCTTTTTTCAAGAAGTGCCTAAGATAGAGGACACTATATGTGTAGGAAGGACTGAAACTGAACTACCCACCACTTTGGCTCTCTCTCTTTTTGTGCTTGAACATCAAACACCAAGGACATCAGTTCACTTTTAGTTCACCTTTTTAAGGTTACCTGATAGCACTTAACACATTCTTTCAGGGAAGTATGACTTCTGGGTGCTGTCTGTTCTTCTTTCTTCTCAAAGTCCAGTAAAGATGAAGCTGCTAATGTCCTTCAAATGAAATGACAGCAGCTGTAAAAAAGAAGACATTGTCTAAGGTTCTGAAGAGATGTGTTACTTGTCACCTTCTGTGTTACCTGTTAGTGCTGTGCAGAGTTATTGATTCTTTTCTCTTAAACGGGATTTCACATTGTCTCTACCAGATCCTTTGGCTTCTGTGGGCCTTTGTTTTGTTGTTTATTGGGTTTTTATCTGCAGGAACAATGCATGCAGTTTTTCCCACAGCGTTTTTGTACACCATGACCCAAAATTTAACATTTCATTTTTTATTTTCTACTACAGAAGATGCCAATATTTTGAAATAACTTTTCCATTGAGACCAGCTTCCACAGAGCATAGGGACAATCGCATAGCCTGTCCCTGTGCTGTTCTGTGGGCAGAAATGAGTGATGTGCCAGTGTCCTCAGCCAACCACACTCCACTCAACCACAGCTAACCAAGTATTAAATCTGACATAAGTCCAGCTGATAATGAACCCAAATATGCTGACGTCAAGAATGCAGACAACTGTCCCACTGTTTATGATGTTCCATTTTTTGCAGCTCAGCAGGGTTATGTCCTCCTACGTGTCAAATGAGTGTGCAGTGCACACACCATATCAACACACCCACCTACAAGAGGAAGCCAAGCCATTGGATTCACTCTGTGTATCTACAGCCACTAAATATTTGCAGTGAGTGAAAACACATATTCAGATTGCAGCTTTCCCCTGCTAAGACTCATGTTTAAATAATTTTCAACTTCCTTTTTAATTATGTGCCTTGGAGCCTGCTTTCCAGATTGAATCTGTACTCTAGGCAGGCTGGATCTGTGCTAGAACAGCATGTCTCATTTCAGCAGGTATCTGGTGAGAGATGGCACCCAGAAAGCTGCCTTCTGCAGGGGAGGATGAAATGCAAAAGGAAAAGCTGAGGGGCTGAGGACCCCAGTGCAAGCAAACGAGGTGAGCAGATTTGGATATGTATGCTGTGCCTGCAGAGCAGCAAATTGCCATGGATGAGGTAAGCCTCTGATTCTCAACTCCAGTCAGCAAGGGCAGCTTGAAATGGGAGGGTAACTAGAGCCAGCTCTGTCTTTTGAGGCCAGAATTTGCCCTGTCAGATCAAATACAGAGGCAGGTACAGAAGCTGCTGCAAATGTCCTGAAATTTTGGTCTGTCCCTTTAAAACAATACAAGTCACATGAGAAGGGCCAGCTGAGGAAGTGAAGAAGACAGAAAGACTCTGACAGCCAATAGCCCCATTACACAAATTCTCAGCAAGTGAGACAACACCAGAGGGACAAAGAAATCTGTTAATTGTTTTCCTCTGAATAACTCACAAGCATCTCTTGTCAAATGAATCACTCTTTCCTATACACCTTGAAAAATCACTTTTTATGATTCCATGATCAGACCCCTTGTAAAAAGCATCAAATTCAACTGTCTCTGCAATATAACTATGGCTGAAGATTGAATCTAATATGCCTGATGAGTATGGGAAGCAAATTCCTAAATCCCTTTATCATTTCAATTTTCCATGTATAATTTACATGAGACTATTATTAAAGGATGGCTGTTGGTTGTCTGAAGTTTAATTTCCAGGAGTATTGTCCTCAAAGCTCCACTTCCAAAAAGCAACTAAGAAATTTGTTTTCCCCACTGAAAACTGCTCCTGATTTTGGGAAATATTGGAGTTGTTTATTATTAAACCTTCTGGGTGAAAATTATCTTCCAAAGGCAAGCAAACACAGCAGGTAGCAACAATATGCACCTACAGATTTCCAATTACTCAATGTGGGAGCAGAACTGAAGAATTTCTTCTTTTAGTCACAATTATTTTTTCCTCTTTGCTTCTCTATAGCTTCCTCTGTAAGAAAAGTGATATTTGCTGTCATAGCTTCAGCCTCACTGTGTAAGTTAAAAACATGTCCTGTCTCCATTACATGATTACAGGCAGACTTTCAGCTCTGATAGTCTATGAGCTAAAGTCGAGGAACGTGCGCCAGCTGTTACAAAACAGTTTTCCTGGAAAATAGCCACAGGACCAGCAGTCAAACTAGGACATTCTACATACAAGGAAGAATAAAATTAAAAAAAAAGAAATAATGCAGCAGTGCAACACATGATTTTAATAAAGTCAGGAATGCCATGAAATGTCCAGAAGAAAACATGTCTATACTAACCACTAAATTTCATGAAATCCATGTACATTCCCTGCAAGAAGAGCACCATGGCACTGAAACACTCACCCCAACATCTTCACTTTCTATTAAAACCTGCTGCAGAAATTCAGGTGTCTTTCTGTGCTGTTGCAGCCTAGATAGTTGCTCATCTGAGTGTCTGAGGACATCTCAATACGGGATGTCTCACATCCATCACATGTTCTTTGTTCTCTCATCATCTCCCCATGGAGGAGGAGTGTGCGGCGCCAGGCCTCTTGTTTTCCTAGGGATTGTTGGGGTTTTTTCTGGTTTTGTCTGCACATGTTTCTGCATACTGGATAAAGCAAGGTCACAAAGCATGTCTCACATTTGGAGGGGAAGACTGTGAGGCTTGTGATAGTCCTTAGCTTCTTAGGCTTTTGTTTTTAACTTATGGAGAGCCTCCCAAAGGCTTTGTTTCCCTCCCAGACAAGTTTTATCCAAATGGAAAAGTGCTCTCTTGAGCCAGAGAAGTAAAATGATCAGTGTCTACCACCAGAGTGCCATTTATGTAGCTTTCTAGAAACTTCAGTGGGAAAACCCTGAGTGTTCCCTAAAGAGTACAAGAGAGGAGTCGCGGCTTGATCCCATTTCTGACTAGAAATTACTAAGTCAAATGATCCTCACACTATGACCATGACAAACAAAAGATACTGTAGCTTTTATTTAACACCAAAACCAGCTTCTACAACAAATGTTCACTCCATTTAACTTCAGGAGAGAGCTCTGCTAACTAAGACCCGACTCCCAGCAGGCTGGGCACTCAGAGCTAGGAGCTTACTCATCCTCCCAGATATCCAGGCTCCTATGCCAGTGTCCTCATGCCAGCATGAAGACAAATCATACCAACACTAATCATGGACCTACATACAAATAAGGATGATTTAAGGACTTACTGACCATAATATTGTGTAAAATTCATCAGAAGCAGTTGCAAGATGTGACAACACTGCATGGCCATGATTGCTGGCATAGATCATGAGAGGAAGGAGGATGTTTAGTCAGCTTGCCCAGGGTGTAGTGAGAGCTGTTGGCAGCTGGAAGGACAGTTTTGGTCAGTCAGAGGAATTGCAGGTGGATTAAACATTTTGGAAGGTCCAGGTAACACAGTTGCAGGAGATTGAGCAGCTGAGAGCACAAGGGGGTCTGTGAATACTCTCATCATGACTGGGAGGGGCTTGACTCTGGATGACCCTGTGAATTTTGATGGCAAAGCCAAGCCATTCTGACATGCAGAACTGACAGTGCAGAAGCTAAGGCACAGGGGAGGGCATTGCTTCCTGTTTAGGTTTGGCATTTTGGTGATTTGCAGATTGCCCAATGGAACTACTGTACCCAGTAGGTGAGGTCCACAGCATGCTACTGAAAAATAAGCCAAAGTGAAGTGTGGGTGTTTGTTTGTAAACACACATATTAGTTATTCTGAAGATTCAAAACAAAGTTAATTGTTCTAGAAGCAAGAAAGCTTACAATTAAAACAATAAATACAATGTCAGACCATCAAGAACAGCAGGGAGAATCACATGTTTAGCACATGCATATCAGAGTTTTTAATGTTATCAGAGGGGAAGTTCTTTCAAGAAATGTAAAGTATCCTGATTTGACTTAAGCATAAGTATTGCCTTAGAAACACTAACCAGTTAGGTAAAAATAATATTTTGTGCAGACCTTTTGTCCTAGATACGAGTGAAATAGGAATAATTTCATTATGAGATGTACTCTACCCTATGTTCCCTAAACAGAGTTCAGTCCTAACTCAACCTTCATCCATGAAAGCACTCCTGTTATAATTTATTTCATGCAGGCATGAGCATTTTACTGTACATTGCAAGCACCAGTTCAAGCCATGATATTCCTGCTGTGCTTCTAAACATGCTAAGATGTGTTTGGACAGGGCAATACAGGTTAATTGTAACTTTACCAGTTATATATTGCAAACAAAACGCTGACAACAAAACATGAGACAGAAAATCAATATGGTTACAGACAAATTAATTATCAATGGTATATGGAGTTAAAAATAATGGAATGAGATCATCCACTTAGTTATTTTCAATGGTCTATGCCTCTGTGGTTCTCTTTTGAGTTTAGAAAATTCTCCATAGGTCTGCAAAAGCAGAATAATTGCCTGTTCAGTCAAGCTCCTTTCTCCTTCTGCATTGTAAACTCAAACACACTTCACCAGGCTCAGTCATAGTCCTATGCCTCAGATTACATCAATTCCTGGTTTGCTGGGTCCTTCCAGTGCTGCTCTCATGCCTTGTTATCTCAAATGAAATCAGTAATGCCAATTTCCAAATATTTCCCACTTCCTGCTCAGGTGCCCAGCAGTGAAACCTCTCTAACCATTCTGCTGACCCTCACCTCCACAAAGCCCTGCTCTTTCTCATTGCCTTCCCATCATTTCCCTGGCCTGGGTTTCATTCCCATGCATTCCTCATTCTCTCCTTGTTTCTTTTGGCCCACCCCCTATTTTGCATCCTCCACATCAGCCGGGCTTTCTGAAGTTCTTCTTCAAACTCGTTTGAAGGGCTTCCATATCTCCATCCCACCTGCAGCTCCCACAATCTCCTCTGCCACATGCCTTTAGGTCAGGTTTCCAACTGGAATGGTGCAGTTACCGACCATCCCTTTCCCAAGACAAAAGCAGATGTCTTTGGGCCAATTCTGAGTCTGATATGCATCAGCTTGGCTCTCCTGATTTCAGGGGAAGGCTGCAGGCTCCCAGCAGCTGAGCAGCTCACAGGCAGCTCTGCCCAAGGGGATGGCTGACTGCGCCACATCACACTGAGAAGTTCTCATTACCCCAGTAATAGCTATGGCTAGTGCTGCCCAAAGGCCAAAGACAGGAGCTGGTATATTATATTTTTATAGTTGTGGGTCATTCACAGTTCTGTCAGATACATAATAATCACAACAGACTTTGTTTGGCTGTTTTTGAAAACTTGGAATCGCTTGCGGGGAAAAGGGTAAAAAGCAACAAAAGGACTTAATTAAAGCGTATTCACTGAGGTCACCGAGTTATGACACATACATTTGGTTAAAAAAATACATTTTTGTTCATTGTCACAAAAGCTGGCAATTCCGATTCACAAGGCCAATTTCTGCCTGCTGACTCCGCTGTTCAGTTTGGAGTCTCCCTCAGTGCCAGCACGTAACAGCAGCAGCTTCCTGCAACCAACATTTGCGTGGGACAAAGTGTGATTTTCCAGGTTCTCCTCCCTCCTGGATTACCAAACTTTAATTAACAGGACTCAGAGGTCAGTAACTCAGACTTTCCACATTAAGAGATCCTTTCATCAGCCAGCGATGGCTCTGATGGTGCCGCAGGGACAGCGGGAGGCGATGACGGCGAGTCAGCCCAGGAGCAGCGCTGGGAGGCTGAGCTGCTCGGAGACAGCCCCGGCAGCGCTGAGACCCTGCTCCTGCCCCTAACCCGGGCAGAAAGCTCGGTCTAAAGCAGCTCTGTCCTGCTGGAGTTAATGAGCTGGCGGTCTCTGAATTTTTTAGGGAGAAATTAGAGTGTAGGGATTGAATTAAAGCCCTTGGATGGATTAAATTATATAAAGTTACTTACACATAAAGTAGGAGTTTAAGTATAAGTTTTAGTATAAGTTTTAGAAGTAAGTCAGTAAGTTTTAGTATGAGTTTTAATGCTTTTAGTAAGTAAAAAGTTTAGATACTAAAGTAGAAGTGCGAGTTTTAGTGAAGGTTAAAAAACATACTAATGTTTCAGTGGAGGCTTTAGGAACATAGTTTTAGACAGTGCTTAGGTATAATAGAGCTATAGTAAGAATATTGCTTACATTTTTTAGATAGAACAAGGTAGGTCGTATGTGTGGTTTATACGTAACTTAGCATGTTATGAAACTAGAATTCTAGTAGCTTAAGGAGTGGTGGCCTGGGTTTGCGTTTTAGTTTGTTGAAAAGATTTTATATAAAAGTATGTCTTGGGGAGAGTTGATACTTTTTTTTTTTTTTTTTTTTTTTTTGCTTACGATCATTTTTAACACTTGAGAAGAGGATAGGAGCTGCTGCAGCAACATCGGCTCCAGCGTAGCATGGACTTAGATGTCTGTGACTGTGCCTTTTGAGACTGATGTGCTTCTGCAATAAAGAACCTTTTAGCAGCTTTTGGCTGCTTCGCCCATTCAGAAATACACCCGGACGAAGGCGGTGCCCGGAGCACGGGGAGCGCTGGCTCGGTGCGCTGCCCGCCCGGACCCCGCCGCACACCTGGGCACGGGCGGCTCGGCATCCCCGCTCCTCCGCACCGACCTGCCCCGACAGGCTCCGCTCCCAGCTGCACAATGACGGAAATATCCTCAGATGATAGTCGCTGAGCAAGATGAATGAGTTAAGAGCCAGGGCCAAACCCTCAGCTGTGGAGACTTAGAGTCACGCTGATTTCATGCAATATGGAGATTTGGGGGTTTTTTCCCCCCCTCTATATTTCCCTGCAAAACAAAACTGCTGTCTTCTAGCAGCAAACTTTGACTGGAGATTATCCTATTGCTTTGGCCACTTTTTTTTTTTTTTTTTTTTCACTCCCTTCTTTTTACACATTCTAACCTGATCGACTTTAAATTTAAAAAAATTAATTGCTTACATAACTTCCTGTGTGCCATCCTGACTAATGAAAGCCAGCAAATCTCAAACTAAAACCTGCATGAACAATGGTGCTACTAATGAAGAAAGAAGACACTTAGCAGAAAGTTGCCAAGAGAGGCTGTGAGATGCCAGATAAAAGCCAGGGATGTATCTGAGGAAACAAGGCAACTGCCAGAGATAAGAAGGCAGATATAGAGATTTAAGCTCAAAAAATAAATCAGGTTTTTGTAAATCAGGACAAAGAGATAAAGACAAAGATGAGAGAGAAAACCAAGAAGAACAATATGGAATTTATCAAGACAACACTGAAAAAACAAAACAAAACTTGAAAGCATGGTAGTAGAAAGAAAGCACAAGACAGGGAAATAACATTTTATTGCAGTGCTGGGAAAAAGACAGAACTCTGTAAGTGACAGGGCACAAATCATTAAAAGAACTGAAGTATTCTACAGAGACTTGGAGTCCTGCGTTTATAGCAACTAGCCAAGAAAAGAGTTTTTGCCTTCAAAAAGCACCTCTGAATTCACAAATGAATGAAATGCGTGGCCTGACCAAAGCGTACAGGAGGTCAAGGCACTGGCAGGCAGTTGCCTTTGATAATCCATGCAACAGCCTGTCAGACAGCAGTGTGCTCTTTCTGATGTCTGTTTGGTGTCCTGTATAAAAAAGAGCTGTTGGTTCCCTTGCAGGAGATACTTGTCTCTCTTACAAAGGGTACCAGGGTAGTTGGCACAACCGATTCTCTGAGCAGAGATGCTGAGAGATGACTGGGCACAGAGATTTTTTAATTTATTTTTTAAAATAATATAGGCCACAGACATAGAGATATCCTGAATTAACAAAGGCAGAATCACAGTTATAAACATTTAGCATGACCCCTGCTAGGAAGGCCATTAGAGATTGTTTCAGAAAATTTTAGCAAGCTGCCATGAAGTGCATACACCAGCCTTCCAGATTTGATTGTCAGCCCCCAAATATGACCATAGCAGCAATGTGTGGGATCAGAACAAAGGTCTGCACCTTTTTTCTCCAGCAGTGCCCAAATACAGGAGCATGTGAAGCATCCAAGGTCAAGTCAGCATATACAACATTTCTGTAGTCTTCCATTCCCCAGCCCTTTGTGCCTCCGCAACCTCCTAGGCCAAAGATGGATCCTCAGGTTGCCTTTCTGCAAGCTTGCAAAACCTTCCCTTTAAGGCATGTAAACCTTTATAAAGAGATGAATCAAGGAGTGCTTTGGCTTACCTGCATGTAGGATGAAAAATCACTTCTGACCTTCTCCAGCCATCATAATTTTACCCATCCCCATCAACAAACATCTTTTTACGAACCTCAGATATGTTTTTCATGGTCTGCAGAGATCTTTTCTTAATTGTTTTCTTTCCATATGTTGCATCTTCCCTGTAGACTTTTTCTGAATAAAAACCATTATGAACCACTTGAAAAAGGAAATACCACGAATGGTCTTTGTATCTAATCTGAGGACCAGTGGAAGGCAGCTTTGTATCCGTGTTAATGGGGTGGGGAGGAGGGGTTTAGTGATAGAGGAAGCAAAATGGAGAACATTTCTTTCAGAAAAAGAAAGCAGGAGAGATTTGAGAGCACATTAATTTATTTGTGTCTGACACAAGTGTAGAAATGCAATGCAGGTGTAATAGCATTTCTGTAATAGAAATGTTCTGTACAAAGAGAAGATCAGAAGAGGTCCCCTCGACTCTTATGAAGCCCCAACCTGCTGAAGCAGCCCAGCAGAACAGGCAGAAGATGCCAGATCTGCGACCAACCCATCTTCCCTACTGTCTTATCACACCGGTCCAGGTTTCCACTGCACCAAAAGTGGGAGCCCCTTAGGGGATAGCAGCACCATCTGCTTTCCTCTGAGCTGCTTGAGTAGCTTCATTTCCCTCTTACTCTATCTTGGAAGAGGCGATTTTGCACTGCCCTTATCTTAACCTCCATTAAACCATCTTTAACTCCACAGTGCCCCTTAATTTTAGTAAGATCAGCCACAGATTAAGACGCTATTCAGTGCAGGAGTGACCCAACCCTCTACTTTTGCCTCTAAGAATTAAGGCTTGGGAAGCATTTCACAGGTATTTAACAGCTGGTACCTGTTACCACCCCATCACAGATACTTAAGAGGCCAATCTATTTGTTTATAGTATTCATTTATCCTGGCCTAAGCAGGTCAAGTGCTACCCTGCCTGGGGAGAACACCAACAGTGTCAAACCTTTACAAAGAAAAACACGAGAAAACCAAGACAAAACACTTGCAAAACCTTAAATCTTCTTGACCATCACCTACAACCCTCTGCCACCAGCTCCGGGGTAATTGCTGGCACAGTAGGGGTGGGCTCCATTCTGCACGGGGTAAACACTCGGGCTGGATCTCGGAGCTTCTGCCGATTTTTGCCACCTCCAGATCTGGCCTGAGATCTGCTGTTTTCCCGCGACAAACGCGAGAAAGAATATGTCTTATGCATCCTGTTAGCATCCGAGCAAACATGGTGTTTAATATTAGAAGCCGGTATGCATGTGGTTGCTTAGGAATGAGAAACATCCTTTTGCTATGCCCTCCGATATGCGCAGGGTTGCTGTGGGATGTTTTTGTGCATTCTACTTGAGCAGTTACCAGGGTCTAGAGTCCACGGGAACATGACATTGTAATCTTGGTCATGTTTTATTTATGGGAAGTAGCGCAGCAGATAGGGTGTGTTAACAAACAAAGATGATTGCTTCAGGGGCACTCTCTCGTCCTGAGGTAATTAAGACAAAGTAGTTTCACTGGTTGGGGGATTCATACTGCAGACAACCTTTCCCTTGCTAAAATGATCTGCAGCAACCAGGCCAAAAAGGCTAAATCAGAAGTAACGTGGGTGGTGTTTTATCTTTGGTGAAAGGTGCGTCATTAAATGGCAATGACATAAATTATACTTCTTAAAAATCCATAGAACATTAAAAGCTACTGAGGAGAAAATGTCATTGTCAGAGATGTGCAGATTTTCAGCTGAAGAAATATCCAAAGAATTACTGCTACAGCCCAGCATCTCTTTCTCATCTTGAGCTGAAAACAGTAACTGTCACCAAGGCCACCCTAACCACAAACCCTGAGAGATGCTGGCCTGACAAAACATGTAAACTCAGAGTCAGGCTCAGCTGTCAAAGAGTCTCAGCATCACAAGGGAAATCTATTCCACCATCAAAGGTCACAACTCAGAGACCTGTGGCTGCTCACATTTGTTGGTTATTTGCAAACTGTATGGCTGTGATCACAGCCCTGCAGTACTTGCTCCAGAGGAATGGAGAAACACGCACAAGGCACAGCACAGGTCTCACTGGGAAGTACACAAAGCCCCTCCTCTTTGTCCATTGCCTCCCTTCTTTTATCACTACCCCATCCCTTCCACTGCAGCATGTCCAGTTGGAAAACTCCCCATCTCCTTCTCCCTCTCCACAGCAGGTCAGCTTTTCCTGGTTATGGGCAGGTGCCTTGGTTGGCCAGGGTCAGGCTGATCCCATGGTCTAATGCAGTCATGCTGTCCTCACACTGAAATTGGAGAATGGCCTTGCTCCCTGGCCTGCTGAAACCAATGGGACATTTTCCACTGATTTAGATAAGCTCTGGGTGAAATCTCTTTGGCAGAAAAACCTAATTTCTCACACCTTGAGACATAAACACCATGCCATAAAAATATGTCTCCCAAAAGATGTCCCCTAGGACTAAGGAATAAGATCAAAGCCCACCAGAGCAGAATTCAGATGCACAAAATTTCTAATAACTTCATAGAATTTTTCATATGACCTTCAAAAAGTAAGTTAATCTTTCTGTGTGCTTTGGATCCCCATTTATAAAACTGTTTAATAGTTTTTTCTCTTACTGTTTATACATGCCGCCCAAAGATATTAGGTCTCTCACAAAAGCAGAGGTAGCAAGTTCCAGTGCTGCTTTTCTGGGACAGTTAAAAGCATATGGGGCATTTCAGAGGCATCAGCCATAAAGTAATTATAGATTAATTCAAGATTTCCCATCTTTCACTAATAGGCTACATTTGCTGTATAGAATGCTTACAGCAGTGCTGCTGTCTTCTGTCACCATTAACCCAGAAGAGTGGTCTGCTCAGAGCACAGACAATTTGAAAGGAAAGAATAAATACACTTAGTGAAACCTGACAGGTACCTTTCACACCTTTCCAGGGAGAGACATTAATTGCCCCCTTTACTTTTAACTGTCCTATGTTGGTATTTTAAAATAGATCAATATAGTAAAAATCAGTATCTTGATTGCTTGAACCATATGTTTAATTAGGCTAATTTGCATTTTTCTCTGAGTTAAATTAAGGGCTAAAATCAGGTCTGGTGAAAGAAGGGAGAATTCTTTCAAAGGTTATGTTGCATTAGCTTACACCAGGTCTGAATCTGGTCCACAGGTCTTTCCTTATGTTTGATGAAGCCTGGGTGAAGGCAAGGTTACCATTGAACTTCCTTGGTTAGTAAATATTAAAAGCAAACAAACAAACAAACAAAGATAAAAAACAAACAAAAAAAACTCCTTATTCTTTTAAGATTTCATTCAAGGGAGCCATGATTACTGATATGTGAGGAAAGGAAAGGTTTGCCAAGGAAAGGTTCTGTGAGTGGCATAAGGTGAAATTCCTTGTGAAGATGCAGTGGTTTTGTTTCTTCTTCCAGACACCATGGAATCATATGTAACCACAGAGGGGTAGAACACCTTTAAAACATCCTTTTTTCTATTTGACCAGAGTTGCCTTCCTTCTTACTTTGGCTCCTTCTGCTCGTATTTGGACAAACCATCCAAATTATTTTTATATTTCCTCATCAAACACACAGTTTCCTTTGCTCCCCTTAGGTCAACCTTCCAGCCTTCCTGCATTTTTCTGGATTCATATGAGCTGAACCCATAGCTGGATGTCTAAAGTCCTCACCAACGCTGGGCAGAGTGCACATCACACCATTTCCAGGCTACTCTCATTAATGCATGCCATGGTGGTTTCTGTCTTTTTTGCAAAAGCATATTGCTGTCTCCCTGACACTTATGATCCTTCACACCCTTTTCTTTTTCTCTGACCAACGGCTGTTTAGTAAATTAGTCAAATAGTAAGATCACTTTGAACACCACCATCAGCCTTCAACACAGTGTTGATTTTTCACAACCTGGTTTGGTGTGCAAATATAATAAATTGTCTTCAGTCTGTCACCCAAGGATGTTATGAAATTAAATTTAATTGCACAGAACTGGCCCTAGTACTGACCCCTTAAAACCTGCTCTATTTTAAGAGTGGCTCCTCTGAGATGACTTTGTTTCCTTCAAGCTCTAAGTGTCTCTCTCTTCCTGAATAGAAAAGGTGCCCTGAACAGAAAATTTGGAGCGTGTAGTGATACAAGCAAACTGAGATATGATATTTGGCTGGTAGACACAGAGGCAAGCTGAACAACACTTTGCTTGTAGGTATGCAGGTTGTTCTGGTGTCCTTTGCACTCAGGATCTGAATTCATTTTTCTTTAAACTCCTGTTTTTCACTTTAGCAGCTATTATGTGGGACAACTGCAGAAGCAGATCAGCAGACCCCTGGGCCAGAAGTGTTTCACAGATCAAGAAACTTCACTTGAGGCACAATTACCTGTACAAATTACTTCACATTAGCAGTTTAGGGAGAAATCAATGTCCAGTCTTGCTGGGCCAGAGAAAGAAGGATTGAAACCTCATCTGTGGGAAAACAGCATGGTGAAGAGAAATATCCTGGTTACATGGAGGGATCATTCATCACCAGGTTAAAGTGGGAACATGAAATCACATTGGAATAACAGCTAACAAAAGAAGCAGTCTGAGTATGGAAAATCATGTGAACTCTCTGGCCAAGGTTTTTGCATATCAAGACAAGTATATACTTCTGGGAAAAATTGCTTGAGAGATTACATCAGACTGAAATGACAAAAAAGTTACTTCATTCTGCTGGCTGATCATTCACATACCTCACAGAAGTTCCTACTGACATGCACAGTAGATTGAATTTGCCAAGAGTTGCCACTTTCCACACTCCTGTTTTGGAGGATTGACTTAGTGGGAACTGACACTCAGTATTGCAAAGCAATCAGGTAATTTGGTTTAAAACACCTCTTACTTTAAAGAGTCTGAAGAATATGGTACTCTTTTAAAAAAGTATATCCAATATTAAAACCATTTACCAAGCTAAGTTGGATAGCACAAATTGGAAAATCACTCTCAGCTGATCAGTAAATATGGCTCTCTGCCTTGGCACAACAGAGCAATGCTGATTTACAACAGCATATAGCCCACTTTACTTTGCTTCCCCACAAAGCAGAAATAGAAAATTCATTTCTCTAACTTACTACTAAAAAAGGAAAAAAAAAATCAGCTTTAAAATCCACATCTGGGAAGACAATCCATCTTCATGGGCACAACCCCATCTCCACTGGTCATTACCACTGTTCTGCATACACCTGCTGTGGAGTATCTCAGGTTGATGGAAGGATGAGACATTCCACAGCCAACATCACAAAAATGTTGTAGAACAAGGCCAACTGAAATTGTACTGCTGAAGTCCTCTCTTTTACTGTGATTAGCTTGATCAGTCAGCAGAGAACTGATTAATCTACCTGCCTTTGCACTAGAGGGGACAAGGAGCACCTGTGTGAGCTATACTGCCACTCTTTTATAGAAAGAATAAACTATGGCAGAGGAGTAAACTGGAAATGTTTCACATATCAAACTTCAAAACTAGTGCATACATAGCAACATTTCCATCAGA
Organism: Oenanthe melanoleuca; assembly: GCF_029582105.1. Taxonomy (NCBI): domain Eukaryota; kingdom Metazoa; phylum Chordata; class Aves; order Passeriformes; family Muscicapidae; genus Oenanthe; species Oenanthe melanoleuca. Next base: position 48,497,872 of record NC_079339.1, read on the forward strand.
GAACGTTTTTCACACAGAGACGTGAATTTTTGACTAAAAATATGTTTCCCTCAACAAGAAAGTTCATGTTTTTTGTCACTTGCAGATTGGGCATTTTAAACAGCTACAATTTCATACTATTACTTCAAGTCTTTGCAATAAGCCAAATTGCACATCTAAATTTCAACCTCCTGCAGGCAGAGAGAGGTATCCACCAGGGTGTCATTCCAAGAGTTTCACAGGACTACTGGAACACTTACAAGCCACATTGATCTGAAGATAATTCTGCATCCTTTCATATCTAGTGAAATGGCTGAAACACTGTCTTGGCCACGTGCTGCTTACCCTGAATTTACATTATCTGTTGGGTACAGTGATGGGCTCTTCCACCAGAAACATGGGGAGTTAGGAGTTATGTGTCTCTTTAGGAAAGATCAGGTTAAGCCACAAACTGAAACAGGATGGATCTGGTATTTTAATTTCTCTAAAATGTTCAGACACTAAAAGCAACAATTTAAGCCATTGGAATATGAGCAGAATAATATCTATGACAAGAATTTTTTTCTAAAATAGCTTTGGACCACTGCCTTATTTTCAATATTCATTTAGAAATGCAAAGATTGTTAAAAATCAGTGGGTGTTATAACTCAAGTTACCTCTAAAATGCAATTTAAAATCCCATTTCACTTAGGTATTTTGAAATGTCTGACAGTCCTGGTTCATCAATGATCCTCCAAAACATTTCTTTCATCTGAACATGATTACTGTGTGAAACATGATTTTTTCCCCCTTGTTTATATCTCTTAACATCTCCTTACCTCTCCTCTTCTAATTCTGTAATTGTGTCATTTCTTTCTGTCAGTCATTTGGCAGTATTTTACTGGAATGGTGCTTTTCTCTGTGAAGCTGCATTATGTTACATCATTGCTAAGAATTGAAAGTATTCTGTAATAAGTGTCTGGATTCTGATTAGATTGCTTCAGCCACTTCCTGAATAGAAACTACTGTTGCTATCAATATCAATTTTCCTTGGTTTTGCTTCTGGTTCACATATTATATGATGACTCTACTTCTTTGGCCTCCTTTCTCACTCCAATAAATCTTCTCACCATCACATCACAGAGAGTTAAACGAGGAGAGTTTGTCCGGAGTTCTTTCTTCCATGTTTCATGTCTACTTGGCTTTCCTAAATTATCTTAGTTTCAGTTTGTCTCTCTACATCTCACCCTGTTGGGAAGACCACACCTTGTCTGCCTAATGCAATGGTCTCCTCATTAGTTTGGGAAGAAGAAAAATCAGAACAAATTTTTAAACTAGTGTCACCCTCAAACTGCAGTCCAACAAAGTCCTGGAGTGTGTGTCCACTCTCAGTAAATTTAGTACCTGTGGTTAAAGCCATGTGAAAATGGACTATTACAAAACTGGATGAAGAATCTTTTTTTACCAGCCTTTTTTTTTTTTTTTTTTTTCAGTGTACAATTACGTTTTATTCTGTTCTGCATAACAGTTTGTTTAGGAAATGTACTGAAAGAAGTAGTCTTGCATTGGTAAGGCATTTGCAAATGGAGTGAACTGGTCCTTTCCATCCCTAACATGTGTGATCCCAGAGAATGGTCTGTCATCTGCCAGACAATGAAATGCATGTTGTCATTGAGTAGCTAAAGGTCAGTGTTTAGCTGAGCTAGGAGAATAATTCAGAGCAAATCAACTATTAGGCAAATGTCGCTTCTTTTTTGCTTACAAGTTGTCTGCAAATAGATCACAATTTTCTCAAATATATTCATTATTCAGAATTATTTCCTGAATGATTTTTGTGTGTAATTATTGGTCTGTTCACAAGCCTTTCATTTTGGGTGCTTGGTTTTCAAGCTGTTTTAATTGGGCGTACAGATCACATGGCATCTTTCTGTCCTTTGGTAGGCTAAATGTAACTCTTGGGCTCTACTTTCTGTTTGAAAAATCTCAGTTATTGTCTTGTAGTTCAATGATCACTGCAGTTCTGTTATATGTTCCTATCATTTATGTAAGTTTTATGTACATAAGATCACTAAACCAGATTCAAGTCCATGGAATACTTATGCAAATCAAGAGTAAATGTATTGAATCCAAAGAAGAAACATGGTATACAACCAGTGTGAAGAATAAGGACCTTGAGAAATCAAATTTCCTTTGTAAGTTTTTCATCATAATTACAGTACTGAGTTTAATTACCTCTCCTTTCATACCAAAGTTTGAATTCCATTAGTTTCACTTGTATTTCACAAAGATTTTTTTAAGCCTTCTTCCTTTACCAATTATAATGGAGTTCTTGGATTACACAAGCATATGTGAAACAGGAGTATCCAACCCAAGGATGTCACAAAGTGGCTCATATGGATTTAGTTGTTTGCAGCTTTATTTGTGTGATTTCTCACATTTTCTGTCAAATGGGCCTAATTCTACTTTTTCCCTCCTGCCAATGTGTGTGGGTAATCAGGGCTCTGGCAGACAAGCTCTAGCAGATCCAGTGGTGATGAGTTACAGCATGACAACTTCCAGGAGGTCCAGAATTCTCCTTGCCAGGCAGGTATCAATTTCCCTAGCAGAGGAGTAGAGAGAGACCCCTTGTACCTCCCAACCCTCCCAGCCACAAGCTGCCATGCACAGCAGTGGCTGCTGCCCCTAACTCTGTGAACACCACATCAACATCTGCAGGGCCTGCAGCGTCTTTACAGCTGACAGAATGGGAGCAAGGCATGTTTATGGGGTGTCAAAAACACCCCATTCAAATGCAAACTGCACAAAACTTAGAAGTGAAATGTAACAGCCCTTACAGCTCACTTCAGAAGGCATCCAAAATGAACATGGCATTTGGGAAATTATAGCGTGAACTATTGCCCAATATAATTGTCAGCGTCGGGTTCCGATTTCATTTTCACTGTTTTTTCATGAGTGCAACTTTTCAAAGCCTGTAACTTTTATATCACTCTGAAGCCTTGATCCAGCAAAGCACTTACACATATACCTAAATTTAGATTGTAGATTCAGGGAGCCTGAGATCAGGAAGGGACCATCTGTAGGAGTTCTTCTGTAGCACACACCACTTAGCTTCCCCTCCTGACTTCTGAGTTGAGCCAAATACTTTAAAGTCCAGGAGCAGCTCCTTTGAAATAAATTTCAATTACCCGCCTGCTTTGAATCAAAAGCCTGTTACATGGTTTGTTGGACCAGGGCCTCCAGGAAACAGAATCTGGTCTCCAACACTCCAAATCTTTCCTATGCTTTCCAATAATGGTTTGAATAATAATTCTCGTATTTAAGATTTTCATGCATTAGCTAGCAGGTTGGCTTGAGAAAGAGCATCAGGACAGTGAACTGCCTGTAGCTGTCAGCTCTTATCCTCAAACTGCAAATTGTGCAAAATTCTGCCTTTAAATGTGCATGTCTTTGCCCCTAGCTGAGGAGGAGGAGCACATGTTTAGCTGCAGTTACATTTTGGTACTTCTCACACAATACAGTCTGTGGCCCAAATTCAGTCCTGGTTGAATTGGTAAGTGTTCTCCCTATTTGCATTGGCATCCAAAAAGCAGAACATGGTAACAAACCTGAGTGCATACACCATACAGTTGCATTTATGGGGAGGGATGGAAAAAAACCAGGAGCAAAGCATTTCTCAGCACCTTCAGAAAACTGAGATAATGGCCCCAAACATAACATAATTTTGTATGAGAAATGTCACTCTTTCAAGCATTATTCTATCACTTTCTCTCAAGACCCCTATTCAGGACATACTTTGCATTTTATTTAAGTCCAAGGGATGTAAGAAGGACTTGAGCATCTGCTTAACATAATTCAGGTTCTCACATATCCTTCTCAAAAAAGATTTCTCCCCTGATGGACTCCCGTGAGAACTGACAGAAAAAATGGCAGGAGCTCTGTCATCTGTACTGAGGCTTCAACCCCTTGCTCCCTTCTTTTTTCCCTTTCCCACCCCTCAATGTCAAAAAAACAGGAAAGACAGATTTGGAGATCAAGTCAAATGTCCAATTTATTTTTATAACTTGAAACTGGAACAAACGTTGTTTTGAACGAGCGTACAAATGAAATGGTAGACACATGCTGAACTCAACATTGTGACAATAAGGGGAAAAAAAAGAGGCCAAAAATCTTGTACAGAGAATAAAAGGAACAATAAATATTTCACTAAGCCATATTGAAATGACCTCCAGCCATCTCAACATTTTATCCATAATAAAAAAAAAAAGTGCTCTCGTTTTTTAAACAGAGCACAAATACCAAGCAATAATAAATAGTTCCAAACTTGTAGTAAAAGACAAAACCTCCAAGTAAACAACAAAAGCTCATACAATAAGTAATAGAAAAAGGTAATAAAAATATTTTGCCTTGCCGGTACAAATGCAAACAACTTAAACCAACGTTACTTTGCTTTGCAGTTCTAAAATACAAAGAGCACCATAAAAATGAGTTTGCCTGTGATAAACAAAACCTTGGACTGTCTTTTACATAGGACTGGGATGAAATGCTGATTTTTTTTTGACCCTTTCCTTAAAAATGTTTATTTTTCTTTCCAAAACCAGGTTCCTGCACCTGTCCTGTTGCCAGGAGTCAACTGGAGTTTTGATCTGGACTTCAATGGCAGCAGAACTAGGCACAATGAAAGTAATAAATTCAACCTTAAAAAAAAAAAAAGTAAAACTACTTAAAGTGTGAAAAGAACTACGGCAGCATTCTAGCTATGTCCATGTTATATTGTGCTTATGGCCTAGTAAACTACAGCTCTTCTAAGCAAGAAGAAAAGGAGGGCCATTTCAGTATCACTACAGTCTGCAGAAACACAACCCTTGTGCTTTTGGGTGACTTATTGTTAGTTTCAGTGATCTAAGTCACAAAATTAGACAACTGCTGGTGTTAGCTATCCTGGATAATTAAAAATGTCAGGGAGATTGAAACTCCTAAACAACTTACAATAAAATGAAAAGTGAAATTCCTTCTAAAATCAATGAATTGTGGACTGAAAATGTGCAGTTAACTTCTGATCTTTGTTGCACTGACACAAGTCCAAGAGATTCTTCTGAGTTCTGTGGCATGACTAGATTTTTACAGAAGCCAGAGAGCTGAATTGTCACAAAAAAGTGAAAATGTGCCTTTAAGGGACCACGTTCTAACCTCAGTTATGCTGGAACAATCCAGGACTAAGAGTGATGAATAATTCCTGATTTACATCAGTTTAATTGAGATACAGAATTTGTCCAGAAGACTTAAGGGTGTGACATTCAAGCCAGGAGGGCATTTATCTATCTGATAAGTAGGTGAACCAAACTCTCCCTATTGTCACACCCACGCCTCTCCAATTGCTCCAGTGGTTCTGCACCGATGAAAGCAGAATAATTTGGCATGGCAATATATTTTTGTCCTTGTTTTTGTTTTAAGCGTTACCGTCATTTCTGCAAGAGCGGTGATCATTTTCTCTTCCCCTTCACTAAAGCATTAGTGCCTCTTCTGCCACGTCTTCCCCTCGACCCAAACGGGAGAGAGTGTGAGAGAGAGAGAGAAAAAGAACTGCAAAGAAGAGAGACATCAAAAGGTACAGGATTTCATCCCAGTCCCTCAAACATTCAGAAATTTATGGAATGTACAATTAGAAGTGAACAGCAGCAAAGCAGCTAATAACATGGACTGGCAAGACCTGTACACGGAGTCGGTCCTGTTCTGACAGGGAAGAGGAGGGCTGTGCCTGGACTAATTTTACTTCAACCCGATTACAGCTGTACCAACAGCAGGCCATTTCACCATTTTATGTCAAAGTGGATGCAGCAGCTCTCACTTTTTGCTATAAAAAGACTTTCTTCCAGAGGGCAGTGGCAGGGTGTGAGGAGCAGTGAGTGGGGGTTGGCTAGGAAAGGGAAGATGTATTGGACACCTTTTTGTTTGGAAGGAGGGGAAGAAATCTCCTCTCTCTCTCTCAAATCTGCAGGGAAGCTGTGGGATGTCACCCCAGACACCTTTCCAGGAACGGAATTTCTTTTCACACAAATAGGCAATATCCATCCAGCCTGGTTCAACCATACCTGGTAAAACCTTGATGCAAGGGGTCCAGGCAACTTTGAAGTTATTTAGAGCCCTGTGGGAACAGCACTTTTTAGTAGGCCATTTCTGACAAAAAAAATATATACACAACTAAAATTATTTGTGAACAACAACAAGAAAAAAAAAGTAAAATAAAAAAGCACTTAATTATTTTGTTTTGTTTCTTTTACTCAAAGGTCGTCTAACAACCCCCTTTTTTCCTGTACAATAAGGACTTCACATACAAATTTTTTTTTATTTTTGCAATATTTTATCCTGCCAAATTAAAAAAATATATTATGGCAGCCTGTTTGTTTGTTTTTATTTTTATTTCCAAATTCACTAACAAAAAGGTACATTAAATCCCTTTAAAAGGACAAGCGTACAGTTAAAAAATTACAAGCTTCAGTAAAAATACAGCAAGTGCCTACATCATATGAATCAACCAATATCAATATCCATTCCAGAAGGGGAAGGGAAGGGGGGAAGGGGAGAAAAAAAGAGAAAAATAGGTACAGGTCAGAAACGTGATTTTTTTTTTTTTTCTGCAAAGCAATAACAATATTAAGCACTTTTTTCTACGTACTTTTTCTACATGGTGTAGCAATCACCTTTTAATCCCCGAATACAAGATTCTATACATTTTTGAAATAAAAATTCAACACCCAAAGCAGAAAAAAATTTACTAAAACTCAAGACTTTACAGTTACAGTGACAAGAACAAATTTATAGACCCACCATTTAAATTTTACTGCAACATTTTCAAGGAAAAAAGAAATTTTTTTTTTTCTTTCTGGTTTTGTAAAATGCCCAGGCATTCTCCATTATTACAAATACTGGTCCACTTTTACAGTAATCAAGAAATTTTAATATATATAATATATACTAAAACCCCGTCACCAAAAGAAAACAATATACACATGGCCATTATGGCATTTTTTTAATAACCTATTAAGCAAACTTTGAAAAACAAAAAAGATTGCTCAAACACACATACACACAATTTCTTTTTTACCCTTGTATGTATTCAATACTGTAAACGTATTTTAAGACAGAGTGCACTAAATTTAACTCTTAAAAAAAAATTAGCCGTTGTTCCTGAATTGTTTTTTCTCATTCAATGATAGCAACTTGTAATTTGTGTCATTTGAGTTTTAATTCAGCAGTAAATCATTTCCATTCCATTTCCTAAGCAGCGTTGTCCTGAAAAAAAAAAAAGGCTGAGAATAATTCAGCTAATGTATGTCCGAAGTTGTGCTGGGTATACATCTTCATTTGATTGGGTCTTATGGCATTTTCATGTCCACTATCTTCAACCAGTAATTTTTTTTTTATTTTTTTTTAAGTAAATGTGGCTCTTTTTTTTTTTTTTCTAAAGAATGTACTTTTCTTGTTTTACTTTTTTTTTCTTTAAAAGTCTTTCCATTTCACAAAAACATTTTGCATTTGTCTCAAGAGACTCAAATAGGAAGATCAGTTTTCAAGGCACTCACGTCAAATTGAATGGCAGTAGAAAAACTGTCCAATAAATTATTTTTATTTATTTTTCTTTATAGTGCCAGTATTGTGAATGCCATGCTTAGCAACACTGACACTTAATCTCAGCTGTTCCCTTACAGTTTAACCCACCTTTGGGCCAAGTAGAATATGATGTAATTTCTTGTTGAGAAGCCATTTTTCTCTTAACCACAAACAAAAGATTTAAAGTGCGGGTCAACATAATTAAATTCCTAACCATAATTGTCTACTGTTTGCTAATATTAGTTGAAAAAGGCTTTCAAAATTTTGGAATTTGGAAGTAGAGCAGGTGCATTTTTCCTTGCTTTAATTTTTCTCTGTTGTAATGCTTTTATCTGAATACAATTCCATTCTGTTCCTAATTAAGTAGGAAAAAAATCTTACCGAACTTCAGTAGGAGCAGAATCTTGCTGAGAAAGGTAAATCAACCAGAATTTTGTTTTCCCTTCTTTATAATAATGTCACTGTACAGCATCTAAGATGGTTCTAATAATTCTATTCATAATGTCTATGAATTGAGGCTTTTCATTGAGAAATACACACTTTCCTATCTTCTAGTAATCAACTACAGAAAATATGGACTAAAGTAGATATCCTAAATTAAAAGTTATGATTTTGTGGTTTTAAAAGAAAAAAAAATATGGCATTTGGCTCCTCTGAGGTTTGAAAATAATATTAAAATGCTCAAGATATACTTTTATTGTCTCTGGGAAGAGTCACAAGAGGGGAAGAAGGAGGGAAAAACACTCCAGAAAGTGACAAACTGGCATCATTATGTTGCCATAGCTTTTAACAAGAAGAAACTATCTGATAGTAATGCACAATTAAGAACGTTTCTGGTTTTTGAGTGTAGCAGCCTTCTGCATCTATGTCTTTTTTGTTGCCATAACTTTAGTGCTGAAATCCATCTAGAAAAGGCCTCTATCTTCAGCGACATTGTCAGTGCTACGTATTTCATCCAATTTCAAAAGAAAGTGCTAATTTTAAAGATTGTTATCCGCTGTACAATTTTGTTTTCCCTAATCTTCAAGGTTATTTAAGAAGAGGAAAGAAAAAGAAGGAAGGGAAGGGAAGGGAAGGGAAGGGAAGGGAAGGGAAGGGAAGGGAAGGAAGGAAGGAAGGAAGGAAGGAAGGAAGGAAGGAAGGAAGGAAGGAAGGAAGGAAGGAAGGAAGGAAGGAAGGAAGGAAGGAAGGAAGGAAGGAAGGAAGGAAGGAAGGAAGGAAGGAAAAGAAAGAAAAAGAAAGAAAGAAAGAAAGAAAGAAAGAAAGAAAGAGAGAGAGAGAGAGAGAGAGAAAGAAAGAAAGAAAGAAAGAAAGAAAGAAAGAAAGAAAGAAAGAAAGAAAGAAAGAAAGAAAGAAAGAAAGAAAGAAAGAAAGAAAAGGAAAGAGAAAAAAGAAATATTTCAGTTTAAATGCTGGCTTCTTCACAAGAAATTACACACACTTAGCTTAAATTTCAACAAAGCAGCGGCCCAAAAATTATAATTTTAAAAGATATGTTTCTCTCCTACAATGCAAGTAATCTCAGGCTACGACTGGGTAAAATTAAAAAGGGATACCCAACAAAATTTTAAAAGAAATTTAAACAGAAAGAATAAAAAAAAGTACCTGCACATGCCAAAAAATTACAAAAACCCAATAAATACAGAAATTATTGCACAGTTAAAAGGCTCCACAATTTTTACTGCCTTAATCAACCCTCGGGTTTAATAGAACTTTGTAGACACAGGTTATATTTAAGTGCCAAAGTCTGGCACCTTACCATAGTTATGCTAAGTTATGTTTACGGAGGCAAGTTAGGTCATCTTTTCTCAGTTGGCAATAGTTAAACTGTACAAATAAAATGTTACCTAGACCCCTGAAATTTAACCTAGCGGAGGTGGGGGCAGGAGGGGATGGGGAGGGGGCGGGGGGCGGGGGGGGCGGGTGGGGGGCCTTAGCTTCTTTCTGCCTGCTCAATTTTGACGTCATTTGTCAGCAAATGTTCTCCATGCCACTTTTTCATGTGTTTCTCCAGGGTGCTGTAAACACTGAAGGGCATCTGGCAAATGTCGCAGCGGTAGACCTCCTTCCCTATCTGGCCATGCGTTTTCATATGGCGCGTCAGCTTACTGCTCTGGGCACATGCATAGTTGCAGAGCTCGCATTTGTAAGGCCGCTCTCCAGTGTGGCTCCGACGGTGTACCGTCAAATTGCTGCAGTTCTTAAAGACCTTGCCACAGTACTCACATGTATCGCTCCTGCGTCCTTCCTTCGAGCTGGGTCGCCCGGGGCCGGGTCCGCTGATGTGGGGGGTGCTGCCTCCGCTCGCCGTGCCGCTGCGCCCTGAGAGCCCCCCGTCCAGCATGTCCCCCGGCGGAGTGGAGAAACGCAGGCTCCCGTTCTCCGATGAGTGCTCGGAAGAGGTCGCGAAGGGGGATTGTCGCGAGTCTGTGAATCCGAGGAACGGATCCTTCATGAAGTGCCGCGATGCTGCGTACCCTACCAGCCACTGGGAGTAAACGTTTTCGGAAGGTATTATCGTTGCTGGTGGCAAGTCCAAATCTTTCTCTACCTTTATTCTTTTGGAGGAATTGTTTAAACTGGGGCTCGTGATAGGTGTTGGCTTGCGGGGGAACAAGTTTGGGAAGGGTTCACCCGGGCCAAAGTTTCTTCCATTGACCGTACCTTCCTCAGTGCGGTCCAGCTCTCCTACCACTGAGTCTTCGTCGCCCGGATCTCTCTGACAGAGGTCTCGAGGACACAAGTCTCGCTGGTCAGAGGACCTTTTCATGAAACTACTCCTCTTCTGCTTCTCAGCTAACATGTCGTTATATTGCTGAATGGCACCTAGACTTACATTCTCGATGACTTTTCCCAAAACGAGGGATTTCTCATCCGGCAGCGACTTGGAGCCGTTTTCTCGGTTGCGACTCAGCTCTGAGTCCATACTAAAGCTTGACTCTGGCCGGCTCTCATTTTCAAGCTCCTCTTCCTCCTCCTCCTCCTCCTCCTCTTCTTCGTTGTCATGGCCCAGGGAAGGATCGCTCTCATTCCTGAAATCTGCCTCACTGGATTTCAGTCCCTCTCCAGTGAGCTCACTTGTGCCTGGCTCAGGAGAACTAGTGGTGGACAGGCCATCATCTGACCTGCCTGTCATGGAGCCAGCTTTATGCATATGCGTTTTCATGTGGCGTTTTAGCTTGCTGGCCTGGGAGCAAGCGTGGTCACAGAGCTGACACTTGTAGGGCTTTTCTCCTGTGTGACTGCGCCGGTGCACGATAAGGTTACTCTGGAACTTGAAAGTTTTCCCACAAAATTCACAGGACTTGCTCTTGGCCTGAGGCTGGGGAGGCGTAGTGCTGCTGGGGGGCATGGGGGGCAGTGGCGGGGTGCTCAAAAAAGGTGATTTAGGACTCGGCTGGAAAGGATTCAACAGACGATGCATAGGGTTGGTGCGACTGGGTGAGACTGGCGGAGGGGTGGAACTGTTTCCTGCCAGCTCTCGAAGCCTTCTGGAGAAATCCATCGCTGGGGACTCAATTGCCATGGGGTTTAAACGCATAACTCTGTCAAAGGCACTGGGATGCTGGGCGACTAACCCCATTTCTTCGGCACTAAGGCGATGTGGATCCAGATGATGACGAGGCGGTGGGCTGAACAGCGGAGGCGTGTTTGGGAGCCGACCCTCACCGAAGCCAGGGTGTTCACGCAAGATGGGTCCTGTCATGCGCAAAAGGTTGAAAGGGTTGCTGTCTCCAAGAAAATTCATCAGCGGGGACTGTGCAACAGTCTCCGGTCCCAGAGGAGGAGGGATGGTGATGCGTGGAGTAAGGGAACTGTTTGAAGGGCTTGTTTCCAGGTAGATGCGGAATCCATGTGTGTTCTGGGCATGCTGAAGCAAGAACCAAGCGCTATTAAAAGGCTGCTTGCATGTTGTGCAAATATAGCTTGAAGGCTCATCTTTACCTATAAAAGAGAAAACAGAAAGAACACTTAAAAAATAATACAGCGGAGAACATTAAAATGCAGTTGGCATTCACTTTATTTTGCTAACACATTTCCTCCTTGGCATTTCTGAAAGAAGGATTTAATTGCAACGTATTGACTGATATAAATTGTTGAACAGCACGTTTACTCACCACACTTATTCACTTAACATGTATGACAAATATCACACATACGCATTTGTGCTATATACATTTACATCCTCTAATTTGCAAATAAAACCTTCTTTTATGACGTGTAAGGATCCAAATGCTTTCATGTGTTTATTCCACAAAAAGGAATTTATTTCAAGGGATTTATGACCACGGACAAAAACCAAGAAAAATGCAGTGTGGTAGGTTTTACAAGGCACCTGTAAGGACCTTCAGTGTCATTTTCACTCTCTCGTTTTATATACTTCATGCAGCAGTCCCCTGAGATCTTGCTGAATTTAATTTATACATGCTTAAGTCATGCCAGCACTTCCATTTTTAAAATACTATGTAGATATTTAGCCACAAAAGTCCTATTCAAGTCAACAGGAGCTTGGAAAACATACCCTTGCATAAACCACTTTGACGTTTTTTTTGCCAAAACACCAAGAAGCCACTCAAATGAAACATCCGGTAATCAAAGCCGACAGCACAGTTGCAATTAACAGTAACAAATGTCGGGCCGTGCTTGAACTGGGTCCCAAGAATTTCTGAGCCTGAGCCTGCCCTCCAATGCAGAAATGCTCACCAGAGCCAAAAACATTGTTCTGTTTGCTTTTCTAGCCTCTTGGAACAACTGCATAAAGGTGGAAAGCATTCCTTTAACCTTGATTCAGCTTTACATAAAGGACAGGTGTGGACAAGTCTGCATCACAGTCATAATTTTGCTAACTAGAAAATTCCGGTCCTGGGCACAATATAAACTATGTGCTATCTGCAAAAAGCACTTCCCTCCTTGCCCCCCCCTCCTTTTTTCAATGCCTCTGCAAGACCCTGATAAATTCATAAATACATATCAACTTCAAAATCATGATCCAGTATTTGTTTTGTTGTTTATTTTTAAATGAGTGGGAGGCTTCCTGAAAAAACCTGCCCATGTTAGAAAATCTAAAATTAATTCCTTGCTTGCTTGTTTGTTTATGATAGCACATGTTTCGTCTAGCAATGGCCCCACTGACCCTAAAGGCACTAAACTTCCTGAAAGTTTAATACTTGAACCAAGCTTCCTGCCTGACCCATGACAGAGCCTGGACTCCAGCAATGCCTGATTCAGCCCCTCCACAGGAGCTCAAATCCAAAGCTGAACTAACAGACCCCTTCTAGACAGGGGGCTGCCATTCCCAAAAGCCTGTTGCATAAGCTTGAAAATGAAAGACTTTACAAAGAGAACAGAACCATATTATCGAAACTACCTTGTAAAGAAGAATGACTCATAGCAGACAAAAATAAATAAATTAAACTTGGGCACATCAAGAGAAGCTGAGTGAATTCCCCTCTTCTGGCTGCTGCAGGAATGACTGCTGCTAACAAAACCTACAAAACCTTAGACAAGGAGGCTAGAAGATTATCTGCCTACCTATCAGCCTGTCAGTTTATTTAATCTTATCAACCAATATACATCCATAACAGCATAAAGGAAAAAGCATGTATCAGATTGAGACTTATTTACAAAGGTAGGTGATAAATGCAGTGCAACTCTTCATGCACTTATCGATTTAGGAGGGCAATTGCTGTGGATAGCAGCTTCGAACCACGATTTCAGTGAAGCTGTCTTTTCACAGCCAATAAAAAGTGTACACAACACAGTGGCATCTCTGCCTGGCTGATGTGGCCCCACACTCTGTGTTCGAATGGGCCAGACACAGATTAATTTCTGACAATCACTATTGGAAGAAAAAACAGGTTTGGGAACTGCCCTTGGCTTGGAAAAAAGTGCCCGTAACTGCTACTGACATTAATGAAAGCCACATACAAACATGGAAAAGAACTGATACATTACCCCTTGAAAATCTACTCCCCACAGAGGCAGTTGGGAAGTTTTATGTCAGCTTTGCAGCCAAAGCAACAGTAAATGCTCCCATTATTACTTCAAATATTTAAATTTCTGTTTCTTACAGAAATATGATGAAAATGTCTAGACCTTTAACTTTTCTTGCACAGCAACATGTATAGTATAAAAAGTGACAGAAATCATTGAAGCAGACCAAAGTATATAACATACTCTGTCAAAAGCTTTTTTAAACAATATGTTTTACCTCAGCTCACCCTAGAATAGATTTTAATAAAGCCCCTTACGAAGTGTGATCTAATAGCAAATGAAGTGCAGCATCTTACAAGGTCATATATCTTCAAATTAAAGAGTGCTCTGCACCCTTCACCTTCACTTTATCCACTCTAATTAATCGATTTATTACCCACAGCTGTTCAATTCTTTCATTTTTAAAGTCACAGCATGCACTCTTTTTTGTTGTGGGGTTTTTTCTTTAAAAATATAAAGCGACTGAGTGTCTGTGTATGTGTATTCTCTTTGCTTAGCTCAAGAACTGACAGGAGGAAGAAAGCAGCTGTGCATTAGGCGACAACAACAGCAACATGTTTACTTCAGAAAAGGCACATACGTAAGAAGAAAAATTCCTGAGCAGGCTGAGGATCAAGGCCAGCCTAAAACTGAAATGGCTGATTAAAAAAATTACCCTCAAAATGGCAGCTGGCTGGATTCTTGCTATTATATCTTACGTGGAACTAAGATATTTTGGTTTGGTCTTTCTCTCCAAAACTTCACCTCCATGAAATTCAAGAGAGGAAAGTTAGTCCCCAGCTTTTCACTTTTCTTTCAAAAAGACAAAATTAGTGCTACTAGTGATCTAAGATTTATAAGCTAGCAGTCATAAGTCTTCCCTCCCTTGTTTATTTTGTTTAGCTTTTATATTCCTTAGGGTTCCTCAATACAACAGCAAAATTGACTGTAGGCTACCTGGCTACCAATCTCTGACTGATTCATGAATGTTCATGTGTGCATACCTATATATTTATATATATTTTCACAACCCTCAAACACCCTCCCTGGACTCCCTGTTTTAAAAAAAAATAGAAAATAAAAAAAATGTTAATTACCATGCTATCACTTCATGGTTATCTTGCCTAAAAGTTGCCCTGAGCAGTGTAGATTCTCACTTTTAAGAACAGAACAATGTCAAAAAGTCTTTGAAGATCCACTCTGAACATTTTTATGTTCAAAAACTTGCTAAATATTTTAAATATGCCCAGAAACAGCCATGTATTGCTCAAGAATGAACCTTATATTTAATAATGCACCTACAAGTCTTTGTTATAAGGCTACTTTTGATATATAGCTATCTTAATCCCTTGCCACCTGCACTGAAGTCTGTCTAAATATCCACTTTGACAACTAGCTATATAGTCTTTGCCATATGCAGTCTTTATCACTTTAGCATGTGCTTGACTTTGAGCACGTGAGTAATCAACATCAGTGAAACTTAAGCATAGGCTGAAGTGCTCTGTTGGATAGTGATGAAATTATTCATGTGCTTAGAGTCAAACACAAGCCAAGACTTCATTAATACTGTTCAATGAATTGCACATGGTTTCAATCCTACAGTCTGTAACTAGGCATGAATTTTGGGGTTGAGAGCTGAAGTATAATTCTTTATTTTTACAGTAGTTGGTAGACATGGTGTGTGTACAGAGATGAGACATCCAGGTCACAACTCCTGGGCAATCAATTGTAGCTTCCAGCTTGCAGTAAAGCCAAACACATACTGCCAGTTCAGACATGATAGAGGTTTGTAGGGCTGAATCCTAAGACCTACTGAAATAGTGTATCAGGTATTCAGAAATACCGTTTAAAGGCTAGGAGGTATTGTGAAATTAAAGAATGAGAGAACTGGGATAAACCCTAAGGTTTGACTTCATCCAATTCCTGACCCAAAAGATAATGGAGTCATAAAATGTTTTGCATCAGAAGGGACCCCAAAGTTCATCCAGTTCCAGCCCTCCTGTCATGGGCAAGGTTGCTCAGACTTCCATCCAGCCTAGCCTTGAACACTTCCAGGGATGGAACATTTGTAACTTCTCTGGGTAACTGCTCCTATGCCTCGCCAACCTCATAGTAAAGATTTTTTCCCTAATATCTGATCTAAATCTAGTCTTTTAGTTCCCTCTTTGTTCTGTCACTACATGTCCATACCTATGAATCTATTCATATCTATGCCAGCTGCTCCAATATCCTGCTTCAAAGGCCACCAAATGGAGAGTCTACAATCTTTTTAAAGTCTACCTCATTCCTTCTCTCCTCTACCTTCATTAAGATTCCCCAAGTGCCTAATCTAAATCTTTCTTCCTGCAATTTAAGATCTTAATATATTGTCCTATCCAGATGTACATGCAAAACACAGGAAACAAGTTAGTCTGTACCTCACAGTTATTATCCAACCCAAGGATTTGCAGCTGAACCACTTTGTGTCTTTTAGCACCCCCTTCTCCCAATTTGATTTAGACATGATGAGGGAGAATTCACTTTGTATTGGAGTAGTCTGTGGCCATGTTGACTATTTTCAGTATGAAAAAAAAAGCTGTCTTCTTTCCAATTTGAATTGCTGAATTCAACTCCCAGCCATTAGATCTTGCTGAATTTTTACCTGGGTGATTAAAAATCTCTCTAGTATCTTCTCCCAAAGCAGGTAATTATAAACTATGAACTTACTGAACACTCTTGCCTTTTCTGCGTATTATGACAAAAGATGGTCTTTTCCAGAAATATTAAAATGTGTTCCCTCGATTAGTGCATGACAGATTATGTTCCATTCAAAATGTCAAAGCAATAATGAGCCTTTTTCTCTTTTATGAACACCTCTAAACAAAGCTGAATTCAGACCCTGCCTCCGAAATTCTGCCCTTGCAGGGGACAGTGAGAAAACACAGGTCAGAACAAGACTAGACTGGGTCTATAGACATCCACCCCAGTGCACCAGTCAGCCTGAATCCCTGACTTATCTGTCCCCTGCAGCCTGACTTGTATCATTTAGTGATATGCAGATCTTCCTTGCCCAGTTGGTACACAGCTTTCTGTATACCCTGAATGCTGAGCGCCTTTACCCTGGAGATAAAATTTTCCCTCAAAATATCCTCACTTATTCTGGATACCATCAAACAATAATCAGTGTGAGATAAGAACTGTTGAGAATTCATTATTTTCTGCTGAGCTACAGTGACATCCAGTGCTTTATGAATCCTTCCCTCAGCATGCCTGAATAATTCCATTAACTGTAACAGGGAATGAACTCCCCCTCATTTTAATCACCCACCCATAACCCCTGCCAGGACTGCAGTGAGGACCTGCAGTCAGGTCCATATAACCACTGACATTCTTTACCTCTAGCAGTACTTTCCAGATAATGTTTCTGGTTCCATTTTACAAAGTTACAACAGCAGCAATAAAAACGTTAAGGAATTTTAATGCTGGTTTACTGCACCTTTAGAAGTTCAGGAAAAGTAGAAACTTGCAAGCTTTAAAGTAAGGACACCTTTTATTGCAGCACTCAGGAACAGACATGTATCAGGTTCCTGCAATCTTTCCTCCAATATTACTCTCTTTTCCACCACTTGATTTTTAATGAACATTTAAATAATTACTCCTTGTTATTATGATGGTTACTCTAATAATGCCAATAAAGGTAGCATGGATGCTCCATAAAAAACACACCTTTAATTGAATTATTATTAAATTAAAATGCCATAATTGAGAACACAATTTTAACAAGTCTCCTTATAAGACCAACTGACATTAAAGAGAAGGGCATTAAATACTGGAAAGATTTAGTGTTGTGTGGTGAAAAAAATATATTGCCATAAGTGGTTTGACAGATCACCCAGACAAGGGCCAAATGCTTTTCAGGTGTCTGCAGTGTGGATCTGCTATGTAACCTATATCAGTCCATGCTTGGTGCTTGATTGGGTCTGCAAAAATATCTCTAATATAGGTATTTATGCTGCAGGGGGTTTTAAGTCATATTGCAACTTTAAATTTTCCAAGTTAGCAAGAACTTTTACTCACCTATGTTTATAATAGAACAAACATTACCTGAGTACACATAATACTGAGAGTTTT
The DNA here is from genome assembly GCF_029582105.1 of Oenanthe melanoleuca. Classification (NCBI taxonomy): domain Eukaryota; kingdom Metazoa; phylum Chordata; class Aves; order Passeriformes; family Muscicapidae; genus Oenanthe; species Oenanthe melanoleuca. The sequence goes on from NC_079339.1 coordinate 48,515,521, forward strand.
ACCCTTCCTCCCTGCATTCACTGAGCTGTTTGGAAGAGCTGCTACCTCCATTTCAGAAGGACTGACAGTCTCAATAAAAAAAGACAGAAATGTAAAGTAGGGTCCAAGTCTGGGTGTGAATCACCACTGCCAGTCCAATGCCAGTCACTAGATTTAAACAACAGACACAAAGGTCCCATATCTCTTTACACCTCTCTTCATATTAATTCTGTTTTGATGGCAGCAAGAACTGAAGATGAAAAACAAGCACAACTCCTCTATCCATCCCCAGAGCTAACACAGTTCATGCATCCCTATACTGCCTCATCTAAAAGGGCTCAAGAGAATCTTGCAGCACATCCTGCTGAGGGTTACGGGGACTATCACCAACAGTTCATAAAGTTAGCGTCAATTGGAAGCTAAAGTTGGTATTTTATGACTTAACAAGTTGCCTGCAGTCTCACAACCCACACACCTCCAATTCTACACTCAGATAAACAGCCCTTGTCTCCTGTAAATCTCAGCCGACCTGAAGAGCATCTCAGTCGACCTGAAGAGCATCTCAGTCAAGAGGAGCAGATGAAAGTTTAGGTGTAAAAGCCCAAGCATGAGGGGCCACAGAGCCTGTCATCATCTGGAAATGGGGAATCTCAGGATGAGGCCAGTGAAAGGAAAGAGTGTAACAGAGAAACAAAAATGAAATGTTTTTAAGAGGTGGATGGAAAATCAGGGGTGTCTGAAGAAAGAAGTAATCGTGAGGTGTTACTTCTCAGTTACAGAATCCTATTTCCTCCCATACAAGGCCCTGTTCTCTTTTCCTACCCTGCCTCTTGATAGCCTATTTCCTCCAGTGCCATCTTCAACAGAAGAAAAATCACGACTTCATGCAATATTCTTCTCCCACACACTGCCTGTATGTTTTACAGCTTTCCCCATCCTCTTTCTACCTTGACTAGTGAGATTGCAAGCTCTCAACAGAGATTATGCAAGAAGCTTTATGCCAAGAGAACCTACACACCCCACAAGACCCTATCATTCCCTGCACTGATTTTGATTAGTGACGTGAATATTCTTGAGAGCATCTTCTACCTGTTGGAAAATATCTAAAGTAGTACTGGTTGACACAAATATTAAAAAAATATTAATATTAGACTACTGTTAGCAATGTACTATTAATTCTTCCTGTGCTAAAGCCAACTGTCAAACTCCAGTTTTGGCGGATTAAGTGGTGCCCCACTTTTGGGAAACTATTTTATTTTCTGAAGCCATTTCAGCAGTGCTTTTTTCCTATTAGGTAGAACTGCAAATAATCAGTATATCACTCTTGTAATAATAAGTATCTATTTTACGAAATTAACAATTTTATTAAACGAGGGGAAAACCAAATGGATTCATTACCAATCACAGAGCTGAGAAGTCAGACTGTCATGCCATCTATAGCCAACCTTTCAGAATTCCAAGAAGAAAGAGCAGGAATCCTTGAAAGTCTTAGAGATATCAAGCTGGTACACCTCACCAAACTCTGATTTGAATTACTCTGCTATGAATTCAAAGTAGCTGTGATGATCACCCAAGCAGACTTTTTCAAATTTTTCCAGATAAACTATACCAGGTTGTCACTAACAACGATCTTAACTAGACTTACATGAATATACTAAGTTGCAACTCATTTGTTTTTTTCCATTGAACTTTCCCCAGAAGCATATTATATGTCCTCTCTGGCATTTATACTTATAAAAAAGGAGGAGGCTGCAGGCAGACTACAGCCATGCATGACACAAACAGATGCTTCCTGCTTCTTAATGGACATGGGCGACCTTTGGCTGAAGCATCTTGTGTTCAATGGTCCCATTTTCTGCGAGACTTAATCATACCTCAGATCTGCACTGCCAGATTCACATAAATGAACCAAATGCACAGCTCAGTTTAACTTCCAGTGCGTTACAAAATGGTAATATTGTATTTTTAGGTATAAAATGTCAATAGGCATTTTGGGCAACTTCCTTCTGGATGTCCAATTTCTCATTCCGTAAAAGAGCTTCTGGCTTGCTGAAGTTAATGTTCAGCCTACAGAAGTATAAGAAATGCTTTTACTTAGTGCAGAAAAGGAAAGAAAAATGCACTGCAGAAGTTGGAACTTGTGACATAGGGATTTTTACCCAGAAGCACTGTTTAAATGGAAGATAAAAAACATGTTTGTCATCTCTGAACACCTTCTCCTAATTGATGTTAAATCTAAAATGCAAAGGCAATTTATAAAGCAGAGGAAAGGAGAAGTGTGAAAAGTAAGGAGCAAACAGGAAAATCAATATTAAAAGATCAATAGTGAATGAGTTAACTTTTAAATTAGCCCTTTGTGATACAACAGTTTCAACTAACTCCACCTTTAGCATCTAAACAGCTTTGTGTCTTTTAGATAGTTTCTTTGAACCTAAGACATCAACTAGCAGACTGAACGGATGTTTTACAAACCCGCTGCATAAAATAGTGAAAACTATCAGCTAAAATGGGGAAGGTGATAAGAGGGGCACATACCCACTGGAGAGATTCAAAGACCATGGGACTACCCGTGGCTGGTGGTTTAATATATAGGATCCCATTTACAGCACTCATGAAAAACCCTTGTACTGCTCAAGGACACTTTTAGGCCTTTTCTTTGCATAAGGTATTCAAATGCATTTGAAATAATGTCAGTCTTTTCTACAACATATGAAATATGCCAGCAGCTTCCCTTTAAATCGGTTTCCTGTAAGCAGTTTTGTTTGAAAACTGGCAAGTGCTGGGATTTTTTTTCCCACAGACTTTTCTAAGGTGCCATTTTCTCATCTTACAGTCAAGAATAGGAATTAAACGAAGGGTACATGAAGGAAATTGTCCATGTCATATCATGGAAAACAAAGAGTAAATCAGGAAACAATAAAAAAAAAGCCAAAGGGTGAAAAAAAATTTTCCTGGGTTTTTTCCCCCAGGAGTAGTTCTGTCTGTTTTACAACAACTATTTCTTAAGGGTATTAGGTGCCTATTCATAGTTAGTAAATAAAATAGTGTTTTTGTTTTAATTCATTGCTTCTTTAACAAATGCTAACTCCCATCTCTGCTTCTTTAAATCCACAAAAATCTCCACATCCAAGCCTAAGAAGTATTGTAAAGCCTGTAAATCTTGTTTTAATGGAATGTACATTTAGCTATGAGGAGATAATTGACGTTATGGAGGGCCTAGATGCTGAATTATATAGGTTATCTAATACAAAGGGGACTCATTACCGAAGCACTACAAACAAGTAGTAATATATGTATATTGTTCTGAGTGGCGTTATAGCAAAAGTGTTCAGGTCTGCAGGGATTTATAAAACACAAGAAAACAGCAGACATGCACTTGTAAATTTGTCTCATTTGTCTCTGAAGTTAAAGGTTATTCCCTTGATCTGAATTTGTAATAAAAACATGCTAGACTAAGGTTTGTAGAGAATGTTTGAATATGTAAATTGTGTATAATGATAGGCAATTATAGGGTAAAAACTGGACCTTATGAATGTTACAGAATTGCATGGAGCATCAAAGTATTTTCCTTCAGATGAAATATTTATCTTTTATGCATGTTATAAGCACTTTTTCAAAGGTATTCAGCAACCTATTTGAGCAAAGAGTTGACAAAAATCAAACCATTACAGCCAACTAAGACTGTGGGCTTATGCACAGGAGAAGCCACAGCTTTTTACAGAATATACATAATAAATCTCTTGAACTAATGGTTCTGGAGATGGATCCTCAAGGACAAGTTCCACTGATTTCACTCCCTTAGATGAAAGCTGGTCAGATGTTCCTGGATTTTTTTTTTTGTAAAGGATATGGGGGTGGAAGTGTAGGGAGGGAGACTGCAGAGAATAACTAGGTAAGAATGTGAATTTTCTTGGACTGATTCAATGAAACTCCATTTTCCCTCCAGTTCTGCTGCTGTTTTCAGGGAATAATAATTTTTATTCTTTTTTTTTTTTTTTTTTTTTTTTTTTTTTTAAAGGATGCTCCATCAAGATAGAAAGGAGTAAAGCCGGGATATGATACTATAGTTTATGCTACTGAAGATAAGGTTTTCTCCGTCTCTGAGCACGACAGTCTGTTCAGGTTAACCAACTGCAGTGTTAGAATAACTCCAGCCGACTTGTCACAGAGTACAAAAGTCATCAGCAACTGAATGTTCTTTTCTGCACCGCAATTAAGACGAATCAATACGACGTGCCACAAATGGTATTTTACTCTCAATAAGAACTCGGGCTGAGTTTATTCAGAATATTTTAGCGCTTCCCCAGGGGATTTTGGTCCGACGCAGATGGCAAATAAAGTACTCAGCCTAGGGCTAGAGCACATTATGCTAATTCTAATGTCAGATGTACTTTAATATACAGCTCTATTTAATCACCCCATTATTTCACATTTCCATATGAAAAACCTGCGGCACTTCTGCAGAGCTTTCACTCTGCGACAATGCCAGCTTCCTTCAACTAGCTCACTGTGAAAGAGAAAAGAAGACTGGTCATTCTCGCCAGTCAAAATGTTACAGTTTCAAAGTTTCAGTATTCCTGAATTTAAAGTGGGTCTTCCAGTGCAATTAGCAAATCGCTCGGCTAGAATGCTGATATGTACAAAATGCTAAGGAGGTGTGATTGAAAAAAAAATAATAAAAATAACAGCCCTCCCTCTCCAGCTCATCTGCTCGCGCATGCAGACATAGGCAGGCACGTATCTCAAATCCGCTTGCAGAACGGTAATAATAAAAATAATGAAAATATTTTCATAGTGCAATTCAACCAATATTCTCAACACTTGTCACTAAAACGTTGCTATTCCCGGCTGCGTGGCTTCCGTTACTTAGAAGAACAGACATGGCTGGCACAGCTGCCAACCTACAGATGTCTCTGAATAAAACCTTCCTTGTGTATCAATAATTTTTGCCTGCAACAAACTACACCTCTAATTAGGTTTTAGAAGCCACACACCTTCAATATGGGCCACTGCCCAAATTATCTGCAAATTTACCTTGATGCCCCTTCTCTGGTGACCACAGAATTTGAACCTTGAATGTAAAATAATTTAAAACTGGATTTACATTGAAAGGAATGAAGGAAAAGGCTTTGCTGTGGGGCAGTTTTTCAAGCCATGTAGGCTGTCGATGTGCAGACAGGGAAAGCAGAAGCAATCCTTGCAGCACCTCTTCAGCATCCAAGCTTTCCCTTCTGAATAGTTCTGTGAAGGATCCTTAATTCAGCATGTGTGTACAACCACCAGTGAAATGAGTTGCATGGTCTCAGCAAAATCTTCCCTCTGTTTGGCATAACTGGGGCTGCATGACAACCAGTACTGCTCATCAGGGAGAGCCAGGTCAGGCCTAGATTATACAGAGCTGTTATTAGAGGAATGTATGGAGCTTAAGTCAATAATTTTTTAATAATTTCATTAAACCTAAATCATATTTCACTGGGAAAAAAAAAGAAAGTATTTAGAAAAGGACATTGTTTTTCCTCCTCCAACCACCCAATCTGCATCCTTTAAAAATTGTGCAACAATGCATGCAGCAGCCAGCACCTGGGGCCAGATCTCACCTGGTTTCACTGCTCTGCATCAACATTTAAAGATACAGAACTGCACTCTGTGCCTTGACACGACATATGCCACGACTTCCCTGTCCTAATTTGAACAGAGGGGATGATATCCTTCACAGTTCAAGGCAGAAATTATTTCATTTTCAAGCTTTCTTTTATTTTTATGTGCATACACATATATAAATGTATGTGTGCATGTATGCATATATGTATAAATATATTATTTGGTCTCTGTTAGACTGGCTGTAAGTACAGCATTATGCACAAAGGAGAAGGGGGGCTCTGGACAGGGCAGAGGTCCATCCTTCCTTAGCCATTTAAACTAGACCTTCAAACATGTGATCTTACCATGGGAGAAGTGTATGCAGCAGTTTCCCCTTACTGGAAGTTTTGTCTGAATGGTAAACAGGTTAATTTAGTAAATTAGGACAACTTTGAGATTTGTTGAAAGTGAGGTCTGTCACTATGAGAATGAGTAGTTATATATAAAAACAAACAAAAAAAAATTTTTAAAAATTAAAAAAAGATGAAATGAATGTTTAATATCCCAATGCAAAGCCCACCAAAGTCAATATGAATCTTTCCACTGGCTTCAATGGACTCTGGAAGCAAATCTTCTTCCACATTGGGATTTGTTAGTCTCAAGACACTCTCTTCAATGTAGGGATAAATCTGGTTGTGGTGGTGTAGTTAAGATAACTGATTTCACAGCAGCTACAAGCCTAAAGAACTCAGCTGCAAAAATTTTAGAGGAATAAAGATAGTAAAATATCTTTTGTGTCTTTAGTTAAAAGGAAAAAGAGTTGAAATATAAGAAATACATAAACTGAAATTAATCCTTGACAATTCTGTTGCTTTTTCTTCTGCTGATAATAGGTTGATTTTTGGAAATTAAACAAGGACAGTAGTAGTCCTCCCTAGGTCTAACCTATTTCTTTAGCTCACTTTAGGTAAACTGACTGTATTCTTACACTCCATTTTTAAGAATTCTTTTGTTGAGACTAGCAAAACAATTTTTAATAACATTTATTCATGACAATACACAAATTTGTGGAATCCCATTCAATTTCCATCATTATGGAAATTTTTGAATGCCAGAATGTTTGCAGACACATCTACAGTAAAGGGTTCCTACAGGACTCAGAAGTCCTGCAAAGGAAAATCCAGTCTGAGTGAACAAAGAAGCAAAATGAACAGAAGCTTTAAAAGCCTAAATGGAGAGGGGGCACAAGGGGGAACAAGGGAAGGAGGAAGGTATAAAATACTCAGATGAAAAATAAAACCCGTTAGTTACAGGGGTAGGGATCTCAAGGGTTGCTCTAGATAAAGCAGTTAAATTGCAATCTACGACTATGAAGCTGCAAAAGATGAATCTCCAATCATGCTTCCTGAAGTGCAAAGATAAAAATACCACTTTTGCTCCTTAAATAAGATGATGTTTTATGTCACTACAACACTGCAGAAAAATAATGCCGATCTTGGCTAAAAAGAAGATCCTGAAAACTTCCTATTTTATTTCTATACAATCCAGATTGGTCACCTAAGACAAGCCTAATTAAACAATTCTAAGCATTCCAACCCCCTGGAGAATGTGCTGCTGAAAAATATTTTTAGAACAATCACTGTAGTAATTCTTCTTAGTTGTAGAAACACTCCAAATCAGAAAGTCAATTTTTCCTCTATTTGCAGAAGTGTGCTGGTTTTCACTGGAAAGGCGCCTGTGTTTTGTTTGGCTGCTGTTCATATACTGCCTTGGCAGGATTTCCTTGGATTGCTTACAGTGAACATTGCTCTTGCATACAGTAGCACTCCCATTTTAACCGTCCCAGCCACACGTTTTCTAATAACACACGGAGTGCTGCAAAATCCCTATAAGCACGGCTCTTTAAAGCAGCAACAGAAGGGGGTGGGGGCGGAGGACCGGAGAGGGGGAGGCTCTGCCCGTTCAAAATCCAGCGCTGCAAACACAGGATAGTCCTTTCAAAAACAACCAATGTGAATTGTGTTTAAGGAGCAGCTTTCCAGGGAAAGAAAAAACATCTCCGAGAAGATTCAGCTGATTCACCGAATTTGATCTGCACAGGATGGGCTCTGAGCATCACTGAATTGGGTCCTAAGTACTGTTTACTTGCTGCTTTTTTTTTTTAATTTTTTTATTTTAAATTTTTTTTTTTTTATTATTTTTTCTACCCTTCTGAGGGGTGTGCAGACAGCCAGATAGTTCAATAATTCGTGGGATTACCTTGCATGTTTGAGACCCTGCACCTGAGCCTGTGTTCCTTGTGCATCCCAATTTTTTGCCTCTTCGTGGAAAGGCTGGGGTGCATGGAAAACACAGGGCTCCACTGTGAAAACCAAAAGGGCAGGAGAGATGAAAAAGGAGGACATCTATCTCGCTGCAGTAGTACCAGGAAACAAATGCAGCATTTCTACCTAGGGCTGAGAAAGAGAGAAAGCCAATAACAAAACCGTTATTCAGCTCCGTGCCCTTTACAAATAGGACTGACTTGTTAGTGGACAGCTGCAGCTCAGCCCCCCTCCACACCATTCCAACTTGCTGCCTTTGCCACCCTGCTTTTGGAGATCAACAGCAATTTGCATCTCCATGCATCTCATTTCTCGTTAAGTAAGTTGATTAATTTGGGCGAGGGAAGTTGTCATTCAAAAAACCAGAAATTTCCACTTGCATAATTTCTCCCTTTCAAAATTGGCTGACCTCCTCCCCACGGATCCAGCCCCCACTTCACACCTCTCTTTCTCTGGGTCCCTTTCTCCCCCATTCTCGCTCCCTCCCTCCCTCTTTCCTTCTTTCTCCTTGTTGTTTACAAAGGTTTCATTATGTTTTCAACTAATCAGAAAGGCCTACTAATACACAATTAACATGTGACTATAAAAAAATAGCTTCCAGAAGAAGGAAAAGTAATTAAGTAGAGAATGCTTTTCAGTAAGTGCTTGCTTTAACCCATCGTCAGAGAACAGAGTGTAGGTTAGTCCACAATGGATGGAACAGATGCCAAGGGCGAAATGTTAAAAGCAAATAAAAACGGGCATTATTTTCTTTGGGAATAATAACTATCAACGCCACAAAAACGTACATCACATTGCAGTTGTTTATGTCTGACCTCCTCCTCTTCCCTACACTTTTCTGAAGTGCCTTTTCTGCCTATTTCATTAAAATAAATACAAAAATGAAGGTATCATTTTTTGCACCTTTGCTTCCAAGAAACCAAGTGTCTTGGTTTCAGCTGGAATAGAGTTATTTTTCTTCCTAGTAGCCAGTATAGAGCTGTGTTTTGGATTTAGAATGAGGATAATGTGGATAACACACTGATGTCTTAGTTGTTGCTTACCCAAAGCCAAGGACTTTTCTTCTTCCCGTGCTGCCCCTCCAGTGAGGGGGCACAAAAAGCTGGAAGAGGGAACAGCCAGGACAGCTGACCCCAACTGACCAAAGGGGTGTTCCATGCTGTATGCCCTCATGTTCAGTATGTAAATTATGGGGAAGGCTGGCTGGGGGCTGCTGCTTGTCTATAGTCTGGGCATCGTTCTCTTCACAATAAGCAGTGGGTTTATATTCACATCACCTGTTTTTCTTCAGTTTTACTTCTCTCTGTTTTTGTTATTTTCTTTTTCATTACAATTTTTCATTATTCTTCTATTTAATTTCAATTATTACACTGTTCTTATCTCAACCTACAAGTTTTCTTACTTTTACCCTCCCAATTCCCCCTCCCACCCCACTGGAAAGGAGTTAGCAAGTGGCTGTGTGGTGCTTAGCTGACAACTGGGATTAAACTCAGTGACACCAAGTAATCACCATCACTATCAAAATAGCACAACACTATAGTTTATTAAAAAGATTTTGCTTCAAAATATTTTAGGCCTGAATGTACACATAAACTAAGCACCCAGAAAAATCTGTAGGAATTCTGCCCAAGTAATGACAAGGGGTGTTGAACCCTTCTCAAGATGTGCTGTGTTATTACAACACATAGGAGCTACAGGAAACAGTTTTAAAGGGTGTAGTGTTTGCAACACTTCAGTTATTAACTTTAGATCTGTCTGTTGACACTGTCCTCAGGCTGAGAGCTGCCACACAGGTTGGAAGCCTGAGGACACTAGCACATATATGTGTGTATGTATATTGGGGAGGGGGCTTAAATGAAAGTGTTATCTAAATAGATTCAGCTTTTTTTTAACCTTTTTTTTTTTTAATCCAGAGATTGTAAAAAATATGTTCAAATGTTCCCTGTGTTCTTTACGCATTCAGTCAACCTCCACAATAAAAATGGAAAATTTTGGAAAAATATGTATTTCTTTATATGTCTGTCTTTGAAGTGGAGTGTTTGGGATATTTTTTATCTCTTTTTCCCTCTCTTATATGAGTTCTAAAGCAAACAAGACACTTAGTTGTGCAATTTCAAAACCAAATTCTGCAAGGAGCTCAGTATTTTCAGCAAGATATTAAACACCACTTTGGTCCCACTGAAACCAAGTGGGAGCTGAGAGGTGTTGGGAGGAATAGGTCCTCCAAAGTCACAAAGGACTACACATAATAACAGCTCCTTTTCCTTATATTCCTCCCCCCCACCCCATGAATTTATATTCCAAACTATGTATCACATACAGAGTATTTTTTACTATCCAAAATCCCATTAGTTTCATTGGCACTTTAGGTAATAAGATTTGCATGGTAAAAATTCCATTTCTATTAGATTGGGTCCATAGGACTCACCAGCCTGATATGATTGTCAGAGGAAAGGGAGGATGTGTGGGTTTGTTACAATATGAGGATTTGTCCACACAGAATTTGGCACCAGTTTAATCAAAAGGACTCCGTTTAACCAGTGCAAACCCCAGTGTAGCCGCTATTTCTGTCAGCTTAAAACTGGCTGTATCAGGAAATTTCTCCCTGTACATTTATATAGGTATGCTAAAACAGGTCAGCTGAACTGGAGTGGCAATCAGTTTAAACAATCTATACCCTGAAGTATTCTGCATTATCTGTCTGGAAAACATTTTAGCTACACTAGTGGAAGGAGGTGTCCTTCCACCAGACCCAAATGATGTTTCACACAGAAGAGAGAGATGATCGCTGAACCTCAAGGTCTCCTTCTGGACAGAGTGAAATCAGTGAGATTCTATCAGCCAGACTGCTGCTCTTGTTTATGTAAGAAGCTAAACCCTCTGGGTCATGCTCACAGGCAGGAACCCATTTTCAATCATGGCCACCAGCTGAAGTTTAGGGAAAAAGCTTGTGAATCAAGGTAGAAAAAAGTTCACAACTAGACACTGTCCAGACCTCCCAGCTCCTAACAATCAATGATTTAGAGTCTTTCAGTGCCAGGACTCGATCCAGATCAGCATTTTTATAAACCACCCACCAAATCTTCCTGATTTTTCTTTATTTTTAGCCTCCAGGACAATCTGAGCAATGAATTCCACACCTCTATTTATTGTGAACAAAAAACTACATCCGTTTTAGGTCTGCTGCCTGATTCATGGGTTATTAAACAGGGATACTTGCACTGTCAAGTGCAACCTGAGCAGGTCACAGCACCAGACCATTGCAAGGTACTCTCTAGAGATGCCAACAGAAAAATCACATTGTCTTCTTGCTTTTACACAATTCTTACTTTAAGGAAATCCTTATTGATCCCACAGGAGCCTAAATGTAACTAACAGCAAATGGAAAACTTCAAGATTGGGCACAAGTCAGATATAGTAGCTCCTTTCCGACCATCCTCCCCTTAGTTTGTTTGCTCTTGATTTCTGATTGAAAGAGGTTCTTGTCCTGTTCCCAGCTTTGTTGAGGCTTAAACAAAGGAGATATATTCACCAAATGCTAGGAGATGGTTTGTAAGTACTTTGCTGAATCTTGCCTCTTAAGAACACTCTATGACCTGAAAATGAGCCATGGTCTGGAATTTTTTCTAATACTCATTTCATACATAGTTCTGTTACCTATTATTCATGGCTATAGCTCTCATTCTGAAAACACACCTATGTGTAGCATCAGGCTGATACTGAAGTCTCTTTGGCTTCACAGACTTTGAAACCTCACTCCAAACCTTCTGAAAATGGGGCCTGGAAGGGCTGTCACACTACTGAATCATCCCCAATGTTCTTTGACACTTCAATCATAATTCCTCTACCTGCTCTTTATTTAACTTGCTCATATATTTTTAGTTCTTTTCATCTTTCCTTTTGAAAAAATCCTGTCAACATTTTAATCACTTTTGTTGTTCTTCTCTGAATTACCTCCAATTTGACAACACCCTCCAATTAGCAAGGTGCAAAAAATCATAGGCCATCTTGGGTCTTTGTTATGTGGAAAAAATATTTCCCATTTAGTCTTGCTGTGGATCACATTCTGACTTCAAGAACACCTTGGAATGGTGAAACTAAGGACTGAATTTGGCCCATGTACTTATCTGAGAAGTAAGATTATTTTCCATAGTTCTCTGTCATAGGTCCCTGGATGAAGAACCTTCCCTCCTCTACCCCTGAGTCCAGAAGACAGAGCTGGATGACAGAGGGGTAGATTGACAGTGTTCAGTCTGGATTGTTTTGCCTTTATCACTCAGACAGATGCTTAACTCTACACAGAAGTTATTTTCTAACCAAAACATCATGCACAGCAGATTTACAGAATAATGCAGTTGAGGGACATGGGATGAAAAGCTGGAAGAAGAGCCCTGGACATGCACAAACCAGACATCAATCAGGCTGACTTATAGCCAGAATTTGTTTGGACACTCCAAATAATTAACCAGGAGTGTCTGACAAGGGACAGATAGTGAGGCTAGCAAGGAATTATACCTTATATCCACTGGGGTATAAGAAGTAATGAGATTTAATTGGGCTACTGGCAGTATAGGCTGATTATCAGGAAAACACTTCCTAACTCTGAGGCTGGCAAAATCCTTGCAAGGTTCCCTAAGACAATAACATCTCAGATGAGGAGGAGCACTTCAGAGTAGACAACGATGAAGTCCCATTGCCAAAGTCAGGCAGCATTATGAAACAGGCATTTTCTGCTTTCTAAATTTATAGCTGTGATTCACAAAAATGAATCGGGTCGATCCAAGCACCTCATTTAGAAACACTGGACTCAGCATGAGCTGCACACACCCCCTCCAACCTCAACAGAGGCTGTGCCGTATGGGAGCCTCAGTGTGCTCTAGAAATGAGTGTTATCAATTTCAGTCACTGAGAGATCAGGTCAAAACTGTTAATATCTCATCAGTCACGCGAAATGCATCTCCTTTCCAACACACACCTACAGATTTATTATTAGGGTACTTCAACTCTTTTGTATTTTTAAATCAAGCTGATTCACATACTGTAACATTCATTGCATAATTAAAAATATATGATGGTAAAGGTTTTTTCATAACTCATTAGGAAAAACATATTATATATATTTATAAATTACATATTATCATCTTTTTAGACCTAATGATGTGTGTTGTTTCAGGCAAGATGACCTGTTACTCAGACTAATTGATGCCATTTCATAACTACAAGCATGAGGTATTTTTATCTAAACTTGGTCAATTGGCTCTATCCATAAAACATGTACTTTGGGTTTTGCTGCGAAGGGGGATAGGAGGGAAACAAGATTGAACATTTGAGTCAATATTTATCCCTTTGTCAAGATGGATGAGGAATGGATAAATCTGGTATATATTCTTTGTCTACTGAACCTGGCAACATGGACTCAGCTCAGCAGACCTATCTAAGTCAACAAATACTCTCCCAATTAACTAACAGGGAATTCTAGTTATGAGGCAAACAAAGAAGTCCTGACTGCTGCAGTGAATTTCATGAACTTTCATGAAGAGAAAGATCAACTCCCCCAAGAGGTGAGATAAACACTCAAGGTAATTGAAGTGTTGGGAGAAATAATAAAATATTTTTGGGGTTGTCAATCCAAAGATACCTGTTTCTAAAGCCACTTTCTCCACCTAAGATCCCCTGCAAATAGTAGCCTTCAATTCTTCCAAGCCCCAATGCACACACACTTGTTCTCAATTGTACTCTTATGTTTAAAAAAAAAGATAAATTGGAGTAATGCATAACCCTTGCCTCACCAAAGACTAAAATGGAACAGAGGCATGAAAGCACCCCTAATTCTCTAGACCTCAAAGCATAGAAAGGGACTTACATCTTTTTACTCCTCAAATCAAAGAGGACCTATATCAAAGTGGTCACTCCTGCTTCAGCCAATGGGTCTGACCTTCCTCAGAGGCAGGGAGCGCTTTGTCACATCCCCTGCAGAGAGTGGGGTTCTCTGAAAACACAAAGCAACGACTGGTGGAGGCTGGAGCCATATTGCACACAGCTTTACACTGCCAGCTCTCCCCATCTTGGGTACACCAGGGTGTTTGTGCTAGGTTATGGAGCTGGAGGCAGACCAAGCTCCTCTGCACACCTGGGCTGTGTGCTGAGGAAAGGCTGTGCCTGTGGCATGCACAGTTCCAGCAGGACAGGCTAGGGCTGGGAAGCAGCATGAGGACAGCAAAAGGTAACTGTCACAGAGGTACTGCCTGTGACAAAGCCACCAGGCTCTGATGAGGGAAGGCAAGTGGTGAGAAGGGTGACATGGGAGAGCTGTCCGAAGAAAAACACTGTGGAGCTCCATTGAAGATACAGGGAATGAGAGATCTGCATTTTTCTGTTCAGATCTCACTCTGTGAAACACACAGTCCATTCGTATCTTTCCTATTAATTATCCATCCCTCCTTTGCCAACTTCCCCTTTGTTTTACCTCCTATTATCAAGCTCTCTTATGGGAGCTTCTGTTTAATATTTCCACCACAGACTACCAGTCAGAAACTAAGCAGACCAAATTTTGCCCTATTGTAAATCTACTAGAGTCTTTCACTAGAGATAAATGTAGCCCTGCAGACACAATAGGATGCACAGCACGGTATATGGAAAGATCTGATTTTCATTACTAGAAGGATAGACAGTGCAGATATGTGGTGATTATTATACAATCCACATTTCTATAATGGACAAACAGGAGTCAAACTTGTGTACTTCAGTAATAAAGGGTTTACAAATGGGCCTCTTCTATTCATGTAAATAGTCTTCCCCATTCTATTAAGATCCATCTACTGTACAGTGCACTGAGCTAACAGGCAATCTTCAGTTGCCACCTCGCGTGTCTGCATTGCATAGTACAATTCCTCCTAGATAAATATCTCGGGAGAAGCAGGAAAACAATTAAAACTAGAAGGTAATAAATGATGAAGAAGCCTATGAACAGCATGCTGGCCCTCTTCCCAGTCTTCATTCATGCATCAAAAAATCCCATAGCTCTGAGTCTTTGAGAGGGCAGCTGGGCAGTAGGGATGTCCACAGTAATATAAATGGGAATTAGATATGATCGAATGTTCTCATTGCATTTTCAACAGCACATGTAATATTCTCCCCCCTTCCCTCCAGTTTCTCCACCTCTCACCCTGCCACCAGAATAGATGACTAATGATCCTGTAACCAAGCAACAGGGCAATTGAAGAGTTTGAAAGTTCCAGTACATGATAATTTAGCTATGATCATTTGGGTGATCGGGCTCTGACTGGAGACACCATCCCTGAGCTAAATACTTCTGCTCTCTCCAAATAGTTTTACCCTGGCAAGGGTTTGCAAGGATTGGCAGAGGTAGAATTTTGTCCAGAGAGCTTGGCAGCTCTGTTCATTACTTCTGCTGCTCCCTGACACACGCAATAGGATGACAGCCACTGAGGAAATGAAGATGCATCTACTTGACAGTCACCTGCATAGCAGCAATGGAGGCAGCCCAGTTAATACAGCCATTGTGATATTCCATCAGTGATACCCCAATGAGATTTCATCCCCAGTGAGCAAGTGCTCATACAGAGTACATCAGTAGGTACACTTACTGCAGTTTAATCCACCACTGTTATTGTACTTTTTTTTTTTTTTTTTTTTTTTTGCATAACGCAAGAACATTATTTATAAGAATTAAGTCACTGAAAACATTTTAAAATACCTAAATCTTTTTCATGGGTCTATTCTAACTGCAGTAGTCCTTTCCACTGGGGAATGTATTGTGAGATAATTGATTTTGAACCACGTGTGCCCTTGCTTTAGACTCAGGACACATAACTCACGTGGGTCAATTATCTCATAGTACAATCCCCAGTGGCAAAGTCTATGGCTTAAAAAGATCCTATGCTAGAAAAAGTATACCATTATCACTGGCTGGCATTTGTTTCCAAAGAAAAATGTATTGCTAAAATTGTTTATTGCTGGCCTACATACACATGCAGATAGATATGTGTGTATAAAACACATATTGGATATAAAAGGAATATGTTGAATATATATCTATTTGTACACATATGTCTGTACCTCTCACCTCTACAGCATCTTTGATGTAGATGTAGAAAAATACAATCAGGATTTTTAACTCTTACCTTGCAAAGAGAGTGTCTCTAGTAAGGATATTCAGCTCTAGTCATTTGAGTAAACAAGGCAAATATCTTTAAAAGAAATGCAGCCCAGATTCTGCTAATTGTTTTTAAACTCTGAGCTTTATTAAGCCTTCTTAAATCCTGGACTATCCTGATAATACTGAGTTAGCATCCACACATCATCTGTTATTGCCAGCTAGCCACCACAGATGAAAACTATTAGTAATAAAATGTAACTCTATTACATTGAACCAAGATTAAGTTTTCTGGCTGATCACTGAATGGGGGTGGTCAGACATGCATCTGTACATCTCCATTTAGCCACCGAGGCCCAAAAGAATGTGGCAGTATTCTAAAGAAAATTAGTCATAGGTAACTAAACCCCCCACAAAAGACTTGGCAAGCCATCCTAAGATCACACTGCCAAATTCCAATGGAGTGAGTGCTTTCCAATCCTCAGCAAGTATAGAGCCTAGACTCCTTGGTGACATAGAGTTTAAGTCAGTGTCAGGTTGAGAGAATTGGTGCAAACAGTGGCATCTTTACCAGCTTGGGATTCTAGGCTGAGCAGTAAAAGGTAGCTTGCAGATAAGGGGATATGGCAGGAAAATCAGTCAGCTGGAAAACATCACATTCCTTTTCTTTAGCCCAGCTCTTTGGTGCCTCTCCATAAGCAAGCACATTCAGTTTCCAATGTCAGGTTTTAAGTTAAGTTCAATTTCTGACCCCAGGTGAATGTTGAAAGTATTCACATCTTACCCTTATAACTCCATTGTTTCTTACCACCTCAAACCCACACAATATAGCCTCCGCCATTTGAATACCAACCTCAAGTCAATGTCAGTCCCAGTGAGAGATTTGCCAGAGGGACTGAGATCTGCTTAAAGTAAAGACAGCAGAAGAAATTAGGAAAACTATCTTGGGAATGTGCATCACAGGGACACTTTAAAGCTAAATAAGACCTATCTTCCTTTTCAAAGTCAGGCTGAAAAACAGTTTCAAGTAAGAAAACACATACTTTGGGAAATTAAGAGGTTAGTGCAGATGGAGTTTTTAATCACTGCTTCTTAGTGTAGGTTTATTGGCCACTTTTAAGTAGAGAAAAGAATGCTTAGCAGAAATCATCTCCAGCATGAAGAGTTTCAAACCTGGAACTATTAACAACCTCTTCAGGGTGAATAATTACAATCAATAAATTCACCCTCTTCATCTATGTTAGAATTACTGTGACTGTGAATAGCGTAAATAAGGTGCAGAGATTTGGGTAGTAACCCTGCTCACCACACTGGTCCCTCTGAACTTACACCTCATGGTATCGGGCAGTATGTTACAAAACTAGAGAGATTTTTTAATTGTTTAAAAAAAAAAATAAAAACACAAAACCAAATTAAAACTCCTTCCAGGTCTTGTGAACTACAGGAGTGAAGGAGGCCAGGTCCCTATGGAGGATGATGTTTAATAAAACTAGAAAGAAAACAAGAACACTACACAAGCGTGTTCAGGAGCAGATAACAGAGCACCAACCACAGCACAGCTGCCAAAGCACTGCCCATTCTCCTCCTTTCTGAGGCACTAACTCCAAACAGTTTGCTGCAGCAAAGAAGCAGATTTAATGAGACAGCATGGCCAGCAGGGCTGCGGTGGCAGGAAGCCTGGCAGATCGTGTGACATGGCACACGGCACCGTGCCAGGAGCACGAGGGCTCCTCACAGGATGCTGATCCTGCTCCCCAGAGAGATGCCAGTCCTAGAGAGCCATGCAAGCAGCAGAGCCACCCACTCCTGCTCTCCCTCTTCTCCTCTGAGGCAAACCCTGGGAAGGCAGCTTGGTGCTCCAGAGCTAGTCTGGTGTTGGAAATGCTGGAGTGGGCTAAAGCAGAAGAGGAATGGAGGATGCTCTGTGGCTCACACAGTGGTGCTGGGAGCTGCCCCACTCCTGTCTTACAAAAACTAGTTGGAAGCCTCCACAGATGTTGACTGTGCTCCCCAAAACAGGTCACTGATGGTCAGAAAGACTCCTTCCTAAAAGGACTCCTTGGCAGGAGCCAGGGTAAAAAGCTCAAGCCCCGAGAGCCCAGGGCAAATCACTGAAATCACTGGGAAGTTTCAATACCTCCATTTCTGACCCAAAATGTGCCCTTCTGAGTGATAACTGGGGTGACCAGCATGTCCTATGTTTACTAATATGATTTCTGCTGGATTTACAAAGCTCTAGTCTCTCTGAGCACGCTCTGCAGTTGTGCACACTGCACTCAGAACTCTGCAGGCCCATCAATTCAGCCTGACTCAAATCCTCACTCTGGAGTGATGCTTTGCACCGGGCTATTGTCCACAAACCATTATTTGTCGAAAAACAAACAAAAGAAGGACATTGGAGATACTTTTACATGATACTTTTCTGATTCCTGAAAATGTGAGATAATGAATAAAAATGTTCATTACAGAATTATTCACTTTTCTTCGTGATTCACGTCCCAGTAATTACCGTGACCAGCCTAATAAAAACTGCTACAAAACGAAGGTCAACTAGCAGTTAGAAGTGTTCATTTTCATTTCAATGTATTCATCTCTGGCTCCTAATGGCCTCATTTTCTCCTATGCTCTTTAATAAATACCACTGAATTACAGGTTAAATAGCTAAATTAAATTATTGCAATTACAGCATGCGGAGCACTGAAACTGGTTTACCTTTCCCAGTTCAATTAGAGGGGAAGTTTCAACAGCCTGGGACTCCTGATTGCTGTCAATATTCTGAATCACTAGGAATCCTTACTAAAGGCCAGGTTATTTGGCTAGAGACTGGGTAATTTCCACACCCCTCTTCCCTCCTGTATAAAAAAGAATGACTTGAGTGCTCTCAGCTATAACAAAATGAGGCAATCAAAGTATTTTGGGGGAAAGTAACCGCAATGCATAATTGATTCTTTTTGACTGAAGAGAAGGAAGTCTTGAAGTGTCTCAGGCTGAAGGAGAGTATATGAAATGACAACCTCCTTCCTCTAAAGCAGAGGCAAGTACATTTTAATAAATATGAATGCTTAACCTGCCATCGGCCCACAATTATTTTACATGTACAAATTAAAGATGTTCTTCATTATTTAAATATATTCCAGCATTTGTTGATGTTGCCCCTTCCACAGGCTTAATTATTTAACATCCCTTTATAAGAATGAATATCTTAATAATAAGAACTGTTGGAATATAAATTTTAAAAATATAAAAAGGTTTCTTTCCAAAAGATCCCAGAGCAATGCAGTGATATTTGTTGTGGAAGAGCTCCCCCTTACTTCTTCACTCTCATCTTTGCAAAAAGCACCAAAAAAAGCTATCAAGAATGGGGGATTCTTTGCTGCAATGATAACAGGACATGAACACAGGCACTCTCAAATACAGTTAGAATGAGAGACTGAAATATTTTGACTGCTCTGTACTATTGCTATTTCTAGCATCAAGGGAGAGGATATCTCTTTGTCTTTCACCAAAATCCACATGTTCAAAGCCACATGTTCTGTACTGCACTTAAACAGAGAAATTATACTGTCACTGTGAGAAAAGTGACCTGGACCATGCAGGTAAAACACTCTACAGGCTTGAATTATTTATTCTTAGGATACCTACAGGAAGCAAGAAAGGGAGTTACTTTGTGCCAAGTTGAGGAGCCACATTAAAACATCTCTACAGCCAAAGTGAAAATATATAAACTCATTAAGGTAATTGGAAGCATACACAAAATCCTGTTATTTTATTATCTCATCTTTGAGATGTTTTGCCATTACAAGAATTTAACTCCCGGTAATCAACTGGATGTAAGCAAGAACAGAAAACAGCCAAAACACTGAAATGAAGTTTTAAATTACTATGAATGTTAAAAAAGGGGACACTGATAGGGGCACAGCTGTGAATTAAAAATGCTACTGAGTCCTTGCATGTGCCACATCAAGGGTATGCAATATTAATATCATTTTGCCTGCTGGATTTTAGGCTGGCATTTTCTCACATGTGGATGCTGCAGCAGTTAACCTTAATGAGCCACAATACTCACAATGGTGAATATTCTCAGTAGTTTGAGCAAAACTGTATCCTTCTGTATTTCCTTCAAAATATGACCCACACTTTTCATGAATTTGGGTAGAGAGAGAGACAAATTCCACATGTGAATTACCAAGAGAAGATCAAACCAGCAGCGAGGTAACCTTCAGCATGGGATCCTGAATGCACGCTATAGCAATGCAAGAGTTAATTAGTGGCAGCACCCAGGGCCCTGAAGGAAAGCACTGTACAGTGTGTGAGTGACTCAGCAAAGAAAGACAGAAATACAAGTAGAGGGAAAGAATTATTAGGATCACTTCAAAGTCCTGAGTAAAGAGTACAAAAGGGCTCAGTTCTCCTGTGAGTAGAGGAAGACAAGAGGAGTTCTGAAGGTGTGAATTTCTCAGATTCATCCCTCTAAGCAATCTTGAAAGGTTTGTTTCTCCACCCACCCTTCCTTAACCTGAGAGCAGGGTTCAGTTCACATACAACCTTGTGAACTGGACCCTGCAGGGCTTCAACAGTTCTAGACAAAACTGTAGCAATGGAAATGAAGTGAGTGTTTTGTGATAGCTGACAAACTAGGTTACCTCCCTCCGACTGCGAAGTGCATCCACCCTACAAGGTATGTTTCCACTGCTTTCCACACAGACCTAAGAGGGCATCCATAACACCCCAGGGCTGAGTGACCCGTGTCTGGACTATCATATCCTATTTGTAATCTAGCTGGGATACTCAGGACATGGGAGAGACAATTGGAAGGCTTTTCTTATGTCTGTCATATTAAAAAACCTCTTTGATGATAACTGTACCAGCCAAATAATTTAGTCAACATGTAAAGCCCACTTCTTCTCACAGAACACCACAGATCCTATCTTACAGATCTGACATGGTTAAACTTAAAACAAGTTAGAAGGCAACAAACTTGAGCTGCTCAGAACATTTTTACCAAAGATTCTTGACAGCTAATATGACCTGAGTAAAGAGTTGAGTTTCAGTGAAGTTTCATCAGAAAGACTGAAAGAGTTGCTAAGTAGTCCTGAGCCCCATGTTCAACTCCTCTTGTCAGACTACAAATCATGTGAGAGAAAAATGCTGAAATACTATTGATACTTACCCAGAAGTCATCAGATATAAAATACTGTGTGTTAGCCTAAGAAACTGAGAACAAAGCTTGATTTCTCAGAAATCTCTACATTTGGCTTTCATTCCAGTAGGAAAAAACCACACCATTTCAGACCTTTATACTTTTGCAAAGTGAACATTTGCTATTTTCAATTCTTAGGATACAAATCCTTATGAAAACTTACAGAAGTCACCAAGAAATTTCTGGTGACTTTAGCAGACCACAGTTTCATACGTAGGTATGTGGGGTTTTTTCAGAGCACTAGGGCTATTACCTGAAAAAGTGAAAGAAGATTAATTTTTCTGGGCAATTTCAAGCTTTCATATCACTATGAAGTTCAGGTCTGCACAGCAAGAAGCCAAGGAAAGAATATTAATGAATTAGTAACAGATAGGAAACATAAAATATGCATCTACGATTCCTTGAATTACAGAGACCAATCCAAGCTCAGACAACTTGGAAACATGAGCCAACACCAATTTCTTTTTTACTCTTTGTTTTCACTCGGCAAAGCATAGTTTGTACCCTGTAGGGTGAAACTTTTATTATACTCCCTAGGGAAGAAGCACCAGCTTGCTGAAGTCACTTGTTTGCTTCTGGCTAAATCACCACTCCCTTCTTCAAGGTGAGGAGAGAGGGCAATATCACCATAAAGCACTATCGAGATCTCAGCAACTTCAAGAGACTCCAAACCAGCCTCTCAGGGCTGGTGGTAAACTGCTTTGCCTCAGGGAGGGTAGCAATAAAATCTAGAGATTTCTACAGGGCTGACAACTGTATCACTGCAGTCAGAGGCAATTACAGAGCTGGAGCAGCCAGCAGAAAAGGGGGTTGACAGTGACCAAGAAGGTGGAAAGGCCTGGGAGAAGGCAGACCAAACATTAGGGCACGAAGTGAGTGCCTACATTGCTAAATCCATGCGTTACACAAAGGACCTCCTTTGGCAGCCGCTGCTCAAGATGACTAACGTTTGCTCATGCTGACTTCAACGAAAATGAAGTGCCTGAGAAGCTGCTACCTAGGGTGAGGAAGGGTATGTCTACACGGCACCTGGCAGGCTGACAAAGCTGGCCCTGCCTGCACTCCAGCCTGGCCAGGCACGAGGCAGCAGCAATGCAGAGGGCCTGTGGTTAGCAGAAGCCAGCCTGAGCTGGGCAGCCCTGCAGAGGAGCGGGGCTGGGGCTCCACGTCCCCGCTCAGCAGCTGTAGCGCTTCCGCTGCGCGCTGGCCCCGCTCCAGCTGGCTCCAAGCTGGGCAGAGCAAGCTCATCTCTGCTTGCAAAGTCCTGTGCACACCCACCTTCACACTGGCATGACTTTGGCCCAGCAGGCTGAAGAAATGGAGAAAACTCACAGAAAGCAGCCTCTATGGATTCTTGGCTTCTTCAAAACCTGGACACTCTAGATCCAGCCCTGGTTAGCCTTCTTAGCAGGCTCCAGGTATTAAATACTTAATCTCAACAAAATAAAATTAATTGCATTTAAATATTTCAGGTCCCCACTTTTTTTTTTTTTTTTTTTTTTTTTTTCTTTTTTTTTAATTTATTTCACATGTTCTCAATTACAGTAAAAGTTAAAACCCATGATTTGATCCATAATGCTCCAGTATCTCCATGCCTAAGCAAGAATTGTAGAATGTATGCCTGTCATGCATTTCAATTCTGACTACCTTGGGCCAAAATACTCTTACCTTCTGCAAGATAATTTGATGATTGCTGACCTGGATTATGGGCCTAATCCAAACCCAAAGCAAACCACTTTCAACAGTAAATTAATTTTGTGCCTTTTGTTCATGTAGCAACGTGACCAGACCAGATTTCTAGAGGCTGGGAACTTATTAACTAAGTTTGTGCCCAAGCCCTTTGTTTTTTCCCTGCCCATAAAATGGTCATACACACCTGTGAGGGCTGATTAGGAGAAACCACAAAGATGAACTATGCTACACAATCTCAGGCAAGTTGCAGCATTTTTAAGGATTATCACTCCACTTCCAAACCACTAAATTTCTATACTTCAGAGAGCAGAGCAATCAAGAAGCACTACACTTTCTGACCCATACATAGCCTAAATCCTAAGAAATCTACATGTCAGTGAGATGACCACTACAAGTAACAAAGCTGGACACTTTTCCCTGGTGCTTTCCAATCAAACCAGATCGTTACACCCTTTTCCAAAAATAATGACTAATGAAATGACTAAGAGGGATGGGTAACTGAAAAGAAGAGGCTGCAGGAATGACACAATACTGTGAAGTATTAATTCTGTCAGGGAACCTGGCACTGCTCGAGTATATTTTTTTTCCTTTCTCTTTGGGAGCACAGTGCTAAACCAGCCTGGTCATTTTATTGGATAGGGCAGGGGAATTCCTCCTTGCAGCAGGAACCTCACAAAGGAAAAAGTAAAGTAATCCAGAAGAGAAACAAAATGTTAAAGCAAGCCTGTGCATTAGAACTTAAAGTAGGACTCAGAAAGGTGGCAAATGACAACTGCATCAGAATCTTCTCTGGCTACTTATGGTAGTAAGATGTGAGAGAACTGAGACAAGAGCATGGCAATTGCAAAAATGAATGGACTGTGCCAGACTTTCTCTTACTGCCCTTGCCAAAACGCCCTGTTGTCTCCTGAAATATAATTTAACAGCAGTCAGGGAGCAAGCAAACTGACCTAATGCTTACTGAATCAATAGCAGCTGATTCTCCAGATAACTTCCACGGACTTCATCTATGTCCTGCCTTAGAAGGGTTCATTTATTCCCTCACTCTTTGATCATATTTCTTCTTAGAGGGGATCTCCATGGGTTCAATTTCTCTGAACATACAAGTTTATTCACAATAATCCTGTTTAGGTTCTTGCACTGCTTTATCCACAAAACTGTTTGCCTGAGATTAAGCCTCAGTCATCCCCACTGCAGCCACAGTTCACAGAGAGATGGTGTGGTGGGGGCAGAAGCAAGAAAACCCAGTTTCCACTGTCTTCCTAGTTTATCCCTTGAACTACTATCCCTGATGTAATTACTTGGATTTAATTTTTTTTTATTTGTTTATTGTTTGCTCACTCTTCAAATTAGAAGTGCTCTGGGCTCCTTGGAATGAAAAGTTCTAGCTAAGTACTTGCTGTTGTTGTTGTTGTTGTTATCATTAAAATTATTCACAAATAGAAGCATCAAAGTAGATTCAGAACAAGTTCTTCTGAGGGCTACATATCTTCCAGGCATCCATCCATGCTGTTACATAGTATTAAGGTGTGAACAGGGAAAACCATGTACCCAGTCAGTGCTGTTTTTAAGTGGCCTGCCAATTCCAGCTAATCACCAAGTTATTTACTTCCAGTTTATTAGGCTGAAACTGCCACTAGCTGTTGGCAGCCTCTAATATGTACGTCTCACTTTCGTGGGGTCTCTTCAAGCACTGCTGTAATAAAAAAGCCATTTCTTCCAGTTTCAGATGCAAGAATTAACACACAGAGCACCTCACAAGGCCAAGGCAAATTCTGATCTCAGTTACAAATGTGCAACCCCATTGATTTCCAGTGGCTTAATTTGCAATGGTCTTGAGCTGCTATACCTGAGAGCACAATTTCATCCACTGTTTTCACAGAGAGGAGTAACAGCAGTAGCTCTGATATATATTTGTGAGTGTTTTAAGCACAGTAACTGTTGGATAAACATCAATCACTATCAATGGCCCTCAGACTCATTTACATCACATCCAATAAAACCCTGGACGAGCAATTCATCAAAAATTAGACTAAATTATTTGCATTCCTTTTATATACTTCAGTAGCTTTTTATTATTTTAGTATTTGAGCACCTCAGAAACTTCCACATCTTTATCCTCAAAATATTCCCATCTGAGAGGGAAGAGTTGGAATTCCTTAGTGAAGTGAGAGGCTTTCCATGGAGAAATTAAAGAACTTTTCCAAGATCACAGGGAAAATTCAACAGAGGCTTGGATTTAGATTTCCCAAATCATAGGGAATAGGACAGGAAATGCAAGAATCTTCTTCTATTACCAATGTTTTTCACTGGATAACAATAAAAGCATACAGTAAATTCTCAAATTCTCTCACAATATTTTTCAACTTGGATTTTCCTATTTTAACTAGATACAGGGTCCTTACACTGGGATCACTGTGGATCCCTAGACAAGAATGTTATATCTTCTTCTGCCTATAAAGAGAGCCTGTTGTTGGCCTCCTAAAGCTGCTTTTTCCAAGGAACACTCCCTGTGCGGTGTTTTCCTTTGATTTTAGATGCATGATTAAACCTTGCAGCCGTGCCTGCAGTTGTGTAAGGCCAACAGAGTATTTGTCCATGCAGAGCAAACATGAGATTCCTGATGCTAAGCCTGAGGTGTGCACTGAGTTATGAGCACCACATGAAGCTCCCAACCCCATTACACCTTCCCACTGCCAACATGAGGGAGTTCCACAATTTGCCCAGGGCCAGACACACCTTTATTCAGAGGAAAACCTGCTAAGAAGCAGCCAGAGAAAACCAATACTTACTCATAGCACATGTGTGCTTGCTCAAGTGACCACTTCCAGAAACAATAAAATACTGCAGACAAGCCCTGTCCTGTAAAAATTACACACTCATTGCTCTTTCTGTAGGCTGAGTTCATTGTAATGAAAAAAGTCACCATGTTATAAAAGATATCTCCCTTTAAACATTTTCTCAAATATATTTTCTCCTACTCCATGTAAAGCTGTAGGAGTAACCAGACAGGAGACCAGATAAAAAGAAATTGCAGCATATATTGCTGACTGCATGTTCAGGTGTGCCCCATCTCTTGATTTCTCCTCAGAAATGAAGTTTGCCTTGCACTACAGGCTGACCAATAATGATATCAGCTACATGAGTAACTCATCAGCTTAATTTAGGATAGTCATATTTGCCCAAATTACATTTTCTCCCTATAAGAAAATAAAAGCTAAGAAGAGGGTGAAGAAAGAGAAGTTAAGGAAGATGAAAAGCAGATTTTGTTTTTTAGTTACTTGAAAATATTTCCTAATAGAGAGAGAGTTACCATTTGCTTTATTTTGGTCCACTTTCTGATTTCCAGTCATTTTGTGAGTTAGATCTTGACATCATAGTACAGTCAGGTAAATATATAGGTCAGGGAAAATCATCCAGAACAATCTGAATAGCCAGGTTTTGCATCAGTAAAGCACGGTTGCTTTAACTGAAAAAGTCTCACCATTCAGATCAGTACTGTCTTTAAAAAATAGTTATATTTGGAATTATAGTTTTTATAGTTACACCCCAAATGAAAACAAAAGCTTGAAAAAACAGTGTCTTCTCTGTTGTCACCTTGTTGCTGTATGTAGAGCCCTACTGAGATTCCAGGGGAACAGACCCTTGATAGCAAAGACACCAGGATCAGCTTTGGTTTGGTTTTGTCAGGTGTTTTTTATCAGGGGTTAACTTCAGAATCAGCACTGTGCACACAATGCACTAGAAATTGAACTTACCAGCCCTTGGACAATATACCTACACTGGTCCCTGAGCAAAAACTCAGAGACAAAGTCCTTCTTGTCATCAATTCACAGTGCCTTCCCCGGAACTGTGGCTGGTCAAGTACTTCTGACAATTTGAGGATAACACTGTCTTGTGTATAGATATTTCACTAGCAGAGAGAAACCTACCTGGGATATTTTATTTGCTAACTGTTCACTCTGCTCATGATAGGTGTGTGACTCTGAACTGTGTTTGGCATCTAACATCTCTCTTTTGATAGATAGCAGTCTCTCAGCAGCTTGCTGTCTGAGCCAGTGCAGGCAAGGAATGGGCAGCACACGTTCATCAAACTAACATCTGCTTTCAGTTCTCATTTATAGATATGGAATCCTTTCAACTGGACATTAATCTTTTTCTACAGCAGCAATTAGGTACTTGAGACAGATCAGAACAAATCAAATTAGCCTTATTTATTAAACAAAAAAAATCCTAAGGAGTAAACAAAAAGGATGGCAGACCATCCTGTGTGCATCAACATAAGAAGAAAATTGAGATACTGACACACAGGAGTCTAAAAGCTTTCAGGTGCTATTTTCAAAGCCTCAACTGTAACCAAATAGCAGAAGGCTCTACTGCAGAATGCCTCATGGATTATTTTAGCAATAAGGTATAAGTGAAAGGATTATCATGAATGTAATGTTTCCCTTCCAAAAATTCCAGGAATGCAAAAATTAGTCTCATGTGCACTGCATGACTCATGTTTTTAATGCTGGAGCTTCATTTTCACTCATGAGGAATTCAAGCTCAGGGAAATGTTACCACAGAAATTCTCATTCAATTGACAAGGAAAATCTTTCTTTTGCTACAGTTAAACAAGCCTAAGAATTGTATCTTTAGAGAGACTGGCTTGGTTCAGCTTCAGGCAATGGGCATCCTGCACACCAAGAAGAGACACTGCCATCCCTGAGGGATCAAATGGATTGCCCTGAAGAGCTCAAATTCTACAGGTTTGGTTCAAATCAAGCAGAGCAGCTTCCTCTTGCTGGATTTCCCCATCTTAACATGGCAGATAGCTTTAAGCAAGCAATGTGGGGGACCCTTCCACATACGCATGGAAATTAGTAGCAAAACATTTGTAAGTCACAAGATAAATGGACTGATCATGAGGAAAGTGCACAGCTATCCACCAGGCACCTGATATTATCTCCTCTTTCCTTAATCTGCTTTTTTCCAAAAGTCACTTTTATTTTCTATTAAGGAAACATTTCAACATATTCATTAGAGAAAACTAGCACAGCCTAAATGAAGAAGAGTTCCCACCATCTAGATTACATCTATCAGCAGCATTCCAGGATTGTCTTTTACAATGGGAGCTAAATGTTAAGCAGATGAGAAGTTTCATGAAAGAATATGTTGGAGAACAGGAAACAGGGTTTTGCCATCCAAAACCAAAATGATCCTCATCTGCTGGTGCCATAGATCGTAAAGCTGATCATCTGCTCTCCCATCCCACGCTGGGCTGCCTTTGCTGCTGGAGAGCACCAGGGTGGGACAATCAGGTCTGGAGGAAATGTGATTCTGTTGCACGCCTTGAAAAGCTGTGCTGCTTTATCGCCTTTGTTCTCAGCATCTGTTCAGGGTGTCCATGGGTGGGATGCATGGGAAGGAGGAAGACACTTTTTCCAGTGAACCCATCCAACCTCTCCAGAGCCACTGATGCTGATCCTTCAATCTCCCTTCTCCAACTCTACATACACTTGACTAATAACAGCAGAGATACCATCTGGGGTTAGCTCATTACATGTTTATTACTCCTTTGTTTATTTCTTCATAAATATAAACTGTTGCTACCTGTGCAAGCCTGTGCATCTAGCCCAGTTCTGGTGAGCCTTAAAAGCCCCAAATTGAAAATAGCCTAAAGATGTGAGAAATCACAGCCAGCATCACCACCAGTTAGCCAAGGTATAGAGAGAGAATCATTGCAACACGTAACATGTAGGGTTGGGTTTATATTTAAGATTTCCTGGCTCGAAGGTACCGTGTTAGCGGGTTAGATGTGGTTACAAATGGAAGCACCTGCTGACATTAATCACAGTAATTTGGCAATGTGGCTACCAATGAAAAATTTAGAAAGGGACAGGCACCTTGAAAACCTAAAACAGTTTATCGTTGGCCAGATCAATTATCAGTCAGAGAAAATAACCTTTCCTCTGAGTTCTGTGATCTCATGCAAATGTAGATCTGAGGAAGAGAGGGAGGAAGGGAATGTTTCTTTTATTTGATTGGATTTTTCATTTGGTTCAATGTAACTTTAAGAAATATTAATCTGCTCCTTCATTTAATTTCATCTGTACCACTGGCCAAGAGAAACGCACTAATTTATAAGTTGAAGCAAGCCTTGAGATAATGTCACCCACCATTCATCCAAATTTGTCACTAGCATCCCATTAAAGCCATAATTATTTTTTAATTAAAACTAAGGAAGCTGGCATGTGTGTGCCTACTTTATACATCTGTTATGGGTTAAAATAGCTTTTAAAAAATGTTTCTTTAGACCGCAGTCTTTTGTGGCCATGGCCTATGCCAAAGAAAACGCAAACTTGCTTATTTTCTCCATGGGGCGCAACACTGCCTATGTGTGCCTGAACAGATTCGACTGGCCGTGAAAAGAATTCTAAATAAAACACAAACATGGAATTTGGCAACGCCACAGAAGCAAGCTTAAGACTAATTCCAGCATGCGGACGGCTCTCACACAGCAAGTCTGGCTCCACTATAAATGAAACCAGGCTCTGTAAAATCGCCAGTAAAGTTTGAGTTAGGATTTAAAGAGACAGCACTCTTATTCCAAGGTTTGAAGGGGAAAAACACACACGTGCACGCACACACACATACCCCAGCTTATTAAGGAAATTCATGCTGGCTCAGTAAGTCTGTACATTGCAAACTGTGTTTATTTTCAGCAGTCATTTCCATTTTAAAAAATGTGAAGTCAAAAAAAAAACAAACCTAAAAAGAACAATTTCACTTTGGACTCGTGTTTTAGAAAAAAAGTGCTGTAATTATGACTTCAGTGACAGCAATGAATGAAGGACCTACCTGATGGAAAAATTGAAATGTTTCATATGAAATAAGAAAGAAAGATGAATGTCTAGGGCAGAGCAGGGGAAGGGAAAGGTGCAGATGGGCAAAAGCTCCATGGCCAGGGTGGCCTGGGACAGAGCATCCTGTTCCCATCAGACAGCCAGCAAGAAGGATGGTGACTCACTGAGACTTGCTGGGAGGGAGCTATATGCAATACAGCTCCACGCTGCTGTGTACATGGAGAAATCTAACCCTGGGGCAATGAAATCCCCTGGGAAATACCTCCCCAGCAGTGCCAGCCAGTCCCAGAGAGGAAAGACATCTGTGAAGAAAGAGTGAGGAGAAAGTGAAAAACAACTTTCACTCATCTTTACCTATTAAGGAGAATACAAATTTAAGAAATCTGAGTTTATAATCACAAGACACAGCCTGACAAACTTAGACAGAAAGGGCAGGGAGCAATTTATTTAAGCAGTGATGGTTCTGTCTCCCACACTCTTGCTCTCCCTTAGAGCTCTGGATGATACCAGGTCACTGAATTAAAATTATATCTCAAGAAGTGCCCACCTCAAAACCCTGACCATTGGGTCTTTCTCAAAAAGGAAGAGCAGAAGGGAAGATCTGCTGGCTAGAGAGCTCTAAATATGGGAAGAGCTCAGCCATTTATAAGTGTGCTCACTGCACTAATGACCGGTGACAGTGGTGATAGAGGCAGGGGCAGCACGGATGCAGCTTTCACAGCACTCTTCATGGAAAATGGGCAGGGAAAGTGTGAAGGAAATTAGGAAGGAGTTTACAGAAATCTCACAGGATCATTTTGCAACTATTCTATGTTTCTGTTGATAATGATAGTGAAGTGTTTGGCTTCAATAGACTATGGAGCTTTTAAGATTCTACCTCAAATTTACAGTGGAGGAATTAGTTCCATTTGAAGAGAAAACAATAAAAATAAGGAAAGATTGATGTTTTTTGAATTAGGTTTTACAGGAAGGTAAAGTTACTCACTAGTCTTGTACTCACTGCATGTCCAAAATGGTCCTATTCCCAGTTTAATCAACAGTTTACACATTTTTATAAAGGATTTGGATTAATCAATCCATAAACATTCAGATCTAATCTTTGGACATACTTTACATTATAAGCCTGTCTGTGCCATAATAAATTAACTTTAGTCTCTCCCTGTTCAACCAGAAGAGATGAAAAAATAACTCAAAATTCTGTCAGAAGATGCAAACTGAAAAAAATCATTCCCCAGCAGGCAGAAGGCACTGGTGCTATTCTGAGGTCTTATGAGATTCCATGAATTTTCGGGTTTTACTCCCATCGCCATGGACAATTTTAAATTATATGTATTTCCCAACAACACTCAGACTCTTACTTAAATCTCTGTACATCCTGGAATTCCACAGACCATGTTCACCGCTGGCAGAACAGTATTACACCACTGAAGTCCGAAAACACCTCACAGGAAGATGCTCAGCCAAGCATCCCTAGGCAGCCCCTAACCCATCTCTCAGTGGACTGTTGGCATGGCACAGCACACCCTGGGAGCCCCACGCTTGTCACGCAGCCGTGGAAGAGATGCAAGGATCAGGTTTAGATCTGTGTCTCATGTGAAGTAATCTAGGTCAATACAGGACATGTAAGGAGACAGCCTGACACACAGGAAGGATGGGATGCTCCTCTCACATTGCCAAGGGGATGTGCTGAAAATACTACATCTGCAGTTGGCTTCAAATAGCCAGGTGACGTTTAAACAAGAAGTAAAGCTGCAGGTATATTGTGCAAACTAGTTCTTCTCTAACCAGAGGCCCTTTATGTTAATAGCAAAGACACTAATTCAGAAAGCACCGTTTTGTAGCAAAATTCCAGTGACTGTCTCTCTTCTCCTTGCTTAGTGCCTGCATTAACCTCATTCCTGAAGTCCCAGGACCTCTGACTCATACAGCTGAATTCATAAAAAATGCAGCCCTTTGCTGTGTGGGATTTTTTTGCCTGGTTCCTTCCAAGTGCACGTTTTAGTGTCTCATTGAACATGGCTTACCTAACCTGTGCTGTGGCAAGTTACATTAGCTGGAATGAAGGCCCAGAG
The DNA here is from genome assembly GCF_029582105.1 of Oenanthe melanoleuca. Classification (NCBI taxonomy): domain Eukaryota; kingdom Metazoa; phylum Chordata; class Aves; order Passeriformes; family Muscicapidae; genus Oenanthe; species Oenanthe melanoleuca. Next base: position 48,547,332 of record NC_079339.1, read on the forward strand.
CGATGGCTTGATTAAAGACAAAACCAAGAGAACAATAAAGATACAAAAGGCATGTATCATATGCTAGCCTACCAGATTTCTGTATGCAAAAATGCTTGGAAAAAGCCTGTCCAAAAGAAGGCAAACAGCAAAAAACTGTTGCTAACAGTTGCTCAGCTGTTTACTGCTCAGCAGAAAGAAGGACCAACATGCAGAGCACAGGAATCCAGTGGGGCACACATGAGATACATCAGCATGGCTTCTTTGACTCAAATCCCATTCTGAACATAAAGCATTCCATCTGAGCATGGAACCCTTCCTTTCATCTAGTTTTATGAAGCACTCAGAAAACAAAAGAGCAGAGGTCCTCTGAATTAGCTCTGGAGGGATACATGGTAATTTTTTTGCAGTTCTCTGACCTAAACCTGAGCCACCCATGAAATAAGTGATTCAATTCTTCTTAAACAAATAAAATAAAATTAAGTGATTTCATACAAAACGTACAACACCTCATTGTTCACTCCACCTTTCCCTCTCTGGCTTGTGAACTAAAGAGCAGTTCTCATCTCAGCTAACCTACACCATACACCATAGCTTGCCCTACTTCCTTTGACACTGAGCATTATATTTGTGCACGAGAGATTTGTATCTGTTCTCACACACTGAACAGGCCAATTCACTTCCTGGCTTAGACACACAAACACATCCGCACGAATCTGACAGAAAATGAGAAGAAAAGTGACGACAAAAAGCTACTGCTGAAGGGGCAGGAGGAAACTCCATCCTGAATATGCCAGGTGAGGCTACACAAGTGAACTGTTTAGCATATGTTATGTACAAATGAATGGCAATTTGCTGAGAAAAAGAAAGAATAATTGCAAACATTTATGCCTTCTGCACATGTATTAAAAAAAAAATAAATCAGCTTTTAGGAAGCTGGTGCATTGCCCAACCCAAAGGCAAGGCACCTGACAGGCACTACCCCTAATTTTGTCGCTTTTTAGGTGATTGCTTCCTTCCTTCTCTTCCTGCAGTTGATTTCTTCTCTTTTAGGAAGTCTTCACCAAGAGGCATTCAACTCTCTGAAAATGGATGGGAAAGCAGCAGCAGGGAAGAGGCTGGTCCCATCCTGCAAACCATCTCTGGCTGTCACTCTGCTGCAGAAACATGAAAGCCTTTCCTGTCCCTTTGTTGAGCATGGACACACACCACGCTACAACTTCCAAAAGAGATCTGCTCCTCCTTCAGTCAGCCAAGGTGTTTCTGCATATAATACTGCTGAGAGTCATGAAGGTGCCCCAACCTTTCCTACCATGCCTAATTAAAGTCTTCACTTATGCTGGTGTTTTGTGGAAAGTACTACCATGCAAAAAGAAGACCCTAATTTGTTTGGGTCTTCTGTCAGAGCAGCACAAACCATGTCATCAGTGGTGCCTCTTCATAGCCAAGCTATTCTCTCCCTTCCAAACTACCAGTACTCTCAAATGTTTAATGAATCAAGGTGGAAAAAATGGGGTCATTACTAATAGGAACAACTAGACACAACAAGGCACAAGAAGCCCTGCAATGAACAATAAAAAAAAAAACCAAACAATGAACAAAAAATTGTTCAATGAGATAGAACAGAAATATCCTTTCCTTGCTTTCCCATAAGCTCCCTTTTTACCTCATCTCCCACCTGATACCACCAAAGACTGTTTGTGCTTTAACAAATATGGATCTGTTGCTGTGTGCTCCCCTGCTCCTTACCTATATTCTGAAGTCACCTTTCCTAATCCAGCCATCACTCAGCAAACTCCAAAAGGACAAAAATTCATTTATTCCAATAAGCAAATTATAAAATCACCTTCATCCATCTTGTTCCTATATTTTTAAATTTGATTGTGGCCAGAGAATTGCTGGCTGGGAATTACCCTTCCCCCACTCTCAGACACAGCCTTTAAAAATGCAAAATCTAGCCCTCTATTTCAATATTTCTGATGTCAGTGACCGGTGTCGGCTCTCCCCATACAGTAACTGCTGTAAAGCGCTGCATACAGCACTGCATTAAAAATTAATTACACATGCTATTTTATTGATAGTGCATAATGTAATGAGCACCAGCTGTGCTAAACATCCAAACTCCTTTTTAAGACAGCTATAAAAAAAGAAAGAAACTGCACTTCCAAATGCTTCTCCTGTCAGAGGAGAAAAACAGCAACATCTTGGATGGATTTGAAACAGGATTCTTTGATTTAGCTCTCCATTTGGAGCGTTTGAAGAGTTCAGACTCTCGGGCTCAGTGTAGTGGTATGTGATCGAGTTAACTCTCTCTATGTTGGAACCATTGTCCTTACTGCAGGCAATGTTGCCTTGAACCTTTTTGTCCCAAGACTACCAGATTCAGTTCCACCCATTAATATTGCAATTAAGGGCTTTTCTTTTTTCCTGGGATGTCTGGAAATGGCAAGCATCCGCTTTAAAGCACCTTTAAATATCACTATTGCTCCTGCTGGTTCTTAACTTGACATAATTAGGACTTACAAAGTTATAGTGATCAGCCATCTGTCTAGAACAAAGCCACAGCCACGCTCACATTGCCAGCGACCCTGCCCCATGCAGCACCCTTATTTTAGTCACCTCTTTGCAATTTTAAGGTCTCTTCGCTGCCTCTTGACACACACACCATTCAGTCAAAAAAACAATCTGTGTTAGATCCACCTATTTTGAGTTTGGATCTGATTTTAATATCTAGTGAGACAGGGAGCTGCATAGACAGCAGGTCACATATGATTTTAATACTTGGATAGATGAATGAACACAGAGATTGATAGATAGGTGCAAAGATGGATTCGTGCACTCAGACTGATGCATTACTCTTTTTAGTGTATACATCTCTCACACATCCCTGCACTCTCTAAGTACTGTCCACAAAGTCAATTCTACTATAGCATGCATTAAATATTTCACTAAAATAAATAAATACATGTAACCATGACTCATAGGGACATCTTTCCTGAATGTTAGCCAGTATTTTATGCAAACCTCTTCTTTATGCAGCAAAATGAAAAGGTACATCTACAAAGGCTCTCAGGGAAACTATAGACCTTTGACTGTCGTCTGACACTTATACCAAATTCCTCTTTTCCTCTCAAAAATGCATCCAGGGCTAAAGGGAATTTTTTTTTTGGGGGGGGGGCGGGGGGTAGTGATTCTACTCAGCAAAAAATGAAGAGTAGAATATCAACCATTGTCCTGGGACATGATGAGTTAGAAGGTTTTAGCTCGATGAGTTTGCATTCTCTGCTCTGATTACTGTTTTGTTTTCCACTGATCCTCCTGTGTTAATAAAATCCAGTCTGGAGTGAACAAAAGCTTGCTTCTTGTTCAAGTAAGAAATGTGCCGAGTGCATACCATATCATTAACATAAAAGTTTTTGAAATAATACTTCTTTCTAGACAGACTGTATTAATTGCATCAGGCTTTTTACAGCAGGGTGGTCTAATCTGGCTTTCCTCATTGGCTGACTCCAGTTATAAAACCAACATAAAATGAATACAGTGATATAATAGAGGAAAAAGTATTCTTTTAAAACCTACGGTTTAGTTACAGGGACTGCTTTTATCTTTACTGTCACCTTAACCTCTGCCAAGAAAACACCAGACTAGTTAAATGAAGCAGTAAGTAGAATTTCAGTAGCCAAGTAAATTGATATTAACTTTACAAGATGACTGTGATTTTCAGAATGTTCTAATGACTAACACAGCTGATTCCTTGAATTAGCAGGAGCTTGTTCCTCTCTTCCAAGATATGGCCCCATGCCTTCCTCTATTTTAGACCTTAAATTTCACATCCCTGTCCATTAATCACTGCTGTCCATGCCCACTTGCTGTTTTTATACATGCAACTAAGTATCATAATTGCTTTCCACCTCCTTCCATCAGCCTACATGTGGGAAGGAAGCAGTTTCACTGGTTAGATGAATATATGTGTATTGGACAGATTTAATTATCTTTACATGGGTATATAAAACCCTCACTCGTAGGCCCAGGTCCAAAGAATTTGGACCAGGTATATATCTGAATGCAGGTACAGGGGATAAATGACTCTGTGCCATTACAATCCCCTTTGTCTTATACTGATTATGATCCTCTTCCTGGGGCTTTTGCACCACAGTATCTTCAAGGCAGGGACTTTTTTCTTTGGAGAACACACTGTAAAGTGCTGTGCACTTCTGCACTGAGATTTTCAATGCTCATTTCTCGTTAACTTTAATGGGAAATGGGCATCCAAATCTCTTAGGCAGCTTTGACAATTTAAGCCTTAATGTACAATATTAATAAATCAGCATCATAAAAAGAGCCTTATGAAGATGTATAGTGAAAAAATAGCCTCACAAAAAGCATTGCAGTATATGTGTGCATGCACACAGGCATATACTTTTCTTTACATAATTATGTCTCTCAACAATCATTTGCATGTCTCTGTTATGCAAAAAAAACTGTGTGTGTTTTACAGTTACTCTGAGCAGTTGCAATTCATTGAAATGAAATAAAAAGTCGGCTCAAAAAGAGCACCCTAATCTGGCAAGGGGTAAAGCAAAATGAATGCTTTGCCCATTTATATTTTAGATCCAAGCTACACAACCCTGTGAATTTCATTACTCTATTCCAACTTCTAATTAAATAGGCACTAAAAACATTTGAACGGGAGAACCCAATTCAACTGACAAAAGCATCTGGGGCAAAATATATAAATAAATAAATAGACTGAGAGAGATTGAATCAGTGGCAGAGATTTTTTTTAAATCACATGAAAAAACATGGACCCTTACTTGCAAATTCCTCGTCCTGGGGTGCCTTGAACACAAAGAATTGAATAAAGACAGAGAGGACCATGATCAGCACCAGCTGAGCAGCACAGTGGACATCCAAGCAGACCTCCCAGCACCATTTGCTGTGACTGAAACTATCAGCAGCACATTTTCTAAAGATCACTAACAGCTCTGGATGAGGCAGCACAACTTCCTCTGTGTTCATGACTGAACACTACTCAGCATCCCAGACAATCGCTCTTATCTAGGTTGGAGATTTTCAAAATCTGAAAATGCAGTTTTCACACATGTGTACCCCAAATCCCACCAGCAGCCAGACATTTGGATTCTCCAGCACAAACTGCTGTGATGTATTCTTGAGGGCCTGGATTGTGAGTGCCAAGCAAAGATTTTGGAGTACCTGCAACTTCAAGCCATCAGAGTCACAGTATGCTTGAGAATTGCATAGAAAATCTCCAGGTCCTGAATTAAATAAATGCTGAAAAACAGGAAAGGTAAGAAATGATGAAGGATGAGGGGAGGCGGGAACTGCTGATGGCTTTTGTTCAAAGAAGTAACCAATTCCTCAGAAGCAAGAACAGGGCTGACAGAATAAAAGGCTAATCAAGTCAGAGAGACAAGCTGATCTCTAAAGCTGGAGCAAGTGACTGTTGTAAATGTCTATATTAAAAAAGAGGGCACAATGCAGGGATTGTCACTAGATTATTAATCAACACAAAGAACTCACTTTTCTATCATTTCCACAAAACATTTTGGGTGACAGAAAGATCCCATAACCCTTGCCGTGGGTTAAAGCCATGCCTAGGCTCACATACAGTGAATACTATGGGAGCTAAGAAAGGGTTAAGTAGACATAATCTCTTTTTTCAAGAGAAGAAAATGTTTCTTTCAAGCAGATCTTGACCAACTACTGTCATAAACATGTAGCATGCACTTTGATAAAACCTATTCTATAAGTGTTGCAGACTGCAGCAGTAATTACAGGAAGCTAGGATAACTGGTCTCCCTCTCCACAGAGCTGGCATCGCTCTCCCAGCAAAAAGGCAATCCCAAAAACTCACAGCACAGAACTCCAAAGTGAGAACTCCAAGTACGCAAAGTACAAAAGCCTCACCTTCCACACATTCTTTAATAAATTATTCCTTGCTTCCTTTTCTATTTTTAGGTGTACTTGCTTCCATTCCCACTAGCTGCTGGCATCAGAAGCAAGAGGGAACCAGGGTATCCGGTTCAGTGTTACAACTACATGCCTCCCGAAGGCATGCACGTGCATACTGCACCAGTGAAGACAGAGGACAGCAAAACGTGAAACCAGTTTGGTTTACTGGTTCCTGGGAGGAGAGAAGGCAGGGAAGGTTTCTGACCTTCTGATCCAATGCTCACCATTTGCAAGAGCCTGTCTCTACATCCGTCTCAGGCCAGTTTGTCAGTCTGCCAAGGCTGATGAAGAATTTGATTAAAACAGCATCCTCTGCTACACTTCATGCAGCAGCTTGAACAGGAAATGTAACCAGACCCCAGATTTACTGATGGCACCTCACCACACAGCACATTGCTACAACCCCAGAGCCTGTGCACCAGTGCAAGTGGATGGGTGCAGGCTGAGCATCTTCAGGCAGCACAGCAGCCTTCTCTGTGTGCCCTGAGCTTCACCCAGGATCTACACAACACCCTGCAGAGTGCTCTTAGCTTCCTTCTGAGAATATTTTAGCTTTCAAGACCAAGGGTTTCCAAGATAAAAATTGAATTTTTTACAAAACCTTATGTCTCACTTTATTACATCAGTGAGAGATGTACAGGAACATTCTCATGAGATACAGCATACTGTAGCCTACTGGTACCAGTGCTTGTGGGAGGAAAAAGCTAGCACAACAAAGTTTTGCCAGCTTCAGGTGAGAAATGAGGAGCCATTTCCCAAAGGCTTTACTCCTGACAGTCATTGCTTTCTCTCTGAATCCTTTGGTCCTCACGCTTTACTTATCCAGCATCATTTAAGGAGCTCCTTATTAAAACTACATGCACATTATCATGAATGAGAGCTGTGGGGTTTGGCCCACCACAGTGAGAGTCCATAAACATTTGTGGATTTTGCCACATCTGTATTTTCTTTTACAGCCTTCCCATTTTCACCTCACCAGCCCACAGTTCAGCACAGACCAAGCCTTGCAACTGAGCCACGCTCAGAAACACCCACTGATTTCAAAGAGATCACTGGGTCTGAAATGATGGGGTCTGGTGACAATATGTCCGTGTTCTCTTTGGCTAGCTTGGTGTGCCTTCATTTTCATATCACTTTCCCCTCCTCATGGTGATAAAAGTCAGGCATCCAAAAGGAATAAAGGAAGAGAAAATCTGATGGGGTAAGAGGCCAGGGATGCATGGTGAGTTACCAAGGAGCATTTTCTCAAAGCAAGGGAGAAAACAGCATGGAGCACATACATCCTGCGTGCACATGGATGCGGAGGAGAGCCTTTAATATGAATGATTGAGGAGGAAGGGCAAAAAAGAAGGAAATAAAAATACCTCAGATGTTAAATGTTATCCAATTAAGCTTAAAATAAACAGCCTAGAGAGATGAAATCTTGATACTGGGGTATCACATTCTGCAAGGAGTCTCAGACATTTGTTCACAACATGGCACAAACGGCCCAGCAGTGGCCGCAGGTGACAACTGAGGGTGGGCAGGCAGGAGGGGAGGGATGAGAAATGGAGGGAGTCGCATGCCCTTTCCCACTCCCCATCCTCTTCCAGGGTGGAGAGGGAAGGAGGAAGGGAAGTGGGGGAGTGGGGGTTAGGGCATTTTCTCTGCCTTCCCCATGCGACCCAGCAAAGGCAGCTCTCCCACAGCAAAGACGACATCACTTGGCAGCACTACTGACCTTCAGATAGCGACAAAAAAAAAAGTATTTCTATTACCTGACAACTGACAATGACATCCAAATGTGCCTGACGTCTCAGTCTGAATCTCAGTCTGAGTCCCGCCAACTGAGACTGCACGTGCACCACAGCAGGGCAGGCTAAGGCAGGGCGGGAGGGAGGCCAGTGCGCGGAGAGGTGACGTGATCACGGATGTGTGAGGGTGGGAGGAGGCAGCTATGGGAGCCCCCGGCAGGTTTGCAGGCCTGGACGGCCCTGGAGAAAAAACAATAGAAAAAACTGTCAGTCGGATCTAAGTTTGAAGGGACAGAGGAGGCATCAAACAAGCGAAGTGGGGGCTGGCTGCCTAACGCACAACACGCTTGGCCTGAACCCTCTCTGGGCCCGGCTGAGGCTGGCGGGCTCACGCTGGGTGGGGGAAGAATAAGAAGAGACCTGGAGGACCTGCAAACCCAGGCTGAGGCCTGTGTGGGCACGGAGCGGGGTGAAGTGGGGGACGGCCAGCCCTGGCACGGCGCGGGCTTCGCCACCAGCACTTGCTCAGGGACCAAATCAAAAGGGGGATAATTGTTTTATGGCTGTGTTAATGCACTGGGCTGACACAAAACCGCGTAGGCTTTCTGCCGAGCCGCTGCTGAGGCGGGCTCCACACACCAGACTGGACAAAGTGCGCTGACTTAGAGCTGAAATGGCTTCAGTGAGGTGCCAGGAGCCGAGCTCCCAGAAGGAAGCCTTGGCGGCCATGTGCTGCCTTCCCGCTTGAGCTGCGGCCAGTTGTGCATTTTGCATGCCCCGATTATGCAGGCTGATTCCCTACTGAGCCTGCGAGGAAGGGAACAACCTTTTTCCTGGTAGCTAAAAGATGATATTGTAACCTCCAACCTTATTATTTATTTTTAACCCCTCTAGGAGCCCCTCTCCTGCCATTTAAAAGCTGTACTTAAGAGTTTTCTCCTGTTCCACTGGAAATGCTTGCTCCTCCTGGCACTAGTCCAAACTTATCTCTGTGGCTTTGAAAAACTAAGATACAAGTCTTAAATATCGGCACACACCTGCACAAATACAGACACACACACACAGAATCATGTAGGAGTCAGATTTTTGGCTGGCACAAATTAGCAGAGTTTAAAGGGAAGCTGAGTGAACGGCACCACTTTCCATCCCTTGGGAATCCAAACCCCTCCATTTCAAACTATTCCTGCCACTTAGTTATTAACTAAAGGGTAGCTACTAATCAAGGCCGGTTTCTAAATGAAGATATGTGGTGGAGTAGTCGCCATTAAAAAGTTGGCATTTGCCAACAGTTACCGCACAGTGGTAGATCAGAAACCACAATTTCCCCCTGTATTTAGACCAGGAAATATGTGTGCTAATTGTGGGGTACCTTCTGGCAAATGCTTTCTTTCTAAATGGTGGCATCTCTGGCTGTTCATGAGCATGCACCTTGCAGATAGATGCAAACATCATGGCAGTAAGCAAGAAATATATATCTGTATTCTCTCCAACCTTAGAAAAAACATTTCCTAAAGGAACCTACACCGTGGCAGCAAGGAATAATATTTATCCATGCTCCTTCTGACCCTAAACATGCAGAATCTTCCAAGGGAGTCTCTCCACCTTGAGTCCTTTTTCAGAAACCAGGCCTGCACGTTGGTCTGACAGTTACACATGTGAGGCAAATGGGGATACTTCATCCTTGGCACAGCATCCAGCGCTCCAGTCTGCAAGGACTGCATTTGATTTTGGCGTTTATCTTAAATGGCTAAGAGACCACCAGTGCAAAACATTTGTGTGAAGCTTTTGCCAAAACCACAAGTGAAGAGTCTAAATTCCCTGTGTAAATACTTGAGCTTCAAGCATCAAGGATAAAATTTGTGCTGTTTTGTGAGGATTGGTTTTAAATGGAAGCCATCTCTGTGGCTTGTGGGACAAGGAAGGACTTTTATTTTAATTTTTGAGCTCTGTTGTTTGACTTTTGTAACTCTTTGATCTCTCTGGAAGTGCCATACAAGCAGGTATGATAACTGCTATCCAGATCATAACTACATTGCATTCCTGCAAGACGGTGTGCTGTGCACGTGGAAACTGATGTTGGACATGGATTCTATGTGTGCAGACACCACTCTACTGCCACGGTAACAGGTATGAATAATGTTTGCTTTTTGCATGGAATAAGGAAAGAATAATACAGATTCCCTCCAATGACTTAACAATTCTATCTTATATTTCTAATGCAATAAAAATTGCTAGGCTGTGTTGAGCTGCCTGGGCACTTGTCCTCCTTGGAAATTCATGAGCTTGAAATGGGGATTTAGAGTAGAGCCACAGGGCAGCTACATCTCAAGTTACACTGAGAGGTGTCTGTGGTCTCACCATGACTAGGGGCACGGGTCTTGGAATCACTTGGCTCTCTATATATCGTGATGCCTTACTATGGGTTTTGAAGGACATAATCCCACAGAGATACTATATGAAGCCCACCAAAAGCATCATCTGACTCCACCACATGGGGCTTTAATGTGGAAGTCTGCAGGCCCTGGCAGACAACACTACCCTGAGAGTAACACCTCTTCTCTAGCCCTGATGAGTCCCACATGGTCATTGACAATGCAATGTAATTTGCACAGCCCTGAGGTGTGCACAAAGATGCAAAAAGCTCTCACCAAGGAAGGGCCTCTCAGATATTACTCAGCACATCTCTAGTGTGGAAAGGGAATAATGGTCTCAAATAGGAGGTTTCTCATCATCTGGGCAAAGGGATCCTGTAAGAGCCTCCCAACAGTGCTACTGGGGGCAAAACAGCCATCTGTTTTAACAAAGTACATAACAATTTTACCAGAAGAACTATATGAACCAGATGCCAGTGAATGGATGGAACTGAAAGTTGTTTTCCTTGTCCTCACCCTGGAGAAGAGAGGCTATAGGGAAACCTTAGAGCAGCCTTCCAGTACCTGAAAAGGGCTGACAAGGGAGCCATTAAAGGACTTTTTACAGGATATGTGATGATGGGACAAGGGACAATGGAATTAAACTGACAGAAGTAGATGTAGACTAGGTTTTAGAAATAAATTCTGTACTGTGAGGGTAGTGAGAGACTGGAACAAGGTGCCCAGAGACCTGTGTGCAAGACCAGGTTGGATGGGTCTTTGAGGTGTCCGTGACCATGGCAAGGGCATCTGCTCCAAGCAAAACCATTCTATGATTTTATGAAAATTTGAGGAAATCTAAAAATTTCTAACCTAGTATCACAAAAGAAAGGATTGGCAAGGGAGAAGAAAAGTGGCCCAAGAGAGACTCTGGCAGATGAACAGGGATTACCATCAGCACTCCCAAATCCAACCCTAAGAGACAAATATCACAGAGTTGGCAGATCAGAAGACTTAAGTCTGCCCCTGCAAGCAAAGTCAAATCAGGTGATTCCTGCTCCCCTTTACTACCACTTCAAGGTTTCCTTCTTTGTTAATAATCAGGACAGTCCTACAGAATCAGATCAAGTGGAAAATCATGAAGATGGAAATCATATCCAGTGGCCTCAAGAAAAGGCAGGGAGAAAAGGAGGGGTCCACCGTTAGGTACATGATGCCTCTTCATAGTTATAGAAAAAAATAACACTTGTGTTCAAAAATACTCAGCTCATATTTGCTAGGAACATACTCCCATTTCATCTCTTCAGCTCCTCTCTGTGGAATCCTATGTGTGATTTTTATCCCATAAACTGTCTATTTAAAGCTGAAAATAAAGATGGGGGCTCTTCAACTTAACTGTTATAGGTGACAGACAAACACATAAGGAACAAAGATAAAATGAGAGATAGAGAGACAGATGGAATGAATAGATAGATAGACAGATAGATAGATAGATTAGATAGATAGATAGATAGATAGATAGATAGATAGACAGACAGACAGAATCTTAAGGTGGTGCTTAGAGTTTTTTGCTCAGCCCACACAGCAACGGGTAAGGGAGTGGAGCTGATATCTGGAATTCTACATCCAATCGACTACATCACATTGCATAGAGGTTTCAAAGAGAAAACACACCTGCAAGCCCCTGACTGCCACAAAGGGCATAGCCACAATCAGCACCAAAGGGAAAGCAAACCACAGGAACTGCAGTGCAATCTTAGAGGCAAATATCCCATCTGGATGGGGAGAGCAGGCTCACACGTGCAGAATTGTGTCGCTTGGACATCCCTGACACAATGTGTGAGGCTTGATTTTCCTCTTGGGTCAGCACTAGGAAATCACTCACCTGCACTGCAGATCTCAATTATATATTCTGCATTCATTCTGCACGGATGCAAAGGAGAGTTTTGCACGTAGTGTGAGTGTGAAACACGCACAGGGACTGTCACCATGTAAATAAAACATCTGCATTGCTGATGGTAAAGGAAGATTTTGTTCTCATGCTTATAACAGGCACAGCATATCCTCAGAACCTGTACATGGCAGTAGCTCACAGGTGATGTTGACTCCAATGCACCACTAAGAGTAATTTTTTTTTTCTCTGCTATTTTTAAACTTGCAAAGAAGAAAATAAGGTAAATTGGACATGACCCCAGATGGAAAATGGAAAAGTCTAGATGAACCTGACAAAAGCCACAATCAAGGCATAAATTGCATCCTTTTGTTGCCCTCTCCCAGAGCCTAGGCATGACTGGCCATATGACATGGTGTATGTAAAACACCACGCTCCTCTGGAACATCTGCAGAAAAGTCCCTGAGCAAAACACAAAGAAGGAGCCAAAGCAGCATGCAAAATGTCCCACCTCATTGTGGCTTAGACCAGGGGAAGCAACCTTAAATTAAGAGACCTGGCTTTACACCTCATGTCACACGTAACTGCAGCCACACATAGCTGCTGTGTCCCAGGGGGGTGCTGTGCTTGGCTGGGTGGGTGTCTGGGTGTGTATCTGTGTACAGACAGACAGACAGCACAGGCAGATGTGTGAGCTGCTGAACAGGGCACAAACCAAGTTTTCCTATGTGTTTCTCTGTGCCTGTCTGGTGACAGAAAATCCAATCAATAGCTGGTTAGAGAATAAAAGCTTAGCTCCAATATTAAAAAATTCTCTTTCAATAAAAAGAAAAACATCTGTTCTAACAGTGTACGGATACAAATTTGGAGTGCGGGCTGAAGCATCATCTCTGCCCTGTGCCCATCATGTTCAGGGAAAATACTGCAGATGTTTTGAGGGGGGTTTTACATGAACCATTGCAGCAGGTTTCCAAAAATGATAGACAAATCTATCTGCTAATCTCTCCAACAGATTTTTTCCAAGCTTTTTCAAAAACAAGTTGTCTTATGTGTATCACACCCTCTCCTGTGGACTGCTCCCACCTGATAGTATTGTCTCTCTGCCGTGTCTCTTTTTGCAGACACCAACAGGGCTGGGAAGCAAATACACACAAGCACACACGTGTACACACACAGAGACACACTTCCAAATACACACAAGCACAAACACTTCCAACAGCGACCAGCAGAGCAATGCCCACACACCCTGCCAGGGGCAGATACACACACAGCATCCCCCAGAAAAGGCAGAACGACTCCCTGGTGTGGGCAGACACACAACTGTACACACACCCAGAGTCCAGCACTCAGCCAGACACACCAGCACACCAACCATCACCTCTCCCCCCAGCACATGCACTGAGGTTTGGGAGCAGTTTCCCCACACTGATTGTGATGCTTACACTAAAACTTTGCTCAAGCCAGAAATGCAAAAGTTGCACCAGGTAGAGAAGAAGCAGGGAAGAAATTTCTTGCTGTATTTTGCTCAGGGATTTTTTCATTTTGGCAGACAAGGATTCCCTTTGAATTGATACATTTCTTTCTCCCAAGAATTTCGAATGATAATGCATAAATGAGTCATAGATCAAGAACGGCGACGTGGTGAGCAAGGAGGAGAAAGAGTGTGAGTGAGGGGCACTGGCACAGAAATTTGACAGTACCCCAACTCCCCCCCTTCCTCCCCCCATGCCAAGACATTAATTCTCACAAGTCGGAGAAAATTACTATGCATGAATGCAAAAAGCATGATCAGGAGTAATTAACATGGCTTCATATGCAAATTTTATTAATGCAGAAGTACAAAGTCATTATGCAAATGAAACTTACGTCAACTCTCTTGACAAATATTCATTTCTAAAGCTCAAGTTTCTCCCTTCTAATTTTTTTTTTTTACATTTTTGGTGTAAAACCAAAAAAAAAAAAAAAAAAAAAAAAAAGTGATGAGGACTGCTTGACAAGTTTGCAAAGTTGTTTTTCAACCGGAGAAATTTTATTCTTGCATTGTTGATATATTTTTTTGTTGTTGTTGTTGTTGGCAGGTACACGACAGCTCATGGAGGAGAGCGGGAGGATGGGGGACGCGGGCTACCAGCAGCAGGCAGCCAATCAAAACGCCAGCGGCTGTAATGAGCGCGATTGATGACTGTTTGGCTTTACTGCAGGGTAATGAACTAGAATCCAGTCTGAGGAGGGAAAAAATATGAATATTCATGAAGCTGTGCTCCTGCCTTTGATGATTAAAGAAATTTTTAATATTCAAATAAGCGCTTGCCAAGTGATTAACAAAGAACAAGCACGCAGGAATATGGAAATGGAGCTGTGGAAGATTTGGGAGTCACAGTCTGTGCAGAAAAGGCAGCACAAAATTTCATAAACAAGATAGGCAGATAACCTAATTCAAATGTGAGCAAATAAAGGGGGGAAAAATCACCTTCTTTTTCATCAGTTTGGATATTGTATCAGTCACTTTGTTTTAGAGTGCAAAGGAGAATAAAATCAACCGATGCAATAAGACGAGGGGAAATATCCAAACCCTGAGAAACACAACCCAGCAATTACAAAGTAAGAATCCTGGGTGAGAAACCGATAGGAAAATGATGGCTGAGTCCACTGTCTGCTGTGGGCTATTGCTTTTCAAAAGCAAGACCCTGCCTGATGCTGAGAGCCTCCTGGCTACTCAGAATCGCCAACTTGTTGTACAAAACAGGCAGGAGTCAAAAGTATCCTGAAATCACCAAGACCAGTCCCTGCTGTTAAATCCCCTTCCTTGGATAAAGGGCACACTGCAGGGCTTGACTGCTGTCTGGGAAAGGAGGGAGTGCAACAGAAAGAAGAAATATTATTACCAGGGAAAAGAAAGCAAGGAAAGAAACTGAGGAGGAGGATGCAAGGAAGTCTCAGCTGCCCACCCTGGTAATCAGTTAGTAAAAAATATGTTTTCCATGTCTGAGCCAGAAAGGTCCTCCACTCCCCACAGACTTCTGAACAAGGATACAAAAATTCAGTCACATTATAAAATGTCTGATAAGTTCAGGCTCTCACAGTTTAATAGCTTCACTAAGGATTCACACTGAAGCACATAGTAACAATATTAGCTGCTAAAATGACTTTGCAGTTAAAATACATCTAATTAGCAGCCAGCTAATTTTTTTTGTCTTTCTTTGAAAAACAGTTAACTTCAGGGTTACATTATACCAGAATGAAATGTGGTCGAGCTCTTTCTGTTACTCAAAAGTCAGAGTAAGGATATCTTCAAACTCTTAGGGCACTGGAAAACCAACTCACCTTTTTGTTATTAGATCCTGCGGTTTCACGGGCCTGTTTGTCTTTTCTGCAGACCTTTAAAAACTCTGGTTAATTATTTCTTATTTAAAAATCTAAAGAAAGCATAGGCTAGGTACCATTTAATAATTAACTGGTGTCTTCAGAATGTAAAATTTCAACTATACTTAAAATAAAAATAATAACAGCAACATCATGAGGACAATACTACAAAATGCAAAAAATGGCCATGATCAAAACTTTGAAGTTGTCATGAAAACACATTATGTATCTAATGGGATTTTTTTCCCCCTATATCTGCTCCATTTTTGGAAATACAAAAATATTCACTATTGATGTATAACAGAAAAGAACAGGAGAAAAAAAAAAAAAAAAAGGAAAGGAAGAAGAGGAAAAAAAAAAAAAGAAATGCCTAAATGTAAGTAAAGATAAGGTTAAACACCATGCCGGGGTATTGCTGGGAGTCTTTGCTCTGAATAATGCCAAGACCTTTCGAAGATGTCTGTTGTCTCTGGGTGTGAGTGGGCGGGTGAAGTGTGATATTACATAACTCACACGCGGCACTGGCTGTGCACAACCGTACTGATTAAAACACCCGACTGTGAAACTCACATCTCCATTTCCTGGGCTGTTTGGAGCTCGTGTCAGACCCCTGAACACCGAAAATGTTATCCTTTGTCTACAAGGCTCCTCGGCTTTGTTTTAATCAGTGCATTTTCTTTTTTAATGACAGAGGAGCAACGACCAGCTCCTACAGTTGGTTGCTTTGAAGCCCTTCTTAAACGGTCTTTAAATTCTACCATACAAATGTGAATACTTAATATTTATTCCATATTTTCATTCTTTCTTTAAAAGTACCCCATTTACATATTTCTGGAGAATAATGATACTTCTGCAGGGCAGGTGAACACACATTTCTGCATATGGAGTCAATGGGGAAAAGCATTAAGAGTCCATATTGTAAAAATCAGTCCCTAAATTTAAGTGTTTTGAATTGAGAATGTAGCTGTGGTTGCCTGTCAGTAGTTAGATGCTGTAATAATAATAACAACAACAACAATAATAACAATAATAATAATAATAATCTTTTCATTTCTCTAGTGCCTTCCACGCAAAGATCTGGAAGTACTTTACAAAGATAAATAAACTGAGTTTGGAACACCCCGTGTGGTTAATAAATATCCCAATATATCTAAAGAGCATGCAATTCCTCTCACTGTGTAAAAGTCCACGTTATGTCATCCACATATTTGCATATGACGTTTTGGAGGCTTGGACACCAAGGGCAAGCTGGAGAGAATTTTACTTACCTTGAGACCATGTGAATTCACAGAAATAGCCCACACTATGCCTGCAGGACTGTTTTGTCAAACCCCCTCTTTATAAAAGGGGTGGGGATTGTCACTGGCCCCACTCAGGGGCCAGGGTGAGTGGTCCCCAGGGGTATCCAGGTGTTACATGGCAGCATCCCTCTGAGTCAGGTCTCCACAGGGGCTCCTGCAGGACCACCTGTATCCTCCTCCCACCTGATGCTCCTCATCTAAACTTGTTCCTCACCTCTTGTCTGTGCTATGAACATGAAAAGAGAAGAACTGAAACATCTTGGCTCACCCCAAATAAACACACAAGAAAAAGAACTCTCGCCTACCCCAAGGCTGCTTTCATCACCTCCCCCTGCTGTGCCCTGTGCCCACCCCACCAACACAAGCCTTTGCCCCAGAAGGATCATATCTCTTTGTGATGAGAGCAACTGGGTGTGAGATCAAGAGAAAACAGGGCAGGATTTGGCCTAAAAACATCATAAGGCAGGAGTAAATATGACATATCAATAGATGTGCTAAAAATTAACACAGGAAACCAGGCAGTTTCCTCATCTCAGGAGGGTGGTCTTGCTGACCACTGGGCTGGGAAGAAGCTTGGGGTGCACACCCCAGGGCATGAGCCACACAGACTATGGCACATTCTCTCCTGGAGATCAGCTTTCCCCATCCCACTGAGTGCCTTTTGGGTCTGTTCAGGCCCAACACACTCTCAAGCAGAGCCCAGCTCTCATTCTGGGAATGTCGAGACACAAGGGTGGCTTGCTCCGAGCTGCAATGTCCAGAAGCTACCACAATAAACTAACAATAATAATAATCACCCTGATTTGTGGAAGGTTTTTTTGTTTGTTTTTCTTCCCCAAAAGGCATAAAGGGTAGACAATAAACAGTTCATCAGTTTTCCCATTTTTTTTCCCCCTTGTAATTAAGTCCTGGGGAGTTTTCAATGGTTGTAAAAATCCTTGTGGGCACTAAAAATTTTAGACCTGATTATATCATGAATATTTCTATCTACCAGAAAATATTTCTAATGCAATTGAAACATATAACTACCCCAACAGACAACTGTAGCAATTTAACTGGCCCTGAAATTAATAAAGGAACACAGTGGATGGAAAGAGCTGTTTCCAAAGGGCAAAATAATATATATGTGCAGCTAGAGCAAGAAATGCCACTACAAATAATCAGAAGGCTTAACCAAATGAGGATGGTCAAGAGGTTAAAATGAAGGAATTGAAGTGGCCAGGGAAGAACCACAGATAAGCAGGAGTCATTAACACCCGTGGAATTCTCTGTCTTGGCCATGTGGAAGTGAGTCCCACTCAGATACTGGCAGATGCTGCATTGCAAACATATATCCTCAGGGTGAATATGGCCTCTGGAGAAGAGAACAGCAGGATCTGCTGCTTGGGTAAGTATCTCTGCCTCGCTCTGAAGTTTGCCTTCTACTAGTAGTTTTAAATTTTGTCCCTATCTCTCACAAAAAAAAAAAAAAAAAAAAAAAAAAAATTTTAAAAACTTGGTGGAATTAGGCAAAATGAGGCTTTAGCAGCTCTTCAGCTGTTTGGCAGCAAAATCAATTCCTGGAATGGGAGGGAACTTGGGGAAAAAGAAGCAGATGAAGTCACTGTGCCCCTCTGTGCCTCAGTCTCCCCATCTGTGAAAATCGGCTAATGACATCCACCTGATTTAGTTAAATGTCCTGGAAACTAAAAAGACTCTGTAACAGCAATATATTAAGCAGCAGCACTGTTAACTGCTTCACTGCTGGAAATGCAAAGGAAAACCATCAGGTGATACCATGTCCCTGCACAGCACAGATGGACAAACTTAATATACAGAAACAATTAGCTTTGGGGGAGAATCACAGCTTCTGTTTTTTTGGCTCACACCTTGCCAAAAGCAATGTAAGTGTAGATATTGTAAGTGCTGAATTTCAATGTGAAAAATAGTCTACCTGCCTAGTGTGAATGCATACACCAGACTTAAAGTAAGATAACTTTAAAATAAGTGGGGGGAGGGAGGGACATTAACAGGCACATTTACGATTTTCAAATTTCTCCTTGTGCATAGAGCACTTTCACACTTAGAAGAGCAATTCACTAACACCAAGCAAACTTGAAAAAGCAAAACAGAGCAAGTGATTGGGCAGGGAGGGAGCAGCAGAGATTTTTAGAATGAGGGTTCCCCTAGAGTTTTGGATCTCTCAGGGGAAAACTTCTCCAGCTATGAGTGTAAGAGTAGACCCAAGTCTGATAACTGAATCTGTCAAATTAAATGAGCAGAACAATCATCTGGAGATGGTAAATCAATCCACCAAACGAGAAGAACACTGAGGATCTAAAGATTCAGTGATACCAGCACAACTAAGCAAATAATGGTCTCTGAATGGAAAAGAGGCTAGGAAATTAACTAGGTTTTAAATAATGAAAGAAAGTAGAAAAATAAAGCAGGAACCAGGAACTTAGTTCTATAATGTAAGACTATAATATAAGCCAGAAAAAAGGAAATAGTGAACCAGCATTTCATTTGCACAAGGAAGCATGCAGGAAACTTGTGCCCAATCCCTCTGCAAAATACAACAATGAAGTTTTAGCCAAAGACTTGGATCCAAACAGAATTTGGCCAGTCACAAGCACTAATTAGACAGGATAACCAAATCCTGCACCAGGAGAGGTAAAGCACAAGTGAAGTATAATAAGAACACTGTAATCCTTTCACTCTGACACAAAACTAAGAGCAAAGTACAAGAAACCAAGAACCATTCTACATAAATATTTTTTTTTCTGAGGTATATATTTTCTGGACCAGACTTCCCTGTAACTTCCAATTTACCCATTATTTGTACAGAATAGCATCTTTCTCCATAACATAAAAGCATAAGACACAAAAAGGCTTTTTATTATCAAATCTGCTTGAAACAGAAGCTGAATACACTCACCTAGGAAAGTGTTATAAAAAAAAACAAAACAAAACAAACTAAAATTATTTTAAAAATGGACATACTGTATAAACAAGGTGAGGCAAGAGAATTCCTTCAAAAATCCACAGTTAGGATGAGGAAGCAATATTAAATTCATACCTATCACCCCAGTAAAATAAAACTGAGTAGACTTGTTTTGTTTCTGATGAAAATGTCAATATACTCAAATGACAGCTTATTGCTTTATATCACAGTCTAACCAAATCTTTCTATAACCTCCTGCATTACGAGCAAAATCTCTAAAACGTCACCAACTAAAAAACTGAACCAGCTTGTAATTAGTTTCAACAAAGTCATCCTTTTAACCCTAATTTTCTACATGTTGATGGTATTTCCATAGTAAGCATTATGAACCTTCCTTAAGGACAAGTGGAATCAAATTGTAAAATCATAAGCAGCGATCTCGTAGTTCTTCCTCGAAGCAAGCCCTTTATTTGCCTGTAATAAATTCAAATCCAGTCTTCAAGTCTCTTAATAGGTGATGAGAGAAAATATGCATGCACACCTAAACCGCTACAACAAACCTTATTTTTTAAATAACACTTCAATTGCTAATATAATAAAGATCGTTGTAACCCGTTAGCACTGGCATCATTATTCCTTATGATTCAATATTCTAATGACTGGCTGTAACAGAGGTTTATGCTCTGCAGAGGTTTATACCACTATTTAATGTAATTAAGCAAACTGGCAGCCAGTGCCTCTATGGAAATATCATTTTTATCACACAGTATTCCCACCAGAAATTCAGAGGGATCATAACATACAAACTTTGATTCTGTTTATTTTCTCCCCTGTTCTGAAACTGATCTGGCATTTCTTGGACTTAGTACTAAGTGAAAGAAGGAATTAATTTGGCTTCTGTAGACATGCTATAATTGACAATACTAATAATCTATGACAAATGGGCCATCCCCACTCCTCTCTTTCAGCAGACATTGCAGCCTGCAACATCACTTTGCAAAACCCCAGAGCTGGACTCTGCTCCTGCCGGGAGCCCTATGAGTGTACCAGCCATGGGGTTTTAAGTAAGCCATTAAAATGCTAATATTCAGCACGGGCCAGATCCCTGTTACCACTGAAAGCAGAACTAAAGCTTCTCGGGAGACAGGATAAGGCCCTTCCAATGTGATCAAAGAGTAAATACATGCAAAGCTCTGATGGGAAAAAGGATCTTTTTTCTAATTTTAAAACTAAACAGGGAGAGTCCACCAGGCTCATAATCCATGTTACAGTCACATCTGGGATCACTGACATCTGGGATAACAGCAGTGAGGAAGATGGGTCCAGGCTAAAAAGTTGCCACCTGGGGTCAAAGAAGAGCATTTAACACCCAGGATTCTGTGAAAATTGAGTTATTTATCTTTTAGGCTATACTACCCTCCACTCAGCACAACTCTGCTGATGACAGGAAA
This sequence comes from Oenanthe melanoleuca, assembly GCF_029582105.1. Classification (NCBI taxonomy): domain Eukaryota; kingdom Metazoa; phylum Chordata; class Aves; order Passeriformes; family Muscicapidae; genus Oenanthe; species Oenanthe melanoleuca. The sequence continues at coordinate 48,568,297 of NC_079339.1, forward strand.
TGTGGCACACTACATATATTTGGTTTATATAGGTAGATAGATACAGATATATACAAGCACTGTGCATTGCTTTGTCACATTTGTATTTACCCCATCTTGCAAAGGAAGCTCAACCCCTCACTCAAGCAGGTTTATAGGGCCATCCAAGAATGCAGTGTCAGCAGCAGAAATCAGACCTAAAACCATAGTTCACCCTCTGCCTGCAACAGCAGAGCCAATTTGATTAAATAAAGGCTTAGTTACCTCTCCTTCCCAGCTGTACAGCTCTCTGTACTGGGAAAAAAACAAAACAGAAAAACTTTGAAAGAAAACCCACTCCCATTTGTGGGGGGAATGGGACATGAAATGATAATTGGAAAGGGAACATATCTGGTTCCTATTATTTCTATCTCCAGCATTTTCACCTCCACAAAGGCTTCTGGAACAGAAGTTCAACTTTCCTTAATCTGGGCTCTTAACTGTCAGGATCTGGTTAGGTTTTCTCCTTCTCCATATTTTAATACTTTTATTATGTATTCTAACGGGGAGTGGGGGGAGTAAGAGTGGGAATCTCAGTGTCACTCTAAGAAAGAAGTCACCGGGTTTTGCGATCCAGCAGCTTCCTTGGCAGCGGGAACTGCTGGTTGGCAGAATCCACTCGTTTGACAAAACTACTATTTCTGGGCACAGGCTCAAAAACAGGTAGGAAGCAAATGCTGAGAAATAAGGAAGTAAAAACAGCCAACAGATTTTTCACTACCAAGAACGCCAAGAGTAAACATGATTTATTTAGCTGTGTTTAACATGTCTCTTCTGCACTAGACTGCAGAAATCTGCTTGCATTTAGAGCAGGAGGAGGAGGAGGAGGAAGGGGGGAGGGGATGAAAAGGGAATCCATTACGGCGCTCCGCTGGTACTTTCTGAATTGTTCAGTCACACAGTTTTATGGAGTACAAGTATTTTCTAGCCCAAAATATATTCATGTGTCAGAAGAAAGCAGCACTAATCTGCTGTTAATTAACAAGCTGCTGCTAACAAAAGATGAAGGACCCAATTCATACAAACAATATTTACGTGGGTGTCGCATGATTTTGTCACAGATCTTTTCTCTTTTCCCCTCCCCCCCACTACTTTCCCCCCTGCCTCCCCTCCTCTTCCTCAGCACCCAGTTGCAGGGATACAGCACAGAGGAGTCCCAGCTTCTGTGGAGCCAACACCCAGAGTGGAGGTGAGGGCACAAGCCATGTCCTGACCCAGCCAAACTCAGACAAGGTCTCACCTGAGCCACCCAGCTCTGGGTTCATGCCTACCCACACGGGGAAGGGCTCTACCACATGTTCACAAGTGAAATTTTCATAGATCTTACATTTATGAGGGAAAGGCCATCTCCTGGCACTGTGCCCACAGTGACAACGCTGCTGAGGCTCCTGGAAGTGACATGGAGCATCCCATCCTCCAACCATCCTCACCAACCAGTGCAGGCTGTGAGAGGGGATGGCAGACACCACTGCCTGCCCCAGTGCCTGGATTTCTTTTAATCCAAACTCTTTGCAGAGGAGTTTGGGGATGGGGGAGCATGCTAACAGCACAGAGGCTCAAAGGGATGAGGGTTTGTTCAAAAATACCAATGCACACACAAAAGGGTAGGGCTGTGAGCAGTGAACCAGGGGCAGCTCTCCCAGCCACAGCCCTGCTGCCCTTCCCTGCTCCCTGCAGGAATTTTGGACAGTAGCACCTGTGGCCTCATCCAGAAGGGTGCTGAGCACAGCAGGCTGCCCCAAGTCCCTGTCAGATGCAGCTGGGCCCTTTGGAGAATAAACCCATTCACCATCTTTTCTGCCTCATCTGAGAAATGAGAGTGCATCTCTCCTGTGGGCGTCTTAAAGCTGGTGCTGGCACAGAGATGGGAGAGTTAACAGCAACAGCAACTAGCACTAAAAATTCCTGGACTTGTTCCCCTCTGAGGAACAAAGCTGGGGATGCAGGGTGGGAGAAAGGGCTGATGGTTCCTTGTGCTTCACCCATCAAACCATGCCCACCTGTCCTACAGAAGGGTTACAGGGGACAAGGCTTAGACTCTGTCTGCACTTTCCACAGCCAGGGCTGGGAGAAGCATAGGGAGAGGAGGGTGGGAAACAGAAGTATTTAAGTGTGATTCTAGAAGTGCCAGGGTTCTCCTGTCATGGCACAGTGGGGTGGTATTTCTGCTAGCACAGTTCTCTGCACACCCCAGTTACTGCCTTGCCCTCAAGGCCACAGCTTCCTCAGAGAGAAACAAACTCCACTGGAGCATACACACATCCGCCCTTCCAGGTTTTTTCTCTGTACCCTTACCTCTTTCCCTAAATCATGGGGTTTTCACTGCAAAAGTCACAACCACTCTCTCAGTGCATTCCCCAGGCACCCTGGCCAGCACCCAGCCCCACCACTGGCTCCTTCCAGGACCTGGCAGGAGCCTCTGAGAGGGACCAGCTCTGAATGCAGGCTAGCATTGACTCTTCCTCACATCATCTCTTTGTGCATTTCCAGGGTGATCTCTGCCATTTCTAGACCAGAATTTAAAAAAAAAGTCCTGGCCTGGGCATTTTCAAAGACCTATTTTTTAATTTTTTTTTTTTTGTTGTTAGCTGTGATGCTTGAAACACTGACATTTACCATTTGAAAAGTAAAGAAAACACATTTAAACAAGCATCTTAAAAAAGCTAATGAGAAAGAAACGGATCCATCTGTATCTACTCACTATCTCTCAAAGAAGTAAACCTTTCCAGATAACAGGGAAGTCTCCCAAAAGTGAAGACAAGAGCAGTTCCCAAGCTTCCCGCAGAGAGAGTGAGGACAGTCAGTGAATTGCCCCACCCAGGTAACGCCTGTTGCAAGCTGCTGGCTGCCCGGAAAAAGCCCAGCCCAAGCTGCCTCCGGGCCCCAGCCCACAGACCTCATCAATCCAGCTCCTCAGACCTTCCAAAACAAGCAGGTGCCTTTTTAGGGGTCCCCAACCACCACTGCATCCATCACCTGCCCTCGCTGAAGTATTTCTAATGAGTGTTAATTATCAGATAGGGATCATGGAGGAGTGAGGGTGCTTTTCCTTACTCACAGAGCAGACATGGTAAGGCTGAGGCCAGTCCCAGACAATGCATTGTCAAAAGCCCCCTGAAGGGATGTGTGCTTCTGGTGACCAGTAAAGATGTCTTTTGCTCCTGTGTACTAGCACTGCTAACAGAAAACCATCTTGTGCATCTCTTTGGAGAATCAGCTCCAATCAGGAATCCTCACTCAGCTTCAAAACCAAAAGTAACATGCATCATCTTAAATGATGAACTTGGCACAGTGAGGATAACATCCTTCAGTGGAGTCTGGGAGCTGGAATGGGGGCTCAGGGTTTTTTTTAGGGAGTTTTGGGTCTTACTGTTTTAACTTCCTTCTTGCTAAAAGGCCCTGTACCATAAACATTAATCAAACACTATATTCTGCCTTTTAGTCTTGAACAATTATGAGTACAGTTTTGTGATCTTTAGCCATATTTACTGATACTCAAAGGCAGATTCTATCTTGTTAGATTGTTATAAATGGGACCCCAGGGAATCTGCACACAGGCGGAGGCAGATGTGAAAGAGCCTTCTCAGGGCTCGGGTGTGCTTCAGTTTTCTACTGCTGAAATCACAAATGTTTTGGAGGAAAAAAAAAAACAACCAACTTTAGATTCCTCTGCCAGATCATTACAAAGAGCTGTCTGTAGATTACCAAAAAAAAAAAAAAAAAAAAAAAAAAAAAGACATTTTTCTGAACTTAATATTTTTTAAAGTTAACTGTTAAATTTCAAAGTGTGGTTTACATGTGCTGGCCACTTGTATGAACGAAAATTTCAGAGACAGACCGAGAAAAGGTTTCTGGTTATAAACCATTACGGAAAGAAACCCACAAATTCTCTCTCATTCTCCGTTACTTAAATATGTTGTTTCTGCTCCAGACCTGTTTCATAATACCATAAAATAGAGGCATGTTTCCGACACTAGATTTGAGAAGCTGTCACATTAAAGGTAAACTTTTAATCTGCTAGAGACAAACAGCACACGCTTTTACTTCCCGAGAAACAGCTCTTGAGAAATGTTTAAACAAGAATTTAAGAGCTGTGTGGTAAAGCCACATGCAGGGGTCTCAGACAGCTACTGGGTTTGAGCTTCTTTTCCTTGTTGTTGTTTTTTTAATTCTTTAAATAACCCACTAAAAAGTAGACTTCTAGGAACAAAGTAACCAAGATACATGGTAAAGTGAACCTCTGGGCTTGCTTTTATTTCTAAGTTAATCAAAACGAAATGTTTTAACTGAAACACAGGCCTGAATTTCCAGCTGTCTATCTCCATCTTTTTATTTTCTTGGGACTCACAATCAAATACTTTTAAGAAGTTAATTGTGTCACAATTAGTAACACATTAGTCCTCCGATATTTTTAATAGCAACCCAGGTTTTTCCCCAAGGCACTTAAAAATGGCAGGCTCGGCTATATTCTCCCTTTTTTAAAACTCCCATGCACTTTCCTCTTTAAAAAACTCCCACATGCATTTCACTTGGTCTGAAAATACCAGCACAGATCTTAATCCTGCCAACGCTTACAGACATGCTTAACTTTCTGCACATCAGTAATCCCGCTGAGTGCAGAGGCCGCTGGCGCACCTACAGCTCGGTGCAGGCTGGGGATGGAGCCCAAGCCAATGGCAAAACCCCCATTGACGTCAATAAGGTTGTGCTTTCACATCCAATTTCTTGCAGGATTGGGACCATCCTCATTTCAAGGTACTTTCCCAAAATCTATTTTAGTTTAGGTTTTTTTGTTTGGGTTTTTTTTTTTTTTTCTCTCTCTCTCTTTTTTTTCCTCTTTCTGCTCTTTCTCCCCCTCACCTCCCACACTCACTCTTGTGGGGCCTCATATTGAGACCACTTGAAAACTTCAGCCTTTGAAATCCCTCCACGAGGAAAACCCCCTCGCTGAGACAGGAAACATCCTTTGCAGGTAAAGCTGAAAGAAACTATTTTGCTCTGCTGTGTGCATTTGAGTAAACTAATTAAAACCTGGGAACTTGGGTTCTAACCAATGCCAAGAAGCAATCATTAATATGAGCTGAAGTGAAATGGGAAGCTCCAGACATTTAAAATCAGCTGTAGGAGGAAAAAAAAAAGAAAAAAGAATTTAAAACCGGCAAAAAAAGGTTTAAAAAGGATGGGGAAAAAGTGGAGGAAAGAGGGAAAGGATGTTTTGTAATTTTTGCCACAAAGTCAACTCAGTGCAGCTTGAACTGCATGGGGTTAAAATGCATTGGGGGATGCTATAGAATGAGGGGATAAAGCCCTGCTGAAAAGCAGGGCAGGGCGAGCAGCGGCGGGCGGCTCGGAAGCGCTGCGGCGCTGTGAAGAGCGGGCAGAAGTGAGCAAACCAGCTGAACCGCTTGCAGAATTAATCAGTAACAAAGAGACTGGAGCTGTTGGCGGGCTTCAGCCCTTGAACCTGGACTCTGCTCTATAAATTTCAACTTGGAATGGCTCTCTACTTGTTGAAAGACAGGTTGGCTCCAGGCCAAGACATAGGGGGAAGGAAAAAAAAAAAAAAAAAAAACAAAAGGAAAAAAAAATTCAATCTTGCTCAGGAACTTCCCTTCAGTTTCTAACTCTTTTTATGAGCTAGTAATAGGGCGGTCTAGAAAATGGGAAACAAATAGTGAGTCTTGAAAGGAAAAAAATGAACCAGAAGTTGGTTTAATAAGGAAAATAAAACAAGTAGGTGCTAAATTCAAATCTGGATTTTGCCTGCACACAAGTACATCAGCTCTAATAGACGACTTCAGAGCACCTCGGCAATAATTCAAAGCAGAATTTTACAGTTACATTAGCTGACTACAGGTTTGACTCTGAAAATAATAAATGTCTTAAAAGAGGAAGAGGGCTGTTTAATCCTTGTCTGCAGTTTCATCTTGTTCTCTCCTCCCCCACCACTCCACCTTGTTTAAATGACCATTACAAAAGAAGTGTGGTATAAAAAACAGGTAGAACCATCATTTATTCAACAGCATCTCTTTCCTTTCTTATTTTACCCCTCTTCAAACAGGGGTGTGTAGGAGAACCGATGCTTTCCACAAGCTTTCCTCACTGCCAAGGCACTTTCAGTCACAAATACCTTTCTGCTTTCCCAGCATGTGCAGACAAGGAGCGGGCTGGAGCAGAGTGAGGGGCTGGAGTACAGAGTGGGGGAGCTGTCAAAGTGGGAAGAAAGAAGGCAAACATCTATTCAGAGGCCAGATGCACTGAGCAAGGTCAGCTGCAGAGACACAGCCCTTTGCAGCAGCTATGCAATTACATTCAAAGTCTGCACAGCACCGAGACTCCCACAACCTGCATGCAAGGGCTGGACTGGAGGATCTAGGGCAGCTGGAAGAAGGTCTATAATGATTTTAATTGCTCTTCCGAGATGCTAAAGGGTAGATGAGATGTTCTTTAGCCAGAGCAGAGGGGCTGATGCTCTGTACCGCTTGCAAGAATACATGTGAATAAAACACCCTAATGAGAGAATGGACAGAGAAATAGGGTATGTGCCAGCAGTGATCAAAAGGTGAAATAAAACATTGAAATAAGATGCAGCCTAATACCAGCATGGAGGACAAGGATACAAAATCTTGTCAACAAAATTGGCTGTTAAGGTAAATTCAGATTAATCACTCCCAGCTCTCTTAGTCTCCAAACTCCCTTAATTTTAAAGAAGGGGCTGACTCCTGTGAGGCTGCACACCATCCAGACTGCTGGACACTTAAAGCTACATATGTAGCATGCCTGCTACAGACACGCATCCTATGCTTCCACTTTCCAAGAAAACTGGGATCTGCTACTTGGTAGGTCTTTTCCATCTGCAGCTTTTATGACTCTGCTGAGGACCAGCGAGCAGTGTCCCCCTTTTCTGGCTCAAGAAATATGCTACCAAATGCCAGAAGAAGGAGCGAGTTTTAAGAGCTGTTGGGCTTAACGGGCTTTCTGCAAAGGCATACATGCAAGGAGAAAAAAACAACAACCGCTAAGTAACCACTTCACATCTGCCATTAACATTATTAAACTCCTTACAAACAGTATCTACCCCACCTTCCCCACTACACACAAACATACACACACCCCCGAGCTCTGCAACACAGCAACTGGGAGCCAAGACGGCTCTCCTCTCCTCACTGCAGCAACCACATTCATTCCTGTTAAGGGGTTAACGATTCATTTCCACTACTTCTCTCGAGAAAACCTACAATGAAAACATTGGCTCACGAAAGCGTTCTCACTGCCAGAATGCCACAGCGCGAGTGAAAAGTCCGTTTTGTTTTCATTACATCTCTGGGATTTCCGGCTTAACTCCTGAGCTTAGACACCAAATCCCTAGATACCCCACCCACCCAGTTTTTCTTCTTTTTTTTTTTTTTTTTTTTTTTTTAATAACATTTCTACTGCACAGCCCACCAATTACCATTTGGAGGGTGGGAGGGAATGGGGAAAAGAAACCATGCAGAAAAGGATGGTCTTGTCGGAGAGAGCACACGCATCTCCCAAGACAAGAGTTATCCAGTTTCTCCTGGCTTCTAGGATTTTCTGCTGAGAAACATGGTTTTAATTCTATACCTGGCCTCTCTCTTCTATTTCTTACCCTCCAGGCTCCCATCTTCCCACTCAGCCACCGAAGCCAGTGCTAAAAGTCAGCCCCAAATCTATGCCCTTTGAAGTTATGTGACATGACATAGAAATCCAAGCCTTTCTTGTACAAAAAGTATGATTACTTCACAGGAGGGTTTTTTTTTTCCTCCAGTTATGATAGAAAAATGTTCCAATCTCAGAAAAAACCTAGAAAGGTTCAACCTTTATGTCACAGCTGATTTGGTCACTGTGTGTATAGGCAGCACAGTTCAAACACTGGCTGAGAAAGAAAAACAATCTATGGAAAACACATGAAGGGAGACAACCTCATGCTATAGCAACACTTCTGTTCTGCTCAAGCCAAGGAACCATTTCTGTGCCTTTATGTATTTATCCACCATTGGAGAAGCAGCTTTTCTCTTTTATAGTACTTCCACACACCCGGCTTTCCTTTAGCTACAACCCAATCCAAAATTCCCCTGCAAACACATACAAATCCTTTCTTGCAGTCAACACTCCACCAAGCGCAAGCATATTGCTATTTGTCGCATCCTCACGAATGCCAAAGCAGTCCACAAGCTGGTTGGGCACTACTTTTACTTTGCTCTTAAAAGTTGCTCACAAAGTTGTCAAGAAAAATGAGCAATGGCTGGCTGAACAGTGCCTTTTCACCATTCACCGTTACTGTTGCCTGTAAAAATCTACCAATCTTTCCATGGCTAATAATAACCAGATACGCATACAGTTTCTGGACACATGGCCCAAGTAATTTCGCAAAAGGAATTAAATAAAGGCAAAAAGCCACTTTGTTGGGTGACATTTTTAGTAGGTTCTGAGTAAGCTGAGAGTTCTTTCACTGAATTAAAAGAGGCCAGCAGCAGCACCAACATGGTACAAACAAGCAAGTTTTGCTCTTAAAGAGTGACTCCTTACACACATTCACCCCAGAGCAAGAAGACTGGCCGTGTGTACTGAATGACCTTCTTAAATCCCCTCTCATCAGCCTGCAAAATGGCACTTCTGTCGAAAAGGTTTTACCCAGCACTGTCACTCATAAAACTGAAGATGACTATAACTAGGAGAGATTAGAGAGGAAAAAATAACAGCAGCAAGCTCCTGTTTCTCAGTACGGCACTCAGGGGCAGCTCCCCACTTGTGCCACCTGGTCAATCCAGTGTGGTCCTGCTGGTTTCAGGGGAATTACCCCACGTGAAACAGGGGCACAGCAGAGTAAACTGGACCCCCACCACTCCTGCAGCCCTGTGGGAATCCTGCTAACCACCTACAGGGCACGGAAGACAACTTTGAAAAACAGGATGGTGAGAAGAACAAAAGAAAAAGCTAAGACCAGCAGGGAAAATCAAGGGCATAATATGCTCAGCATTTTTTTTTAAATCTGCTTTAAAACTCGGTGTGATTAATTTCATTCTTTACTGGCAGATGCTGGGAAAGCCTTGGTGCCTGGCAGGGCCAGACCCTGGGCAGGACACAACTGGGACAAGCTGAGGTGGCAGCAGGGAGGGGGCGGTTGGTGGCCTCAGGCTCGGTCTGAGCAGAGGGTGCTGGAGTGGGGCCCCAGGGTGTGGTGGAGCTGAAGCAAGGGGAAGGAAGGGTTTTGTAACTGGCAGGTTTCTCACCTTTAACTCTTGCCAGGGTTGGCAGGGTCTGTGCTGCTGACTTGGTGAGAGACACTGGAACAGTTGCCCTGTGGCTGCAGCCCTGGGGCTGGCGTGGTGACAGGCGCCCTCCACACTGCCCATCTCCCACAGGGGCACAGTCATGTTGCTTCCACCAGCAGTCTTAAAACTTTAAGCCATCAACATTTCAGCAGCCCTTGTTCAAGCTTGAAGCCTCAGCAAAGCAGGGGAGGGCAGCTGGCACTGCAGGCTGCTCCTGTGGGCTGGGGGGTGCCCTGTCCCCAGAGGAGAGCCAAGCTCCCCAGGCGTGCCCTCCACCCCCAGCCCTGGGTGCAGGCAGGGCTCTGGGTGAGATCACCCTGCTTGTTTTTCTCTCCACACCCCAGCAAGGACCTCAGCAAGGTCCCAGGGGCAGGAAGCTTGCTCGTTAACCCACTCTCAGGGCACTGTCAGTTGACACCTTCCTTGTGTCATGCGTCCTCCCCTTACTGTTCAGCAACACCAATTAGCAAAACGTGTTGCTAAATACCTGCTGAAGCAGCAAAGGAGTAGGAGGAGGTGACCAGGTAACTCCTCTGCACTCAGGAAAATCCTAGCAGATTTGAGAGAAGAAACAAGCTTGGAAAAGCCTCATGAAAAGGATTGCAGCTGAATTTCTCAGGCACTGTCACCACGTATTTCTAGAAGCCTCTTTTTCTTCACATACTGTTTTCTCCTGGCCTCACTTTTACAAGTCACTCCCGCAAGACCCACTACCCCAGGGAGGTTCTGGTGCCATGACAGCCTAGGGAAGGGGACAGCCACCAAGCCCTGTGCCAGCTCAGCTTCAGAGCACCTCTTCCCAACCTGCCTGAGTTTGCTGTCGCAGTCCTGGGGATGTTTCAGCTCATGTTTCCCTCCCCTCACGTGTGAAGGCATCACGATGGCTGTCTGAGTCCTGCAGTTAATATGGGTGCACGGGTCCATAATGTACATTGTAAGTGAATGTCTCAGGGTAGGCAGCAATAATAATTAGCTGTCATGATTTCAAAAAAGGATAATCCATGCCATTGAGTTAACAGTCACTCACACAACACACATGGATTTAACTAATCTTAATTTGGAGAAAAATAACAATTCTAAATATATCAAATAGCCCATTTCATGGCAACCTGCAGTGGTGTTTATCTCTGGCTTCCAGCACATGCGAGTTATTTAGTTTCTCTCACTGGCAGTTTTACCATTCAAAAGCCTGAAATGAACATTCATGGAGCAGGGGTTGCAGTTAAATCCTGCCTCTGACAGGGAGCCTTTTTTTGTGATGTACATCTAGTACAATGTATGGAGCCCAGCACTGGTAGCTGGGACAGGATGAATGAGGAATTCCAATCAACCCCTTCCCCTTTCCTAGCACTATCTTTGCAAAAAATTAGCTCAACATCTTAATGAACCTCTGCTGCTGCTGTAGTTATATGTTTGTGAGGGTCTGCTGGCCTGAAGGTGCAGGCCTGCCAGTGAATCTGGAGAAGGTCTGGTCCAAGTGGTTCACCTCCACAGAGGCTCCCTCCTCTTTGCTGGGGTTCTGTGAAACCACTCAGCATTAAAATCAAGCTGACTGGTACTTTTTTTTAATCTGGGTCATTTCAGAGAATCCTGCTAACAAACAGACCACAGGGCCATGGGGAGGAGGTGAGATACCATCAGCCAAATGACAGTGGGAGCACCTTCCCAGGTTATTCTTCAGCCAGGACAGATCACCTGCTTATGTCCAAGATCTGATAAATATGAAAGATAAAAAGAGGTATAAAATACAAGAGTGGTCTATTTTTTTTTTTTTTTTTTTTTTTTTCCAAAATACCTGCCAGCAGTGAAATAAAAGAAGCAGTGACCAATAACTGCTTGCCAACTCACTGGCCTGGTTACATTTTGCCGTGCAACAATCTGGTACATCTCTTCGATACTATCACACCCTCTGTACAAGAGGCAGAACTGATTTTCAAACAGGTCAGCCAATTTGAAAAAAAAATAAAGCCTGTACAGGGCAGACTGCTCCTAAGCAAGTCACGTCCTCCCAGTGCCAGCTAACATGCTACCACATATCTTACGGACAGTGGCAACTAAACGAAAACACCTTCAGAACTCGGATTTGCAAGTTACCAGTCAGAGAAAGATGACAGATTTCGTTATCAGAAGATCTTTAAAAGCTGATTGCAGAGACAAAGTTGCCTTTGTCTCTGCTGGAATATAGAAATGTCTGTCAGACACTTGTGTTGCATACATAAAAATTCTGGTGAACTCCTGAGTTCTGCCTCAATGTGTCCCCCAAAGCAGCATAAGGTCTGTTGTGTGGTCAAGAGTCATTCAGTGACTTGGGCAAGAAGAGCTACCAAGAGAGTAAAAAAAAAAAAGGCAAAAAGAAAGAGAAGGGGAAAGATCAGGAGCACCCTGTGCCAGGATGATACTCAGCGCGGTTTCTGCATCCCAGTATCCTCACACCCAGAGCTACGAGATGTGCAATGGCAGAGCCAAGCTCAGCACTTGACATACCCTCAGAGCATCCAGCCATGGGAAGCTGTAAAGTTTGGTGGCTTAGTCACACCACAGAAGGCTGACAATTCATTCTGACCAAATAAGAAGGTCTACAAAAATAACACAAGATGAAACCTCTTTGAGGACAGCAGTGGTGGCAGCATATTTCAGGGAGCCAGAGTGGCGAGTGGGTGATTTCTGGTTTCCCTCTTCAAATATAAAGACTCAATTATCTTTGAACAGCTTGCTTTACACATGAATTGACACATTTATTTTACAATAAATAACTGAAAGTTATCTATGTTTCCTTTACTGTTAATCTACACAAAGAAATAATAAACAGAGCTTGTCTACAAAAATGCAACTACTGCAGTCCTCAGAATTCAATTAAGCTAAAATAATTAATGCTTCCACCATATTAAATTACTTTATACATTTGAGCCACTGAAGTTTTTTTTTTATTATTCTTTAATCTTTTTCGCCTTTTTATTTAATAAAAAAGTTAGTTTCAAAGGGGGGGGGCTGGCTAGGAGGGGGAAAAAGAACACGATTTGCTGTTAAAATGTAATGGTCTCCTTTAGCTGACACAGCATGTAGAGTGTTTTGTGCCTTTGATTAAAATAACATTTTAAATGCTTTGAACAAACATATCTCCCCATACTTCTAAGGGATTATTTTACATATTTCTTGGTGGAATAAAGAAATTCATTCTTCCTGTCGCAGTACAGAAAGGCTAAGAATATCTTTCGTCACATATAAAGTAAAAATACTGTAGGCTGTTGCATTATTACAAAAAAAAAAAAAAATAAAGGGAGGGGGTGGCAGGGTAGGAGAAAGCTGCCTTAGAGATTAAGTTTCCCTTTTATGAAATCGTATTTAGTCTCTTTTTTTAACAAATCTAACAACAATGCTCTACAGCCGCTCACTGGGAAATACCTTTAATGTTAAATGCAGATTCTGATTTTCTTGGCTAATGCAGAAAGCCTTTCTATTGAAATATAAATAAGGGGTTTGGTATATCCCACTAAAGCCTTTCCAGTGAATGACTTCTGTGGGTTTTTCATGGCTACCCTCCATGGCTGTAATGTGAGGCTTTTATCCTACTATTGAAAACTATCCGCTGCTATTAAAAAAAATATGGAAGGACACTGCACCTTTTTATCTCAGAGCTGGGCTCCTAATTGAGAAAGTATTATTACGACACTGTTTTGTGGATGTCCCTATCTCCATGCACTGCTGAGAAAATGCCAATCAAATGATAAACCCTTTTATTTTTCTCAATTCAAAATCTTTCCTACATATTTTTCATTTGATATTCAGTTTAGTCTGAAAGAGATTAGGTGCTCCAGACTGGCTTTTAATTTTTTTTATGCCTTTTCCACGTGTGAACATCTCCTTCATGACCTCCTATCCCAGCAGGACAAAAGCTTTGGTTGTGTTGTTGCTGACCCCAGAAGCTGGGATGGGACAGCACCCTCTGGCAGCTCTGGGAGTCGCCATTGAGGTACTGTGGACTGAACTTGGGCAGAGATCAGTAAGAGATGAGCTCTGGACTACAGCTGCAGCAGAGTTCTCCTAAAACAACCTTAATAAGCACCGCACACCCTCTGCAAGGGGCTGAGGCCATCAGCTCATACAGAGATCAGCAGATATTGGGGTGTCCAGCACCACTCAGGCAGCCCTCAGCAGACTGGGGAAGATTCTGAATACTTCTCTTCTGCTCCTACCAAATGGAAAGGAAATCTAGCCCTCAAACCTGCTACACCATGATGCAGTCATCTCTGCCAAGAAATGTATTCACAAGTGCAAAAGGATGAGGAAAGCTGAAAAGGGATGAGGAAAAGGTGGGGTCATGTCTCACAGTAGGTTTGCTTACAATGCTCCAGCACAGGTCTGCCACAGCTAATGCTCCCAAAGCTACCACCTGCCTCATGTCAAGGTGGTGGCTGCACTCAAAAACAAGATTCCTGGAAGAAGACAGTATAGTCAATGGGCATTGTCTGTCCTGTTCTAAAAGACAGGAGATCTGAAGACTGCAGCATTTTAGAGCCCACACCCTCACTGAAGTGATGCCCAAGCCTGTCAGAGGTGCTGGGGCCTGGCTCAGAGACCTCCAACACTAAAAGTGGAAATCTCTTAAGCTTCAATTGTTAAGATAGGAGCCTCTCACCAGTCTTCTGGGGATCCCCTCATGGGAAAATCTCTACCACAGGTGGGATCCTGGACTGTCAGATCTAATCCCATAGGACAGTTCCTAGAGACATTGGGATAGTGGCAGCAAAGACAAATTGTCACTGGTCTCCTGTATGGGATGCAGTCAGTTTGAACAAAAAAGGCCTGTTTGAGGGGAGATCCTGCTGTGTAACATAAAACCCCTCACTAGCAGGGAGGAGAGTCATCCTTTCACCACTGCAGAGGGGAAAAACACCCTGCTTGATGGTAGCAACCCCATGCCAGGCACTCTGCAGGAACCACTGCATACCACCTCACCTAGGTGGATAATCATCACCTGCCTGCCCACATCTGAGCAGGGGAGGTCCACTGAACGAACGTTAGCTTCACCACATGTGAGAGTTTTAGAAAAAGAAAATGCCTGCAATTTGCTCAGCCAAGTCAGCCTGTGCTGTTGTATCCTCATTCAATCTTCTCATTCAGAAGATCTATTTGGGGTGTGCATGAGAGTGGAGGTGTTGCCCACCCACCCCAAGCTATCTAAGGAGGCTCAGGACAGGCAGCACAGGCAGCAGTGCAGGCCCAGAAGCTGATATCTACCCCAGGAAAGGAAAATTAAGGACTTAACAAAACCCTTCTTTATCCCTCACAAAAAAAATCTTCTTCCCACTACCAGTCAGTGGGAAGAGGATTTTTCCACTGACATCACTAGTGTCAGGATGCAGTCCTTCCCAATGAGTCTGCATGTGAGAAAGGGTATCTGCAACAGGACTGAACTGAGCACCTCACCAAAGTCCCCTATCCCTCTGCCACTGCTACTTGCTTAAGGATGCTCCTGAAATGTTTTCTGACCCCAACTTTCTGCTTTTTCCCAGATGTACAGGATGCCCCTTAGCTCACCAGGCTGCCTGAGAGGCCCCTTTTTCCAGCAGCTGTCCCTGCACAGACAGCTACAATGAATTAAACAGGGATGGTCAGCCCTGCAGAGCCACGAGGATCCTCCAGATGGACAGCTCCTATAAAGACGTGTTGCTGAAGCCTGTTTCATGGCACTTGCTAGAGGACTCCAGTTAAAAGATTACCTAGGCAAGTTGACTGAGTGTAAAACGTGCTGTACCTGCAATGTTCTCCTGCTTGGGGCAAATTCCTTTTGTAGGCGTGAGAAGACGGTCTTCTTCATCGGGTGTGACTTGGATCCCGATTTCCACTGGCTCTGACACTTTCCTGAGCTCGGCGCGTGAGGAGGGGGGAGGGC
Organism: Oenanthe melanoleuca; assembly: GCF_029582105.1. Classification (NCBI taxonomy): domain Eukaryota; kingdom Metazoa; phylum Chordata; class Aves; order Passeriformes; family Muscicapidae; genus Oenanthe; species Oenanthe melanoleuca. The sequence continues at coordinate 48,583,504 of NC_079339.1, forward strand.
TGCTCTTATCCATGCTCTTTTCATAGCAGACACCACCAGTGCCATTGCACTGTTTTCTCTTGTGCTCTATAAAAACCAGGATGTCTCCCAGCGGGAAGTTCATCTGACACTGTCCGCAGGTTAGCAAGTCGGGGTCTGTCCCGCCCGCGGCGATGCTGATGCCGCCGGGGTCTGCTATTGCCAGGCTCTCGTCCTCGTCGGCCAGTGCCGGTTCCACATGGTCAGCCTCTGCTTTGCATGGACAAGGAGAGAGAGGGAGGGAAGGGACGAGGGGAAAAGAGAAGGAGATTGCTTTGAGTGTTTGAGACTCTCAAGGATGCATCACCAGAGGCCCAGCCTCCCCCCACCCCCCTCAAAGGAGCCAAGCCTGATTAGATCTTTCTTTTATTTTTCAGCTTTTCCGCTCTCCCAGAATGATTTCAATATATTTTGCAACCAAGCCTGCCTGAAACAAAATGGAAAGGCTGACCTGGCATAGCTTTCTTGACAGCTCCTTCCCACTGCTGCCAGCACTGCAAGGATATCAGCAAAGAGCCATTTTGCAAGCGTTCGAGCCCCAAGTCACATTCTGAAATAGTTCCTCTCTTTTTATCCCACCTTCTCATTCCCTCCGCGTCTCCCAGCCATCTGGCCAAGGCCCCATCCAGCAAAGCTTATGCACCCAAATCTTTCCTTCTTTTTCAGAGAGAGGGGGAAAGCTTTTATGCACCAAACTGTCAGGACCAGGCTCGCCGTGTCATACAAAATTAGCACCACCTTGTCCCATTACAGAGTTACCAGCAGGATTAAATGACCACCCATTAGCAGAAATTACAAAAAAAAATACTTGCAAGACTAGCATAAGCAGGGTATGGTCTCATGAGCAGTTAAGGGGTTTCAAAAGTGTGTACAGTGGGAAAGGGAATGAGGCACTTATTTAACATACTGGAATATTGGCTGAGCCTGAAATATTCCACTCTATGTTTCCAATGGCAAATAACCCTGCCATTGCTATATAGGCTAATAAAAGGGTTTTTTTGTTTAAATCTTGTCCACAGACTGGTTGAATTTCCTACTTTTACCCCCAAACACTGGGAAAGAATTTCTGAGTGACTTGAATCAGTTTCTAAGAAATACATAACTTCTCATTTCACAATTAATAAAACCCAGTATATTTTAAATCAGTATTTAGAAGATAATTTTTACACTATAAAATAATTGTGGATCAAAATCCGTTTCTGGGGCAAAACATGTTTTTTGGTTTATTTTCTCTTGTTCTGCCATGTAACTGCCAAATCATACAAACCTTGGACTTTACTCAGGCAAAATTTCCACTGACTTTTGCCTAAGGCTGGTTTGCCTCTGCGAGGACTATAGGATTTGGGCTGAACTAAACAGAGGAACTAACAGTATGTAAATCAGTGACTGAGACCTCTAATCGAATCAGGATTAAAGGAATAGGAGGAAAAATCTTCTCTATTAGCCCAAGCAGTTTCCTTATGGATTTCCTGGGGAAAGTAAGTAACACAAATGTCTCAAAGAAGTAAGACTGTGATAGACAGAAGTTATAATTCAGACCTGGACTCTTCTGCATTCTGAAAACAAAAGAATTTTTGTCCCACTCTTCAGCAAATGCAAAAAAAAAAAAAAAAAAAAAAAAAAAAAAAAAAAAAAAGTAAAAATAACGAACGCATAGAAAAGGGGCAAGAGGTAGAAGGTGGAATGCATTGCCTGGCAACAAAAATGGCTAAGCCTTGAAAAAAAGACAGTTTAGAAAAAGAATCGCTCCCATTTTTGCCTTCCAGAATAAATAACTGCTCAGCATATCTACCAGCTGTCTTACAAGTTGCATCAGAGCTCAACAGTGAAGCAGAGAGCAGCAGTGCCAGCAGGAAAGGACAGGGACCCCAGAGAAGTGCCCAAGCATGGACCGTCCTGCTGGAGCCGACAATGGGCACAAGAAGGCTTATGTTTCCCAACTCACTCATTCTGAAAATCATTAATTACCTTTTTCCCCTTCATCTAAGTTTAAAAGGAGTTTGAAGACAATAGTGAGCAATTAATTCCCCAATTTATACCATGAAAAGATGTCTCCTTGCCTTAGTGAAAATGTGACTATAACCCTGTGCTGAAAAGGCACTGCTGGGAAGGGAGCGGGTACCTGCGAACAGTGTGTCAGGATGCAAAAGGTAATTATTTAGTGCTGCAGTTCCCTTTAATGATCTAACATTGAGCAATATTGTTTATATTGAAGAGAGCTTGCACCTTTAATTACCAATTACATATACATCATTTTAGAGCCAAAAGAAAAGCACTGTGAAAAGGGTCTTTTAGAAATGTGCACGCAATTTGTAGCCAGAATTCCTATTAAGGGGGAATAGTGTGTCAAAATATTTTTTAAAACCGTACAGAGAGGCACTCACAGGCACGAAGATACACAAGCGGGAGATGGGACAAAGAGCTGGAAAAGACAACACGAAAACAGGAACTGAACTAAGGGTCGTAAGAATAAAAGATGGCACGGGAAAAAAATGCTTGTTAGTAGTTACTAACATTCCTGGAAAGCCTTTTGATTAAAGTCTATGTCTTAAATTACAATGGCTGAATTTTGGCATTTATATATATGTAACAAATAAAAAGAAAAGCACGGATCTCAACTTTATTATCTTTTGATGTGAGGATTTTTTTTTTTTTTTTTTGCCTGTGATTTAGATCGTGCTCTTCAGAAAATGTAGCAAAATTGCTGCAACTGATAAGGGTCCTGACCAAGCGCCTGTGGAAACATGAAGGAGGTTTAAACAGCTAAACTGTTACAAATTCTTTCTTTTCAGTTCTACGCTTCATTTGAATATTAGTTAAATCCACATATGCCTATTCACTTACACTCTCTCACTCTCTCTTTCCAAGGACTCCGCAATGGCACTTTTTTAAAATAACATCTGGTATTCCTTCATATTTTGGCAGTCGTCACATCACCAAAAATCAGCTTTTCGTTTTCTTGGTACGCCGAGCCCTCGTGATCAGTAGTAATTGGGTTTCAAATTATCAAAAGATTTTTTTTTACTCAATTCTATTTCTGATTTGAGCTTAATAAATCATCAATCATGAGCCCAGCTATTCACGCAACAATGCAGAAGCTATATTACATCCCCTTATTCACAACATGGAAAACAGACACAAAAGAATGAAAAACAAAATACTGAATAGATCTTCAAATGCATTTTATCCATGTCAATTTGCATTTATTTTTTTTACTCAGAATAAAAAAAAAAAAAAGAAGAAGAAAGAAAAGGCTTCCTATTGACAACTCAATTAAGCCATTAAAAACCTACATTCAAGTAACATTACAGGAGAGATTTAAAACCCACAAAGGGAAAGAGAAAAAAGCCTGCAAGTCCAGCCCATAACGCATCGGGTCATGCCTGGTTAATACAACAGCCAAGATCTTAGGCTGTTTAAGGAGCCCTTTAATACCAGTGGGGCAATTTAGGCCAGTCTCAATCTAAAGTTCTGACTCTGCTTGTGTCTGTGGGTTTAAAATGAGTCGCTTCACATTATTTGAATTTAACTCTGTGGTTTCATTGCTGTTGTTGGTAGATGGGTTTAGAGGTAGGAGGGTGTTTCTTCACAAGTATTTATTTAAAATTATATTTTTTTTTAAAGAATAAGAAATTAGGCGACACAAAATAGGAGAAGGGAAAATATCTCATGTCACTTACATGAGAAAAGTGAAAAATAAAAAGAGAGCTATTTCCAACCAGGACTTGTGCCCTAGTTCTTTCAGGCATGTTAAGGTGTGCCCAGTATTTTCCCTACATCCAGAGATTCCTACACAGAGGATTGCCTTGGCATTGCCTGCCTAGGGAGCACAGGCTACGGGCAGTCTTTGGGGACATGAGTGACACAGTTATATGATGGCTTTGTGAAATTAAAGTAACCGGACAATCCAAATCATTCGCTTTACTTGAAAAAACATTTTACTTGCTGACTGGACTCTAAGCAGCATCTCCAAGGTCTCTGGCTGCCTACCACACCAAAATACAGTGGACAAGCCCCTTAATTCCATAAAGGTACTGTCACAAAGCCACCAGCACTCCTACTCCAGCATGGTGACATCATTAGAGCATATGTGCCCCATGCAAACAATGCTCTCATGCCCAGTGTTAAAGTGAACACACATGCTAACTACTTTCTGCCTGTCAGTTGTCTCAAAATCTTGCCCACTAATAGTGGAAAGGACTGTTTTGTTAAAAATCATTTCCAAGGCTTTAAAGGACAGAATCATGGATGCTTGTTCACAGAATTTGGGTGAGGCTGAGTCCAGACAGCAATCATTTCTTTTCTTGTCTTTTTATTGCTCTGCAGAACCAGGGTAAGAAAGCATCTAGAAGTTGCCTACCTATTCTCTTCCTTATTTTTCTTGTTCTATAGTATCAAAAAGAGGTAAAGGGGGCAGAGGAAGTGTTTTGGTGTTGGGCCAAAGTGTTGCGTCTGAAACATTCTCCCCATGGCTGGTTTGTGCACAAATCAATAACGGGGTGATGAAGGTGAGCACTGCCAGTGCCTTCACTGCAGAGGTGCTGCTGGGTGCCCTGCCTGCCCCAGCACCCTGCCACGGCCTCTGCCCACCCCTGTGGCCACCTGGGGGGCAAGGCACAGGCTACCCCATGGGCCACCCTTCTCTGGGACAAGCTGGGGGTGCCCAGAGCCCACCATGGGGACAGAGTTCCTGGTGGCCAGGTACAGGATACTGCCTAGAAATGTGCTGCAGCACATCAAGTGCACTGCTCTCCTCACACTGTCACTGCTCTGTCTCTGGCACAGCCAGAGAGAGCTCAGCCTAGTTGGGGAGTGAGCACAAAGGACAGACTTGCTCTTCAGGGTGTTGGCCCAAAGCAGGCCTGAAAACGATGTCCCTTCCATCAACTCCCACATGTCACATTTACTGTAACATCGACATGCTTAACGGAAATAGCTCGAATCGCACGCTCTCTGGCTGGGTTATCACCCAGATCGGTGTCAGGATCCTTGCTGCACAAAGACTAACGCTGCTCAGAGCGGGCGAAGCGGCTCCTCGCCATCGAAGTTTATCAATAACCCGCTTCCAGAGCATCCCAGCAGCTCCCTGCAGCCACAAGGTGCAGAGTTGAGATGATGCCTACATACTGCAGCAGCACTGCACTCAGCGGCACTAGGCGCCACTTATCTGCCACCAATTTTTAATTTTTCTGAAGGCTGCGAAAACAACTGTTTGCGGCATTTAGTTTTTTTTCTGAACGTAAGTGTGAGGCTGAGCTCGCCGGGAGAGGCAGCTCGATGGAGACGCTCCCGAAGCACAGGGGAGCGCAGTGCGCCTCGCTGTCCCAGCGGCTCTCGGCAGAGCGCACAAAGGCAGCGGGAGCAGCGGCAGGCGGGGCTGTGCCCCTCGGAGCCGGCCGGTCCCGCACGCACAGCCGCAGGTGCGGGGCCCCGGGCAGGCTGGAGCCTCCCCCGGGCACCGCCGGGGGACCGGGACACGGCGGGGCAGCGACCGGGCAAGGAATGACCCGGCCACCCCAAAGCTTCACACCCGCAGAGGGCTGCGAGGCGAAGGGCTGTGCTGCAGCGCTGGGACCTCAGACACCTCGTGCTGCAGAAATCTCTCTGAACGCAGTTTAACCCTCTGCACACACCTGAGACTGAGCGAGCCCGAGCACTGCCACAAAGAGCCAGTCAACACATCAGATTTAGGGGAAAGAAGAAGGAAAACGACACAATTACCACGCTGGACCCAAACAGGACAAAAGACAAGAATATCCGAGAATCTGCACAAATCTCCAGCACTTGTCAGATGTTATTTCTTCAGAAACTGTGTACAGTGTTACGGAAGGGAGTAGTGTGTCTCTTAAGTAAACTATACATTAATAAAAAAATATTTACTGCTTTTGAAAGTAGAAAATGTATAGGCTCTTCTATAGACTGCAGAAGCTGTAAATCTCTGCAGATAAAATGGGATGCGATGATGTGATATAAAAGCATTCTTTGTTCCCCAGTGAATACATTGGTTTTATTTAAAACTAAACGACAACCAAGGAGAGAAAGGAGTGCTTGGTGCCACAAAAGGAGAAGGAGCAGTATTTGGGTACAGGCTTTCAACTGGCATAGAAAAGAATACTGGAAGCAGAGATTCTTACCCAAGGATTTAAAAGGCATGGTCAAAATTAAGTAATTGGTTCTGAGCATATATTAAACACACAACAGCACTGTCCTTTTCTTAAATATCAGACTCAAAAAAGACTGAATTTTTCAATTGTTTATGGCACACTGTTGCTCATATACTATTTTCTTAAGCCTTTTTTTTGTGCTTTCATTGAAGCATACTCATTATAATATTCAGCGAATTTATGGCTTCTTCCAGTGGCTTAGTAAAAGGGGTCATAAAAAAGTTAAGTAAACCAGTATGTTTTTTTCCTTTCCCTTAACTTTGGATTCCTTTTTTGTACTGTGCTGTCTAGTGCTTAGTCTTTGGAAAGTACCTTGGGCATATCCAGCACACACACAAATTATCAGCTGCTCCAGGAAAAAAACAAAACGGAATTTCTTGCACTGAGGCAACTACACAAAAGACTTGCATATGTCAAAAATACAGAACTAAGTCCCTGTGAATGCTGCACCATTAATCAAATCCTCGATCTGGTGTCACTTTTGCCAGTAAAATGATTATATTCTTCTAACCCCCTTCTACTGGCGCGTGCCTGCAATGCATGAAGTGTGTCCCTCTACTTTAATTTGTTTTCGAATAGCCTGCTTTAGGCATTTTTTATATATCCTTTGAAAAAAAAAATAAAAAAGGAAAAAAAAAAAAAAGAAAAGAAAAGAAATAAGCTGCTACTTAAAGCTCCAGCAAGGATCTACAGTATTGAACAAGCAACAGCTTTTTGAGAAGGAGGGCAGACAACAAGAAAATTTAACTGATGTTCAAGAGCCTCTGAGGCTGCAACTGAAAGCCGAGAAATGGTGTGCAGCCTGCTTAGATACATTTTAAAAAGTAAATAAACACCGAGGAGGAAGGTGCTATAGTACAAGCAGCTGAATGAATCATGCATTTATCAATGCATGCAGTTATTGATGCCTTTTCCCTCCCTCGTTAAAAAGATACATACATATTAAGCCGTCTATAGACTATGCTGATGTTTCACCGAGTGCTTTAGTGGCACTGCTAACTTTAATGCATGTGGGTAAGCCCCAGCCACTCTTTATTTTTCCACATGCTTTCTCTGGATGGTACCGAAGGGAGACTAAATTCAACCAACAACTTCACTGCAACCCTAGAAAAGCCGAACTGCAACCAAAGAGTAGGAAATGCTCTGGCAAGGAGGCTGAGAGCCATTTTGGGGTAACAGGTCTCTGCAGGGAGGCTTTTCCACCAGGCTTTGACCTGAGGGAGTGGGAAAGGTGAGAGGCAGAGGAGAGAGCGAGAGGAAGGGGAGCTTGGGTGTATGTGCACTTGGTGGGCAGAGGAAGGGGAGGAGGAGAGGGGGATAGCTGCTTCTCTTGATAAAAGTTAATAATCATGCAATGGAAGGAAAGCCACAGTAAGTGAAGTCTGAGGTTTTGGGAGGGGAGAAGGGAAGGTTTTCCCTATGGCTGTGCAACACTAGCACCAGCAACAGCCCAGGCACTGTGCTCTTCAGCTTATCAGTCTGTCAAATGAGCTGGCTGCTGCCTATATGCTTCAAACTAGCCCAATTCAAACATTAAATGAAGTAGAGAAATCATCAGATAAATTACTGGTCCTCTCTACCCAAGAGTGAAGGGTTTTTGTACAGCTGATGACAGCCCTGATCCTTTGTCTGACCTAATTTACTTCTCCTGAAGGTTAGAATAAAGCGCATTTTCCTGTCACAGGATAAGCATGCACATATTGCACCCTAAAAATAAGACACTTCTGCTATGTTAATAGTGCTGTAACTTGATGGACTTCTCAGGATGGGTGAAACAGATATCCAAAGCTTCCCGTGTGTAGCCCACTAAATTATATGTTTGGGCAAGAAAGTGTCCTGCTAAAGTCCACCTACGACACGCAAGCCGACTGCAGCAGACAGCAGCACAAGCCCGTCGGAGAAGCCTGTGAGATGCTCAGCAGCAACTTCTACATGACAGATGTGATTTTGTGTTTATTTCTCTAGAAAAAAAAAAGAATGCTTATTTTCATTTGCAGGAACTACAGGTAGTTTGCTCTAAGGACCTGAGGATCAAAGTACAGTTAACTATCTTGTATCAGATCCTCTCGGCAGGAGTACATGTGGCTTTCTGATATGTAATCGAAGCCAATTTCTGTACATGTGTGTCTGCTTTGTTGCTGCATACATCTTATCCTACAACTCCAGCTTCTTCCCTCTGTGTTTTCACATCCACTGGAACAAACATATGGATCTCCATGGGCTCCCCCCGCTCCCCACCACGCAGGGGCTCGCTCATGTGCAGGTATCATTACCCCGATCACTATCTGACAACAACAAATTGAGAATTTAAACATTGTCTGTTGACAATAAAAAGCACCGTTAAAAACTAATTTTAATTAAAAACTCCTGTCCGCCCGAGTCAATTAATCAGCCGCGATTTAGTTAAAAATAGATTTGTCTCGCTGTCAGCCTCTCTCGGCTAGCTCTCTATAGATCTTCGCATGAAAATCAATAGCGCAAGTTTGCGCCGAGCGCGTTCGGTGAGCGCCGGGTGGATGCGGGGTGCGGCCCTGCGGGGTGCGGGCTCCGGCCGGGCGGGCTCTGGCCATGCAGGGTGCGGGCTCTGGCCATGCGGGCTCTGGCCATGCGGGCTCTGGCCGTGAAGGGTGCGGGCTCTGGCCGTACAGGCTCTGGCCATGCAGGGTGCGGGCTCTGGCCATGCAGGCTCTGGCCGTGAAGGGTGCGGGCTCTGGCCATGCAGGGTGCGGGCTCTGGCCATGCAGGGTGCGGGCTCCGGCCATGCAGGGTGCAGGCTCTGGCCATGCAGGCTCTGGCCATGCAGGGTGCAAGCTCTGGCCATGCAGTGTGCGGGCTCTGGCCATGCAGGGTGCAGGCTCTGGCCATGCAGGCTCTGGCCATGCAGGGTGCGGGCTCTGGCCATGCAGGGTGCAGGCTCTGGCCATGCAGGCTCTGGCCATGCAGGGTGCGGGCTCTGGCCATGCAGGCTCTGGCCGTGCAGGCTCTGGCCATGCAGGGTGCGGGCTCTGGCCATGCAGGGTGCGGGCTCTGGCCATGCAGGCTCTGGCCATGCAGGCTCTGGCCATGCAGGGTGCGGGCTCTGGCCATGCAGGGTGCAGGCTCTGGCCATGCAGGGTGCGGGCTCTGGCCATGCAGGGTGCAGGCTCTGGCCATGCAGGCTCTGGCCATGCAGGGTGCAGGCTCTGGCCATGCAGTGTGCGGGCTCTGGCCATGCAGTGTGCAGGCTCTGGCCATGCAGTGTGCGGGCTCTGGCCATGCAGTGTGCAGGCTCTGGCCATGCAGTGTGCGGGCTCTGGCCATGCAGTGTGCGGGCTCTGGCCATGCAGTGTGCGGGCTCTGGCCATGCAGGGTGCAGGCTCTGGCCATGCAGGCTCTGGCCATGCAGGGTGCGGGCTCTGGCCATGCAGGCTCTGGCCATGCAGGATGCAGGCTCTGGCCATGCAGGGTGCAGGCTCTGGCCATGCAGGCTCTGGCCATGCAGGGTGCGGGCTCCGGCCGTGCGGGCTCCGGCGGCGCATCCCGCGCGTCCCGCGGCGGGGCCGGCGTGGCCATCGCACGGGCTGGGAGCTCCCCCTAGTCGCCAACCCCCGCCACTGGCGGCCGAGGCGCACGGCAGGCTCCGGCAGCCCGGCGAAGTTTATTTTGGAAAGTATTTTCCATCAACAAACAACGCAACGAGCAAAGCGATCCAGGTAGGAAATGTGGGAGACGAGCTAACATCGCGTGAGAAGCGTTTTTGAAGCAGAGAGGTTTGCTCGCAGCCCTGGGAAGAGCAGCTGAAGTCAGCCAGAGCCTATAAATTATATCAGAAATTTGCACTACTTCTTCAAGCACACACTTCTCTAAGTCATAATTATTACCAAATATGCCACAAGACAACCCTTTGTTCTGCAGAGAAACACGCATTTTGTGCAAAACAAGGGTTCCCACCATGCCTGTTAAAGGCAGCCAGTTTGTAAAATCTTGAAGAGTTTTATTTCTCGGTATTTAAATAAGCTTGACAAAATATGCTCTGCATCTGCCGACCAGAAAAAAACTGCAAAATGGTTTCTCACCCACTGCATATCTATTTAAGCCACCGGACATATCAACCAAAAAGGACAGAACAACCCACAGCCACAACCTAGTTATTCTGCACCAGTTAAAAAAAAAATATTTTGAAAGAGCAGAAACCATGAAAATGTGCCAGTAATTTTTTTATTTATCTTTTAAGTCCAATACAAATATATTCAAATGAAAGACAACCTGGAATTCAACAGCATACAACCTTTTTTTCCCCCTGTCCTATTTAAAGTAAACACATGTAATGTCTTTTAAAAGCACGTTAAGCTTTTCTGTGCACAGCCATGCAGGTATTATGAAAAAGTCATCCATCCTTAAAATAATAGTAATTTCCTCTCTAATTCTTCAGTCACAGCTTACATTCTCTTTGTATTAGAGTTGATTACATTGGTGTGGGTTTTGTTCTGCAGGGAAAGTGCGTTAATTGCACTAAATCTAAATGCATTTTAAGAGAAGCTCCTTGGAGCAATTTGCAAAACTTTGACATGCAAAAAATCATAGGGGTTTTTGTTATGATTTTTAATGACTACGTACAAAACAAAGTGATACAGGAAATTATTGCTCTTCCTAGGAAACCTGTTGACCAGGTACTGAAGACCTGCCTTGGGAAACCTGGTTCTCTGCCTAGAATTGTATGATTTTCCTGTGCCTTTCTCTCTCAGTCTTTGCTGCTGCTCTACAGACCTGTTCTTGCTTTGCCGCCTTCTGCAAAACTGCTACCAGCGAGCTTTTTACATGCTTTTGCCTTTCACATTTCCTTTAAATGCAAAATGCAGGGCTAGTTTGAAAACAGATTTCTTAAGTTAAAAATGGAAGATCTTAAGCTGGAAAAATCAGCAAATTGAACCAAACCAAAATAACATTTCTTTGCACAGAGCAGCTCAACACTTCAGCCTCCTCTTCTATACATAATCAGCTCTTTTGCATTGTCCCCCCATTTAAATCAGCTTGGCTACCAAGTTTGCTCTGTCCACCACCAGTGAAGAAAGGTCCAGAGTTGCTCTTTTCTCTCCGTGTGTTTCACCTCTGTTTTTTTTCACACATGCCCCTTTACAAGGCTGCCTGGGTGAGCCTGGAAAGGACAGGCAGGCCACCCCGTTTTGCAGTCTTAAAGACCACTTTGCCAATGAGATGCTGCAACTCTGGAGCACAACTACATTGCACTTTCTCTCCTTTTTGAGTTTGTTTGTCTCACACTCAGGATCTAAACGTTTCTCCAAACACCAAGTGCACGAAACCAAATAAACTCCAGCTGAACAGTGTCAGAAAACCCTTCTCTCTCTCTCTGTCTCTCTCCCCATCTCTTCCTTTGCCTGGCAGAGACCTCCAATCCATCCTGAAATGCAACTCCCCTGACAGATGCCAAAAAGGGAGACAGGGAGAAAAAAGCCCAAGCTAAACACGACATAAAGGCAAGATTTCTGAAAACAGTATCAATTCATGCTGGCTTTGGGGGCTTGGCTTGGGATTGACTATTTTGTTTTAAATGCTTTGGTTCCCTATTCTGTTTGCCCACTACTTTCCAAACTCCCCTTTGGAGAGGACACTGCCTGGCTGCTTTTCCCCCATGAATGACACTTTCCAAGGAGTGCAGAGACGGCGACCCCCTCTCCTGCAAGCCTGCAGCTGAGGCTCAGACCTGTGCACTGAGATGCCTGCGCTCCTGCTCCCCAGCCCCAACCCCAGCCCGATGCAGCTCCCCCCGCCCCCCCGCCTCCCACCACCTCCTCCCCTGGATACCTTCATTTTTTTTCCCTGCCACTGTTCAGTATGCAGGCTGATTTCTCCGCCAGCTTCCTCAGGATGGAGAGATAGATAAATACAAGAGGGTAGGGAGGGAAGCTCGTGCTGCTCTGCTCTCCATTCCTCCCCCAGCCTTCCCGCTAAACCAACCCATTGTACACGCAGCTCCTCGGCACCTTTGAATACTCTCCTGCCTCATTATTTACCTTCAAGTAAAGCGATCGGAAAAGGAGATCAAATTGGAATAACAAACCTACCTGGCTCTCTTCTCCACCCCCCTTCCCCGCCACCCCCAGCAGCAACAGCAGCGAGAAAAGAAATGTTTCACCCATTGAAACAAATTCAGACGTGCGCAACAAAACAGATTTTCCGCACACCCCCTTTCAACACCCCACATCTCCTCGCAAGTGAGACAGAAAACAAGTGGGAGAAATTACACTGGGCGATTTAGGTGGCTGTTGATGCTTTTTCTTTTAAAAAGAAAATTAAAAAACAGAAAGAGGGGGAAAAAAAGAAGCCACCAACAAAAAGGCTAAGACATTTTCCAAACCGGATGGCTAAAATCAAAAATGCAATTAATGAAGGGGAGGGAATTGAGGAAGGGGGGATCCACCTTTTATGGTGATGCAAATCTGGCTCCAAAATAACAATGAATTAAAAACAACCCCCCTAGAAAAAGCTGAATACCAGATGCATCTTCATCAAGGTTCCACCAGCTGATGGACTGGGGGTGGAGTGAGGGGTACTTTTTAAAAAATAAAGACGCACATTAAAAAAATGCATATATATATATATATATATACACACACATATATATGTATGTATATATGAAAAAAAAATAATACAGAAACAGTGAAAGAAATTTATATTTCGGAACTCAAACCGTCCCCCAGCAGTCCTCCGGTATGAAAAGATAATCCCAATGGAGGTGGAAAAATTATATAAACATATATATCTCGATTCCCAAGGAAATCTTAGAAACAGAAATTTATCACCGGTAACAAAGAAAGAGAGGAGCTCGCAAGCACCAAATGCTCCTGGCAGATGGCTCCTATTCTTGGCTTTCAGGGGAGGGGAGAGAAGCCGGGGAAATATTTTATTTATTTATTTAAATTTTTTAAAATCTCAACATAAATATTCGGATCCGCCGCGGCTCAGGCTCAGCCCCGGGCTGGCTCCGTGCAGCCGCCGCCCCCCGCAGCACAACAACTTGCGGACTCGTCTTGCGGGGCGGGGGGGGCAGGGGTCCGGCCGGGCTTCCCGGGTGCGGGGCATTTTCTTACCACCCCCCAAACTTGTCCTACGCTATAGGAGGAAAATGGGCCCCCCCTGACCTCCGCCTTCCCCGTGCCCCGGAGGCGTCGGAGCAGCGCGGAGCGCTGGGGGCCGCACGCCCCGGGAGGCGTCCCCACATTTCCCCCCTGGCGGCACAAGCCCCCGGGGACGAGAGCGCCGTGCAGCGCAGTGGGGCGCCCGCTCGGGGACCTGCCCCCTACTCTGCCTGCAGGCACTCGCCCCTTCCCGGAGCTTTAGGGGTGGGAACGGGGAGGAGGGGGATTCTGGTGCTGGGGGGAGGGGGGATGCCTCCTTCCCTCCCCCCCCTTTATTTTTTCCTTCCCTATTTCTTTTTCTTTTTTTTTTTTTTTTTTTTTTTTTTTCGGGGGAGGGGGCGGGGGGGGGGTGAGCATATGTGTGTATTTTCACTTACAATGGGAGCTTCAGCAAAGTGCAGCCTCCGCTCCTGCCCCGCAGGCGAGCCGGTGCCGCTGCCCGACCCGCATTTCGTGCACTCCATCCCCGGTCCCCGCCTCGGCTTTCCTCGCGCCCCTCGCCACCGACAGAAACTCCCACCAGCACTTGGCCCCTCGGCAGCCCCTGCCCTGCCTCTAGCCCCGGCCGAGCTGGTTCTGCCTTGCCCCGCGCTTAGGAGGAGAGTTCTTTTCCCCCGCCGGCGATGCACCTGGGGCGGGCAGGGCGCAGCTGGCCGTCTACCTGCCCCGCGTTCCAGCGCCGGGGGGCTCGGCCCCGCCGCCAGCCCACCGCCTCCATGTGCTTCCCGCTAAGTCCCGCGGCCGTTCCGCGTCTCCCTCCCTCGCTGCCCACCTTGGTCCTCCTCCGCCCCACTCCGCGGCCCGGCTGTCACGCCGAGGCGAGGCTCTCGGCCAACTTTTCCCACCGCTCCGTGCTGCCCCCGAAGCGCGGAGCGAGGAGCGGGGCCGCGGGCGAGCGGCGGAGCCCCGGCGGGGTGGCCCGGGCGGGCCCGGGGTGGCCCTTGAAGCCCGGAGCAGCGCGCCCCGCTCCGCCGCGCCCCGCGCCCGCCGCCGCCCGAGAGCCCCGCGCCGCGCTCTGCCCGCCGGCAGCTCCTGCCCGCTCCACGCCGCCTGCCCTCCCGCCTGCCTGCCCGCCTCACCTCCGCACCGCTGCAAAAACGCACGGCAAACTTCGGGCTTCTCCCCCCCTCCACCCCCAGCCCATCCCCCCCAGCCACACACCCCCCTCCCCTCTTTAATTCCCTTCTCCTCTCCCTCTCTCTGAAGTCATTTACCAGCTTCGGTTGCTCCTGGAGTTTCCCCCCCACACCCCCCCTCCCCAACCGCTTCCTCCCCTTCCCTAATTTTGCTTCTCGATTTCGGATCGGTTTGGTTCCAAGTTCAAACTTACGTGTGATAATCTCTCTTTGTGACAAGTGCTGCGGGTTTCCCTGCTTGCGACGGGACATTGCCCTGGCATTTACACTGGCATCGCCTGGAGAGCTGCACTGGTTTGGGGGGATGTGTTGGGGGGCCGATCCTCCTCCTCTTTTTTTTTCCCCTCTTTATTCTTCTTCTTTATCGAGTTCTTCTTTCAAAAAAAATCAAAAACGAAAAAAAAAAAAAGCCTCCTTTTTGTTGCTGCTGTGGTGCACTGGATGGGATTCCCTCTCAATTAAAAATCATCATCATCATCATCATCAGGAAAAGCTCTTTCTCGTTCTTTTTCTGTTTCTCTTTCATACACTGTCTTTTCTCCACTGCTTCTGCCACTTGGACTTCCAGATCTCTTCTTGAACTTAGGAGGATATGCACCGCCAGTGACACTTTTCTCTTTCCCTCTTTCCAGAGTGCTTGGCAAATTGGCAAGTGCGCTTTTCCACCAGGAGGGTAAAAAAAAAAATTAAAAAAAAAAAAAAAAAAAAAAAAAAAACTGTAGAAAAAAAAAAAGAAGAAAAGTACTAGAATTGGGATAGCCCCCAGAAAAAAAAAATCGCCAAAAAAAACTGTTTCTCAGAGGTTGACCCTTGCTGGGTAGATATATAGAGAGAATTTTTTTGAAAAGGGGTAGCCGAAACTGTGTCTCCTCTTTCCCAGTTCAAGTGGCACTGCTTTGCCCTGGTGCTTTTGGATTGCCAGTGCTCCTGCACCACTTTGCACTCTTCCCCCCTCGCCTGGCACTGGGACTGGAAGGAAGGAAGCCCCCAGTGCAGCTGGGCTGGTGCTGGCTATTACTATTATATATTGCAATGTGAAGATGGCGGAGTCCTGGTTCTCTGGGAGCGCTCTGTCTCTCTATGGCTGGGGCTGCCTCTGTACAATGGGATAAAATTCAAGTTCAAGTGCGGACGTGACGTTTAATCTGCACTAGAGACAAAAAGACCCAGAGAGTAGGAGCACTGGGGGCGACTAGCGGTGGCTTTTTAACATTGTACCCTGCAAGAGAACAAGAAACGCCACTCGCACACACCGCACACACCGCACACGCACACACACCGCACACACACCAACTACGGCACACGCAGGGCTCGCCGCCGCTCCGGGCTTTGTGCAGCGCGCTCCCAGTACGCGGAGAAAGGGAAAGACAGGGGGGAAGGGATAAATCCGCATCCTCGCTCACGGCCAAACTTCCCCGAGCCCGGCGCCGGCCGCAGCGGGGGCGGCTCGGCCGGGGGAGGCTCCGGGGGTCGGCGGGGCGCGGGGGAGGCGCTGGCGCTGCCCGCGGTGCCGCGCTGCCCGCCCGCGCCGCCGCTCATCGCGGCCGCCGCTCTCCGCCGCCCGGGCTCGGCGCTGGGTCGTGCTCCCGCCGTCCGTGCCCAGCAGCGGAGGCTCCCCAGGGGTCGCGGGGCTGCTCTTCCTTCCCTCCGGGCGCCGCCGCAGCTCCTCGGCGGCGAGAGCGTTCCCCCTGCATTTCTTTCAAACAGTTTTACAACAACACAAATATCTGTGTGGGTTGGGGAGAGGGATTTTTTTCCCCCTCCTCTCTCCCTACCCGAAGTGCGATGGTAGCGGGACACGCGCGCACACCCGATCCGCACACGCACACACGCTCCGACCTTCTCCCAGCCCTCCAACCCCCCTTCCCTTAAAATCCTGGCAGAGACTATTTTTCCTTGGAGAAATTAAGTCTCAGCCACGAACGGAGAGCCTCCGAGTTCCCAGGAACTGCATCCCAGTGCACTTGTCCTCCTATTTCACACGCAGGTAAATGCCCACAACTGCGTGCATTTCTAACTTGGTAGATTCTTGGAAACCAACTTTTTCCCCTCCAACTCCGCTCTCCCGGCCCATCTCCTGAGATTGTTTCTCTCTTTCTCTCCTCCCCCGATAAGTAAACAGTTCGGTGCTAACAGCTTTTCAGCACCAGGTCTGGCCAAGGCGAGGGCAATGGGGAGAGGGGAGGCCTGGGGGCTCGCAGGCAGATGGAGCAGAAAACCAAGGAACCAGCCTGTACCCGGAGCCCACTTGGAGACCCGCGCTGCACTCGTGTCATTTACTTTCCACGTTAAATGAGTGACTTTCGTATTAAACCGCATGAGAGTCTTGAGGGGAACCAGAATTCATCTCGGTGCCCTTAATCAGCTTTGAGAAGAATTTGGCTAAACAGCATCGCTCTCGCCTCCTCCAGCAAATCTGCCTCTCCCTCCCCACGCCCGCCCGCCCGCTCACAGCTCGCGTTCGGCGCTGCCAGACCCCGCAGCCCGGCCCGGCGAGCGCCGAGCCCGGCACGGCAGCCCGGCCCTGGGCTCTGGGCCAGCCTGGCGCTGCCCTCCGTGCCCTCCGCCTCTTCTACCGCTCCACAAACACGTCCCAGACCATTAACGGCGCTTAAACTGCTGCGGTTGTTGGCGCCGTGTGTTTGGTTTGTTCTGCGGGGTCCTGCAGAGGAAAATGACCGTGGTGATGGCAGGGGCCCCGCCGCTGGGCGGGGAGGGACGGGACCACGGCCCCGGGGTCCCGAGGGGGAGCCCCCAGCCCTGCCCTGCGGGGCAGCCGTGTCCGAGTCGGGGTAAGGGATGCGGCAGCACAGCGGGGAGCTGGGGGGCAGAAGAGGCTCCACTCGCTGACCTCCGACCCGCGGGAAGGGGCCCGGGCGGTCAGAGGGGATGGAGATGCCCGCGCTGCTCTCCCCGCTTTGATGCCTCCTGCTCGCGGCCGGCGGGGCCCGGAGGCTTTGTGTGGCCGTGCTGCTGCTGCTCCCAGCCCGGCCCGGCCCCAGGCCACGCCGCGGGGCCGCCGCGGGGGGCAAAGTCCGGCCGCCGCCGTTCTTGGGCGAGCTGCAGGAAGCTGCACCCCTTGGGAGCGCGGCTTATCGGGAAGTTACTGGGCATCATCTGTTGATTAACCAGTGTCTTGCAGTGGGCACCGAGAGCAGGAGATACGGCCGGCAATGATTGACCAGGCGGACTCCCCGGCTGCCCGGGGCAGCGGGGCCGCCGCAAGTCCCCTCCTGTCCCTCCGGGCAAGGCTTCGGGAGGTTGAGCCCCCAGCCTGCCTCCTCCTCCTCCTCCGAAAATACATCCCAATAGAGGGAAAAAAAAATTCCAAAGTGATTTCTCAGTCTTCTCTTTCCTCCCCTGTCTGGCACTTGTGATCATTAGCACTGAAAGCTGTTAATGTCTTGTCTCACAGCTCCCCCTTTAGTCTCTCTGCTCTCCCTGTCTCGCGTTCAAAGCCAGATCAATAGCAGGCTCTCTCTAACCTTGACCTATCCCTCGACCTGCCTCCATCTGCAGCTGGCCCCGCGCTTCTGTCTCCTTCCCAGCCGCCGCAGCGGCCCCCCGAGAGGCCCGGGGTCCCGGGGTTGCCCGGGCGGCCCCGGCATCGCCCCGTTTGTCCCGGGCTGCGCCGCCGCCAAGGGGGCTGAGCCCCCCCAGCCTCCGCTCCGCTGTCCCGGGCGTGCGGCTCAGCTCCGGCCTCCGGCACCGGCCGCAAACTTGGGGCGGGAGCTCCCCACCACAACAACAGAACACCCCAAAATCCCCACAAAAATATCACCAAAAGAAATAAAAAAAGGCCAAGCAAAATGGGAGCATAATCTGCAAGAAAACAAGCTTTTCGCTCGCTTTAGAAGTACACGGTCCCTTGTTTTAAATTAGGGGGGAGAAAGAACTCTCTTGCACTAAATATCTTGTATTAAGGTAATAATTTTTCTGTCTTCATAATATATGAGGGATTTGAGGAGTTCTCATACAGAAATGCCAACCTTATAGGGAAAAACAAGCTCATCTGATGTCAAATATTCCATTTTATCCTGTATACAGCAAGGCACGCTGAGTTGAGAACTCTCAGCACAGGCTCAGCTTCTGGGTTTCTCTTTCTTTTTTTGCTTTTCATTCTTTTTTTCTTATTCTTTCTCTTTTTTTTTTTTTTTTAATCGTGCAATGTCTTTAGCTAAAATTTGGCACGGATATGGGTGCATAAATAACATCAGCTTCAGTGTAAAGAGGAAGTCCCAATATCCTCATGGAGGATAATTGTGATGCACCACTTGGATATATTTCGAATGCATTTCCTCTTTCTCCCCATTTGGTCAAGTAACTTTTCCGTGAAAGAAAAATTGTAGCTGCAGATTCTATGTGATGTGATTTTGGTTTCTGCTCAGTCTTTAATGTGAAAGCTTATGCTAAGTTAGAATTTTTGATACAAGTCATGCTAAGTTAGAATTTTTGATACAAGTCTGGGAGTTGGGGCAGGGTGGGGGGTGAGGAGGGAGGGAGGGAGGGAGGGAGGGAGGGAAGGAAGGATGGAAAGGAAGGAAGGAAGGAAGGAAGGAAGGAAGGAAGGAAGGAAGGAAGGAAGGAAGGAAGGAAGGAAGGAAGGAAGGAAGGAAGGAAGGAAGGAAGGAAGGAGGTTCGAGGCAATCTTGACATAAATGAGGCTGCTGTCCTCATTCTCTTTGAATTTTTAAATGTTGCTGCTTGGGAAAGGAAAAAAAAAAAAGGAAAATAAACACAGGGCGTTGATCTGTTCAGCTTAGTTAGCCGCTCCACCTTGTGAAACGGCACAGAAACACAGGATCTAACCAGATCATATTTACATACATATTAATAAAGCTCCCAAGGTGGCAGTTCAGCCTTCACATACAGAGCAAGGATCTCTGCGAGTTCTCATTTTAGACCCATAAAAACAGATAAAAAGAGGTCTTTTGGGCTTCCCTGAATATTTTTCTGCAGTGGTTTTATATCATTTCTGAAAATTACATAGTTAAGTGGCATCAAATTTCTGGGTGATATAATAACTCAAAATGTGTAATTTTTTTGTATCAAATCACTTTGCAGCCATAAACAGAGCTTCAGAACCTCAATTAGAGGAATGATTTGGTGGGGTTTTCATTTATGGCAAACAGTAAAATTGTTCTTGTTATCTATTCAAATATATATAAATTGCAACATTTATTCACTTGATTTTCTTTTCCATGACACTGGTGCATTTGAGAGTGCAGTGAAATGAAGGCTTAAAAGGATAATATATATTATCCGCTGCCCCATTCCCAAGACTTTTTGGAGTGAGGCAAAAGGGATGAAGATTTTGCTGTGTTATCAAGACATTTGGTGTCCCATTATTTTTGGGGGCTGTGACTTGCTGATGTTCCTAGAGTGAATTTTGAAAATGAGATTTTTCTCAACATTTACATTCTAAACCTTCCTTGGAGTCCCTTCCTCAGTCAGTGGTCTGTGAGTTCTTTTGCTGGCTATTTTTAGTGGTGGTTTTTTTTTTCAATTCACACAGAGTCCCTGGTTTTTCTAACTCTTTCCAAGTGTCAAATGTACTAGATAACAGTCCAAATGCTGGGGCTGAGTTTTCCCCACACCTGTTTTCAATAAAAGTAAACAAAAGCAAAACAAGGCCACTTCTCAAAACAAAAACAAAACAAAACAAAAACAAAACAAAACAAAAAAAAACCCAAACACCAAACAAAAAAAACCCTCAAGGAACCAGCAAGCCAGAACAGAAGGAAACCACGGTTTTAATTTTGAGGCTTTTAAAAAATCACATTAAATACAAGATCAGTCCATGATTTCCTTCTTTTAAGCTTCAGACTTCCTGACAGTAGATATCCAGTTGTGTCCCCACTGAAATCACTTGCAGGACCTTAGGGACTGCAGGGAGAGCCAAACCTACCCCTACATTTGTAACTCAAGGGTCCTTCTAAAAGATAACAATTCTGTCCAGCACCTTCTGCAAAGGACTCCCTTCACCTGTGAGCACATGCTGACAGGCAAAGATAGAGGGGAGCATGATTTACAAGCACCCAGCAGAAAAAGGAGTCAAACATTCCATCTGCTATAAGTACTCCATCCCACTATGAATGCCATTTGTGCATCCACACAGCACCCGCTTTAGGACAAAAAAAAGAATTTGAAGGAAGATGGGCAAAACCCGCTGTTGCTGGGGAGGCTTTTTAAAAAAAAAACTGGCACATCTTTTCTAACTACTTCATTCCAAGGATTGTTTGTGCCTTTGGAAAACAAATGTCATCATTGCTTGGTGCAGTAAGCGAAGTTTTGTGAACCAGCACTAAATTAATTTTTAAAAATTCCCTGAAAACTCCCTGAAAACAATAGAACTTGAGGGCTATTTTTGTCTGAAAAAGTGCTTTTAAATCTGGGTTCATTATGGAAATGCATAACATAGTCTTGCATGAGAGATTAATGTACTAGTTGGCTGGCATGTGGTGGGGACAAAGAGCCCCTCTTCCTTCCACAGGTATTCCTCAGAACTTACACAAGCTGAAATCTGGTACAGCTCTCCTCTGTTTTCAAATGCAAGTTTCAACCAATTTCTTCTCTTTCTCTTCTCAGATGATTTTAAGAGGATTTGAAATCTTTAGGTTGTTTAAAATAGCAAAGGTCTCTAAGCTCTGAATGTTGCAATGAAATCTTCAGCTTGAACTAATGACAGAAACATTCCAGCCTGTCTCTTGTGAATCATGAAAATCTGAAACTGAGCATCAGAAGAGAGCGACAACGCATTCTTGTTCTTTTTCCCTCTACTTTCGTTCTACCTTATTTTATTTAAATACCGTATATCCATAGTAACAAATTAGCATTGTTGTTATTATTATTTTTACTATTTTAAATTGTGCAACGAAACTCAAACAGGGAAACTCATCAGTTTCTAGGTTCAGTGTCAGCCTCTGCAGTTTCATTATTCCTGTTGACAATTACGGATCACAGAAATGCGGATGCCTGGCCAGGGAGTGCTTGTATATTGCACCCAAATTACACATTCCTGTTCATAAAGATTGGAGCAAAGCATGAATGTGAGCGTCATTGCTTGTGTCTCAGGCAACTACTCACATCTTAATTGAAAATGATCAAATAACAGTATTCCCTTCGACAAACAAGTGACAATGCCTTGCCACGCTTGCTGAGGACAGTTGAGCAGGAAAGCCAAGGGCAGCAGCTGGTGCTGGCCATGACACACTGGGAACACACCTGTGGGAACACACAGCCCTGGACTGTGCTCCCTTCCAGCCCAGCTCCTTCGAGGATGCTGCTGCTGGCTCCAGGATCATGCTTCCTGCTCTCCCAGTTGTGATTTCACCTTCTCCCCACGCGCCTCCCTTCTGGCTCCTGAGCGTGAGCTGCAGGTCAGTTCCACAAGGACAGTTTGGCTCTTTCCCTCACTTCCACTGCTGCTCTGGGAGGTAATTTAGGATGATCAGGCCACCTCTGTGCTGGTAGCCCAGAGGTGTGACAGCACCCTAGCCAAAGGCCACCGAGAAGTGGAGCGCAGCAAATGAAATCTTCTCTGAGCCAACTGTTCCACCTGGACCCCACTACAAATTATTGTTTTCAATTACCACCTGTGTACTCCTTCCCATGCAACTTATTGATGTAAAATTACAACAACACTGGTATAAATAAGTTATGCTGTGGTTGTAAAATGGAAGAAATTTTGTTGTAGCAATTATGTTCAGCAAGATGACAAAATAAATTTCCAGTGCTGTGCTTGCAGTAACCTGGGGAATTTAAACCTCATAATTTCCATTCATTTCAGATAATTTGGAGTAATTTCTATATGTAATAACTTTGTAATGAAAAACACAGCAGTACTGAAGTGATTTCAACTCTTTTTTTTTTCCTATGGTATACATGGCACAAAATAAATAATAAAAATAATATTTCCTTTTTGTATGTGTTCGGTAATTCTTTCAGCAAAATCATAAACTAATACCAGGACTAAATCTCTGTCCATGAAATGAAAAATAAATTGAGTTAAAGAAAGTGAAAAAGTATGAAAGGCCTTGGATGTTTTATTGTGACTTTATTAAATTGTATCATCTCTATGCTCTATGGTATCCCCAGGGGTTACTGTTCTGGGGAAGGGCAGAGAGCTAGATAGATACATGTCCCTAGATCATAAGCAGAGATGGTTGGAGGAAATTCATAAAAAAGTGCTTAATTCAACCCCTTAATTTTTAAAATGGAAACTGGAAGTAATAATAAAATAAAAAAAAATATGTATGAGAGAGGTGTGGTGTGGTACAGGACAAAAGGCACAAGTTGCTTTGGGGCACTGATTTTCATTAGTGTATTTGATGGTAAGTTACTTAGAGACTGTAAACATGTGTAATCACAGAATGCCTTCCAATACAAGGGAATAGCATTTAATTAAAGATAAGAAAGAGTACTCTACATCACTGAAAAGCTGTATCTGTGTCCTGCTTACCGTTGCAACAGGACTATCATTTCACAATAAACAAGAAATCACGTGCTCTGATTTGTAGAAAACAGTGTATTGTTTGGGGAAAATAATAATACCAACAATATGTATGGATGGATATGTGATATCCATATGTATGGGATATGTGTCCCATGCATCTCCAGGTCGTTTACAAAAGTGTGTAATGATAGAAATGCTTGTCCTAATAATAAGAAAAAGGAGGCATAAATGGTGTTCCTATAACCTTGAAAGGTCACCCAGCCAAGTTGCAGGACTGAAGCAAAAATGCAAGATTACCAGGCTGAAAATGGTTCTCCTAAGTGCTAAAACCCACCCCCCAGCAGCACCTCTTCCTCTCTTTTTAAACAACAGCAATATGAAAATGCCATCTGATTACTCTTGAGCTGTGCAAGACAAGGGTCAGCTTGAATAAATTCCCCCAATGCCATACAGAGATGGTACTCAAGGTTTGCACCTGTACACCCTTGGATTTGCTGGGTGAGTGCTCCTTACCCATGGCCTGTGCTGTAACCCTGCCTGAAGGCTGCCTGAAGATAACATGGAATGCAAGGGGACTTATGTTTATGACAGCCCACTGAAAATGTTGTCTGGAGACCTTACAACAGCAGTGCTGGGTAACCAAAATTACTGTCTGCTCATAGGGCAGGAAGGAAAAAGGCTAGAAAAGTCTAAAAAATACTCTGATTTTGAAGGGACACATCAAGCCACAGAAAAACAATGCACAAATTCTCAATTTGTGACTTGCCTGATACTGAAACCAGAGGTCATTAGTCACCTAAATAATTCTTGAGACTCTATTGCCAATTTGATCAAGTCAGGATTTGTCATACAACACTATGTCCCAGGTCACCAGGAGATGTGGGTCCAGAGGCCATTCTCCAGCAGATACTTTGGACAATTTAGATCTAGAAACACAAGAGGAAATGTAAGGGAAGTAAAAGACAGCCGCAGTACAACAGCACACAGCAGTTGGTACCAAGGTTTTAAAAATACAGATCCCATCCCCAACCTTCACACTAAAGAAATGGAAATGGAAACAAAGTTCTAAAAGCTAGTAGCAGGTAGAGGTCAACAGCAACATGTAGTGGCAGGGAGCTAAAAAACTCTGATCCCTTCATCAAAAGCAGCCTCAAAAGCAAGGACCAAAATAGAACCCACTTGTGGTCACAAAGTTGAGGGGCTGCATTTGAATAGTGGCTCTCGTGTCTCTGTATCTTTGTGTAAAGATGTTGCAGCTACTGAGAAGAGGGAGATCTGCTGCTGCTCGGAGCCTCCACACCAAAGCCCAGGAATGTTTTTTGAAATCTATTTTTTAAACATATATATGTATATATATATACATATGCTTATTCTATCTTTTGTGAATTCTCTGATCCCCCTTCAGAATTACAGATATTTGCACTGCCTTCCACTAAATTGCTCGAGAATTCAGCAGATACTTTCCCAAGGAATATTTTTTAAGAGAATGTATTAGTGCCTATAAGCAAAGACAGCAATCACCTACTGAAGTATATATCTAAATTCTTCTGAGTCAGGTTAAGACAAATCTTTCCAAATGGCAATGCCCTTGGATATCAACTGCTATTCAAAGTGTGACCCCTCCCTGAGCCCCTCCTGGGGTGTCATATATTGAATCTTAGCTGGGACAGGACACAAGTGATTTTATTTCTTTTACTGAATATATGTAGATGAGATCAGCCTCTAAATTGAGATTTAAAAAAAGAAAAATCACTCCTTTTTCTGTATTCAAATTTTAGTTGAGACACTGAGCTCAAACTAGCTATCCAGAAAGAGAAGTATATTGAAAAGAAAAGAGATTAAGATAAAAGCAGGTGTCATTTTAAGCATATTAGTAAGTCTCTTGCTTTTCAGATTATTCATGTGTTTGCAGAAGCAGGGCCTTAGACTAAAGTACACCCAAGGCCATGTTTGCCTGTGTGCACAGTGATGAGCACACTACCAGCGTTTGCCTTGCAAAGGAGCACATCGAATAAGAATAAAACTATGCCAACAAAATCCCCCTCACCCCATGCGCAAATTAAATTCATGATGAGCAGGCCTGAGGGAGGGAAGCAGCAGTGGAGGCCTGGCATGCCATGTTAAACTGAATCTCCCTTCTGCCTACTCCTCCACCTCTTTCTTTTCCTCCTCCTCGCCATGTGGCATCCTACTCTCCTGCTGCTTGCCTGCTACGCCTCTGCATCCCCTCCATGGAGCTCTGCACGGTAGCAGGAGCAGCAGCAGGAGCACGCTGCCAGTCCCTGCCTAATCATCCCCCACCGTGCCCTGCAGGAAGATCTGCTCACCCCTCAGCTCCTGCCCCACCCATCTCACACCTACCTGGGGCACTCAGCTGCTAGCACCCAGCCAGGACACCTGGGCACCTTCTGGACCCACTCACTTGAGGACACAAGTGTCAGGCAGCTGACAGATGTTCTGTCCACTCAGAGCCCCCACCAAGGCACCTGTTGCTGCCACACCTGCAATCCAGAATTGGCAGATTCAGGAATTCAGGCAATCCAGAATCTCAAAACAGCCTCCATCTCCTCCTAATATCCCCTGTCCTTAGCAGCAGCTCACTGGGATATTGAACTGTTCTGTGCCTTTTTCAGGATGAAAGCTCACAGACTGACTTTTCAGGGTTAGTTTCACTGTGGTTAACACTGAGCTGGTCATTCATGGCCATGGGTGTTGCTCTATCATTCTCTATCAGAGCCACATAGCTCAGGCAGCTCCCGATGGCTGTGGGTGTTGCTGAACTTCTTCACACTTCCCTTTGACTACAGGGAAGGTCAGAGGAGGAGCCATGGCACTGGCAGGAGGGGAGATGGGGTGCTCTGGACCAGAGGTACAGGCCAGCAGCACCCGTGACAATGCTTTCAGCACTGCCAAGCCAAGCCTTATCTCAGAACCAAAGTACAGCATTTCTGTTGCTGCAGTCTGGAGATTGTTCTGAGGTGACCAACCCCTGCAAATCAATTTACAGTTTCAGTACAATACACTCTGATGAAATTATAAGGAGATAAAATATGAACAGAGCAAAACCATTGGTTCTAAGAGCCTCTGTGTACATCAGCTTTCTGCAGACAAAACCCTCATGCCTGTATCCACAGCCTTCTGGTGCTTGCAGAAGGGCTTTCAAACCCACTGAGGAGGGCTGTGGGCTCTGCATAGGCAGCTTCTGCCTGTTGGCAAGCACTGCCCTTCCCATCCCGAGCCTGGACAGTCCTGCCAGAGATGCAGGGCTTGCCAGCTCAGCCTCACACCCTTCCTGACCCAAACTGCTAAGATATGAGATCCTACAAACTCAGCCTAGCAGAGGGTTGGGGATCTCTTCACTGCGTGATGCAAACTTGCCCTAGAAGTTGTAGTCACAGCCTTGCTACTGTTTCATTGCTGCCACCTTCAGATTTTATTAAGATTTGGAAATTTTTTGTAAAAAAAAGTTCACAGTAAAAGAAAAAAAAAAAAAAAGAGGGAAGATGAAAAAAAGAAAAAAAGAAAATTTAAGTGTGCTATGACTCCAAGCTGTGCCAACCAAAAGGCTCAGCATTCCAGAGGAGGAAACAAAAAAAAAAAAAAAAGACACTTTGCTAAACACAATAAAAGGAACTAAACCAGCAAATACTTCTTCAGTCACATGCAGAGTGCTCAGTCTTACCTCATGGATCTGTGCCTGTGGTTACTGTCTTGCTCATCTGTACCAGCTTGGGCTTCATCTGCTTCTGAGAACATGAACCCTGGAATCATTCCCAGCTGTCCATCACCCACTAAGGCATAAATCTTCAGAGCTGGGGGTCTCTGGCTGACCAAAATCTCATCTTCTGGGGCACAGCAATTCCAAGCACAGCAAAAGCCTTCTGGGTTGTGTGAGAGGTAAAGCCTCAGCCATACTTCTCCCACCTTTGAGAGGTCAGTGGGTGAGGTTCAGTGCAGGAAACCAGGTGGGAGGACAAGGCTGGCCTGGCCCAGCCTGGCATTGACCTTGCTTTGACTTCCCTGGCCACTTGCACTGCCTGGGGCTGTGCAAAGTGTCTGCAGCTCCCTGATACAGGGCACGTGTGCTTGTGTGCTGCTGACTACTTCTTGGATGTAACCACACATCACCACAGGCATATTCCTGTGTTCTTGAGGTCTTAATTTTTATGATGAATATGTTGAAATGTTTGGATTCCCCAAGAGGCTCATTTTGTGGCCATTTGGGACACTTAGCATTCAAATTCCATGTCCCTGGGACATGTGCAATTCAAACCTTTCAACTCTGCCCATTGCTCTTCAGTGCCTGGATTAGTTGGTTTGAAGGCTAGAGGCCACTTGCATAATGCAGGCACCAGAACCTCACCCAGGCTTTCCAGCAACCAAACCCACAGCTCCCATCTGAAATGTAGAAAGCCATCCCATCTTGACTTAAGGACAAGTCCAAAACAACCCTAAGTGAATTGTTTCAATGAGGTATTGCTTCCCATATTAAAAAAACAATGCATCTTATTGACAGCCTCAATTTGTCCACTTTCATCTTCCAACCCACTGTGCTAGGACAGAGAACTGAATCTTTTTTCCCAATACTGGTCATTCCCAATTTCTGGTCATGAAATTCCATGAACTTTGTCATTGACGAATCAGTTGTGGTGCCTCAATGAAAGGTGCAGAATTCAGAATCCAAGTCACCTTTTTACTTCTTTTCTAAGCCTTTCCCAGCTCTCACAAAATTACACAAGACTTCCTTTACAGTGCTAAAAAGAAACAAAGCTGGTG
This sequence comes from Oenanthe melanoleuca, assembly GCF_029582105.1. NCBI lineage: Eukaryota > Metazoa > Chordata > Aves > Passeriformes > Muscicapidae > Oenanthe > Oenanthe melanoleuca. The sequence goes on from NC_079339.1 coordinate 48,611,189, forward strand.
TTCTCACCTCGCTTGCAGAGCCAAAGAAATCAGTCATCAGGAACCAAAATAGATTTATTGTGCATAAGAAACCTAAAGAGCTTGTATTTTTTTAAATGGACCAGTGAAGGAAAGGCATTCAAAATCCACTGCAGAACCAGAGCTGTGCTATAACCAGTCTGCATCAAAGGCAGGTTTACTAAGAAGGATAAAAAGGCTCAACCTCGTCCTCCCTAATTAGTTCTAATCAGTGAGAGAGATTCCTGCCACAGGCTAAAGGAATTGCCACATCTCTGCAGAGCCCTCACATCCTTAGCACTGCTGCCTCCCATCCTGTTGGTTTCACTGTATTTACCCTTGTCCTCCCTCTCCTTTGGCTATCATCTCCACTCTGTTTCAGACCAGAGATGCCCAGTATTTTTCTGTTTTCATTGAAACAGATATCAACCAGAAACATGTGTGCTTTGAAGGCTCCTCTGAGGTATTAATTACATTTTTAAGAGCCACATATACCTTTCAAAATCCTGCTGGCCAGAGCATAAGGCTGGGACTCATGAGAGGCAGATGCACTTAGTAACAACCACTATCAATGTCAGTATTCATTTTAACAAACTTATCCTTTTCGCCCCCCCTTAGATTCTAGCTTAATTATTACATAGAACAGAATGCTGTGATGTTCCTAGCACACAAGAAAATTATTTGTGCTAAGCACTTTCTGCACAGGTTTGTCTTCTTGGATCTTGCTTGTATCTTATCAGGACAAAAAATCTGCAGTTCCTCATTACACAATATTGTGAAGCATAACTTTTCAAAGAAAATTAAGGCAACTGTATTTTTATCTACAGTTGTTGCACAGATGCCTTATCTCAAGTTGTACTTCAAAAATTATATTTACAAAATAAATGCATGTTTAAATATATGTTTTATGCTTTACCTACTATGTAATGGAATAAAAATGCAGATGTTTAATGAGACCATATTTTAAAGCTAGGTCATCAGTGCTGTCTTATATCTTCTGGATACAATGTCTAGCTTAAAATCTCTGCCTATTCCTCTCTCGTTATTGCCCAAAAATTCTCACACAGTCTTTAACACAGGTCAGCTGAGTTATTTTGGTAGTGAGAGACAAGCTTCACATAGGTAAGGTTTTGTTACTCATTTTCATTAAAAGAAGGGCAAAGCTGATTCCTCTGAAATTTCAGCTGTCAGCAAGTGATGATTATTGTGTAAGTTATCTTTCTTTTATTGATAATTCTAGCATGTCAGTTACTTTGAAATATATAGATACCTGCATAAGAAGTGTTGGATATTTATACATCCTGATGCCAAACAAAGAGGCAGTCAGTCCCACTGTGATTGCACTTGAGCTTGTGTGGATGGAAGTACTTCAGCTGTAGGATGGCACCAGTGGTTTTAGATTTCAAGCCCATAGTCTACAAGGAGATGTGTGAAAGCATGTGGCCACATGCCAGATTCTTGGCACAGTAGGCAAACCACAAATTTAGCTAGCTCTTAAAAGTACAGGCTGAAGAAATAATTTTTGATGATTATATAAATTAGCAGTGTAAGATCTATTGTAAAGTGTATAATGCACTTTCTGAAACAGGAACTTAGAAGCTTTGGACCTGCTCCTTGTCTGTCTGGTACCTTGGGTAGGCATTCAGGCATGCCCAGAAATGAGTGCCCAAAGCTACCAGATCAGGGTAAGGTATTTTATCCACCCTTTACCCTTTACACACAGTGTGCAGGAGCATGCAGTCAGGAGGTCTCTGATCACAGCATAGTCTGTGTCTGGGCCAGATTCTGTGGGCGATGTTATCTCTTCTGACATGGCACAGGGAGCAGAGCTGTGCCCTTTAGTCCTGTTTGAGTCCTGGACGTGGCCCACAGAGACTGTCTGTCTCCTTGAACAAGCAGAGGGTAAGGAGGGTTTGTTCTGTGACTGGAGGAAAGCTGTGCACTGCCCCGTGCTCTGCCCTGGGTGGTGATCTTGAATGTCAACTGTTATAAACTCTGAGCAATAACATCTCTTGTTTCACAGATTTATTATCAACAGCCTGTGTTGCCCATTGACCTCAAGGTGGTTTTATTGTACATCACCATGCTGTGGTCACATATCTCCAGGTTACAATGAATTGCTGCTTATCTCTTCCTTCAACGACATCACAGCTCCATGGCCCAGCTGTCTCTGGCCTGCCTGTTGATGTGAGGACAGATGTGGGGCCTGAAGTCTGTGCTCTGCCAGGTGTGTGGACCCCCAAAGCCCCTCCTGCTGCCGAAGCCATGCTGTGGGTATGTAAAAGGCATTCCACTTTTCAATTCCTTAGGGAGCTGCAAGATTGAAGCAAATGTTTTGTTTCTTTACCTCTCTTGCATCTTTGCCCTTGCCAGGCATTTTCCTTGCAGCCTCTCTTGTTGTTTCACTGCAGAATTCCCACGCTGGTCCCCGCTGTCTGTGTTATTGGTAGACTGCTCCCTCCTGCTTGCTGCCTTCCTTTGCTGTATTGGTTTGACCTTTCCCTGGGATAGCTAGCTGTTCCCTTGATATCTGGAGGTGTTTCTCTAGGGCTAGATCTCCTCTTTTTATACATTTCTGTAAGAGGGACTCATGTCCTACAGATGATCTTGGTTCCATTTAGGGAGTGTTTAACATCTCCAGAGTTATAGATTTTGCAGCTCTGTAAGGCAGGTGTCTATCTCAGCTCCTACTTCTTGAGGTGGGGTAAAAAATACAATATTTCTCCAGAGTCTCATTCTGTTCTGCAGGGTCATGATTCTAATCAAACACCTTTATCAGCTATTCCAGTGTTTCAGGCATTATTCCTGGCAACAGCATCTCACTTGCTTCTTGTCCTTTAATTCCCAGTGAGACAGTAAAAATCTTTACCTTCATTTTCTCATTTTATCTCTCATGGTCAGCTCTGCATACAGACTTGGTTCTGGCTTCCCTGCTACCATACAGGGTTGGGTTTTTTTGTCTACCTTCACATCACTTGTTTGCTCTCTTTCTGTCTGTGCTCTATAAACCTGCTTTTCCTTGCTTGCTCTGGGTTGGCTACCTGGATTCGTGTGCCACATGCTGTGTGACCCCATGAGAGGACTGTAGTACTTCTAGGTGTGGCTCTCTATTAAGAAAATTTCTTTGTTTATGCAGATATGCCACAGACACTGGCTTCCTGGTGCTGATAAATGCTCCTGTCCTGAAATTCTTGTCTGCCTGTCCTGCTCCCATTGGCAAGAATTGTCCAGCCATCATCCACCACAGCACCCTGAGCTGCTGCCAGGTGGGATGGGACATGCAGTAACAGCGACCCATTTGCTCTTTTGCTCTCTTCTTGAGCACAGTAAGGTGTCCAGACCTTCAGTAGCCAGCAGGATATAACTGGACAGGCATAGTGGGGCTGCCTATGTGCAATGGGCAGGACTTGTGCAGTCCCACACACACATACACACATGCAGGCCTTGAGCTCTATCACCCATGGAACAAAACAGACATGACACAATTTAACTCAGTCTAAAATGCATTAAAAAATTACTCCATTAAAAAAAATTTAAAATTTTTTTAAAAGTCTAAAATGTTTGTTTCCCTCCTTTTTCATCAAAAGAGCAGACTATCTCCAAAATGGAGAAAATATAAGGTGAGTGTGTTTAAGAAAGAAGGAAGCTCAGAGAAATGACCATGACCCAGAGAAGAATATTGATTTTGCTTTGTTTTGCTGGAAGAAGGATAATAATTCCTCATTCTTTTGTACTTAGAAAAGAAGAAAACTTTGCTTTTGTTTGCAGCAAATGTTCAGGATCCAAATCTTCTCATCTTTGATGTAGTTGCTGCTTTCCTTTACTCAGTGCAGCTATCCCAGTATAAGACTAGCAACAGAATAGACCAGAACATGTATTTTTTTGAAAATATGTGAAAAAATAGATGAATGAAAAGCCCGCTCTCCTGGTGCTAATGGAAGGCTTCTTTGTATTTAGTACTGTGGAGAAAATTTGTCCAGGAGCAATTCAACCCAATGTAAATATTGCCCCCTACTAGTACTGCCAAGATCAATGAGAAGCTGGATTATTTGCCTCATAAGTGCCATCATTTATGTTAGATCAATGCTGGGGCTGGTTACTTGTATACACCTGATTTTCCAGTACCTTTTTTTTTTTTTTTTTTTTTTTTTTTTTTTTTTTTTTTAAATTTCAATTCAATGGAAGGAATGCCAATGAAAGCTCTCAGGTTGAGGTGTCTGGAAATTGAAGTCATCTGGTTATCAGAACAGCACATTCTGGTGTTTAGAAGAGAGGCATCACCAGTCTGCTGCCCTCTGGTCAGCTGGTCTGACAAAGATACTTAATGAGTGCAAACTGCAGGACATGTCTGTACCCCAAGGTTTTCTCACTCAGCTTAACAGGCTGCAGAGCTCATTCCTTACTGTTCATGTAAGCTTAGATCCTCATTGCTGTGTTGGGTTTCTTTATAAAGAAGTGGGAATTCATTCTCATTGCATACTCACACATTTTTATTCATTTTCCACAAACATTTATAGAGGAAATGTTTTTGTTTCTTCCTTCCAAGAGTCTTCCCAGAAAGTCTTGCAGTATCTACCAAGAAAGTTGGACCCTGATCCAGCAAAGCAATTAAGCATGTGCTTAAAATTACAAACCATCCCTGTGGCTGAAGCAGTCTGTCAGAACCAGGACATCTTTCTCCTCTCCTGACTTTTCATTTTGTGATTATAAATTATCAAAATAAATGAAGACAAGGCAGTAACACAGGGTAGGCTGCAAAAAAAGTGCACAAGCATCATCCCACACAACCAGCCCCAGAGACAAGCAGCTGGGGTCTGGAAAGCACATTTTTGCTTTATGTTACTTCCAGATTCAAACTTTTGTGTCCACTTAGAACTGTCTCCCTTGGCCTTCAGTTGGACCTAGTCAGATTTGCCCAAGCTTTCCTGCACAAGCTCCCTGCAACCCCAGAGCCTCCCTTGAGGTGTTTGCTGCACATGGACCAGGGGGAGAGCAGCACCTATCCTGTGGGAAATTCCTGTGAGATGGAATCCCTGCAGCTTCAGCATGGCCACAGCAACATTTTTGAGCAGCTCAGGATAGAGGTGGTGGTGCCAAAGCTTTTACAGGAAATCTGTGCTACGTGGAGCAAAACTGTTTCAGGACACCCTGAGGAGCCTTACAGCAATATGACATTTTGTCAAATTTAATCCAATTCCACATATTTTGCCAGCGCTTTCCAAACTTCGTTGTCCTACGAATCTGGCAACTCTTCCTTGTCTGCCCTTACAAAACAGGATCAGCTTTCAAAGAGAAATGTGCCCAAGCAAAATCTGCATCTTCCTTGCCAGCAATTACAGGAACATTTTCCATCTCCTTTGCCTTTCTCTTAGAACCTTCTCCCTCCCATTCAAAATTCACTTTATAGGACTTTCAGTCCTTCACCCTGGTCTTCTCCAGGCAAACTTACTAGCTAAGGAATTTCCCAAGCCTTCTCTTTGGGAAGCTGAATCTCCTTCCAGAAAATGAACACGTTTTGTAAAATGAGTTTTTACTTATTGCTGAGAAAAAATATCCACCTTCTTTGATATGGATGAAGAGGTGGTTGCTCTGATTAGGGTAAAAGAAACCACATAACCCTCATCCAGTCCAATAATAACTGAAAGAGCAATGGGCTATATATGTACACTCTTACCAATGCATTCATATCTTGCCATCTGCTGAACAGAACCTGAACTGGCAAGCCATCTTGCCTAAAAGTGCTAAAAATTAAAGGAAATTTTCCTTTGGCTCATGTTGTCCAACTATTTGTCCTGAGAAGCTGAGAACTAGGGCCACCGTTCTCACAGTACAGCAGCAACTCTGAAAATTCAATGAGCCAATGCTCTTGTCATAGTTCGTATTTATAGTGCCTTTACTTGAAGAGTTTTTTTTCCTTCAAAGCCCATTGGTGAAGGGATTAGGTGGGGTGAGGGGAGAGATAACTATCCAAGAAAGTAAGAATATACATCTGTGAGTCATCACTTATCTTAACAGACCAGTCCTGAGAGCAGAGTGCTATGGAAATGTCTATTTTAGTCCAATTAAAAAAAAAAAAAAAAAGTTTGGAGAAGTGAACATTTCTGCACAGATTGTCACTACTTTGTGAATACTCACTGAAAAAGCCATGAATCTGGTACAGCTCTACTGCAGACAACTTTGGAGGAAAGCTTATTCTCCGGCCGTGAATTATGCACAGATAATTATACTGTTCTTTTTTGGCAGCCCACTCTGTGGTTCCCATCTTGGCACATCATCTCCCGTTCCAAGTCGCACACCCATTAGCTCCAGCCTGAGAGCCCTTCCCCGGGTCACAGGCACAACACCCTCTGCAGGAGCAGAGCCACGATGACAATTTGTCAGATATGATAACTAACAAATTAGTGCCTCGCATCGCCGTCAACGTTCGGGGTTCTGGTACAGCGCATGTAGAGCTGTTCATTAGGCGTGTTTGACAGAGGGTGGGAGGGGAGAGGTTGTTTTGTCTTCCTTCACTTTTAATTCTGACAATTGCAAAGATGCTGCAGGCTTCTCAGCTCAGTGCACTATCCTGGCTAAATCCTACTGAGGAGAAGAAATGAGCTCTCTTGGGTGACCACTCCAGTGTGTAGGAGTGAAGCATCCTTTTCATATTCTGTCAGCGCTAGAGCAAAAGCAAAAAATCTTTCAAAACATCCTTCATGTATATATTCAGATTCCTCATACTTTTGTTCCACTTTAGGAACATAAGATCATTGGAGACGTCCTAGTTCTTACAAGTATTGTGGAAATACATTGTCAGAGCCTTTAAAATGTTCCCTCAGATACCTCATCTTAAGAGGCAGCCCAGCAGCTGTGAGATACTGTAGTCAGCTGCAACTGCTACAATTTGTTGCAGCTCAGCCTCCTGGAATAATTCCTGTCAATGAATCATTATGGATTAGGCCATACTTAAAAGGTTAATTTATATACAACTGCTGGAGCTTGTATTGACCCTTCTTACACTGGTCTAAGGCTCTGAATGTTTTATTGCCTCTCTGTATAAACAAAAGTTCCAGATAACTGCATATCCTTGACAAGATGTTCTTAACTCTTTCAGCGATGGACAGCCTCTGTGAGAAGGCTCTGCTTGTGAGGACACCAGGACTGGTGTGTTTGGGGACAGCCAACACCTCCTGCTTGGGGTTTCTGTTGTGTTTGAAGGCAGTCCCATTACACCATGGCATCACCAGACTGGATATTGTAATTTTGCATCCCTGATAAATATATATGAAGGGAAAGCTGTGCAGGGAGAGCTAACACCTTTCATTAGAGGAAATGGTGGTATTTGAGAGATGTATTTATTGTTCATTTCTCTCATTTCAGCCTGGAGGAAGGAGTTGTGTGCCTGGGAGGTTGTCCATTTCTATACAAGTCTACCACATTTCTAGTGAAAATATGATTCATCCTTACAAACCTCATGTCACCTGATGCATGCTTAGCCACTGCACAGGTAGGTGTTGGAGCCTTAAGTGTTATTTGTGAGTAACATTATCCATATGTCCTGGACACTTCTCCACTCCATATCCACAAGACAGTGGATAGTTCAAGTACCCAAGGTATGCTATAATTGCCCAGCATACCTGGTGTAGTATGCTTGGGAAAACAGTAAAAACACACTGCCATAAAAGCTCAGCAGTGGCTTAAATGCCTCCAGTTGCTCTGTGCAGCAGAGGTGATGTTTGCAATCCGTCATGGCCCAGCTCATGTTATGGGAGCACAGGCTGACCTCAGCCATGCTCCGTGTGCCTCAGCTGCTGCAGGGCTGCAATCTGATCCTCCCCACAGAAATGCCTGCCAGTGCTGCAGCCAGGGCCTCCACCATCCTGAGACCAGCACAGCAGAAAAACCAGGTGAGACACTCCCCAGGCTGCACTCACCATGGGCCTTTGGGGTTCCCAGATACTGCTGGAGCTGCAACCACATCCCAGCTGCAGCACCTCTTGTTGTCATGACTGAGCCACAGTGTGCTGCACAGTCTGGGACTTCTCAGCGCACCTTACGTGCCTCTTCCATCTGATGTCATTGTTATAGCACCCACCCACCATGTGTATTCTCAGCATCCCTTACTCAGGCACCTGCCTCCTGCCTGTGAAAGCATCCTCTCTGTTGGCACTCTCGAGAGGCAAAGACATGGGGTGCATGTCTTTGTCAGGGTTTTCCTAGATGGAGAGACCCAGCTCTTCTGAAGCCATTTCAGTCCATGTTTGCTGAAGAAGTTTCCATCAACTCTTCCTTCTGACATGTGCCAGGATTACAACTATGATCCACAATTTTATCACAGCTAAGAATTTTTCTGGCAGGAAAAGTCCACTATCTTCTCCTCCCAAAGCAATCCCAGCAATCCTAGTGTGAACACTGTTGCTGCCATGGGCTGTGTGACTACAGCTGGGTGCTGAGGTTCTCAAACTCCTGTAAAACGGATGATTCAGGGCTGGTCCAAGGACTTTGTAAGCCAGACTATCCATCTCTGCATATCTGGGCAGTGCTGCCACAATGATCCTGGTATCCTGATGTGCCAGGAAATGTTCATGGCCATCTGCAGATATACAGCTCAGAGCTAAAACTGAAAGAATGTTAACATAAAGCACCTTGAAGTTACTCAGGTTAAATTTGGCTACTTTATCAGTACTCATAAGCCCTACCCTCACAGATTTAACAGTAGTCCTCCCTTCTGCCAAGACAGTAGATAATTGTTCTCCTGGTATGAAGGACAGAAACAAAACCTCTGTCTCCCCTTCCCATTTACCCAGAAGGACAAACACACAGGGGTCTGATGTAAAATACAAAAACCATCCCTCATACAGAGCCTGTTTTATTCTCCTCGCAAACATCCTGAAGATATAGAAAAATACTTTTATCTCTCCAAAAGAACAATTTTTTCAAAGTCCCATGCTAAGAACTTTCCCTGCTTCATCTTTGATATTATCAGAGGGCTAAGGGCCCTTTTCTGCTAATGTCACATGTCAGTGTCATGTAGGGAAGCCCCTGTTAAACCCAGTACCAAACCTCTCTGGGCAGGCTATACCTCTCTGCTGTGTTTGCCCCTATATTTCTGCCCTACCTAGAGACTCTGTGTCTCCCCCTGGCTCAAGGGAAGCTGCAGCCCAGTGCTGTCCCTCCTGGGGGTACCCACCCATGCAAACAGAGAAATTAAAATCCTAAGGAACATTTCAAGGTCCTCAGATGTAAGGAGGTGGCACACACTTTATAATGAAATGTACATTTAATATCAGCTGTTCACTTAGATCAGATTAAACCTGCCAGCTCCACTTAGAAATAAATTCAATACCAATATGGACAATAAAAGCAACTCAGTGTGCCCAGGGTGTCCTGTTGTGGACCTTTCTGTTAGATCCCTAGCAAGGTTGGATGGGCTGATGGCTGGGACAAGCAAGCCTTGAGATGTTTTGTCATGGGAGTGTGACTGAGCAAGCACAAAAGTGCCTCTTGATCCTGCTCCTATTTCTGCATCTCCCTCTCTGAGTACTGGGGACAAAGCTGGCTGTTGGGGTCAGTTTTGCTGCGGGAGGGTTCCCCCAATGTTTGTTGTCACATCCACACCCAGCTCTTGGTTTCCAGAAGTGATTTATGATGTGGTGAGTTATTTTTGCTGAAATCAGAGGTACTTCTGCTAGGAAGAGAAAATAGATCTAAGTCCTGCCTCACAAAAGCAGATAATGATCTATCTCTGTTTGAAATTAGGGGCTGCTTTAGAAGCCTAAAGCAGGTCATCATTCTCTCATTTAAACTATGTGGAAGGAAGAAAAAGTCTCCTCCCATATCCCCTGGATAAAGATGCAACACAGAAGAGAAGGCTTGCTTTCCTCTTTGCCATCCTGCCTGAGCTCAAGGCCAGGTTTCCCCTGAGAAGAGGCACAATCCACTGTGCTTGGTTTCCACCAGCACAACTTCTCTTGCAGAACCCTTCCACTTGTTGTAGATTATAAAATATTTATTTGCCCAGAGATTTGGACCTCTCTTCCTCATTTCACATTAGTGTGCTAATCGCTGGCAGCAGAGTAAGTCTCTCTCCCCCTCATCATGCACGGGTGCTCTCCTCCTTCACTTCAATGGATATTTATTTTTCATATAAAGTAGACTAACTGGAAAACCAGAGTATCTGATTACCTGGGGGCAGTGCACTGTGCTGAAATGATGTGCAGCAAGCAGGCAAGGAGTTTGAAGGGTGGTCTCTGCTTTCCATTTTAAATGGTGTGGTTGCCATGGGGTAAAACAAGATACCTCTATGGCTCAGCAGCCTTCTTCATCCAAAAACAGTGGGCATCTAATAGTTTAAAATGTAGCTCTGAAAGTTAATGTAAAGTTTACTCCCTCGGTGGGACTGAAGTCACAGTGTCTAATATCAAATTCTTTTCCATAAAAATGGCATGAAGGTCAAGAGCAATGAAAACCCAAAGCCAAAACCACCTCTTTATCTCTCTCAGCTTAGATGATGCCTCTTTTCTGACACAAACCTCTTCGTGGGGAATTAAAAGGTTTTATTTGAGAATTCCTGAGTCAAAAACTGAAAAAAAAAAAATTAAAAGTACTCGAAGATCATTCTGAAATTGCTTGGCATTTGTGACTCTGAAAATCAACAGAAAATTCACTGTATCATGAATTCTGTGCTCTCCTTCCTATCCAATAGTTTTTGAAATTCTCACATAGCTACTTACATGAGTGGACAATTACAAATTTAAGCAAGAAGATCAGAGTTTGTCTCCTAAAAAAATCTTTCAAATTTTCACAGAGGACAAGTCCTACCCCTTACCACCCTTCACCAAAGAAATCAGCCTTTGCAACTACTTTGAAAGTTGGCTGTACCTAAAATGTTATTGAGAGTATTTTTCCAACACTGCAAGAAAAATTGTCATGACAACATATTATTAATAACTAAACCTGCTGCTGTTCTTCCTTTGTGACACCAAAATGCTAGAAACTACTTAAAGCAGGAAAGATAATAATCTGTTTAATAAACATGTTTGATTGTGAAAGACAGCTTCTAGACTTTTTCCAGTCAAAGAATCACCTAGTTTGCACTTAAGAAAAAGGACAAGAAGAACTTTGGAAAATAAGTTCATTTTTTTTGTCAAGCTTTTTTTGTTTCAATATTTGTGAATGGGAGAAGCACATATAGAAGAATTTATGTTTATTTTTGCAGTGTGCCTCTGACCAGGACCAGAGTGTTGGTTCCTAGGCTGGATAGTGAAGATTGTTTGGTTTGGATGCTTTGGTGATGAGAATTTGTGATGTTTTTTGCTTCAGTGCCTGGTTCCAACATCGCCCTGCTTTGTAACAACCCCCCTGTAACAGCTGCTCTCCATAAACCAGTTCCTACCTCATGACAAGCACTAGGATTGGCTCAGCTGAAGCTCCCCAAACTGGAATGGCTGTAAGGTGCTTCTTTCCAGAGAAGACCATCAAAGCCACAGCTGTTAATGACTGACCACCTATGCAAATCTCACCTAACCTTGGTCTCTGCACCAGGAAATGTGCTGGTGGCCACCTGCAGCTCCAGCCCCTACCCTACACAGGGCATTAGGGCACTGCCTCCTGTGTAAGCCAGCCCTGCTGCCAGCTCTGGTAGCTGCAGCAGTCATGTGGAGCTTGCCCAGGGCTTCTCCCCATACCCTTTCAGAGTAGGACTGAATCAGGCTGGCAGGGTATGAGACAGCACTTTGCACAGATATCATTCAACCTGCACCTAGGTTGTGACTGAATATATGCCCTCAGGTCTACAGAGAGCAATATACAGCCTTTCCTTTAAAAAATATGTTCTATTGGAAAGCGTTTAGTGTAGTACAAAGCCAGTAACTGGGTGTGTCTGTTGAAACTCTGAGTCATTTCTCAAGTCCACTCCAAAGCCAATTTGAGTCCTAACGGGCAAAGGAGCAGTTAAGCAATTACTGCACACTGCAGTCCACACTGCTGATAAAGGACAAGGGCTCAGGTTGTCATAGCTCAGAGAAATGTCCATCCCCATTTTTATGTTAGTCACCAGGGCTAAGGTTTTAATTCACACCCTTGTCAATTTTGTTGCAATAGGATGTAAAATAAAATTTGATACAGACTTGTTTCAGTCAATCCAAGTTATAATTATTGGTCAAAAGTCACAACACCAGACACATTTATTGTTAGTTATCTCAGTAATCTTTAACCTTCCATGGCAAAAGATCTCCAAAGAGAAATAGAAGACAAACAAAGGTTGGGCATTAAAACATAATGACTCAACTGAATCTGCACTAGCCTAAGACACTATTTTCTCTTGTTTTAAATGTCCTTCGAGATTATAAAGCCAGCTTGACATCTGTATCAGACAAAAGTGTTGTTAACTTCATAGTGATCTTGTCCATGGAGCATCTGTGGAAGTGTTAGGTTCTCTGAAATTCATGGGGTTTGGCCAATCAAAACCCAAATCATCCCCTACCACTGTGAGATAACTTCACACGTTGCTTAAAAGTCTGTGTTGAACTGAAGATGTTCATTAAGTCTGTGCATGAATTCCAGCCTGTTTGTTAGGTACTGAAAGGGTAGATACTTCAGACACACTGCAAAAAAGCTCTGAAAATGTGCATATCACTGTACTGAATTCATATGCCACTTGATATTATGTGCACCAGAGCACATAAGGTATGTCCAGAGAGAGATCACTCACCTATTCCTTAAATATGCAAGCGGAATCATGAAATGTCATTGGCACAAACTGAATTAGACAGCACTCTGCCAGTAAGGCAGATGAGCTTGAGTTTAAGGCTCTAAGGAGACCTGGGTTCAAACCTCAGCACTGACTTTCTGTTTGACCACAGGTCAATTAATTGCTCAGATAATCTTTGCAAAGTGATGTGAGACCTTTGAGTGAGGGATCATGTTAGAGCCAGGTGGTACACACTTTCACTAATCTCTGGTCTGCCTAAACAAAATACTGAAAAAAAGCTGTGTGGAAACATGATTTCATTTCACAAATGCTCATTTCAATTTGGTCTTCAAAGGAATTACACAACCATCTTTTCGTTTGACTTTTGGGGTTCAAAAAAATCTTGTGTTGGCCCTAATACTGGCATAATGAGACATTTCCAGAGATGTTCAAACTCTTTGATCAGCCAGGTCTGTGGCTCACAAATTTGCAGGCAGGGAGAGAATGTGGTTGGGATTTTTTTTGTTGTTATTGTTTGGTTGTTTTGGGGTCTTTGGAGTTGTTTGGGCTTTTTTGGGGATTTTTTTTGGGAGGGGGATGTTGTTTGGTTTGAGTTATTGGGATTTGGATTTTTTCTTGGAAAGAATTGTCTACTTTCACCTTGTTTTAAATTGACACCATGAGAGAGTACTTTTGGCAGATTTTTTAGTCCAAACCTGTGAGTCCTCCTAGCTCCTGAACTGTGTGGAAATAGTTTTAGAAATTCAGGCAGATTAGAGAGAGAAAGAGTGAAAAGGAGAGCACAAGGGAAAGAAAGAGAGAAAATTCTCAAAGGACTAGCAAATCTCAGCAACCTTTTGACAAACGTGGTCTGAGTTCCAAGCTTGCAATGAAACCTGAAGCCAGGCAAGTTTCTTGTGATTTGGGGCTCTGCTATGAACATTTTGCACAGCTCTAGCTAAAAGGATCTGTCCTGCTGTGCTGCACTCTGTGCCCTGTGTGCAGTGCATTTGTCACTGTGCAGAACAGAGGAGGGGAGTATGGATCAAAGGCATCAGAGAAAGATGGGCTCAGCAGCATCCGAGGATCAAGGTGCCCCTTAAAGTTTTTCTGGTTTTCTATTTGTTGTTAAATATTTTTATTTGGGGGCATATGAGGGGGACATGCAGAGAGAACTCTGCAGCCCCCTAGTTCTGTGCTGCTGATCTTTTCTGCATGGAGCACACTGAGCCTTGTCAATTAATGCCTTAGCACCCACACAGAAGGACATTTGTGATCTTCATATACAGAAAATCAATCTTATTCCTTTCCGGAAACCTTTGCCTGCTGGAGCAGACTAGCTCTAGAAGCCCACTTCTAAAACTGTGTTTGCAATGCTGCAAAGGAAGGATTTGGATTAATTTCTGATGCTCTGCTTATGTGCAGAGATCTTCAGGCAATCAGAAACATCACCTGCAAATCTTCCTGACAGTACAATTTTGCCTGTAGCAATGAGGTTCAATCATACACAACACGTCTTCCTTCTAGTCTCACTGCTCTTAGAACAGTGGTGGGCACATTTTCTCTTTGCATTAATCCTAGTACATAGAGCCAGCATTTGGCATTGTTTGTAAGTTTATCATTACCTTTGTTCATATTGACATCAAAAGCTTCCTTCATGTGTGTCTATGAGCTCAGTGAAGCTTCTCTATCAATCAATCAAACAACCAGGCAATCAATCAACCTACAACTATCTGAAGCCAAATACAACAAGAGAGCATGTCAGGCAGATACCTGGCTTCTAATTAGGTCTAGGTATTATTCTAATTTCTCTGACTTGTTCTGCACTTCGTAGGACCTGGGGATGTATTTTGTCATTAACATGTCAATAAAGCAATACAAATGAGGCTGGAGGGAAATATCAGCTCCCTGCACCACAGTGTCAGCCTGGTCTCTGATGCATTCTTTTGCTGGGGGGTGGGAGGGGGAAATGCACTTTCAGACATAGTTGATCAAAGAAATATCATATACAATAGATTTTCTTTTCTTCACTCCAGTGGCTGAGTGGCCCATTGCGATTGATTGAATTTTATGAATTAAGTGAATAAGTGAACACACAATGACAAGGAGGTTGTGCTACAAAAGCTAGGATGCCAGATTCTGCATCCCTTAAGCCAAAGCCATTTGGGAATAACCCCACTGACAGCAATGGAGCTGCACTAGATTTCTTCTGAGGCGGCTTGGATCTGGCCTGCCTTGTTTTTTTGATTGCTGTAATTTAGTTTAATTATTTATGCTAACCCTTTGTGCTATACTTTAGATGTGCTATGATATATTTTCTCAAGGTAGAGAAAATTTAGTAATATAGGTCATTACTGTAACATTAACGCTATTAAATCTTTGGAGAGAAGAGATCCCACTGCTGGCAGTGTGAAAATGATGAGGTATGTAGATTAGCACAGAGTGAGATAAAAATATTCAACTTTAAAAGCAGGGGGAAAACAACAATTCCTCTTCACATCTCATGTTATATGGAAATAGCAAAATCATCTTATTTCTATTTTCTGTAATATTATATTTGCAAAATAGAACAAAAAAGAAAAGGAAGAAAGTTTAGGGATCCTGGAAATATATGTCTGGAATTAAGAGTATCCATCTAACAACTCTTTCACAAAAATGTACTTTCCTTCACCATTGTAAATTTCTCCACTGGATTCATGACAATAAAAAAAAAAAAAAAAGGATATGAGAAACAATAGCTTTGATGGCTGCAGAGCCTGGACTAGCAGAATTATGGTGCTTAGTAAATTATCAATCTCTATTCTTACATGGTTGCATAATTCAGACAACTTAAAGGAAGAGCTGTTCTCTTCATGAGATTTAGGGATTGTTTAATGCATGAATGAGCTGCTGCCATCTTCTGACTTTTCTGAGTTCTGCAAATTAAAAAAAATTCTACTGTAATCAAGTGCCCTGGGGAAAATACTTGTAGTGTTAGAACTCGGAGGTTCCTAGGGCTTCTTTAATAATTTTAAAATGTGATTAAGTGCTTCAGGTAACTTTTACAAATATATAAAAATATTAAAATTGGAGTTTGGATATCTCAGTGGATTACCATTGAGAGAAGCAAATGAATACACTTTGCCTGAAAAATGCCCTTTCTGGTGAAGTTAGACCCTAATTTGCTTCTTTACAGCAATATGGACAACTCTACTAAACCACTGGGCACTGTCCACGTGTAAATGGGTGAAAACATGACTTAAGGAGCTGAAGGTGACACTGAGATTAGGATGCTCTTTGACAATGCAAGCTCTCTGGCAAGGCTTATAGTTTACCTTTTCTAAAAAAGGAGCAAATGAAATGTCTGGCTGAAAAAAGACTGGAATTCAAGCAATTCAGCTTCAATTTTTTCACATGACTCTTCAGTTTTACAAGAGGCCAAGATGGAATCTCAGTTGTGAGCATCCACAGCCTTGGGGACATTTGAAATGAGGACACATATTCTGCACTTTGAGCCTTTTTGAATATCAGTGCTCTTTCTGCTGTTATTGTTTTGAGGTTTTCTTGATGCAGTGTTTGCTCATAGAGGCTGGATATATAATCCTATTCATTTATCAGCCTCAGGGAAATCCAGGAAAATTCTTTTAAGTTTATTGTGAGAAATAAAGACATTATGGGCTACTTTAAGTGAACTGTGACTACTGCCTGGCATATTAATCGCTCCTGGATTGCCTTCTCCTTTCTTATGGACTCTACTCAGGTAGTATTGCCTGAAGAGAGGCTTTGTGCTGAGTCTGAAGACTGGCTATTCACATGTGTCAGGAAGAGATATGTGGATATGTCTGGGGAGAGAAAAGGTTTTGAGAAAGAAACTTTAAGTCCAAGACAGGTCATTTTTGTCTCCTGCCTCTCACTTATGCTCAGCACCAGCTGTTCTGAATGTTTACAGTTTATTTTTGAGATATTTCTTCACTCAGCCCATAGGTCTGGGTACCTGTACACTGATTTTGGTACCTGACAAAGTAAAGCCCCATCAGACAGCCTCTACCATCACACCATCACACTCTGACAGTGGAGGCACCCAGCCAGGGTAAGCACCTTCTGTGAGCAGTCATCCTGCTCTGGGAGAGAGATGTCTGAAGGAGCTCCCCTGGAGCTCAACATGGATCCAAAAGGAAAATGCTGTAGATAATTTAATAAACCCAGAAATTCATTGGGACTATGCTTGTAGTCCTAAGGAGCAGATTACACATCAAGAATCATAGATACAGACATTACCTAGTCAGAGAATTTTCCTTTAATTCCCTCTGTTGGACATGCCACTGTCCTCTTTAATTGCTTTGGCTCTGAGGGAAAGGAACAATTGACAAAGTATGTTCTGATCTGAAAATCAATAAGAAAGAGTCAGAGGATATAACACAGCTCTCTCCCAGCAGCAGCCCAAATCATGTAGAGATGACATGGCTTCTAGGGGCATTTTCATACCTATCCTGGTCCAAATTCTCAGGTGAGATGGGTGGAAATGGAAGACTCCCTTTGGCAGTGAATAGATTGGTAGACCAGGATCCAGAGCAGCTACAGGACAGCAGGTACTCAGGGGAGGGAGACAGATAGTTCCCTGGGTCAGACATTTCCTCTGAGTGTGGAGTTTTCCATGGTCAAAAGCAGAAGCAGTTCCTTGCTCCAGCAGCCTCCCAAAGCCTCCTGATGAATCTCCACACTCAGCAGCATCTGTCCCTGTCAGACCTGACCTGATCCAGCATGTCTGTTCCCACTGCACCCCTTGCCCCTCAGTTACAGAAGACAAAGCAGCTTCGTGGTGCCTCTGTGCAGGAGGCTGGGAGCCCCTGGAGGCTTGGTGACCTGCTCTCACCCTGGCAGCCTGCACCTTGGTGCCTACACAGTATTTACAGCTCTCCTGTGCCAGCCCCCTGACAGCTGTGAGAGTGCCAACATGCTTCCTTTCTATGTGCAGAGACATGAGACCAGAACCTTCTGCCTGTGTGTTGAACCAGGGCTGCCTTGTGAAGTACATCTGACATCCAGAGGCCAGCTGTGCTCCATTCCATTCCTAAAATCTCAAGCTGGTGAATGAAATGAATGAAATGTAAGCACTGCTTTATGAGCTTCTTTTATGTAGTCACCTCAGGCTGCACAGGTGTGCTGGAGCTGCTGGGATGGAGATGTGTGTACGTGGGTGAGCCTTGCAGAGGCACTTCATCTTGGAAGCACATGGCAAGGAGAGGAGAGCCTGTTCAGAGACACCACTGACCTGGGCCTTGAGGAGGTGGGAGGCTGGAATACTGACCACACTGGCTCTCAAAAATTCTCTCTCCATGGCTAAATTGCATGGCTAAATTGGATCAATATACTTTAGAAATTCTCATTCTTTCTATATTTTCCAAAAGAAATGAGTGTTGTAGGCTTACTGTGTTAAAGTACTGGCAGTTCTTCCTGAAACACCTGTACCTGGGAGGGATATCAGGTCTATCAGGACATATATTTATGTCTCAGGGATGCCTCCAGATTTTCTGTGCAGCTTTGCTGTTTGGAACAAAGCCTTCCAAATACTGTGATATATTTCCAAACTACCTTTGGTTAGGAAAGGTGTTTCCATGATGTTATAAATCCTAAACCCAAGAGTCTTTGAGGAGACTTTTGCATTATTAGATGACACAGCTAAGGGATGAAAGTGACAATTTTTCCATATGCTGGTCCCCCCATTCCTCCACCCCTCCTGTGCTGTTAAACTGAAGATCCAAATTTTTGTCATTCTCCCCAGTAACATGCACAGCTGCTGTCATCTCCACAGCTTGAGAAAGTGTCTTCTTGCTTGGTGAGGAAAGATCAAATTTCCCTAAGACCCCCATGAAAATTTGTCTCCACTTGCCCAAGAAATTTACCCTCTATGATACATCCTGCATTTACTGCCTGTGAAAAAAAAATTAGATGGAAAATAGGCTAAAAGTTGGTGGGTTTTCCCACCCTCATAACTGATCCCTGCAGAATGTTTTGAATCATGCCCATTGCATTAATATATTGAGACTTCCTAAGGAAAGCTGGCAAGACCTGGTGATTCCCAGCCCTTGCTTGTGAACATGCAGGCTCTGGACTCTAAAAGAGCAAGGAATAGGTGTGCAACCTTGTGTGCTAAGAGCTTTCATGCTTACTGGGCCTGTGCAGAAGCAGATGCTGCCAAGGAGAGTGCAGTGACATGTCTAACAATTACAATCCTGGCTTGGCTTTCCTTGTTCTCATCTCCAAGAGTAATTCTGATACAAGGACAAATTCTTTCCCCCGCTGAAGACAACAAAATTTAAATAACTCTCAAGTTCATCTGTTGTGTCTTCTTATCAAACTCCCATTCCTGTTCACCCAGAGGAAAAAAATTTCTGCTTTCTCTGCTAAGAATGGAAAATGTCTGGTCTTTAATCTTTAACCCAAGAGGCAGCTGCTTTCCAAACACAGCAGAGTCACTGCCACATCCTATCTGCAACTGCTTGTCCTGAACTTTAGTGCTCAGGCCTTTCTGGGTGCTCAGGATGATGCCAGTAGAGTGGGAGTGAGGAGGGTGGCACAGCTGCTCACTGCACAAACCCTCTGACCCAGCCCCAGACTGGCAGAAGTTTCACTGGGAGGAAGCTCTCTGCCCCATCGTGTTTGCACATAGAGCCAACAGAGAGAGTACATTCTTTTAGTGCAGATTTCATTTGGTGACACTTCAGGGATTGCTATGAATAAATGCTAATTCAGAACTGCCAAAGTAGTAAAACAGGAAAATGAGGAGACATTGCACAGCAGGAAATTCTGTAAGAGTTCAATTGCTTATTCTGTTCCCTGAAAAAGTCCTTTACCAAAAGGGAGGTTAAGTTATATGTGATTGAATAACCCTTGGTGATGTGTATATATGTGTGTGTGTATATGTGTGTATATATGCTATAAATAAAGATCTCCAGGATGAATATGTGTTTCTTTTTCCAGAAGATATTCCACAGTTGATGTCTCTTTTCACAGGTCCCACCTACACCACAGTGTCACTCATTTATTTACCTCCATTTGGAATAAATGTACATTCGGAATAAATTCAAATGTGACTTGTATAGAAGGTTCTCCAGCAGAAACAGAGTGAATATTAGTTGTAATTATTTGAGTTTAATAACTGCAACTCAATTAGTGTATTAAATGCTGTGGAAAGTAAAAAGGAATTCCACACTCTGAAGCACAAAATTCTTGACTAAACTGGCTTGAACTTACATAGTGCAGCGTTGGTGTTAGAAGAGTGTTGAGTCAAATTTAATTCTTGCCTTTGAAATCCAGAGAATTTCAGGCTTTACCCACTCTTATTTTCCATGGAAGAACACAGAAGTGCATTAAGGTTCTGACTAGTATCTCTCATGGACATTTTGTTCTAGAATAAACTGAATCATTTTTTTAACTCAAGGATTTCTTCCTTTGTAATGTTGGTAAGAAGGCAGCAAAGAGTTGCCTGGTGCTCTGGCAGCACAGGACCATCCTGCTCCTGGTGGCCTTGGCTCTGTCTCCCATGTCAGCCTTTTTCAGCCTAGACTCAGTCTCAGAACATCAAAAGCCAGGGAGCCCAAAGAGTAGAGCTGCCAGCTATTCTTTATCTAGGAGGATGAAATAATAGCCTGGATTTTTTGGGGAGCAGTTTCTTGAGAAAATAGCTGAGGCTTGACATTTCTCTTGAATTTTGTGCAACAGAAAACTAAAGATCATGGAAGACAATATATTTTTGATCATCTGTGCACTGCTGTAGGGTTTCATACCAACTCTGTTGTCTTGACTGGGCATTTAACTAGACTTAATATGTATATTATAAATTGATTTGTCAAAGGACATAATGGGAGACTGTGAGCAACTAAAGTGGTAGCCTTGGACAAGCCAACTTACATGTGGTTCTCTGGCTTTTCATGGAGTTTCACAGTCCTCTGGGTGGGCAAAGGGATCTATTTACTAATGACCCCAAACAGATTGTGAAAAGAAACAATAGTACCTAAATGCTTTATGCACATGGGAAATAATTAAGTCATTAGAAATTGTTCTCAGTGTGTTACTGAATGATTCCTCCCCCTCACTTTTCAGTGCACAGGATAGACAGTAGCTGTAAGAGAAAGCCAATGGTTAAGGGTTTTTTTGTTTGTGTTTGCTTTCAAATTTCAGTCTGAAATGTTTCTTTCATTAAATCCAAAGGAAAGAAGTTGCATTACTGATTTCCTTTGAGAGGCTTCTGTTTGATGCAAAGGCAATACAATCTGTGACCTCTTCAGAGGCTAACTTCAGGTTAATTCTGTGTTGTCTTCTTACATGGCTGGACACAGACACAAGCTATGAAGTAAATATCAAAAAGCTGTGGATCTCCAGGTGTTCAGGAAATAGCAACACAAATCACCAGCTAAAATCAAACTTAAATTCAAGCAAATGTAGCAATGTAGTACCAAAACTTTCAGCTCTTTCCTGTCTGCCCCATCTTCTGCCACCTGCTTTGTCTCTCCCTAAGGGCATCACCACTCCTTTCCTGCCATTCTGCAGCTATCTTCTAACTACTGTTTTCAGATTCTCTCTCCTGATCTTGACCAGTACTGGAGGGACAGAGTTATAAACTGAGTAAGTCTCAGTGCTGGAAAATCACCTGAGAAACAACAGGGCTTCTGACAGCATAAAAAGTAGGGAAAAAAAGGATATTTTCAGATTAATTTTGCAGTGCCTGTTGTTGCAGGCCAAAGCTACTTGGACAGCCCACATAACCATCTGCTTCACAGTGCTTACCTGAATTGAACTGTCATTATTTTATTTCAGGCTTATCATTAGCTTTGAACAGAACTTTGTCAGGTCCAGGAAGGGAAGGCAGGGATGTAGCTGTTGGCCCAGTCTGTCTTCCAACCACTTCAGTAGAAGGGATGAACCTGTCAGGGGCTGATTTGCCTCAAGGTATCCTGTGGCATTTATTTGTTAGTCCTGTTACCACTGACCCGCTGACAGTGACTCTGGCTCTGCTTATGGCCATACAGAAACTGTAAATTAGGGGTTGGAGACTCAGAGATAATGATTATTTTGCAAAGAGACAGTTCTCCAAGTATGTGTTTGCACACGCGTTTGTGATTTTGCTGTGAAGGCTTTCTTTGCCTGTCACTCCTGTAGATGATGAACCCCAGTTGTCAATGTGATCTCAAAGATCTGAAATGAATCTTTCAGAGATCTGTGCTGGGACCTTCTGTATTAGAAGAGAATTAACAAAGGAATGCATTACAAGAACTTACAGCCAGCAGTGCCTTGCAAGGGATCATGCTTTAAAGGCAAAACTTTTGTTTAATGGTGCCAAAATTCATTCATTCTTGCAAAGTCTCAGATCTTCTTCCTGCAGCACATTCATTCTTAAATATCATACTCCATGCATGCAGCCAAATTTGGTATTTACATGACGAACACTGCAAACCAGTGCTCCTTAATATAGTTGCAGCCTTGTGATGGGATGATTTCCCTTGTGAAAAAGCAGAATATCAAGTCCATTGAAAGATATGTGAAGTATGGCAGCTACACAGTAGTTTTATAAGACTAAGGGAAAAAACGATGTCTTGCTATGCTGAATTGAGGCCTTTTCTGATTTTTGACAGTTTACATTTCCAACCTATCTGGTAAAAATTCTCTTTGGTTAGCACCACTGGAGCAAATTCAACTTTCAGCAATGTGGGTGTAGACTTGGAGTAATTCCATTCTGAATGGCAGAGGTACTTCAGATGTGCTCTAGTCCCACTGTTTCATAGGTGACATGATGGAACAAGGCTGAGAGGAATCCAGCTCATGGAATTACTATTACTAATGACCTGACCATTGCATGTGTTTATCCCCAGGGAAATTACAACTGCTGAAATGAGGGACATATCCTACAGGAAGAAAGAACCTTATTTCATACTTGTTTTGTAAGAAGCAATCTGAAGCAGAGAACAGAGACCTTGCTCAGAAAAGCACAATGCTGTGTCTAGCAGAGGTTTATGCACAGGTCCCACTCTGGCTGCTGGGGAGCTGGGGCACAGAGACAGAAATTGCTGCAGGGCACTGGGAGGCCACAAGCAGAGGGAGAACCAGACTGGCTGGGGGTAGGAGACAGGTGCACAGGCTGTATTGGGAGGAAGCACTGAGGTAAAGGAAGGTGTGTACAAAACAACAAGTTGGGCTTTCACACAGCATTGGGCAGACCCTGTGCAGGACAGGAAGAGTGTATGTGTGTGTGGATCAAGAAGTTACTGTTTCATGCCAAGTTTCAGGCTCCCATTAAACCAAGTCTCCATTCTTCTTCCACCCCTCTCCCAAAACAGATTAACAAGAGGGTGACGCAACTTCACAGTGGCCAGTGCTGGATTGTGCAAGCCCACCCATCACAGCAGGCAGCACAGAGGCAGCATGACTGTGCTGCAGGGAGGCGAGGAGAGATGCTAATCTGGAACGGAGCCAAGGCCAGCTGCCCCATGACAGGTGTCCCCATCTCCCCCATTCCCTCCCTTCCCTTGCTGTGTATCTGCTTATCAGTCAAGCTGTGATTTTGCCTTTGCAGGCAGGGATGGAGTGGGATGTTGCTGTCTGCCCTCTCCGGCTTCTGGTAGCTGACTCTCATTACTGCCATGTTGCTAAGGTTTTCATGACTTTTGTCCAAGCCCAGCAGCTGGATTTTGGCAGCCTTCCAGGCACTTCCACTAATGTAACTCAAAGTTACTGCAGGTTTTCTCAGGAGTTTCAGGTTGCTGCCAGACTCTTAGGGATGCTGGCTTTTCCTGGCACCCCTTTTCCAGGGCTTTAGCTTTAATTCTGGATAGTTTACATCTCTGGAGTCGTTAGCTGTGGGACCTCTGTGTTTCTCCCTGATTATGTATCACTCCAACATTTCATCAGAGTGAGGCACAGCTCTGGTGATGTATGACACAAGAGCATCATCAGTCAGCCAGTGCAATAATGATGCATTAGTGTAATATGCCTTCAGGATGGAGTTGTACTGATGATGTATTTTCAAAAAGATGGAGTCCCAGAGAAAAGAAACAGTCTGGAGCTAATTCAGTATGAACATGGCCACTGAGAGCACACAGTGTGCAGATGATTGGGATAAGAAAGATGACTTTACATTACCCACTCTGACCCTGATCCTTTCTTTTGCTCCTTCAATCTTTTTTCTTTGCCCCCTCCTCACTTTTCTCCTCCACCAGCACTTTTTCCCCTCTTACTCTTTGTTCCTTTCGCTTCTTTCTTTTCTTTTTTTTTTTTTTTTCTTCCCCTGTTTGGGTTTTTTTTCACACTGGTGACTCTCATGGCCACTGGCTTTATTCATATATTCCTGTCTCTCACAGTCTGACCTTGTGTCATGCTGTATAACTTAATATTATCCCACTAGAAACTTTTTCCCCTCTGTGAGTGAGATAATATTAAGGTGACCTGTGAGTGCAATAGATAAAAATCTCCAGGCCATCTAGGCAGTGACATTAAAAATCATCACAACCCTTAAGTGATGGAGGGGGTGAAATCTTATGGGATCTTTCCTTGGCAAAGGCAGCAAATGTGGGCTGAGGAGTGGCTACCCCTGGGATTTCTCATAGCCTTCAGCTTCTGGAAGATGAGAAGTGTGTTAACCCATTCACACAGCTAACAATATTAAAACAACAAACAGCGCTCAATCAAACCCAGATTGTCATCTTTCATTGGATAAGAAGCAACCTCTCTAATAAACATTTCAACTAATAAAGACTACAAAAGTAATTAGACTATTAGCTTGCTAGCCCCTGACACCCAGACATTCATTTGAAAGTAACTTTCCTGCAGTGTTTAGACAGAGACAATTGAATGACGGGAAGATATTATACCAAGATGAAACATAAATAAAATTGGCTTCAGTCTCGTCTGGAATTCAGGCTATACATGGAACTCAGATAATGCCCTCAGTCTAGTCCTAACATGTTACTAGCATCCACCTCAAGAATAGATGAATTCTAGGAATTTGATCTTTCAACACTCTCAAATGTATATTCTGTGAAATAAAGCATTTTGCAATACCTCGCAATGTCAAAGAATTTTGCAATAAATATTCACCTTGGAAAATATAAAAGACTTTTTGTGATGTTTGAAGTTATTTTCAATTTTTATTTTTACTGTACCTCTTTATTTATTATCATTGGTTTTTATTTAAAATTACATTATACTCAGAGACTCCAATCAGGACACAACAACCCATTGTAGAAGGACCAGGGCACATACACTTAAAAAAGCAATTCTTGCTTGGCCACTTAATCTCTATATCTTTCACAGAGCAGAATTTCTCTTTATGTTTAGAGTGAGTTAAAAATCCTCTGAAAAATGCAGGGGCTTGTAGCCCTGGTGGTTGAAGTCATCTGTTTATTCATGTATAACTCAGGCACATCAGTGTGCTTCAGCACTGAGTTGAACTGACACAACAAGTGTTGATTTTCCATGTCTAGCTTGTGGCCTCACTGTTATAAAAGCTACTAAGCAGGTCAGCTGTGGAGACAGGCAGAAAATGGACTGTAGCCTGCTCTGCTCATTTCCCATAGCCTGCCATGCTCAGTGCAGTCAGGACCTGGAAGCAGTGACCTGCAAGTTTGATGTAGTTCTGCTCTTGCTGCTCCAAATTCATTTTCAGCTAAATTGTTCAGGTGGGAAACTGTAGTATCTCTGGAACGGATATCTTGCTTTTCATTTACTTCCAGCATGAGCTAATTCATCCTCAGCTCATCCAGATGGAAAACCAAGTAGTTTCATTCCCTTTTCACAGGTAGCGAAATTGAAGAAAATTTAATTGACATATTCCGAGTCATAAAAAGAAGGAAGAGCATGGGTAGCTCTGCTATTCTAAAGCACTGATTTTGCTTCAGTCCAGGAAAGCCAATTCTGCATTAGTTTTTACCTCTTCTGAAATACAACTTCTAAATATCTATTCATCAAGTATCAACATGAATAACATTGCAATTCTTTGATGTTCTTTTTCCATAAATTGCCATGAGTTTCTCGACCAGTATTAGGTCATAAAGGTTTGGCTTGCACAATAAATGCTGCCAGAGAGATGATCTCTGTTGCTCTCTAGCACCAAAGCTCTAATTGGCTGGTGAGATTGATTAACATGTGAAGCAAAGCTAAGGTCTTTAATCAATCTTAGAAGTCATTTATTGAGAGTACATGACAAAGCCATAAAGGTTGTTGCAAATGACATATTTCAATATTAAAACCAGAATCTTCTGCCTTTGTAGAGGCATGAATATGTTTTTTCCCTGTTTATAATAAATTAAGGTTAAAATTAAACAGATACAAAATAAAAGGATGATTCATGAATGTAAGTCTCTTTATCACCAGTCAGTAATATCCACAGCACTGGAATTCCTTGCCCCAGAATGCCTCAGAGCCCAGCCCAAGGTTGATTCACCCCAGCTAACACCTGCTATCACTCCAAAGTGGTTACTTATCATCATGTCTGATCTTGATGAGAAATTGGAAAACACTATGCACACTATTCTCATTTCTCTCTTTGTAGATGTAAGGCTGAATAAAGTATAGGTGGCTACATGAAATGTCGGTTTCAGCGTATAAAGAAGTCATATGCTGAGGGCTGATCCCCTGCTCTGCAAGGCAGAAGGGAGCATTTATCCTGCACAGATATCAGATTCAGAGTGGATCCTCAGGGAAGGTTGGGGTTGTAAAGATAAACCTGTTCCTAAATCTGAAAGCTCAGCCTGAGACTACACTTCTCTGTAAGGAAGGGATATGCCAAGAGATTGCATAAGCATCTGACAGGTTGCTAGTTGGATGAAACAGAGAGAGAGACACCTCTTGGGTGATCTAACATATAGATAGTTATAATTATGTTTTTCTATTTCTATCTACCTGTCTTGAAATTGAGTAACTATGCTGTTAAATTTGGATTGCAATAAAACCTGTATCCTTTGCATCTACCTTAACATTTCCCTTATATTAAAATTACTTTAGAGTAACTGAAGGTCATCCCATTGAAAGGACTTGACAAGAGTCCTGGACCAATATCTAGAACTAACTCATTGGCAGAGCTGTACAAGACTGTTTAGTGATTTGTAGTTCAGGTCCTCGAGGACACCCAAAAAAGGCATCCACTGCCCCTCTGGGCCCAGGAGTTTCTCCAAAGGATCAGTGCAGAAAGCACTAGCCTGAACAGGAATTTAATGTTTGTTATTATTTTTCCAAATATTACTTTTCAGTTTTACTCTGGCTACAGATTTCTTACCACAGAGTTTTTTGTTTGCTCAGCTGCTCTTCAGCTTCTTTTCAGTCACCTCAGGTGAAATGAAAGGCCAGTCACATTCAAGACCGAGCAAAACTGTCATAACAAGGATTTCCAGGGTGGTTCAGAATAAACCCGAATTCATCCCCTAATGCAGATAATATGAAACAGGGAGCAGCCAAGTGTGATTTTCACATCTCACAAAGATAAAGGTATTTAATTCCATAAAACTTGCCATCTACATTGTCAGATGAGGAAAACGAGGCACAGAGAAATCTTCAATTTTTTTCCCCTACCACACAAAACAGCAAAGGGAAACCAATTGTCTGAAATACAATTCAAAAAAATTCACTGTAAGACCAACTTCTTTTTTTTTTTCTGTTTTGTTACAGCAGTCATTTGCATGTAAAAGTAGCAACTTTAAAGCATGTCCTCAGCACTGAAGCCATGTGCATAAGGAGTGAGGATTTCCATGGGTGATCAAATGATCTGGTACAACAGCAGTTAAGAGAAAGGCTCTGCTGTTGATGGCCAGAAAGACAGTGCTTGGCCTAAGAAGAGTAAAACCCATACATTTTGTTTCTCTGACCAATGTGAAAGCTTCCAAAAAAAAAAAAAAAAAAAAAGAAAGGAGATGTGCAGTTTTGTTTCTAATGATGGAGTCTGTACGACCCTTAATGACCTCCTCCCATCTTGGGGCTCTCCGTGCCCTGAAGAGCAACAGATGCACAGCTGGTAAGGCTAAATCAGGCCTGACAGCACAGCAAGACGGCTGGGGAAAAGGAGAACACTTTTTTCAGATTTTAGTCTGGTATTCTGCCTTTTATTGTGCAGGAGTGTCCTAATGAGGGAAGTGTGCATATAGAAATTAGAGATGGGAAAGGCTATCAGGTCATCTTGTCCATCCTCCTACAATGAGAGAGGTTCTGAAAGAAATATAGCATTAATATGGGGCCAAAGAACAGGAGAAAAGTCAGGAATGAAGTGAAATAAGGTCCAAAAGCATTAATGGCTGTTACAGGTAACACAAGTTAATAAATAACATTAAGGCAGATGTGAACATTAATTGGCCATTTAGATGGGTGTGTGTGAAGTTATTAATGACAGGCAAGTTCTAATATAGTACAAGTTCCTGACCATATCCACAGTAAAAACCAAAAAGATTCTTCATTCAATAGGATAATGAGGCAGTCAGTGGATGATCCAGCTATTTGACCTGTATTTTTAGTGCATTTAAACAGAATAACTAAAATATGTTAACTACAGCTGATATCCAGCAAGAGAGAGAGAGAGAGAAAAAAAAGGAAGATGAAATGACTTTGCAGGGAAAAGGGCTGGAAACATTACTTCAAAGTTTACACTATAGCTAAGAGTGGCAGGAGAGATGGTGGAGAGGGGATATCACTCAAAATACCACACTCTGAGAACCTCTATCACCACAAAACCCTGGTTGCAAATCTCACCATGGAAGAATTATATCCTGATCTGGTCCATTTTGCCAGTATTCACTGCAAGCCAATGCAGCCACCTGTCATGAAACAGGGGCTGATGGTTGTTTTAGTTTAGATGAGTTGTGGGGTCTGTGCTGGAAACTTCCTCAAACCTCTATGGCAGTGGTTCTGTCATTAGCAGAGAAAAATTAGTGATGCCTAGAGAGCATTCTACAGATCTGTTCAGCTCTTCTCAAAAACCTCCTCTGTACAAAGAACAAAACATAAACCCGAAACTTGATCATAGCATTACCTCTACACACAGTCTGTGACTGTAGGTGACCCAGCTTTGGCAGACACAGTCCCCATCTCATGGTCTTGGAAATTCTGTCTGGGGCTTATTTACACAGGTGATGCTGCCACAAGCAGATTGAGAGTAACTCCGTGATCCCAAAGTGCTCTGCCCCCCCAGCCATCCCTGAACATGCCCTCCAAGCAGATGCCAAGATTTCCTTTGCATGCACCACGACAGTCTGAG
The DNA here is from genome assembly GCF_029582105.1 of Oenanthe melanoleuca. Lineage (NCBI taxonomy): Eukaryota > Metazoa > Chordata > Aves > Passeriformes > Muscicapidae > Oenanthe > Oenanthe melanoleuca. The sequence goes on from NC_079339.1 coordinate 48,640,069, forward strand.
CACAGCAGGGCAGGATCCACTCCACTGGCACAACTGGGCTTGAGACAGGAAAGGTATCTCATGGTGTGTGAGCACAGCCCAAGTTCATTGGAAGCAGATAGCATGGATATAAAACTTCTTGTGTGACTGAGGCCAGAAAAAATACACACATGAAAGAAAGAAATGCAGACATGAAAGAAAGGTGGAGATTGTTGACCACTATGAGAAACACACAACAGTTTTGTAATGAAAAAAGATTTGGTCCTACAGTTTAAGTAGACTGTCTAGTCCCTTCTGCATTCAATCTTCTGGATGATGATTGCTTCTCATTCCAGTGTTTAGAAAGGGTTTGGGGAAAGGAAGGGATGTAATCTCATGACTGACCTTTACAAAGTATTTACATACACAAATATTTAAAACATGCATAGCACCTCTCCTGTTTGCCAATTTGTCACACTCCATAAGCCCCTCCTGAGGAGCCATTTGCACACACAGCAGCTCTGATCCCTTCCTGTTTCCACTGGGATGCTGACTCACCAGGATGATGGGGTAATGTCAGTGATGGGGTGTCTGAAGGGTGAGGTCAGTGCAGCCTGAGCACTGGGCCTTATTCTGAGGCACTGACCCTCACTTGTGAAAGGGAGATGGGAATCTCTCTAAAGGAGTTAAGGAAAGTGTATCCCAGGTAATTCCCAAGATGCCCTCTCTATGCATCAGGACACAAGGCCAAACATATTAAAAATGCATTTTTTAAGAAAGCAATGAGTGTCATGTGCCTTCCTCGTGGGGTGTTCCACTATCCCAGAGGTGGCAGGAAAGGGATCATAAAGCAGTATTCCCAACCTCTTTTTTTCCAAGAGATCCAAGCTAGCATATTTCCCACCCTCCTGCAAGGGTTAACGAGAAACCTTTTCCGTGCCCCTGACTTTGTCTTCCCCCCATCTGTATTCGTGGTTCCCTTGCTGGATCCATTTGCAAATGATATCACTCGTCTGCATATTGTCACTTGCTGCCTGCCCATCCATTTATCAAGTGTCTGCAGCTCGGCACAGGCTTGCCCTGTCCTGCCTGCTCCATTGTTCCTCCCGACCCAGGGGAAGGCGCGTCTGAGCGGCGGGGGGGAGGAAAGTGGGAGGAAAGCGGGAGGGAAGAGGGATGGAAGCAGGAGGGAAGATGGATGGAAGAGGGGAGGGAAGCAGAGAGGGAAGCGGGATGGAAGCGGGAGGGAAGAGGGGAGAGAAGCAGGAGGACCGTGAGATGGAAGAGGGAGGGAAGAGGGAGGGAAGTGGGATGGAAGAGGGAGGGAAGAGAGATGGAAGAGGGAGGGAAGCAGGGAGGGAAGAGGGATGGAAGAGGGAGGGAAGAGAGATGGAAGCGGCAGAGAAGCAGGGATGGAAGCGGGATGGAAGTGAGAAGGAAGCAGGGACAGAAGTGGGAAGGAAGCAGGGATGGAAGCAGGATGGAAGCGGGATGGAATCAGGATGGAAGTGGGGATGGAAGCAGGATGAAAGCAGGATGGAAGCAGGATGGAATCAGGATGGAAGTGGGAATGGAAGCGGGATGGAAGCAGGATGGAAGCAGGAGGAAAACAGGATGGAAGCAGGGATGGAAGCAGGAGGAAAGCGGGATGGAAGCAGGGATGGAAGCAGGATGGAAGCGGGATGGAAGCAGGAGGAAAGCGGGATGGAAGCAGGGATGGAAGCAGGAGGAAAACAGGATGGAAGCAGGGATGGAAGCAGGATGGAAGCGGGATGGAAGCAGGATGGAAGCGGGATGTAAGCAGGAGGAAAGCGGGATGGAAGCAGGGATGGAAGCAGGATGGAAGCAGGGATGGAAGCAGGATGGAAGCAGGATGGAAGCAGGAGGAAAGCGGGATGGAAGCAGGATGGATGCGGGAGAGATCCCGCAGCCCCGAGCCGGGTGGCAGAGCGCGGCGGGGCAGCTGGGAGGGGACAGTGACACCGGGAGACTGACAGCCCCCCTGCCCGGCCGGCACTGACAGATGCCCCAGCAGGGACAGCAGCCCTGGCCCTCCCCACGACACGGGCCGGACTGGACGTGCCACCCCGGGCACGTAGGAGGCAGGGAAATCATCCCGGCTGGGTGGAAATAAACTCCGCCGTTTACTTTCACAATAGATTTTCCCTCAAACTCATAAACTTGTTTCTCAGTAACCCTAAAGCAAAATGATCATGGAATTTGAGCACAACATTTACCAAGTCCTAATGAATAACATAATTATCACTTTATGCAAATCAAATCTCATTTGCATATGTGAATATTTAACTATTAAAAACAACGCTTTGATCTTGAATAAAAATATGTATATCACATAATCATAGCCTTATGGAACATGAAAACTATCTTTTTTTCTTTCTTTTTTTTTTAACTGTTCAGTTTAGCCGCGCTAGGGTTTGCTGTTTGAACCTTCTCTGCCTATGGTGCTTCTTCCCCGAGGATGTCCACTGGGGTCTCTCGGTGGCTGCCATCCCAGCTGGGTACATGAGGCCTTTCTCTTCAGGTCACTTGTCACTGAGCACAGCAGCCTTCCTTCAGTTTGCTTTTTCCTGCCCGGTAGTGCCTGCGTTGGTGGCAGGAGCAAACCCCAGCTCTGCAGCCCAGGTGGGCTGAGTGCTCCTGTGCTACACACCACCCAGAGATGCTGCCGAGAGATGGGTACTTTATACATTAATTACAGAGTAAGGGAAGAAGTCAAACTCTGCTTGCATATTTAAATCAGACCACAGTAATGCAGATTTTTCTCTTAGGGAAAGATTACCAGGGATCACAGAGGAAGCACGAGCCCTTCACGGGAGATTTCCCCACTGAAAGCTTTGAACCTGGTTCACAGAATAGCCTTGTGAAGGAACACTTGGAGCCAAGTGCCCAACACCCACAGGTACCATCTTAAAATTGCTAAGAAGCAGCTCTGAAGGTTCAAGCCATGCACTGTGGTAAGTTGAATGATAAACCTCCTGTTTTCATATACTGGAGCTGTTACCACTAGTTGGTGTCCTTTGTTATGTTTCACTAAAAATAAAAATTAGATTTAAAAAAAAAACCTTTCACATTATCGAGTAACTGCTGGTCTGTAAAATTATTCATACGTTATTAAACTAAATGCACAAATAATGTGTAACCAGTCACCTAAAATTCCTCCAAAGGCTGTCATTGGTTATGACCCCTGATCAACAATGTTCTCTAGTAATGCGTGTACCTAGCTGGGGTGGGTAAGGAATATCAGCCATTGATTTCCCTGTATTTCTATCCAATGGCTTGATGAGTTATTCCCTATAGATTGAAAGAGTGGCCCCTCCTGGACTGAAGGAGACATCCCTTTCCTGCTTCCCACCACCCCCTCCCAAATCCAGGCTTTCAGTTATTGCCCTGCCCTGCCCACAGTAATCCTGTGTGCTAAGAGAGCCAGACAGGGACACAAAGCATGTCCTTGATGATAACTTAGTGAGGATGAAGGTGTCCACTTAGGAAAAAAAATAAAAATTTGTTCCAGCTCTTAGCTCCAACTCCTGCTAGAATATTCTGCCCTAACAAAGTTTTTGCTGGAGCAAAGCTTGCTACCCTAGTCTCTTTCTTCCAGGTAACATTGCCTGGGATAAAAAATACTCATGCTCAAATACTTTTCTTTTTTTTTTTTTTTTTTTTTTTTTTTTTTTTTTTTTTTAAATCTAGCATTTGATGAAAACAGTGTCCTTTTGTGGGACTGTCTGAAGGAGACCCTCTTGAGCACACCCTGAGAGTCCATGGGTTCAAATGCTTTATCATCTCTCCAAAACCTAACTCGGGTCATTCCCATCCTAGCGGAGCACAGTAACCACAGAGCTGTTGCAAAAACTGGGAGTGGTGACGAAGGAAACAGGTGGTAGCACTTGCACCTCCTCTGATATTTTGTAAGCAAAGGCTGCTGTAAAAATTTAACTCCAGGACTGCTTATAGTGCCATGATTCCCAGTTGGACTTCAGTGACTTTAAAGTCTGCGCTGTTTAGAATTTGAGTGTTGGTTTGAACTTTGCAGTTTGGGCTTCAGTCTAGCAAGTGCATATTTTAAACAAAGAAAACATTTGGCAAATAGTTGATTCTGCATGCAGGCAATGTCCCTCTGCTCCACACAATTTATTTTTACAAGGGTCTAAGGGAGACACATTTCTCTAAAAATAAAAGGCATCCACACGAAGCTGAATTATTCCTTCACAAACACAAACAGATCTTTTGCTTGTTTCCAAGCATTCTATCAAATCATAACAACAAAGCAGCACTGTACTCCTTTAGTTAATGAGCCTATGGCTGTACCAAAATCTTACCCTTTCCAGCCCCAAACACATGCATTGATCTTATAATGCTTTTGTCTATCAGAATGGACATTGTGACCCCCGACCTTTGAAATGCTTCAGATTATTGATGGCATTTCCTACACACTGTGTAACACAAAGTGCAGCTGATGCAAAAGTAAATTATTAGAGAAGAGTAAAATACTAAGGGTCATAATTAATTTTTAAACTATTCAACTTCTCTTTGCAACAAGTACAGGAAGATGATTTTCCTCAAATCACTGAATTCCTCTTAATGTACATAGCTCAAAGTTTAGTGACGTGCAAGAGAGAAATTCCTGTAGATCTGTCAAAGGGACAAGAGAAAACACAGTTCACATACCAGTGATAATTTGGTATTTTTAATAGGTTGCCAAAAATCTTTCAGCATGTGGTGGGTTGACCCTGGCTGGATGTCAGGTGATGACCAAAGCTTCTCTGTCACTTCCCTTCTCAGCTTGACAGGGGAGAGAAAATAAAAGGAAAGGCTCATGGGTCAAGATAAGGAGAGGAAGAGCTAATGGGCAGAATAGATTCAACTTGAAAAAATTAATTCAATTTGTCACTAATCAAATCAGAATAAGATAATGAGAAACAAAACCAAATCTCAAAAAACACTTCCTCTCCACACCTCCCTTCTTCCCAGGTTTAACTTCACTCCCAGATCACCTTCCTCCCCTCCAACTGTGCTAGGGAATGGGCAATGGTCAGTTCATCACATGTTGGCTTTGCCATTTCTTCCTTCTCAGCAGAGGTCTCCTGACACTCTTCCCTTGTTCCACATGGGGTCCCTGCCAGAGGAGACACAATTCTCCAATCTGAATATTTCCCAAGGCTTCTCTTCACAAACTGCTCCAGTGTGGATCACCACCTCAGAGTGCAGTCCATTAGGAACTGAATTCTCCAGCATGGGTCACCAACAGCATCACAGTTCCTGACAGCAAACCTGCTCCAGCATGGTCTCCTCTCTCCACAGGTCTATAAATTCTGCCAGGACCCTGCTCCAGTGCAGGATTTCCATGGGGTCACAGTCTCCTTTGGGCATCCTCCTCTTACACTGGGTCCTCCAGTGGCTGCAGGTGATTCTCTGATCCACGTGGACTCCATGTGCTGCAGGGACACAGCTGCTTCCCCATGGGCTGCCCCATGGACTGCAGAGAATCTCACCTCTGATTCCTGGAATACCACCTCCTCCTCCTCCTTCTGCACTGACCTGCTGTCTGCAGAGGTTTTCCTCTCACACATTCTTAGTCCTATCTCTGGCTGCAATTGTTCCTGTGCTGCAATTTTTTTCCCTTTCTGTTAAAAATGTTACCCCCCAAGGCATTGCCACTGATGGGTTCATCCTTGGCCAGTGTTGGGTCCATCTTGGAGCCCACTGGCATTGTCTCCATTTGATGTGGAGCTTCCAGTACCTTCTCACAGAAGCCACCCCTACAGCCATCCTCACTTCCAAACCCCAATACACAGAATATTTTTAGTGACTCTTCTGCTTACTGGCCCAACACAAAGAAGCACAGGATCACTCTGCTGCCTCATCTCCCCCCTTCACTCTGCTGGCTGCTCCTCAGGAGGGCAGCCAGAAATGACCAGCAAAAATTTGTGCTTGAGCATCTTGGTTCTAGACTTGTAGAAAACCAGATGAAAGAGGATGTGAATTCAAAATGTGTTTGTCACTGCCCCCCTTTTTCCCAAGGTATAGAACAATGAGGCCCAGATGTTATGATTGCAGGAATGCTAAAAATTTCATGAGTTATTCTGCAGGCAAGAAAAGCCACAGAAGGTCAGGCCAAACAGGTTTATGGTTTGTGTGGGGCAAGAGCTGTTCAGAATGAATCTTTTTAATGTGCAGTATCCATTACCAATTGATGTCAGAGATCCTCTTATAGATGGATCATCTAATAGTTTTTCTTAAAAGGCAGAAAAATATCCATGGCAAACTTTCAACACATGTGTTGGAAGGAAAATTTGGAGTTATGGAGACACAATATCTGTTTTGACCAACTAAGAATGGCAAGTTCAAATTTTATTCTGCTGTCCTTCTTTCCTAAGATAGGATGATTATCAGTTAGAAAAAAAAAAAAAAAACAAAAAAAAAAAAACAAAAAAAAAACCAAACAAACAAAACAAAAACCAAAAAGCTGGAAACTATGCTATGCTATGTAAGAAAATTCATCTGGAACTCTCTCTATTTCTGGATTTTAAATGGACTAAGCCTGCTTTCATCTAGTAGCCTGTTGTCAAGCCAGCAGGTTTGAACTGGCTTAGATCTAATAGTACATAAAGTGCAGCATGTGTTGGTCTGAGTTTCCAGGACAGAACCCCCAGTTTAAGCAAAGTTTAAGGTTATAGGCAGGGCAGAACCATGTGGAGAGTTTGCAAACCACTGGCCTCCAGCAGCTTCCAAGCACTGCTGTGTTTGCTCAAAGTGATCCCCAAACTGTGGGCATGCTGCTGTGTCCCAGCTCAAGCAGGAGCTGTGGTTTCTCTGCCAGGAAATTTTCCATGTCACAGGGGTTTCCCACATGAATGAACCTACAGCAGTGTCTGCAATGGCAGCTGCACAAGCTTCTGCTGCTCCAGGCCACGTCTGAAACAGAACCCCACCTATGACTTCTACTTTCACCCCTCTTGTGTCCTCCCCAGAAAAGTTCTCTCCCTGATATTCAGAGTAGTTTTGGGAAAATACCAGGCATGCCTGATGGTCTGAGATAAAGGCAGGAGGGTCAGCAGGACTCTGGTCTCCTCTGGGAGTGGAAACCTGGGTGCAATCCTAGAACTTTGATGGCTCTGCAGAAGTTCCATACACTCCAGGAATTTCCTGTGTCCTCCACTTTAATGTCAACACACCTGAAAATGTCCTTCCCTTGGAGCAATGCCTCCCCATTCAGTGTTCCTCTTTCCAGGCCTTTGTCCAGAGTCCCTCTCACACCCATATCTCACATTTCACACCACCCACTGTCAGAAGAAACTAGTGACAGAGAAAGACTGGCCAAAGAGAAGGAGGCAGCAGATGTCTTGCTGCCATTCAAAACAAAGCAGTGCAGGAGCAGAGGGCTTTTGTCTTGGCTATCTGGGCTTGCACACACAGCATCTGCCTGCATTGGCTTTGTATGGCCAGGCTTTGGTAGAGGTGATATTACACGAGTGGCTCTGTGAGAAGCTGCCAGGAGCTTCCTCCATGTCCAGCAGAGCCAATCTCTGCCAGCTCCAAAGATGGACATGCTGCTGGTCAAGTCTGGGCAAATTAGAAATGGTGGTAAAAACCTCTGTGATAACTCATTTAAGAACAAGGAAAAAAAATTAAAGGTATGGTTCTGTTATAACTGCAGCCAGAGGAGAGTGAAGCAGGGCAAAGACTCCTCTCCCTCAGCAGCATCAGAAACAGTGTGTGATGGGCTGACCACAACTCCCATTCCCCATCTCCCTGGTTTGCCAGAGGGGAGCAGGTAGAGTAGGAAAGGAGAGAGGAGTGGGGAGAAATTGTTTCTAAGGCTTTATTTTACTTCTCATTACCTAGCTCTGACATTGTTCACAATAAATTCATTTGATATCTCTAATTTGAGTCTGTTTTGCCCGCGATGGTATTCAGTGAGTGATCTCTGTCCCTATCTCAGCTCATGAACCCTTTGCTAAATTTTGTCTCCCTGTAAAGAGGCTTTGGTGGGTGTCTGGCATCCAGTCAGCATCAATCCACCACACTGCCCCATCTGAAACCAGCCCCATCTCCTTTCCTATGACACTACTGCAATAAGCCTTGGAAACACCTTGTTCTGTGCACCAGCAAAGCCAGACTCTGAATGAAGAAAGGTGAAGATTGCCCATCACTAGCACCCTTCTCTTCTTTCAGTACAATCATGTAGCTCCTGCTAATGATGAACATTTCCTGGCCACAGCCTTTGGCAGGACCAAAATCAGGGTTTCATTTACTCACATTTCCTGTGATTTCTCTTTAGTTTGTCCATAATTTCATGCAGACATTAAGCTTTCTTGCTATATATATCTCAAGTAGAAATCCATTCAACCAGAATTCCCTTAATAAAGGTTAAAAGATTTGCAGTGAAGAAATGTCAAAATACAGTAGCTTATAATTGCCCTCAAATATGCAGTTTTATATGTTTACTTCATGGAGAGGAACCTTGGCATATATTTAATTAAAGAAATGGAGCCTGCAGGAGGTCTTGGAATGGAGCTCATTGTATTTTGGTTTGGGATGAATTTCACAATCTACTGTATGGTTTTATTAATCTCCCCAAGCATGAAAAAACTCCATCTATTTATGTAGAAAATGGCAAGGAAATAAAACACAGAAGCCTTTGGAAGTGGTTTTAAACATAGCAGGAGAAATTACAGTATTTAATGTCAGAATCTAGACAATTATTACAGAATAAATGGCTCCATGCAAGAGAAATAAATTTTGAACCAAGACGGTTAATTGATACTTCAACAAAGGAGACATTTTTATGAAACAGAAATTCTGAAACAGACTTCTAGCACTTTTATCAATTAACCAACAATAAAGGTTACAATCAGCACTGGGAAAGCCCACAGTTTGATTCCTGTTGATGTCATCTTTTTTGATTAAAGCTAGAAACGTTGACCTGAAGACCTGAAGAACAGGAACCCAAGAGGTAAAGCTGTGGTGAGATTCCTAAAACCAGCTACTAGATCCAGGAAAGAGCACAGAAAAGTGCCACTTAAAAGGTTACTTGGTGGATGTCATAGAGCCACAGCTCAGTGCCATACCAACCAGAACGTGACGAGACTTGTGGATCACTGCAGCTGACCACCTTTTTCCACTTTTTGCAGGAGTTGGAAAACCTGATGATGGAAGCAAGCAAGGGAAATGCACATATGTAATGCCATGTGTGCCAGGTCCAGGGACATCAACAGGTGGGGAGGACTTTGAATCTGAAGACTTGTTCAATCATGAATGAAAATTAGCATCCTTCTGAAGGGAGTTAAGATCCAGTGGGGCCAACAAGGATGGGCCTGGAGTGTCTATAGGGTAATCTGTGTCAGGAACATGCTGCTTTAACTTCTGAGTTGGCTAAGAGAAAAGGGTGACTCTGTCCTGAAACAAAAATTAACTCTTTCCTTCTCCTCTTCCTTCTAGAGGAATAGTGACCAGAGTAGTGAAAGCAGTGAAATAAAATTTTAAAAAATGCAACTAATTCTATTTGTCAGATAGGCTCTGGTGTCAGCATCACAGTTCTAAAAAACACACTCTGTTATTTTTCACTGCTTTATTCCTCCGCACTTCTACTTTTTCTCACAGGAAGTTTAGTGGAGGTTAAAATGTGTGGTAATGGTGATATTTTCCACTGAAGTAAATGTAATTTAAGTGTAAAAAGGCAGAATATAAGTTTCCATGGCAAAACAAAAAATTTGGGAAACATCCCATACAAACCAAACTTTTTCACTTAGAAGAAAAAAAGCTGTCAAGAAGTATATTTATCTTTTTCTGGCTGATATCTGAAAAACTTTTTGATCTGTAAAGCCAGAGTCATGTACCAATAGTACAGGCATTACCTCTTACCAGTTCCATACAAGTCCCTTACACACAGCAGAAAGTACAAAGCAGGCTGAGTTTAACAGCACAAGTACTTTAAACATGTCATTTTAGCCAGAGGGAATTCATTACCAAAGATCTGAAACAAAGAGGATCACAAGGCTTGATTAATTGTATGCATGCTTCAGCCAGAAGTACTGCTTTCCTCACTGTCCAACATGTTCATAGTTGAGGCAAAAGGAGATTTCACACCAAAAGAGGAAAACCACACTGGTTTAATACTAAACTTCCATTTACCCCAGAGTGTACTGGAACCCTCAGCCCTGAGTTAGAGACACAGCTATCCCAAGGTGCCAGGTCTGGTGTAGGGGAGAAAGTAAACCTGATGCCTCAGGATGGGATTAGAGAAGCTGTAGAGCAGAAAAAGAGGCTGCCCAAGCTGCTGGATAAGAAATGTCTACAAGAGGCCATGGGCTGTGCAGCACTTAGTGGTGAAGCAATTAAGCACAGCAGTTATAGCTGGGAGAGAAGGTGGCACCTATCTCCACTGGGAGTCCTGGCTGTAAATCCTTTCTCAGAGATAAGAAAAAATACTAAAAAAACAACTAACAGTTATCTCCCCCATATTCTTCCCTTAGCCACATAAGAGGTAGGAAATTGCTTTCAAGTCTTCCTCCTCTCTCCTCACCCACACATCTGATTAGAAAGCAGATTCGAACCTTGGTCTCCCATTGAGAAGAGTGTCCTCATCACCACCTTCTCAGGTATTTGGGAACAGGACTTCCTTAATATACTCTGCTGAATCTGATCTACTTTGTCCTAGCTAATTAAACACCTGCACTCAATTATAAAACAAACCTGACTCTCTCACCTTCCTCTGTATTGCTAAAGGATGAGGATATATCCCCAGAATGTGAGACCCAAGTCTAAATCTCTGCTCCCAAGGAGGTGGGCTCAGATGGCTATGAGGTTTGAAAGGGCTGTTTCCCAGAAAACATTATGGTATTTCCCACTCCACTGTGCATGTTCAGAGCGTGCCAGGAGGTGATCCCACGTGTTTTCCTGCACCACTGTAGTATCAGCTGTACACGGGGAATCTAACACAGGTGCTCATGTCAGTGTTCCATTGATGCTGTCAGTGGATGTCTGATGGGCCACATTCCTGCCCAGGAAATCCAGCTGGGGCACAGCTCCTCCTCCTGCATCACTGCAACTTGCTCCACAATATGCAACAGTGCCAGGAAAACATTTTGCCAAGGATAGGAAAAACTGACTGTTCCTCCACCTACTTTCAGTAGCAAGGGGAAGTATTAGAGTTCTCTTAAAGAGGAGAAAATGCATGGACATGAAAATAAGGTGGGAGGATAAAACCTGTCTGCATCAGGCATCCTCCTCCCTCTGGTACTACAGATGCCCTATCAAGAGGAAAAGGTTATGTAATGAAAGAAGTCTGCCTACAAAGCCTGCTGCTACAAGAGTTTGCCAAGAAAAGAGACTCTCAAGAGAGTGCCTTACAGCAGCCTTAAAGCAAGATACTGCAAGACAGAACCTCAAAGCATGATCTCTGAATATTAACCTAGAATGGGTTAAAAGGGTAAAAAGACCACTGAATCAACCAAAAAACCCACATAACGGGCCATCTCTGGAGATTCTCACTCATTAATGTTACTGCTATTGCAAATAACAATAATAATGTTTGTTTTTGGTTGCAGGAGAATGTAGAGGGCTGAATGACTGGGATTGGTTGTATTTGTATTTCAGCCAGTGAGAACAGAATTTGAATCCAACAGGAGGATGGACAAATTATCATACCAAACATTCCTGGTGTTCAGTGCCAACTCCTTAGGCCCATCTAACAATCAATATTATGTGACCCATATGATATGATCATGTAATAAATGCAATAGGTGTGACCAATTAAAAAAGAGAAATATATTGTTGCTGCCCACTACTTCCACGTTGTTCAGGTAGCTTTGTCTTGCTCTGTATTTGTTTCAATTCTGTTGTTCTTTCAGACAGGATCTGAATATGCATTGCCATGAAGGAAGGTAAATGGAGGCATTTAAATACTTAACTGCCTGGCAAACCATGAAATAAAATGCTCAGTCCTTGTTTGATTCAAATTTTCATTAACAGTTTGAGATTGCCAGAGAGAGATGCCAGGAAGATGATTACTGTTCCCAGAAGTGGCCAACTTCTGATACTTCACTGATACTTCTGGAACCATTCATCCTTTGTACATACATGTGTTAAGTGTACATTTCTCTCTTCCCTTGGGCACTGTGATTCACACACTGGTGGTAGTAAGAGATCCCAGTGAGAGGAGAGCCCACATGGGTTAGGGACACTTCCCCATGTGCTTGCCCTGTCTTTCTGAGAGAAAAGCCAGGAGGTGAATAGCCCTGTGCCCCCTTTACACACACAGTGATCTGAGCTACAAGCAAACACACTTACTCGGGATGCCACAGGCAATCTGTGGTGGGGCTGGGAACAAAATCAAGATTTCCTGAATCCTCTCCAGTGCAGTAACCTCAAAAGCACCCTTTCTCACTAATCAGGAATATCAGACGAGTCATCAGACACCTATATGTATATCTGCTTACCCTGAGATTTGTATACATCTGCGGTCCTGAAAACGAGTTTGTTCTCTCCTGCCTCACCCACAGAAGTTTGATAGGGTGGTAAAACCAGCTTAAAGACTTCCTTTGTTCTGATGAGCAAACAGCAGCTCTGCTCGAGCCTCTGACCTTGGTCTGCAGACCTGAGAGATGAAGCAGCTGTCAGGTGGGCTAAAGCACATGGGAACCTCCTCCTGGTTTGGGCATTGTTAGGTGCTCTTGCAGTATCGGTGGCTGGACGTGTTCTCTTGATGAAAGCAGAATAGGCAAACCAATGAAAGAGGCTCAGCAGCTCTCCAAAACCACCTTACCTGCAGACGGGAGGCAGGCAAGCAAGGCATGGTCTGTTAAACAGAGTGAACAGATCTCAAAGAGAAGCCAAAGAATGTGGAAATTGCCAAAAACCACTGCCAGTGTCTGCAGGTGAGGATACTGTTACCTTACCATCAGTACGTCCTTCCAGACTAGAGAAGCACAGAGTCAAGAGCCATAGGAAATTTCCAGGTGAATTTGTTAACCTTGGCTCCATTATTGAGTCAATCTTCATGAGCAGAATGTCTGCCTTTCCATTTCCTTTGAAAGCAGGTGCTGCAGACCTTGTCTCTAAGCGCAATCAAAGTCTGCTGTGTTGAAAAGAATGTTGACAGAGGTAGCAATAGGCATGACAGGAGCATATGAGACTCCTTAAGCTAATCATTAAAGCCAGGATCAAGAAAGCAAGTGCTTACAGGTGCCTCTGTCAGCCTTGTCAATCCAAGAGAAAAAGAGGAGATGGGGGTGAACTCCTGAAAAAGTAACAGCTGAAAAGTGGGGCTGGTGTGATAAGAGGGCAATTCACCAAAAAAAGGTGATTCAGGCAGTAATATATGCTGGTATTAACTATAAACATGCAAAGTGCATAAGGAAAATGTTGTGAAACTGGCAAAACTGAATAGAATTTAAGAAGAAATCAGTTTTGAGAGACTAGCATATTATCATTGGAAAAACATTTTTACTCTGACCAGAAAAATAAAGAGAAGATAAAGTTTTAGAGAGCTGTAGGTAGTATCAAAACTTCCACACATCTCAGTGGCATCAAGACCTTGTGGACAAAGAAAACACCACTGTATCAACCAGCTAGAAGCCTTGGGTGGGGAGAGGCCAAACTTTTCCACTTCACCACTGTTCCCACACCCATGGCTTTTCTGAGCTCCCCATAACAGTGTCATTCCCAAAGGCTTGGACAGTGTGTGGGTGCATCTGCACTGCACGTTGTAGTGCTGAATGAGGTAGGTCTAAAAGCACTAGCTGGAGGATGAGAAGCAGTCCAGGCTTATTACCATGGTGCCCTACCCATGCCAATTTATCGTGCTAATGGAGCTGTACCACTTCTAGGTATCCCTGAACAGCACAGTGTTGTGAGATCTGGATCTGCCAAGAGCACAGATGTGTCAGTAGGTTGAATGAAGAAGTTCTGAGACTAACAGGTTGGTTGGAAATGTGAGGTACACCAAAGGAGGCTATTACTTTGTGCTGCTTTAATGCCTTCTAATTTTTTAAATTAAAGCTTGGTTACAAAATCCCGTAGGGAAATATTCCTTACTGGCAAAAAGAGTAGGCCAAGAAACCTCACAAGCTCTCTTCTGGCAGTAATCTCTATTACTCTCAGTCCAGCCCAAACTTGTAGGTGAATAAAGCTACCACACTCCTACCACAAAAACTATTGTTCTTTGACAGTAATTGATGTTTTTCCATATACAAGGACTAGATAATCTACTTTCATTCAAAATTACTTCTTTTAGGTTAAGGGAAAACAGCAACAGGAAGAAGAGGGCAGGGGTGGTGGTGATGGGATTAAAATAAAATGCAAGGTCTCCAAAAGACACCAGTGTGTGCTCATTTCCACAACAGGCTGGAGCAGGCAAGAGGAGCATGGCTGCTCCCTCTGCACACATGCAGGATTTCTTTGGAATTCCATGTGTTGCTGGCAGGCTTAAATGTCTCCTTTATTACATTGGCCTTTCAGGGCTCCCAGTCATTTGGCTGTGCTGTTATCAAGCCATGCAAATGGCTGAGGTCCAGCGAGGGAGCAATCAGATGCATCTTAGTGCTTGTGATCAAGACAGGAACCTGGCTACAGAAAGGCTGGTGTGGCTTCAGCAGACCAGCAATGCTGACAGTGCTGCCTCCATGAGGTCAGGTCTGAGCTTCCCCACCTGACCACATCCTTGTGCTGTATCTTGCTGCACACTGAGACAGTAAATCATGTGGGGAAGAAAAGAAGCATCTTGTTAATTCTCTTTTCATGCCATCTCAGTGGTGGTCTGTGGCCAGATGCTGTCACTGTCATTGCAATACAGCACCAGTGGCAGCAAACCAGAGAAATAATGTGATCGTGGTAAAACTTTAGCTGGAGTTAGTCTGGGGGTGAGCTGGCCCTGGAAAAGGCAGCAGGACAGGGCTGCCTGCAGCTGCTGGATCTCCACTGGAGGAACAGCAGTGGTGCAAGAAGGAGATTGTCCTGCAGGGCTCAGGGTGAGAGCAGCAACCTGATTTATAGTTATGTGCTGCAACAGATAAAGGAGCTGTGGCATTTTCCTTTCAGCCTGGCTGTGGACATCAGTTAATTATCCATGAGAAGGTGGAAAGCATTAAACCTCAGGAAACCCTGGTGTCTGTGAGTGTGAGAGTAAAGTGTGTTAGGCAGCTAAACTTACCTGCTAGTAATCAATTTTACTTTCTCTGGGGCCCAGCTCTGGTTTCCACCCCACAGGCACGTGTGCTCTGGCACACAGAGACAAATCCATGCACGTAAATACTAAACAAATACATTCACCTTGATAACATTATTGACTATTCGATATGGTCGGATTGCTGAAGTTAAAAACTCTCCAAAGAAAAGAGTTTGCAGATTTCTGTCAGCCAGAGATCTATTACTCATGCTCAACCATCTGGTATTTAATGAGAATATGACAAGCTGATTGTTATTTTTTTTTCACATGGCAAATTGAAAAATGTGACTTTTTGATCTGTATTTTAATTACACCCCCTCTGATCTCTCTCCCTTGCACTTTCTTAGTAATATGATTTTGGAGAGTAAACACATTCTGACTTTCTCTATTAGCCCTGCCTCTCAAATGGATAAAGAAAATCTCATTTCTTTATGTTTCTCTGATTTACCTGTGTTCAGTGGAGGTTTAGAGAAAATGGTTTTTGTCACATCTAAAGAATCAGGGAAGATCTTCCAATGAAATGCATGACTGCAACCACCCTTGGTACTTCACAGCTTCCTGGCACCCTGCTTTTTCCATGCCATTGCAGCTCTCACAGGAGGGGAGTTATTTCATGTTGTATTTCATCTTGCAGGCATTGCTATTATCTAATAAGCTCATAGTTTTGTTCCAATACCGATAATTAAAAACATAACATAATGAAAAAGAGCCAAAACAATTCTGCCACGAAAAGAAGGGGAGATGATACAAGTCCTAGAAATCAGGGTTTCTGTCAGATTGACCCTCTCAGTTCATGACACATCATTGCCTGCTTAGCTGGGCCTCGTGCCTATGGCTGCAACTGCATCTGACTATATATGAAAGCCTGACTTTAAAGGGACTGGACCCAATCACATGACATGTTTTTGTCCAAGTTCCACTATCATGTGACAATCTACAGTAGATTTATGAAATTAAGCACAGATGGCTACTTTGTTTTTGTTCTTTGAACTGACAGCTGCTGGTGTAAAAATAAATTAAATTAAATTTCATATAAGTCAGACTCTGAGGGGTTTTTTTTGGTTAAATAATCTTTAAGGTCCCCCCCCACCCTGCACACACATACATTCATTTTAAGATTTCACTAGTTCTGGCCTTCACCTCATGAACCTGGCACATCCTCAGGAGCCTTTCCCAGCCCCCCTGGCAGTGACCTCTCTCCTCATCTGGGCACACAGCCCCTGTCCCTGGACTGACACTGAGTAACAGTGGGGACAAAAGGTGCCAAGCCTGGCCAGTGGGCAAAGCTGAAGCAGGGCCATTTAAAGCCACTTTCCAACAGGAATCTCAGTCTAAAAGAAGGAAAACCCCATGAATCCACTACCCTGCAAGCCTGTGGGAGAGTATTCCTAAGCCCTTAGGAAATGTCAGCTCTGAAAGGCTGTGTCTGCCAACAAAAGTGGGAGGATTGTTAATAAATGAGCTGCTAATAATCCAATATATAGGGAAAACCAAAGGAAGTCACTTCTAGGTAGGGAAAGTAAAGGCAGGTGCATAAAAGAAGATCAGATGACTTTTTAAGAAAACAGTGTTTCAGGATTAGCCAAAGGGTTCTCCTGTATTCACAAATCTCCATGGAGCACTTTAAAGTCTTCTGTGTTTGTATCATTTAAAGTGCTGCTATTTTAGGTCAGTGTAAATAAGTCATGTGTGCCGTCAGCCTTGTACAAGTGCTTTCTGCTGCTTAATAATACATGTGCTTGTCCATTATAGGGGCTACATGGCTATGTGCTGGGATCTGGAGGCAGTCATGCAAAGATCCTGTCTTTGGCATGGCTGCTTAATGCTCTGAGTTAGGGAATGGGGTGTGTGCTTGTGATGACCTAGAGCAGGACAGAGGCTAAACAGAGCTCTGATCGCAGCACCCAATAAATAATTCATAAGGAACTATCTCATGGTATTGCTGCTTTCTTCCCCAGCTCTGCCATCAATCCAACGCTATTGCCTTTTATTTTATTTATACAGAGATATCAGGGCTCTCCATAGCAGGGGGTTAATTGACCACATCAGAATTCTGCTATTTCAAATGCATTTCAGCAGTTTTCTGGGGTCTGGTGAGTGTTTTGGAATTATAACATCTCAGGTTCCATCATGGAGGTGCCCGGCACAAAAGATGCTATTCAGATGCAGCATCTTACAGGACACAGCAAGCAGAGCATCTCCAGCCTGACAATCCCTTTGGGTGCACATCGATGCTGAGCTGCAGTCTCAGCTGTGGCTTGTGCATCCAACACACTCCCACCTCTGTGAAGGGTCTTCCAATCATTGGCCTCAGGTGGGAGCAGGACATTCTGTAGCTGATATGGCCACTGATGAGACCTGGCATTCTGTGCTCCTGTACTGTGTGTCCCTGCTCTCTCTGTGTTTCTTTTTCCATTTATGTAATATATTCATCAGTATGGGGACTCACTTCATGTGCTTATCCAGAGGTGAGCACAACTGGGTCCTGTTCCCTGTGGCCCTCTGGGCAGGACAGCAGCAAAGACAATTAGTTTCACTGAGTGCCTCAATGGCACAGCAGTGTCGTGCAATAGCCTGAATACAGGACAGAGAGCATGAACTCTCCAGATCTCAATCATTTGATCATTTTGCAAAGTTGCAATGCAATGTAGAAGTGATGGCGAAAAAGAAGGCCTGTCCATGATGCATAATTACTGAGTTAGTGCTTAAAAAGCACTCAGGGGTTGGAAGCTGTGAAGTCCTGCTAGGAAGCTGCTGTGGCACATTTTCCTCAATATATCTGAGTGTTGCTGCACCCAGCCAGGTAGCCATCACCCTGAATTACAAGTGGGTTCTCATATGCTGAACCACTTGCTTTGTGGAGAGAAAATGAGTTAAAGTGCCTGTTTTTCCTGATGGATATCTGGAAGAATTAATCAGATGATATTTTTTAAAGGATTTTGCCTTGTGTTTCTGTGATTTTGCCCCTAGAGAAGTCAAATCAGATTTGCCATTCCCCCAACGGGAGGAAAATCCAACTAATAAAAGAGCAAACTATCATACTGGAAAAGCCAAATCTCCATGTCTGACTTGCTGGGAGGGAGATGCCAAAATACCTTTACAGATCTGTGCCTCAGTATGAGTGTCAGGTTTGCAAGGTGCAAACACTGTGCTTATGAGAAAAAAAATGAAGAGAGTTTTGTTAGCAAAAGCTTGCCCAATCACACCTCCACAGACCTCCACAGGCTACTGAAACTGAGCACAATGTCTGTGAAATTAAGAGCTGAAGAGCAATTTGGTGAAAAGAAATGGTGAAAAGAAAAAAAATAAATGTAGTTTTAAGTGGTCCTTTACTTTCCCCTTCAAATGTTACAGTACTGATTTCTTTGACAGAAAAATTGGTATGTGCATGTGTCTATGTGGTGAGGTATAAGGAGAGGTTTAGAAACAAGATTTTTGATAGAAAACAAAAGCATGTCAGTTAATAAGTATGCAGCAGTGTTGAAAAAGCCCCACAATAGTGTTTCTCATGCATATGTGGGAGTGAGGGATTGTAAGAACAAGTGGTGGCTGGTTGCCTGGGTTTATCAAAGCCCAGTAGGGCAGTATCACCTCTTTGTCTTTCCTGGGCTCAGAGTCATCAATCCCTCCTGTTCGTTCCCGAGCTGTGAAAATGCCAAGGGAGGAGCTCCTCCTGCTGTGCCAAGCCCCAGCTCCACCGAGGGGAGCCGAGGGATGCAGGGGGATGCAGGGGGATGCAGGGGGATGGAGAGGGATGGAGAGGGATGCAGGGGGATGGAGAGGGATGGAGGGGGATGCAGGGGGATGCAGGGGGATGGAGAGGGATGCAGGGGGATGGAGAGGGATGCAGGAGGATGCAGGGGGATGCAGAGGGGTGCAGGGGGATGCAGGGGGATGCAGAGGGAGGCAGGGGGATGCAGAGGGAGGCAGGGGGATGCAGAGGGACGCAGAGGAGTGCAGGGGGATGCAGGGGGATGCAGGGGGATGCAGAGGGATGCAGAGGGATGCAGGGGGATGCAGAGGGGTGCAGGGGGATGCAGGGGGATGCAGAGGGACGCAGAGGAGTGCAGGGGGATGCAGGGGGATGCAGGGGGATGCAGAGGGATGCAGAGGGATGCAGGGGGATGCAGAGGGGTGCAGGGGGATGCAGGGGGATGCAGGGGGAGGCAGGGGGATTCCGAGGGATTCAGAGGGATGCAGAAGGATGCAGAGGGATGGGCACGGCTCCCGGCCGGGGGAGCGCACAGCCCCGGGGCTGGACTCTCAGTCCGAGAAAAGGGACTTTGTGCCTTGGAGCAGGGGCTGGACCCGTTTCCCTGCTCTGACTGGGCAGTGCTGGAGGCAGCACTGCTTAATGGCTGGGCTCATACCTGAAACCAAAAAGCCTGGAGCCTCCTGTGCATCCTGCTACTCAGGGTTGCTGTCCCTTGCTCTCCTTCCCAGTGCCTCATGCACAGACCCCTTTAAATATGGCAATCCTCAGACTGTCTGCCTAGCCCCAAACCAAATGGTTCTGGAGGGATGTGCTGCTGAACTCCAGCTCCCCAGGACTGCTCCAGTGCTCATGGAACCCCCAGGAGCTGCAAATCACCTCGAAGAGAGGAGGAGGAAAGGCTCTTGAAGCTCGCTGGGAGCCAGTGCCCAGGGAGAGCCGTGGGTGACTGGCCCAGTCCCTCTGCAGAAAAGATCAGTCCCACCACAGTCCGTGGGATGCTGTGGTGGGAGAAAAAAGAGCAGACAAGAGGAATGCAGACAGGGATAGATGGCTGGAGGGGCAGGGAGGAAGCTGGAGGGTGACTGAGGGCAGGAAAGGCTGGAGGATGGGGCGGAGGGTGGAGAGGGTGATGAGGTATGGGATGATGTGGGAGATGTAATCTAAGGCAGAGCTGCCCAAAGCCTCCAGGCTGGAAACCGGGTGACTGAAGAGGTTCTGAGGGAAGCAGGTGCCTTCAGTGCACCTGCAGCACCTCCCAGCTCCCTGCCCAAGCACTGGGGATCAGCGCGTCCCATGTGTGCAAAGCTGGCCACCACAGGAGGGACATCACACAAGCATTGCCTCATACAGGAGTGTTGACAAGCCAGAAACAGAGATTTTATCTTCTTCCATACCTGACAGCAGGAGGGGGTTATGCTGCAAGTCGTGCCAGCACAGCAGAGTCTGAGCTGGGACCCTGGTCTCTCACCATGGAAGGAATGAGTGATGGTGTACAAAGGCCCCTGTGCAGGTCTGTGCCCTTCTCCCTTGCTCAGGCAGGGGCTGTGGGCAGAGCAGTGTTTTCCCAAGTGTGCTCAGCATGAGAGACAAATTTTTCTCTGCCCTCCATTGCCATTCATTGTTTGAGTGTTCAGCTCATGTTTTCTCTTTGCTGCTGCTGGACATACCTTCAGACACTGGTGGTAACATTTTCAGGGTGGTGCTGGCATGGCCAGGAGGGCTAACAACCCTCAGGTATCATTTATATCATTTACATCATTTGAGATGACTGAAGGGAGAGCGAAAAGGAGATTCATCCTCCTCTGTAAAATTTACTTATTAAAATTTCAAAATTCAACACTTCCTCCTACATCACCTTCATTGTTCAGATCCTGTCCTCTCCTCCAAAGCAGCCTATAGCCTACAGAATCTCCCTCTTTGTCACTGCAAGTACTGACTTGTAGTCCTATAGCTTAAGAAGAAAATATTTACAAAGTAAAAGCGAATTTCTACAATGGCATGTAAGAAACCAGGTGGGTTAAATGACTCTCTTGATGTGCATCTCACATTAAAAGGATGAGGCCATGCCATACTTTATTCCAAAGGCACACTGTCAGACATTGTATCTGCCATGTTCTACATGGCCTCTCACCCATTTTTGGGAAAAAGAGCCACATTACCATATATTGCCCTTAGGATCTCTAAGGAGAGTGGGAGCAGACAGGGACCCAATCTGAGGGACACATCAGTAACCACACAAGCAGAGCTGGGGGAGATAACCTTGGTGGGAGGCTCAACCACAGCCAGGACTGGCCCACACCTTTTTTCCTGCCCCTGCACATGGTCTTACTCTCTGTCAGCTCTTGTTTCCTCCTCTTGTGCCAACCAGCTCCAGGGGAATAGGTCAACCCAATTTCCTAGAACAGAGACATATTTCTCCTTCTGCACCATGAGTAGCTACTGCTGCCTGTGGGAGTTGTCATCCTTCCTGCAGAGGAAAAGTACAGTGAATGGAAGAGGCTCAAATCCCATGCAGATTTAGAAAAGAGCTAGCTTCTTGTCCAGGGGAGCAGAATGCCAGCCCCAGTGTCCCCAACAGCAACCCCAGCTAAAGAAAGCAGAACCTGCCATGCTGTCACAAATTTCACTGCCTTCAACACCTACTGATAAGCCATTAAAAGCTACTTTGAATATATCAAACTAAGAAATAGCCCTAGATTGGCTCACAGTTTCAATACACATTAAGAATTTATGCCTGTCAGCCCAAAGTTTGTAGTAAGAGATATTTCTTAGTGACCTGGGAGTAGGTATGTAAATAGTGAATTAGCAAAATGTCCAGATGACACAGAATTTTTTAGGTTATTCGAGACTATGGGGAGCTACGACATGTTCCAGAAAGACTTGACCAGACAGCATGATGGAAGATGAAATTCAGTGTAGACATGTGCAAGCTAATGCACACTGCAGGAAATAATTTAAGCTTTCATACATGCCTGGGGACTGTGAATTAGTGATGAGAGGCATTATGGTGGACACACAATGCCTTAAGTGAAGCTGGCTGCACAAAGTACAGCCCAGGCCAGCAAAGGAATGAGGAAATTCAGCTATCTAAAGGTGAGTGGGGTGATACTTACATGGCAGGAACCTTCTGGGTCAGGCTGGAATATAATTTAAAGGTACCTGTGAATGAGGCAGCTCTGGAATGAATTCTCTCACTTTGCCTCAGCCAGGTCTTTCGGGGCTCTCACGTCTTACACTCTGAGAAGGTCAGAATAGTTGTCAAGCCTTGTAAAGGAGCTGGACCTCACTGAATTCTTTTTCCATCCATGAAGTCCTTGAAAAATGATAGATATCCTGACAAAGGTTCAAACTTGGCAATTAAATTCCCATGAGCTGGAATTAGAAAAGGTGTCCCACTTACATGAATAGATTGCATAAATTGTATTTGGAGGTAGTTTCAACAAGGCTGGTTCCCTGGGTTTTGCTGTGATGAATGAGCCAAATATGCCTTTAAGATAAGGCACTATTGCAGTATTACCAAAGCTGAACCCCTCCTGGAGTGGGGAAGGGGAAGACCTTTCTTGGCTTTTTTTTTTCCCTTTTGAAACAAAGGGCATAAAACAGAGGATGGGATTGAAAGCCCTGTCAATTAATTTATATTATAATTTCTGCAATGCCTTTGTATATAAATGGAAGTTAAGTACATAATTTATGGAGGGTGGTATATGTGAATTGGAGTCTCAAACCCCCTCAAACACACTCACTCAGGCATGATGTGTAGCACACTAACGCTCTCAGGCAGTGTGCAGATTGCAATAGAAGAAAAAAAATCTCTCTAATACTGTGTGTTACAATAATAAATTCAAGAATTAGAGGGTTTTACCTCTCTGTAAATAAATTATGCATATGTAGTTTTAAATTAGCCAAATTAAATGATTAAAGACACTCCATTCCTTCATAAACTTGTCTCAGGAGTAAGGAATGCAGCATACAAGCAGAGGTCTCTGGTTCCTCTGAGCCTCACTGTTTCATTTGAAGCAATCTTAGATGCACTTCCTTTGCAAGGACAGAAGGAGTTTTATTTTTCTTCAGCTAATTATTTTCAGATAAAAGCAAGTGTTGAGATTAGAAGGAGTGGTTTTGTTTGCATTGGGATGTTGCTGGGGCTGGAGAGCTACCACAGCTCCTCAGAAGTTATCCTGCTCACAGTGACTGGTTCCAATATTTCTGCCCCTGATTTTAACCAAGGTTTTCAAACAGCCACAGCTCTCCATGACTGGGCTGGCAGTGCAAGTGGACAACACTGCTGAAATGCAGGTGCACAGTTCCTTCTCTGCACAGAGTGCTGTTGTGCCAGCCTGTCAATGGTTCTATGATTTGTTGTGGTACTTGGCCCTGTGACTCACAAGTGGCTACAAACATTGTTGGCCATTCTCCTGTGGGAGGGAGTTTAGGCTGTATCTCAACAGATGCATTTCTTACTCATTCCATGAACTGGCACTGTAGCCTTAAGCCAAAACTCACCAGTCACAAGAAGAAACTGCAGAGGCTTCAGAGTGTTTCTTTCCCAGTATTACCAGTGCTGTCCTACCCCATATTACCAAACAGGGCTTGACTCTACTACATCCTAAATACCAAATTAGGGCAGTTTTTCAAAGGAAAGTTTGAACAACATCTGTCACTCTCAAAGCATTTAGCTCAAAATGTCATTTTATAGATGGAGAAGCTGGCACAGAAAAACAGAGCATCTTTTTTGAGGTCACAGAATGGAGCAGTGGAAGAGCTGAGATGCTCAGTTACTGCTGTGGGTCCTGCCCTTGGCAGTACAACCTCCACACACCATGGCAATTTCATCAGCTGAGCCACTGCAAGGTGCTGTTCACTCAGCACCTCACAAGCAACTTGGATCCTGGGCAGCTCAGGCCTTTACAGGTGTTACAACTTCCCAAGGCTGTATGAACAAAAAGGTCTGCTGAAATCTGCTCATTACAACAAATAAGGGATGTCCACCTAATATGGATTTCAACTGGATTTTACATGTCTCTGCCAGGGAAGAGTACACAAGCTTGTCACTCTATGTAAAAATGTGTATTTTAGTGGAATTCTCTCCCCATAAATCAGCTCAAATGCTGATGCTCAAAGCAGTGTGAAGGCAGAAGGAGTTTAAGTGAAGGCAGTGTGGGCATGGTACAGTTCACAAAGCATTTCTGCTTTAATTCCACCTGTAAGAACAGTGCACTGATAAATTCATTCATTCACTGCATTTTGACTGTATTTTCCCTTCTTGCTATGAAACCAGCCTCAGGCTTAACATGCAGCATGTAAGGCAGAGATGCCTCTCAAAACATTCTTAGTGTTTTGGAGAAGATCCCCATTTTCAACAGCAGAAGTTGATTGTTCTCATTCACATCAACAGAGTTTTGGGAAGCAATTCCTAAGTGCAGGCAATAGGATCAAGAATCATAACAGACTTTAAACTGCAACTTTACGAGTTTATGAATGGGATTATAAATAAATATGAAAAGAAAAATCTTCAGAATCAGATTTACTAACCCAGAGCTTCCTGAGCATTTTGTCAGTAAGCATGCCATCCATCTTGGGAATTAGGGGAGCTGTTCCAAGGTAACCCCATACTAAGGTTTCTGTGATTCAGACACAAGGTAGTTACAATGCACTCCAGAATTTGGTTTATGCTTTGGAAGAAAAAAGGGAGAAATTTTAATCTTGCAGTGCCAATATTAATTCTGTGTGATCCTAGCCAAATAAGGATCAAACTGCTTCCAAGATATTTTTATTAAATGCTATATACATCTGTCATGGAGAGAAACACTGCAAGCTTCTGATACAAATACATCCTCATAGGGAAAGGAGATTATTAGCTCATTATATTTATAGCATGAACTAGAGATTAATGGGGGCAAATACCCTGGAAAGGGTTGTGGTCTTTCATTTAGAAATATTTACACCTCTCACTAGCCAACTTGCCACTGGGATTTGGAACAGTGGAGGGCAATGCTCACACAAAACAATGACAGACTATGAGGCTATGAGGTCTTTGGAATTTGGTTCTAGAGTGACATCTTGCCAGCTTGCCATGGCCTCCAGCAACAGCTCAATACAAATAACCAGTGCTGCATTTTCTTTCCTCACCTGTTTGCAAAACTGCCAGTATGTGTTTTCAATATCACAAGAAGCTGCTACAAGCTGGCATCTATGTGTGCACACCAAAATATGTATCACATGTCTATGAAAACTGGGAAATACTTCACACTTTCAAATCACTTAGGTTCTAGGGTTTGTGTTTGGATTCTGTGTGGGATATGTGTGAAGGACATGTGAAGGACAGGGACTATGGCATCTGTGAGGGCAGGTACACAGAGGGGTGGCTGGATGAAAAGGCAGGAGGAGTTGAGAAAAAATTGTCTGAACTACAGAGGACATGAAAATCTTGGCTCAGGATGGAGAGAGGTGGCAGGGCTGCAGCTCTGCCCCTCATGTGTGTCATTTGGCAGTATCACCCAGGGCAGATCCCACTCTTTCTTGCACGACTTCAGGTCCTTCATGGCCCTGGTCTTTTCTGCAAGTGAACTTCAATATAGGGCCCACAGACACAAGCACACCCAGGGCTGCACCAAAACCAGCAGCAGCAGCAGCAGGAGGAAGGGAACTCTCCTTGACTCTGCTGGGAGACCCCACTGGAGTGCTGCATCCTGCTCTGGGGCCACAGCACAGGAGGGATGTTGGAGTGAATTCAGAGGAGCCCCACAGAGATGATTACAGGGATGGAGTCCCTCCTCAATGAGGAAAGAATGAGAGAATTGGGATGTTTTCTGGGGAACAGAAAGCTCCAGGGGAACCTTGTTGAGGCCTCTCAGTACCTGAAGGGTGCAAGGCACCTGTAGAGGGACTGTTCACAAGGACAAAGGGGAATGGCTTCAGACTGAAAAAGGGGATGTTTAAAACACATATAAGAAAAAATTCTTTCCTGTGAGGGTGGTCAGGCGCTGCTACAGGTTGCCCAGAGAAGCTGTGGGTGCCCCATCCCTGGAATTGTTCCAGGCCAGGCTGGATGGGGCTTTCAGCAGCCTGGTCTAGGGGAAGGTGTCCCTGCCCATGGCAGATGGTTGGAACAGGATGATCTTTAAAGTCCTTCACAACCCAAACCATTCCATGATTCTATGATTGTGAAGGCTTGCACAGACCCTGGTAAGAAACTCTACAGCTCTGACACAGTTTGTGAACATCTCTGGCCTGGCACTGCCTGAGCAGAGACATTTATTTCTGATCATTCCCAGGAGAAGCCTAAGAATTGCCTAGTGCAGATGATCCCTGTTTTTCCTTACTGAATGGCTGTACAAACTACCTCCTGAGCATGAAGACATTTAACAAGAGCCAAAACCACCCATTCTGTGCAGTCCTTGTCCTGTACTGGAAAAAGAGAAGGTACCTGGAGAGACAAGCTTTTGATTCAACCCACTATCAGGAAAACTGAATTTGGAGCTGAACTTCACAAACTTTACAAGAAGTTATGTTCTGTTGTTTTTCTGAAATTATGACTAAATGTGAAAAGTGTGGAGTTTAGCAATCTCTGTTCCAAGAAAATGTACTGGAGAACATGTCCCTATTTTTATCTATGCAAGTAAAAATATTCCAGGAGACATTAAACTTGACTATAGAATTTCTTGTACCATCATGGCATGCAGCACACTAACTCAAGGAGATTTAAAAAAAAACACCAACACTGGACTTATAAAAATTAGAAAATTCATCTAAAAAAAAAAAAAGAATTTAAGAAGCCATAACAATTGCAGGCATTATCATCAAGAAGCTCTTACATTCTTGTCAAAAATACTTATTAAATGGGATCATGAAACCTGAGAACTTTTTAATGCACTTGAATTCAAAGCCAGATGTCTAGAAACCAGAATACAGGCTTCACCTGTGAACTATTGAAACAGTATCATCAATAGCAGTAATTGAAATGATAAGCATGGAACTCAGTGGGAGGGCTAAGGATCATTAAGACAAAGAGGACTACTGAAGGACTTTGATATTCGACCAGGCAAAATGGCAATCAAAAAGAGAAATACCACCATAAACAGCTTTAGTGTTATGAGCAACTAAATATATTCCAGTGGAGGAATCTTCAAGGAGTACTGAAAAATTAGAGGAACACAAAGGGGAGATCCTAAAAACATTTTCAGGCTGGAGGAAACTTACAGCAAGAGGCCTTCAGTGCCTCTCTCATCAAAAGAAGAAGCCTGGGAGGTAAACTTGACTATTCCATACAAGTATATTCACAGAGGGAAATTTCCAGGGACTAGAGAGAGAGTTTTTGCATCTAGCAAAACAAAGCAGTACAAAATCTACCACTAGGACCTGAAGCAATAGGAAAATTTTGTTTTTGAAAATGAGAGTCATCAAACATTGAAACCAGCTGCCAAGAATAGAAATAGAATCACCATTTCCCCCTGTCTTTGTATCAACACTGGATGCCTCTGTCTTGGACAAGGGCACATTATGGACATAGCCAGGTAACTGGATTCAGGGTCATGTCCTAGTGAACCCTTCCTGCCTCAAGGAATACATCTAGAGTTGGTGTGGTTACTGCTAGTGACTGTGGAAAGGATATAATAGTGTCTGCTCATCCTTCAGGGCTTCCCTCAATCTTCTTAAAGGATTGGGAGAAGGATCTTCAACAAAACAGTTTCCCAAATCTGCACATTCCTGAGCCACTTGTTCTACATCTTCATTAAGCATGAGTAGTGTAGACCTTGCCTTCTTGTGCTTCATTTGTCTTTTTCATGGTCTTTTTGGCTACCTGAACCATGCCTCTTTAGACATGTCCCTAGCTGATAGCAGTTTACTGGATTATGTCTGGAAAACTTCTCACTCCTACAGTATTATCCAAGATTCACAGCTTATTTCTGTAGGTGTTCCTCTGCAGTCCAGGATTAGCTAATGAATACCTTGATTACAGCATTCATGAGAGATGATTTACATTTTTTCATTAAAAATGTCACTGGAAGTCCAGTCTTCCCATGCTAAAATATTTGAAGCCACTGCCAACATCATACATGGCTGATATTAATTAGAGTAGAGGATGACAGCACTTGGAAAATGACCTTTAACAAGTGCTTGTTCTTTAGTTAGACTAGGTCATTACTAGAGATTACCAAGCATTTTCAATAAAATGCAATCTCTGGCTCCTCTTCAGTTTTAAATTTGAACAATGAAGAGTGGTGGAGACTCTTCATTTACTGCTGCCACTAGCCTGTCCCACCACAACAGACAGCTGGTGATTCCTGTGTATCATCTGCTCTGAGCAGCAGGAGAAGGAGAGTGAAAGCTTCACTCTCTCCCTTACAAGCAGAGCCTTTCCTTTGCTGCACAGATCAGGCTCAGGAAGATGGAAGACAGCCATCCCCAGCACAGTCCCTTTTGTCATCCACACAAAGGTTGTGGAAAAGGGAAGAAAAGCAAGCTTGCAGTCTGTGCTGTCACAGGTAGCAGCCATGTCCAAAATACGGGCAGAGAAACTTTAATGAGCTGCTTGGCTGCACCTCATCCTTGGGCAGTCCCTTCCCTGCAGCACAGCTCCACTCCAGGGCAGTGGCACTGCAGCTGGCTGTGATCTACCCTCCTTGATGCCATGGCTTATCCTCGTTTCTTCTAGGTGCTCTCCACCTTACAACACAGGACTTTCAGAGCATGTCACTGGAAAAAATCCATTTAGAGGTGTCTTTGTGCTCACACTTCAGTCACACCAGGTCCCATGGAGCTGAGGACAAAGCTGCAAGCATGGCACACAGCATGCAGAGAAAAGGGCAGTGGGGGCAGTCACTCTGTTCCAGCAGTTCTGGACAAGATGGGGTGAGTGGAACAAAAATCTCCCACCCAGCTTCTCTGTTCAGAGAGCAGGGCTTCCCACCATGCTCCACAGACAGTGGGCTCCATCAAATCCTGCAACTTGCTCCTTTCTGTGTAAGCCATTAAATGAAGGTTCTGGGCATAAACCATGCTGAGAAATTATGCTGCAGTTTAAGAGAGTCAGAACAGAAGGCCTGCTTAGGAAGCAGTTTGAAATTATTGAGAGTAGCACTTCACATTTCCACAGCAGAAGCCTTTATAGGCTGGAAGTCTCAAACCTTGATCACTTCCAATTGAAGCACTTATAAAAAAAGTGCACTGCTGGAATATTTTAAATGACTGTGTGCAGTGTGTACTGACTGAACATTAGGGGCTTCAATTAAATAACAGTTCAGAACATAATGAACTGAAAAATTTCACACTCTCTAAAGTGAGATAAGTATGAAGTGAAGAAGAGAGAATTAAGAAATAGTGCTCTGAAAGTGGCACCAGCTAGTGCCTGATGAGATTCAGGCAGAAACACAACAAAACAGTTTGCGAATTAGGGTGTTATGTCTTGTTGAGGTTTCTAGTTTTGGGTTTTTTTGGTTGTTTTTATTTCCCCCAGATCTCTCAGACAGCACAGGAAATGACCAGGTCCTTTTTTTTTTTTTTTTAACAAAGTGTGACTTTGTGGAAATTGGGGATGCACATACCCTGTGAGCTTGGCTCAGTCATGTCTGAAGTTAGACACTTCTGGAGGTACAGCTGGTCAGCTGCTCCCTGCTGTGGGCTCAATGGATAATCTGGAGTCCAAGTCCAAGGTTCTGGCCTGATATGTTGCTAACACCAAATCCTTCTGCAGTTCTTTAATTTACTAATGAAATAATGCTCTATGACTCCTATGACCAGACACAGTACATTTGAAAATGCTCATATGCAGCTATGGAGAATGAAGCAGCAGACTGCGCTGTCCATTTCCTCTGAATGTCAATTAGAGGAGAAAAGGGATGAGCAAAGCTAGAGATCTGCACCACAGCATGAGGCACTTCCTCCAGAATACTGCAGAATGCTTAAAAAGGGGGAAACTGACACTAAGAGTGCCAACACACTGCCTTTTGGTAACTGCTGACTTCAAACTAGGGCTATTCTCCCTTTGTTCCATGGCTGGCTTGTTAGCTTTGGAGGCAAATCCCTTTACAGACTTCCATGATCTCTAAAGCACACTTATTTGGTTTGAAATGGAACAAAATGAGATCTCATTCCAGTAAGTACCGTATTTATCCTGTTACCAGAAAGGGCACGGGTGTCTTTAGAGATCTTGCAAATACGAAAGATGTTTAAAAAAACCAACAAACATATAAACCAGGAAAATTGACACACTTCAGATTTTTAGGCTTATTAGGTTTAACATTTCTATGTTGGAGGTTTTAAATGACTCATTACTATTATTCTGTCTGTATTATTTCATAGCAAACTTTCAAACCTCTTGGTGGCACCTGTTCTAGGCACATCCTCCTTAAATTTTTTAACTGGTGAGATCCTATAGCCAAATTCCAGCTGACCAAAGCAGCTGTACTCTCTAGGAGCCCAAGAAGACTGAGGATAATGGACAGTCATATCAACCTTTACCAAGGCTGATATATCACTTACATGCTGCATTTGACTTGAAACTAGACTAGAAAGGTCCAAAAGCTAAAAAGTAAGTGGATCTTATTTAGTGGCTACTTCAAGTCATAGAGAGTTAATTCAGTTTGCCAGCAAGTGTTCATGGGGATATTAATAATCAGGTGGGAGTCAGAAGCCTGCATTTATTTCAGTTTACCTGACATAAACCTAGCATATGAAAAAACTGAACAGACTACAAAACCCATTTATAAGCATATGTGGTAAGCTTAATGATTTAGGAGTTCTATAAAAATTGTAAGTATGCTCTGATCTTCAAAAAAGGTTGTCAAATAAAATAAAATAGGAGGGAAACTTATGCACATTTCCTCAAGGTCCATATTGCCAAATGGATGAATCTATTATCAAAGACTTGGTCTGACTGGTCTTTTGAGGAATGTAGGAAATCCAGCCCAGACCACTGAACTTTCATTCTGTCATGCATGGAAAAAGCATCAAAAGCAATGCAAAAACCTTGCTCCTTAGACAACCACACAATTATCTGCCCATGGAATAAGTTTCTACTTTCCCCCCTCAATCCAAATCTGCTTGTAATCATAGGATGAGTACTAATTGTCATCTTAATTTTGCCTATTTCCTTTAACAGAAATCTGAAGCATTGAGACCAGTGCTTAGCCTTTTCAGGCTCTTCCTGAGTGGAGGGTTTATTATTTTGTTTAGTACAGCATGAAGTGTCAGTGGCCAACTGTGTTTTGTTGGGTCAGTCTGAGGCTCTCTGCCTTTCAGACTCCCTTGGCTCACCTATGTAAAGGAGGATGAATGGGACTGCAGCTGGACCAAACAGCAACTTTACAACTCAGCTTCAAGTTTGTTCCTCAGCAGAATGTATTCTTGACCACTTGCACCAGAGAACAAAAAGCTATTAAGATACTGAGCTCTTCAAATCTTTGACTTCAAGATTTCGAAGGGTTGAAGTAATAGAATCATACAAGCTTATACATTTAAAAGGTCATTAAAGCAAGGTTTAAATTTTAAGTTGCTTTTATGAACAAGGAATAGATTTCTTCTGACTCTCATGACTGACCATGAACTGTGTTTAGGGCTGTCTCCACATGAATTTTCTGCTAGCAACATATGAGCTAATGAAGCAGGTCTGTCCTTAAAGCAGGGCACTACCTGGCTGGTGATTTTAATGGGACTCAGCAATCTCTGAGCTTTCCATAATTTTGCTAGATTTGAAAATGACCAACAAATTCTTAACACTTGACATGTAAGTAGCATACAAAATGCTTGAACAACATGCAGGGAAATGCAGAGATCATGTCACCTCTCAGAGTTTTTTTTCTTTAATAAATCAGTCTTGAAACATCAAAATAGGATGTTTTGATAGATTAAATGTTTTCAGTTTTTACATAAGGAAGATATGCTAAATCTCACCCTTTCCTGCAGATTTGTGCAGTTTAGACTAATACATCCCTAAGAGAACATTTTTGTCAGTAAATCAACCAGTCATGCCTTTCCCTAAACACCTTTTCTTACTTTATGTATCTGTATCACAACTACCCATTACCTTTAAGAGTCTTTAGAGGCTCTCTCATTTAGAGACTTCACCTTGACTTCATTGTCTGTATTTTGTCTGTATCTTCTTGGAAATGGGATGTTTCTCAGTGTTTTCCAAGTTAGCACTTCATTTGCATTTGCCACCACTGACCAAGCTCAGGGAAGATGCCAGATCAGAACAGGTAAAATTACACCTGTGGATTCCAGTCCATCCTTGGGGAAGGCTTAGCACTGCTGTCACAGCAATACTTTCTTCCCTCAATCTATAGCTAGGGAGAAAAAATTCCAATGCTTAATGATATTCTATTCCTAAAGACAGATTGTTTTCAGTAAACATTTGTTCTAAACAAGTACCAGGCACATCTCTTTTCCTCTTTCTAGAAACAATCTTGTAGTTTGCTCACAAAGATATTTCAGATGAACTTCAAAATGCAACCTGCTCTTGTGACCAGAACTACAGATTCAGGCTCTGCCACCCTATTGCAGCCCCTTCTTCATGACAGAAAACTTATTAATGCTTCTTCATCTCAGAAAAATACTGCAAAAATTCAGCTTTGTGAGTGCTGCAAGGCATTTAGAAACCATTGGGAGAAAACGTGCCATGAAAGTGAATGTCTTCACTGCGGGATGCAAATATATGTTAAGCAATAAAATTCTACTTCCTAAATAGGCTTGTCTTGCTTTGATATTCAAGGATATGAAAAAAAGACATACATACTTCTCATTTAATCCTGCCAAGATACAAAACTTGTCTATTTTTATACATTTGCCCAATATGGATGACAAAAATAGCTTTCTTAATAAAGAGAAAGAAAATACTAGTTAATTTCTCCTGCTGCAAAGGCATGAGGTCCACCTCAAGACTGCACATCATTTTAGGCCGAAATTCTACCTGTTGAACCTAATGTTGCTGAGAAAAAAAATGCTGCTGCTTCTGGAAACTCAGCTGAAGACAGCTGAATTGTCCTGTCAGAGGATATTACTAGTCCCAAAAGTAAAATCCAAAGAAAAGATTAATATGCTTTGCTGAGCACATTGTGCTGTGTATCTGCTTCTCGCAGCAGACAATATTTGATCACTTGAAATGATTACTTAGCTTTAGCTGAGAATGTTTTGAATCAAGTGGCTCTAAATCATCTGTCCCACAAGTATTTGCTACCAGCTAGTGAGCATTTAGGCAGCATTAGCACAGGTTAATAACTCCTCTCAAAGGGAGAAAGGGCAGGGAGTACCTCAAGAGCGTGTGTGTCTGCGTAAAAACCTCTGGGGACAGGGCAAGAGTTTTTAAGGCTAGATCTCTCCTGTGAAAAATAAGCCACATTGTACCAAACTGCTGCATTTTAAACTCAAAAGCCACACTCGTTTTCCAGGGGGAAATAATTTTATCTAATCCTGAGTGATGATATTTGAATATGAATGTTGTGCAATTACACTGGTGCACCTGTTAATGGTGCTGGACAGTTTGTACCCCCGTACTTCAAGTGAGCCTTGAGTCAGCAGCACAGGACTGAGAATTTGTGAAAATGATCCCACCATTTCTTACTTCTTAATAAAAAAAATTATACAGGAAACACTATTATTTTCATTCCACAGCTTCTTATCATTTGAAAGATTTGTGTGTCATTCCTGCATTGAAATGTTCACCTATAAACTGCTCCTGTAATATTCCATGAGGACTCACTGTTTTAGTTAATACCTAAAAACTTAAAAACTGAATGTGAAAAATAGGTTTTCAAACATCACTCAGTGCCGAAATACTACTAAAGGTACAAAGATTTTATTAACATAGCAGATGACTACTGATTTGTCTGCAGACATTTCTTCAATGGATGATACAATTTAAAATTAATAAATGTGCCTTTTGATAGATACTTTTTAGAAGTAATTTTTAAGTGATAGCTTAAGAGATGCAACCTGCCAGTGCAGCCTTTAGGAATTGATGCCACTATACAGAACCAAGGGTTTATTTTTACCTAATCTTGTGGCTTATTAAATCCAGGTGCTATTGAGAAATGTGGTATAACTAGGTTTTGGTCAATTGAAAACACCACCACCATTTCCTTACTGGCTTTGCTTGTTTATGCCTTTTAGCTGTGGTTTGATGTTGAATTACAGCTGCAGGAAAAAATCACATGTGTAAGTGAAAAAAAATTAAAGGGACAAATTATGGATTTGCATAATTTAGAAGCTTAGGTAGAGTAAGTTAACAGGAATGTATGTAGAAATTACTTTAAACAGCTCACTGTGATGTACACTTTTCCATTTCATTTACTTGTAATTTGATCTATGCTATTCCTTTTATTTCAAATCCATGGCAGTTCTGGTCCTTTTGTTACTAACCATTCAATAGTATCTTGACAGCAGAACTACATCTTCGTTCTCATTTAATAACTATTTATCATTCTGTATCTGCCCATTTTCAAGAAGGAATAAAGTTAAGTGTTCCAGAAATTGGAAAAAATTGAAACTTGACCTTTATTAAGTGGGTTAATTGTCACAATCTCAGCATGTACAAAATTAATGACCAAAAAGTGGAACTTCAGAGTTTCAGAAGACTAGGTTAATGTCCAAAAAAGCCTAAACTCTGACCTTCTTGACATATGCCAAAAGAAACAGCCACCCTAATAAATTACTACCTGTGTGCAATTATAATAAACCATTCCTAGCATCCAATCACTTGAATTAATTGCTGCAAGGCAGTGGGACTTACAGATATTCAAGGCAATCTAAAAATTCCTTTGCAGTTCATAGAAGGCTGTTTGTGCATGCCTGTTTCAGCATGGAGATTCAGTTTTAAAGCACATTATTCATTAACTTGGGACCACAAATCTGTATACAAGCCCACTTACTAGTGCTGAAATTAGGAGCCTTGGCTGAGGTATTAACATTACTGAAAGCGTTGAACCAGGGTGGAATAAAGCAAAAGGAATGGAATTTCCCTTAAACCCATATCATAAAGCAGTTGCTGGATGCAGGACACCTACACAGTTTCCAAATTTCAGCCTTACATAGGAGGAACAGGCAACTTCCGTGAATAGGACAACAAACTGCAGCATATTTAAATCAAACAGCACTTGCAAAAAGAAAGATAAAATAAAGAAATAAATACTCCATTTGCGTGGGTCCAAGGTAGCAGTACAATGTGAAACCTACTGACTTCCACAGAGCCATGCCAAACAGTGATGAATTGGCCAAGAGGACAGCCCACACTTCTCCAAGGATAGAAATGCATCTGGGGAACAGGCAGGTTGCTACAGCTGAACACAAAGCAAGAGGGTACCTGGTCAGTAACATGTGTAAATGAAACAAGGCTGCAAGCTGGAATGAAGCTGCTCTTGGTGTTTGCCATGCCTGGGATGTCACAGGGAAACTTACTTTTTGCCCCTGTTAATCCTATTAAAAAGCCAATAAAATTCAGGGTTGTTAAGTTAGCCCATTTTTTAAAAACAGTAAATTTAAATATCACTGTTTAAATTCAATTATCTAGTTCTGATGGTGTTTGAATCTGTGCTTAAGTAATGGTGACTCAGTTGTGAAATCAACATTAGTCACATGCAAGATTCTATTCCCTATACTCATACAGATTTTAAGCACCTTTCTGAAGAAGCAAAGTTAAGTCTTAAAGGGCTACAGATGTCTTCAACTCCAATTCACTTCAAGGTGCTCAAAGGTACAAGATGTGGCAGCCAGCATCAACTATTTTGCCATGTCTGAACTAGATTTAATTGGAAAATGACTGTCAGGTTTCTCCAGATCGGGAAGACAGAAGACTCAGGTTCAGAAGCTTCTTCTGTGTTTGATCAACTTTAAACAATAAAATAGTGCTAAACACAAAAAAAAAAAAAAAAAAAAAAAAAAAAAAAAAAAAAAAAAAATCACATGGATGCAGGTCCCTAATTCTAGACACATTGTTTCAGGTGACTGACCTGAATACACTATCTTCTATTTCCATGCTGCTCTCTGTGGCTTTGTCCTTCCATGCTGAATTTGCAAAACCTTTCCTTAACCCCTAGTACTGAGCCTTTGTTCCAAAATGGCAGAGGAGCAGTTCATGGCCAACAGTAACTCCAACCCAGACCCCTGAGGTTGCCCCAGCATTGCACTGACAGCAAGGCAGCAGCCACTTACTGCCACTGTCTGCTCTTCACTGCCAGTTCAACACAACAGTTTGTGATCCACATGTTCACCTGCTCCTAGGGATAGTGAAGCCCTTGCCTAACTGAAATTTCACAGTAATTACAGAACTAATTGGAGACGATTTTGAACACTTACTGAAATAATTCCTGAACTTCCTACTCTTCAGAACAGCAACCCCTGCCTCCCAGATAACCAGCTGTTGTTCACTTGTCCAGCTCTTGTTTTCCACTTAGGAAAGGACAAATCCTCAGTTTTCTTCCCTATCTAGCTTAATCTTGCATGATTAAAAATTACACCAGGTCCAGATACCAGGACTACTTCTGGTTTTCTTTTTTTCCTTAATTATGGACTGAGAGTTGGGGGTTTTTTTAATTTTAACTGAAAAATCCTCCACATGGTTTCCAAACTTGTGGCATTTGTTAGGAAATAGATGTAGAACCTGCGAAATGCTAAGAAAGCTCTTCTAACCGTGAGTCACCAATTTATGTGCTGTACTTTGCACAGCATGCAGTGCATGCAAAGAAGGAAACTCGATAGAAACTATTAAATATAGATGGTAATTACATGAAAATCATGTGGTCATATCTGACTCCAACAAGGATCAGTTAAAAATCTTCTAGAGGAAAAGGAATGGGTATTGCTTCATCAGATAAATTTGGTAGGGCAATGTTTTTACTGAAAACTACTGTTTGGAACAGAATATAAGAAATACCTGGACTGAGTTTCAGTCCATAAAAATCAGAAAATAAGAGCAGATTTTGGGAGCACCTTTCTTTTGTCTGACTGAAATACTTCAAATGATGTTTCATAATTACTTCACATGCCTTTCTATAAAATGAGGGAGAGAGAAGGGACAGCAGTCTATTGGTTTTAAACATGTGAACTAGAGATTTTACAACCTAAATCTTCTAGACTACCTTTGAATCATGGGAGTTTCATGACTCCATGATGATCATTCCTCCCTAAGGCAAATCAGCCTCAAGAAGGCAGCCACTGTTGGGTTGCACAGATTTTCTGTACTTACCACCTTATAATGATATCTGAGGCAAATAATATTTATTCTAGCCAAGAACAAAAACCATCCCACCTCCCCAGCCAGAAGGCTCTCATTTCTCCTTCACTCATGACAGCACTTAAGCTGCAGTTGCATTTACACTTTAAAAACATTTTTCAGGCTCATAGTTGTTGCTCAATTTTGTAAATTTGACTCTATCAAGACAGAAATATGGACATCACCTCATGGCACAGACCCAAACTAGCTGCAGGTTCTTAGGGAAAAGATTCATCAGTAGGTAGGTTCATGTAAAATTCAAAAGGCTTTTTTTTCCCCTGTTTTTGCTTTTGGAGAACAGTCCGAGAAATGCAAGTGATGTCTTTCTTACAGGAATACTTTAGATAGCTAAACAGAAGCAAGATTTGGCATTTAGCCTGGGATTAGTGTGAACAGCCTCTTAACCAAACATTATGAAGAAAGTTAACTTTAAAATGCTTTGAAAGGTCTGTTTTCATGACAGATGGTAATAAGGGCTCATCAGTGCCAATTTTTTTTGTTTTCACCTCAGTTTTCAAAAGCTTAAGTTTTAGGTTAGTGCTTCTGAAGGAACCATTACATGCATAGAGGAAAAATGCAAATTACAAAATTAGATTACTCACTATTTTTATTGTGTGTAACATATTTTTCTAAATAACACTAACAGATGAAGAGTAAGAATTTGACCATGCACTCAGTAGAATACTTTCTCTTTTTTTTTTTCTAGAATACTTTTTGTTTTTTTCCCCAGCTATTTGTCTTTTAATCTTTATCTGTACACCTGGACAGATACTCCTCTCCCCACAGACCACAAAAGATATAGCAGTCAGTAGCAGGTAGAGGTTTTGTTTGTATAATACACTCACTAGTGAAGACATGGTAGAACTATATTTTATTCAAGAAAACCCACACATTCTGTCCTGTGGTGACCACAGGCTTTGCTAAGCCATAGATATTAGCAAATACTGAAACAAAGTACAGTGTATCAGATTGAATCAAAGCATTTAAATTCTGAATTACAGTTATAACTTTCAGGGAAGGCTAGTTTCAGAATTGCATCATAGTATCTAGTACAATGTTGTGCAATGTAAGTGGCAGAAACAGAAATGGAGTATTGGTCCTAATAAAAACCAAAATGTAATGACTCTTGTATGACATTTAAATTGTCAAGACAACAATTCCATAACATTCTACCAAAGGCAGCATATAGTTACAAAAATACTGGTCCAGCATCTTGTTAGTGATGAAGCAATATCCAAGGTGCAATGGCAACATGCCATTCTTAGTGAAATATTTTTTAAAAAACTATTTTTTCTATTTTCCACACACTGATATTAGCTGAACACCAGAACTTCTATGACAACCTGAAAGTCACTACTTAAATGCGTATTGCACCAAAGATAGATGCAAAAACACATTTTCCAGATTGCAGTATAAAAGAAGCAAAGTCTAATAAAACTATGAATGTGCCAAAAGACATTTTACTGCAACTGATCTTAGATGAGCAGTTTGCAACCTCTATTGAGTTTTAAACAACTGTCCAAGCTTTCCGTTCTATCCATTATCATGAACTTAAGGATATAAAAGTCCTTAATATTGAGAACAGAATTAAACCACTTTATACTCCTCTGAACTGATCCACAAAATAAAAATATTCTGCCCTCCTCTCCTCCTAATACCCTGGCAATTTCAAAGTCAAGCCATGGAATTACCCTTGTTCTGATATTGCACAGTGCTAGGATTGTATTGTTTCCACCTAAAGTTCAAACATGTACTATGACGGTGACCAAAACTGCTGGTGACAGTAGACCTGCTTAAGTTGTGGAGGTATCCCAAGAAATGTGCATCAGATGAAGACACAATCTAAATGGCAAAAACCACTGCAGACTTGGCTGTGGTTTTGTCTTGGGCCAAAAATACATAAACCTGCTTGCCATTTCTTTTGAGGAAGCAGGATCAATTAATATCTTAACCAAAAGACAAAATCGAGTAAGATAGGTAACCATGTGACATTCAATGTTACATTCAACAATGCAGAAATGAAGGAGTAGCAGACAAGACCATTACTTTTCTTTTAATAATGATTTAGTCAAAAGTGTAGCTTTGACATCTCTAGCTCATTGTGAAGACCTGAAGAAGCAGGGAAGTAACCTCACTTTGATCAGTTCAAAGCTGTGGCTTGGCCTATCTGCTTTCAAAATCTCCAGTAGCTCTGCCAGCCTTGTAAATAAACACTACTGTCTGGAAATAAAAAGTAGTCAGCCTTTAAAACTTTGTGAACATTGTGTTGTAGCAGCCTAACTCTGACTGAAGAAGAAAGATATTTTGTACAGTAAACAAAAGACAAAGTAAACTGAAATCATCAGAGATCACTTTAAGTGTATACAATTTGGATTCTCAATGACATTTAAAACTACCAATCATAAGGTTGCCACCTTACCTTTTTCTGGACTGGCACACCTGATTTTAAACAGGTTTTCCTCCAGTCTCCCAAGTTTCTGATCCTCTCATTCAGTTTTCTGCTGTACTGCTCCCCTACCTTCATGCTGAATACCGAGTCAGTCCTGCCTTCTGCTTTTCTTGGCAGGAGGCAAAGCAAGCTTTTAATTTCGGTAGTCAGAGTGACAGAACAACAAACACACAGCAGATAGAAGAGCTTAATTCTTCCCCAGGAAGAAAATACATTTGGTTCAACAAAGGGCTGCAAAATCTTCCAAAGGCACCTCTTTCCGCAGTTTTTGCCTGAAAGCAAGATGGCAATCTTAATTGAAAAGGGATGCTAAATCGTTTAAATAACTTAAAAATTCATTTTTATATAAAGCAGCAAAACCATTTTTCTCTGCAGAAAGAGAAATGTTAACAAAGAAACACACCAACATAAATGCACTGTTGATAAACTTCAGCTAGTTTAATTTCACAAGAAAGTAAAATTTTAGGACTATTCTTTAACCTCATCAGTACTTTCTGAAGAAGATTCTTTGGCATCTTCAGTCCCTCTGTTGCTTTTCTCTTTATTAAGATTTTCACTTTCTGATTTGGTCCCATTAAATAAAGAGTTTTCACCATTTACAAACCCATTCTCTGTGACTTCAGCATCAATAGCTTCATCAATCTTTAAGTCCCCCTGCTCTTCCACATCTTCTAGGTTTCTCAAGACAATAGGGAGTCTAGAGTCTGCCACAGTGTTCTCCAACAAGGCAATATGGCCCTTGTCGTACTTGGGAAGTGGAGCTCCATCTGCCATTTGTTTGGTATAATACTCTCTGCTGGCAGCTGCACTCTTCACTGCCTTCTCTAGGATCTCTTTTTCACCCAAGCGCAATTTGATGGCCATTACCGCATGTGGAGTGAGCTCATGAGTCTCCAGGAAGGACTTATCGACCTGTTAGAACAGAAAAAGCAAGTCTGTTGCTAACACCCAACCACAATAAAACAGCCCCTCACCTCTTTCTCTGAGCAGGAAGTGACACCAGGCTCTCCAGGCAGACCCAAATGGACATGAGGGGAGTCTGCAAGGAGCCCCAGTGACATTTGTCATGAAATCATAAAAAAGCCCAAAATTTCTGCAC
The DNA here is from genome assembly GCF_029582105.1 of Oenanthe melanoleuca. Classification (NCBI taxonomy): domain Eukaryota; kingdom Metazoa; phylum Chordata; class Aves; order Passeriformes; family Muscicapidae; genus Oenanthe; species Oenanthe melanoleuca. The sequence goes on from NC_079339.1 coordinate 48,680,679, forward strand.
ATAAATCAGTCTACAAGTAAAGTTACTTCACAAATACATGCAGCATGTAGGTTCACTTATACATTTGTAATAGGACCACATTTCTTTGCAGTCTGGAGAATGCAACTAATAAACAACAAGTTGAAACTGATTCCCCATCTTATTTGCAGAGAAAAAAGCACTTGGAAAATCAAAGGAAAAATACATTAACAAAATTACATTAACAAAATTTTCTGTTTTGCAATCTTATTTGATTTTCCTTAGATAATGCAAAACTGTTTCTGCACTTAAAAAGTACAGAATGAATTATCTACTAACATTCAGATTGAATTTTGCAAAGACAAGATGGTGGAAAAAATACCTTTTCCTACAATCACAACACACAGAAGAATTCAGACATTTAAATTACACATAATGATAATTTTACCTCCACAGTTGTTTTATAGGTCTTCAAAAGAAGAGATGCTCTGGCCTCCAGGAATGTCCAAAGCTTAACTTCATTGTCCCAGCTAACAGGAAAGTCAGAGTTCCCCAGAGTGAAGATTTTGCCAATCGCATGTTCACCTATCAAGTGCTCCTTCAGCTCTTCTGCAATAAGTATAAAACCAATCTGTTAAAAAACAATCTCATCATTCACTTTGTCAGTTGACAAACTGCAGAAAGATTTATTTTCAATCGTGCATCTTTGAGCAGCTAACAAAAAATAACCCTTTCCTCAAATAAGAATTAACTGATATGTTGCTTTCTTCTAGGATTTGCCTCAAGGAAAACTGGAAGTCTTGAGGTCAGCAGAAAATGGGCCTTCTCTCCACTTGAAAATAAAGATACTTTAGATATCACAGCCTCTCATACACAGTGTAAATCTGTGTCAGTGAAACAGAATGTTTTGTAAAAGCATTCATAAATGAAAGGGAGTAAATTTGTAAAGAGTTCAATGAACTTTTAGAGAATAAAAGGAACAGGCCAGAGAGTGTGCAAATAGCAATGGAATTCTTTTTCCTACTGTCTTGGGAATCTTTTTCAGTAGCAGAAACTACCTACAGGTGGTCAGAAAAGACATCCATCAAAATTCAAGAGCAAAAAAAGATTTAATCAGCTCCTTGACACTACACAAATTTCATTAACTTTTAATTAATAAATTTGACTACTGAAAAGCAGTTATCACAAACTTGATACATCCAAGAGCTTGCATGTAGTTTCTCAATAAACAGTTATCTTAAACATTATTTAAGACACATAAATAAACTGAGCACAATCATACACCAGAGAAATGCAATTAAAGCATTCACTAGCTATATTTTCCTCTCCAAGCCAAAAATTCACTCCCTCATCATCCTAAAATTTTCTTCCCTTGAATTTACTTCCCAGAAATATCAGGCAATTGGAATAGATAGATGTTGTAGGTCCCTTCCAACTGAATTGTTCTGGTATATTCCAATTTCTTAGTAAGTTCTAAAAGATGGATGAAATGAGGAAGTGAAGGCATGACATTAAGTTACATTGTTCTTATTAAAGAAAGCAAATAGACCACATGCAAAAACTCAACTTCTTCCAAATCATCTGCACAGTATTCCAATTGCAAGGGAGTTCTCTCACTGTCATGACAAACTGTCACATCCACAACCTTCAAAACTGCATCTAGCCAGCAAGGAGCTATTATGAGTATTTAATGAGAAGTTTCACATGCACAAATAAGGTGAATATTTATTAAACGTACATATATTTTGCCCCACAAATAAAAGGAACAGAAGAGAAACACTAGAAAGTCTGCAAATACAGAAATTTGTTTTGGATTACCAATTACCAAAATATTGTCTATTTTGATTACAAATTACTAAAATATTGAAAATACTCAACTCCAAAATGTGTCTTCCATATTTCATCTATTCCAATTTCATACTTAAATGATTCCAGTGGTGATGGGTAAAATGCTCTGATTTTAAGCATGTAAACCCCTATGTCTTGCATGATCTTGTTCTGCAAACTATTTTGAAACCTAAAAACTAGAGATAAAACTCCAAAGTTCACTCATTCACAAGAGTCTGGGAGATTAAAAGAAATAAAAAATTGTATCACTCATGCTTTCAGAGTTACTGAAATATTCCCTCAGATGACATGGCCAAAGATTGGGGGTTCTCAATAGTTTACGGATTCCTTTTGAAACTTAAACTCCTCAACTTTTCTGATCTCCTATCTTAATGTTCTTTATAAATGTCTATCACATTCCTACATTAACAAAAAAAAAAAAAAACAAAAAACAAAAAAAAAAACAATCAAAAATCCCCAAAACAAGACAAATATAAATTAGATTGGGTTAGGTTAGGTTAATAAAATATCCTACCTTCACTCATACAAAACACTCGAAGGAAAGCCAAAAGCTGGGCAGAGATTGCAGGCTCAGTGGAGTGCAAGGCAAAAACACTTGAACTAATAAAAGAAACAATCAAACAACAACAGTAAATACAAGTCCAATTGTCATACCTTTGAACTTATTTCAACATAAAAGACCATAAAGTATAAAACAAATGTACTGTTACAAAAGTAACTTAAAAAAAATTAGGTAATATTAGCTCAAACTGAAAACCTTCCTTAACCTGTACCTGAAAAGAATGATTATCTACAGTTTTACACTTAAAATTACTTGATACACCTTTCATAATAAATTAATGAAACATAATGTTTCATGTCTATTGCTCCTAATAGTCCCTCTGGACTGAAATGACTAAAGGAAAATGCTGTGATTCACATATTGAGCATTGTAGTATGGCTGCAAGGGATAGGAAAGAAAGTAAAACCATAGATTGCTTCAAATTAATCTTTGCTCTGTTTTTGTTCAAATGGTTATAAAAGCAAAGGCTTTTTCCTTATATATGGTTCAAATTAAAAGATAATATCGTTCAGAGAACTTCTGCAAATATTATTACAATAACTGTAATTTGCTATACAAACAGAAGAAATATTACACCTAAGAAAATTATCACAGAAGAGCTTCATATATGCTCTACTGGACACTATATACTCTGGAAATGTTTTTAAAAACCCATGGCATTGTGTTTTACTTACGTTGGGATACCAGCACGAGCTAAGACCTCTGCCTTCATAGCATACAGCCTGTCACTTTTACTCACGCCAAGCTTTATTTTCACTCTGTCATGTGAATTATTATCAAAGAAAAAACCACTGTGGATCACAAATTCAGCGTTTGACCGAGTGCCATAAAAAATGTAAATCTAGAAGGATGAAAAGAGAAGTGAAGGGACAGGAAAAAAGCTTAAGATCAGCTCACAAAACTGACATAATTTGAAAGTTATTTTCTAGAAGAGTTACTATTCTGAGTACAAGGTGTATTTAGTTATATGAACATGCTTTGTTTTCTGGTGTTGACTCAAATGCTGTACATAATGTGGCAATTACACTTTAGAGGTAGATGTAAACATATCCATGTAACAGAGACTTTGAAAGGCAAGAAGAAATTCTTATTCTGTATTTTAAAATAAAAATGTTCTGGTTTCTCACACTGTCATAAAATACCAGCATATGGAAATAAGCTTTCAAAGGCTTATTAAAGGCTAAAAAAAATCAGAGACAAGGAGAGCCCATTAAAATAAATGGTATTTCTGGAGTCACTTTCCCCAAACAAATATCCACTCAAAACTATACTGCTGACAACTCAACTTTGCTTTCATGTAAATGTTACCTTAAGATATGGATATACCACAGTACATCATACAGAGATCTGAACTGTGTTCTGCCAGTATTTATTTTTGTTTTACTCTGAACTCTTTTCTATAAAGGATATAGTTACTTTAATTCACATTTTAAAAGATGTTTCTAAATATAACCTGCAGAATGTATTTAACTCAGGGCTAGGCAGTATGAAATCCACGGGACTAGAGGTCAGAGTAGCAATTGTATTCTCCCACATCAAGAGGATATTTTCCCATTTGCGTTTGATAACAAAATTGTCAATCAGAAGAAAAAGTTACCAGCAGTTACAGAATTCCCTTCAGAACCTCAGGGTACAGCAGTGCTTTGGAAGCCTGCAATCTTCCATTCCTCTCTAGCTGACAGAGAAAGACACAGTGCTCTCTAAAGGGCTCAGTAACAGCAGTGATGCCATTTACTTTCTCTGTTTTCAATTCTGTATTAGAACTATTTACCCTAAGCACTAAATGTTTAAGTATGATACTGAATTATAGCAAACATTATACTGTAACACACTCATATGATGAGCACATGACCTGCCTAGGTATAGTAAGGCAGTGGGTAAGGAGAGAGTTGCTCACCTTCTCAAGTTTTAAAACTACTGTGATACATCTCATATTAAACTAAAAGTCACATATCATGCAAGAAAACACTCCAAGAGTCTTTTACAAAAACCCAGTTAAACAGAGTGAGTATTGCTTTATTTCAAGCCAGTGTTTGATAGACTCTGTAGACTTCTGCTGCCTAACATTTTTTAGTAGTAAAAGCATGGATCATACACTCTTCCTGCTGAAACTGTAAGAAATAATATCTGTATGGTATATTAAAGGACTGAAGCATTATATAATTAGAGCTTTAAAGATGTCACTAACAGTTAAAGTTTGCACAGAAATTCTGATAAATAGCACACAAAGTGAAACTACTAAAATAAAATTGAAATATAGGAACCCTCTATAATTGAAATGGAGAGAGCAGCCAGAACAACTATATGACACATCCATTGCCAGCTGTGGAAAATTATAAATTGGATCACTTCTGGAAAAACTGTGGACCCTTTTCAACTCATCACACCACAACTGGAAGAAACAGAAAATATTTGACTACCATAACAAATTCTGAGACCGAAAATATACAATCACTGTAAACCCCAGAACAGCAATGAGGATAAATACACTTCTGGAAAGATGCATTCAAAAAAGACACTTCTTTGTCATAAAAAAGATACCAATACATAAGAAAAATTAAAATCAAAATATCATAAATTGTAAGACTGGCAAAATAATGCAGTAAAAGTAATAACTCAGAAGCTGAGTTACAAAACATTTCAGGATGTTTCATAGACAAAGGCTTTGTCTGGCCATGCTGACTGCACAGGCAGTAGTGAGAAAAGGAGTGCTGCTCCACTTGAGAGTTTAGGCTGGCTGCTGACACAGCGCAGGGGATTCCTACCTCCTGGAACCACTGTCTTCAATGCATCACTAGTTTGGACACTCAGTTTTGGTTTTGAGCAGTTCTGATCAAAACACTGGATTCTGAACTGTTCTATGCATCTTTGCAACGCTCTTCTGCTGTCTCAGGATAAAGAGATAAATGCATGCATGCTTGTATGAAAGGGATGGAGTGTGTTTTTAGGTCCTTTCTCATTTCCACTAAGCATTGCAGTGATAACAGCATGGGATAAAATGACTGCCAAATGCATTGCATTTCACCTCTTTTAAATGAATTAAGACTAACAAGAAAAATAAGCCAACAAACACCATTTTTAAAAAAGACTCTACAATCCACTACTGCAAACAAATCTAAAAAAATATTTCTCTTTGGTCCTTGGGATATGGCCTTTTACTAAGCTCTTCCAGAATACAAACTTAGTGGCTGCATATGTTCACTCACCAAAGATTCAAGATTTCAACTAGTTCTATAAAATATGAGGAATAAAACTCTCCCACAGTTGGGGTCTACCAACTGATAGAAAATATTCTGGAAAATTTTGTTTGGTAGCATTTTCACTCAAAATTAGCTCAGCATAATAAAATTCAAATGTAGCAGAGTTTAATCCACACCATTGCATTAGTAAAATTTTCTAGGGAGTCATCAAGTGTCCACAGAACTTTATGAAACAAAAATAATGTAGACAACTCTTCACAGTACCTGTTCTCCAGCCTTGAAATCTTGAAGTGCTACACATTCACACCGGTCATCTTCCAAATTGTAGCCTGTAGTGATCTATTCAGGAAAAGAGTGACAAAAGCACCTTTAGCATTTAATATTTCTCTCTCCCACCACTGACAAATTTTCCTATTGGAAATAAATATTAACAATAGGAATTGCACACATTTCTTTTTCAGCACAATAGAATATAGCTGATAGTGACTGCCTCATGATTCCTGAGCAATCTCTTTTTAAAAAAAAAATCTCTGCATTAAAGAAATCTAATGGAGGAAATAACCTACCTGAAGTGAACAGAAAGCTCTGAGGAAAGTACCCTCCATAGAGCACAGACAAAGTACCATGCTAAAACCAGCAGCTTGTTATAAAGTTCTGGAGCTTTCAGTCACTCCCATGAGGCCCACGGGAGCAAGGCACTGACAGCTCTATATGCTGTGCTTTATCCTTCAACTGCCAACACATTTTTGATCTCTCAATGAAAAAAGGATTAGATAACTGTGGATCTTTAGGGGATACAATCTTCAGAGAATTATAATTTACTTGAAAATAATCCCTTTATCTAAAAGTTAAGTAATACTCTTAAAATGCTAAAAGGATTTTTGTGATGGGAGCTGGCAATGGAAGAGGATAAACTCTTGACAAACCTGTACTTCCCCAAAAACAATTACAAAACTGTAAAGGGGTCAACTAACAAGTAAAGCTATCCTAAAAATGTAAATTTTTATAAAGTGACAAACAGTAAGATCTTGAATAGTATGACCAAAGATACAGCCACAGGATGGAACATAAGCTGCTGAAAATCAGAAAGCAACTTTTATGGTAGGTAGTCTGAGTTCAGTACTGACAGAGGTAACTTATGGAAAAACATGCTCTGAGCCTGAGGAAAAACCTAGAAGCCAAAGACTCTCTCTCAGCCTTTGAAAATGAAAACATACTTTTTTGTAAGCTGACTGACATGAGTTGTGGTATACCCTAATTCTCATCTTGGATGCAGCTTGTCCAAAGACAGAACTCCTCAGATTATTTCAAAAGCTAGGTTGATTGCTTACACATTAATGTTTTTGCACTGCTTGCATCATTAAATGTGCATTTGTCAGCCGAAACAGTGCTCTCAAATGGAGCAAATCCAAAATGTCAGCCCCAAGCACGGGCAGCCTGGTCCTGCAGACACTTGCAGAAACCTCCCTGTGCAGATGCCTCACTGCAGGTCTATTTAACAGGTTTGTGGCATGTGGAGATCAGTAAAAGAGAGTCATGCAATACAGCCTGCTGAGAAACACAGGCTGCAGCACTTGAACACAGAAATTCCTGTGCATTCTCTAATTTGGACTGCACCATTTTAATTAAGATCTTTGGTTTAGAAAGTTATCCTACCCTGAACTGCACATTACAAATGATAGAGGATGACAAATCAACTTTCCTCATTCAAATGCAGTCACCTTCTGAAAAACTGTACCATTCATCCAAAGAAAGAAACCATTGACCTGTCCTTAAATTTTCTTAGTGTGTAAACTCAGTGAAAATAGTTCTGAATGTGAAAAGTTCACTCCAATCCCTTGAAATTCTGGTGGAACAGGAGGCTTTCACAGACTGGGGAAATTCCAATATTTTAAGAGGAGGATTCTGTCAGTTTAAGCATGCCTCACTGGAGTACTGATCCTTCTATTAAATTTTTATTTTTGCTTTAAAAAAAAACAAACAAAAAACCAAAACAGCACACAAAACCCAGCAGCACTTCTGAAAGACTTTTCTATAAAGCATAATGGAGTGCTAGACTCCTATTTCCTCTTTCTTTTAATAGCAGTCACGTAAGAGAATTAACAGGGTGTTTACTTCTCTTCCCACATGATAGCTGACAAATTGCATCCCTTCAGTTTTATTTCTGAAGCAGACTGATACATGAATTTCAAGTTGTGTATAAAGCATGCAATAGTCTCTTGGTCAGTGATTAAGGATGGACCCAGCCCAACAGGCAGAATGTAGCTTATTCAAAGCTCTGTCAGAACTGGTAATCAACCTCTGACTGTCAAAATACAATCCCACTAAAGAATAACAATGAGAAATGCATGAAGACAACCATTTTGAAATAGTTCTTAGAGGCAGGTTGATCTAATTAATAGTGTCAGAAGCAAGAAAAAGCTGGATGGACCTAGCTCCAGTTAAAATCCAAAGAGCATTTTATTATCTAGCTCATGGAAAGGGGCCCTGTGGAATAAAGCAAGAACAGGGATATATATGGTAGCTGATTGATTTGGGAGGTATTTCAGCGCTATGTAGAATAAACTAGACAGGGGTGCATTCAATGTCATCTTTTGTTTCTTACTTTTCTGCAATGAATAACTGTTTCCTTCATGTATTTTAAAGGGATTGTGCTATGTTTAGAGCAGAGCCCACCCTCACCTCACTCTACAATAAAATAAACTGTGATACAGGCAGCTTACAGTTACCTTAGCAGTCACCCCCCCACCCATTTCTAATAGTACAAGGCAATTAGCACACAACATAAATGGCTTAGTAGCTTTTCTTAGCCCATTATCAATATTACAGTTTTCTATCCTTCTTGAATTTATATAAATTTAAATTATTTTCTGTAGAAAAATGAAATAAACCACTGAAATCTTTACATATATACAAAGTATTAAATTCAGCACAGCCCCCTTTGCCCTTTAGGATATACTTCAGCATAAAAAAATGTTTCCAATCCTGATATACTACTGCATTAGGAGGTTTGGCTCCAGAGGCTGGCTCCATATCAAACCCATTGTTAAACAGCAAAATAAAAATAAAAATTACTCTATCAAATTAAATAGAAGTTTGAATAAGTAAAACAACATAAATAGCTGCTCTTTTAATACATGCTTCTTAAATTTTCCCTCACAGAACCTTGATTCTCTTCCTCTTTACTCTAATCCCAACTTTGAAGGCATTCATTAAGAGTTGTCTAATGAATACAGACAAGTCTCTGCAAAAGCATCTGAAAGAGATGCCCAGCAGGAAAAGGGTACAGGAAGTACTGATGCTTGCAGCTATGACTTATATTACAAAAATACACATTTCTGAATTTTAAGCAGTTTTCTTTATACTCAAGACTCTCATATGAACTTTATTGCTAAATCAAAGCTGTGAGATTGCATAACAAATAGGCAAAGGCAAGAATCACTGTAATCACCTTGCAATAAGGAAAAATAAATAAATAATGAACCTCAAACACTTGCAACTTCATAGCCTAGCCTACCCTGCTGTAATTGATACAGTCATAGTAACACTAAATCAGCTAAATGTCAAGTGAAAAACAACTTGCTTTACAGTTTGTTCATTTAAAATAGACTCTTTTTTATACCAACAGCACTAACACTGTCCTAACACTCAGGTCAACCCTCCCACAAAAGAACCAGATCACTTGAATAGTGTGGTCATATCCAGTGCTTACAATAAATAATATCTACTGGAAACACAAGCAGGGGTATGACTTTTGAAGTGTACATGAGCATGACTAAATAACATTGATAAACCAGCCTCTCTGGGTTTCCATTTCCTCACCTCAGCATTAACTAGTCTGTTAATGAAATCTGGAATCATCCCCTGAACTAGTGCACGTAAGCCAAAATGTCAGCAGGTCTGACTTTCTATATACATATGTCACCTTTTAAATGTTTAATACGCCCTGAAGTAGTATTTTTGCATTTTGTTTCTTTGATGTAGTAACAGATGTACTGTTTTTGTTGAACTAGGCTTTGTTCTTGTTGTTGCTGTCTCTATAACAAGGCTCTTTGGGCACGGTTAGGAGAGCAGGCAGTATTTCTTAGTTGCAAATCTCTAACCACTTTCCCTAGTGGTAGCTACATCAGTGCCTGCTTTCCCTTCTCAGAACAAATCTGTCCAGTATTGTGCATCTTTTTCAGCCCACCAGAAACAAAGCTCCATGTCAGGAGACTATTCAGACTTGTCTGGACAAAATGTTTCATGTAAATGAAAACTATTAAAAGCACATTATATGTACATAAGACATAACTTTACACAAGTATCAAATCACTTGTAAAGTTTTCTCTAGATGAAGAAAGCTCTCTCTGAAAAGCTATCATAAGACATTTGAGAAACTGACAACCTTTTCTTTCAGATATTAGTTTTTTAGGGTCTCTTGGGAAGACAACATACCTGTGTTAAGAAGCATAACAGAAAGTCTTAACTAAACTGTTGTACAGCAGTTGAAAGGCTTAATACTTAAGCCCTAAAGTCTTTCAGCAACACTGAAGAAATCCTTACCAGTCCATTAGTATGATTACACATGTCCCATAAAGGTATTAGAGCCAGTGTAACTCTGGAACCATCTTCTGTTGGAATCTGGTTCTGCCGTGTCATAACAGAGGAAACTGCCCATCTGCAAAAGTGAAAAACATGAGATGGTCAGTGTTCAAAGCATTAAAGTACAATTGGCCATAGTCCCACCCAAAGCAATCATTTAGACTGGGAGTTTCCAAACTTAGTTTCCTTAAAGACCACACTGACTATAGGAACAGTAGAAGGCAATATCACTTGCAGGAGAAGCAACAGCTCCCAGGTTTCCAAGGCATGCACACAGAACAAATACCAAACCAGGACTGTGATCCCTTTCCTCTTTGCAAGAGAATCTTCACACCTTCCATTGGCTGCATTCCTCAACCAAGATCCCATCTCTGTGTCAGCTTCTGCTTCCCAGCCCTTCACCACATCCATACCTCACAGTACTTATTCCAAACCCAGGGCCACCTGCACCTGCAGGTTTTCCTGCTGGGCAGCAGGAACTCTCATCTACATGCAAATGCTTGTAAGAGCTAGGACGCATTTTCCCCCTCACCCTCTAAAAAGCATGAACTGGAAACCAGTGCAACCACCTGACACACGGGTAATTTTTTCTAAGTGCTTCTCTTCAATTTGCAAGATTTTGGCTTAGGTCAGTTGCTAAATTTTCTGCTTAATAAAATTGAGAGGAAAAAAAAGCTACAACATTCCAAACAGATATCCAGGTAAACACCATGAAGACAGTATTACTTAGTTCTTTAGCACATGGACATCATTCAAAACCCTTCTAAGTCAGGTTAAATAAACAAAATGCAAGCTACCTTTTCAAACCTTTCAAAAAAGCTTAGAATTTCAGTATTTTCTAGAATTTCATTTTTTATTTTATACCTGACAAAAATTAATATTAAACTTCAGTGGAAAAAAAGAATATTAGTTTCACCGTGTTCTGGCCTTAATACATGTATGTGTTGTGGGGTTTTATAAGGGAAAAAAAAAGATATCACCAGATATCACAGGAGAAGGTCAAAATAATTTTAATTCCTACTGACTCTACTACAAACATGCAGTTAATATACTAGACTTCCTGAAGGATTTCATCAGAAGGACTAGACTGCTAAGAAAGAGAGTGGCAAACTGACATCTACCTAATTTTTAAAAAGAAAGTTAAATTGTGGATAATTCTGATGTACAAACACTGCTTGAAACACAGTAACAATATGCTTCTTGTTAATTGTCACAATTTATTTGTAAAATTTTAGACCAGCACTTCACTTGTAAGTTGGTGTGCTCCTCAGTGACCCTTTAAGTGAAGGAAGTATGCTTTGGAAATCCCACTTTCATAGCCTTACCCACAAGTACAACTAGGCTAGAAAATCCCTCATGAATGCCTTTTATTCATGCTATTTTAATCATTTAACAGAATTAAAGCTCTCATTATCTTAATTATTATTCTTTTTATCTTGGTTATGTCACCCCTTACAGCACCTCCAAGTGACACTCATGCTTCATGTGTACAACTTCCGTTCTCCAGCTCTCCTGTTCAACAGCAGCAGCTCTAGATATTAACTTTTGCTAGTATGTGCTGGTAGAGCCTTCATTGAAAAAAAAAGAAATTAAAAAAAATTTCCCCAAACCCTAAAATTCCTGCCACATCAACTGAATTATTTTCTTAAGAAAAAGGAATTACCTTAGTAATCTGACTATGTGTGCCAGTTGGCTGAACTAACTGCTTATAATGAATGACTATTCCTTTGTAACAATTAAAATTTACATATTTATTTCACTTTCTTCTTCATTAAGAAAGTGTATTAGTATTAAATCCTATTACTAACATTTCAGTAACAATAGGGCTTTCCCATCAATGAAGAATTCCAGGGCCCCATAGTCTACCATAGCAAAATCAGAAAATAAACAAAGAAAAAAAATTAATTAAAAGACAGACCAACCTGTAGTCGTCATAAGTGAAAGAATCCTTTAAGGGCAGTTTGCTGGCATTAGGATGGGTCTGCAAAATGTAAGTTGCATAAAAAGGTGAAAAGAGGAAGAAAAGAGAAATCAGAAATCAGTCAGCAGAATTTCATTATTTAGCTGCCTAACAGATCCTAACAAGAGCCAAATGAAGCAGGAGGCGTCCAGCCGCGCTACAGAGGGATCATCATGCTATTATGCTCTCATACATCACTGTCAACTTAATTTGTTGTGCCCAGCAGCCGCCATAAATCTGTTTCTTCATATTTCAAGGCTGGAACCCACAGACATTGTACAAAAATTTAAAAAAAAATTTAAGGTGGACTGAGTTTGTGAAGGTAAAACACAATCCAGCCCTCGATGCACACTGGGGGAAAGAAATCAGACAATAAGTTTACATTAGCTTTCATCAACTTCCACATTTTCCTCTCCTCTGTGATATCAGTGAAGTATTTCACAAATGCAAGAAATATTATACAAGATATTCAATTCTTCCTTGATACCTGTAAGAGTGTTATTCAGTAAAAGTTGCACTACACCTCTGCAGCAAAAGCAGATTAAAATATTTAAGTAGCTTTGGTGACAAACACTGATTAGGCAGTATCTACATTAACCCCTCTATGCACGCTCCTATCTAAGAGCTGTGCCGTTTATGAATGCATACTGCAGTTCTCATTAAACAAACATTTGATTTCTAAAAGCTTTAAGAAGCTCTGATACCCGTTATTTTTCTGACTAATTAACTTATTTACAGTCTTGAAAATACAGGTAGCTTTAAGCCTACATTCACACATTTTCTTTAGAACTTTGTTCCAATTCACAAATGGAAATCCATAGCAGCATAAATTTTAATCTTCAGGTTCAATTAGGTCTCTGAGACGAATTGAAGCAAATGATCAAACGGTTATTTCAGAAGATACAAATGATTTTTTGCATAGCTCTATCTTCGCTACGCTTTTAATGTATGAAGCTCCATGTAGTACGCAGTTTTTTACTCTTGATGCATTAGCATCACAAGTGCGTGGTAATTTATCATTTCTCACTGTAATGTACTTGCTGGCACTGTGTGCAGGACAGTAGGGGATGAGGTAAAAGTGGCTCAAACCGTAAATCAATTAGAAAACAAAAGCTTGTGCTCAGCGCGCAATTTTAGGCAAATTATATATTACAAAAGACTGCCAATTGGGTGTGAGGTCCCAGGTGGCTGCTCTCCCTCAGCCCCTCCGGTTAACCCTTCCGATGGGCTTTCTGCGGAACACGGCTGAAGTTAACAATTCCAGCGGCTCCTGTCCCTCCTCTCACTTCTAATTTATTTTTCTTTTTATAGCACTCCACATGATTTTCACTCACATCGATGGCACAGTCACTGTATAACAAATCCCTTCGAATTTAATTGTGGCAACACGTTGTACAGTTGTTTCTTTTCACAAAACCATTCTGCACAAACGCAGCACCGAGACCCAACCCAAGGCATTTCAGGAGGCACCTTCGCTGGGGACAGTCCAGACCCGAGTCCAGAAACGAACGCAAAACTCAGCCTTCAGCTGGAATTAATTATTACAATCAAAAAAACCTCCCGATAGTTTTCATTTATGACAATCTAATTTCAACTCTTATTGCTAGTGCTATTAATGTATTTTTCAGCAGCTGGATAAATTAAGCAGGGAAAGACAGCAGCAACACTGCGGGTATCGGCCCCTTAGTTTCCTTTACAGCACGACCGCGTTTCCCCGCGGCAATCGGTGTGAGGAGTCGGGTGTCACGGTGCGCCTCAAGCTTACAGGCGGCATTTGCTGTAATTTATTCCCTGGAGCCCGGTGGGTGCCGCTCCCCGCGGCCCATGCCCGGCCCGGGGCTCAGCCCCGCTCCAGCCCCCGCGCCCCGGGCCGGGCCCTCACGCCGCGGGGCGGCAGTGCCCCCTGCCGGCGGCGCCGCGCACTGCCCCGCCCCGCTGCGCTGCTGCTGCCGGCCTGAGGGGCGACGGCACCAAACCCCTGGGGCGGCTCCAGCACCCCAAACCCCGCTGCGCTGCTGCTGCCGGCCTGAGGGGCGAGGGCACCAAACCGCTGGGGCGGCTCCAGCACCCCAAACCCCGCTGCGCTGCTGCTGCCGGCCTGAGGGGCGAGGGCACCAAACCCGCGGGGCGCCTCCGGTACCCCAAACCCTGCTGCGCTGCTGCTGCCGGCCTGCGGGGCGAGGGCACCAAACCCGCGGGGCGAGGGCACCAAACCCGCGGGGCGCCTCCGGCACCCCAAACCTCGCTGCGCTGCTGCCCGGCCTGCGGGGCGAGGGCACCAAACCCGCGGGGCGCCTCCGGCACCCCAAACCCCGCTGCGCTGCTGCTGCCCGGCCTGCGGGGCGAGGGCACCAAACCCGCGGGGCGCCTCCAGCACCCCAAACCCCGCTGCGCTGCTGCTGCCGGCCTGAGGAGCGACGGCACCAAACCCGCGGGGCGCCTCCGGCACCCCAAACCCCGCTGCGCTGCTGCTGCCGGCCTGCGGGGCGAGGGCACCAAACCCGCGGGGCGAGGGCACCAAACCCGCGGGGCGCATCCGGCACCCCAAACCTCGCTGCGCTGCTGCCCGGCCTGCGGGGCGAGGGCACCAAACCCCGCACAGCAGACCGCACCTGCAGCGCGAGCTGCACCGACTGGGGTCCGACTGTTCACCCCAGGAGAAAAATCCCGGGAACGCAAACACCCCTGTCTGTCCCCTCTGCTCTCTCCTGCTCTCCTCCTGCCCTGAAACAGCAGCATTTAGCCGAACATGCTGTTTTTCCAAGGGTAAGAATGACTACGGTCATAATGCACTGGAAGTGAAAAGGCATCGCAGACACTGCAGGGGCTCAACAGCCCAAAAGCGACTGCTACAGCCCCTGTGTTCAGTTCCAGCCCACAGCCCATGCCGGGAGCACCAGCCTACAGCCTCAACCCGCACTTGGAGCAAATAAGCATAGGATGCAAGATCTGTATCTGCTGTCATTGTCCTCTCCGTAGGAAACAGCTATTAGATCAGTGGATTGCAGGGAGATCAGTAGCCCCCTGTAACAGCCAACCTGAACACTCAACCCACAGGGCATAGATCCTGGATTTGGCAAAGCCACCAAATGCTCTGTCACGCTCTCCATTTGTAAATCTGTGAAACTTCAGGAGTGCCCCTACGTGGACATCATCCAGATGCAATTCACATAAAACCACTAGTAAATTACAATCAAGGACAAAATATATGGTCTTAAAAGATACAGGACAGAATAAAATCCCAGTATATGTAATTACCATATTTATAACATTCCAAGGTACAATAGTCTAGTAGCTCTTTTAAAGTTAAGATACATCAGCATATTTGATCATGTTAGATTTCTGATATGGTCTATTTTACCATGTAACTTAGAAACCCTATAGATTACAAGAATTTGAAGACACACAAAAAAGAACAATATTCTGATTAAGAATATGATTTAGTATGCAGCTTCTCTTTATAGTCCCTTGGTAAAAATGAAATCTCCCTAACAAACACTTAATAAAACCTGTCAATATATCTAGAAAGAAAAATGACACAAATGCATTAAGTATTAAATACCCTTGAAAAAAGTCACATATTCCATGAATTTTTGATGTACTATCTTGACATTAATGTAAAACCTTGATATTTATAATTGACAGATATTTAATAAAGTATAGAAGATGACTGCTGCATAGCATGCAAATTGCTCAGACTGCTCAAAAAAGATACAGACATATTTAAACTAAACAAACACTTAATACGTAGAAAAAAAAAAATCAGATCTAGCTTCTACAGGTTCATGCAGCTAGGTCTCTACAGATTAGCTTTCAAATGTGACATTATCCACTACATGAACCCTAATTTTAACTTACCAAGTCTGTATGAAGTAGTTTCAGAAAGTTGGGAGGGGAAGCTTTAAATAAAAAATGGGAACATGAAAATGTGAATATATTCATTTAGATGCAGGTCCTGACATTCTACTGAAAGAGTTATTATAAAGAACAAATACCATTTATTTCGTTACCCTTTCTGTGAAAATATTGTCAGAGCTGGCAATCAGGGTGATGACCACTGCAAAAACAAATAGTGGCATGCTGAATTTCATTTTCCTCCTGATGCTGCTATTCCTAAAAAAAATGAATTAAAAAAATGCTTTTTCCCCTTCAGTGTTCCAAGCCTTCTTTGAGACATTTGGAGGATATCTCAAAATAACCAGAAATATTAAAAAGTAACAGTGATTGCTGCCAGATTGTCTGCAGCCACTGTGGAAAGAGACAGACTGTTATTCTAGTCACCTAAAACACTATCAGACTAGAAGCCAGTTACTCAGTATGGCAATCAGAGGAGGAGGGGGGTGGGGGAGACAAGAAAAAAAAAAAAAAAAAAAAAAAAAAAGACACTTTCAAACATTTTTTCTCTTTTTGTGAAGCAGTAATATCCAGGGGTTCACATCTCATGTTTAATGCCTCACAAACAAGAAACACTCCTGATGTGCCATAAGGGCTCTGAGTTAATAATTTCTCCATTACACTTTTAGATGGACATCACAAGGTAATGATTCTCAAGTTCCAGAAAGTAGATGCTAAAGGACTCCCACTTTGAGGGCTTGTTTCATTTGAATGGCATGAAGGCTGCAGTGTAGCATAGGTGGGTGCCCAGCTAAGAAGTCATCACAACCTTCACTCTGCTTTCCAGCCTAGGGGCATTCACTTCCAGACAGAGTGGCCAGACCTCTGAAGACAGTAACCCTTTTCCCTATTCAATCACAAAATGCTAAAGCTCATTTATCAGAGCTCCTAATCTTAATGGGGAATTTCCATTAAAATTGGCTTAACATTTGCTTGTTTACCAAGTAATGCAAAGAACAAGTCCAATTATTGTAACACACAATACAATAGCTGAGTAGAAGGAAAAATTAAAGTTTACTTAGTGTTAAATTTGTGTTCATATCTACCCTACTAGATGCCTTGAAAAGAGCTGATGTATTTTTATGTGGTCATATTGCCCAGTGTATTTCTTTGTGCTATTAACCCTTGTATAATCCAAGTAAGAAAAAATTATTTTAATCACTAGATGTGATCAAAGGTTCTTTTTAAAAATACACCACCTCTAAGCTAAGATAAACTAATCATCAGACCCATCCACTACTCCACTACAATACATAGCCAAAAAAAGGTTTTTAAAAAAAATCTTTGTTTTTGTTGGTTTCCAGAGTTTGTAGACAAAAAGATGGTTGGACTTCTGTGACAACTATTTCAAGTACTCGCAAGTCCAAGGCAAAGTCGTGGGCAATCATTGCATTGATACCACTAATCAGACTTCAATAATTTCAGAAACCTCTTGTATCCCCATTCAAGTAGAGACAGCTCCACTTCTACCCCAGGAAACGATCGTAGCTAGTGTTAACAGTATACTGAGGCCACACTGCACTCCCTTCACAGCCCCCAAAACACTAAGGGTGCTTGAAACAGTTAAAGCCAAAACCACTTTAAGCTTCCACCTTGTTAACTTTCATTCCTTTGAACATAAACCCCAAGGGTTAGTTGCTTTTGACCAAACAATTTTTTCCTCTTCTTTGCAGATTCTTCCCTCTTTCCACTGTACTCATTAACATGGGGAGATTTCGTTATGAGCCTTGGTGGATGCTACTTGATGGTTTCAGGCCAATGTGTAGGTGTACAAAAACACAAACACACATACATTCAGGGCCAGAAGCAGGAAGATCTGTCAGCATTTGCTGGTTACTGTCCCTTTCCCAGCTCTGGAAATCCTTTGAAGCAGCAGCCTTGAAGAGAAACTCCTCTCTGTGGAGCTGCTGAGGCTTTAACTGCCCTAAAGCTAAGTAAAATAAAGAATTCAGAATGGAGGATCCTAGTGATCTACAGGGAACCAAGAATTCACTTTTTCCATTGGACATATGCTGCTTAACCTAATGAGGGAAGCCAGTTCACTGTACAGGACAGGAGACAAAGCCAAAGATTATTTTACTTTGTAACAACAGTTTATGACTACAGAGGCACGCTCTGGAATTTTCAAACAGGCCAATTCATGAAGTGCTAGGAATAACGTTCACAAACTTGAGCTGCCATATGACTTTCCTATCAGAAAAAAGATAATTCTACTTTGGAAAACCTAACAGAATGAATCTTAATATTAAAAAAAGTGTCATAGGATAGAAACTTATTAAATCTAAATAACATTGTCGCTTAATTCTTTATGTCAGCAATTTTTATTTACTTTCTGCCAATATACACAAGAAAGCACTGTTCCAGACTATTAGGGGATTCATGCAGCGGAAGCAAAGTGGAATGACTCCTTCTGGTGCAATGGAATTTAACTGCACAGTCCCTTTTTCTGTACCTTCTACCTGCAAAAATTGTTGTTTGTTAATGAGACAGCAGTGGCACAACAGACAACTCAAACCATTAACTATTAAGTCAAGGGTCTGAAGGACTGACAACCCACTTGACATGCAAAGTGGACGTTACTGTTTGGTAGACAGAGTACACAGAAACAACTCAACTGACTGCAACCAAGTACCCCACCTCCAATCCTATGCCACCTCTTTTTACACAGAGGCAAGACAGCCTTCACGTCCACTTCTTGACTACTCCATTTCAGAATACTACTTATTCTGTATGTATGTATACATACACAATCCTGAAACACTAATCTTTCCCAAAACAGAAGATGCTCAGATACAGCACTTAAATAAGTGACCAAGTTTTCTATACCTTTTTTTGTCCTTTCACAAAATCACTTAGAGCTGAGTGCAGCCCCATTAAGGGCTGAAGAAGGAGAAGCTGGGCTGAGATTAGATGTCTTTTGCAATGAGACAGTCTCCTGAGTCCCTCCCAAAGCAGTTCATATAACAGGACACACGAACTCCATTATCTCCTGTGGTAAATCTCCTTGCAAAATATGAGTTTACTGTTCATGCTGAGCCTTAGATTTATAGGTTCATTCTGCAGTGTTTCATTCACACATATACAGCAAGCTACAAAATCCAGTCTCCTTGCAAGGGTCTATGTTTGCATACCATGACACATCATTTACTCTATAGGCTCTTCCTGAGCTACAAAGTTTACCTTGAGCATTTTTCATTTCAGGAAACATTTTACTGTGTTAATTTCAGGAGCTGGACTTGGATGATCCTTGTGGGTCCCTTCCAGTTCTGGATACTTTATGATTCTGTTTAGTGCAACACACAGGCACTACATTCATGCACAAATTCATCCCACAACTCTACTATTAGTGAACTCCACTATTAGGTGAATCACAAGACACAAATAAAATTCTGTAATGGAAACATTGAAATGAAAGGACAGAAATGGTATTTCCAATTCACAACCACTCCTCAACCAAAGAGTTTGCTAACCCAAAGAGTTTGCTAACTCTTAAGTAAGTTAAGTAAGCATTAACATTATGCAGTATGGCCAAAGTTTTGTTACCTGTGAATCAACTGCTCAAGTTTCCCTAAATCCTACCAGGAGCCACTTAGAAGGAAGCTTGGATCACGATCACCTCATAATCAATCATAATCCACAGGCCATGCTAAGTCCTGGAACTAGAGGTATTGGGGCTACAATGACACACACATCCAAAACTAAAAACTTACCATTCCCTCTTCAACCCACATTCAAATAATAGTACAAGAAAATAAACTTTGGTTTACTTAGCAACATATCAATATCCTACTGTGTAGAGTATTAGCATTGGGTCTGACTGAAGAGGATAATCCACTTTGTAATTTAGTTAAATTACTAATTTTAACCAAGATAAGTACCCTGTATAATTTTGCAGTGCTTAAAGAATACATCCTTTGAGTATCCGCTCTAAGAAACATCAGCTTGTTATAATATTTTAAATTTATGGAACATTTGTAACTGCTGTTATATCAGGAAAAATATTAAATCTGCACAATAAGTACAAACTTTATATGAGAAAGTATACTTGTAAGTGCATCATGATCTCCTGGTGTCTGCTGAGGCACTCACTTCCACAAAAGACACAGACAACATCCCTGGGGATAGCCTCAAATGTCCCAGAAAGTGCAACTCAGTTAAAAAAAAGGCTACTAACAGAAAAGCAAACAAAAAAACTGTCTCCACTCTATTGGCTGTAAAAAGAGATGCTTATCTGCATTCTCAACCAGAAAAGTGGTTGACAACCCCATCTTCAAAATAATGCCTTAAAAGCCCATACTACTAACAAGAGAATGTATTATTCCTCCCAAATGTGGTTTAAACTATGCAGAAACGAATTTTGTTAGCGCTGCCACATACGCTTTGAAGTACGTCTCTGCTTCTCTAGAGGAAAGAAGGCGTTTAGGCCACTACAGCAGAATCCATTCAGAATATAAAATAAATTAAAACCTGCTGATTAGGAGATCTTAACAATGTCTGTCTGATGAAATATAACATCTATATCCAAAATGAAAGATATGTTTTATCCTGTCTGCCCTCCAACTTTGAATTATTTTGACTGCAAGAAATAGCGGACACCCAGCAGGATGTGCTTGTATTTCGATCTAGGCCAGGATGATCCAACTGGTGCCCATCGTCTGAATCTGGACCACAGGATGCCTCCATATGGCCTGCCACCTTTTCCTTGGAGGAGATAGGGAACAGCTGTTTGAGGAGCAAACGCTGCCTGAACAGCCGAACACCTCCTCCTGTGTCCGGCTGGCTCAAAGCCCAGAGCTGTCGCCGTGTTCCTGTGGAAGGCAAGGAAGGAACGGGGGAAGAAGGCAGCAGAACCTCCCACCCACGCAAGGACTTGAGCTCTTCATCTGCCTGACTCAGACAGATACAGCCCAGCAAAGCCTGGAGCTGCTTCTGCCGTGGAGAGGGGCAGCCACAGGAAGGCCCAAAGAAGCCCCAGGATCTGCTGTTACTGTCATCATAGCCAAGGGTGGGATATACCAGAAGCGACACAAAAATCAGGAATTTGGCACATGTTTGCAATGTCTAAACCACCTTACAGAAGATACACTAAGTGGTACAGTGCAAGCATACTGTCAATCTTCAATCTGCTGCCAGCAAAACAGATTAATACAATATTTTGGCATTCACAGAGAAGAAAAACACAGAAAAGCATAAATATATTTCATTATTAACTGCCTATTTATTTATTATTGATCAAGAAAAACAACTTGGGCATTGAAATCCAGACAAAGCAAATTAGATAGCAACACTATTTTTACCTTTGCAACTGCCCACTCAATGTAATTTTAAATCTCTCCTTAAGGTGACATGCATAGTACAGAAGTAAACAAAAGGAAAATATTTTACAGGGTTTACAACTGTGCCATCTTTCTTCCATCCATTTTTCACAGTGTTGCTGACATCATTTCTAAAAAAAAGTTATTTGAGTGGTATGCCAATGAGGATAAATCAAGCAGGGAGGAAAACTGAGAATCCTAAAGACCTACCTGGTACTGAAACAAAATGGAATTCTGTTTCAAATACATTTGCTTTGACTGCAATATTCTCTATTGCATCAACTTGAAAATAATAAATTCCTTCTGATTACTTCAATAGAGTGTTTTAAAAAAGTATATTTGTCTGCATTCAACTCAAATATCATTTAGCACACAAAAGTGAAATGGTGGTGTCTTCAAGCCAAGTATAGAGAGACACCAGATGTTCTACTTCATGCTGACCTGGAAAATCATATGCTGATTGGAATAGGATAGATTAAAAACAACACAGAAAAATAATATAAGAGCAGCCCAAGTCATATTGAAAGCATCACCACAACTTCAAAAATTAGTATAAAAATTATGCTAGAGATGTGAAATCTCACCTAATATACCCAATATTGAAGAGTCAGACATGATACCAGATTTTAAAGATGCTATAGCATTATTTTGAAATCTAGAACTTGATGTGTTAAACATCCTAACTAAAATGATATTCCAGTCCCCAACAGCTAATGACTGGATTTTAGAATTTCATTCACGCTAAATCAATTAGTCAAATTTTATATTAATAATATATGAAATTTAGTATCTGATCAAAAGGGATTACAGCCTCCAGGAAATTAAGTTCTCTGTCCAGTACTGCACACAAACAGATCAAAACATCTTCGGATAGATTACTGCAAAGCTTATGTTCACAATGGGACTAGAACAACACTTTCACAAACAGTATCCAGATGTCAATACAACCTAGTCAGAAAACTGTTTGACAGTGTTCCTGTGAAATGCTGAAAGCAATACAGATAATACTGAAAAATTATTAACAGCTTCTACCAAAGAGATTCTATTTTAAAAAATATTAAAAAGTGTGACTCATGGGGCAACTTCTGCCTTCTTGAGTAAGAGTAGCTTGACAGAAGGAAAATAAAGCACTAGCCAAGTATTTGCTCATTAACTTTGCAAAGAAACATAAAACTGAGTCAAAGAAAATAAGTTTACTTGCTAAAATGTTAACTTAAATAGGTGAGTTTGCTTTCTCCATTCAGTTAGAATTTTAGAATTAAACTGATCCTTCTTGTACTGGGGAGCCCAACACTGGATGCAGTACTCTGGTTGTGTCTGAGTAGAGAAGGCTCACCTCTCTCAACATGCTGCCAACAATCCTAATGCAGCCAGGATACCATTAGCCCTTTTCTCCTGAAAGGACACATTGGTGGCTCATGCTCAGCTTGTCCCCCACCGTAATAATGGGATTATTTCACTCCAAGTGCAGGACCCAGCACTGCATGCTAAACATCAATTGGCAGCCCATTTCTCCAGCCTGTCAAAGTCCCACTGGATGGTACATTACCAAGAACTGAAGTGAGGCTGACAGGCTTGTAATTCCCGGGTCATCTATCCTGAGGATAGAAGGGACATTTGCCTTTTTCCAGTCCTCAGGAATGTCTCCCATTGGAAGAGACCTTTAAGGGTCACCTAGTCCAACTCCCCACTGTGATGAACAGGAACATCTTCAACTAGATCATGGTTGCTCAGAGCCCCACCCAACCTGACCTGGAACAGGACATCTACAGGGCGTCTACAACCCCTCTCACAACCCTGCCAGTGTTTCAGCACTCTTATTGCAAAAAATGCCTTCCTTAGGTCCAGTCTAAATCAACCCTCTCTTAGTTTAAAACCATTACTCCTGGTCCTCTTGCAACAAGCCCTGCTAAAAAGTTGGTTCCCATCTTTTTTAACTATGGAAAGGCTGCTTTAAGGCCTCCCTGGAGTCTCCTCTTCTCCAGGATAAACAAGGCCAGCCCTTTCAGCATTTCCTCACAGGAGAGGTGCTTCAGCCCTCTGATTATTTCTGTGGCCATCCTCTGGAATCTCTCCATGTCCTTCCTATGCTGGGGAACCCAAAGCTGGCTGCAGTACTTCAGGTAGGGTCTCACCAGAGCAGAGGGATTGAACCCCCTCTCTCAACCTGCTGGCTACACTGCTTTTGATGCAGCCCAGGGTAAAACTGGCTTACTGAGCTGCAAGCACAAATTGCTGGCTCATCCATCAGCACTCCCAAAGTCCATCTCTGCAGGGCTGTTCTCAATCCCTTCAACCCACAGCTGTATTGATAGCATGGGTTGTACCAACACAGGTGCAGCACCTTGCACTTTCCCTGTTGAACTTCATGAGGTTCCCAAGAGCCCACTTCTCAAGCTTGTCCAGGTACCTCTGGATGGCATCCCAGTACTTGGGACTCCTAAAGGCCAGTCTTACCAGTAAAGTAAGGCATTTGGTACCCCAGATTTTTACATGTTTTATGTCATGGCCCCCACTCCATCCAGCAGCAGGCCCACATTTCCCCTGGTCCTCCTTTGGTCACCTATGTACTTATAGAAACTCTTTTGGTCACCTGTGATATCCTTTGAAAGATGCAATTGCTGCTGGGTTTTAGCTTTCCTAACCACATCCCTGGATGATTGGACAATGTCTCCATATTCCTTCCGGGTTATCTGTCCCTGCTTTCACCATGAATGCAAGTAGCACCTCTCCTCATTGGCCCCTCCATTGCCTGGGTGAGAAAGCTCTCCACAAAACTCCTGCACTGCTTATGCCCTGCTGTGTTGTTACTTTAACAGATACTGAAGTCCCCCCCATGAGACCCTGCAAATGTGAGGCTATTTTTAGCTATCTGTAGAAGGCCTTATTCACTTCTTCCGTCCTCCTGATCAGACAGCATTATAGCAGAGGTCCACTACAATGTCAACCATATTGAGGTTCAGTTTCTTTTTATTTGGATGGCTTTTTTTCACACTTCCAGACAGATAACTTGCTGGTGCTCTTCAGAAAAAAATAATGTGGTCCCTCAGTGGTCCAAAGACTACAGGCTGAAAACACTGTGTGAATCAATGCCAAACTACCATTCTGGACAGTCCCACAAAACTGGTGTTTTTTCCAGCATATGAGAGGCAGCTACATACATGTACTACTTACTCAGAGTGCCACTGAATGCATTGCAAAACCTATGGTTAGCTAATGGGTTCTGCTGGTTTTGGACTTATCACTTCAAAGATTTTAAAAGTCAACTAAAGTTATAAAATTGTCTTTTATTTAGGCAGATAGTAAACAGCCTTTACTACAGCTGGGGAAAAGATACAACACTGCTTCAAACCTGTCATGTTCAAAATGTAAATCGTTTGGACACTTCCACCTTCTCTAAGTGCATTCCTTCTCTTCATATCTTGTTTTGATTCTCAAAAACTTCTCTGTAGCTGACTACAAACAGGGATAGAGGTGCACCTGAAAATCAAACACAAAGACCACTGCATATTCTTTTTAAAAAGCTTAAATTTGACTGTATTTTCTTTAGGAATATAATCTCACTGTGATGGTCTGTAAACTATATGGCTCCCTCTTGTGTCTATTATACCACATTTCAGTGGACAAAAAATTTTTCACATTAAGCAATAAATATTTGGGCTTTGTTCACCCTTCTGCAGGCATGCAGTGCTTATAAATGTTAAGGAAGTCACAGACATACCTTCCTTTCTCTTCCCCCGAGAAGAGAAAACCCTGCAGCCTACAGATTTCTCTTTGAAACAAACTATTAAAAAAAAAAAAAAACTTGCAAACTACAAGTCTGAAGCAATGAAAGTAGTCTTTTGACCATTCCCTGTATTTTGATACCAATGCAGAGGCCAAATGCACTGTTAAAGTACATCTGCAACAACTTTTAACTATTTTTTAGTTATCAAATTACATATGTTTAGAGAGGTGTCAGTATGGTTTATAGAGCCTGGCTAACATGCTCAAGAGTTTATTTTTGTCTGCTCAACATCCCACCTGTTTCTGCTTATCGAACCAGACTACAGTTTAGCTTGCAACAGCTGTGAAATTCATAAATCTGCCCATTCTTCATGTGCAGCCAGACTAAGCACTTGGAGAAAGAGTCAGAACTGCAGCAATCACCCTGATGGAGAAGCTAAGGAAATAAAACAAAGCAGCACTTCTCAAACCATGCTGGAAACTGCACACCTATCAGAAGCTAAATTATTTTAAAAGCAGTCTAGCGATCCTATTTGTAAAGAAAAAAAGCATTTGAAGACAGGACCCGTTAACCCTTTTATCCCCACCACCATTAGAAATATTTTCTAGACTAAAAATGTTGCAATTAAAATATTTTGCCTTCACAAAGTTGTCCCTTTTCTAGTATTTTCAAATAACAAAAAAACCCATCTTTTATTTCAAGATGCTGCTAGCATTACTCCCTGCAGTAGAACAACTATCAATAAACTAAACATAGTTTTAAGATCTTTGTATCACAAAAAATGCATTTCTACTTAAAAAAAAACAAAAAACAACTTTAAAAGGTATTTGTACTTTAAAAATATATTAGTCAGCATACTGAAAGCAATATGAAAATCCTGGTCACACCAGACAGTTTTCATTAGGACACTTTTACTAAAGCAGTAGTAGTACTGAATGAAATAATGGTATACGAAAAGCTAAAAAAACTTCATTTCATCAAGCTTGTACAGCACACAGCCTTTCATAGATAAGTGGGTTTGCTTTGCTTTTTTTATTTTTATGACAAATTTTTCTTTCGCTGTTTCTTCCCTTTTCCATCTGCTCATGAATTACCCTTAGCATTAGTATTTTGTGGGTCAATTTTGTTCTCAAAATGGTATGAGTACATGCAAGCTGATACTAAAATTAATTTCAGCTTTTATGAATAAGGAAAAAAAATAGTACTTTGTTTTAGGGAAGAAAGACTCCTATTTTTTCTTTATGAACTTTTTACCTCCACCACTTCATAAATTACAAGCTCTTTTTTTTTGAGAGCAGAAACAGAAATAAAAAAATTAAACTTTTCCATAAGTTTTCATCAAAAACATTAATAACAGCTACCCAATACATACAGTTGGCATTCCTGGAGCCAACTGAATTTATCTAACTTTCTAATGTGAATAGTAGTATTTGCTGAATAGTAGTAAAGAAACATTCAGCTGAAATTGTGGTTACATGGTAGTGCTGAAGTAAGGCACCAAACAACCAGAACCCACTTAAATTTTAACTGATATTTATTACCTCTCATTCTACAAAGGAAAGTAAATAAAGCAAATGAATCCTACCTGATCTACCTTCATGCTCATGGTTCAACAATGTGAAACAACTGTTACAGAACAAGATATATAACAAGAACACAAGACAAGCAATTAAAGGATTAGTCAGAAGAACAGGAAAAAAAAAAATCAATTTAGTTTCCTGACCATTCTGCATTTCAGGGTTTTGTTTTGTTTTTTTTTTTTAATTAATGTTGCAGTCACATAACCTCTCACATAATACTACTAGTGCAGGATTAGTCAGTGAAAATGATGGAACTGGTCATAGTGATAGTTCAACTGATTCAGATCTGAAAATAACTGCAAGAGCAAGAATAGCAGCTAGAAGAATTGGATAATATTCCACAATATTCTGCTAATAACTTGTTAAAAACAGTAGACCTTTTAAGGGTGGAAAAAAAAAAAAAGTTCTAAAGCATAACATTTAGAAGCTCTGTTTGATCAGGCAGCATGTTTTGAGAAACTAAGTGAAGGCTGTAAGGCCAAGTGTGGACTGGCAGTCTAGGATAAGACACAGCAAGAAAAAAGAGTTGGCTGAACTATCATTTCCTGAATTGTGACACCTGGAAGGAAGAATTCAGTTTCCTTCTGATATCAAAGCCACTGTTTCTAGCTTATTCCTTGTGCATCTGATTTGGCTTCCACCTATCATTTTCAATTACTTAGTTTTCAAAATGTATCCCTCTGCTCCTAATACTCTGTAAATGGAATTTGTGTTTGAAACATATTCAGTTCTTGAAACACCCAACACTACACAAAATAATGTAACTTTTGTTGAATTAAAACAGTTGATATAAAAGCTTTGGAGCTCTGGTAACAATAAAGAAGAACAGAATTGCCTTGTGTCTTCCAACCTCTCCCATGGCCAAACAAAATCTCTCTAGATCACACATTTGGGGAGATTCAGTACACAGAGCCATACATTTTTTTATACAGATTGTTCCACAAAAAGCTTTGGATGTTTGGACATTGAGCATTACCTTGAGAACAACACATCAACATCCTCTTACAACATTACATCTAGATATCAGTCAGAACAACAAGAGTTCTGTTAGAAACTAGGTTTAAATCATTCAGAACACAATGAAAAGTTCATCCATCTCAAGCCTCTCCATACCCTAAATGTTACCAGATGGGTTTATCTTTATATTTGAAAGCAATCAAAATAATTACACTAAACAGAACAGAAAACAACAGTTAATCCACGTTCATTGGAAATACAACATATGCAATGGTTTTATTCTGTCAATTAAAAATTTGAATTTTACTTTGTTAAGTGCAAAATACATATTTTTCAAGGAATCAGAGAGGCAGAGGTTGTAGATCTCTGCAGATCATGTAAAAAAGTTTCCAACCCACAAACTTCTAGAGACTGGCAAGATGAAAGCAGTGACTGGATCATTCCTTACCTCCTTTTCCCCAGAACAAACAAATCCAGTTCCCTTAGCTTCCCATATGGATAAAGGGCTGAAGCAAATTACATCTTAATAGTCCCCCTGTGGTCTCCTTCCAGTTTGTCAACAAGTTTCCAGTTTGTCAACATCTCTTTTGCACTGGTGGGCCAAAAATTGTACAGTATTCCAGACAAAGCCTCACCCATTTTTAAACAAAGGGCAGTAATCGTTTCTCTCAACCAAATAAATACATTTTTATATATGAGCCTACTGAACTGCAAAATTCTAATAGTGGTTCAAACAAACATCAGCACATTGTTCTAATGATTCAGACTTTTAAGGGCAATATACTTGTACTATTATACAGCATCACTCTTTTCACACCATCCACAATAAGGATCATGAGAACAACATGTATATAGTATATTGAAGATTCTTACCTGAATAATTTTGTAGAAGTAGGCATACTGCCGAGCTGTATTTTTATATTGGCTAAAAACATCATGTATGGCCTGAGTTGATTGAAGATACTGTACTTCATCTTCTTCAAAATAGAGAGGAGTATCATATTCACTGGGGAGAGTCTGGATGTAGGGCATCCAGAAAGAGCTGGGGTTGGCTCGCTCACAAAGGAGATGGAATGCCAATGTTATATTGCCCATGGCTTGAAGAATTCGATCTTGAGAGTACAGAGATCCTGAATTAACCAAGAAAGGTGAGGAACTAAATTGATTCTCCATGGAAAAGAGCATCCTAGATTTACTTTAAATTAACATGATTAAATAATAGTAAGCACTTAACAAAAAAAAAAAAAAAAAAAAAAAAAAAAAACCTTTTCAGGTTTCTAAAATATTTAGCTGCCTACACTGTACAAAAAACTGTAAGTTTTTTGACACAGCAAATGCCTCGTGTACAATTTAATGACAAAACTAGAACAATATTCTCAATACCTCAGAACATTTTTATCTCCAAGTATTATACAAGCTACATGATATGTGTCCAAAATAACACACACACTTGTGGAAGATATCCAGTGCACTCTGCCAGAAACTAACCGGGAAATTAAATTCTTTCCACTGCCACTTCAAGTTTCTAAGTATTCCAAACCTGATGGCTGGCATGATAGGCAAGCCCTGTAATAAAGAAGATCAGCTAAAAAAAGAAAGTCTCCTACTGAAAGATCAAAGATCCCATAAATATTAATTTCTTTCTTAAGAAGTTCCTTGAGTTCTTACCCAAGACTGAATTTTTAGCTGACTCCACCGTCATCAACAGTTTTCTAGGAACCCACAGAAACAATTCTTCAGCCTACAGAAAGCAAAGAAATGCAACAGAGGGTCAGTTAGCACTTTTATGACATGTCAAGTGTCTCAAATATACATCAACTTTAAATTACAAGCTGTTCACATTATTTTTTTAAAATCAAAATTATTCTGAATCAAAATTCTTCCTTCTCTTCCACTGCAAATTGAACAAACAACCTGTGATTCATATTGTGGTTAACCAAATGTTTCAATCTGCATTACACAAAACTTTAAACACAGATACTCAGATACAAAATAAAGTCCTTCCATTTTGGAACTGCTAATATGTACAACACAACCTTAAAGCTACCAGATACATTCTATTGCTAAGAATTACAGGATCATATATTTTCTCACAGTAGAGTTTTTTCATATTGGCTCTTTTTATTCTAGAAGAACTGTTCAGGATTTCTATCAATATATTAACTGTGTGCTAATGAAGCTCTTAAACAATTGTACTATGCTCATTTTCTAATAGTCTTTCTACAACAGCTGATTGGTCTTCAAAGCTGTTTCCCACCTACAAAATGGGAATGGAAAGACATTTTTAAATGCTTACCTTTTAACACTTAGCTAACTCCTTATCTGATGATTCAAAAAATCCTTTACAATTATCATAATTTGTGGATTTTTTCATTTTCACTGGAAAACAGGTATAGCAAACACCCTTTTCTGAGACAAAAAGACCAATTCTTTAAAAGAAGGGACATGAATGAAGAAGAGAAGAGACTAAATAGGTATTGCAAATACCTCTTTTTCAGGCAAAAACTTTTTCAGTTCTTTAAAAGAAACATGAAAGAAGAGAAGAGACTAAATGGTTAGAAAACATGGAATAAAGGGATACATCAGGGTGGTAGAGTATTCTGGTGATTAGGTAAAGAGTATAGGCAACACAGAGGAAAAAAAAAGATTGATTAAAAATTTACAGTACAATCAGTAGTCATCAAAAATAATACTCAATTTTATCAATAACTATCAATAATTATTCTCAAGTACACAGAGTTGGTAATGTTTCAGAATAGCAAAAGCAGTTAAAAAGGGGGAAAGGGTGAGCATTTCAGAGCTCTGCAGATATATTTCAAATATGATTTTCTAATCTAAGTCAAATGTTCACATGCTCACCTTTATCTCTCTTGTTGCTTTCAAACCAAATCCCTCCTCTTCAAAGTTAGCTATTTCAAAACCCTCTGTGGATGCTCCATTTTCAGTTGCCCACTTGAGCAATTCAGGGAAATAGTCATCTCTTTTTCCATCAAAGACAACAGACAAACCTATACATACAATTTATTAAAAAACAAATGCAGAAATAAGAGGATCCAGAAAGACTGAAAAGCTCAATACAGAAGCCTATGTAAAAAAGCTATCTGTTATTGCACAGCAGAGCTACTTTGAAGTAGCTGAGTCAGAACTGGTCTCTGTTAAGCATTACTCAATACTATATAAATGTCATACCCATTTTTTATCAAATTCAATATTGTGCCAAATTGGCTTACCAGTCATCTTAAAAATGCAACTGCCCAAACTGTGCACTAACGAAACATGAAACTCCCCTCTTCTTCCCCTTGTAATAAAAGCCAAAGTACTTCCAATCTTAATATCAATGATAAATGAAATCACCACAACATGTTGATACAGACAAGGAAGAATTTGAGAGGCAAGCTATAATTTCATTAATTCAGCACTGCAACTGATGATAAGCAGATCTTGAGTTCCTCCTTTCACATACAAGGCAGTTAGCCTTTTCCTGTAGCATATGGATCTACTAAAATATCTGAGGATAGATCTAAAATATCTAAGGATCATCCTCGTGACATCACAGAGCTCATCCAAATTTTTACACTTTGCTTCTATAATGGCATGTGGTCCACCAGTGAAATCCCAAGCCTCATTCATTTCCTCAGCTTTCTACTTTACTGTGAATTCATTTGAATATCTGTGTAATAGTTCCTGGCTATACTCAGCCATCTCCTTTTGTACCTCTTCATCTCTGTGTGTTCTCTTCAATCCAAACTCTGGAGTCAGACCACATTAAAAGTGTCCAAAGGCCCCCAAAATGCTCAGGCCATTTTTTGAGTGACAAAATGTCATCAGCAAGATGCTTTACATCCAAAGATATTTTGGCTAAGCACAGGGAATAAAATACATTTTGAGATTAAAATTATTTCAGGGAAGTAACATTAGTGTATTTAAAATATCCCCTCTTCCTACCTCCAAATTTTACATTTCAAGGCCCAGAACCAAACAAATCTGTAGTTAACTTAAAAGTACAAGTAACATTTAAAACTTTCATCCTTGATGATGCAGTATAAAATTTATTAAGTATTTACAAAGGACTTTTTGGAATGTAATGACCTCACAAATCTGGTAAGACTCATTGCATAGTTTCTACAGAACTTGGTAGGTGTTTATACTGTCTAAGACCTTGCTCTTTTGATTTCAAACTTTTGCTAATGTGTAAGAATACTGGAAGCTTTCAATATCCAGCTTGTACTTGGGACCATTCTTCATCTCTGAAATTCTACTTCTCTTCCTTATATACAGTGTGGACCAATACTTCCCAAATGTTTCCAAATTAAAGAGAAGACTAGCTCCTTTAAATTATAAGCACCATAAATTGTTTCTATATGGAATTAAATACAGCTGTACTGATGAATAACTATATTGAAAAGTAGCTTTTTTTAAGATTTTGCTAATGAGTCAAAGAAGGAAAACTTTAGAAATTAAAAATACTCTGTTTTCAAATTAAGAGTTTTCTATACTGAAGATTATTCTAGTTCACATTCTGCAACCCCATGTTCTAGTCAAGAAAAGCACAGAGTACAATACTCTTGGCAATATACATTAAGTTGTACATCTCAGAGCTCCCAAAAGGAACTTCCTCTGCTAACTGTCTAAAGCCTTTATTAAGTTAGCAAACTGTGCAATATTAACTACTGTGTTCTGCTAAAAATAGTCTTGAAAGAAGCCATACTGCTGCTACTCACTATGTACAAAAAAATGTTACATGGAAAGACAATTGTATGTCAATAGCAGTGTGGTTAGCAGGTTTTTTTATCTCCCAAAGAAAAGAATATATTCTATTAACATGATACTCTTACACTAATTCTACCATCTCTGCCAGCAGCATCTTCCTAATGGATAGTTTAATCTTTCTGGTACAGAAGAAAGATACAGCGAAGAGGCCAACCCCAATTCTAACTCTGCTCTTATTAACCTGAATTATGACTTACTTTAACACATATATTACATCATAAAAACCTGGACATGTACAGTAAGTTTACAGAAGTCATGCCACAGTTAAAGAATAGACCAAGTTCATGTCTGCATCACTACAGAATGCAGTCACTCAAACAGCATTATTTATTCTTCCATATACCCTCTGCCAAAAAACTGATGTTCAGAGGCTTGTTAAGCCCTTTCATGGAGTAATATTTTTATGTATCAGTCAAAATATATTAAAAACAGGTGTGAAAGGGGAATTTCAAGCCTCTAAAGTATTTGCTCTATCAAGTAAAGCCACGAACCAGTCAAGCTCCATTTCTATGTAGTCTGGCTTTCTTGCTATTACTGTATAAATACCAGAGAAGAAAGAATTGTTTAGGACTTTTTCAGGTATGTCCAGCCCAAATCTACTCATTGCAATTTTAAAAAGTTATTTCTCAGTCATTAAAATACATCAGTCATAAGAGAGGTTAATTTTACTAAAAATATATGAAAAGCAATTTTCCTCCAAATATAACAAAATTAATATTAAAAAATTGTTAGCAAGACGTTACAGACCATAATAGAAGAAAACGGGTCTAGTATGAAAAAGAAACCTTAACTTTGGAAAACTGGCAATAAAATTCCTCATTAACTTTGAGATAATAATAATTTCCTTATTTTGATTATGTGCTTCATTTAGAGCACATGGACTTATTAGCTGATGTATTTATTTTGTGTATTTACATATTTTTGTCATTACTTGATGTCTGGACGTTGCATTGCTGAAACTGTTTCAACATCCAATAAAGTCTTGATATATAACAGTTACAAATTTAAATTCAGAATGTTCATATTTAGAGGCAGAGCAGCAGACCATGCAATCAGGAACCAAGGCAGCCTTATCTAAGGATTTTTACTTCTAGTACTTCAGATTGTGATGAGAAAATATCAAGCTCCTTTTTCTACTTATCAGACAGCATTCTCACAAGATCATCTGTCTGTGATAATCATTCAGAATTCTGAGTATTAAAATGGTTAATGTCAGTGGTGAAGCCTACCTGAACATTTCAGAAACACTCGCAAGTGTTTCACATTTACCTTTTTGCTTTTTGCGGATTTTCTCCACAAGCGACCGGATCTGTACGTATTCTTCCCATTCCTTACCAGGACCTGGGGGAGGACTGCTGCATTCTGGAAATAAAAATGTTTTCTTTAATTAAGTACATAATATACATATATATGCACACACACATATATATTCTAACCTCAGAACTATGGTTTTACAGTAACTTAACAGAACCCCAGTATTATTTGTCCTTCAAATATGTTGACATGGCAAATGAAACAATACCCACTGTTATAAACATCCCATTATATGGCAGGTAATTAATTTATACTTTTGAAATATTCACAATATAATTAATTTTATTTTTAATATTTTTTCAGATATAAGAAATAGCAAATGTCTAAAAAGCTTGGAAGAAAAAAAAGGTAAACAATCAGGCCATTAAGTAAATAATATCCCACATAAGACAAACAAGAAAAAGGTGTCTGTTTTCAATAATTCAAGCAAAGCACTCTGTCTACATTAGCTGGCTTGCCATCACTGTTGCTGTAATGAAAGCAGATGATAATAGCAGAGCATACCTTAATTAATTGAGAAAGTTGCTGGTACATATATTTGACCTGCCTAGTCAATACTGTTTTCATAGATGCACAAGTACTGGAGGAATGAGCAAAGGAACACAAAGCCATGCTTTAGCTTTAGGTTACATCCACAGTGTCTCTGCCAATATTCTAAATGTCAGTGTGTGGATTTCTTGACTTAAGCCATGTAAATCCAAGTGGACAGCTGAAGATTACCTTCCTCAACTGACTTGAAAAATCTTAGCATTGAATAAAATATGGAAGCTTGACAAAAAGAACAGCTGATACAGCAAATTAGATCAACATTTTATTTTTGGTAGCAAAGCAGAGGCCAATTGTAGCATAAGCATTAAACTGCTTTGCCAACTCCTTGTCTCCTCTTCAAGAGCAATGCTAACAAAAACTTTAATTTTTCTAGGGCAACACTTAGATGCATCCAGAATATGAAAATCTGGACTTGTGTTTCAAAAAGAACTGTATCACAGCACAGTTATTAATGACAGTAGAGTCAATCATTGTATGAAATTATGCTCTGCTTTTCACATTTACTAGAAATAACGGATGAGTTCCAAGTTCCTCAACAACTGCAACAATCTTTAGTCTATACATGAGAGCTTAGCACCATGAAAAGCTTCCAAATAGCAACAACAGCAAAAAATTCATCTAAGCAACAAAAATATCTGTCAAGTTGACCTGACTTGTATTACTGCTTCCTACAGTAATACCCCTACCATAGTATAAGCTCGAAGTACTGTTCAACTGATAAATGGAAACAGTGCAATTCAAGTTTACAAGGAAAACATTTTTGATAAAGCTTCAATGCCAAGTTATCTAGTTGTTTAAAAGTCTTACCTCACACAGTATTTATGCTTGTTTTCAGATGAAAAGCTAAATGCTGCCACAAATATGGTCTGTCCAATAAAGACATATCTAAATAAGCCAATGATAGCATATATTAACAGAGATAGTTTCATATGTATCTCAGAGTATCTATCTTAAACACTCTGAAATAGCAAGCTTGGCCACTAACAGAAAAAATACAACTCAGAAAGAAAATGTTTTTGAGTGGTTTGCACACCATCCCCTTTCCCAGAGAGGCATAAAAACAAAACTTACTTTGCAATAACTCATTAATTAGATTCAACATTTCCTTAGGAGATACTGTCGCTGTGGCTCCTGTACCTGACTTCTGAGTTTTTACTCGGCTCTTCTTCCCCATCTTCCAACTAAAACAGATTAAGAAGCACACTGTCACCAATTACAATGAAACAAAACCTAAGTATGAATGAACAAGATCTTCTTTCACTAATCATGTGAAAAAGAAAAGAATGAGAAATGATTTGTCGCACATATGTATGTGCAAGTATTTGCATGGCCTGACTGGAAGAGCCATACAGTGCAATCTGAAGCAATATTTCATGTAGTTGCACATTAATTACTTCAGGGTAATTAGAAACTAGAAATCTTTGAGACAAAAAGAAAAATTAATCTAATCACATGCAAATTCATTAGTTGTGAACAAATATTATGGATTCCAAAGTATTCAGGCTATAGAAAACCAGGTTATTTTATCTCATCAGCTGCATGGCCAATAGCAGCTGAATTAGTATTTTGACTGTATGTTACATAGTAATTCAAAATGAATTGAAAATTAAGTATTCCATTTCAAAATAAAATCAAAATACCATCTGTATATCTTTGCTGCAGCTTCTTGTGATTCAAGGCAATTAGTTAAAGAAAACTTATTTTCAGTTCCCAAAGTAAATGGAACATCATCTTAGGCTGGTATTCCAATATTAAGTGCCCCTTGTTCTCATGCAGGACTTAAATCACACAACACCTCCTGGAAGAGTAGTGTAGTAAGGTGTGAAATATCCAGGGAATTTCGCACATGCACAGGGAGCAATTTCTGATGCTGGCACTGAACAGGCTTCTAAGGGAGGGGTTGTGCAGGATCTGGTACTCATGAATAAGGAAGAACTGCTCACGCATAAGACAGCCAACTGCCTTGGATGTAGTAATTGTGAAACTGTAGTGTAAGTCTTGAGAAAAGAAAAGAAAGGAAAAAGCAGAAGACTCTGGACTCACTGCAGTAGACATGCTGAAAGAAAGGTAATCAGAATGATCTGGGAGGTGATAAACGAGTCCATGACAGCCAGTTATCTTCCTGGACTCTCTTCTCTGAGCACAAAATAAGCCTTCCCAACATGAAAGAAAATCAGCAGGCACAGCAGGAGGCCAGCTGACTGTACACAAGACTCCTCACTGACAGAGCTCAGATGGAACAGAAACATAGGTAAAGTGGGACTGAGGACAGGCAGCTGGAAGAGAATATAGATGCACTGTCTGGGCAAGCAGACAATGAAGGAGGGAGGCCAAAGCTTGTTTGGAGCTAATATTGAAGATGAATAGGAAGGGCAAGAAAAGCTTTTTACCATGAGCAGAAGACACAGTGGGGAAAGTGTAATTCAGCTGCTAAATCAGGAAGCTACCTGGTGATGAAAGGTATAGAAAAACTTGAGACACCTAGCACTTTGGGCGTGGTCTTTACCAGCAAGGGCTGGTATCAGGTTTACCATATTTCTGCATCTAGTAGCAAAGTTTGAGGGAGAGGAGCTACCAAGTCAAAAAGTTATCTAGGTAAGCTGAACCTATGCAAGTACGTCAGATCAGATGGGAGACATCCAAAGCACTGAAAAAACTAGTTGATGTTTCTGGAAGGCTGCTGGTCACCATCTTTGAAAAGTCTTGGTAATTCTCATTAATTAAATTCATTAATTCTCTTAAAATCAAACAGAAAGCATCCAACTGAAAAGCAAGGTGGAAGCAGGAAAGAGTAAAGGATCTAGAAAACTAGAAAGTAGTGAGTCTCATCTCATTTGTTGTACAAAAGGTAGAATGAGTTCTAAAAGGAAGGTATTTCCAGCCATGATGGACATAAATGTGACTAGGATCAGAAAACAGACTTGTAAAGGCAAACCCTGCAGTGCCTTAAGCAGAAGAGTAAGTGGCTTCAAAGACCAGGGAGAATTGGTGGTTGCGAGTGCTTTGACTTATGCAAGGTTTTTAACACTATCTTCCATAGCACCCCAGTTATTAAACTGAGGAGACTTGTACTGAATAGGCAGCAAAAAAATTCCTTGAATCATGAAGTTCAAAGAGTTTTGGTAAATAATCCTTTATGTCAACTGAAAAGGTGCAGTATTTCTCAGTAGACAATACTGGCCAACATCACCAGACTTGGATGCTAGGACAGAAAGGATCCTCAGCACATTTACAGATGATATAAAATGGGAAAAGCAGCCAAGACATTGAAGGGCAGGACCAGCATTGAGAAGGATCTCGACTAACTGGAGGAAGAAGCCAGAAGTGACTTTAAGTTATACAAAGATAAAGTATCCTGCTTTTGGGAAGGAAATGATCATACACAGAACCATAGCTGCAGACTGGACCAGCAGCAGCTCTGCAAAAAGGGATTTGGAGACTCCAGGAGACAGCAGTTCAACAAAAGCCAGCACCCACAAACGAGTGAAAAGTAACTGCATTTTGAGCAGCATAAGCAAGAGCATAAGCAGCAGTCAAGAGAAGCAATTATTCCCCTCTGATTGCACTGGTGAGGCCATACATTCAGTACTGCAGATTTGGGCCACACAGAGCAGGGTGTACTGACAAACTGGAGCACATCCAGAGGAAGGCCACTTAAAAGGGCTAACATGCAAGATGAAAGACATCATTTGTTCAGTCTGGAGATGAAAATGAGTCCACTACTGCCTTCATCTATGTGACAGAGAATTATACAACAAGTGAAGGCAGATTCTTCTTCAGCAAAAACTCAACAGGCAACAGACACACAAGGCCTCAGAAGAAATTCCACATAGACATAAGGAAACTCCTCACCCTGAGGGTAGTTAAGCACTGAACAGGATGTAGATTTAACAGCATCTTCAAGCAACCTTGGAGAATTCTAACATTTGACTTGGCAAGGCTCTAAGCAACCTGATTTATCTTTGGAGCTAAAGCAGAAAATGGAGCCTCTCAATCTCCAGATCTACTTTTTTTCCCTACAATTTCACATTATTGCAACTGAAGTCTTCACATCTGTAAGCAGTGAAGTACAGTGAAGTAGTCTGTACAGTAATATCTTCCTGTACAGCATAGAAGATTCTATGTGCAGTTACTTTGCAGTGAGATGGGAGAGAGACAGTCATGTCCACAACTTTAGACATCTCAAAGATTTTAAACACCTGCCTAAGTCATCAAGATCACCACAGCCCTAGCAGCTTTAAGGCACAACACACAGCACAGTAAAATCCATAAAATGCAAAAATCACTGTATAGAAGCAGTATTTTGGGCTCCAGGTGTTCTGAGCATTCTGTGTACATAAAAGGAATAATTTTATCTTTGGTCAGTGTAGTTAGCTGACCCAAAATTAAATGTTTCCTCTCATACGCTACCAAAAAGTTTTGTTCTTTGGTAACTGGTATTAATACTGCAATGTATTGACCAGCAGCTGAAAATTCTAGTGGGAAAGGTATATAATCTGGCTCCTTTCCATTATGATTAGAGAGAACAATAAACTACCAAGCCCAACGTTTATTTTAAATAGTAACTTTGAATGATCAGGAAACAAGCTAACATTGTTAACTTATTAACTCAAAAAGCTCAAAACTGATTGAAAAGCAACACCTCATAAAAGGGAAAAAAAAGTAAGACATTTTTTAAAGGGAAGGCAAGGAAACTGAGTCTTCCATGTTCTGACATAAAACATAGTGCAAGAACAAGACAAGCGCTGAGTAACAGAAACTGTGAAGTCCTGGGGCATATCCAGGTCCCCTGATTTTAGCACTCTCTGACAGATATATGTCAGAGGCTCAAACAACCCACCTGTGCTGCTTAATTTTATCAGTCCCCCTTGAGTTGCATAACTTACTTTCCCAATACAGTTTCTACCATGAAAAGCCCATACATGCAGCTGGTAAGGAGAGATCTCACAGATTCAGTGCGAGAACCACAGCCTGATCACATCTCTTGATGTTTGTGAATGAACACTGGACATCCTCTTGAAAGGTGTTGCTCTACCACAGTTAGTTACAGTTGATGTAAGATTTCTTAATATTTTTCAGCTCAGATGAAGGGGGCAGTAACACTCATTATGCATGTTGAATTCATAATAGTACCCATTGGAAATAGGATCAATATAAAAGGTCAACCTGCCATAACACAGTGTGAGACAAAGATAAAAAATAACAATACCAACAAAAAAATGAACTTAAACTTTATTTTCATGGTCTTCCCATTATACAGACTTTTCTTCTGGTTTGTTTTTCTCTCTACCCCCCAGCAGTTTTTTTCATGGTACATCCTTCACAAAGAGTTTATTTGCACATCACCTATTCACTTGAGTGTTCCCCTCTCCTATATGCCATCCTGACATATTTATTTTAGACTCTTAAGAAAAATCAAGTCAGATGTGTAATGAATCCAACAGCAGGATTGGAGATGAAGTCCAAAATCTTAAGAGCAAGAACAATGCAGTTCTGTGTTAATTCATACAAATGTTTTCTACATTCTGTCTAAGCACAAGTCCCTGCACCTTTAGAATCATCCAAAAATTAAAGCACTCAGTGTATTTAATAATAAAAATTATAAATTATGGCCTGTAATTTATATCAAGATACTCATAAGTATTAAGATATGTAGGTTGAAAAAATGAAATTAATTTGAAGGATTTTGTTTCCTCATTTCCAAGAATGAAGCAAGTTAATTGGGGAAAAACAATCTTAGCAAATGTTCTGTATACACGACCACCATTTTCTTTCCATTACTTTTTAAAAAGTCGTATTGAGAGGAATAATCTGTTTGAAATATAAACATCCATCAGCAAATTTATGAGAAGGAAAAAAAAGAAAACTGTGCACATATTAT
This sequence comes from Oenanthe melanoleuca, assembly GCF_029582105.1. Classification (NCBI taxonomy): domain Eukaryota; kingdom Metazoa; phylum Chordata; class Aves; order Passeriformes; family Muscicapidae; genus Oenanthe; species Oenanthe melanoleuca. The sequence goes on from NC_079339.1 coordinate 48,720,778, forward strand.
GAATGGAGATATGAAAAGTGCCACCATGGGGTCAGAACAACATTCAGAACATACATGAAGCTGTTCAAATATGGTACACAGTCAGCATTAATTTTTGAATTTTTCCTTGTATGAAACAAGCTAGTAGCAAAAATCTATTATTCCAATGAAAGCATTGCCAAGAATTATGTCTAAAGATAAAGATGATTTCAGAAGATGTGAACTTAAGTTTCCCAAACACGATGAAAAGGAAAATTTGAAGAATGCTTTGTATTTGTATCACCATCCTAGTTGAATATTGTTTCAGAGGCCAAAACCAAAAATCTAACTGAAACATGGTTTACACAAATAAGAAAGACACAAGATGTCTCAGCTACTACTAATGTTCAAATAACACACAGCAAACACGCCATAGAAAAAAACAAGTTCATTGAACGCAACTCACAAGATTGATGGCACCATAATCAGAAATGCATTTTTTCAGTACACTGCTACCAGCATATGAATATAAACAAGCTCTGTAACTATCTCTGCTCTCTCATTTGATACATGTATCCTGTCTAACTATTGCTTCTTAGTCATCAGAATTTCTACAGAGAAAATATTCTGCATGCATGATTAAATCAGCAAGTCTCTCTCACACACAGAAAAAAAGTAAAACCATTAAGATATCAGGTTAAGGAAGTATTTCCTTTTAAGGAATCATCTACCTTGATCAACACTGTACTTTTTGATTCAATTCCCAATCAGGAAAACAGGTTTCTACTTCCTACATACTTATCTTCATTCACTGTTCAGTTACATGAAACAGATACAACTATTTAAACTTAATGCATTTGACAGCTGTATTGTTTAGTGAGAGCCATAATTTGAAAGGATTTGCTGCTATACACAGCTGTCTAGAAAACATACTGCAAATACCAGCACAGTGAAGTATGTACCATTAAAAAGTCATACATTATTATCTTATAAAATATATAATCTAAGAATAGACTATGAAAGTTTTTTCAAATATTCTGAAATCTAACAGAACACTCCATCTAATGTCATGTTGGGGAAAAAAGTTTAGTTAAAGGAGTGCTCTGCTGTATTTAACCAGCAAATGATGGGTTATAATGATAGTGGGAGACCCAATATGGAGAGAGTAGGTGTGCTTCCTTTGTGAAGCTGCCTTTTGTAATTCAGTTCATGAAACATATTTTAGAGTTAAATTTCAATTTTAAAAAATCCCAGAATTCCAAGAAATATTTGTAACTTCAGGGAAAAAAACCAGTATCTTTTTCATTTTAAGAAAAATTTCAGACAAAAACTATCTATCTTTCTTTGCAAGACTAAAACTATTGTTTAGAAAAAAGCAAGGTATGAACCCTCTTTTTTACACAGGCATGAAAAGAAGGGGTGCTTGTCACTACCTGCATGAAGCAGCATATATATAATATAGCTGCACTACATGGAGAGAAAAAAAAACCAAAAATCCTTCAGATGAACCACAAACTTTATGAATGTCTGAAGAAGCAGCAGACATTTCAGTGGAAAAGCGATTTGAGTTTGTTTTTTTTTTCTTTTTGAGTTTGGCTTTCCGGTGTATTCTGGTGAATAGCTTTAAGTACTATGCCATGTTTTCTTTCAAATGAACATTGTTGAAAATTCCTGAAAGCATTCTCCAAAGAGCAAGTGCACTGACAGCAGTGATGAATAAGCTTAGTAATACAGAACACAGCCACATTTCCAAATATAGTGTATCAGCTGTCCTGACAAGAAGAACCATGCCAAAACTGCCAGCAAGGGGTGTAAATGATCCATCCCCCTCTCTAATACTGCTACCAAAGAGCAGTTCTGTTGGGTCAGACTTTGAACTGGTTTCCACATCACACACAAAAATAATATTTTAATGAGCTGTAAAATATGCCTCCTATTGACTTACAGCTTTAAAAAGGGAGCATGCTCACTAACAGCTGAGAAGTCTGAACAAAACCCCAGAAGTACTAAAGAACTGCCAAGAAGTGAATGCATTTTTTGTTGCTTTATTAAAAAAAAAAAAAATACTGCTTTAGCATTTTATTTAAGAAACCTAATACTTATGGTATTAGAGAATTTGACTTCATCACAGGACCACATTTCCTTATGGAAGCAATGCCAAGCTTGCATAATAAAATATAGATCTTTCCAAGTAATAGGTCAGAAAAAAAATTCCATTTAATCATTAACAAACCCCCTAGCTCTTCACATACACATGACAACCAAGAAGTTCACTGCAGCACTACACTGAGCCGCAGTCAGATTTGATAGGAAAAAAAATTGAAAAATCTATCATTAAGCACTGTAAAGACACCTACCTCTCCCTCTCTCTACTGGGTAAAAATACAGGTTTGCAACCCTTGTTTCAAAACTGTGAATATGATCATTGTGCTAAGTAAACACTATGTTAATTTTTAACTGTGCTGTTTTAAAAAAAATTTATCCTACATGATGCCGATTACATGGAGTCTGATTTGTTCTCGCTTTCTTCTCCAGTGGCATCAGAATCCCTGCAGTGTCTCTATGCACTAGTTGAATATTGTTTCAGAGGCCAAAACCAAAAATCTAGCTGAGATGCCAGAGAAAGCACTGTGCTTTCTGTTCTCTCCCCACACGACCACACGAGCCAGGCAGCATCTCCTTCTGCAGGTTTCAACAGAACTATGCACATTGGGAAAAACCCAATACAACTGTGCACATGGTCACTAACTGACAAACAGCCACGCAGGTGAACTATTTTCAACGTAGCTTTTCCTCTAGCCAGCAGGTCAAGCTCTGTTAGAGTACTCCCACTCCACCAAAGTTGATTGAAAACATCCAACAAGTTGATGGGTGAAATAGGACAAACTGAGCACCAAAGAGAACTGACTTATTTGCCTCAGCCAGCACTTTTTACTTTGCGGAGCCATAAACCAGCTACCCAAAAATTTGCCAGATTTTTACAACATCAACCAAGTTAGGAATTCCCGCAGCAAGAGTTACCTCTCCAAGTTTAACTTTGCTTCAAGGACTCAGTACATTTTAGTGCAGTATCTTAACACTGTTTCATCTTTAATTCAGATCCTTGTAGATGCCAATTACATTATGTTCTCATTATTACATAATAGTTACCACTCCATGCATCTACTTGGCACATACGGGCACAGATGGCAGAGGGGTGCAGATCTAGAATCTATATTAGAAGGATACATATGGGTAAACAAGGGCAGACAAGGAGAAGACAAGGGAATTCTCAAGCCATGCAAAGAGCAAGGAGAGGTGAATATTGTAGGTGGCTATGGGATATGTTCTTTGGCTGTATCGAAAGGGAGGACAGATGAGTGGGATGCACACAAATGAGGTCTGCAATTTCTTTTCCTAGTTTGACGGCCTAGCCTAAGTCCTTTTCACCTCTACTTCAGAGAGGGAAGTGTATCATCTCTTATATCAACATATGTTAAGAAGCCAGGGTCTTAAAGGACAAGCTTAATGCTCATAGGCAACTGACAGGAGCTCTCCAATCTGTATGTAGGAGAACACAATTTTACACTTGATATAACCAGTTTTACGCAGAATGTGATCTTTTGCTTCCACTGATCAAGTTTGGTTTTTTCTCCTAAACTTGAATCTTATGACTGTGGCTAAAAAGATAAATACATTTCATAGCAAATAGATGAAATCAAGAAGTGTAAGAACAGTGTGGGCAGAGGAAGAGATCTGTGATCTTTAACAAAAATTCAGCTTATACATTTACAATGAACGCTGTGTTTTCTTCTGAAAACCACCTACATCATGTCACTTGGAAACCACATTAACATTCTCATCACTCCTAAGGTATTAATCTAAATGTTCCCACTAAATAAATGACTAATTAGTTACTGATTCAATCCCTTTCCCCCCAGCTCTTTCACCTCTGATGTACTCCAGCCCTTCTCTTCTTGCTATTAATTCTCCTCTCCTATGACTGCCTTTTCCTTTTTCTTCCAATTCCTCTACAAGTTTGTCCCAAAAGCTGTTCTAAATACAAATGTCATTGCAGTTCACTGTCTGTGTATTTTCTTTCTCCAGCATGTCTCTGCTCTTCTGTTTAAGCTGCAAGCTCTTTTGGAAGTTGGACCCTCTGTGATTGTATAGAAGAATAATAACAAGGCAGCCTTTTTATTTTAAACACGATCTGAAGTATTTCTGTAACACTGATGACAATGCTGACAAAAATGACCTAAAGAAAGCACTAGTAAGATTAATAATAGAAAAACCCATACTTTTTCCACTTATGACTGCATTCCACTTAAAACACAATGTGAATTTATGTTCCCCTTAGCCATAACCCACACAATTTTTGTTGAAGAGCTAGTTTTGATACATGGGCTCCTCATGGCAAGATGTTGTACTTAGAATCAGTCCAATGCACAACACAACTAACATAGACTGCCCTAGGATCTTCTGCTCTCCCAAAACAACTTGCACCCCTCAAATGTAGTCCCTTCTCGCTAATCTGAACACTCTATTCTATATAAAATATAGGCCAGCTGCTTAGGCTTTTCATTTAAACATCAAGGCAAGAAAGCCATCTCCAGCAGCAACTCACAGCTCCAGACACACATGTTCTGCAGGAAGAGAGAGATCCTGGAACACACAGATATTGGTTACACACTGCAGTTTTATCCAACTCCATCTTATGAAGTTCAGCTTACCATTGCTCCCTCCCTTTCTATAGTGTCTGCTTTCTGGATTCAAGACCCCCCAAAGTCACAGGTCTTCCTCCACAATATTCTTGATTAAAAAATACTTACTGCATTCCCTCATATCTTCCCCATCTACAAAGAACTGCACTGAACAGCATCCACCATCTCTTTGGGGAATAGTGAGAAGTTGCTCTGCTCTGTTTCTTTGTAAAGTCTACAGTTTTCATCTTTACCATAGTCTTCTTTATTTTTCTCCTCCCCTCACCTTGTCTTTTACCAGAGGAAAACTAACAGTGAAAGCAACCAAGAGCAGGCTACTTAGAGACCTACAGGAAAAGCAGGACAGAGGGATTTTCTCCAATATGTTCACGCTGTTTCCTGCAGCCCAAGCTGCAATGTAGTAAGCTTCCCTTCTTCAGGAGGCCTGTGAAATTATCCAAGGCAGCTTCTTGTACTTCATATACAAACTCCCTTTTATTTTCTTTTCAAGACCTGATTTAACCACCTGATATATTTGCAGTATTTGCAACAGGACTCTGAACATTTCACCACTCAGATAAAGCAAATTAAATAGATTGTCACCATCACTCCTTAACAAGAACAGTCTGTGAGAAAACGTCTTTGAAAGACTCATGTCTTTTGATTCAGTTATTTCCTTCCCATATCTTTTCTCATCTTTCTCACTTAGCAGATGGATTTTATTCCCTTCAGGCGGTAGGTACCATTTACCTCTGTCTCCCCTCTCTAGGTTATTTGCTTCTCACAAGCATCTCTTTTCTTCAAGGAATCTACCACACCACTGGTTGTAAGCTTTGCTGTTCTCTAAAGTAGACACACTACCATATGAAAAGTATGATCATCTAAATAATGTAACTGATTAAGAATAAATTTTCCCCCCAATGTGGAAAAAATAAAGAGTTACACAGAAAATGTCTCTCTAGCCTTCGCTAATGAAAAGAACTTACTGACAAAAAAATCATTAAAAATGTATGCCCATGTTCTTAATGCTTCCAAATGAATGCTTTCTCTTCCTACAGTATGGGTTTGAGTACAGTTACAGTATATGTATGCCATTGCTTTAAAAACAGTTAACGCCAACTAAGCAAATAAATAAAAAATTGTTAGATATCATTTTTGCTTTTGTACTTATTCAGGAAAGTCCAGTTCTTGCAAAAACATCTGTTTTACAGCTAGACAATCTTTTTACTTAATTCTTCATATGGGCTGTTTACTAAGGCATAAGACAGTCACATGATTGACATAAATAAACCCAGATGTAAAATACATTTTGATTGTTTGTGAGAACACTACTTACATGTTTTGTCTTGGAAGAGCTGTTTGCTATGGTGGTGTAATTCCAGAAGAAACACCTTCAACATGTAAAAGAAACTTCGAAAAAGTTTGGTCTAAAAAATGAGCAAGATTAATTGTTGCCTAGATCTAGCCTCCCAGTGCTCACATAAGAAAACTTCTCAAACAGTAAAACAGTAAATTCAGAAATGTTAATATGGATCAAAATATTTACTGGCCAGTATGTCATAGCTACACAAGACCCATAGTTAGAAGTTACTTTGATTTTACCTGTTATCCTGTGCACATACATACTACACAACACTTAAATAAAAGTGTTCATATGTTAAGACATGAAGTATTAATTATGTGCTACCTTTGCTGTACTTAAACATCTTTATAAAGATCTAAATATTTCACAACTTCCAAAAATAGCTCCTGTGATGGCTTAAAACAACCTGTTCTACTTGCCATTGCAATGCGCCAACAAGGCTCAAAATCACTTCAGCATGTCATTTCAGACAGCAACTCCTTGGCCATGCTGGCACTTTTACCAAGTGTCTTCACTGACATCTCAATATTAGTGATGACTGATGAGATCAAAAACTAGGACCTGCCAACACCATTCTCTGAATTTTGCTTAGTCAGACTATTTCACAAAAGTAAAAAAATTAGTCACACTCAGGTAGGCACAAGTTAAAATTAAGCAATACTATGTTAATAGAGGTGCAACAAAACACTGTAACACTCAATAAATCTCTCCACAGTAAGCAGCTACAAGCAGATGTTCTGGCCCTGCTCAAGACAGCTGATGCACTTTGAAATTTTGGCAAGGCCTTGTATGCAATTAGGACTTTAGGATGATGCTATCCAAGCATACATTTCCATGGCAATTGTTTGTTAACCCAAAATGTACATTTCACATAGCTTTGTCTTGGTCACTAAGAATCATAGCAATTTCAACCACCAAAAAAGATGCATCACCTCTTTAAATGGGAGAAAGTTACTAATAAAAATCCAACTCATTCCTCCATCTGTATTACTGAAAATATTTTTTTAAAAAGTGTGTATACCATCCATTTTTTTTTTCAAATTCTCTAGAATGCACAGAAAAGAATGATGCATATTGATACTATATATTTACTGTGGCCTGCTTCACATAACAGCTAGAGCAGAAGGAACAGAGCCTGCTGAATAGCAAAAAAAAATTCTCGAGTATCACTGTGTAGATTTTTTTTAAAGTCCTTTTTTAATTGCATTATAGTCAATAGCATAAATAACACATAACTAGGCAATAACATATATTCCAATTAACAGGATTGTCTCAAAGGAAGAGATTTAAAGCTGAAGACACTTAATGCCAAGGACTACTGTTTAATTGCAACAATAATTCCATGTAAGTGGAATGCCCTCAAGCAACCTAGTAGCAATCGGGCCCACAAATTATTGCTACGCACTGAAAAATTCTCCTCTCAGTTCAGCTTAGTTTTTGCTTTAACACCTTTGCCTACCCTCTGCTTTCTACACATACTGCAACTCCAATATGATTTACTATTGCCTCCTACACTGCTCCCTTCCAATTAGATAATTACATAGGGCCACCATACTGACAAACCACATCTCCAGTCTCAGCATAGGCAGCACATCCTGTAAAAGGATGGCCACAGCCTTGTGCCCTTCTCATCTAACTAGTTCTCATGTTGAAGTCACTCCTCCAAGCAGCCAGGAGATGCAGATGTAACTATACATCATATACATGATTTGCATTTTATTGAAAAGAACTTACTACCCACAGAGTCCTTGCCATGTGTACACAAAGTTACAAAAAACCTCTTGCAAATCAATCCAATGAAAGGGAGGAAGGAAAGATGATATCCAGAGGAGAAAATAAGTTTCACAAGCTTTAAGACTCCTTCTAGGCTATGTGGCAACATATGCAATTCTTGCCCTCAAAACGCATTTCATTATATATTCAAGTCTTGTACTGACTTAAATTGGCTGAATGTTTCAATACCACTGCTGGAAACAAAAAACCACTTAAGTATCTATATTTGGACACTGAATTGACACTACCCAGTGTGCACAATTAAACTGTGCTTGAAATTATAAATATCTGAATTCAGCTACAGTTTCATGTTGCTTCCTGGAATACCCTGTACTTAAAGAAGGGATTCTAAGCAGTTTTCAAGTAACTGCTGTATTTTTTCCTAGCTAAGAGTATGAAGGACAGCTGCTCCACCAAGCTTCTACAGCACATGAACTCCTTAAACATGTAGTCAGAGGTGGTACTGGTGGCACTTCACCCTAACCAGGAGAGTTTAGGATCCCTGTCAGAGAAACAAAACGTGGTCCAGAAGTGTTTATTGAACTTCCAGAGCTTCCAGGCTGCAGCCAGGAACCACAACAGAAACTAGTGTGAACAATGAAAAGGCAAGTTTGGAGAATTCCATTGTGTATTTGTGTACCTCTTCTTAACCCTTCCAAGATGTGGGAATAGCTATGCCAGTTAATGGGTTTGCTGTTAAATTATACTGTGTGCCTTGCACACTTCTGAAAGACACCTGACAGATCATGTCAATACAGGATCATGGTTGCAATGAGGCAAAAAATTCAGAGTGGCACTCCACCTTCATGAGAATGTGCTGCTCTTTCACCCACACAGAGGGTACACCTGGCCTGCCTTCCTGCTCTGGGTGCAGAGCAACATCAGCTCATTGTACACATATATATAAAAATCTATCACTCCTCATTTGTGGAAATAATGAATGAGCATTACTGTCATTCATTCCACGTGTAGTTGGAGGAGAGTTGAGTGCTTTGTTATATAGCAAAGTTGTACAATGGTTGTCAATGTACAAATTGTATCAGTGCACAGATTTACTGCAATGCAATTGATAAGAAATACTCTGGGGACGCTCCTTAATAGCTTGAAAGAAGCATTTTACCAATACATTTATTACAGAGCTCCTTCTTTTGCTGGCAAACCCTTACAGAAGGGATCACAGCCCTCAAGCCCAGTTACGATTACACTTCAGTTCACTGCAATTTTAGTGTCCTCAAACCACCCGGGGCAGACCAAGCACTCCACATTTCTAAATCCCAAAAGAGTTCTATTTGACAGTTGGTAGAGGAACTTCTGACAACATTTAAGAGCTATGCACATTGAAAAAAGTATGTAATAAGTTTCTGCTATGAATGCCTGATAAGTGATGTAATTGAGGGCTTAACAACTGTCAGAAAGTCTTCCAAACCCATTTGCCTTAAGCCCACTCTCTAGCTAGTAGTTAAAATGGTTATTATTCCAGAAGGTGTCTAGAAGTGTCAGGTGAAAGACTGCCAGTTTTCTGATCTTTTTATTCTAGACCTTGAAAATGAAGCAGCATATCCCTTCAAGCCCCTTCATACCTTCTGGTATTCATAGTTGGCAGCTTGAGACCTTACAGTCTCCTCCATGTTTACTCAAACTCTGCAGTGGTTTGAAATAAAAAAGCTTTTAACATACACATTTACTGGGCTCTAAGGAACAAGAAAGACACAGCAGTATTAAGTGTTACTTAGCTTCATCCCTGAGCTTTCAGATGTTTGATGAAGTAACAAACAAAATGTATATAAGGTACTGTCATCATTTTCTCAGAATATTAATCCTCACAATTCAGAAGAATGATAGGAGAACTGCTAGGCAACACTTTATTTTTTTGCATGTTCGCAGGTGACAACACAAGCTAAAGCAGAAATATTTTAAACATTTATTTTAGCACACACGTTACAGAGTAAGTAAATTGCCCACATTAGTTCTAAAATATCTAGGAAGGCCATATAACTTTCTGAACAAAGCCCTCCTCTCTGTATTAACACAGCAAGATTGACCAGCATGTTTTCACAAGGTTACTGCCTCTAGTATACTAATAAACTGTTAACACATCTGCTGTGAATCTGTTTTCCTGCCCTGTCTTAATTTGGTACACACCCCTAGACATTTCACCAGTCTATCTCTTTGACCCCCAGCTATGCACTGAATTACAGAGTAGGGCTGACCAGACCCTACAAGCAGCATTTCAAAATGTTCAGATAAAGAGCTGAAAAGATTTCTATAGTCTTCCTACAGACCTCTAGGAAACCTCAGCTTGTCTTACCTCTGACCCCTCCAAATTGAGATTTCAGTGTTTTTATTTCTAAGTACTGTCCTTCCTAGTTTCCTGGGTCTATCTCATTGCTGCACAGCCAGCAAAGGTAATCCACTCGTGCCAGATTTCAGCAGTTTGGACTTTCAACAGTCCCAGGCCCCTGCAGACCTTGCACCTTCTATCTCATCTGACACCTGCATGGCTTCCTGTGCTGCAGCAAGAATCCAGTTCAACCAGCAGCCTCAAGGCTGCTGCCACAGACACAGCCCCGTGTCCCCCACCAGCAACACTGCCAGGTCTCCTTCGGCCATGAAGGACCACGAACAGACACTGCATTAACCAACAAGTCACACCCACAACACTTGCAAGATGATACCTATATCCATCAGCCCAAAAAGAAGATTTGTTTCTACTGAACATAATCTCAAAGGGAAAAAAACAACAGTATGACTCCAGGCAAGACTGGCTGTTAGTGTTATGATTCCCAGTTCTTGTAGCTGAGTTTCCTGCTACCACAAATAGAACCATTACCTACAAATTTGGCAAATTTGTAAATTGATAGAGATGACTTCTACTCAGACCGAGTAATTCCTCCTGAGAGACACAAAGGACAGAACTGAATACAAACACCGTGGCTGTTGTAGCAAAGCTGCACCTGATATCTTGCTGCAGATGACACTGCTGATTCTCTGTCCATGCATTCTGGGAGCAGCAGTACTTTCCAAAACTAGACCGCTCATGTCCTAGGCCTTAGGCCAACATGCCATATACAGTCAGGACAGAAGTCTGCAGAAATGTGCTCAAAACAGCTTTTTATTATTAACCTGATCTGCCATTTGAGAGTTTTCTGGAAAAGATACAACTTTATCTTTACAGAAGACAAAATATTCCACAAAGTTGCACAGAATTTTGCTGTCTTGGAGTGCTACAGCAAAACCCCAGTATGACAAATAAAACTGGCATCATTACACTAACTTCCCACTTTCAAACTAGGCATACATAATGCCTTTAAGACTACAATCACTGCTTACTAGAGTTTGCAAAGTGTTTGACTGTTCATATCATTTTATGAAACTCTACACTATACCTCCAAATCACTTACTCAGACATCACAGAATAGAGCAAGCAATTTTTGTATTAGTCTATTCATTCTTTTCTCCAACTGCCCAAACTCAAAGTGCAACAGACCAGTTTTTTATATTCAGGCATGGATTCAAAGACTCAGCCAGAGAAACAGGTTGTAGAAGCCAGGCATCCTACAGTGACAGAAGGAAATCATAATATTATCTATCATTGTCTTGAAAACAGGAATTCTATTTTCAAATAGGGCATTGACAAATGCAAAAATTGTAATTTCATAAGCCCTTAACAGAGCTCTCTGTTCCCAACCATCAGCTGGGAACAACTAACTGCTTGAATGCTGACTTTTGGAAATAGGGGCAGAGAACAGATACAATCTGAATCTGACAACCCAACAGTCATTTTCTGAACAGTCATTTTCATGAAAACCCAACAGTCATTTTCTGCAACTCTTAAGTTTTTCAGTTCCATCAGTGTACTCACTGTATCAGCACACAGAGCTTTTCAAATTGGTCTGACAACATCCATTTTACTTACTCCTGACTGACAGAATCAGGTGCAGCATACTCCAGAGGAAATGGATGCTTCTCTATTTCAAGTAGAGTTAATATATTAATATGCTTTCAATGCAACTCTGCTTAGCAAATGGGAAGAATACACACCGTAGGTGGTCATACAAAGTAACCAGGCATTTCTTTCTTCACCAGCCAACCCTTATTACTTTCTGCAAGTCTAAAAATACTATCCCACGCAAAGTTTCTTAAGCAAAGAAAATGCATCCATACACAGCTCAGCTTCTAGGCTAAGATCCACTTCATTTGAAAAAGGCAGTTCCAAAGAAAAGATTACCCAGTTGCAAGATCATAGATACATGCACACATATATCTATATCTATCTATATATGTATATACATCAATGACAGCCTCCAAACATCAAGACATACCAGGAATATCCAAACACAGGCAGTTACCCTCCAAAGTGAGCAGTAGTAGTTGTAGAATGGCTGCTGGCTTACAAAGGTTAAAGTTGGAGCTCCACAATAAGAATGCTGAAATGTGTCAGTCACCAGTTTCCTGAATCCCAGCTGCTCTAACCATGGCACCTGGAAGCTCGCAGACCATCCAGATGCCACAGACTGTACAACGCAGTGGAGACTGACCCAGAAGGTTGTAAGTCCTATTTTGAAAAGTCAGTTTTGTAAAAAACTAAACCCTGGACAAATGGGTCATGGACTTTTAAATACAGGCCAGTAGCTATTTCTGAGTAGCATTTTCAATAAGAAAAACTATGCAGATACATTAAAGAAATGCTTTTGTATCAAGGGTTTAAGTGACAAAACTGAATAAATAAACTTGTAGATCAGTGCAGATAACCAGCTAAGACTGGAAGATCTGAACATTTTATCACTGGTTTTGAAGAAATAATAAAACCAACTATACAAGCACTGATATCAACCTCTGTCCCATTCTATTAAAAGAATGGAAGAGCATATTGGTGACAATTCATCTTATCACAGTGAAAGTCTAGAAAAATAAATGTTAAAACCAGACTAAGGAATAGTGATGACCAATGCAGTAAAACAGAACCCTTTTAACAAACCCTGAAATGCTGTCTGTACAGGTATCAAAAACATAAAAGCATCTACATGCCTAACACCTTCTACTTTTGAAAACAATAAATGATATTCTGTTGTATTGGGGGCGGGGGGGGAAGTAATGTTGAATGCTAAAGCAAATCTTGTATAGCTGCCTGGAACTAGAGATTTGATGTACAAGGGTAATCTGGTGTTTGTTAACTCAGGCATCTGTTCAAGGTTTCACAAAATAAGCTCTAGCAGCCTACTACTTTCACTTCTTCTAAGAGTACACAACTGAAAACTGAAGGATGGAAATAAAGGTATTCTGCTACTACTCCACCATTTTTAAGATCTTAAGAGGTGAGACTTTCAATGATCACTTCTTCCAAGCTCACGAATGCTCCATCAGGTGCTACAGAAAGAGGAGACAAGGCAAGGTGTGAGTCTGATGATGAATGAGGCCAGGGAACCTGATGACAAAGGACACAGAAAAGAAGAGTGGTACTATGTATCTTCTTCAATAACAAGACTTGCCTTCAGAAATACCTTCAGACCCTGAGATCTGATGTAAGGAAGAACTTATCTTTGGTAAAATAGAATCAGGAATACAAATATTTAAACAAGCTTTAAAAAAAAAAAAATAAATTTCACACTGAAAGCGATCACTGGAGACTGACTTGTTCAACCCCCCTGCTCAGGCAGTGCCACCTAGAGCCAGCTGCCCAGGACCATGTCCAGACAACTTTTAAATATCTCAAAGAATGGAGACTCAGTCACCTTAACAGAAAAAAAGCATTTCCTGATGCTCAGAGAGAACATCCTCTGTTGCAGTTTGTGCCTATTACTTCTTGTTACTCGGCACCCCTGAAAAAACCTGGCTCTGCCTTCTTTGCACTTTCCCTTCAGGTATTTGTAGACATTGAGAAGCTCCTGCTGAACCTTCTTTTATCTAGGCTGAACAGTGTCAGCTCTCCTGGCCTTTCTTCATATGAGAAAAGTCCCTTAATCATCTTGGTGATCACTTCCCTCTCTTCTGTAACTCCATCTCTCACACTGGGGGGCTCAGAACTGGACATAACTCACCAATGCTGAGTGGAGGGAAGCTGTTGAAGCAAGCAACCTCGATGGGAGAGCAGTGGATGCTGCTCATCTCTACATTGGTAAGTCTGTTAACATATCCCATCACAGACACAGACAAACTGATGAGCCACCAACTACAGTAATGGGCAGTGAGGGGAACTGAAAACTGGTTGCACTGCTGGATTGAAGGGGTTGTGGTGAATGGCACAAAGTTCAGATGGAGGCTGGTCCTACCAGCATACCCCAGGGATTAGGACTGAGATAATCTGTATCACTGACAATCATCCTCACTGATGACTTGAGCAGTGGGACAAAGTAGACCTACAGTTCCACAAATTATGTAATTGCAGACATCAAGATATTGTTCATTTGAATTACCTAGAGATAAAGCTGTAAAAAGAGATCTTTCAGAAGTCCTTGTCTTCTGAAATATTTCAATACAGAAGTTCTTAAATGCAAAACTTCCTTCTCACAGTTCTTGAAGTTATTATGTGGCTACATCTATAAACTGTCATCAAATAAAGACAACCAAGCACCTCCAACAGTGGCCACAATGACAACCCCCACAGGACCTGTCAAGAACAGGAAACAGCCTGCACCTCATGCTTGGTTGGCGCCAACCCCTTCCCACAAAGTAACTCATCTTTCCTTAGCTTAGCATGAGACAAGGAACACCAGGCAAAATCCAGCATATGGAAGTTCTGGACCAGCAATACAGATTCCATGGAAGTAGAAATCCACACACCACATCCTCTTCCTACTCTGCTGAAACACTACCTGAAAACTTTGGGCACTAGTGCTATAAAGCATTAAAGACAAAGCAAGATTAACTAAGAAATACAGGCAGCATTTGTAATGTAAGAGACTTTGTTTTATTGATTCCATCATTTATCATATTCTAAAATATATATAAACATTTAAAAAGGACAACCTACAGACTGATCTGCATGCAAAAGGCTAGAATCAGATACTTAACACAAGAGCCCCAGAGGCTGACTCCCCTCCTTTCAGAGCAGGTTACCACTCTCTTAACAGAAATAATAAAAAAGCAACTGAATAGAACTGACAGAGTTTACATTCTATCTTCAATTACAAAAACAATTTTGGTCTATATTAAAACACTAGTTGAAAACCATGTATTCCAACACTGTTGTAGGCACTTCCAGGACAGGTTAGCCAATTCCTTCAGAGATATTGGGAATATACTCAAGAATAAAATAAACCAACTAATCTGACATCCCCTAGTACATAATAGACTTTAATTTCAGGCTCAGAAATTCCTTCTAAAAAGTAAAACAATATCTCTTGAGTTACAAGTTATATTGTATTTTGATTCCTAATAGGATATTAGCAGCTACATTCTTAGAAACATGTCTTTTCCTTTATGTATATGCATGGCTTTATGCATTACCTACATCTGGCCAACTTCAGAGCATGTAACACCAGTACTGGAGATAAAACTGATCTCAAGCACAGTCATTCACACCTCTACATGATTCAGCCCAGGTTAGACATACAGGTGGAATCCTCCTGCAGGTCTGCTGCTCTGGCCTGGTGACAGAACCCAGAATCAAAATGAAAGAATACAACTCTAATTTTTCTTTATTTCAAAGAAAGAAAAAGGATTATCAGACTACCTGACTACCTGAACAGTATGGAAAATGGTAAAGGAAGGGCAAGGATAGAAGGAGCAACTGGAATAGTCATTTGTTAGAAGAGATGCAAGCAAGAGACAATGTAGGGCAGAGCAGCTAAAAACAGAAAAAGGGAGCAAAGAAGGTTAAAGCAGAGGAAGGGCAAGACCAAAAATGCAAAGCAATGTTAAAATACACTTGGGCATGAAGTCACCTCTTAATTGCTACAAACACAAGCCTAGCTCCAAATACACAAGACTAAGGCCAGACAACACTAATGGGCCATTTTCATGGAGCAACGAAGAACTCCCGCTGTACTTTTAGTTTTAAGAGTTTCTTTCTCATATTTTACATGACAGTCAAAAAGTTTATTAGTCATCTAAAGTCAAGTCTAGGAAGCTGAACTGCCTTTAACAAGTTATCTAGCAAAGAATGATCAGAATCAAATAATTCCTTTTACTATAAAAAGCTGTACCACCACAGGTTTGTCAAGCATGAGCACAAGCCTAAAGCATCTGGAAAAGAGGAAAGACTGAATCACTGCTTTATGCACTGCATACATCTACTCTGCAAAGAACTGCTAATCCTATTAGAGTTAAAGGTTAAGGAAAGAATGATGGTATATAAGTATTGCTGTGATACTGGGAAGAAGCCAGTCTGCAGAATAATATCAAAAGAAGCTACTAAAATTAGCTAAATATTCTTTTTATAAACTTACATAAATCACCAACTACAAAAAAAAAAATAGCTAATTGTTGGGAATCAAATTCCAAAAGACATTTATTCTTATAATTAGAATCAAAGAAAACAAGTCTTGATTCCGATTTCAGATGCTTGAGATAGTACTAATCTACTAAAAAAAGGAAGTCCTGTCATTTTGACATTATCTCCCTCCCCACTCAGTTGAACCTAGCTAGATACTAAGCCTCATGCATTAAATATAAACTTCTGGTAAGAAATTATTAATTTGAAGATAGAACAAAATGCTGAAGGGCAAAAAAAAGTCCATATCCAACAGACCAGCTCAAAAGAAAGTATATATTTCTTAATTCACTTTTATCAGCTTGCTAATTCAGAACTATTACATTATTTACTATAGGTTTGTCCCCAATCCCCTTGACCTCCCATTAAAGCTTTCCTAAGCAGATGGAGTGCTTCTTACTATCAACACCTGACAGTTGTTTCTAGGGAAGATAGTTTATTAACTATCCACAGGAAACAAACTCTTAATTCCCTTGCCTCTCTCTTGAATCAGATCCTCAGATAGCTATTTGACCAGAAAAGAAAAAAATACTTACTCTTTGAAGAAAAGAAGTTGATAAACTCTACCAGTTTCCCAACCCACTTTTGTAATTTTATTTCTTTGCTTGAATTTTGCTCCTCCTGAAGACTCCCACAAATCGTTTTTTCCTCATTCCTTTAGAGCAGAATTAATCAAAAACCCTTATGTACTGTCTTTATCTGCATGTTCTTAAATAATGTTCTTAATTTAGAAAATATTAACCTCACCTTACACAATATAACTCCTAAATGAGAATAAAGCAAGCTACCCTGACTTCAGCCATCAGTATGGGCAGACTTAGCAGAACTATTCAGGCTTCCAAAAGCTTAAGGCACAGGCATCATGAGGTCTCATGCATCGAGCACTATGACAGCCCACTAGAAAAAGATACAGATCCCTTAAGACCTCCAGTACCATTAAAGTGCCCTTTTTTTTTTCTTTTCCAAAGAGCAATCACTAAAATACTTTCTGAGAACTACACAATTTATCAAATTAACTACATAACCAGCACCACTATGATGGAGTATTACATAGATACAGTAGACATGTCTAAATAGATTTATTACAATGAAAATATCATCAAGATGTACACTTTTCCACATAGAGAGGCATAATACAGTCTATTTTTAATTTCTGTACAATATTGAAATGAGAATTCTATTTCAAGGCACATCTGACCAGCAACAGATCAGGCCATCTCTGGAAATAGCGATATACAGATCACAAATGATTTTGGGGTTTCTGGAATTTCTTCCCCCAACAGCCTAAATCTATTTCTCATCACACAATGTCAAGAATGTGTTTTCAACTGTACTGCAATCTATACTTCAATCCCTGCTACACATAACTGAAAACTTCATTAAGGCACAAGCCAACATGCTTGAATCTCTACTATATTAAGTTACTTAATTGAGCAAAAATATCAGGAAGCCACCCCCGCCTTTGAGCCCATCATGCCTTTCCCTCCAACAGCTTGTACACTGGCTTACTATTTTATACCAGGAACCTGATAGTGGACATACAGAAGGCCACAGTTGTTTACTCACCGACAAAATACTTATGTTTCACTTGACAGTTATGAGATTACAACAACTGAAAGCAGAAAACACTTGTGAGACATTAAGCTAACGTAGCAATTTTCAGAGAATAAAGCTGTCACTTGTCACAGGTGCTCATTACATGCTTAGAAGGGACAAAGACAATCTACTTTCAGCTTATCTCAGGAGCAAGCTTAGGTTCCAAGGACAAGTCCATCCAGAAGAGCAGATATCAAACCTGGGGCAAGAGCAGATTTGAACTGTGAGGGACAACTTCCAAAAGGAAGAACTGAGCTTGTTCTGATAGCTGAATGTAGGGTAAAAAACCGTATGCCAAATTCAAAATTTAGAAATTTTCTAAGAACTGAAGGCAAAGCACAGCCTCAGCTCAAGCAACTCTATTCAAGTGTTGCTGGGTAAAGAAGAGGAGGAAGGGTTCATGGGACAGGCAGCTGGTGTAGCAATAGGGGAAGGCTGAAACGCCGAGACTGTTTCAGGAATAACACCCCTGTCAATAAACAGTTCTGGATTTATTCTAATTTTAATCACAATCCCCCCCGCCTTTTTTTCTTCTGAACGTTTAACGCCTCTACTAGAGCAGGCTGCAGACGGGGTGAGAAAGGAAAGAAACCAGAGCACTCTTCTCCAGCCAGAGGAGGGCTCTGAGCAGCCACACACCCGCAGAGACTCCCCGAGCCAGACCCCGAGAGCTGGGGCATGGGAGACTCCATGGGAAGCTGAAGTAGGGGCAGGGAGTATTCAAACAGCATCACATAGTTAAATAAATAAATAAATAAATAAATAAATAAATAAATAAAAGGAATTACATGTCACGAGGAAAGCAGTTTTAAGCCATTTGCTTTACTTTCATTTCTATCAGCCTCTCGAGGGGGGATGGGGCAAGGGAAAACGCCAGTGCCGCCGCCTCGCCCCCCAGAACCCCGCGCAGGCCGGGCTGGAACAAGCCCGGCCCGCCCACGGCGGACCCGCGGGACGCGCCGGCCGCTCCGGCCGGGCGGCGGCACAGGGAAAGGCCGGGCCGAGCCGCGGCGGAGGCGGCGGCTCCCAGGGGAAGCAGGCCCGGACAGCCCCGCACCGGGCACGGGGGAAGCAGGGGCGGCGAGGCCCGCGGAGCGCCCCGGGGCGGCGGAGGGGTGAGCGGAAAGAGCGGCGCCTCCCGCGGGGAAGGAGGCGGCGGAGCGGGGCGAGCCCGCGCCGCCCGGAGGGTTGAGAGGCCGGGCCCGCGCCGCGCCGGGGCGAGGGGCTGAGGCAGGGGAGGGGGCCCGGCAGGCCCCGCCTTACCTCCCGCAGCGGCCGCTCCTGCCTGGCCCGAGGGAGCGGCGCACCCGAGCCCGCGCCGGACGCCGCTGCCCGCGGAGGGGAGGCGGTGGCTCCGCCCGGCCCCGCCCCCTCTGCGCCGCCCGCCGCCATTGGCCGAGCTGCCGCCCGCCGGAAGGCCCCGCCCCTCCCGAGCCCGGGGCGGCCAATCCGTCACCGCCGGCCTCAGAAAGGGCACGGCAGCGCTCCCATTGGCTGTCATTCAGTCCCTCTTGGCCCGCCTTCAGCTTTCTATTGGTTCTCGCGGCCCGCGATGCGCCCGTTTAGCGTTCCGATTGGTGCGCTCCCAGGGTACGGCGGCATGTCGGCCTCCTGGCGCGGTCAGCAGCCGCTGACGCACAGGGATTGGGCGGGAGGCGGGGGGGCGCCGCCGCTTCCCATTGGCGGGGCCTCCGGCCTCGCGCGCTGCGCCGTTGCGACGTGATGACGCAGCGCGCGGCCTGGCCTGGCTCCCAAGATGGCGGCGCGCAGGGCGCGGAGGCCGCGCTGTCGTTGAGAGGCCCCGCGCTCCGGTGCGGCTCCCGCTCCCCGCGAGCCCTGTGAGTGCGCGGGGCCCGCCCGGGCCGCCGGCCGCCGAATGGGGAAGGGGGGGAGGGAGCGGGGAGACCGCGGTGGGGAGCGAGCGCCTCCCCGGGCACCGGCAGCCCCGTCTGCGGCGGGCGGGCGGGCGGGAGGATAGGCGGGCGGGTCTGAGGAGAGTTGAGCATCCTTAGCCGGGCTGGGGCTGCGAGGGCGGAGCCGCGGCCGGCGGGTTCGTCTCAGGTAAGGTGTAAAAAAGCCGCGATCGAGCTCTGGAACTCTCCTCCAGTTTAATGGGGTGCGTAAAAAGGCAGGGGAAACTTGTTATTTCCGGGCGTTGCGATCTGAATTGGGACGTTTGAGATGGTTCGTTTAAGATGTTTGCGGGTGATAATTTTCGTTCTTGGTTCTGTATTCGGAAATGCTTTCGCTCCTTTATAGAAGCAGAGCTCGTCGCTTCAGGCGCTTTTACTGTTAATTGGCTTTTAAACACTTTAGAAGTTAGGAAGCAAAATATCTTGTAAGGAAGAAGAATCATTGCAGTTATTAAAAATAGCGCCTTTCTAGTAAATGTGATGGGAATTGTGTGGTTGTGGCCTGGCGCGCTTTTGTTGACTCTGGAAATAGTTTTTAGTAGCCATTTACTTTTTCTTGTGACAGAATTTAGATCTGTCTGTGATCGATACTGCGAGTTGTGAAGGTGATTCCAAAACCACCGTGAGGCAAAGACAGTTTCCTTTATTCTGAAAAAGAGAAACTTTTTGAAGGTGAGCGAGGTGCTGAATGTAGGCATGGTTCTGTGGCCGTTCATGTGATCTTCCTTCCCTTTTCGGAAGGGAAACGTCTCGAAAAGTAATAGCTGATTTTAAGAGTTTTAAGTGTGGGTCTTCCTGTGACTATCTTGCTTAGAGCGAATATATTGCATCATATGGTAATCGCTGTCTGTTATGCAAACCTTTGCAGGTGACTGCAGTAATCTGTGCGTGGTATCTGTAGTTGGTTGAATTGGAGTACGAGCAATTTTGTGCGTGAAAGAAACAAGGCAGCAGGTGTTCATTCTGTAAACTGAGGCATGACTGAACATCTGTCATAATTCAAACACCAGAAAGGTGCCTGCAGAGCTTTGTGGTCTGCAACCAACACAAAGTGTTGGTTGGCAAGTAGGAGACTCTTGGAATGTATTCGGTTGCCTTGTTTGGGTTGTGTTAATCTTGGTATGTGAAAGAACATTGATACTTTTTTTTCTTTAAGTAATACAATACTGGTCACTTTACAAAGCTTCTGCCAAGTGGTTGCTGCTCGTGGTGTCCCTGGGAGCAGGCAGGAATTTAAGTGGTAATTCAGGCTCACCTCACCAGTGCCTTTCCTACTTACCAAGAGTCAGCTAATTCCCCCAACTTTACAAATCTTTCTGCAGCCATCACTGAATTGTTTTTTCCTACTTCTATGGACAAAGTAGATAGAAGTTGTTCTAATGAGAAATGGCAGATATTGTTGGAGATGTATTCTTGAAGTTTCCTTGTTAAACAGGTAATAGCAAGGATAACCTATGGCTTTTTCTTTGATTGTATTTGCAATATATGGGGAGGATAAAGGCAAAGTTCTTTATTACTTGTTTTTGAGCGTAGGAAAAAGTTCATTCCAACCAGCAAGGCTAAGCACTATTCCTTTTTATTCCTCTTTGAACAGGAACTGGAGGGGTCAGTTCTCTCCATTTCTAAAGAATTCCTTTTTTATTTTCTTCAAGGTCCTGAAGTGACATTCTGAAGACTTCGTTTTTGAAAATTTAAAAAGCAAAAACAGTTCTGTTTTGATAAATGAAGGAGAATAAAGAAAATTCCAGCCCTTCTGTAAACTTGGCAAACCTGGACCATACAAAGCCATGCTGGTACTGGGATAAGAAAGATTTGGCACACACACCATCACAGCTTGAAGGGCTTGATCCAGCTACAGAGGCACGGTACCGCAGGGAAGGGGCCAGATTCATATTTGATGTGGGAACACGTTTAGGGCTGTATCCTTTAAACTCGTGTTGGTATGAAGTGTCTTTGTGAATAGTGAGTTTTCAGAATAAAACGTACAGGAAATGTGACATACTCAGCTGTTCAGATGTTTAATTGTTAATCAAAAATGTATCTGTTTACATGTCTTTTGATGTAATGTGTTTCTATACAATTTCTATCCATTCATTGGATAGACAAAGTTCTGATTTGGGGATAGGGAAGTAAGGTGATACAAACTTTCCAATTAAGAGTAACTTTTGTGAGTTATGAAACTAAGTGTTTCACTATAAGAATCTACATGACATCTCAAATTTTGACTTTTTCCTTCAGTTTTCTAGAGTGTGCCTTTGAGGCTTCTAATCTCTGCCTCCCCAGTTGTCATCTTAGGTGGCTGTTTTTTTGTGTCATTGGTTTGGGATTTACAGCTTTGTGTGTAAGTTCTCCCGACTGTCCCACTTCCTCACAGATGGCCACTTAAATTTTCCTATATTTGTATGCTTTCTTTAATCTCCTTAGTTCCTTCTTTCATAAAGCATGGTTTTTTGTTTTTACTTTTCTTAAAGTGAAGAATAGGGAGCATGTTCAGATTTTATTTGTACTTGTAGGTGTGAATAGTAACTTTCTTCCAAACAAGCACTTGAATGTTAAGTGATAATTGTTCTGTTCCTTTGTGTACCTGCTGCTAGATTTAACCTTCTGTGAAGCAGGTATGGTGCAACACTGGGATGACCTTGTGTGCATCCTCTTGTAAGTACAATCAGGACTTTGCACACTTACAACAAATGCTTTAGATATCAGCCTCATCTGGGCCTGATCATTGTATTTACACAGCTTTAAGGGCTTTTGTGCCTTTTTTTTTTCCCTAGAGCTCCTGTTTTACTTGCAGTGTTTTCTAACTGGTCACTGAACAGCTAATTACTTTAAATACTTGATAAAGCAGAATCCATAGTGCATGTTTGGTTTTAAATTTGTTTTATGTGCTGTTTGAAAGTCCTTAATCTGCACCACAGACATTATGACACTCTAGCAACTGGAATAATTTATTTCCATCGGTTTTATATGTTTCATTCCTTCAAACAGTTCCCAAGATATGTAAGTATTTAGAATATTGATGACTTTATTTAATGATTGCACTAGGCAGGGACTGTTTGAAATGGTGAGTAGTCACTTGGGTACTACTACTGCTATTCACTACAGAAAAATGGAAAATTAGCATCTTGTCTTTTAATTATTACAGCTTAAAATTCGTTGTTCTTTCCTGTTTACACATTTCTGTTTATGCTTAGAAATGTATTGATACTGCAGTTATGACTTGCTGATACTGTTCTTTAGGAGTAGCAGCTGTAGTGCTGGCACTTCTGTATTAGCTGAAAGAAAAAAAGAAGTGTAGCACAGTTTTAAAACTGCTTGACAGACAACATTGAACCGGCACAAATTGTGCTTTGGATTTCTGACCTTGAAATGAAGTTGTATAAAATAGACAGTCCTCCAAATTTTGTATTTTTCCTCTGAGAAAATAAAAGTTTAACACTGTATTAAAATTAAGAATTAGTGTGCTCACTAAGTCTTTTCTGGGAGACTTCTACAGAACTGTTAATGGAAACTGACAGTGCCTTTATAACACTACATTTTATTGCATATCTAGGAAGACCACTTTTTGAAAGTACTTGCCTTTTTTTAGGTGACAGGAGCCTGCTGTCTGTTCCTAGCAGGAAAGGTTGAAGAAACACCCAAGAAATGTAAAGACATAATTAAAACAGCTCGTAGCTTGCTAAATGATGTACAGTTTGGGCAGTTTGGAGATGACCCAAAGGTAAAAATACTCTTGTTGAAATTGATTTCATCCTGTTGTATTATAGTAAAGCAAAACACATTCAATAGAGCATTGAGTGATTTTTCAGTTGTTCTAAATTAAATTAGATATTCAGCATACATTTATGGCTCTTCTGGGTAATGTGATTGGTGGCTATGAAAGTAATTATTCCTAATACAAGTACCTTTGGGAGCTTACTGGAATAATTGTTTTCTTTAAAAGTTTGCATTTTATTTCATATAAATTCTGATACTATTTTGCAACTTAAAATAAATTTAAGTCATTTTAGTCAGAGCAAGAAATGTTACCAAGATGTAAGTCATAAATCATCTGAATGGGATTTTAGGAAGTAATTAATCGTGAATCTTAAATAAGAGAACTAGATCTCAGAAGTATTAAGAAGGTTCTTGTTAACAGTATTGACTTAGCAAAACTATGCTTTTCTTATAATTTTCTTACTTTAAATAGCAGAAAGACTTGAAACTTTTGAGTGAAAGGTGTAGAGCTTGTATTTTTGTTGTGATTTTGTATTTTTGAGTCAAAGAAGGAATAATACTGTGGTTACCTTGTAACTCTCTATAGGAAGAAGTGATGGTACTTGAAAGAATCTTACTACAAACAATAAAGTTTGATTTGCAAGTGGAACATCCATACCAATTTCTTCTCAAGTATGCCAAACAACTCAAAGGTAAAATATTGCAGGGTGAGCTATTAATGCCTGTTACTGTTTTCTAGAACTTAATATATGAACACTGCAACTTCCAGCTGTTTATCCCTTCTAATTTAATATTTTAATATTTTTCTGATAATTTTTCAGGAGACAAAAATAAAATTCAAAAACTCGTTCAAATGGCGTGGACATTTGTCAATGACAGGTAAGATACACCTAGGAAACATTCTGAAAGTGAAATAGTTACTGTTGCTTACTTTGTTCTGGTGCTGGATATTTTTTTGACAAATATTTGATTTTTTTTTCTGCTTGTTACATGTTTTCTTCCTCATATTCCTCAGTTTTTCTTTCCATCATTATCATGATAGTTCCATTGAGCACAGAATCTGGAATGAGTATGAAGTATACCAGTAAGGCCTCTGCAATGTTGTGGTATTAATTTAGTGCTGCATTAAAAAGAAACATACTGTTTGAAAGGGCCAAACCAAATTCTAAATCTCCAGGATATAAACTGGCTTCTTTCCAAATCTGCAGTATATGGTACACTCTAAAAATAAAAAAAAAAAAGCCACTTCTCAATTCCATCATGTTCATCAAAATATTTTTAATGTGATATTTTGGTAATAGTGAAGTAGCCATTAAATTCACTGAGGAATACAGTTTTTAGCACTGGATTTACAATTTCTCGAATAATGAACTTGTAAGAATCACATCAATTAATGGGAGTGCATGTAAAAACACTTCTCATGTGGTATTGAAAAAAAAAAAAAAAACTTGACACACTTTAGTCCTGTTTAGGAGATTCTATGGAGCTGGGCAAGTTATTTCATTAAGGATTTAAGTATTACATTTTATTTCCATAGCAAACCTTTAAGGAAATGTGTAAGTGGTCTGACTGTCCAGAAGTTGTGAATACATGGCATTCAGTCATGGCTACAGCAGTAGAACTTCATAAAAAGCCATGTGCATTTTGAATTGTATGCCTGATTTTCCTTAGCCCTGTGTGGGTTCAGATTCTGTAGATACCACCTAAACTCTCCAAATTAATTTGATCAAAATTAATGTGGATCTCAAGAGATGTTTACTTCAGCTGCTGTCAGTCTTGCAGGTGATGATCTTACAGGTAGAACAAAATTATGGCATGACTGACACTGTTAAGTCTGTCAAACTACTGTAATTTATCCATCAAAGTTTGGACACCATTGTACTTGGAATTAGATAATGTTTAATATTTAAAAAACCTAACAAAATGCGCTTCAGGAAAACACTGGTATGAAGTTGGTGGGGTCGTTTCAAATCATGAATAATAATTATCTCTGAACTGTGGTGGGATTTTATACCCTGTTAATTATAGCTGTACAAGTGTACATTAAAGTGCACTTGGACAATCAGGTAATCTCCAGGGTTGTTTTGTTTTGTTTATTTTCTCTTGCAGTCTCTGCACTACACTGTCCCTGCAGTGGGAGCCTGAGATCATAGCTGTTGCAGTTATGTACTTAGCAGGCCGTTTGTGTAAGTTTGAAATACAGGAATGGACATCAAAACCAATGTACAGACGATGGTGGGAGCAGTTTGTCCAAGATGTTCCTGTTGATGTTTTGGAAGGTATGAAAACTGTTTCCCACAACATTTTTTGTAACTGTGTGGCCTAGGCCATATGTAAATGCAAATAGCTTTTTATCTAGGTTTCAGTCTAAGTAATCTTGTGTCGAGTATGTAACTCAAGTCGAATGTGCTGTGCCCTAATCAGGTTTTAAATTGACCTGGCTTAGATTAGAAGCAAATTTAATCATCATGATTAGTCTTTTGTTCAGTGTTGGCTTTACAATTTGTATAGTTTTATGACACATCTAATTAGCCTGAATTATCATGATGTGTTTTCTATTTTTTTAATGATTATCCACTCCCCATTTTAAGTAAGTGTTTCTGCAAACACTGGAACTAATGGACCCTGATTTCCAGTGGTTTTCCCATTGATAATTGATCACTTTGACCAAATTATGCTAGGATAGAGGGTTTTTTGTGATGTATCATGAATGATGAACAGATTATAGGGGACTTTTAGCTTGTAAAGTGTTGGAAGAAGAATTTAGTACTGGTCCTTTGCTTAGTTTCCTAAAACTTTTTTGACTGGCCTAACTAGGCGTGTATGTTTTAACATGTAATCTTCTTCCACTTGGTTGCTTGCTGTATTATTGTCCTGTGAGTGTGGTTACCTGGCTCCTCCTGCACACATTAATGACATATAATATGTTATTACCAAGACATTGTTCTTCTTCTGAAAGGTGTGCATATACATGTACATATTACTCAGGATAGGCAGAAGAAACTCAGAAATGCATGTATAAGTTGAAAATTAATCTGCTTTTTAAAAATTATTTTATTTATTATAATGATGAATAATATTTGCAACAAATTTTTCCAAAGTTGATGTCCAGTAAAAATCAGAGTTGATAATTGTGTTAAATATACAGTTGTACATTATAAGGTTGTAATACTTTGGAATGTTCTTTCTTTATTATTAAGATATTTGTCATCAGATCCTGGACCTGTACTCACAGGGAAAACAGCAAATGCCTCATCATACTCCTCATCAGTTGCAGCAGCCACCATCTCTTCAGTCTACACCCCAGGCACCTACAGTTCAGCAGTCACAGCAATCCCAAAGTTCAGAGCAATCCCAGACACAGCAGCAAAAAGAGTCGCAGCAGTCAGCACAGCAACAGCAGCAGCAGCAGCAAACACAAGCACAGCAACCTAAAAAGCCCTCTCCCCAGTCAAGTCCTCCTAGACAGATTAAAAGGCCAGCAGTAAGTTGAACTTTAACTTGGATTTTGTTTTCAGGCTAATCTGATGCCCATTTGATTTGAAGGCCACAACATGTAACAGACTTGTATTTGCTTTAAGAATGAGCCTTGTAATTAATCTTATGTAGTTGATTTTTCTTGGTATGTGGCAACTTTAATGCAGAACAGTTCTAGCATATGACATTCTTATTCCACTTGAGCCAAAAGCCATGGGGAGGCTTTTAAGTCAACATGAGCTATTCAGGTTCTCAGTGTTTGTGGTTCTGGGCTATCAGACTATTTTGTTTTCTCTGTTAAGCAGGTTTAATTTAGGGAGGGTTTCTTACTCTGCACCTGGATGTAGAGATGTGCACAATGCTGATGAGGACATTATTTGACTCTCTGATTACTAATGTTAAGAAAATAGTGACTTCTAAAATTATGTCAAAATTCTTGGAAAAAAAGTCTTTTAAAATAATCCTTTAACAGTAGCAGCCTATATGCCATTATACTTTATAGCCTCACTTTGTGTCCATTATATGACATCATAATTGAAAATAAAAAGCTACATTAGCAGTTGAATACTGTCACAAGTACCGTGAACACTTTCCAACAGCCATCAAGTTCAAATGAAGCTTTCAGATTTTCATCTATACTTTTGTTTTGTTTTTTTCACTTATAAGTTAACAAAAAAAAGTTACCCAAGTCTTCTTTCATGTGTACTTAGCAAGAGGAGTGTTTTCGAAGTACGGTCTTTGGAACAAGTCCATTTAGGCTATACATTTTGTTCTAACTTCTGCTCTAACTTGTAATTAATACATGCCCAAACTAGAGGGCAGACATCAGGGGAAAAAAGCAAAACAACAAACTAAAAAAAACAAACCAAAAACTAGGAGTAAGCAAGCAGCAAATATTGGAATGAAATGGAATTGAATGAGTGAACCATCTTCTTGATGACAGATTCCCAAAAAAGACAAAAGTGTAGCTCTGTAAAACATTGATCTTGTAAGTGCAAGATAGAGCTTACTAGAGGAAAAGACCTGCACTGAAATTTTTAGTTGTTGCACTGAACTTTTAGCATTGTTCAGGATAGAAAGGTGATAATGATTAGCCTGAAAAGTGTGAGAGTTCTTTACAGGTATTATGTATTTATTTTCATACTTTTTATGCCATCAGCAGAAATTTTTATTGAGTTGTTAGACCTATAGGATCTCTTACTATTTTTGTTCAGCAAAAATGCCTGGGATAGTTTTGGCACATCAGAAACTGTTAATAACAATTTTTGTCTTTCCTATGTGTACCATCTAAGTGGTTACAAATGCTTGTTCATTCCTGTAAAGGATCTACCACTGCAGTACTACTGATTTTGCCCCATCCCATATGTTAATGAAGTATCTCGTGGAAAAAAGTGATGCTTTTACATGAATAGTATCTGCTGTTCTTCAACAGTTGCCTCTGGTCAAGCCATCAGTGAAACTAACCTTTTCCTGAAATTAGTTTGAGGTCCATCACCTAATAACCAAAGAAAGAAGTAGTAGATATGCTATAAGCAGCCACAACAAATAAAAAGCAAAGGGTGACTCAAAGGACTTTTGTAGGAATACAGCACAAGCAGCATGAATTTGAGAAAAGTAAATGTGGTGATCCAAAATTGTTCTTTATCCAGAAAGCAGTCTGGAAGAACAAGATGTGTGGTGTTTGAAAGATTTACTTGGTCCTTCTAAAATGTCCTTGAGTTAGATGTACCATAAACCTTACTTAAAATCTTTGCTTGGTTCTATAAATAGAGTATTGCATGACTTCTACTTTGGTTTGTGCAGAACAGAAATACACTTTGTTCCTGGAGGCCAGATTTTCAATTTACATGAACTCTTATAACTCCCATTACCTTCTACTGAGCCAAGATGTTTTCAAGCAGCTGAGGCATTGGCCCATGACTTACAGACCCGTATCAGATGTCTAAAGCATCAGCACATCCTCTACATCTCTAGTGGTGAAGAGCACTCAAATTTTCAGTTGATTTCACTAAAAATATACTGGTGAATCGTTAGATGGAAATAGTATTTTCATTTGGATTAAACTAGAAATTGTTAGGGGGAGCAATTTTATTGCTCATAGAAACAGCAGTAAAGGAACAGTTCCATTGTATAGATTCAGCTGAAGGTATTAAATAGCCTTCAGTGTGACAGTAGATAATGTTGATAATTTATTATTATTTATGACCCTCAGATGTTCTGGCTGGACAAACTGCAGTGTAATGACCAAATAAATGCTCATCTATTTTAGCAGCTGCCATTATTAGAGAATTGTTGCTGCTTGATTTTTTTTTTTTTTTCTTTGGCATAAATGCAGTTTAAATTGATATTTGTTTTTTCTGTCATGAGTTATTTTGCTCCAGTTTCTTGTTCTACTGTAATGGTGTACCTTGATGTTGTTCTTTGAATATTGCTCCGTATTAACAAATGCCCAGTAATTGAATTACTTGTCACCTGAAGTGATCAACTGACTTGACAAAATTAAGTAATTTTTGGAAAAGATCCAACAAGTTGTGATTTGCTTCTATTTGAAAGTGCAAGGAGAACTGATACAGTTTTACAGGCATGGAATTTACAGGCATGGAATTTACCACTAGAAAGTCAAGAAAAGAAGTAAAAAAAAGTAAAATGAAAGCAGCAGATGAGTCCATGAGAGTCACTAAGAAAAAAGTATGTGTGTTTGAAATGGTAAGATAAAGATTGTCCTTAAAAAGAAGGAAAGCAGCTGGAAGGTGTCTGGAAAATTGAAATGATTAGCAAAGGAATATAAGACTGAGGTTACCTCAAGCAGGCAAAATTTAGACAGGAAAAATTTTAAGAATACCCATCAGAATTAAGGAAAAGTACTGTTCAAGTTGGATTGAAGTGTGTCCATTCTTGCTGTGGAAAGTGAAATGAAGGAAACAGAGGAACAGTTTGTACAGGTATTTAAACAGTTATTTAAAAAACATTTTCATTGAAAAGACAGAGAAGCTATTTACTGTGACCCTCTGACCTTCATCTTTCATTCTAAATGTAGTTGTACTTAAAATTTCATTGAAGTACTCTGCTTTTCTCAGAAACCCTCAAATAGTCATCTCAGTGGAACTGTGTAATCTGGAAGATTTTTTTTATTCCCTTATCTGCGGTTGTTTAAAAACTACAACAAAACAACAACCAACAAAGAAACAAGAAAAAACCCAACCAAAAACTTGTGATTGGAAGGATGATACGAGGGTTTGTGGGTTTTTTTCAGTGTGCATACATTTTTTTCCTGGCATAACATTTGGATTTTATACAATGCTTTCCGTCTGAAGGCTTCTGAAATGTTTTACGCTGCCCTCCTGTCCTGGTAAATAAAGCATAAGAGCCTGAAGTGATTTTGGCAAAGGTTGAGTGACAGGTCAATGCAGAATTGGGAACAGAGACCAAGCCTCTTGTTTTCAGCTCAGTGAGCAGTGAACTGGCCCATGACATATGTGCAGTGGATGATAAATACGTTAAATGAGATGTAATACTCAATAGTGGGAACAGCAGGAAATGCTGCATATAAAATACCTGCTATTTTTCCAGTCTTTTCATTCTGCTAGTTAAGCTGGGCTTTCCCAGTGTGATTCGACTTTGTTCAGTGTTTGTCTTGCATTTGTTGTAAGAAACTATAAAAGCATTTAGGTTGGAAAAGATCTTAAAGATCATCAACTCCAGTCATTAATGCAGCACTGTCAAGTCCACCACTGAATCAAGTCCCCAAGTGCCACATCTGCACATCTTCTGAATACCTACAGGGGAGGTGATAGAAGCACTTCCATGGGCAGCCTGTTCCAATGCCTGACCACCCTTTCCATGAAGAAATTTTACCTCATATCTAATCTAAACCTCCCTCGGCACAACTTGAGGCTGATTCTTCTTGTCCTGTCTCTTTGTTACTTGGGAGAAGAGCTGACTGCAATTGTCTTATTTTTTTATTTATTTATTTTCTTTTTTTTCAAACAGGCTGTATCTCCAAAAGAAGAAACAAAGGCAGCAGGTAAATATTAATATTCTATTCATGTTGCTTCCATTTTACTGCTTAAACCCAATAAGTAATTTGCTGACATGCACTTAGTTTGTTTGCTTACAGGCTTGGCAGTTCTAAACTATTTTGAACCTGATAATTACCTTAAATATATACTATAACTGTTTTTAAAATGTTCTTAACTGCAAAACTTGAAATAAGTTGAGTATAACCGTGCCCAAAGAGTCCCTTAATAGAGTCTATTCAGTGGAAGTCTTGCTAAACTAGTCAGCTCTCAGTGTCTAACTCCATGCATCATTTGGGAGTAGTTCCTCAGCAAGCTGTGAGGCCTTGAAGTGACTGAAGGTACCATGTCATTAAATAGCTGCACTACCAGTAAGTGGCTGGTAATCAGCAATGTTTATAATTGGTTGTTGGCATGGCTGCCACTAAACAGCATTTTGTGTCAATAGTGTAGGGAAAGAAATGGAGGCTCACCACAGTGATCATATCTGGTTCTTTTGTTTGTTTGGAAATTTTTCTTTGTTTTGCTTGTTTGGAGCAAAGCAGTTCAGGATAGCTAGGATGTACTTCTTAAGGAAGTCTGGCACTTATTCCCCTGTCTGCAGATAGATTTTAGACAGCTGTCTTTTCTTCTTCCTCTCTCCTGTCCAATTGCCATTTTATTTGGTTTCTGACACACGTTTCCCTAGCAGAGCGTAGGTCAGCTTCTGAGAGCTGTTCCAACTACTTACAAGTCAAAGTTTTGGGCTAGAAAACATATACTTGTTCTTCTTCATTTACATACTGTTACTGGGACAGTTTGTCTCTAGTTACAAAGTCACTTCAATTTGTAGGCATATGTTCTTTTGGAAGATTTATATATGATACTTGATGCCACTTTATTTACACAAAGGTGTTAATTTTAGGTATTTTTATTAAACATACCTAATAAATAGGATTTCCTCTGTACTTTGCGATGTGATAATGTGATTAGCATGAGACCAGAGTTGGAATTTGGAAAACACTGTAGAGCAATAACCAATCTCAAACTGATAAATGTTTTTTAGAACCACCGCCACCATCTAAAATTCCTAAAATTGAAACTTCACATCCACCAATACCTCCTGCACATCCACCTCCAGGTAAGCTTTTATTTTCTTCAAACACATTTGTCCTTGTTGTTCACTTCATTGCTTTTCATTTGGGTGGTGGTAGGTAATGGTGTGGGGACAGGGGTTTGTTGCCTTGATTAGTCAGCCTGGCAAGTAAAAATACAAGGTTGATGAGCTCTGAAGGGAATTATATCATAGTAGCACAGGCTTTTCCAGACAGAAGTAAAAAACTTACGATGGAAACAAGACTACTAGGTGGATAAAGGCAGAACAAAGCTGCCAACAGTTAAAGGCCTAGAAAACTAAAACTAATAGCAGGCTAAAAGGGACCTCTTGATCTCAAAATGATGGTAGATGCCATATTAGATTACTAGAGCAGCTTTCAGCTGTCCTGTAGAAGTTTTCTTTGCTGTACCTCAAAAGAGGGCTTTTTTCTAAATTAATACTGCACACATGCTGTATGTTTGCAAAATAAACTTTAATGTTGTAAAAATGTGCTTCCAGTGCCTCGATGCATTAGCTGTCTTCCAGTGACCCTTAAATGTGGCATAAATATTTCACAGATCATAGTCCATAATGTAACTGTAAGATGACAGCTTCTAAAAGGAACTAGAAGAGAGAAAAGCGGTGCCCTGAAATATTGTGGGACAATTTTTCTCATTTGGTAAAATCTAATTGAGAATTAATTTCTGAATACCATGCTCATTATTCCTTCTGTTGCTAAATTTTTAACGCACATCTTGCATCCAGAATGATTCTGAAAATGAGCAAATGAGGAAATTATTGCCTGCTGCAATTCAGGAGCCAGAAGTCACTGAAATCCTGAGTACCACAGCCAGCATACCCACTTTGTGTGATTTAATTATGTGGCTTTCCTAGGGGGCAGTTTTACTGTTAAAATCCCGCGTAGGCAGGTAATGAATTTATTTCCCTAGTTACCTGAAATTTTTCTCTTTGTTTATACAAGGATGTAATTGTCCAAGCACTGAAACATTATCAAAATAAAGGGCAGCTCTGTGGAAAAGTCAGGTGAAAACCAAGAATGCATCTTTACCAAGTGGACTAGGAGTAGGATTTATCTCAAATTCTGTTTGACAGCGACAGTGTAGTATGCAGCTTTTCTTACTGAACAGTGTTGTAGATGCTTATATATACAAGCAAGATGAATGTCAAGATGTCCCAAATTTTTTGTTGGTCATTTTAATAGTCTCTCTGACCATACAGAGAGGTTGCTGTTAGGTTAGTCATCTTAGTGGTATTACTTACTTTATAGTATCTGCATTAAGAGGGGAAAACAAGCAATTCATATTTAAAGAGAAGACAGCTTAAAGCATGTTCTTTCCAGAAGTGGCTAAATATAATTCTGTAAAATGCTGACCTTTTTATGAACTTCTCCAGAGTCTCAGGTACAGAGTTCACTGAAATTATCAGTGGGACAAAGCTGATCAGATATCATGTCCTTCTTACTTATGCTTTGGTTTTCTTTTTCTCTTTCTTTGGTAACAGATTTAGAATTGAGTGTTAAAGACTTGAGACTTTGGCCTGTGTTCTCAAATAATGTTTCTCAATATGGGGAGCAGGTGAAGTGCAGAGAGTAATCCCTGGCCACCTCGTGGGTTATCAAAGAGGTAGAAAGGAGGCCTGGACTAAAGAAGGTGGAAGCACTGAACTAAAGATTTTTGGTATCGTGAATCCTATGACTTCTTAAATCCACTAGTTGTGATTCCATCCATCCAGTCTGTTAATTCTGCTGATTGTATAACAATATTTAAATTATAAAAAATAGTAATAAGAAAGATGAATTTAACTTTTAGAATGGGAAAAGTTGACCCTGAAGCTTTGATAGGCAGCTTGCTTGGTTTCTAGTGACCTGAGAGGGCCTGACTGGATACCATATGGCATTCAGAGACTTAAGAGAATTGAGTTCTTTTTTGCTAATTTAACTGGAGGAAAAATATGAAGTATTCAGAAGCTGTTCTTGCCAGTATCCTTCAAAAAAATAAATCAAATTTTCTTTTCCAGAGCGTAAGCCTCCTTTGACAACAGCAGTTTCAATGGGAGAACCAGAGCAATCTACTACTGTGGACTCAGTAGATATGCCAAAGGTCCAGATTCCTCCCCCTGCTCATCCAGCCCCAGTACATCAACCTCCACCTCTGCCACATCGTCCCCCACCCCCACCCCCTACCAGTTATATTACAGGGATGTCTACTACAAATTCTTACATGTCAGGGGAGGGTTATCAAAGTCTCCAGTCAATGATGAAAACAGAAGGACCAACATACGGAGCTTTACCGCCAGCCTATGGACCACCAGCTCATCTACCATATCATCCTCATGTCTACCCTCCCAACCCTCCACCACCAGTCCCACCTCCACCCCCTGCCTCTTTCCCCCCACCCAATATTCCACCTCCTACTCCTGGATATCCTCCTCCGCCTACATACAACCCTAATTTCCCACCTCCAAGACTGCCTCCAACTCATGCAGTACCACCTCATCCACCTCCAGGGCTGGGAATGCCACCAGCTAGTTACCCCCCTCCTACTGTTCCCCCAGGTGGACAGCCACCTGTACCACCTCCAATTCCACCACCTGGTATGCCACCTGTAGCAGGACTTGGACGTGCTACATGGATGAGATAGCATGAGGTAATTTGCACGATAGACCTTTATGTTGATTAGGCAGGAGTAGATAGCCAAAACCTACATTGTAAAGATGAAGAGGAGGGTAATCTGTATAATTTAGATGAAGAAATGAAATTAAATGAAAATTTAGCTGATCTGTTTGCAGTATGGTTTATGGTGAGTTATATAGGCTTCTAGATTTTAATCAGCTTTGCAGTATCTATTCTAACTTTATACATTTGACTTAAGTTTAAATTGTCTTGACTTATTCCAGCACTGGATTACTTTGTACTAGCAAAACCAGCCATATTGGCTCAATTATATCAGTAAGAAGAAAATTTCCTTCTAGAAATCAGTGCCTATTTTTAAGTATCAAAATAGCCAGATACTATGATATTTGATCTATAGTAAGAAACTTCATTTTTAATAATAAGTAAAACAACACGATGTCAAGCATAAAAGCTGCTTTATTTAAGAGAGATTCTGAATGCTAGCTGACTGGAATAATTTTGAGGTGTTTGCCTTGCTGATAGTTTTGGTTTGGAATGTACTGGTATCTTAAAATATTGTATGTTTACACCTATTTGCAAATTCCTGTACATAATATATATATTTTCTAAGTGTGAAAGTCTGAATGTAACAGCCTACTGTGATGTACATCATAGTTATAAATGGGACTACTTTGTTCACTCTACCCAAATAAAATTGGTTCTGAATTTAGTGAATTTCCAGGTTTTTCATATTAGTTCAGTGGTCATAACTATGGTTACTCCAAGATTCTTACTCCAAGGTATTTCAGCAGTGGTCTCCCAAATCTTACTCATCAGTTTATTTAAAAAGAATGTATTTTATTTTATTCAGCTAGAAGTATACACTATCACAATCAATCTCTTACTTCATTTTTACTAAAATATTTCAAATGAATGTTTTACACACATTATCAAAAAAACTGTACTAATACTTTCCTTCCCCAAAAAAGCCAGAGTGGTTCAATAATAGGTAAAAACGCGTGCTAAGGTCTAAAGAATTTTGCTATATACACAACAGCAGGTGCTAACTTTTCCAGTTCTTTGTAAATCATATACAGAAAATATAGCAGGGCTGTAAGATCACAGGTTTAACAGAAATCAAACTTTAAACTGATTTCTAAAGCAGCACAAATAGACTTTTCCCACATTATGAAAAATATACAATTTTATCACTTTACAGTCATGCACTTTGAAAAAGATCAGTAGTACTCTTCCCCCCCAGTTTCTAGAAAGATAAAAGGTCACTTTAACACTGATTTCATTTAATATCTAATATTTGGATAAAAATGTGCCATTCTCAAACAAGGTTGTGCTCAGCAGTCTTATCAAGGTGCAAAGAGCCAACTGGAGCTGGTTACACTGCAGCATTTCAGGAACTGTTAGGGGAATGCTGCTTACTCCAGTCACTCCAACAAAAGTCAAGGATGTGATTTTACTTTCCTTAAGCAAGCAAAGTCCATTTGTAAACAGTGGATGCTTTCTTTGCCAGAGGATTGCAGAACCCAGGGCTTCAATCTTGATGAAATTATATTGGGGTATTGCCCCAAATATATTAATTTAATGGCCACTATTTCAAGGGATGCTCCCCTCCAACTAAATGTACAAAACTCCTCAAGTAGTTTTCACTGAATACTGAGCGCATAGGTAAGTGAATTTAAATATGCATATAAAATATCTATTTAGACAGCTGAAAATTCAGCACCCAAGTCATCCTGTAAAGTCATTGAGCATCATTTTACCCCAGGAAGACATTTTATAGCTCAAATGGAGCTAAGTATGAAGATTGGCAAGCCTAAAAACCCCTAAACAATAACGCCCCAAGGTACAGAACTGTCATGTTCTTCTTCAAAATCAGTGATGCACATCTTACACTGATGATAAATAAAATCTTAAAAAGAGTATGAAGTTTGTTCAGCTGAACTGCTGCTACCCTATAAACTGGCTCTTCAGGATTTGCAGGGCTAATTGACCTCAATTGCAGCACTGTTTCCCTTGTAGGTGAGATCTGCAGGTGGAACAAAACAAGCTTTGCTTGAAGTAATTTAATAGATTTTGAGAGAGATTTGAGAGCAGGGAGTATTTGAGTGGGAATTACATAGTGGTGAGACTAGTAATCTGATGAGTATAGCTCTTGTCTTGTTGAGAGGACCTGCTAATAGCCTCATATAGCAAGCCTGTCATGAACACAGTTAACTCTCTCCAAGTGCTGGCAACATTTCTGTTGCTTTAGTTGAAATTCACTGACATAAATCAACCTTGTTCCAAATATACTTGAAACTCACTGCTTAATCCAGCAATCAGATGCCACCAAAGTTAAAATGGGCTTTCAAGCAGATAGATTAAAGTAACCCTCAGTTTGACCTTAGATGTTAAGGAGTAATGATGCTCCACTTTACATCACCTTTTCTGGTACAAAAATCTCAATGTATAAATTGTACAGGAGGAAGACAAGTAATCACCAATGGTGTCTAGAAACTGGAGGTCAAAATAAAAAGCAAGGAGGAGAGGAAATCCAAAATCCTCAAAGATACTCGAGACAGAATGGATTTTTCTACACTTCATGGGATGTAAATACTATTAGACTGAGAGCTATCTAGCTCAGTGTTCACTGACTGAGCAGTAGTAAGAAATAATCTACTGGTGGGTGTGTGAGTGAGAGTACGCACTTGTGTTTTGGGGGTGGTTCTTGGTTGGTTATTTTTAAATAACCTACTCAACTGTTACATTTCTGTTTCTGCAAAGAATAATGAAGTGGTGCTTACTTGTACTGGTTATTGTATGTTTTGGTTGTATTCCTTCTCTATTTTTTTACTGGTTACAGGTTTCAGCTCTGACACTCCAAATTCTTCAGCCAGGCAGCTGTAGTTTATTGTACACCACGGGACCAATCACCTTTCATAAGTTGACACATGGCTTCCTTGGTACTGTATCAGTGTTCCATGGAATACATGGAATACGTACCACAAGTCAAGAACTCAAGTGGTAGAACAAATTAATTTAGAGGAAGAACCTGTCCAGCTACTACAGCTGTCTGTAGCTGTGACTGATTCTTGTAGAGAACAAAAAGAAAGTAATGGTGTTTGAGGTCATTACATCCTCCAACTAATCACTAAAATCAATGAAACTTTTGAAGAGGAGGTTTTGATCTTTTCACATGCCTGTCTTTAAAATTATTTTACACCAATGAGTTCTCATAATGAAGCCCACTTCCTTGGACTATTGGGAAAGAACATCTAATGAAATACAGGGACAGCTGCTGTAACAACTTGGAAAAGGAGGGAGTCAAATTCTTACAACTACACAGGCAGCTACTCCACAATAGAAAAATGTAACTCCCATTATTTTATATACAACTATTTTTAAGAAGGAAAAACCCACTTGTTTTGGTTCATTAACAAAAATAAAGCTTGAATGGCAGGAAGTAGTCTCACCTGACAGTTCGTCTTTATGGAGTTTTTATTCAGCTCTGCAAGGTTGTTGTTTGGTTACCTTATACAGGAACCAGTATAGGTGAGGGATCCAGCAAGAACATTTAAAAAACCCACCCAAACCTTCCTTGTGTGAAAGATGAGCTGCTTTTGAAGATCCTGTGAAAGCCATGAGCACTGTCAGGATAGCAGTTTCTGCTGAATTATTTCAGTGAAAGCTTTACAAGAAAAGTGTTGCCATTTTGTAGGGAATACTGTTGTGTGGCTAAGTGACTTCATTCACATTACGACTGCAGAAATCTCGTGTCATTTGATCATGAAAAATTGTTCATTAACACCTGATACAGAGTCTTAAGCCTTTATGTACACCTGTGTGATGAGTACCACCATACAGTGTAGGGCAGTACAAGTGCTTTTAGCTTGCCACTCAGTATTTTACACAGAACCTTGTGAAAACAGTTGCATGTCATTCTTCAAAATAAGGACCTCCAGAAAAAGTGTTAGCAGCTCATGAGCTTGGCAGGCAGTAAGCCAATGAATTTGAATTGCATTTTCCGTGGCTGCCTGGAGCCACTACCTGGCTATGAATCACTGACAAGCGGGTGGACAGGAGCAATACAAACGGTGACTTCTCCTCAGGTTAAGGGTTCTTCTTGTTCCTCTCAGAAATTCTCTTCAGTTAGTCAATTCTACAAACAGACCATTACAACAAAGCAGGTTTGAACTACAATAAAAATTATGCAAGTCTGGCATTATTGGATGGTTACCCGGTGAACAGTAGCTCCAGAGCACCACAGCCTGGAAATCAGGCCTTTAGCTGCCATATTTACACTATTGTTACAAAAAAAAAGCTGGGGGAAAAAAAAAGGAAAAAGGAAACCCTGAAAAAACTCAACCCCAACTCCCAAAGAACAGGCACCCAGAAACACTGAGCTCTGCCTCTTTAGTCTTCACAGAATCCATCACTTCCAGTTGCCAGGATGGTGTTCCTACAATGGACCCTTGAACTGGTTTCCTGACAGGTGTTGCCTGATGGAGGGTTTGGAGCTCGCAGCATCACCCAGCTTTCGCCAGACAACCTGCAAGAAAAAAAAAAATGGGTTTGGGGAGAGAAAGACAGGATTTATCTTTTTTTAACAAAAGGTACAAAGCCACTGAGGAACAGCAGAATTTTTTTAATTGCAGTCTGAAAGCCAGAACCAGCCCTTTCCTGGAGGTGGGCTGCAGTTCTCAGCAGGGACACTGGATGGCATCTTTGCACCAGTTTCCAAGGAAAAGAAACATTGATGCCTTTTTCTAATTAGTCCCTCTTGAAATTAGAACCGTTTTTGCCTGGGGTAATAGTCTAAAACAAATACACTAGATTCAGAACATAAGTTCAATGGTAGGTCAACCCTGCTATGCTTACAGAAAAGATGCTGCCATGAACAGAAAAGATAATGAAAAAAGATCATTTGTAAAATTATATATACATGACTTTCTAAAAACATACATTTTATCACTCTAGGGCCACTATTTAAATAAAAAATAAACTGCAAAAAACTTTATAGCTGCCTTGAATCTACATTAAGTGAATATTTAAAGAGAAAACAGCTGATAGACAAATAGAGATGAGTCAGTTTGGGAGGATAAATTTACAGTATTTTACCTTTCCCCCAGCGTAGCTACAAGGGACTGGGAAATTAGGCAGACAAAATATCCTAAAAAGCAGGCTTTCATTAACTCTGGTCTTGCCTTTGCTTATAGAGATCTAGCAACCAAAGAAGGGCCTCAGCCCTTGCCAAGGAAGCTCACAGTGATTCAGTTCAGCAAGCTGCGCTTGTGCTCACACCCTCTTTTTAGGGTTAAGGTGGTTTCAGAATTTACACTGAGCATTAGGCCACTCTCAGTTGCTGGAAAGCACTAAATGATGCCACCTGGGCTGACCTCTTATGTGGACTTCAAAAAGAAGGTTCATAAGCATCCTCCTCCCTGCTCTGGGCAACTGAACAGCACATCCCCAGCTGCAGGTGACAGGCAGCTCAGGCTGTGTTCCAGCAGAAATCTCAAACTGTTGAAAGCCAGAGCAATGCCGTGACAGCTGACACTGCAGAGCAGAGGTTGGGTACAAGCACTCACTGTACAGGATGTGGCCACCTCAGTTAACAGTGTGGTTGCCCAAAATGCCTCTGGTGTTAACAGCATCCCACATATCATGATGCTGTTCAATGACTTCAGACAAGACTCTCCCTCTCACATTCCCATGTGGTTTAGGCTCAAACCCATTCAAGCTGTACAACTTTAAACATGGCAAGCAAATGTTGCTTAGCCCAAACCCACTCCTTAAGAGCACAGGTGGAGACAATTACTAACAGGACTCTCCTAGAACTGGAGAGCCCCTTGCACATCTCTGGTCAGCTAGACCAGCTACTCCACAGCCAGGAAGGCAGCAAAGTGGGAGCTATCTACTGAGCAAAGGCTGCTCTGTGCAGTGAACAAGGCATTCAGATCCCCCAAAGCAGTGATCAGCAGAGCCTCCACTCTTCCCTTGTGCCTACGGACCTCACAAGGCTTACATTCAGCAGATCTCTGTTCCTCCATACTTTTAACAAAAGACCCCCTTTTAGAACCTTGGGGTTCTAAAAGGAACCCAAACATTTTCTGGGAGGAGTTCTTACATTGCACATTTCACGAACAATCGCCTTCTCCTTTTCACTTAGGTCTTCTTCATAGTTGTCTTGCATTTGCCTGTCCAAATTTTCATGGACCTCAAGGACCTACAAAAAAACAATATTACAAAACCATTATGTTCCTCAGATAATTATTTGTGTCCCTAAGAACATCATTAACAAGTTTTTAAATTGGCAGGATTCACAAAGCCTCAAGACAAGCAAAGACAAGCATGACATCAAGTTGGCACCTCCATCCTCCCTGTTCCTCTGCCATGTCCTGCCTCTGTCCCACCACCTGCATGGTGTGGCTGCTGCCACAATCCTGGGAACCACTGGCAGCAGGTTGCTTGTGCCTACAAGTGCATTTCTTCCAGGAAGGTCACTGGTAGTCCAACCTTCCAGGCAGCATCCCAGCAAGCACAGTGTTGTCCCTCACCATGTGCTGCCCATACCCCAAACCTCAGAGCAGCTCAAGTGGGAGCCAGCTCTAGCCTGCCACATCCCACTGTCCTGGCCACCCCCACAGAGCTCCTCAGGGAGAAAGTGCTGGCTGCCTTGATCACAGTGAGGAGACTGCCTGGGCTAAAGGCAGCCTCCACTTCCAGCTGGAAGCACTGACCCAAGGGATACCACCCCCCTGTTGCACCCATATGCATTCCACAGTTCTCCAGACAGGCACATCACACAAGGTGGGCACAGCACAGCACAGCAGCCTCCAGGTTTTACTGTTGCCTCTGTGCTGATTTGCACACCTCACCCAGGGCTTCACCACAGATGAGCCAGGTGGTCAGCTCAGTGTGCAGGGTCAGACATCCTGCAACCACCCAACGCCATCAGACAGCACGTGGTCTCATCCACCACGATGCATCCATGCATATATGCAGGTGTACAACAGGTGTAGTCGTATGAATAAATATTCCTGTACATCCCAGGGAGGTACAGAGCCAGATGCTGTGCTAGGATGGGTTTCAGCCTTTGCTGAGGTGTATATACAGCACTGGCTGCTCCACAAAATGGGATACCAGGGAAGATCATCCCCACTGCAATACAGCACTGCAATCCTGCTGTACTCAAAATGAGTTACAACCAAAAATAGGTCATTCTCCTAGGGCCTGTAGCCTACTTGGGACCAGTCTTTGCACAGATAGGAATTATCCACATCCATTCTAAGAAGAGAGGGATGCAAAAAACATGTATGTGCTGACAAAGAGAGCATCTATTTTCTGCTAAAGAGAAGGGAATTAATTATTGATCCAGCTGGACTCGCACATTGAACCTGCTTGTCTGGAGCCCGTGTGCTTCTGACACTGGCTGCAAAGGCAGCAGCCTGCAGGATCACATCCTGGCATGGAGCACCAGGCTGCCTGGCAGCTAAACATGGGCTATGCCCACAGGGCAGGTGTCAAGGAAACCATGGGGTAGATTAGTTACAGATCACATCAACCCCAGCCTCTGCTTTCAACAGCCATCCATCTTGCAGGCACAAGAGTCTCAGTGGACTAAAATAAGCTGTTTTTTGCAATTTGTGCTTAAACTAAACCCACGTTCCTTAGTCTAGGAGGTGTGAAAAGGTGGCATAGCATATTTCTTTCAGTGGCAATGTCTTTTAACAGTGTTAACCAGGCAGAGTTGGAGTTGAAAGATGATCAGATGGAAGTTATGTTTGTATTTAATTTCTGAATCTCATTTACTCTGGAAATAATCCTGCTTCCCAGGCTCAACCCATGTCTGGCTAGGCACTTTGTAAAGATGTGTTAGCATCTTGGGTATGGGAAAATGGAATTCATAGTGACAAAACATAACACCCTATCCAGGAAAGGCATCTTGGAAGAAAATACACTCTGAAGAGTGAAATAACCTCCTGAAGAAAGACAGGAAGGCCTTTTTTAGTGCTGATTGAGCCCCAGCTATTCTCAGATCTGCCAGATGCCTCCTCAGCTGTTTAGAAGGACCAGGTTAATGTTCCTCCAGTTACACCACTGGGGAATACAGACATGCCTTCACATCAGCTATCTATGGATCAGCTAAAGTTCAAGGACTGT
Source organism: Oenanthe melanoleuca (assembly GCF_029582105.1). Classification (NCBI taxonomy): domain Eukaryota; kingdom Metazoa; phylum Chordata; class Aves; order Passeriformes; family Muscicapidae; genus Oenanthe; species Oenanthe melanoleuca. Next base: position 48,763,571 of record NC_079339.1, read on the forward strand.
GCATTCATTGGGTCTAAGAAACTGGGGAATGTCCTTTGATTTCTGCCACCTCTCATCCCAGGAGCCTAAAAAAAACCAGACAAATGTACCCCAGGCTCAAAGTGGCTGATGCCATCCCCTGCTTTTTGCTTTTCATCGAGCTGCACTGACAGCACTTGGTCCTTTGCTGACACAGCAGCCCTTTGTGATCTCCCTGAGTAAAATGCCAGCCAGTGAGAGCAGCCTGCTCCACTTGGGCATGGTGCTATTCCACATGCAGGAGGATGGGCTGGACTGGGAAATGCTGCTATCCTGCATAGGGATGTCACTTCCCCAAAACAACTTCCACCTTGCTCTTGGTGGGCGTGCTGGCTTGTCTGGCTTTTCCCCTGCTGATACACAAGCTGATGAACACCTCAAGTGTTCTTTGAGACTACACTGATGTATGTGAGCAAGGCAGTGTCACCTCAAAGTCACCCAGCCCACCACCTCTCATCTGACTTGCTGTACTCACCCCATAGGACCAAACATATTTTAGAAACAAACATTCAATAAAAGAAAAACACTAAAGAGTGTGAATGACAGTAGTAGAGCTTTGGAAGGGAAGCTGAAAGTTGTGGTATTAATTTCTGCAACACAAAGCATGCTGAGATTGAGAGATACTTTCCAAATTGTGTAAACCTCACTAATTTTGCTGCTTCATAAGTCAGCTGGACACAGCACTGGGCAACATTCTGCTTCAGCAAGGGAAAAGTCCATATGCCCTGCTAGGACTTTTCCCTAGTTTTGGAAGGCCAAATCCTGCCTTATCCACAATTAGTGGGAGTGATGATCACCTGCTTGATAGCTCTGTGTGCATGGAAGGGGTCCAGGCTGCTGAAGGGGCAGCTGGGTTATAGGTTAAATGTCATTCTTCTACATTTGTCTCCTCATCACTTCCCCACATCTTCAGCAGATTTGCTCAGTTCCTAAGAAAAGTGCTTTGATGTTATGTGAGATACTGAGCTGTAGCATATGTACCTTTTATTCTTGTTAGCAAAAACAGCTGTTAGGAATGCCAACCTGTCATCTTGCTCCTTATTTAGTAGGTGCAAACAAACAAAACAATTTCAGAAGGAAAAATAAAGAAAATCTTAAACATGCTCGAGGAAGAACTTGTGCTAAATTGCAAGCAGCACTTCAGCCACATAGATAGAATTTAGCTGGCAGAAAATCCCAAGGAAAAAACCTAGGGAATATTACATGTGTGGGTGCAGACAGAGCCAGTCCAGAAGCCCTGCAGATCCATATGGAGTGGACAGTCCCTCAGTTACTTTTGTTTGGGCACAGAGCCACATCCTAGGAGCCTCATCACTCCTTGACAGGCTTGCATGCAAGTGCTCCACAAGACAAGTAGAGCCAACTGCACAGAATCATGGAATAAAAGAATGGTTTGCCTTGGATGCTATTTATTAGAGCAGGTTGCTCAGAACTTCATCCAGCCTGGCCTTGAACACTTCCAGGGATGGAGCATCCACAGCTTCTTTGGGCAACCTGTTCCAGTGGTCACCACCCTCAGAGTAAAGAATTCCTTCCCAACATCTAATCTAAACCTGCCTTTTTTCCATTTAAAACCAATGCCTCTTGTCCTGTCATGTTGTGACATAAATGTCCTTCTCCCTCTTTTTTTATGAGCCCCCTTTACAAGACTGGAGGGTGCTATAAGATGCCTCTGGAGCCTTCTCTTTTCCAGGCTGAACAACCCCAGCACCCTCAGTATTTCTTCATAGGAGAGGTGCTCCTTGATCTTCATAGCCTTTCCATCCCTCCCTGCCTTTTCTTGCAGTAAGGAGCTGCCCTGCTGAACCATAAAAACTTCATTTTTCAACCAAGAAGGGCTTTTTCCAATATCTGTTGTGATATAGCCAAAGCACAAAGTGTCATTTGTAAGCTGCTCTCTTCTCAAGAGAGTCATGATTATTTCACAGGAGGTGAGGGTCTAAGGCTGCATTCAGCTTCACAGATGCAGGGCTGGCACTGGAAAAGCTACCCAGTCCTGCAGGGTGCAAATAAAACTTACACCATATGCTATGGCATGGCATGGCATGGCATGGCCAAAAAAAGGTCTGCAGCTGGAGATCAACGGCTACTAACTATTTCACTGGGCCACAAGGGAGGAGGAGAGATTGAGAGACTGAGACCATGGCCAGCTTCCTCAGTCTTTCAATTTCCAGATGATCCTTGGAAATGGGCCACAGGATGGAAAAATAGACACCTTCTCATCTCTCCATGCCACACTGACCTACACACTTCACAGTTGAAGTGAGGAGAATTTCCTCCTCACTTCAATGTGAGGATATTTTTAACCTCAAGTGAGTGAGCAGAACACATCACGTGAGATCATTTATGTCCTGTGAGATGTGACTGCTCTGTCACCTTCTTTCTGACTCAAGCCATGGCTGTTCCCAGGCTTTTGGAGACAGACAAATGCACCTCACCAGCCAAATTATGAAATTGCAGAGGAGAATTTCTTCTGAATTTCTCCTAGCCCTTCCTAGGAATCCATACAGCTTTGAAGTAGAGGGATTACTAATACATGCAAACAACCAGTCATCCAACTTCCTTTCAATTCCTTTAAATGAAAAATTGCACCAGACTTTCCAAACCTAATTTCCAGTTTCCAAGAATCTTCCTCATTAATTTTCAATCCTTTTCATAAGCTTATCAAACCACATCTTAAAACCATTTATGTTTCTTGCCCTTAGTTAGAAATTCAGTCCTGCAATTCCTAAAGCAAATAGGAAAGTAATTACTCCCAAGAATATGATCATAATCAATTTATAAGTATTTGATCTTGTAATTTAAAAACACTACCAACTCTGCTTAATACTATCCCTCACCACCACCTCACCAAATGCAATTAAGAGCAAGAGCAGAAATGTATGAACTCCACAGTTTGGGAAGAAAAAAGCCAACAGTAGTAGTCTGGACTGCATCAGGGTTTGGATGATTAAATGCAATCAAAACCAAATCAGTACAAAGTGACAGAAAAACAAAGGTTCACATGAGTTTGCAACATTCTGCAAGGCAACAGTTACCAGATCCATCTGCATGTATAGATATATATACACACACAGGGGAAACATCACCCACAAGCACATTGCAGCTTAGAACAGGGTGGAGTATTCTGATAGCACAGAGTCATTCACAACAAGCAAAGAAGAAACTTGTTGGAAAACAGGACTAATATACAGCAACAAAATATTCACACAAGTGAACTGCCACTTGTGTGGTCAGCTCCTTTGGGGACAAGCAAGAACAGTATTAAAGGTATTTCTTAACCCTTGAACATGCTGAAAATCCTTCTCTTAAGGAGTTACACAATCAATAGGAGTTATACAATTTGGATGTAGAAAGTCTCAAGAAAGCTGAAAAATCAAGATTTTCAATTTGAAGGATCATTTATCATTTATAATTTAAATTCAAATTAGATTCAAATCAAGCCAAACTTGTCTTGCCTTTAATAACTACTTGAGAAATAGTGGCATTCAATATCCTCCTGGGATCTGGCAACTGCCCTGTGGAACTAATATCCTTGCCAGCCACACTACTGCTTCTCCTGACATCTGTTGGTTTTACCACTACCACCACCATAACATGTGTCCTGGAGCCAAGGGACCCTGGACAGGTATGATATACTAAGATAAAAACACTAAAAATTAGAAAATTCAGGGAATTTGTGGATCGTAACCATGAGCAACATATGTGCCATATATTTATCTGTCAGATGGGGAAAGGTACAAAGCAAAGAGCTTTGTAAGCATCTGTCTCAGGTCTAAGATCATCCAAGCTAGTGATGCCACTGCTGAACCTTTTTCCCAGCTATGACCATAAGGATCTGAGCTCCAGAGCAGCCATCCAGGAATCCTCCTTTGAGTTGATGTTCATCTTTTTAACCCTGTACAAAATTCTGCAGGTTTAGAAAATCCAAATCTATAAATCATTATATTTCAACCAAAGATTAATTTAGTAAGAGACTTTCCAGCCATCCCTATGGCACCTTGTAATGGATTTGGGCTTCTGTGTCTCTTAGATACTCAGAAGTATCTTGCTTAACTAGTTAAACATGTTGCACTGGGGAATTACACTTTTTCTGCTAATGGATGGTCACTAGTACCTGAAAGCTGCTGTGAAATCATGAAATAATGATGCAAGTTTTCTCCTTTAACTCACCTACCAGTCTCCCATGGTCCCATTGTCAGTGGTCCTGACTTTAAACCCTACTGATGATGCACATCCTAGATGGGTAGGATGTCACTGTTTGTTGTATATTTTCATAAAATAAAATCTTTCTTCTTTGAAGGCTGCTGTAGGATTTTCAATAACCAAATATATGAGGAAATGCAGTTTTTGTGTCCCTTTTGGAAACAGCATTTCGGTCACCACTGTCACCCCAGTGACCCAGTTTACAAAGGATGATGAACACAATTGCTAACCATTGTTACTTTCAGCATCAGCAGCTTTTATTGGAGGTTTCCAACCCCCAAAAAATAGCTGTGCATAATCTTGCTTAGCTCTGCCACTATTTTAAGCAATGCTTATTCATCATGACACAGGTGCTGGTTACCAACATCCTGCCTGCATATCAACTTTCTGTGTTCAGTTGTTTCCACAAGAAGAGCCCAGCTCTGCCACTCAGGTGCTACACAGGACACCCCAGTGCCCACACAGCCTTACCTTCATAGCATGCACCACAGCCTCTGGCTTCTGGCCCACAGGGACATACCCTGCTGCAGGAGAAGATGCAAGATCAGATGTCATGCGAGCTGGGCCCTGTGGAAATCAAAGAAGATATGTGTTAATTCCCCTTTGGGTGGTTTAAACAAGGATGAAGAAAATATCCAGAAAATGTGACCACTAGCTTGTCTCAATTTCATCCCCTTAGCCACATTCAAAGACAAAAGACACCACTACCTCTTCCTCACAAGTCACTTGATTTCACACCATTTAAGTACCAGCACTCAGTCAAGATTGTTCAGGCAGGAGAGCACCCTGGTTTAAATCTAAATTGATGCAAGAAACATTTGTTGTTCATTTAGGATAGCTTTCTACAAGGACAAGATCAAACAGCGCTCATCCTTCTAGACACAGGAGCAATGCAAACAAGATGATTTTCCAGCATAAAGCGGTCATTTCTAAGAAGCTGTGTTCATGAAAGAAACAGTTGGCACAACTTCATTGCCTCTCTGGCAGCGTTTTCACATAGACATCAAGTACTGATCTTCAGCTACAGAGAAAATTGTGAAAGCAACCTTAAAACAAGCAGATGTCCAAACCTAATGTTGGCTGGGTTTGTTTCCAAAATGCTGGCCAGTCCTCCTGCATGAAGGATTCCATTGGGAAAGATGCCGAAATGACATTTTACAAAAGATTTCTACTGTCCAACCAGCCTTGTAAGCACTTTTCATAGGGCTTTCCTTTTTCTACAGGCTTGATTTATGAGAGACACAATATCTTTATTCAGTGAGATGCACCCTGCCTGTCCCTAATATTTTTGCATTGCTTTGTAACTCCGGGAGAAATCAACAATGAAATCATTGACCAAACTTGTATTTAGTCTTCACATCCTTTAGGAAACACAAAGAATTATTATACTTGGGGGCCTCTGAAAGCAAATTAGGATGGCAGAGCGGCATGTAGCACCATCACAGGAATGCTTTCACAGACAACACACGAGGCACTCTATTCACATCTTTTCCACGTTTAAAAACACAGCATGTTTTATGCTTTGTCTCATCACTCTGCCTTCCAAGCCAAGGCCAGCAAGTTGGTTATGCCAGAAGAATCATTGAATAATAGAAACACAGAATAGTTTGGGTTGGAAGGGACCCTAAAGACCCTGTAGTTCCAACCCCCTGCCATGGGCAGGGAACCTTCCACTAAATCAGGTTGCTTAAATCCCTGTGCAGCCTGGCCTTGAACACCTCCAGGGATGGAGCATCCACAACTTCTCTGGGAAACCTGTGCCAGTGCCCCACCACTTGTACAGTAAAGGAGAGCCAATGGAGGGGCACTTTCTCAGCTCTCATTCTTACAAATGTTTTAAGGGGTCTTTTTACTCATAAAAGCATTCAAGTGCATGTATTGAAGGAAAATATGGGCTAATCCATTAGGCTACAGACAAAAAGGCATGGAGCCTTTCAAGCCCTGGCCACTGATCTGTGCCTAACCCATGCCATGACCAACAGCCATTTACTCATAATAGCAACCTTCATGAACTGAGTTGCAGGTGATACACAAAGTTCCTTTGGAGAGGGGGTGGCATCCGAGAGAAAGGAAAGTTAGACTTACTAACCCCGCAGTAATTCTCCAAGGTTATTTAAGAGCCTGAAAAAACAGATGCACTCGCAGGATGGGTGTGGTTCTTGACCTAGGGCAGAGTGTTACAGCTTGCTGGAGTTGTGGCCACCTGGGGACACATCCTCAGCCTCTCCATCCATAACATCAGACACAAAGGACAGAGCTGGGGGGAGCACAAGGGACTGGATCCAGCCAGTCTACAGCTGTGACTTACAACTGCAAAACAGGGCACAAATTTCTCACAGGGCTGGTAAATGAAACAGAGTCCTTCCAGAATCAGCTTCCCACAGAGGTCAGAGACACCAATCCATGCATAAGATGCTCTCTTTCTATAAATGACCAGGCTCAGGACAACCAAAAGAAGAATATTCAGGAGTTTGTGGTCATACTTGATATGGATCTTCTCCCATGACCCTCTTCAGAACTAACACAGGAAATGCCAAGCAAAGGTCTAACATCCAATATATTTTGGAGTTGAGAGTAATATGACAAAGCCAAAAGGATGTTGCTGCTGACAACATTTTAAATAGTTTCCTGACTTAACTAGGGTAGATTACGCGGTCTCCCATATGAAAGACAGCAGCAGCTTCTCCTCACATAACTGAAGTCACTAATAAGCTACAAAGCACTTCCATGATCACAATCACTCTCAAAATTATCACAGAATACAAATGAAACAGAAATGATTAGAGAGAAATATTTTCTAAAGAGCTTGATCATACTTAACCAATCACCATACTGACAAGATAAAAGCATTCTTGCAAACACAGGGATATACTGGATATATCCAATCACACTAAAAGCATTCAAAGGGTCACCTTCCTTCTCATACAAGGGCAATCAACTGAGCAGCCTCTGAACACAGGTAGAGAATTTGACTGAAGAAGGTAAAAATAATTTTAAAGAATGAGAAATGCAGCAAAAGAGGTAGACTCAAAACTTGTAGTCAAAGTCTGACAGATTACTTCATTTCTAAAATAGGTCCCTGATCCTTAGCTTGGAAGCCAAAAGCCCCAGCCAACAGAAGGAGATGTCCAAACTGCTGAGTGCCATCATCAGCAATGGTGAGCTCAGCACATGGCCATGCCACTGGCCCATTGCCCCAGGCCACAGAGACCTCCCCACCACGCCAGACTGGTGCTGCAAAACTTGCAAAGAGCTTGTCTAACACACAAGTGAAGAAAGTGGGGGAGCAAGCAAGGATCTCACCAACATCCCTGCTCTTTGCAGCTCTGGGATGCAGCCAGTAAAATTCACACATGGCTCAGGGTGGCTCAAAAGCCATCTCTGCAGTCAGTGCTCCTTGTGCAGCTGCACCCTGGGGGAAGGCTCCTTCCAGACACACAAAGAGCCAGCGTTTTTTAAAGGGGTTGCTGCTTCATTCCCACTGATTCCAGTGTGCTTCACAAAAAAAACAAACCAAAAAACCAAAAAAAAGCTTCAGCCAAACTCCTATCAGCTTCCTGCATGGAGACACACATAAAGGAGGCCAGAACTGAGGGGACTGCAGTCAGCAAGGAAAGAAGTGACAACATATCCAGCAGGATGCATGGCCAGCCTTTGGAGGATGGAGGAGAGGAAAATAGGCAAAGTTCACCGATAGTGTCAGCTGAAGAGGAGGAAATGGAAGGAATTGGAGATAAGGTCAAGGTTGTTATATTGGAAAACTGCCAACAGTTGGAGAAGGGAGGGAATGGGAAGGAAGAGGAGGAAGTGTATTTTACCCAGCAGGAAACTCATTGAGGTGAAATGCAGAGGAGAGGGAACCAGAGATTTGTCACTGGAGATTGGAAGGAGGGCAGAGAAAATCTCAAGAAGTCAGTGTTAAAGCAGTAAGTAAAATTGCACAGATGGAGGAGATTCCTCATGCCTAGAACAGATGCAATTGGAAACTGTAGGCAAGAATTCCCCCAGCAGCACTCCAGCACTCTAACTCAGCTAATCTGAGGACCCCCACCACTGCAGAAACCCATGCCCTTCCTGTTCCCTATAGCTGACATTTCACAGACATAGGAACACAACTGACTCAGCACCCTGGCAGACAATAATAGCAAGGTTAATCTGGTTACATCCTAGGAAGCAGAAATTGTCCATATAGGCAAAAAGCAATATGGTGTGTTTTGAGGCAAGTGTCACTCTCAGTTCCTCTCCCCGTCTGGTTTTGTTGAGCACGCAGTTCTTGTATTAGATGGACATATGGCTTTTCCACTTGCTAGGTTTTTACAGTGTTTTGTTCTGCAGAGGTGGTTTACTCTTCATCCTCAGATATGTGGCTGAGGCATTACATAATTACATAAATGAATGGTGCTACAAGAGAGCTCACAAGTCACCAAAAATACCATTAAAACTTAAAATAAAGATGTTGAGAAACAGCATACCACTTTCAGCTACATCCACAGCCACAGTCAGCCCACCAAAAGGAAGAGCTGCCCAGCAGTGAGATTACCAGTCTAAGTAAAGAGAGGGAGTACAGGTTATGTCTCTGAGTTCCCAGGTGCTTGCAGGAAGCAAACCTTCCCTATGCACAGGGTTTATTGACCACTGCACCTCTGAGACCCAAAGACAGATCTCCCTAAGAAGCAAAAATGCCAGGGAACCAGAGGTTGTGGAGCAATGTGTGACCCATCCTATGCTTCCTCAGCAAGCTGGTGCTTTTGCTTCTCTCCAAACCACTGGAGAACACTCTCAGAACACTGGAGATTGCTGTGGCATGGACCTCTGATGAGTTCAGTCCTGGACAGAACAGCCCTCTCTATGCTGCCAGGATGGTCCTGGGACTGCAGTGTCCTGAGATGAGAGCCTCTGCATCCCTCAAGGGAGGACAGTGCCAAGTACCCCCATATCCAGGCCCTTTTCCACTGAGAAAACCACAACAAGAGCTATTCCTCTGCTGCCTCTGTGCAGACAGCAGTACTGAAGCACAGTGAACACACCTCCCTCTCAGCCCTTGCTTGCTCCTCATTTCAAGATCAGTGCTGAATATTTGCTGGTATCAGTGACAGGACCAATGCACTTCTCAGAGCTCACTGCTCCCATGTGGCAACAGTCCCCTCCCCATCCCACCCACCCCACGTCATGCACACTGAACCACAATCCACCAGAGAAGCTCAGTTCTATCTGAGACCCTCCCAGAAACCTCTCTCTGGAGCCTGCAGGGCTTGTCTCCAAGTCTGTATGGAGAGTCACATTCCAGCTGTATAACTGACTAAGAAAAGAGAGAAAAACTCTGCAGTTTCTCATGCCAGAGCATCCTTGAAGCAATATGCTACACTCAGGGAACAAGCTCCCCAATTCTGTGTTGCTAGAATGACACTGACACCCTCCAATCCAAAGCAGAAAACAAAGCAAACCAAAGTAGCTCCATTCAGTGCCCCAGCCAAAAATCATCAGCAAAGCAATAGTGCTAATGTAAGAAAGAAAATCTCCAGACCACAAATACTGCCAATGATCCTTTTCAATCTGACTCAAAAAAAAAAAAAAAAATTGAGAGCAGAGGCCTCAACTTGCAGCTGCTGGTGAACACTGGTGAACATCTGGAGCTGTGTGTCACGCCACAATGTCATTAGCAGTGGCTAAGACCACGTTTCCTAATGAGTCCTTGCTGGCTCTATCTGGCTGCATGGGATGTGGCCCAGCACAGATGCTGACAAGCACTGCCATGGATACTCCATTCCTGTGTATCTGGAGGACCAAAATTAATAGCTGTCTGCAATAGGGCACGCTGTGAAATCCTGATAATGACACACCTCCACAGAGGTAAAGTAAGGCTTAAAATATGGACGTCTCTTAATAGCAGTGGGAATGCTTTGGAACCCAAGAAGAAAAGAATCTAACAGGTGTCTGCTCTTTTAGAGGTTTTGGATCAGAAATTTCAAAAAAAAAGAAAAAAAAAAGAACAAAGAAATGGTGATAAACAATTTCTCCTTGATTCCTCTGGGGATCTGAAAAGACATAAGTCCTTGGGCCTTCCATCAGTTTTCAATCTCTTTTTGCTCAATTATATTCTGTCTTTTAATGACACCCTTTCCTACCTCATCTCCAAGAGAGCTATTCCTGATCTGCAGGAAGACTGAAAAAGGCTAAGTTACAAAACCCAAAAGAGAACTTCATGCTGGTTTTACTTCAGCCAGCAGGCAAAACCTAAGCACTGAGGATGCTTCAGACCAACATGGAACATATGAGCAAATATTAATGCCTCTGAACCTCACATCTTCCCCTTGCCTTCTATTAATTTTTGTGCCCCATTTCAAAAAACAAGCATTTAGAATTCAAACCAGATTATATAAGCCACATTTTTCTAATGGCATACCTCAGACAACATTAAACTAAATGGAGTCATATCAGACACCGTGAAGTTTTTATTGCCGAGACAGAACACAGAAAATTACATTACATCAGGCACTGTCAGACAGCTCACAATAAAATTCCCAGGCACGTCTATTTATCTCACAGTGGGTTTGTCTGCAGCCTGCAAAGCCAGGTTTGAATTGTACTTGGACCCTTCCTTAGCACCTGTCATCATCCAGGTGTTTCAAATAAATAATAAATAAATAAACAAAGGTGTCAATGCCACTGTTCAAATTAGGAACTGTTAAGAGACAAGCAGGAGGCAGTAACATGCCCACAGTTCATGAAAAGGTGCCAGGACTGGCACCCCAGTCCTGGTGTGCCAACAAAAGAGGGGCCCAGCACATTTTAGTTTTGTGAATGGCACATGTGGCTACAAGTCCAAGGAAGTGCCTGGAGCAGCTCCAGCCAGGCATGCTGGGGCAGATGGGGGAAATCAGTAGCAAAAGCAAGGACTGAGAGCACAAGGCCACTCTGGCAGGGGAGAAGGGAAGGCAGGGAATGCACCAAGACCCTGCAGCACGGTGGCCCCAGCAGAAGTAGCACAGGCAGCTCTGGGCTCACATGGTCCATCAGAATGAGAAACCTCCCTTCACACAAAGATGAGCATTCCTGGGTGATCATACACGAAAAAATCTCCTGTTACCACCAGCCTGAGAAATTCCAGCTCCTCTGCAGACCACACATTTCTGCCACCTACTGCAGACAATGCCAGACCTCTGATATCTGAGCATGGGACACCCTCATGGAGCCAGGGAGCAGCCATCTGTGTCCTGTGTGCCTGGCAGGTGATCCAGGCAGTGATGGTGCTTGGCTGCTGCTATTCCATGCTGCTATTCCCTACTGTGCAGAAAGCCTGCCAGCATCCAGCTCAAACCAAACCACCAGCTCCCTTCCTGGGCACCCAAATGGCTGCACAGCCCTGTGTTCCCAAAGCCCTGCAGCTGCAGACACCTGACAGCCTGCCACCAGGCACTGGAGAAAAACCTGTGGAAGATTCCCAGACAGATCCAGCTCTCCAGCACAACACAGGTCCTGGCCACTCACAGGGAGTGAGTTCAGAGCCATCAGTACTCTGTATTAGCATCTTCCTTATCAAGTCAAGGGACTTTATTGCAGATGATAATCTCCTTTGGCATTACTTAATTTGCTGCCTTTAATCATAGACAGCAGCTGGTCATGTAAACATTCAAATCCATGAATTAACTGCTGGGTCCACACAGAAAGAAGCCAGACAGAGCCTGTCTGTGTGTCTCAGCCACCTCCTCCTGCATCTTCACGGTGTCCCCAGCATGCATGGATGTCCACAAGTAATAACAAGGACTTACATGGTGCTTTCTGATTATTAAAGGAACAATTTAACTTTCATTTCTTTCTCAGCAATGAGAAACAAGAAACAAAAAAACAGAAATGAGAAACCCAACAAAGGAATAGCTGCTCTCCCTGGCAGGCACAGCACAGTGCTGGGCTGTACAGGCTGTGCTGTGGCACCGAAGGGAAGATTTCGGGGTCTGCCCCAACAGAAAAACAAAGTCAGGACATGGTTTGCAACTGGATGTCATTACAAACAGGAAGGGTGTCTGTTCTCAGCACTGAGCTGATGGCAGCCCCAGACTGGGGAGATTCCTCGGAGGTGCTGGGAGAGGGGAGTGGTCACTGTGGATTGGTAACAGCACTGGGCAGCACCTGGTGAAAGCACCAGCGACAGCTCCACTGTGAAACTGTGAAACCCTCCCCAACAGACACACTCAGAGCAGTTTCAGCCCCTACCCACCCGACACAAGCAAACAGAACAAGGCTGGGGCAGAGCCAGCCCACGCTGCACCACAGACAAGTGCACTAACTCTGACTGACTCACAGGGGCACTGTCAGCGCAAGGAATTTGAGAGGTGCTACTACTTTTGATAAAGGAACATCAAGCACGTTGGTTTTCAGAAGGAAACAATGGGCATTTTTAAGACTTGCATGATTATGAAGCAAATCTGATTTGGGGATGATGCAGGTGAAAGCCCCTGAGTGGGTAGGGCACATGCAGGCACAGGATACCTGTGCACATCTGGATCTCAGCCTGGCTGCCCTTCCAGACCCTGGCAGAGCAAGGATCTGTTGTGTCTCTGCCTCTCCTTGACCCATTGCCAGCCCCACACAAAGGGACATGAAAAATGAGCATGAGAATCTACAGCAGATCCTCAAAGCACATTCATTTTCTTGCTTCCTGTGGTTACCTGTAAGGGCAGATATGGGCACAACCTGTCAATGCTTCCTTTACTCATCAAATCCCCAAACTATGTCACTGCCAAACTTTGTGCTGGTTAGCTGCCATGGGGGAAAAAACCACCCACTGCTCAGAGCCTCTGCAATAGCAGCAGATGAAGGGCAGCTGCTTTCAGAAATGAATTGGTTTGTTCTCAGCTGCTGGTGATACACCCTGAAGTGTCACCATAGCACTCCCTGGGCCATAAATCCCAACAAACCTTTCATTTTACTCTCTCTCTTGCAGCTACTGTTGCTGCAGCAGCTCATCAGCCACCTTGAATTTCTCTTTTTGTCTGCTCAATAACATCCTTCCTGGTGGAATTAGTGAAGCCAGTGGGAAGGAGCTGCCTTCTGCCACGCTTCTCACACTTCCCTCAGTCATTGCTTCCCCCCTAAAAAGGCACCATGACCATCACTGATGTGGGAAGGTGAGAAACCAGGCTAGAGTCATCCTGTGACACACACCAGCTGTGCTCAGCTCACCTGACAGCTACAGGGGATGGGTGCAGGCATAGGAGGTGGCAGGGGACCATCAGGGCACTGCACAGGATGGGCTTCTGAAGCAGTAGAAGTGGCTGAAGGCATTTTGAGAGGCTGCAATGAGATGCTGAAGACTCAAATGCAGTCCTGGGGATGCCAGAGGCACTGGGCAGCCAGGGGTCCCCCTGCCCAGGGGCTTCATGCAGCACTGTGAGGGGCTGGGGGTTCCCTGCTGGCAGTGGAGGGGTTGCTGTGCTGTGCTGGGTCACCCTGGGGCCCAGCCAGTGCATCAGTGACTCTGCAGGGGCAATCAATGCTCCAAGGATTCCCCTGACTCTTCTGGGTTCAGGACATCACAATGAGAACAGTGTGGTGATCTTCTGTCATTTCAAGCTTGATTTTAAAAGTCAGGCTGGCTTTAAGAAGCTGATCCAGTTCTTATCCCTAACAGGAATCCCATGCAGCCTGAGAAGGGACTACAAGACTTGCTCTGGGTTCCCCAGTGAGACCCAAGACCAGGCTTGGGCCACAGTTACATCTCCTGGCCTACACCAGGTTGGTTCAGGGGCCAGCTTTGTCCTTCCTCTGCAGGGAGTTGAGGGAGAGATATCAAGTTACTTTCTCACTTTTCTTCTGCCTTAGTCCTTGTACCAAAAAGGATGGGGACACTGTCTTTCCAGCCAAAAGGGAGAGACAGGACTGCCATTGGGGCTGGAATATAACTACTGTGTGCCTCCACGTCACCTCTCCTCACCACTGCTCTCACAGGCTCAGCAGACAGCCAGCACTTCAGCCAAGGACTCATCATCCCTTCCCACTCCATCTAATGGCTTCTCTTTACACCTACAGACCACAAACATTTGGGCTTGTGTTTGTAATAGCAAGTGTGCCATCTGGCAAAACAGAACACACTTCCCCCAAGTATCTCTACAAGGCAGAGGTACTAAATGTGACTTGTGATGGTGGCAGCCAAGGCAAGGGGCTGGTGCTGCAGCCAGGCTCACAGAGGTGTCTCCCAGGCATCCTTCAAGAAGTGGGCACTTCAGAACAACACAATCAGAAACACTGTTAGAAAGCCAGAGACTCAGCATCCCTCTAAGGTGAGTGCTCTCTACTACATAACCACACTACTACTTCTTTGCATTTTCCTATGGACCCTGTTGTTTTTGGAATAGATTTAGAGGGGGAAAATAAATTGTGCCTCCCCGGTTTGGTCTGTAGTCTATACAGACTCCTGAGAGAAGCAGCTTTGAACACTCTAACAGAAATCTCACTTTTGTCTGGAGGTACTTATTGTAGTCCTCAGGGACATATATCAAACCTGGGTATTGGCATCATCAGCATTGTCTTCTCAAAAAGAGAGAGCTTGTCTCAGCTCTCACAGACTGTATCTGCAGGTACTTTCCCCAGGGATTCCCTATTCCAGAGCCAGGATGGTCTCCAGTCACCACCTAGAGCACTGGCAGACACATCCTCCTGCAGCCAGGAGCCACTAGGAGCTCCTGCTCCTCAGCAAGGGAACACTACAAACTCAACACAGAAACTTAAGGAAAGGGAAGGTGATGGTTATTTTAACCTAACATGCCACTCACACCCACACACCTACAAACACATATTCACAAGTTCACCAAACGGTGGTCAGGGTCACTGTGTGTGGCACAGAAAACAAGGGACACCCACTAACAGGTCCTAATTACAGCCCTGGCATCCCTCCTCATTGACAGCAAAGAAATGGGTTCTGGGACACATTTTTCACATGCCTTAGGAGTCAGTGGTTGCTACAGGCTGATCTTTATCTCAGCATCTTGCTTACTCACCCTCCAAAAACCCTAGGAAATGTGCTGCCTGCTGCCTCCTTTCCATCTCTTTGGCCATCTTATCTACTCCTTCCTCTTGGAACCACAGGAAGAAAGACCATGGTGTGGCATTGCTCCTGTTATCAGGGAAGCACTCCTCTGCTGATGAGCCATCTGTGGTGTGGCCTTATCACAGCACAGACCTCCCAGTCCTGACACAAACCACACATCCTGTGCTGTTTACCCATTTGTTTGCTGCCACTCACATCTCTGGCCATCAGCACAGGCCAAAGCATCCCTTTCCCTAGAATTCCTGCTGGTGTTTTCACACACACTTTTCCACCCACACGCTCTCCACACTAGCCTTAGTATTATTTCCATTACAAATCTCTGCAGTTACTCCCACCAAAGGCAGGATTCCCACTGTATACATGAACACTGCTAGCACATTTAAAATCTGAGCCAGCCAGGCTAGCTCCAACTGCTAGCAACAAGTTGGTTCATGTTTAATGGTGTTCTTTGCCAATGTGGATAAAGGATTCCTCCAGGCAGCTGGTTTATGAGCTTCCCAAGGTGATGGTACCTTCAGCCATAGGACCATAAGCAGCCCTCAGGTCACTTCTCATGCCTGGCCACTGAGATGGGGCTGTGGCACAGCCACAGGGCAGTGGGCAGGTGCATTAAAGTCTGCAGGGAACATGTGTCCACATGGCAGCCAGAGCACCCATGAAGAGGCCAAGAGAGAGGTGCAAGCTCTGGGCCATGCCTCAGCCCCCAAATGCATCCTCATCTGTGCTGCAGGGGTCTTGGATGTCCCCCTGGACTGAGGGGAATGAGCAAACAGCTGTGTGGGGTTTAGCTGCCAGCTGTAGTTAAACCATGACACCCTGATGCCAGGTGGGTCACAGAGTCCTCAGCAGTGCAGGCTTACAGGTACCTCATGCCTGAGACATCAACTCACACGAGACTGAGCAGCTCTGGAGGCTGCTGGCAATGGGAAAATGGAGCCAGCCTATCCAGCTTAGTGTCATCCCAGGGAAATGGCATGTCCCATCAGGAGCTTGTTGCTGCCTCCTCTCATGAGGCCAAACCAGAGGAAATCACCCTCACCTCCCAAAGCACACAGTACTCTGGTACTCCATGAAATGATGCTGGGTGGCAGCTCCCAGAGCTTGGAAAGATTGACCATTCTGCCATCAGTTCAAACTAACATGTATATCACACCTTCCCTTGCAAAGGCCAGGGTCTTGTAGGTCAGACTAAGGATTGCTGTTCCTGCTGTTTGGTAACCACTGCAGACTAGAGCAAATCTATAATTACCCATGTGCATGAAGCCAATGCACAGAGTGCAAGTGAGAGTGTCTTCTGCTTCTGCATCTTGAGTGGGCACTGGTGTCCCTGATGCAGGACACATTAGGAACACCCACTGTGTCATTAACTGGGGTATGTCAGAGCCCTGGGGAGCTGCAGTGATGCCTGCCTGTGACCTGTGTGACAGTGAGGGATGTGCTGAGGAACTTCCCAAAGAGCTCCACGGGCAGTGCTGATGATGAAACCCTGAAGGGATGTGACAGCTTTGAAGCTGACACCAATTGTCCATCACTCACCCACATGAAGCTTGTGCAGGCACAAAGCAGAATGATTTCTCACAAACTCATGCCTGCTGTCTATAAAGAAAAGGCCACAGAGAAACTCAGGTGCATCTAAACCTCCACTTCTAGGCATGCTCAAGTCATTCAAAGACATTTGCACGAATTTGTGATCATTATCTTTTGCTACAAAAACAGTGTATCATGTCAAGCCACAAACCAAAGGGATTTTGGCAGGAATAAGTAAATAAATGGCTACATAACTATCTCAGACAATGTGGATTTGGATCCAAAGCTGGTTTTGTTTTTTCTCTATCAACTTCCCACAAAGAAGGCAGAACACATCTAGGGTGACAGATGAAAGTGAATGTCACCCAGCACCCAGGCCTCTCCATAAACACCAGGTGCCATCTCTTCCTTGAGGAAGGAGAGAAAACAGGGACAAGGAGCCAGGAAGGGCTCCAGCAGGCAGGACCATCTGCCACCAGCCCTCACACAGCCCTGGTGAGCTGCAGGGGCCAATGCTCAAGCAGAAAACTCTCCTGCCAGTTCCCATCCCAGCACAGCTCCTCTGCAGAGAGCTGCTGGACATATCCCAGCCTGACTGACAGGATAAATGTAAAATCATGAGTAGCAGCACTCCTTGGGGCAGCCAGCACAGGCTGATTGAGCATCACCAACCTGGAACAAAGCTGGGGACCAAAAGCCTAAACATCCAAGCACCAGGGAAGCAAAGCAAAATCTCCAAAATTGTAAGGCTGGCTCAGCCAGACAAACATCTCCAGGTTCAAGTCTCTCTGCACTCCCTATGAAGTCTCTCTCCTGTCTTTATACATGGGGCACAAAGTTAGAAAAGTGAATACTCACCCAGTTTTATCCCCCTTTTTTTTCCTTGAAGCATCTCCATCCATCCTGCCATTAGCAGGGATAGGAAGGAGATATGCTTCCATGCTTGAGTTTTATATATGCAAATTTATTAAATTATTATTGTGCCCTTCTTTACAACTGTAAGAGATACACTAAATCTACACAATTGCTTTTTCTCAAGCCAGCCAACACCTGACTGGTCCTACAAGACCTGCAGCTCTCCTGACCAGAGTCCCAGACATGGAGCAGGGAGGTTCTCCAGCTGTGCTGCCATCAGGATTTTGCTCACATTCATAAAACTCACAGCCCACTCACACCAGGACTCTCTGACTATTTCTACACTCTTCTTGTAACCTGGAAAACAATATCACCATGCAAACATAGAGGCCCAAGCAGTGAGGGAAGGCAAACACCTGGCAGGGCTCAGGATCCTCAGCCATGCCTAGCACATGGGTGCCCTGGCACAGCAGCACAGATCCCATCTTCTGCAAGAGGCTTTAGTCAAGATTCTTCTCTGGTTTGAGAAACAGTGCAGGCAAATCTTAGGAAACACAAACCTCATTTGTGATACAGAGAAACCTAAGAACTTACTCACTAAACAACCCTGTCCCTGCACTGTCAGACACCTGGCAAGCTTCATCCACAGCCAGCTTTATTACTGCAGGCACAGGGCATTTACCAAGAAGAAGCTGCAAGTGTAACAAGAATCAACCCAGCTTTAAAAGATTCTACACAGTGACTGTCAGCTGACTGAAAACCCATGCTGAGAAGTTGATGAACTAAATTCAGGCAAAGATTAATGTTCCAGGGGCTCCCCATCCTCCCAACATCTGCAGGTTTTAGCTGCACACTAGCAGCACCAGCTTCAGGGTGAACAATCACTTGGGAGAGCTCCACTGTAATCTTCACCTGCCCCCTCCAGCCATGCCCACTTTTGGGGAACCCATGGCTCTGTCTGTATAGGAAGGAAACATCTCTTACATTTTGCAGGGAGTCTTGGTACTGTGGCAGTGATGAGAGCTGTGACTCAGAGTGGTAAGGGGACAATCCTTTCCTCAGAGTCCTCAGGTCCCCCGTGCTGGACTGCTGCAAAGACAACAGAAAACAGGACAGTTCTTATTAATGAGAAAAAAGAAAGCTGTGTCCCTCTGTCCTGGCTTTTCCCATGACCACATCTGTCCCTTGACCTGCTCTCATTACTTCTCCCTACACCAACAGTGACAGTGAACACTGTAATAAAATGTTTTTTCCATGTCCAGTCCTAGTGAAAACACCTGCAAGCAGCTGGAGGTGAACTGTTCAAGGTCTGCTACATTAACTGATACAGCAGGAAGGCATTTTTGTTCCGCCTAAGTTCCTACATGCTCAATAAAAACATTTGTTAAGAAGCACATTAAACATTTCTTTGAAACTTCAGATTAAAACAAAATCAGCAAAAAATCCACAAACCCCAATTAAACAAACAAACAAACAAACAAAAAAAAAAAAAAAAAAAAAAAAAAAAAAAAAAAAAAACACACCAGGAGATACTTTCCAGATTAAGGGTTTGTAAGCAGTGCTACTATGATTCACCTAAGCTTGCCAAATGTGTGTTGACAGGAACAGTTTCTTATTTGGTTACAAATTTGCTTTCACCCACAGGTCTTAAACATAGTCAAATAAATGAAGGTAATCTATATGACCCTGGAAACCAAATAAATGGAACCAATAGTCTGCACTCACAGGGGAAGGAGCACTGGGTGTTAGGAGCACTGAATAATCTCCGTGGGACAAAGTTTCTGACACGTGTTTTTAACTCTCTCTGTGATCTTGAAACCGAGAAGAATGAGAAGTGTTTCTCATTTATAAAAGTGCACCCAGAAAAAGTCAATACACAAGTAGCCAAAATCAAAGGTCTGGGAGAAGATTCTATCTTTATCACCAATAAACATCCTCATTAACTTTTCATATTTTTAAGAGTATAAAGCAGTGCACTGTCCTTTATTTTAAAGCTAAAAAAATCATGACCTTTCAGATTTTTATGCTCCATTAAGACTCTCAACTACCATTTGCTACAGAAATTATATTTTCTACTTCAAAAGAACCAAAGAAAAGTCATTGGAGCAATAAAATTTAACAGGAGATCTCATAAATCAGCTCAATTGTATATAAAAACCCCACAGTAACCCAAAGGCCTGAACATAACACAGGCTTTGGAGACTGTTGTTGTGCACAGATCACTGGAAATATTGAAAGTTCATTTCCATTTCCTGCTCGAAGAGAAGAATTGGTGCACTCTGAGTGGATACATTATTTTCTATCAGTGTCAGAAATATTTTCTTGTAGCTACATGGCCAGTTTTAGTTGACATTCAGCTTTGGTTTTATTTCAAAATGTTGTTTTCTTAGGTTAAAACTTTTACAGTGACCCAGTGCTTTCACAACCATTCTAGAGCCCTCACCCTATCAACTTTCCTTTTATAGGCTGTGAAGAGAAAAGCAGTTCTTGAGAAAGACATAATGAGAAATGGATGCTAGTCCTGTATGACCCAATCTGCTGGGAACTGTTGTGTCTCACATGGAATCAAGTGATAGAGAATGAGTTCAGCACATCAGATACCTGGGATTCCCCTGAATTTACGAAGAGAGAAGATGTGGCCTGTATTCCTTTCACATTTCACAACAGAGAGTCAGAGAGAGAGAGATCTGAAGGAGATAACTCCTTCTGAAGCTGAAAAGTGACTGCTGCAAAACTGAGTTTCCACTATTCCTGGGAGGTATATAATTTCAAAGAAAGGTTAGCAGGTCACAAAGGAAGATGTAAGAAGACTTATTTACTGGCAGTGTCCCAGGCATGTGATGTCTCTAGGTGGTTATCCTGAAAGGATTTCCCCTTGGCTGCTTGTGCTCCCAGGGTCCTGCTGTGTGTGACCCCTTCTCCACTCCTGTGTGTGTGTGGGGACACAGCAACCTCCTGGAGAGCTGCTGACACTGCTCCCACTGCCTCCAGCTGCCAGCTCTGCACTCTTCCCTGACACCTGTGATGAAGGGGCACCTGCATGGCCAAGGGAAATGCAGAATAAAACAGCAGAACCAAAATGTGAGGTTGTGTCTGTGCCGGAGACCCCAGAGGTTGCAGATGTGAAGTCTCTGCTCCAGAAGAGTGTGTGTTGCCCCAGCAGCTCAGAGGCCACGGATTGCTCAGACCTTTGTAAACCACACTGAGACCTTTCCAGATGCCACACGATCATGGGGCACCAGAAATGTAGAAACAAGCCTGAGAAAGAGAGATTTGGTGGACATTTGCTTGCAACCCAGAAACTTGCTGTCTTGCCCCAAAATCTTAATGGGTTGGTCCACAATCGATTCCTCATGTGTTTTATCACATTACAGCTTGTCCTTACAGAAAGGAAAAATGCTCTGTCCAACTAAGGAAGGAAGATAACCAAACTCAAGTCCAGACAACACTCAGTATCACTCTGCTGTTGCTAAAACCATGCTAGTTTAAATTGATTTAATTAACTGCCCTATGCTCCTGTCTGGAGAAAAAGTCTGCATTAATTTCAATTTAACTAAGATTGGTTGAAATTGTGTTGGTAAATACACAGATACAGTCAAAACTCTGCTCTAACAAGTGTTTATAATGGATTAGTTCTATTGCTTTTTTTAAAGCAAATCCCATTTAAGACTGCACTAGTGTGACAAAACTATTGTTAGGTTGTTTCAGTGGCTGCTGATTATGAATCTGACCTAATGCATTCAATTTGATGGAAAGATTCCCACTGAGTTCAATGAACATCAAAACAAGTTCTTAATTAAAGAACAGAAAGGAGAAAAGAAGAAAAAAATAGGACAAGAAAAAGAAAAGACATCTAAGAAATAAAAATGCTGAGCAAAGATCTATCCAGAAGAGGAATGAGGTGTTTGGAGCAGAGAGTGGGTTTGCTAGGGAAAAAAAAGAGTCTTCACCTGACATTATTTATAAGACATAGAAATGTCAGAGATGCCTGTCAGAGATGGTCAGAGTAAACTTT
This sequence comes from Oenanthe melanoleuca, assembly GCF_029582105.1. NCBI lineage: Eukaryota > Metazoa > Chordata > Aves > Passeriformes > Muscicapidae > Oenanthe > Oenanthe melanoleuca. Next base: position 48,785,236 of record NC_079339.1, read on the forward strand.
TTCCTCCCACTGTCTAAAGCCAGCCCCTTTCATAAGCCCTCCACTCAATGCAATTTTCCTTCTATATTTTCTAGAAGTTATTTGGGAATGTTACTTTAATTGCTTGTGTTTTTTTTTTTTTTACAACAGGATACCAATCACAGCTCTGCACTATTTATCTTCCCTGTACTAAAAGCAAATGTGTATTTTTCACCATAGAAAGAAAACTGCTTTTTCTTCCTTTTTAAAATGAAAATGGTGCAGTGACACATATTCAAGAGACCTCCCTAAACGTTTGCACATTCCTTGGGCTTTGCTATCAGTGTTAGAGCTAACCAGGGAAAGAAAGTGAATCCCTCATTAAAAAGCAATATGACTAATGATGCATCAGAATGAGTAGCCATTACTCCACTTAAACCTAAATTAAAAATCCTGGTATTTGCATTGTCAATTCACTCACAAAATGAAATCTCTTATTACCTTACCCAATTTTCATTACTGAGATGTAAGTGGATCCCAAATTGCTTTTCCAGTCAGAAAGACATTTTAAAAGTAGAATCCCTGATCATCTCTGTTCATCATCATTGCTGGAGATTATCTCAACATATCTATAATAAATTATCCTTCAGGTAAAATCACTTCACATTTCTGGAGTTTCAAGGAATTTATCAGCAAAATTATTTTCATCTCAACTAAAACTCCTTGGGAGCATGCAGTCTCAATTGAACTTTTATTGGAAATGTTTCCTAAGAGGAGGAGCAGAGACAGAAGGAGGGACCCAGCAAAGGAGAACAAGGGAGGGCTCAGGAGACCCACACAGCAAACATCAACAACTGGCCACTGACTACTCCAGAGTGGCTCTTGCTCTCTTACTGTGAATATTTTTCAAACCCCACTTTCATCCATTGTTTTTTAAAAAATAAATAAATATATGTTTTTTTAGCTAGGCAGGACTTAAGAGTGAGCCCAGAAGATATCATTCTTGGACCAAAGCCCAAGCAGGACCCTTGTCAGCCTGTTATGAAACAAATGGACACAGGCATGCCCCTCCCACCAGGGAGTTTGGCCTTCTCCTATAAATGAGAAAAGAGTAGGGCCAACAAATCAAGGTTTTTTGTAAAAATAAACTGCAAACCCAACTTCTCTTCTGTGTAGAAAACAGAAGCAATTTGATGGGTGGAAAGTGGTATTTTCCATAACAAATCATGTATAATTTTAAATGCTTGAGATAGAAATTAAAGTTTTGGTGTTTACCAAAGACTAAAATTACATTTAAAAAAAAAAAAAAAAAAAAAAAAAAGCCAAAACAAAACAATGAAAAAACAGCAAACACTTGTTCCTATCAAAGCTTTCTACCCTGCTAGCAAACAGAAGAAATGGTGGCCTCTGACTTTTTGACCCTCTGTGCTGAGTGATTCAATTGAAAAATAACACAAATAACACAAGAAGATGGATGGTGTTTGTGGTATTTTAAGGTCAAAGTACTATGAAGAAACATTTATTTTCCTTTCTGTCCTGTAAAGTCAGATCAGTGCTGTGGCCATGTTGGACCAACTGTGAAGATAAAGTGTTGAAAACTTAGAGACAAGTCAGACAAATTATCTTTTCTGTTACCCTTCAGTGTTACTTCTGCTAGAAGGGAGAAAAAAGAAGACGAATATTTAATTCTGAAATACTTTGATGCAACAAAATGGACTGTTCTTAACATAAATTAAACACAGAAAGACAGAAATTTACTTGACAGAAAGTTCTCAGCATTTATGAGAGATTAGCAAAAAATTATTTCAATTAGAATTATGTTCTGAAGTGACTGAGGAAAATTAAAAAGCAGCACTGTCAGCTCCCAGTAATTCATGAATTAGCATTCAAAACAGGGTTGTTACATAAGCAGCCTTTAATTGAAAACACTTTTTTCTCCTTTCACATAAGTTGTGGCAGATGAAGGCTAAAAGGGGTTAAAAAAAGTATTTAATCATAAATGATCAGTTTGACCCCGTGCCCTGTGGAAATATTAAAGCCTTCACAAAGGGTCACAGGTTCCCTTCTCCCCATGTGCTGTGGGGTCATTTGGGAGCAATTTGGGTGTCTAAACACGGGCATCCCACGCCTGAGCACACCCCTGGAGCCTTGGTGGGTGTGATAAAAAGCTGCCAGGGACTCACATCCTTCTGCTGCAGGCAGGAGCCAGCAGGGACAGGAGTCACCTGGGGACTAGAGCTCTTCACTCTCTGTAACCCATTCTACCCCCCTGCACTGTGAAAACTGCCTCTCCTGGTCACAAGTCATTTTTAACAACACACAACAAAGCACCAAACTGAAGGTCAGAGCCCCCTTTTGTTTACCTCTGGGAATATAAAGGGATGGCAAAATGTGTCCAGAGCACAGAGAATCAAGCACACATGAGTCACTGACAGCAGACTTCCCAAAGGACTGTCATTTCCGAGGGTTTATAATAATCAGCTTCATTTTCCTACAATGCAGACCCACTTGCACTAAGCTCAAGAGACAGCAGATTACACACGGCAGCACTTAAATGTATTAATATTATATCTGCTTTCAATGTAACTTTAGAAGAAATTATGTAACAGCATGAAATGTAACTAGATGGAAAGGAATACTGCAAGGAACTCCATATTGACAAAATAACATACCCTTCCTGACAGCAGTTCAGAAGATTTTCTTTGGACAAATTATTATGCCACACCATCACCCAGCCCTCTGACAGACATGCAATTTCCATTTTTCAGTGGCTACCTCCCCTTTTACAAAGCACAGGATTTCCTTTGGCCATCATTTAAACATCAGAGTGAACTTAGTCCTCAGCAGTAGGGCAAAGGACACCACACCTTGAACCTTGTAACCCCATAAAGATTTTGGCTTATGATTTGGGTAATTCTTTATATGGGAAAAAAAAAAATCTATTTAAAAAAATCATTCTTACTTCAGATTTTAGTTTCACCCCATAAATCTTGAATGTTAGATGGAAAACTCTGTTGAAACCTTGGTTTTTGGTTATATACATATGTGAAGAGGAAAAAAATGCAGGTTTTGTTTCAGCCCACTATGTCAGGCTGCCTTCATCTTTATGGACTCTTGCACTGCCCATTACCTGGATGACTTGTCTGTCACTGTAATATAAATTCTTAACCTACCAGCAACAATACTCTAAACTATAATTGTTCCAGTAATTGAAACTGCCTCAATTTTGACACTCAACAACCCATTGTTTGCAACTGAGTAATTAAATGGAAGGTTTACTCAAAACCTTTTTCTGTTCTTATTTCCTGCAGCAATTTAGCTGAAAGTGCACACTTCTCTTCATGTAGGCAAATGGCATTGATTTGAACTTGGCAAAAATACAGATATTACTTACCAATGTCTTTTGCACAAGTGCAGAGTGGAAATAAAAATAAATTAATGGCATATTTAATACATTCAGATGATTAGAAAATGGAAATCACCAACATTAGCAAGTGAAAGAATAGGCAATCAGAGCCCAAAACAACCAGCAGCAGTATTAAAAGGCAGCCCCCCAGCAACAAAATGCTGCTTGGATGCATTAGCTCTCTCTACCTTACTGAAATTTTGTGGTAAGATATTGCAGTCAGCCAGCTAGAAGGGAACAGAAGAGCATTATACCTGTGGAAACTTAACAGAAATAAAGTTATTTTATCATCTTGAAAAAAAATGCATCTTTACCACAGGTGAACAAATGGTCTTCCATGCAGCACTTGGTAAGGTAATATCCTTATTTGAATTTCAACCCCTTTCCCTGTATTCATTAATGAAGCCTTGAAGAACCCATCTGCACAAACATTAATATCTTACTATCTAGCTTCAGACTATGGTGATGCCCCCCAAACAAACAGTTGATAAGGCTTGATCACCTCACTCTTCCTCACAGCTACAGGCATTTTGCCACACCTGCAGAGGTCAATGGCCCTGTCAGAGCACACAGCTCTGTGACAACAACCTGGCCCAGAGTAGCCTTAGGTGTCACAGCAGAGCAGAGATATCTTGCTGAGCTAAAGCAAAGCAGGAACACATCTCAAATAACAGGAGGAGGTGCAAAGCACCTGCCTTGCACAGCTCTCACAGGGGCATCAGGGCAATGGCCCCTGTTTCTCATGACCTCAGCACCACAAGGGATTGGCTCTGTCAGGCAGCCCTGTGCCCCAGAGAACATCCCCTGCCACATGACCTTGCACAAATATTTCCCCCTTATCTCATTAATCCATGTTTTAGTGTCTCACGCACCAGGAATCTGAGGGATGGGCAATTTCACTGTGTGAAGCTAGCAAATAATTGAATTAAGGTTCAGTAATTGCAGTTATCACTACAAGACATATTCAAGCAAAAATAAGCTCAGCAAAGCACATATCTGACTTTAAGTATATGTGAAGAGTCCCATTAGCTTCAGCAGCATTTATCAGGCAAGTTGGAAATCACACACATGAGAGTGCAATAAAAAAATCAACGTACTTGATTTTGAAAAAAACTCTGCAAATACGGAAAAAAAAATTAAGGGATGAGATTAAAACTATTTAACATCTTCCATGTCATGCAGTAATATGAGCTTTCTGTAACAGGAGAGACTAAACTCCCTCACACTGGTTCATATCCCTGTTGTACATGCAGCACATCTGGGGATCACAAACTGGTGACAAAGGCTTTGGAGGATAAGGGTCTGTCAAGACACCTATTCCACTGATTGCTTCTTCAGTGTTCAGCCAGGAGGTCACAAGCAGAGCCTCAGCCAGTTCCATCCATTTTTAGTAGTTCATGTAGAATTGGAAATGCATTTGGGCATTGTGCCATGGCTGGATCTCAGCCATTCACAAATGCAGCACAGGGATGAGGATCCCCACGTGTGCCTAGGCTCTGACTTCTTCCCCACATCATGATCTGTGCTCATAGAAGCTGGAGGGGTGACCAGATTTCACCTGGTTGCACTGGTGACAGCTGGAATTCTCTATTGTTGGGGAGCTAACAACTTTGGGAAAGGCAGGAGATAGTCAGTAAGAGGCTTAGCAGATTTTACAATGTAAAATCACTCTTGGAAAAACACTTTTATTAGTATCTCAGTGGGGTACAGGATATAAAAGTAGTGCAGCTTTCAAACCTCTCCATTCTCTGTAGCAACTGAGGTAGGGAACTCTAGTACACTGTTAATATTCAAGAATGCCTGTATTTTTGTCCTCTTGTTTTAGATCTGCAGAGAAAGATCAAGCCCATAACTCACAGGAGACTCAGATAATCAGTTCAAACCAAATTGCAGTATATAATTATAATCACACAACTGGCAGGCTTTGCTCAAGAGGAAATATGAGCTGGCATGGCTGAGAGATCCAAGTATCACAGCCTATAACCCAAACAGAAATGCAGCTCAAGAGTTAACAAAGCCAAATGGAGCTACAGCCACTGGCATTTGGTGCAGCCCAAGTCTGGTCTGTGGCTTGCCTGCCTTGAGTTTCAGAGTCACAGCCTAATAGAGCCCATCATGGCTCATTAGAACCAAAATCAGTGTCTTTACTAGGGGTAAGAAACCACAGAATGCTGCCCCAGTCCTCCAGGGAAGTAGATGTTGATATGGAGTAGTATCAAGCATCCCCTGGAGACACCTTTCATTTTCTCCTGTCAACTGCACTCCAGGCAAAGAGGCTAAAGGGAAGCACTGTACCTCCTCCAAATATCACAGCCACAGCAACACTGCAGGACTCGCTCCATAAAATCCAAAACAAAACTGAAAATCTTGTCATAAACTTACAGTTCTGAGTAAAGAGACTTTTTTTTTTCTCAAAGCAATGAATGATTAACATGCTTCCTTCTTATTGTTGCCTAAATTGTTTTCAGATGTCAAGAGACTGAATTTTTCTTGATCTGGGCTTGAATTTGTCATTTTACTCATTGCAAAAATCTGTTTTTAAGCCTCTGCAGTTATTGCATAGTTTGCCCTCAAGACATTTCTCAGTACTTCTCAGATGGACAGATCACTGAGGCTCTGTGTACTTTGAGCCTCTCCACATGTTTCAAAGACACAAAAAGCTGCTTCTTCATAGCCTGATCTAACTGCAATTAAGAGCTTTTTCCCTGGCCCTGTCCTCATACAGAGAAAAAAGTGGAATTTAGTGAAATTATTACAAAGCTGGTTAAGCACAGGATATGACTAATCCTGTATTTCACAGCTGGAGGTTAAACTGAGCCTCATTAAACCCAATGTTGTTGCTTACCCACAACAGAAATAAATGGGGCATGACAGAGCTTTGCATGTGTGCATCTCTCTCACACACACTCAAACACTGAAATTCAGCTCCAGCCCTTCCAAAATTTTAAGTTGCAAGAAATTATATGATGGTCTCAAATTTGTAAGACCCAATTAACCCAGTATGTCCCTGTCTATCTGTTAGCTGACATCTGGATCCAGATCTTTTGAATTGTATTTCCTAGGTGTTTAGGGAATTCTATTTACATTTTCCTAAAATCCCTGGATACCACAGGTGACAGCCCCCAGCACACACAGTACACCACCCAGATTTCATTACAAGTTGCAAAAGCTCATTTCTGTCACTGATTGTGCATTTTAGAAGTGCATGAATGCAGAGAATATTTATATTGGTAGGTAGCAGCTCAAACCCCTGATGTCCAAAGTAAACAGAAGGAACTCCACTGTTTTAGAGGGTTTGAAGGTATTTGAACAGCTCCTATAAAACTGTACATTTCTTATTTGGGAAGGAAAAACATTTTATTCAATAAATACACATTGTTACTTACATTTCAAGTCAATGTATTGAATAGCAAATTGGTCAGATCAGTCTTGTCATTGTAATTCATAAAAGGAGGTGAAATGGAACACACTTGGACATTGACTAGTCTTGCATGCCTTGGTTTAGGGGTTTTTTTATGATTCTTCTTCCACAACTAAGGAAGCAACATTTGAGGGATTCTGTTATCATATTTTGCATTTACACATGTAAGCAATGGAGTGCACTCTCACAACTGTATCAAAGTTTTGGTCTCAAGAGAGAAGGTCTCATGAAAATCTGTTTCTTCAAGAGTTGTACTTCAAAATGCATGGAGTCCACTATGCAGGAATTCTCACCAATGACTTGAAAGGAATATTTGGATGTGACCCCAAATACGAATTTCCTTTTTTACTGCTTAAAAGTAATATGCAGCTAAACATTGAAACACTGTCTAAAAATGGTAATAGAGTAACTGAGGGCACATCACCTTCAGTATTCTGAATTTAAATAGAGACCAACTGCCTGGAAAGCTTTCATGTCTGACTAGCTCTGTATTACAAAAAAAAAATCCAATTTCCCTTGTGAGACCTTAAATTAAAGCAATTATACTTATCCTCCTCACTCACAAACAATAGGTAGGCTTTGGGGAAATCAGACAGGTTTGTAATTTTGCTGCTGCCGTGGTGAGCGTGTGCAGTGCTCCTGGCACAAGCCATGGCCTGAGACAAAGCTGCAGAGCCAGTTCAGAGAGAGGCCCAGATGCCAAAGACCTCACAGCAGCTCTGAGAGCCGAGAGGCAGCTCCCCCAGCCGGGGCTGTTAATGGCAGACTTGGCACAGGCACGGCTGATAATAAAACAACAGAGGAAATTGCACTCTGACTCTCCTGAAGCCAGGCAGCACACCGTGGGCAATTCCTTTTTCTCCTCCTTGGGAAGAGATCAGGCTCTCCACTGAACGGCATTTACATCTTTGCTCTTTGCAGTACTAAGGATTGTCAGGCTCTTTTCCTCCCTGGGGTCCAGATTTCCCCCCTTGTTTTCAGAAGAGTATGCTGGAAATTGCCTGGTGAGTGCATGGTTGTGCCAACATCCTGTTTGCCCAAGAATTGTAGCAGCCTGCAGATGCAGATGGAAGTTCCCTGCTCAAACACCTCAGCTCTGTTTTAATAGCAGTGTTACAGGCATTGCCTACTATCATTTTTATTAACTCCACAGCTGCAGCCTTCTTTCAATTCAGGAAAAGCATGCCATTTCTTAAAAATAGGACTAAGAACAGTTTTCAAGAACTTTTAGGGATGTTCTAAAGATTTTTCCAAGGATACTCTAAATCCCAGGCAGCTAGCAGGCTGAACTGCTGTGAAGTGCTGGAGCTACTGAAGTCTATTTGGCAATTTTAATTAAATACTCTTATGTTCCTCATAAATCTCAAGGGCTGTCACTCCCTAGAGAAGAATTTTTTTTGTTTCTGCTCTGCACCAGAGGACTTGAAATTTTCCATGAAAGAGGCACCAGAACTTCATTGTCAAACATCCAGTTACTTAGAGCCTCACCTGCCCAATGCATCTGCTTCTTTAAAAGCTGGGATTTTTGAAACAAAGGTGTGCTGTGTGCCCTGAGCAACTCTGAACAGAAAAATGCCTCTAGCATTTCTGCTCTCAAGGGAAAAGGTAGATACACCTCAGCAGAGACTATAAACCAAAAGGAGTCCTGACAGCCAGCCCATGGTGCACAGTACTTAGTTACAAGGAGAGAGGAAAGTGATGAGTCCACACAGCCTACAAACTTCAGCTTTAGCTAAAAGTGCTCAATCCTTGTGTGAGTACAAAATGAGCTGAAAATGCAAAATAATGTGAAAGAATGGCCAGAAGTTTGTTACCCTAATTATTTCTAAAATGCATGCATTAGTTATGAAACTATTCAGAACTGACCTTTGGAGCTCCTAAATGTTGTAAATACAGGTCTCTCCAGCCTTAAGGGGAAAGTGTGTAATTAAAAATTCCTTTCTGTTCAAGGGGCAGCATGAAGTGCCTTAAGGGGTCTATTTTGTGCTTGGACACTTCTAGTTCAGAGGAATGGAAAGCAAATATGGTCTCCCACCTCAGGGATTGCATCTTAGCAATATGGAAGGTCAAAGAGACACTACTAAAGAAAGGTTCACAGCTCTTCTGGGCATTTCCCACAATGACACAGAGGAAAATCAAGACTTCACCCATGTGATGTTGCACAGACCAAATGCATGCATGTTTGCACCACAACTAAAACTTCCAGAGACCAGCTACACCTGTGAGAAAGGGTCACACCATCCCCACCAGGCTTTGTGGGGTCTTTGCCACTGTGGCTACACCACAGACACCCACCAGCACTGGAGAGCAGCACTGAGTGCTCTTTTCTGGTAGTGGCATTTGCTACAACCTCTCCCCAAACAATATAAACCAGGGCAAAAGTTGTGGGTTGCCAGAACAGCTGCCAGGGATTTTGCCAGCACAGGAATGCCATCCAAGAGCATGACCTTCTAGCTGACATGGCCATGCCAACAAAACATCAGACCATAAACTGCAAAAAAAGTAAAACCTGGAGTTGTTTCTCCTCAGAGAAAGGAAAATGGAAAGAGTGATGAGTACTGATGGGTTAGCAATGTCAGAAGCATATCAATTTCCAACTGGAAATACACATCATGTCCTTCCCTAGAAAGCAAAAGAAGTCAAAACAACAACAAAAAAAAAACCATATAGATGGCTATCATAGTAACATCCTCATGTCCATTTCCTTTCCTCCCACTGGACTGTGGCTTGTGAGATAGCATTTCTTGATCTCCAAGAGCAAAAAAAGCTCTCTCAATTAACTTGTTCAAATAAGTCAGTAGAAAAGCAGAAGTGTGGTTCCCAGCACACCTCTGCTGCAGGTGGCATGTACAGTGCAGAGCAGTTTCCAGGCATGGGCTGGGAAGTTTTTGCCTGCTCCACTGAGGCTTTCTTCTAAAGTGCTTATAGAGAAAGGATAGCAGGGTAAGCAGGAGAAAAAGTGCAAGCTTGGGATCCTCTGCAAAAACTTGATTCCAGAAGGGGCTACAAAGACACCATCTCTCAGCATACCTTCACTCCAGAGATGCTGAAGAGGATAAAGCAACAAATTTCACTCAGGATGCACCAGCCATCAAAGGGGTACTGTGTCACTGGAATATAAATCCACCATAAAGCTTGCAAATATCCTTTGCAGCACCGGCCTTCTCAGGTTTCTCTGGATGAAGCACTATTTCAGCTCTGTGCTTAGCAGTTGGAGGGAAGCCAGGAAGACTTCCATAACCACCCCTGATTTGTTAATCCCTTAATGCACAGGCACTGTTTGTTACTTAGGACGTCAGGTTTCATCACTCCTCAGCACGCTGGTGATAGAACTTCTTGACACCAGGCTGCAAATATTATTGCAAAGTCAATACTCCCAGGGAGAAAGCCAAGCTGAGTTAAAATGTGACTTTGGTGTTGACAAGCCAGTTTGGCACTGCAGAGTTCAAACAGCCACGATCACCTGGCAACTTTCAAAACAGAAGAAAGTTTGCCAGGATCCTTTCTGACTAGAGACCTATCCCAAGATCTGCATGGTAACAGCTAAACACTTTCCCATCAAAGCAAGTAAAGACACAGTAAGTGGATTATACTTTTTGGGAAAGTGCTGGGAGCTATATGTACATATGCATGTGAGTTTGTGTTTATCCAGATTTTCCTAATCTTTCTCATTAAAAGAGAAAAAAACCCAGATCTGGGTGTGTAGCATGACAGACTGGAGGTGATGCAGCTCAGCTCCCAGGAGGTTCAGCCAGCCCATAGTAGCATCAACAGTCCTGTTGCCCTAAGGAAAGCTGACTCCCTGTTTATAACAAATAAAGTTATTTCCTGAATGTGATCTAAAAGAAGTTGGATCCTAGTCTTTTTGGAGGGCCATTGAGACATCACACAGGGGCTGCACAGCACCTCACAGGCAGGCTGGCATCAGTGCCTGCTGCCACTGGGGAGGTGGCTGGCCTTCTCCAGAACACACAGCTATTTTAAGGTAATTTCTCTCCTTCCTGGATTCAAATATTTGTAATAATACAGCCCAAGAGGTGATGACTGCTGAGGACAGTGGAGGAATTCAGGCACAGCCTTCACACTCAGGGCAGCACACAGGTGAAGGGTTGATGCCTGAAGCACAACCCAAAATTAATTGGGTTTCATCCTCCCACTGCAATAAGCCCATGCAGCTATGCAGACCCTATTCATTCTCACCATTAACTACCAAATTTTTCTTGACCTCCCAAGGCAGATCTGTCAGAGTAATATGCTTGGCTGTGGCAGCACAAAGCTAGGCCAAGGGCACACTGAGCCATCCCCAAACCCATGCACACCCCAGCTGGCCACACACAGATGTGCCATCAATAGCTCCAATCAAACAGTCGGGCTTCGACCGCCACCAGACACCAGCTCAGCCTGGCAGAGAGACAGGGGGGTCAAATCAAACCAGCAATCAATTAATACATGAAGCAACCACAAAGCTGTTGAGTTGAACACCCTTTTGGGGTTTAACCCTTTGGTGCCCTATGAGTTTTTTTTCATGGCTAGCAATACCAATGAGTATGATGGGAAAAAGGAGTAATCTTTAAAAAAGCTCAGAGTCAGGTCAAAATGTGTATTTCTGAAAAAAAAAAATTAACAAAATCACATTATTAAAATTCCAGTACACATAGAGCTCTTTATTATTGTTTGTTTGTTTGTTTTAAATGAGAATATTTTAGAAATGTGATCCTGGAACAGTCTATTCTCTAATATGGTAAAATGCAAAGAACAGCACAACATAACTGGCAAAAAGGCACTTAAAAATATATTACAAGGGTTTTTTTTTTATTTCCAGTCCTTGTAATTGAGAAGAATCTGGAACAAAATTACTGTGAAACATGGTGCTTGAAGTAAGAAGCAAAGTATAGAAAAAAAAGTTTAAAATGACAGGAAAGTAGAACACAAAAACAGTGCAAGGATGCAAAGAACAGGAAAAAAAGGGTAACTTTTCTGACAGTTTAAATAGACAGTGCCTCATTGAATGCAGCAGAGCTGCCCCTGTTTACACCAACTGCTGTGTTTTACAGGGGATCCAGAGGACACACCAGACAGAATGGCTGTTTTCTTCTCACTGCTTGACATTGCTACATAAAGACAGGTAAGCATCATGAGTGATCAAAAGCACAGTGGCATGTGGAATAGACTTTAAAAGGGAGATGGAAGCAAAAAGTGCCCCTTTAGAGAGTCTGTTCAGATTTAAGTAGCATCTCAAATAAAAGCTGTGTGCCTGCACCACACACAACTGTTCCCAAGGCTGTACTTTGACAACAGCCTCCTCTTTCAACAAGATAAAAGTCAATGTAAATGGGCAAGCAAGACAAAATCCTACAGCAAGGACACCAGCAGAGCTGGACTCTCAGAGCATCCCCAGGAGCAGAGGTGGGTCAAGGAGCTCTGCATTAATGCATCTCACAAACACTACAAACACAATGCACAAATGCATCACACAAACACAACCCAAAGACACTAGCAGAGGATTCACTTTTTTTCCTTTTTTTTTTAATTTTAACAAAAGGAGGCCAATTTCTGTCTGTGTGAGGTTAAGACATACTGTTTTCCTCCTGAGCAAGATGTTTACCAAAAGCCATTGTTCATTATGGTATTGGTATCAAACAGTCAGACACAACCATATGGAAATAGCAGAACTGAGCCACACTAATATCTATTAGGCAATAAAACCTACCTGGGAAAGAAGCTTGTTGTCATCCTCCAGGAGTTTCACTTTTGTTTCAAGTTGCCTGATGTAGTTGGAAGATGAATCTTTAGGAAAAGAGAAAAAAAACAAACACATTTAAGCTTCTTGTGGTAAGGCAAGTATTGTCAGAAGCAACACATTTTCCCACTCTGTAGAAGGCAAGTTTGGGAATGACTTGATGAATAAAACCCTATGTGTGAAGGGTGAGGAGGGACTCTATTAAAGGTTTTTTTTCACTAAAAAGCTGAGACTCAGCAACAGCAATATTTTCTGTAAATCTGCATCAATGCCAGTGTGAGGGGTGGGTGATACAGAAGGAAAGTGAAGTGGAAACACTGTGTTTTGTATTTTCATAAAAGTAATTCTCTAGTTTTGAAAGCTATTGTCATTCACCTAGAATGCACCAAAATACTCCACAACAGAACAAGATGTTTTCTTTTAGGTTTGAATAAACAACCGCACCAGACACGTGCCTTTTTCTTTCAAAAACAACTGAGAAACTCACAAAACCAAGCTGTTGGCACAGCTCTAAGAGGAGGTCAGTGCCTCAACTCCCAGTGCTGTAAAAGGGGGAGAAGTGTATTCAGCAAGGCCACAGAGCTGCAGCCTGACACACACACAAGTGCCTGCCCAGGACATCTGTTTTTCTCTAGTGGAAGCACGTGACACTACCCAGGAAAACACCAGGACAATAAAACAGGGAATACCCTCACATAAAATGGTAATATTCAACCTGAAGGAATGCAATGGCCAGTTTACCATTGCAGTGAGACAGCAACACCAGATAGGTGGTCTGGCATAGAAGATAAGTCACTGGAGAGCTCTGTGGGTGGCTTACTGCTCTCCAAAGCATCTGGCTTTTGTTTTGAACCATGCTTTGAAGAAACACATTCGAAAATTTCACAGGGGAGAAAATAAAGGAAACTGGGAAAACCTTTTCTCCATTTTCATTATAGCTTGATGATCTCATCCATTCAATTGGATCTTTGCAAAATTTCTAATCTACTTGTAATTTGAGTAGCAGAAGCCATGAGCTGTTATAGCAGGAGGAAAAGTTTTGCAACATAAATATATAAAAAACTCCAACCATTTTCACACTTTTAAAGGGGCTATGCAAAGTGCAAAATTATAGTTTCCCTCATCTCATTTATTATGGCATGAGAGCAGGAGCCACTGTTCAACCCCAGGAATTTTTGTTGAGTGTGAATGGGGAAGGAACCAGGTGTTTGCACAAGGGTGTGTGCTGCAGTGGCCAGCACCTTCTGGGATCAGCACTCCCATGGGGAGCAGGCACCTCTGGCTGCAGCTCTGGCACACCAACACTCACCCACACACCCATGTGAGGTTCAGGCTGGCTCTGTGCTAAACAGCTCCTCTCTGCCTCTGCCAGTGGCTGCCAAATGCACTCAGCACTAAGCCTGGATGCTCTGCTGGCCACTCTGGGGGCAGCCCAGCAAAAGGGCTAGCAGGGAAGCTACAGCTAATCACTGAGACTGCTTTGGCCACTCAAGGGAAAACTGGAATATGCTCAAAAAAGTGCTGCCATAGACCAGTGCCAAACCACACAAAGGAACAGCAGGATGGATCTGAGTCAAGTGCCCATCTAAAGCACACTCTCAGAGGAAAAATGCTCAGTTTTTTGACTGGATTATGCTTTGTTCAAACCCAGGAAATCCAAACAGTCCTCATGAGAAAGGTTAAGGAGACACTGTAGGGAGCTGTGTAAGTTCAGTGAACAGCTTAAGTGGTGACAACACATCACAGCAACATCAGTTTGAGCTGCAGGGCCACAAACTCAGCCCAACAACCACCCTAACATGGGGGAGTCTCCAGGTCAGGGGAGAAGAGAGCAAACCAAGTAGGTTATAGGATCAATTTAAAGCACTTTCCCTGTGAAGGCCTCATGCACCACAGCCATTAGCCATGCATATCTAAAGGTGGCAAGTAGAATGCTGCAGTAGATCAGTGCTGAATGCACTGAAGATTTCAGGATCAGCTTGAAGAACTTGCTGAGTTAGTAATGAACCTGTCCTCCAGCAGGGTGCAAGGGGAGTTTGAGATTGTTAAAGCCAGGAGGACCATGGATTCTTTGGTCTGACCTCCTCTGTGCCCCAGGCCATCACACTTTGTTAACTTAACCCCAAAATTCAGTACAAAAATACCCATTTGGCTAAACAGTTGCAAAACCAGTCTAAATCTCTGTCTGGAGAGAACCAGAGACTCCTGGCTGTGTGCTGAACACAACAGCTTCCACTGGTAGATCTGGCCTGTCCTTCCCACCTGCATTCCAGCTCCACTAGTGCCCTCATTGTGCTAGCAGCTACAAGAAATTTAGGTTAAGTGGATGAATGGTGATGCAGAAGCTGTCATGTTCAGGCCTTGAATGTACCAGGACTGACTGACTGGTTGATGAAAAGAATAGAGCCTGACTGCCAAGAAAAGGAAATAGAGAATTATTTTCTCTCTGTGGTTTCACATCCCTTATCAAAAAAAAGGGTATCCCCTGGGAAGGCAAGCCCTGCATCCTCGGGAGCCAATGTACACCACTGGTCCTGAAAGCCTGACCTGAGAACTGCCAGAATTCTTCAAACACCACTGTACAACCCCAAACCATGTCTGATGTCTGACCTCAGCCAGAAAACACCCTATGGCAACATAAAATATACAGAGGAAAATAATCCAAATGAGCCATTTTGTCAGCAGAAGATGCTCCATCTTGGGCAAAGGCTGTGAAACAGTGCTCAGAGCCATCCCAGTGCTTGCTGTGCCCTCAGAGATGAATTATCTCCATCTTCTGGACCTGCCTGTGCTGAGGCAGGTGCCAGATGAACCATTTGCATCTTGATCTCAGCTCTAAAAAAGCTCATCCCTCTCACAACAGCAGGCAGTAACACTGCCAGGCTAAGCAGTGAAACCTCAGGCTAGGTCTCACCCATGTTATATCAAGAAACACATTCCCAACATTTTTCTGCTTCTGACCTTTCTCTTATCAGTGAGTTTCCATCCTTTCCTGCCTCCCCCAGAGCCAGGAGGCAAGGACAGCCCCACAGACCCATCCAGGAGAGGCAGCAGAGCTGCATCACTGACTGACCAGATCCTCACATCCCTTTTCATTAGAAATCAAACAAAGGGTCCTACTGCTGTGTAAAGCCTGCTGCCAGCTGTGAGCAGTGCTCCACCTTCACCAGCCCAAAAGCACTCTCCTCAGTGGGTGCTCCTGAGCAGCTCCCAGACCCAGGTACTGGGGCATACCCCCAGCACACCCACCCAGCCACACCTCATGGCACTGATTCTGGGTCCATCCACACCTGCTAGTGCCCTGCTGGTGACCAGACAAGTATGGTGGCCAAGGACACATGGTCAAGGATAGGCTTTCTGGCACTCTTTTTTCTCTGGCACCCAGTGTGCCTGTGATGCCATCCTCCTCCAGTTACCCCTTGGGGCCACAAGAACCACCTGCATGAGCAATGGGTACCTTAGAGGCCAGATGACACCAGAGGGAAAGAAATTTCCCATCTAAACATTTCATATCCCAGCCAGCATCCCTCCCTGTGGCAACCATCACACAGAAGAGGAAGCTGGGGAGAGAGGCAGCAACCCAGGACAGCGAAACAGGTGAAAACTGTAATCAGCCATCCTCACTTGCACAGTGCAAATTCTACAAGCTGAATTGCTCACAGAGCTGTAAACCTGAAGTCCTGTTTCTTCACAAAGCCTTGGAAAAACTAATTGGATGTAGCTCCCCACATTATCTCCATGAGAGGTAGAGGAGCTGTGCTCCAGCTCAGGAAGGAGCATTACTGTCATTATCCACCCTCCCAAGATTTACTGTTCTAAAAAACATACTCCATCTGGAATGGGATGTAATTCAGCTTGGATGTAATCTAGCTGAGTAACTTTTCTCCACATAGATAAACCACTTAATACTCATTACAGCTAAATGGAGGCAAGACAAATCACTCTACCTTGTTTTAACTCAATGGTCTCTCAGAGAACAGGGAACTGCCTGGCTCCTCTAGTTTTGTAAAAACATAAATTAGAAATTGTTTCAACAAACAAAACAATCTTGCAGCCTGCAGAGCACAGAGCAGAGTAATTTTAAAAGACACTTGTAGCCTTTCTGATTCTCGTCTGAGATTTCAGAGGAATCTGGCAGAGGGGTAAATATGATAAATTACACATTTATTTTGACAGCAACAAAATAAATGGTTTTATTTCCTTGTATGCCACTTCTCCAACTACAAGCATGCAGAGCAGAGGTTTGTGTGGTAGCTGTGAGGTTGGGATTGAGACACTTTTATTTAAAACCTTTTCATAATGAGGTGCTAGCACCTAATTGAGTATAAGGAAAAAACTGCCCTTTACTTAGGGCAGTTCACACCAGAAATGCCAGAAAAGGTTAATGTGGGTGCTTGTGAGATGAGAAAATTGTCAAGAGCCTTTTGATGGGACTCATTCACAGCAGGACAGTCCTTACACCCAGCCTGGGCAGTACCAAACAACATGGCAAGAGCAGACTTGAACCCACAGAGGTGCTCTAGTCCCCTTCCACAGCACCCCACTGAGGTTTGATTTGTCTTTTTGCTACAAAGCAGGGGTTGGGCAGTGTCCAGCTGGAGTGCTGGCAGGTCAGGGCCATGGTGCCCCACTCCAGCTCTGGCCCCACACACCCAGGAGCAAGGCTGGACACCCACTGCTTCCACTGCATTCTTCCCAGGAGCTACTTCAACTAAGCATGATTCAAGGCAGTAAAGCACAGCTATATTTTGTCAATGTCCTGCAAACAAGGCTCTTCCTAACCTCATAAAAAGCAGCACCCCTAAAGGGATTTTCCCAAACCACGGAGGAAAGGCACACGGAGGAGTGATGCTCTGCCAGATTTGCACCTTGCAGCCAGCTGCCTTCTTTGCATGATAGAATGCTGACATTTTCTCTTCCTCTCCTTCCATCAAAGATCATCTCATAAGAAGGCCTTCACTTGTGCTCAATAAAACACTCTGCTGTTTGTTGGCAGTTTCATTATCACATCTCTGCTCTTCCCCACTATATTTCATATTCGTATTGCTCTACTGGTCTTGCTTCTTGACACACACAAGCAGGCTGAAAAATGGCCAGTGGTTATATCTTGTAAAGAAGTTGATTTATTAAAGTAACAGCACTCTTTCAAAGCAGCTAGAAAGCAGATGAAACTCACATATCTTCAATACTGTCATTAAAGGAAACTATTGGGAGATATGGACAAATGCACCACCCTTGCTTTTCCTAGGCAGCCTCCATCTTTCTGCTCCTACCAAAAAACCCCATTCCCAATGTCCTGTTTCAGACTGCTATGCAAGGCAAGTTTTCACAACAGGTTTAAGTGTCAGTGGATGGCTCAAATCTGAGCAGAGCCACCACAAAGCCAATGCTGAGTTATTTATGTTCACAGGTGCTTGCCCTCTGCTCCAGCACCACCAGGCATTTCAGGGAATGCTCCTTGGTTTGCCTTGGTGCAGAATCTCAGAATGACCTGTGTGGGAAGGGACCTTTGACAGCCACCTAGCACAGCCCCTGCAGCAAGCAGGGACATCTTCAACTAGATCAGATTGCTCAGAGCCTCACCCACCTGTCCTTGAATGTTTCCAGGGATGGGGTATCTACCACCTCTTGGACAACCTGTCCTGAGGGTGGGCAAACACCTGTGTTTCACTACTCTCATTGTAAAAACTTCTCTCCTTTTATCTAATCTAAGCCTGAATTCTGCCAGTTCAAAGCCATTAACCCATCTCCTATCACTACAAACCCCTGTAAAAAGTCCCTCTCCAGCTGTCTCATAGCCCCATTTGGCTACTGAAAAGCTGCTCTTTTCCAGGCTGAACAACCCCAACTCTCTCAGCTTCTCCTCAGAGGAGAGGTGTTCCAGCCCTCTGATCATCTTCACATCTTCATGATCATCATGATCACGATAATCCCAAATCCCATGCCTTTCCAGTAGAATCTCAGGCACAACTTAGGATCTCCCTTGAGATGTGGTACCAGAATATGTAACAACAAGGTCTATGGTAAACAGAAGCTCCCAGTGTTTTGTACCTCTGCAAGATATTCATAAAGCAAGCCATACCAACCTGCTCTACCTCGTCCCACCACCTCACTCACTGTGGGCTGTGTAGGGAGAAGTTTCCTCTGTACTGACAGCCAGTGTTAAAGAGATGGCAGGAATGCACTCACAGAAAGAGAACTAAGGGCAAATCTTAAATATTTCCGTAGCTGAGGTGCTGAGGTGCAGCTGAGGTGCATCTACTGAACAGATATTGCCTTAGACTACATTAAATAAATAAAAGGCCCATCTGTAGCATCTAAAGCCACCCACAATAACATCTGTCAGAATAAGACTGGTAGGATCAGGCCTTATTCTGAAGGTGTAAGTTATAGCTCAGGCATAGTTTAGGTATTCAAACACTAGACAAAACAATAGAGAAGTCTGTAGCCAGTCCAATCACAAATAACAAAGAAATATGGTCTCAGAATAATACACATTTTTAACTCTAACAAGACTGGCTATGCACTGGCAACATGGCTGTGCTGCAGCTCTGACAGGATGGAACATATGCCACTGCAGCTATTTAATTAACATTTCATAGCAAGCCTCTAACTATGAGCTCTGAAGATTTTCAAGACTGTGTGTTCCCCACTCAGTTTCAGTTCATTAGATCTGTCTGGGTGCTTAGCAGCCTCAAGCTGGTCTGTAAGAGTCTGGTAAGGTCTCTCCTGACTCTGGTTGTTACAGCTCACTGCTGTGACTTCCAGCCATGACATCACTCCATGCACAGCAAAATATCTGCCCACAATGACTGTCAAGAGTTGAGGATCTCCTGATGCCAGGATTTCATTGGAGGTAGCTGACAGGGAAGGAGGAGTGTGTGCACATGTGCTGCAGCACAGTGGCCACCAGTTTCCCCTTCCTGGCTTGGGAGATGTGTACATGACAAACTTTGTGGGGGCTGTCCCTCTACCACACACAGAAAAGCAGGCACCACTGGGGAACATTTGCATCTGAGGATGTCTAACCCACACAACCCACAAAACCTGCCAAACAGGAACGTGGTAAAACCTCCCAATCTTGTCATCTGAAACCACACCTTCCCCCTCCTGAGGGGACAACCAGCTCTTCTGCAAGGACCACAGTGCTGCAGTGGCTCTCCAGGGCTCTCACAGCCCTCCTGAAAGCCTGCATGCAGAGCACAGCCCTTCCCCAGGCTTCTCAGATGTGCTGCCTCACCCTGGGCACTAGTCACTGCTGGTCACCCAGGTTCCCTGGGGAGATCTTTATTCTCCCAGAAATTCTGAATGTAAACAACCAAGGAAAAAAATATGTTTGCTTTACAAGATGTGTTTAATGCCTGAGTGTGGGCTCACCCGAGAAAAATCAGTGAGTTTCTAATGGTTCAGACTAAGCTTTCAGTCAAGAGTGAATAGACTGTAATTAGACAAAATAAGCAAACACAGCAATAGAAATATTAATGTCCAGGACACACACAGCCAGACAGTGTTGACTAGTGTACAAGTAACAGAGAAAAGCTGATTTGCATTCCCTGCACATGGAAGCCTGCCCTGTCTGAAAAAGCAGGTGCTCTCCAGATCAACCCCAGGTGCTGCAATACCTGCAACACCCAGCACAGCTCAGTGACACCAGGCAAAATTCAGGGCTTCCCTGGCCTCTTTAAGAAGCCATTTGCTGTGCAACCACTAGATGTACTCAATGATTTCTGCCTGAATGCAGAAAGGACAGTTCTAAAGAAAGTAGGACAATGTTCACATTTCAGGTGGATCAGAGTGATCCTGCCTTCCACACACTGTGAGGCAAGCATTTCTACACCAGAGCTTACTAGCTGATAAGAAGGGAGACAAAAGAAGATACAGAAGTTGGAGGAAAGACAGAGGTAGATCAGACTGACTACTGGATGTGATGCTGCACTCATAAAAACTTGCACAAGAGGAAAAGATGAGTAACACCAACAAACTGGAGGCTCTTTGAGGCCCTCATGCCTTAGTTAACACAGCTTCATTCAAAAAGCTTTGCTTCCCATGCCAGAGCTGCACTGTAGCAGTGCAAGATCTTCTGCTGTCAGCAATCCCAGCAAAGCCATAGCCCACTGAGCAGTGCCAAAGCAGTGACTTAGGAGATCATCATAATCTTCCTTATCCTGTACCTCTCTACTGTTGCTACAGATGGGCCAGGCTGATCTACTACAGTATGGCCTGAGCAGGACCTTCCAAGAGAGTCTAATTTTAGGAACAGAGAGACAAATCCTCTGCTTTTGATAGACCCATGGACTGTTTCTCCTTGGTACAACAAACCCCTTGATTCACCTGAAGGAATGGCCAGACTCTGCTCAAAGTTTGGGTCCTAGCAGCCAGCTGGGCTGGACTCTCCTGTGGGGGAAAACAGAGGTGAACAGAAAGTTGTGTCACCAGTGCTTGTTAGAGGAGTGAAGCTGCAAGTCACTCACTGCTAATGGGATTCTGCAGCTTTAATGATTATGAAAAGGTTAAAATGACCTGCCAGGCACCCTCAGCTGTTTAAGCCTCTTTTCCTTCCTCGTGCTGCTTTAATCTTGATAGCATCATCACGTGACCAGGTCAAAAAAAGCCCCAAAGCCGATTAGTGTCTTTCCACCGGCTACAAAGGACTCAACATTTGGGGTGGTGTGGATGTTTCAACAAGAGTGGCCAGTTTTGCTCCACAACCTCCTTTTGGGGGCACTGATGATCACTGCAGTCTCTAGATGTCAGCAAGAGAGTATGGTCCCAGGGGAAATTCCCTGAAACCTACGGGACAGGCTGTACTCGGTACTATTTGTATCAATCCAGTTATTCAATTCCCCTCTCCCATTGCCAAAACCCAACCCTTCCTGTCTGGCTTTGGCTAGTTGTGGCAGCTGCTGTCCCTGTCTCTACAGCATCAACCAAAGGCTCAGTCCACCCCACTGCCATCATGCCACGCTCACAGTCTCTGCCAAGGTCAACCCAAACTTTTGTGGCAGCATCCTTTGATTCCTAATCCAGCACACAGCAGTCCTGTGAAAAGGGATCTTGGGGACTACTGCAATTTGCAAACTGTGCATGAACCAGTTGTTAGGCTGAAAACAATATCTGAGATCGTATCATGATGCAGAAACAAGAGACCTGTATGTAAACAGGGGAAATAATCCTCCTACACCAGTGCTGTTAAAGATCTTGAATAGGGATCTGCGTCCAGTTTTAGGCATCACGCTTCAAGACTCACACAGGCTATTTGGAAAAAAATCAGGAGAGAAATAAGGAGGATCAGAGTGTGGAAAATATAATCCAGCAGGAGAGCTTGAAGGAATCCAGCTTGCTTAGCCTGGGGAAGAAAAGAACCAAACATAGACTCAGCAACGGATTCAAATATGTAAATGATTGTCAGAAAAATAAAAAAGTGAATAAATCGTACTCCATCTCTATCCAGGAAGAGCAAGGTCTCTAATAACAGAGATATTTAAGAGCTATAAGAGGTTGCCTTAGGAGGCAGTGGAATTTCCATTGATGATGACTTCCACAAGAATTCTAAACAAACATCTGTCAGGAGCAGTTTAGGTAGAGCCAAGTCTGACTTGGGGCAAAGGGATTGGTTAGGTAAAACTGAGAACCCTTCAATCCTGTTTTCCATGTCTACCCTGTATGATATCACATGAGGACAATCTGGGGATGTTTCACTTTAATTACAGATAATTACTTGAAGGCAAAAAATGAAATCACTAAGCAGCCTCTGTTGTCATGTCAAATTCAGCAATCTGAAACCATCCATGCCTTTGGGTTTTCCATCACCTGCAGAAAGTCTCACCTAATTGCAGAGTGGCTTACAAAGAAGAAAAGAGGGCTAGAAAGACTGTGGGGAGAAGAACAAGTGCTGGGGTAGGGCTCTCTGACACTGCTGGGATGTTTGCAATAAAAAGGTTATATTAGAAACAGATGGCTGTGTAAAATACAGACAGATTTCAAAAATTAGTACTTCCTCACAAAAAAAAAAAAAAAAAAAAAAAAGAAAAAAAAAAAAAAAAAGAGGGTTTTTATCTTAAGAGTTATCCAGCTTTTCCACATAAATTCACAGTCCTAAATCAGAGAAGGCCAACATGCACAAGGCTTGGTATGACTATAGTAACAACATATGGTCTCTAGCTGAAAGAGCTTAAAAAAGAGGCTGCTCAGTGTATGTAGGCAAGCTGGAGGATGCCAGGAAACCACGTGGGTTAGGAAACAGCCTCAGAAGCACTGACAGTCCAACTGTGGTCAAGGCTCCCTGTCAGAGGAAAGGGCTGGAGAAGGCTACAGAGACAGCAGAGTTCCTGTCTGTGAGTTTTTGGGCTACCAGAAGCCCAAATCCTCTCAGGATCTAGTTAAACCAAAAAGAATTACAAATGAAAGTCAAGCTGGGTTCAAAGTCCTCTGCCACCCTGCCAAGTCAGAAAGCTCTGGAAATAATGCCTATCTGAAATGTTTGCATGCACAGCTGCCCTGCTAAACTATCTCTTACAAACCCACTGAAATGAACACAAATGCTTCCAGAGTCTCCTCCCTGGTCCCAAATTTGTACTATTGCTGCTTCACTTCTCAGCAAGGAGAAAAAGAGTGAGCATCCATAATGAGCATTTTTCCCTTTCATCTCATCACACTAATCAAAGTTGCACAGGATGTTTGTCCCCAGATCTGACCCCACCCAAACACAAGCAGATTTGATCCCACCCTTGGAGGATTTGGTGGGATTGTTGCAGCTCCAAAAGCTTCTCCAGATTTGACAAGACCTTTGCTGAAATGTCTCCATTTCCATAGCCAACCTCTAACCATTAATGGTTCAAAACCCAGTGAGAAAGACACGAGGTTAATCCAAAGGCTTGTGAAAGAGAACAGTTGTAAATGAGCTTTGCTTTGACATTTTAGGTTTGTTTGAATCCTTTAACACGTTCTCCTGGATAGATTAGCATTACCTCCTAGGTAAGGAGCACTGCCAAATTTCAGATGGCTGTAAATCTTCTATTTGACACTGTACATATAAATGGGCCAGTAGATTTTATGCAGAAATTCCCACTGCCTTTGAAGGAATTCTGCTTAGAAACTGATAGCACAAAGCAGTCCAGCTGCAGAAGGGCTCTCTTGAGTTTACAAAACTATTTCCTAAGCAACCTCTGAGGGCAAAGGCAGAGTACCAGATTAACTGATGAGGGTTATTTTGTTAAAAAGGTAAATAAAATCTTAAATAGTTGCAGAAGTCTTCCTTTGCAAACATTAAGCTAAAACTTTTGCAGGCTCTAAAAATGCATTTTGGGTTGTAAATCTGCTCCCTCTTTTTGCTTGGGAAGATTCTTCTGGACAATAAATGCAGTGAGCCTGGGAGAAGGCTGCATAATTATCCACTCCACACAATGGAAACCAGCCTTTCCAACACGGTCCTCAACCGTCAGGAATCCAAGCTGCGTGATAATTAAAACTCCAAAATCTTCTTCCATCCAGAGAGAAATTAAACTTTCATTTCCACTCCTCAAATAACCCCATCATGTCCAGGAAGCTCCCTATTAAAAAAAAAAAAAAAATCTCATAGATGCAAATGATGCCCTTCTGAGTACTGACAGGAAAAATCTAATTGGCAGTGAGGAAAAACTAATGATTAGGTTAATGAAAAATAGGCTGTATTGACTCGGGCCACTGGACCATTCTGATGAGGGTAAATAGCCCCCCTTCTGCTTCCCTGCTCCCCTCGCCTTTGTCTGCTGCACAGGGCAGGGCTGAGAGCAGGAACGCATTCAAAGGCAGTGCCTCGTTGGGAAAGGCTGGAGTCAGATCAAAGTCCTTCCACCCAGGGGCCCACAGGAGCCCAAAGCTCGCTGAATGGTCTCCATGTGCCCATGAATTCATTATCCCCCCCTGCACAGGCTGCCCTACATCTCATCTTTAACCCCAGCACTGTCTGCCCCCATCGCTCTCCCTGAGCCTAAAAAGTGCAAGGTGGCAAAGGTGCTAATGCTTTTCCCAGCAAAAAGCATTTCCCCAGTTATAACTGGCATTTATGTACAGGGTGGCAACAAACCCCATTCCCACACAGGGGCTGGTGGGGGAGGGCTCCTGGCCAAGAGTTCTGGTTTCACAGTGCCACGCCACTTGGGAGGAGGGCTGGTTGGGAAGCTTTAGGTAAAGCAGGTTTTGGTAGGAAAACACTGTTTTATCAAAAGAACATCTTTTTATCCCACTCTCTCAGTTTCAAGCAATTTTTAGCTCTGGATGAAATTTCTGGTCAGACCCTCAGAGAGAAAAGGAGAGAAAGCCTAAAATAGATGTGAGTCCATGGCTTAAGGCCATCACCAGGAAACCTCTAAATCCCTGCACACTAAGCTCTTCTGGAGCTGTATGTGTATGTGTCAAAGACACAAATTTCTGTGGCCAGGGATATGAAGCTTTGCTAAACTGCAGGCAGAAACCCCACACCCAGTCCAATTTGCCAAAAATAGCTGCAGCTGTGGAGTCAGTGATTCCCACCAGCAAGGATGGGCACCTGTGAAGGCTCCAGTGCTCACCTACAGCTCAGTAGTGGATGTCTGTGTGTTTTGCAGTTAGCTGATTTAGTGCTGGACACTCCCAGAGACCCAGTGTTTTCAGAAGAAATGTTCTGCTGCAGCCCAGAGCAGAAGACCCTGTTCCCCTCCCCTGTGATTTGGGGGATTTCTGAGGAACTTATTTTCTTTTCCCCTGCCCAGTTTCTCCTTTCCATCCAGCCTCACACTCTCCTTCTGCAGACTGTAGCTAAACATTGTGTGCTGCAGTTTCCTTCTAACTTTTGATAAACACAATCCAATGGTGAGATCATGAGATGAAGGTGTGCTTCTTCCTAAACATCTTTAGGGACTCACTACAGTCATGAGAAACAGCCACACATAAAAAATGATAAAGTATGTACACTTAATTCACTGTATGTCAGTGTCAAGCTGGAACATGGCATGGATCCAATGCCTGCCAGCTTTCACCCGAGAAAAAATTCAACTTAAAAACCATAAACAACCGTGTCACAGAGGAGACCCTTTATGCCATCAATTACACAAGGAGAACAGAGACAGCTGCCTGTGTTCCTACCTGAGGGTGGAGGGAAATCCTGGTTTTGGAAAACAGCAATGCCCCTACTCCTACCTGCTGCCCTTTCCTGGCTGCACCCACTGCCCGGCCACAGGGGCCAGCAAGAGGAAATTAAACAGGAGAAGGGCTGTGCCAAACCAGCATGGGCTTTGTCAGGACCAGCTGGGAACAGCAGTAGGCCAACCAAAAATATGCTACAACCCAGAACTGAGCAGAACAGGGACTCCAGATACCTAAGAGAGTGACACAGGGTATGGCTTAAGAATCCAAATAGAGCAAATGTATAATTCATGCCTGGAAAGGAAGGCCAGACTACGCACTCCTAGGAATTTCCTAATGCAGTGTCTGACGGGAGTAGAAACAAGGTGGAGGCACAGATTACAGTGTATCACTGGGCTGGATTGAAACAATGAGACAAGGGAACAAAACCTGTTCTAAAACAAGTTAATAGCACAGTGCTGCTACAATAACAATAGGAGATAACATTTAGAAACAGCAAGTCCATCCTCAGATCAGTTTCCCCAATAATTGTAACTCACTCTTGCCCATGCTACCACCCTGAGCCAAGAGTTTTTAGGGAAGAGCCCTTCACAGCTGATCTGTGCCAAAACTGGCCCTTACAGGGGATGCTGAGCAGCCCTGGCTGTGAGGGCAGGTGTCCTGGCAGCACCCCGCAGGAACAGTCCCTGGTGATCACAGCAAACCAGGGACCTGCACCATCACCCTGCCTGGGGCAGCCAAGGAGAGCATTTGGCCCCTGGGGACAATAAAATCAGTCCCACAAGGATTGAGAGTGCAGGCGGGTGGAGGAGATTTTCTGATCCTCCCAAGCCAAACAAGTGCTCACACAGCTTTGCAAAGGCTGTGTGAACCTTTGCCATGTTTCTCTGAGGTTACATGCAGAAACTAAGACTATGCACCACAGCCAGCCTTCCCTGTTGTTATTTATTAACCAGTTTATTGCCTCTCACTCGAGCCCTTCGGACCGGCTGCTGACGGCTCCCTGCCAGGCAGGCTGACATGCACTTTTCCAGGCTACAAAGCATCCTCCATGGCTCATCTGAGCCTCCCCACTCCAGCAGCACACAGGGCCCATAGGATCCACTCTGCATGCTGCCTTTCAAATGCATATTCTGTGTTTCAGGCTTGAAGGGCAGGCTCTCAGCAGAGTGAACCCTTGCTCCCTCCCTCGTGTCACATTCATGAGTAGGTTCTGGCTACACATCATGGCAAAGGGAAGCAATGTAGAAAGGGACCCTGGGATGAACATCTCCATCCTCAACCACGTGCTGCTCCAGGCATTTCCTCTCTGCTCACTGCAGACACCTGGGGCTCCTCTGTGCCCACATCTCAGGACTATCTGAGAACTAGGAGAGGGAGAGAAGAGGCTCTTATTTCCACAGAATAGCTATTTGCTGCACTCATAGAGGAAGAAAATGCTAAGCACAAGGCCCCTAAAGCTGCTGATATCCACTACCTGCCCCTCAAATAATCAGGTGGGTTCATTTTCTAGGGGTGTATGCTGCACAGAGATGAGAAACAAATCATTCACCCAAAGATAAAGGGTGTTTCACTGGTTTAGGCACAAGGATAGTGAAGTAAAATACATGGATGGTCAAAGTAATGCCATTCATAAAAGCATAAATATGTTTCAGGTCATCTAGCATAGAGGTTCCCAAATTGTTTTGTCAGTTACTCCCACTCTTCAGACATATGTTCTATGTCCTCCTTCTTACAAGCCAGACATTACCTAGAAATAGCATTTTGAAAGGCTAAAAAAATTAGAAGGTGCTGTTTCAGGACCTACCAGAGCTCTGACTAACACAGGACAAGTCCCAGCTGCTGGTTTATTGGTAAGGTCCTGCTTTGGAAGACAGCAGCCCACAGCTCCCTGGAGACCCTGCAGTCCCCTCTATCCCTCCCAGAAATGCACTATCCCTGGGGAGCAGTCATATCCCCCAGAGCCCCTGAAGTCACTGGTAACATCCATCTCCTCCCCAAAGCCAGATTTTTATCATGTTGTCATTTAAACACAACCCAAGTAGGCAAGTGCCAATTGCTTCACTAGAGAAACTGTGCTGCAGCCTAATAGCTTTCACCTTGGGGAAACACTTCCTGACAACTTTCTCCTTTACCTAATTTCATCCCATTAATCCTGGTTATACAGGCTGGAGTCACCCCACACACCTCCCCCACCTTGCAGAGATGGGGGCTTGGTGAGTGCATTCCTGCTGAAGCTGCTTGCTCCCACTGCCAGAAAAGTGGAGACCCAGCCCTCACACTCCCCTCTGCCAGCTGAACCTCAGCAGGCATGTGAGAAATGCCTGGGAAGTTGCTTGCATGGACGGATTTGTTCTTCCCCCCTCCTCCCCATCACTGCCAAACACCCTCTGAATGTGGTTTTAAATGACAGGTTGCCCCTGCCTTTCTCTAGGAAGTGCTTTGCAATGCCAATCTCCATCCCATGAACGCACAGCCTGCACAGCACTATTTGTGTTGACCAACAGGAATTTAATCAACCAACAATAATAAAGTGGGTAATACTCAATTGTATGAAGCCGCCAGTCAGATGAAAGGATTTACAAAGGCTGGATTGATCTCCAAGCCCTGGCAGCTTTCCCACGGTCCCCTTCTAATCTGCGGAGCCAGAGAGAATACATGAAAACTCCAAAATCCGGGTTTTCCTGCAGGGTGTGTTAAGTTCAAATAAATTGACTACATGTGTGTATTTTTTTTTCACATCCCCCTGCTCTGAGGCAGGCTCTTCCCTTACCCTAAAGGAGCATCGTGCCAGAGCAAAGCCCCTTGGAGACAGCCAGCTTATGTAACCACTAATGCCATAAGCACTACAATGTCTTTAGTGACAAAAAGGCTCAACGCAGACTCAGACCAACTGCAGCCAATTTACCACTGAGAGCTAAAGAGGAGAAACTGGTGTTACATTGGGAAATCCATCAGCAAGGCCAGCATTGCTTTAGCAGATGGTAATTTTCCTGCAGGTATGGATGGGAACATCTGACACCACAAAGCATTGGCAGGATGGTGTTTGCTTGCTTGGGGGAAGAAAGGAAACCGAGGAAATGCTCCAGGGCATCTTCTGGCTGTAAAGCTGAGAGTATGTGCTCTCAGAGCCCAGGTATTTGCCTGCACCCATGAAGGCTGCTTGAACCTTCACCTTCCCTCTGCAGAACCTGTCCACACTTCCAGCAGGGAGCCCTGCAACACAGGGTCAGATAAGGGTGACATGGGGTCAGCACTGTGGGAGTCACCATTTGGGGTGACTCTGGTCACTGCTGTGCAAGCCAGCATGAGGGAGGGAGGAGAGGCTAATTCAGGCATGCCACCCCCTGCACAAGACATGGTCCACCAGCACTGTGGGTCTCCTCTTCCAGCACCTCAGTGACTCCCCCTGAAACACACAGAGCAGTCGAGCAGTCCCATCCCATGCAGCCCAGAGCACCCAGTGGCTTTGGAAACGACCTATGGCTCACATCATCCAGACATTCCCAGTATTGCTCATTTTAAAGCCATCTCCCCACAAACCAGGCAAGCATCTGGGTTTGGGGCCTGAGCTGCAGGAATTGAGAGCAGCTGTGATACTGCCAGTGGTGGCTGCACAGGGGCCACCAAACCCAAGGGTAACACTCCTGGCTTGGGGAGTCCTTGAGCTGCAAATCCCAGGTAGCTGGGAGAGTATTGTAGGGAAACCCATCATCATACGTGGTCATGACTTTGCCTTGTTCTAATTCCCCTGGACACAGGACAACAGGCCAGGGGGATCCTCAGTCTGACCCAAAGCAGCCACTGTCACAGTTTCCTGGCTGTTTTTACCTCTGCTCATCATGTGGCTCAGAGGCACTGCCGTGGAGGAGAGGACCACAGAATCAGGATGCCCACTGCTCTGCCCCACATCCAGCCAGCTATAACCACACTGACCCACACACCATGAGATGGGGCAGAATTAAAAGGAAAAGAGAAATTAAACAAACACATAGAAGTACCCAAGCAGAGGAGGCAACACAGCAAAACAGCAGCATT
Organism: Oenanthe melanoleuca; assembly: GCF_029582105.1. NCBI lineage: Eukaryota > Metazoa > Chordata > Aves > Passeriformes > Muscicapidae > Oenanthe > Oenanthe melanoleuca. Next base: position 48,814,900 of record NC_079339.1, read on the forward strand.
AGCCAGCACTACAGGCAGACTGGCAGTAGCTGCTTTCCAAGGGTCAGTTGCAATATCTGATTCATCCACATCTCTGTCAACTGTCATAGCAAAGGATCTAATGAAAGACACCTTAAAAGCCCACCAGAATAATAATTTTACAATCAATTTATGAAGAACAAGAAGGTGTGGGAAGGCCCTGCAAGCAGTGATGCCTCCCTTGGCTAGGAATAAGCTGCATGAGCAAGCTGAGAGGCCTCAATATGGGCATTGGCTCTGCTTTATAGCCAGATGTGGTTTGTGGTAGGAAGAAATCAGACAGATTTCCTGTAGTGGCAAGAGTTTTAGGCAGAGGTTTGGCAGCTTTCACCCTTGAAGCCAAGGGTGTGTTTGGGAGGTCAAAGTCCTCTGTCCACAGAGGTATTCACCACAAACACTCATCAGAAAAGCAAAACAAACATCTCTACACAGTTGTGAGCAATCTCTTTTCCATCCCTTCTTCTTAAGTCTTGAGGAGAGACCAAAAAGGCCAGCCTGGGAGTCACACCTCCATCCCACACTGGCCAGCTCACACCACCAACACCAGCTGGCTCCAGGGAATAAACACACACATGCACCCAGCAGCTCCCTCCCCTCCAATTGCACTAATCTCCTCCAGTGCCCGTGCTGCAGAAGGTAATTTAGAGGCAATGGTGAGCTCCCAAACACATCACTTCTCTCACACAGCAATTAAATGTACATCAGTGTCTGGCTGTCCCGTATCCTTGGGGTAGGAGGGGCTGTCATCATCTTAAAGCCATGATTTACAGAGGTAATAATCATGGCACCAGCCTCATTACATGCCAACTTTTGGGAAATTAGGTGATAGATATTATTCATTAAGTTGCTACATGATGCCCATATCCATCCATCTGTTACAGCTGAGCTAACATTTTGGTTCAGAGCATGCAGCTAATGGCTTCTTTAGGAGGGAAGCAGGTGCTGTCCTGAAAGGCAGCATGGAGAATAAAGTAAAACTGCAACTGGGTAAATAACTTAAAAAAAAAAAAAAAAGAATTGAATTAAACAGAGACCTCTGAGACTTCTCAGACCTTGGAGGCTTCATGAGAACCCAACAGCAGAACACTCAGGCCAAGGCAGAGCAATACAAGACATATGATGACATGATGCTCAGAAATGTCATGCACGAGGCAAAAGCTTCATTCCTGGTGAGCTCAGCCCAATCAACTGCACATGTCACAGAGCAGATTCATTTGGGGTTGCTTTGTCAGGCTACTCCATCAGCCTGAGCTGCATGAGATGCTCCAAGGAGCTGTTTGGACTCTTACCAGTGTACAGTGTCCAGGCTTTGAGCTGCTGCTCCCCTGGCAGCAACCAGAATGGGACTGTATGGGGTTATGCTTGCAAAGGCTCATCTGCTCTTCAACCTCAGAGTCCAGGGGTCCTCCAGCCATCCTTGGCTGCTGCCAATTGCCAAGAGCTGCCTTTGACAGCCTCAGAAGATTGGAGATACACATCCTTAGCCCCTACACCTGTGTGTACACACAAGGGACTGAAGGAGGAACATGCTGGAGATCTGGCTGTCACCCAGAGCTGGAACAAAAAACACACACACACACACAAAGGAGTCCATGTCCCAGAAGAGACAAAGGACAGTACTTCTCTTTTTCTCCCCCAAAACTACTTATCACCCAATTTTGCCTCAAGAAAAATTGAAATGAGAATTTTTAGAGAACTTACTTTCAGGATGATTCACTCTCAAAAAGGAAGAAAGGATTCCTACAAAATATTTTTTGGTTTTATCTTTTTAGGGCAGGCTGTGTTCTTGGGCACAAAATCCAGACAGTAAGTGTTGAGACCTCAGACAGGCACACTCCTGCATTGCTCTGATACCCACTCTCAAGTATTAGTCACTATTAGTTAAATAAAACCAATGGTTTCCCAGCAAATTTCTTGCCAGAAGGAGGAGAAAAGCGAGTCCTGATGGTGCTGCAGTTGCTGGTGCCAGCCTTTGACATGATGGCACTGCAAGTCTCAGACAGAAGCAGAAACAGAAAGAGCTTCATGCCCATCAAGCCACAGTATGCCCAGAGGCTCAAATTTATCTTCTCTAACCCTACTCGACCCTTCTAACAAACACCTCCTCAAGCAAAATGCATTAAGAAGTATCACAAGAATAAAAGCATTCCTACTTACTCCCTCAATGCATAAAAGGGCAGGTTTTGGTCACAGAAGATACCAGAGCTGGCTAGGGACCTCAGATCTGGGAAATACTGTAACAGTGATTGCAAAGAGGGCAAGAATTGGAGTGTGGGGGAGTGTGGAGAGTCTACATTCTGCTTAAAAGCTTGCCACTAACAATGGGCAAGACCTCAGCTTTTGTGCCCATCCAAGCTCAGGCAGCTGCCTGAAGGGGCGACACTTCCCAGTGACATCCCGGGATGAGCTGGTGACGCAGAGCATCCCTGTCTGGGGCTGGCACGAGGCATGGGGACGTGCAGCTGGGCATGGGGAGCCAGCACCACCCCTGGCAGCTGCCCAGCACAGGGTCAGCCGAAGCTGCCTGTGAAACCACATGCCTGGTGCTTCATCACTGAACCGCAGCTAATGGCTCCCCACTGCTTTTTCCCCTCCACAGCGCAGGATATTCGGCTAAGCGGAATGGAAAGTGCACTGTGATGTTCTACAGCACAATTCAGTCCTGGCCCCACTGGGTAGCAAACCTCCTGTCTCTGTAGCATTAGCAAATTTGGGAATGCCAGGATGCCTCACAGTACTTACAGCACTTCCCACACAGCTTGAAAAAGTTCTGAATGCCAGCCTGGCAGTCCCAGGCTCCACGGGTGCTGTACAACTCCCCCACCCAAAGTTCTGACCTGGGCTTCTCCATCAAGACAAAAAACCTGAAAAAATTTAATACCAGCTAAGCAAAACTTCCTGCAGAGCTAAGCAAGTGTTAAACCCTGGCTGAACAGCTCACTAACCTGAGGAATGATAAAAAGGCATTGCCTAGAGTCAATCATACTTCCATATGCTTTTCTGGATCAGGGTTGTGCATCACAAACCTTCAGCACAGCCACAAGCAGCATCTTCCTTGCCTAACCCCAAGCCTCACACTTCAGGCAGCAGATTTCTTTTCTCTGCCACTCCTCCCTTGCCTGGCACAGCCACAGGGCAGGGCCATGTCCTGCTCACCAGCACAGGTAGAAGTGCTGAGCACAGAGCTCCCAGGCACAGCAGCACGCTGCATGCCACAGGAGTTCTATTACCTTTTTGTGAGCCAAGGCTGCCCCAAATACATTTCTCTATAAATGTACCAACCAGCTGGGAATTTTAAGGTGCCCTTGACTGTGCCCACATAGGTCTTCTTCCAAAGTAATGCATTAGCACAGGTTCCCAGGTGGGAGCTGAAGGGCTCATTTTGCAAGGCTGCCTATGACATTCACAGCATATATCATGAGGTTAGATGTTGCTGTTAGGATGAAAGCGACATCATGATAGCAGAACCCAGGATTCACACCGACAGACTTGTGTTCCTCCAGGACTCAGCAGCGCTTGCCTTGGGCAATAATATGGCAGGAAAAGCAAAATGTTCAGCAGCTGAAAGAGATGAAAATATGAACACAGACTAAATTCGAAGACATTTACAATAGAAAGGAAGGTATGAGATTCAGGAATATAATTTGTCTTGCAATATAAGCAGCAGGAACAAAAATTTCAGAAGGTGGTCTGTGTCAAGTTTGAGTGGTCACTACGGCCCAAGACCACATTCACCAACCCCAAAAGTCCCTTCTGAGCTCCTGTGTCCTTATACTGGTGCACTTTGGATATACCCATCACCACGTGTCACACACAGCATCAGTAAGATTAATCTAAGGGGCTGGCCATACTCACTTTGGATATTAGAAAATATTGTGTGTTTTGGACACTAGAGCATTTCTCCCCTGTGACAGCAAATCTGGTATAATTAGGTACAGCATAATTAAAAATAGATTTCGCAGAAATTAATTTTCAAACACAAAGATTCAGGAGCAAATCCAGTTCTGTTTTAATTCTCCTGGAGTCATCTGAAATGACCTCAGGGATGAATTCAAGCAACTTGAATACCCATGTCTCATTATTACCAAATAAGCTGTGCACCTACAAAGGGGCAATGGGTCTTTTGGACAAGTGTGATCACATACAGGGATGGGTATGTCCAGGATGGAGGCAATGGATGAAAGTGCCTCTTGGCTTAGATTCTCTAGCACTCATCTGCTGATTTCACTGTTGTTTTTGCTTAGCCAAAAAATTTAGTTTCAGCTTTTCTTCAAAATAACACATGCAACACACTCTCCTTCAGGTCACTGCCACAGTATAGCAAGCGCTGAGTGGCCCTTGGGAATATGAGCTTTCAGACAGATTAATACAGCTTGACTGAAGAAGGGAAGATGACAGACACTACTTAACAGTCTCAAAGTTGGGCTCATCCTTGAACTGAATTCTCTTCACAATCTCAAGATTCCTCAGTTGGAAAAGTCAGTCCTTATATAATGAAGTGTAAATACTTCTGCTCTTGGTAATTACTTTTAATTCAGACAATGGACAAAGGGTAAAGATCTACTTTTTGGGTTTTTTTTGCTTTTACTGACATTGTTTTAAATACTCAAATACACAGGCACCAGAACCACAGTTCCAGTGACAATAATTTAAAAAACACAACAACCGAATATTTTACAAACATTCTCATATTTTCATGGAACAACTGGCTTGTTAAGATACTATACACTCACTCAATGGATTTGCAATCACCAGAAAAGCCATGGGGCCTTCAGTATACAAGGCCATTGGAAAGTTTATCACAGGGAGTTTACCACAGCTACTGGGTCATCCTTGACTTTTTAAAACCTTTTGTGAATTAGAAATAATGATACTAAAATGATGCACACATACTTGTCCATGGTATTCCCTATAAAGGACATGACTAAGGACAAGAAGGAACAGACAGAACAAATTTAACTCTTTGCCCTCCTTCCTCTTGGCCCCCAAATTGCCAGTGAGTCTGTTGCATGAGAGAACAAAATGTTTTACTTCATTCAGACCATTGGTGTTCTGGGTGTCACTGAGGCAGTGGAGCCCAGGGTGCGGGGAGGGGCAGATGCCAGGTTCTTCCAGTGCAGGCAGCCCTGCCTGTGCCCTTCAGTACAGGCAGCCCTGTCTGTGCCCTCCAGTGCAAGCAGCCCTGCCTGTGCCCTCCAGTGCAGGCAGCCCTGCCTGTGCCCTCCAGTGCAAGCAGCCCTGCCTGAGCCCTTCAGTGCAGGCAGCCCTGCCTGTGCCTTCTAGTGCAGGGAGCCCTGCCCATGCCTTTCAGTGCAGGCAGCCCTGCCTGTGCCCCTCCATTGCAGGCAGTCCTGCCTGTGCCCTTCCAGTACAGGCAGCCCTGTCTGTGCCCTTCCAGTACAGGCAGCCCTGTCCGTGCCCTCCAGTGCAGGCAGCCCTGCCTGTGCCCCTCCAGTGCAGGCAGCCTTGTCTGTGTCCTCCAGTGCAGGCAGCCCTGCCTGTGCCTTCTAGTGCAGGCAGCCCTGTCCGTGCCCTCCAGTGCAGGCAGCCCTGCCTGTGCCCTCCAGTGCAGGCAGCCCTGTCCGTGCCCTCCAGTGCAGGCAGCCCTGTGCAGGCAGCCCTGTCCGTGCCCTTCCAGTACAGGCAGCCCTGCTCGTGCCCTTCAGTGCAGGCAGCCCTGTCCGTGCCCTTCAGTGCAGGCAGCCCTGTCCGTGCCCTCCAGTGCAGGCAGCCCTGCCTGTGCCCTTCCAGTGCAGGCAGCCCTGCCTGTGCCCTCCAGTGCTCAGCCCTGCCTGTGCCCTTCAGTGCAGGCAGCCCTGCCAGTGCCCAGCCCTGCCTGTGCCCTTCCAGTGCAGGCAGCCCCGCCCGTGCCCTCCAGTGCCCAGCCCTACCTGTGCCCTCCAGTGCAGGCAGCCCCGCCCGTGCCCTGCCGCAGTGGGGAGCACACAGCCCCACGGTGACACACGTGCCACCATCGGCCTTCAGGGACCCAGGACCCGCCGCTCTAATTTTAGCACGAACAGCCTTGCTGGCATCTGGGAAGATGTCTGCCGTGCAGAGGCAGCCAGTGGCAGAGCCCCAACAGCAGCAAACCCCTGGTGAGATCTGCCGAGGGAGCAGCACGGGGACACAGCCGGGAGCAGAGCCTCAGCTGATGGCTGAGCACTTGGCAGGAGGAGACAGCGCTGGCCCAGAAGCACGGGCGGGATTACAGCTGCAGGGGCAGGCACAGCCAGCACTCACAGCAGCCCTGCCTGCTGCCCCAGGTGCATGCAGAGCCCATTTTGTGCCCTCCCTTACTCCTGGAGAACAGGGATCTGTCCAAAACTTAGTAAAAAATGCTGCACTCTGAAAACCTTGTCTGATTCACCCACAAGTGCAGAGCTCCAGCCACCTCTAGCTGCCAAGGATAACAAAGTCGAGAAAAGGATGTTACATGGTGCACCCAGCTATTGGAGAAAATCACATTTTTATCTTAGCAAAACAACTTTCCCTTTCTACTGCTGGCAGAAAGAACTGTCCCCACCTATCCGAGTTGCATAACGCAGCTGCAGCATCTAAAGCAATGTTTACCTGAGGAAAATATATTGGGCAAACAATTTGTGCCTGGTTTGCAGACTGCAAAGGGATGCAGCACTTGGAATCCAAGAAATCCAACAACAGTTCTGGTTATCAGCCAGATCCAAAGATCACCAGTTTGGGAGGACAACAGACATTAGAGGGCCAATTCAAAGTGAGCACTAGGGAGATAGGCAGGACGAGATAGTCAGGCTTTTCCAGCACTAGTAGGTGTGATCCCAGAGTAAGGCTTTTTCCCTGCCTCCACAGCCCCTGAGAGACACCAAACCTGCCCTTGCAGCACCTGTGTGCACATCAGCCCCTGCCTGCACCTCCCAGCCCTGCTGCCCTCTGCTCACCCCAGGGCAGCTCCTCACCCCTCCTGCACGGTCACCCAGGCTTTCATCTGTTCAGCATCCAGAAATCAGTTCAAAGACATCAGTATGAAAACAGTGGGAGCAATGAGCCCCAGTGGATTGAATCCACCACTCCTTGCTCACACAACATGCCCACAAAGCAATGGGAAAGTTCATGCCTTGTATTCCTAAGAGCAGGAATCAGCTAATATTGCCACTCATTAAAAGCAAAAAACAACAAAAAACCAACAACCCAAATCCAAGACTCTTTGCAAGGCTAAAAAAAAAAAAAAAAAAAAAAAAAAAGGTCCTGTAGTCTTGGGAAATGTTTTTCCCATTGGCTTCTCCTTAAGGATTTGGTTTAGGCTTGTGGGAACTTAACATATTAGAAACTCGCCCATAATTTGCATGCCTCGAACAGCAGGGAGATATCATGAGATCTGGTAGTCCTGAGATTTCTTTCCTTTGGCAAAATATATTCCAGAATTCACTTGAAGAAAAATTCACACATCATTAGAAGTAAACTGTATTCAGCCAGTGAGTGAAGAAAGGGCACAGGATGACACATTATCCTGTGGTTTTATTATACAAGCTTTTCTCCCTTACCTCATTTGCAAAATTAGGGTTGGTCATAATCCTTCCATCAGTCTTTCCTGGAAATTAGCAAGGGACCAAACCAGATTTTCAAATTAAAAAAAAATCTTCCCACACTTTTAAGAGATGTGAAAACGGATTTGCCAAATATTTCATTTGAAGGAGCTTTCTGAAGTACCGGCTTGGCATCTGAATGCTAAAATGCTTCTTTGCAAGTGATTTGGGAGATACTCTAGCAAATATTCCCCAGAAACACACATAGCCCGAGTGATCCCCTATTTCACCCACTCCTCTGACTGGGAATGAAAGGGAATGCAGACCAGAAGGTAGACAAAGATTAAAACCTTTAAATCATATGCTTTAAAAGCATTATTTGAGAACACTGCTTATTTTCCTGTAAATGCTCAGGCACAATAAATAAAAGTAAGATGGAGCAAGGACACAAAGCCTGCAAATGCCCTGGAGATGAGCACCTCCAGTTTATTCTACTAGCCCATTTTCCCCCAAGCTTGGCAAAGTCAGACCAAAGAAGCCCTCTAAGTGAGATGCTGAAACCCCTCCAGGCAGGTCTGAGCCCCTCACTGCTGTGCAGGAACCCAAATGGGAAAAGCTGGTGCTTCTGCAGGGAGGACAGAGGCTCTGAGAGCTCAGCTCAGCAGAGATGTGGAGAGGTAAGGGAGCAGAGCCTCCTTCTGCAGGACTGGAGGAGAGACAGCCCCTGTGCCCTGCCTGATGCTGGGCCAGGCACTCTGCCCTGCAGCCCACCCAAACCTGCTGGTGGGCAGCAATCCTTGGGAGCTGTGTCCTCCTGGCTCCTAAGGCAATATTCCTTACTTGTAAAGCAGTGCTCTACCTGAGCATGTGTCCCCTGGAGCTGGCTGTGACAGCAGCACCCAGACAGCCCTGAGCAGAGCCTGAAGCCCTGTTCTGCAGTGCCCAGGAAGGCCAATGCTGCCCAAGGAGTGTGTAATTCAGCTGGACATGCTAAATGGAACAAACCCTGCCATCCCCATCTCGCCAATGGCAACCCAGGCACAGAGAAGCCAAGTGACTTGCCTAAGGTCACACCAGAATCTGTGGCCAGTCCCAGCCCCATGAGGCCCTTTCCACTGCCTTAACCACACTCCAACTCCTCTCTTTCATGTGGTGCCTGGGCAGAAGCTGAAGAGCTGCTGATGTTTCACAAGGCAAAGCCACATCCTCGAGCCCTCCCTTGGCACACATCCTGCAGCAGCCAGCAACTCTGAGAGCAGCACTGAAGCCTCATGCAGCAACTGGAGATCATGGCTCATGTTTCTCCCCTTAGGAAAAACAGCTCTTTGCCCCAGCCCCTGCCCTGGCCAATGCCAGCCTCTCCACCACCTCTTTACCTTCAGTCTGCCAACTGGAAGCCAGCTGTTGCCATAACACTGTTGCCAAGGAAATACAATATGTTTATCAATAAAAAGTGTTGGGTGTGCACAGACAAACCAGTTAAATTTGCTGGGCCTGGAGCCACTCCTCCTGTTCTCCAGCTGTCCTAACCCACCTGTGACCTCCTCTGTGGCTTTAGACATTAGCACATGCACAAGCAGAGACAGAAACACTTACTGCCCTGAGGAGCTTCCTTGTTCCTTCAGTCCAGCACTGCAACAGACTGACCTGAGAGGCTGCCTGGTCTCCAGACCCAACAGAACCTCCTCTGATCTCACAGACAGCCCTGCTATGTGCAGCATGTTGGAGAAAAGATTTCCTGAGGCTCTTCCCAGCCTGAGCTACCCTCTGACTGTTGCTGATCATTGTTCTGACTCCAACTGCTCCTTCAAAATGCTCACTGCCAAGGCAGCAGCACTGATGGCATCTGAGGGTCTCAGTTCCCATTTGACCACCCCCATGGGGAGCAGCCCCTTTCTTTGTGCAGCTCCACAAACACGTGGATGTCACTATCCATGTTTACAGCTCTTGAAATGATAGGACTTGGTACAGAAAAGTTAAGAGCCAGGTTAATACAGAAAGTAAGAGCTGAGTGAGTCATAGATATGAGGCTGGGTACAGCTGACCCAGATCTAGGGAACAAAGGCCAGAACCTTGGTGTTAACACTGGAATCTACCAAGTCAGGTTCCTGGAAATCCACCACTGAGGATTTCCCAGACAGCAAAGGAGGAGGAACCTCAAATCCACAGCAAATATTCCAAATTCCAATATTGAATAAAGAAATACTAAAATACGAAGTAATACAAAATAAATTTGAACATTTGAAGAAAAAAATTTAAAACCCACACACATATAATCAGGCCAGTAAAAATTTTGTTGCCAGTGTTTCAATCTAAAATAAAAAAAAAATGAAAATATGTTTCTAAAGCTCCTTCCCTGCTCCAGAATAATCTCCAAGAGATTCTTATTCTCTAATATTTAAGCAGGAAAAATTTGATCAGCAGTGCTTACCATACCCTGAACTTTTCCCACCTACTGCTCTCTTTTCTTTTAAGGCTTGCATGTTTTGAGACCTTACCTGGGCCTAGGGTTTTTCCTCATACTTTGTTAAACAAAATTTTAAAACCAAGCTACCTGAGTACTCACATTCTTCCAAACAAGTTCACACACCCCTTCAAAATCAGAAAGAGAAAATAACCTAACCTGATAAACAGGCTGAGATCTATTTTATTTTAATTATTAAAAATTAAGTGTTAATTTCAGGGCCTTCAGTAATTCAGCTTAATTACCTAGGAGACAAAACTGTCAGGCCAAACCCTGTTAAATAAAACAAAACAAAACAAAACATATCAGTAGCAGGCAGAATGACTGAATCTATTACCCTATCCCCCAGTCAAACCCACGCTGCCAGGAGCTGGCATGGCTGCAGGTAATAAAATGATGCTGAGCGTTTCGGGGGGGGAACAATGCTCCAGCGTGCAGTTCGAAGCAGGTGACAGCATCCTTTCTTCCACTCAACTGGGGTTTTTTAAACCCGTAGCCACTCATCCCCTCCAAGTCCTTTTGTTCGGCAAACGAGGCGCCCCGCACAGATGGCTCTGACTTGTGAGACAAGCCGCTCCGGTAATTGCTCACCCTGGCCGGGAGGAGAGCGCACGGAGCCAGGACGTGCAGCCGCACAGCGCCCTGCCAGGGCAGGGGAGAGGTGGGACAGAGAACCGCCCTGAGAGGAAAGCTTAGGTACCAAAAACAGCTGAATGGCTGGCGGCAGCAGCGCACCCGGCATCACTGCTCTGCCTCGCACGGGAAACCTCCGGCACAAAGGAGCGCATCCCGCTATTTATACAAAGCAGCGCCTCCCTCCGCGCCTATCCACCCGCCTTCCCTGCCTGCTCCTCCTGCTCCCAAGGAAAATGGACCCCTCCATTTCATCTAACAATTTGTTTCCTCTCCCAAGCATATTTCAGGGGGGAGGGGAAACAGGTAGGAGTGCCCAGGGACAGGACCCCAAAGAAATTCCTGTCAGCTTCTTGTCACCAGACCATTCCTCAGAAAAACAAATGCCAAGTTAAATTCCATAAACCACCGTAACCACCACAAATGTGGATTCCTGCAAACAGAAATACCATCAAAAAGGTCACATCGGTAGCAAGTGTGACCTGTGCTTGGAGCCAGGCAGAGCCCTGCCCTTCTGCTTTGCTGCTCCTGCATCTGGAGGAGGTGGACATCAGATGCTGCATCTCCATTTAGAAACGAAAAAGGAAATCTATGCTTTTTATTGAAGGCACTGTTGTGGAATTTGGTAAATGGATAACATGTTCAGTATCTACTAGCATGACTATAAACACATACACACACACACAAAAATAAAAAGGAAAAGCCTGAGGCAAGACTAATATTAATACCCAGTCATGTCACTCTCAATTAAGCTCATATCTAATGAGCCCATTTTCTCCTTGCACTGTCCACTGATGCTGTAAGCAATGTCCAATGGAAAGCATAAAATGCTGCTTCTGGAAAGCAATGATCTGTACTGGTGAATTTTGAACCGACCAATTATGAACATTATTTTTAATGGGACGAGCAGGGTTTCTACCAACTATAGTTACCAATGCCAGAAAATGTCTGTGTCCACAAAATGTCCAGACACACTTCTCTCAGACTGCAACCACTATTGCTATTACTTGATTTCCTATTACTATTATCTCTGTAAAAATATAAACATATATATACACATACATATATAATGTAAATAAATCTCCTGTGCACCCTAGCTTGTATTGGGAATTCCTGTTTCTTAGGAACAGCAACTGTTTCTCTAGATAAAACAAAATCTGAAACTCAGTGAAATCTATCCAAGAAGCACCTTTTACTATTAGGTAGAAGGCAATTTAACTGTGTTGTCCTAAAATCAACTTTGTAGCACTGATACATGGAAAACCTTACATCATCCCCAAAACCACTTATCTGCTGCCTGCAGAAGGTGTGGCAGGGAGAACCAAGAGCAACGCTGGGCAGATCTCAGGCGAGTAGAGCAGGATAGCACTGCAGCCAAGTGAACAAGTCCTGACACACAGCTACCCCTGAAGGAGGTTACGTTATGCCCAGATCCTCAGCTACAGCCTGCATTCCCACAGGCATCCATCCATCCCTGGGCTGCACTCCATGACAAGGTACAGGCACACCCTCTAGATCATTTCAATGAAAACTGGTTGAAGGGAGAAAGTTAACCTGCCCCCCCCCCCCCCCCCCCCAGTCAAGTTCACTTGATAAAATTAAACTTTGGATTGACTATATTAATGTAATCCATATTAGCCTGCATGGCTGGAGGCTCATGGAGGTCAGGTGGGGCTCTGAAGTACATGGAAGGGCTGCTTTGGGAAGAGACACCTCTCCTCATCATGATGCTCCCAACACATTACTCTCCCTCCATCCTCTTTTCCCAGGAAGAGATCACTTAATCCCAGCGATCGTACAGTGCATGGTTGGCCGACTTTTGTCCCCTCTCAGGGAGCTCTAGAGCACACAGCCATGTCTAAGAAGCTCTGTACATCAATTCTGAGCTGAGAAGACACAGAAATAAACAGGACCAGTTTCCAGTATGGATATGATGTTGATCTACCCTTCTCAGCCAGGGAGAGCACACTAATAATGGGCAGTTAAACCCAAAATACAGACCAAAACCCATTTTAGCCAGTGAGAGGCATAATCAGGTAGGCATAGCAACAACCTGAGAGTGAGTTTTGAAGCCAGGTACAGGTCTGTCCTTTCCAAATGCATCAACAGCTGTGTCTACACTGTTGGCCTAGCTTGCCACACAGCTTTGGTCTGCCTTCATCCAGCACCTCATCAGTAACATCTCATCTTCTGTCCAAATCCAGCAAACAAACAATCACAGGCCAAAACAGTAATCCCAGTGGGATGTTGGAGAGACTAGGAAGACTGTGTTGATCTTCCATCCTCCTTTCCTTGTAATGCCAGATTTTTCTTACTGCTTTCTCCCTGTTTCAAGTAACAGGTGCTTCAAAAAGGGACAGTGAAGGAGCAGAGAAAGAAACATGCTCTAAATTACAGTCCATTTCGCAAAGATTTAAGCACACACACAGGTTGAATTGTCCATTAATGTTCCCCTCAAAACCATTAATAAAAAAAAAAAAAAAAATTTTCTTTCCTCAGATTGGACCTGTACTTGCAAGAAAATAAAATCTCTCCCTTGGGGTGAGAGAAGGGGGAGAAGAAATGCTCTGAGCCAGCTCAACCTCAAAAAAGCAATGCTGTTGTTTTAAAATTACCCATTCTTCTGAAGTCAGCCAGTCAGAAGTGATTCTTTCCAAACCTATCTGCTTTGTTTTTTTCTCACTGCTTTAGCAGGGTTTTACAGGAGGGGGAGGACGTACAAGAAAAGTGAGTATGTTCAGGAGGTATTTGAGTCCTACATGACCCTCACCCCCACATTCACATGCTGCAATCTGATACAATCATTTTATTACTGCTTTAGCTCTGCTAAATCCAATTTATCCACCAGGCCATAAATCTTGCTGTGTATAGCAGCAGAGCCTTGGTTTCAAGCTCTGAGAGATGCTTCACCAAGTAATGCCTGTCCCAGCTGGGTCAGTGTTTAACCTGCAGTGGCAGTGGAACAAACAGCATGCCAGCGTGTGCACCTCCAAATGGCAACACAGCAGATGATTGAGACCCAAATGTTTTGCAAATACAGATGAAGAAAAAGAAAAATATTTGTATTCAGCAGCTCCACCAAGTCTGTATAAACACTCCAAGGTCGAATCCACACGTGGACTGCTGAATGATCAGTCATGTTAAGAAATTCTCCCTCCAAAACCCTCAAGTTCTAAGTGTGTCTGGCAGAGACAAAAGACCTGGTAGGAAATCAAATCTGTTTCACAGGGTAATTATCTTCCATCTTTTACAACTGTTGCCAGAACTGGGGAGGAAAAAAAGGGAAATCAGGATTATTGTCTCCAAATGCTGCAAGAAGAGCCCTGTGTCCTCCTGCACCATGGCTGTGCCTGGCAGCCTCGCAAGGCTGAGGCTTGCACAACTCCAGGGCTGGCACCCAGCCCACTGGTGCAGGGAGGGGAAAGCAGGGAAGCAGCATCCATCAACAAGCAGAGAGAAAAATGCACAGGGGTGTGATCCCAAGCTCTGGGAAAAAGGCTGGAGGGCTCCTTTAGTCATTCCTTTGCCACAGGTAATGCCAGTTGGGACATGGGCTTGATGCCTGCTTTGGGCAAGCAGCTTGGCTGCAAGGTACCTGTTGGCCATGTTTTGGGAGCTTGCTTTGTTTAATCCTTTATTCCAAGTGTGAATGCAACAGTTGGCTTGACTTTGATGCTGGAATTCTTGGACAAGCAGACTAGTGGCAAAGAAGGAGAGACTGGTAAGCAACCAGTTTTGCCACTGAAGAAAACATGCTGGGTAGCTGGACCCTTCCCTGTCACCCTGTAAGGCTGCTCTATTTTGAGCCCAAGCAGACACTGTGATTCCAAGGCAGAGGAGGCCCCTCAACCCATGCCACACTAAAGAAATAAGGATGGTCCCTTGGTTAGATTTAATTGTACAAGGTATTCCCCCTGCCCCCACCCTAACAGTTTCTTATGAAATCAGCTGAACTCTAGGAGCAAAGGGAAAAAAAATCCCTAAAGCAATGGCAACCTGCCGAGTTTTAAAGAGGCAAATCTTGAGTGGCTCTCTGGAAACTCGGGTAGCTTCCTGCATGAACCAAGGGAAGAAACTAAGAACTCCACTCCCTTCCCTCAGCCTCCTCTTTTTCATGTACAAAAGTTTGTAACAATCTAAATGGAAGCTGGGACTACAAAAGCAAGGATACTCATAGATATTTTGGAGACTCAGTAGCCCTCTCAAGAAACTCTCTTACAAACTCTGCTGGAGCTCCAACAGCCCATTTGGGCATGTGGGAACCTCAAAAGCACCAGCCCCTGTGCCAAGGTAGTTTCTCCCTCTCTCAGGGCAGACCATAAGGCATTCATCTGTAGGATGCCTTTCTCAAGGACTTGATTTCTCCCCACAGAGATGGGCACACAGAGCTGCTGGTGACCAGCACTCAGCACCAGCTCCTCCCTCTCTGCTCGGCATCACCCTCCCACAGGCAGCTGGTTTGGGGCACAATGCTTCAAAAAAGGAAGCACATTGATTTGACAGTCCACTGGGGAACAAGACTCCTCTGCAGCCTAGAAAACATGACCTACAAAGGATGACTGAAGGAACTGGGTTGTTTAGTCTAGTGAAGACTGAGAATAGACATGATAACTGTATCTGAAATACATGACAAGTAGGTGGAAAGAATAACCTGTTCCCCTTTCCCACAGCAGACTGGACATGGCAAAACCAGACCTGAACTGCAGTGGTAAAAGATTTAGGTTAGAGGTTAGACAAAGCCTTCCAGTTAGGAATGACAGTGCCACACTGAAAGCCACTGCCTGCAGAGGTAATGGAATTGCCACCTGTGGAGGTTTTAAGACCAGGCTATAAAAACACCTATTTAGATATGAGGTGGTCTTGCCTTAGGGTGGAGAGATGAGCTAAATGACCCCTGAAAGACTCACATCCTGTTACTGCTTAATCAATTAGTGACAGTGCTTCACAAGTCAATACCACAATTTTCAAATCAATTGGCTCGTTTGAGGCCTGTTACTGACGTCTGCATATTTTGGGCTAAGCCCAGTTCTCCCAGGACTACTGCTCTGGCTGAGGCTGGTCCCAGACCCCTACCAACAAAGCAGGCAACCACAAGAGCATATCTGCTTTGCACACTGCTTTCCATGCAGTGGAGGAGGTCCAAAGTAGCTGGTTTTGGATACAAGGACAGATTTCCAAGTGATGCTCACAAGGACAAGATTTCCAAGTGATGGTGGAGCTGACAGAGGATCACACAAAACTCTGAAGCACAGCCAGTGCTCTTCTGAACTGGTGTTCCTAGGTCAGCCTGTGACCAATGCAGCCCCAAGCTGTGCACACAAATGGAGAGGCTGTGAAAACAATCTTCAAATCCCCTGAACATTTTTGTTACCAGCCACTAAAGTCTGCAAGCTGACTTCTGTAATCACAAGGAGCATGTTCTGTCTCTTGCTACATGCATACACCACAGATGCATTAGACATATAACATGACAAGTAACCATCAGGGGAAAAAAACCCAGTGTCTAAGCAGACATCAAGAATGTATTAACCTTCTGAACCCATCTCTCCTGTGACACACATCTGCCTTAGTTTCACCTCAGAGCAGAAAGTCTCCGTTCTACCTGTCCATGAGAGGAGAGTTGAGCCTCTTCCACCTCCCTACACCAAAAACCAGACACCAACAGGAAGGTCCAACCTGGGCCTGGTTAAAGACAACAGAGGTGGGCCAGGCTTCACTTCCCACCACAGGGCAGCCAAGCCACTGGTCAGCATCCCAGCTGAAATGCTGTCTTCCCTTCCAGCTCCCTCTCCCTGAAAGCATTCTTCCTTCCAAAGCATGGCAAGGAGCAGCTTGCATTCACATTTTTGGAGCCAAGGGGACAATTCAGTTCCACAAAATAAACAACCTCTTCCTTAAAACTCTCATTTCAGAAAGTTCAAGGCAGCTCCAAACACACGAGCACCTCAATGGTACAGAAACAAGTGTGAACAAGCCATTGGCTTTTATGCACCACCAGAAATCAGGTACTGTGTAAACTGATAAAGCTCTGGCTTTTACAAGGGGCATAAGGAGACATATTTAGCATCTTTTTTTAATCCTTCTAAATTGTAAGCAGTTTTTCAGCTATATTAATTCTTTGAAGCGAGTGGCTCTCCACTAATCATCCTGGTTTATGTTTACATTATGAGGTGTAATGATGCATCTCAGGAATGTTATGGTATTAGTTAAATTAACTAAGACAACTCTGCCTGCAAACTGATGAATTTTAATGTGTCAACATCGGATATGAAAACGCAGTTGTGTGGGTCTCCAGATTCACATGACCATATGGTTCAGAATTCTAATTAATTCCTTTGGATTACATTTCACATAACTTACAGCTACATTAATTCAATATTTTTTTCAGAATTTTGGAGAAACATATATTTTCCCAAGCTGTGACTTTTCAGCTCTCAGTAAGTGTTAAGTGCAAGAAAAACCTTTCATTTCCCCTTTTCCTGATAACCTTGTCTTACCTCCCTGCGGGCTGGCATTCTTCCCAAACCAGAGGTCAGGTGGAGCTGCTCTGCCCCAAACAGACTGCAAAGACCCACTTTGCAAGAGCCATAAAGGTTTATTACTAAAAACAAACTCGTTTTCAAATTGTTATGTGCTGTGGGCAATCAATCAGACAAACTCTCCGGGAGGAAATGCAATCCAGGCTTCTGAAACACAGTGATTGTGACAAGTAGGGATAGCACAGACCCTGGAGCCAGGCACTGCTATCATCACTGCAGACCATCACAGTCATATGAGCATTGACAGAAGATTTCCAGCTCCGTGGGGCGTTGCACAGTGCACGGGTTTGCAAGTTCCAGTTTGAGGACAGTGGTATTTTCTCTTCTTTATCTGACCCCATTTCTTAATGATCCACATTCAAGATCTCCCTCTAGGCAACAAAGAGCATTTACTTGTGCTTCTCATTAGCTAAACCAAATCTGAATAAAACGAAAGCACAAAGCACACTCATCCCAGAGCTCAAAACAGATCTGGTCAGACACACATGCCATCCACTGTTACGTTGGAAAAAAAGATTTCAGCACAGAAACTAATAATCCTCGAGCTCTTCATGGTGTGAATGGAGCAACTACAACATCACTGTGGTTTTCTGAAATATGATGCTTTCAAAAGCCAGGTACACTGACAACAGCTCTCAGTAGCCCTGAAAGACCCCCACGAGTGACCGTGGCAGGCACTGGTTCATGCCCAGTAGGAGAAGGCTGAGATCTGCAAGCACACCTGGGCACAGCTCCATTCAGGTAGGATTTCTTCTGATACAGTTGCACATTCTCACAGCATGGCACCAAAGGATGGGCTTGAGAGGTTTAAAGATTTAAGATGTTTCTCTCCCTTCTCGAGAGTAGCAAGTAACTACAGGCACTATCAATTTAACAGCTCAGCTCTGCAAGAACCAAACACGCTCAGCTTCCCATCTACACTGCCCAGCGGGGGAAGGTTTTAACGCATCACACGATGTTTGTTCCATTTTTGAAAGGGTCAAGAGGACCCAAGACTGGGACTGCCAGATCTGCAATTTCCTGCATCCCTTACTTCAGAGAATTGCTAGGGAAAATCTGAGCACAAAACCCCAATGCAAGTGCAGAATTGCTGGTTGCAGTGCCCAAGGTGGTATTCAGAAGCACTGGCAGGGGCTGGGTGATACAACACACAGTGACTGCTGCCTCCAGTCTCTAAATAAAAACACTCTGGAGCAGTCACAGTATTTTTACTGCCACAAGGGTCAGTCCCTTCTTTAAATCTGAGACTGGACATTAGCCAAGTGATAGAGCAGATAATTCACCAAAACACCAAAGCAATCAACATCATTATCAACGAGCATTTTCCTTCAAGGGGTATGAAGCACTTTGACATTGCTGTGAATTTGGGCTACAGACCTACTCTCCTGAAATCATGTTACTCCCACACTTGCACAAGAGGCATAAGAAAACACAGCAGCAGGGCAAAGGGCCATTTCAGCTAAGGCAGGAATACAACCAGAATCCAGCAACTGCTGCTTTTCCCATTCTCTCAAAGCGACTAAAACCACATCAACACAAGCCTCCAGCCTCTCCACTCCCCTCCCCAAGTGGGAGAAGCTCATCTTTGGCCTGGACCAGCTCTAGCACCAACTGCCCTTGGCCACCACTTCACCAAAAGAAGTGGGTGAGAGAAGAGAGCCTTGTCCCACAGCTGAAGGACTGGCCAGAGGCCAGGAATGCCTTTGGTCCTTAGGCAGCCTCTTAGCCCCTTCCTCAATCCAGCCCCAGATCTGGCATCTTGCTTCTGGAGGGAGGCAGGTAGCCTGACTTCAGCAAAGTAAATTAATAAATCTGCTGAGTTTGAAAATTTCAAACTTCCTCTTTCTACCCCAAAGAGTTGAAAGAGAGGGACATCTTTGTTAGATGCTTGTTTTGAAGCTCTAATTCATAGTAAATGGCAGTCCTATAAGGAGGGAACAATAGTGGGAAACAAGACCCCAGAGGTATTGAAAAGAGCCTTTCTGGAGTGAAACAGCTACACAGTTTAATCTCACGAATCTCTATAAAAAGATGCTACTAATGCACAAGATTCCATCTCTGTAAACGCTGCGTGACAAGCAGTCAGACAGAGCCGATGAGCATTTACCTAACAACAAAACCCCAGGAAAAACTGGGAAAAAAACCCAGATTGCAACCCTAATCCTGCTAGCAATCTTTTGCTTAAATATTATTATTATTATTATTATTATTATTATGTAGTTGTTATTTGCGTTATAAGCCCAGTCACAGACAGACAATTCTTGTCTGAGCTCCTGTTCAGACACAAAAAAAAGTCAAGTTTTTCATCCCCAAGTGACTGGAGATACCACAGCTAAACAGGGACACACAAGGGGCTGTGGGAGCCATGCAAGGGCTGCCTCCCTGCTGTGATAATCCATTCCACCTTCCCCATGTACATACCAGGGACCTGCCCATGTTCTCCTGCGTAACACTTAATTGTTATTTCTCCTGTGGAAGTGCTTAAAGACTCCTAAAGTGCTTACAGCCCCATTACCCCAGGCACCATAAAAGCAGGGAGCCCAAGGTCAGTTCCCAACCCCAGAGACAGATAAGATTGAACACATTATCCACAGTGGTCTCCAAAGCCTTAGGTGGCTCCCAGAAAACCTTTACCTCCACTTCAGAACAGCAGATGGCAACTCACCCCACACAGCTGAATAAGAGAGGATGGTTTCTGAACAAGGAAAAGGAAAAAGGAAAAAGGAAAAAGGAAAAAGGAAAAAGGAAAAAGGAAAAAGGAAAAAGGAAAAAGGAAAAAGGAAAAAGGAAAAAGGAAAAAGGAAAAAGGAAAAAGGATTATCTTATCAATTAAAAACTTCTTTTAAGTGGTTGTCAAGGAAGAGTTTGCTTTGTGCTCCACACTGATGTGAAAGCAATACAGTTTTATGACAAGAGTTCTTTTTCAAGGCCCTTAGGCTTTTGTATTGAAGTTTTTCACCCCATGGTGGGACAGCAGCAATGAAGCAGAACGTGACAGACAAATAAGGATGTGATGTGCTGAAATGCTGCCCTCAGATGAAAAAGTTGGACATTCTTAAGTTCTGACAAAGAAATGCTGTTTATTAAAGTGTGGAGCATAATTTCCTATAAAAATACAAAGTTTATTCAAATCCCAGAGCAATCCATAAGCCTGATGCTAGGAGCCACCCTCATATAAATCACTGACTAGGTTTTGATAGCAATCTCATTAGCTATTGTACCAGGAGCTCAAGTACACATTGATGAGTGCTGCAGAGCACTACCTGTCTTCCCACATCTTTTCAAATACGTGGAACAGGCAAAAATAAATCTTCTGTAGGCTTTGAAAAGACCAAGATGCTTCAGAAAAGGCTTCTCATCACTATTTTTTTTCAAATGCAAGTAAAAGAAAAGATCCAATGAAGTCTCTACTCTTTCACTGAAGAGTTCACAGCTGTAGTGCTGGTCTCTTTTCTAGTGCTCAGCAAGTGGTCCTTTCTCAGACTACATCCCTGCTGATGCAAGGGGAGTTAGGAGGCTGGACCCTGACCTGGGAGATCACCCACTACCTCCAAGGCAGAGCTGCCACAACTGCCTGTGAGAGAGGGTCTGCACACCCTGTGCTCAAGGAAAGCCATGACTGGCCATGCCCTTGCCTTGCATTTATTTCTTAGATCCTGTATACATTGCCATCTCTTCTAGACTCGTTTGCTGATGTTCTTCCTCCTTCACATCTTCATCTCTTGCTGCTTCTCTGCCTTCTTTGCTGCTGTTTCATGCTTTACTTTCATTTCAAGAGTACATATTTAACAAACAAAATCACAAAAGCCTATTCCTCCCTTTATAACAAAATATATACTTCTGCCCCAGCAGGTTGATTGCTGGCTCTGTCCAAGGAAGGTGAAGAGTTTATGCAGGAAACCTGTGCTCCACTGGCAGATCAGTGGAGACACTGATGAGTTGGTCTGCAGGGAACAGCAACTCCTTCCACCAGGCCAACCATCTCCAAAAATGCCACTTTTCTGCCCAAAGCCTTGTCTGAACACACATAAGTCACACCACCTCAATGCCAGTGCAGCCAAGGAAGAAGCAGTCCTTTCATCTTTGCTCTGATGGCATCACACCAGGGTACACATGTGTTCACCACCCCCACCACGCTCCTTCCACCCAGACCAGTGATGTACAGCCTGTTCCTGCAGTGAAGCTAAGCCTCAGACAGAAGGAGCTGCACAGGAGAGAGCAAACAAACACCAGAAGCAGGCACCAAACCACAGACCTGGGTATGTGCTGCAGCAATGACACACCTTGGGAGGCTCCCATTCCTCCACTCCCAGTCCTGGAAGCATGTGAGAACAGAGCAAGACAAGCACCTCATGCTCTTCCTCCTTCCCAGCACTGCACTCAGTCTCCTTTCAGAGAGGAACCAGAGGGACACACCACAAAAAGAGACTGAAAAGCATCAAACAAGCCTCAGCTAAAGGGTGAGGATTGGCTGGAGACTTTTTTAGAGGAGTCCAACTCTTTTGAGGAAAGGATGACTTAATTTAAATATAAATAAATAAACAATCCAAATTTTTAACTTCAATTTCATCAGATCAGCTCTGCGACTTGAACTGTATCTGTTTCAGCAGTTTCCAGGTGTTTGGAACCAGCAGTGATAAGAGCCCTGTTTCCCACCAGCAGACCATGTGCTGTGCTATTTGGTGTGGAGACATTAAGCAGATCAGCAGCCTGTTTGAGCCCATTTTGCTGGCCTGGCTCTGGGGAAGGCTCAGGCTGAGGGAGCAGCTCCAGTCTGGCCCCACTAGAACAACTTGAGAGCCCAGCAGGTGCCAGGGTCCATCCCAGAGCAGATACAGGCACATCCTGGCAGCTCTGCAGAGAGATCAGCTGGCAACCCCAGCTCAAGGGATGGCAATTTAGATCTTGACAGCCACCCCTGATATACACCAAGCTCTGAGGGATACAAACAGGACCATGTCAACAAAACTTTCAATGCAGCCATTGGAAACCCAGCTGTGGGTAACTCCCAGGGCTGGCTCACTACCCCCAAGCAAGGACCATTTAATATCTCCATCTGCACAACAGGGAATTGCTGTTATTTATTGCTGCCAGTGGGATCAGACCTGCACAAAACCTGGAGAAAGACAGGGCCCCTGATTCACAGCAGCTTTGCCCTTTTATGAAATACTGTGGGCTTCCAGAAAGCACAAGGAGAAATGGAGAAACAAAACATCCCTTATCACTGAGGATACTTTAGCAGAGATTAGATAAATCAGATGTGTTTCAAGGCAGGAACCCAGGCTGGCAGGAGGATCTGTGAGAGCATCCCTGACAAGCTGGGAGGTTATGGGCAGTCCAAGGGGTCACTCTTCATTTCATCCATGACAGGGAAAAAAAATCTCGGATTTTTTTTTTTTTCTGTTGTCACCCAAGGCCATGATATTGGAAGGTATTAGAACTACTGAAATTATTTTTTCCTACCTCGTGCCAAGGAACTGAGCAGCCCAAGATAGACTCATTGACTCAAACATCTGTTTTTCCAGGCCTCATGTCTGCTTTGCAAAACTCCCAGTGCAGAATTAAGGCTCTTTATTGATCAAAGCACAGATTGCCTAATCAAAGCACAGGCTAACCCTCCTCAAAGGCATCATGCTCAAGACAGCTCCAGAAGTAGCCCTAAACCCAGCAATAAAATAATCAAAGGTCTCTTCCCAGGTCCCAGTATTTGCATCAGAGAAGCAGAGGGTCAGGCAGTGGGGAGGAGGTTAGCCAGGTCAGTCTCCCCCAAACCAGGCTGTCTGGGGAGCAGTTCTGCTCCAAAACAACTGCCCCAGTCCACTTGTTCCTGGCAGCCTTGCTCCATACTTGAAACCTCTCCACAGACCACTGTTCCTTGCAGCTTCTCCCTCATCCTGTCCCAGTCTCTTCCACAAAGAGAATGAAATCAGAATATGCTATATAAAGTATAAATGGATATGAAAAGTTTTGCAAGAGAGGCCAACATTTGGAGACCCCTTCCCTGTAGCATTCCCAGATGCAGAGCATCATTTCCAGTTACCAACTCCAACACTTAGTTCCTGCACCTCCATCTCATCCAGCAGTGTCAATGGCCAGGCCACAGAGGATGTGGAAAGACAGCCCAGGCAAGAGCCAGCTCTCCTGAGCTTGCAGCAATGAGGGGGTTTGTAGGTCCAAACACTCCAGATCTGACTGCCTGGCTTGCTCTGCAAATCAACCTTTCTGTGCTGGGTGGACTTTCTAGCAGAACAAGCTTGGTTTTCCTTTGGGTGCTCTGATAGTCCCATGGCCAAGCTGATGAGATGGGTGCTCTGAGAGAATTCCAGCTCCAGCAGCATTTTCATGAACCAGTCATCTCAGCAGCAGCAGCAGCAGCAGCAGCTGCACAAAGCCCTAAAGCACAACTGGAAAGCAGCATCTTGGCACTTGCCTTGTGGCTTCATACAAAAGCTTCCCTTTTCACCTCCTTCACCACAGGAAAACATTGCTTTCCACCTCTTAAAACAGCAAAAGCTGCATGTGAGAGATTCCTGAAGGAAATAAAACCAACAGCCATCCCAGATAAATAGCTTCAAGAACTGGTCCCACCAGGACTTTTTCAAGTGTCCTTACTGAGGACTCCTCTGAGGATCCCCAAAAAGGACTTTTCCAAGTATCCCCAACAGAGACTCTGCCAAACATCCTGACCAATGACCCTTCCAAGAATTCCCACCAAGCAGCCTGCTCCACCTAAGGCTGGACACCCCAGGAGCAGAAGAGCTGCTCTGTGTCACTTGCAGCAGGGCAGGCTCCTCTGGCCACCCTGACACTGGAGCAACACCACCAGGAAACAGGAGCTCAAACCAACACAGGCTTGCAGGGCTCAAGCTGCTGCCACTTATTTCCACATAAAGACTATTGAAATGCAAAGGCTTGTAACTACCTCTTTGCTGATCACTTGGCAATAAATATGCTGGTGAATACAGAGGGAAAGCAAATGGAAGGACTCTGCCTTGTCACTCATCCTTTCTAAAGTGGCATATCTGGATTCACAGCTCTGCAGCTGGGATGACACCCATACAGTGATGGTTCTAGTGCAGACTGTACAAACAAGGAAATTTGTAATGAACAGTGAAGAATTCTTCCCTAACCTACAAATTCCAGCATTCAGGAAGGTCCCATAGCACCACACAAATGCTTCAGAGCACTTCTCTCTCCTTTGAACACCACACAGCAAGAAAGTGTCTGCAATCAAGAATTTCTTTTACCCTTGATGGAAAACAAACAATGTACACTCCCTATTTTTAGTTGTGACCTCGGATACTTAATGACTTCAAAACATATGCTTAATTCACACATATGCAAGCAAGAAAAATTACTCATAGGCAAAGAATAACAAACGTTTGACATTTAAATGAGACTTATTTGTAAGACTAGTTAACATTTGTATTAATTAAGGCGTACTCGATGAAAGATTGTTCTGTGTCACTCATCCTAGTATATGTGAAGATTGTTGTCTATCTCAGAAAAAAAAAACAATGGAAATTATGTGTAATTACCTGCCTGTACTTTCCACATGAGTATCATTAAAGACAGCAGAATTTTAATGCAATATTCTAATTGAAAACCTCACAAAAAAGTCAAGTCATGAATGTCATCAAGATCACAGGCCTTGGTGCACAAAAGCAAAATATATCTAAAAATCTTCTGGTATTAATGGATTGACAGCACTCTACCCCTTTGAAAAAAAAAACTATCAGTTTATCACATATTTGTGAATGTTTGTGCCTGCCCAGATCTAACTGGATCACACAGATATCTGGATTGGTGCTTTCACCTTCTGGAACAGAAACACCAGTAAAAAGGCAGGGACACAAATGGCAGAGAGCGAGCTTTGGTCTGGCACCTGCACCAGGGAAAGAAAACTGAATCAACCAACATTCCCTCACACCAAGAAAAGGCATTTTCTGGGTCTCTAGTTTCCAGTAGAAGGAGATGCTCCTAATAAAAACAAGAGGAAATGGTCTCAAGTTGCTCCAGAAGAGGTTTAGACTAGCTTTTAGGAAAGCCTTCTTCACCTAAAGGGTTGCCCAGCATTGGAACAGGCTGCCCAGGGAAGTGATGGTATTTAACAGAGGTGCAGATGAGGCACGTAGGAGCATGGGTGGATTTGGCAGTGCTGGGTTAAGGACTGGTCTCAGTCATCTTAAGGGTCTTTTCCAAGCTAAATATTTCTACAATACTATAATAATTAATTATAGCAAAACAACAAAACTGTCAGTTTTGTATCTGTGAGATTACCACTGGACCATGCCCACCAAAGAAGGTGGGACTGAGTTCCTCGGAGAGCAGCCAATGCCACAAGCTATTCTTTAGAAAGGCTTCTTCAACACTCAAACCACTTCCTTCCAGAAACATAAATTTTCCCTAAAGAGAAGAGCTTCTACCAGCACAAATAAATAAATAACACTGTGGCTGCAGCCACCCCAGCTTTTAATTAAAGTGCAACTGAACAAACAGCTTGACAGCCGCTGTGCCAGCACGGCCGTAACCTGCTCCTGCTGCTGCCCTTTTGGCTTGGCCCTCCCAGGGTCAGATTCTCAGCATACCCTTGCCTCCAGCCCTGCCTTTCCTTTGAAGCTGCACAAGCTCTAGTTTTGTTGGGGTTTTTTTTGAGGTTTGTTTTTACCATAAGGGCAACATCACGCCTGGCACACACCCGGCTGCAGGCGGGGATTTCCTTACCCTGCTCAGGACTGGGGAGGTGCTCAGTGGAAACGGCTCCCAGGAGCTCAGAAAAAAGGCAGAAAGCTTCAAGAAGGTATTACATTAACCTCACAAGCTGCTTCCTACCATCACTCATTATCTTCTAGGAGAGACCTAATCTTTCTAACAAACAGAAATGGATCTATGGCCTGGTAGCGTGCACTCATCATGAGCACAATTCCACCAGCAACAAATTTGCCTCCATCCTGCTCCCTGCTCTGACTTTGTCAAACCCACTTCTTGCCTCTGGAAAGAAAAACCCACAAAAATAAGCACCACACCTTCACCACACCTTTGTAGCCTTATCTTTTAATACAACACAGCACGTTGTGTTTTATTTTAACAGCTCAAGTTTTCAAGGTTTTTCACCCTGGATTGCATTATCAGATCTCCCTCAACCCAGCACTGAGAGAAAAAAAAAAACAGCACTATTGAATCACAAGTACTTCATAGTGACTGTGCATTGTTCATAAGAGATCAGGGATAGCTTTTCCATTTAAAAAAAAAACAACCAACCTAAGATACCAGGCATCATTTTCACTTCTTTATTAAGCCAAGGATCTGTTAAAGTGCAGATTTCCCCCCTGTGCCAATAACACCTGGCAGTACATAACACACTAAGTATTTTTACTGTAATGACACTTCCATTGAAATTCATGCAGGCAGTAGACTATGCTTCCAGAGAGGTGGAATATTATTCAGTGAGGGAGCACAGATATGCTGGGATGTGAGAAGGGGTAGAAGGAAAATTGCAGGCAATTAGTATTTTCTTGACCTAACTGTAATTTGTGAATTTGTAAAAGCCCTTTTCTGAAATGTTGGTTAATTTCATTCCAGAATAACTCAAAAAGTGTCTGTGGCATTCCTGCCCTTACAAACACAGACCAGCACACTCACATGAGTCAAACCCAGCAGAGAAGCAATGGCAATCCCCTCTGTCCCCTGCACTCACCCCAGCAGTGGGCTGTCCCCTCCCACACCACCCAGTGAATCCTGGGCTCCCTGCAATCTGATCAAGGGCTGATGCTCTCAGCAAAGGAACAAGGGAGGAGACTTCAAGTGACAAACAATACTTTTCAAAGAGAAAAAATATTTTCCCATGGTTTAAAATTACCATCTGAACTTTAGTAGAAAAGTGATAGTGGTGCTATAGCCAGAGGAGCCAGATAGCATTATCCCATCCCCTGTCATATGGGAATGTGAAATGCAGCCCCACCACAGGTAATCCACATTCTCAAAATATACTGCTGACCTACGTGCCCAGGTGCCCCATCACATAGGTGGTCTGTTTCTTCACAAGAATGCAACTGGGATTTCTTTGTGTTCATGCCTTCTCTTCTTGAGAGGCCACCACACACATGAAGTGGGGAGAGAGGGGCTGGGGCTTGGGGAAGGGGGGGTGGAGGTGGTCAGGTGAAACCTACAGAAAGAGTAAGAAGTTTCTATGTCAAGATAAACAGTCATCACTTCCCAACAGCTTAGACACAGGACACCACTTCTCATGCACGTGTATTTCCATTGAATAATACATCTCCGTGACTAAAGGCAAGGACTAATCAAAAGCTGCCATTTCAGCTGTGCACTGCAAAAGTAAACCACCCCTAAAAGTGAAATGCTAGAGGAAAGGGAGTGATATGCTTTTGATTTATAGGCTACTTTTAAAATTAGTGGTGGGGGAGTTCTCCAGTAGCCCCTGAGAAGGTCTCTGTTTATTTGAGGAGCTCACAGGAGCACAGCCACAGCAGAGGCTCCTGTTCAGCCCCACAGACCACATGGAGCCCAATCTACTCTATCAGTATTTATTTACCTTTAAACACAAAAGGAAGGCTATCCAAACAAAAGTTGAGAGTGTCCAGCAGATAATTAAGTACGCTAATGCACAAATCTATTTAGATAAGAGTGAGCATATTGGTACAATCAAAAGGCAGGTCACAGTTTATAATCCATTCTCTGTATAAACAAGCTCCACCAGTGCCCCTCACACTGCAATTGTACTTAGGGGTAACACTCCCTCCTAAACCCTTACCAGTGCAGGATTTTGGCAGTGCATGGACAAGGACACTGCATTTGGGCTGCTGAATGAACATCTAGCACTGGCTGAACAGCTCTGGGCTTTGGTCCACTCCTCACTGTGTCCTCTTGAGCCCTGGAGCCCCAGCACTGGCCATCCATGGAGCATCCTGACAGAGCTGTCACTGCTGGAAGCATGCAGGAGGGCACCAGCAGGCATCACAGAGCCCAAGCCACTTATGGCTCAACTGTTCTAATGAAATCACAGCTTATCTATTTTTATTGTTCTCTGTATACCTGCTCTGTTTTCCTGTACATAAATTATTCTTCACTTCCTTCCTGAAAGAGCTATTATTTAACAGCATAGCTGGCATTAACTATTGTATCACGTTCCCCAGAGATCCATTAGAGCAATGATAGAGTGCAACACCAACACAAAAACACATGCACAAACACTCCCTGAACTAAACCCTTCTAATGTAGCCCTTTCAAACAGGAGAGGCAATATAAATAGAAGAGATCATAAGCCTAACCAGGACATGGTACAGGGTAGACAGATTGTTTCTTCCACTTTACAAAATTAAAATACATGGGCTATAATTAATTATTGTTCTGGACATATCTAACTCTGAATGGTCAAAGAGGGTATTGCTTGGATTTCTCCACAGTTATCAAGGGGTCAGACAAGGCTTGCTTTGCATTCTCTCTGTCTCTTGAAACCTGTTTTTATTTAATCATAATTCAAATTATCTGAAGCAGTCTTCTCACCTACTCCAAAGGAAAAACACTGGACTTGGGCTTGAAAACTGTCCTTCCTAGTATTTCAAGGTGGAGGTATCTCCTCATCTATGGACATTTTTACACACAAAAAAAAATCAACTAAAATAATTCCAAACCTTGGAATCTGATCTGAAATAATACACCAGCTATACAACACACTTAAAATGCATGTTTTACTGTATGGACATCCTTTTTTAGATTCCAATCTCATTTCAGCCTCTGTCCCTAAAGCAGCATTCATTGGATGATTCCTCCCTAAAACTTCAAATACCTACACAAAACCACTGGTCTCTAATTAGGAATTCAACTGAATTAGTATTATAATGAGCCCCAGAAAGCTGCCTATAGGCATGGATTTATCTAACCAAGGCCACACTGTCTGGAGATTAGTGATCAAAGTGTTCCCCCAGCCCCAGGGTCGGGGGAACCCGATCACCGAGGGTGGCGAGGGATGCAGAGGATCCAAAAAGGAGCTGCCAGCAGGTGCTGAGGAGCCTGCTGCTCCCCAAACATCCTCCCAGGACATGAATGCTTGCTCACAGGATGAATACAAGTTGTTCTCTCAAGTGTCTTGCTTCTGCTGCCTTACCACCAAGGAAGGGGTGGGGAGAAGCCACACCACCACCTTCTAAGACAACAGAGCAAACAAGAAGTTCCCCTTCTCTGAAGCAGGAGGCTTTAGGCTTCTCTTGAGGCTTTAGGTGCAATCCTGTTCTAATCAGCAGGCATAGGAAATGTCTACAGCTGCAGTAACACTGATCTGGAGTAAAGCATGCAAGCAGAAAACCAAAACAGATATACAAATCCAAAATTTGCATCTATCCAGGAAACCTTCACACATATCATCCACCAGAGACAAGCCATGAAGTTGGGCCTGAGCAACTTCTCTCCACTTCAGTTCCTGCTTCACCTTCTCCAGAACAAAGTGTGATCCTATCCTGAGGGAAGGGGATGCATGAAACACGAGGCTGGTGCAACAATATCCACTTTGCACCTGCTGGTAAGGATGCCCAAATGGCCTGGACTGGCCACCTGGCACCAGATATCTGTTTGTATCATTTGCTATTTACAGATTTTGACTTCACAAAATCAAGTCTGGTCCAACCTTTACTGAAAGCAACAGAAACTTCTCGATTCACACTTTTTTAGATAGAGAAGAAGACTAGTTAATGCAGAGCTGCCTTGGACAGAAAGGGAAGTCAGTGGCTCCTCTCCAAAATTCTGGAGGCAAAAGTCCAACAAAAAGCCCTGGCTGGGTGATAAAAGGGAAAACAAAGCCACAGGGAAGCTGACACAGAAGCTCAACAAAGTGCTCTCCCAGGAATAGGGATGCTGACCTGGGACCTGCCAAGGTCTCACCTACAGCCAGGCCTTGGCCAGGTCATTTCCCAGCTCTGAACAGACCATTGGAGAATTTAACATCTCCAGATCCCCTCATAACAAACTGAAAAATTTAACATTGCAAATATGAGATTTTGGTCTCTCCAGAATCTCTAATTTCTGTGGCCTGCCACAGCTTGGGGGTAAATGTTACAGCAAATGAAGATTCTCATCCCTTTTCAGTCCCAAATACAGAGCCAGGTGTTCCAAAATACAAGTCACAACACAGTTAGGAAGGGCTAAGGGAAAAACTAGAGAAGCAGGAATCCCAAATGGGTTTTGCCTGGAGGCAAGAGGCAAAAGCAGTGAGATGCAGTAACTTTAACAACTTAATTTTAGAAGATTAAAAAGAAATAGGTCACCCTGTCACTGCAGAGTTTGGGTGGGATTAATCCAATACCAGTTTGCCCAAATAAAGGTCAAAACCAGCTCCTCTGAACAACAAAGTTTTGAGGATTTGGTTATTAGCAAGCTAGTTTCTTAGATCATATTTGTGTACTTGTCCAGGTGGGTCTGAAGACAAGATAGATGCCATCCAAGACAGTCCAGGACAAGGCAGTTTGCAGTGGCTCTGAGAGGCAGCTTTCCAAGCCATGGATTTAAAAGTTAGGGCTGCATGGGCTTGTCTGGATATGCAGAGTGAATCTGCCAAACATTTCAATGCTTGTATTTGTAGCACAGCCCAAGATCTGCATATGATCCAACTGGAGGCTCCCACATTGTGCTTCAGGGATGGCACCAAGCAGCAGGTCTGCAGCATGCCATGAGGCCAGAGCTCTTCAAAGAGCAGTCCCTGGAGGAAATCCAATAACAGAGCATACCACAGCATCACACTTGCTGTGCTGTCTTAGCCCTTGGCCTATGGTGATTCATCTTTGCCTGCAACCTCTGACATTTTCCACCACCATTCATGCAGACACATTACTAGGATTCAGTCACAGATTAACACATCCAGCATGGATCAATCATCACAGGCCAAACCCACCTAAGACATGATCTTGGATCACTAGGATGGGAAACTAGGAAAATTAGGGAAACTAGGAAAATTAGACTAGGAAAGAGAGCCTAGTCTAAAAGAATATGACAAAAAACTCAGAATACTGCCAGTATGCATATTACTGTAATATGTAATATACTGCCTCAGATGTAAAAATTGAAATGTGGACGAGTTCATTACCCTCTTAAATATTCTACACATCACTTTGAGCTATAGCCTGCACCTTTATTTTTGTCCAAAAGCAGCAATCCTTGGTCAGTGTGAATATTCTCGATCAGCCTCTGCAAATGTTAAGCTGGGTTTGAAGTAACCAGCTGTATGACTCTGCCCACAGTTCCATATTTCTGTGCCTCCTCCCTGCCCCAGCTGATCAGAACCTGCCCCAGACCAGGTCACCCAAAAACTCCCTCCCATATTTCTGAGTCCCCCCAGCTCACTCAGCCTGAGCAGGCACTCGGTCTGCATCAGCATCCCTGGCTTCAGTGCCTGGAATTAGACTCTGCAGATTAGGTAACGTGCTGAGGCTTATCTCTGTGTCTAATCACTAATAAAGTTGCAACCTGGTGCATTTGTACCGTATTAGGTCTCGCTCAACAGCACGGACTCTAAAGGTCATCTGCCTCCCCCAGCCCCTGCAGGGCGATTGCAGCGGGTCCTGCCCCAGCACCAGCAGAAATCCAATTAGGGGCACAATGGTCCCAGCCCGGAGAGGCTCCCGGCCCCAGCCCTCCGCCCCGGCGCCCTCTGCACAATGCCAGCTTTTGTCTCAGCCCCGCTATTGTTTGGGATTCTCTCGCATCCCTGGACACGGCACAAAGAGCCGTGTTGGGAGAGATGTTTATGAATGAGCTCTCAGAGCACAGGGGTGCAGCAACACAGGGCTTGACCATGGACAAAAAAGGTCATGGCTTCTAAAAGCCACGTTGAAGAGAAATCATTAAAGATGTAATATGCAACAGCCAGGAATGAAAAGTTACAGGCAAACAGAAAATAAGTAAAATCCCACTCCTTTCAAAGCCAAGGAGAGTTTTGCCACAGACCTCAGTGAAGTTAAAGTGTGTCCCAAAATATCTATACTAAATAAAGTACCTAGCAGACCCCATTGCTTTAGGGCACAGTTTTGAAAAGATTTTACATCACACTGATTGCCAAAGCAGGAAAAAATATTTTGATTTAACGTTTTCTGATTAAAAATGTAGCAGATAACAGCAGTAAACAGTAAAATATGGGCCAAAGAAACTAGGTGAAAAATATCAGCTAACAAAAATTTATATCATCCTTCTAGGATCAGAGAAAATATTTTGATCCTAAGCTGGTGTAATGAATATGTTACACTAAACTCATCACTAGGTGAAAAATATCAACTAACAAAAATCTAAATCATCCTTCTAGTAACAGAAAAAATATTTTGATCTTGACTGGTGTAATGAATATGCTATACTAAACTCATCAAGAGGAAAGACCCACATCTCTTTAAAACCTGTAGGAGTTCAAGGGTCTTCACAACTAACAACATATAAGACCAGGTCAGTTCTGCAGTGCAAATCTGTGAGAGTTCAGGCAAAGTTAAGCAAAACTTCTCAAACACCTTCAGCACAGCAGTTCCATGAGCTGGTTTTTGCTAACAGCCAAAACCCACCTTCCCTCACTCATCCAGGGACAAAGCCACCCTCAAACCCCATCCACCACATGGGAAAGTACCTCTTTGTGAGGCTCTGCAGAGCAGAGGAAAATAGCAACGTTGTGAAACCTTTCTGGACTTTAAAGAGTAGAGGCAGACATATAATTGCATTCAATGAAACATCATATGGTAATGAGCAGCAACGGAACAGCCAAGTATAAATCTTCCATTCAGCAGAGTGTCACATGTATAAATCTATTTACCAAGGATTACTCTGTAGCTCCTAGCACAATAAATCTTCAGGAGAATGCCTTGTGCACCACTAACAGAGCAGGAATTTGGGAAAGTAGACAGGCTGTTCTTCATAAGGAGTACTGATAACCAGCAACCTGTTTGTTAAAAAGATGGTATTTGTGCTCTACTTATTTGGTGTGTTTGTTCAGATGCTTGGGAGGCTAAAGTTGATTTTTTTTTTTTTAAATGCAAGAATATCAATACACATAGGTTGCAATACTAAGCTGAAGTCAAGTGGTACAAACCAAAAAAAGGGGTACTAAGAGCTAATCCAGAGCTAATGTCCACTCACTGAAAGAACTACAAAGACTCTTTTGATTTTAGAAGATGTACCACATTGCAATTCATAGGATCATGGAATTATTAAATCATTTAAGTTGGAAAAGATCCTTGAACACCATCAAGTCCAACCATTAACTCAGTACTGCCTAGTCCACCACTAAACCTTGTTCACAGCTGCCACATCTACACATTTGTTAAATACCTCCAGGGATGCTGCCTCCACCACTTCCCTGGGCAGCCTGTTCCAGTGCCTGACAACCCTTTTGCTGAAGAAATTTTTCCTAATTTCAAACTCAACTTCCCCTGGTACAACTTGAGCTAATTTCCTCTTGTCCTATTGCTTGTTATCTGGGAGAAGTGACCAGCCTCCACCTGGTTCCAACATTTCAGGTAGCGGTAAAGAGCAGTAAGGTCCCCCCAAACCTCCCTTTCCCCTGGTCCCTCAGCCACTCCTCATCAGATTGAGTGGTATTGTGGCCTAGTTTCTGCTCAATGTAAATGTTTTATGTAGGTTAATCCCAGATAAATAACTATTTTCTTGCATTATCTAGATCTTCCACTACACATTATGGGGTGTATTAGAAAGATTAAGCACTGCACAGTCAACTAAGAGCCTCTGTACAGGATGCTCCTGCCCCCAGCTCTGCAGGGATGCCACATCACTCACTGAAATACCCTGCCTATCTGCATGACTTGCCAAAACCTCTCGCTAATCACCTGAGGTTTCTATTTGTAGCCATGTGCAAACAGTGTTTCAGGAAAGCTTTTGTTCTGTGCTGAAGAGCTAAAGCTAAGCTGTGCTCCAGAAGTAGCCAGATAAGGAAAAAGTCACATGCCAATACAGCATTTAAGATACCAGAATCAGACCAAAATCAGAGTCCAGTCATAAGGAACAGGAACTGCTTTAATGGCACCTGAGTCAGTGATACACAGGTGTGAAGTGCAGCAGCACACTGAACACAGCTTCACAAAAGAAAGACATGGACCTGTTGGAGTAGGTCCAGAAGAGAGAAACAGAAATGATCAGAGGGTTGAAACACCTCTCCAAGAGGAGTTTGGGTTGTTTGGCCTGGAGAAGAAAAGGTTTCTGGGATACCTCATTGCAGCCCTTAGTACTTAAAGGCAGGTTATAGGATAGATGGGGACAACATTTTTATTAGGACCGTTTTGGATACAACAGGGATAATGGCAGTGATTATAAACTAAAAGAGGTTAGATTTAGATTAAATCTAAGAAAGACATTTTTTACAATGATGGTGGTAAAACACTGGCACAGGCTGCCCAGAGAGGTGGTGGATGCCCATCCCTAGAAACACTCAAGGTCAGTTGGGATGGAGTTTTGAGAAACCTGATCAGGTTAAAGTGGTCCCTGCTCATTGCTGGGGGGATGGACTGGATGATCTAAAGGTCACTTCCAACCTAGACTATTCTATGGTTCTATGAGACCAGAAATGCTGCTGATTCTAACAACCACATAATGAAGATCATCTCATCCACACCTAGAACTTTACAGACTTCTTGCTGGGATCCTCACTGGTCTCCAGTCCATGAAAAAACAGTGAGATTTGGAAGCAGTTTTTCAGGTTAGGGATGCGAAAGCATTATGTGAAATGTCTGCTTGCATATGCTTATCCTACTAAAGAGGGACTTATCCCTCTAGAATTGTCTTTACAGCATGTATCACCAAACACTAAATTCACACACAAAATCTTTTCAAAATTTATCTACAATCCACATGGAGCTCGTGTTGCAGAATATCCTACTACATAAATCTGTAGAAATAATGCAGACATTCTGGGATGAACATCTGAGGAAGCTCTAAGGAAAGATCTGTGTGTGCCCACTGCAGTGTCTGATCCCACCTACTTTGCAGGCATTTTTCACAGGCATCACTCTCACTGCCCTTTGACATTGGCAATTATCTGCTCCCAATCCTTCTGACCTCACATTCCTTACCCACCTGCAACTCCCATGTAAAGATAACAGAAGTTTACACTCACATTAACTAAGTCTCTTTGTTCTGGGCAAGGAAACAATATTCATAATGCCCAATCTGATTTCATTCCAGCAGAGGATTAGTTTCAATCTCTGCTGCTGTACAACAAAAAGGCACACAAGAAATTATCATCAAATAATTACAATGTTTTACACTTCACAAAGGACACTCAGAGGTTTGCAAAAGAGCCCAACCCTTTTTCTGGAATGAATCTGCAGTAGATTTCAGAGCATGCCTCAGACATACTTAGGAACCCTACAGATAAGGCCCAGGACCCAGGTCAGCAGACAAAAGCTCTGCTGCCTGCTCTTTGCATATACTTAGGCTAGTCAGCATCCAAAGTCTAAAAAAGGGGAATAATGCTACTTTTCAGGCTTATAAATATGCTATGAGACCAAACTCATTAGCGTTTACAAAGCACTCCTAGACTCCTTGTCTGGAAGGAGTTATACAACCATAAAGTATTATTCATGCTGTTCTAAGGCAGAAAAGTAGGTATTACTGCAAATCCAGCAGCAGCTCTTCATGCACCATTAAGGTTTACTACACTGTCTTAATCTGATCATCAGCACTTCAGAACCCAGATCTGTAATTTGAAACATACAGACCAGAATCCATCACTGAATAACCAACTGGGTCAACAATACACAGCACAGGACACACATGCCCTTTTTTAGCCCACATCACACATCTACAACTGAACCATTTGTATTTTCAAAAGCTCAGCATTGTTGGTTTTCCTGCCACATTGCATTATGTCTACTCAGGATTTTAACAGGTTCAAAACTCAGATTCTAGATCTGTTTGCACATTTTAAAAAAGCTGATATGGAAGGGAGTGCAAAGTTCAGGTCTACACCTCTTCCAGGATTTATCAAGGAAACTAGTTCCTTCAGGCAACTTTTTCTGCCCATTATTATTCTGAGATCTCCTTCCCTTGTAATTCTGAAAATGTATTCATAACTAGTGGTACACTTGCTTTTGACTTGCTGATCAAAATACAATCTTTATAGCTCCAGGCACCATCATCAATGCTGAGCTGGAGGGAGTTCAATCCAGTTCAACAAAATCAGCTGTTAAAAATAACAGCCAGCTCCCAAACCACATCTTTGCAGTGATTTACTCCATCCCCTCATTCAGCTGCTGCCACATCCCTTTGTGCTGGTCTCCAACCCCATCTTGAGCTATGCAGGCAACCCTTCCTGCCCACTCCTCACACACTGAGAACATTTTCTCCCCCAGTGCAGCACAAGTTCTGTATTAGAGCTTCATCTGAGCTTGAAGAAAGTTCTGCCCCAACTGCCCTCTTGCTCCCTACCCTCCCACAGCAGCTCCAGGAATTCTGCATCTCCATGGCTCCCTGTGCCAGGACAAGTACTCCATGCTGCCCAGCCCTTCTCTGCTCTACAGATGTTGTTTTCAACAGAAGAAGCCTGTCCCTTTGTGCATGACACAGTTTTGGTTTAAATCTAGACATGAAATCTCTTCTGTAAAAAAAAAAAAAAGATCAAATTCAAATATCACCAACCTTGAACATAACAGAGTCAGGGAATTTTACTCTTTTACAGCATTCCTTTTACAGGGGGAGTTCCAAGGTTTCCCAAAAATATTGTCCTTCCTTCACTTCACAGTGCCCAATAGAAGAAAAATTTAGAAAGGACAGTCCCATAATTTTTGTCCAAATAAGGCAGAAGAAAGCACAGGACAGCAGATCTTCCATTAAAAATCTTCTCTGTGCAACCTGGCCAAGATG
The DNA here is from genome assembly GCF_029582105.1 of Oenanthe melanoleuca. NCBI lineage: Eukaryota > Metazoa > Chordata > Aves > Passeriformes > Muscicapidae > Oenanthe > Oenanthe melanoleuca. The sequence continues at coordinate 48,851,913 of NC_079339.1, forward strand.
CTGTAACAAGAAGAAAGTAAAAATAGAGGCCTTTCCAGCAACTGCATCAGCTGCTGTTTACATGAACCATTCCTCATCTTGCAGGTGTCTGAGAAAACTTGTCTCCACAGCTGTGGGATCAGAAAACTTATTTGACCTAAGCTGCTATGGACAGAGAGCATTTACAGCTCTGGAGGGATGCTTTCTCAAGAACACAGCCCCATGGCCAAGAGAATTAGCTAGTCACCTCAGCCACTTCCAAGAATGAATCCTGCATCACTCTCAGAATACTCAATACTCTGAAAATCCTGAGCACCTGTCCTTTGAACAGAAGATGCCCTTCAGTATCCCTGGTGGACCCACAAAGATGCTCTGGATCACTTGCCACCCTGCAAGCTCTTGACCTGCTGCTTGAGAGCCAAAGCAGGACTGTGACCTGCACATGCCACCTTCACCAACACTCCTGCCCTCAGCTCTCACTGCTGTTAGGCAGCAGATGCTACCGAGTTACAAAATGCTTCCTTATTTCTTGGCAAAAAAAACAAACACAGCAACAAAACACACAGAAGTGGATAAAAACACAGCTTTACTTTTAAGCACAGATTAAACAATATTGATGTTTAGAGGGCTGTGTTTTTAAAGAACAAATTTCCAGAGGAACTTAATTATGTTCCTAGGGTTAAGAACTAAAGTGTGATCCAGTTTCTCTTCCTTACTAAGCTGCAAGTAGGGATGTGACTGAATACAACTTCACTTACCCCATAGGATCTACACCCATCATTTTGAATAATTAGAGAGCATTCATTTGGGATGATCCTTACTCTTCCCCTCTCTGCTGTTTAGCCTTACATAAAGAAAATAATTAGTGTATACAGCAAACAACAAACGGGAATAAAATTAGTCCTTTCAAACTGAGATACTGTTTAACTTACCTAACTGAAAAGAGAGAAAGCAAAAGCTCACATTGCATAGCTAGTGGCAAAGTCATAAAATGTCACTTTTCTGAGGTTCATACCCCAGTAATCATCTTTTATACAAAGAACAGTGACTCATAAATCTGTTTTTTTCATAAAAATTTTAGCACAAAAATTCCGAAATAAAAGATGTCCCCTCTCTATTTTTTCTTGGTCAACTTGAAGCTGAAGAATGGTCTATATGAGCTGTGGGAGTGGAAAGTCATTAAAACTTCAATTCCAAATGAAAATTAAGGCTTTTAACTTCCCATACTACTCATACTGACAACCTTTCATACATAATTGCCTAGGAAGAGTTACTGCAGTCTTGTCACCCTCCTTGGGCGTCAGTGATACGCTGACAAATAGATCCTCCCTCCCAATTCCACCACGCAAATGGAAATAAAAGCCCATGTGGTTAAGAAACTCAGCTCACACCCAAGAGTGACTTTGATGACTTTTCAGTCAGGACTTGTTAGGAGATACCAAATTGCCAGCATCAGAAATAAAGCAATCAAGGGATCAGGTAAGAATGTAGCTGGGAAGAGGAAGAGTGCCTTCAGCAATTACAGCAAAGACACCCTTGGCTTTGCAGGGACATAGGGAGCAATGTGACAAACAGGACACTTCTGCTTCAGAGCTGTGATTCTTCACCTCAGCCAAAACTGCAACAGGCTAACAGATAAACACTTTAAATACACATATATAACATGATATTCGACTGGGAAACATAGATGGGATGAGCTGAAATAACAACAAATGCAGTGTCCACTCTCTGAAAGGCATCAAGGTAACCTGTTGCTGTGACAGCAGCATCTTTCTGCACTTGTCTGTGTTTGTGGAGAGGCAAACCCTGCTTTTTATCTAACTTTGCTCATCTTCTCATTTGGGATGATTATTATCCAACAAGTTTCTGGTTTCTTACAGCTGGCAGGAGACTGACCACACTTCATCATCCTATGGTTCCAAGAAGCATATACAATACAAAAGGAAGCAATCCAGTATGCAAAGTGCTTTTATCCCAGTAAAGCTGGAACAGGATTTAAAGAAACTCCAAAACTGGGAATTAGAAATGTGTTGAGTTACTCTAAAGACTTCTCCTTCCTTGCTAGATCAGTATAAGTCAAAACCTGTTTGTTATCCCTGGTATCATAGCAATGGTCAGAGGCCCCATTTGAGGTAAGGGTCTAATTCTGTTAAGCACATTAAATTTGGAGAAGACAAAGGAAATATATTACCCTGTTGTATAAAAGGACAACCACAAATCACATAATTTAGCCAAGACTACACCAGAAAGCCTTGTAAAAATGAGACAGCACTCCAAACTGAACACAGTTCAGTGCTCTAACTTGTAGAACCATCCATCCTTCTGTTATTTTAAAGCTTACATCTAAAACAATACAATCTTAACTGACATCATAAAAAAAAGGAACTGCATTTTGTTACAAGAGATCAGGAGACTTTCAAATAAATTGCTCAGAACCCAGGAAGCAAACAGCTGCACCAAAAACCCAAAAAGAGCAGCTTGCAGAAGATGGTTGAATACAATCATACACGTGCAGCTACATCCACATGGCCTGGAGGACAGAGGCTGCAGAAACCATTATTGCTCCTGAGGTAGAAAATGCAGCCACTCCAGAAAAAAAGATCTCCACAAACAAGGCATATATTATCATGCTTCAAGACACCAAAGAGGAATAAACACACAGGCTTTAAAAATGGATCACTATTTTTAAAAGGTGCTAAAAGGATGGAAAAGGAAAACCCTCTAAACGTTATCAGAACTGAGAGATGGAAAGGCTGCTGCAGTGACTGAAATACTCAGCTGGTTTGTAGACTCATAAAAATAAGCATCACAGAGAAATGAATGAATAATTGAAATAAAGCAAGCCAGTGCAGAGGTATTTGTAACAGCAAAGGACAGGTGTATCAGCAGTTTGACCAGGGGTGAATGATTGACTCACTCCCATGCTGGGTTTCAGCTGCAATCAGGAAAATGAACAAGGGAACATTTTATCAGAGTTTTTCACAATGTGCCATCCCTGTGCAATGCATGAGCCGCTGGTGAAGATCATATAACCTATAACTATGTATCACATTCAACAGCAAACAAGCTTTTAACTCAGTGGAAAGGGATTAAAAGCTCCATAGATCCAAAGCATAGATCAAAGTTATATTCAGCTGCTGGGAAATAGATAAATATGAGACTGCAAATCCCAGTAAGGGAGATAAGAAAAGGAAACCAAGAAGACAAAAGAATACTGTGCATCACAATAGCCCTTTAAGATTGTACATAAAAATAAGATTTTCTTAACACCTTTGTCAGGAGCTCGAAAAGATTCAGCATCAACCAAAATTAGTTCTTTTTAATTACTGATACTCTGTTAGGATCTGATGATGTTACTCTGGCATAAAACAGAAGACTTATGTAGATTGTCCTGGAGCCTATTGTATTAGATCCTACTAGAAAAGAAAAATGGGAGGGGAACAGTGAAAGCATCAACATAAAAATGGCAAATTCCTGCATGTATTTAGCCAGCAGTAGTCCTCTGCCAACACAAAAAAATCAAGCAGAATATTGCCTAAACAGGACAGATTACTTCCCTTGTTGGAGATTAAAGACACTCTGGAATTCCTTCAGAAAAAATACCAAAGCAAGTGCAAAGAGTCCAAGTGTCAATTTCATTCATGTCCAACAGTGTCCCACAGTAACTTCACTGGTCACTGAGAAGTACAACAGCACTGAACAGTCCATGGTCTATTACAAAGTCACAGCCAGGAGCAGAGTGTCACAGAAGCGGCATTTAAAGGACAAGGTGTTATCAATAAGTGTCACAGAGTGAGAGAAATGTACCTTAGCAAGTAAAAAACTGCAGATGAAAGATAGATGCCAGCCCTCCAGAGACTGCTTAGCACTTAATCAAAAGTCAGAAACCAGGACTCTTGCATTTGTGATGCACAGCAACCTGTCTTCAGATGATCCAGAGATGATGGAAGATGTGGGAAGAACAAACAAAACCTAGTCAGTCCCACTAGATCAGAGAATGACAGCAAGCCTCTTCCTGCTATTTCCATAGAAATATTATGCTTTGGGGACTGGAAATGCTGTCTTTTTTCTTCTTTTCTAAAACAATGGTTTGGTTTGCTGCTCTACTTTGAGTAGTCCTTTTGCCAACTCCTTTCCTTTCCATGGATCTTCTGCAGCAGCAGGACAGAGAGGCAGCTGCTCTGCAGCCTTGCCTGCCACCCCTGGGGCTCTCATTGCCCTGGGACTGCAGGGACAGGTCAGACACAGCTGACAAATCCCCAGGCACAGGCGCCCCTGGACATGGTTTGATCCTGCTGTCCTGGAGATGGTTTGAAAGAGCAGCTAAGTGTCTCCTCTTGCTTGCTAGCCTGAGCCCTACTCCATCCATCTGCTCCTCACACTTCATCTTTCATCTCACACAGACGTTCAAATGCAGCTGACCTTCTTGTACATGAATGAAACCCCAGCAGCAGAGGAGTTTGGGTGAAATGGGGGAAGAGGCAGCAGCATGCAGTCCTGAGTGTCACTGCACAGAGCTGGGGGATGGAGCAAAGTCTGAAGGGCTTTTCAGAGCACTCCAGCTTTGATTGAACTAATTCTGCCAGCAAGCTGGCATTGACACAACCACACAAGACAGCTAGCGTGTCACCCTGTGACTGCAGTGCACAGCTGGCCAAAGCCCTGGTGCCATAAGCCTGACACTCAGAGGGTGCTCCCTCTGCTGCAGACAGCCCTGCCACCACAGCCACCCCAGGCTAGCAGGAGACATCCCATCCTACGAGCCCCTAGGACAGCCCAGGCAGACAGTGAGATAACTCACATCAGATTCAGGATTGATTCAATCTCACTGCAAGAGAAGTCTCAAAGCCAGTCGAAACTAACCTGTTAACTACTTCAAAAGGACTTTAGGACACAAAGACCCTTTACAGAAGAGGCTCTGAGCAAGGTGAACACTTGGCACCACCACCTTAGAGACATAAGTCAGAACAAGCAACGAGCTCCCTGAGAGGGGCAAAATAGCAAGGCAAGAAACAATTTAAGGGAAGGAAGACTATATGTACCTGTATGTACAGGGGCTAAAGTAACCTGGCATAAATGGTCTTGACCCAGACGTGAGTCACTAGAAATGTGTTCAAAATAACCTGCCCAGCAGCCTTCAATTGCCATGGTGATAAATGTTTCCTAATGCCTAAGAGCAGCTGAGTCCTGAACTCCATGCACCTCATTCACTAACAAAAGCTTTCATTATACTGAAAAAAACGAAAATCACAACCAAATTGTGGCCATTTTAAGCCCTCCTCAGATCAAGGGCTGATTTACGAACCTGGTTTCAGTGGGGAGCACCGTGCTCACATCACTGCTAATTCAGAAGATGGAGCTGGCTCGCTTTTTGCTTCACAATTCAGTAGGCAAGGGGAAGATAGATTCTCTGAGACAGTGTTACTTTTTCTGCCAGGAGTTATCTATTTGCAGAAGTGGGTCAACTTTCTCTTGGTGGACACGCTCGTGTGCGAGTGCCTAGCAGCGCTGCCTGCGCCTCTGCCCGCCCGCGCAGGAACCTCTGCACATAACTATTTATGGCAGCCAAGGGTTTCATGAATTGCAGCAAGTTAACCACGAGGGGATGATGACATTTGGCGACAGGGCAGGATGAATTCTGGCTGGCAGACAAAAAGTCAGGTTAAAAATACAGAATGCAGAAGCAAGCCCAGCCAGTTGCAGCTAATTCGCAGGAAAACTGGATGTGCAGCCCCCAAACCTTCCCCGTTCCAGGCGAGCAATGTTGTGTGTTTTGTTGTGTGTGAGTGTGGAAAGAACATCAGCCTTTTGAGTTCAAGCGTTTTAGCTGAATTTTAAATGGGCTTAGATGTTTCTCATTAGCCTCACTCCACATCTGATGTGTACCAGATGTTTTTGCCAGTTTAAGCACCTCATCTCCATCTCACCTACCATCAGCTGTTGTCCAGTGTTCTGTTCCCAGAGCATCTCCAAGGGGCAGCCCCAGTACAGAAGGATGCTGCAAGGGCAGCCTGAAGGGACAACATCAGCAGACCTTGCCATGGATATGTCTGTGTGAGATACAAGCAAGGCCACAGCCATGCTGTGGGGCAGATAAAAAGCCCAATGCCTCCCAGGGCAGGCCTCCAGTATCCCCAAGGTCAAATGGATGCAGGCACCCCTGTCCCCATGAAGTATTAATCCTTCAGCTCTCAGATGCAATGCTTCTGTCAGTGTTGGCATTCATGCCTCTCATCTCCACACATACATAGAGTGTAATACCTGCCAGGGCTGCATTTTGGGTTCCCATGCCTGCCACTTCATTAGATCACCATTTAATTTGATCCTCAGCTTTATTTGATGAAATGTCTCCAGAGGACCAAATAATTTACACGTAACCAACACAGTCTACTTCCCTTATTCTGATTGCTTTAGATGAGAGTAATAATAGATGGATAATTCCATCAAAGGCCCATAGAAAACTGTCTTTTAATCAATACAAGTTTTTTTTTCTTCAACAGGACAGCTGAGAATAAGATATCTCTATATAATATTGAAAGAGGAAAACAAAATTAGAACACATTACCATGGAGAATATATTTCTAGATATGGCCCAATTTTAATTTAAGCATCCTGAGCCTTGTTTTCAGGGACACCAGCTACCCTGAAGTTTGGGAGCCAAGCAGGCTGGCACACAGGCAGTGCCTCAGCAAGAAGGCAGGGGTGGGCAATGAAAAAGATGCTTCAAATGAAGCACTCCATGGAAGTCCTTTGAATGAGTGGATAGTGACTACTGGCTACAAGAAACTCAGGCTGTACCCTTCATGCCTGAGACCTCAGCATTGATAAGCTGTTAGCAGAACACATAGAACTTACAGCAGAGATGGAATCAGGTGTTTCTCCAGAGGTCTTACATCTATCTAGTGTACCACCCCAGAGCTGATTTCCTGTCTCAATCACAGGGAGTCTGTATGTAACAGCCTACAGCACCAAAAATACCAACGCATTAAAGACAGCAGTATTAAAAAAAGAACATTAAAGCCATTTCCAGAGGATAAAAAGTGCTCTTCATATAAGAAAGGAAATAATTGGTCAAGTAACCAAACCTGTGCTTAAGCTTGGCAGGAGCCACTGAGCTCTGACAGGTCTCCAGCACAGAGAACAGGACTTTCTCTGACCTGGGCTGCCCATGTAGTGTGGGGACTATAAGGGAGTGACATCTGAGTGCTGCTGAGAAAGGCAGTTTCCTCTCTTTCACCAGAGCTAGGACAGGTGCACTGCAAAAGTGGGCAATGGTCACCACAACACCTGGAACAGGGCTGATCTCATCTGGCTTTAGAGGGCTGTGTATGAATGAGCTGACCAGGCTCCCTTCTCATCAGCAGAGAGAAAGAGCACAACCAGCATACAATTCTGCTCTTTGATGCAGACACAGTTCACATAAATCATGACACCAAAGTGCCTTTCTCCACGTGGCCAGTAAAGATGTCCAAGGGAATGCAGATGTCAAAGTATATACTGGAGATATCTCCAATTAAATGGGATGAACCTCATCTTTTGCTTCTGCCCCTGCATATTCTCATCTCAAAGGCCTCATTAATATGCCATTGTAAATAATAAGTATATTGATTATTAATACACTAATAAAACAAATATTTTGACCTTAAGGGTGTGCAAAGAAGAGAAGTACAGGGTAGCTGCATGACCAATCAATACCAATCCACAGAGAACAGCAATTTCTCTCTGCCACCATTTTAGCTGCAATATATTATACCCTCTAGGTAAATATGTGGACATCTACAAGTGGGAATCAATAGAACTAGAGATCTTCCCACCCCCTCACCCAGAGAGACCATTCTTCTTTCATTGGAGAAGACAACAAGAGGTCATAGATTAATATCTCTGCTACTTCATGCTCTCTGCTGTACCCACAGCTTTTTTCTGGGCCACTCTGACCACTTCTGAATTGTTGATGTTTTCAATAATTCATAAAAACAAAACATCAAAATTAACACTTCACCTAGCTGGAAGAAAGTCAGAGACACTGGAAATCACTGAGTCCATTTTGGGAACTTCGACCAAAGAGTTTCAGTGGAAGGTGAAGTTCTAATGACAACTTCAGCTGATGGGTGTGAAATAAAACTAAATCCTGAATGTTTTTCCTGTATGCACAGGATTTTGTCCCAGGCACATCACTAGTTGAGTGTGTGTGCCTCCAAGCTCACAGATGGAGGAACAGTTGTGCAAGTCAGATCTAGATAAGGAAGCCCTTGGTGGAAGTCCTTGCCCTGGCCTCAGGGAGCTTTGAGTCACTCCTCCCAATGTGACAATTCCCACATACCTCACAGTCCAGGGATATATCCTGTGGGAATAATCCTGAGGGTTTTTCTTCCCCCAGGTCATGTTGATATCAATATCACCTGACTGATTCTTTTTTTTAATTCTCTTTTTTAAATCTAACTCTGTCAAGAGCCAAGCACCTGCTTCAACAGAGCCATCTAAAGCTGGATGGGCACAAAGATTGTGTGTGCACACAGAGATCCACACCATGCATAAAAAGGAAACCCAAACCACCCACAAGCACACACAGTGACTGTCCCTCAGTTTCTGTCCTAGATCTGGGTGGTTTAGAACTGTGACATAACACTACAACTGGCCAGTTTCCATCACACAGGTGCCCCTGTCCCACAGCCCAGTCCCTGTGCACAGAGAATGGCCATACCTCTCAGAACAAGCAGGATTACATGTCTTCTAATATTAGCCATTTTCACACTATGTTATAATTATTATCTTCCATGAGCGAATAGTTAATCATCAGCTTCTGAAAGACAACTTGCAGAAGTAAACACACTTCAGAAAAATGAAACAAAGGTGGACCACCAGTTGGGTTGGGGTTGTTTTTCACACTTACACGATTTATTCTGAATTCACCTTACAAATCTAGAGTTCATCACCTCACACTGGGGTGGGTCACCGGGGCCAATAAATCAAGCCCTGGTTCAACTACTCACTTCCAAGGATCACTGAACAGAAAATGAGAAACATTTAACCCACCTTTGCTCACTAAGATTCCACTAAAAATCTACCTTCCTGCAAGTGTTTTACCAGCCATCATACTCCTGACTCCTTTAGAAAAGCACTTAAGTGAAGCTCAATGGATACCACTAGCAGGGACAGTACAGTTCTGCATTTTCCAGTTTCCAATTTCAGGACTTTCCAGCTTTTCCATAAGCAAAAACACCCTAGCAAGCAGCTCACAAGTAGCAACCTTGCTCCCACCAGCTGTCCAAAGCTTCTGCTGAGTTCTTACTACAGATGCTAAATTCTGCACAGCATCCCTTTCAGCCACCTCCTCTCCCTAAGAAAAGCACACAGGGCTGTTCATTTCAGTATTAGCTGAGCTGGCCAGGCAGTACCTGTTTCACCCACTGGTTAGTTCTCCAGTGCTTTAAAGATATAAGACAACAGCAAGCCAGACTCAAGCTTACAACCAAAAAGTGAAAGGCCATGCACTCTCTTTCCTCTGCCTTCCTTCTGTTTTACTCCTGAGGGAAAAAAATCTCAGCAAGAAGAGAGTACAAAAGGGCTGAGATCTGGGCTGCACACACGGAAGGCAGGGACAGGAGCAGGGGGCACAGCAGGATGCTCACTGCGGGGCAGCTCTGTGACAGCTCCACCACCACCTGACTCACTGGAGTGGTTTTTCATGCTCACCTGCTCCTGCCCTGCTCCTCTTCACCGTCACAGGTTTAACAGAATTGTGGCTTGGTCCCAGTCAAACCCTTCCCAGACTTCTTGCTGCCAGTTCAAAAGGGGGCCTGATAAGCCCTACATTTGCATATCTATTGAGAGGCATTTCCAAAGGCACAGCCAGGGAAATGGCCTTGCTGAATACCGATGCTATCTGAGAATGACAACTATTCAAGTCATCTTACAGCTTCACTACCTAAGTGGAGAGATCAGGCTTGTCTACATCGTTACAAGGATTATTAGCTTTAAAAGTGCTGATCATATCCTTCACACCCTCAGAAACGAGAAGCACGTTCACAGGAAAGAGCTTCAATTGGTCCCACCGAGACCACCTTCCACAGGCACCCCAGAACCAGAAGTCACTAAAGCCTAAAGGTCACGTCTGAAATGCTCGGGTCCATCCCCATCCTTCCGACACAGGAAATGAGAAGGGCTGTGCAAAGGCACGCATGGAAACACGTGTGTGCAGATGTTCTGCTTCCCTTTCCTACTCCGTGTATACGGCAGGACACGAGACTCGGCGCTCGGTCCCCTGCAGAAGATGCTGCTGGGCACAGTCCTGCACACAGCGCTTGAGGAGGGCAGTGAGCACCGAGCTCTGAAAGCACAGGCTTTCGTCTTTGTGCTGACAGGGACGCTTTGAATCCCAGGTGAAGCATCCCTCTGTGCCTTCACCCCGGATTGAAGGGCAGCTCTCAGGTATTGGTTATGTTTTGCATACTCCAGAGCCCTGAGTTAACAGGTGACTTCAACTGGCTTTGTCCCATTCAGCTACCATTCCAAAAAGGGACACGGTCTAAGGCTCACAAACCAGAACTATGAAGCTCTTCTGTTCCAAAACTGTAATAACACATTCAATATCTGTCATGTGCTCTTCAAGCCTCTGTGGAGAGCAATGCCTTATGAAAATAAAGTCAAGTCACGTCAAGAGCAGAAGCTATCTGCAGATTTACAAAGCAGATACTTCTGATTTAAACAGCTCTAAAAGAGAGTGATTAAAAAATGCCACACCAAACATTTAAAGATGTTTGCTGTACCATGCACCATCTGGGGACTGGATCACCATTGAAACCAGCAATCCCTGACTACTGGGCAAGGTGGCCAGAACATCTCCAGCCAAGAGTTAAGGCACACAGCTGAGGTAACAGGACTGCAAACAGCACACTCATGGATGAATACTTGTGAAACAAGTTAATCAATCTGCCATGTCCTCAGGTCTCTTGGGACATAAAGACTTGCCACAAATCACAAAACAAAACAAACAAAAAAAAAACAACAACAACCAACCAAACAAACAAAAAACACCAAAAGCTCTGGGAGCTGAAAACATGGTTATCTGGTAAACACTTCCACTGCTGACATCAATCAGAGCCAGTCTCTGGGTCTCCATCCCCTTCTGTGTTCTTAGAGATGGGAAAAGGACCCCCAGCCAGCAAATAGTCCTCTCTGGTTGGAAAAGAGGATTAAGAACATTAAAAGTGGTCTTTTATATAAGAATTTTTTAGATTCCTACTGAGCCCTCTTGACCACACTACTCCTTCTAGAAGTCATGAATTTGGTCTTGCTGGTTTTAAGATTTTTTTTTTTAAATCTCAAATTTAAAGACATTCCAATGCTATTTTAATGCCTGATCACAATTAGACAACAGGAGAAACTTTGCTTGAATACGAACTGCCAGAAGAGGCTTGGCACGATTTCGTTGTGGAGCTTGTTTCTAACTTCAATGACTCGCCTGAACAAAATCGTGAGTACAGCATCCCTTCGAGAGCAATCTCTTCTCTAGAAACAAAACTCCTCTTTCTGAAGTGGAGACAGGGGAAAGCCGAGTTACACCTCTCCAAAACTGCTGAGCCAGCAGCCAGCCTGCCCTGAGAGCCTGTGGAGCTAACAGGTGATGCTCCGTGGGACAAAGCTGCACTTTCATCAGATGCCTCCAAAATCTCGTCCCATCTTTATCAACCTTATCAAACTAGCCCACAAACAAGCCAAACATAAACCAAAATATTTAAAGGGGGAGAGAAAGAGGGGGAAGAGTGGGAACACAATCAGTGTTTATTTAACCCTGAAAACTCAGGATGTTTTTTGTCAAAAAAGAAACCCAAAACAAGCAAACAAAACCAAACACCAACCCTGCTGGAGATAAAAGAGGCTCCAGCCCTCAGCCCAGGACATTGATAACGCAGTCAACGCACTGATAACACACACCCCGCACACGGGTGCCCCTCCCCGGCTCCCGGGGCGCTCTGCCAAAGCCGTCACCGAGGATGGACAGGGCTGGGAACGGCCAGGACCCCCGGAGTCCCCCACCCCACGGCCAAGGGGGACCGGGCACGCAGGGAGGGGCGGGCAGGGCTCACCATTGAGGCCGTTCGGGATGCTCCGGTGGTGCAGGGGCGCGGACAGGTCATCCATAGACCTGCGCATGGCCCCGGCCTTGCTGTCGCCGGCCTTGTGGTGGTGCAGATGGTGGTGATGGTGGTCGGGGCTGCCCGCGCTGCCCGTGCTGGAGGTGCTGCTCCCGTCCCCCACGTCCCTGGTGGCCGAGCCGCCGTTCAGGTTGGTCAGGCTGGCCTGGCTGTCGATGGAGCTCCGCGAGCCGGCCCCGCTCCGCTCCTCGTCCAGCATCAGCACCATCTCCTTCAGCTCCACGTTCTCCCGCAGGAGGGTCTCCTGCCTCGCCTCCAGGTCCTTCAGCTTCTGCTGATACATGCCCACCTCCTTCCACATCACGCTGGCCGTGTGCCTCCCGAAGCGCTGCCATTCCCTTGACAGCTTCTTGCCTTTTTGCCGGTCGTCGTCCAAGAAGCAGCAGAGCTCCCGCAGCTCCTGGTTGTCGTCCTGCAACTTCTGGTTCACCTCCTTCAGCCCGCGGATCTCGTGCAGGTGGAGCTGCAGCCGCCGGTTCACGTCTTTCATCAAGTTGCCGTGTTCCACCATTAAGTTCATCTTTTCATTCTCCACTTTCCTCAGTCTTTTCACCAGCTCCTCCTTGCTCCATCTCAGCATCTCCTCTTCTGAAATTTTGCTCAGGTCTTCTTTAGACCCTTCCAAGGAATTTTTTGCCATCATCTGTGCCTAGGCTGCGTTTGCTCTCACAGGGTAACAAATGGTTCGGGTTATTCGGATGATTTTGTTCGCCTGATTTCCTTGAACTAAAATTCACTGCAGCATCTCGGGGAAGAAATATTATAGTTCTCCGTGGAACGTTGGACAAGGAAGAAGAGCAACGCCGGACTGGAAATCCTGCTCCCCCATAGACCCCATAATAATAATAAAAAGAAAACACAAACCTAAGGAGGGGGCGGAACGAAATAAAAAAAAAAAAAAAAGGCGCCCCTACTGCCCCGGAGGCTGGGGGCGACAGGGAGCCGGGAGCCAAGCGCTGCACTCTCCAAGCGAAGCCTCCGCAGGGATCGGCCAACTTACCCCGGGCAAAACAAGTACGCGGGGCCGCCCCGCCGTTCCCGGGCGCTCCGTCCGCTTGTCCTGCGCTCCGCGGGGACCTGTCCTGTGCCGGTGCCGCGCTCCGCGCTCCCCGCGCCGCCGCCCGCTCCGCCGTGCGCGCCCGCAGCCCCGCGGCGACCTGCGGCCGAGCCCGGCGCGGCGGCGGCCGATGCCGGTGCGGCGCTGCCGAGGAGCGGCGGGGGAGTCGGCGCCTTCCCGGAATGGCTCAGCCCTCGGGAGGGAGGGAGCGAGAGAGCGAGGGAGGAGGGGGGCGGCTTGGTCCCACCTCCTGCCGGGCAGGGCGGCGCGGCCCTGCCCCAGCCCAGCCGAGCCGAGCGGCGGGGAGGGCGAGTCGGCTGCTGGCGGCGGAGCCGAGCCGAGCCGAGCCGAGCCGCCCCTTGGCTCCGGGCTGGGCGCTGGCCGGGCCCGGTGCGCCGCTCCCGCCGCCGGCTCGGGTGCTCCGGTTCTCGGGTTACGGAGCGCGGCCGCCGCAGCCAATGCGGGGCCGCCTGGCGCCTTCGAACGGCAGGTACAAAGGGACGGGGCCGCTCCCTCCTCCGCCCGCCCTCCGCCCACCCCGCCGTGCCCTGCCGTGCCCTGCCCGTGCCGCCTCACCGCTGCCCCCCCGGGGCTTCCACCCCGCTCTTTGCTTTTTTTTTTTTTTTTTTTTTTTTTTTTCAGATGGGTTTCCCCGGGTTTTCTTAAAAAAAAAAAAAAAGGTAGCGGTGAGAGCACCATCCCGGGGAAGGGTGGGGTTGGACAGGCAGGAAAACGCGCCTGCCGGGCGGCCCGGGGAAGCGGCGCCGAAATGGCCCCGGTGCCGCTCTGCCCTGGCGCTGGGAGCGGAGCGGCATCTCCCGGAGCATCTCCGCTGCTGCCGAGGGTTTTGTCACCGGCCCTGCCCCGCGCCTCCCTGCCCCGCTGCCCGCCCTCCCCCTGGGCTGGCTGCCTTTGTCCGCGGCTCCCTCCTGCCTCGGCAGGTTGGAAGAGCCGGCTCCAGCATCCCTGCCTCCTCTCTGCTCCTGGGAACGGCATATTCCTTTAGACCCCGGCGATGCGGAAGAAACGCCCCTGAAGTCGCAGATAACGCTTATTCCTCGGTAAAATCATCACAGGTTCTGGTCGTCCTTATTGTCAGGAGGCTGAGGTGCCAGCCTCAAGTTCTGCACAAATTGGACAGAACCTAGTAAAGGGTGTGGAAAGTTCATAAAGTGGATTTCCTAGGCAACATGTGGGCAGATTTCCTATATCTTTGCATCATATCCCCTGAGTTTCAGTCTAGTGCACTTTCCTATGATATCTCTGTGTGGGCTGCTTTTTGGTCAGTATCACAATGTTAAAACAAAAGGTACACCAGGACACAGCATGAGTATCCGTAAAAGGCCCCAGGAATTGCCAGCTTTGTGTTCCTTAGGAACCTGAGTAAATGGTTTGACTCCAGGGTTAATCCACTGCAACATTAGGGTTCTGACCACACTGGAAAGCTGGTCAAGACACACTCTAGCTATAAAGAGACATCAAATCTGGTGCCAGAGCGTGGGATGCAGAGCATATGGCCTGTGCATGGAGGGAACATCAGAACAGAGAGGGATGAAGGATTTCAACCTCTGCCTTTTGATGTTATCCTTCTCAGCCTCGGTCAAGCTGCAGCTTTTTCCTGCTTTTCTGCCCAAGTCTATGCCTCTGGGTTTCTGAGCCCAGATATACCCTTGGCAAACTGGACAAATGCCTGTTCCCTACTAAAGCAAAACAGCAGACCCTCCCTGCTCCTGGGGGAGCTCACCCCCTCCATGGGCACTCTTGGCCCTTTTCTCCTAAGGAAGCTCTTTATCCCATTGTTATCAAAAGGGCAATAGGAGCTTAGGAGAGCAGGACACTGGTTCACTTCATGTGGGATTTGCAGGTGGATTCTTGGTACCACACAGAACAGACCTGAGGATGTCAAGAGGACAGTTCTCCCCTAGCACAAACCCACACCAGGGTATTCCTGGGGAGGAGGGAATCACACTGAACAGCCAGTGGTGTGGCCTGTTTGCTCCTTTCTAGGGGGATGGCTCTGAGCAGGTAGAACAGGGGCCACCCAGGACCAGAGCTGTGCTCAGCCTGGTTCCACCTCGGTGACAGTTCTCCAGAAGGTGCAGTCCTGGCTGTGGCTGGTCAGGCTTTTCTGAGGTTGCCACCTCATTTAGCCCTTAGGAATGGAAACCAGCAGGTGTGTGTGCTGAGAGGTCACTGCTCCTGGGCTCTGGGGCAGACAGGCACATGGCATCACACTGTCCCACCTCCTGCTTCTCACCACCCTGAGCCACAGCTCATGGCTGCATTGTGTCCAGAAAGCACCCAGGCATTTTTTGAGCCAAGCCTTTTATTTACAAGGTTTTAATCATATCCTTCCCCACAGGAAGAGGAAAGGGCTTCTCCTAGACCCTCCCAAGCACTGATCTGACTAGCAGGTCCCTGGCCAGTGGCCGGGGGAAGGAGGAGCAGAGCAGGGGGATGTTGCAGAGCAATTGTTCATCATTGACCAAAGTTGAAGAGAGAGAGAAGCCTCTGGCAGCTGTGTCACAGTCACAGGTGAAGCTACACTGTGGCAGTGCCTGGCCTGGCGTTTTATTGCTGGGCTCGCCTGAGGTTTGCTTCATCACTTTCCCAAGAAAAGCTGTCTTTCCTAGGTGAAACCTTTCAAAGTTTGAGCATTATTGATGTTTCTGCAGAAACTGAGCTCAGCAGACAGGGGGGTTCCTCAGAGGAAGTGAGGAGATTATTAATATCCACAGAGGAAGTCCCTGTGATGATTAAGACTTGCTTTCAGTGCTCAGTGTGTATGTCTGTGCTTTTGGAAATGTTAACACCCTGATGCCATCCACAAGGGGCTCGCTGTCATTGCTGCCATTCTGGTGCCCAGGTGGCTGCTGAGGGATGGTGACCTGCTGGGTTTGGGCATCCAGAGTCCTGTATGCTCAGGAGGTGGCACTGAAGCTGCCAGCTGTCCAGATGGCAAATGGTCTGAGTGACTGTGACCTGAATAAAGAGGATGCTATGCATCATCACCTGTACTGCTCCCTCATCTTCCCTTCAGGGTGGACCTTGCAGTGCAGTAGAGGAAAATTCCTTCATTTTGGAAAGGCAAGGCAGCAGTGCTAGAGCAGAGGTATCAGAACGTGTCTGTGGCCCAGGTGATCTGTGGACACAGTGGAACCAAAGGCTGCGTTGAGATAAGATCTTAAATGTTTTCATAGCTTGGAGGGAAAGCACTAGTCAGTGCACAGTTTTATGATCAGTAACCAACCCAGTGTTGAAAAGCATACTCAACACGAATAATACAAAATGTTGGGGTATTTTTGATGGGTTCTCAGTTTTAGTTTTAGTGAAAAAACCCTATTTCCCGGTGGTGTTCAGAAAGCATTGTGATTTCCTCGTGCAGTTTAGATGAAGTGTAGAAGCAGTTGGTAAACAGCACGCTGTGGATTCCCTCTCGTTACATCTGGCCATGGGGCCTTCTGCAAGCTGCCAGTGAAAAACACTTTCAATATGCATGTTATCTTAAGCTTTTGATGCTCATGTAAGACAGCATCAAAACCTATCCCTTGCATTGAGTCAGATGGGCATTTCCACCCTGTTCAGGGATGAAATTTTAAAGCGAACTGTAACAAAATAAGAATTTTAGAAAAAATCCCAATAAAACAACTACAAGCAACCTACTGGGTAAGAATGTGCTTGATGTTAACTCCTGGACTCAGCAGGTGATGCAAAAAACTGAATTTGGTCCCTGATAGAACACAGCGACACAGCCTCATTGAAGTGTTACCAAAGCGTTCCCTCTACAGGGATACATCAGTATTACAGAAACCACCACCACAGCTCAGAGCTCTGCTGCCGCTTCCCTCCCTCCCCGGAGAGGGGTGGCTCTTCCAAAGCCCACCCTTAGGTGTGGGAGTGGGCAGAGGGGCAGGATTCATCCCAGTGAGACTCTCCCAGACCCTGGTATTCTGAGGCAGCCTGAGAAATACACACTGCAGCAGCCTGTGCATCCAGACCGTGATCCAGTTTATATGCACTGAGACACACACTCCATTCACCATTTGCATGGGATATACCCTCAGTGGCACTGGTATTTTCTTATAAATCACCAAGGTCTAACCCTGGATTAATGTTTTGAAACCCAGCACCCAGATTGCAACAATGGGAGCTCCCTTTTGTGAGACAAAGCTGCATGGTAACAAAAAATGAGCCATGCTCCAAACTCTGCTATCAAGAAAGGCACCTCACTTCCAGCCTGATTAAGCTGTATTTTCAGCCAGAATACTTTTCCAGCAACAACCTGAAGAACCATCTTGTGTCATTCTTCCTTCTTTTCCCAGATCAGCTGAACCATCCAGTGAAAAGCCTTCGTGCCTCCGTTTGCCCATCTGGCTGAGCAATGAGGAAAACGCAGTCTCTTGGAAGATTATGCAGCACTCCTTAATGCTGGCTTCTGGCAATATAACTGGGCCATCCAGTCCATTCTCCCTCCTTATGAAAATAGTATGTTTTACTGGAGGATTTCATCTTGTGTCCACAAAGCCTTTTTATTCTGTGCCCTGAAACTGCTAGTAAAATTCTGCAATGTACCAACTCGTTTTAAGGACTTCAGGGTATTCTGAGAAGGATTATGGTTGTGACCAGCAAACTCTTTGCCTTGCCAGAAAAACAGGTCCTCCAAAAGGCATAAGCAGCAGCCTTTAAACATTGTTACAAAGAGTAGTGTCCGAGCTGGAGATCAGCAGAGATGAAGAGCTGTTCCTTGAAGAAAGGCATGGAAGGTGTGTGTTCCCAAGATGTTCCTTAAATGCTGTTTTCCAGTCCATGTCAAAGCATCCTGCATTCACCCAAGAGGTGCACATTCACATGTTGGGTCCAGATCTGCTCCATGCAGGCCCCCTGACAGGGCTGATGTAGCAACACCAAGTCAGATCTCTTTTAGTGGCAGCTACAGAGTAGGCATACACAGTATGTTTGAGCCAAAAAGAAAATGCCCATAAAAATCCTCTCAGTCACAGTGTTTACTACCACTTCATTTTCATGGAATTTATAACCATTTTGTGCAACTCTAAATATAGAGGCTTTTTCTCTCATCCCTAATCTGTACATTGGGAAAGGACTGGAAGCCTAATCCTAAGAAGGAGTAGTCAATGCTGCTCCTACCTGGGAGCTGCAGGTGACTGACATGTCCAAAACACACACATAACAACTAGAGCAAAAGTTTCACTTCTAATTTAGTGTACAGTGGGGATCCAACTTTGTAGTGCAGTCAGAAGGCTACAGACAATATCAGAGTATCTTTTTTTTAAGTATTTAGAAAAATCTCCTAACTCCACTTAGAAGATTTGAATCATCAGGTTTGCCACATGCCTGTGAGTCCATCCTCCACCATCATCTACCCAAAGAGGAGAGACACTGAGATTTTTGTGTTGTCAGGAAAATATTTTGACAGGACTTATTCTGAATAGGTGGGAAATCAGTCAGTAGCAGGAATAGAGAGACAGGCAGACTGGATCAAAGTGCTGGCCTCTGTATTGTCTCTGCCAGTGGCAAATACGAGATGCTGATGAGAGTACTGTGAAAAACCTGCCCATAGGGTGAGTTTCCTTCTCTCTGCCATCTGGTACTGCTTGGCTTCTTCCCAGAAGCATTAAGGTTTACATCCCTTCCAAAAATATTTACCATCCTATCTAACATGGGAAGAAGGCCAGAGATGCCTGATATGTCTTTGCCTTTTGTAAATACCCCTTTTGTAAATACCCCTTTTGTAAATACCTAGACAAGTGTTGCAACAAAGAGAAGGGAGAAATGGAAAGTAAGAATTTGCACCTGCCTTGGCATCACTAAACTGCAGCCCTCAGTTACCCTGACTTCTGGATGCATCACTGAGGACAAATTCTGCCCTGACTTAGAGCTCACAGCATGGGGGGCTCTGTATTTGTGGGGGCAGAACTTGGTTCCTAAAGGCTGAGGAACTTGCAGGAGATTTTTTTGCCAGACAAAACCTCTTTCTGGTTTATAGTTGCATCTTTCCTGACTGTGCAGCACCCACCTACTGACAAGGCACAGGAAACTCCAGGAATTTAGACCTCTATCATTTAACCCACTGGTGATTTAAACCCTGGCTTTGCCAAGAGCATATTCACATCACATGCATTTTTTTTTCTCTTGCCACCTTTATCCTTGTTTCTCTTACAGCTCTAACAACCCCTCAGTTTTGGGGAGGCAGAGTGAATGCTCTTCCATGCTTGACAATGAATTTATAACAGTTTCAACTGAATTATCTTAGGCATAGTTGGTTTAAAAACAGGAGAAAAAAATCAATGCAAGGATAGAAGAATTATCAGCACCATTCACAGGGACTGTTCAGTTTCATGGCAAGTGATTTTAATGCAATCAGTCTCTGAGCTCGACAGGTTTGCCCTGAGCAGTCTGTGTCCTGGGGGATGCAGCAGCCCCTGGGCTGTTCTGGGCTCCTCCACTCCACACAGACCCTCATTGTCCCTGACACAGCTCTGCTTAGGCTCAGCACTGCTGGCTGCAGCACAGACACCTCCCTGTTCAAGCAGATGAGCCCATTGGTATTAGCAGCATGAGGTCGATGCAACCTGAGTAATTCTGCAATAGAGAAAATGGGCAATGTTACACTATCCCCCATCTTCATTGTACTCTGAGTTCTCATTCCCAAATGAATAAATGACATTTTAGATATATTGATGCACCAGGGAGTTACAAATATCTGGTTTTATACTATAAGCAGGGCCTGTTGGTACCCTTCACTCAGTGTTAAAGAGTATTTTCTGCTTGCAAGACAACAATGCTGCTGAGGACCTAATTTTGCCTTTTATAGCTCGGTGAAGCCACTGGGATTTTATAGCAGATAAGAGAGGAGAGTCATGCCCTAAAATGCTGACACCACTTCTATATATCATAGAGATATCTGAATAATTCATAGTGTCAAGCAGCACAACTTAAAGGAGCAGTGGCTTAAGTGACAACATCCAGTTTCAGTACATTCTGCACAAAAATTAATACTCCACAAATTTCTTTCTTACACAAAATCCATTATCAGTCTTTCCATGGAAGAACTGAAACAGTGTTACATGAAGTGGGGTGATACACAAAACACGGGATTTCATTGTGATTTGACACATTACCTGTTACCTTTGCCTTCTGTGGTATTTGAAATAGAATTAAATAAAATTTGGCCTGGATTGGAAAAAAGGGATAACAAAAAGTGCCCTTCCCCTTGGGCTAATCCTGGTGTAGAGATGTTGCAGACCCCAGGCTGCTGTCACAGGTCTCCAGCAGGGCTATGGGTGTCTTTCTGTTCATGGCTGCCTTTCAAAACAATTAAGTCCAAAGCAAGGGCTGAAGATCAGCCTCTGAGTGAGGGAAAGCCCTCCAGGCTTTCCTGGAGGAGGGAGTGAGGGAAAAGCTCCCCAGGAAATCACACTTGCACTTCTGATATAGAAGTAGCACTTCCAACTTGTCTCTCCTTGCATGTGTGAAAGTAAAAGATGCTCTGGAGGTTGCAGATCTACATCGTTTCAGTTTTCTACTCTGTTTCTCTCAGCCCATAGTTTGGACTGGTGACCCTTGCTGGCTCTGATGTTTCAGGCTGGGTGCTGGGCAGGGGATTCCTTGAGAGCACTGACACTTTGCCTGCTCCGTGGTGTGCGGGGTGTGCTCTGCAAAGGTGAGCCAAGCAGGCAGGCAGTGCCATTTTAGACCTCCTAACGGGGGATCCCGCTCAGCACACACCCAGGCATGGCTGAAATCCCCTCCCTGGCCTGGCTGACCACAGCAGGTGACTCTGCTGCCCCTCTGCATTGTGCCCACATCTGCTGCCACTGCCGGGCAGGGTCACCATCACCAGCACTGCCCTCTGAGCACAAAGAGGGGCAGGACAGCACTGCCCACCCACGGGAGCCCAGGGAATTCCGGGTGCTGTGGGGGGATCAGAGTGCCCAGGGGAGGCGAGGCACCATTCCCTCATGGCCCTGGCTGCTGTATGCCCTGCACTCTGTCACCAGTGTGCTGCAGCCTTTCCCACGGCTCAGTGGGTCCCAGCAGCGCTGCTCCGGCTGGGGCTTTTCCCTGCAGCCAGCAGGCAGCCGTGCTGTATTCGCCGCTCATCCTTACCCCGCTCCAAACCCGCCCCTCTCCGCGTCATTGTCCGTGCAATCGCTGTTGCCACAGAAGTAAAACTCTGAAAGTGAGGAATTAATTGCCTTAGGGCTCTGATCATTTTTAGTGGTGCGGAGATAATCTGTCAGACACAGGAACCATTCTAGCGCCGAGCAGCCAGAGCAGCAGAGATCCACATATTTATAATCTCATTTTTAGTCTCCTCATTTCCAAAGCAAACAAACTCAAGGATTTATATTTTGGGTACAACTCGAGCTTTGTTTTGCAGATGCTACTTTTCAGCCATGATGTACATTGATTTGGATAGCATGCAGGATGTACCAGGCTTAATTGATCAGTTCTGCTTGCACATTTGAGCTTATTTGTTGTACTCCCTGCTTTGCCTTCATTAGAAGTGAATTTAATGCTCAGGAAATTTTCCAGAATTGACAACTCCGGAAACCAAAGTTCCAGCTGAACAGAGCAAATCAAAGCAAATTTATTCTGCCTATGTGCTCCTTGCAGCTTAACCCCTGTCCTCCAGGTCAGCCCTATTGCTGGGATCACCAACAGCTTCACCCATGAGGACCAGTCCTATTGACGAGGATACTCTGGTCTGGTTGCCTGCCTCTTAAAATGTGCAGTGGACTGAACAACCCTCCTGGTGCTTCCAGCTGGCCCCGCTGGACTGGCTCTCTGCTCCTGGGCTGGCCTTCTGGAGGCTCAGGAGTAGAAAATACAGCAGGGTGGTGGCAAATTATGTGGTGCAACAAGGGAGCAGCATGCATTGCCACCAGCAGAAGGCTGTGCCCAGTCTGCCTATAAAGCTTCCAAAGCTTTACCTTAATTCTTCTTCTTTCAATAAGTCTATATCTGGACTAGGGATAGTCCCACACAGTGAATTTCTCTGTGCCAAGAAAAAGAGTAGTTACTGCTATATATGGTACTTCTGTTTTGTTTGCAGCTGAGGCACCTGCAGAGAATAGTGAAGGAGGAAGGCTGTGAGAAAAGAAGTTTTCATGCTACCTGAACTGGGAGGCATATTTCCATGCAAACTCTATGCAAGTAATGAAAAGAGAGAGAAGAAAAAAAAAAGGTGGAAGCTTCTTTGGCAGGCAATGTGTCTAGGTTAGACCTATCTCCCTAGGGAGCAATAAAAAAATCCCCCAGGAGCCATCACAGTGCCTAGGGAGCAGGGATCAGGGATCAGTCTGCTGATCCTCCTGCACATGGGACAGCCCCTTTGGCCACTTGGGATCTGCTGAGCCTCTGAATCTTGTCTGCTGCCATCACCACTCCCAGAACCACATCTGCATGAGTCTGTGATGGCAAAAGAGCTCCACCTCCCTTTCCTACCCCTTGATCACAGAACACATCACCATCATTCATGGTTTACTGTACAGAAGGATTGCTGTTGCTGCTCTTGCACAGATTATCCAGAGCAAAGAGTTCCTAGATGCAAGTCTAGCATCCCTGAGAGATCTGCTGATCAGAGAGGAAGCCTTTCTGCTTCCCACTGTTACCCTGTGTGGGCTGGAGTCTGCAACTAGGGACCACAGAAGTGACTGTCATGCAAACTGTATAATAATAACAACAATAATAACAATAACAAACATAACAACAACAACAACAACAGAACTAGTACTAGTACTAGTAATAGTAATAATAGCAGTAATATGCAGAGGACTTGAGAGACATGCCAGCTCTCTTCTTGCAGTTCACCACCACCATCAGTGTCACTTTAACCCTTTAGCAAAGGTCCCTCCTCACTGCTGGGGGCTGGGGCAGGGGCAAGGTGAGCTGTGGGAGCCACAGGTCACTGCTGCCATCCCTTCCCCTTCCTGCACACAGCAATGCTTTTGTTCTTCACTTACCTGACCTGACAGACTGGAAAAGCTGCCGTGGGGCTTGGGAGGGGACCCTGCCCAGCACTGAGCACCAGCCCTGCTGGAAGCAGCATTCCTACCAAAGCACTTTCTGTAGGCAGAGCTCAGCCAGGTTGGAAGCAGGGGGGAGGGAAAAAGGAAGATGCAAGAGCTATTTTTGCATGTAGTGTCTTGAGGTAACATTTTATTGCCTTTTCTATCCCAGAAGCATGTTGTTTTGGAGCTTGTAAACACAGTTTGGCTAATGCTCACTGCTGAATACTATCTGGATCAGACTTTTGATAAATTGAAGCCAAAATATGTTTGGCTGCTGATATTTTCATGCATGGCCTTAGAAGAAGATTATTTTGCAGCCCTTGTACTTATCAGATATGTTAGACAGGTAAGCCTACTCATTTTATTTTCACTGGGTGAGCTGAATCCTCTCTTAGGGTAAGTGGGAGCACCTCAGCTAACTTGAATGGATTTTATACCTGTCTATAATTTGGTGCCACTTGTTTTGTCCCCCAGCTATTTTAAAAGGGCAGCCATAGTGCTTAATAAGAATATAATAAAGACTTTTAGTTTGTCAGTACAGTGGGCACTGGGAAGCAAAGGGATGTGGGAGTCTTGTATTCCAAGAGAAGGACAGACCCTGCCAGCTGGCAGCCTGAGACAGAACTTTCTGCAGGAGGGAGCTTTTAGGAGCTGGACAGATGTACCTTTGCAAACTTCTTCCTTTAAATACATGATTTTGACACTAATGCAATAGACATCTGCTGGAAATGAGTGGGCTGGCTCGGGGGAGAGGCAGTAATGAGATAGGAGGCCTTTGTCTCTGGGTTACTGGTTCAAACCCAGGGAGATGGGAGTGACTGGGAGTCATTACTGCCTGACAGCTGCTAAATAGTTGGTGTCAATTGGGCTGGTGTCCTCGGTCAACTTTCTCATTAACAGGTGTCCCCATCTCAGCACCTCAAAGAGAAACCAATTATCAGCCTCATCCCTCCCTAGGTACTGAGACATGGATTACTTGGTCACCAGAATGAGCCTGGAAATATGGTTCCAGCCAGGACTGGGGGGTGATGATGGGGAAAAAATGTCTCATGCTATACTGTCCCTTCCCTTCCCTGCCCCTGGGATAAACAGAATGGTTAAGCCTTTAGAGATACCAACCCTTGTTGTTTCAATAGCTTCACATACTCCAGCTCTTTACTGTGATAGTGCTAAAATACTCTACTCTTCTTCTTAAATCTTAGAGAAATTGTCCCTGCTTTTCCAGAGACCTGTGCAAGGCAAGAGATGGTAGATATGTATCTATGGCAGCCAAACAAAGAGAACACAAACTAAGGATTTTTTTCTTTTTTTATCACATCATTAAATGCTTTAAATCTTAGGCTAATTGTTTCATTTGAAAAAAAAAAAAAAAAAAAAAAAAAAAAAGCAGCAACCTAATGCAACATCAGAAGTTTAAAAGTCTCAGAAATGCAACTTTCATATATTTTCATTTGACAACTGAAATGCAAAAGGCTTGGAACAGTAAGAAATGCAGCTATGGCTTTAACATACTGGAAATACTCTTTTGGCTAAGTAAAAGTAGGACTTGCTTTCACTTACAGCATGATCAGTCTTACATGAATCTTGAATTCATAAGACAGAAAAAGTGAAATTAGTTTGCAGTTGATAAATGATATAATATATTTTTAAAATGAAAATCATTATGATAACTAATTATATCATTATCTAGTACAAAACTTGTGATGAGAAGGCAACCTGGTGCCTGAGCAAGCTTAATATTTCCTCTTCTCAGACTCTCTCCTGCAATCCTGCATAATTCCTGCTGTAAACCTAGAACACAGCAGCTGCTGCATGGAAAAAAAAGGACAACTAATGAAAGCTGTTGCCTGTCCCCATGTTACCTCATTAGCAGAATCACCAAATGAGATCCAGGCATCAGATCAGTCATTGTCTTTCACCTGCCACATACCAGAGGTCAAACCTTGCTGAAGAATCACAGCACAGTGTCTCCCTGGCAGCAGGAGCAGCTGATGGGTGACACATGAAAGTCTCCTGCCCTGAGCTGAGCAAAAGCAGTCCATCATATAAGAGCAGCCTAGATGGACTAAGTGGTCATTGTTGGTCCCTTCAAACTGAAATATTCTATTCTATCACAATTTGCACACACCTGTAACAGTGGTACCCCATGTCCAAAGCAGGAATAATGATGAACAGCTTAAAAGCATTTTTAAAATAAATAGGGAAGACACTTTATTTCTGCTAGAGAAAAATCAGAGAGGAATGAAAATAGAGTGACAGCCTTTTTTTAAATTTTTAATTCTTAGTGAAAGTTAAATGCAGGACTCTTGTTCTCTTGTTTTTAAGTCACTGACTATGCTTAATCACCACTAAGAAGGGTGTTTCCCTGTAACTGGGTTGGCCAAAATAAAGCTGAAATCTCTGTGAAAATGAGGGGGGAAAGGGAAATAGAATAGGATGGGAAACTAGTGCTTGTGTTACCTGAGGCATCAGGGGGAGAGCCACACTGAAGCTTTGCAAAATTGGCTCTGGGAAAGAAATCTTAAAGGACAGGCCAGCCCTAGGTGCTGGCAGCAGATCCCATCTCCCTCATCCTCCCTGCCCTGGCTGTGTCCACAGCCAGGTTTGGGCAAGAAAAGCCTCACCTGCAACTGGGGACTAATGGGAATATCTCCAGTTTGGGTTTCTTTCTTTTACACTACTTCTGAAGGTGTTACTTTCAGGCAGGTTATAATTTTCCTGCAGCCTTGGCAACACAGTAGTTAGTGTGATCATAATACCATTATTACTGTATGAGAATATGAAATCAGCCATGAATATGATGAGAGTTATCAGTGTCCAACTGATTGTGTTATAACAATGCCACAGATAGGGAAAAACTTATTTGACTTCTTTTGAAGCATTTTATTTTGTATAATTTAAATTCTCTTTTTTTGTAGCCTTAAAAGAAAGGTGCAATTGTTATAGATACATTTCTTTTGTGTTCAGAAATGCATGAAATCATCCCTAATACATTTCTCATTTTTTACATTCCCCCTCCATACTGCTAATTGGGTGATCAGATAAAATTCTTATTCACACTGAAACAACTATAAAAACAATTTATTTACAACTGCAATGGTAGTAAAATTAAACTCAAGTGTGAGAGCTGCTTCTTGCTGAAGGTCTCTGAATGTCCTTCGAGTTTATAATAAGTTCTCATGGGACACATGAATTCATGCCCTTAATCCATTCTGACTTTAAAAGTCCAGCTTCTTTTATGAAACATCTCATTATACAAGCTCTTGCTTCAGCAAATGCACTCCCATCACTTTTCTCTGAAGTCTGTTTAATACAACATCTTCTGAATTATTTAATGGGCAAATATATGGATTAAATAAAGCAAACACATCTACCAGCTTTTCTATATGCCTGACAAACTTTTGACCAGAACTTTCAGACTTTCAACAGCTATCATATAAAATCTCCAAGCCTCAGTCCTGGTCAGCATTGTGGTCTCTGTGACACAGTTCAGCCATTCCTAAAGTCATGGCAACAGGTCCTCAAGGGTCTCTTCCCACTCTGAAAATATGGCAAATCCCAGAAAAGTAGCAAGTCAGGGATTCAGTCATGGAAAACCATCTTGAGGCTAACAACAGAATCAATCAGAGCAGCTTTTCCCCTGCCCCAGTGTGTGACAAGGACTGGCCAGGTGGACTCAGGGCTCATGTCCACCCATTTCCCTGCTCTGTTGCTCCCCAGTCTCTGCTGTGTGATTTTCACCTTCAGCCACAGCTTTTTTCCTATGGCTTACATTTTGTTCAGTGCTCTGAAATTCAATTTTAGATTACATTTCCATGTTTTGGAGTGATATATAGTCCACAGTGAATGTTTACCCATGTACGTGTAAGCCAGTCTGGAGTCTGCCTCTGATTAATTTGAATTTAAATCTGCATTTCATTTCTCCTGACCTTTGAAATCTCCCTCATGGCTACTCATCAGGAAACCTTGATATGATAAATTAGAAATTCTTTTAGATCTTGGATCAGACTGGAATAATAATCACACCACTGCCCAAATACCAGTTTCAGGATTTGTTAGTCTGTTTCCAGGAACTGTGGCTCATTTAAGTCGAAAGAGTTGCAGATATTAAACTGGCAACATTTCTACACACGAATTTAAGAGCAGAAAAAAGTTGCCTTCCCTTCCCATGGCTTTTCCAGACTATAAAATCCAGACATTCTGACCCCAGTTTTAGATTATATTAGTGACCCTTTTCTCAACAGTTCTGACCCCATGGCATCTTCACATGCCTTGATTAGTTTTATTCATAGCTGAACAGTGAAACAAAAGCAGAAGTCAGATGCATCTGTTAAAGCTGAGAAATTGAACTTCTGTTTTATTATTCATAGCAATTTAGGTGCAAATAAAGAAGGTGTAGAAATCTGAAAATGAGGGGCAGAGAGCAGACAGGAGGTTTGGGACCCTTGGCAGCAGAGCATTTAAGACTGAGGGGAGTGGACTGGCACCCAGGAGGCACACAGGTGGTACATGACTTTTAAATTATCTCTTTTCCTTAGCAAAGGGATGTGCTGTTTAGGAAGAAGTCTTAGAGCCTGTAGCTGACCACCACCAGCCACAAAGATAAGTTGCTAAATGGGCAGAGATAGTGGGGGGAAAAAAACTTACACAACTTTAATGTCTCACTAATTCCATTCATTGGAATAATTTGGATAGAAATCTATAAGTAGTCCATCAATGAAACAAGAATCTCAGTGCCCCAGCAAAAGAAGACAAAAAATTCCTTTCAGTCTCAAGGACCTCACCATCTAAACAACTGTGCTGTGTTTTCGAGCTCTGGCCCCTAAACTCTGTTTGGGTAATGCACCCTGGCTGCATTATCCATGATTTTTTCCTTTTTTAGTGAATTATTTTAAAACTTCACATGGAAGCTTGGATGACAAAGTATCCTGGCTAAAATCCTGGCCCAAATGAAGTCAAGGACTGTGCTGCCATTGACTTGCATGGCTAAAGACTGTGCCTCTGTGATCTGCAGAAAACAGGTCTGATTTCTCACATCTGTATTTATATTTATATATATTTATATTTGTTTCTTGTTTGGTGTCAAAATAATGGAATTATACCTGTGTTAAACAAGATGTTGGCAGTCCTTCAAGTGAGTATACAGGAGAAAGAAAATAATTTTCCCTGTAAATGTCAGTAAACAAATTTTCATAAACATACTTCACAAAGGAACTTAGTCTAGTTTCAGCAAGGCTTTATGGACCTCTTCCTTAATGAACCATACGACACAATTAAATGTTATCATGTAGCAGATGAGGTCAGTTCCAAAATTTAACCAGATAATACTAAGTACATGCAATTATCTTCTTAGAAATTCAGCATTCTTGGTCTGATTTGCCAGTTAATTTTGCATGTTTGCAAAGATAACTCGAATCCAACATCCCAGAATAATGCAAATAATAAGAATGACTTAATTTGGGAGCTATTAGAAAAGTAACTTCATTTGGTATGCATCTGGGTTTGCAGCAAAATACTTTCCCACTGCTTTTGTAGCAGAAGGTTGCTCCTTCTAACTTCATGTAATATTTTACTTTAGGGTTTTAATAGTCAATTATTTGGCCTGGGCAATTCCAGCCCCACCAAATACACTGAAAACACAGGCATGAAAGCAAGGTTTGCATCTTAGAGCTCAGTAGGAATTTTGCAATAAATGTCATGGGTTGTTTTCCTTTAAGTTGGCACTTAAAGGAAAGACAGCATAAGAATACATTGTGTTTACACTGCAAAATTATCCAGATATAAAAATCATAATTCCAAGCATTTTTATTAATTTTAATCCTTCTAGTCTATTTATATTTTATCTACATTTCTATTCTATTCTATTCTATTCTATTCTATTCTATTCTATTCTATTCTATTCTATTCTATTCTATTCTATTCTATTCTATTCTATTCTATTCTATTCTATTCCGTTCCATTCCGTTCCGTTCCATTCCGTTCCATTCCGTTCCATTCCGTTCCGTTCCATTCCGTTCCATTCCGTTCCATTCCTTTCTATCCCAAGCTTTTTAATCTTTTCAGTGATGTACTGGATTCCTGTACCTTGCTGATATCCAGGACATGACAGATTTGTGACAAGGTGGCACTAGATTGGGAGCCTGACTTGCATTTTATGCCAAAGTTCTGGTCCTGGAGATTTCTGGTCAGCAATTACAAATGTCATAGAAATATCACAGAACTGCTGAGTGCCTCAAAACTGTATATGTTGCATGGTTTGAATTCAACCCATGTGGCTATGAAGTCTTTGAAATGGCCCTGGGTGATACAAAAGCTTAACCCTGAAGAGGTGGCAGAGCTCGTGTGACCCAGTTTCAAAGGCTTAGTGCTGCCACAGGGTGGGAGGGGACTGGCAGACCCTCCTTTTGCCCAAGCCCAGAAGAATTCCCTTTGCATGGGATGAGTTTCTCTCATATAAGGGAGAGCTCAGATGTATAATCCAGCAGGATGTGAAATTAATAGGGAGAAATGGGATGTCAGGGACGGAGCATGCGCTCATGTGTGCGAGTGCCCGTGCACAGGAGGGAGAGGGCTGGCTTCTTCTGCAGTTCTGAAACATTTCTCTAATAGCAACAGACAGATAGCCCAAGCATATATTACTGCTCCTCTGCTTTGCTGCTCATTGCCCAGACAATGTGGTGATAAGCATGGAAAAATGCCCAGGGAGAGAAATGCAGCAAAAACCTCAGTGTCCTTTCCTACGTTCACATCTCTTCTGCAATATTAGCCAAAGCAGACAGATGCCCAGACATCATTCTGTATCAGCCCACCCAGTGATCTCAAAGCAAAAAAACATAGGAGCAACTGTAAGGCACTAGGATGTTTTGTTTTGCATGGAGTGTATTTGATAGTAACCATTTTAAACTCTGGAAGAATTTTGCACTCACTAAGCTGATTTTACATGCTAAGAGAAGTACTTGTCAGCAAAGGTTAGTGTAGCTGTCACTGCAGGAGAGCCCTGTGGGTAGAAAGTCTCATCTGGCTGTTTTTTAAAGGGCAAGAGTCATCACTATGAAGGAGGAATTTTTACATTTCTAGGAACATTTAATGTTGTCGTAGTGAACTGCTGCATCCGTTACCACTTCTCTACAGTTTCTCTGTTTTAATGATTATCAATATCTGTGTCTATTATATATATTTTAAAGTCTTATAAGATGTTCTTGTCCAAAATGAAAAAATCTTTCTTTGAGAAGATGAAAAGAGAACTTCTGTGTGTTTTTATGGCTTCTTGCACTGGTACAATATTAGAGTACTGTAAAGTATAAAAGACCTGTCTCCCCTTTTTATTGATGGAAACAGGGGAAAGAAGAGTCTAAGCACTGAAAATAGGGCTTAGTATGTACTCTAGCCTCCTGCCTCAGGTATCCTGAACACCTTTAATTTCATGGTGATCTCATTATGAGGGAATTGAATCCAAGTCTTCAGCATCCAGTCTCCCTGCTTACTGCTGGGTGGACTCAACCCTCCTTAAGGCATCAAAGTACAGTTATAGGCTAAATACTCCTAATTCATTGTACAATTGATGTAATTGAGAGATTTGGCCACATCAGGCTGGCCTGACCATGGAGGGTCTCACACTGGAGGCCTCCAGACCCTGTGGTCAGCTTCCATTTACACCTCCAGGATGTCACTGGCACAGCCAGGGGACACACACATTCCATGTAACAGCAAAAAGCCAAGAACGATCCTGGGACTCCCAAATAGCAGATGGCTTTATTTCCCCCTGGTTACCAGGAGATGGAGTCATGCCACATGGAGCACCAGTGCAGACAATGCTTTGCCTCATGGAGAGGATCTTTAGTTGAGATATTAAGGAAATTTTCTCTTGGAGGTTACAAATAAGAAAGCTGGCAATGCTGAATGCTTGGATGAAGAGGCATGGAGGGGAAGAAGGCAAAGTTGCCATTCCCTTGTGAGGACAGTGCTGGGAACAAGCTAGTTTCCCAAGCAAGCTACTAGAGGCTGATAAAGGTGCCATTGGATGCAGCTCACATGGCATCTATTCATATGGTAACAGCTCTTAGGTGTTACTGATCTAGATTTGAAATAAAAACTCCGAGGTGAAAACCTGGATATAGATCCACTAGAGACCAAACCACCACATACAAGTTGCATAAAGAACAGAGAAAATACTAATACTTGACCCAGATCCATCCCATTATCTCTGCCATGTCAGATACAGGAAATATCCCTATGGTAGCAGGCTATGCATTGGGCACCACAATTTAACTGAGAATCTGTTGACAGAAGAGTTTGTACCCTGGCAGAACTTCATGCATGAAAGCTCAGAGCAGCTACAAGATTTGCATTATCCCAACAGCTCAGCTGTCTCCTCCAGTGGAGGCAATCCATCCTGGAGTATGTCAGTGCCTTCCTTAGGCTTTGAGGGGCCCTGAAAGGCCACCTTCTCTGCTCCTCACCCCACAGAATTCAGGAGCAGTAAAGAGCTGAGAAGCCACGAGAAGCTGCTCTCAGTCAAGGTTTAAATGGTGGTTATTTCATGGAGCACTGCCTGGGTTGCATAAAACAGAGTCAGCATTTAGAAATAGCTCTGAATTCTCCTTAGCTGATGACTAGCCAAAAGCATCAGGAGTAGGAATGATTTTTTCACTGCTGATGCTTGCTCAGAGGGGATTTCCTTCTGCTCATGACCCAGATGTTGATACAGGGAACAGAGCTCTGCTCCATCTAGCTTGGGTTACTGCAGCATGCCCCAAGGGCATCCAGAAATAGCAATGCTGTGTGATCTCCAGTGACCTCCCAGTTATCTCTGTGTGAAAATCAGGTTGTTAATTTTGACATACATTAGCGGTAGTTAGTTCAAGACCTCCTCACCTGACCTCACCCTTGCTTGACTGTTGGGGCTGTGGGAGGTGATCAGACCATGATTTCCCAGATGTGACCTGTTCAGGGCTTGTGGCAGGTCACTGACAGGGAAAACCCCTTTGATCCTGAGCTTTTCTCCTTCTTGCCTGCAAAAGCCAAAGCTGACAACTCCTGACACCCATCAGGTCCCCACTGAAATGCTGCAGCCAACACTGAGGCCAGAGAAGAGACCAGTAGAAACTCCTTTAAACCCGTGTACTGCTACAGCAACAGATATTATTGCCCATGAATTAAACATGAAATAAATATAGCTCTCAATTTGCAGTTATTTCTAGCAGAAAACTGCAAAAATAAAAATTCTGCACAACACCTAGAGTTTGTGCCTGTTGATGCCATTCTGCCTTTTTGGCTTTCACAGCTATGTTTCTGCAAAGCTTTTTAAGTGCCACATCTACTTTTGAGCATTTTGAACTATGTCAGGTTGACTCATAAATCATAGCTGATATACAGACTACGAGACATTTTGCTTATGGCAAAATAACTCTAAGTGTCTGAAAATGCCATTCATTCAAAACTTAGGATTTAATTCCATCATTTAGGTCAATAGGAGTTTAGAGCTGGAATTACAAAAGTCCAGAGGCACATACACACAGTGGAAATGCCAATGATGTTGAAGCACATCAGACACTGAGTCTGTGCTAACACCAGTGGCAGGCAGGCACCTAACCCACTTGGATTTGTAAAAGGCCATCATGAACTTCCTCCAGAATTAGGCTGTGAGAGAATTCAATAGTCTGCAGTACTGTTGCTCCATTACAGCCTTTTCTGCTGTAACAGAACAGCAACAGAAAGGGAAGCAATCAGAACCTGCTTTCCCTCAAATTTCAAGGTACTGCACCTAGAACAGGTTTTAATTGCAATGGTTCCAGACCACTGTAGCATTTGCTGTTACCAAGAGAGGTGCCTGAAGATACCCCACAGTGGCAGATACCCCACAGTGTTCTGGGGGCAAAGCTCCTCAGCTTTGGGGAAGGAAATGATCATGAGTTTCTTCTCAACCTTGCCCAGAGAATGTGAAAGAAAAGGCACAAAATCAGTGATGGAGGAGCATGGTTGTCTTGGCCCTTAAATACAATACTACTGTAAGCAAAATGAAAATGTGCATGTTTCCTTATTAGTGAAAGTCATTCTTTGAGTATTTCATGGAGACACTGGCTTTGATTGAAAACCAAAAGTGGAAGTGTGGTTACCAGATGGCTGCTGGTATTGGGGCAGATGCAAGGGATGTAACTACCCAAGAGTTGCCAAATTGGTTCAGGATTCTCCAGGTATCCTTCAGTATGCATGGTCTGCACAGCCATGATCCCTGTTCCTCCAGAGAAGAGCCCACTAGAATATCCACATAGACTTTTGCAACTTCTTTTTTTTTTCTTTTTTTTTTTTTTTTCTCTTTCCTATTTTGTCCTTCCTGAAAATTTGTTTGGCCTCTAGGTATGTTTTTTATGAAATGCATGTCTGAGGGCTTGGTTGAGCTGTCAGTGTTATACACCTCATATCTCAAAAATATTTCAGAAATACTAAATTTGTAATACCTCTGGTTCAGACCAGCATCCGTTCTTTGCTGCATGACCTGATTACTTTGGGGAAGAATCTTTCAAGTTCCAGCTGGCTTTTATTGGCTATGACTTGTATTTTCAACTATTAGAAAATATCTGAACAACCTGTTTATTAGCTTTTTGTCCTTCAACAGGGGTGGTGTAATAGCAGCACTGGCTGCTGCCAGCTTTCTTCCTACAAAGTAACATTTTTGTGGTTCTTAATCAAAAAAACCTTATTCTCTCCAAACTGGAGATGGAACTGAATGATCCTGGGACAAAGGCCTGGATCCAAATGGGATTTTTCCTTTTGAGTATGAGCTCAAGCTATGATTAATCATCTTTTCTTTCAGTGGAATATACTTGCTTCTGTAAGTGAGCTTTTTCACCTCACAGGGGGAAATGAAAAAGCAGGGTATTTTATTATGCCTTGGATCACTGATGAGGAAAGGCTCATTTGTACAATTCACTGAGCAAGTCTTTTGGTCTATTTCTTGTTACAGACAAATTATATGGTTATATGTTAAGTTACAACACAAAGTATTCAGATGTTACATAAAATCAATACAATGCTTTCTGAAAAGAAACATACATTTTAATGTCTTTATTTCTCTTGAGACCAAAAAGGCAAAAAAGACCCATGTACTGTAAAACAGAGAGACCTCATTCAAGGGTTGTTACTTACTGTTCTATTGCTGTTACCACAGGGAAAATAGTAGTAATTTTTAAAAATCATTCCTTCATGATCTACTCTTGTGTGAACTGATAAGAAAATATGTTCCTTCTGCACATGCAACACATAAGGAATGTTAGCTGCCCATATGGTCTCTTGAGGGCTCTGACATTAGAATTTCTATGGTAGCAAGTTGAGAGCAAAGAAAGCAATTATCTGAATGCTGTAAAACTGTGCTGTTTGCATCCTGCCTGTTCATCAAATGAGCATGAGAAGGACAGGAAAAGCACTTAGCAATATGTCACCTGTATGGGAATCCTGGATATTATACTCTGTGTGTGAGCTCTGCTGATTTACATCCTCTGCAGGGTTGCCCCCCTGCTTTGTACAAAACTCTGTGACACATGCCACAGAGCCAGAAATGTACACCAAAGGCTACTGCTGAAGGTGCTTCATCACAGCACGATTAAAGGATGTGATGGACTCTCGTGGCTCCATTAGAAGGAGAAATTAGGTCTTTGATGCTGCAGCAGTTTGTTTCATTCCACATCTGAGTCACCCAGCACGTCAGGACGCAGCGGGATTTCCGCTCATCGAATCCTCCGACAGCGTTCCCGATATAGCACACAGTGCTGCTGCTCTGGGCTGGCTCCCCAGGTTTCCTGCATTAAACACTTCCTCATAGCAAAATGTATTGGTAGGCCTGTCACAGCCAGTGTGACTTCAGCTGCTTGTGTTCCCTGGAAAATAATTTTGAATAGAAGATGCCCTTTGCTTTTGACTGTGCTGTAAAACTATTCTTTCATCTTTAGTAAGGTTTAATATATTTTTTTCAATTGTTTGTGTAGAATAGTAAGAGCTGTGTGAATGGGCAGCCTCCATGCCAGTGGATCATAGACTGCCTAGTGTGGGTTCTGTTCTGTTCTGTTCTGTTCTGTTCTGTTCTGTTCTGGTGTTACCTCACTTGCATTGTGGGTACAGGCACACACACACATTTTCCTTTATTTTATTCTCATAATAGTAATCTGTCCTCAGTATCTCCACCAATAAGGAAAATAAAACACTGAGAAGATAAATGTGGAGCAGAAGGTTTTGTGATCAGATGAGCATTGAGAAAGCAAAGGCTGATTTCCTCTGAGAAGAGCTTTAGTCCTGTATTTAATTCCTGACTGTTAAGTTTTTTAGGGATGGTGTTCACAGACTTAGGTATGAGCAGTGTGTCCTCTGGCTATTAAAGCTCAGAGCATTAATCTCCCCTTAAGGATGCACTTCCAGACACAGGCTCTAATATTGGTGATTTGATCAAATGCAATTTGTTTACGTTTTTTCAATTTCAGGTTTCATACCCCAAAACAAACAACATTTTTTAAATATAGGGATTTTGTGCCATAATGTTATGTTGTTTGCAAGTAAATACTGTATTTTCACACCTGGCTTCTTCAATTTCATCCATCAATAAAAATTCTAATTTTGAGAACTAATTAAATTCAAGAACTTCAATGAACTTAGTAGGAATAGGAGCAAACCAATATCTTAGCAAAAAATATCAGTTAAAAAGCCACCAAAAATAAACTACAGAAAAAGGACTTGTTTCCAATAGCTGACATACAGCACAAAATATTCAAGTGATTGATTCAGGCCATTAGGCACGAGAATGAGTGTTCAAATTAACCAAATTAAAAATGAGTCATTTTAATACAAAACCCTCTGAGTACCAAATTTTCAAACTACCATATGATCTTGGAGAATACTGCTAAAATCAAACTTCATCCCTGTTCTGTGGCTGCTGCACAGATGCATGTTATTGCCCTTGGGAAGGAACAAGAGCAACTTCAAATTTAGCATGTCAGGTCAAGGGTAACAGTTCCCCTTCTGAGTGTAGTCTCTAGAGACAACTCAGCAGAGAACTCATAAAAAAAGAAGAAAAAAAGTGATTAAAAATATCAATAAACTACACCTTGAGAGATTGCCATGGGGTGGATGAGCATTGACTGCCCTCATTTATGAATGGGAGAATTCAGGCGGAAACACAGTATCTTGGGAATAGTAAGTTAAGTCTCCAGGCAGAGCTGGGATGAAAAGCCAGCGCTGTGTGCTCTATCCACCACACCATAGATCCCTCAAATGCAGCCCATGAGCTCCTACCTGTGGCCTGGGAAGCCTCAAAACTCACAACAAGCTGTAAAATAAGCCATCTTTAATGGAATGATCTCGTTAAATGAGCCAAGGCAGCTCCAGTCTCTGCTTCAGCAATGCCTTGCTTATGAATTGCTGTGCATTTCTTACCCCAGCCTGAGGGGTAGCAAAAAAATTGCCCTGCCTGAAAGAGCAAAAGAGCTCTAACATGGAGGATGGGGTGTATTGTAAATGCACACAGAGGACTTCCAAAAGGTATTTTATGCTTTTTCGCAGCCTCTAGCTCTTGTTCTACAACTCACTGCTAAATATGCACAGCATTTAATTTTTCCTTTTATTTCTGAAATGTTTCATGGATGCCAAATTAATCAAGAACTCCAACAGCAAATCAAGAGGCTATAGGATAAATCTCATTATCCAGAATATGTTTGGCCATTGCAATCCATTCTTTATATATTAAGCGTTGTTATAATGTTAATTAAGTGTCTATAATTATTATAAACATTGAAACAACAGCCAGTGTTAACTACAGGAATAAAAGACTAGCTGGGATGAAGAGGGAGATGTCTTTACATCAGGTTTTTTATGCAATATGGAGTTGCATAACTGCATACTCGTTTTTTGCATAGCTCGCAAACTTTTCAGGGGCAGTAACTTGATCATGTGCTTTCCAAAGCCCTCGCAAAGGTTGCCTGTGAAAAAAAGTGGTTTAAGTGACCAAAAATAAAAGGGAAGAGAATTCTCAAGCGAGATCAAGTATTCTGGTTGCCTGCGCATTTGGAGAGTTTTGAGTGACCTTAACAGCAGTTGTATAAGCACATGGAGAGAAGATAAACTCATATTAAATGTGTAACACATATGATCTCCTGACAGGATGTTCCAAACCAGGCAGTGATTTTACAGTCTACATGCACTGTTACAGCAGTTCTTTTGTCTCAGAGTAGGAGTCAGTGTATCAGCATGTACTCCATTATTTGAGGGGCACCAGTGTGTTAATACTGAAATACACAATACTCTTTGGCTAGCTGTGTTCAAAAGCAAAAAAAAGCACCATCTGCATGGGACTAGATCTTACTAGCTGATACCACCACACATGATATGGCTATATGATGTGAATGTGGAGTAACTATTTTCCTGGGGTGTGCCATGAGGAACTTTAGGGTAAGGAAAGTTTCCTCAGCAGTCTTATTTTATTTGGGCAAGGGAGAACCATTCTGAGTACTTCACAGAGCAAAGTATGTCGCCTGGGCTGCCTGGGGCCACACGGTGTAAAGACTACACCAGAACATTTCTTTCCAGCCTAAAGTTAAATGGAATCAGTCTCAGCCCAGGATGAGATTGACAAAGGACGCAGAAGCAGTAGCTGTACTGAAGCTGGCTTTTCTTGCTATTAAACACGTCCATCAGCTGTGTAAACTCCAAGTGTTATTATTCTGTCGCGTTTGGGTCACACAGAAGCCTCAGCGACAGAACCGAGTCCAGCAGACACCACTTGAGGAGTCTGTCTAAGGAATTATTCCCCGGACCGATGCACTCTGTGCCACGGTCCAGCCAAGTACCTGCCCGGCTGCGCTCTGGGCGGAATCAGAATAAAATCCACAACCCCACGGAACCGCGCGGGGAGCGGCGCCGGTCCCGGAGAGCGCGGGGAGCCCGGGGCGGCCGGTCTGGCACTGGCGGTGCCGCGGGCGGAGCGGGGCCGGGACCGGGACCGGGACCGGGACCGAGAGCTGCCGGGGCGCACGGGGCGGGGGCAGCGCCCACCTCTCCGGCCGTGTCCCGCACAGCCATGCGGAGCGGGGCGGGGGCAGCGCCCACCTCTCCGGCCGTGCCCCGCACAGCCATGCAGAGCCCACGGGCGGAGCGGGGCCGGGACCGGGACCGGGACCTGGACGGAGCGGCGCCGGGGCGCACGGGGTGGGGGCAGCGCCCGGCTGTCCGGCCGTGTCCTGGCACAGCCATGCGGAGCGGGGCGGGGGCAGCGCCCATCTCTCCGGCCGTGTCCGGCACAGCCATGCGGAGCGGGGCGGGGGCAGCGCCCATCTCTCCGGCCGTGTCCCGCACAGCCATGCGGAGCGGGGCGGGGGCAGCGCCCATCTCTCCGGCCGTGTCCCGCACAGCCATGCGGAGCGGGGCGGGGGCAGCGCCCATCTCTCCGGCCGTGCCCCGCACAGCCATGCGGAGCCCGCGGGCGGCCCTGGCGCTGCTGCTGGCGGCGGCGATCGCCCCGCGGCCGGCGCGGCCGCACCCGCAGTGCCTGGACTTCAAGCCGCCGTTCCGGCCGCCTCGGGGCCTCGCCTTCTGCCGCCGCTACTCCGAGTTCGGCTGCTGCGACCCGCACCGCGACCGCGCCCTGCTGCAGCGCTTCTACCGCCTCAGCGCCGGCCTCGACGAGCGCACCTACGCCGCCTGCGCCGGGCACCTGCAGGACCTGCTGTGCCAGGTGAGACTGCGGCGCTCCCGCTGCTCTGGGGCATCCCGCCGCGCAGGGTTCAGCCGCGCAGGGGATATCAGCAGCTGTAGGCAGGGATGCTTCTGCTTCTGCCCCACCGCAGTGCTTTGGCCCAGGTGTGTGTGTATCTGCTCATGCTGGGCTGCATCGAGCCCGGCTATGGATGCTCTGACCCAGACACGGGTGCGTTGATTCCGTGGGTGCATTGATCCTACGCGCTGGTCCAGGGACTTTGGACAGTCCAGGGAAGTGCGAGCCATGGCGTTAATTCCCGAGTCCAGCCATGGCATTAGCTCCTGGGCAGAGGCACGGGTACAGCAGCCCACACATCAGGGACAGCACACTGCCTAGGCATGTGTTCCCTGGCACTGGAAGGAGCCAGTGTATCCCAGCAGGCTTTTTGTCCTTTGGTAGTTGTCTAAGAGAGGAACAGGGATGTTGCTCTTCTTTAATTTAGGAGCAGCAGTCTCTGAGATCACTATGTGGGCAGTTACAATTTGAAAACTCTCCTCACCCTCCCAGGGTTAGGACACCAGACCTGATGAAGAAACCCACAGGGCACCTGCCTGCACAAATCTTGCTCCTTGTTATGGCCAATTGATGGGGTCAGGAGTTTTTTTTTGTGTTGGCTTGCAGCACTTTTAGCATGTGCTAATAGTCCTGGTGGTAGGTGCAGAGTAATGCCTGCAGATGTGGCCTAGGAACCTCTGCAGTGGCCATCCTGCACAGGGGGGAATTTCCACTCAGAGCTGGTGTTCTGGGGCCAGATATGATAATGGGATGATCACAGTCTGCAGAGAGCAAAGTGTCTGACCCTGTCATCAGTGGAGGCCTCACACATATGAAAATGCCCCCGAGACAGAGCAGTGGCAGCTCAGCACTGTGCAAGTGTAAACCTTAAATTAATTCAGACAGTGGAGTCTTGTCTGCTGTGCTCAGGATGGGATCAAAATGGCTTTTCAGAAATCCTGCTATTAGCATTTTGCTGGTACCTCTTGGGTTTCTTAGAGCAGTTCTCCACACCAGGTTCTAGAGAATTGACTTCTATTTCATCTCACATTGTACTGGAAGAAAAAAAAAACACATTTGTATATATTTCTGAAACAACCATAGTCTAGGAGTCCACTCCTGCTTCTGGAAGTGATAACTAAGTCTCTTGTGTTTGTCAGAAAGCCAACCACTGAAAATGTATTCAGAAGCAGAGAAACATTTCGATGTGGGAGCAATGATTCACAGAAATGTTTTGATGAGCTCAGTGCATCACCAGCCCAGATGTGGCTACAAACCACTGCCTCTG
The DNA here is from genome assembly GCF_029582105.1 of Oenanthe melanoleuca. Classification (NCBI taxonomy): domain Eukaryota; kingdom Metazoa; phylum Chordata; class Aves; order Passeriformes; family Muscicapidae; genus Oenanthe; species Oenanthe melanoleuca. Next base: position 48,892,156 of record NC_079339.1, read on the forward strand.
GCTACACAAGCATGTGATGGAAGTTCAGTCATTGCAAACAGTCTAGAACATTTTGCTTCTATTCATTCATTGTATATGCAATTTATATCCTAGACTTGAATTAAAAAGTGTGTTTCTGTGACTTAGCATGCTTCTGTTTCTTTCTGCTCACAATTTGTGATTTCTCTCAAATGTGATAAAATTACTTTGACAAATGTATCAGTTTGTACTTGTGAATTCCTGCCTTTTCTTGAATTCATAGAATAATAGAATAGTTTGATTTGGAAAGGACCTAGTCCAATTTCCCCTGCAATGAGCAGGGACTAGAGCTTCAACTAGATCAGGTTGCTCAACCTGTCCTTGAATATTTCCAGGAATGGGGCATCTATCTCTTCTATTCACAACCTGTTAGAGTAGTTCACCACCCTCACTGTAAACAACTTCTTTCTTAAATCCAATCTATATTTATCCTCCTTCAGTTTAAAGCCATTACCTCTTGTCCTATCACTACACTGCCTTGTAAAATGTCCCTCTCCACTTTTCTTGTGGAAGGTGCCATAAGGTTACCTTGGAGCCTTCTCTTCTCCAAAACTGCAAGAGCAGATGCCTCGCTCTGCTTCTCAGGGAGCAGCTTGCTTAAAGGCTTGAGTTTCCAGATGGAGGTGGTCTGGGAATATTAGGGATAATGTGGAAGTTAAATGCTTTTCTGAGGAGTGCTGTTGCTTCCTCCAGGCTGATAACAGCAGTAAATAAGACATTGTCTGATGTGGGTGTTCCATCAGAGTCAGACTTAGAATTCCCCAGATAAGGAGCTGCCACTGAATTCCTGGAACAGACAGGATGCATTTGGCTAGCATGTCTTAATGTGACTTGTTTTGTTTTCTGATGAGTTATTTTCATAGTACAAACTTGTTCCAGCCCTACTGAATAACTGATCAGCTGCCCATTAGTTTCCTTGGTCTTTGGACTACAACATAATTAGTTTAAAATTCATGAACAGACATCATCATTTGGAAATGACAATTTAGATCTGATATTGATCCTGAGCTCGGACTAAGGGTAGAGTTTCTTGGTATTTGGAGTTATGTGAACATGACAGGATGATGTGAAAGCTAAAGGACCACAAAATTTGCTTCAGAAGCAGAGAAATTCAGCACAGGGCATGAGGCTCCATCTCTTCCAGAATAAAATTTAGAAAATATTCACATGTCTTGAAATACCCTAGGACATGCTTAGGTACTTTCAGGCTAGTGACAGATCTCTGAATATCACTGCCAGTGTAATGCTGCTGTAATTAGCTGTATGCCACCAGGAATGTTGTAAGGAGGGAAGAAGTTGCCCACAACTTCTATTCAGACACACCTGAGGCTGTGGTGAAGAGCCTGCAGTGGCAGAGACAGGGAATCCATATCTCTGGGCTATTTTTAGTTCTGATGCTGAGGCCAGGAATTGCTTTATAATGCATAAGATCACTGCTTGCATTGAAAGAGGGTTTCAGAGAATGAGGTACAACTGAGTACTCAAGTGAGGGGCCTCCTCTCTCTGCATGGGAAACCTCCATAGGCAGCAACAGACTGAGCTCCCACCCAGCCCTCGTCAAATTCCCTTTCTGTCTCATTTCAATTTGTTTTCTAGGGCCAATTTTTCAGTCATTACAAGTGAATTGACAAATGCTCTGTCTCTTTCTGTCCCTGGCACACCTCGTGTAACCAAGCCGAGTGTGTTACCCAATCTGCCTGTGTAATTTCAGTGTTTTGTGTCACAAGCAATCTTCTTCTTACCACATTAATTGCTGCTCATTTGAAAGCATAATAACCTTCATTTTGCAATGAATGGCTTGACATTCCAGGAGGAAAGCTTATTGTACACTAATGATCTGTTATATGGCCTCTCAGTTTATTATGGTGTGTAATGGAAAATAAAATAAAAATTAAATATTGTGTATGCTTATCAGCTAATTTAAACAGTTCAGAATCTCAGATGCTATATCTTTTCAGCTATTGAATAGTGTCGTAATCTGCAGTAAGAAATATTTCCCTACAGATCTAGAAATAGCTCCCTATTTTTTTTTTTAATTAAGCTGGTTTTGCTCAGTAAAAGAAGAAACAATGACAGATAAGAATTTTAAAATACAGAATTTATTTAAGTAGTAGTTTCTCTTCTGACCTTTGTTGCCTCAGGTATTCATCAAAATATAACTTTGAAAGAAATTGAACTTCCACAGTGTCATGTTGCATAATTTGAAGAGCACTTTTGAGGTGCTTGTTGGGAAGATGCATTATAACTGGAAAATATTGTGTTTATTACAAGCAAAAACCCTTACAAAACAGAACTGAGTCACTTTGGTCAGTTTGCAACTTACAGTTTTTTATAAGAAGCTTTTTCATAAGGAAAATGTGTCTGTAGAGTTCTCATCATGGAGATTACAATGAGCTGTGTGAACTTGATCCAGCCCTTAAGCAGATTTCCAAGGCTGCACCTTCCATAAACAAGGGCTGAGCTGCAGCTGCTGCCAGTGGACCTTGCCTGGATTATGGCCCTTTTGTGTCTGAAATCCTGTAACCTCAGCATCCCTCGCAGAGCTTGTGACCCACGTCATGATCATGAGAAGCCTTTCATCTCTCCTGGCTGGGGATATAAATCATCTGTAGGCAAAGGCCACCACCAAAGGCAGCTGGACCCAGGCAAGGATGGAGTTCTCCCCTCCTCCTCCACTTTCACATCCCACTCCTTCCAAGCTGTAAATCACATCCATGTATGAGGTGTATGCCTGGATTATCAGATTATGAGGTATGAATGTCCCAGGCTTTGGCCCTGATGGCCTTTCCCATTCTATTGTCAGTGTGGAGATCTTAGCTGAATCTTCTCAGCTAACTCTTTAGTTTCACTTCTGTTCTGTGATGAATCTTATTATTTCATAGATAAAGTCAGAGCTTCCAAGGAATAAAAATCTCTTTTTCCCCAGTGCAGTCTGTTAGGGTGATGTAGCAACACAGGCATCATTGCAGGTTGTTTTTTAAAAAAAGTTCTGTGGTTAGAATAAATGAGTAACAGCTTGAGGAAGTCAGCTTTCACCAGGAATACTGAAGATAATTTCCATGAGTGCTGAGAAAAACTCCCTTCTAAAATCTTTCCCTCTGTTAATATATCTTTAGGATAAACCTCAACATATCTTGTAATTAAGATGAAATATCTCCAATTAGTATCACTGCTCAGCTGTTTCAAATCTGGTCCAAGAAATGCCTTGAAGCCTTTTCTCCCTCCCTCTAGGAATGCTCTCCATATGCAGCTCACTTGTATGATGCTGAGGACCCCTCCACCCCGGTGAGGACGATACCAGGGCTGTGCCAAGACTATTGCGTTCAAGTGTGGCAAAACTGCCGCTCCATCTTCCGCTCCCTCTCCGCGGAGCCGGAGTTAATCGCGCTGGAAAACGACGCGGCCAAGCTCTGCCGCTACCTGTCCCTGGAGGACGGCGACTACTGCTTCCCACAGCTGCTGGCTAACCAGAACCTGAACCAGAACCTGGGCCGGGTGACGGCGGACGCCGAGGGCTGCCTGCAGCTCTGCCTGGCCGAGGTGGCCAACGGGCTGCGCAACCCCGTGGCCATGGTGCACGCCAACGACGGCACGCACCGGCTCTTCGTGGCCGAGCAGCTCGGCCTGGTGTGGGCCTACCTCCCCGACGGCTCCAGGCTGGAAAAGCCATTTCTGAACATCAGCGAAGCTGTGCTCACCTCACCTTGGGAAGGAGATGAGAGAGGGTTCCTGTGTATCGTCTTCCATCCTAAATTCAAGTTTAACGGGAAAGTGTACGTCTACTACTCAGTCGAAGTCCGTTATGAAGAGAGGATCCGAATCAGTGAGTTCAGAATTTCTCCTACTGACATGAATACCTTGGACCACGGTTCTGAAAGGTATTGTACACAGGTTTCTCTGGCAAAAGAAGTTAAGATCTTAGAGGGCAACTTGTGCATTTTTAAGGACTATTAATGAATGAGACTTATTTAGTTTAATAGCTAGTTTAATAGTTATATTTAGTTTTTTGCATTCCATGTTAGTCCAAGTCCATGTCTAGTGTACTGAGGTGTGTGTGTCCTCCATGGATGAACTGCAAGTGTTCAGGGATAAAACACATACAGTTCTCAGTTTTGGCATGTCAGAGGATTTAACTAAACATGGATTAAGCATTATTTATAGTTAGTATTTTGAGGTTATTGCTGGCTGGGGCTTGGAGGTTTATTTGTTTGTTTCATACTTTTATGATTATTATTATTTAAAATAGACTTCTGCGAAGCATGAGTGAAATTCATTCCAAAGCCTCAGGTTTCCAAAATTGCTATAAACAAACTAAGTGATACCAGAGCAAAGATGGATTTGGCCCCATATTTCTTTATCTGAACCAAAACTCAACCCTTTGATATTACAAATTTAATATCAAATAAAATAAAACACAAGTAGCTATATTATTACTGAGTGCATTTTAATTGGAAATGTCATTTGTTTGAGTCTAGTCTTGCAGTTGTTCCACACAGATGATGAAAGACTTGTTTGTGGAGTCCAACTCATAGATTAAGAACCTGTTTCAGAACTATGTTATAGAATCACCATTTTAAGAGATCCTTGAATATTACTAATGCTAAGATTATTTGGATTTTGTTAGGGGCTTTCCAAACACCCAGCTGTGGATGATTCTGGGTCAAAAATGCACATAGCCTAATGATAGAGAGGGGATACTGGTTTATAAAGCAATTACAACAATCCTGTGTAAACAGCACTGTAGATGACAGGTTGGAGGATTTACAACGTGGCACTCAGGAAAGCGAATCAGAAACCTGCAGACATGGACAGCCCATGAGCTGTCTTGTTTAACAATCCTCAGGCTCTATGTTTGTAACAATTTCTGTGCTTACTTAGCTTATGCTTGGTATGGCAAAAGCTTAAGAAAGCAGAATTGTGGTCCTGTTGTGCTTGTATAGGCACAGGTCCCACTGACTTCATCCTGAGCTGCTGCCCAAGAGGGAGCTCAGGCTGACGTGTGGTGTGCACAATGCATGTGTCTGTTTATCCTCAGATGTTCCTCAATGCCTTTTGATTTTTTCCATCTTCTTTGGGAGGCTGGGGAGGATTCACCTTTGTGTCCATACAGGATCCTCCCTCACTCCTTCTGTCAGCTGGAACCTGTGCATTCTTGCAGTTACCTTAACACAGAGGTGCTGACATTTAACAGGGGGTGACAATAACTCCATAGCTGGGTTCCTTCCCACAACTCAGCATAACTACCAACATTTAACAAGGGGAAAAAACTGTCCAAAAATGAGGTGGTGTAAGTAAATGTTGTAATTTGCTTTTGTAGTTATTGAGATGCACTGCCAGTATCAAATCTGGACTTTTTTAGAAGCTGGAAATAATAAACTTCCATTGTTATCCCTGGGAATATCCACTCCGTGTCTTTGTAGCTTTACCATTCTATAAAATTATAATTTATGTATTTTCCCCTTTCATGCTATGGAGGGGGTTCCAGGTGCATAAAATAGACAAATAAAATAGAGAGTTTGAGGTTAAAATTGAGTTAAATTTTGTTGGCACTGATTTGAATAAGCTTTAGTAAACTCAGTTTGTGGATGGGACTTCTTGTAACTGCTCTTTAAATTCATAAGATTCTGACTGTATAATTTTCATTTAGGGATTCTTCTCTCTTTAAGAATTTAACTATTCCTTAATGTTTGAAGAGTTTTATATTTGCCTTGAAAGTGCCTGGAAGGACAGATGCACAGATGGACTGGAGTCCTTTCTCTTACAATTTCCAATTGGTTATAAGCTCAAATGCCTTTTCTTTAATAAATTATAAAAAAATTAAAAAGAAGTTTAACAAGGAGGAAGAAAGAATCAGAGGAAAAGTTTAAGTAATTAAAAGTATATTTTGTCATGTGATTTCCCAGACTTTCCATATTACACAATTTGGTGTTTCTGTAATCTGGAAAATATGTTGAAACTATTTAAGGTTAAAAAATCAGCTGTGCCCAAGAAAAAATTCAGCAACATGGATATGGAGGAATTTGTATCAAAACCAATCTGTTGCTGCTTCCATCTGTCAAGAGCTCATTGTTGTGACGTTGCTCTGCTCTTTGCATAGTGCTTGTGCAGTAGGTAATTGCTTTCTCCCTATTTTCACTCAGGATAATCCTTGAAATAGAAGAACCTGCTTCCAACCACAACGGAGGAGAGCTGCTCTTTGGAGATGATGGGTATCTCTATATCTTCACTGGAGATGGAGGCATGGCTGGGGATCCCTTTGGCACCTTTGGAAATGCCCAGAACAAGTAAGAGTGGATCCACCCCATGGCAGCTCCAGAGTGTGGAAAATCAATGTCAGCTACCTAAAGACTGTTCAGGGGCAAATGCAATTCTCTTGAAATGGTTCTTTTTTCAGAGATACTCAAAAACTTGCCTTTCCTAGAACAGAAAGAATGAAACCCTAGACTTCCCAAACCGCCCTCTCTGATTTTTTGCCAAGGTCTAGTCTTGTTATTTTCTCCTTTTCATTTCTTGTGCCGACACAGATCAGCCCTGCTGGGCAAAGTGCTGCGGATCGATGTGAACAACAACGACCGGGGGCCCCGGTACCGAATCCCGCCTGACAACCCTTTTGTCAGCGACCCCACGGCTCGCCCCGAGGTCTACGCCTACGGAGTCAGGAACATGTGGCGCTGCTCCTTCGACAGGGGCGACCCTCACACCAGGGCAGGGAAGGGGCGCCTCTTCTGTGGAGATGTGGGGCAGAACAAATACGAAGAGGTCGACATCGTCGAGAAAGGGAAAAACTACGGCTGGAGGGCGAGGGAAGGGTTCAGCTGCTACGATAAAAAACTCTGCGCCAATTCGTCCTTGGGTAAATAGAGGTGCTCTCGTTTTTAACTCCTGCCTTCAAAGCCTGGCTGCTTGGTGGTCAACACACCTTTTTGAGATGTAAACCTCTGCTGGCTCTGTCTAGAAGAGAACTTGGCTTGGGCATAAATACTGAAAGTACAAATGTTACCGTTTCTGAGTTAGGAGGAAAGTGAAACATGCTAGCTGTTGTTTTTCTAGGTGATTGGTGATGTTAGTGAAATTACTTTGTGATTCTGTGCTTTAGAGGGACAACTTCATTTTGCCACATAAAATAAGCTTTTGTGCAGCAGCAAGAAAAATTTAGGAGGAATTGTATCTTTCTCCATAACTCACAAGTAGTGTCCTTATTTTAAAGAATGAGAGAAAAACACTGACTGATCAACCATTATGCACGCTGCCTGCTTTGCAGGTAACTGAATGTATGGTGTATTTTTGTTTCTTTTAGCTATGCCGCAAAGGAAAGCCTCATTTTATTTTCATTTCTTTAAACTATTCAAAACTGGATTGAGGGTGTTTTCTGGCTGGCTAAATTCCAGTGAACATGTGAACTCAGAACATTCTGAATTGCAAGGGACCATGTCTTTTGCTGGAACCTCTTCTCAGAGATTCAGGGGGGGAGTGGAGTGGTCTGGCACTGATTTGCATTAGCTGAGATTCTGATTCTTTTCTCTTCTATGTGCTGTGTGTTGTTTAATTTTTTTTTCCTAATATTAACTCAATTATACTTTAAATTCTTTCCTTTTATTAACTTTGCTATGAGTACGAGAATGGTTAAGTATTTTTTTATAAAAATGTCAAGAGCAAGGAGCAGACTTTTTTCACTCCCTGTTCTGAAGCAGTGTTCAGGGAGTTCATTTATTGCTCTCCTGTGTGACAGAATACTCCACATGAGCATTCATGGCAGACACTTTACTGAGGTCTCCAGGGATTCAGAGCAATTTTTGATGACTTTAGAGACCCTTTGTTAGAACAGTGAAATGTCACAGCCCCTTCAGAATGATAAGTACAGCTGAAGTGTAGAAAACACCTGCTTTAGTGGAAATTCCCCTGGTGAAAATTCCTTGCTGGCAGTGCTGCCGGGTTTTCTACTTGCAGCATCTGCTACATGGGCAGGGAGAAAGGCTGTGAGGATGAGGGGGAAGGGGTGCCATGAGGTACCTGTGAGCCAGGAGTCTCAGAATAAAGGGGAGGAAGCGTCTAATGGAGACCCTCAAAATCAGGACATCTCTCTCCGTTTTACATTTGTCTTATGTTATAACTTATATTTCACTATGAATATGCCAGTACCACATCATTCATGCCTTTGCCATCCCATAAATATTTGATGGCCCTTTCAAGTTGCTTCTCCATCTCAGAGGAACAGAAGCTATTTGTGCTGACATCTGACATATCTTTTCATCAGTGCCTGCAGTCTGGAGTCACCCATCTCTTTTTTTTCCTTTTACCACCTAAACAAAGCTGCATTGGGCAAACATCTCCTGCATGGGTGCAGTGACTCCAGGAGTAACCTGTGCATCTGTAGCTAAGCCAGACAAGCTCTGTAGAAATAGAAGTGGCACTAACAGAGATGGATTGCAGTGGGATGAGAAGGGCTCAGGAGAGTGCTGTCGTGGTAAGGGGCAGGGCAATCTCATGTGATTCTGAAAAGGTGAAAATCAAACTAAATACAGCTCCACTGGCAATTCATTTAAATAGAAGATGCACCAGGGAACTTGATTGTACTCTGCCAGTCTCAGAACAATCGAGATAAAGAGCTATTCTGCAGCATGTGCAAAACAAGTCACAGATCTTTTCTGCCCTACAGATGATGTGCTTCCAATTTATGCATATCCACACAAAATGGGGAAATCTGTCACGGGAGGCTACGTCTATCGAGGCTGTGAGTCTCCAAACCTGAATGGCCTGTACATATTTGGTGATTTTATGAGTGGGTAAGTAAACACTTAGGACACTCATGAAGTTGTACCCCCAGCCAAAATCCAACCCTCCCCTCTGTTTTTTTCATGTGCTTTTGTTGCTCTTGAAAGACAAGGGGTTGCAGGGTATATAATACATTTGGGTTAATATTGACAATCTTACACTCTTCAGAGAAGCTTACTGCAGCTAGTGTGGGTAGGAAGCATTAAATATCCTTTCAGGTGTCCATGCTAATACTCATAAATCCTCTGGGTCAGGCTGTAGAAGTGTTCTTTTGCCTTGCAGACGCCTGATGTCTTTGAAGGAGGATCATGCTACTGGAGAGTGGCAGTACAGTGAAATCTGCATGGGGACAGAACAAACGTGCATGTTCCCTGGGCTTATCAATAACTATTATCAATACATCATCTCCTTTGCTGAAGATGAAGCAGGTAATCTTTTGACTTTGTGTCTCACTGAATGATGTTCTTCTGGTTTCTCTTCAGAATAAAGCACCAGAGAAGGGATCAGAGAGGACTCCTGGCAGGCAGCAGGTAGTGGGGAGGCACAGCACGAGTCTTTAAAATGCCAGATTCCCAGCATCTCCCAAAAATCAGACCAAAGTTACAGTGCTAATTTTGAGGTCTCTGTGCCATACAGTGCCTGCAGTGGGAGTTGGAGAATCAGTTGCCTTGGGACTGAGTCTGGTGTGCTGGACATGCTGCTGCCCACACACCTTCCTTCTGGAGAACAGGGAGCAGAGGGGGCAAGTAGAGTAAAACAAAGCTTAGAAAAGAAACCTCATTCTTCACAGTGTCATGCCATGGGGAAGGTAGGCCCTGGGAGCCTGAGAAGCTGATACCCAAGGGAGAGCAAGTCTGTCTTCTTGTCTAGTCAAGAGGTCTGTGAGCATTATTAATGGATACAGGGAAGCAGATGTCATGAATGGCAATTATCTATCTGCTCACCCTGGGCTGGGGTATTTGTACCTCTCAAGGTGAAGCAGAACAAAAGCCTATGTTATGTCTTGAGTGAGGCATCAGCAAGAGAGTCTTTAAGTCCATATTTTATCAGTGCCAGCTGGGATTTTGCCTTGCATAGGACTGAAGGATAGTCTCACTGGAGCTCTGCTGTGTTTTCTTGGCTGGGGACATTTTGCTTCCTAGAAGGGAGCTGCTGTGATTTGAAGAGGAGGAAACAGAGAGTCCTGGGGTGAAAGCTGGTGGTGTCTCCTGTTGATGGCACAAGGGTGCTGCAGAATGTGGCTGGCAGCAGGCAGAGGATGAGCCCCACAATGTGTGCTTCATGTGCAACCCAGCAGTGCAGGAGCTGTGCTCTGCCCTGCTCCTGGGAGGTCTTGGCTCGTGATCACAAGCACCTGCTTCCAGAATGCCTCAGCTTTTAAACATCTGTTTTTTCCTGCAGATTATGTCAAGTTTGGATGTTGCTCAAATCATATAAATGCAAATTTAATCATGTGAATGCAAATCCTCCAAGTTAAGTGGTAGCTTGAAAGTCTGATTTTTTTTTAGAGTTAAATTCCATTTTCTTTAATGGTTAATATTCATGGAATTTAGAGCTATTTCACAGTGCTGTAGTGAAAAGGATAACTTACCCTGTAATCAAATAACTTAGTTCAAATCAGCTTTATGCCAAGTGCAATATCAAGCTGTTGATTGAAGCCCTTGCTCATGCACATGAGGATGATGTCCCTCATCCTGTGCTTGTCAGCAGAGTCTGGGCAAAGCAGGGGTTAAACACTGCCACCTTTTTGCCCTATGCTGTGCTTTTTGGGCTGGAGTCACTTTTCAGAGGTAGTTAATTGCCTTGTTTTTGCTTTGTAGTAATGGAAAGAAATCTGTTGATAACAGTGTAGTGAGGTTGCTTTATCTGCTGTGAACAGCCTTCTCTTGCACCTTTTTTGTATGCTGGGAATCTCAATTTTTACCAGTTTGCCACACAGTTTATTTTAACAGGGTTTATTTCACAGAAGCATTTAAGTTTTGGGGTTGTTGCTCTGATGAATGTTAATCTACCTGGTGCAGTGGTTGTGGATATGTCATGGGGAGATCTCTATTTTTGGCCAGCAGAACACGTCAGAGACACCCCAGGCACTGTGCCTGTGGGTCACATGTGTGTAGCCTGTGTGCTTCATGGCCTGAGCATCCAAACCCCTGCCTGATAACTCCCAGGGAAGAGGGGCAGGATGTAAAACACACATCACCACAAAACTCAGTGCCAGGTGTTTCCCATCCCCATTTGGACCAAGACTGCCTCTGGCCTGTCATTAATGAAGCTCACCAGAAAAAGGAAGAAACCAGCCAGGGATAGCCAAAGGTTTCTGCCCTGGTATTGTCCAGAGGGGCTCAGCCCAGGGCAGCCCAGGAGAGCAGGTAGGAGGATGGAGGCTCAGCCTCTGCTTCCACTGACTGCCTACACATTCCTTTGCTCACACTAACCTCTTTGTTCTTCCCCTCTTCCCCCGGATTACCCATACAACACCCAAGAAAATCTTCCTTATTCACTAAGCAAGTCTATATTGCCTATATGTCTATTTCTCTCTTTTATAAAAAATATTGCAAATATATGTTTTTCCCTGATCCTTTTTGTTGCACCTCTGAAACACTTGAGCTCTCACAAGAGTGCCAGAAGGACTGTTTATCCCAGTCTCCCCTGCACAACAGGAGAAGAAGGATAGAAATGCAATTAAGAGAAAATAAGTCAAATAAATGGTGATGGACATTGTTTGGTTGAAGGTTGAGCCCTGCACATATGACCTGACAGAGCTGTGATGAATCAAATGTCTTTTGTGTGAGATATGGCTCACCCTGTGAGTGTGCCACAGAAACCAAAAGCAAAATCTTGTTCTCCTGTAATTCACACCAAAGGAATGCTTCGTTCAAATGAACACAAGACAGTGAACTTTCTTAATTTCCTTTCCTTTCATTTTAATAAAAGTAACTCAGGGTTTGACTGTTTTATATTAGAGAGGTCAAAGGACAGAGATCATCATGAGATGACACGGAAGGGCAGGTAAACCTGCAATGGAAATTTGTCCAAATAGTAGCTCGTGACAATCTGTAAAGCTGCCACTCACTAAGAGTATTTTATGCCAATGGACTGCAGCTGAGCTCTCAGACCTGTGATACCAAGTTAATGCCTTTGTGCTGTACAGGACAGAAACTCCATGGACAGTTTTCATGGGTGTGTCTGTTTTGTTTTTTTTTATCAGGGGAATTGTACTTCCTGTCTACTGGTGTACCAAGTGCCACAGCTCCCCATGGAGTGGTGTACAAAGTGGTGGACACCTCCAGGTATGAGATGTTCTTGTTGCAAGGCCTGGTGATGGTGCAGTGGGTCCTGGCATGGGTGTGATGGTGTGGGTGGGATGAGTTATTTTGGCTGACTGATTAACTCTCCTCCCATGCTGAGCCCTTCTGAGTTCCTTCCAATCGAGGAACATCTGGAGCAACCCATCGTGGGTCTGCTTTGCTGCTGCAGTCATGGGGGTCTACTCTGCATGGTGCCAAATTTTTATGATTTTTATGGGGCTTGTTGGTGTTATGTGGGTTTGGAGATTTCCTGAATGCTATAGGAGTATTTTATAGGTGGCTTGTCTTTCTTGGGCAAAGTTTCTCTAGATTCCTGCCCAAGAGGAGGCTGTTTTTCTCAAGGTGTTTATTTTGAGTTCCTCTCCATCCCTTTTTTCATCTCCCACAAGAGCCCTGTGCCCCCAGGCCACTGCAGCCAAAGCTGGACCAGCAAGACCTGCAGTGCTTTTTGGGCAAACCAGATGAATATAAAAAAGTGCATTCTTCTTAGTGTTTCAAAGAGCATTATGGATTGGGCAAGAAAACAGGACTGTTTTTACATCTCCTGGATTCCATGTGCCTGTATCTGAGACTGGGCAAGGCAGGGAGTAGCTGTGTTTTGTGGGAAGACTTACAGCTGTTTTTTCCATCTTCCTGTTTTTAAAGTGTTACTATTATTGGCTAAACACCAAGCTACTTTCAGCCAGAAACAGAGAGTAAGATTTTTGTAGCTTTTTTATTTTAATGGATTAAATCTACAGCTTTAGCTATCTGAGGATTTTGAACCAAACCACTTGTCTAGTTTTATGTTGAAGCCAGTCCCAAAAGTTAAAAAGCCCCCAGATCTGTCATGTGTTTCCTCCAACTCTCCTCTGTCAGGAGCATTTTCCATTATCTAATGCAACGGAAGAGTTCCTGTAAACTATGTGTTAAGAAGCTGGTATTACGCAATCTTTGCAAAAATAAAGAAAGCAGGAGTCAAACAAGCTGTAAGTTTAAGTTTAAAAAAAGTTTCATTCGTGTTCAGAGTACCAAAAAAAGTCACTGGAAAATTCCTTAAAGTAGGGAACGTCCTTGTGTAGACAGCGGAGAGAGAAGCTCTCTGACTTCTGCAGAAATGCAAATGCAAACAATCCTAATGTTATAGCCTCCAAATGCAAACATCATGAATTTTTGAACCAATTCAAAAACCCCTGAAGAAGTCTGTGGATTACCAAGGCATCTGTCATAGGAAAAAGTGGTGATGAACTGGATGTGACTTCCCAGAAGTGAGATACATCTCTGTGGCAAACAAATTGTGTCAAAATAAAGCCCCATACTAAGAAAAAGTCTCTGGAGGAGACACTTAGAGCTCTTTTCTGAAACTAATGCATTTTTGGCAAGACATTTATTTGGGCTTTCTGTATGAATAATAGTGTGTTATTTTGCTTCCGTGAAAACAGTCTGAGATCTTGCATACACAAGATCTTTGTGTCAGATGTTCAACATATACTGCCTAGTTTTGTAATTTTTATTTTCACTTTGATTAATCTCCTTCTGTAGTGCTTGAACCTGCCAAAGTTTTATTTCCTTAATGGCTTCAATAGTGGCAACTGAAAACCGACAGAGGACTCCACTGCCTTGTGAATATTTGGACTTTCATCAATGGTGATCTGTGATTCTTTAGTTATTTTTTCTGCATAAGAGATTAGTTGCATCATTTAAACAGATTTTTTTTCCAATAAGAATAATATTCTTAAAAAACAATGAGAAGCAGAGTGTTGAGGAAAGGAATTAATTGTGCAGTGTATGTGTTTCTTTTTTTCAAGGACAGCCCCACCAGGAAAATGCCAAGTTGAGCCATCTCCAGTGAAAGTCAAAAGCAAGCTCATCCCGTTTGTGCCAAAGGAGAGTGAGTGTAACTCTTGCTGTTTATTATTGGTTCATGGTAGCTGGCAGTAGATACAAACTCCAGAGTTGAACTATCTCTCCACACATGTGGAGACTACCTAAGACTTCACTCTTCAGGGTATCCTCAAAATTAAATCTTTCCAGATGTTTTGGATCTGAAGAGTTGGTTCAAGTAAGTCATACAGTGTTTCCCCTTTCCCAGCCATGTGAAATTTGCTTTGTAGTTCCTGAGCCTGTTCATTTTCCCTTTTTCATGCTACACATTTCATTACCACCAGCTTGTTTCCCTGTAACTGTCCCTGTCCACAGACCCAGTGCTCAATGGTACTTTTCAGTGACAAGTGATTTTTTGCAGTAGCTTCAGGTAGTGGAGAGGATACGATGGGTAAAGGGTTGGGAAGTAGTTCATTGAGCAAGATGAGAGCTGAGTCATTGCTAGCTGAAAGTGAGAAAATATGGGATGAGAAAATGCTCCCTAAAGAATCTGTGATCACACACTGAGGTGAACTTTTGGCTTACCCAAGCCCTTCTGGGCATTTTGATTGCATCATGCTACATGGAATATTGTACTGCTAAAGCTGGAGGAGTCAGTGGTGGAGCTGAATCTGCAGCTTTTATGTGAGGTACAAAATACCTAAACAAAATATTAGGATCTCAAAAGTAGAGTAGGCAGTACCACTGTTCTTTTCCCGTGTGCATTTAATTTACACATGTAAGTACCTAGGCAGCACCCCAGCAAATTGCCTTCCAAATCCATGTCCATGAACTTTGTCACAAAGCTAGTGGTACTGCAGGAACTCTAAAGTCTAAAGGATACTTTTATTTAATTTTTAATTATCTTAATCATGTTACATTGCATTTGAGTTACTAACAGTTCCTACAGCTTTGGCTTCAGGGAATAATGAGGGCACTCAGCACCTTGCAACACTGAGTCTTTAAGTGGAATAAAGTCTGAGGCTAATTATTGAATGCTGACTTGCCTGAGCACTCAGTATCTTCAGAGACATTCTCCTTTTCTAGCTGTTCAGACAGTTTCCAAATATTAGTAACTTGGTTCATGTTCAACCATTTTTGTCTGTTTCTGCTTATGCATTATTCTCTATGCAAGTCCCAAGTTCAGATTTTTAAACATGTATAATTAAATATTTTGGGCTTATTTATGAGGTAGTTTTTGTTGTAAATTAAAACTTAGAAATGGTGGGAGAGATTCTACCAAGTGTCTCAAGAACTACACTCCTTTTAGTGAAAAATAAGCATGACCATTTTGATTCAGAAGCATGCAAACAAGGATGTGTAGCTATAAATATTTATTGTTTTGGTTAGTATTTAGTCTGAATGTAACAGAATCACCAGGGGCATGTGTCTTGTATTAGCTATGAGTGCATTTTTTGGAAGTGTATTTAATAATAGTTTAATAAAGAGTATTATATAATCACAACTTGATCCATTGAGGTGAAAAGCACTTCCAGGTGACCATTAGCTTTCATACAGTCCTACACAGTATTCAATCAATCCCAGGGTTTTAAACTACTTTGCCAGACCAGGCTCCAGCAAATGAGCTGTGCACAGGTAAGGCTTTCAAGTTGGTTTCTTGCCTTGAGAACCATAGCTTTCAAAGGAAGGAAATATTTTCATGTAATGAACACAATTCCTTTTCACAGAGCATTCTTTGGAAAAATATGGACCACTGCAAGGGTTTGTCTTTTGGGGAAGACAGTGATATTTTTCCTCCTCTCTGTACTACAAAACAAATGATGAATAAGAATGCATAAATCTGGGATATAATTCAAAGTCATGATGTCTTTGCAAATGTCTGTGACACTGTCCCAGCTCTGTTGAATGTTACTCCATGAAATTCTGAATTGCTTCCTTCTGGTAAAATAAAACTTATTTTTAAGCTAAAAATAAAGCACATGTGAATAAGCAAGTCCAGTAACACCTGGAAACTGTGACAGCAAAGAATTTTCATCTCTTCAGAGTTCAAGGCTCTTTTATTTTTTTCTTTTTTTTCATAAGGAAGAACAAACCCAACCCCAAATCCTGTTTTATGTGTTGTCCTGGCAACTCCGTTCCTCTTGCACATTCCAGTTGCCAGAGAGAATTGATTTTGAATGTTTCCTATTTCAGCTCCTCTGAATAAAGCATCTGGCCCAGTGGGGAGGCCATGCTCTCCTCTGGTAATGATCCAATCCTTAGTAATGAAGAGAAGAGCAGAAATAGTGCCTGTCTGTAAAAAAGCTTTCAGCAGCTCTTCACCAGGATATGGCGAAGAGCTCCTCTCCTGACTGTGAAACTCCAGCACCTACCCTTTAAGGGCCAGGCTGACATTTGCCAATAAACCCCTTGGAGCTCCCTTTTTGGGAGAGGCTCAGTGCTGGCATTCAGCCCTGCAGTCCTCTCTGCTAACTAAAAGCAGCCAACATTTTTCACTGAGGAAATATCGCTAGGAGTGTTGCTGCTTCTCAACAGGATCAGTTAGGCAAATTCCAATAAATTAGTTAAATAAGCCAAAAATCAGTGCTGGTTTAGTATAGTTGTCTTCAACCCAAAGAGTGACAAACTCATGGTTCTCTGGCTTTTCCCCTGTTATAAATGAGAAACAAAAAGTCTCGATATTCAGCAAAACTTAGATTGCTTTATTTTATATAGACAGAGCAAGCAGTGTGCTGGGAATACATGGGGGCCACTGACCACTCTATGCTCCACCAAACTTTGGTTTGCAGCTCCCTATTATAGCATGGTTTCCTTGTAGTCATCAATAATTGTTATTTTTTTGTTGTCATTATTTTGCCAGGTAAGCAGTGGTGGTCTGTGGGATCACTGGACGATGTGAGTCTCTTGCAATTTGTCAAGTCCCATAGATAACCATGTGGTCTTGGTAGATAAGGAAATGGCAGAAGTCAGGACTTAGGGATAGGCTTCAATTGATTACACAAAGGCAGGAAACCTGATTTTGCAGAATCTGTTGGGCTGTGTGAAAGCCTTGTTCTGCAAGCTGTCAGTAGATACAACTTATTTAGAAAACATAATATTCATAACATATTCTGCTTCATTTCAGACCTAAGTATTCTGGTTTATACAAACCCCAATACTTTCATGATTAACACGAATCTTTTATCAATTATCACAGAGTTTATAATGAAAACACCGACGGCACATCCGCGGCTGAAGAGCACGACGCCGAGGGCAGGCGAGCCGCAAACTCCCCGCACGCCGGCGGTGGACGGGGCGGGCGGAGCCCCGGGGAGCCGGAGCGGGGCTGCAGAGCCCGGTGGCAGAGCCACGGGCAGCCGGAGCGGGGCTGCAGAGCCCGGTGGCAGAACACCGGGGAGCCGGAGCGGGGCTGCAGAGCCCGGTGGCAGAGCCACGGGCAGCCGGAGCGGGGCTGCAGAGCCCGGTGGCAGAGCCACGGGCAGCCGGAGCGGGGCTGCAGAGCCCGGTGGCAGAGCCACGGGCAGCCGGAGCGGGGCTGCAGAGCCCGGGCAGCGGCGGAGGAAGAAGCCGCCCGGCAATGGCTCGGTGCGGCTGGTGCGGCGGGGCCGGCGGGGCCGCGCCCGCGGCAGGGTGGAGATTTTCATCGACGGCGAGTGGGGCACGGTGTGCGACGATGGCTGGGGCTCGGCCGCCGCCGCCGTGGTGTGCCGCCAGCTCGGCTTCCCCTACGCGGTGCGGGCCGCCAAGAAGGCAGAGTTCGGGCAGGGCAGCTCCCTGCGCATCCTCCTGGATGATGTGCAGTGCTCCGGGCAGGAGCGGACGCTGCTGGAGTGCGCCCACGCCGCGGTCGGCACGCACAACTGCTCACACGAGGAGGATGCTGGCGTGGTGTGCAGCCGGGAGGAGGTGACACAGTGACTGGAGGGCAGGGCGGGGCAGCTGAGGGACTTGGAGCACATCCCTTTCTTGCCCAACCCTCTAAACCAGACGCTGTATTGAGGAGGGTGTGCCCTGCCTTGAGGATGCTGCATCTGTTCAAAGTAATCTTGTGTTTCCTTCATGTTTGTCCCGTGCATCTGCTTCAGAGGGGAAAAAAAAAAAAAAGTAAAATAAATCACTAAATTGAGTGTGTTGTGGGCAGGGATTGCATTTCTATGGGTTTTTTTTTTTTTGTAATAAGAAATCCCCAAGCGTCAGCCTTTATAAATCAGAAAAGAGATGCATCCTGTTGCCCTTTCCCATTTCAAAATACAACATTCTTCAGCTGTGCTTCACAATGTTTTGGCAGAAGATATATTCCCAAATGACTGTGTTTCACTCTTACAGAAGCATTTGCATTGTTTGCCTTGCTTTGCCACCTGCAGCTCTGAACTGAGGTTTCTAAAGATGTGCCTTTCTAAACCTGTGCCTTTCTTTGCAAATCACAAAAGTATATAAATTTTTTTAAACTTTCCACTTACTAGCTTAAAGGAAAATTATTTTTCTGTAATGCTTTTTTGGTATAAGCCTATTGGTCATCAAGAATAAGTAAAATCAAATTATTAAGAAGAAATCATAGTGTACTGCATGGAAAATATTTCTGCAGTTTACATTAGCCTAAGTGAAAAGAAAATCTAACCTTTTTTACATGAACAGGATTAAAAATTTGTCCCTTTTTAGATGAAGGGGATCATTATCCAGTTTAGCTCTGAAGATATTTTGCACATGTTTCTCCACTTTCCCAAACTTTATGAAGGCACTTGTTTTTTCATTCAGTTTTTCACAGGTGTGAATGACTAGACAGGAGGTAATGCACTGGGACAATAATTCTGTAATATTTACCCCTTTTTAGAGGATATTAAAAAAAAGCAACCCTATTTTGTCTGAAATGTGTTTTTCACCTGAGTGGTGATGAGAGACATGTTACCTTATGAAAGCATTTGGCCTGGTTATTTGTTTTCCCTGGTGTAATCAGGATAGGTTTTCTCTTGCTGCTCACACAAGAACATGAGAAAGACAAAAAAATCCCAAAACTCTAAAAAACCTCAAATGTAAAATGACCAGTGTGTCTAGAAATGTTCACAAGCAAATCCTTGTATCTAAAACTCTTACTGTGGATATTTATTTTAACACAATTTCAAGTTGACAGTATCTTCTTAAGCCTAAAACATGTATAGGGTAAATTAATCTGTTTTAAATATTTTTCGTGAACTTTCAGATAAATTCTTGCTAAATTGTTTTTTGTATTAAAGAACACCTTCAATACACAAAACCAGATGATCCAAAAAAAGTATTTCCCCTTACTTCTTATGAAGTATAAAGGGGGAACAGATGTATAAAGTGCCCTTTGAGAAATATTATTCTCATTTTGTCTAAAAAGCTACAAATGCCATCATGCACCAGACTGTTATCAGGCCTTT
The DNA here is from genome assembly GCF_029582105.1 of Oenanthe melanoleuca. NCBI lineage: Eukaryota > Metazoa > Chordata > Aves > Passeriformes > Muscicapidae > Oenanthe > Oenanthe melanoleuca. Next base: position 48,911,456 of record NC_079339.1, read on the forward strand.
CCCATTGCAGTGAAGCTGCAAACTCATTTGTTTCAAGTGCAGAAATTCACTTTGGGTGAATCAAAACTTCAGAGAACATGGAGAGTCCTTTGTAAATTCTTCTGTTAAAAGAGTTGGAACCTATTGAGCTGGCAGGACCAGAGGGCTGGAAGAAAATGGAAGGTAGAGATACAATCACTCTTTTCCCAAATTCCTCTTCCACTTCTTTTGGCTTGTTGGCTGAATTTCAGCTTCCTCTGTCTGGGAGATTTTAAGGAGAATCTTGGTCATAGTTATACTTTGAAACTTATAGATAGAAAAAAAAACCTGCACAATAAAAGTTACCCTGAAGGAGTTGAGGTGATTCCAGGATGTCTGCCACAGATGAATTAGGCAGGAATTTCACCATCATTGTCTAACAACTAAGTATTCATTTTCTAATTTAACTATTAGTTACCCTGCACCTGCCTTAGTGCATCTGAAGGTCCTGAGAACAAGCAGAGGTACAAGTATATCTTGGATATTGCTGGTGGGGACTTGCACCAGCCCTGGCTGGCAGGCAGGGGGACACACAGGCTGTGGTGGCAGGCAGGGGGACAGGCAGGCTGTGGTGGCAGGCAGGGGCACACACAGGCTGTGGTGGCAGGCAGGGGGACGGACTGTGGTGGCAGGCAGGGGGACACACAGGCTGTGGTGGCAGGCAGGGGCACACACAGGCTCTGGTGGCAGGCAGAGGGACACACAGGCTCTGGTGGCAGGCAGGGGGACACACAGGCTGTGGTGGCAGGCAGGGGCACACACAGGCTGTGGTGGCAGCCAGAGGCACAGGGGAACAGCCCCCAGGGAGCACAGAGCCCTGCACACCCCAGTTTGTTGGTGAGGTGTTTGTTGATGGTGCTACGTGGGTGCTGCCAGCTCCACAGGGAAATATTTATCAGCAGAGAAAAAGACTTGTAAATATAGTTGTTTTTTTCCTTTTATCCCATCTCCCAGACTACACTGAGTGGGGAAGGTGTTCAAATAGGATTGAGCCAGCTCAGCACACGTGGCTGTGTGTGCATGTCTGTGCCTGCCAGCTCAGTGCATTGCTATGATGCTGGGGAGGTATTTCTGACCACTGTGGTCCCTTCCAAGCTTGAAATAAATCCCTTCTAAGTCCTGGTATCTGTCAGTCTAGTTCACTGGTATTTAAATTATGAGCCTGTACTATTTAAAAGCACACAACTATACATACATTTAAATACCTGCCATCTCATCTATTGATATCATTTTTATATAGCAGGATGTCACACCAATTAAGCATTAGATAAACTAATAAACCCTGCTGCTACACTTGAACATGACAGTCTACTTCCTGGATGCTAGTTCAGGATAAATCTTAAAATAGCCCACAGTGCAACCAGACTTCCTTGTGTACTATGTGGCAGACCCAAAGTTTTGTCTAGTGGTAATATGGTTTATTGCCTTGTCTCCTGTGGCTGAGACCGGAGCACCTGCATTTTTCCTGACATATCTTTCCTTAAGCTAGCACAGCTGCATCCCATAGAGGGCCCAGCATATCTCTAAGGGAACTGTGTGAACTCAGCCTTTTCATGTCTTTTTCTCTACCTACAAGGCAGAGTAGCTCTGCCCAGAGCTCAGGATTTTTCACTTACGTCCTTGTGTGCCCAGTATCCAGCCTGAGCACTGCCACACTGTGTTGCAGTTTGCAGTATAGACATTATCTTCATTTGAACTTACCATGCTCTTTCCAAGAAATCTAATAGATAAATCTTCCCAACATATCTAGGACTAATCTTTAGAGCTTGGGGTAGTGAGGGGTAGTGGAATAGGCAGGGTGTTGTATCAGGGGCTCTCACTCAAATGCTGGCACAACCCTCCTGGGAGCTGAGCCCTGGCTGGAGAGCACACGAGGATATCCTCTATGTCAGGGGAATTTTCTCTGCAGGAGAGCTCAGTCTGCCGCTGTTTGGGTGTGGTCAACATAGAAATTCAGAAGCACAGAGGAGTAAAACAGTCACAACGTATCAATATCAAAGTCTGCTTTCGTCTCGGAAACATGCCAGTAGTCCTCTCTAAAGGTCAGCTTGGCATGTGAGATGCATTGGCCCCCTTAGATACTTTCAGATATAAACAGACATTTTTCTGTATGAAAATAGATGTAAGCATCTTTCGGTAAGTACTAGCTGTTTCAAAATTTAAGCTTTAATAAAGCATATTTTTTTCCTCTGCAAACCAACAAAACATGGAACCCATTTGATGTGTGCTCATACCTTGCTGCCTCGTACATGACTTTCCCAAGGTTCTCATGTCTGGGGCACAGGTGCAGATACAGAACTGCCTCAAGCAATGTTTCAACGTTGTCAGAAAAGCAACTATGATGGAAATGGCAATCATTCCTTTACAATAATGTGGTAAATAGGGATGCTATTTTTAACAAAACAAAACAAAAACATCTCTAGTTCTCAGCCAGTTATACAAGTATCACATCAAGTAGTTTGTTCCTCAGGGGCATTAGCTGTTGGCAATCACTAATCTCTTAGACTGTGTCTGTTATTAATAATATTTTGCCATTTACTTGTCCCCTCCATGCTGGAAAATTTTACTGACTGAGAATGATCAGGACCTCAGTATATAAGGGCTGGGGGACAACTGACTCAGGGCATAAATAACTGCAAAGGTCTGTATTGGCAATGCTGGGTAAGTAACACCTAATCCGCTGCAGATTTTCTTTTGACTCCTATGTAGGGCATAATCTGCAGCTCGAGGCATGGTTTTGGGTCAGCTCATTTATCATTATTAACTTGTTATGGAAGTTTTCCTGTCCATCTCTGCCGTGGTAAATTCTGAGTGAGCAGAATGCTGAAAGCATTTCCGACAAGAGCTGCCTATGCTCTGCCTTCTCCTTGCTGTCCTCACTTACAACTCAAACAATGCTGCACCTTCAGAGAGAGAACAGAATGTTTTCAAACCCAGATAGCCATGCAAAGCCAAGCTAAGGAGAGCAGGGGTTCAGACCAACCCTATGCCTCAGCAGCTTTTCAAATTCACCTTGGAACTTCTGTTAACAGTTCCCAGTGCTCTGCTCCTCTGATGGGCTCCCGGATCTCTCGCTGCTCGCGTTTGCGGGGATGTGCAGGTTGGCAGGATGTCCACGCGGTGGCACTTCAGTCCCCAGCAGCAAGGGGACACGCAGGAAAGCTCAGCCCAGCTCAGCCCAGCTCAGCCCGGCCCAGCTCCATCCTCCCAGCGCAGCGTGCGGCTCCCGGGCAGAGCATAAACACAAGAGTGCCTTGGGATCATGTCCTTCACTCAAGGGTATAGAAACGCCTTAGAGTACAAACACAGGGTTGTATTGAAGTTTGTTGGAACACAAACAAAAGTTTTTATTGAAGTTCATCTTTAAGCATGAAAAATAAGGCAATTTCTGCAGCATACCCAGGCTGAATACTTAGGGGAGTTATCAGTTGATAATTACACTTATGAGAAGCATAATTTTGAGAGCTGACCTGATTTACTCAGGAGTTAGAGCTGTATCACATAGCCTCTCCCATCAAAATGTATAAAATACCAAATATTTTATCACCTCTCAGTTAGCTGCTCACAAACAAGCTACAAGCTGGAATTTTTCACAGGGATTATTCCAAGACTGATTCCAAATGCAAGAACTTGCAGATAGTTATGATCTATTCTTGAAGTCTGCTGAAAAAACATTGACGAAACTCAGAAAATTGATGTTTCATCAGAAAGTTCATTGAAAGGCTTTAAACACATGGTTTCATCAGCTAGCTTTAGTTTTTAAACTTTCTCAGGGTGATGCTATTCTTGCTATCAGCTATATCTTTCCTAGTGATGAATACTGACACCATGATATCATCATATGCACTGCCTGACCTGTAGAAAGGAATGGTAGTTTTTTTCTGAAAACAATCAGTCTTAAAACCACAGCCCTAACAGGAAAAAAAAATTAGTTTCAATTAAGATGAATGAAAACAATTATTAGATAATAACAATGGTCTTTGTGAATATGTACTCTAAACATAGGAGAAAATAATTAATGGTTGTAAGGCAATTATTTTGAGCCAAAGAAGGAACTAGCAGTTCAAGAAAAATCAATGTTAACAGAAAGCCAAATAAGAAAGCCAAGGAAAACCTGCAGATTGTTGCCTTCCAGTACAGCCAGCTTCCACTTGGAAACTGAAGTGAGCTGACTCTTGGAGGTGCCTGGCAGAGGATTGATGCATTGGATGGGCAAAAACAGGGGATGCCATGAGTAACATCTTCTCCCTTCTGCAGAGAGGCATGACCATATAGGAGCTGCTGAGGGAGGGTTGCAGGGAAAATACACCCCATTGGAAATGAGATGAAAACTCCTGCAGTGTCTCCTACAGTGCTGCCAAACAAGGCAGAAATCCAGATGTGAAAAATACACATGATAAAATTCCAGGTATCTTGGTTTGCTGCCTGCAGATGGTTGAGCTTGTGCAGGGAAAGGAGCGTAGAATGGGGCTGTCCTGTGAAGGTCTGATTGGCAGTGCTGTGCTTGTTTTCCTTAGGGTATAGTGAGGCTGCAGAGATCCTGCTTCTGCTTCTCCTGCTGCACTCAGAGCTGTGGAAATGGTGGAGAGGAGTGTCAGCCACCCCCTATGCAAGATAAGCAACCTTCAAAGGGATGGAGTGGGCACAGCCTGCTGCAGCATTGCTGGAGTGACCTAGCAGGGCTCAGAGAGGGAAGGAAGAAGGGGAGGGTTCTTAGGAGACTATGGAGGCTGTTGCAGTGACTGAAAGACTGCTGGACTAAGGGCAGGATGGGAAGAAAGGAGGATGCAGTAAATGGTTTGTATTCCTTCTTGGTTTTCTTGAGCAATGTGGGGTCTTGCTGTCAGAATTCCCCAGAGTGCAGAGGTCCTGCTGAGGCCAGTGATGGCTCCTGGTGCCATCCTCCATCACTTTCCCTGGCTCCTTGTGAGCCAACTTCCTTACTTACCTTCCACAACAGCTTGTTGCCATGAGTTCCCCCGTTTAACAATTTGTTGTGAAAAATCTATTCCTCTTTTGCACCTGCTGCTGGATCATTTCAGTGGCACCTCCTTGTTCTTATATTATGAAAGTAATGACTCAGTTTGTCCCTATTTATCTCCAAACCACTGGTGGTTTTCCTGACACCTGTCAAAACTTCCCTCGCACATCCTTTTTCCAGTTTAACCTGTTCTGTCCTCTCTGCTGAGCTGGAAAGAAGAGTGCATGGCATATTCCCACATGGTGAGTGTGCCCCAGGTTTATCCAGGTCTCTATCTACCAGCACATTCAGGCATCTTGTTTTACTTGCTCCCCCATTTCTAATCACCATTAATGCTCTGCTTCCTTCTTTGACCTGTACTGAGCATTAAGGTGAATTTGCTGAATAAGTACCACCACTAAATATATATAACTGTTTTTCATGTATATGGATATGTATACACATATTCTGTCTTCCCCCATGCATTACTTTTCATTCATCAGAAATTAATTTCCAGCATTTTATGACTTTCTCTCTTGAGTCCTGCAAAGCTTATGCAATTTCGGTATTATATTACTTGTTTTGAATAAAATAGTATCAGCTCTCACTCCTGTTTCTGGATGAGGAACAAGCATGTTGTATAACACAGAGCCCAAAGCAGATTTCTCTAAAAACCTTCACCTACTGATTCCTACAGGCATCAACAGTACATTTCCTTTGCCTCTTCTAATTTAAACAGTTAAAAGTCAACAAAAAGCCTCTGCCTTCCTTGTCCTGGGACACTTTGTTTGTCTAGGAGCCTTCAGAGAGGAGGTTTATTTAAAACATCTTTGTCAACAAACATAGGAAGGTGCAGCATCCTTCCTAATGCCCTCATGCATTTGTGCAAAGCATCATCTCCACCCAGGAAAGCATATATCCAAATACACACATACATATATATGTATCTATCATAGAATCATAGAATGGTTTTGGTTGGAAGGCACCATAAAGATCGTCCAGTTCCACCTTCATCCCCTGCCATGGTCAGGGACACACCTTTCACTAGACCAGGCTGCTGGAAGCCCCATTTCCCTGCTCTTGAACACTTGCAGGGACAGGGCATCCACAACTCCTCTGGAGCACCTGTGCCAGCGCCTCACTATCCTCACAGTAAATAATTTATTCCTAATATCTAATCTAGACCTACGTTCTTTAAGTTCAAGGCCATCCCTCCACGTTATACCACTAGAAGCCCTTGTAACAAGCCCCTCTCCCGCTCTCTTGCAGGAGCATCCTTATTCTGCGGGCAGAGCAGCTCCGGCTCTCTCAGCCTGTTTCTACAGCAGAAATGCTCCAGCCCTGCGAGGATCTCGCTGTCCCCTGTGGCCCACGGGCGCAGCGTGCAGACACTGTGTGCGGTGTGACACGCTATGTCCGTCTGTGCGAGCCGCTCTAAGGGCTCTTTAAGCCGGGCTGTCCCTCCCCCGGCCCGCCCGCTCGCCCTTTGCTCCGTGAGGGGAGGCGCTGGCCCCGGCGGGCATGGAGGCGCTGTGGGCAGCGGGGGGGCCCCTGCTGGCCCTGGCCCTGCTGGCCTTCCTCCTGTACTGCTGCTACGTGCGCTACATCCACGCCAAGTACGACCACATCCCCGGCGCGCCGCGGGAGAGGTAAGCGCAGGCCGGAGCCGTGAGGCGAGGGCAGGGCGGCAGAGAACGCTCCAGCCGCTCTCCGGGGCCGGGGCTGCCGCAGGCCGGCACGGCTCCCGTGTGTGCCCGCTCCCGGGGAGCGCTGGCCCCGCTGAGCATCGCGCTGCCTGCCCGGACTGCGTGTCCTGAGCTGCATCTCCCGGGGGGCACAGCCGCCCCAAGGGCTCTTCGGAGCTGCCCACCCGCCCTGTGCCTGCTCATGGCCCTGAAGGGACCGGCAGCACCGCCCGCCGTCCCGCACTGCTCCGGGAGGAACGCTGACACTGACTCCGCGCTCTCCTTCACAAGCCGGGTGTTCAGTTTCTGCCAAAAGTAAATAAAAATGTCACAAGTGAAAAGGGACGATGAGAAAGCTGCCAGCCAGGCAGTGGCAGCGCTGTCACAAGCAGTCATCGTTCCTGCAGGTGTGTGTGAGCTTCCCACGTAACCTCACCTGTGGGTGCACATGCCCTCCAAAATATGCCACGGGAAGAGACAGCAGCACTTACAGGGGCACCACTCTCCCCTGCCCACCTCCAGGCTTCAGCCTGCACGTGTAATCAGGGTCAGGTACCAAAACTAGAGAGAGGATCCTCTTTGTCATCCCTGAACCTGCTCGTCCTTAGGTTCATTTTGAGGTGTGAAGTAACACCGTAGAGCGATGGCACACCAGAGGAGCCATGAGTGGGACCTTGTTTCCTGTGCTGCAGATAGAGCAGTTTCCAGAGCTAACAGAGCAGTTGTGTTGTATTTGAGGCTGTCACATCTTTTTGGAATACAGTTACAAAGGTGGAGTCAAACAAGTGGAGGATTAAAAGTTTCTGTAGATGTTGAGTAACTTTCTTGAGTTCTTGTTATTTTAAGCACCTCCCAGTTCAAACAGTAATAAAATAAGTGCCTGTTTTTCCCTGTAACTTATTTATACTGAAAAGGATGATAGCATGGCTGTCTGTCTCTCAAATGGAAAACAAACTTTCAGTGCAGCTTTGTTCATTTAGAGAGGAGCTTGGCCAAATCTTCCCTCAGCTTTATGCAAAGCCAGTGGGAATTCACTACTCACAGCTGAAGGAAGGAATTATCTCTATGTTTTTAGTGCAGCTATTGTATTTGAAGAGTTAACATTTTTTATTAATTTCTTCAATTTCCATATTAACCAGTAATTATCCTCCTCAGTATTTGAAATAATACAGTTTTGGACAGAAGGAGATGGTTCCTAATTTCCCTTAACAGAAGTCTATTGACAGAAATGAAGTTATACTTACCAGGGATGAACATGTATTAAAGAGTATTTAGTGCAAATGTCTCTTTCATGTACAGCAATGTAATAGCTGCAGTCAAGATTCAGTCAGACAGGCAAAGAGCAAAGCAATTTCATGGGGGCTCCCATCCAGACCCAAACATCTCCTATAATACAGCATGAGAAAAAGATCTCATCCTTCATCTCTACTGGTCTTCCTGGCTGTATGGGAGCACCAGCCTGTCTTTGGTCCCCAATTTTCCAGCTTGGTGAGGGCAGGGTGTTGGCACAGCTCAGAGTTATTTTCATCTTCCCTTACAAGGAAAACATGAGCAACACTCACTGAACAACAAGGATTGCAGTCCATACAAAACCCTATGTTGGCATCCTCATGACACTCTTCACCTTCATATTCTGCAGCTTTTTATTTGGACACCTGCCAGTCATATGGAGAATGGTGAGGAAACAGGAGTTTACACCAGACCTCTTACTGCAGTGGTAAGTTGGGGCACACTGATAACATGAATGGGGTAGTCCTGTAGCACATATGGAGAAATCAAGGCATAAAGACCATTACAGAATTACATAATTAGCATCACTGAGAAGGTTGGAAAGGAGCTAGAGGGAGCATTGATCTTTCAGATCAGATTAAATATTAGAAAGAACTTTTCACCTAAAGAATGGTTAGCCATTTGAATAAGGATGCTGGTGGAGTAAATTTGAGGAAATGTTCAAGAGATGTCTGAATGTGGCACCTGGGGATAAGGTTTAGGGGTGATTATGGTGGTGATGGGTTGACAGTTGGATGAGATGATCATGAAGTTGTCTTCCAACCTTGATTATTCTGTCCTGTGATTCTCTTAATGGCTTTATTGGCTGGGGACTGTGGCAGTTCCCACTGCAATGTGCTCTGGTCCTTCGAGGTATTAGGTCTGAGCTGTTACATGTTGCTAGTTTGTACCATCATTCTCTTTTTTTAAAATTTTCTCTTCTTACAGGGCAGAGAAATATGGACCTGTTGTACGAATGAATGCCTTTCACAGAGTCTCAGTATTGATTGTGAGCCCTGAAGGAGTGAAGGTACTGAAAAATAGAGCCAAAGCAATAGTAGGGATCAGCCCATCCCTCTGTAATGGGAGAGCTGGTGCCTGATGATCAGAGCAGCCAATCTGTGCTTGGCTCTGACCAAGAGAATGAGGTGCTTTGCTCTTCAGGCTGTCCTGATTTATTTTTTTTTCCTTGATCACTTAATTTATTTTGTTACTTTTATTTAAAGAGCACATATAGCAAACATCTTCCATTTGTAAAAAGCAGGCTCTCTGCAAGAGCTTAATATCTCAAATAAATGGGACATGAGATACCAAATTTCTTTCTCTTTTTGCAATTACAACTGAGTGAGATTTCAGGTCATTGAGCAAAAAAGTGCTAGAGGCACAGGAACTAGGGAATCAGGGCACACCAAATAATTCATCTACTCTTCAGACTAGTGCTGCAGAAGAAGAAAGTAAATGTGTTGTGAGTGAAAGTTTGTGTTTTGTCTGGGAAATGGATTGCACGCAGTATTCACTGACCTGAGGTTTCGTTTTAGGAGTTCTTGATGTCACCACAGCACCCAAAGGATCCAATAGTGTATGGTACTCTCTTCAGCCTATTTGGTGAGAGGTAGGCAAAGCCCATCTGGAGCCACTGTGATCTGAAAATAAGTGCAAGATTAGTAATATCACAGGCATGATATTTTGACTCAGACAATTTACCTTAGTGTGGGGATTAATTTCTAATTCCAGACACATGTCAGCAGCATGTATCTATGAAGTTATATGTCAAATCAAATGTCTTCCCAGTCAGGGAGGAGGATATGCTGGATTTTGTTTTACCTTGATCATGAATCCTTTTTCCTGCTGGGGATGTCCAGTTAGTGTCAGAGCAGTCTGCTCAAGATCATCATCAGACTTCTCAGATTTTAGATCACTGATTTTAGAGCACTCCATAAGGCATGGCAGTTTGCAGCTTCTAAATTCAATTCCAAAAAGAAGGAATTCTTCTTTGTTTTTCTGAAGCTTTTAAAAATAGAATACTCCAGTTATTATATCAATTATTTGCATAACTGCTGTAATGAACCAGCAGTGGACTCAACAGTCCACACCTACCTGGAGGAAAAATTGGTTTGGTTTTTGTACACAGTGATGCAATGGTTGCATACTCAAAGGTGCTCCCTACATGTGGGAAAAATAAAATAAAGTAGATGTGAAAGATTAAATTTGTGACTACATGGGGCTCAGCAGGCTCCCTTGCATAAAACTATTCCTTTCCTTGTTTTCCTGTGTGCTAGGTTCTTAGGGAATGGCTTGGTAACTGTTTGCAACCACGAACACTGGCACAAGCAGAGGAGGATAATGGATCCAGCTTTCAGCCGAAGGTAGGACAAGTATTTCTGGGATGACCTAGCTGCTACTTTTACTGTATTGTCATGCTTCTCCCTGCCATTATTTGGTATTTGGATGAAAAAAACCCCAACATTCAGTGCCAAAATCATATTTAACGTAGAATCCAGCACTCCATTCCCACGCTAAGTATGATTTGACCAGACTTTCCATGGAGCAGTGACACCCCTGTGAACTCAGCAATGGCAGAAAGGTCAAGGTTGTGTATCCTGGAGCATGGTTATGGCTGCCTTATCCTGTTGGAAAAGATAAGGCAGAGGGTTGGTCTAGTTTTCTTGTGCACCTTGATGCATTGTATGTAGGGTCCAAAGATAAAGTCCATGTGCCTTGGTGGGCCCAGGCCACTGCCCTTTGCCATGGCAGATGTTAATTACTTGGGAGGGCAGAACAGGGCTGCTGTATGAAGAATGTAGCTCATTCTATCTGTTTGCTTTTTAATGTATTAAGACAATTATAAATTTTAAAAAGTTACCATTTTCTATGGAAAATAAGGTTATTTTGTCTGAGCAAAAATCTCCTCTCCAGAGTCCCCATTACTCATCTTTATTGATTGTTCAGCTACCTGATTGGTCTGATGGATACTTTTAATGAAAAAGCAGAGGAGCTGATGGAGAAGCTAGAGGAAAAGGCAGATGGAAAAACAGAGTTTAGCATGCTGTCGATGATGAGCCGGGTCACTATGGATATCATTGGAAAGGTACCAGCTGCCCCTCTCTTGTTTCCACTGCAACTGGCAGGAAGGGATGGAAGTAATGCCTACCAGCAGCAGGGTGGGATCAGGAGCTGGAGGCAGGGAGAAAGACCTTTACCTAGCAGTGCCAGACGACCTGCAGGACTAATTGTGCCACTTCCATTCAGGCTGAGCCGTGGGGAAGGGCAGCTGGGGAAGGGTCTGCATAGTCTAGGTGTGGCCTTTGCAAAAGTTCTTTCAGCCTCATAGCTCCCAGCCCTCCATGCCAAAAGGGACACACCAGGGCTCCTTCATGGATGGAGGTTGTATTATTGCCATGAAGTCTGCCTTACACTTTGCCTTTCTATGCAAACTAGTTTGGGAGGAATGGAGAGTAGTAGTAAATTATTAACCCACCCAAATAAGGAGAAAACATAATGTTGATATTGCCCTCCCCTCACAGCAAGGTAGGATCTAGCTTGAGATATTTTTAGGGGAAAATCTGGTGCTGTGAGGCTATCCTGCTCTTTCACCCCCACCCTAACAAGTTGCCTTTTTCTCTCCTGCTTCTCAGGTAGCCTTTGGCTTGGAATTAAATTCACTGAGTGATGACCAGACACCTTTACCCAATGCTGTGACTAAGGTTATGGAAGGACTGAACAAAGCACGTGTCCCCTTCATGAGGGTCTGTACTCTCCTCACTTCTGTCCTCTCCTCACATTCAGCTGCTCCTGCTTGAGTTCATGGAGCTGTGCAAGGTCCATGTATGTCAGGCAAACAGTCATCTGTAGAACTTTCTCTCCAATGTGCATCAAGATAAAATTAATTAGTGCTTTAAAAAACTAATGAAATTAACATTAATATTTAATGCTTCTTTTCTTTTTTTTTCTTTTGTTCCTCCCTGCATGTGTCTCCTTCTGATATGGTTTTATGCTCTCATACCCATTAAAAATTGAGAGTTTTGCCATTTGTCCAAGAAGGATGGCAGCCTTCACTCAGGGTGGAAGAAATTTGAGCATTCTTGCATTTTCAACCCAAATTCACCTACCAAATTCATCTACTAGGAAATGATGGATGTAATATGAAATATTTAAGTAAAGAATTATTCCAGAGTCTCATGAAAGCTGCAGTTCAGGCTTTTAGAGATCCTGTTTTCATTTTTGAGATGAGGAGTGAGATTCTGCATTGCATGCTGCTGTTTTTTTCCATGGAGAGATGATGAATTTTGCTCACAATGCCTAAAACATCAGCTCTGACAAGACACTACACCAGCATGCACAGATTGAAATATTTCGTATTCCAGCCCAACCCTTCACCCTGTGGGCATTCAGTTTGTTGCATGGAGAGCAAATGTTTTTGTGACAAGCGTCATTTAGTGGGAAACGAAGTGCTCACTTGTAAAATAACACATTATTTTTTACCAGCCAAAGGAATAAAATGACAAAAGAAATTCTGTATTCAGTTCATGCCAGGGAAGCAGAAGTTTGTAAAGGAGGTCAGGGAGAGTGTGAGGCTGTTGAGACGTGTGGCAAAGGAGTGCATTGACCGGAGGAGAGAAGCCATCCAGAATGGGAAAGAAGCCACAATGGATATCCTTACACAGATACTGAAAGGAGCTGGTAAGAGATACTTTGCTGTTGGAGTGAATTTCTCTGGGGTATGTTTTGCTGTGAATTTCAGGGAGGATTGTTTCGGGGATCTAAACTTGGATCTTCCTTTAAAGTTGTTTTCACACCAAGATAGTGAGAGTCACTTTGAAAATTCCCTGTTTCTTTGTGTTGGATCAAGTATTGGTCACTGAAATGCTCACTCAGCATCCTTTCCCAATGCCACCTCAGCCAATATGTGCTAAACAGGGCAGAGCATTCTGGCTGGTCCAGCTGGGGCATGGGGGCATTTTCTAATCCTGCTTGGTTTTTCTTGACAGCTCTGGAGGAGACCAAAGATGATGAAAACATTCTGGATAACTTTGTCACTTTCTTTGTTGCAGGTTGGTAGCTATTTTAATATTGGATATGAGCTGTACTCATGAACTGTCTACAAGGTCATAATTAACACCCTTGTTAATCATAATTAACATCATAATTAACATCATCACTCCATGTGATGCTGCTGCAACCAAGAGTCTCTTGGTTGGAAGACTGGCATAGGACCAGAGGGTGAAGTCTGAAGAAAACTCTTAATTTTTTCACAGGCAAATTATATATTATATATATTATAAATTAAATGTATGCTATATATTATATATATTAATTATATTATATTATATTATATTATATTATATTATATTATATTATATTATATTATATTATATTATATTATATTATATTATATTATATTATATTATATTATATTATATTATATTATATTATATTATATTATATTATATTATATTATATTATATTATATTATATTATATTATATTATATTATATTATATTATATTATATTATATTATATTATATTATATTATATTATATTATATTATATTATATTATATTATATTATATATTTCAGTTATATCAATGCAGCAAATAATGCCAGGCTGGTGTTTTCCAACCACTGGCTTCCCACTCTGTTTTCCAGCCTCCGTCTTTCCACTGCCCACTCAGGTGCAAGGCTATTCCTATGGGGTTCTGGCCCTTCCACACAGATTCCACGAAACCTCACCAAAAACATATTTTACATATTCAATGTCTTGTTGCATCACCTCACTCACATGCTTAAATGCCATTCTTGCCTAAGCAGGGAGAAGGCACTGTCAAGCCAATCAGAAAATGTATGGGCTGAGTATTTATGTGAGATAAACAATATTTTGCAGATCAAGAGGATTTAGGTTCATAAGAAGGTGAGGTCAAAAATACTGTTCTTTGACAAGAAAGTTGTTATTGCAGCAGACATCTTTGCAGGAGTCTGTTTTCTGTAGTGCTTTAAAATAGCACATGTCTATCAATGAAAAAAAGGGAAAAGTGTCAACATCAGAGAGTCACAAAGTGGGTAAGGTAGGAAGGGTCTTCTGGTCCAACCTCCCTGCTCAAGCAGGGTCACCCTTTCAAAGAAAGATGGTAAGGTGCTCTGTTTTCCCTCAAAACCAGTAAATCCTTCCTTTTTGGGTCATATCTTTGCCAGCTATGTCTTTTTCTTGTCGTTGTTGGAAGGTATTTACATAGGCTTTACATACCTTTTATTATTTCCTTTAGTTTCTAGCATATTTGAAATAAAACAGTCAGGGTTTGATGTTTAAAGCTTCCCATTCACAATCACCCTAGTAGCCCACCTTCATATCATGTTATTATTTCATACTAACTTTCAAACTGGTTTTTGTTATCACTAGGTCATGAAACCAGTGCTAATCAGATGACATTTGCAGTAATGGCACTGGGTCAGCATCCTGAAATACTGGAAAGGTATGTGTGCTCCAATTTGCAGACCCAGCTTGATGTTAATTTCAAGGTGAAATTAATTGTAAGGGTTATTAAAAAGATAGGATCAGTTCCAAATAAATTCTAGCCTCCCTTCCAAAATAAACATTTTCCTAGTACTGATATATCCAAAATGTATAAAAAGAAACACCTTAAGATGGATTATTTCAGTTTCAGCTAGGCAATTTTTTCCAAAGTCTTTATACACGTGGGGCCCAAATCCCACCTGATTCAGCTGCCCTATGTGCACATTGCCTAATCCTGATATGAGCTCAGGAAGCCTGGATGGGCTTTGGTTGGCATTTTGCCTGAGGATGGGTGTTTAAGTCCAACTCAGTGTCTGGAAAGTAAAAGAATGTAATTTGTCGACTTGCCCAGCAAGAAGCAGGCATCTGCAGCTAACAAGTTTTAATTGAACTGCAGGGCTCAGGCTGAAGTGGATGAGGTTCTTGGTGCCAAGAGAGATGTTGACTATGAGGATCTTGGCAAGCTCACCTACTTATCACAGGTACTGTAGGAGTGAGGTAAGATACCAGGCAGAACTGTTTGGTAGCACCTCTGACATGTCATGGAGACATGACACACTTTTAAAATTTTAAAAACTGTGCTAATATTTTATCCTGATAGTGTTTGTCCCCAGAAAGTCAACAAGCAGGTAGCCCAACACATTTGCAGCAGCCCAGCCTTATTGGGAAAGATGCTCCTCAAATTTACAGGCTCCTTCACTGCTTTCCTTAATTATTCCCAGTCTGGGAGCTAGAGTAGAGTTGCATGATCCCTATCTGTTTAAGGTGAAACAATAGCTGTAATTTTAAGGAAGGTGTGAAACTTTGAGCCCAACCTCTGTGTGAATCCCACACACTTTCCTAATTCACTGCTCTATTTTTGTTTGATTATTGTTAAAGCATTTCCAGCTATGATCTCACCATATGCAATAAAGTGGGATTTGAGGATAGCCAAAAGTAATGGCTGAGTTGTCTAATGTCAATTTTTCATTATTCAGTCTTGAAACCCTCTTCAGTCACTTGGGGGTAGTGGGGAAAAGAGTTTGGTCCTAAAGGAGGTCTTGTGTATAGAAATGCTAGTTGGTAATGAACTGCAAATCCAGGGTTGGCTATTAGCCAGTGTTTGTGCTGCATTTCCTTTTTTTTTTTTTTTTTGAGATGGGGGATACCAGTAGCCCTCAGGAGAGGCTGAATCACAGTCCTGGCAGCTGTTCTGCATAAATTGCCCTGTGATTTTAGTAGTCTGCCATGATCCTTTTTGTTTTAAACTTTCCTGCTGAGGTGAGCAACAGTGTTTTACCATTTGGCATATCCCATGCCACAAATTACTGTGCTTTGATAGCAGATAGATTTCATAGGCATATTTCTCATAAGGAAAAGGCAACTCTGTGTGATTACAGAAATCAGCAGGCTTCCTTAGGCTTCTCCAAACACCATCACAATTATACCATTCCAATTAGGATGAGGTATCTAAGCCTTTCAGTTTTAAGACAGATCACATGAGAGCTTCTCAAAGCAGACCATTTATTTAACAGCATAAGCTTGGATCTGTACAACCAAAATCAGTCACCCTTGGTCAGAGCCAGTCCATCACTGGAGTATCAGGGACTATGGGACTCCTCTCCTGTTGTTCAGGCAATTCTGAATCCTTTAGTCCAGGTTTCTTTTCCATTAGTCCACTCGTGCATGCACACTGTTAATTGCATTTTCAGTGCGATGCTCATGTGCACTGTTAATTAGGTTTCACTTTGATGAAATAAGCCGTTCTTACAGCTCACTGGCACCAAAAGAAACGGTCTTGTTCCTTTTTTTTTCTCAACATTCCCTATTCATTTTCCTTTGCCAGGTTGTTCTTTGTCTTTTTGAGGCTCTGACCTGGCTCAGCTCCTCAAGCAGCAGAAGCAGGACAAAGGCAGAGCTGGGAGTGGGAAGGAGGTGGGAGCAATCACCCACCCTACAGCAGCAGTGCCCAGAACAGCTCATCAAGGGCAGGAGACTTCACTCTTAGATATTCCCTTTGCTTCCTAAGACTTTTTCACTTAGTTGTTCATCTGGCTTGAGGTGATCTGTTCCAGTGTCTCTTCTGGGTTTTGTGTCTTTTTCTCTGTATTTTACCAGCTGTAGGGAAGAACCAGGCCTGAAGGAGCTGACTTAGCCACGTATTTGCCCTCAGGAGTCCAGGGCAGATAGACCACCATGTGTTCCAAAAATCAAAATCTCCCATTTAGCAGAAGTGCAAGGCCATAGGGAGGTAATTAATTTTATTTCTGCTTCCTACCATGCATGAGCTGACTGTCCTGTGGTGCTCTGTGCTGACACAGATTTTGAAGGAGTCGCTGCGGCTGTACCCGCCCGTCTCAGGCACGCTCCGCAGGCTGGAGAAGGACAATGTCATCAATGGCATCAGAATTCCTGGGAACACCACGGTCTTTGTGAGTCCCACCCACCAGCAGCAGCCCTAAGCTGCCCCAGTTAATCCAAATATAACTGACCTGTGGATGAGAGGGCATAAATCTTCCCTGGGCATATCTGTACATATCTCTAAAAATTTTGACCAAAACTGGGGCATGAATTAAGACTCTCAGTTGGGACTGGGGAGTGGAAGGCATTTTTAGTGTGTTGCTCCTGACTAACAAAAATAAACTCTTTCTTGCCAGCTCAACACTTACATAATGGGAAGGATGGAAAAGTTTTTCAAGGATCCACTTACTTTTGATCCAGATCGATTCAGCAAAGATGCACCTAAGTGAGCTGCTTTTTACTCCCATGTTATTAAATATGTATGGAGGCACCATTACAGGAAGAGATTTCAAGGGAAAGAAAAGTAGAATAAACCTATTTTTCCAGTATGAGTAATACAAAATCATCCAAATGTAAATAGAGAGCAATAATGCACAGCATTTGTTCAATAATTCTGTAGACTACATTACCCTACCAAAAAAACCACCAATATTATTGTTATTAAATGTTTATATTGAGGTCAAAGCTTTGGGCCCAAACAAGATTGAATATTTGCCTTAGTACAATGCCAGCATTTAATGTGTGACAGCCCTGGTGCCAGGGTGATTGAAATGTCTCCATATTGGAGAGGGGAGAAGGGGCTGAGGGAGAGAAGATGCTGCTCAGCCATGTGGGCAGGCAGCCCAAGTCTAGTCAGTGGTCAGGAGTGCAGTAGAAGGGACCAGTGAGTGACCAAACAGATGGAGATCAGCACCAGCTACTTCATGAGTAGGAGTGTTCCTTCAGCCTAGAGTTAGTCTGGTCTCCTAAACCAATCACCCCCTCACTCACATGGTTCAGAGCTGCCCAAAGGAGCAGTAATTGGGCAGGTTGTGACATCCTCATGACAGGCTGAAGAGCATTTAGAGTGTGCTTGACATTCAGCTTTGAAATAAGGCTGGCAGGCAACAAAACAGCTCCAGCAGCTGAGCCATACAGTAAAGAATGATGGCAAGGAAACATGCTGCTGAGCTGTATTGCTGCTCTGGAGCAAAAAAAAGAGTTAATTTGGAGAATGCTTTAACAAGTCCAATGGGCAAGGGGATATTTAGAGCATTTCCTTGCTGCCATGATGAAATATTTGTTTGTTTCTTTACAACCAAGTTGCCAGAGTGACAAATTTGAACGTTTTTCTTTGCAGGCCTTATTACTGCTACTTTCCATTCTCTCTGGGACCCCGATCCTGCATTGGGCAGGTGTTTGCACAGGTGAGTAGAGGTCTGGAACAACACTGGGCCAGCTCAGGGTGTGCTGAGCACAGGTGGTGGTGGGCACCAGGGGCCACACTGATGCCCTGTGCACTGACCCTCCTCTGCTCAGAGGGAAGATCTCCCCCATGCCCATGACATGTCTCTCAGTGCTATCACAGGAGCAGACATCCATGCAGCCAAGGCGTCTGCAGGGAGGGGCAGCAGGCTGCACTCCCTCCAAACTGTCCTGGGTCAGCCTGCTTGAATCCAAACCCATTAATGGGAATGAATCACAGTCAACATCCCTTTGTCAGCCAAAGTCAAGCACACAGGGATGTGCAGGGGGTCTTGGGGACCATCCCATGACTGCCACTGACACAATCAAGGCAGGAAAAGCATCAGCTGGAGGAGGACACAAGCCAGAACTGGCACAGAGAAGGTGAAGAGGTGGCTACATGGAGAGAAGGAACAATTTTATGTGTGTGAGCATGGCAGCCAGAGGCCAGCACTTTGGGTCTGTGCTGTGAGCTCATCTAAGCACCAGTGCTCAGAGTGCTTTAGTGTTACAGTCTGACTTCCAAAATGGGTTTAACACATAAACAGAAAGACTGATTTTAGTGCCTGTCAGTTGTCTTCAAATCCAGGAAGCCCCAAGTTTTCTGCCCAAACACAACCAGCTGCATTAGCAGAGTAATATGTAACTTCTAAATCTCTGTAGTGACAAAGCAGTATAAGACAGCAGACTGACTTTAAGCAGCTGCAGTCCAAGCTGTATTTGCTGTCACTGACAGTTTGTTTTTCTTCTTAACAGATGGAGGTAAAAGTGGTGATGGCAAAGCTGCTGCAGAGGTTTGAATTCCAGCTGGTGCCAGGACAGAGTTTTAAACTCTTGGAGGCTGGAACCATGAAGCCACTAGATGGAGTAATATGTAGATTAAAGCCAAGGAGCTCTGCAAGAGGCTGCCAGGCATGACTGCTCAGGGAGGGGAGCATAGCATGCTACTCGTAGTGTTTCTTCTGATTTTGAAGATCTTGACACTAATCAAAGTTTAGATTTTGTGGATCCCTTTAGAGGATTACTAGACTGAAGTAATTTCTAACCTTTCTCATAATTTATTGAAGAAAACCTTACAAGAGTCACTCTACTGAGCACCTTCAATCTGGAAGTGTACCTGGAATTGCCAAGTTTGTTGTTTTCTTGGGGAAAGGATTTGGTTCTGACCAGACTTGGAAAAAAACATCCTTTTACTGGAATATCCCTGGAGTGCCACACAAACCTAAGCTCCAATCCCAGCCCATGGTTTCCACTAAGCTTATATACAATACAACATGGTCTAAGTAAGCCCTTGTTTGGGGAGTTTCTTACTTACACAATGAAATCAGAAAAGAGTAGAGCACAGATTTGGGCTGAATTTAGGAAGAGATGTTTGGAGATAGAAAAATTGCTTTGATCAAGAGACTATCCCTGCTCCAAATATGAATAGCAATTGATGGGGACAATCTGAAAAAAACCCGCAAAAAATCAGAGTCCGAGGCCCCTACTTTCTCCTGATTTTTACTGTCTCTTCTACTTTTCTTTTGACATTATGCAAAGCACAGATTCCCAGTCCACACTGTAGAAAGGGACTCTCCTGCTTCCTCCTACCCTTCCTCACAGCCTGTGCTCATTCTTCTGAGACATTCTTCTTTGTGGGGTAAGTGTTGCTGCATTTATTTAGACCTGGATCATCTTCCCTGTCTTGTTTGCCACAAAGCTACAGTAACACTTAGACCAGATGCTCTAGTAGGTACAGGAGGGCTGGAAATAAGTGCCTAAACTAAATGTTGCTTAAAATGGTATTGTCACTGAAGAAATGTGTCTGCAATTTGAGCCAGAGGCAGGAGAAGGAAGGTCCTGCACCCCTGTCTTCTGCAGATGTGCCTGAATAGCTCACTGTGTACAGGCTTGCAGCAAGGCTCTGCTAGAGAGAAAAACTGTCATTTGAAAATGCTGCCTTCCAGAAATATGTGAATACCTAATGGGAGTTTGGGCCTCCTCTATAATGAAATACAGAGAATTAAAGGCATTTGATGCTTTCACTGTTGTTTCTTGCCTTTCTGAATTAAAAGGGCAAGAACACAGTCTGTACACTGTCAGGTTCCTGTGGTGGTTTCCATAGCAGGAGAGTAACCTCCCAGAGCTTCCCCTGACTTTGCTGCTGTTGTGCACCATCTCATTCAGTGCAGCAGTGGGATAGCAGGCCCAGAAAGTTGATGCTGCTTTTAAAAATGCAATCAACACCTCACAGTGTACCAAAATTACTTGCACCTGGGGTACCAGTACCTGTATTGCAAGGGGAGGTTTAGTCAATCTATCAGTAGATTAGATAGATCAGTAGATCAGCTTTTCAAGACCTTGTGCTGGAAATCTGATTATATCCTCCTAGACATAAATAAAATCTCATTGGAAAGACTGAGGACTCTTCAGCTGGACATGTGTTCCCAGGAGCTGCTGCACTAGGAAGTGGGATGTTCCAGAGAGGCTGGATGTGCTGGTGGTGTAACAAATCCTGAGAATATGTCAAAGGCAGGGCAGTATCTCCATGCTGTGAGGAGTGGGGGAAGCTGTGACAGGAGTGGCATATGCTGTGAACAGCACATACACAGTTTGACAGACACTGGCAAATAGTGCTGCTTAAATGTGAGATGCCACCACACCAGGGCTCTGCTCAGTGCTACCAGTGAAGGAGATGAAATTCATTAATCACACAAACACCTAACTGCCTTCTGCCACCTCTGCAGTGAGGTCAGGCACCTCCAAGGAGGGCTCAAGAGGGGTGCTAGCATGTTAAAATCCTGCAGTGAGTTTTGTCAGCCCTCATGTGCCCAAGATCAGAGCTTCCTGCCTGCTTTGTGCTTATCCTCCTCAGAGGATACTCTTCCTTCTCTCTCTGCAAGCCCAAATGCCCTCCAGCTCTTCAGGGAATACTGGCCCAGGCCTTTCTCTTTTTCCTGTATCCAAGTGTCTGCTGTCAGGCTGATTGCCTCCCAGCAGATGGCAAGCACTCATTGCCAATGCACCCAACAGCAGCAGGACTCCTCAGCCTTCTCACTCCCTTCTGAAGTCAGGCTGCCCTCATACCACAGGAGGAGGTGATGGCCTGTGGGGCCACACAAATGCCCTGCAGTGTTCTCATGGTTTCATCCTGCGCCTCTAGATAGGATATGAACCAACAAAACCAAAAAACAATTAACAAAAAACAGAGCAGGTTCAGGAAAGCTGCTTCCTAGTGCCCTATATGCCAGTGGCTGCTGGCAGAAACTTTGCTAAACCCTGTTGAGAAACCTCAGACCAGAAATGCCTAGGGAGACACAGTGTGCCTGCCATGGGCTGTAAAAACACCTGGGAGCTGCAGCTGTCTTGGACACCACAGAAAAGGACAGTTTTTCTTCCTGCTGGGGAAGAGAAACATATTATTTTACTTCTAGGGCAATCATTATTGCACCAAGCCCTTGGCTAGGGTTCCTGTCCAGTAAGGCAAAAAAACAGAGCAACTAGTTCACTTGCTTGTAGGAAGGTATCATACCTGCATCTGACTTTATTATTTTTCTTTTCCTGGCTCTTGTGCAATAGAAAGAGAAATCTGGAAGTGGCTGGTGGGGTGTTTTTTTCCTGGGTGCCACCCAGGCATGGCCACACACAGGCCAGTGTCTGGAGGCTGGATGCAAGAAGGTTTCTCAGTTGACATGGAAATGCAAAGTCAGGCTGCTCAGGATGGCTCCTGCCCCTGCACTCTGCAGGTAAGTGCCAGCCCTCCAGCAGCTCCTCTGGCTTTCACCCTGCCCCAGATGTGCACACTTGCAGCTGGACAGGAACTGTCTGGAGACAGCCAGAAGCTCAGCTGGCAGGAGTCAAGGTACCTGCTGCCCTCAAAGGCAAGGGCACCAGTGATGACATGTATTCCCAAGAGTCCTTATTAGAGCTAAGTCTTCCTTCTGTTCTGAAGTGGCTGCTGCAGGTTTCTTTGATCCCTCTCCCAGACCTATAAACTCCTGGCCTCCCTCTTCTGGACTGATGCCCAGGACTTTCATGTATGTGCTCAGAGTGAAAACTTTCCCCCCCAGGATTTCTCCCCAGGTTTTTTATGCTAACCCGAAAGCTTGATCTTATCCCTTCTAGATCAGTGTTATAGACATGAATAGGGAAATGCTGCTGCCTAGATCTCTTGGGATAGGAGAGAACCAGCTAGGGAAATTGCACCCAGAGGTGTCTGTCTTTCAGCAGGCAAACACTTTCAGTGCTGGCATGGGAAAATGAGATGCTTTCTCACACCAGTTAGTCTGGAGCACAGGAGACTCCCAGTTTTTCATCTAACTTCATGTACAGACTCATACATTTTGAGAAAGGAGCCCAGCTAGCATTAGTGCCAGGACAACTTTTCATGGGAGGAATCTCACCCCAGCCCTTGCAGGAAGCCAGAAGAAGCTAAGAAGCATGAGATTCAATCACACACACTGAAATTATAGCACAGCCTGATATTTTCTGAACAGTGGGTAGCCTTCTTCTCCATCTGTAGCCTATAAAGGAATGAATGTAGATAAGAAAGCATAAGATACTGGTGGGCCTAGTGAAAGCACACAGGTTAACCCTATGTGGATTTGCACTTGGAGGGGTTGTATGATGAGAGCTGCAACAGGAGGCCTTCCCTGGGTTTAAGCAGCCTGTGCTGCTGAGACCATACAATCACAAAGCAGGTATCTGTAACACATACCCATCTATTCCATACAGTGCTGACATGCTATCAAAGGCAACAAGGTCAGGAAGAACCCTCCAAGGAACTAAAAGACACTCAGATGACCACATGCTGCACTGCTACATCCTTGCTGCAGCACTTCCCTGCGCTTCCCATTTCAGATGTCAGCTATGTCAAGCAAGGCCACCTCTTGTGCCATAGTCTGCAAAAAACCTGTCACAGCAGAGCTATGATCTTGGCAGGAATCCTTAAGTGCTAGTGTAAAGCAAGCAAATAATCGTTCATTGTTATTTTTATGTATCTGTGAGTCTTCTCTAATAGGTCTTGATACTATTACAGTGCTGAGGACAGGCTGAAATTAGATAATAGTACACACAGCTGGCATCTATTCCCTTGGAAACACAGGTAAAAATTCATTTAATACCTCTCCAGTGACAATGAATATTCATTAATATGACACAGATGTATACTTGATTTGAAAATAAGAACAGTAATTAAAGAGCTATTAAGGTTAAAAAGCAACAAAGGAAATTCAGCTACTGAAAGAGCTGTTCTGGGATTAACTCCTAACCTGTCTGTGCATGGGTAAGCACAGGAGACCTGAGATTTTCCACTTGATTATTTTACATGTAGGCAGAGCGTTTGTTTTTCCTTCCCTCCCCAAACTCTGCCATCTGGAAATTACCTGAGTTCAGAATTCTTTTCTCCTGCTCTCTTACCAAACAACTGTGCTTGATCTTATTGTCTCATTAGCTGCTCCAGTGGTATTGAACCAACAAGAAGTGAAAGGGAAACTTTCTGCAGGCTCTTGGGAAGGAAGCTATTTAAAACTGATTTATATACATTATTTTTGTTAAAATAGCCTTGGGGATCACCAGTCATGATAACTGACTTGCTGTAATCTCTGAAAATCTCCATCCCACTGGACGTGACATTAAAGCTGAATTTCTTAGGGGTATTTCACAAAGGTTCCTTTGCAGGAGTGATTTGTGACCGTGACCCAAGCAGTGCACACAGAGAGTGAGTTAGGAGTGAGTCAGGAGAGAGGTATTGGCACTGCTGTGCATGGAGGGGGGGAAGATGGAGCAGATGTGTCCCAGGGCAGTGCAGCACGGCAGGACTGAGAGGTCACTGCTTGATCACAGCCAGGGCACACCCTGTGCAATCTCACCCACTGTGTGCCGGTGGGTGACTGCCAGAAGCTGCAAGCTCTCAGCAGGGCTGTGTCACTAGGAACAGAGCAGCAGCATCCTCCCCAGCTGTGCCATGCATCACCTGCTCCCTCTCTGGGGAGGGTCTAGTGGCTAGTTATGCCACTGAAAACAATAGGACAGAAAATGAAGCAGACTAGGTGGAGAGGAAGACCATTATTTTAATTTCTAACCCAGTAGCATAAACATAAATAAAAAAGTGAATCCACCCATTTGGCTGGTGTTTCAGGCTGCTCAGTGAGGAGAGTTAACTGCATATTGCCTAAATTAGAAGCAGAGAAACTCCATCTGCCTTTACTCTAAGCTAACCTGACTTTCTGCACAGCAGAGCCCGGTGCAGAGCCGTGTCTAAACCCAGTGACAGAGGCGTGACAGGCACCTGTCCTGCTTCTCGCAGCCGCGTCGGAAAGGCTTTCCTGCCCCGCGCCGGTACACGTGTGTCACACAAGGCACCTGAGCTGTGCCACCACACCGATCGATCTGATCTCCTCACAAACCAACGAAAATGTGTGTTCTCTGCCTGCATTGGCTGGTTTTGCTGGAGCACGGGTTTGGTTTGATTTTTTTTCCCATGGAAAAAATTATAATTCCGTGCTTAGGCAGTGTACTGCTGATTTAGCCTAAGAGGGTTTATCCTTCTAATAAGAGAAACTGCCAGTGTTTGCTCTTCTTAGAAACCTAATCTGAGAGTTTTAAGCGGCAGGGAAATGTGATGTCCCGGTTCTCACTGATTTTAACCCGTTGTATATCCCATCTGCGGTACCCTCTAGCAGGCTGAAATTCACGCCCGTGAAACCCGCGTGTTCTGCTGTAGCAGCCGCCGTCGGAGGGTGGGCGGGTGTCTGCGGGGATGTGCAGCTCCGATTCCCACCCCGGGCCGCCTCCTCCAGACCCACCGGGGCTGCCTGGCCGCCTCCGCTGCCTGGGCGGTCCGGGCCGTGCCGTGCCGGCGGGTGGGGGCGCGGGGAGCCCGACACGCCCCTCGGCGGCGCTGGGCTCCCGGCGCGGCGGAGCGGCATTGCGGGGCACGGTCCCGCTGCCCATGGCTGCGGCGGGGCGGGCGCGGCGGAGCGCGGCGCTGGCGCTGCTGGCGCTGCCGGCGCTGGCGCTGCTGGCGCTGCTGGCGCTGCCGCCCGGCCGCGGTGCCGCTGGTGATGGTTTCCATCCAGCTGCCGGTGCTGCCGGTGAGGCTCAGCCCGGCTCCTCGCCGCCGCTCCTGCTGCCGCCGGGCTTGCGGGAGGAGCTGCGGCAGAGGCGGCGCGACCTGCGGCGGCTGGAGGCGGCGGCGGGCGGCGGGGAGGCGGCGGCGGCGGGAGGGCTGGGCTGCGGCGACCTGAGCCGGGCCACGGCTGTCGGCGTGCTGGGCTGGGGCTTCACCAAGGTGGTGTGGCGGGCGGCGCTGGCGGGCGGCGGCAGCGTGGCGCTCAAGTCGGTGCACGGCGCGGGCCGGGAGGTGCGGCGCTGCGTGCAGCGCTACGGGGCCCCCGCCGGCTGCCGCCGCCTGGCCGCGTACAAGCTGCTCAAGGAGGTGACGCTGCTGCAGCGCCTGCAGCACCCCGGCATCGTCAAGGTACGGCGGGCGAGGGGCTGGGGGGCTGCGGGGGGGTTGCTGCCGGTGCCCGCGCCGTCCCCGGGCTGCCGGGATCTGCATCGCCCCGACCGCGGCTTCTGCTCTCCCGCAGCTGCACGGGCAATGCTATGACAACAGCGGAGATGCTGAGCTGCGGGTCACAGCCATGCTGGAGCTGGGATCCCCGCTGGAGATGATTCAGCTCCTGCAGACCCCCTGGGAGGAGAGATTTAAGGTAAGAAAACAAAGCAAAGGAGTTTTATCAGTCGCTTTAGACCGCAAACTGGGCAAACCGGCAAAGAGCCGGTGGTGACCGCTGGGGCAAACGGGATTCTTCTGCCGGCACTGTTTGATCCCGCAGTGTCTGTAAATCGTTTCCCTTTCCTTCCTTTAAAATCACATTAACACAGCCCTAGCTTGGTGACTCCCGGTGAGTTTCTTTCTCTGTAGAGCGCTGTTAAAAGAACTTCATCTGGGACAAGATAGCCACAAAATCGTACTTGGTGCTAGTGCGGTGATTAATACCTTCGATTACACGATAACATTAGTTTTGCCTCTATACTGCTTATATATATATATATATATATATATATATATATATATATATATATATATTTTTATATACACATATATATAAATGTAGAAGGGGTTTGGTCAAGGTGCCCCTCAGCAACACGAGCTTGACTTGGGAAAACCATCTCACCACGCTCCAAGTCTGTGGTTTGCTGTGTGTTACCTGTTCTAGGAACAAGCTCACCATGTGCTTGTCTGGTGTTTCTGATTTTGGCCCTTTAGGAATTACTGTAGTAAAATCACTACTAAACTTCTTTCCTCCTGCTGTAGATGCTAGGATTGCAGCCCTTCTGGTGAGATCTGCCTCATCTCCTAGGCATCCTGCATAGGGACCCATATGCTCCCCAGGAATAGAAGTGACTTGTGACAGGACACTTACTTTGGTTATAGCTTGTTTTACAGTTTGCCTCAAGGGCTCAGTTGGGGGTTCAATACTACTTGGTTGGGTGCCAGGAGGAAAAAAAAGCATCATGTGAAAAAGCAAGGGTATCTTAGTGTCTGGAAGAAATGCTTTGGGCAAAATAAAAGCACAGCAGAAGTCCTAAAATAAAATCCCTGTCTGCATGTGGTCCTTAATGTTGAAGCCTTGCCATCTGAGCCAGAGGGGGAGTGTGGCAACCGCCTGCTCATCTGTGGGACACGGAGCTGGGATTCTTATGATTGCTCACCAAACAAGTTTAAATAGGATCAAAGCTTCCACTGCCATTTCTCTTGGCTTGGGGAGTTTTATTTTCTTCAATTTCATACTGGCTTCTACATAGCTTTCCTAGCACCTCATCTTCTTAAACGTGCCAAAGTCTCCTGTAAGAAGCCCATGATGCTGGATTAGCTGGTGGTAAAGTTTGGTATGGTGGCGTTAGAGATCTTAATAATCTCTTGACTGCAGAATACACTAATTCAGAATTTACACTGGCACTGTCTAGTCCTGTTTCCTAATTAGGGTGTCTAAACATATGGGATTCCCCTGTGATGAGCCACATCAGATACCAGGGATTGTGCGAGCTGTTCCAAGGGAAAAATCCCTCGCCTGCACAGATCGCTATCGGCAGTGGCGAGGGGTGACGTGGGGCTGCCTGGCACACCTAGCTGAGATACACTTTGTCTGGTGCCAGGGCTCTGAAACTGAATGAAAACTGCTGCAGAAAGTGCTGGTGCAGTATAAATGCACTCCTCTAGCTCTAGTTTGTTTAAAATAATTTACGAAGCTTTCTGCCGAGTCAGGTATTGCCTGGCCTTTCCCTGCTGCCAGAAAGTTGTCATAAAAGCAAAAAAGCTGCAATAAATACATTGCAAGCCTTGAGTAATTCTTCAGAAGCATGATTGTGTGCCCAAATTCATACTGCTGAGTGATGCAGCAAGGCATGAATCTGGTATTAATGACCATGGAGCCTCAGTCTGTGTTAAGCAGCATGGGGGAAGGGAGGGGAATCTATTAATTTTGTGCCAGACTGGGAAAAACCCTTCTGATTTCAGCTAGCAAATCAATATAGCTCCTGAAACATGAAGGCTGCTATTGTTTTCCTCACAGCTTTCTCCTCTAGTTCTTCTAACTGCAAATGTCTCTTTTTGTGTACACACATTTTTAAAAAATGTTGCTAAACTACTTACCAGTCAAATCCTGTGGCAATGTTGATAATAAATTTTGTAGCATACATATAATTACCTTTTAAGTTCTATATGCTTTTTTCCCCCTTTTAATTTAATTGAATGCCCTCCCCTTTGTTCTACTTCCAATTTAATAGCTGTTTTTCATCTGTTTTTTTTTCCATGCATATTCATCTTCTCTTTCTCAGATTTGCCTGAGTCTTGTGAAACTGCTGTTTTACTTGGCACATTCCCCCCTGGGTTCAATAGTCCTCTTGGATTTCCAGCCAAGGCAGTTTGTTATGGTGGATGGAAACCTAAAAGTGACAGACATGGATGATGCCAGCACCGAGGAGCTGTCTTGCAAGGAAGATAGTGACTGCACACTTGACTTCCCTACCAAAAGTTTCCCTCTCAAATGCTCCGTGGCTGGAAAATGCGAAGGAATAAATGAGAAGAAGAATCTGTTCAATGCATATCGGTATGTCCAGCCACGTGGGGGAAGATCTGGGGTGCTTGAGCTCACACCCTGCCATGTAGCCCCTAGCACCTTGTTCTTCTTCCAGGCAGTGATTCCCCTCACCTCTGTCAAAGGTTAGTTAAGGATCACTTTGAAACAAGTTATTTTCCTTATAAGGCAGGAAAATAGTGTAGTTGTCTGGTGAGAATGAAGGCATCTTTCTTCTGCTGCTCCCTTTCCCCAACGCTCTCTAAAAATTTGCCCCAGAGCTTGCACCTGTAAATTTTCTGTTTGCCAAACAAGCCTTGGTGCTTGACATCCATGGGCTGTGCTTGCTGGAAGCAGTGGCAGTGCAGGGTACCTTCAAAACCCCACCAGCTTTGAGTCCTCATTGTTTGGAACAGACTGGCCAGTGCTTCCCTTCATCTCCAAGTCTCCCTGTAGGGTCCTGTGGAAGAGCAATGCAGCAGATGACAGGCAAGGGGCTGAGGCTGCTGCAGCACTTCATGTAGGCTGAAAATGCAGGGACTTCTGGTCACCACTGATGCTTGACAGGTCACATCCTGGAAGGAAGCCTTGGCAGCTTGGATATTTACACAGAAGGACTTAGTAAGGGAGCCTGGATTTCCAGGATTCAGTGCTAAAGGGCAAATCCCTGTGTAGATTATTGCAGCCTTGCAGTTGCACTTGTCTCTTGTGCACTTGTTGCATAGAACAGGAATTTTGTGGAAGGGTCAGGAGATGAGTCATCCTGACTTTCCAGGGGCAATAAGAGGATCAAACCTTTTCAGGGCAAGAGAGAGATCTTGTATGAGTCTTCTGTTATACAGGTCTTTTTTTTTTTTTTTGTGGGAAATACATTGCTTAGTATAGAAAAATGACCCAGGGGAATAAGGGGAGGCTTTATTACATGAAGCTTTGCAAGGTAGATTTCGTGCAGCAAGGACCAGGCTTTCAGCCCAACTCACAAGGAACCATCTGAGACACCAAGATGTGCTCAAACATAACTTTATAACCAAAGCAGACTTACTAGTTGCATATGGATAATCAAGTCACGGGAAAATGCAGACTTCTTAATCACCAGGGAA
This sequence comes from Oenanthe melanoleuca, assembly GCF_029582105.1. Lineage (NCBI taxonomy): Eukaryota > Metazoa > Chordata > Aves > Passeriformes > Muscicapidae > Oenanthe > Oenanthe melanoleuca. The sequence continues at coordinate 48,940,783 of NC_079339.1, forward strand.
ATGAAGGCACTGTATTCTAATCAGCCTGTGGGATTTTTTGCAGGTACTTTTTCACCTATCTTTTGCCACACTCTGCACCACCAGCTTTGCGGCCCCTTTTGAGTGATATTCTGAATGCAACAGGTATCAGCTGACATTCATAAACTTTATTATTAGAAGTTTCTAAATGGTATTTCGTGAATTGCTTACTTTGTCATCTTTTTCCTTAAATGTAGGTGATTTACGATATGGAATAAATGAAACCCTGAGAGCTTTTGAAAAGGTTTTACATCTGTACAAGTCTGGGCTCTATCTGCAGAAAAGACCTCTTCTTTTAAAAGGTAATTGATTTTGAATGCTCCAAGTGAAGTAGTTACTGAAGGAGTGAGGCACTTGGTAATTGGTCAGATTCTGATCTCCTGTACATTTAGGCAGTTTATAGTCACTAGAATAAGCACCAAAAGTGTCTATTTTGAGCAGGCTTTTGTTGTTTGTTTGTTTTTCCATGGGAAGTATTCATGATTGTACTGCTTTGCAAACTAAAAGCAGTGCAGACAGTCTGCACAGACATGTGTTTGCACTGCTACTAAATACTCTTCTCATAATGAACATCAGTGTTCCAAGGGAATGTATTTGGGATAGCAAACTCAGTGTCTCCTGTCTTGGGATATCCTTATCTTTATCCTTTGGACCAACAGGCCAGTTTTCTGGGCTGATATTCAAACTTCCCATTTCAGTGTGTGGCTTCTGTCTGCTGAGCACAGGTTATTATGGAAACATAGAGTGGGGAGGTGACAGCACCAAGATGAGTGTGGCAGGGTGCCTGGAGCCCTCAAGTTCCTTTTCTCTGAAGATCATTCTGTTGGACCTGTGGATGGATAAATGTGCCTTCATGAGGTGCATTCCTCTGAAAAGGCATTTCACTCACCACCATTCAGTGGTAGAGATGAGGATGATCAAAAGGAAGTTCCAAAAATCCAGCAGCTACTCGCCTTGTGTTTTCCTGAGCATTCACATAAGGTGGTGGGTGATGGTGGCTTGCAGAAGGAAATCTCTTTACATGTGAAAGAACTGTAATTTGCACTGTTATGAACAAAGATATCTGGTCATTTGCATGGAGGGACCAGCAGCTTTAACAGGAATTACTGGTATTTTCCAACAACACCTGTCAGTTGGCTTCGCGCTGTGCCAAAATGATCACCATGCTAGAGGTGTGGGAAGGTGAGGAGAGACTCCCAGGAGTTAGTGAACAATAGCCTGAACAGCACCTGCTCAGGCTTGTCAGGTCTTTTGTGAGGTCTCCTTGTCAGTTGAAGGATCTGGCCTCCCTTTCCCTCACTGGAGTTCCTCAATCTCCTGTTTCTGTGGGTGGCACCATGATGAGTGGGTCAGTCTGTGCCCCGTGTAGTTTGGTGCTGGATCTGTGAGGAGCTCCTGCTGTTGAGGCTGGGGTGTAGGAGAGGCTATTTTGAGGTTGGCTTCTCCAGGGAAAACATGGAGAGCCTGTGGCTTTGCACAGCAGCCTCCTCCTCTTACCCACCCCTGAGGTGGCACCCCTGACCCTCTCCTACATCTGTGGGGGAGTTGCTGTCCTGTGCTCCACTGTAGAACCAAAGGGCAAGATTTGGGTTTCTTTTAACTTTGCAGCTCCACCCCACTCCACCTTGGCAGGTCAGTTCAGTCTGTCACTATTGCAATTCTTCTGAGAGTTTCACTGATTGTGTAGCTAACCAGTCTCTGAAAGTGCACCTGGAGTGTTTCCCTAGACACCTCTTTCTGTCCCCAGACTACATCTCCCTGAGGGGTTTCAGAACAGTGGAAGGAGAAGGCTACAAGTGCTGGCCCTCCTACAGCCACCTGGGCTGCCTGCTGTCCATCCACAGCGCCGAGGAAGCCGCTGCCATTTGTAACTCCCAGCTGCAGTGTCAGAGCTTTATTGTCACCCAGCACAGGACGTGGACAGGTGAGCTTGGGCAGGGTCTGCCACGTGGTGCTGCTGCTTTCCTGCACAGTGCCTTGAGTCTGCAGCACATTCCTTATTCTCTAGCTCAGATGGCTGCCACTGTGGGCATCCAGAAATCCCCTGAGTGTTTGTTTAAGGAGATACAAGGGCAATTATGTTCTCTATCTGCACCTTTTTTCCTCTACAAATTTTGCCCAGGATTGCCAGGTATTTTTAAACACTTATTTCTTGAAGAGATGGATTCACTTTGGTGTTAGGCTAAACAATCCCTGTGGTATGTACAGTTTGCAAAGCTGTGGGGTTTTTAGAGATGAAAGAAGCTGTGTAAAAGAAGGTGGTTACTATTGTTATAATTAAAAGAATCATAGCTTAGAAGTTGCTATCCCCTTTATCAAAACTAAAGCCCCAAGCCAAGGGATTTCCAGAATGTCCCTGTAATTAGCTCTGATTATAGCCTCTTACAGTTAGCCTGTTTTCAGAATTATTTTAAATTATCTCATTTAGCTGACACTTCAAGCGTGGGCTAAATTGTTTCTTGAAGTAAAACACTAAATGAGGTAAATGAGTGTTTTCACTCACAATGGTGCTGAAGAATCATGTTTTGTCAGCTCACATGATATTTAAAAAAAAACCCCCAAACTACCAAAAATGCAGTTTTTCTGTGGGCATATGTACAGTTGGCATGTGGTGAACTAGTTACATAAGAGCACTTACACGGATGTAACATAAATCTCTTTGAGCCACCAAGTTTCACACCAGCAATGGATTGTGAGAGTTGTGCCTCTCACAGCACATCTGGCTTCCTCACGGGGCAGCTGTTAGTGCTGTGTGTAGTGCCTGCCTGGGAAGAGTCCTGCTAGAAACCACAGTGGGGATGCAGGAGAAGCATGTGGGACAGAGACCCTTTCTGCAGTGCCTTGCTGGGGTGCTGATCCCTGACATCCTGCCCCAGGTCTTTAGTATTTCCCTTCCTGACATTTTTCTTCCTTGCAGTTTCATGGCTCATCCTTGCAGCCAAAGATGCCAGAACTGTGTGGCTGAAATGCCAAGTGCCTACGTTTGCCAGCTGGATTAGTGAGAGCTGTGGGAATGTGCTGGTTCTCTCCTGGGGCTGCTTGGTAAAGCAAAGCAAGATGTAAAAGCCTCTGGGGTTGGATGATGCATTCCTTGTGCACACTCTGAGCATCTGGAATTTACTGGGAGTGTAAAACGCATCTATGGCAGGGCAGAGTGACCCTCCATTGAGCAAGCAGTGTGTTCCTGTGCCTTTTACAATATAAATAGCATGGGTCAAGGTGAGCCTCTCTCCTCTATTAAACTTGCATTTTTATTTCCTTTCCAGGACGCCCACTCGCCTCATTTCAGAGTGGCTGGACTGATTTAATACCGGATGCTAACGCTGTAGTCTATATTAAACGTTCAGCTTCCTCTGGGGAAGGACTTTAAAGACAATGAGATCACATAAAATGATCCTGGGAGGAACAAACTGCTGGGGAGAATTTCATCTGCTGGAAAGAATGACATATTTTATTTTGCTTTGGAATGGGATCTCCCTGCCAGCTCAGATAGAGTCAAATGTTGCTATCTCCTTGATCAAAGCTCACATTTCTCATTGCTGCTCCTCTAGCTTCTTTTCTGTTCCCACACTGCTGTTCCACATAAATGGTCTCAGTTTTAGTCAAATTTGCTAGACTCTGCAATACTTACCTTTGCTGCTTTGGCCAGCTTGTCAGCCAAGAAATAGAAATAGCTGCAAGGGATTCAGCTTGGGCAGGCTTAGTTATTTCAGTCACCTCCAGAAACCTACAGATAATGCACTTTGGAGAAGGTAATGGCTCTTTCTGCAGCTACAAACTGAGTTTTCTTACTACTGCAAATGTAGAGGACTGGATTTCAGTGATGAGGCCAAGATTGCAGGGTTGGGATCCATAACCAGAGGTTGATGATGGGGGTGGTCCTCCAAGGAGGGTCCTGATTCAGTTCCTTCCAGTGTAGGGGAGGGAAGTGGTGTGCAGGTCAACACTGGATCCAAATATCTGTGTGTTCAGATGCAGGATTTGGGGTTGATCCTATATGATTTCTAATACCAGCTCCCATGTATCAACCTTGAAGGTTTTTCTCTGTTACTTTCCATGAAAGAGCAAGACATTCAAATTATTTATATGTAAGGTGTGACTTTGTATAATAAAGAATGACTGTTTATTCTAAGCATGCTGTGAAGTTTTTCTTTCTTTAGTTGCCTAAGTCTTTACTGTAACAAAATGAAGAAGTGCCAATGTTTCCTACCTTCAGCTCACCTAGCATTGGCCAACCTGTGAGTGCTCCAAGCAGGGTATGAATGTTCCTGAGCCCCCGTGGACACTTAGGTCTTGAAGGACACTGGCTGTACTTGCAGGCTCCTGAGCCTAGAGGAGACAGTGTGGTCCCAAGAGCCTCCTGCAAATGCCCTTTGCCAAAATTGTAGGTGTGGCCTCTGAAAAATAGCTGGAGTTAGTATAATTTCAGGCTGTGAGAGGTGACAGTGTGTGTGATGAAGCAGCGACCACCCAGCATCTCTTCTATAGCACCTTTAGGAAAGCCTAAATCACTCTGACCTCATGCCTTCTTAGGGAAGGTCCCTGGCTTTGGGCAGGAGAGGACAGCCTGTGAGTGATGCCACATTGTTTTCTGCCTATTCCACACCGGAAATTACAGCTTTTGGGACAGGGGCAGCCACGGTGTAGCCATTTCCATGTGGGACCCTCTGGCAGCTGGGCACCCCTGGGCTGGAGCTGCAGCTCTTGCCGGGAGCCGGGCTGTGTTTTTGATGGTCTCTGCCCGTGTTTCCTAGGGCAGGAGCACACCTTTTCACCTCGTTAGTACTCAATTAACCCACAGCAATGCCTTTGCATGGTGTCTTTCTCATGCACTGTAGCCCCTGCTGCTTACTCCGGGGCTGGAGGTCCCATAGTGATATCAATTAGTGAGAATTCCTAGTTAGCACAACAAGAAGGTTTTTGTGATGGCCACATTACTGCCGGCTTTGTGACAGCTAAGTTTTTGAAATGGACACGGACAGACCCCTCTCAGCAGGTCCTGTGAAAGTTGAGATCTGCTATTGTTCTACATGGACCCCACTGAGCAGGGCTTCAGACATCTGCTGTGCTCTACATTAGCAAGAGGTAATGAGAGTTTATTCCATCTCTCAGCCTCCTGAGATACACATCAGGAGTATTTCCCCCAAAACAAGGCCTTGCAAGGGTCATTTCAGAGAGGAAGAAATAGAATGCAGAAGTCTAAGTGGTTCCAATTTGTGTTAGAAAGACCTTCCCATCATAAAAATTTCTCCTGGCAAACAGAACATTGTGTATTTTAGTCGTATGATGCTTCTTTCATGTGGCAGGTTTTTCTGTCAATGTTCATTGCAGGGTTGCTGCCAATCACGTGCAGCCCCTCGGCAGACGGTGAAGTTGAAGGGAATGCCAGTGTCACTTGTATAAGTGTAATTTCCAGCATCAGACTTGCAGTTAGACCTTGGGAGAAGAGACCACTGGTCATGTCTTGAAAGTTTCGAGCACACAATGATTAACAAGAAATAATAATGATACAAAAGTAAAGAAAAAGGGAAGCTAAACTTTTAAGAATTTCAATGCTCAATCTGCTGCTGTCACAGTATCTTTTGTAGGGCATTTAGACCACCCTGTGCAAAGGAGTAAGCACATTCTTAGAGCCTGAACTCTCATGAACAAATTCATCTGGCTGGCACAGAGAAGTAGTCAGAACACAAGCCTACATCTAGGATCAGAGACTTAGAAGTTGCCACAAATATGCTGGTGCATGCACTGGTTTTCCTCCTACCTCTGTGCCAGCTCCAGTCTGATTTGGGGCGACATCCACTGCAGCCCAATGGTAAATCCTGGGTGATGGAAGATGTTTTCCCACCCTGCCACATCTAGAGCTGTAGTTTGACATGCATTTAAGGAAACACAGTCGCTGGGAAAAGCAATTCCCACCCTGCTTTTCCCCAGCTTCTTGCTGTTATTGTCTGCTGAGAAACTTTTCCCAATGGCTGTGTCAGTTTAAAAGCATGTAGGATCGTTTCTCTGCTAGACTGCAGTGAGCAGCTTGTCACCCCAAGTTTGAGGCAGCTCACACATGGCCCAGGTGCAGATTCTGTGCCAGGTCTGTGTGAAGCACCCAAGCTGTTCCCAGCCCTAGGGGGAGGCTACAGGAGGAAATATCTTCTATACAGCTTTTGGGCCCATGTGGCTGTTTTGTAGTTCATTATCTTTATGCTCCATCTCACTCAGTCAACCTTTATTCATTCTATCTTTTACTAAATCATAACTGGCTCAAGCAATGCCACTGAAAATTTCAGTGCATGCCTAAAAACTGTATTTCAATAACTACAGTACATGAACACTCAGATATAAACATTTAACTGCCCTTAAAACCCCTGGTTGCTGGAGTCAATTTGCCTCTGCTATCGCTGATCAGTATTTCAGCCACCATCGTGGAACATGTAACAGAGGAAACTGCTTGGAAGGGAACAGCAGGGGATCAATTGCAATGGAAACCATGTGTGTTGGAGGAATGATGTTTACCTAAATGTGTCTATCACATCTTCCCAAAGGATGCTGCCTTTAGGAGAGAATGGATATGAAAATATTGCCTCCATAGATAAAAGTTAGGAATATAATTTTTTAGACACAAACATTAATACTCTTAATTAATTCTGTTTGTAGTAATAGAGATAAAGCCACATCTATGAAGGATAATACCATGTACTCCAAAGATATAAACCACAGTTTAATAAATAGCAACAGATGCTGCATTACTCATGTTCAGTGTGTTTGCAGAGACATTTACATGGCCAGTGACTGCATGACAGATTAAAGAGCAGAGTGAGGCAGACAGAGCCCAGTGATGAAAAATCAACTCCTGGTGCATCAGGCAGGCATCAAGTACTGATGAGTGTCATACCTCTATTTTCACATGGCATATTCTGCAAACTTTGATGCTCTAAACAACACTAATTAGTTTGGAGAAAAAAAAGAGGAATCTGTCACAGTCAGCTGGAGATCCAAATCACACATCTGGATTAACACTGATTTCTGTAAGGGCACCTCTAAATTGGTACCAAACACTGAACTTTGTGGCCAGAAGTCAGAGCACTTTGGTCCTACTGGGTTGGAAGAGATGGGTTTGGGCTTCAGTTTGAGGAATCAGTGAAGTGTGACTCCAGTATCCAGAATGGCCCCTCGTGATGGATTGGTAGGACCTCAGAGTGGACAATTCCTGCTAACTGCAGTACTTGGATCAATCTTTCCCCTTGGTTCCATTGTCCCAGTGTACCAACATGTCACCACCAGCAATGTGGAGATTGAAAAGTTTACAGAGAAGAATTTTATGAAAGGTAACACTGAGCCCCTCTGCCTCTTCTGCAGCATTTGCTTAGCTCATGATGGTGGATTTTCCCTGAATTAGAGTTTTTGGCTAATGTGAAAATTTATCAGATTACATCAAACAGGTCTGGGTGTACCAAGGATGAGTGATAGCTGAAGGGAACAGCTGTCAGATTTCTCTAACTGGAATTCAGCTCCTGGCTCTGTGTGGGAGCTCCAGGCAAGGGCTGGTGCTTTAGGGCCTTCTGAGCTCCAGCCTGCCCAGCTGGCAAAAGTGCTGGGTTTATTGGTAGAGAAGAGTTGGCATTGCTGTGGAGGAAATGGAGATGCTGATGGTATTTTAAGAAATGCATGTGCTTGACTTTCTGGGCACAAAGTTTTGTCCCTTCAGTGCTCCCACTGCCACAGCTGCCTTATCCCCATCTGCTCCCAAGGACCACAGCCACTATTCTCCCTCAAACTCAAATCTATGCCTAATGCCTGCACATTCAAATCTCTCTATCCTGTCATTCACTCACACCCCTGCTCCCCATGTGCCATCCCAGAACACCTCTTGTTAACCCCTTGTAAACCCAGACCCTCAACACCCACACATGGCCCCACTGCCTCTTGCAGCCAACACACAGAATCACAGAATCAGAGAATCACTGAGGCTGGAAAATACCTCTAAGGCCATTGAGTCCAACCACTAACACACCAATCCCAGGTCCATCACTAAACCATGTCCCTAAGTGTCACATGTCATTTTAACACTTCCAGGGACAGTGATTCCACCACTTCCCTGGGGAAGTATTACCACATATCCCAGGTGAAATAGCCCTGTGTGTAGCAGGGGCCACATCTGAAAGGTGTAACCACAAGATCAGCCTGCCTTTGATTTGTAACCTCCCTTTTCATTTACCATAGATGGTTTCTAGATTAGCAAGTGCTAAATAGAATGTAACAAAACAACCAAGTTTAAAGCTGTGCATTAAAATCACATTGCTTTAACTACATTGTATGTCACATGGTGCATCACAGCTTCTGAATCCAAGTCTAGACAAGGCTTAGGAAATGCAAATTCCAACATTATGTTACATTTATCAGTATTTATCCTCAAACCTCATCAAAATCAATAAGTCTCAAATTGACTTTCTGGCTAAAATCTGTTGCCCTACTTACAGGCTTGGAAATGTAAGATATAGTCTCAACATTAAGTTAAACAAGAGCAACCCCCAAAATGACAAAACAAACACCCAAATTTTCAAATTGTTATATCTGTGAGTTATATCTCCCACATAATGTCTTTAGCAAGTGAATTGTTTTTCTTTGCTGGGGAAAACCCTGCTGCAAATTCCCTCACTAATTCAGATGACAGATCAGAGAGTTCAGGCTTAGATTAAAAACTTGATAATGAAACTTAAGGACACAAGTCATCATCAAAAATGGGTAGCCAGATAGGTGCTTTATGAATGTCTTGGAAACACTGGAGAACAACAGAAATTCTCTTGGACCTCCAGTAGAAAATGTCAAGAAATATTTTGGCACTGCTGCTGTGTCCTGTCCAGTGGTGTTGTTCCTGATTCACTTGGGGAGGGAGCAATTTACTCCCACTCCTAATTCATCTTGCCCTTGTTTGTTTGTTCTGATTCTTTAAATACACAAGAAACAAGCCATGGTCCCTCCCAATGGAGTTAGTGACATGGTTTGCATTTTTCTGGGCTTGACTCTTTCAGTTTGTCTAGCAAAACTATTGCTAAATAACTATATCAATTAACATTACCTCTGAAACAAAGTAGTGGCACCAGCCTAAATTCACTTGAATCCCAGAGTTTTTTCAAACCCCAAAGTTTTATTGGCAGGGCTAAAGAGCAGTTCAAGATGTACTATGGAAATTACCTATCATTGAAATTGATTTGTTTTGATTTGTTTGCTTGCTATATGAAAACAACAATCAAAATCTCTATCAAGACCCTTATAAATCAGCAACACATGGTTTGATTCACCCAGAAAACCTTTGGTAGAAGCTGCTTTCAGCACAGAAAAAATAACTTTTCCTAAAAAAAAAAGTTATGGTGCTTAAGAACTGCATCTCATTAAATAGTGCTCAATTTTATTTTAACAGAGTGCTTCATCTTTGAAAAAAATCTGTGAACCAGTGTTATTTAGCAGAGCTTCCTCCATCTTACTAAGACAACGCAGCAGCATCGGTCTCTCAGCCTCACCTTGTTTTCGTGCTGATAGCAGCTGTCATTCCATGCTAATGGAAAAACCCATGCCAGTGCTGCCTCCAGGGAGAGGGAGGATGGTCTGCAAAGCCTCACTTCGAATGACCCTGCAGGATGTCAGCGGGGCTGTCAAGGGAGCTGCCACCCTGAGGCAGAGGAGATGGACACAGCATCCCCCTTTCACAGCACCTGGCAGCATTGCCCTGACCCTTCCCCAGAGAGATAAGGCAGTGGCTGCAGACAGTGGTCAGGCACCTCTGGGATCTGTCCATGGCAGGAGGGACACGTAGGGACACGTAGGGACACGTAGGGACACGTAGGGACACAGCCCACCCATGGCTGTCTCTGGCAGCACACATGGAAACAGAGCTCCTGCACCCACAGAGCTGGGCTGGGTGGGACTGGGACCAGCTCCCCGTGTTTTGGCGTCTTTCCAGCTCATGATCTGAAGGATCACCGTCCTAGGGCTGAATCTGATGGTGATGTGCTAAGAAAAGCAACAGCCAACACGCGCTGTAGCTTCTGTTTGAAATACAGATATCAGGAATTCTTTGTTTGCAGCCATTGTTTAGCAGACGAGCTTCATTCCTGCTAGTCTGTAGATGAGCTATCTTGGGAAAGGGGAATTGTTCCCACGCCAGGAACCAAATCAAAGTTGTACCTGCATCCTTAGAAGTGCAGTTTTACCTCACCTGACCCTCCCACCCTCCGGAGGACCCCACGCTGGAGAGGATGGGCTTTGCACGTTCATGCTCAGGAAAAGAATAGGGAGAGCAAACAAAGCACCCCACCCTCTTCCACTTATGTAAGATCAGAAGGAGAGTGTAGGCTAAGCCCAGAGGACTGGATTTATGGTTTCAGAAAAACCTAGTTATTAAAATGTTATGAAAGTTTTCCTCTCCTTTAAATGCATAAATATGCAGATGAAAGGAGCCATGTGATCTGGCCACTGGCCATGCTGCTGCAGGCTCAATCTAATTATCAGCTGCCAGCTCTGCTGCATTTTAAGTGGTGAACATGATTAAAGATACACAGACAATTGAAGAAAGTTAGATCAGTTCTTGAAGCCTGCTTTTATTTTATAACCACATGGCAGCTTGGCCTTGAGACTAAATCTGTCCTTAGATGCTGAGGGAGAAAAGTTCTGCTGATCAGACGGGTTTTTTCAACCACAAGCTCCACGTGCTCTTGGATTCATCGTTTTCATAGCCAGCTATTTGCCAAGTCAGATTGTTTCTCTTCCCTGCTCTGAGCAAAAGGGGGCTCTAAAGGGGGGAAAGATGCAGGTGGGACCAGGTTTGGGGGGTGGGTTAGGCATTGCAACATGTGGCCAAAATATTCAAATGCTCCCAACCAGAGAGGTGCAAACTTGTTTCAGATGGGTTTCAAAATCAGCATTTCCTGAGGCTTCTTCTTTCTCTTGGGACTGGAAATATCATCAAGAAGCCCAGATGGTCTCATGCTTTTGGGGGAGAGCCACAGTTCTGTGGGCAGGACAAGGAACTTGGACTTCTCTTCCAGAGCTGCCAAGTTTTTGAGTCGAGTGTCATTTGCCATTGCAGTGACAGCAAGGCCAAACAGTCTGGCAGCATCTGTCCTTTTGTCATCCTATTCACCAGGGGCTGCAAAGTGACAGACCAGTCAAATCTCACACTCTGGGTGTGAATCTCACACTGTGGGTTTTTGCCTCAGTGCTTCCCACAGCTCTGGCTGGGTCTTGTGCTGTCCCCAAGCCTCACCCCAATCCCAGTGGTCTGCAAGGTGGATGCATCTGCCTGGCTCTGCCTGGGAGCTGCTGTCAAGCTGCACCATGCCTGGGGACTTGAGAAGTGGCAGGCTTGTGAGTCACTTGTTTCCATGTTGTTTCATGGCTTTCCAGAAAGACATGTCTTTTCAAAAGACAAAGGTTTGGCTGGTTTTAGCACCATTGCATGTGTGGCACAGCTATCCACATGGCCTTGGGAGTGAGCTGGTGTCTGCACAGCTGCCATGGCCCATTCCAAGAGGGATGAGCACATCAGCTCTGCCCTGCCTCAGTCTGCTGGGTCACTGCAGAGCAGATTGGTGCCCATGCATTTGGAATCTGCAAAAAAAGGCTGTTTCTTAAGCCAGGTAAGCAATTTGTGCTGCAAGGTTGCACCCTGCTTCAACCTAGCCAAGACATCCTATTTCACACATGTTCTACTGTTGCTTCAGCAGAGTCCCAGCTTCAGCTGGGATTTCAAGATGCCATGACTACCTGTGCAGGTTCACTGCTCCAAGGCACTATGTGTATCCCAGCTCCCCAGCAGCCATGAGATGAGATTCCTGTGCCCAGCTTGGCCAAGGGCAGCTGCCTGGGTGCCACTGAGCTGTGCTCCAGGGCACTGCTGTCTCTGTGACCAAGCTGAGGCTCTCCACAGCCATGTGGCCATGGTCCTGTGTGGTGGCAGCACCAGCTGTAAGTGCTGTGCCACAGCAGGGACATTTCCCCAGGGCTTTGTGGGCAGCTGTAGCAGAGGCAGCAGGCTCAGCACTCCTTGTAATCAACAGAGAGAAATGAGCTCTTTCTGGGGCAATGCATTTGACCCCTATTAGATATCTACTCCTGCACAGGGTGAATTACATCCTCAGAGCCCCTATTGATTATAGGAGCAGTGCAGGGTGACTAGCTCAGACACAGACTTGTGAAATGAATCCTACTCCAGGAGCCTGGTGCCAATACTTGTCTCTATAAGCCAAGAGACATGGCTGGTGCACTCCCTGTGCTGCTGGAAATGTGACTCTACCCTTCTGCTGAGCCAAGGTCTTACATGTCAGAGGCTGGGGAGAGGGGAGCCAGGCTGTCTCCTTGCACCCTGATTTATGAGCTAGATGCTGACAAAGTCACTCCATCCTTTGAAAAGGAGCAGCACATGAATCCATGCAGCTCTCTCTTTCCAAGGTTGGGCCTCCTCCAGTTTCTTGCTGATTTAACCATCACACGTCCACCCAGTAAACCAAAGGGACACAAAGCTGGAAGATAAAACTGATTATTACATCTCACACCTGGGCAGCCCCAATGCCCCCCGCCCTGCTGCACAAATTTTGGGTTTTTAGCCTCCTTGTGTTATGTTTGTCAAGACATAAACCAGTCAACAAAATGCATTTCCTCTGTGCCAAAAGCTATGCCTTAGGGAGCCCACTGTAATTTTGTGTTCCCCTTCAAGACCTTCTGTTTCACTAGTGGGACTGGAGCACTGCTGTTCTCAGATAACCAAAGATCCCAAAGGCACAGTCTGTGATTACAGATTTGCTAAGGTGGAAATCTGTATTTTCCCTATTCTGCTCACCCTGCATTGCTTCCCAGATCACATTCTCTCTTTTAGGAATAAAGTAGTGTTGTGCTCTGTAAAGCACAACTCCTCACTAAAGGCTATTTCAAAACATAATCTCTTTCACCCTTTGACAAAATAAACATGCCTCTTCCTGGAGATTATTCCATTGCAAAAGATAAGCAAAATGGACCAGTTATCAGTGCTAACACTGCTATAAAGGCCATTCCATACTGATCCAATACATACAGGCCACAGAAGTCTGTTTTTTCTGACACATTAATAATGCATAAACATGCTACTCTTTCTAGTCTCAGCCAGATGTCTCTGCATTTTTAGCCTACCCTTGCTAATATATTCTCTGGTAGAGGAAAAGAGGATTAATAACATGCAGCGAATGGCAGGAATATATCTATATATGTTAATAATTCTCTGTTTTCTGTTCTCAGTATTTGTTTGCATTTAAACATGAGGACAGGGTGGGAAGGGATTGCTTGTCAGCCTGCTGGCTCTTCTCTCTGCTTCTCCAGGGCTGCCCCTGAGGTACAGCACAGCCAGGACTTCTGACATCCTCTGCCCTTGGAGTAAAATGTTATCTGTAGATTTGCATCTCAACCCTGCTATCAACTTACTGTTTATCCACACTCCAGTCATATAATAGCATACATTTTGAGTTAGGGAGCTGTTAAATGGTTCAGTGGGGGGGAAAAAAAGTGGCTACATTTATAAGCTCAATTCACATTTCAAAAACTCCATTTTTATCAGTACAGGGGAGGAAAGAACACAAATAATTAAATTGGAGAGTGAGAACAAACAGGAGCATCTGACTTCAGTCTGTCAAGCCAAAAGGGTCTCACAAACTCCTTGTCTGCCTTTGCCTCTGTGCTTCTGCCAGGTACCTCGAGCTCCTGCTCCCTGAAAACCAATTTCACCCATTAAATGGCAGAAAATTTTCTGAGCAAAGTAATTAAAATTAGTATGTGAGGTTAATGAGAAAAAACTGGTGGGATAGGTGCTGGATGAGGAGGGAAGTTGCTGATGGGTTAGACTATATTGTTAAAGAAAGGCTGGAGAATGGGCAGGGGGACATAAAAGGACAGGAGAAAGGGCAGAGCTGTGGCAGGTGTGGCTGGAAGCACCATGGTGCAGGAACATTGCCCTTGTGGTTTCGTGCCCCACTAAAACAGATAGGAATCTGTGTTTCTGGAGAAGCTTTACCACCACTTCCCTTGCACCACCCCCTGCAGCAAGGCTGCTTCACAGCCAGACAGATCAACAGGCATAAGAGACAGCAATGAACCTGAAGCAGGTATTAGTGTTAAGTCAGGGAACTCCCTGCTGGGAACATGTGGCTGCATGAGTGTGGTCTGGAGGCCAGGCAGGAGGGAAATGTGGGTGCCAGAACCAGGGAGCTGCACAAACCCCACTTTTCCATCCACTTGGTGCAGACTGAGACTGACTCAATTAAGGAACTGCCCTCTGGCTCTCCTCCCTGGGGCTGGGCCTTCCACCCTGAGGCTCATGTGCTTACACCTGCTTCTGCACTGGTTTTAATGGGACACAGAATGGTTGAGGTGGGAAGGGAGCTCTGAAGGTCATCCTGTCCAACCTCCCTGCTGAAGCAGGGCCACCCACAGCTAATGGCACAGGGTTGAACCTTGGTGTTTTTTTATTATTTCCAAAGAGAGAGATTCCACAACCTCCCCAGACAGCCTACTTGCAAACACAAGGTGAAGAACACAAGTGCTCATCAGCTTTCTTCTACAAGGGACTTCAGAGAACATCTCAAATTTGAACTTGTGAGATACTGCATTTCATCACCCTGCCTGGACTCCTGTGTCTCTTTGTATGACAGGGCAACTGAATATGCTCTGTCACACTGCTTTAAAATTACTTTGGTTGGCACTGGCATGGTCTCCCTCTTGCCTAATGGAAGTACTTTCCCAGATGGAGATATGCCCTGAGAGGCACTCCCAGACACTGCAATGAGCTAGAGCAGGAGCTTACCTAGCAAAAAGCAATTTTTTTTTTTTTTTTTTTTTTTTTTTGCCAGGTCAGTTTTCTGCTGGTTTAATTTCCTGAGCTGACTTACCCCACGGCCAGATAAGCATCATGCCAGCAAATGGGTATACAGGAGGGGCTGGGACAACAGACCAGATAAAACACTTGGTTAGTGATGTTTAACTATTGTGCAACTGCAGCTTGCACAGTTCATGTAAGTAGCAGTAAAGCTCTTGGCCTCAGAACCCCCAAATCTCTAAACACAGTACTGCACAAAGGGATTCTGCAGACCCATTAACTTGGATTATGAAAGCACAATGAGTAAGGCCAGGATGGCAGCAGTGCTAAGCATTTTGCATGACCCCAGTTACAAGAGTTGCAGGCATCTCCTTTGGACTGACTCTTGGCCTCATTACTGGTGGCAGGAATCTGCTCTCTCACAGCAGCAGCTAAGGCAGCCATCCCCTTGCTCGGCTGCCCCAGCTGTGGGGGCTCTGCCAGGCTGAGGTGATGGCTGCTGGGGAAGGGGCTGTCATGCACTGCCCTTGGTGAAGCCCCAGAGAAGGTCCCACGTGCCCTTGAGTCTTTCATACACTGGTTATTGACTTTCTCCCAGGAAAGGGGTGTGTTCTCCACGAGCCTTGTGCTTGCTCTGAGAGCCAGGCATGCAGCTTCCATGATGTCCTGGTCTCACCCCAGCCAGCAGCCACTTGCACAACCCCCCACAACTGGGACTGGAGAGAGAATCAGAAAGGTACAAGGTAGAAAACTCTTGGGTTGAAATAAAGACATTTCAACTGGGGAAGCAAAAGCTGCACAAGCAAGCAAAGCACAACAAGGAATTAAATCACTGCTTCCCATGGGCAGGCAGGTGCTCAGCACCTCCAGGACAGCTGAGCCCCATCACATGTGATGATGACTTGGGAAGACAAACACCACTCCAAATGTCCCCCCTTCCTCCTTCTTCCCTCTGCTTTATGTACTGTACATGTTTTATGGTCTGGAATATCCCTCTGGTCAGTTGGGGTCACCTGTCCTGGCTGTGTCCCCTCCCAGCCTTCCCTGCACCTCCAACTTCCCTGCATGGCTGTACAGAAAGGAGAAAAGGCCTTGGCTCTGTAAGCTCTGCTCATCAATAACAAAAACATCTTTATTACCAACCCTGCACTCAGCATAAATGCAAAACAACACTCCATACCAGCCACTGGGAAGAAGATTAACTCTCCCCCAGCCAAAGCCAGCACACATGATCATAAGTCTCCTTTTGGCTTGTTTCACCCTCAGTCACCCTTGCTGGTGGCAGCTGGTGGGCAGCTTTGTCACTGGGCTGCATCTTCCAACACTGCTCCCAGGATGAGGGCAGCTGAGGCTCCCTGAGAGTTGGCATGCTCAAAATCACTCTTAATGGTTTCATTTCCTCTCAAGACATTTACAGTTTGGGTCTGTGAGACACACGGTAAATTTGAAAGGGATAAAAGCGTGATGGGTATAAATCATTTTGATCACTCAGCCTTCTAACAGAGGCAAATTCTTCCCCTCATGTGAGTCAGTAGAAGAGAATCCACAGCCATGACTCAAGCCCACAGCTAAAAGTCATGAAGGAAGTATTCAGCAGTTAAAACAGTCAGAACTTCAGGGTTTTCTACTAATTTCTGAAAAACATAAGGGGAAAACAAAGAGGGAGGACTAGATCAGCAGATGGTGCTGGGACAGCTGTGGATTAACACTGGTGTACCAGATAAGGCCTGTATGGGAAAAACACCTCAAAAGAGTTGGAAAACTGAAAATATCACTCTGCAAGAATGAAACTGATGGATGTTGTGATGCATAAACAATAAAAAAGCACTGGGATTCAGGAGAAACATGCCTTCTGAGCCCTATTTCTTAGCCTGCCTTGCAGCAATTGCACCTGCATTTCAATGTTCCTGTTTGTTAACAAAGGACCCCCTTCCAAGAAGAGCTGCTGGAATTCCCAAGCTCTCCCTCTGGCAGTGCTGGTGGAGGCAGTGACCCCGGGCTGCTTTGCTGTGGCTCCCCTCCTTGCCCAGCTGGCTGAGCCCCACGGCAGCAGAGCTGGATGGAGCTGGATGGAGCTGTGCTGACTCCGTGCTCTGCTGCTGTCTGCACAGGGAAAACAGTGCCTGCTACCAAATTATTTTAAGATGGTTTAATTAAACTGATACCAATCTCTCTAATGTAAACACTAAACAAGAAAAAAATGTGTCCTTGCTTTAAACCTGTGTAATGTAGCAAATGGGTAGTAAACAGAAGGTCGAAGGGAGGGTGAGCTGGCTTGTGCATGCTTAAATTTGGAGGCTGCACTTAGTGTTTGATGTAAAGGCAGGTAAGCTGCTGCCTAGCGTTGAGAGAAGGTAGGACAGCAAAAAGGCAAATTTGCAACAGTGAAACCTTTCTTATTATTGCTGTTGAAACTCTCAAAATTTCAATTGTCTATGGATTTTAGTGTGAAATTAGAAAGCTTCCCAGGAAAGGTGAGAGGAGAAAAGAAGATGGTGCCTTTGCTGGTTTACTGCATTTATCCTCAACCTGAGGAGTGCAGGTGAGGCAGCACAGGAGAAAGCCTGTGGAGGAAGAGCTGTTGTGGGGAAAGAGTGGGGTGGAAAGGAGGCAGGAGAGGAAGGGGCAGGCAGCACTGGTGATGCTTTGGGCACAGACTGGGCTGTTGAGCTCAGGGGGTGGCAGATTGCTGGCTGGAAGGATGTGCTGGGGACTGTTTTAGATCCTGCCCTGGGAATGATCACACTCTGGGAAATCTCTCACCTTGACCTCAGGTGCTGGGTATTCCAGCTATTCCCTCTCTGCAGCTGCCCTGAGATCACGAAGACTCCAGTAAGAAGTACATATATGAACTGGAAAGTAGACACTCACAGGCTTTCTGCTGCACTGTCTGGGATGAGGTATTGTTGGGAGCAACCACGTCTTGTTCCTTAAGGACCATCTGCTGTGCTCTCCAGACAGGCACCTCTTGCCAAGTGCACCATATGGAAGTTTGATTCATCTACCAGACATGCCAGGGGATGGGAGAAGCCGCGGGACAGGCTTCCCTGAGGCTGAGGGAAGGATAGATTACGTGGGCTGTGCCTGGTGTGGAAGTCAGAAGAGCACCCAGGATGGGCTGAGAATGTTTCCCTGCCATTCACCCAAAAATAACTATCCCATAGTGCTCATTACTTCTCCAGGCACTGACACAATGCTGGTGATGGGTTTGGTAGGTCCTGCATGCCAACTTAGTCTGTTTCCTGAACACATTAATAAGGCTTGAAGTGGAACCACAATGTGCTATCCCTCACCAAGCTTCATCTGATTCAGTGGACAATGTGGTGCTTCCTGTCCTCATTTTCAAGCCAGATTTGACAGATAGAGCTGCCACATTGCTATCAGCTCATGGCATACCCACGTGAAAGTACAGAATCAGAAATGAGTTTCTGCATAGTCCAACCAATGAGAAGCAGGGCTGGTTTGGGGCAATTTCTTTATTTGTTCTGGTGAGTGAACTGAAAATTCACAAATTCAGATGATCCTAACTTGTCCACACAGGCAGTCACCTACCATCACCCTGCAAGTTTGTAGCAGAGCTACATATAAACCACAAATGCCTCAAGGTATTTTTGCTGGTGTTTCCCAGACTGACTATAAAAGTATTTATTAACTTCAGCACAGAGCACTGCTTGCAGTGGCTGCTCATCTCCTGACTCACAGAGCCCTATGTCCTTGCACCGTGTGGCATGGAGAAAACAGATCTCTCTACAAAAGATTGTACAGGAATTACAGATTTCTGGTCTTAAGCCTTATTTGTGAATTTAGGTTTTATCCTCATTGCAGGTGAGGTATTCAAAAGACCCTGATGTTGCTGGTAAACTAACACTTGAACACCTACTATAGTAACTGGTTATGATAGGGAAGAATCATACCATGTCCTGCAATACAATGTGGAGAAAGCATCCTTGCTGGGAAAGTCATATACTTAAAGTCTACACTGCAGCACACCAGAGGAGTCATACAATTAAGTGATTTCACTCTTTCCACCTTCCATTTAGCAATCAATGAAAGTTCTCCCTTCAGGGAAAAGCTTGATGGGGGGAAGCTCTTGGCCCATTGTTTTGCCTGGGGTGCCAAAAAGAAATACATCATGATTTATATGTTAATGAGGAATTCTCTTTAGGCAATGCATTCTGCAAGGTGTTGCAATGGGGGACTGGGAGGTTGATCCCTCGGAGGAAGCTAATTCATCATCAAAGTGAGCCAGGGAGCTCCCTGCTGAGAGCTGTAAATAGGGCATTGGGAGAGTGACAGATCACTGGGTGGCATGTGTCCCCCCCATTAGCACTCCCACTGACAGCCCTGCCACTGCCAACTCCCAGGCTCCAGCTCACGCACGTTATTTATAGAGCATTTCGCATTCCTGGTTGGTACCCTGTCGATGTTGGTTTCAATTAGAATAAATGCTTATTGATTGAGAGGAGATGGGCTGATTAGCTCCTTGGGAAGCAGAGCACGGCTGGCTGGGGGCAGGCTGGGCTCTGCGCTGAGGCAGGAGTGCATGGGGCTCTGAAAATCTGTCAGGGAGAAGTCTTCTAGATTGAATCAATTCATTGAAGAGTCCATCTAATAAAGATAAGCGGCTAACTTCATTAGGGAATTAATGATAGGCCTCATTAAAAAGCCCTGTGGGAGCCCTGTTGACTTCAACAAGCTCCGGATCCAGCCCAATATTTGCCTTGAAGCCACAGCTCCCCGCCTCTGATTAAGCTACTGAACGCTGTATTCCTACAGCCGGGCAGTGACCAGAGCAGGCACACCATGAGCTGAGAAGCATCTAGAAATATCCACCCAAACCAGAAAAACAACTGTATGTACATTAAGGAGGGAATTTTTGATTTTTCTAGTTTAGGTTCTCTGAAGAAGAATCTTAGCTGGTGGATAAAACTCCCTGCCCGGGGCTCCTGCGGTGCCCCAATCCCGCAGCGAGGGGCTGGGCACAGCCCCGCTTCCCCAGCCGGGATCCATCCCCCAGCCGGGATCCATCGCCCCGCAGGGTCCATCCCCCAGCAGGATCCATCCCCCAGCAGGATCCATCCCCCAGCAGGATCCATCCCCCAGCCGGGATCCATCCCCAGCAGGGATCCATCGCCCCGCAGGGTCCATCCCCCAGCAGGATCCATCCCCCAGCCGGGATCCATCCCCCAGCAGGATCCATCCCCAGCCGGGATCCATTCCCAGCAGGGATCCATCGCCCCGCAGGGTCCATCCCCCAGCAGGATCCATTCCCAGCCGGGATCCATCCCCCAGCCGGGATCCATCGCCCCGCAGGGTCCATCCCCCAGCAGGATCCATCCCCCAGCAGGATCCATCCCCCAGCAGGATCCATCCCCCAGCCGGGATCCATCCCCAGCCGGGATCCATTCCCAGCAGGGATCCATCGCCCCGCAGGATCCATCCCCCAGCAGGATCCATCCCCCAGCAGGATCCATCCCCCAGCAGGATCCATCCCCAGCAGGGATCCATCCCCCAGCAGGATCCATCCCCAGCAGGATCCATCCCCAGCCAGGATCCATCCCCCAGCAGGATCCATCCCCAGCAGGGATCCATCCCCCAGCAGGATCCATCCCCCAGCCGGATCCATCCACCCGCAGGATCCATCCCCCAGCAGGATCCATCCCCCAGCAGGATCCATCCCCCAGCCGGGATCCATCCCCCAGCAGGATCCATCCCCCAGCCGGGATCCATCCCCCCGCAGGATCCATCCCCCAGCAGGATCCATCCCCCAGCAAGGATCCATCTCCCTGCCGAGACCGGCAGGAGCGGGCAGCGCTCCCCTCCTGCGGCGGGTGCACAGCCCCGCTTCCCCAGCCGGGATCCATCCCCCAGCAGGATCCATCCCCCAGCAGGATCCATCGCCCCCCGGGATCCATCCCCAGCCGGATCCATCCCCAGCAGGGATCCATCCCCCAGCCGGATCCATTCCCAGCAGGGATCCATCCCCCAGCAGGATCCATCGCCCCGCAGGATCCATCCCCAGCAGGATCCATCCCCCAGCAGGATCCATCCCCCAGCCGGATCCATCCACCCGCAGGGATCCATCCCCCAGCAGGATCCATTCCCAGCAGGGATCCATCCCCCAGCAGGATCCATCGCCCCGCAGGATCCATCCCCAGCAGGATCCATCCCCCAGCAGGA
The DNA here is from genome assembly GCF_029582105.1 of Oenanthe melanoleuca. Lineage (NCBI taxonomy): Eukaryota > Metazoa > Chordata > Aves > Passeriformes > Muscicapidae > Oenanthe > Oenanthe melanoleuca. Next base: position 48,961,808 of record NC_079339.1, read on the forward strand.
TCCATCCCCCAGCCGGATCCATCCCCCAGCCGGATCCATCCCCCAGCAGGATCCATCCCCCAGCCGGATCCATCCACCCGCAGGGATCCATCCCCCAGCAAGGATCCATCCCCAGCCGGATCCATCCCCAGCCGGGATCCATCCCCAGCAGGGATCCATCCCCCAGCAGGATCCATCCCCAGCAGGATCCATCCCCAGCCAGGATCCATCCCCCAGCAGGATCCATCCCCCAGCCGGATCCATCCCCCAGCAGGATCCATCCACAGCCGGATCCATCCCCCAGCCGGATCCATCCATCTCCCCGCCGAGCCCGGCAGGAGCGGGCAGCGCTCCCCTCCTGCGGCCGGGAGCCGCCGCTGCAGCCGGAGCGCCGGGACATGGCACGGCAGGATGGGGGACAGCTATAGAGAGAGCACGGAGCAGAGATGGATGGGGAAACACGCGTTTGAACAGTTTTAAACTTTGTATTTTATTTTTTTTTCCTGCTTCCTTTCACGTTTTCTTGTTATTTGAAGAGTGCACGCCTCTCTAGGTTCACTTCCAGTCTGTACTCGGACCAGCGCTGTGATTTGTGAGCTTGGGCAGGGATCTCGAAGGGGCTGTGGGGTGCAAAACCCTCTCCTGGTGTGACTTTTCCAATCCTAGGGAGAGCATGACCTTGCAAAGCACAAAATGAGGAAGACTTCAACATGAGTCTCTAATACTGATAAATCCACAGGAACAGCTATTCTGTAAATGATTAATGAGTCCCTGCATTATTCATCCCTGTGTCAGGTGCTTCCGGGGAAAGTCCCACTGCAAACTACCATTGCCTGCCTGCTGCTTCACCAGAGCTGCTGCTGCCACAGGTGCAGGGATCCAGGGGTGCAATTTCTGGGCAGTTTTGCTTTGCAAACACCAGATGAAGCATCAATGGTACAAAAGTGCTGCTCAGATGCCACTGCCTTTTTATGGGTCTCTTTTGCCATTAGTGAATAGGTTTCAATGTTTAATAGAGTCAGGATATTCATTAGCAGCTTCTGTGGTGCATCATGCAGCACACAGACTGAAGGACAATAATGGTGGCTATTAGTGGTTAAGACCAAACAAAAACCAAATCTTAAAAAAAATAATAATAAAAAAAAATCTCATCTACCATTTTGTCTGCAGCCACAACAATAAGGGAGGAAATTGCTTTGGAGTCCACACACATAGGAGGAGTCAAATAATATGAGCAGGACTTCCCCTTAGCTGCAGGATTTTCTCCTCTAGCCTTAGCCTTGGGAGGTGAGGCTAGGACGCTCTGCCCAGGAGGGACATTCACAGCTCACCACCGTAGCTCTCCTACCCTGCAGCCAGAGCTCTAATTACCCACATCATTATCTCAGCCTGCCCTGCTGGAAATGTTATCGTGGGGTGTGGGGATTTTCTAGGAACACTCCTTCCAGTGTAGGACAATGTAATTATTATTGCCATCAGAGAAGGGAATGACTAATAAGGACATTCAGAGAGCATTTCGTTCATCCTTCGATCCGTGGCTTCAAAGACAACTTTAAAGGCATAATTAAGCAGCTCAAGTGCTAAAACTGCCTTGACTCTTTTAGTTAATTTCTTTCCAATATCAAGACATGAAGTGGACAATAATTCCCCAGCAGGCCAGCAGCTCCACCCTTAATGAGCTAATGGATCTTACATCTGCCCACTCTCATGTTTTGCTTTTGCTGTGCATTTTTACCTGGTGTTCACTTTTCCCCTGCTGATTCCAGTGATACTGCCCAGAAGAGGAGATTGGCTCATTTTCATCTCACTCCAACCCCTCTTTGCAGAGCAGCTCCTCACAGCCACAGAAGAATGCTGGGTTTTGGTGACTATCTGCTTGAGAGATTAGTTTGATTAAGCAAGAGATTTGAATGTTCATCACTCAGCACAGGTTTATGCAATTGTTCTGTAGAGCATGAGATGTTCTTCAATTCTTTCTGGGCCTGCAGAGGGAAAAGCTGGACATAGCACTGCTGACTATGGCACTTTCTCCTGTGTTACCTTGACCAACCATTCTTGATATGATGCCACAAGATGACACTGTTATACAGTTACACAGTGTTGTTTAATAAAATATTCTACTTACAGCAGTTCCACATAGTGTAGAGTTGTTTTGGGGGGTTTTATTTGGTTTGGTTGGTTGGTTTCATTGGTTTTTTCCCCTGTAAGGGTGACCAAACCACAGAGAAATCCTATGTGACACATCCATTAGGCTCTCAGAGCATGTCCATGGTGTCCTGTGCCTTCCCAGCTCACCAGTGCTCACAGCATCAGTGAGCACCAAGGAGCTCTCCCAGCACAGCTGTGGTGTAGATGGTAGCAGGGACAGGGCTACAGCTGCTCTCCTACCCCATAGGTTTCAGCATCCCTGCCTTTATTAATAGGAAAGAATGGTTGCAGCTCACCCCTGCTTCTTTTACTGAATTAGTCCTTATGGTAGTCCCTGTAGTATCAATGCAAGCTTTTAAAAAATATACAAAAACCTGAGACACAGACAGGCCCCTAATTCTCATTGAAATGTTTCCCAGCATTAATTTTAAAATATGATGCTCTTTTTCTGTTAAAGAAAATATATGTGCTTTAGGTTCTCTCTTCAGAAAAATGTCTTAAAATTAGTTATTGCAAATTAAAACAATTTAGAAGGTTTAAAAAAAAAAAAAGTTTAAACAAACCCACACATGCTTTTCTGACCTTCCTGTATTGAAGTCAGCTTCCAAAAATAGCAAAGCAGGAGTCTGGTATTCCTTTATACCTCCATGTGTCAAGGGAGGCTGTTAAAATTAATGGAGTAGGACCAACATAAAGGAGGGATAATGAATTTGATTGGTTTTATTGCTTCAACCAGTGCTAATGAGAGGTGCCAATCTGTTTGCAGAAGATGTTGCAAGACACTTCCAGGTGTCTAAAGAACTCAGGCAATGTAATCCTGAATATAGGGCAAACCTAATGAGGCTCCTAAATGATTAATTACACATCCTCTTTCCCACACTGGAGACAAATTAAGCATTTTAATACAGCACTCAAAACTAGGCCAGATATTTTGATGTGGCATGATGAAACCCAATGTTTCTGCTCCCCAGGTGTCTGGGTGGGGCTTTGAGCAAGCTGGTCTGGGAAGGTGTCCCTGTCCTTTGTAGGAGGGCTGGAACCAGATGATTTTTAAGGTCCCTTTGAACCCAGGCCATTCATGATTCTGGGATTCTGAGTTGCCCAGAAGAAAAGCTTGTATCTGCACAGAACAATGATGCTTGGCAGTAACAATATGAATCTTTGTTGCTCTTATCACCTTATTATAATGCACTCCTTAAAAGTGAATTTAGACAGAAACTAGTACAATCTTCTCCAAACAATTAACATTTATAAAAACATGACTTTTTTTTTTTTTTTTTTTTTTTTTTTTTTTTTTTTTTTTTGTTAAACCCCCTTGTATTAATTACTTAATTCTTTACAGAGATTAAGATTCTATGGATGCTTTTTGCTGAAGTGGTGGCAATCTGAAAAAGCACAATAAATTTATGTGTATCCTTGATTTATACTCAGTCATTGCTATGATTAATGTAATATATACATATGAGAAGGAATGTAGCTTAGAGATGGGTATACCTGCACCACTTACTAAAATGTTTTTCAGTAAATCTAGTAAGATTATAATATTGGTAGCTGTAAAAAGAGCAGGTATACTTATGAACTGTTGCATGAAGAAGTACATCAGTTATAACCATGCTCTTAGAATTGCAGAAAATTCCTGTATTTATGCATTTGGTTCATGTATATGTGTGCCAGTGTATGTTACACATATAACACATAGTTTATATTTGTATACTATATACGTATATGTGTTGCACATATGTTGTATACATAACTCTAAAATAGCAAAAGATGTAATTTCCATAGGCCTAACGTTCAGCTGGTTGAAGGAATGCAATAGCAACTCCAGCTTGTTCCAGGAGAGGGCAGTCAGATATATCCATAGGGTTTACAAGCCATTTGTAAACCCAGAGCATATGCAGGGTAACATAACAAATATGAACATTTATTTCTGCTTTCATGGCCTTCCTGATTGTAGTTCAGACTAAAACATGGACCTGAACTTTCCATCAGTCTAGGACCACAAATACTCTTCCTAATATTACAGCCAAAATTTTCACTGACCTCCTGAGTGATGCCTCTTCAAACAGCTGACAGACATTAAAGCAGTGTATAAAGGCAAATTTAAATACTGTGGAGCAGGTGGTCCATGGACATTTCTCTTTAGTATGGCTTTTTCAGGAAGTCCTGTGCTTTTGGAAGAAGGATGGTATGGCACCTTCCCTGCAGCTCAAGCATCCCCACAGCAAGTGGGTAATAGCCCAGGAGTAGCTGCATCACTGAGAATTATCTGAAAGATGCTATTAATTTCTTTTGTTGCACTAATGGAAGGTGCAAGTCAACAAAATATTAATTGCAAACCTGTTCAGTCAAAGTGCTTTGTGCCAAGCAGGCATGATAATACAGCTGAGAGGCTTTGTGTTTTATATTAATTAACTCAACAGAAAGGCAATTGAAATGAAATGTTTTCAGTTGTGTTTCCCAGTGCTAATCAGCAGCTCGTTATCTTTAATCACACCTCCTTTCCAGCAGGTGATAGAGGGACTGCACAGGAGTGTGTGATGTGTGTGACACGGGTGGGGCAGTGCAGCAAGGAGAGGATGAGTGGGGACAGAAACCCCCTGCCCACGTGGAGAGAGCTGAGCCCTGCCAGCAGATCCACAGCCACCATCTGTGCACCCACCAGATGAGCAGGTCCTGCCATTCCAGCAGCTTCCCTCTGCCCCACCATCCTCACAAGGCACTGATGACTCTGCAGGTGCACCCACTGAGATTCTCAAATCCTCATGCGTGGTTACAAAAGGATACCTCACCCTCTAAGGGCCAGGACTGGATAAGTGAGATGTCCTTTCCAGCTGCCTCCAGGCCTGCAGTGTGCAGCTTGCTTCAGGGTATGAGCACCTCTGGTCCCCTCAGAAGCAGACACTGTGCTAAATTACTCCAGGGTGTCAAGTCTGAGAGGGCAGTGGCAGTGACAGGGCTCTCTCAAAGCTCTACCCCAGCCCTAGGGGCCTCTCTCCCTCTGTGCACCGTGCAAGGCACCTCCCTGACTCCCCAGCTGTGGGACCAGCATCCCCAGGGTGATGAGCCAGCATCCACTCAGCTATGAAAGTGTGAGACTCTGAACTCTTACAGAAGTTCTTATGGCTTGTCATGGCCTTCAGTTCATTATTTCCCTACATCTTCATTTCTCCCCAGCACAAGGTGGCTGACTGGTTAACAGAATGACATCTCTGTTAGTTCCTGTAGCTTTTGGGTACCAGATCCAAGTGGCCTTTTCTATCTTGAAATCTTGAAATGTTGACTTTCTTCTCTGTCCTCTAAGTCACTCATGTCCAATATTGATATTTCTGTCTCTGTTGTGTTCTTCATCACTGAACTTAATAACCTGTGTCACCTCACCATGGAGTTGTATTAGTGCCTGTGCTTTCAGAGTAATTTTGGAAATATCTGATATCTATGTGAGTCTCAAAATTTCCAAGTTTGATAGTTTTCCTCCTTCTTGTGTGTTTTATATCTTGCAACATTTAGTACTGACAAGATCAATGCTACTCAAAACATCTATTTCTAGAGCTATAGATACAAGCTTAAAGCAATATTTTGCTGTGTTAAATTATATAGTAAGAGACGTGTAGGTACTGGATAACAAGGTGTGGGTAAATCACCCAAAATAATTAAATCTTTCTTTGGAAGATCCAAAAAACCAAATTAAACCCAGATGCAATCTAGAATGAGAGCCAGATAAAAAGCCAAGTTTTCACTATGGTTTCACAAAATCTCACCCAATACTTTGAGCTTGCAGAGCCATCCCAAGTCTGAGATTATATAAAATCACAGAATGATTAGAGTTGGAAGGGACCTTAAAAATCATCTAGTTCCAACCCTCCTGCCATGAGCAAGGACACTTTTTACTAGGCCAGATTGCTCAGGGCCCCATCCAACCTGGCAATGTATGTGTGTATCTGAATCACTGGTAAGAAGAGATAGCAGTGCTAGCTACTGCCAGATTCCAGATTAAATAGCTCAATACAATGCAAATGCAGGTGATCAGCAGGATAAACCCTAGAGCCAGAACACCAAACATGAAATTCGACTTTTGGGTATTAAAAATCCTCAGGGGAATGTACCTGGTCTCTAACCAGGCTGCATTACCCTCTATTGGGGATTGGCTCAGTACCCTGAGAGCTAGTGGCAAATCTCCCAGTGAGCTCAGTGCTTCCTTGCCCAGCTGCTGGGTGCTGCCCAGGCCCTGGACAGGCAGAGAAGAGTCTGTGCAAGCAGGGCTGAGCTGGAAATGGTCCCTGCATGATGGCACGTGTCCCTGCAGAGAGCTGCTGGGTAACACTGCAGAGAAACCAGGCCCAGCAGCTTTTACATGCTGCAGAAATGATGGGAAAAGTGAAACCTGTAGCCTTTCCTGCTCAGAACCTAAGACCCATAAAGCAGTGTTTGAAAGCCCTTGGGATCCTGTGGCTCAGACCACCTCAGCTCTTCCTGGAGTTAATGTCAGTGCATCTCCATCCTGCTGCAGGCTGACTTGCTTTGTGATGGATTCAGTACACATTGTATGAGCATGTGTTACATCAGGCAGATCTTCCAGAAAGGTTACCACTTTTTCTTCCTTTTTTTTTTTTTTTTTTTTTCCCCAGTTGAATTGGTTAGGAAAAATACAGCTTGTCCAGTATCTGGTAAGTACACAAACCTAACTGCTAATTTGTTCCTCGTATTTTTGGAGAACTTCTGCACCTTTTTCATAAAGGCAAAGGTAAATCACCATCATTGCTGTGGAAAACACGGGGTGAATGACCACCAGAAACAGCTGCCAGAGATGACAGTGCTCAAGAACTGAAAACCCCACTCATGCTGGAGCAGCAGCCACAGCCACAACACCCATTTGGGTGCTGTGATGTATTTCAGCTTTCTTGGCTGTACTGTTGATGCCACGTAACACTGGGGGTCAAGTTCACTCCTGGCCTAAGTTCAGTGAAATCAAATCATCTGCCTTTGGGTTACTGCTGCTGCTCCAGGGACTAATTTGGCCCTTGGTGTTTCATTTCGATCGTATTCAGTTTGAATTAGCATTGATCATTTCACACAGCAGGCAGGCTTTACAAACAGGACTTTTCTCTTCACCTCCTGCTGTGTGTTTCCACACAAGTCTTCTTCCATCTTTGAAAAATTATTCTCTTTAGTCCTATTGTATCTGAGGGAAGTATTCATCAATGGAGAGAGATGTGGATTAGCCTCACATCTGCTTGCCTCCCCTCTATGGAGCAGGGTGATGCTGAGGAGTTTTGCCAAGGGAAAGAGTAGCAGGGAGCACTGTTGATGTAGATAGAAGTAAAAAGTCTGCCCTGAGGACAGCTTGTCAAATGAAGCCTCCTGAGCCATTAATTACAGTTCCAAGGTGCAGATGAAATATGTATGTGATACAAGAGGTTTGCCTTTTAATGTATTATTTGAGCAATTTTTTAAAGAGACAGCATCAAGCCAAGCCTTCAGCTCATACACAGAGGGTTTTCTTTTCTTGTTGCTCATAGACTCTTGTAATTTCTTTCCTGCAACAAAAGAGTAGTTCTGGTTACACCTCCAAAGACTGACTTCTTCTTCCTGGGAAACCTGTGAGAAGGACTCTAATACTGGCAGACTCTTTGTGGCCACATCAGCTCTCATATCAACATTCAGAATAGGAGTAATCCCAAAGTAATTTTATTTGTTGGAGAATTACAACTAATTAAATGGAACTGCATACAGAATAAAAAAGCATATTGTGAAGGACTATAATTAGGCTCTAGTTAGTATTTTTGTGTTGCATATCACAAGTGTAACAAGACCTTTGGTACAAACATACCATGACTGTACTGAGTGCAGAAATACCCTGAGATCTTGGCCAGGGCAGGAGCTCCAGAGGCAGGAGCAGTGAGAATAAGTTGTATAATTGTATAGGTTTCCACCTGAGGCAGGTTACAACAGGGAGCTTTGCTGTCTGCAGAGGGAAACTGAGGCAGGCAGGGAGAAATGTAATCCTTGATTAGTGCAGGAGAGGCTATCCCTGGCAGAGCCAGGAACTAAACTTAGCCTGCTGAGCCCTGGCAGCAGCAGCCCTTTCCCTGGGACAGGCTGCATTCCTCCCCCAAATACTGCAGAGCAATAAATAGCAGCAAGCAGGGAAAATGGAAAGGAGAGCAGGGAGAGCTCGGGGCTCTCCCCTGAGATTGGGGATGACCTGGCAAAGCAGTGAAATGGCCAGGGAGGAGGATTCACAGCTGGGGAAGCTGTGCCTCCCTCCTCTGAGCAGGAAGGTGAAGATGATAGAGGTGGCTTTGAGAAAGAGATGTGTTTTCAGCTTCCTCCTGAGAGGGCTGAGCCCTACAGTGTGAGGTGAAGCACTGCCTGTGGGTCAGGCATCAGTGGCAGTGGGTCTGGGCAGGCTGGCTGCTGGGAGCACACCCTGAGCCCCTGCAGGGCTACTGAGCTCTGCCTTGCCTCTCCCTATTTTTTCAGCTTCAATGACTCGTTTTTTACACCCCAGGCTCTCTAGGATGCCCAGCACACCACAGCATCCCCCATGGCCCCCCCAGCAGCCCCCACTGCAGCACTGCCTGACCTTGCAGCCTCCCATTTCAGATCCCCAGCTTGCTCCTGTGTCTGTGTGACCTGCCTGTGCTGCTGGCAGGGACAGAGCTGGCACAGGCAGGGCAGCCTGGGGCTCTGTGTGTGCTGCACGGCCACCCTGGCCACACACAGGGGCTGTGGGTCACACTGCCACCTGCCTCTTCACAGCATGGACAAGTGGGACCCTTAACTGCTCCAGTCTCTCATCTTTAGAGTCCCAGATGCTTTCTGGAAGCTGTAGGAACTTTAATGCCCTGTGAACCTCATTTTTACTTGGAACTGGGAACATGAGATGAGGATTTATTACCAAAGACACTGTGCAAATCTTGTTTCACGAGGACACAGCAATGAAAAAGAATATTTAAATGTCAAGACAGCACTTGGACAAACTCTAGATAGGTGGATGGGAGTCTTGGTTATTTCAGTGCCAAGCACTGTGTGCCTTTCCAAGGGCTCAACTTTTATCTGGCACAGGTGGGGCTGGCCTGGCTGTGCCACAGGGAGGATTGGGGAAGGGAGCCATGACCTTTTAAAAATGAGCAGCCAGATTTCTGAATGCATGTGTGCTGAAAGGAAAAGCTCACTTTGCTTTCTCTCCCTTCCCTTCCCCCACTGAAAAACTAAGCTCAAAGGAAAAAACTTCTCTGCAAATGGAAATACAATTGCCACATTGCCCTTTGTAAGAGAAACAACATGACATTTGACCACACCTGGAATTTCCTTAGATGTGGGCTCTGCTGCAAGACAGATTTCTCTTAGGCTTCTGTTGCTTTCTAAATTAAAGGAAAAGAATATCAATGATGGTTTAATTCTCAGCTCTGCAGTCTTTGGGACTCTATTCCACACAAGTTTAATATCTTGCCATTAATAAGGTTTAGTAACTTTTAAGTATAATATTGCAATAAAATGTACCTAACTATACACTGATAATGTACTTCAAGAAGGCCAGGCTCCCTGATTAATGCACATTAGCTGCTGCAGTGGTGGCCTGGGGATGGCCCTTCAGCACATCTGGATCTGCTCTGCACATATAATGATCATCTTATGTGCCAGCCCTGTTGATTAACTGTAAATCACATTTTCAGAGGCAAGCACTCACCTGCTACTGCTAATTCCTGTCATTTCTGTTGATTAATAAAGTGATTGATGAGGTATGGGTCTGGGATAAAGCAGAAATATTGGCTGGGGTTAAAGGCACAGTGTGGACAAGGCATCACTGAGAGCTGCAACAGGCAGCCCTGGGGAATGTTTCTGCCCTGAGATGAGAGTCCTTAGGTTTGTTTAACTGCATGTGAGGGTGCTGGGATTGGCCTCCCTGCTCCTGTGAGGGTACAGTGCCTGAGTGCAGGACAGGCAGAGGGGGAAATTCCATCCCCACATTCTCTCTGCATCAGAACTGGAGAGGAAGAAGGAAAAAAGCAGCTCCATGCATCAAATTAGGAAATTGCAAGGAAGCTTGTCCCTCCAGTTTTAAAGTATAAAATATTTGATCTGGACTTCCTGAATGCCTCCAGCTCCCAGAGCAGGAGGGGACATTTGCTCACATATTGAAACCAGCACTTGCTGCTGGCCTGCTGCACATCTCAAGAATGGTTGTAAGATATTTCAGTTGCAGAAGTGATTGCAGCTTAACAGAGAGCAGCCAGGTGGACACCAAGCAAATCACAAAGCTGTCACAGCTCTGTGGTGATGCAGCAGCTGCAGCCAGGCTGGCAAGGGTCCAAAGGGCACTCCTGGACCAGCTGCAGCACTTTAGTACACTGAGGCAGAGGTTTTGGGTAAGTGAGAGAATGTCACACACCTAAAGCAGCCCTACAGCAGCTGAACCTGTCCAAATCCCCAAGAGATCAGTGCCAGACCAGCTCATCCCACAAAAATATTTTTCCATATGTTCACACAATTAATAAGAAATAAGAATAAAGGTTGTTACACTTTTCATGATCATTGAATGGAAACAGATATTTTTTCTCTTTAATTTTTTTATAACAATAAGCAAATTAGACTTCCATGCTTGCAGGCAGCATTCCAAACTGACCATTTTAGTGGATTTACGGGCCAGGCTCCCCTACCACCATGCCACAGACTCACAGGACGACCCCAGGGAAGTCACTTAACCCCCTTCCAGGATTTCCCCATCTCCCTGCTGGCAGGGGGGGTTCTGATTCCTGTCAGGAGCCTGAGCTCAGCTCCAAGGCAGTCCCTGCTCTGCATCTTAGCCCATGCTTCCCACCCTCAAACCCGAGTCTGACAACACCAAGGCAGTCTTGAATTTCTTCATGAGACAGCTGGAGATGCCTGTAGTGAAAAACATCAATATTAGAAAACCTAAAACAAGCCTAACCCTGTTTTTAATAAAAACTGTTTGAAAAAACTACTTATGTGCTATTTAAGCAGTCACAAGCAAGCTCTCCTTTTACCCCAGCAACATACCTCACCCACAACGTGACTTAGAGAGGTTACTTAAGTGGTAATAATCTGCTTAATTCACTGTTCCCAAGGAGTCCTGTCCTCTTTTCAGAAATTGCCAACGAGGTCAGCACTTCCGTTAATTGTGACTGTGTTTATTATGAGACGGAGGCGGCTCCAAGTGACCGAGGATGGAAACTCCTCCCAGACCATTCCCCCTGTCAAACACCAGTGATGAATGGCTGCAGAAAAGCAAATGAACGTGGGTTGTAAAGGGCACCATGTCACAAACTTCACAGACATCCTAATGAATAGTTTACACTGCTATTTGCCTCTGATTCCATTATGAATTTCTTAATCAATTCTGTCTCCTAGCATGGCAGGCCTCCACTCAGTGTTCTGGGGACAGCAGTTGCTTTGCTAGAGAAAATCAGCTGGAAAATTATGAGATCAGATCTCTCTCATGCTCTGTTTCTGTTGCTAGTCATTCCCAAAAGCAGAGTTTGCTCCTGTGCCAAAATTGGGATGAAGGTCTGATCTCTTGGTTACCTGTTATGGCTAACCTTGGCCAGTGGCAATTTTAACATCTTATTTTCAGCTTGCTGAAAACATCTTTTTCTATGTCTGACATAGCACAGAGCAGGGAGAAAGTTTTGGAGATGAGAATGGAAATGAGATGTAATTTGTTTGAAAGCAGGACTGTGTTTGGCTGTTGTAAATATTCTGTCTTGGTTATGTGCTTCTACCAAAGGTGGGTGAAGATGTGATCTCTCTCTGACCTGCAGTGGACAGAGGATGCTTTCATCCCTCAAAACAAATTTCAGAGTTCCTAGGACGAGCCAATATTTCAGTGTGGCTGACACTTCACCTTCCTTTACCATCAAACTGATATCCTTGATCACAGGCAGCTGCAATTAGTCCCCAGAGCACTGATGGTACACAACAAACACTGTGGCTTTTGCCTTCCCAAAGGATGACTCTGCCTCTGTAATTGCTCTCGAGGTTTTCCAGCTCTGAAGCCTTTGTCAGCTAACCTTGGATATACAAGCTGTCCAGGGAAGTTATTGATTTCTCATCTCCACCTCCTCCCTGCCCAGTTAGACAGATTTATAGGAATTTTGGTAGGAATCACTAAAATCATGGCAGAGCTCATTAATCTGTGAATCTTTTAAAGACTTCCCTCCTTGAAGAGACCATCTGTTTGCCTCAGTGCTATTTCTGCAGCTGCCAAATCAGGTTTGCAAGACTCTCACCTTCTCCTCAAACCCACCACATGATACTGTAATATTTACATTCAGGGCTCGACACTTCTTCCTACCGGATCTGTGCAGAGCAAGTGCAGCTTCCCTCATCTGTGCAAGACTCAAACCAGTAAAATGAAAAGCAATAATGCCCCTAAAAACAAAAGCAGCAAGATCAGACTGATTCATATAATTTCTCTTGGATTTTTATGTTCCCTGGGAAACAATTCAGTAACACCTGAAACCTCTGCAGAAGGAACTGCCAATAACTGTAATTACAGCATGAAAATCCAGCATGTATTGATATGAAAAAAGCTTTGGCCTATGTCCTCTGTGCTGGGTGACTCCTGCAGAGCTGACCAACAAAGAGCCACTCATGTTTGTCAGCATATGCCAAAAGCTGGGCTCGTGATGTCATGCTCACCTTTTCTCCATCCTTGTGCAAATGCATCTCACTTGAGGGTCATAGCAGGCTCATTTTGGCTCAGTGTGTCAGAAAGAGCTGTGGCAGCTCAGAATCCAATTCTGTCTTTCAAATGTAGTTTTTTTGTTTCTTCATATCATTGTAGTAGTCTTTCATAACTCTCCCCCAGAGAATGCAATCTTTTATAAATTAGATGGGATGAAAATGCCACCAAGATTCAGACAACCAATTAATTTATTGTTTAAGATAGATCCTCAACTGAATATTTGATCTTCTTATTTTATTTACTGTATATTTGTACATTTGTGTAAAGTGTTTTCTTTGTAAGCCAGCAATAATCACTGGTAAGGTTCACATTTCTTGGAGATAGCTAGAATTTCCTCTCCATTTTCTTTCTGAATGAAAATTATTTTCCCTGCTGCTGGATTGGTGTCACCTGATATAGTTAATCTTCTAATCTTCTCTCTGGGGTGACATCAGAGCAAACCATGGAGACATTTTCTTTCTCAAATACTAAGCTCAGATTCAATTTTTACTAGTCAAAATCTTGCTAATAACATAAAAAATTAAAGATAAATGCAAAATTATGACATGCCTAGTTATTCTGAGGGGCTGCTATTGCTTTTGTATCTGTTGCTTCCTAGAGGGCAGTTTTAGCTGTCAGCTGCATCTTGCCTATTTTTACTCACTCTTCCTTCTCTGGATGAGCCCACTTGAGATCTTGTCAGAGCATCAGCTCCTCTTGAAGTTGCATTATTACACTTCCCATCCATCAAGCTGAAATGTGAAGAGGATGTGTCAGAAAACAATAATGAAATAAAATTCCAATAATTGGGACTTCCTGGGCACTCTGCTTCTCACTGAGCCTGGTTGCTTTTCCTTCTGCAGATTGCTGTATAGAGGTTCAAGCCTCTGACCAGCAGCTCATGTGTCTTAGCTAACAAATTCCTCACATTTTGGGCTCTTCAGTGCCCTAGAGAAGGTCATCCACATCCTGATGCCAACCTGCTCATATCCACCTGCAGTTTCTCTTCTAGCCCTGTCCTTCCCCTCCCCCTTCCCAGGCTGTGAATCCTCCGTGCACAACAGTCAGAAATCTCTTCACATGGCAGGAAAAAGCCCAAGGGAATTTGCATAAATTAGAAAGGAGAAGTGCATTTCAGCCATTCTCTCTTTAAACTGCGTGGAAATCACTCTGATGGGAGATACAAACGCCTGCCATGCAGGCAGTAAGGCACTTGCCTCAATCTCATGGAAAATTGCAGATTTAATAATCAGATCTGACTGGGTTAGCTAAAGAAATAATTCTCACTGCTCATGATATCCCTCTGTCAGGAGAGAGAAAAGCAGAGGGAGGCAGAACAACTCACCCATGCTGCTGCAGCAGGGCTGAGCTTAGCAAAGCCCTTCCACCAGTAATGTCAGGCAGAGTCTGGCAGGACCTGAGATCCCACAGCTCCCTGCTTTTCCTGTGAGGTTTGGATGAGGCTGGCTCCATCCATGGCTGAGAGAGGCAAGTCAGCAATAGCAAAAGCTCTGGTCCAGCAGGGAGCATTCAGGTGGATCAGGCTCTTTTCACAGGCACTGCTGAGTCAGTCAGCACAGGAAAAATTATGACCCCCCCCATGGGGTTTAAAATCTGAAAGTCCAGATTTTCCACAATATTTATTTAAGCACTTAGATCAGGCACAGATCAGAAGGGATGTGTAAACATGTAGATGAGAAACAAAGTCCCACTACATGTCTTACTCATGTAGGTGACAGTATTTGGGCTCTAAGGAGACTGTGTCCTTGTGCCATGGTCAGTGCCCTGCACCCAGGTTTCCCCAAATATGGATATGCCTTTTCCCCCAGGCATATCAGCTCAGCTCCAGGGCTTTTGTATCTCAAAAGCCCATTGCATTGTCAGGACTGGCCTTGAACACGTCCAGGGATGGCACATCCACAACATTCCTGGGCAGATATTTCTTCCTGAAAATCTTCAGAGAGGGGACACCATAGCAACTGCTTAAGTATTTCAAGATGGATCAGGAAAATGCAACTGTCTTCCACAGGAGACTAAATGGTCCAGGAAAATATTTTTTAGGAAATACTCCAGTGACTTCCTTCCATACATTGCATTTACTACTCCACTCATGGTATTTGTCATGGATTTATGCAGAGGGCTGTCTGTCAGGGAGTAGAATGAAGCAGAGAGATTTATAAATGGATTTCTGTGTGTTGAGGGATAAGCATCCTTCAGGTTCCTTGGAAAGCCTAAGTGAGAGCAGTTACTGGCAAATATTTAGCTCATTTCTCACATTAGTTTAATACCTGCTGAAATACGTGTTTTACCTCTCATCTTTTATTGTTTATTTCAGCTTTTGGCTTTTGCCTTTTTTGCCATGGCAGACACTAGGCTTATTCATAAATACCCAAGACTTTGTCTGTCAGACTTAAATTTTCCAGGCTTGGCCCTTTTCCAGGAGCAAACCTGGCTCTTCTCTTTTCTGGCTGAGAAACGAGGAAAGCTAAAAGAAATACTCTGCTTTAATCAAAGAAAAAAAAAAAAAAAAAGTCTTATAATTTATCAAAACCCAGCATTATAACCAAAGTATCTTGGGATCAAAGCTAATTTTTTTGATTGAAGTATCTGCATCACAAGGTGTTTGTTTGTGAGTATTGTTGTAAGAATTAGGTCTGATTTGTTCAACTTTTGACCTGCTTTAGTGTTTCACTGAAGAGCTCTCCCAAGGCCAAATCCTATGAAGGGCTCTGGCAGATGACCTCTTGCCAGCTTTGCTGTAATAGTTTGAGATGTATTTGTCCTTCCCCCTCAGTTTCTTCTCCCAGAAGATGCTAACCACCTGCAGCAGCCATGGCCGTGGACAATGTAATGGGGGTTACTGAGGCTTCTTAAATTCCTCTGGAGGACCAGATAGAGCTGAGACACCAGTCTGGGATTTGGCATGCCTTCCCTGCAGGCACTTGTCCAGCTCTGCTCCAGGGCTCTAACCTTCAGTAGGGGAGCACCAGCACACAGCTGTGAGAGGTAACTTCAAAACCAGCTGCAGCTGTTTGCTCGGGAATACAAGGAGAAATGGTGAGCCCTTAATCCTCCAAATACTTATGCATGTGTTTATAACTGTGAGCAGTTCCAGGAACTTCAGTGGGGCTTGAAGTTAAATTGGCACGTAAATGCTTGCAGAGCTGGGAGTCTGCGTTTTCACAGGGTCAGGCTAAGAAAGCTTTGATTCTCACACACTGGAGCAATATGTTTCTGCAGGCAGATGACACTGCAAGAAAAGTCCCTCAGTCTGGTTTAGGTCTTCTCCCTTTCCCAGATGCATACTGAGATGAAGACCAGACATCTCCCTGGCTGCCAGAATAGCTCATGGCCACTCTTTGGGTCTGTGGGTGGCAGCAGGATGGAGAGGTTAGGCATGATGCCCTGCACTTCTCCTCCCAGTACAGCTCCTGGCAGAGAGCATGGCTGAGGCTCTGCCTCTCCTCAGAGCTGCCCTCCAGGTGAGCCTTACAGCAGTGAATATCTCCCTGTGTGTTGCATGAGCAGATTGAGAAGCAGGCACTGACAAGGGCTGCCCTGACAGAACTGTGCCAGCAGATCCTTGTGCTGGCCAGCCCCAGTAGCCACCGGACACTTCTGGCTCTGCTTGCCCAACCCTGTGTAGGCAACCCGAGGAATGGTTTTGGGAACATGTCACAATCTACTTTTGCAGCTATTTTTGCTTCTTAGTCAGAGGCCTGACATCCTGAATTGAATCCATGGCTAGCTGTGCTGCTGAGTAATGAGCAGAGTATTAAAAGTCTTCTCTTCAGAGAGAGCTCAGGCAGAGCCAGTAGTGTCAGCCTTTGGGTGCTTAGACTGAAACATCTGAGTAAAAACAGCCCAAATTTTCAGAGGTGCTGGGCACCTTGAGATCCTGGTATATTTCATGTGGTTTATGCTTTTCTTATTTCTTCAAGGCATTTTGAAGAAAGGTATTCCCAATGGCTCATTTTCCCCAGGGGCTGTCTCTGGCCACATGGTCTGGAAATGCTTCCCAGAGAACCCCACCAGTGCTTCCCAGAGCCCCTCTTGCCTCCTTTCATCCCTCCCTCTGGCTCTGGGTCCAAAACCCTGACATTTGTGAAGGGCTCAGACACTAAAGTCTGAGTCAGGCAAAGCCCAGACTGTTCCTGCCTGTTCCCAGGAGAAGTGGCAGCAAATCAGCACCACCCCCCCACCGGGTACTGGGGATCTCACCAGGTCCTGCACATGTCTCTGCCAAGCCCAGCCTGGCTCTAACGCTGCCAGAGCCTTTGCTTGCACTTCATTAAGGTGCCTAATGAGCAACCAGTGTGCAGGGGTGCTCACCACTGACTGTGCAAGTCTGGGAATTTCATATCGAGCAAATCCCAAATAAACATTTTCAAAGATTAAAAAAATAAGTTGTAGGAGCAGCCACTAAACTGGCATTAAAGTGGCATATTTTAAGCAAGAAAAGTCACGAAGTTGTGGAGAAATCTGCACTCATAATATTATTATAAACTACGAAACAGCCTTTTAATAACAGTGTCACAAAACAATTTCTCAGATATTGCAATATAAACAAAGACCTTTTTCTTCCTTCCTTCTTAAAGAGATACACGCTGGCTTCTGCCCCCTTTCCAGCAGTGCCTGTAGCGGGACCCTGCAGAAGGAGAAGGCACAGGGAGGTGTCAGAGCCGGTCCCCAGGCACCAGGTGCCCCGCAGCCCCGGGGAGCAGAGAGCCCTGCGGTGTGGCTCCAGCCCCACCGCACAGCAATTAGCGCTGCTCTCCCCGCAGATTTGCGGCTCAGCCCTTAAAAGCCGTTTCATAAATATTCGATGGCCTTTCCGACAGGGTAATGTGCCTCTGTGACATTAAAGAGGAAACTCTGCGAAGGGGAGGGATGACAACAAATTTATCCACCAATAGCACACTCTTTTGGCACAAAAGCACATTCTTATCTTTACATCCCATAATGAGAAGGCAGGGACGGGAGTGTTGCTACAGCTCTCTGGGTGGGTAGATGTGGAGTGCAGGAGAAGGGTGGCTGTGTAAACTGTTAGATATTTTTCCTCCCTTGCCTTTGCAAGGAGAAGGACCCGCGCTTGCGGTCCCGCGGTGGTTTTCCTGAGCCCCCGGTGAGGAGGACTTCTCCCACGATGTCAGACTGCGAGGGACTGCCTGTGGGTAAGAGCCAGATTTATATTTACCCCGGTGTCCTGCCGGCTGGTTCACATTCTCAGATTGCAGAGTCACACGCGAAGCCGCTTGCTTTCAAAGGGAGCCGGAGCCGCAGCAGGGAGCGCAGAAAGTCCCCGAGAGCTCTGCAGAGCGGGTGCGGTGCCTTAGGGGCCGTGGGGAGGGCTGGCAGGGTGGTGATGCTGGGTTTTCTCCGGAGGCACAGGGGCTGGGTAGGAGGAAGAGCTCTGGAATTCGGATAGACGGGCTGAAGTGTCGGTATCGGTGGGGAGTGATGGTATCGGTGCGAGCGGTCCTGGGCTCACCAAGCAGAGTTTGTGGGATGGGTGCTGCAGGACCAGGCGCTGTGTGTGTGCCCTGTTTGCTCCTTGATAAACCTCCCTGGATGGTAACCGACACAGCAAGGGCAGATAAATGTAATGCAGAGGGTTTATTTGCTGAAAGGAAATAGAAATGTACATGAATTTTAAAATAAGTGCATTAAACACTTTACCTGGGAAGGAGGCTGTATTTGTCAAACTTCTCTGAGCAGAAGAGCATGTCAGCAAGAAGTGTGTTTCTCAGCTGTTTTTTTAAAAACTTCTATAGGAACTGTAAATATTATCTAGGCTGCCTGTACAAAAGGAAACTTGTCAAAATGATAGCCTAATTCTTTTCCAAGGCATTTTACTAATAAAGAGATGGACTACTGGAAACACCTTTTATTTTTTCTTTTGCCATGGCAAGCATTTATCTTTTCACATGTATATATATATATACACAACATGTGTAGCACTCCTGTTCCATTGGTCTGTGAAGGCTGTGCATCAAAGATGAGGTTCTGATCTAAAAAGTGCAGCTGGAGAAGGAGAAGGCTGCTGCAGTGTTTTCCATTTTTCCTCCTCTCTCTGCTTCCATTTTGCAAAGCAAATCCCAAGTCCAGAGCAGCATACTCATAACTAGAGTGGAAAAATATAAATTATGTATATGGTGCATAGTGAGCTGCACCATGCACAATTCCCTGGGCTGTTGCTGTCAGCTAAAGACAGGAGAGATGAAAATGAGTGTTTCCTGCTTACCTGCTCAAACAGGTGAACTGTTAACCAGCAAAGTTTCACTTCTCCAGGCTTTGAGTTTAAGGCCTGGCCCCAGTTTGCTTATTAAGCACTCTGAGATGGGGGTGGGATATTTCAGGGTGACAGTATCAGTATCAGCTGGCATCTGATATTATGATGAAATTGATATCTAGAGTGCATGGCATCTTGTGTGCAGAAGTTACTGATATCTCAATTACCTTTGCTGCTGAAAGGACCTTCGAGTTTTCTTCCAGAGAAACATTCATAGATGCATTGAGGGAAGGAATTCTGTGGGAAGGAATGAAAATTAAAATTATGTTTAGACGTGGATCAGAAATGTGCCAGCATACACAGAGCAAAGGTTTATTTCTCTCTGTTCCCCCAATAATTCTCCCATGCTGCCCAGCCCTGTTTCCAGGCCTGCTGCCTCACCCTGCCCCATGCCAGACACAACCAATCTGTCCCAAAGGACACCTGCTTCATGGACCTTGCAAAATATTCTGGTTCCTGTACTTGCAGACATGTGGATGCACATAAAAATATGCACAAAACTAGCAGTGGAGAGAGAAATGGTGGTACTCCATCAGAGTTATTAAGCAATCTTAGTGAACCAGCTGCTGACAGCTTGCTTTTCATGTCAAGGAATTTTGAAATAATTCTCTTTGTGGCTATTGCTCCTTGGCTAGATAGGTCAAAGTTTAATACTTTAGCAGTTTAAAACTTTACAGTCCATAAAAAGACTTGCAAAAAATCATCATCAAACTTACTAATACACTGATTAGTGTTCACTGGTGCAGAAATGCCCCTTTGCTGAATCCAATGAGCATAGCAAGGCTGGAACTGTACTTTTAAAATCCTTGGTTTTGAATGCAGCCAGATAATACAGCTACAAAAAGTTGGTGCAGTGACAGATATCATTAGCACTGCAATGTGGCTGCAGTCCAGAGCCCTGCTTCCAACACAAACCCTACAGCCCTGTGCATGAGCCCATGTATACACATGCACATGGATATAAATAAGTTTAGCCAAAGCACATATTAGTGTCAAGTGTATGCACTGCTTCTGTAACCTCTTTGCAAAGGGTGTGCCTCATGAACAACCTGGAGAACTGCACTTTGTAGTTACAGGAAATTAATGCCAGAGTTTTTAGACTGCTCTCAGCCTACACAAGAATGTAGCAGGAACAGCTGCACAATTGTTCCCTCAGAAAAGCAACTTGGGGGGAAAGGCTGAATACAATCTTTGACTTAAATAGCTGGACATGAGCTGCTTGATACACCAATAATTTTTCAAGAGACTTTATTCAGTGAGAGTATCCTACTTCAGTGCTGGAAATGGTTATGCAATTTTTCATGATGAAAGCATTGGGTGTTTTTATATTACTGGTTTCTGTTCAATTCCAGCATGGCTGCACCCTTCAGTGTTGTGGAATGCAAAATTAAACATGTGATGCAAACAGAGTTTTATTTTGTTGTTTGAATGTAGTACAGAAGATATGAAAAAAAAGGATCTTAAATGCCAGAATGCAGATGACATGTAAGCAAGCATACAGTCATTTTGGATTGAACTAATACCAAAAAAAGGCATTTTGAGGTTTGAAAGTTAATAGAATTCTAAAATTTACACTAATAATTTCCCATTGTAACACAGGGAGATAAAGAAAGAAAGAACAGTCACTTCAGGACAAATGCACTCCAATTTCTTCCTCATTAGCAATTATTGACATACAGATGCTATCCATTAGTGCCAGCTACATAGATTTCTTGTCACCCCTACAAGCAGATAAAAGAAAAGCACATCAATTATTTAAGTGCTTCCCCTTGTGTGTATTATTTTCCTCTTGTAAGGAGTCGTAGTTCAGTCTCTGAACAACTGAACAGCTTTTCACACATCCAGCATTTTGATTAGGAATATATGAGTCATGATTCTGGTTCTTAACACAAACCTTTTGACTTCAGAAAAATCTCTGAAGTCATGCAAAGGTTCTTCAAGTGCCTCTTTTCTTTCCCCTTTCAGCCACAGACTGACTTTGAATAGTGTGGGGAACTTCTTGTGGATAACATCACTGTTGAAATAACACAGGGTATTGAGCCATAACAGATGAAGATTATAATGCTGAAGAAGAACACCAGGAGTCTCATATATGCATACTTTCTTTGTTATTTACTGCAACAGGGCTAAGAAGGGAAGAAACAGAATTGATGTAGCTTGTTTTGCAGCAGGTGGCATGCCAATCTAACTGTATTTCCTTAAAATTCCTCACAAATTTTGTTGGCTTTGTTTCAGTAGAGGAGGAAACAAGACTTTTCATCTGAAGTATGTTCCTGACTCTAGCTAAATACTTCCTTTCAAAGCTAAAATTACATATTTCAAACATGTCTTTAAGACAGACTGGAGCCAGTTGATAAAATTGGTGCTTTCAGAATTAGGATATCCCAGAAAAATATGGGATTTTAGATTTCCTGAAATATGATGCATTCTGCACTGTCATGGGGAGCCCATTTATCTCAGCCAGAGAGGCTGTCAGTGAGCAAGACCTCCAGCTCCCATGCTGGGCTGTCTCTAAAAACAGCTACTGGGAATAAAATACAGCCCACATACATTTCTGTAACAAAAAATCATGACCCAGCACATGCATGAACACTACTCCTGTCACATAGAATTGTCCCACTTTCACATACTCATATGAGCATAAGACTATTCTTGAAATTAACATTTCATTAGATATGGTAAAGAATGTCTATATTTTTGCAGGTAACTCCATGTTTACCTTAGGGGTATAGCACCCCTTCTGCATTGCAGTTTGCAGGGTGAGCCCCTCAGTGAAAGGCAAAAAGGGCAGGGAAAGGCCTGAAACCACCTTGCAGAGTGGCTGTGCAGACTGCAATTAGTGCTCAGGGATAAGCAGAGAAATGGGGAGGTTTTTCCAGCATATCAAAGCAGTTACCTGCTGTGGCTTAGGAATGAAATGACATGATTTGAGGATCTCAAGAGAGAGGTCTGCAGGATGAACCATAGCTCCTGACTGCACTAAACCCACCAGCACTGGCTTGCATGCTCAGAGCTCCCCAGCAGCATCCCCCTGCCAGGGGAAGTGAGCCCAGGGTGCTGGGGTGATGGGGACCTGGCAAGTATCTGTATTATTTATCAGGGTTTGTGGCTGATAAACACTTCACAGAAACTCCAATCTTGGTTTATGGACCACTTGGCACCCTCATTTCCTTTTGCATTTGGGAAGTCAGTTCAGGAGATGAATGCTAGCTATTAGAAAAAGCCACACATTCTCCAAGAGAGCCTTCCTTCATCACAAAATACAGATATTACTAAAACAAAATGCAACATTTTGTTGACAATGTCAATATATTAATACATTTCTAAAGATCAAATTTTTTGAAAATTGAAATTGAGTGTGAGCAAGACAGAAAGCCTTTGGATGATCAGGTAAAATAAAATCTAATCTAATAGCAGGGAATTTTGGCCCAGTTTGATGAAAATGGAATTGAAATACCAGAATTATCTTGGCTGCTGGGAGTTCTCCTTCCAACCAGCTCTGTTGCTCCTCCAGAAATTCCACATGTCCTTAGTCTGTCCAAACATCACTGTGAGCAGCAGGGGCTGTGCATTCAGGGGGCAAACACTGATGGTGATGAAGCAATCATTATGGTTTAAAGCTTTAGAGAGGGTTTGGAACATGAAGATCAGGCACCACACAAGGAAAAATGAGTGACTCTGGTGCCCCAGGAATACAAGTTTTGCAGAAACACCCCCAGAAGCAGATTTATGGTGATGAGCAAGACCCATGGAGACACCAGGTTGGGAGCCTGCCAGAGGTATGCCTGGAAAGCCCTCTGTCCATACAGCAATTTTAGACAGTCCAATGAGCCAAAATATGCAGCCTACAGTCCATGGAGGGTTAAAATCACCTGGGTGCAGCCTCCACCTGCTCCAGAGGCTGGTGGGGCTGAGCCTGGGTTAAAGGGTGTCCTGCTAGGGAGGGATTCCCACCTCCAGAAAGCCTTGGGGCTCTATTGCCCAACTGTGGTCTCTTCCCTTGCACCTCCTTAGATGTTTTGTTGAGGGAAGAAGGGCTTTTCCATTTGGGAGAAATCTGAGTCCTCCCCAGACCACAAAGCATTTTCTTCAGTGCTGAGAAAGTGAGAGAGCTGGGGGAGAGGCAGAGCCAAGGAGCAGCTCCACATTGGCACTTGGGCAAAATGCCACAAATGGCAAAGCTGCTTCTTTTTCATCAAAAGCAAAGATGAAAGAAGGTGGTGTCTGCTGCAAACCTGTGTTAGGGGGTTTTCACAGGGGTTCAGCTTAGCTGAGGCAAGTTTAATGTGCCCATTCATAGCTGTGTAGTACAACATCCCTCTGCCACTCATAAAGTTATTTCTGACAACCAGCCTAAAAGTTTGCAGCCTCTGGGACTAGAAAAATGGCAAAGTCTGTTGTTAGCTCTGTTTTTCTCCTCCCACATGGGTGTCCTGTCCCTTAGGCTTGGTGGTGATTCAGTGGGAGCTGACTGTTCCAGGAGTGTCCTGAGCACAGGCACTGGGTTGATCTTCATCTCCAGCCTCTGCCTTTAAAGTAGCAGGTGAGGTTTTCTTCTAGACTAACTAGACTAGAACTAAACTACTGGGCTAGTCTAACTGTTCAGCTGGCAAGCAGAGGCTGTGCCAGTTCACTGCTTTTCTGAAGGAGAATGTCTGTGCTGTGTGCTACAGAGGCTCCAAGTGAGTATTTAACCTAGCAGACACATTAACATGCATTTTCACAAAAAAATGATTGTTCTTCTTTCTTTGAGGAGGGGTGCTGAAGGAGGAGAACTCTTTCAGGGAGTCAGTAGAGGCAGTAGAAGTTTGCATGAATGTTTTCTGCTGGGATGGTGGTTAAAGGTATAGTTAGAAAATACAGAAGATGCTACATCTTTCCCACATGCTCCTCCTCTCCTCCCCCATTCCCCAAAGGGAGGATTTTCCTTATCTGCAGAAATACTTGGAAGCTGTAGCTTGTCCCAGGGTCTGTGAGCAAGAGCACTTGCACTGTACAGCACATTTCTGAGCAGTCTTATTCCATGGTGTTTACAGTAACTTCAGGCATGCAAAAAACAACCAGTATGTTTTTTCTCCTCCTCTTCCCCATCCTTCATAACATCTCCAGTATTTCCAACATATTCTGTGTTAAGCCATCACTATTTAGAAGCCATAATTGCATTTAACAATGTCTGGAGCCTTCTCTTGCTACAGACCTGTTATACAGGCAGTAATTTAGAGGGTGGGGCCCCCTTCCCCTCTGTCATTCAGACTGCAAAGTGAATGCTCAGTGTGCCCTCCCAAAAACCTGGCCAGTGCCCAGGCTCTCATCACCATATTCAGTTGCTTCTCTGTCCCTGTTATTTCTTTCCTTACAGGCTCCGATCAGCTCCCTCACCACACACTAGTGGTTTCCACAATTAAATTTGTAACATTAAGGATTCCCTTACATCTCAGACCTCTCAAACTCACACAAAAGACTGTCAAGGTCCCCCAAATGTTTTCTTCCTTGTGGGAAAGAAACTCAGGGGCAGAGGAATGGGCTCCTGAGCAATGCCATGGGCATGGGCAGGTTAATATTCCCAGGATCAGCTCCCTGAAGGAGTCCTGGGTTTCAGGGAGAGCTGAAGTCACCCTTGAGTCACAGGGCACACGGGGACTGCTCAGAGCTGCTCTCTGCTTCTGCACAGTCTGCCAATCACACAGATTGCTTTGGAAGAAAAGCCAGCCCTTGCTCAGAGGACTCCAAACTAGGTAAAATGGCTGAGACCCTTGAGGAATCACAACAAATTCCATAAGACCTTGGGAAGTACAGTGCTGTCTCCATCACAAAAAGCAGGGAGCATTTCAGAGAGGTGCCAATGGCTGATTTATGTCCACTGCCCCCAGCACCACATCACTGCTCTCAGCACTCTTTGTGTGGCTCAAGTTTCCACCACTTCAGTGCTCCTTGGGAGAACTCAGGCTCATCCCCACCAGGTATTATGAAGGCATGGCATTAAGTTTGGAGTGATACTTGAAAGGTTTAGGCCCCAAATCCCCTCATAAATCTATAGGCACTACTTGCAAACATGGCATTTCATGTAATTCTCACCTCTCCTACAAATAAATATACACGTACACTCTTATCCTTTGTGATGTGCTCTTTGTGGAGCTGCAGGACATGCTCTGCAATCATGCAGTGCACCCAGAACACTTCCCAGTGAGTAACACAGTTACTGTGAAAATGGTAAAATCCTTGCTGCTGAACCAGAAGGTGAAAACTCCTGCAGCCAGACAACTTGCCTGAAGAGGTCTGCTGAGGAAATAAAGAAAAAAAGAAATAAAAGCACAGACAAACAAAAAGACCTGTGTGTAAAACCTTTGAGCATCTGAGTAATAAATAAATTAAACTCAAAAATCTAAAGCAGTGACAGCAAGCTGAGCATCTCAGGCTGTGCTTGATCATGTGATTCTGAAGGACCTGACTTCAGGTTAAACTTATAATTAGCACATCTCCCACTCATGCTTTGGGAGCATGACCCAGATCCTTTGAACTCAAGAGGAGTCTTTCCATTCAGTCCAATGAATTAGGATCACAACTCTCAAAAATCTCAGAAATATCTTTATCCCCCTGACCCCTCAGTACAAACTGTGGCTGGGTCAGGTTGGTTATACTCCTTAGACCAGCAGCCTGAGCCCTGTGCAGTGTGGCTGGTGAGATTTGGGGGTGAGGCCCCTCCAGCAAGCACTTGTGGTGCATGGGAAGCACCAGGCATTAGTCATACTTTGTCCCAGCACAATTGCTCAGAGAAATGTATTTATGTTAGCACTAATTAAAATTTAGTGAATGTTTCATACTTCCCCTACTGAAACATTGCTAGATTTGACTCAGCAATAAGTCACACAAAGAACCATGGGTGCAGAATTATTCAGAGTTTATATGTGAGAGACTGAGGCACATCAAGATTAATCCAAAAACAGTCCCCAGTGCTGTGGGTGTGTAATCAGAGATGCCAAGGAGCTCCTCT
The DNA here is from genome assembly GCF_029582105.1 of Oenanthe melanoleuca. Taxonomy (NCBI): domain Eukaryota; kingdom Metazoa; phylum Chordata; class Aves; order Passeriformes; family Muscicapidae; genus Oenanthe; species Oenanthe melanoleuca. The sequence continues at coordinate 48,987,908 of NC_079339.1, forward strand.
TTCAGAGCACCCAGCACAGCACTGTATTTCACATTTTCAGACCTCATTGACAGCTGTGAGCTCTGGGCATGTCCATAAATCAGCCCTGTGGTCTCTGCTCCAGCATGAGGTGATGAGGACCATGGCATTAGTGACCATTTGGGAAAACTTGGGCTCCCAGGTTGCTCCACAGACCAACTCTTCTCCCTTCAGGAGCTGCTCTGCAGCTGAAGCACAGATGCAATCCAGTTCCCAGCAGAACTTTTCAAGCTAACCTGAAATTGTCCTTGATCTTCCTGGAGTGGTATACTTTACCATGTTCAATATCTTCAACAGCTAACACTGGGATATTATGATAAACCTCATATTGGAAACACATATGTCATAAAATACAAGATGCTCAGTCACCTCATAACTACATCTCTAGCAAGAAGTATTTTTGCTATAATTATAGCTTGATATTTCACCAATTGCTCTGCAATGTCAATAGGCTCACACACAAACACTTCTGTCTTTGGGACACTAAATCTATAATTTTCTACTGCTCTTTATCTCAAATCAGAGGCTCCCAGGTTCATCTTGTTGCTGTGACAGTCAGCTGGCCTTCTGACATCCATATGACTCAGGCATGATATTGCAATCTTTGTGCTGGAGGCATATGGACCACATGTGGAAAGGATTTTGAGAAGGAAACTATTATTTCCTGCATCTATCGTAAATTCCAAATGGTATATTCAGGCACAACTCTTCAAAACCAGATAGCGCATTGATGAAATGGAAACAATTTAGCTGGGAAATCTCATCTAAACTGTTTGATTATTCTCAGTGCTGCCAACCCTTTGATGTTTATCATGAGCCTCTGAAGACTTGTTTTGATTTTTTTTCCCCTAAAGCCAGGTTTCTTGGGTCATGATTTTTTGGTGGCTGTCAAAATGTCTATGCACTGTCCATTTTCACCCAGTCAGCAACACATGGGGCTTGTTATGCCACTGGAGAGTGGGGATTATTTTGCAAAGATGTTTTGGCCAGGTATTTAAACATCCAAGGCTTAGGGAGAACATCATGTGGGAAAGTGAGAGAGAATATGCAAAGTCTGGAATAGATATGGCAGACTGAGGCATGCAGTGCTCACATATGTAGGGGGAGAATAATATTTTTCTAACAAGAGCTGTCTTTTTAAACACCAACCACATTTCTTTGTGTTTTCATTTTGAGTCATTTAATGAAAAAATTGGAGAACTCCAGGGAAAGCATCCAATCTGCTCACAATTTTTCACAGGAGAAAGTTTGTTTACTCAACAAACTTCTCTCCTACAATTATTTGGTTTCTCCAGATCTTTGGGGAGCATCCTGGCACACAAAAGAGCTGGAAAGTCTTTTTGCTCTCCTTTACTATTCCCTGCCTACTTGGATGTCCAATAAAGTGGGAGGAGTAAGAAGACAGAGCTTCACTATTCTCCCACTACACTGGAAGGAGAAAACCACTGAAAATTCACCAGATGACTCATTTTTGTTGAGACATGGTGTGTCTCACTCCCTACTGTAGAAGTTTCCCTGCTCAGGCCAATCAAAACAGAACCAACACCAGCAAGGATCCAGCATCATTTTGGGCTTTGGGGATGCAGAGAGACCATCAGAGATGATCCTGAGCAGGAGCATCACCCTGCTTCATTCTGCCATTGGGATTTCAGCAGATCAAAGCCAGTTCCTGAAGCAGCACATGTGCTCCTGTGCCATGTCCCTCATTCCCAAGGTCAGGTGTCCCTGCAGAGGCAGGGAGGCAGAGGAGCACCCCAAGATGTATGAGAAAACTCCCTACTCTCTGGCTATGAGACAAAGGCAGCCAGGAGCTGAACATCTCTGTTTTGTACAAGGGGAAGATACAGGATTAGAAAATACTTTTTGTGCTAAACTGATTTTATTTTCTCCCACAGAAATGTGCCTCAGAGTTGAGCACATGCATTTGCTTCCTTTTCCTAATTTAGTTCAGCAGCTGGGTTATCCCAGATAATGATGCCAAATCTTTAAAGATTTCCTTGTTCTGAGATGATTGCTCAATTGACAATCTGCCTTGTTGATTAAGCTGCCTTGAGGGACAGTGGAGAACTGGAGGCAACAACTGGGTGTTTAATGAGTCACACAGTGAGACAAGGCTGTAGCAGGAGTCCATCCCAGCACAGCCCCAAGCCCACCCAAACAGGGTCTGTGCCACCTGGAGTGCCTGCCTTGTCAGAACAATCCCAAATGGAGTGTTTGTACAGAAGGACCAGCACAGGGACATCAAATTTATTTCCCATTACTTGGTACAGAGCCTTGCCCCAGGCCAACCTGCTATTAAGTCAGACCTGGAGAATGCCAAGGAGTGAGCACAGCTGGGCTGGCACCCTCCAGTGCAGCTGCTGCAGGCTTGGCCCTGCTCTTCTGGGCAAAATCACTTGTTACCTGCAATGAGTCCCAGGCCTGTCCTCTCTGATGAGCCCATATACTCAAATTTCTGTGTTGATCCAGTATCTAATACCTATAAAAGGTGTAAAAAATCAGCCAGAATGTTAATTACTCACTGAGCTCAGACTATGATCAGAGATAGTCCTAGGCTCCTGCCTAGAGAGGTTAACTTTAGCTCAGTAAGAGGTCATTAGATCCCTGTTTCTCCTTCCATTATTTCCCAAAACCACATACCAGAACTGAATTATCTTCCTTGTCTAAATTCTCTGGCTAGTGATGATGTTTGGCTGCCTTGTCTGTACTTTCAAGGCCTTATGCTAAATTTAGACAAGGAGGAGATTCTTCTCCTCTAGACCTTCATTTTGTGGTTTACTCATTGAATGCTGGAGGCACAATGTGAGTTAAAATCTCATTTGCTGCACAGCCTAGTGGGTTATGGCTGAAAAACCTGATTTTTCCTTGCTACCTACTAGACCTCCACATGCCCTTCATGTGAAGGGCACATGCCTTGTCCCCTGAGGGATGCTGCTGTGGGTTTCCAAAGACTCAGGATCACCTCTTTCTTTTTTACATGTTATCTAAGGCAAGCACTTCTTAAAAATTCTCTCTTCATCTGTGTATGGAAATCTCAAGAGATCTTAAATAAATGATGTCTCTGCTGCAGTGCTCCCTGCAGACACATCCTCTGAGACCTCTCTGGCCTTTCTTCAGTTCTTCAAGTCCTGCCCATCTGCTGCTGCCTTCCTCATTCTGCCCACCAGCAAATCTTGGGAAAATACCTTGATTTTTTTATCCAGAGAGGAAAGAGGGAGCATCAAAAAAACAATTGTGCAAATTCACGAGAATAAAGTTTTTGCATCTGAATATTCATGAAGTAGAAATGCAAAGGAATTTTCTGTTTGCAATGAAGATCGTGAGAAAATTGTACTTATTAACAGAAAACATCTATTATTTTTGTGTCTTTAATAAAGGTGTGTTTCTCCAGTTCTTAAGTGATAAAGATGGAATTCTCCTGAGTATCCAATGATGACACAAACTACAATAGTGAAATATGATCCACTTGCCCATGTCACTGAAACCTCAGAAGGGAATTACAGCCCTCAGCAGAGTTCATGTGAGGTATACTACTTAAGGTAATAGGGCTGGACAATCTCATTAAGATTTATTTCCACCCCATTTAAACATGGGTTCAAAAGTACAGCTGGAGCTGTACTGGCTTTATCTTTGGCTTATGGAAGAGATTGGAAAAAGAAGTAAACAGAAAACAGTCCCTCCATTGGCCAGGCCATGAGGCTGTGCTATAGGGCAAACACAGGCTTGTGCCCAGGCTTGGAGGCTGACAAAACTGGAAGAAACTTTTAATCTTTATTACATTGTATAGGTTTTTTATTCTTCTTTTTCCTCTCCCAGGAAATTTAGGAGATATTGCATCATTCCACGAGGGAGAGGGACGCACAGAACTATTTCATCTTCTCTTCCTTAATGGCAGTTCACCATTTTCACTGGATTTCTTCCAGACTTGAATTTGTCCATACCCATTAGGGAAATGGGTCAGGAAAAATACATTTTCAAACATTTCAGCTTGTGTTGCAGATTCCCTAAGTAGTCTGAGATGTTTACAAAGCTCCCAGCACGTCAGGCTTGTCCTCCAGCAGACCATGATGTGTGATGACAGTAATCCTTCCATCACACTCCAAGTGCTTCTTCTTGCTTCTGTTGAAGCCATCCAGACTGTGAGTTGTTTGGAAACATTTTTCTCTTCTTTTTCACTATAAAAGAAGCAGAGGATATTTTCACCTGGGAGAGGAGAATTTGCTAGACAGCAAATGCAGCAGCCCCCTATATTTTCTGCAGTGTCTCTCTGGTGAGAGTGAATAGATGCACCCAGATGTACCAAATGCTCAAGGTTGGCTGCTGCTACCCAGACAGACTCCTGGTGATCATGCCCTGAAACCCAGAGCCTTTTGGGGCCAGACATCCTGTAATCCACAGGCAAAGCTCGAGCTGCCAGCACAGCCCAGCTCTTCCTGCTGCAGGCAGCACCTTCAGGCTCATCCTGGTGGGAGGGTGGACTGCAGACTGCAGGACCAGCTCCAAGGGGAGCCTTCAGCAGGCAGGTGAGGCAAACAGCAGAGGACATGACCCCAAGCATGTCCTTGTGCTGCCTCCACATGCAGCCTAGCTGAGCCCTTTGGCTTGGCAGTGGATTTTCTTCTTTGGACACTGCACTCCCACCCTTCTCAGATTTGGACCACCCTTTGTAGTTTACCCAAATCCAGAGTAAATGAGTACATCCAGGGGCCCCTGGAGAATGCTGAGGCAGGGAAAGGCATTTGGCCCTCTCCTACACTTTCTGTGAGACAGTCAGCTGGGAAGTAGATCCAGCATTACTATTCCTTAAGTTTGATTTCCTTGGCACTTGTTAGATGCACAGAAATGTACAATCAACACTGCCATGCAGATAGGACTAAAATCTGAATGTTTGGAAGAAAAATAAGGGATTGAATAGAAAGAAAAATGGAGTCAGCCGTTCTAAGCACCCATCACCATAGCATCAAGGCACTGTTTACAAAACTTCTTTGTTAAGAAGTTTCCACATGCTCTTTCTTTCAATTTCAGTTAAACTCAACATAGTCATTGCTCTGGATTTAAACTGTGCCCTGAAAGGCCTGTAATCTAAACATGGAAACATTTAAGTCATGTGCTAAAAGAAGAAAATGAAGCTGCATCCAGTGCTGTGTGAGGACCCCTGGGCTGATCCTGCAGATCTGCAAGGGCCCCATGAACAGCCAGGGAAAAACCTCCTGCAAGCCCCAGAGCTGCTGCCAGGAGAGCCCAGACATGTCATTGTTCAGTGGGAAAACTCTCCTGTAAGCCCCAAAGCTGTTGTCCCTAGGTAGAAACCTCCCTGCAAGCCCCAGAGTTGCCATCCTGGGGTGGAAATCACTCTGCACCCCCAGAGCTGCTGTCTCATGGTGACAACCCTCATGCAAGCCCCAGAGCAGCTGTCTTGGAAGTCCAAGGCTGGGACAAAGAGAGCTGCCCAGGCAGCCTGGTGAGCTGGGACATAACAACAAAACATCCCCCCTAGGTCCCTCAACCTCTGCAGCTGCACCTCCAGCACTGCCTGGCACATCCCTGCACTGTCCTCCCCTCTGTGATCTAGGTGTTCTCCAGCCCAACAGCAGCAGAACAAAGCCCCATTTATTTTTAGTGGCTGAGTTGTGTGAAATGCAGTTCAGACTCTGGCATGAAGAGGGAAAAATTATTTGGGTAGTGAAGCTTCATTTTGTTTAATTTGGAGTTATTAAGAATATTTATGTTTTTAAACACAATGTTTAACCTGACAGCATCCCACTAAGATCCTTTATATGAGCTTATTGGGTGCTTTTGTGCAGTACTATATTTATTGCAATTAGCAAATATTAGTGGCTCAGACAAACTGCAAGATGTTTTTTCTGCCCTGCTCTTATTTTGTTTCTCATCTCCTTGCCTGCCATGACCTAAGCCTAGCTTAGATTAGATCCTTTCACATATGAGCCTTTCTGCCTGACAAGCCATAAAGAAGGAGAAATAAAAAAAAAAAAGAAAATGAACAGAAAATTAACCACTGGGAACCTCTGAGAAATCAAAAGAGCCTTTTAGATTAAGTGTCTCACTACTGTCAAGGCTAGTAGCAGTGCCAGTGGCATTAGTGGCACTAAGTTACTTAATTCTAGTATGATTCAAAATCATTTGTAGCTATGAGCTTATCCAAAGTAAATCCTCATCCTCCCAGGTCTTTTGTTTGCCATCTCTTGACAAGTTATGTTGCATATAAATGAGGTCATAAAACATGTGAAGGAGGAATATATTTTCATTTGTATTGAAGTTTCATCCATGCAAATGCTACTGTATAAATGCTAGTAATGAATAGTATTAGTAGTTAATGAACTCAATCCTTATTTGGGCTTTGTTTTGGGGGTTTTGTGCCCTTATACAGATATTAAATATGTGAAATGAAGGGAAGGTTTCCCTGAATAAGGACAGAGGACAATTTTAAGAGATACTTAGACCTCGCTGCAGACAGTGGCAAAGGGTGGCCCAGCTGGCCCATGTTCCAACGAGGATGGATCTCACAGGATGGCTGGAATTTATTCTCTGAGGTTTTTCATGGTCTGTGAGCAAACCACAGGCTGCCAAGCCACTTTAAGCCCACAGATTGTTCAGAATCCCAGGGAGGTGCAAAGGTTTGGGTACCTGAGTCTCAAATCCTACCACATGTGCAGGAACTGATAAAAGGGCAGGTTCAGACCTTTCAGGAGAACTTGACTCTTCTGTGTGTACACACAGGTGCCTGAGCCTTGACACTGATGAGCAGATAAGCACTGGTGCTTATCCTGCAGCCTCCTTAGAGAAGAATTCAGTCCTCTGGCAGAGGGCATCCTGCCTGGCTGGGCTGGCTGCTGTGCACAGATGTGTGGAGAAGCACTCAGGATGAAGTGTGGAACCACTGCTGGACCCTCCACAACCAGCCTTGACCTTTACTCTGGCAATGCCAAGAGTGCTGGGAAGGGCTGCTGGGCCCCTGTAAGGCTCCAGCCCTGCTTGGCTGGTGTGCAGCACCAGATGTTAATGCTCCTTCTGCCCTGGGTGCTGCCCTGCACTCTCCATGTGAGATGACACCCGGAAAAAAAAAACAAACAACTTTTTTGAAGCTATTAGAAGTTTTCTACTTTTTCTGGAAAGGGGAAAAATAAAGGTGTTTATGAAGTTCACTTACTTGCTTAACAAAAAGGCATTCAATCATCATCATCTTGATTTGAATTGAACTTACTGTAAATCTGCCAAGTTTGTGGAGTAGCAATCAGTAAAGTAATTTTTCATTTACTGCAAGCATCAAAACTATCACACAAGGTTCAGAGATCAGTTTAGAGAGTTCATTTTGTGGGCTTGGGCAATGGAGGCCCTGGTTTAAAGAACCATTCTTCAGCTATTAATTATCTAGATTTAAGGACCCAACTCAGATTTTTTTTTCAATTCTGTTCTTTTCTATTGGACTTGTGTGGGTCCCTGCTTCTCTTCCCAGCTGTGTGCTGCCCTTTTCTCCCAATGCCCTCCAGTGGGACAGCCTGCTACTTCACCACTTGGGAATAAATCCCAGTGAGTCCCTTGCAGAAGATGTACTCCAAGTGCTCATCACTGGATAAGCACGACCCCTAAAGGCCATTGAACCGTGCTCTGTGCCATTGCTACCAGCAGAAATTATCAGCTGCAGGATGTCTGGAGGTGGTTTCCATTCCTGTCTGGAAATATTCATGCTGAGTCTCTCCCATTCCTCATATTTTCACTGATTTCAGGGAGCTCAGCTTGGACCTACTGTTTGGGCTGAACTCATGCTCCTAAAATCTTAAGATCTCATCTATTATTTTCCTTGGAAGTTTTTTGATACAAAAATGCATCAGCTGACAAGTGTATCTTTGTCTTGTTGTGCCTTTTACAAATATAATCTTTATGGCAGGTACTGGCTGAACTGAGAAATATCACTGATACCCACTTCCACTGCCTTTCCAGGAATTGATTCAGGACACATTCTCAAGATTAATGCCTTGGCTGATGGTGAGGAGCATTAAGAGTGGGACCAAGATATGGTCAGATTACATGAAAGGAGAAACACTAGCTACAAAATCCACTACTATGCAGAAGAGAGGAGAATATCTCTTGGATTAATTTATCATCATTCCATTGGAGATGGAGCCAGCTGCAGCACTACAAACTAGCGCTTGTATTCCAGCTGTTTGCTGTGATCTTGCACTAGATGGTTTACAGAAAATTTAAAAGAAGGATAAGTATTGCCTGTAAACCCTGTTGCCAAAGAAAATGTAAGAGGTATTATTTTCAGCTGCTTACTCATTAAGAGGGAGCTGCAGCACATGAGTCTTGCTTTACTTTTTGGCTGCTGGGAGCCAACAGTTTTCCTCTCTGAGTGTGAAATTGTGCACACCCAACTCTTGAAAGAAAGCAGGGATGAATCACAAGTTTTCCAAAGTTACCTTGTTAAAATAATATGTAAAGTCTAAGCTTGTGCAATCATAAACATGCTGTTGGAAGGGAAAGTGTTTGGGGAAACTTTTACAAATTGGAAGGCAAATATGCTGTATCTCTAGTTGTGCTCCAGTAAGGACATGTAGTATTATGTGCAGATTGCCTAAAGACATCACTGCCTTTGCCAGTGGTAACAATGTTTCCTAACAAAGACAGATTGTGCCTACAGGGAAAAATAAAAGAGATGACTGCCAAAGAATATCAGTGAATGTATCGAGAAAATACTATTTAGTTACAAAAAAACCCACACAAAACATAAAAATCTGGTTACATGGCTTGTCTGAACTGAAAAGACTAAATTGTTGGTAAATAAGATTCCTTCCAAACCAAACAATTCTATGGTTCTGTGAACTGAGTATAACTGCCCAAAGGGTTTATTCATTATTCCCCAGTTATCCTACTGCAACTTAAATACTTCACAAAACAGTCCTTAGCAGCAAAACTTAAAAACAGCTGTATTTTATTAGTTACCAGTGAATCAAAAGATTAACAATGTCAAGGAAGGAAGGAAGGAAGGAAGGAAGGAAGGAAGGAAGGAAGGAAGGAAGGAAGGAAGGAAGGAAGGAAGGACTATTAACCCCATCATTCCAGATCCATTCCCTCTGAAGATGGTGTTCAGAGGCACACTGATTAGTGGCTGGTGGTTCCAGCCCCAGGAAGGTCTGACTCAGCCATGTGCAGCTGCAGGGATGCTCTGGAGGAAAAGCAGGTTTTGGCTTCTCTGTGTTTGGGGCTCACATGTGTAACATTAACATACACTCATTGTCCTGCCCTCTCAGATAACATCCCTGATCTACCTGCCCTTCCCATTGGAGTAGACATAAGGAAGACCACTGGGACACTAAAGAAGCATCTTGTTTCATCATTCTTGCTAGTGTTGTTAGGGGTGGGAAGAGTTTGCATACAAAAAATAAAGGATGCTTCCAGGAATATAGTGATATTCTAACAGATAGTAAAAAAATCCAACAGCTTCAAACACAGCCCATTTCAGGTTCAAAGTGCCTATCAATAAGCTCAGTTACACATTCATAAATCATCACTTGAGCTACAAGGATGTCACCAAAGAGCCCAATTTAATTTCGTCCCAGTCCATGACAATTTACAGGACTTTAATTTAAAACCTGGTCATCATCCAAAGTGGGGATGTTTGAGGGCTGGGCATTTAAGTCACGTGAAGTTTTCCTTCTCACAGGAAGCCTTCCTCAGCTGTACTTCTAGAAGTCATTCAGTTCAATTATTTGTTACCTGCATAAACCAGAGCAATGCAAAGAGGTCTGCCACTGAACAGCATACTCCTGTTTCTGTTATTATTCTAACATATCTAACCTAAGAAAGGGGAAATTCCTTGGCTTTGTTTGTTGGGGCTTATTTTATTATTATTTTAATTGGGGGGGGCTAAGGTTTTTGGTGTTTTTTTGTTTCGTTTTGATTTTTTTTTTACTATTTTTTTACTATTGTACGCTCCCAGTGAAATAATAGACAGTGTTTTATTTATGAAATTCCTACAGCAGGAGGAAATCATGCTTGGGTCTTGCTGCCATGGAGGGAGATAAACAAACTAACATATTTAGCTAAAGAATATATATAACTCATAGGAAAACAGCCTGAACAAGACTGGAGAGACATATACAAGCTGGCACGGGAGATACTGAGACAAAGAACAGAATGTTTATATAGAGGCACTTATGGGTACTCCCCACCAACAAATGAATCATCCAGAGCATAAGTGGCTATTTTTAGCAGCAATGCCTCTGTTACTTTTGCCTTTTACATTGAGAAAACTGTGAAGCGCTAGATAGGAGATGCTAAAAATCCATACAGAACAATGTTGGGCTTCCCTTACAGATGGGCAGGACTCAGAGTGCCTTTAGCCTGGCTGTGCAGTAGATCTGTAGAGATAGACAGATAGATAGATAGATAGATAGATAGACAGACAGACAGACAGACAGATAGATAGATAGATAGATAGATAGATAGATAGATAGATAGATAGAGGAGGTGTCTCCATGGAGCAGTAGTACACTCTCCCAACATACACCATCACCAGGTGGGTAGAATGGGAGCCCTCAGGCACCCTTTGTGCTGACAGCCTCCACTTCCATACTTCCCTCAGCTCCTCTGGGGGGGATCAGGGAGATTGCATCTTCTGATATCCTAATCATTGCTCTGGGCAAAATCCTTTTACTTCAGCTGTAAGGATCATGATTTAATCCAACAATTTAGCCCAATAATGGAAACCAGCTGGTAACACAATATTTGGTTTTGTCATTATGTTCGCCACTTGGAAGTAACGGGCTGCAAAGCCCCTTTGATTTGTGGCAGGGCATTCCATTAACACATCTATAAAAACAGCCAGGATGTTTCCATTGACAGCACTTAACGATTTTCTCTATTACTTCGATGAGTGTTCGCTTTGAATGGAAAGTGCTTTTCCGCACCATTGAAGCACAGCTAGTACATAACCTTGGAGCACTCTGAAGTGCTGAGATGCTACCAGAAGTAACACTTAGCAGAGCACATCCCCTCTTTGGCACGCCTGCCCGGCACAGCTCCCTGCCTGCAGCACGGCTGTGTCACCAAACCAGGAGGGAATGTGCCCTGTGACATCGAGGGGGGAACGGGGATATTTCATCTGCCTTCCCCTTTTGCATGAGTACCAAGTCGATTTTGCATTCAATTCCTTGTATGCAATTGGCGGTAAAATCTATGCAGGTCTAAGCTTGATTCCCAAGCTTTTATTGGATAGCAGAAACAGTGTGTACTTGTCTGGCGGTGGGGATATAGACTGTAAGTTGAGAGGCTGATGTTCAAATCCAGCAGATCAACAAAAAGCCCTCAGGATATTATTCGTGCTGCAATTACAAGTAACAGCTAAAGAAAGGGTAGGAGGCTCACAGAGTGAATAGAAATGTTTCTCTTCTTTTGCTGGTATGATCACTGCAGACAAGGATAAATAGTTGTAACTGTAAAGCTCTCAGCGAAAAATTGATCCCCATTGGTGTCTATAGCTGCCTCCAGCTTTTCCTCATGGGAGGCAGTGGTGGGTCATCAATGCGGTCATTTGCTGCAAAATAAATCCTGATTCAAGAGTCTCCCTGAGTGACCTTTGCTTATAAGCACAAGAGTTTCTCATGCAAAGAGCCCCAGCGATGTTGATGCTAATAGGTAGATGGTAGAGACAATTTCACTGTGACTGTTAGAGACTGGAGATGAGGAACAAAAGCTCCTTTTTGCGAGCTGCTCATCCATCTCGAATGCTCTCACTCACTTCACCTCGTGTGGGACTGACTGCTTAGAAAAACCAACACTGCCATCTTTTTACCACGTGCACAGGATCACAGCCTTAGCATACACAAAGCATTACTCATTGCAGCTGATCCCATTAACGCTGAAGACACAGGCTTGCACTTACTCTGGAAGAGCTGCAGAGAAGGCTTCTGTGTGAGAGGATTATGGCTACTGTTCAGATGCTCAACATTTCCTAGTTAAAATATTTCACAGTGATGCAATAGCACCATTAAGTTTGCAATGCATCAGCATCTGTTTTATTTCTTCTGTTGAAGTACTCCTAAAGTTTTTGGGGTTTTGTAAAGCTATGATGAAATAAAAACTAACCGTTGCTGTTCTTTATTTTTACAAAATTACTTACTTAAGAAATAGATGAAAAAAATCTCAGGCTGAGTTGTACAATATAATCAGACTACCAACACAAAATGGCAATGCAATGCCACGTCAATGGAAGCAGTAAGATGAGCAGATTTCTGGTTGCCCAACACACGCCTCTCTGAGCCTGTTTGCATGCAAACACAAACTCAGTCCAACAGAAATTAGATGAACTATGTTATCGTGCATCAAAATATTTTCCCAGTTCTGTGTGTTTCCAAATACGTCTAATTTATGCATTTCTGAGCACATAGTGTGTATTGCTCAGAGTTGAAGCAGGTGTAGCAGTTCTTCTCCTATTTAAATCGGAGATGCTGTTGCATATTTCAGTGGATAGAAAAAGTGTTTCTCCAGGTGCTGCCGGGCTTGAGAAAAAAATTGACAAACTCAGAGAAGGCATCCAACACAAGCCCTCAAAACTGCAATGTTTTACTGCAGGGCATGTACTCTCCCTTTCCAGTGACCTTGCTATCCTAAGCATCTTCTTATGACATCACCTTAATGCTGAGGCTTAAAAACAGCTTAATTAATTTAGTGTCTATGCATTGCTGTCTGCTGCCATTGTAACATCCACATAAATAAAAAGAAGAGAAGGCACTCAGCTGCCTCTCATGCAGAGCCCCTTGAGCCCCGGACACAACCCACCAGCTGCTCCAGGACCATCGCTGAGGAACATGAAGTCCATCCCCGAGGAGCCAGCCCAGGCAGACCACAGTGGAGCACCAGAGTTCTGTGCAGGTCATTTGTTTCTTCCATTACTTAGTCCCACATTGCTGTTAAAATGATGATTGCCTTATATTTTATAACAGCTGGGATTTTAACTTAATTTACAAAGTAATTAATTTTCTTTAATTGTGATGGGGGCTTGCTGTTAAGTAGTAAGTAGACAGGGATAGTACAATGATGATTTCATTGTCTTGATGCACTGCTCATTTCTATATAGTCTGATTTTAAATACTGTAATACAGCAGGAAGAATTGCTCTGATCACATGTTCTTTATAAGTATTACCTGTTCATGGTAGCTAGTTTTGTCTGAGTGTAGAACAGAAAATAGCTCTCCTTTTCCTCCAGTACAGACCAGAATGTTGACAGGTGGCTGTGAAAAAAAAAAAAAAAAAAAAGGACTACAAATCTAAAGCAAGCTATAATGCCATTAATGGTTTAAGTTACTTTAATAAGAAAGGATTTGTTGCTTACTAGCTTGACATTATATATAACTACTTTCAGTCAGTAAGGAAAAAAATTAACAGGATAAGCTAGCAATATAATTAATTTAAATATATTTCATTTTCCTAAGTAGTAGACTTATAGATCTTTTTATTTTACCCATTAAGAAAAGTAATTCCCATCTGAGATCTAGACAAGAAAATCCAAGACTGGAGTTCATGCAGAGACTAATCTATGTAGATTGCATTTGGCAGCATACCCCCAAACCAGATTTGGAAGGATGTGTTGCATTTCTAGCCCACACTAGAAGCAGCAGCTCTCCTGTACTGGGGTACATGACCTGTCAGGAAATGGCAGTGGCTGGGTGATCTGCAGGTGTGATGCTGGGAGGTGCTGTCAGTGACTGCTGTGTCCTGCTGCTGCCCTCAGCAGTGCCTCCCTTCCCAGCAATGGACCCCACAAAGCTGCCCCAGCCTGGCAATGGGCACCCAGCTGCAAGGGATTTTATTTGTGTTGGAGATCAAACCTGGGCCCTGCACAGGGAGAAGAGGTTCAAAGCTGTCCTTCTGACAGCCCCACTGCTGCATTTCCTAGCATGAGACCCAGTAACTGTGAGCAGCAGAGACAGCCCTGGTAGAAAGACACTTTTGGAGCTGGCTGCTCTGCTCAGAGAGAGCTTCACAAAAATGTTATGCTTGATCATGTGGAATAGGCACACTGAGGATTGAGGAGATCCATTGAAGAGCCAAGACATTTTATCCTGGCACATGCCAAGGGTAGCACTCCATCAGACATCCAGCAGCTATTGAGAGGCAGGAGTGCACTGAGATCTCTACAGCTACCTGAAGCTATCCTGCTGGGAGGTTGAATGCCAGGGTTTGTAGAAGATAAGATATTTTTCTTTTCTAAAAAAAGTAGCTTATAATAGATGGTGTGATGAATCCATCCTCATGGGTTCTTGTGTGTTCAAAATAAAGAGGTAAGATAGCTAGATGTGGATGAAAACCACTACTTCTATCATGCTCCTGGACTTTATATTGCCCAGGATGTGTGGCATGGGAATCCCCAGCATGCAGGGGACCCAAGGGAGGGGGTGACAGTGGCTTTTGGAGGTACCACAAGGTTGTGCAGGTCATGCTGTGTTGCCTCCTCCACATTTCTGGTGTCGACACAGCCATGCGTGCACCCAGGCACTTATCTGGCTTTTATTGCATAGTGATGTTCTCCTCCTGGCCATGTCACCCTCAAGATGTTTTTCCATCTCCTCTAATCAGATTAACCAGCTGCTCATGCTTTAAGGACACTAACTCTGTGGGATGTACTTCAGACCGTGGTCTGTCTCATCTTCCTATTTACTCCCTTGACAGCTGTGTGCCTGAAGGGGTTTGTGTCTGTCTTGAATTCTGGGGCACCAAAATTCCCTTTTCTGTTTTCTGAGCACTGTGTTCCCTCCAAAACAGGGCTCAAGGGGGTACCTTCCCTGGGGACCTGGCAGGCACAGACCTGTGCTATCTGCTTCAGATTGGTATTGTCTTACAAGATATTTTAAGGGATGATGTTTTTACATCCCTCAGGGTGACACTGGGCACTGTGGGATGGTAGCAAGTGATTCAGATGGTACCTCTGAAGGGAACAAGCTGCCACTGCAGCTGAAGCTCCTTGCTTCTTTGCAAGAATGTGGTGAGGAGCTAATTTGTTGTTAATTTGCTGTAAATAGGAAGTAAAATGGGTATGTGAAAATGACGTCTCTGGTGCTGTAAGCCAAAATTCATTTGTGTCTCCACAATCCACATGCATAGCAGTAAACATCTATGCAAGGCAAGGAATAAAGGTTCCCATCATTGTGCTTACAGTCTGAAACAAAGACTCCAGTAATCCTCTGAATAGTATCAAATATATTCAAACTACAGCATAAAAGCTTTTTCAATAAATATATTCATTTCAAGGTGCCTGTAACTCTGCTCCTTAAACACACCCCGAGTTAATTTGCCAGTGAAATCAGCAGTGCCATGCCTATCAGATGATCAGCAAAGAGCAAACACTGTTTACAGGACAAAGTCTGGGCTCCACTCAGCTTCACAGTCCTTAGAAGGAGTTGCCATCACTGCTTTTTTTGTGATATTCCCCAAGATTTTTAAGATTTACAACTGGATTTGTGAAGCAGTAGTTACTATGACTGTGCATATATCTTCCTCATAAATTATTTCTGGAATACATATTTTAAGTGAGGCAACAAAGATATATTAACTAGATGAGCTGTAATTGTTTATGTGCAGTTGTTTTTTATGAAATAACTTGGGTTTGAATCACAGGTATTTTTACTGTGGTGCTCATCATATTATTAAAGTATAGATTTTGTTCCCCTGATAAATAAATAGGGTTTTTAATATAAGTTTATTTGCATAAAGCTAATATTTGTAATGCTGTGTTTGTCACTATATTGTTTCTACAACAAACATTAGCTGCAGAAGATGAAATAAGGTATCTGTACTCAGCTCCTACCTTGGCTGTACCAGAGCAGAGAGCATGACCAGGTTTACATTTACTGCACTTTTTTGCACTGCTTTTGCACAGTTTTACATTTACTGTCTGGCTTTACATGGTCTTGTGCTTGTAGCACTGCAGGTATATTTGTGCTCTAGATAAATTTGCACTTTAGAAAGCTTGGATAAATGGTGATCATTACCCATTTCCTCTAATCACAAATGACAAAGCTGGCCTAAAATAAAAGGAAAATTAGCTTTAAGCTTGCTAGCCTACCAAAATACAATTTTCTTTCTACATAGAAATTAAAATGTTAAATATAATGGCTACTTATTATAAGAATATTTTAAATAATTTTTTCCTCTGATTACCACTGAATATAGTTGTCAGAAAAAAAACTGAAATAGAAATATTTTCATTTTGTAGTCTGAAAAGTCTTCTGGAAACATAGGCTTGTGCTGAAGCATTTCTCAGAATAGTTATTTAGATCCATCTGTTGAAGGAAGATATTAAAATGGACATTCTTTATCTATTTATATATTATGGCCTAAGTTGACAACTTTTTCTGAAGCACATTTCCTGTTGTTTTCAGTATCTTTCTGAAACATAGATGATACCATGTAAGAACATTCCCTGGTACATTTATTTACTCTTTTTGGCTGATTAAATTCTCCACATCACACTTTCTAGGCTTATGTGCACTAGTACTGAGCAGCACCAACTCCTAAGTGTGATCACATCATCAACAGTGACTCAGACTTGACATTATCAAACATTATCATCCCCCTCCATCTTCTGTACTGGAGTCTCCCTGCCAAAATTCAGGTTTCTTTCATTTTCTCATTAGGTGCTCGTATTGTGTCTCTTCCCAGCGTTCTCTGTTCACACATAGATGCAGCAGTGTGTCATTGCATTCCTGAAAAGTGTTTGGGGTGAGCAGGGTGGGGAGGAAGCTGAAACCCCTGCCCCTCAAAGCCCTGCACTGTACCATGGTGAAGAGGAGCTGAAACCCCTGCCCCTCAGAGCCCTGCACTGTACCAAGGTGAAGGGATGCTGAAACTCCTGCCCCTCAGAGCCCTGCACTGTACCATGGTGAAGGGATGCTGAAACTCCTGCCCCTCAAAGCCCTGCACTGTACCATGGTGAAGAGGAGCTGAAACCCCTGCCCCTCAAAGCCCTGCACTGTACCATGGTGAAGGGATGCTGAAACTCCTGCCCCTCAAAGCCCTGCACTGTACCATGGTGAAGAGGAGCTGAAACTCCTGCCCCTCATGCCCTGTACTGTACCATGGTGAAGGGATGCTGAAACTCCTGCCCCTCAAAGCCCTGTGCTGTACCATGGTGAAGAGGAGCTGAAACCCCTGCCCCTCATGCCCTGTACTGTACCATGGTGAAGAGGAGCTGAAACCCCTGCCCCTCAGAGCCCTGTACTGTACCATGGTGAAGAGGAGCTGAAACCCCTGCCCCTCAATGCCCTGTACTGTACCATGGTGAAGGGATGCTGAAACCCCTGCCCCTCCAAGCCCTGTACTGTACCATGGTGCAAGGGATGCTGAAACTCCTGCCCCTCAGAGCCCTGCACTGTACCATGGTGAAGAGGAGCTGAAACCCCTGCCCCTCAAAGCCCTGTGCTGTACCACTGTGCAAGGGATGCTGAAACCCCTGCCCCTCAAAGCCCTGTGCTGTACCACTGTGCAAGGGAACATCACAACATCATCCCTCTGGAGTGGAGCTGCACTATCAGCCCGAGCCCATCACCTCAATTGAACTCCTACAGTATATAAAATGAGGAATGAGGTTTTATTTTATCCAAGAACATCCCCCATGAAAGGAGTTTTAAGTCATTTCACCGATTATGGAATCTCTGCCATTAAGCACTTACCCAGGCAGAACTACTGATGGGAAGATCCCTATTACAGCTTGAATACTCTTTCTCTTAATAATAATGAAAAACCTGATACATGTTATTACATTTTGAATGAAGGCTTCTGTGCAGTAGGGTTTTAATGATCTCACTGTTGCCAAGTTTTGCTTTCAACATCCCAGTGGAACATTTTTACCAGGCCTATTAGGTAACGCACACAACTTTCAGGCACAAATTCACTATCTCCTATTCAATGTCCTCATGCTAGACCTTGCCAATGTCACAGATGTTCTTTTTCCATAAATTCCATCAACCATGGTCTGGAAGCTATGGTTTTTGTTGTTCTGTTCATCGCTGCTTTGTGTGCATTTTTTATAGCTGGTCATTACCCTTTAACAAAAACATTTCTGTTTCTCTTCTTTTTAAAATAAAATTTCTGAGGCAAATTGCTGTGGGCCAGTTTTGACCGTTTTTGCAAGAATCAGATATATCTTCAGAATTTAGGATGAGAAAATATGCATTGTCATAACCAATGAATGAGAAGATTTTTTTTCCCCAAATCTCAGAACAAGTCAGTTATACATATTTTGGATTGATTTCTTCCTATGGGTTTCTTTCTAATGGGATAGTTAATATTTTGTCAGCTCAAAAGTGGAAGCTTTAAAAGTAATTAATCTTTCAAGTGCTGCTTTCCAACAAACATGAAGCACTTGGTATTTTCCAAAGATCTGGGGCTCCCAGGGCCACAACAAATGTGTTTGACTCCAAATCAGTTGTGTGGAAGTTGTGCCCTAAGAAAAGACATGAACCTAATGAGTGGCTGAAGTCTGGGCTGACTCTCCAATCCTCAAATAAATGATTGCCCCACAGCACCTCAGCTGGGATGGGAGCCTCAGGGCACATCAGGGCTGCTGTCACTGTTTAAGGCTCCTGCTGCAAATCCTCTGCCAAGGAACAACCAATTCATCTCTTATAGTGGATCCTTTGGTCATTCTTGTTTTATTGCCTTTCTTTCAGTA
This sequence comes from Oenanthe melanoleuca, assembly GCF_029582105.1. NCBI lineage: Eukaryota > Metazoa > Chordata > Aves > Passeriformes > Muscicapidae > Oenanthe > Oenanthe melanoleuca. The sequence goes on from NC_079339.1 coordinate 49,006,614, forward strand.
TTGCTTAAGAAACAGTCCTTTACAAACCAGAAGATTAATGACATCATCTAATTGGTTTTGCTATCCTTAGAGATGATGGGCCAAATTAATCCCTGTTAGAGCTCCATTAATCTTTATGGATTTACACCCAAGATTAATTCATCCCCATGATACTAATCACTTGCTGTGTGGTCTGTGGAAAATCCCTGAATTTTGCATGTTGGTTTTCCACCCCAGATGGAAAATGGGGGCAATAATTCTGAGTTCAGTGAAGAGAAATGCTCTAAACACTCCAGGACTGGTTAAACTGTGAGATAGTTTTTAATAAAATGAACATTTTATTTCTGAATGTTAGTTTGCACTTGTATTCTCACTTTTTAGAGAACCTTGGATAGAAACATTTCCCTGTGGGGTCATGGATGTGCCTCATATTTATACCAAAATAAGTCTTGGTACTGTAGAGCTTGGTGACAATTTATGTGCTGATTATCCCAGACCCAGTGTGTCACACTTCAGGTTTTACAGAATTCACATGCTCACACCCAGAGGCAGAATTTGGCCTTTCTCATTTCTGCTTCATTTAGGCCAATTTCTACAGCTGTTCCCCAGTGAGAATCTCACTGAAGATAGCAGGAATTTTGCTTAAGTGAGGATTACAGGATTAATCCCTCTATCTCCAGTCATGTTTATTTTGGCAGTCATTTAGCTTGGAGATCTCCAAAGCTCCCAGCTTAGATTCTCTCCATTCTACTCACAGGCATGCATTTAACTGCACCTCTCATGGGTTAAAGTAGCAATTGCACTTACCAGAAAGCTTCTGTATTTGCAGAAAAATGTTCTGGTAATGCCACCAATTAGATAAAATTGGGACTTCTCACATATAATAGAAAAGAAACTACTGATAAGGGTTACAGCAATTTATTTTAGCTGGGACCCATGCTAGAGGTGAGTAACAAGCAATCCATCAGTCAGATGACAGAAAGTACACTTGGGTTTTACAACCCATTCTCTTTGAATAACCCCAGGCACTATTAGTCAATCAGAAAATATCGGTGTTGAAATCAGTTCTTCTCTATTTATGCTTTTTTAATGTGTTCAATTGCATATATTAGCAAATCTAGGCATACTATAGCTAATAAATTGTATAATAAAGTAGTTAAAAGGTTAGTTGTTGAAGTCTTTTCTAGAGAGAAAGTATAAAGTAAGATTTAATAATCTTTGCAAAAATAAAGAAGGTGCAGCACGCTCAGTAAAGAAATAACTACGGGGTTTGGACATTTATTTGATACAGTGGCTTTGAGCAATATACAAATTGTTTTGTAAGTGCAAGTATTTTTCAGCTGTGCATTTTATTTTAGAGTCAGTATTAGTCATTTCTTCTTAATTCTAGGTATATGAAACTGTTTTACCTCCATACTGGAATTTGAATGGACATGCTAAACATACAGTGAAATCATCCTCAATTATTTATTTGAGTTGGCAAGGAAAAATATTTTTAAAGTTTAATGAAGCCAGCAGTGATACACAGTTCATGTTGCTGAGCAACAATACTGGTGGCCAGCACTTTAAAGAAGGGAATACAGTATAATCATGTTGATGCCTCAGGACTTCATTGTACCTCCCACAGTAAAACTCAGGGGAGCAGGATCAAAGGGTGCCCAGGACTGCATCAGCTCCCTGCATTTCTCATGAGGAAGCAGAAGTGTGTAGGTCAGGAGAGGAAGGTTAGAGACAGTCCCAAAATTCCATAGGTCCCAGAAGGAAGGAATCTCTCACCTCCTTCAGGACAGAAACAACTGAAGGAGTTAAATTGGAAGGGAAGCTTAAGAGGGATGTAGGAAAAAATTGAATGCTATAGAGAGGGCAGTTAATCTGATGCTTCTTGGAGTTCAAGGGTAAAGAGTCATTAAACTAAGTAAAAGGCAGAACACAGATTTGATTAAAAGAAAGGTTTTTGCACAATGCATAACTGACCTGTGGGACTAACTATGTCAGAGTGCTACTGAAGCCAAAAGCACAAATGATTTAGAGAATGACTAGTGATAACACAGGCCATGAAATAATTATTAGCTGCAAGAGGTTGAATATTTTTTTAAACAAAGAAAAAAATTATGTATATAAATATATCCACTTGAGTTTGTCTCAGATATATATATGAGGGACTAAATAATTAAAGAGGAAAACTGGGGAGGAAATTCTTCTGAGGACAAGCTGAAGTCCACCTGGTACTGGGCCTGTCAAAGCACAGATCTGGGAATTCTTGCTTATGCAATGCTCTGTAGGGATGTCTCCCTGCAGGATGGTTCTTGCCTTGGGCTACTGCATTTTTATTTGGGCCAAATTCCAATTTGGTGGTGGGACCCAGGTCAGTGAGACAGGGGACTTCACACAGGGGTTTCCTGTGGCCTCTGTGGTTTCACAAAGGAAAGGAGAAGCCTTTGCCCTTGGAAAAGCCACGGAAGTAGCACATTGACTTAACTGAGTCTGTCCAAACCTGTCCCTTCCCGATAAACACACTTCCAGCCACATGGCAGCCCTGTGGAGAATGGTGCACAACTTAAAGGAGCAGAGCAGAATGCCACTGTTTCCTTCACCACCAGCTCCTGTTTCCCTCTGATAATAGAGGGGCTGAAAATATGCAGCACTATGGCTCCTTACTTATTAATTGCATGCTCCAGTAAAAACACCAGGGCAAAGCAGCAGCTGATTCTCTTTGATTTGTGTGTATTTTTGAAAAGTGTACTCTATGCCTATTGGGAATTATGCTTCTGAATGTTCCTTTTTCTGTACTCTCTGAGTCATATTCCCTTCATTCCTATACCTCACAATATTTTCCCATTGCCATAGAGACAGCCTGTGAGGAAAGAACAGCCGAGTAGCCTCAGGTTTTTACTGAATCCAAAGTGCCTGCCAGACTGGACCTCTGCTTGAGTTTATCTTACATCAAAGAGTTGATATGAAATAAGTAGTGCTTATTCTTTTTAAGAGCTTCATAGTTCCCTTTCAGAACAGAGGTGATACTATCACCTGCCTGATCTAAAAATCCACTGATCTTAAACCTTTTGAGCAGGTCTGAATGTGTGAGCAGCAGAGACTCCACACCTGAATTCTCAGAGAGCAGCTAAAGTAGTTGAATTGCAATAGTAAGGCATGTATTGCTCACATGCATTTGTATGTGTCCTCCTCTCCCCTTCTGCTGAATTCCTCAATCTTAGAAAGAGTTTGGACCAAAGCCATGTTTCTGAACACCTCCCTCTGTTGGACACAGACCCAAATGCCACAGCTTTCTCAAATGTCACACTATGATACTCAAGTGCAACCTCAGTTTTTTAGTGAAGATATAATTTTAAATGTTGTGGTTTAGGTTCAGAAATAAATAAAATATTAATATATTTTATTGTTTTAAAGGCAATGAGAAAGCCAAATTTCTCTTGTAGAAGCTATTTCTGCTAGCACTGTGAAGGGCAAGTACAGGAAATAGATAGTCTAGCCTTCAAGGTTAATGATCACTTTCAGTGCCTGTTTAGGAGACTGTGCCACTAAGATATAAATCATATTAGATCATCACTCTTCATAAGGGAAAGGGAGGACAGAATGCTGTTATGTGTAGGTGTGTGTGAATGCAGACAAAAGAGATACATAAATGCCTTTCATTTCATACAAGGGAATAATACAAACACATCCTTCTGTCCCCAGAAGTATTTTGTGATAAGAAGACATATATAGGCTGAATTCACTTTAAAAATTTTTTAGATGTGCTGATTACAGATGCTCAGGAGCATCAAATGCAATGACAGCTCCTCTTTCCATAGGTGTACGTGCTTGCCTGCTAAACAGCAAATAGTGGCTTTTAACTGAAAACAGATACTTCAGGCAGTGTGAATTGCCTTTCCACTTCATCAGCTTGTCCATATGAACATTAAACAAGTGCATCCAAAAAAGGGAACAGAGCAGAAAAATGAAGTCCCAGGTATCCCATGTACTGTTTGAAAAGCAGATAGTGAGGACACCTCAGTCCTAATGCCCTGCTCAGGCTTTTGGCATTTCACTGTTTCAACTGTGATAGTGATTCTTTTGGCTAAGTTTTGACTCTGCTTTGTACCCACACAAGAATGAAAGAGACATTATCTCATTTTATAACAAGCACTAGTGGGCTGTGGGTGCTTTGTGTTAACCTGACACACACCAGTGACTGAGAGAAGAAAGGCTGATTCTCATCACTAACCCCCAGAATAGTAGCACTGCACATGAGTACTTGGTAAAGTGACTTGTTTTTTGGTATATCAATTATTTTCTGGTCTGATGTTAACAAAACTATTTTCTTCACAAGCTCTCTTGGAGGAGGTAGGAATATATTACCAATGACTTAAATGGGAAAAAATTGATCTCCTCAGAACACACAGAAACCAGTGGAACAATATTGTAATTTATATTCCAGCTTCATAGCAACTGAGATTTTTTTTAAAGTAAATTGGTATTATTTGAGGTGCACCAGTCAATTACTTGTGAACCTCATGTGAAAATAACAGCAAAGTGCCCATGGAAATGTGCCTGGAACTACTTTTCCCTAGAAAGTTTAATAACTCTTAGGAAATCTAGGCTGAAAAAGACCTTGAGAGTTCACCTTGTCAATCTGACCCAAAGCAGGACCAGCTACATCACATCAAACAGGACATACAGTTCCCTAAAATGTTTCAATGGGAGCTCTGTTACTCTCCTAGGCAACTTACCCCAGTGTTTTCTTTCTTTTACGATAGGAAAAGTGTTTTATTCTAATGTCTAACCTGAATGAGAATCACTGTTGATACCATTTAAACAGGACTTGATGTTCCAGCTGAGGCATTACCAATGCTAAATAGGGTGGTCAGATTTCTTCATACATTTTCAGGATTATTCATCCATTGTGTTATATTGCTTGCCTTTTCCACTCTGCATAACACAGCTCCATGTTTAGTTTGTGGTCTACCCTCAGTCAAGCTATTTCCTAACCAGTTATTACCCACCTTCCTGCAAATAATTAATGTCTAAATGTAGTCCCTTGTACTGGTCCTTAGTATATTTTATCTTGCTTTTAAAGATAGTTCCTTCAAGATTTTTGAAAAAATTTTATCTACTTATTGACTAGTATACTTGCAGAGCTCCCAAGCTACCATCAGCACATTTTACAATATGTCTTGTTGTTCCTTTTTCAGTCACTAATATCAATGTGGATTGCAGTGGGACTAAGGTGGAAGATGTGCAGAACCATAATTCATACCTGTTTCCATTTTGTGCCACTGTTTAAGTATGGTTACCTCAACAGTCTTACACCTGTTTGAACAGGTGTACTGCAAGGCTGTGTTTCCTCGTTTGCTTCTAAGAGTGTCAAGAGTGTGCAGAAAGCCTTATGGGAGTTGAGTTACATGACACCAACTCCCTTTCCCCCATCCACAGCACAATACAGGCATGGGAAGAACTAAGCTGGGTTGACAGACTGTTTTTGCAATGAAGATTGAATGCTACCCACTTCCCTTTTATTATGTAAGCACTCATGACATGTAAGTCTAAAAAAATCCTAAACTATGGAGCAGAAATTTAATTGATTAACTGATCAATAATCTACTACTCTTTTTTTTTCCCAATTTAAAATACAGATCACATGTTTTCCTGTTTCCTCTGACACATTAAACATCCACTCAGAGATTTAATCAATGTGCCCTTTAAGCATCATGTGATGAAGTTAATACATATAGCTAATTTAAAGTAAAACATTGATTGATGGATCAATCAATGTTTTGGATCAAACTGCAGAACTAATTGATCTTAGTAACTACCACCTATTTGCTGGATTAATTTTCAGCTGGACCAGCTCCCCATCCAGATCTCTGCACGCCCTTACAAATCACTGTGACTGAGGGATGAAGGAGAGCAGTGAGGAGGTGGGAGTGGAGTGAAGCAAGGAAGGTGTAACTGCATTTTTTAGCAATAAGATTGTCTTAATATGTTTGTTGAAATACAGCTTTAATGAAGACAGATACAAAAAGTCACCAATCACTTACGTTGCTCATGTCATCTGTCATTAGCTGCCTTGCACCCCTGAGTACTGAACCAACACTCTCCTGACCTTCTTCCTATGCATTTGGAGCATGGCATCTTGTAAACCACTGTCCCTGCTTAGATCTTGTTTTGTGGGTTTTTCTTTCTGATTTTACATGGACATACTTCTGCCATTCATCTATAACCCTGAACAGTTCAAACCTTTTCAACACACTTTCCCCATGTCAGGTCAGAAAGGGGCTTGTGATGAAGCCAGGAACTTTATTACTACATTTCCTCTCCTTCCTCTACACTGGCAGAACTTGAGTTTCTGAGTTCCAAGGGAAATCATGCAGAGATGGAAAAAACCCTGGGTTTCAGTCTTCATATGCCACATTTCCTAATTTCCCATGGAAGAAAACGGTGAATGAATGACAGAGCAAACACTTCATCAGACAAATGGAAAACATAAAAAATGCTAAATCATATCAAGACTGTCCCTTACTGCTTGAATATGAAGTAACTTCAAGTAGAATGTAGCCCATGGAGGACATGAGCAAAAGAGAAAATGACATTTTTTTTCTCCAGCCCTTCAGCAATTCTGATATGCTCAGCAGAGCTGAATGTAAACAGATATTTTGCTCTGCTTCTGGCCTCTAATTGCATCATTTTCCACAAGTTCACATCTACAACAGCTGAAAATCATGAGTCACATGTAGTCTTTTCCAGCACAAAGTATTATTTATTCCTTACTCTTGGATGGTCATAAAATGACATTTAATGGCATTTCATGGCATTTGTGAAGTTGGAAAAATGTCCTTTACCACAGTCTTATGTGGATTTCCTTTAAAACCTCTTACTTATCTGAAATGAATGTCATCAACTTCTTTGAAATGTCTTTATTTTCTTAATTAGTCATACAAAAATAAATTGCATCAATTTTGCAAAACTCTTTTTTCCCTGCTGAAATGACTGCTGAAATAAAAAATATCTACTGATGTCTTGAAAGAAAAGATGCCATGAAAGAATGAGAAGATATTATGGATGTTTAAATCTGACAAATCTGGACCCAGAGGTTTGACTTTGCCAAAAGACTGTTTAGTTGAATAGAGTCTCTGATGAGCATTAAGCAGCTAGGTTATTTGTAATTATTTCTATGTATAGTGCCACAAAGCTACATAACACTTCTAATAAATAAAAAAGCAATTAAACTAAGAATACAGCTGAAGCTGATGGTGCTCTGTGAGGTTACACATGAAGAGTTGGCCCTTGACCTATTCTACCCATCCCTTAGTTTAGGGAACCTCATTCACCTTAATATGGAAATCTTTGTCTGAAGGGATGGTTTAGGCAGAAGATGCAAAATTCTTCAGTGCAAGATTTCTCAGACATCTGTAAAATAGACCACAAGCTGGTTATGGCCAAAACATTTATTAAACAGCTACTAATATGGAAAAAAACAAAAAAAAAAAAAAAAAAAAAAGAGCTGTTTATGAGGAAGAATGCAAAGGAAAATGTGGCAGACCCCTGCATAGCAGGGCTGCAGGATGATGTTTAGAGCAAGAACTTAGCTTGGACTGCATGGTGGTCACAGAGACCCCTGGCAACTCCCAGCCCTCCATCAGCCAGTGCACACTGCAGGGGTTTTATGTTCCTAATTCTCTTGTTCATGGCTGCATCTGCTTGTATAATTTATGGCACACAATACTTATTTTTCTTTTGAGTTTCGCTCTGTTATTTATTCCAGCATTTATTCTGTCAGAAAGTGGTGGGACAATGAGGGGTTATCTGGCATCAAAAAGTTGAAAAGAGCTTGTCTTCTTGCCCTTTTTTCCTTGAATTATGGCTGCTAATGATAAAATCCTTTTAGTTTTTCTTCTTTCACTTATCTGTAGCTATGGTTTTCTCTTGCTTCTTTGAAAGCTTGAGAGAGAATTGTCAGGTGGTGAAATACTTAAGAATTAAAGGGCTGCATCAGGAAACGTTTTTAAAATTAGGTAACTTGGTATCTGAGACAAATGTACGATTGTTCTTCATGCTTGGATGGCTGGCAGCCAGGCAGCAGGGCCTGGCTGGTTCTCAGGGCTTCATTCAGGCACTGTCATTATTGCTCCTATTACTTTTTCCTCCATCCAGGACTCTCTTGAATGCCACCACCAAAGAGAAGAATGCCACGCATGGCTTACCCTGAGGAGGATTAGTAATCCTACACCTTGCACTGGCTGGCAGAGGTGTTTTAAGAACAACCAGAATTCTTTTCCCAAAGCCAGATATTTTATTACTGTATGGACTTGATCCTGCCATGTAAACCCTAATGCCTATTTATGTTTCTGGGTAATTCAGTGAAGGCTTCTTTGGTTCAACCACTTCCTTTCTTGCATTTTATTTCTTACATTTTATATGTTCAAGGGAGTTCAAAAGTGAAATCTATCTAAAATTCTGGATGCACTTGCTACGAACCTGCAGAAATTACTTTGAACATTTAACACAGAATTGCTTTGATCACACTATGGGCCTTGGGTGATTGCACAGACCAGAACAAAAAAGAAGTTTCTTCCAAGGCAAATGCTGTTCCAAAGTAAATAAAAAAGTTTAATTCACAACTATAGTTACCCACAAAAATAAAAGCTACAGCCCATGCTGGAAATCAGTATAAAGTAATCTTGAAAACTGTAGGAAAGGATTATTTCCTATTGCTTCTTTCTCCAGCCAGCCAAGCTTAGACTGGCTGATGATTTAACTGTTTCCTTCCATCCCCAGGTTGTCTCTTGAGATCTTGAATTGTGAAAGCAGAAATAAACTGAGGCAGCAAAAGCAGAGGAGGGATGAAGGTCTCAATGTAGGTGGTCTTGGGCTCTGTCAGATATCAAAGAAATCTATAAGTGTAGTGGATTGAAATTCCTGCCTACCCCTTGTAGGTCATGCTGCAATCCACTCTCCTGTTCCTCCACCCACTCAAGGAAAGCTCATGGAAATTCAGTGAGTTTGAACCAGTGGAGATGCTATGGTCCCCTGCAGAGAAAACCCACACCATACAAATGAAATACTGTTTCCTTTCTTCCCATACCTCTTTTGGCAGAACTAATATTATGTTTGGGGAAAGATATAGGGGGATGAATAAGCAATTTAAGTTAGTTGAAGTGGTAAATGGGCTTATGTGATGACATGAGTTAAAATTACAGGTAAACTCTCTGCAGTTACTTCCTATGACTTGTTTAATAGCACAAATTAGTTTTTCCAATAAATCATCCACTAAAAGCAAGCATAACATATGAAATGTCTAGAAGAAATACAATATTTTTTTCCATCTATCTCCCAGAAGATATTTGCCATTGTTCATTTTCTGTAACAGGGCAAATTTCCAGTAACATAACTGCAAATGTAGAAGTGCCATAAATGAGATTGTCTTGCCCCTTCTAACATTAATATATTGAACCAACATGGCACTTTGTCTTACCCATACATTTTTATGTGTGATTTGTTACCTGTGGGGATGACAGTAAATTCTCCTGGTACACATCAGCTCCCATGAGATGTGCTGGATCCCAAAAAACAGTGAAACAGTGACATGGGAAGGTGGGAATTTTGGAATATCAGTTCTGGTAAAGCACGAGTTTAAACCACTGTCCTCCTGACCAGAGAATATAAAATAGAGTGCTGAGATCCTTCCCTCTCATCATAGGCACTGTGGGAACCTGTTTGCAGAAGAGAGAGACTTCTTTCTCAGAGTGTAGCTGTTGTATCCTTTGGACATACATCCTGTTTTGTACTTCTGGGTTTTGCATGTTCATGTGAATTGTTACAGTCCAGTTAAAATACTCCTTTCTTCTAAAGAGTGAACAGAATGGGTACTATAGAACTACTTTAAAAAATGGCAATTTTTTTGTACATCTTAAATTATCATTTTGCTATGCTGCTATTTAAATATAATTTTAAAGAAATATGTCTACATTATAGCTTACTCTAGACTCAATCTTTTCTAATATAATTCAGAATGTGTAGATTTATGTAGCTGTGACTTTGTATAACTCAGACATTAAATTTTAACAAAATATTATTTAAATATATGCATAAAATAGATCTCTGGAATATATACTGTCACAGTAACATCTTTATAATCATAGCATAGGAATTAAAATAAAACTACTAATCTCAGCCATGTGCAGAAGTGTATCAGTGTGCTGCAAGCCACACAAAAGCATCACTTTTTCATACTTGCTGAAAGCATTTCCCAATACCTACATGCTGGGGGCTCCCTGAGGTTCCAGTGGGTGCAGGACAGATCCTTCTGCTGGGAGAGAATTCCCCCTGGAGAGTGACACAGACCTTAGGGATGATCCTCCCGTGTCCTGAATGGTGAACTGGTGAACCTGTGCCAAAGCTATTGCACCTGAAATCAGAGATGCCCCTCTCACAGGAGGTAAGATTTGTGCCCCTGGGTACATCAATCTAAAGGAGCTCTGCTAGCAGATGCTTTTAGCCTCTATTGAGGGCTGAAGCCGCCAAAAATAGGGTTACAGAACTGAGTTAAAACTGAAAACTTCTAAGGAGTAATTTTGAAGAGTGGATGGATAATTTTGTGTGATGCCATCCATCACTGCGCCTCTTCACATCAATCCTGCAGAGTATTAATATCTCAGAAATGCTGTTCCCATCTGCAGATTGCAATGGAATATGGAACAGGAGTTGCATTCCTGTGTATCTGTAGTGCATTTTGTTTCTTATGAGTTTTAAGTCACAATGTCACATCCGTGGATGTAGCAAGTCTGCACTTGGCCATTACACATTGACTTGCATTGAGCCCAGTGTGTTAGAGGGCAAAAAGAAGGGTATTTCAACTGCAGGCACTGTGCTTGAAAGCATTTCATAACAAACCATACAAGTAGTATCTTCAGTGTTTACAGGCAGGGTATTCTCAGTAGACTCATATAGCAGTTGGTGCAATAGCTAGTAGTTATTCTGGTTTGATTCTGTCAGACTTCCCAGCATGACTTTGGCTGTGTCATGTTTTTCTTCCCATTTTCCAAACAAGCAAATAAAGCCAACATTTATTTCAAAAAGGTGGTGCAAATCTGAAAGCATCACTGTTGGCTGAGCAGCCTCCCTCTTTGAATAGGAAGAGTCATAGATGTGGAAAGCATTATTCTTTTAATCTTCAAAGTATTCTCTTTGTATTTACAAATTAACCAACCTGCAAAGCAGTATTTTTTTTTCCTGGACAGTATGATTAAGACTATTCTTATTAATTATAGGGAAACTTCCATAATTCCAATATATGTAGTTCAAAACAACATGATATATACAAACGTACTGTGACATATTTTCATTTGGATGGTTAAACCTGCATAGCTTTGATGGTTTCATCTCACATTTGCTATATTGTATTTTTAATGTGCTCAGGTTGTGCTGGTATAATGGTGATCCTCCTCTTATACCCCATCTTTTCCACATGCATGAAGTTTGCTTTGTAGTGACATTCATGAAGCTCCCTGCTGTGGCTGAAACACTGGAGTCCTGCTATTTAGAATGAATGATTATTCCAGTGGTTGAAGTGTTCTCACAAAGGAGACTGGGCAGCAAGACACTTCTTCCTTTCCTACCACACTAGGATAGGAAATCCTTATTTGAGCCTATGATGGGATCCTGACAGCCCATACCTGGAGACAATCTCAGCAGTGAGAAAAAAGCCACTTTTGAAGAATGAAGATAATATATTCACTACATTAAATTCTCTTAAAAAACCCAAACATTCCTGCTGCTTTCTGAATAGAAAGGGAAAACAAATAAACTATTTTAAAAGTAAAAATCAGTATAAATCAGCATTTCATCAGATTTCAGGAAGCTAAATCCAAAACTTAACCCCAGAGCCTCTCTCTGCTAAGTGCTGATCTCATCCTGCTAGTGCCTAAACCAGGCATTGGCTCTTCCTTCCCCAGGGCTCCTGCTGTGTGCAGCATGCTGCTGCTGCTGCTGGGAGTTGTGCTGCTCAGCCCTAGCCCCCAGCTTCTGTCAAAACACTGCGTCCTCCAAGGCTGAGGCAGGGCACTGTGCCTGTGCTATGATGCCAGCTTTCAGAACATCTAAGTGCTGGGGATGAACAGCTGGAAAAGATGCCCATTGCTTTAGTTCTGAATGAGATGGCTCAGGGAGAAGCACACACGTGGTACCTTGTGATTTGGATTGCAGTCTGGGCCCAGGCACCAAGTGTTGCACTGCTTCATCTTTTTAATGGATGAAATCTCTGACTCACGGAAGAAAAGCAAAACTTGAACAAACATACAAATTAAAAGCTTCCAGGCTCAAGCAGAGACCAACAGCTGCATTAAGTAAGACTGTGCATGGTGAAATGGACTCTTACATGTTAAATGGAGACAGTGAGCTACAGAAATGAGCTCAGCTCCCTTTGATCATGCTGCAGTAAACGTGACCTATCAAATGATTGCTAAAGAGCTTGAGGGGATCTTCAGATGTTAGTCATGGTAAAATAGATGCTGTAATTATATCCACTGATAAATTTTAGCAAAACCAGCACATTTGCTGATGGTGCTAGATGCTTTGCCTGATGAAGATTTCTCTAGTTACAATGTATGTTCAGTGTGCACAGCAGCCATCCAAGCTTCCCTGATCTGTTCAGCAGACGGGCTTTGCACTGACCTGAAAGAAAAGCCCTCCAGTCTCTGCGGTGAACTGAGCCTTTCACTCCTGTAAACTCTGCACAGAAGGGCTCACAGCACCTGATGCCATCAGCAGCTCTGCACAGTGGGCTTTGCCACTGACAGCCAAATCCCAGTGTCCTTCCCTTAGCGAGTGCCATCACCTCTCCCCCCACCAAGACTGCTGGAAGCAGTGGCATTCAGCACAGACCAGGGGGCAGCCGTGAAGGGCAGGCTGTCCAAGCTACCACCACATGGTGAAAGCAGCCTGATGCTGTTCTCAGGAAGGGATATAGGGAACATCACAATTTTCAGGAGTTGGACTTTGATGATCCTAGTGAACCCCTCCCAACTGAGAATATTCTGTGATTTGGTGACATTTGACTACAGCCTGTAAACAGGGAGTGAAAGCAAGCCTTCTTTGTCCTAGCATTAGGGTATATTAACTCCTGAAAATTCATTGAGGGGTGGGTGAAAGCTCTTTTATTCTCTCTTAGCTAATAGTGATTCACATTACACTGCTCGAGACAAACAAAAGTTAAATCCTTAGGTATGAAATACAGCTTTCAAAAATGTAACATCATACTGTTTCTGAGTGCCAGCAGTCAGTGTGCACAAACCTACAGCAACAAATCCTTTCCCCATATACCATACCCACTGTACTGGTCAGGATGCCACATTCCCACCTTTATGGTTTCACACTTACCAAAGAACTGGCTTTGAAATGTACAAATGATGAAGGCTACAGTATAAATAAAAATTGACACTGTAAGTTTTTTTGTTGTTTCACCATACTAGAAGAATTCACAGAGACACATTAGTGTCTCCATTGTCCCATTGTTCCCACAGCCAGACAGAATTCCTTTTTCACTTCGTGCCTTGTGGTGCAGTTTAGTATAATGAGATTGTAACAGGTCTCAAAATCATTAAAGTATGCAAGTGTTTTCCTTTTCTAACCCTTGCTCTCAGAGTATAAGGGATCATAAGAGCATCTGGAGACTGGAGCCAAGACCATTTTCTGTCACATCTCTGAGCTGATTTGCAGCGTGCTGAGCTAAAAGGCTTCACAGACACCTTCACCATTGATTTCAGTGGGAAATCTATTTTAAGGTTTTACGTGTTGTATCTCTTTATTAATGGATTAGTTTGAGTTTCTAAGTGACTTTTAATTTCTCCTCTCTGAAATTGAACTGTACTGCCTCTTTCTGGCCTTTGTCCTACTTTGGCTAATCTCATAAAAGTTACTGGGCATATACTTCTCTTATCTTTGTAGCAATCTCATTGACCACACAATTTTTACTACAAACATTATACCTTTAGATAGCATAGGTTTCATATTTTTATTTTCCAAAACTTACACATCAGAGGGAGATAGAGATTAAAGTAACACTGACATTTTATGGTGAGCACACCTCTTGTCTCAAGATGGTAGAAAATAAGCATATTAAAACACTTCTCAACCTCTAAATTAATAACCACATGATGGCAATAATGTTTTAAAATGTAGGAAATTCTTAGTAAAAATTTTTAATGAAAATTAATTCAATTTTTCTATTGTTGCAACTTGTCTTCCAAAAATCCTATATATGTCCTTCTGCATGTGTACAATGCTTAAGAATAATATGGCATCTTTGAAATGTTTGATGGCTTATAAATGAAAATGGTGTGAGAAAACCTAAGGGCTCTGTGTTAACTTTAAAGATAAGAAACGACTCATTTAAAGCACTAAGAAAACGCATATGCTTTTGTATTTTTGAAGTAATTTTCCATTATTTTTTGATCTCTGGTTTTGGTTTGGTTGTTTTGGGTTTGTTTTTGTTTTTGTGGTGTTTTGTTTTGTTTTGTTTTGTTTTGTTTTGTTTTGTTTTGTTTGTGTTTGTTTGGTCGGGTTTTTTTTTTGTTTTTTGTTTTTTAAATATATATATCATTAAACTACCACAATTTACTGTTATTTATAGCCCACAGCTATAAAAAAACAGTTATTTTTGTCTGATACATGTTAAGCACATCAGGCTGGGCAAGTGCTTGTGCTAGAGATGATTTCAACTCTACCAGTATTGGCACTGGCAATTCAGGAGGGAGCACTTTTCACTCCACTTTAACGTGGAACTGATATCTCTGCCTAATTTTACAGCATTCTTTGGTGTTAGCACTGCCGTGGTTTAGTGGTTGGTGAAAAGACTCACATATACCAAACCCACGGTGTAAATGGATCCACATGGTGGAACTGCCTCGCAAAAAGCTGGAAGGACTGGGGTCTGAAGACATGATGTGTTAACTGCTTCGGCATTTTTCAAGATGAAAGGTGCTACAGATACGCAATGAACTATTTCCCTTGTGTCCCTTGAGGAGCTTGAACTGAAAATGTCTTTTAGTCACTGCACACTTCAACATCCCTTAGCACAGAAACTGAAGCCCAAAATGTATCAAATAATTTGACAATTTTATTAGCCGCCAGTTTCGGACCACTACCTTCATCTCACCATGAATGGGCACCATGAACGTACCTAGATAAAAACATATTAAACAGTTAACATGTATTGGGAAAATGTATCACACTTCAAACTACATTGTTTAAGCTGTATAAAAAGGCATCAGGAATCGCAGTGTGTAAAATTCTTTCTGGTTTCGTAAGAGAGTATCAATTACAATGTTATTGTGACAGCTCCATCGTGCAGCCAGGAGAATAGCCACTGAAATCAGCGGAGGGCATAAAGTGCAATTACAGGCAGGCTGTTGCTTCAGCGGCAGAACCGAGAGGAGCCTCGGATGAGGCGAAGGGAGGATGCTGAGGAGCAGGGAGGATGCTGAGGAGCAGGGAGGATGCTGAGGCGCAGGGAGGATGCTGAGGCGCAGGGAGGATGCTGAGGAGCAGGGAGGATGCTGAGGAGCAGGAGGATGCTGAGGCGAAGGGAGGATGCTGAGGAGCAGGAGGATGCTGAGGCGCAGGGAGGATGCTGAGGCGCAGGGAGGGATGCTGAGGCGCAGGGAGGGATGCTGAGGAGCAGGGAGGGATGCTGAGGCGGAGGGAGGGATGCTGAGGCGCAGGGAGGGATGCTGAGGCGCAGGGAGGGATGCTGAGGAGCAGGGAGGGATGCTGAGGCGCAGGGAGGATGCTGAGGAGCAGGGAGGATGCTGAGGCGCAGGGAGGATGCTGAGGAGCAGGAGGATGCTGAGGCGCAGGGAGGATGCTGAGGAGCAGGGAGGATGCTGAGGAGCAGGAGGATGCTGAGGAGCAGGGAGGATGCTGAGGAGCAGGGAGGATGCTGAGGCGCAGGGAGGGATGCTGAGGCGCAGGGAGGATGCTGAGGAGCAGGAGGATGCTGAGGAGAAAGAGGATGCTGAGGCGCAGGGAGGATGCTGAGGCGCAGGGAGGATGCTGAGGAGCAGGGAGGATGCTGAGGAGCAGGGAGGATGCTGAGAAGCAGGAGGATGCTGAGAAGCAGGAGGATGCTGAGGAGCAGGAGGATGCTGAGGCGCAGGGAGGATGCTGAGGAGCAGGGAGGGATGCTGAGGCGCAGGGAGGATGCTGAGGAGCAGGGAGGATGCTGAGGCGCAGGGAGGATGCTGAGGAGCAGGGAGGGATGCTGAGGCGCAGGGAGGGAGCTGAGACACAGGGAGGATGCTGAGGCGCAGGAGGATGCTGAGGCACAGGGAGGATGCTGAGGCGCAGGGAGGATGCTGAGGCGCAGGGAGGGATGCTGAGGCGCAGGGAGGATGCTGAGGAGCAGGAGGATGCTGAGGCGCAGGGAGGATGCTGAGGAGCAGGAGGATGCTGAGGAGCAGGAGGATGCTGAGGCGCAGGGAGGATGCTGAGGAGCAGGAGGATGCTGAGGAGCAGGGAGGATGCTGAGGCGCAGGGAGGATGCTGAGGCGGTGTACCCGGCGCTCCCCGGCCGCACGGCCGCTCCCGCAAAGCCCTGCCCCGCATGCAGGGAGCCCCGGCCCGAACCGTGCCCACGGCCGCACTGGGGCTAACCCCCGGGTCACGGGCGGGCCGGGCAGTGTCCCCGCTCCACCTCGGCCCGACCGGCCCCGGGCGCGGCGCGGGGACCCGCGGCTCGTCCTTCCTTCCCTCAGGCGCGGCCCGCAGGCGAGCAGAGATGGCCGCGGCGGCCGAAGGACGCGGCTCCCCGCTCGCCCCGCCGCCTCCCGGGCCGCTCGGCGCGGTGACGGCGCAGCCCCGCCCCGGCCCAGCCCGGCCCGGCCCCGGCCCGCCCCTGGGGCTCCCCCCAGCCCGGCGGCGGAGCGGAGCGGAGCGGAGCGGCCGCCGCCCCAGCCGCGGCGGAGTGAATGGGTTGCCATGGCAACTGAGTGAGGCAGGCAGCGAGGCCGCCGCGGCCCCAGCCGCCTCCGCTCCGCAGCGTGTGGGCGAGCAGGCAGCGGGCGGCCGCCGGGACAGCCGAGGGGACGCCGGGAGCGCAGCGGCAGGATGGAGGACGGCTTCTCCAGCTACAGCAGCCTCTACGACACCTCCTCGCTGCTCCAGTTCTGCAACGGTAAGGGCGGGGGCCGCCCCCGGCCGGCGGCGGGGTCCCGGCGCTCCGGCGGGGCGGAGGCGGAGGCCGGCGCGGGGAAGGCAGCGCCGGGAGCGGGCCTGGTCGGGCTGCCGCCGGCGTCTCCGCCGCCCGGGGCCGCCCGGGGCCGCCGCGCAACTCGGGGAGAGGAGGAGGAGGAGAGAGGAAACTTCACCCCCTTCAGCCTCCCCCGTTACACGGCGGGAAACCTGCCAGCCCTCGGGGCTCCTCTGCCAGCAACTTCTGCACCTCCTTCATGGGAACATGCAGGGATTCGTGTGCGTATGTGGATGGTATCGCTGTCTGTGTGCATCTTTCCCAAAGGCAGATCTGGGAGCTCAAGCGATCACCCACCGCTGCGTGTCTCCTTGGCGCGTATGCCAACATACACACATACACGTACACCTATAAATATATATATGTATATATATATAAATAACCATATACATATGTATAAGACCTGTATTTATATAGATGTACAGGGCCGAGCTGCCCGTGACCCCGGGGGGCGCAGGTGTCCTTCAGCCCCCTGCCCGCCCCCGCTGCCCGAGCGCACCCGGCGCCTCTGCAGCAGCCAAGGGTTGTTGAGGTGTTGAGATGCCTGAGTGGAGTTAAGGGAGTTGATTTTTCTTTCTGCTGTTTTTTAAGGTAGGGGTTGTTGGGGTGGTGGCGTCACCTGGGTGGCAGCATGACAGGGGAGCTGCCAGGCTGCAGTATGGGTCATAAAAAAGGAAGGAGATGAGGAACTGCAAGTATCCTCACAGACAGTATTGGAGATTGGCCTGCATAGTACTTGGGATTATTCAACTAGCTGATATTTCCCTTGAGGGAAATAAATCAGCTATTCTAAATATTACAGAGAGTTCTTCATGGTAAACTATAATCTCAAAATACCCTACTTTGATACGAGTTATTGCTTTCTAGCAGCAAAATTGTGAGCATTCATAATCTCATATTTCATATTTGTGGATCTCTTATTCCTCTACATTTTAGTAGTGGTCTCTGCTTTCTACTGCTGTCTGAACAGCTGGAGTCAGGTTCATATGAAATTGCTTTATGACAGCAACTGCATCAGGCATAGCTGCCTCTTTCCTTGGAAGATATGAAGATGATAAATTTCACATTATTTTCTTTGTGCTGTGGTGCAAGAAAGGGACAGGTTTGCAGAAAACTCTGACATGTGTGGACCTGGAGATTGTGGGAGCAGTTTTTTCAGGGCAGCAGGAGTTTTGTGTGTGGGCTGTTCATTGTGTGGTGACACTGTATTTTTGGAGCTCTTCAGGAGAGAAAACTATGACTATGTACGGGGGCTGTACACTAATAGCAGATGCCTGCTTTGCCTAAACTTAATAAGTATTTCATTGTAAGTGTTTTTAATAAGGAAACATACGGCAGTGTATTTCAAAGTTTATAGTCTAATCCATTTATAAGCAAGCTGTCTTCCTACCAAAATCCCTGGGCTTTGCTTTTACAGTGATCATGATAGTAGCCTGCACGTGGGAGCAGGGGTAGCATCTCTTTCTGAATAGTTTGAAAAAGCAGAGTAGCTTATTCCTGTGGACTGTCCCTCATGTTGGTTTGGTATTTCTGAGCAATTATACTCAATGGAAATAAGCAATATGTATTCATACCGTGCATAGGTTTTAAAATCTTAGTTAATCCTTAAGTATTATATTCTAGAATGTGTTTCTAGAACAAATCACTGGCTTAGCTTTGTCTCGTGGTAGATAGTGACCTCAAGAGCTGTTGTAAGTTTGTATTATTCTGTGCTTATAAAAGAAAGTGGTTGAATTCAGAAGCCCTTCATTTTACAAGTTAGCCTTTAGTGAGACTATATTAAATGAGATGAGGAATTAAAGGTAATCAGGCCTTTAAGTACAGCCTTGAGGTAGTCGAGTATTTCACACATGACCCATGAGGAAGAAAATACAAATAGAGGATGCCAGTGAGGGTTTTGAGGTTGGAAAGTGAGAAATAAAATTGCTTTACAGGGAAGTGGAAAGCTCATGCAAGTATAATGGGCAGTATGAAAAATTATGTGAAGTTGAGATTGGGGCAGACATATAGGAGAAATCAAACAAAGCAAGCAAGTGGCAGAGATAGAAAGACAATATGATTTCAGTATATGGTAAAGTGAGAAACTAAATGGCTGGTAAGCACTCAAAGTGATCATTGTTGAATGCTGTAAAGGTTCCTGTTCTGAATAGGATTAATTTTAGTTGTACAAGAAAAGACATGATGGAATTTTGTGGTGCTCTCAAACACAAGAAAGGATAAAGACTGTCTTGTATGTATTGTTTCAAAAGATCAGGATGCACAGGCTCCTGAAAAAATATCTGTGGGTCATCTGTAGGGTAGCAACAAAGGTCTAGCCTGGGCCAAGGATGGCTGCAGCTTCTCCCACTTCTCAATACTTCTTCTTGTTTGGAGTGGGTGGGAGCCCAAGAGAGGACTGGGAGGGAGGGAGCAGGAATTTGGCTGGTGGAGGACCTGGTCAGGGAGACAAAAGTTAATATGAGAGCAGGTTTGACACAGACTTGCTCCTTTCTTTCTAGAAAGGGCCCTGGGTTCAGCAGAAGAATTTGGGTCTTCACTCATATGCAGATTTAGTTTGCATTATTATTTAGTAACGTGTTTTTACGGCTTGTGATATGTAAAAAAGAAGGTAAATGGAGAAGGAAGGGAGTGAAGAAAGAGATGAGGAAAATATGTTAGTTTTGAGCTGCATGTCTGAAATCTAGGCCAAATATTTAGCACAGCTAGTTCAAAGACACCTACTTTCTTCAAACTCCTTTTTACAGAATAGTACAGTTGGCATTTGAGAAACATTGTGTTAATGAACACAAGTGTCAAGCTGAGATAACATCAAAGCAAGAAATACGAACTTCCAATGTGATTTTAAGCAAGTTGTTTTATTCTTGATGCCTTAGTTTCCTTAGTTGTAAACTGAGCAGAAAGTACACGCCTGCTTTGGAGGAGTTTATCAAATGTATTGGTTTGTTTGGTATTTCCCTCTTCAGTTTCAGAGGACAGTCTTCAGATGCACAAAATGTTTTGTTAGTTGCTCTGCCTGTTCCGTTTGTTTGTTTATTTTTAAGAAAGACACTAAAATAACTCCTCTTAAAGCCCAAGGACGATTCTCAACTTACTTGTCACTTTCCAGGTAATGAAGGACTCTGTTGGTTTATTTTGCATGTTGTAAAAAGTAAAGCTTGGAAAATATTAACTGTGCCTGGTTATAGATACCTTTCTTGGTATAGAAGTTACTTTTAGATAGGAAGCCAGTATGTTTATCTACAGTCCATCAGGTTGTTAGTCATGTGTTATTTAAGCTGAAGGTAAAAGTGGAAGGATACTGATAAGGCAAGATAGTGTTGAGGCTTTTAGCATCTGCTTAAAAACTGATGGAGAGAGCCATACTGGACATGAAACACTACCATACAAGACACATACTGTAATTAGAGGCAGTGCTCATCTTGCCTCCAGCTGATGTAATAAATTGCAGCTGTGATCAGTACTGATTATAGACAGGTTGGGAACACGTGTACGGTGTGGGCAGAGTTTTGTGGGTCCTCGACTACAAATCCCTATCTATCTATTCTCTATCTATTTACACAGCCTTCACCAGAGTAATTGCTGTGGGCAGGATTATTAGGTATGTGAAATGTAAAGGGTGAAATCTGGGATTCCTGCAAAATGCCTCTGTAGACTTAAAGATGGAAGTGAAAATTTATCTATGATTTCTTTGCAACTTGTAGCATCTTTTAAGTATCCTTCATGTGGCTGCTGGGAAAATCATAGCTGTCAAATGGCCATTCCTGCAACCACAAATGCCTTGTTTGACAGAAGCTTCAACTTTAGAGTATATGGATAAAGCAGTAAAAAAAAGTGTGAAACATTACTTCTTAATGAAATTTATATATTTGGCAAGGGACTCCATAATAGTAATTACAGTTCTGTTTAACAGATT
Source organism: Oenanthe melanoleuca (assembly GCF_029582105.1). Lineage (NCBI taxonomy): Eukaryota > Metazoa > Chordata > Aves > Passeriformes > Muscicapidae > Oenanthe > Oenanthe melanoleuca. The sequence goes on from NC_079339.1 coordinate 49,027,748, forward strand.
ACCTGAAGTGTAATTATTACTTAAAAAAATTGGAGTTAGAAAAAAATTTAAGTTGATACCAACTATGCTATAGTTTATTTTTAAGAAAGAGCAGAATAATCATAGAATATGCTGAGTTGGAAAGGACCCACAAGGATCATTGATCATCCAACCCTTAGTCCTGCACAGGACTATTCCCAAGAGTCACACCATGTGCCAAGAGCATTATCCAGACACTTCTTGGACTTTGTCAGGCTTGGGGCTGTGAGCACTTCCTGAGGAGCCTGTTCCAGTGCCAGCCACCCTCTGGGTGAAGAACCTTTTTCTGATATCCAGCCTAAACTTCCCTTGGCACAACTTCTGGCTATGTCCTGTAGTTCTGACACTGGTCACTGCAGTGGCTGCCTGTCCTCTTCCCCTCATGAGGAAGTTGTAGACTATGATGTGGTCTCCTCTTAGTCTCCTGTTCTCCAGGCTGAACAGACCAATAATAAAAAAAACCTCTTAAAAAGTAATGGTTCCTTTTGGCTCCCTCCCCCCAGAAAACTAAATCATGTTAAGAATTTTGACAGGTAATAGCTTTGATAAATGTCAGTCACCCTTAAGTCATGAAAAGTAAATTGTGTGACTCAGATTTTGTCAATCTGTTTACAGTTTGAATCTTCTGCTTCTGTAATTCTCCACCATTCCTGAAAACGAAATGAATGTATGTACCTCTTCTCTCCAGCTCCTGTATCTGCAAGTGTAGCAATGCCTGTCAGTGAGGAAGTGAGCACCACAAACAGGAAATCTGTATGGACAGTATTATTCTAGTGGTTGTCTCTTCTTTCCCATTTGACTCTTGCACTTCCTCTCCTTAACCTTCCTAAATGCAGCCAGTTACCCTTTTCCTACAGCTGGACCAAAGTCACACAATATGGAATGGGTTTGGGAAGGAACAATGGTAAGTTGAGCCTTGTAACTTTCAGGGCACCAGTTCAAATCTGTCAAGGGCTGGAAGAGACTATAATTTGTTTTACTGTGATCACTTCCTAGCAATAATGCAAAACAAAATTGGATTTAATTCATTTTTCTCTGGGCAGATTCACACAGTATATGTAGGAAAAGGTGTTGCAAGCATGTTCAAAAAGATGTTGCAAACATGTTAATAGCATTACTCATGTTGTTTTTCTCAGAAGTCCATAACAACACAGTTGGAGAGACAAATCAGGCTTTCTCATGTTTCATCTCTAGATCTCTCCAGAACAGTAGCATGTTTTGAACTCAGGAATGGAGGCAATACCTCACTTGAAGCTTCTGCCAGTTTTGTAGGACAGATTTTATTACATTAGACAGCGTTGCTTAGACAGCATTTTCTTAATTTTTCTTTCAGTGAGATTTGTTCTGGCTCTTGCAGGCAAACTCTTCAAAGAAATGCTGAATTAGACTCTACATTAAGTGTTAGCTTTTTACATTAAGTGTTAGCATTTTGGAACTGTACGGAGTATAAGTTGATTCTAGAATATTTTTCTTCACTTCTGGAGTAAAGGGGAGGGAGAGGTGGCATACAGAAACACTTATATTTGTTGGTATGTGCAGTAATTGAATACAGAATAAATCAGTATGCTATGAATTAAAAATAACTTGCTGCAATGGACACTTGCACAATATATATTGTTAGCCTATTAGAGCCCAAACCATTATTACTAATAAGATACTATATAAGTAAGCTGAATTTGTTGCCCTTTAATTAGGTATTTATTTCCAAAACATGAATTATTAACACTTGTGTTAGTCATGAATGGTGTTAATTATAGTTCCTGGAATTTAATTTTTCCCCCTTTTTTTTTTTTTTTCTTTTTTTAACTAAGCTTCTAAAAACAAATGAAAATGTAGACCAGTCATGAGAGAATCCTCTAGTGATAGTCAAACCTCAACAGAGAATCTGTGTCAGTGTTAGAAATATGGAGAGAAACTACAAGTATCAAGTATTTTATCATGAATAAAACAACAGACAGAATTGCAAATTAAAGCATTGGACTCTCAGCAGAAAAACATGCTTTATCTGATCTTCAAGGAGTTTTAAAAAATTTAATAATACTTTACAGAGCTGATAAAATGTATGTTTTAAGTTCTAATTAAAAATAGCAAATCTGAAAATCCTTTATTGAGCCTTAAACCACATGCAAATAATTCAAATAAGGATTAAAATTATATTGCAAATACATTATTAAAAAGTGGATATACGTGAGGAGACAGTGAGGGAGTGCACCAGTCAGTGACATACATTTTAATAGGTTTTACTCTGACTTCCCTCTTCTTTCTCCTTTCCTTAGAAATTTATGATGAAGATTTTAAAGTTGATGAGCAGTTTTTTTGTCAAGAGAAGTTTTTGTGAAGTTGTAATAATGAACCTGTCTTTTGATCTCTAAAATCTTGGGGATGATGAGAGAGAATAAGTAGGAAGGTTGTATGAAAGAGTGTAATGACTACATTTTTTGTTGGGTGCTTGCTCTTTGCAAATGACACTAATTGGGCGAGCATAAGGAATTGTGAAAGCTTAGAGGGAGTGCAAAAAGAGCTGTGGATGATGCTCTTCTTCCATGAAACACAATTTAAAATGTTCGTCCATTACATAATTAAAACGTGGAAGTAGCTCCCTGAGGTTTTTTAGGGAGATGGGGTGGGGATAATGATATGTTAACATGATTTCACTAAATTAATTCTTTGGAAAGTAATTAAGTGAGATTGTCCACACTCCATTACTTCCAAAGGGTAAAATCTGATATGGTCCATCATGTTCTCATCTTGCTTTGAAATGACTGATTATTGAATAATTATAATATATTCATTTGAAAACTAGCATTGGAGATCTCTAGAACTGTTTTTAGGTATTGTGGAATGTCGAAACTAATCGCCTTTTTTGGATTTAAAATCTGAAATAAACACTTCATTGTGATAAAAGCAGTTTGCATTTCTTAACAGCATAGACCCTGTATTTGATTGGAAACTTACATCAAGGTTCCTGCAAACAGGAAAGAAGAAATGTTTTCTGGTTTTAAGTATAACTTCTATAATCTGTTGCAGGCCAATACATGAAGCATTGCTACTGGCTTTTAGTCATCTGAGAATTGATTGTGGACAGAAGCCTAAGCTAAGCTTTGAAATGTGAGGTTCCTAAGATGGGGAATAGATAAACACATTTCAATGTGTAAATAGAGAAACAATCTTTGTTTCAAGCTAGTATTTAGAGATTAAAATTTTGTAATGAATCTTGTGTTTATGAAAACAAGATCTTTCTTTTTCTTACAACTCTATTGAAAAACACAACAGACTGAAACAGCCTTTGATGATTCCCAGTGCAGCTCCTGTACACTCAAGTGGGATTGACCAGGCACTGGTGTCTAGAATTTCCTTGAGGCTGTTAAAGGTTTCTGTACTCTAAAGTCAGCAGCATTAGAAGCAATTCTTACTTTATTGTTTTATTTTGGTGAAAAAAATATCCCTCTGAAACCTGTGAAAGATCCTGACAGACAGTTTCATATTTATTTTATGCTTACTAAAACCAATTACCATTTTGCTTCTTCCTTTTCCCCTTCCCTCTGCAGCATTTCACAAGCTGTTTTACCCTGACCTGTTGCTGCCTAGAGAGCATCTTTCCATTTCCCATGTGGAGATGCTGCTTTAAAGAGCAGGCAGGATGTGGCAGGTGGGTCCTTGTGCTGCCCCTGAAGCAGGTATGTCAGGGTTTGTGTGTTCCCACATTTCCCACTGCTCAGTGCCCAAAGAATGACGCTGTGACCGAGGTCTGTGGCTACATGGGTGGTCCAGCAAGGCTGGCTGGGCCACAGGGGGCAATGAGGTCTTTATCTAAACTGATAAAAACCTTACAGGCATTAGCATATTCTGAGGCTCAGACCAGTCTTTATTCAAACCAGTGTCTGCATTGCTGCCTTTTTGCTTTACATCTTCCAAATATAGGCCAAAATTATAGGGCAGTGACACAGGACTTTGCTTAAATGATCTGAAAAATCAGGCCGTTGTTTTTAGGTTGCTAGCTGTGAACCTAAATGTTGGATTTTGATTTAAATTTTAAAATTGAATTTCAGGAGTTTCTGTCCATGTATTATGAGAGGCAGTGTTATAAAGCTCATATACAATACCTCAGTGTAACACAATAAATAATTACTGATGTGCTTTGGGGTAAGAAGCAAAATCCAGACAATGTGCAGGTGATAGAAATTTAATTGTGGACTTCAGTAGGACTCTAGTTTGAAACTCTGGAAATTATCATGGCAAAGTCCAGTTGAATCTGAAAAAATGAGGATTCCTAGAAATTTTGGCTCTTGTAGTAAAATAGATGTCTCTTGTAATTTAGTGAACTCTGTATAATGCCATGCAGGGAAGGAGGTGTAAGGGTAGGTTCTTTCTTTTTCTCCCTTTTGTGCTAGACAGTGTGAGAAGTCCTTGTGGTAGCTGTATTTCAGTTTGAAAATAAGTGATTTTGGAAGTTTTAATGAACTAATGAAGAGTCCTTTGGGACCCAATATTTTATACCTACAGATTTTAAGTTAAGTGTTTATATGTTTCTGCAAGGCTTGAGGCCTTTCTTTACTGAGAAATGAGAAAAGACCCATTTTTAAAATTTGAGGGTTTGGTGTGTGGTCCAGCAGATGTGTAGGCTGGGGTCACTACTGGTGGCATACAGATAAACCTTTTCTTGACTGGTGTGCTGCAGGATCTTGCAGCTGAAGGGCTGAACACTTTTAAGGGGTATATATAAGCTGCACTAGCTTTAATGCTGCACTTCAGCACTGTTAACACATTAACAGGAACTGTGGAACAAGAGGAAGAAATCTGTAAAGCAAAATAGTTCGTGGTGAGGGCTGGTGTATGCAGTGTCTCTGCATTTACTATGGGCTAGCTCTAACTTAATGCCAGTTACCAAACAGACTTCAGCACTGGAGCACTCCTACTGTGTTGCTGGAGTGCTCTCCCAAGCATGAACCAAAGAGGGGTGATGAACACTGCATCAGCATCCTTTGGATCCAAACTGAAATATGTCTAGGGAGCTGTGGCAGCTAGAGGGGGGGCAATCATACTGTCATAGTCTTTGAGATGTTTTCTCCCACTCTCTACTCTTTAACCATCATTCATTCTGATTTGGGAAGTAACATTGTCAGTACACCAACAGAGAAGTTGATTTCCTTGATCTTCTGTTCTGGTTTCCTTGAGAAGAGATTCTTAATATTGTGAACAAGGGACCATGGGACCCTTGTAGAGCGTGAGCGTATTTCTTTAGGTCTGAAGATTTTTTTAACAGTTTCTCTATCAGAATGATCATTATGAGTGTTGGTCATGTTCAGAACAAAAAATTAAAAACTCTGGGCTGCTTTCTTTTGAGCAAGTTTTAATGGATCAGACAGAACTGAAATCACGGCTTTACATTTACAACAGTTCTGCTTTACTGAAAGATCTAAGCCCAGTCCTTTTTAAGGAAGAGAGAGGGGAAGGAATATAGGTGTTACAGTCTACCTGTCCTTTTATTATTTAATAGCTTGGTGTTTCCATCTCTGTTTTTAAAACTGAATAAACAGGATACAAATATTAAGGGGCTTTGGTTATGGGGTTCCCTCCCCCAATTGTTACTGACCATTGTATGGGGGGTTTTGCTTAGATTGTTTTTGCTGCATTGGACGGCCTGTTTTTTGAAAGACTTAGGATAAGTGTGTTATCTGTGCAAGCCTAAAAAAAAAAGGTTCTGACTATAACTCCAGTAGTATTTCAGAACAAATTTATAGCTGAATTACATCGTTAGTTATTTGAATGGTGTTTCAGCTTTCTTTTATGATCCGGGGATTTTGTTTTGGTTTTAGGAAAGAGTTAAATAACTGAGTTGTGGGATTAAATGTTCAGCTATGGAATTGAAAAATGGTTGCTGTTGTGTTAAGTGAATGCTTTATAACTGAAATTCACAGAAGCTGGAAAACACATTTGTTGGTATGGTCTCCTGAGAGCAGTATATTTGTATCTACTCACTCATTTTTTTATAAAGCACAGGGTTTTAGGCATTGAGGTGAAACTTTACAGCAGTGAACAGAGTAGTGTGGTTTATTTCAGCATTGCCTCATGTGTAAATTATTTGAGAAATTCTGTTCTGTAGCTGTCAGTCCTTGGTAAGATACTCTGGCTGGGATTGTAGCTTCTTCTGTGAGCACATACGCCTGGATGATTGATCTGCTTATTTCTAAATTTTGTTTAAATAGGGGGAGTCTATAGCAGGCCAACCTACCACTCCCCACCCTCCCACAGGGCCAAGATGAATCAAAAGAACTCTTTCTCCTTTCATCTGCCCTTTTAAAATAAAATGTACCTTGTTTCTGATGCATACTCGTGTAATACAATCATTTTTTTAACTTTGAAGATGACTAAAACGATGTGATAATGTTTCAACTGTTTCAATGAAATGAAAGGATACAAAGTAAAATAGATAGAAGACAAAGGGATGTTAAAGATGACAGGCCCGGTCCTTCAGATGTTATGTGATAGGAGGGTGTATAGTGTTCCTTAGGAGTAAAGGTTAATAAACCAGAGAGCTGTGGGAGCTGGAAGATAGGACTGTAAAATTCAGAAGATGGAGGTTAAGTGGATTCTGGACTTGAGGGCAAACCTGATGCCCCTGCCCCACTGCCCGTTTCCATTTTCATCTGGGGCTGATAAACCACAGCACACTGTGCAGCTGCTCAGGAGGAAGGTCTTGTTTCCCCTTCCCTCACCTGCTGTCTGTGCTTTTACCTACTTGATGGACTAAAGTGTCAGGAGTTAGTTTAACGTGCTAACCTAACAAAGTAAAAAAAACCCAAACAATGAAAAACAGGCACTGTCTGTGTGTGGTGTTTTGGTTTTACTCTTGCTGGGTGAGTTTTCTGCCAAGTTGAAGAATTAAATCAGCTTCCAGAGGCAGCAGAAGATGAATTGTAGGAGAAGTGGGTACTGCACAGACTGGGGGCTTCTAGAATGGCCATTGTGTCTTGTGGAACTGGACCCTTGCTTTTGTCATTGCAGCTGCTTGTGGCACCATGTGTTGCACAGCATCAATAAATTAATCCAAGTTAGAAGTGTTGCCCATCTGTTATGTATTGTAGCAGGTAGAAGTGATCCCCTTTTTTCTGTCTTGTGCCAGGCGTAGTGGTGGGAGGCAAACTTTTAAAACAATGTATAAGGCAGTACAAGGGAGAGACATGCTGCTGCAGAAGATTAATAAAGAGGCAAACTACTTTTTGACTGCTACAAATATGATTGAAAATTGAATTAAAGTTCATAGAGGTGGAAAATTGCCTATGCATCATAAATTTAATTTCCAGTCCACCTACCCATTCTAAGCAGAGTGAACTGACATAAATTTTTTACCATTGAGATTCCTGTCTTTGGTGAATGTTTAGTTTTTGTGATCGCTTTTCATGTGTGTCTGTGTGTGTTTTGTTGTTTTTTTTTCCTCCCTGGAAACTATGAACCTCAATCTTTTTTGTAATCCTTTTTATGTGCTTTTCAGAGTATGATATCACATTCAATTAAAAAAAAACCATAGTTAGCCCCAGGCACACAGGTGTACTCAATATTTTTATAAACTGAAATTTTAATTAGTAATTGAATATCACCTACCTTTTTTCTTGCACTTTGAAAATTTGTAACTTTGTATTTCTTAGAATTTTCCTTTATAATTTTGAGATAGAAGTAAAATTTCTATCAAAAAAACAATGATCTTATATTACTTTAGTTGGGAACACACTTGTTTCAGGGGCATGTACATCAGATTATTCCATAACTTTTCAGGAAAAGGCATATCCTAAAACCTGAATTAATCAGTAACAAACATCATCAGTGTGATGCTGCTGATCTGTTCTCAGAACCAAGTCTGGGCATTCTTTTGATTACAGTAGACTCATTGCAAGGAGAAGAGGAAGATCCACAAGATCTCTGTACATCAAGGAATTTAAACAAAAATACTCTTGTAGGAGCTAGTAATCATCTTCAGTGGTCCCATATAGGAAGGCCTGGATTAAAAAATTTGCACTTGAGAAAGAGTACTTGTGCTCTGTTTACTCTTTGTCATTTCCAAGAAGATTAAATAAGCCTAAAGCAGCTCCAGTGATTCCTCAAGGCTCTGTGAAGAGCCCAGAAACCATTTGGTTGATGCTGGGTTATTAACCTTGGTAGTTGTGACTCAGAAGGTTCTGAGAGATTTGTGTGCATATTGTTCCAGGAGGGGGTAACTTCAGGGCCTTTTCTCCTTTCTAGTTTTTATACTTGAGTTTTTAGTTTCAAAAAATGTTTAGCCTCAGGGAGCCCTCTAAATGTAAGCCTTTTACTGCCTCCTGAATTTGGCAGTTGCTTCTCTTGGTTTAAGTCTCTAGGCATGTGTGATGTGAAGCTTTGAAGTAGCTGTTGCCTGGCTGAAACCTCTCTGGAGGCAAGGAGAAGGATAATAAAGTTTTGACATTTTCTTTCTTTCCATCATGCAGATATTTTAACAGAAGTGAAACAGCTGATTTTTAGTAAAGACCCTAAAATTACAGAATTGCTAAGACTGTCTCTTTTGTGGTTTGGTTTTAATTTAGAACAATTGCTGAAATCAGTGGTGTGGAAAGCCGCATGCATTCTGTCAGTGTTTTAATATCTGACATTAGGAACTGGTTAATCCATTTAAGAAGTAGAACAAGAGATTCAAGAGGGAGATGTGGCCCAATGGGCCACTGACAAATACCAGAAAAGGCAAAGAAAACTATTTGGGTGGGAGCAAAAACTCCAGCAGAAGTTTTTCATTCTTTGTAATTCTGGTTCTACATAGTGTCTATCAGTCCCATGCTCAGTGGGCAAACAATTGCCAAGTCCATGGCAGTCTGTATCCCAAACTTCACCTTTCTGAGCAAGGCTCTGTCTCAGCACTGCTGGTGTACTTCCCCCAAGAACAAAAAAGATAGAGGCCACCTTTTCCTGGCTATTTCTAACTTTTTCCAGTCTGCCTCCCTTAAAGTGTCATGTTGTGTGGAATCAGAAGTAGGACAATACATAAGGGAGGAAAAAAAAGGTATTTCAAACATCTTGATTATGATATCGTGAAAGTCTTTGGGTTTGGGTAGTTTCTGGCATAGAGCACTTCTGACACTACACTGGTTTGTATTAACTAGGTTTACTAGATTCAATAGTGGTTAAAATACATAAAGTGATTTTAAAACATTTGGTGTCATGCAGCCATTGCTCAGTTTACCAAATTCTCTGTGTTGCACTGTGCACGGTGGAAGCTTTATCTTTGCTATAAATGTAGCAGTAAGATTTTCCTTTTTTTTTGTAGAAACTTAATGTATCTTAAGAAGTGTAAATTATATGGTTTTACCTGCAGTTTATTGGAGTAGCTTTCGTTCTGCTGCATATATAGCTAGACCTGTATAAAAATTTAAAGTCACTTTGTGCTGCAAACAGCAATTCTGTTACTCTGCTGACAAGTCAGCAACTTGTGCAGTTGTGAAATCTTTCTTCTTTTTTTCCAGTTAGGATTGGGAAAAATTGACACATTATTGCTCTTACGAGTCTGTGTTACCTGTCCTTTAGCAAGCTGTGGTTGAGCACTGCATACTAAATGTCAGTTATCATATTGTGCAATCTGTATGAGCAGAATTCCCAGTTCCACAGCTGTGGGAGTAGAAATGGGAAGCTGTCAAATAAGCTCAGTCCCTCAAGGCTCCTTTCAAGGTGACTGGTGCAGAGTGCAGTGAGGTCCAGGGAATTCTTCTGACCTTTAGGAGGCACAAACCTTGGGAAACAAACGAGTGTTGTTAAAGTGATGACATCTTTCAGATGATAAAAGTAGCAGCTTAAAAAAAAACTTTTGACATTTTTGACAGGCTTGCACATGATAATTAGATAGTAAAAAGAAGGTGTGGGTTGGCAATGCGTTAGATATGAATGATATGCAGGTTTGTATCCATTTTTCTTTAAGCAATGTTGCACTGAAGATGAAGCCCTCTAAACAGTTGCGTAAAGCAGAAGTTTAATGTGAAAATGGATTGTATGTGTTTGAAATAATTCAAGGGAAGCTGGAGAAAGGTACTGGCACTCTCATTTCTTTTTGTGAATAACTCCTTTGCCTCTTTAAGAAGTTCTTAATACATCATGTTATGGGTATAATCTTAGAACTGTATCTATTGACTTATCCAGTATATTATTTCTTCACTTACAAATTCACTTCCAGGAGTAATAGGCTTTTTCTTGCACTGTATGTTCTGAACATTACCCTTACTGCCTTTATAACCTGTCAAGGATGCAGGAATACTGCTAAAGGAGAGGGTGATTTTTGTAATTTGCTTTGAGAAGTAGAAGGGAAAATGGGAAGAGGGGATGAAGATGAAGCAGGGCCTTGACTTACCTATAGTGCATGAATTTTATGATTAGTCCACAGAAAAATGAATTATAGGGAGAAAAACATAAGGCAGAAGACAAGACATGGCATTTAGTATTCCTGTGGGATTTGGGGATCTTCAGCTTAATTTGGCAGGGTATCATCAGCAGGCCAAATGTAGTGGTGACAGTAGAATTGGGTTCAGGTAGTGGCAACTGCCCCTCTCCTATTGCCATGTTTCTGGCTGCTTGCATTGGATTTTGTCCATGTTCCATGTGCTGTACCATCTGGGAGCCTGATTCCATACTTTCCACCTGTACACTGGATCCCAGCTCTTTCCCACAACAGATAGAGACCCACTCCTTGCTGCTGGAGCCCTCTGAGCCTCCAGCCTGGCAGTGCTGCCAGCTATCTCTGTTACCTGCTGGTGGTAATTGTCCTGTGCCCTGGGACCACAACTCCTGAGTGCAGCTCAGATCTGAAGGTGTCCCTGCATGTACTGACTTGAGATATGGGGCAATCTCTTCCATGAAGGTGGCAGCAGCCTGTATTGCAGTCAAAGAGGCAGTTGTGAGGGCCTGGTCTGTGCTGGCACTTTTTAGATATTATTTTCTTCACAAAGTTTTAGTGCTATTTTGATTTCCTGAGAAAAGGTCAGGCTGAGTTCTGGGGGACCCTTTTCCCACCCCACTGCTGCCTTGTGCTGTTTGTCAGGCTCCAAGTCCTTTGGAAATCAGATGAGAGCTGCCAACATAGCAGATGTTTCTGCTGAGTGGGCTGTAATCTCTCACAGCACTGATGCTGATCAGGCTTTGTGTACAGGTCTCAGCAGCACAACTGAATGTCCTCCAGCCTTTGCCATGCCTGACTGGGCAGTCTTTAGCCCCACAGAACAGCTCTGACTGAGGGCTGCAGGGGTAGGGCTGGGTACATTTTACTGATGATGGAGGTAGGGGACACCTTCCATTAGATCAGGTTTCTTGAAGTCTCATCTAACCTGACCTTGAACATTTCTAAAAACGGGGCATCTGGAGCTTCTCTGGGCTCTCTGTTCTGGTGCCTCACCAACCACTGAGAAGGTTGAAGAGAAGAAGACTCCAGAATCTGCACCATGAGAGGGTAGTCTCTTGCAGAGTTTGAGAGGAAATGCTTTCAAAATTCTTGGGACTTGCCTTTTTTCTGTAAGCAGTTGTCCATGAAACAAAATGTGTTTTTTAAATCATCTGGTACAGATCCATGGATGCTAATGCACTCTCCTTGCTGTTGGTTCTTTGTGGATGAAGAGGCAAACAGAAAGCTCTAGCACCTCTGGAAAAATCAGAAAAATTACTAAGCGTTCCTTTCTAAGCTCTGGGAAGTAAGAAAATGTATAAACTAAGGCTGAATAATGAAGCTTAAAACAAAACTCTTCTATTCATGTGTTGTAAGTTTTTAAAAATTACTTAATCATTCCATATAATTTTTGTAGGAATTAGGCCTCATTCATTTCAGAAGACAGACTTCCTTGGAGTCAGATAAATCAAATAAATGTATTTAATGCAATTTTGAAATGTGGTAAATATGAAACCAGTAAATTTGATGTCCAGTTCAAAAGCCTCTTTTTCCTGCAAAAGGAGCTATTAGGGTATCGAACTACTTTGCAATACAGTAGGAAAAATATTTTTCTTTTTTAATGATTAGGGAAGCAGGAACTATTGCACTCTGTGAATGACTTGTCAAAATGTAGTTTTCAGTAAACTATTTGGGTTTGGGTTTATTCTTGTGTGGATTTTTTGAGGAGCAAGTTGTTTGTTTCTTTGCTTTGGGTTTTGTTTTGTTGGTTTTTTTTTTTTTTACTTGATAGTGGTCCTACAAAGCTGTCTTGTTTCCATCTAAAAGGAAGAAAAAGAGAGGTGTGGAAAGATTTGCTTGAGTGTGTGACCCCTTTGTCTTAGTGGCACTCACTGCTACAGCAGTTGCTTGTTGGCTGAAGTGTAACAGGACTCCCGATAACTGGATCGTTTTTCCTTTCTTTTCAACTTTTGGCTTTACGAATACTGAATGCTTGCTTTTGGTGAAGAATCAACATTTGGAAACTGCTACAAATAAGACCATTGAGGATGAGGAGTTGGGCCACTGACTCAGGGAAGTTGTAGCTCTCGGAGCTGGACTTCTCTGCCATGGAAAGAGCCTGACTTCTGGGGGGTTTCCTAAGTGGTCATGCTAAATATTTGAAATATGATCATCTGATCTGTGTATAATATCATTACCTTGTCTATTAAGTTTGTGGCTTTTATGTAACTAGGTATTTTTGTGAAGAAGCTGTACTGTACTAGGCTTTAATCTTGACTGTCTTCTGCTGAAATGAAGGATATTTTGAAAAAGGCATCTCCTGCTTGCCATGGCTGACTTAAAAAAATTGGTGTGCTGTGATCAGATATTGTTTTCTGAACTATCTCTTCAGTGGAGTTGGGAAAAAGGTTTTCCAACCAGTTTTAACTTTTTTTCTGTCTCTTGTAAATCTAGTGATTTTCAAGGTCAATGTGGTGCTCAGTTTACTGCCCATGGAAATCACTGCTCTCTGCTGTGTTGAGGAAATTTACTGTACCTGAATGTTGTTTTGGGCAAATCTTATCACTGCAATAATCTTTACATACATAATCTTTACATTGTAGACCACTAATCTATGTGCAGGATCACTTTAAAAAAATGTTCCTTCTTGAATTGTGAGTAAAGATTGTATTGTTAAACAGTGTCTTTAAAATACTAAATAAATTTAGTTCAAGTGCTGTACTTGACCTAACTTGTGTCTGTACGCTTGCATACAGAAGTCTGACTTAAGTGAGGTCCACCCATATCCAGAGCTAAGAAAGCATAAGAGAACTCTTGCTCTAAAGCTGGGTGGCTGTGTTATTGGCTGTGTTTTAGCCTTAAAGGTTTGTCTTTGCTGATAAGCTCTGCCTTATCATGAAGGTTGAAGCTCAGATTCTCAGTAATCACAGGGCTACAAGAGCCTTATCAGCCAGGCTTTCTGCAGGGTTTGTTCACACTAGTCCTTCAGCACAGTGCTATTAGGAGATGGCTTTTGGGAAAGGAATTGCTCTGCACAGCCTTCACCCATCTAATCTCTCAAGTGAAAACGCATACGGGAGAAGTACTGACTGCCGCCAAAAGGAAATCAGTCCCACAAAGTCCTTGAAGGAGAGGAATGGTCATGAGCCAGGCTCTGCTTGGACCTTGGCCTGGGGCTTGTTCCCAGCCAAGGGTAGACCAGACATCTGCTGACTCTGTTGCTTTTACTGAGGGCTTTCCATAGCCCTGGGGGGAGACAATATTGCATTCGTTGATCAAAGCGTATTTGTAAACTTTTTTAACCCAACATGAAAGATATAAAATAGTTTATCTCTGTCTCCTCCTCCATGAAATTCTGAGGTTTCTTTAGAAATAGGCAACATGCATGCTGTAGCATTTCCAAGTACTGCGGAGGATGGGGCGAGCCTTGGAATACAACTCGCTTGTTCTCACAGGGCGGCAGGACCACACTTGCACAGTGTGCTGGGAATGGCACAGCAGCTGGGTGAAATTTGTGACAATGCTGTGCACCCTATTGTGGTGAAATAAGAATATGATCTCATGCTAAGGAACCCAGTTAAAAATAAAAATAATGCAAATTGTCTTTGATTAGAGGAGTTGCATTTTTAACCGAATAATTTTTCAGATCATGTGTGTTTATCTGTTTCCTGAAGTAAACCCAAATTAATTTTTTATTTAAGAATAGTAAATAAAGGGATTTTTTTCTTCCTTCTCCTAAACAGCCTTGAAGCTGTCATCTTCCTGATTAATACCAGGACATCAAATACTGTATCAAATGTGGTATCTCTGGCTGTGTTTGAGTCCTTGGCAAGGGCAGTTTGTTCCTTCTGCATTTATGTCAACAAAGATTTTTTTTCTGGAGAGTGAGAATATGTAATGGAAAGAGTTTACAGTAAGAAAGTATATTACAAATAATTATATTATTATATTGTATTCTGTTTGTCAGAATTAAATGAAGGGAAGACTTAAGCCTAACTGAAGATGAAGATGGACAGTGTGGGTAAAATTCCAGCCTGTTATGGGCATCATGGATGCTTCTTTAGCTCTGCCATCCAAGCAAGGCTATCACTAGTTAAGTACTTCTCACATGCACTAGATTAACTATCCATTCTAGAAAAAAATCCTATATTTCTGTGAGAGACAGTACTGAATACGACAGGTTTTAGAAGACTTATACTAGTTTTCTAAATTTGAAATAATTTTTCCTTTAAATATTTAGATTGTGATTTGTCTTTGTGACAGCCTGTAATGAAGCCTAACACTGCATTAATTTCAGAAACTAAAATATTCACAAGGTACAGAGTTCTAAAGGAAAGTCAGACCACTGCTGAAAGTAAAGTCATTAGCTGAGACCGAGTACCCAGAGTTTGTGAAAGTGATAAATCTGCTTTAGACATCAATGGCCCCTTCTGCAGGTGCAGGAGGAATGTTTTATTCTCTTTGTATTGTATCCCTTAGTTTGAGTCTACAGAAAACAATAAAGCTGATTAGCCTTTAAGAAATGTAAATGTAGAATGTTTGGGAGTGGTATTTATTTTACAAATAAATGTTATTGATTAGAGACTGAGATTTTCCAGTTCTTACTTCTCAGAGGATATGCTTTTGAAATTAGACAAAACAAACTATTTCAAACTGATAACTATGGATTACTTGCTATTGGTGCAGTCTCAGTTTAATAAATTTGTAGTTTCTTAAATGGAAAAGTATTTAATTGCTTATGTATTTCTGAAGTTTAACAGTGTTTTCAATTTGTTTTTAAAAAGCCATATGTATATAAGATTATAATTGTAATTAATCTGTAGATTATTAAAAAAAGTAGGCAAAAATCTAGTGGTCCAAGTAAATTTGAGGATCAGTTGCCATTTTAATATTGAATATGAAAATTAGGAACATTACGAAGTGTATGCTGACCTAAATAGTTTCTTAAGTGTTTAAATGGTCCTGTCTCTAATGTAACATAAAGGCTGCATTTGACTGCAGATCAGCTACTGGCTGATATATCTTAGAGTTTCTTGATAGTATGAATCTACTTTTCTTTTGTAAAATAACTTCAATACACAACAAACAATAAAAAAATAAAATTGGTTTGTAATGCATTACCACGGGCTAACATCAGTAACTTTTAAAAGGTGTTTTAAATCAGTTTTCATGCCTTTTGAATCTCTCCTGACTGCAAGTAAAAGTAAATCTTTCTGCTTTTATGCATATGGCATAGTTGAAGAATCAAATGGAGCAATCCAATTTTTTATGACAGTGAAAAGATATTGAACTAAACACTATAAAGTTTCTAGGAGAACATTTTTTGTGAACTGATGTATTGCGTTTATTTGCATGCGGTTTAAAGTATATTTGGGAGAAGAAAATCTCATCTGAATTGGCTCTTTTTGTCTAGTAGTGCTAAACAAAAGCTGAAGGGTTTTTACCTTACATCAAGTGGTGAATTTGCATTCATTCCTTCCTAGCTTTTGTTGGATGACTTGGACATTGAGCATAGCTGTGACATGGAGATGGAGTCATTGGAGATGTTCTCCTGTGTTCTACAATCTATTTTTTGTCTCTTGTTTTAAGGGTGTGATACAGGTACATTCTCAGCACATCACTGAGAATATAAGATGGTAAAAGACAGCCCAGCTATTCTGCCCTGATACCTTAATTACCCTACAGGTTCCTTTATTAGCAAGTTCTTGTTAGGCTGCATCTTCAGCTTCTTAACTTCAGGCTGGTGCCATGGAGTCACTTCCTTTACAAACTACTACCTTTGCATTAATATTATGCTATGGAATATTATCTTTACTCTCCTGGTTTCTGTCTGCAATGCTGGTATTTTGGATTTTTTTCCCATGGTATGGGCTGATCCCAGCATAATGTGGAGGAATCCTAACTGACTAAAACATTTTCTATTGGTTCTGTGTTCAACAGAGCCAGCACAGTAGCTCTGAACTGTTAAAGCATTTATGTTGATAGACCTCTTCTGGGTAAAATTCCTCTAATTTACTGATGTGTCAAAAATTTCTTCCATATACTTCTTAAGCAGTATTGGGGAAGATAATTTTTAACTGGTTGATTTCCAAGTAGAAGCTCATTTACCATCTGTTTGGGAAAAGATAGTAAGCTGCTGGCTATAGCTTGACAGCTACAGGCAGGTCAAGGGCACATGCTTATAATTTTGCTACAGTGATTCCTAACTAATTAGCTATGAGGAACTTTTTGAGAATGTTCTGTTAAGATCATCTCTCCCATTTTGTCAATTCATGCAGTGCTCCCAGCTGTGAGGCTCTGAGTGATGATTGCTATTATGGATTTATCTTTTCAAATTCTGCCTCTAATTTTAGGAAATTATATTCACTGTCTTTAAGTTTCTAGTGGTAAAACTGTAAAAGGACAAGTTATTTCTCAGTGAGTGTTGGGAAATACAGTAATAAGATTTTATAAATACTGTGTTGCAATAGTTAGCTGTGTTAGAGGAGGGAAAATACTGTTCACAAAAATAACCATCTGTAGTCCATATTAGTTGACAAAAAATACATGTATTACTATTTTTTTTATTAGAATGGTTTAGAAGGGATCTGTTCTCACAAGATGATGCTTTACTTTACTGTTACTGTGGTTCCCAGTGCATCCAAAGTAGGACATTAGGCAGATGTGTGGGATAGAATTTTCTTCCCATTTCCTCCTACACATACATACCTTGTGAGGACATGGAAAAACTAATCTGGGCTGTTCAGATGTACCTGATTGTACCCAACTAGGGCATCTCCTTGCATTGCTAATCACTCTTATCTTAAGAACATGCATTAAAATATAGAATGAACTTAAAAGTTGTCCTACCTGTTTAAAAATGGTATATGTGTATACATACATAAGCTTGTAGATAGGCCAGGCATTGTTCCTGTAGGTATTTGGTTTAAATATTAGACATGATTTCTTGTTCCTCATAATCAAAATTTTTCATTTCAAAAATATATATGATGCTTGCACCTCTATCCTATTATACATACTTTGTTAGCAAAATACAGTTAGAGGATTAGACGTTCAGCTGGCAACAAGTTTTGATTTCCAAAACTTCACATAAAGCAACAATGTTTACAGTCTTACCTGTAGTTGAAAGATTCTGCCTGTTTTTCCCCCTAACCACACAAAGTAACAAGATTAAATAGGATAACATTATTTTGGGCTTTAAATCCACTTGCTTCTCACAGTGGAAAGCTCTAATCTGGCAGACCAGTCCAGTATGTACCAGACTTTATGATAAGCTGTTGCCCATATGTGTTGTCATTGTCCCCAGGAGACAGGCCTGGAGGGCTGCTGCTGTGTTTCAGGTATGGTACAGTGTTTTGCATTAGAGAAGTGAGCAGAGAAAAGATATTTAGTCTGTGAAATACTGTCGACACTAATCTTTTAAACAAAGGAGCTTGGCGTGGCCATTGTCAAAGGAAACTAAACCTGCTGGTTTATTTTCCCATTGTTCCCTTGCACAGAGACTCTGGTCTGCAAATAACCACTGACATTATGCCACAGAAAGTGATACAAGGAAAATACTTGGTACTCTCCAATCTTACTTCGAAGTCTGGAAACAGTGTTGTGGTTGCATTCCCCTGTTTCTGTGAGATAATGAATTGCTTGAGTTCATTCTGAGAGAAGCTGGATGATTGCCTCTCTTCATAGGTTTTTTTCTCTATTGCTGTCAATTCAGAAAAACTGTATCTATCAAATAGCTTGTCTGCCTGACTTCTGTGGCCCAGACTCAAAGAGGCATGAAATAAACCAAAAAGGGAGGGCAGGATTTGGAAGGTGTAAAGAGATGCCTGCTACAGAGGGATGTTTTTCTGCTGTCATAGAGTTTCAAGATAAACATATGGTATCAAGAGAGGTGAAGCAGAGAGGTCATTTGAAAGTTAGTGGTAGTGTTGCACTCAGAATGCTTGAAGGAAGTAGTTGAAGTATCTCAGTTACTTGCATGAGATCTCAGTGAAACCTGTGCTGAGTGCCTTGTGCCACATCTGACAGCTTTGCAGTTAGTGGAGTGCAAAACCATGGGGCTTCATGGGTGGAAAGATGTTTCTGGAAGTGTAGGATCTTCAGTGTTCTTAATTGCCTGCTAGTATACTGGGTTAAATCCAAGCTATGGATCTCCTGATCTGCAGGATTGTGATTTTTTTTTTTAATTTGCTTATTTTTTTGTAAATACTGTTTTTAACTTTCTCTCAATGGATGGCATGGCTTTCCCAGCATTTGCTGTGTTCTGCCATAGAGTTAGCTGCATGCTGAGGGTGGAGAATTCCTTTCTATCCAGGTGCAGTTTCTTGAGGCTGTAGTAGTGGCCCTGAAGTTCATAGCGATTTCCAAAGAATGTAAATATTTGTACCAACTGATTTCAAGAGAATTGCAGAACGTGATACACTTAATGAAATCTCTCAGTCATGAGAAGTATTCCTACCAGTTGAGCTCAATTCAGGCTTGCTGACACAATCTATGTCTTTATGCTAGAAGAAGAGCTGCTTTGTGTGCAGGTGATGCTGCCTTTCCACTACTATCCCTTCTATATTTTCCATCATGTGGGTTATCTTTAGTTTTTGCCAAAGACCACTGCTGCAATTTGCTGTCCTCAGAAGGCTTGCATTTTCTTTCCTGATGGCCTGCAGAGTGTCTAAACCCAACAACAGCTCTGCAAAGACTTTGAGATGCTGCTTTTAAAATGCATTATAAAAAAGTGTCTAGCAACCACAGTTGCAATCAGTTTTGGAAGTACTTAATATACAGTTTTACCCTGTTAATTGGTGCTCCAAAGAATCTATGTAGATTGAATAAACTCAAATTTGTTTGCCAGTCTTTTGAGAATCAGTACCTAATATTTCCACTGCATGGTCAAACTGCTGTGATCTGAGCTGGACAAGATAGCCTAAAAATTAATGCAAAGGTGGAATATGTTTAATAAACTATTTCTTCTGGGGGAAAAGTGCCAAGTCTTACTTTAATTATTTCATGCATGTTAACACACAGTTAAGATTTAGATTTTTCAGAAGGCAGGAATCTATAGAAAATAGCATGCATCTAATAGGCTTCCTTCTAACTAACGGTGTCAGTATGTAATTTAGTTTTAGCCTGCATACAATGAAATAGTATTGAAATCACTCTTGTAAACAGCATACACGTCCTGTTGTTGGCTTTGCTTCAGCTGTTTCTTCACATTTGGCTAAGCTCAAGTAATAAATTGCTGTAAAACTGGAATACACTCTGGAAGCAGATTAATCATCTGACTCAGTATTGTCTATTAGTTTGCCATGAGAAATCTTTCCAATCTATGAGATCATGGATTAGCTGGTTGGACAATTTAGAGAGGCATGTACTACATTCCCCTTTTTTGCTGCCTTCCCTTTGAAACTTGTAGAATCTCAGCGAAGCAAAAATTATAAATTACTCTTTTTACCAAGTTTTATCACAAATACATATTGCAATGAAAAATCAGACATCTGAATTGATACCTCCTTGTTTTATCTGATTTTGGACATTATAGGTGGCATTTATCTCATGAGATGTAGATTAACTCCCTGCCCATTGCAGGTGGGCAGGAATCTTTAAGGTCTCTTCCAGCCAAAACCATTCTATGATTTACACGTTTGAGACAATAATTGGTGAAAAGAGGTGAACATTGTAGAAAGTGACTCACTTCAGGGTTCAAAAAACATATTACATAAATTTCACTGTAAAGTCCTTTTCCATCCCATTGATTAAAAAAGGTAATGATTAATTCTGTTGGGCTATTGATGCTACCCATATAGGTGGTGTGATGTCTGTTCTGTCCATCCATGGGCAAGGGGTGGTAGTGACTGATAAGGACATCTAACACTTGAAGGCAATTTGTCTGGATTTGCAGTCTCCTTCATATGCCATTCCAAATTTCATTACAAATGTGTGCTAAAATATTCCTTGCAAATGTGCTTTGCTGTGAGGATGAATGGTACACTGCAGAGGCAGGTCACAAATTAGGCAAACAATACCACTCTTGCTTGTGTGGGCAGAGTAGGTGACATCTGCAGTGACATTTTTGTTGTTGTATTGTTGATTTATAGTGTTAATTATTTTTTTTCTCTTCTGATAACGTACCATTTTGCTTATTTGGCTGTGTTGAAGGTGCAACTTTATTGCTCAACATACTGGGATGTAATGATCTCAGTGGCATGAACATTCCATCCTCAACTTGCATAACAGACAGGTTATGCTTATTTTATAATTGAACTTCGCATTTTTCATAAAATGTAGTTTTATTGTATTCTGTGCCTCTTTTCTAGCTTACTTGTACATGCATGCAAAGAGGAGGTAAAATGAGGTGGTACTGGAATGTAAGCAATCTTGTCTCCAGCTGCAATCTTACTGAAAGCTGTTAAAATTATTCTTTTTCTGCATCTTTGGAAGGGAACTGCACCCAGTGAGGTAACCACCACAAAAACCAAACAAGCTCTAGGTTACAGTTGCCAGGACCCTACAAGAATGATGATAGTGGAAGGGACAGATGATCTGTCCAAGAAAGGGTTTTTTGGGGCCTGTTGGTCAGTGAGGGTGTGAGGGGAAGAGTCACAGTGGCAGATGGGGGAAGGGAGGAGGGAGAGAACTTTAGTAGTTATTAAAGGGAGTGATTTCTTACAGGACTGTAAATAAACCAGTGACACTGATTTACCACTTGAAGATTAATGTCTGGGCAAAATTGCTGTTCCTACACACTCAAAATTAGTGAAATGGATACTTCAATGAGGATGTTTTCTTTTGTAGCAAGGGTAGATCATTTCAACACCAACTGATTTTCCCCTGGGTTTCCTTTACTGCCCTGGTTTTGGGATTTGTCTATTTCTTGTTGAGTGAATTCAGAGGAAAACTATTCCTGATGATATTGAATTTGGCAGAATGGCTGAAGTTTGAATTTGGCTTGTATTGGTTAATTCAAGCTTTTGATTTGGTTGCCTATTGTCCAGTATGCTAATCCATGTTATTTCCAGCTGAGTTAAAGTGTAAAGTCATTAGAGCAGTGTGGAGCTTTTGTTTGTAGAGGAAAGGTTAAGTTCTGCAGGCAGCTCTTACTGCTGCCAGCATAGCTGCTATTCTGAGTCTGGGGACTAATTACCTGTGATAGCTACAGGACAGAGTCCTGTGTTGAGCAGAAGTCTGAATAGGCCAAAGTTTGTAAAGCTTTGCCATGGGGAAAGTTTTTTTAACGTTTTTCAGAAACTTGAGTTCTGATTTAGTTCATTCAGAACCAGATACTTACCTTAATATTATATTCAGCCTAAGAATATCCTAATGCTGATATTTCAAATAAAGTCTGAAAATCCTATAAGAGAATTAACAAGCGTTTTGAACTATAATAGCCTGTAGCTATTTTTGGACTGTAATGTAACAATGTCATATTATTACATTGTTTCTGACTTGTTTCTAATTCAGGTTTTGATAACCACAGATAGCTATTGAGGATATGAGGGATGAGGAAGCCAAAACTGATCTGAGTAACAGATTTCAAAACCAATCTCTATTGGAGTGGTTTGGAGATGAATAGATTTATTAAAAAAAAAAAAAAAAAAAAAAAAAAGCCATTTATTTTTCCCAGACCCTTATGATTAAAAGTTTGTATGCATTGACATTTTTGGACATGCTTTTAGGTGTACTCAGAAACAGTTGTTTTCCTTTTTTAAACACTTAACTTTGTTTTAAAATTCAACAGGAGTTATTATTATACACAAACCATTTAACTTTTGTGCCCTTTACAAAAGTGGAAAATTCTGGTTTGGAATGGAGGAGAATTAAGAACATAAGAAATGAAAACAAATATCACCTTCTTCACAGAGAGCTCAGCTTTAATAGAAGAAATACAGGCTGCAGACTTCCCTGGGAGTGAGGAAGAAGTCAAGTATGCTTGTAGATAGTAACTTATATATCCATTTTCGCTACAGAATGACTTACTAAGTTATGAGTTGACTAACATTACTTAAGATCATCCAATAAGTTAGTACCTAACTTTTTTTTGGGTCTCAAGGCTGATTAAATAAAACTTTGCAATTCTCTTTTAAAATTGTGCTTTATTTGCCTATTTGATATGGACTTTGATGTCTTTGGTGTTGTTTTCTTCTTATTTCTGCTAACCTAATATTGTAATAAGAGACAGTGTTTCTATGTGATAGGAACAAAAGAGCTCATTTAGGAAAAATATTCTTATTACTAGTTTTGAGTGGAAAGAGTGTGTAGTCCTCATCACGAATTTACAGTCCTGAAGCTTCTATGGGTTACTTCCAAATATCGGGTGACTTGTATGCAAAGTAATGACCATTTTAATAACTTGCAGGCTTAGATTGTAGTTACTGAGTAATTCTGAATTTATTTGGGGTTTTATTTCAGTCAGAGGAAATGCTCTCAAAGCTGCTGGTTAAAGCTAGGGGTTAACAGATTGGGTCAATATCTGTTCTTCAGTCTGTGTATGGTAGCTTGAAAAAGTGTAAGCCTATCTATTACTTATGTATTTATAATGTATTTCTATTATCTATATGAGAAAGAAAAATCTGGAAGGGTGTGTGTAGCAGATCAGAAAATGTAGCTCTTTAGCTGAATGCCCAGCAGTGTCAGAATGTTGTGTTGAGCAGAATAGTGAAGGGTGATGATGATCGCTACAGTTTTCACATGCAGTTAATTGGTAGTGGAACCCAATTAACAGCTGGCCCTGAAACCAATCTCGTCATCACATCTTACTTAAGTATCTTTTTTTTTTTTTTTTTTTTTTTAAATTTCCATCTCTTCCTTTTAGTCACTTAAAAACCTTCTTCAAGAAGTCATCAGGTCTGAGAAAAGCCTGCAACCAATTGTATAAGGTACTTCTGGTTGGCTATCCATTATTGATAATGCATTTTTTTCCTGCTGTTTGTTTAGATGACAGTGCCTCTGCTGCAGCAGTATGGAGGTCACAGATCGCATTGCCTCTCTGGAGCAGCGTGTCCAGATGCAGGAAGATGACATCCAGCTGCTCAAATCTGCCCTTGCTGATGTGGTCCGGCGCTTGAATATCACAGAGGAGCAGCAGGCCATGCAGAACAAGAAAGGACCTACCAAAGGTTTGCATTTCAGATAGATGTAAAATAGATAGTGCAGCTCAATGAGTGTTTCATATGTATTAAAATAGGATGTTCATTGGATCTGGAAATATTCAAAATCAACAGATCAAACTCTAAATAAAATACATTTGAAATTCAATCTGTTATAAAGAACGCATAAAAATCCAGAGAGTTAAATCTGTGAGCCTTCTACAGTTTACATGAACCAGCAAAGCATTTGCATTTTCTTCATGCTTAATCCACAATCTACATTTAACCATTGCTACCACTTCCTTACTTCTGATCAAGATGTTTTATTAACTCTTTAGGAAGGCATTGTCTTCTGTGGGTGAAATTAATGAAAGGCTGGGGGGTTTTTAATCTTAAAAAAATTAGGATTTTTAATTGCATTAAATTTATTTTTAATTTCATTTAGAAATGAATTAAACTGAAGTAAAATGTAATTAAAATTTAATTTAAAATGTCTTAAGTATCTATGGATCATACAGACATAAGTCAGAGCTCTAAGCTAGCACAGAGCTGACATGACTAAGGAGATGGTACAAAACCAGCTGCTCAGCTACAAAGGAAAGGAAGAGCTGTGGCTGTTGCCTGACCATGTTCTAGAGCAGCAGAGCCAGAGCCAGCAAGGTGTGACAGATGTCACTGCTTGGCAGAATTCTGTGCTGTGCCCATGTGCCACAGTATGTTCTCTCAAGGCTCCTGCTCTGCAGGAATGGATTTTTCTGTGCACAGTTCAGTAAAGCTGGACCTGAACATCCAGCACTTCACAGGAGTGATGGTTTAGTAGAACCCAGCCAATGTGATTTACTGTAGTGTGTGAGACTGCCAAGGCCTGGGAGACTGCCTGTGTGCAGCTTAGAGAAACACACCAGGTATTTTAGGGTGGTCTTAGGAGTAAGAGTGGTGGCAGCCTAGATGTGGAAGGAAAGTGCAGACTTCACAGGCTCTTTGTTGTCTAACTTAAGAAGTTATTTCTTTTGGGGTCCTGATATGTAGTAATATTAATTGAAACCTTGCTTTGCATGAGAATTATGTTACATGTTTATTGATTCACAAATTTCTCAGTTTAAAGTTAGTACTTCCTTTATCTCAGTTATATATCTGTGACTTTGCAAAAATATTTACTTCTAGTTTTTGATTTAACAGACTAGGTAGGAGCTACTTAATTTGCTGAACTGAGATGTTTGTTACAAAGTTTTGTGTCTGGAGATGTGGAAAGCTGAAAGGGACAGAATTACAGAGCCAAATAATGAGTTGGTTGTGTCTCATTCTAGCTGTCAGGTGGAGTAGGCACTAAATATCTGCAATCTTGTCTTCATGTTCTCTTCCCTTTCTATTGTAATCTTATTTTGTCTTTGTTTTATTGATAAAAACATTTTAAATATCAGATAAGTTAAATGTTACTAAAGATAGCCTCCACTGTGATAAAATGTTCCATCAAATCTGGTTTTACAAGGGATTAAAAGGCTTCATGTTTTCTGTAAAATAGATATTATCTATGCATGGAGGAAACAAAGTTCTTAATTACTAAATTATTACTGAGTTGTGACCAAATCTGTTCTTGCCTGCTGTTTTACTTAGCAAAATACAAACCAGATTATCATGGATTCTGTGAGCAGAGTTGAATCTAAATCAGGAGAGGTTTTCTTGGTCATGGCAGACCATTAGAGCCATAGTTCAATGTACATTGAAGAAAAGCTGCTGTAAGCTTATCCCCATGTCTTCTATGGCTGGTTTTATAGGGGTTTGTTTGTTTGTTTATTTGTGGCATTTTTTTGTGTGTCTTTTAGAAGTTTTTTTAATGTATATATGTCATGCCTGGTTCTTAACATGTGTGAAATTACAGTATAAGAAGTTTTACTGTAATAATTCAAATAGAGGACTACAAATGTCAATTGCTCTTCCATTGCAAATTACCAGAGTGAGTCCTGGTATTTGCCAATGAAACCCACCTAATTTCTGGAGAAAATCAATACTATGACTGTTTGTGTAAAGAACTTCCAGTTTGCTGTACATCAGTTATATCATTTAGTGTATGGTCAACCTTATTAAACATGAATTATAAACGTGAAAGAGAATCTGAAGTACTCTGATCACTTGCTTTTTTCCCAGCTGTTTTGTCAAATATGATGGTCTATTATTTGTTAGTAGGCACTACTTTATAACAAATTGTATGCAATTACTTAGCATAAGCCTAATTTTAGTTTGGAATAGCATTATGGAGGCTCCTGATGGAGACTCTTAGGAAAGGGGCTTTTTTAGACATGGGAGGAGCTAGGGTGGTGACTTCTCATGCTTTACCCCTTGGGCTGCATGGACTGAACCTGTTTATTTTCCCTGTATTGTTTAATGACATTAGGAATTTTAAAAAGTGGAATTTGAGCCCACAGAATGTCACAGAAATTGTGTCCAAGCAAACTGGTGTTTGAAGCATAATGTATGCTGCTGTTTTTGTTTGATCTATATATGAAGTAGATCAGGATTAAGTGTGCATGTGGTGGGAGGTCTGTGCCTTTGGAAAAACAGGATCCCCCCAGTACTCTATAAAGTCTGGAACAAGAATCTTCATGGGACAAACGACTTAATTTTTCTGAATACTTCAGATTTAAAATTAATTTAAAGACTTCAAGTTTCAGGCTTTCAAATCTATAATGGAAAAATCTTGAGCTTGTTTTCCAGCTCAAGCTTTGTGTTCTTGTTCTAAACTTGAGCTAAGCAGCTTAAAAGCAGCATACATCATGGAAAGGGAGCGGCTTACCTTGTCCATTTGTGAAACTCCTTCCCTAATGTTTTGAGTTTTTGTTTAGTTGTTTGGTTTTCTTTTTACTTTCCTTATTTCATTTTACTACTTGGTGGAGTTTCAGTATGGCTTCCTGCCTTTGTTTTACTTGTGCTTGTTGTTTTTTCCTTTTGCAATTATTGGTTTTGTTTGTAAACTTAACAGCCCTATTAATCCATAGATCAGAGTATGATTAAAAAAGCTGCTGCTGAGGCTGATAAACTTGTCAGTCCTGCTACCACAGGTAAGACCTTGAAGCACCAGAACTTCCAAAATAAACATTACTGACAAAGCAGTAATAGTATGTTACTGACTTCTAACAGCAATGACACATTTGGGATTGTGTGACTGTGATGCCAGTTACCACTGGTGTGAACTAGCTGTTGTAAGTAAAATGAGATAGCTCCCCAGTAAACTGTGGATTTATTGAATAATGCACAGTTTTTCTATGTGTTGTGCAAGAGTTTCATGGTGTTGCTTTCTACACTAGCTGACCATTTAAATCTTTATTTCCAGAATTTGGATTGTGGGTTGGTGCTGGATCTGAAGCAAAACTTCTGTTAAAGGTTGCAGGGTTTATTCCTGGCTGCTGCTAGTTTCAATTTCATAAGGTTAGGAGAGTAAACAGACTCCAGCTAGTTCACTCCAGCTACTCTTTAACAGGCATTTTTTTGAATAACTACACATAAGAAAATATTTTAGTCATTTATTTTTTTTAACTTCAATTGAAGTTTCAAGTAGTCTTCTCAAAGCTTGTTAAAGTTTTGTAAGCTACAGAAAGCTTGCCAGGAGACAGGTCCACAACTTCTCAACTGTAGTTACCTGTGGTTCTATAGAATGCACCAGAATCAGTTTTATACATATGAATTAATTACAGCAATGCAGCAATTAGGAAACAAGCAGCAGAACTTCCAGCACAAAACTCTAAAAAGAATTTAATATACAAAAAAATTAGTAAAGGAGAAGTAAATAAAATTAAGATATCTGAATGAATTAATAAAAAACTAAATAAATAGCAAAGTAAACTTCAGATGTTTTGTATGAGCTCTAAAGACAGCATTAGTCAGTTAAAACAGATCATGGAAGGCAGGACTGGAAGGCACCCTCAGTGAGCAAAGAGAAAATTTTCTTCTTTTATCTCCTTTGTTGACTTTCTTTCCTGTCATCCTTTACTCTTGTAAGCCAAATAAGCCTCACTCCTTCAGTATTTCCCTTATAGGTTGTTTTCTAAATTCTTTCCTCTAAACAAATAAATGACAAACACATAACAAGTAAGTCTGTATTCTAATAAAGTTTCAAGGCAAATTTTGTCTTGCAAATTGCATTCTCTAGTAGACCATACTTACTGACAGTCTTCTCAAGGCACAATTTTTCACGTCTATGTTTTTGTTCAATGTATGAAAACTTAGGGTGAACAAGTCAATAAATGCTTGCTGTCAGTGCTAGAATAGGATGTTCTTACAATATGACCTATAATTGCATACAATTGGTACTGTTTCACTTTAGCCTTTTAGATCTTCTATCCTTGGCAGTCTTTTTTGAAGAACATATCATAGGTATTCTCCCTGCCATCCTTTCTGAGTTCAATGAAATTTTATGTTCCTAAAGTGACTTGTGACTGCTGCATTCTCTCAGGTGGCATTTCTCTGAACCCAGAGGCTTTTGGCATCTCTACAATGGCTTGTAATACAAAGTTCTATCAAATTTCAAGTGATTCAAGCTTTTTTCCCTGCTGTGTAGAGAGTCATGTTTGTGTCTCTGTTTTGAGGCTGTGATCCACAGTAGTTTTCATCGGTACTCATTGCTTGCAGTTTTAAACACAGTTTTTGCAACTAACTTCTAACTACTTGCATGGGACTTTTCTGTTATTCTAATTTTAATTTCAGCTATGACATGTATATCCTTTTTTGAGCCAACATTTGGTCAGAAGAATGTAGGTAGATAATGCCCACTTACTACCTTCACTCTTCTGCTGATTTCAGTTGCTTTTTCTGAGTAAAGGGTACAAATCCTTTCTGTCAAACATAAGCCCACATTCTTTGAAAAAAGACATTTTGGGGGAGGAGAAATTTCTTAATAAACAATTTGCTTGTGGAAAACCTCCAAGAAGATTGGGGGATGAAGAGCTGGAGTTTCTGGGATGACAACTTGCCTTCATTTTTAGCACTCCTCTGGATGCTATCTAGGTGGGCAAGGGGCTGATGTTCTTTTGACAGAGCAGGATTGGTTTTGAGGACAGCTACTTTTGTGCTTACCACTAAGCTCCTTGATCTAGGACAGAGTTTTTACTTTTATTATGAAGAATAATAATAATTTTTTAAAATTCCTCATCTGTGCTGAATTTGGCCATAGTGACACAAAAATGGCATGCTATGTGGAAAATTTAGAATATTCTAGTGTTGTTTGCTGAGGAAAAAATACAGAAAAGTAAATGAAGACAATGATTTCTTCTTATGCTTGTTTTACAGCAAGACCACTGGTACAAACCCTGCCTTTAAGGACCACAGTTAACAATGGAACTGTATTACCAAAGAAACCAAGTGGCTCTTTACCTTCTCCATCAGGAACCAGAAAGGAGACTGTAGCACCAGCAGCAAAAAGGTAGGCACCTATGAGAAACCTTATAGCCTTATATGAAACTGAAAACATGGTATAGCTCCTCTTTTAACCTTCTAGATATGCAGTTTTTCTTACTTGCAAAGCAACAGTCTAAATATTTAGTTTGGAAAGAAAAGGAGATGGATTTCATTCTGAGAGGCTTTAAATTTATTCATTCTGATTACAATTAAGGTTATTGCTATGCGTATTGAAAGAATGTACAATGCTTAGTCTTACTGGTTTGTGTTCATTTCTTGCTTTTAAGAATTTAGCATAGAATAAAGCATTTCTACTCTACTGTTGCCCAACATGATGTAAAAAGTTGTTCAACAATTCTTTGATTAGCTAGTAGAAAATATATGGTCTTCAGAGAAACAGTGTTATCATTGCAAATCAGGATGTTATCATTACTGGTTCTCTCACTAACAAAATTATCATATAAACTGCATGCACAAGGTTAGCAGCATCTCAGGGAGGAGGAAAATTCTCTGCCTAGCACAAATTTATGCAAATGAAAACATCCATCTTTAGATATCTTACCATTAGCATGTATTTAAGCCCTTTTAAAAATTACTGCTCTGCCCCAAATTGCTTTGTGTGTAGCTGTTTTTAAATGGACTAAATGTTTTATACATTTGGGTTATAAGGAATGGAATGGATTGGGTGAAGCAAGTTCAAGTTATACATGGCAGTTACTGTGGTGCTTATCTTCTGCGTGGTATGTGTGTAAAAGATAATAGTGTGGGGTTTGGGGGGATTTTTGTACATTTCATGTGTCTACTCATCTTTTTGTACTGATGGTGCTGTCAGCTCTGAGGGAGGGTAAGTTGTAGAGATGAGAACATTAATCTGCTAAGATCTGAGGTCTCTCTCATAAAGTGAATTTTTCCTCAAAGGGGAGATGGTGGCTAAGGATGTGCCAGTTTTTGTTACTATTTTGAAGGGGGCTGATTTTCAAGAAACTCCAGGTTCTGTTATTGTAGAGAGAAGTTAGCTGTGCACAATTAAAACTGGAAAATATCTTATTTGTTTATGTCACAAAAATGAACTCCTGTGAGCTCTTATGAGCTGGAGCTTGCTGCAGGTGCAGACTTTGGCAGGCTGGTCTGATCAGCCCTTACTGTGCTGCTGTGCTCTGTCTCTAGGGTTCAGCATAGGACTTTCTGCCCCAGAGTAGAGTGGATGAAGTGCAGGTCAGGAGAATACTCATGCTTTCTCTATTCTTGGAGGCCTTTATGTAGTTCAGGTTTTCCATCTAGAATTGCATGCAGCCTGTAGGCATTATCCTAGCTTAGGATCCCTGTAGATAAGTGGTACCCTGTATCCCTTCCACCTGTCTCACATGCAGCCTGGGTAGCCAGAATGCCAGTGGGAAGGTCCTTAGAGAGCATCCTGAGGGGGTATTTTTAGACTGCCTTGATTCCTGTGTGAGAAATTCTTCCACAGGGCAAGGATTTAGTGTCCTTTCATTATGCTTTGTCCCTTCTCATTGCTGCAGAAGCTAGGCTGAAGGTGCTTTAAATATGCATACTGAAAATGTATATTTGGAAAAGAAAAAGTATATATGAATAATTTTGCTGATATAGATGAATACTTATTAAGAGTGCTTAGGAGAGCTCCATGTCCTGAAAAAAGCAGTTGTAAATTCAAATGCTGTAGAATTATTGTTCCCTTCAAATGCTCTAAACTTCTATATTGGTGTCTTTAATACGAAAATGTTCTTTAAAATTACCTTTATTAAACTATATTAAAGCATATTTCTATGCTTTGCCTATAAATATACTTAGAGTAATAAAATTGAATTGTAAGGATCTCATCAATTAATTACTGTACAAAACATCTTTGGTAAATTATTCTGTAATCATTTAATAGTGAACCTTGAAATAACTGATCAGATTTCAGGATTTTATAGTAAATGGTGTTTCACATATTTACTATTCAAAGATGTTACAGTAAGTACTCCAAATATCTTTCTTGTACACAGTCAAGAAGAATGATTAATTATGCATCCTTAAGATTAATTCAATCACACTTTTTGTTTATACTGGACCCTTTTAGCTTCAGGAACTGCATGTTTTTATGCATAAAACAGTAATGGAAATACATCAGCAAGATCAAATAGCTTCCTTTTTCAAAGGGTAGGACTTGTTTATTTGTGCTAGCAGCTTTTCTCAGTGTTGCACAGTTTCCAGATGGTGGGAAATTTCAAGCTATTTTTTTAGTTCTTATTTCTGCTAGGCAGTGGTCTTTTTTTTATGAACTGCTTCCAGAACTGTGGCTAATCTGTAGTGTCTGTATTCTTTAGTCCAAAATATGGTCATGTGACACAGCAGCTGTAAATAGTATTAAGTGTTCATAGATGTTTTAAAACTTAATTTCTGCTTGACTGCTTTTAGTAATTTTTGTATACAACACGGGTTCACAATTGAAAAGGTAGAATTTGAACAGTGGAAGTAAAATTAAAAACAACAATAGGAAAGGGGAAAAAATTTTTACTGAGTCATCCTCTAAACTTTTGATCTGCTATTGAGACTGACAAATATCTGCTAGAATTGGAGTAGTAAAAATTATCATCTTCCTTGTTTTTATTATCTGTGACCATATATCCAAGAGAAAGTGCAGGTGAATGAAGTCTTTCCCAAGTGCTTAATTAATGCTTCATGAAACAAAAGCTTACAATCAAATGATTTCTGATTCCTCTCTTCTCCTATACTTAGCACTGTTTAGGTTAAGACTGTATGATGTCCAATTGAAATGACATCAGTCTGTCCCTTGAAACAGTTTGTTGTGCATTATTTATGTAAATATATGCAAATAGTCTGTGTGGGACTAAGTGTGCATCCATACATTCTCCTGCTAAGAAATAGGTGTATTTACTGGTATGTCTGCAGAGACAATCCCATTTCATACATTAGCTGTATTAAATGTGCTGGTTAACTCGTTTGAACCCGCAGGTTGGTATATGGCTTATCTGCCTTGCTGGATTACCAAGGAGATGTGGTTCAGAGTTCACTACATTTTCTGATTTCCCATTTAATATTTGAAATGAAAATGACTTCTTCTGGCAGGAATATAAAATTTGAGGTAATAAAAAAGGCTTGAGGCTGAAAGGGTGGAACTAGCAGGCTTTTATTTGAGTTCTGCCATATATTCTCTCAGTGACCTTATGCAAATCATTTAACCTCTATGCATATTGCTTTTCCATATGTAAAACATGTATCACTGGATATCAGTAGGTTGTTATAGGGCCTAATGTGATAATTAGATCCAGATCTTGCAAAGCTTTGAGTAACCTCAACTGACTCTGACTTCAATTAGAATTAAGGGCACCAAACCCTGCTTCAGCATTCGGATCTCATTCAGTCAATACCCAATTATGCAGGTTAAGGAAGGACGGAAATAACTTGTATAGAGCAAAAGCACAAATCCAAAACATGGATCAACTGCATTATAAAAGTGTATGGTGGCAATACAGTGCAAGATAGAAAGCCTGGTGATGCTGGTAGTACTGGTACCAAAAATTGTGGTCAAGCACCAAGAGGAGCTGCTGCACTCAGGCTCTGGGGACCATGTGAACACAGCTGGGAGGCTCTGAGTGCCAGCCAGCTAACAGAGAGCTGGAGTGATTCTGAGATGGGTTGAACAATCACCTGACACAGATGGACAATCAAGAATTGCCTGGCTTTGAAAAGTGTTTCCATGTCATCTTCACAAGAAACCTTTGATCAGAGGATTTGATTTGAATTTTAGTATATTTACTAATTCTATGATTTAGTAGTGTATGATCTATTTTGAGTAACAGCTTTTTGAGTGCTGCCATGTTTTTATTGTAAACTTTGTGCTTAGAATAATTTGAAATTTTCCTTCCAGATAAGTTTAATGTATTGTAAGCAGAACTTTCCCTTCCCCCTGCACTCTTTCTTTGGCGTGTAATGTGGCTTGAAGTTTCCTGCTTAACATTAAATTTGTCTTTGGAATTTGGCCAGTACGCAGTAGTAATGTTTTGTGTTCCCTATTAAAATCTAAGGTTTTGTGACTCATCTAGGATAGCTTTGTTTCCAAGAGTTGAGGGGGAAAAAGGGGAAAAAAAATATAAGGGAGGAGAATGCAGACAGTACCTTTCCCAGTAGGGATGCTGGTGCAGGCTGCAGGCTTGCACATACTTTGCCTTTCAAAAGGAGACAATCAGTCATTCTTTCTCCCCCAGCAGATTGCAAAGTATTACAATGGTGCAAAACTCTGACAATGGAGATCAAAAGGAAGAAGCGGGAACAAAGAAAACATAAAGAGCTTTGTTTGGAGGGAGAATAAAATACTTTAATATGATAAATTCCTGTTCTTCTAAACCCTAAACACATGGCCCCTAGGAAATTGTTCAGTCGCCTGGAATTAATGTTGTGCGTTCTGTTGGGGGGCAGCGGTGGTTTGTAACTGGCACACACACAAACTCTGAATTGAACCTTCAGTTAAATGCTCTGTGTAACACTCATCACTCAAAGAAAATGGTTTAAAATCTTTAGAATATAAATTAAAAAAGAAATCCCTCTCCACTGAACTTCGGGTGGCAAAGCTATTACGCCACTTCACAATATCTCGAACAATTAAAGTTCTTAGTGCATTTTGCTCAGAGGCATAATGAAATTAAAGTCATATGTTATTCCTGAGTTCATTCTAATTGATTTAAATGAGGGTCAGAATGAGTGCTAGACAAAATATTAATGCCATCAGTTTCTGTCTTAAGAGCATTGTGGACTGGTTTTTAATTTCTTTTATTAAAAAGCTTTTATATTTTCCCAAATTTTAGTAAAATTTTAATTTTAGTAATAAACTATATATCTTTTTAATTTTGGCCAGATTTGTTCACCACAATTCAGTAATGCAACTACCTGAAACATTCATGCTATGCAGTGGTATATGTATGTATATATGAGGACTTATTTTCTTGTCTTTGTTGTTGCTTTTTAAATAGTCTTTGTCTTTTAGCTGGATCATCTGTCGTGTTCCTTCAGATATCCTCTTTGATTTCTTTTATTTATTTTTTAAATTTTATTTTTGAATCGCTTTACGAATGGTCAGTCTATTGGGGCACTGCTGAGATTTTGTCATTCAAAGATACATTGGTGTTCTTAAATGTATGGTTTGAAATGATCAAACATCTAACTGAGTCAATAAGCACTTTGTTGTTTACTCTTGCACGTGACTTCATATCTTGAAAGCATGCAATTTTGTCTTTTAATGTAAGTCTTGTAAATGTCTTGTTTCCACATTTTATTGTTGCATTCACTTTTTATTCTGCTTTGTTTACGCACCTCTCAATCTGGATTAAGCAGGTCTGTGAATCTTCTCAATGCATGCAAACTGAAAAAGCCTGCTCTAAGGTGAGGGATCCTTAATAGCTTTGTAGTGTTGAAGTTCAGTCGTTTTTCCTTTCCATTTCAATTCAACACATAGAAAGTGGGTGTTTTAGTAAAAGCATTAACATGATAGAACTGTAATTATTATTGCCATTTTTAACATTTCCAGAAGTACATGTCTAAAACTTTCTCATTATTGATAAATGCAACCCACAACTTAGATAACAAAAATGTCAGTGACGGTATCTGCCTGATTTCATACTAACACAATTGTTTTATGGCGGTATTAGACTACATTGCTGTCTTAAGATAAAAATTGTGTAACTAAATGCTATCCTTTTAAATAATTGCAAATGTTCTCCTTTCATATCACTGATATGGAAGTCAAATTCTGAATCCAGTTATACTCTTACAAATCTGTAAGTTAAATGACTATTTTCTGTCATTTCAAATTCCTCCTCAGGTGACAGTGTATCTACTATAACCATGGATATAATCACTGGTGTTTAACAGTCTAGCTAACAAAATGTGTATAATGCCAAAAATGAGTTAATATCATATAGTTAAAATCCTTGTTTCCAACCACCAATACTTCTCACTGGGCTTTTGTTGTTCTTGTTGAAAGTTTAAAATAAAATTTGTCAGAAGATAGCATTACTAATTAGTTTAAGCAGTGATGGGCATAAATCATAAAGGTTTAAAAGAATTTTACACCTGTGGTTAAAGTAATTTTTATACGGATATGAGACTTCATTATTCAGAAAGAAGATAGAATTAAGCTTTTAAATTTTAGTCCCACCCTTTCATTTCTTATCCTCTATTTAATCTTTTGAATGTTGACAGCTATAAAAACAAAACCCCAAGCAACATTAAAATTAGTTTCAAATTGTTTCTTTATTTTTTTCCAAGATTAGTATACTTTGATAATGTCCTTAATTTAATTTGGTGTAGGCTGATGTTGACGCCTCTTATCCTTAACAAAGAAAATATGCATCAACATCACCCTACACTGAAATTTTCTTAACCAGGACAGGATGCCAAAATAAAGATTTCATCCTGACAAATCACACAGGATGTTTGTGTTGTTAATGTATGTGATAGTGGAAGGCACATGCTAATAAAGCCATTTAATATGGAATAAACATTTTCAGTGTCAAGGTTTTATTTTTTAACTGGAGTAGTACTAAATTGGATGATGTTATGAGATGCTGGGAGACTAGTTAAATTGTTAACTTTATTGCATATTAACAGTATATTCTTTAATTTACTAGAGAAGGGTTTTTTCATGCATTTGATATTGAGATGACTTGGATAATGTTAGTTTAGTGTAGGAAGTACACTTCTGAAATTAAGATAGAACTAAATTCTTGTTGCTGCCTTTTCTCTTCCCCTATTAATGCATTTTGTTCTGTCTTTGTGTCATTTTGCATTCTGCTTGCTCTCTAACATTGCTTTCTCCACAGAAACACTATTTTTAAAATTTCAGCTTAATCATTTGAAGCTTGTTTTTATTGCAAGAATGCAGCACTGGACATCTGTCCTACCATCGCTTGTACCAGAAGGTTTTTTGCCAAGCTGCCTGAGATGCACCTTAACATGCATTGCCTCTGCAGATCTGCCCCTGGATGGGCACTGCCTTCTTTTCAGAAGGGCAATTGCTTTGCAGAAAGACTCTGGTTCAGGTGTTCCCATCGTTTCTGTAACTGACTCTCAGCTGAGGTGTTGGAACATTCCCCTCCTTGCTGGTAAAAAGATGTGGGGGGAGCAGAAATAAGTTTGTGTTTTTTTTTAAAGCAGGTGATGCACAGTTGCTAAGCTAACCATTTTTTGAATAGACAGAGAAGTCTGTTTTGGTTCCTCTAGTTATGGAGAGGCAACTTGCAGCACACATAAGGTGGGACACAGCCAGAGGAGGTGACTGAGATGGAGGAGTAGGGATAGCTATTACAGACTGATGGGGAGGTTTGGAGTAGTCCTCAAGAATGCATGAGATGAGTATTCTGGTAAGCAGAGCATCTCTGGGGGTGTATGGAGGCCAAGGGGGAGGTTGCTGGGGATGATAAAAGATGACTAGGATGAGACTGACCTTAAAGGAGTATGTACTGAAGTTTTTCACAGTGAGATGAAGCTTGTGGTTGGGATTTGGGTAGAGAGATGTGAGCTTGAAAGCAGCCATTGGTGTCCCTGGTTTCTGGGGTGAGAGAGCTGCTGAAGGTGATTATTTAGTGTGGAGATTTTATGGCCTAAAGGGGATATTTGCATTGTGCTTTCTGTGGGGGAGAAAACAGTATAGGACTGAAATGGGGGAAAATGAGACCCTGACACTGAGTCCTGTGGTTCAGCTGCTGCCATGGGGGTGGTTCCTGCCTCAGTCTGGGTACTGCTGCCTCAGCCTCTGCTGCAAAGGGCCTGCAGCAACGTGTAAAGCATTACCCACTTTGCAGCCTCACCCTTAGCTGCTCCCTCTCTTGCCAGGAAGCACTGCTTTAAGAAGAAGTGCTTTAGGGAGAAGTGCTTTGGTCAACAATTTGTGTTCTATAAAGCATAAGTTCTGACTGAGCTTCTCTTAATTTAATAAGTAACACTGCTTGTGTTTTAGCTCATATTTTTCCATCAGAGAGAGCTAGATATCTCAGGGTTGCCATAAAGCCACACAGGAGTTCCCTTGATAGCTATCTTGGCAGGAAGGATGGTTGAAGAGTGAGAGGGTAGAGCGAGCTTTAAGCCTTTAAAAAAACCCTCCTGTCAGGACATGTGGGGGATCTAATCTATTCATACATGTAACTAGGAAGCATAGGAAGCATGCATTTTTGTCAGCAATAAAAACAATGCAGGTTAACTCACCATTAATTGCAGTTTGGAATATGTTAAAACTAGCTTTGAACCACAGAGTAATTGATATTGGATGAAGACCCAAAGTTAGCTTGCTTGTGTTCAAATTTTGACACTACTTTTGGCATTCTCTGTAGTCTGGCTGGAAATGTCAGGCAATATGATTTCTCTTTAAATCTTCCACTTCTTTGTAAGAGAATCCAAAAGTTTAGAAGTATGGTGTGGTAGTCAGAGATTAGAAACATGACCTGGAAAAATGATTGCAACTACTCTATGAAATTGGTTTAGCCCATATTTTATGATTAAGAAAAAAGCAGTGTTTGTTGCACCAGCAAAACTCTTACATAGGCTCTTTAAAAAATCAAGATTTTTTGAAAAATCATAGTTATTGTTTTAGGGTCAGTGTTCTACTTGATACATTTCTCAAAAATATTTATTGTAGAATATATACCTTTACAAGTGCCACTGTGAAACTTGCTCCTTGTTTTATTAGCACCATTAAGAGAACCAGTTCAGCTGAGCGTGTGTCCCCAGGAGGTCGGAGGGAAAGCTATGGAGATTCCAAAGGGAGTCGCAACCGCACTGGTTCCACCAGCAGTTCATCTAGTGGTAAAAAGAACAGTGAAAGGTAACGTTATCTAAGTATCTATCCCCTTTCTCTGCCTCCTGCTCTAATAATGAAATTAGTTTCTTTAGTGAACTTAGTTTTGCTTGTTTAAAATATTGGAAGCTTTCTTTTTTTACAAAGCTCCAATTCTTGGACCAAAGTATATATTAAAACATTTGAAATAAAACAGGTTTTCATATTTAGATTAAATTTATTTGCCTTATATAAACAGTGTGAGATCTTAGAGTTTCTCAGGAAAGCTCATAATTATTAAACATGCCTTTTCTAATACCTTAGTGGTTTCCCTTGGTCTTCATATTCCTGACAAGTACTTCTTTAAGTTCCGGTTGTGGTGCATTGACCCCGGCTAGCATCTAAGTATCACACAGCCATTCACTTCCTGTCCTCCAGTGCAATGAGGAGAAGAAAATAGGAAGAGCAAAAGTGAGAAAACTCATAAATCAAGATAAAGGTAGATTAAGAAGTGAAGGAAAGAGGAAGAAAAACCAAAACAATTGTTGAGAAGCATTCAGTCACCACATCCCACATGTAGACTGATGGCCAGTTGGTCTTTGAACTATGAATGCCTTGGTCTGAGAGTCAGATTAAAGATAAATGAAGGAAGAGGTTTACATGCAAGTGCTGTTCAATGAAGCAGAATGCAGTGATGCCTATCTCTGTGTATCTCTGATCATGCTTGTCTGTATTGCTGACAGCACAGAGGAAAGAAGATATCTTGTTCAAGGGTTTCAGACTTAGGATAACCTTGAGCAAATAGCTGTTTTGTTGAGGTTCATCAGCATTGTCAGTATAGGTCAAGT
The DNA here is from genome assembly GCF_029582105.1 of Oenanthe melanoleuca. Classification (NCBI taxonomy): domain Eukaryota; kingdom Metazoa; phylum Chordata; class Aves; order Passeriformes; family Muscicapidae; genus Oenanthe; species Oenanthe melanoleuca. The sequence goes on from NC_079339.1 coordinate 49,066,256, forward strand.
AGTTTTTTCCTGTATTTCCTAGTCAGAATTTAGTTTTGGCCATTTCACTTGACCTATCTATTGCAGTTTCCTTTGCAAGAAATGGTGTTGATGGTACTGTTTCACTGTCTCACGGATGATGTGACCATAAAAACACATTGTTAAGGAAGCTCAATTAATAACTTAATTTACCTGCTCTGTTTGGGCATCAATGCCATTACACGAGTCATTGTCAATGCTGTGGCACAAAATGTTTCTTCCTTTTTATCCAGTCAGCATATTTGCTTGAGTAAGGATTGAACTTGTTGTGTACTGTTTTACAGCCCAAGTATGGGTGATTACATTATTAATGGCTTGGTTTCTGGCTTATGTTTTCAGCTTTGAAGCAAGATGGCAAGTGTTTAAATTATGGAACTTAGAATAAGTTATGGGTTGGGATAAAAGGGCAGACTAGTAAGGGTGGCACTTTGTGGCTGTTGGCTACAAGCTGCCTGAATAGGAGGAACTGCATGGAGTCTTTTTCAGGCAGCTTGAAGCAGCTTCAAAGTCACAAGCCCTGGTTCTTGTGGGAGACTTTAACTACCTGGACATCTGCTGGAGAAGCAACAGAGCAAAGCACAAACAGTCCAGGAGGTTCCTGGAAAGCACTGATGACAACTTCCTGTCACAGGCAGTGGAAGATCCCACAAGGGATCAGTGTGCAAGTGTGCAGCTTGACCCTGTGATAACAAGCTGGGAAGGCCTTGTTGGAGATGTGAAGGATGGAGGCAGCTTTGGCTGCCATGACCATGAGGTGGAGTTCGGTATCAGGAGGGGACAAAGCAGGGAAGCAAGATTTTAACCATGGACTTCAAAGGAGATAACTTTAGCCTGCCCAGGGATCTTAGAAGAATCCTGTGGGAACAGGACCTGCAGGGAAGAGGGATACAAGAGAGTTTGTTGATATTCAAGGATCACTTCCTCCAGGCTCAGGAACAATGAATCCAGATGAGCAATAAATCAGAAAAAGTGGGCAAGAGATCTGCATGCATGGATAAAGGAGGAGGTGTTCTGTTGGATAGCAAGCTGTCCATGGGACAGCAGTGTGCCCTTGTGGCCAGGAAGGCCAGTGGAATCCTAGAGTGCACTAGGAAGAGCATTCCCAGCAGGTTGAGGGAAGTGATCCTATACAAAATCATAGAATTGTCAAGGTTGGAAGAGACCTTTTAGATGATCAAGTCCAAACATCTAATTCTGCCCTTCTGCTCAGCCCTGGAGAGGCATATCTGGTGTGCTGTGTCCAATTCTGGGCTCCTCAGAACAAGAGGGACATGGAGTTCCTGGAGTGAGCCCAGCTGCAAAGTTGATCAAGGAACTGGAGCATGTCTCTTACAAGGAAAGGCTGAGGTAGCTGGGCCTGTTCAGCCTCAAGAAGAGACAGCTGAGAGGGGCCCTCATCAATGTCTACAAGTATCTGAACAGAGGGTGTCAAGAAGATGGAGTCAGACTGTTCTTGGTGGTGCCAAGCAATAACTAGAGGCAATGGGAAGAAACTGATGCACAGGAATAGGATAATTTTTTTTTTTTTTTAATCATGTAGGCACTTGAACAGATTGTCTAGAGAGATTGTGGAGGGTCCCACTGTGGAGGTATCTGAGAAGTGTCTGGACACAATTCTATGCCATGTGCTCTGATATTACCTTGCTTGAGCAGAGAGGTTGGACCAGAAGAATGACTGATCCCTTCCAGCCTGTCCTGTTCTGTGACTCAGTGAAAGGTTTAGTAAATTAAAGGAATAATGAAAAAATTTAAATACTATCAGAGAAAATGTTATAAAAGTGTAGCCAAGGAAGATGTAATATTTACCCTAATTAACAGCTTGTTTGCATTCTGCATCTATGCATGTGAATGAAGTTTTGATAAGCCAACAGAATTCCACAGGACTGGGGTACTTATGGAAATTTGACTCCATCTTAGCATCTGAATTTCCTTCCCTTAAAATTTTTGTAAGATAATTATAAACAACAAATAACTAATAGATGTGGGTTTCATTTTGTTTCTAAGATTTTTGTACTTCAAGATTTCTAAAAGACAAATATAACTGAAAAAAATTTACTATAGCAATATATAATATCCATAAATAAATATTAGTTTTGAGAGGAAAAGCAATCTATTATTAGCTTACTTAGGAACAAAGTGTCTTTCTGGATGTGCAGATTTGAACAAAATCTTTTCTCAGACCCTTGTAGCACAGAGAATGTATATGTGCACACATCTGAATCAGCAAACCAAGCATCAACAATCTTAGGGACAAGTGAGCCTGAAAGATTTGAAAGGCAAAACCAAGCAAAACCCATAATGACCAGTGGAGGGACAGCTAAAAAAACAGCTCACTCTTAATTTAAGCTGCAAATTCTGTGAAGTGTTGCAGTGGTGCGTAACTTTGTGCAGCTACTTTGCCTTGGTGAAGTCATTAGCATGGACCTGTTGTTTTCTGTATTGGTCTCTTGAAATGTTTGGTTTTTTTTCTTGTTTTCTAAGGCTTTGCTTTTTATTTTACATCTATGTATAACTTCCTACTGTATCACACATATGAAATTATATCAACAGCCATTATGTGGTGACCTCATTGATTAAAATAACCTCTTCTATAAACAAAACAAATGTATTATGGATAGTTTGTGTAAAAAAATCAAGTTTCTATACTTAGATGGGTAGACTTGTTTCTGGAATATGATCAGAAATCATTTCACCTGCAAATGGTGAATCTCATTACTTTTCCAATTTGCTGTAGTAATTTACTGTAGTTTTTGAAAAGGTTTTAACAAAAACCATCCTACAGTGCTCTTGCTCTGTGTATTTTAACTTATATTAAAAAATTGCATTATATCAAGTGCCCAAAAGATGAATTCAGTGTGTGTTGTGCAGTGGAAGATCTACATGTCAAAATCTAAATACAATACAGTGCTTTGCAAAGTCAGTTTTATGGATATATCTCTGATCCTGCTACCTGTTTAAGGTGACAATTATCTGAATTAGTTACATGTTGAAGTTACTAAACACATAAAGTGAGACTATTAGTTAGGTTATTCACTTAAATTAAGGAAAGCTATGACTTCTACAAGCTATATAGATGCCCTGTACACTTGAAAATTGATTCCAAAATAGCTGAGAAATAAAAACATTGGAACAAAATAATGATTGTCTGCAAAATGTTTTGGTTTGGCTCTAAGGTTGACCATAGTACTTGAGATGCATTTTTAATTTTTACATCTTATTTCAACAGAAACTCAATGGTTATGTCATTTTACAGTTGTTTAGGCCACAAAGGGTTGAGGAACAGCACTGATCAGAAATCACTCACTTAGCACTTGGGGAAGAGGTCCAACACACAAGACATGCAATGCTTAAGTAAAGTGCAAGTATTCCAAGGAATTAATCAAGAGCATGTGTTAGATTGCCTCAGCAGGCGTTCATGACTTTGGTACCACTGTGGAAACAATCATTGTATGGTTAGAGACTTTTCCACTCATTTCTGTCCATGCAGCCTGTTCAGCACCCCAGCTTTCACCTCCTTGAAGAATGAGTGTCCTCCTGTGGAAGAGGCTGGCTAAAGACTTGCCTCATGCTTCCTCTCGAAACAGAGCCACCATGCAAAATACAAAGCAAGAGTTGTGGGAAGGAAAAATACAAAGCAAGAGTTATGGGAAGGAAAATGATGATTCTGTACACTGGGACTAAGACTGTCCCCTGAAAGCTGATTGTATGTGTGAAAGAGAGAGGAAAAGTGTGGTAACCTAACCATCCACTCACAGTCTGTATCCTTGACCCCTCTGCATCCCTTCCAGCTTGAGATATTCTGTGACTGTGTTTTTCAAAGCATATAGGGTTGTAGGCTGTTATGCAAATCCAGAATGCTATAGAAAGCTCTTTCAAGGAGCTTTAAGCATAAGGAGATGATCATAATCTCCCATGCTACTGTGAAGGGTCCCTACTCCTGTAGCTATCAGCCAGGAGTAAGCCTTCCTGAGGATTAGTTAAGTAGGATGTGACTCAAGTTCAGGAAGAAGGGTAGCCAGAGCTCTGAGTTGTTTGTGGTTAGGATTTATATAATTGGAAAATACAGATGATTTGCTTTATTACTGTCATGAATCAAGCCTTTCACATTTGCTTGATTAGCTTGAATAGGTCGGCATGGTCTGTTCAGAGCTAGGGACTTTTTTGTCTCTAATATGGCAGCATTTCTGACTAGTGTTACATCCCATAAGGTTTTTTTTTTGTTTTAAAAAATATTTTTAAAAATATCCTCATTCATAAGAGAAAATGTTCATCTTGGTGTTAACAATGGCAGCACATCATGCTATTTATATAAATGACATTGGCTGTGTATGCCAGCTTGAAGCATGTATTTGGATGCATGATTAACACAAAGACTGATATTATGGAAAGTTGCTAAATCAGGAGTAGAATCAAAATTAATTTTGATTTGGTTTGGGCTTATCATTAAGTAAATTATTATTCTCAATATAAGTGTCAAACCAAATCAAAGCAAAAAGTACAATATAATTATTTGCTACATCTTTCATTGTAGGGAGAGAGAGTCTTTTATGCTTAGAAAAAACCTGTGTGCAATAATCAAACACAGTCTTGTTTATTTTTTTCATTTCTCCCTATCTGCCCACTGCAGTCTAGGAGAGGGAGTTGAGATGGCATCAAGCTCTAGGAATACTTCATGCTTCAGTATTTCTCCATCGGAATAATGGGAGCTTCAACCCTTTTGGGATCACCCTAAGAAACTTACAGCAGTTATCTGATACTTCAAAAGTTTTATTGCATTAAAAAAGAGGAAATTAGGAAGAAAATAAAATACATGATATAGCTTTGTGTCCCATCCATTCTTCAGAAACAGCAGAAACAACATCCTCAGACTTGATTGACAGGGGCAATGGACAAAAAACCCCAATGACTAGCATTTCTTAACAAAGATTCCTTCCTTTTGGCCAGGGTAGTACTATCCAGAGAGCTTCTCAACATGCTGTATATATTTTCCCCTCAAGTTTTCCCAAATATTTTCTCAAGACAAGAAGAAAAACCCATTTCCAGCTGTCTTGAAGGCCGCTGTGCAGTGACAAAGTGAAGACATTTGAATCATGGTTATGTGCTTTCTGTTTTACCAAGTACTGTTGTTCACCAAGGAACAGCTGGGCAATTCCATGTTTTATGAAGTCTTTGGAAAAAGCAGAATTCAAACTTTGGTTTGCTCCTTAAACCCAGGCTGGAAGCAAAAAACGATACAGTTTCTCATGGCTTGTTCCTGTGTTCTCCTGTAACTGGACTAACTTCACAGAAGAGAATTTGGTAGTTAGTAGAGAAAAATCTGTAATTTTGAGAATTGAATGTAAAAGTGCCATCAAGGATGTTTAACTGTGTTTGCCTGGGGACTTACTTTGTAAATAACTTAATTGAAAAATATTTTATTTGTACATACAGTCAACAAAAATTTATATTATTGCAGTTTTAGTTTTATGTTATATTGATACTTAAACAGGTCCAGACCGTATGTGCATGCTTTTAAAATAGTAATTTCTTCATTATTTTCACAGCAAACCCAAGGAACCAATGTTCAGTGCAGGTAGGAACTTTTAAATTTTTTAACCAGATAGTAACTGTGATAACATATTTGAGTTCCCCCACTAAACCCCCTTTCTTCTGTGGATACCTAAAAATTTGGGATCTAAACATGATACTTACAGGCTGATGTTGATGTATTTTTAGAAAGTTGATCAGTTCACTCTAGATTTTTTTGATCCAATAGATTTACTTTACAGTTGGAATTCTTTGTAAGACAAGGACAAAAAATGCTATGTCTTCTTACTTTGCATATGTCTCCTCTTTCAAAGCAGTATCAAGGTTTTGGTAATTAAAGCAATGCCAATTTCCAGCTATGATGATGTCATGTTATTCATAAAGCAATGTTTGTCCTTGTCATTGGACAGTTAAAATATTTGAAGCCTCAATAAAACTATGAAGCTGACTAGTGTATCTAACGGTTATTTTTGTTCTGAAAAGTCAATGACAACTAAAAATAAGATTTATTTTAACAAAATAGGGAAGGGAAAAAACCCTGTTGATTTATCAGATGTATTATTTTTATGCATAGTTCTGTGACAGTAATCATACATTAAGCTGAAAAAGTTGGACATCTTTTGTTTACTGCATGGATTGATCAGCATCCAACAAAGCTCTTAAGCCATATTTCAGGATTTAATATAACTGATTCTGAAGTCAATAATACATGAAATTAAATAAGCACTTAAGTCTCTCGTGACAATATAATCATGGTTCATGTCCCTTCCATGAAAACTGATGGTTTAGAAAAAGAAAACTTCTGATTTGCACAGAATATGCTTTCCTTGCCTAATTTTTCTGTTTCCTTTATACCATGTAAGCAAAGGTATTTGTAATATTTTTTTCTTCTGCCACTTTTCCCATAGATAAAGGTCAGTAATTAAACAAGTGTGACACTGCATTGATGTCATTCTCACCTAGACAAAATTCCTACTGAAATGAATGTTTTTTTTCTAAGAAGGTTATACTTGTTGTGTTACTGAAGTATACAGTTATATAATGGAGTTTAAGCCAGTGTTTTAATGGTAGAACCAAACAGAGGCCTCACTGAGGAAAGAGGTTTAGAAGGTAATTACCCAGTGTCTAGCTCAGTGTTTTGTCAAGCCCCAGGTTAGCCTGCAACAGACTAAGACTGGACAGCCTGTAGAGCAGGTATTTAGAGAGTTACTGTATTCAAACACATCTTTATCTAGCCCTTCTGTCTCTGTCTCTGTAATCACAAGGGAAGCGCCGTGTGACACACTGCAAAGGTAGGCTTCACTTCCAAAACCTCATAGCTCTCGAAGCAAAATGGCTCTGGTGGGATAAAAGCTCAATATTTATACAGCTCTTTTCTAACTTGTGCGCATTTTGCAATGTTAAAACTTCTCTAGTTCTTTTGAGTGAAACAAAAATATTATGCCATTTATTATATTATCTACTGAATTATAACCCTCAGGTGCACTTTAATTATAATAATGGGTTATAATTTATGTTCCTGTGGATTTATTCCTAAGAATTTGAATTAGGAAAAAAAATGTTGAGAGAGCTATATGGCAACACGTGGATGTTCACTGTGTTTGAAATGGCATTCTGCACTTTTGCTGAAATTTGCCCTCTTGTTGGCTGTTTTGCTGTTAGCCTAACATGATCATAGAAGCCTTTGTTTTTTCTTGCTTTTTCTTACTGAGTAGATTGTAGATTCTTCTGAACCTTAAATAAACAGACCTAGGCCTACAACTAATTTCTCGTTGCTTTTTGCTTAGTGTCATAAAGCAGAGTTACATTTGGTAAACATACCATGTTGGTTTCTAAAGCTTTAGTTAAATTCTAGTGTAAATATGCACATTTTTGATGCATGTTTATATCTGTGATCTAATCACAGATTTATCTGCTTTTTAGAAATAGCTATATCCTAACACTTTTCCAACTAATCAGCGTCTTTCTGCTTTGCAATAAATGTGAATTTCACAAAGCAAAAATGTTTGTTCTCAAGGCAAAGTCTATTAGAGAGTCTCTACCTCTGTGTATTCTTTGTACAAATTTTTACCTGCAATCAGTGGTGGTCTCCTCTGCAGATCCCACTGGCATGTGCCTTCTTATTTCAGTTCACTAACTGTTAATTTATGCAACAACAATATCCAATTTACAAAACCACAGATGTAAAAGATACATTTGTCTAAAAGTTCCACTGTTGATCTGTCTTTGTAGTTTGATGATTGTCTGTCTTTACATCTATATCTTTACATTTAGAATTCTACTGTCTTATAAACTTACTTAAGAGAAGTATGGAAAAAATTATGTAGATTGGTTGTGTAGATAATGTATGTGGGTTAAGAACAAAAACTGGTAGAGATGGAATATTACTGAAAGTTAGAAATAAATACACAATATGATTTTTATGCCTGACCTAATCAGCCTAAGTTCCTCTTTGTAGTTAGGAGAGACACATACACACATTCTGAAGGCATAATTTATATACTTGTTGTAATATAGTTGGTATAGTTTACTGGTTAGTATGTACTTTCCTAGTCTGGTATGACTAGGTCAAATGCTTCCACTGTAAATGCAACTTTTATGAGTCCTGTAAGCTTTAGGTGAGAAAAGCAGCTCTGTGAATTAAACTTTGGTTCATTCACAGCCTTTGATAAGTACAGCCAGTAGTTGTCATTGCTGAAAATCTGTTGACTCGCAGTGCACCAGCATCAGCAGTGTTGGCACGTGTTTGTAGCTCATTAAATAGATGCTGCATGCGCATACAATAGTGCTGTAATGCTTTGCTATTTAATGCTCTACCCTCTATTTTATTTTCCAATACAGATATATTGGAGTAGATTTTTAAAAACAGTTCCAATATTCTATCATTTCAATGGGCATCTTGAAGTTCCAACCTTCTGTCACCATTATTTCATCATTATTGTCTCTTCTTTTTAACATCAAGTTTTCTGTTGCTTTCATTTTATGCATGCATTCTGTAAATTAAGCTAGAGATACCTAGCTGTAACTTTACTGTGACAGATCAGGTAGATCTCTTTCCCATATGACTTAGTCTAAAAGCAAAATACACATTTAGTTAGGTAATACCGCATAGCTATGATGTTTATTTGTTCAATCAATAATTCTTATTAATTAATTTAGTCAGGATTTGTAGCATATGCATATTTCCAATTAAAATAAAGCCTTAGCTTTCAAATTTTAAAAATAGTGGTTTATTTGTAATAATACTTAAAAATTCATAGCATAATTTAACAGTCCTAAATTGTATAATTTTTTTTTCATTTACATGATTTTTGTTACTTTTGCCCTTCCATTTCCTCTGTGCCCACGATTATTCTGTCTAGTAACTCTACAGATGTCACTGACTCCAAAACTGCTTGATTCGCATGCGAACAAGGCTGAACCCCTTGATCTGCCGATGGAGCAGCAAGAGCCAGCACGTTCTGAATCTGGACAAACTTCATCAGAAGTTCACAGGACACCCACTTTGGCCTTGCCACTTCCCAAAAGTCCTAGTCAGACCTTCATGGCATTTCCCAGATCTCCTAGTTTTATAAGCCCCATGAAGTCCCCAAGTCAGTACTTCCAGATCTGTTATTAATCTCTGCTTCTCTGCCCCAAAAATATTTCTTACCAGTTCAACACATTACTATTAGTATTTTCTTCTAGAAATGTTTACTTCTGTCAGCCAATTGAGTTTTTGTAGCTTCTGTCCTGTATGTTATTTTCCTTTCTTTTAATGTGCTATCAATGTTGTCATTCCTTTTTCAATGTTTAGTAATTCTTAAAGCACGTATCTTTTCTGCATGTACATCAGCATGATTCCTCTTGCTAATTGTTTGTGTTCCTTATTTCGAATGTATCTCTAACACTGTATCAAGTGTAAAGCATATCTTTACACTGGGATGCAAAGAATGTGACTGAGTGTTGGAAAATAATTTAGATGCTGATGCTCAAGTGTAAACATTGATTAAAAATAAAATTAATTTTACGTGGCATTTCTGCGTTAATTGTAATCTTTGATTTATTCCCCTCCATTTTAAATATTTAAAACCTGTAATATTGTAAAATTTAAAAGAAAAAGTTTCAATTTCAGACCTTTCTGGTTTGTAGTTCTTCATGACATTGTTTAGTTCTGATTCTGATGCTCAGAATATTTAGAGGAAGAAGGGACTTCATATGTTTTTTAAAAATTCTGCTTAGTCATTACAATGTAGGAAAAAAACCTGCTAAATTTCTAAGTTTGAGATTGCATGTCGTTCTGTAATTGTAACGCACCAAAGTGTTATGTGGGAAGGGATGGAGGAGCATTGGAATTCTCCCTGATGGCTTTTTTGTGTAACATTAAACATTTCTGACCTTTTGTAGAGGAAGGATACGTAAAAATGTTTCTTCGTGGACGTCCTGTTACCATGTACATGCCCAAAGAGCAAGTGGAATCTTACAATTTGGAAGCAAAAGTAGAACTACCAGCCAAGAGGCTTAAACTGGAATGGGTGTATCCTTTCTGTGCTGGAGGACTACTAGAAATCAATCATTCCATAATTATTTGGGTTAAATAACTTACTCAGCTAAAGGACAGCAGGATTAAGGTCATAGGGTTCATTTAATTGGTGAAGTGACATTCCATTGAAAATAGGTGTTAATTTCTTGAGGCTGCTGTTCTTCACCTTGTAAAGTACAGGGTGGCAGCTTAAGAAAGATTTTGCTTAAATGTTGCCTGAAGGTTAAGTCTGAAGCATGCTAATTAGCCAAAGATTAAACTAGGCATATCATAAGAATGTAGTGAGCTGGGATTATTAATTATAATATGCATAAGACAAGCTCAAGTTTTTTTCTAGTTCTTACCAGTAATTTATCATTTTTAACTGTTTTATAAAATGTACATCTTTGTCCTTAAGAGGACAAACTTAGATAGCAACTTGAATAAGCCCTGAATTGAGTAGTGCTGTGCAACTGATACATGCTTAGCCATAAAATTTATAAAATATGATATATAAAATAATGTTTGGATTTGTATATTAAGGGGGATTAAACACCATAAATATTGAGCAACCAGGTTTTTCCACTGACTGCTATGAGTGGACGTAATTGCAGAAATCTAACTTTAAAGAAGTGTTTAATTACATACAAAATCTTTCTTATTTCACTTTTAAGAATAATGATATTCTTTATAAAAAAAGACATTTCACTTTTGTATAATCTTATTGTATATAATAGATAATTCTAGGTAATATAAACACAACAAGATCTGACTCTATTTGTAATATCCATTATCATTGGAGAGATGATGTCTTCATAAGGTTTTCTCTTTTAAGAAAAATCTCTTTTTTGGTCGCAGTGAAAATACTTTGTCTTCATAAAAGAAGACAGACTGCATATAGTCTTTTTCAAATTTGTATAAATAGAACTGCATGTGGTTTCAGAATGTTCAGAGAGTTTCCAAAAATCCCTTTGTATTCACAAGAGATTAATGACAGATTTAGTAACCATTCTTATTATTCCTGTTGCAGCTGAGGCTGTAGGTTCTATCCCATTCTGCTGGAACTACATAGAAAGTGCATGCACAAATAAGTGAAGAAGAATTTAAAAGACAAAAAATCTAAATAATTAATGAAACAGGTGAGATTAGAGTGATAAACACTGTTTTCAGCATTTTACCATCTAGTTGTATAGATTCTCACCATTTATCACAACAATTGAATGATGTCTCTTGCAGTTGTAAGGAGCTCCTCGCTTGGGGGACCTAAGAATGATAAGGAGAAAATGTTAGAAAGCTTGTTGAAACAACAGAACACCCAACCATGAAACAAAGCAGAATGTCATTAGCAGCATGTAGGTGGAACCTGACGTCAATATTTCAGACTATTATAAGAAATTATAATTAGGGTAGGTCATGATTTCAGTCTCATTAGTTTCTCACTTAAGCTTATTTAAATGACTGAATATTTGCCAGATGGACTATTATTTTTAGTTTGAATATTCATGTGTCCTTCCAAGTGTGTATCTGTATACACAGCAGAATCCTCTCTAAGGTTGTCTATGAATAGAAAAGGTGTGAATTAATAAAACAATCTAACTAATCCTAGATGGTTTTTCTAAATGGTATTGAGGAGGAGGTAGTTTTTTTCCAAAAGTATTGTGCTAGCTTCTTCTGTTTTTAATTTATTTGCAATTAAATCAAATCAAGATATCCATATTAATATTTATAGCAATGACTAGATTTATGGAAGGTTTAGAAAGACATTTTAGAAATAATTTTAAAAAACCAGAGAGATGGTAATGCCCACTTTACAGACTATAACAAGGAGAAGAGAAACTGTGAGCAGGAGCATAAGATCATTTAAGAAGAAAGACAAATACAGCAGAAAACCAAGCAATATTGCAGGCATTCATTCCAGTTGAGCTGGAGAAGCTGCACTGTTTGATTGGAGGGTAACGGAACTGGAATAGGAAAAAACATCTTTGTAACAGACAAATGAGTCTAGCTGTGGGAGTACAGCCAGAAATGCTCTATAATGTAAGAATGGGGATAAGGAAACAAGATATTGGAGGTGGCGGGGACAAATGGAAAGGAAAGCAGATTATGATGAGAAACAGAAGGAAGAAAATCTAATGTGTATAAATTTCAGGGCATACCAGAACCAGAAAGGGATATTACAGTCACGTTAGCAGCTGTCTGGATAAGCTGAAAAAGGTTCACACTTTTGATATATTATCATATATATTAGGATATGAAGAAACAAAAATGCTAAGTGATGAAGTGTGAGGGGGGCTGGAACAGAGGTGGAAAATCCAAGTGAGAAATCAGCACTAGGGACATCAGGGTGGGAGCAGTGGCCTGCCCAGATCCATTTGAGAGCAACTCACTTGGCAAGCAGAAGGTTTGAAACAAAAACTGCAGACCAAATGAAAAGAAAAGGTCAAGGTAACACTCCCTGAAGTGCCAGCTCACCAAATCCAAGTCGAAGCCACCAAATCCAAGTGTGGGAAACAGTGAGGAGAATGAGGGATCAACCCCAGGAGTTTGCATCTAAGAAAAAAGGCTGATAGAAATTGAGTGTTTGACAACAGCAGTCATGTGAAGGGCTGAATGCAGCATTGTTCCCCACAGGAAGAATAGTAAAGAAAGGAGATTTTCCCTAAGGAATGCAATCTTTCCCTTTTAATGGCTACTTTTGTGCACTGAGATTTGTTCCTTATGCATGTCTGTGTAATGCTCTTCACTTTTTTTTAGAAGTTCAATTCCTTACGCTAAGTTCAGCTGCTGCTTCACTATATGTTGTTGAACTAGGGAAATATTATGTTAGCTTCAATTTGTAATGGTTCCTGGCCTTAGAGAGAAAAAAATAAATTTAAACAAATAAAGCATCGTCCAGCAATCTAGAGCAGTGAGAACAGATAGATTCCAATTGATAGTAAATTCTTTGTATTTGAGGATATTGTTTCAATATCATTGCATTTTAATATCTCAACCTTGAAGAAACTTTGGCTGAGATGTTTCAGTTTATGAGACTAAAAGCTTTATGTCTGAATTTGCACTTTAACAATTGGGTCTGCAGCACTAGTTCTATTGCATTTTTAAGAAAAAATCAGCAAGCTTTTTCTTCTAAAATAGGTATATATATAGGATAACTATTGACCTTATTACTTCAAGAACATTATCATGACTATTTTAGTTTGAGTGGCTTATAATTGACCATACAGAATAGTGCACAAGTATCTTGTTTAGATCATGTAACTAGGGTTTCATTATCTGTCCATATATTTTTCACAGCCAGTTTCTCCATATTGACTGCATTAGAATGCACTTCTGTTTTGCCAAGATTCTGCTAATGCTGTTTCTTTCTGTTCCCATAAAAAAAAAGAATGCCAAAATAGTTGTAGTCCCTAATGACTCTTCAGAAGAATAAAACTACAAAATTTGGCTGAATTAACTTTCAGTCTAAATGAGATTATTATTCCAGTCATTTCATTGAATTAATTTTAGATTCGTGTGGCTATGACTAACATCAGAATCTGGGCCACTGCCTTTTAAATACTACAAAAATAAATTGGAATGGATGATGTAACCCTTTTATGGTTTTTATCCATCTGTCTGGTCATGTCCACCTTAATAAAATCAATCAACCTGCACGCAAGATAATGCAATCAATCCTTGTGTAATGCAGGGAGATGTGCTGAACTGTTTCTATCAAGTCTAATTTTTTATTTTAATTAGTCAAGCAGTGTAAATAGTAAATACACCTGGGACAATATTAGCATTGCCTTTGTTTGGTATTTAACAAATTCTAGAGTAAACTAAAGGAATAGTACATCTGCAAATTCCCATGTTCTTTGCTATGGATTTTCTGTATGATATGTAGGTTTTACAGTCTGCAAAGTGCTTCAGCTCTCTGCTGTAGTGAGGGAAAGATTTCTGAAGGTCGTCAAGTAATAAAGCTGTGCTCAAGCCAAGAGATGGAGGCTCTAGGACAGAGACTACAGACTACAAGGACAGAGAATCCTTTTTTTTTTTTTTTTTTTTCTCCCATGTTTTTAACATTCTTCATTGGTAGATAATGTTATTGGAGCTTGACCAACACTCTAGCTATGGATACAGGGGTCGGGACTGTCGCAGCAATCTCTATCTCCTGCCCACGGGCGAGACCGTGTATTTCATCGCCTCTGTAGTTGTGTTGTTCAATGTCGAAGAGCAACTTCAGAGACATTACACTGGTCATAATGATGATGTGAAGTGGTAAGTCATCTAGTAATAGTTCTTTTTTTCTTCATAAAACAGTATTTGAGATAGATCCACTCATTTTCCTTACTCTTCTTTTAGGATTGAACGTTGTCTTCTTCTTTAGAATCTTCTCCTTGCCTTTTTAAAGTAGGGTTGAATTATTGCCCTTCCCCAGTGCTTGGGTGCCCTGTACAGTTCCTTTATGTTCAACCTAATCAGCAAAATAGTTGTAATTTTACCTGTGGTCTTCCTGATAGTTTTCAATCATGCTGACCCCATGGAAGACAGCCTGTAAACTAGACCTGGTTTGTTGGCTGCCATGCACACATGCCAGATTTGGCTTCAAAGTGAGTTAAGTGTGCTGAAGCTCAGAGGATACTAGATACCAGCAGATATCAGAATCATTAAACTGAAATCTAAATAAACATGTGGTTTATCTTGCTGGTATCAATCTGTTTGCACAGTGTAGCTGAAAAAGAGCACCTGGATTATCTGATGGGCCCTAATATATGAAATGAGTTTAACATCCCTTCTTTAGGCATTATGAAACACCCATTGTCCCTCAAAGCCAGAAATAGGCCTGATAACCAAATCTGCTTGAATTGTGAGCATGTTTCATAAACTGAATTATTTGTATAATCTGGTTGTTTTACAAGGAGATTTTTACCTTGGACTTGTTCCATCTCATTTCCTTCTTTTAAATTTTCTGTCTCTAGATATTTCAAAGCTATCAGGTTTACTGGAAAGAGGATGCCTTTCTGGTTTGTAAAGCTAAATGAATTATTGCCACAGTTCATTTTGTAGGGTACTTGGCCTCTAGACCTGCATGCAAAGCAGATGCAAAGAAAAAAGGCTTCAGATGATTTTAAAACACAAGAGCATGACAATTGTTTTTTTCAGTTCTGTTTTTATATTCTTAGAAAGTTTACATGTATGCTGTGTGCTTTATATTACTGAAATAGGGCTATTTATTACAAGCTCAAGTAATACCTTGTTGAAATAGACAGTCAATAGATGTAAATTTGGCCTCTTCTTTTCTTTTGTAGCCTGGCTGTTCATCCTGATAGGATCACTATAGCAACAGGTCAAGTTGCAGGGACATCCAAGGATGGGAAAGTAAGTGGCTGCTTTACTAATATATGATTGTTTATATTTAATACGAATATGTTATTAAGAAGATACATGCTGTATTCTTTTCCCATTGTAATTGGTCTTACATTTTTGGACTAATGGAAGCAAAGCTTAATTTGAGAGTTCCTATTGCACACTATCACAGTTGCCCAGTTCCATTGTCAAGACTGGTCAATGGTTTCTGGTTCCATGGCTTAGACTGAAGGTAAATCTGGAGCTGCTCTCTGAGAGACATGGAGGGATAAGGCTGCAAAGGAGACTTGAGAGGGCAGATGGATGTGGAGAAAAGAAGGACATTAAATTGTACAATATACAGCTTCATTTTTTATCCCAGTTGCCAAAACCAAACTACAAAGAAGAGGTTTGGGTTGTTTGCTGAAAAAAATAAACTTTTACTCTTGTCATCATCAAGGCAAGAATATTTTTCTCTTTATTGCCACCTGTATTATTGTAAACTGTAAGCTTGGACTTTGAACGTAGTAAGATGAACATTGCTCCAAAGAGCTAACAAAAGGAAAAAAGAATGGGAACAAGCAGAGGCAGTAAAAACCACGAGGGAAGTGTTACTCAACAGAGTATGCAGCTGTTGTCACAGCCAAACTATTCCAAACTTTTTGGTAGATGCCAAAGAAGAATTTTGGGATAAAATATGGATTATCAATATGGCACTTTGTCATATGTGACACTTTATGTCACATCATGACACTTTGAGTGTCATGATTTAACTCCAGTCAGCAATTAAGTACCACGCAGCCACTCATCCCCCCCAATCACCCCACCCCTCAGCGGGATGGGGAGGAGGACTGGAAAAAGGATAAACCCTGTGGTGTGAAAGAAGAACAGTTGTTATTATTATTTAATTTTAATTAAATAATAATAACAACAATAAGACAACAAAAAGAGAGAAATAAGACCCAAGAAAGAAAAGTGATGTACAGTGTAATGGCTCATCATTCACTGACTGATGGCCAGCTCATCCCCCAGTAGCAATTGGCCTCTCTTGGCCAACTCCCCAGTTTAGGGGATGATATTTGGGCATGATATTCTGTGGTATGGAATATCCCTTTGGCCAGTTTGGGTCAGCTGCCTGGACCATGCTCCCTCCTGGCTTCACATCTAGTCCTCACTGTCAGAGCATGGGAAACTGAAAAGTCCTTGACTTAGGGTAAGCACTGCTCAGCAACAGCCAAAACATCTGTGTTATCTACATTATTCTTGTCCAAAACACAGTACTGCACCAGCTACTCAAAAGAAAATTAACTCTATCCCAGTCAAAAGGAGGACAGTGAAAAAAAAATTAAATCCCAGTTATGCAATATAGGTTTCATATAAAGATAACTTAGCTGAGTAATGCAAACTATTAATTTGTATTATGTGTTGGAGCTTTTTTTCACTTACCATTATGTTTATGAAATAAAACCTAACAGTTTGAGGTCTGTGTTTGAGTGGAATGTGGTCTTTAGGTATATAAAAGCCGCTTATATAACTGAGGTACTGCTGTGGCCTCGGGGATTTTTAAAATGTATTTATTTCTGATAAAGGAAAATTTCACAGTTTGTGAGCGAGACTCCAGCAGCTGCCCGGGGCTGCCCCCTGGTGGCCTTGGGAGGCATCGCCAAGGGCAGCGACAGGGGAGGGATGGGCGGAGGGGGCACCCCGGGACTTCCACCGGGAGTTCATCCAGGGCCAGGATGTGCGTCTGGAATTTTATTTGCAAAAAGCACTCTCGTTCTGATTACAGCTGTATAGAAGAGTTTGAACACAAAGTGATTTTTCCCAGCCATTTTTGTAATGTTGAAATGAATTACATTTTAGAAATTAGTGAGCTTCTTTTCACACTTTTACCTTTTACATTTACCAGAGTTATCTCAGTTTGTACAGTTTAAACTCTACCTGGGCCTATCAGTAAATCCCACAATGTCACAAAGTCATCAACAATTTTGAGTTCATGCTGACTATCTCAGTGGCTGTAAACTTCATTTTACAAACTGAGATCAGTGACATCTGACATGCTTTATACTCTGGATAGTCAGCCCCAGATATTGGTCCTAGGCACAGTAATCAGCAAACCATTTGCAGTGCATATGTGCTTACATGAGTGACTCTAGAGAAGTTCTGATAATTTTTATACCTTCAATTGTGATATTTTGTTTTTCAGATGCATTCTCAGTTTTTCAAATCCTGGTGGGTTTTCTCCAACATTGCTTGAGCTGATGTTTTCTGTGTCTGTTTTATAGCAATTGCCACCACATGTGCGTGTCTGGGATTCTGTAACACTGAATACACTGCATGTCATCGGAATGGGGTTTTTTGACCGAGCTGTCACTTGCATTGCTTTTTCTAAATCTGTAAGTAAAGTAAATGAATAGTCATATTAAGACTGTTTGCTGAAAAGGTCTTTGAAATCCTTAAAATTTAGGTGACCAAAACAACCTGCTAAGCTGTCTCTTCTCTCAGGTTCCTCTTTAGAGGAAGAAAGCTTGCAGCCCAGTTGTTTCTAGCAGTTTAGGTTGCTATTAAAGTTAACAATATCTCAGTAGTCTCACAGATTTACCATATACTTAAAATAAACTGCAATTAATTTCTTTGGCAGTTGCAAAAATACTTGTGTACTTGAAATTTCAGTATCCCTACTTTCCTTGAATCATCTGTTTTGTTTCTCCCTACCCAAAAAATTTGCACACCTTTTAACCCTTTCACTGTGTATAAAATGATTGATGAAAGACTTTAAAAATGGAGGCTCCCATAGGAGAATTAAAAGCAATAAAGGCACATGGATAAAGGACCGTAAAAAAGTAAAATCCTGTTGTTTGCCTCTTGGCACCATCCTTTGAACTCTAATCTGTTAGAGAGATAAAGGAAATATTTACATGCAGCATTTGAGTCCCATGTAAAAACTTGAGTCTGTGACCTGACACGTACAAGCTGCAAAGCCCCCTGTGTACAACAGAATCTGTAAGCAGTATGTGGTGGTGTCTGGATGGCTTGACAACATTTTTAGATAGGAGAGAACTACCTGGTGTATTCCCTAGGCACAACTTACTTCAGTGGAAGTTTCTACAAACACTTGGAATCCACTGATAACTATGTTTATAGAAAGTAGAAAAGAGAGAGATGTATTGGGAGAACGAGTTAAGAGTACAAGGGTGAAAGCTAACACAGTTTGACATCACCTTTGAAGGATAAATAAAATGTAATGCTCTGTAAATATCCCTTTGGAGGGAAATAGATGCATAATATCAGAGGAGCACTATTGGCATTTGCCAGAAGAAAGCCAGAATTTAATATGTTTGCTTTATGATTTTGTCACAGTTTGGCCTGTTCTGAGCATCACTTCCCATTCTGTAGCAGCACTACTCTCACTTTAGATGTCCCTCTCTTCAGGTTTTAGTCCTGCCTCTGCCCCACCTCGTGGGTTCCTTTGGCACAGTTGTTTTTGAAGTTGTGTCTTATGTGTACTGTGGGTCTGGATCATCAGAATAACAACCATGCAATTTCATATGTAAAAAGACACACCAGAAAAATGAGTACCAGCAGAAACAGGTCTAGGAAATATGATGCATGAAGAAAGAATGAAGGAATTGGAGTAATTAAGATTAGAAAGAGTGATAAATGTCATAACTATAAAGGAATATAACTGTCAGGAATAAGTTGTTTTCTAATTTCTTACTGTGTTCTCTGATTTTGATCCATTATGCCAATATGAAGAATTAAATTGTTTCCTGTATTAACAGACATCTGAGAAGAAATAATTGGTTTAAATTGCAAGGAAAGAAATCCAGTACAGTTATGAGGAAAAGCTTTCTTAATAAAATAGATAAGGATGTGTTGTTTGCCTTTGGAATTTCTACTATGGAATATTTGTAAAGAGATACCTACCACATCCCTGACACTTGTCTGCAATTTGCAAGAGTTCCTTTTCTAGGTCCCTTTTAAACAGTGTTTCCAATGATCCTATAAATTATTGTATTTTATGGAGATCTAACTACAAGTATAACAGTTAGAGTGTAAATATGTGTAAATATCTCCACTTACACATAAGTATTTAATTATTTTGAATGTGTATTTATATGTTCCTCATGTTGTTTGGGTGTTGCATTAATACTTCCCATGTTTTGCCTCAGAATGGAGGAAGTAGCCTGTGCTCTGTGGATGACTCCAATGACCATGTGCTTTCAGTGTGGGACTGGCAGAAAGAAGAAAAGCTGGCAGATGTCAAGGTGTTGCAATAAGATAGTTTGTACTACTTGCTTGTATGTAGATCTGGTTTCTTGTAATAAAATGCCTTTCTGTATTTAACTTTTTGTGCCTTTTTAAAACATTCACTGTATAAAAGGCAAGGAACGTGAAGAAAGGGAATGTTTTCTCTCTGATGAGATTACCCAAATAGTTTTGGACTTTTAAAAATGTTGCTGTTGTTGTTATTCTAGAATTGATTAGAAAATTTTAGGCAGCAATGATAGGAGCATGTGCAGGAAAAATGTCCTAAAATAATCTTTTGCATAAAGCTTCTCATTATCTGACATGATTTTTAAGGATGCATTTTGGTACTAACTTATATAGATATAAAATCTTTTGACTTCAAAGTATTCCAGTCTGTGTTAGTAAATGAATAGCTCAGACTTTTTCTTATATCAGAAATATCAATTTACCTAACTAGAGAATCATGTAATATTGTTTTCTTTCCTTTGCATTTTAGATTTTGATCCAATGTTTTTCTTTTTCCTTCCAAGTGCTCTAATGAGGCTGTATTTGCTGCAGATTTTCACCCTACCGATACAAATATAATAGTTACATGTGGAAAATCACACCTCTATTTTTGGACACTAGAAGGAAATTCCCTTATTAAAAAGCAAGGATTATTTGAGGTAAAATATAATATTTCTCTAATTTTATGTTATATAGTAATGAAACAGTCATACAGAAGTAAGCTTTAATAAGGTTTGAGTAAATCAAAACAAGTGATCATTATTAAACTTGAAATGTTGCAGAAACTCAGGTGGCATTTCTGGTATGGCACAGAGAACTTTTCTGTGGGTAAAACTTCCACAGTGAAATTTTGAAATACAATTACCCATTCTTCTTTGAATTCTTTTTCCTATATTCTTTTTGCTACTTACCCTCCACCCTCCCACCACAACCACTGCAGAATAACATTACCTTAAAACTCTCTATGATTAACTCAGGTTTAAAAAAAAAAAAAAAAAAAAAAGAGAGAGAGAGAATGTGATGGAGGAGATTTTTATATTGTAAGAGGAAAGACTCCATGAAAATACATCTGTATGAATTTTCTTTCCTTTTCCTGTGTTCTGCTCAGACAAATGCACATATGTCATTCAAATATAGATTGAGCTGGCCACTATTTGGTAAATATAATTTTCATTTCAAGGTTTTGATTTGGTTTTGTTCTTGAATATAGACTAAGCTGTACAGCACTTGCATGCACATCTGAGGGACATTTGCAATGACTGCAGATAACTCCAGTGACTGCTAGTTAACTGCTTGTGGAGTCATGGGTTCCAAGGATAGTCAGAACAACAATTTACAATGTCAGTTAATATACTTTGTGTGAAATCAGAAGGAGATGCTGAGAGAATGCATTTAAATTTTGTTACGTTTTATTTTTCATGCGTTTTTAATGGATTTTTCTCTCTGTTCTGGCTCTGTTTGTCTTGATGATGGTTAGAGCTAGAAAAGGGTGGTGGCCCTAGTATAGAACAGCTCTTAGTTTGAGGGAGAAAGAGGTCATTCACATGGGTTGTCAACAAGGAATCTATAATGTCCTTAGAAGCTACCAGGGAGGTTTTGTTCCCTTCGCATTTAATTGTTTTGTTGCTGTAGTGCCTTAAATACAGAGGTTTAATTTCTGAAACTTGGGCTTCTTTCAAAAGATGATTCCTTAATTCTTACACTATGGCCAAACCCTCTAGGAATATTTTTTTTCCTCCTAGAAACTTTGGAGTTAAGAATTATAATCATAAACTTGTTTGAAACTTTGGCCATCTCTAAATACTCAACGTCTTTGGTATTCTGTAGTAGTTGGGGGATTTGGTTTCTCTCAGAGCATTCCTGGTCATGTGTTACCTGTTGGAAGGCCTTCTCACTCACTCTGTACCCAGCTTGCAATTAAAGGGTGCAGGACTGGGCCACAAACCTCATGCATCTTCTGCCCTTGCACAGATTATTCTGTTTAGACTGTAGGAATATGTTTAACTCTTGTAGATATTTAAGTAATAATAGATCTGTATAAGACTAAACTAAATTAACCAAACGCATAAAGTTAAAATCCATGGGTTGTATGTTGCTGTGAGTGTATATTTTTCATAACCATGCAGAAACAAGAGAAGCCAAAGTTTGTCCTGTGTGTGACCTTTTCTGAAAATGGTGATACTATTACAGGAGACTCAAGTGGAAACATTTTGGTTTGGGGGAAAGGTAAGATAAAATTTCACTATTAACTTGCATCTTAATATTAGACTGTGAGTGTAGACTTGAGTGTAGAGCTCCATTTCCAGAATAATAAACTTTATCTCGAGCTCTTTCCCAAGACTAATCCAGCAGATTGTGTCTGGATTCTTTTCTACAAGAAGCTAAACCTAACTGCTGGAGTACAAAATTCTATCAAATGTGTTCCCTGTGGTTAAATACTGAATCACAGAGCTATGCCAGCATGTGGGGCTTTAACTGATGTAAGAGATGCCAAGAAAAATTCTTTCTTTAATCACTGTCTAGAAAGAAATTTTGTTAATGTAATTGATGATCTCCAGTGTCCTATCCTGTCCCTCTCTACTGTTTGCAGTAATTATGGCTATTGACACATGCTTTTAAAAAGACAACAAATAGCAGTATTTGTTTTCCTATGAAGTCAAGCTAAAATGTATTCAGATCTAATTGAATTCCTCAGCTTTATTTCAGATGAACAGATGGATAGGAAGAACTTCTTACAAAGCATTTTCTAGTAAGAAGAGACCTTTTTTTAGGCAGCAGAAGGCAATGCCTGCCAGAGGGCAAACAGCAGCAACATCCTAAACGTTTACCTAGTGCCTGAGATGCCATGCATAGGAATAAGGAGAATCCCTTAAAGGAGGCCTTATTAGTTACGGAAGAAGGGATATGGATGACAGCTTTTTCCTATTTACTCAGTGCTTTCTCCCAAGATACTACTCAAAGGGATAAGACCCTGAAAACAATACAATGAATCTATTATACAGCTGAGCCTTACTGAGCTGTTTTTGTACATTTCTTTTTTAACTAAGGACTGTCAGCTAATTATCTCCTTGGCCACTACACTGCTGAAGACAGGGGTGGATATGGTGTTTGTTACTTGGCTTCTCATTTATTTCCTTTTCCTTTTTCCTATGGTAATTTCAAGCAAGGCGCTTCAATACTTTTCCTTCTAAACTGGCTTTAGAAATTGCACTGTCCCATGTCTCTATTCTTTATTGTTATTTTGGACTTCCAGGAGACAAGGGAGATAGGGCAGTGCACTGCTCAGGGGCCAGTTTGCCATCACGCTGGTAGACTAATTTCTGCCTTGACTGCAAGCAGCCTCTTCTGCCCTTTCTCTCGGAAATGAAAGGGAATTTTCAGTGTGCTCAAGATCTCAAATTCTGCCAGCTCTTTGGGGTTGGACAAAAATCTCAGTACAGTGTACTTTCTATGTCTTCACTACTTTTGACTCAGAGCTCTATGTGCAAGAGAGTGCTGCTTTCACCAGGTCAGACTACACTTAGTAAGAACTTCTCTTTATAGAAATCAGTTGTGCCTGACACATTATATCCATAGACGTGCATGAAGGAAAAGGCAATTGCTTTTTCCTAACTTGCATCAGTCCCTCACTTGCATTAAACATCAAGTTAGCCAAACTTTGATGCAAGGTGCACATTTCAGTAATAAAATCACTAGTAGTCATTTATTTCTACTTCATAATATTAATGATTCACCAAATTAGAGATAATCTAAAATAGTTGGTTTTGATAGTGTTGAATCTAAGAAGCTGCTTGAACAAACCAAGTTCATCAATAAAGAAGTACAGGCTCCTCTGGAGAGTGATCAGCACATTCTGTCAGATATACAAAGACCTCTAACTTAGTCAGATTTTGGTACAAGTTCAGGATCTGGATGCTGTTGAATATCTTTGGAGGATAAAAGTGACTGGTTTATAGGTTTTTTGCTGATAAGGTGTGTAGTGCTACTGCAGGTCAAATAGGATGTCAAATTATTTTGCTTAAACCCCCTTAAAAGGTTTGAATGAACCTATTTTACTTTGTCCTTGACCTAGACTATGTATACTTTTTATTTTTGAGGTGGGGGGAATATATCATAAAAAGTACTAATTCCACCTCTTCTGTGGATCTGTGTTTTGGTCCAGCACCCCATGCCCACTGTTATCACTGGTTAAGTGCTTGAGAGATAGTAGAGAAACACAGGGAAAAAATGGGGGAAAGGAGCTATTAAGCTGAGTGTTTCAGTAGTAATGCCTTCTTTTCTTCCATTCAGGTACCAACAGAATAAGCCATGCAGTTCAAGGAGCACATGAGGGTGGAATATTTGCACTGTGCATGCTGCGAGATGGCACACTGGTCTCAGGAGGTGGAAAAGACCGAAAGCTGATATCTTGGAATGGAAATTACCAAAAAATTCACAAAACTGAGGTGATATCACCTATCTTGAAATTACTCTGCTACTTAAAATTAAATTGTCTTGTCCTCTGAGCATCTTTTTTAACCCATAATTTTTCTTATGGCTACGTATTCTATGGGAAAACAAATCAGTGGTAAAATACAATATTTTCATATGATGAGTTGGAAGGGACCCATCAGGATCATCAAGTCCAACTCCTGGCTCTGCACAGGACATCTCAAATTTTCAGTTCTCAGGTCATCCCTGTGATTCCCTATTTATTAACATAATATTTCCTTTCTAAGTTCTATGGTAACTGGAAAACAAGCCTTATGTTTGTATCTTCCCATATTATTTCTTCCTTTCTTTGCATTTAATAATGTGAGGTAATGTTTAGCTTCAGGGTATTACAGTATTGAAATGGTTTTATACATTTCTCTTTCCGAAAATGATGTCAGGATTTTTCATTAATTTCTTGATTGATGTTGTTGTTTTTTAAATGTAATTTGAACAAAATTTGAAAATTACTCCAGCTGCTATGTAGGAACATAAATTATTAAAGCAGAATTTGTTTGGACAGAACTACTTTGACTGTTTACATACTGAATATAAGACAAGAATCAGCAGAAATTTCTGAGGAAGGGCTTCAACTCTACTATATAATATTAAATAATAATTTAATAATAATAATAATAAATAATAATATTTATTGTTGCAAATATATATACAACTGGAATGGTGTGTCTATTTTTGTACTTCAGTTTTTAAGACAGCACAAGTGACATGCTTGTTGTGCTGTTTCTAACTGTGGTGTCCTTCTTTATCTCTTATTTGTTCATATTCTGACATTCCTTGTTATTTTACATCTTCCCTTGAACTTTATTTTAGAGATTTGCACTGGCTCTTTCAGCACCTCGGCTGCAATTAAAGAAACATTCATTGCAAGAAAATGCTCGGAGTGGAAATGCTTAGTCTGATATCACAGCTGCAATTAAATGCTATTGAATTAAATATTATTGAATTACTATTGTGTTTCTTGAAATACTTGGTTTATCTGAGTATTCTGTAGATAAGAATGTCTTGTCTTGCAGTGTTATAGAAGTTACTGAGCTGATGCAAGTTGTTATAATGTTTTGCAAGATAGGCACGTGTATTAATTTGTTTCATTTCTTTGCTGCGCAGTATTTATTAAAACATATTTGCTATGCAACATGTCTCTAAAAAAGCAATGCCTGACAAGAATTCTGAATAATCTATCCTTTTGTATGTTATGACCACAGATTCCAGAGCAGTTTGGTCCAATAAGAACAGTAGCAGAAGGAAAAGGGGACGTTGTATTAATAGGAACCACCAGAAACTTCGTCCTACAGGGCACGCTGTCAGGAGACTTTTTCCCAATTACCCAGGTGAGCTGGGTTTCCTTACAAGGACACTTCTAAGTGTGTAAGAGCAGTAAATATCCTGCTTAAAGTTGGTTTTCATAAATATACATCTGATTTATTATTACAGTACTTTCAGCAATAAGAATCATTATAAATATGTATCTATCTAGAGCTAACATTTTTGGTGTGTTTTAATATATAATTTGGTAATTTTAATACTGTTTAAACATGTTTAATTTTGGTGCCCTGTCCTTCTTGTCTAAAAACATCTCTTCTTGTGTAGGGTCACACTGATGAGCTTTGGGGACTTGCAGTCCATTCCTCTAAGCCTCAGTTCTTCACATGTGGACATGACAAACACATTACACTCTGGGATGCAACCACTCACCATCCTATCTGGAGTAAGATTATAGAGGTAAAAATTTATTAAATACAGCTCTCCTGCTATAGAAATATTCTAGTCATTTTGATTTTTCTTAAGATTATTGTTTAAAAATACCTTAAAATATTAACTTGAGGGAAAATAAATAAACAGATAATTGAATTGCATTTTTGTTCTAACTTGATAATTTGAACTGGTAAAGAAGTGTGCTTCTTTCTGAAACATTTCAGGATCCAGCACAGTCTTCAGGTTTCCATCCTTCTGCATCTGTTGTTGCAGTAGGAACGCTGACTGGAAGGTAAGAGGTGCAGAGCTACACCTTGGGCACCAACAAACACTGATTTTTCCAGCTCACATCCAAGTTTATGTTCTGGCTTTGCAGATGTATGCAATGACACATCTTCAATCCCTATTGATTTCTGTTGAATGTCACAGTGAAATTTATTTGTATTGCCTTAGTGTTAGAAACCCTAGGCTTGGGCCAGCACCCTGTATTTGCTGAGTGTTGCATGAGCAAAGAGGTGGTTTCTGCCCTGGGAGAGAGACAGTGTAAGATCAGTGGGAGGAGGACATTTAGAGAGGGCAGGAAGTCTAGGTTAGCTAGAGACCAGGCATGGAAAGTACTGTCACCATACCTGTGACCTAAATGTTAAATCTTTGTGTCCCCTGGGAAAAAGGAGAGGCTAAAGGAGGAGTTTGATGTCATGGGTTAACTTTACAGATACAGAGGGAGATTTCCTCCCAAGGCCTTTAGGGCTGCATGGAGGAAATTACATAGAAAAGCTGTTGTGGGTTGGAAAATGTAGCAAGTGGTTCATGATCCCTAATGCAGTGACAACCAGAGGCTTTAAAAAATTTGGTGAATGTTCCACTGTGCTAGACATAGTGTAAAAATGCACATTAAGAGACTTGTTCTGCATGAAGAGTGTCAGGGATAAACAAGGCAGAGGAAACTGAGGTGCAGGAGAGTATGTTAGACGGCAGGTTGAGCCCTTGGTGACATGAGTGGCAGCTGCTGAGTTTATCTGTGGCTGTCTCTCATAGGAGGGACTGCCGTTGCCTAACTTCATCTTCTCCTTTAATGTCACTTGAGGGCAGACTTGGCTGTTAGTACTGAAAACAGTTCCAGTTCACTGAGAACATACAGGAAGCTTGTAGGTTATGATGCAAGATTATTTCAGATTTTATAACAGCACTAAATAAAGGACTTACTTTTGTTACTGAATGTAATTTATTTACTAAATAAAGTATAACAGAAGAAGCTTTCAGAGGACTCTTCTCTTTGTGTTTAGTAATCTGATGCAAGTATTGAAATGCAAATTTCATCTTTGTCCTTTCTACATGTTTCCACAAACTAATTTTTTGTTCAGTAAAATTAAATAAAATAAATTAAATTAAATTAAATAAATCACAAAAAAATAATTAATTAATTCACTTTAAAATAAATTAATTAATCTCTTTCTTCTATCAAAAGAGAATGGTCCTGATGCTTGTTTGTGTTTTCCCTTGCTCTAGGATTTAATGCAGCCATCAATTTAAACATCAGCATAGCATAGAGGAAAGTCTTTAAAGGAGAAGGGACATCACAAGCAATGTTTACTTTATTCTTATGCCTGACATATTAAAACACACTAAAATCTGAAGATTGATATTGGGGTCAATGCTTGAACATTTTTATGGTTACAAAAGATGTGAAAGAAACTCTCCTTGTGTTAAAGTAAAACTAGATCAAACTGAGTAGCAGTTGCTGTTTTTGTCTTCTTGGTATAAAACTTATGCTATTTTGACAGAAGAAAAGTTGGTCAAAATTACAGTAGATTTAAATTCCTTATGGAATGATTTATTGGCCTCTTTCTGTGTTTACAACAGGTGGTTTGTGTTTGACACAGAAACAAAAGACTTGGTCACTGTACACACAGATGGAAATGAACAGCTGTCTGTAATGCGTTACTCACCAGGTTTGAGAACATTTATTTACTGGGGGGAAAAAGAAATTGAATTTTTTTATTAAATTAGGAGTTAGTTTGTTTTAAAATAAGTCCCTGCTTGCCATACTGAACTAGAAAATAAGTGTGCCATGAAACATTGGCAGGACTTTATGGGTAATGTCTTAAGCTCTGGATTTGTTTTCCCTCCCTCCCCCCAACACATTCAATATGGTTTCACTGTGAAGAAGGGGAAAAAAAAAAGACTTAACTCTGCAGGTTGTTGAAATCAAGTTAGTCCTAAATGGACTATAGCTGCTTCCAGAAATGTTAAGTGTTTTTAACAGTAATATTTATTAGTATAAAATTGCTGTTTTGTAATCTTGATAGATACATCAATATGCAACTGGAAAATTAAAAATATACTTTCATTTATTCATTTTTCAATATTAAGGCCTTTAAGAACAGTTCCTCTTGTCTGTGACATACACATTTCAAATTTAGCTTAAGTTCTTTATTACAGGAATAATTGCAGTTTTACTTTTGTGTTTATAGATGGAAACTTCTTGGCAATAGGTTCCCATGACAACTGTATTTATATATATGGTGTAAGTGAAAATGGAAGAAAGTACACTAGAATTGGCAAATGTTCAGTAAGTAACCTTTTTTCTTCTGGTTCAGTATCAACACCCAAAGTGTATTTTGTAGCACTGTATTAATGCTGTCACATTGTGGCACTCTTTTAGTGTAGTTAATACAATCATTTTCTCTTTGTAGGGTCATTCCAGCTTCATTACTCATCTGGATTGGTCTGTTAATTCACAATATCTCGTGTCTAATTCAGGAGACTATGAAATCTTATACTGTGAGTAAGAATTATGTTTAGTCCTTTTCTGCAAAGTTCAGGCAGTCTAACACAGATTTAAAATTTAACTGAGACCATGTAACTGCCAAGATCAACCATATGTTTTAATTCATCTGGTGTAATCAGAAATCTATACAATTTGGAAATTAAATATGTTGTTATATGGGGTTTTTTTACTTTTGTAGGGATCCCCTCTGCTTGTAAACAAGTTGTGAGTGTTGAAACAACTAGGGATATAGAATGGGCCACTTACACCTGTACTTTAGGATTCCATGTTTTTGGTAAGTATATTTCCTCTTGCAATCTCTTGCCATTCTTCTTATTAGCAAACACTTGGAATGCCAACTTTTGCTTATGAAACATGACTATTCATAATTCAGGGAAAAATACAGAACTTCTGTTATGCCATTTTTATCACAATCTGTCTTCTTATTTCAATCCAGAAAGACTCGGATTTAATATTCTTGCTAGCTTCAAGTACAAATATCATATTACAACATAAGTGGGAGATAAGGAAAAAATCACACACTGCCCTTACTGTCACAGTAGAGCAGCTTCTCATAATTTTTAATTTAAAGTACGAGATCTGTGAAACTGTCATGTATTTAGGCAGTTATTGGATCAAATCCCCTTACCAGAAATGGTTTCATTTGCTCTTGTTACTGTGCAAACACAAAATCAATGATAGTCTCCCTCATTAGCAATTTATCATATATTCTGATACAGTCTGTAGCAATTAAATTGAGTGAAAGAAATTAAAAAAGAAAAACATAACAAAATCCAATGGTTTGTTTCCATGGGACTTCTCATTTGCCCATTTTGAAGGATCCACTTTCCACAGTGTAGTGTGAAGCTTTGTACTCATGCTACAATCTGTGCAGAACTGGACAGACACTGAGTACAAGAAGCTTCAAATTCTTGAGTCCTCAAGAGGAAATAGGAAGCCATGGTAGAAGTTCAGAGAAAAGTCTGGTTTAGTGTAAGTGGTAAACAAGGAATATTTGCACCCATGTTTCATGAAGAATAGATTGCACTGATGTGTTTGAAGGCAGAAAGGGCATGTTTTCAATGCCTGAAGATGCTATGTCAGTAGCAGTATGCTGGGAAAACACGTTCAAATTTTCTATCATTTAGCTGACAGCAGTGCTTGGATATCACTTGGATCACAGCATGCAGATTTAGCAAAAGCAGGAAATCCTGGAAGATTGACTGCATATTGACATAATGTATTTTTCATTCAAGGGATAGAGGCCCTTACGGAACTATTAAAATATTTCTGAGGTTTGAGTACACCCTGCATAGTTACAGAACTACAAAGTCTTTGCATTTAGCTTCACAGGTTCAGATACACTGAGATATGAAATACTTTATGTGAAGGTTCCTTACTTTTTAATTCAGATTCCTAAAAAATACAGTGGTTAGAATCTGGGGGTGCTTTATAAATTCAGAGGAGAGAGGCATGTCACACTTGAGAGGAATTCTACCCATGCCTTGTAACAGATCAGCTTTTTGAGCCAGACCATTGGACAAAATAATCTACTGAGGGGGAAGGAGAGATGATGCTGATAAAGCTGAAGTGTTACAAAACCCAACACTTTTAAAAATATTTCTTTAATAAAAGATAATAAAATACTTACTACAATTTGATGATAAACCCAGTTAGTGCCTACTGCTTTTAGTAGGGAAGGAGTAGTTTGGAAAGTTGAAATAAGTCACGTATTTTTAAAGTATTTGAATGTGTTGAATCTTGTTGTATCTGTAAAAACAACTACTTAGTGTCAAACTTGAGACCATTAGTACTTATTTTCAACACCTCACAGAGAACAGGCAAAGTACTGAAAAACTGGAGAATGAATGCAATATCTGCAGGATCATATATATACCTTCAGAGCCCATATAGAGAGGCTAAAGTGCAAAGTGAGAGGCTAGAACGGTAAATTGAAGAAGCACATAGACTGTGAGTTGGAAACCAGTCCATTTTTATTGGAAGTCAATCTGGACTTTGGGGCCTCAGTTAGAACAATCTTCTCATGCTTGCTGGGATGGCCCCACTGGACACAGAAGCAGCAATCACAGCATCCAGGATGTAGGCTTCTAGTATATTGATTTTGGCTGACTGAAACTAGGGATATTTTCTCTCTCTGGTAGAACCACATAAAATCCCAAACTATGCATAGAACCCACAGATCAGCGTAACCAATGCAGGGGAAAAAGGAACACTGGTCTGTTGAACACCTGTCTTTGAGCATGGGAACAGATTAGTCAGTCTGGAAGTGTTTAGAGATGATTCAGCTGAAAGTCATAGCATGTAAAAAAGTGTGCTTGAGGGAGGGTGTTTTAGTCATACAATAAATGGGAAGAAGCAAAGGCTTTAAAATACTTACTGATCTTTAAGCTCTTTCAAGAGCCATGTGCTGCTGGATACACAAATAACATATCAGTTCATAGCACATGCCGAGTTTTGAAAAAAATAGTGTTTGAGATGAAGGACAGGAACAGAAGAAACCTAAGATACTGTACAAACCTGACAACATTGCAAGCAAAGCAGAATTCAGACTGGTTGGGTTCAAGACTGACTAGAACACTGCAAATTAAATATTATGTTTGAATATATTTATTAAATAGCATGCGTGATAAATCAGCATATAAAATTTGTAGGTGGTGTAAAGCTTCAGGATTAGGAAGTTTCTTGAGAAACAGAGGAGTGGTAAAAAAAAGGAAAGAATTCAATAGAGCCAAAGAGGAGGCTCCCCACTAGAATGGCAGAACTGAGTTGTACAAATGCAGAAGAGATGAGATCAGATCTGCACAGAAACATCAGATTACTCTTGCATAGGAACAGAATGTGAGTCAACAGCATTATGCTGTTGTAGGAAAGGCAGATACATTAGTGGGATGTGTAATGAAAGGATGCCATGCAAAATGTGAAGCAACCATCCATTTATCAGTCTCGGCTTCAGTCACAGCTGGAATGGCTGCCTCTGATTTTTGCACATTGGACCAACAGATGATGTGCTAACTAGCAAGAATAATTAATTATGTATCTAAATATTGTTCTGCAGTAAGAGCTGTAATGAATGAATTTTAGAGAAGGAAAAAATAGCATGGCATCAGTCTTCAAATGAGAGAAAGGAAATGGTCTCTTTTACAGATCTGCAGAGGATGGGAAAAAATAAGGACTACTTTTTCAGCAAGGGAGATTCAATTTGCATATTCATAAAAACTGATAGTGAGGCACTGGGATAAATTTTGAAAGAACCAAGAGGTTCAAAGAAAAACCCTACTATTATCCTTTCCCTATTTCAAAATGGCAGTCACGTTTCTTTAACCATTTCCTTCAGGGGTTATTTCCAGCTTGTCACAGTGACCTCTTGGGAAGACTCCTGCCTATTTTCAGCTAGCATTTGATATTCATATAGCCTTCTTCTTGTCAAAGCAGATATTTAAAAAAGCTTTTCTGTGTCTCTTTGTTCTGCATATTCCTAATTTTATGAGTAGCAATTATCGTGTTTCTTTGCGGCTTCCGTTTCTTTGGGTCTCTTTTACTACCCCTGATCTAGCAACACCGTTTTTCCACACACATCAGGAAAGTTAAGAGCAGTCTAGAAATCAGACTTTGCATTTTATTTACAATAATTTGTAGCTCCTTATAAAGACATGGAATCACCTCTTTGTAGTGAATTGCCGTGCAGTGATACAAAGGCTGTATTTGGGAAGAATCCCAGTGTGGGATGTGCTATCCCAGAAGGATAGCTCTTCCCATGGTGCATGTGGGGTTAGAAGCATCCCAAAGAAGGAGGAACTGGAGTGTGCTTGATCTCAGGAGTTCTTAGGGGAGTAGCAACTCTCTCAACCCTGACCTGCAGCAGCAACATAGGAGTGTGCACTTGAGTGGGCAGGGCTGCAGGGGCACACTGCAGAGAATGGGTGTCCCAGGGACAGGCACTGAAAATCACAGAGCCAAGACATGGCATGGGTTTTGCCAAGTCATAATGGCAGAACATGCAGTATAACTGAAGGTGACAGTGGTCTCTGAAAGCTTGGTGCCTTTTATGTTGAGTAGGGATTAGATAAAATCTAAATTAGAAAATCATAACCAAAAAAAGCCTGCAATACTGCATACAAATTCCTGACATTTCAATAACTGGATGGATTTTAGTAAAATTGCAATTTATTGCAGGCAAGTATTCAGAGGCTTTAAAGATGTGCACAGATTTGGTCTCAGCATTGTTGATCTTACAGTTTGATTTTAGGATACTACTTTGTGCAAAGAGTACAGTATGTGGGGAAGAAAGAGAAGTACTTACAGTAGAACAAAAGCATTTAAAAACCTTATAGTAGGTTCTGTTCCTTTTCAAGGGATCTTTTAATTAATGAACAATAATTTATACTACATAATATATTTTTTAATAGACTAGACTTTAGTAATACGAAGAAATTACTTTTGGATCACACTCTAGTCTAAAAATCATACCCATGTAATATGAAAGAAGTGTGTTATACATAAGGAGAAGGGAAAATAAAAGCAGTAACTGTTACTTTTCCACACAACCATACAAAAATTCTTTTGGGCTCAGACACATGACTGCAATTCTGCAGAATGTGTCTTCTCAGAGTAAAAAGCACTTTGCTGACTATGGGGAATAAAGCATTTTTTAATGTGCTTGATTACGTATTAGGATCTGGACTTAGGCTGGTATGGAAGTACACATTCTGACTCATGCATTTATTTATATAGGTTCTTCTTTTCCTTAAATAAGTCATCCTTTATTAATATTTTAACAGAAACTTAGGCTGTCACTTTTATTTTCATTATAAAAGCCCTTAATTAGTCCCTCTGTGTTTCAGGTGTATGGCCTGAAGGTTCAGATGGTACAGATATCAACGCTGTCTGTCGATCCCATGGGAGAAAACTGCTATCAACAGGAGATGACTTTGGCAAAGTACATCTCTTCTCATATCCATGCTCACAGTTTAGGGTAAGGTGTTTCCCAAAAACTTACCCTTGTAGTTCGCACAAATGCATTAAATGTTGTTTTCTTATGAATAAAAATTAAAAAAAAAATTAAAAAAAAAAAAAAAAAACACAACAAAAAACCCAAACACATCAAAACAGGAAGAATGGGAATATTTATACATCTAAGGGATTTATATAAGGTTGATTGAGACAGCAATTAAATTTAATTGTTAATTTAATATTAAAATACTTTAAGAGAATGATGTGGTGCCTTGGCTTCATTGTTGCATGAATGTTCTAACAAGATGCTTTTATGACAGCTGCTATTCTCACTAATATGGTGTTTTCTAGGCTCCCAGCCATGTGTATGGTGGACACAGTAGCCATGTTACTAATGTAGATTTTCTCTGTGAAGACACCCATCTCATCTCCACAGGAGGAAAGGACACAAGTATTATGCAGTGGCGAGTCATTTAAAGGAAACATCAGCATGAACATACACAGTTGAGTTGACCATGCACAGAACTTATGTATAAACTGTATATTTAAAACTTAACAGTATGTTTGCAGTTTAGCCTGGTCACTGTGATTTTTGTTTAAAAAATTCTTACAAACCTCAGGAAAATTAAGCCCTGTGCTGGTTACCTTACTCAGTCTAGTATTTTTTTTTCATTGTGTCACACCTTAAGATTGATTGTTCTCTGTTGTACAATATACAATGCAGTACAAGTTTAATATAAGAAATGTGGCTTGACAGTTTGCAATACAGTGGTATCAGCAGAATGTGACTATCTTAAATGTTTTCTATAAACACTGCTAAACTGGTCACAAAAATGCCTTTCAAAGACTGTATATATGTGCTTATTTGTTTCACTATCTACACTTTGTACTATATATCTACTTAGAAAAATCTATGACAATGTCAAGGTACTGAACTGTTTCTGCTGGAGGCTGATGAATAGATATAAAAAGTATAAACTGCAATGTAAGATGCAAAAATTAGTGTTCTAGACCTGAAAATGTGAATGCTGGTAAATTTGCATTCTCTTGGGAGCAGCACACCGTGGGTGTCACCCATGAGGAGTTCTGTTCCCTTTCCAATGAATCAGCAGGCTTTGTCCCAGTTTAACCTGAATTGCTCAGCAGGGCATACAGATGTCTGTGTGGTTCAGGTACTCTATATGAGTTTAAATTAAAAATCTTTTTACTTGTATATGAAAAATTTCTTTTTGAAAACAAACCAATAAAGCTTGGCCACATCCCCATTATTGGCTCATATATTTAACTAATATGTATATTAATCAGCATGATGCTATATTGTACATGTATAAGATTTTAGCAGTTCATAACAAATGGTAAGGCCATCTAGCTTTACTTTTTTATGCTTATGGATATTGTATATTTGTATTTTAAGACCAAGTAGACCAAGTCTAAAGATATCTTTTTAAGTGTACCATAAACCTGCAGAGGGTAAAGGAAGACTTGGAAGCCTACATGAAATATTAATGTGTAACTTCAGGCCCCTGTGTTTTGTGCATGGATGGGTATTTATAGTATGAAATAAGATTGTGTTTTGCAATGAAGTAACAGTGGAGGTGGTATAAAATGGTTAAGAAGGCCTTATCAATGTTGATTGTGAACACAGATTGAAATGTATTGTTTACTATGAGGAATGTATCTGAAGAATTTTAAAAGAGGAGTTCTAAGTGGACTCGAAAAAGGTAATATTAAAATTTTGCTTGTAATGGACAGTAAATGTTAATTCTCTGAACTCTAAAGCACTGGTTGTTTAGAGTGATTTAAATGAAATTGAATCAATAAATTTTGAAACTTTTTTATTACATCTCCAACCTCCTACACTGAAAGTGCAGGACACCAATAAACATGTATTAAAGTGAATTCTCAATGTATTCTTCCTGTTTAGTAAGGTGTCTTTGTTTAGGCATGATACAGAAGAGAAAGGCTTTTATTTAACAGCACACATTTGGGATTTCTCAATTAGAGATGCATTTGAAAATATTTGGCAGTAAAATCCAAATTTTGGGGTACATAATTTTATGTGTTCCCATGACCCTGGGGGCAGAATGACAATGCCTACCTAGAGAGTGAAACTCCAGCTTTGCAGCAGGGAAGGATATACCACATGCCCTCACCTAAAACTGCCTTGGTCCTGCCTCCCAGCACACATCTCCTGTTTCTGGGTACTCAGCTGGTGGAATGTTGTTCCACTGCTCAGCGTATGCTCATGGCAAGAGCTCCTGACCATTTCTGTGTTAGGAACTTGTCCTCAGGCAAGACCTTTGAAGGCCATGGTTTCAGGGTCACTTTAACCTGATTTTACCTGGCACTGGCACTGAAGGCAGAAGTTGTGATCCCAGCTGGTTGCTCTGATCCCGTGCAGCAGCACAAGAGTTATTGTGGCCAGAAGCTGGGACACAGCAACTAAAGCAGACCAAAAAAACCTGTTTCCTCAGTATCTGATCTAGCTGTGCAATGTGGAAAAATAAATGGCCAGAGGAGCACTGGAACAACTTTTTTTAATAACGATGTTAATCTTCCTCTTCTTGAAGTGTGTGAAGCTAAGGCACAATACCCTTACCCTTTCTAAGGTTAATCCAGTCATAAGAGTCCATAACACACAAGTCACAGGTTTTCATTTTGTCTGAGTGCTTGGTTATCCACAATACCTTCTGTTTGTTGATTTTTAATTTTTTTTTTTAAAGTTTGCTTTTGCAAATGGGGTGCTTTTAGGTCTTCTGCTTTTGGAACTGTAGGTGATTTGTCATTGCTTGCAGCAGAGAAAACAGGAGTTGTAAATTAGCTTGGCTCATTCCCTTTTCATCCTTCTCACATGGTGCTACTCTTGGGATATCGTAAAGCATTTGTGATCCCTTTCTTCATTTTAAACTGTTATCCTTTAGAAGAAATAGATGAGGAATACTACAAGTTCATCCCCAGGGTTACTGATCAAAGGGCTTTTCAGCAATCCCATCCCATCTGTGCCTCTGCTGCTCCTCTGTTTCTAACTTTTGCTGTTAAATGTGTCTTTGTTCCTCTATGAAAACCTGATAAACGTATTAGCTGAATTGGCAAATTGGGTGATGTCTTAAGCCAAATATCCATTTGATGACTGTTAAAGTGATTCTCCTTTCTTTATCCAGGAAACTCTACACAATTTTGCCATTGTTATAGCTAATCTTTAGGTCTCCTCTCTTCAATCCTTGTTCCTTTGTTCTTGCATTTATTTGCTTTCTCAGGAGTGTCTTCTTTTTCACTTTAAAAGAAAAAGAGAACAAAATAAAATAACGGAGGAGTTATGCCCAAACTTTGTGTATTTTATTCTCTCAGAAATACCTTAATTCTTTACCTGACACTCTGTCTGCAGCAGCTCTTTTCCTGCCCTACCATAGAGCATAAGGCTGGTTTGAAGTCCACAGCTGAAGACACACCTGGGCTTTTGCTTCTGTCCCTTCCCTCCCCTCATCCTGGCTGCAGCAGGTGCAGTGTTCCTCTAAGAAGAGACTCATCTCTTCATGTCTTTTGTGTATTGCTACTGTCTACCAAGCATTCAGATGCTCCCCTTCAACTTCCTTTGGTTTCAGTTCTTATTTCTTGCTTTTCTTCCCTTCATTTCTAGCATTACTCTTCAGATTCCAGGACTGCATCCATGACTGGTACATGTTGCTGCCCTTACCTTCTCAAAAAGCCAGTGGTCCTGACTACCTCTCTGATAGTTTTGGGGCTGTGATCCTGGTTTCTTATTGTATCTCTGTTCACACTTCTGTGACTTGCACTTCAGGGTATCAGTGAGTGCATCTGCTTTCAGCCCTTTCTCCTTTCCCTCCCACCTCCTTGTGTGGGGACACTGAGGGGACCAGCACTGTCCCATTGTCTCTGTCCGTAGGCAGCCTGTAATTTGTATCATGTACTTTGATTTTGAAATATTTTTAGGGTAGGGATTTTTTCCCCTCTGTTCTGTGGCATTTAGCAGTGGAATTTTGGGATCCTGTACTCATTCCAACAGTATGACTGTCATATTTTTCCAAAATGATGAGCATGTATTCAGGTAATTCTTCTCTGTTAGGGTCTTCAAAGTGATCAGCTACCAAAGTTGATACTATCTATTCTCTTAAGTCTTAAATTATTCAGAAAAACAATACAAATTATTTCAAAATACTTCTTTCTCCCTCTTTTACACACTTATAAAATAAACATAGACTCAATCTGGTTTTTAGGATCATTGCCCATTTCCAAGTAGACACTTTTCATTATTTTGTTTGCCTCTTCTGCCTGTCTTCATATATTTCTTTTTACTCAGAAAGGATGTATATTTGTATGATATCAAAACTACAGCCTTTTTCAACTTAATCCTAGATGCAGTATTTTAATTATTTCCTGAAAGATGATTATTACATAAATGTTTCTGATAGTGCTTGGTTTTGACAGGTTGTTGAAACCTGAGAGGTAATAACAATTTCCAGCAGATAAGCTCTATAAAACCCAGTCACTATATTAAGAAAAAGTTTAAAAAAAAGGCAATGAAGGAGATAAATGTACAAGAAAATTGTTTTTGCAATGCTGGTGAATTAAAAAACCCCACCATTTCAAATTATTTTAAAAAACTCCTTCTGGAGTAAGTCCATTTTGTTAAAATGGATTTTTTACTATTGTAATTAATACGGGGTTAGTTAATTCAAGGTCATATTTCCTATGTGAAATGTTTGGATGATTTTTATTCTTCACAAGATTTAATATTAGTGGATATTATTTTCCTTCTAAAGTATTCACATGACAAGAGCTTGCAAGGGCAAACAGTCCCATTTCTGCAAGGGTTGGCATTTTTAATTTCTTCTGGTTCTGCTCAGGGAAGCAGGCAGTCTTTTTGCTCTGTTTTCTACTGGAAATAGGGCTGTTGACAGATCTTCAATTGCATCCTCAAAAAATCCTACAGATGGCAAGGAAAATGTCACTTTAATTACTAGAGGAAAGAACAGACTTATGGGAAGCCTAAAGTGAAATCCTTTTCTCCCATTGCTGGCCGGGATTCTCAGCTGTGCTGGGGCAGTTTGGCCACTGCCATGCAGCTCCAGCTGCAGCAGCCCCAAGCCAGGGCACCTCTTCATCCAGAAGGGAGATGAGGATCCAGATCCTGGGGGGAAGGGCAGAACAGCTCTCAGATGTCTGCTTGTGGATGGAGGCTGCTGGCTGCTGGATGAGTGAGGACATTTATGGTTCTTGCTCTTGCTGGGAGAGATTTATGTTTCTCCTTAGTCATGAACTTCTGCAGCAATTTCATTTTTCCTAATGGAATTACTTTGCCCCCTGAATTCATTAAATAATCACAGAAGACCAAGTGATGATTTGCATGGAGGTAGCACTGGCAGTGCAGCCAAAAGCTGCCATCTAGCTCTGAGTCCAACAGACATTATCTGAGTCAGCAGAGATAGCAATGGGCTAATCTTCAAAAGCCACTCTGGAGACCTTTGTCAATCAGGATTGTTCACAGCACTGTGGATCCCCCATTTCCTGCCAAATGTGGAAGTATAAGAAGGGGGCTCCTTTCAGCAGGGCCTGTCAGTGTCACCTGATGCTGTAAAGCTCTCCTTTGGACCTCACATCTTTTCTGTCTTGTTAGGAAAGCTTGATGTCTTGGACTCGTGGTTCCTCCCCACTACCTTCACAGAGGTTTGGTTTTGCCATCTTTCAGCTGACTACAAACTACACTAAAGGAATTTAGACATTTTTGTTTGTTTGTAGTGGACACATCTGTCCTTAAAGGCTGCCTGTTTGGGTCTAGTCTGAAATGCTCAGAACCATGGGAATGGTGACCTGCTTTCTGGGTCTCCATGCAACTGAATGGTTTTTAGCATGAGCTTGTAAGAGATGAACATATTTTAAATCTGCCCTTTGGAATTACCTAGAATAAGCACGTAGCCAGAGGGAAGCAAATTCATCTGCTCTGTGGATTCTGTCAGTGCTTCACGAGCTACAGTTGCTCCAAATTCCAGGTTGCAGGATAAAGAAATTTCCTTCAGGCTGTTCAGTCATTATGGTTAGAAAGAAAATATTGAAAAGCCTGGGTGAGTTTTGCAGCCATGTTAGATTATTGTAATTTGCCATTGCCTTGCTTTGCCCTCACACTGCAGAGATGTGCTGAAGGGGGAACAGTCTGCACGAGCCTGAAGAGAACTCCTCTCTACAAAATCAATTGCCTGGCTATTCTTTCTGGATTCAGTTTCTCATTGAGATAAATGTCAGCATTTTAGGGTTCCTTCCTCCCTACCCTGCTTCTCCTTTTCATCAGCTTTCATTGACATTATAACATCATATTAATGACATAAGTATATGGGAACCACAGGGAAAATTGTTACACCGGAGGTTCAAGTCTTTTGGCCTCTTTACAGCACCTAAAAAGAGCAGAAGCTGAGCTCTGTCTGAGAGTCTCTGTCTGCAGCTCCAACAGTTGGAGAGTGAGCTGACAGGAGGCTCAGCCGAAGTGAAAAGCCCCGTGGCATTTCCCGTATGTGCAGCTCCTGCTCACTGAAAATCTGGCCCCACGCAGGCAGCAGCCTGGAGAGCCTGGCTGCCTCTGACTGCAGGAGCACAGCATCACCTCTGTGTGTGTCCCGACTAGATTGGGTGAGAAGGAAAGCCACCTCTGCCTTGGGCAGGTCCCCAGGGTCTGCCTGCGAGGCAGAGCTCCTCCCTGCTGCCTGGAAGTCTGCAGCTTCCTGCTTCAGCCTTCCTAGTGATTGTAAACCCTGCTCTCAGAAGGCATAACAGGAAAAATAAAGTGCCAGTGAGCTCCTCCCTTTCCTAGAGGAGGCACTGACTATCTCCCTGAAAGAAAAGTTTGCCCATCTTCACTGGAAGAAGTGTAATAAAATAGAATTAAAGTATATCAACAGCCTATTTTTCCTACTTATTCTTTGCCCGTTCCTATATTACTTCTTTCCCTGCTTCATTATTTCCTCATTTCTTCCTTTTCATGATTTCCTTTTCTCTCCTTTTCTTGTAAAAATAAAAATTCCCAAACTTATGTAATTCCTTCATTTTTCTGTAGTCTCCATTTTCCTTTCCCATTTAGCACCTGCCATGCTCTTCTGCTACTTGATTCTTTGTTCCACTCTGTTCTCATCCTTTCCTCTTCACCCCAGAACTGGATGAAGTGCTGCTAAGGAAATCCAAGTGCAGTGAGTGACCTCACCATGGCTCCTTTGGGCTGCCAGAACAAACCTGAGATGAAGTCTTTGCCAAATGGTGCCAAAGACTGTAGGGATGTGGTGATGGGTGAAAACCCAACATCAAGGACTGAACCTCTCTGAAGTCTGGCAATCTTTGAATCTCACTTTGCACCGGAATTTGGTAATCACGTTATTTTTGCCTCAGCAAGATCTCTCTGAAATTGTGTAACTTCATCTTTGGCAAAAGTTCTGAGTCACGTTGCTGTCAGAGGAACAATTCCTTTTAGAAACAAAAGCATATATATATTACTGGATGTGGTATAATGAATTCCTCTCAAGGGTGACTTTCACTAGGCTAAATCCTCCTTGCTTAGGAAAAGCCTTCCAAGAATAAGTGTTTAAAACAAACTATTGTGGACATTTGTTTTCCTTGAAAAGAGGTAGTTTTGTGGACAAGTTCATAGGAAAGTGCCAGAGTTCCAAGAGAAAGCTCTGAGCTGGATAAATTCAGTGAGAAAAAATGACCACAAGACTCTTTCTGCACCAGCCTGGACATGGCATGGTCTCTGAGAAAAACAATTGGATGACCTTGAGCTCCTGATAGGAGGATGTTTACAGAGGATGTTGCCCCAGGCTGTGTGACTGCATAAGGAGGGCATCCTCTTCCTCCTCCTCCTCCTCCTCCCCCCCCAACCTCAAATCTCTGAAGCAACAAACAGAGCAGGCCCCAGGGCAGTTTTTGCAACAGGAGAGGCATGGCAGCAGATCCATCAGGGTTTGCCATGCAGGAGGTCACAGCTGGGAAAGATGCAGCCATAGGGACAGCACTTCTCTTGTGCAGGTCCTTGCTGGGCTCTGCAGGAGAATTTGCAGTTAGGGAGAAGTGCAATGGGAAGAGGGAAGACCAATGAGTTCAGCAGGATGTAGATCACTCTGGTGCGTCAGGATTTCCCCTTGGACAAAGAGCAGGTGAATTAACAAGACTACAGTCTTATTATATAGATATATATAAGATTATGTATCTGCCTATACAAATTACCAGTGTTAAGTCTTTTAGAAGACTTACAGTTCTGATTGCAATATAATGTCAAATTTTTTCCCAGCAAAACAATTATTACATGGTCCAGTCATGTCTTTCTGTCAACACAGTGATCTGGTGGTCAACCAATGAATGTTGATAAGGAAGGCTCATGGATTCTGATTCAAGAAAGACTTTTAAATGCTGTTTTATTTTTGTGCCAGCAAAATTGGCATCTGTCTTTCTTCTCTTGCTTCTTTCTGTAAGAATAAATAAAACAGCGAAATATAATGGTCTAGCCTAGTAACCTCACTGCATTTCTGCATCCCTTCCCAACCACTTCATGGGCAATTAAGCTTCCCAACCCTTTGCAAGGGTAGAGGCTGCACAAGTTTATACCCAGTGAGGTGCTGCAGCTTGCCCAGGGACAGAGTCAGAGCAGGTGCAGGGTGGTGAGTGGCAGAAGCCACCCCTGTCCTTACCCAAGGGTTTGCAGTCCCTTGTGGGCAGCTGCCAGGGCTGGATGGGTCAGGACTGGGGCACATGGTGGCTGTGATTTCAGCTCTTTGTGTCCCTTTATGCTGTGCAGCCAAGGTGCACGGATAAAAGGCTTAGCAGAAGAC
Source organism: Oenanthe melanoleuca (assembly GCF_029582105.1). Taxonomy (NCBI): domain Eukaryota; kingdom Metazoa; phylum Chordata; class Aves; order Passeriformes; family Muscicapidae; genus Oenanthe; species Oenanthe melanoleuca. The sequence continues at coordinate 49,108,632 of NC_079339.1, forward strand.
ATTTTTGCATCTATAAAACTAAACATTCTAGTTTTCTATCTCAACCAGAAATTTGTTCGCCTGTTTGATTCATGCCTGTATATACCTATCTTAAGGAAATTATATTTTTTAACAACAGGTTATCAGTGAAATCACATATAGATTTTCTATTTTAATCGAGTTTTAAATTCTAGTATTACCCTGAAACTCTCTAGTTTAATAAGCATCCTCCCTGCCTTATGCTGTCTCCCATATGTTCCATGAGCTGGGCAGTGACCCACACTCTAAAGGATTAGTCAGATGATAGTAATAAGAAAATAGGTTTTATTTTTGCTCATTATTTCTTCATATGCTTACTACCTTCATCACAAATTATGTGGTTGAGCTTCTCCAAGCCACTGTCACTTGGGGGAGACTGTATATCAGATCTGTGGTCTGACATGGTTGTTTCTTTATACAAACAAAGTATATTGTGCCTGGTAGGAAATTTAAGAAAAAACTTTAAGTTTTGGTTTCAAACAAACAAGGAGGCCCCTTAGATACAAGGGAAACAGCTTCTTTAGGAGATCCTTTCTGCCTGAAGTGAGCTTAGATTCATTGGTGGGGCCACTTGGGAAGAGAATGGAGCAGACCTGCTATGGGACAGGGAAAGCAGGAGCTGGGAGCTGTGCTTGTGAGGCACAGGACTGGCGGGGGTTCCCTTCCTTGGCTTTTCAGTAACTCATTATTTTTTAACATATTAACAACCATTGAAAACAGCAATTATCAGATTTGTATGAGTTACCAAGAAACAAGCATGGCCTTGAATAAAAGGCATATTCATGATTACTACCGTGGATTTTGTTGCTGCCGTATTTTTGTTGTTGATTTTGTAGTATATTTCATTTGGTATGGAGCTGCAGTGAATAGCAGCAAAGCTTGACAAGCCAGTGGTGAAATAGTTCTGTAGGACATCAAATCTATGGGTTTGGTTTTTGCAACATTTATTCTGGTGGCAGAGGTTACTTCTACAGTAAAAATAAGTGTTGTATTGGCATGAGTATATAAACTTTTCAGAGAAATTGAAATAAAAATGTAAAAGATAAAAATATAATAAAATAAAATAAAAATGTGGAAAATGGAATTATGGTGACCTCTGTATGGAAGACCTCAGAGACAGCTGCATAATTTTGTCCTGTATCATGGCAGATCCTTGAGGATATTCAAGTGATACCAATTTCAACATAATCTTTTCTCTGCTGGTGGAGACACGGAGAGGGGCAAGGGAAGTTCCAGGCTTTGGATCTTGTGAATATCATCACCCTGCGGTTTGGGCTGCTCAAGGGAGTTGGCAGGCGGAGAGTGGAAGGAGAAGGGCAGCGGGTTAGGGACAGGACTGAGATAAGGAGCGGGGACGAGAGTTGGATGGGAGAAACACAGGGCTTGGAGGGTGCCCAGGGTTCCCGGGGTGGGTGGTGGGAAGATGGGTGCGGTGGAAGGACGAGGCTGAAAGCAGGGCAAGAGATCTCGCAGGGACACTGGTTGATCCAAATGGGAAGAGCGACAGAGCAGGAACCACAGCTGCCCTCCGATGCTAGCTGGAAATGCCATTTCTGCTCCCGCTTCTACCCACAAAAGCACGGGTTCTGTCCCTGCACAGGACAGCACTGTGCAGAGGAGAGGTCTCCAGCCTCGGCACTGCCCCGCTCCAGCCGGGAACGGTTCAGGGACGTGGCACGGCCGAGGGTCCCGCGGAGCCCGCAGCCCCCGGTCGGTGCCGAGCACGGAGCGAGGGCGCTGCCCGCCCCACCTGCAGCGGGCAGGGCAGGGCAGGGCAGGGCAGGGACGGGCAGGGACGGGAAGGGACGGGAAGGGTTGGGCAGGGCTGCGCAGGGACGGGCAGGGACGGGCACAGCAGAGCCGGGCAGGGTTGGGCAGTGCTGGGCAGGGTTGGGCAGAGCCAGGCAGGGTCGGGCCGGGCTGAGCCGGGAAGGGTTGGGCAGAGCAGAGCCGGGCAGGGCCGGGCAGAGCTGGGCAGGGCCGGGCGCTGCCCCGACACCGCGGCGGGGGCGGAGCGGAGCGGAGCGGGGCGGAGCGGGGGGCGGCGCGGCCCCGCCGCGCGTGGGAGCGGAGCGGCGGCGGCGCTTTGTCCTGCCCACACACACAGACACAGACACAGACACAGAGACACAGGCAGCGCAGCCGGGCGGGAGCCGGCAGCATGGCCGGGCCGGCGGAGGGGCTGCCCGGCGCCGCGCTGCCCGGCTAGCGCCCCGGGGCCCGGCGCCGCCGCCGGAGCCCCCGTCCCGCCGCGACACCGCCCGGTCCCGGTCCCGGTCCCGGTCCCGCTCTGATCCCGGCCCGGCCCGGCCCCGCCGGGAAGATGAGGTGAGTGCGGGCGGGGATGCGCAGCTCCCGCCGCGGGTGGGGGCAGCTCGGGTCCCCGCGGCGCTGTCACGCCGTGGGGGTGGGGATTTCCTGTGCGAGGAGAGGTTAAGCAATGCGGCGCTTCCTAGTCCTTCACCGGATGGATAGTACGAGTGGGTGGTGACGTTTTTGGCATGTTTGACTGTCAGTGCCTAAGTCCATCTGACAGATTAGCGCTGAAAGCGGCTGTGAAGCTGCCGCTGTGTGCAGCCGGCATGTGCCCGGTGCTGCCGTGACCCAGTGCTGACATCCCAATGTGCCCGGTGCTGCCGGAATATGCCCGGTGCTGCCGTGCCCTAATGCTGACATCCCAATGTGCCCGGTGCTGCCGGGATGTGCCCGGTGCTGCCGTGCCCTAATGCTGACATCCCAATGTGCCCGGTGCTGCCGGGATGTGCCCGGTGCTGCCGTGCCCTAATGCTGACATCCCAATGTGCGCGGTGCTGCGGTGCCCTGCAGCCGGGATCTGCCGGGTGATGCCGTGTCCTTCAGCCTGGATGTGCCCGGTGCTGCCGGGATCCGCCCGGTGTTTCGGGCCGTGCTGCCGGGGGGACGGCGAAGGAGGCGGGCGGGGAGAGCGGCGTGCGAGGAAGGGAGCGAGGAGTTCACCGGAGAGGCGGAGATGGGATGTTTCTCGAGAGCATCCAGCATGGGCCGTGCCGGATCGCCCAGCCTCCCTCCGGCAGCGAGTGCTACAACTCGTGGTTTTTCTGAGGTCAATTTATCAGTTGTGAACAGGAAGGGCAAAACAGCCCCACCAACCCAATTTCCTGGTGGAAAGATGGAGGGGAAGCGTTATTTGGTTTGATTTGTGCTCGTCCACACCTCTCTCCTTCCTCATTTATTCGAGTTCACTTGAGCTGTCAGTATCTCAGCCCCTGATTCATCTTTAATGCTAGTAAATTTTTCCACTTCATAATTATCTTTAGCAAAGTAAAATTGCTTTGGGAAACCTTAAAAATGGAAATGACAGTTTGAAGCCAGGTATCTTTCTGTGGTGCCTGATTCCTGAATTGCAGGGCTGGCATTGCTCCTGCCAAGTGCAGTGGGAGTCCAGAGAAGCCTTCACCTGCATTTACAGTTATTGCATTTACAGTTTTTACATTTACAGTTTTTACATTTACTCTTGGCACTATTGTGTGTGTTGAAGACTTGGAGCTGCATCGATTTTTTTTTAGCCATTTACATTACCATTAATTTTTCTCAGTTGCTTAAAGTTGCATTCATGGGTAGGGCCAAAAGCACCCAAACCTTCTGTGTCGTGTGTCTGGTGCTCATGTGTCTGTGCAGAAGGTGTGCCTGCATCAGTCTCACCTGCTCTGACCACAATGCTGGCCAGAGGCCTCCAGGGAGAACTCACCAAACACAGCAGATGGCAGGGAAGTTTTCCCTTGCTCCCTGCTCACTTAACAGCCCGGTCGGGAGAGCTCTTGCCCCATGAGGAACAGTTGCTAGAGCTCTCTCCCCAGCAAGAAGGAAAGTTGATTTACTGACTCAAGCCCATCTTTCACCCCAGGGAGGCACCATGGGCAGATTGGAAGGCTGCAGTGATGTTGAGTTTCTCCCACTGAAGATGGGGAATGGGATTCTGCTCCACATGAACTTCCACAGTTGGTGATGTTTTGTTAGGAGAGGAAATAGGGGAGAGAGACCCACCAAGACAGACTGTGATTTAGGTTATCATAATGTACCCAAAGTCATCCCCACTAGAGAGCTAGGGCACTCTCAGAGACAGTCGACCACAGGGTGTTTTGGAAGGAAAAAACAGCTCAGCTCCAGGAGAGGCTCCAGAACTTCCCATATCCTCACTTTTGACAGTGATGGAGGGAGTTTTCTCCCCTCCAGGCTGCCTCTGCTCTCCCTGGGGCAGCCAGAGCTGGTCTGTGTGTGCTGCTGGGTGTGTCCTTGTGCAGCTGCCCTTTCCTGCTTTCCCCACGTGACACTTGGCATCTGCAGGTGCACCACACTTAAAGTAGTCTTTTGTTATAAATACCACTTTCATACTTAACATACATTAGTATTTTGTTGGATTTTTTTAATGGATTCCTGTTTTTAAAAGCTTCCATTACAGATTTTTTTTCCCTTGCATATACAGACATTACTGAATAGCTTGTACTTGTCAGCAAATATGTGTCTGTAAATCACCTAAAACCTTTTCCAATAACAATTCTTGTTTAATAAATACAGGCTGTATAATTTCTAAATACCCTGGCAGGCTATATAATCATTTAATAAAAACCTCCTTGGAACATTTGCTTAGCCATGTGTGTTTTATTTATATCGCTTTTTGTGGTGAATAGATTACAGTGCTATTCTTTGCCCTATTGCATTTATGTGATGGTTTCCATTTTTTGATAATTCTTTATGTCTTTGCATCAAAGGTATGAAGTGTGTGAATAGTGGGTGTACCAGACACCTTAGTAATAAAACAGATTATAATAGATGTTCTGCCTCAAAAATGGATTAGGATCCCTGTGTGGAAAATGTTAAAGTGCAGAGGTGTTATTATTTTTTAGTATACAAAAATACTGCTTTAATATAATAAATGTAGCAGTTATTTGACAGCAGATATTAATTTATTCTTAGAAGTAACAGAATTAGCTCATGTTTGGGAAAATGTCTGTAAATATCGCTGTAGGTGAAAATAAAATTTTTACATTCTGTCAACAGAGGCATAACCTGTAATTTCTTAGTCATACCTGTAGTTTATAAGGCATCTGTGTTTCAGTGGTCCCTATTCTTAAAAAATAAAAACCAGACATAACATTTTGGGTGGATCCCTGAAAAAAATCCATCTCTCTTTCTGCCATGGCTGTAGTGAGTGTATATTTGCTCTCTGTGCTGTGGTCCTGAGGCAGTCATGGGGGAAAGCCTCCCACCATAAGCACTTAGCTTTTTTTTCTGAACAGAACATATAGTTAATATCTGGGGATGGAACCAGCCTCTAGACAGGATTATTCAGATTAAAACTATACCTCCTTCTTTTTTTGTGGTAGCACATGCTTTAATCCAAGCCAAAGTAATGAGTTCAGAATAGAAATTATGAGGGAAGACAGTGTCACTGGGCACCTTAAAGTTTAGCTAAAGTCAGCCTTTTTGTTCTGAGGTTTTTATATAGCTATCAACTGGAATTCTGAAAAAGATGTTGTATTTAGCTGTAATTTAAATGGATGGAACAACATGTTGAGAATAAGAGGACTAAATATTTTTAGTACAAACCTGTTTTAATTACAGGAAGGTATATACATTATACTTCTTAACCCTTTTGTTTTCAGACATAAGCAAGCTAGCTATTTATACCAATAAATACAATGTATTGGGCATTTCAGTGTCCTCTCCATTATCTATTCATTGTTCATGAGATAACTCAAGAGTCTTGCCAGTTCTTTCAGTTTGCATGGAAGGTAACTGAAATTGCATGTATGCAGTGTTACTTTCTAACTTTTCTCTCTTTACCATTTCCTTACGTTTACATCTGTAAAAAACAAGAGAGAGCATGATGTTTTTGTTTATGTCATCGAAATTTGGGTTACCAGCCTCACTGGACTGGTGGATTTTGTAGCTCAGTGATTCTAGCAGAAAAGCAGGAGCACACCCTGAGATGGATAATAAAATCCATAAAAAAGTTGGCTATAAAATATCATTTAATTGATTTCTGAGCTGGAGCAATATGTCTGTAACTTGGCTAATTTTTGTTTAATTTGAAGGCTCTGTCCTGCCATGTTCTGACTCCTGCTGTGTGCTGTGGCATCGTGGTGTGTGCTGGTGGCTTCCTGGGGTCACACCACCCTCCACAGCCCTGCCTTTGGATGTGTTGAGCCTGTGCCACACACTTCTGCCAGCAGCTCTTGATAGGAAAAGCCCAGCCCTTTGCCTGTCAGGGCTTGGTCAGCAAAATCCCAAATGGGGGTACAGTGCTGCTGCCAGAAAATTGCTTTTGTTAGCTCAGCCTTGATCTTTAGAGAGCTAGGTAAGCTCCAGCTGCAGGGAAACTGGTTGTCAGGAGATTTTGGAGCTCACTGAAGGTTGTACCACGCTGGCTGTGGCCGTGTAAAGGCAGCACTGGGTTTCCATCAGCATTCCCTGACTGCCAGCCCCTGGAACAGGCAGGCCAGCTGTGCCTCTTTCAGACTGTTATTCTGTATGCTTTCAACTTTTTTTCCCTTCTGTAAAATACAGCATAGATCCTGGACATCTTTTTCTGCACTCCCTCATTTTTTGGGTAGTATTTTGTAGTGGTATAACTGAGGCTGAAGATAATCTTCCAAATGTGCACAGGTCTGTTTAACTCAGTGTTGTGGGTTTGTGTGGTGTGTCCCTTCTGTTCCTGGGTCACTCAGACCATGTTAAACAACAGATGCACAAATAGAACAGCTCCATTAAAGTATGTCACAATAAAAGATGTTGCATAGTCTGACTGCACTTGGCTGGCTGCTGCTTTGGGCAGTACAGTACTTCTCTCTTTTGAAGTATTTTACTTTAAATATTTGTATTTCTTGTAAGAAATCATACAAATATTTCCAACGTGCAGACACAATTCAGTTTCATGTAATTTCCTGTATCTTGCAAGTTCTGTGATTTCTTTCCTTTTTCTTGCTATGTCAGTTTCACTCAGTTCTGAGCACTGTATACGGAGCAGTATGGAACTTCTTTAGAAAATATTTCTAAAACTGCTGCCAAAATAAAATGAATTACAGCTAACTTTTAATCCTAATAATTACAGAATTGAAATAAAATAAATTGAAATAAAATAAGTTGAATGAGCTTTTTTTTTTTTTTTTTTTTTTTTGAGAAGATATTTATAAACATTTCAGAGTTCTTTGTGGAATCAGAACCATAGTATCATCTCATCCACTCTTTATTTACATGCTTGGAATATTATTGACAGTATTTCCAAAACTATTCATCATTTGAGAGCTGTAGAAGCATTAAGGATATCTGTCTTTACTAGTTAGAGGAGACAGAGTGGGCAAGTCCTTATCAAAAATTTGAGCCTGGAAACCTTCACATTTCTGACCATGCTCTTCTTCTTACACTCTGCAGACCCTCCCACTGCAGGCTCCCTAGTGCTTTGAGGTACAAACTGTGCAGCCTAGCTGTTGGTATGGATGAGCATTTTCTGACTACAAACCATGTTCCCTGGCAAAAAAAATATATTTTTCACTTGAGTTCATGGTGGAGGTGTTTTTACCTACCCTGATTTATATAGACTGTTTATCAGGAGTTAAATACCTTAAATCACTGAACCTCCCTCCCTGACTGAATTTCCTGTGGGCTTTCATGTGATCACCCTCACAGTCAGCACTAGGGCTGGACCTGTTTTGTAGAATCACAGAATGCTTTGGTTTGGAAGGGATTTTAAAATCACTCCAACAGGTCCCTGTCTTTCCTGTGCTGGGGGCCCCAGAGCTGGGTGCAGCACTGAGGGTGGGTCTCATCAGAATGAAGTAGAGAGGCAGAATCACCTCCCTCCACTTGCTAACCCTTTCTTGGTGCAGCCCAGGGTTCAATTGGCTTTCTGGGCTGTGAGCACACACTTCTGGCTCGTGTCCACGTGCTGGTTTGTTCTGTGGAGGCTCCTTGCCATTGAGTTCAATCTCATTTAGGTGAGCAGTTCATTTCCCAGGCAGTAGGTGTCATTCCTGCAACTTGAGATCTCACAGTTGTATTTCTGTCTTTCTTCAGCTTCACATAGGTGTCAGGATGGATAGACATCTTTTTCTGTGAAAAGAGAGTAAAGGAGAAAAAAAAAAAAAAAAAAAAAAAAGCAAACTGTGTGGTACTGTGACTACTGCAGTAGTGTGCCTTGGGTGCAGCACAGGGAGATGCTCCAGCAGTTTGTGTTCCTGCTGCAAGGCCCAGTCCTTGTTGCTGGGGTGAGCTCTGTGGTGCAGGCATGCTCTGCTGCCTTGGCTGGTCTGCAGCTGCTAAATCTCCTAACCTTTTTGGCATCGTTGCTTTATCTGCTGGAGGATGACAATTCTTACCTGAGAGGGAATTAAGATGATTAAGTAGCTGGGTCTCAGTCTAGCACAGGATTTAAGGCTTAAGTTTGGTCCTGTTGCAGTCCTTGCTTTGCTAGATGGGAGTCTCCTGTTCAAAAAGCATTTCTGAGGATGACAGCCATCTTTGTAGTAAATGCTAAGCATTACAGCAAAGTTCATTGTGTATTGCTATCCATTCATTCCTTCCTCCCCTTCGTTCTTTTCCCATTCCCATCATTCGCTGCTTCTCAGTCAGCGTGTGTAGCTTCCTTCCTTTATCCCTTGTCAGTAAGCCACTCCCTCAGAAAGGAGGAGAGCTGGAAAATACAGTGAAATGGCATTAACAAGAAGCAGGGCTGTGGCCACCATAATCCCTTTAACTGCATGCTGGATGCTTTTCTCTCCACGGCTGTGCAGGAGCTTGGCTGCAGCGACGTTCCGAGGGTGTGGGTTTGCATGTGACAGGAACAGCTGAACACACCCAGGCTGCTGAATGCTCGTGGTGAAAGGGTAGCTGAAATCAGTAAATCCAAGTGTAAAAGCTGCAGTTGGAAATGTCTGTTACATGTGTGCTGGATGAGTGGGAATATTCAGCGCTGAACAGACCAGCACTGCTCGATTCATGGTTTGCAGTGCAGAGGACATCCAAAGAGAGATCAAAAAATGCCTACAAAAATTTTAAAAATCAGAAACAAGGCAAATCATCCCCATATGCATGTATTTCATGCAGTTTGTATGTGTGTACCTATTCCTGTTAGCTCCTTACTGTTCTTATTAGCCACTTAAAATACTTTTGATACTAAAATCATTTTATTACACAGCTGTTTTGTCTGTCATTTTAGCTCCCACCTGCCAAACAGTAGTGGGATTTGAGATAATCTGTGAGTTTCTTTTTGAAAAGGATTTGTGATTTAAAATGGGAGAAATACTGGACAAGTATATTTTGACAGAATGAGGTAACTTTAATATTATGACTTCATCATGAATTAGTGTTGAGTGCTGCAACACATTTGCATGCTAATCTTTCTTTTAATTAACTGAATACATGACCTAGGTGAATGTACATCAGTTTTTGATTCTACAGCTGTTATGTTGAGAAGTAAGGGTTGTATCACCCAAATAAAGCAGCCTTCTCAGGCAATTAATTTCTTTGACTAATCAGTAAGTAGAAGAGTGAAAACAGGGACTTACATATTCATTTTACCTGTGTGCTTAATAAAATGCCCTTTATCAGTCCCTGTTTTTTGTTTTGCTTTTCTGGTAGTAAGAACCATCTTTGGGTAGGTGGAACAAGGAGTTCCATCTCTTCATCACACTTTGGCACATGCACTACAGTCCATTAGAGGTGCTGCTTTGTCAGCTGTCACCAAAGTGATCCACAGCTCACGACACCAGATTCCACTGCTAGCCCAGTGCTGTGAGGGATCCTCCCAGAGCCTGACCTCCTGCCTCTTGGCTTTGTGTTTATTTGTTTTAATTGGTGCTGAACTGTCAGACATTGGTGCACAGCATGTGCAATCACACACAGGCCTGTCTGGTCCATCACACACCCAGCAGCATCCAGAGGCACTTGCCTGGACCTGCAAGTCAGCCTGGAGCCATCAGCCTCATCCTTGGGGATTTCAGCTGCCCACATCTGATGCTGGAGGCAGGGAGAAAGCCAGCTGATGCTGTGGCATTAAGGCCTTAATCTTGAAAGGACTTGTACACATTCTTGACCTTATTACTGGGAACAGCATCCTTGATGTTTGTGAACCTAATGGCCATTGTGACGAGCCCACTGACCGTAATGAATTAAAGTGTTGAAGGGCTTGGGGTCTGATGGAGCAGTGAGGGCTCTCTTCTTCATTTGAGGGCAGGACTCAGCAGGGGAAATTTGTAGCTTTAAGGAGGGGAGACAAAAGTTATTCCTGTCCTCTGTATGGAAGTCCTCACCTTTGACATACACAAACATGAGTATGAGCATCTTGTTTAAAATACACCCCCACCCCCAAAGAACAATTGCTGTCTGGAGACCTGTCAGTAAGTCAGAAACAACCCCAGCCCTTGGGGGGCAGAGGAGATGGACAGGTGGTACAAGGAGCATGTTTGCTGAGAAACAGTGTGGAGGGCTGGGGCTGCCATCCTAATGAGGCAAGTGGGGTAGGTCCTTCTCTTTCAGGTTCACAAGCAAAAATGGAAATAAGAAGGGAGCAGAAGGATGGTCAGTGTGTTTAGTGTAGCTGAGGAGTGTGTGTCTTCTTGGGGGGTCCCCCAGGGCTTGTTGTATTGACCCCAGGGAATGTCTCATTTTATATTCCTCAAGATGTGACCCAAGGGTGAGCTGCAAGGGTCTGCTTGTCTCTTCTGTCCTGGCTTGCTAAACAAAAATAGTGCTGGGACTGCATGACTGCAACCCTTTGCAGGAGCTCAAAAAACCTGAGCCAGCATACTATTTTAAAATTTCATGGTATTAAATATGAGAGTGTTACAGAAATAGCAGAGGGGACACTGAGCCAGCAAGCTAGGGAATGTGGAAACAAGTTTGTGAGAGCAATAAAGGCACACAAGGACATTTCTCAAGCTATGAAGTGTGTTCAGAGGTGTGTGGGGTGAATGCCTTGTGTGTGCATTTAGATGTTACTGCTGCCCTGAGTGCTGGTGCAGCTGTGGTTTACTCAGCCCTCCCAGTTTCCAGCTGGCTCAATCTCCTCAGTCAGTTGTCCAAGGAGCTGTGTGTGTCTGTCAGCACCACACAGTGGGAGGGGCAGAGAAGGCTGTGCTGCCCCACTCTCAGCAGGTCAGCCCAAGTGGAATTGATGCTCTGTGTCTGACCCTCCTCAGTGCTGATTTCATCCTTGCAAGAGCTCTCATTCAGATCACTGCATGGTCTGATTAACCCAGTCGTTTGCTAAGGGCTTGCATGCTAAATTGCTAAAAGAATAGTCCTTTTTCCTCACCCAGGAATGCTTTCTATGGTCTCCAGTCTCTGATCTCTTTGTCACTGCAACCTTAGTTGCTCCCTGATGCCAGCTGTCATCTGTTGCAATCAGGGCTTCTTCATCATCCTTTTGCTTCAGAGGTTTGGATACCTTTTATGACCCTTAAAAAATGATAATCCTGGGTGGACACTGCAAAACAAGCAACACAGCTGAAGTTTCCCTGAAAAAATGTTTAAAGGTATGCCTGGGTATTAAAGGTTAGCCTGACCTTGCTAGAGACCTTGTCTTCTATTTGAATGCACTGGGATTACAATCTAATATCAATTTCCATCTCTGACTCCCCAGCACCCATCTCAGTATGATAGGCCTGAACTGCAGTTCAGTTTCACAGATGGTACCTGCATCACAGAAAATATTGGATGACTAGTGCCCTAAATACGACAGAGTGCATTTGTCTACACATCTGTGTGTACAGAAAAATCTCTTTAATGGCAAAAAGCATAGTCAGGTAAGAGGAGTGTGAAGAGTTTGCTAGAAGATTCAGTGGTGACTTTTTAAGTGTTGGGGCACGGTAAACAAAATGAGAAGACCTTAAAACTGTGAATAAACATGGCAACTCAATTTAACATGTCTGCCTAAAGAAGCAGGCTTTCATGATTTTTTGTTATTTTATTACAAACAAGAGCTTTGGTAACTGCTGTGTTTTCCCAACAGTAAAAAACATGTCAGATATTTTCATGACCTGCTATTTAAAATATAACCACATCAAATACTTCAGCTTCCTTGAGGATTGTCACATTTTCCTTCAGGACATGCATTTCTCATGGCCCATCAACATCTGTTCAGCTCTTGCAGTGCAGGAGGATGAAGTGAAGACTTCCAGGGTCTGATTTTCTCTCCAACCTCTGGGCACCAGAGGAACTTTAGTGAGGACAGAGACAGGGGAGAGGCTTCATGGGGAGTGAGCATGCAGCAGTGTGTCCTCAGTGGGGTGCAGCTTCAAGTACCCCTTTCCTGGGGGGTGAATTCATTGGCAGCTCAAAACTGTTGATTATGGGGGGAATTTCTGCAGCATCACCTCAGGTTTTTGCTGTCTGAACAAGGATTTGAAGGAAAACTAATCCGAATCATCAAAAATGTGAATGTAAAGTAAATTAGTTAAACTAAATTAAACCATTGTATATATTACCTGATTCAGCATTCAGGTGACCTTGATTTGATTAAGCTTAATGCACATCAAAGTAAATGATACTAAATATGAAATAGGGTTGATTTAATTAATAATGAGTGTGTCTGCAGGGATCTAATGTGGTTTCATTCATTACAGAAATGTTAATTCAGATTACCTTTCTAGAGTTTTCTCATGTAGATAGACCTTACAGGACAGTTTATTAGTTAGGCCAAACTGGTGTAATTGTGTTTACTCCCCCTTGGCTCTAGAAGGACCTTCCCACTGCTCTCCTCTTGTGGCAGTTCATGAGCATTCTGTTGTGGGATATTTTCTTAATTTGTTAATCCAGGCAAAGGAAATGAATCAGTTTTCTGTTGGCTTAATCACCTTTTCACCTGATTTGTGACTGTGTGGTGCTCCACAGGGTGAAGGCAGGAGTGTGAATGTGTGATCAAGGTGGAGGGGGTGGGAACTCACTTCAGGTCACCCTTGGTTTAAGAGACACCCTGCTTCCACCCACACTGATGGGTTACACAGCACATGGACAGGAAAAATGAGCTTTGCTGGAGCTGCTTTAACTCACATACCACCAATTTTGATTTTCTTGGTGTTTATGTACAACTGTGACACATTGCTTGGCTTTGGCTTGTGCTCTTCCCCTCTGTCTCTTTGTCTCCTTTGTGCCTCAGTAGTACTACAGAGCATGTGGCTTCTGAGCAGCATCACCCACATGCCCTCAATACACACAAGCTCTACTGACCCACTTTCTGACTGCTTCTCTTCCTTTTCTGTGGGTGGCCTTGAAGTTCTGTGAGTGTATTTTTTGCTGCATGATTATTAAGGGAATGGGCACACCAAAATTGTGAAGATGGGATAGCTGGAGTGGCTGAGACCTGCAAGTGTTTATGAAGGGTGTTTTATAAGGATGGACTTTGTTTTCAAAGAATTGTGCAAAACAGTGCTGTGATTCAAGTGTAAAACTTGAACTGAAGCACCTGATCATTTTCAACAATTTGCCAGGTTGAAAGTACTGGAGAGACTTGAGGAGAGGAGTGGATGGTAAATATGAACTAGATACAGCAAAGATTATCTAATTCCATAGCTTGGTTTTTTTTTCTTTCTTTATTTCTTTCTCTGAATAGGAGTAAACTGGTATTTGAAGAATAGAGAAACTCTCCAAAACATGTCCTGAACTTTAACGAGAACCATGACTTTACTGAAAAAAACCTCTGAACTTTGGAAAGTGAGGTGGGATATAATATTGTGCTTCAAAATTCACTTGAGGTCTATCCCCAGAGTACTGGCTGTTCCTGGTAGTGTCTTCACACCTTCTAGTTTGAGTTTGCACCAGGAATCACTCCCAGATAGTGACCAAAGCAGTGCTGTCAGCCTTTAGAAGCTTCCTGTGAATATTTGGCTCATTCTCTCTGGAGCCAGGCTTTGAAAGCACCAAGCTGTGCCCATCCCATCCTGTTTGAATATCAGCACACCCAGGCATGTAAACAATGTGCTTCTTCATGAGGCAGTGAAAATCAATGAGGCTTTGAAAAGACATACTCTTTAAAGTCATGGCCTTATTTGGGAACTTGCAAGAAGCTTGGCTGTCACAGGAGAATATTTTGGCTCCATGACAGTTTTCTTTTATATGGTTCTTCAGTGAGGAATCTCCTGGGTTTGTGCAGTGATAGCTTGCAAGTGTTGTGTGTCTTTTTCAGCTTTTCCCAGGAATATTTGCTTGAGGAGAAACCAATGTGTTGGTCAAAAGAGGCCAAAGACCCCTTTTGACCTCTCTTATCCAAAGTATGTAGAGAAAAAGCAGGTTTTCAAAGACAAAATGAAAAATTCCTGGTATTTTAGTATTCCTCAGCAAACTCACAAGTTTATATCATAATTACTTCTCTATACATTTTTTATTTCTCAGTACTCATTTGCTGAGTGCTGCCTTCTGTTTATGTAAGTGTGGGATTGTTTAGGAATAATCTGGTTCAACATCACACTTTTGGTCCTTACACTCCTTGGGAACATTTCCTTTATGTTTCTAACACCTTGTGAACTGCAGTGGGATGAAAGACCTGCATGATAAAGATAAATAATAAACTGAAGGGAGAGTGTCAGAGACAGAAGCATTTTAGACTTGAAGTTATTTGGGAGAGAGGAGAGAGTTTATCTCAGCAGCATTTTGAAAGGGTTTCAGAGGAGGTGGTTGAAAGAGAAAGGGGAATTAGAGAAGAAAGGTGTGATTATAACCTAAAAATCACTGTGGCTGTTTCTGAATCCCCTGCCTGTATGATACAGAGGTGGAATATAAAATCATTTAAGCTGCACAATTTAGTGAGTTCTGAAGGAAGAAGGGCCTTGAGGCCACACTGCTGTTGGAGACCTGGGGCACAATGGTGGGCAATGCCACATGGATCTGTCACAACAGATTCCAGAAAGGGCACCCTCAAGCATCAACAATACTCTTAAGTGATTATAGTTTTTTGGAAAGCTGAGAAGACAGGGGAGGAGGTCTGTCTGTGGGACTAGTACCTATCCTTCAGATTTTGCTTCCTACTGAATCCTCTGCTCCATCATCCTTGTCTGGTTTTCCTTGACCTGTCTTGCCATTCCTGTGCTGGTAGTGACCCAGCAGACATTTCAGCTCTGTTCTGCTCTGCCCAGTGCCTTTCTGCTCCTGAGGAGGTGGGAGGCAGCTGCCAGGCTGGGCTCTGTGCCAGCCCTGCACTGCAGGGTGATATTGGGCTGGTGCTGGTGTGAATTTGGAGAAGGGACAGGGGCAGAGGGCAGAGTACCTGGAGCAGAGGCAACCCAAGGGTCCAGCATAGTACTAATATCAGTATTGTGCATCTAATACCAGCCTGAGACAGCAAAAGGGGCAGTGCCCACAGCAGTGGAGGGGAAAGGAAGATTTGTGAAACCTGAGAGAGCTTGAGCTATTTGCAGCCAATGTGGGGAATGCATCTAGGAATGTAAGGCTGGAAGGAGCACGTGTCAGGGTGATGTGCAGCTCTGAGAGAGAAATGTGAGTTAAAATGTTGAAGAATAGGGATTCTTGTCTGTGGCTGGAAACTTAGAGGGAGTTTTGGGAGCAAGTGGAATAATTTTTGGATAGTATTTGACATTTTGTGATCATTTCTCATTTTGTGAGTCTTGTGAATTGATTTCCAGCGCCTTGCTGTTTCTGTCTTCCCTTTCAAGGTCATTGGGGTTCACTGGTTACTCTGTAGCTTCATTCATTAGGAATTAGCTAAGCTGGGATTTGACTAGGATGTTCATCTGGGATCACCTGAACCATTTGCTTCAGGAAGTCATTCATACTTGAACAGACAAATCTCCTGTTAAAGGACAGGTCATGCTCACCTCTCTTTCCCTCCAGAGACGAGGGAAGTAGGATTTGACTCATGAACAAATACTTACTGCTTGGAGATATGAGTCAGTTGTCTGAGCTGAATTGGTGCCCAGTTCCCTTTCAGAAGACCTGGGGTATCCAAGGATGGATGTGTGGCCATGAGCAGAGCCCAGCTGGGTGCCAGGCACTGCTCACATGCCTGGACCCCTGGGTTTGCACCCCAAGCAGGGCTGGCAGGATGGCAGCAGGAGTACACAGTGTTCCAGCTGTGAGCACTGCTGGCAGGGAAAAGCTTTTGCTTGCTGCAGTTTGCTGTGGGGTTTGGTGTGCAAATATGAGTCAGTGGAACTAGAGCCAGATTGCTGTGACTGCAAAACCCACTCCTGATTTCCCCTTCTGTCCTTTCCTGGTGCTGGATACCTCAGTGCAGTTTTGGGATGGACAAAAATGTCTCTCATTGCTTTTTCCAGGGCTGTGACCTGATTGCAGGACAGACTGGATGTGTTCTGTGTTCTTGCCTCTTAGTCTAGCCTAAGTGATGAAAAGAGCCCCCTCAGCACAGGCAGGGAGGCAACTGGTGTTGTACTAATCTTGATTAGGTAGTGTAGGGCAGTTTGTACTACTGCCTCTTACTTGGCTGTAAAAATGCTACCAGCTCTACCATGGGTAGTTAATCATGGTTGTAGAGACCAAGGAGGCAGTTTTTTTTAAAGGCAGAGTGAGAAAATGGGATAATTCAGTTAAGAAATGATAAGCCATGCAATTGTAGCTGGGCAAGGAGTGTGTATGAGTGACCTCCTGCTCTGCTCCTCCTCCAGGCTGGTTCCTCCTGGCTGGGTCTTGAGCAGGAGTGGTGGAGGGCCAGGGCTTGGGCTGCTGGGACAGTCACAGTAATGGTTTGATTTGTTGAAGGCTGGTTCAGGCTGTGCATAGAGCAGAGGTCTGGGGGCTGGCAGAGTCAAAATGAGAATCAGTAACTTTGCTGCACAGTCCTGAAGCAAACAGTGGGGCTTTACTCACTATTCCAGCCACCACCTCAGAAATCCTGTTCTTATTAGGAAGATTAGGAGATGCATGGAAAATTCTGGTTATAAAACAAACTCCCTCTAACATGGGGTCTCTGTTAGTGTTTTGGTTTTATGCACTCTATTTTGTGCTTGTGCTTTTGTTAGGAATCTCATCCCTGCTACCACTGGAAACTGGAGAATTGATGATGTTCAGAAGTGTGGGGGTTCATGGATTGTGTAAAGGCTTTTGTTAAAGGTTTTTGTAATTTTCATGCATTTGACTCTAAAAGGTAACATGCAGCTTAGAAAGGTATTTTTGTATTAATTTTGACACATCCTTTAATTAAAGTGTCAGACCTAATGCTGTTTCATTGGAAAAGCCAGTGGACCCTCTCCTATGGACTCTTCCAGCAGAAGCAGAAAAAATCAGGAGCTGTGATATTTCTCAGCTTCTTAGACAAAAACAAACCAAAAACCCCACAATTTCTCAATCTCACTCTTTCTTTGTGTGCAGAACAAGTGAGGGATAGAAACATGATATTCAAAACAATACTTTGCAACATAAGCTTCCTAATTTGGTTTTTATTTACCATAGAATATCATAAAATATTTCTGCTTGCTAGGTCTGGCTCAAAAATACTGGATCTTCCTGATGCTCTGCCAAGAGACTGGTAAAGCTGGCACATATCCATTGACCCTCTGCAGGGGTCAGCATGGCCAAGCCACCTGCATTTCAGAGAAAGGCCCCCCTGAGCTTCTCCTGGGTTGTAAAATACACTTGTGGCCACCCCTAACTTTCCTCCAGCCTTAAAGAAGGCAGCATGAAGTCTCAACATTGTGGTCTGACTGTGTCAGTGGTTTTTGTTAAAGATGATGTATAATCTTCCTCCCCTGTGTGTGCTTTCCTTGGGGAGCAGGCGTTGTCAGTAAGTAAATTCCAAATGAGATCTCACAAAGGGGAGAGGCTGTGGGAATGACCTGATGCTGCTTCTGGAACATCTGCAGTAGCAGCCAGACACACTTAGGGAGCAAACTGTTCTGTGCCCAGGGGATGGGAAGGTCCTGCTCACAGAACCAGAGAGTTGTAGAGGTTGGCAAGGACATCTGGAGATCATCGAGCCCTTGCTCAGGACCTTGTCCTAATGAATTTTGAATATCTCCCAAGATGCTGATGAGGCAACCTGTTTGAGCACTCATGGTAGAGGAGTCTCTTCTTATTTCTGAATTGAATTTCCTTTATTTCAAAATTTGCACCTATTGCCTCTTGTCCTGCCTCCTGTGAGAAGAGCCTGACTGTCTTCTTTACTCCCCCATTGTGTATTTTTACACAGTGGTGAATGTGTCTGTAATGATGTGATGTCAGAAGCCTTACTGGAGGCAAGACTTGGTGCAGAGTAGGCCAGAACCTGGCCAGGGTGACAGTGGTGTCACCTTGTTGTGGCTGGAAGCACAGCTCCAGTGACAGCACACCACTCCTGCCAGCAATGTCATTTGGGTTGGTGTGTCAAAGTGCTGATGGGTGCCAGCATGTAATGGAGCCTTGGAGGAATTAGAGCTTTGTGTGTTCTCATGGAAGGGAGGAAACATTGTTCTGAAATTGCCACAGCTTAGGTCTGGTGCTGCTGTCAGAAGCTGTTTCTGAACAAAGAATTCCACAGTGTGTGTGAATAATTCCTGCACATGTTTATTCTAATGTCTTTTGCATCAGATGCAAGGGAAAGAAACATTTGTGGGGTTTTTTTCAGTTTTCTTGTAGGAAGAAATGGGAGAATACATGCTAATGTGATAGCAATGCAGCTCAGTTTTGGCAGATCAACATCATTTGATAATATTTACACTGAATAACCTCCACATGTAGCACCTTCCAGCACCCAAAGGAGAGCTGGAGAGGGACTTCTTGTAAGGGCTTGTAATGATAGGCCAAGGGGGAATAGCTTCAAATTGAAAGAGGGGATGTTTAAATAAGGGATCAGGAAGAAAGTCTTTACTGTGAGCATGGGAGGCACTGGCACAGGTTGCCCAGAGAAGCTGCCCCATCCCTGGAAGGTTCAAGGCCAGGTTAGATGGGCCTTGGAACAACCTGGTCTAGTGGAAGATGCCCCCACCCACTGCATGGGTTGGAATGGGATGATATTTCCAACCCAAACCATTCTATAATTCTATGTTCCAGGTGAAATTCAGGCCTTGATCCATTCTCAACTTTCACATTATGTGTATGTAAAATCCCCATAAGCCACTAGCTCCTTAGACCTGGGTGCTGTGATCTTGTGCTGCAGAGAGCATCTGCTCAACAGATAGATTAGCCATGGAGTTTTATCAGCTGCAGTGAGGTTACTTTTGGCCAAGAAGCAGAACTGTGAAACTTAGCCTTCATTTTTCTCTTGCCTACATCCTGCCATCTAACTAGAGAATGGAGAGGTGTAAGTGTTAGAACCCACCCCAGAAGGGAGGGGTAACCCAGGTTTTGTTAACAGATCCCTTGGGGCAGGATAGAGGGAAATTACACTGAATGCTCTGTGTCTGTAAATACACAAGTTTAGGGTTCACTGTAGAAAAATCTGGTTGCACAGGAAAGCAGGTATGTACCCATTTTGATTTTTGTTAACTACAGCAATATGACAATATTAAAGCATAAAAGTATCACTTAAGGAAATGTATAAGAAAGAAAGGATAAGAGTAGAAAGATCTCACCACCCAAGGGGTTCTTGCTGAGGCTTGGTTGTTTTATTTTTGGTGTTTGTTGGTCAGAGGGATGGCTGCAGACTGATTCCATGAGGAGCTGGTAATGGTAGTTTTCCTAAAGAGGCAGTGAAGAAGATGCCCAGGCCCCACCATCTGTTTGGTTTGTATTGTCAGGTTCAGGTAGGAATGCCCAGGTACCTCCCCTGGGCAGGGACTTTAACCTGGGTGATGTGATGTTGTGGATCAGGGGATGCTGAGGGACTGTGACACCTTCCAGGATGTTACAGCTGCTGTTCTGTCAGTGCAGTTGATCCATTATGGCCCTTCAGCAGAGATGGAAACCTTCAGGCCACATGAGAGTGTCCTGGTGCTGCCTGGCAGGATTATCCCAGCTGAGCTCACTGCAGGTGACAGGACCCCCCTGGCAGGGTCTGCCTCTGTCCTCTCCCCACCCAGCACCAGCTGTACCTGCAGGGCTGGGCTCAGCCTGCTCCTGGGCAGGCACTTTGCACATGGGCAGCTTCCCCAGAATGTCTGAGCATCGGCATTCCTGTGGATACATTCCTCCCCCCAGACCTGGGATGGTTAAACTATAGCATCTCCATTATCTCATGCTCCTGTCACAGTCCAAATTCCATTTGGAGAGGTGTGGGCTTTGGGGATGGTTGCAGATGGACACCTGCTTCTTTGCTCCAGTGGGGAAAAGCCTTTCAGTGGTTGTAGAAATGTTTAATCCATGAACTGCTTCAGTCTCTCACAATAAGAAGACTAGGAATACTCTTCTAATGTTTACCAGAGAAGATGTCTTGCAGACACTGATATTTTCCATGCAGAATAACTCCTGCCTTGCCTGTATACTTGATAATGAGTCTCAAATTCAGGCAATAATGTGCCTGTTTGAGTGGGGCAAGTTGCTTGGCTCATAGTGGCTGCTACTTTTGGCTGCAAGCATGCCACTGAACAGTTGTAACACTTTACAAGATTTATAAGATCTATAAGATCTAGACCACTGGCTTGCTTGGAGATGACAAGAAGCCAGGGTGTTTGTGGTGGTGTGTGTATTTGTATTTATGTCTGAAGAACACAGGTGGGTGTTTGTTGACATATGAGGTGTATACCCCACATAATTATTGTGAAATGCCCTTTAGTGGATGACCATGGTTTATTCAGACACTATTTCCAGTTCCACTGACATTTCATTTGATAGTGGTGATAATGCTGGTCGAGTTTTAGCCTCTAACTTCCCTTTTTTCCCCACTTTATCCCTCACAACTTGGAAAAAGTAAAATTGGCTAATTTCAGCTAGCTTTTAGAAAGTTTCCAACATACATTTCCTTTTATTTGCCCTGATAGTGTCTTCTGTGTTTGTACAGATACCAATCAGCAAAGATGTAGCTGTGGTAAGATATTGTTGTTGTCAGGTCAATATTGAGGCAGAGTAATTCATTATGGTAAAGCAGACTTCTGTCTGCAGCATGATTCAAATTTATCTATGCTAAACTAAAACAAACAAACAAACAAAAAAAAAGATAATTGTTTATCCAGGAAAAATAATGCATTACTACCTTGCACTTCAAATTTCTATAGCCTTGTCCCTTTCCTTGGAAGGGATTTTTGTTTTTTAATGAATAGGGTCAGGAAGTGATTTGAGTTGGAAGGGGCCTTAAAGCCCATCTAGTGCCACCCCCTGCCATGGGCAGGGACACCTTCCCCTAGACCAGGTTGCTCAGAGCCCCATCCAGCCTGGCCTGGAACACTTCCAGGGATGGAATGTCCACATCTTCCCTGGGCAACCTGTGCCTCACCACCCTCACAGGAAAGAATTTCTTCCTAATATCTATTCTTAACTGACCTTCCAGTTTGAGACAGTTGTCCCTTGTTCTGTCACTACATTTGTATGATTTTAAGTAATTTATCCTAAATAGGAAGCAATACCCCAATCCTGGTCATATCAACTAACATTTGCAAGCTATGCAAACTGAACCTTGGTTTTTAGATGTTTGGTGGCTTGACCATATTTCTTCTTTTACTAATTTGGATTTACCTCATGTATCCTTGTCTGTTGTATATGTAAACTGCTTTTCCATTTAACTTTCTGTGGCAGTGTGCACCATACAGTCCTACACTTGACTGGGTATTTCAGGCACTGTTGCAGTGATCGATAACTTAATAATCTGTGGGCAGCTTTTAGTTTTCACCCTGACTGCCTCAGTTCTGTTGGATTGTAGCTGTGACTTGGTGCTGTCCCCAGGGGCTGATAGAAAATCAGTAAGAACCCCATTCTCTCTGGTTCACTCCAGTGCATCTTCCCTAAAGCACTAGAATAAGGGAGATGAGGCTGTATTTGGAAAAACATCCCCTTTCAGCCCTGTGAGCTGCTGTGTGCTCATCTGCACCTGGTACAGGGAATCTGTTCCTAAAAATGGGATGTGATACTCCCAGTATGGTAAGAGTAAAACCATGGGGGAAGAATGTGGGGAAGGCATCAACCATCCTGTGATCAGGAATTTCAAATCCTGAGATTTGCAAAGCATAAAGCACACTGGGACCAAAATTGAGAGGGAAAAAATTTATTTTTTTCTGTGAAAATGTTCATGGGCTGTGATAATTTCAAGATATATAAATGAGGCAGGATTTTTTGGTGGAGGTTGACATCAGAAAAAGCAAACTTTTGTGGTGAACCTGAAAACCTGAGAGTGAAAGGAGAAGCCTGAAATATATTGGATTATCCCTGTACATAAAAATTCACACTGTATTTCAAGACAACACATAATAGAAATCCCATTGATAAAAGGAGGAAAATAAATTTTCATTTTTGCCCCACCCACCATTTCCTTTAACAGCTGAAGCTTTGAGTTCAGTACTCCAATACTGAATGCATCCTCATTCTGTAAATTTAAGGGCACCTCAATTATTTTTACAATTTCCCCAGTACCTGAACAAACTAAGGTAGCCATTCATTTTCTATTTCAATAAACATTTTGCATTTTATTTTCTTAAGCCCAAGAAAGACTTTTGAACTTAGAGACAATCCTGTCGAAAGGAGATTTTTCAGCTTATTTTGGGATGCTGCCTGTGATTGCCACATTCTCCACTGTGCAGAAATTTTGGAGCTGCAGTGAATGAAGACTCATTAGATATGCTCTTGTTGGCTCATTTCCCTTCTCCTTTCTGTTTTCTTCCTCATGAATTGAAGTGAATGCTGAATTTTTCAGCACAGTTGCAGGGTTTTTTTTAGAGTGGTCTGAATATCATTTCACCATAGTAATAATGCAGGCTTAATGACAGAAGTCCACTGTGTTCGTGGCTTTCCTCCTTTCTTGAGCAAGAATAAGCAGTTACTTCATTAAAATATCTCAATCTGTTTGTGATTGGATAATGTCACCAAGCATCTGGCAAAGGCTTTGGTGGAATCTCAGGTCAGGAGGACAAATACTGATACACTGAGATACTAAAAATATACAATAATGCAAGATGTTACACTTGAGGAAACCAGGCTCTTAGCAGAGTATCAGCATGAGGCCCTTGGATGGCAGTGAAATTCTAGATAAAGCCAGAAATGTCATCAGTACCCTCTGCCTTGTTCTGGTTTGTTGTATTTCCAGGCTTTCTTTTGCATCCTTTGCTTTTTTGACAAGCTTTCATCAAGGATAACCACTTCTATTACAGTCTCACCTCTTTGTTAGAGCCCAGCATTAAAATTGCAAATTGTTTCCCAAAAACTACTGCTTGTCTTCAGTGGGAGGGACACTCAACATCACATTTTTTTGGCCTCTGATCAGAAGGTGGGGTCTGGGTCCCACAGTTCCCATTTCATTAATTGTCTCACCCAATGTTTAGTACATTTTTATTTCATGTCAAGTTTTGGTAAAGTGTGGGACATTTGTCATCAAATGTCTGGACTGGTTATATTGCCAGGAAGGGAGTAAACAACTTCTTGTAAAAAATTGCACTGCTGATTTTGGTTTCTGACATAATTTCTCTCTGCTTCTCAAGATTCTCAGTCTGGCTCAGGACACAGGAAGTTAAAGTCTTTGCTAAAAGTTATAAAGAGGTCTTATAGCCTTGCATTTATTTATGTATTTGGCCATTGCATGTGTTCATGTGACTTTCTGAAGCCCCTGTGATTTCTGTTTGGTAAAATTTCATGCTGAGCCTCATTCATATCTACAGCAGGACATGATGGTCTCAGATCTTACTGTTGAATATGGGAATCCTAGTAATTAATTAACCAGAATTGAGACTATTGGTTGTATCACAAGATAGAAGTCCTGCTGTTTTTGTCTGTAATGCTATCAGCTGTTGTGAAAGTGCTGGCCAAGAAAAAAAAAAAAAGATAAAATGTTATCCTAATGAAACCTTTCAACAGCTGGCCTCTACTGTATATGAAAACTTTGTGGAGGATGTTTGCTTTTCTAGAGCTTCACAGTGAACTCATTGATGACAGAAGCCTTGACTTGAACAGCTGACTATTTATTTGCATTGTGGCTGTTGAGAAACTGCAAATGTTGGAAGACCAGATAGCGATTTTGCCAACTTTGTTTCAAGAAGAATGCTTAGGGTAAGCAGTATGTTTGCTCTTAATTCTAGAAAGGTTTTATTTTAGATAAAGAGCATGAAAAACAAACACATTTCAAGTGAAAACCAGCCCTCTTCCACTTGATTCAAGTTATTGGAAGATTGTGGTGAGCAAGAAAACAGAACTTCAGAAGTCTGTCCTTCCCCCATGAGGGATCTTGGCTAGCTCTGAAGGTGTAAATCTATTTCCTTCAAAGTCAGCAGCAGAACAGTTGCTTGCAGGGGTATCTCTCCTGTGCCCAGCTGCTTGGGTGCTGTGTACAGTGAGCATACTTGCAGTGAAGTTCAGCCTAAATATGGAAGGCAGCTTCTGTTGATGGTTGCACTGTTCTCCTCTCTGCCAATTCTAATCTTTTATTAGGCTGCAGCCAGAATCACCTACCTCGCAGCTCTCCTCTTGCTGGATGCTTGTGGAAGAATTAATTTCTGTCAGATGGTGTGACTGCATGTGTTTTAGTGTTCCTACAGCGTGCCTTTATTGTCACTTAATACTGTCACATTTGTTTAAAGGAAATAAAGTGAAACCCAAGGTCACTACTACATTAAAAACACCATGTCTCAAGTAAATGTGGTTTTTTTTCTGTTTTTTGTTTCCAAAGCTAGGGGTTTTTTGCCATGAGTGCCTTTTCCTTTCATTCCAGCCCTATATTTTTCAGAGCCATGAGATCAGATGCCACAGTTACCGTGGCCTGTCCCCAGTCACTGTGTCTGGGGGATGTGGCAGTCTGTACCCTTTGGATGCTTTTCAGCCTTCAAATCCCCCAGCTCTGTGGGACAGCCATTGCCCTAGAGCAGTGAACCTCAGGAGCTGTAGTTGGGTTTGGATATTTCAGACTCCAACCAAAATCCTCCATGTGTTTCCTTGTGCTAGAAACCAGCCCTAGCAGTAAAAGAGGCAAGTCAAGGTGAGGAGCAGCCCCAGAGGTAACTCTGAATTTGCTGTCTCCCTGTCACAGCATGTTCTCCCACTGCCCCATTCTGCTTCCTAGGAAGACTAGCCACCATTTAGTGGGATTGCTATCAACACCCTGACTGACTCCCTTCAAGTTGTATTCTGACTCTGTCAGGGTTAGGATTGTTCTTTTGTAATACTGTATTTCTATTTTAATTTTCCTAGTAAAGAACGTCTATTCCTAATTCCCCTATCTTTGCCTGAAAGCCCCTTAATTTCAAAATTAAAATAATAATTTGGAGGGGGGAGGTTTATATTCTCCATTTCAAAGAGAAGCTTCTGCCTTTATTGGCAGACACCTGTCCTTCAAACCAAGACACCGTGGTGGCACAGGGCAGTGTGTCAGTGGCACAGTGTGGTGTGGCAGTGGCACAGTGTGCTGTGTCCCTGCCAGCACAGTGTGGTGTGGCAGTGGCACAGTGTGATGTGGCAGTGGCACAGTTTGATGTGGAAGTGGCACAGTGTGGTGTGGCAGTGGCACAGTGTGATGTGGCAGTGGCACAGTTTGGTGTGGCAGTGGCACAGTTTGGTGTGGCAGTGGCACAGTGTGATGTGGCAGTGGCACAGTGTGCTATGTCCCTGCCAGCACAGTGTGGTGTGTCCCTACCAGCACAGTGTGGTGTGTCCATTCCAGCACAGTGTGGTGTGTCCCTACCAGCACAGTGTGATGTGGCAGTGGCACAGTGTAGTGTGTCCCTGCCAGCACAGTTTGGTGTGGCAGTGGCACAGTGTGGTGTGGCAGTGGCACAGTGTGGTGTGTCCCTGCCAGCACAGTGTGGTGTGGCAGTGGCACAGTGTGGTGTGGCAGTGGCACAGTGTGATGTGGCAGTGGCACAGTTTGATGTGGCAGTGCCAGCACAGTTTGGTGTGGCAGTGGCACAGTGTGGTGTGTCCCTGCCAGCACAGTGTGCTGTGCCCGTGTGTCGCCCCTGGGCGCGCAGAGGATGCTCTGCACTCTGCGCCCTGCGCCGGCTGCGCTGTTGCCATGGAGATTGCGTGGCTGTTGCTAGGCAGCTGAAGCATCCTCGCCCGCACACTGCAATGCCACGAAATGCTCAACTTTCCTCATTGCTGTCTCCCTTCTGTGATCTCGCAGACATGACTCCTTTGGCTCTTATCCCACTTCATTCAGTTGCACTGCTGCGATTCCTTGGTGTTAACCCTGCAAACCCTAAAAGGCTCGCCTGGCACTGCAAATAGGGTTTATGGCAATGAGCCCGGGGCTGAAGGAGTTAAAGTGGTTGGGGATAGACTACAGAGGAAATGATTTCTAGCAGATAAACTACTTTAAATGTTCTGGCATTCATGGAAGGGGAGGTTTGTGGATGCAGTCTTTTGTTCCATCACTGATGGTTTAGATGAATAAAAACAGACTAAAATATCACTACAAGGTAAGAGAATCAGCTTGAATGGGCCTAATTAATCTCTTCGGTTACAATATCATTTAGTTTTTTATTATCCTCCGCTTGTGCTTGCTGATTTTGATGGAGCATGTGAATGATAATTTAGCTGTGAAGCCTGTCGTGTACCATATTTGACTTATTTGGCTTGAATAATAAAGATACCAGCCTGTATTCTTGGAGTATACTGCATTAATCAGACTTGCAGGAATGATCACATGGTACTCTATCGCCTTTTCCTGTTAGCTGCTGCTTGTCAGCAGCTGGCTGAGCTGTAGGCTGCAGGCCAGTATCTGCATACCCTTTCTCCTCAGAATATTCCAAATATACTGTCTCATCATTATGCATTTTGCTGCAGTTTGACAAACTAAATGGTCCTCTGCACGTTAAGAAGATTATTTTAAATTTCAGAGCATTTGTGTAGTTGCTAGGCCATGTATGCATTTGAAGAATTCAGGTAGGCTCTCTGTTTTATACATCAGTGTGCTTGGTTTTTGTTCTCACAAGGTTTTTGCTGTGTAATGTCAGTCAGCTCTACAGTTAGTTCTTCAATGTGCAGATATTTATTGCATTTTAGAATCTCTACCCTGTGCATGGGGAGAAGTGCTTGAAGGGTTCGTTGCAGGTAACGGTGGCTTTACTGCATGATGAAGTGCAAAGCTGGGTAATTGATTATATCTTGCACAAATTTCATAGCCATGCAGCCAGAAACAGCCAGTACAGGGTAGTTATAAATATAAACCAGAAACTGTTCTCTTTAAAGGGGTCTTTGCTATTTTTAGTTCTGGAGAATCTGACAGATGCTCCTTCAAGATAAAATACTGATGGTGATAGAGAAGAGAAAATTGATGCTTGGATTGTACATAGGATTATATTTTATGCTGCTGCAGAGTATATATGTCTTTTTCATAACCTTGTAGCTGCAGAATTCCTTATGAATTACATTTAAAATAAGAATATTGTTGAGTTTTTTGGGGTTGGTTTGTAGTTTGCAAACATTTGAGCAACTGTGATTATTAGAATATAAAATTAGCACTTTTTATTTGATATCGGTTCTGCTCAGTATTGCCTCTGCCCCCTCTCCTCCTCCATCCCCACCCCCAGTAGAACTCCATCCTTATGCAAGTATTGAGGTCTATTAAAACCCCAACAGATATTTGAAGATATGAAAAAGAATTTCTACCCTCACTAACAGACAATTATTTTCCTATGCAGTTCGGGACTTGAAAAAATTCTGGTCAGTAGTTGTGGGGTAGGGAGTGTCTCACTTTTTGTAAAAAAATTTTTGCTTAATGTGTTCAGTTCTCATAACTTGTGTTGTAAAATTGTTCAGATAAAATGCTGACAATGTTGAAACAGCAACTAGATGTGTTCGTCTGTATATCGTTATTATAATGTATCTTAAAAATACCTTTCTTTTTGATTCAAAAAGATGGATTGTAACTAGAGGAAATGATGGATTCTTTTTCTACGCACAGTGAGCATTCTTTATCAAATACCTTAAAACTAAACTTTCTACCCTCAGATGAGGTATTTTTAACATTATTTCTGCCTTTTGTTAGGCAATTATGTTGGCAATTTCCATTATTTTGTGACTTGCTGCTCAGTTCTGTGTGTGAGGGGAGGCAAAAGCAGGTACAGGACACCCCCACTCCCCAAAATGTTCTGATTCCAGCTGCAGGGGCTGAGGAGCTCCAGGCTGACTGTGTGTGTGCCTCCTGTTGGGAAATGCAGCATGAATGCTGTCTGAGGGGAAAGATTTTACTGGAAGACCAGATAATGCTGTGTAACTGCTGTTGTCAGGGCTGTCAGGAGATGCTTGGAATCTTGACATTGCTGATTATTGGCAGTAAATAAAGGTGCAAATGGGCCCCAAACTTACTGTGGCACTGCCTGTGCCCACAGAGTTTGTATTTCTGCCAGTTGGTTGGGTCCTATTCTTAATTGAGTGAAATTCTCAATAAATCTACAGTGAGAAAAAAAAGGATGTTTTTTTAATTCTGCTTTGAAAGCCTTAGCTTTCAGTGGCTTTCTAGACATCTTGGGGCAGAAAGACACCTAGTTTTATGGCAGGAATGGTCAAATGCTGATTACACACCCATTAAGCTTATTAAATTATGTGCCATCCTTTCTTAGACTTGATTTGAAAATAGTATTAACATTTGATGTGCAGACTGCTAAACATTTTCTTTTAAATTTTCTGTTAGGGCTGGTGTTTCTGTATAGCAGCATTTAAATGACATTTATTTTATTAGGAATTTCCGTGGTGTTTTGTTGAGGTTGCATCTGCATGTTGGTGGGGTTTTTTTTAATGGTATGATTATTCTTGTGCCTGTAGCTATTTTAGATTTTGATGGCATCTTGCAAGATAAAGATTAAAAGAGGTCTGTTGAGCAGTGGGGTGGAAGCCTCCCTGCCATGGGCTCCTGGAAGCAAAGAGGCTGTAGCAGCAGAGGGCACTCCTCTCTGGCCCAAGGCCCCTGGTGGGTTGCCCCACTCTCTTTTAAAGGTTCCTTTCTCCATGTGCACCAAACACAGGCTTACACTCCTCTCTCACCTTGGCTTTAACCTGCTGTGGGTGCTCATGTGTGTGTTGCAGCAGCAGGGATGTTTCCATCCTCCTCACCCACATCCTTTGGTACCCAAGTGTCCCCAGAATTGGGGAGCCCAGTGGTGCCTGCTCATGCAGACCCAGCCATGACATCTCTGTGTGTTACTCTGCTTTTTCCTTTCTGTCTCCACACTGGGCCTTACAGACCTGCAGGACTCCCCAGGTGGGTGCTGCAGGCTGTGGCACCCTGAGCCTGTGCCAAGAGGCATCCCTGCAATCAGGCCACCCAAGTTCCCCCCAATTTCATTTTGATGCAGCCATCTTCACTTCCCTGGTGAAATGGTGCCAGGTTATTTTTGTGAAGTGTTAAGCAGCTGCTGGACCTCTCTGAAGAATTGTCTCACTTAAAGGCTGTAAGGGACTCTGGTGTACTGTTTGTGAACAAACTTATTTGTAGAGCCCTTTGGGATGGAATCTTTCCTGTGTGGTTACTGGCTGGATGAAGAGAGGCTTAAGCCTCTGAAAAAATAGGGAGTAAGTCCATAGAATAATCTCACAACTTCTTGTATCAGCCAAGCTTGGTTTATATTCCTCTTTTAAAGAACCTAATATCCCCTGAAAAACTTTGCTTTTAAAGCAGGGGTTAATGGAGCTAAGCCCCTTCTCAGTCCATATGGCTTTCTGGTTTCTGTGAGCTATGGGTTGGGCCCATTTTATTGCTGATTCCTGCAGTTTTCATAAAACCCCAAAGATCACACACATTTGGGTGATAATTGGAGGCAGGATTGTCCATAAGCTGTGCTTTTGTGATCTGCTGCTGACCACCCTGCTGTGAGATGACTTTGCACGTGAAGCCATCAGGGGGATGGTGCACTTGGCCACGAGCAGCGCTCCTCATTTGCTATCTTCCACCCAGATTTAGCTGTCTAGTGGCAGAACACAAATGCTTTTTCTTTTCTTTTGTTGCTATGCCTTTATCTTCCTGGGATATTACTTGGTATTCTTCGCAGTGAGCTGGTGTCTGTCTATTTCTGCTACACCGCCCACCACAGCATCGCAGTATTTTTAACTACATCTTCTATTCCCTCATCCAACGAGCACAACTGAGAATGCTACAGGAAGGAAGATGAGTCTCTCAAAGAGAGCTGGCTCTGCACAGAGGAACTGAAACCCACCCATGGGCAGAAAGCAAAGCTCAGGATGAACGTAGAGCGTTTGGGTGCCGTGGTGCATGGAGAGCCTCTCACCTGCTGATCCCAAAGCTGCAGCAGCATTAGAGGATGTCCTCTGGGAGCAGGTGACCCTCTGTGTCTTTGGGCAGATGAAGGCATTGAGTTTATTGTACCTATAAGCATTTCATGGCTGAGTTTAGCTGCACAATTGGACCAGCACACAGCAATTCTGATGTTTAAGCTGCTTTTCCTGCTGCCAAGCAAAAAAACCCTGGATATGCCAAATTAGTGAAGAATTTTGGTTCTAACGTGATTCTGCAGAAATGAATTCTGGTGGCAGGTGCCCATCAAATGCCTGCTCTGACTTTGAGTGCAGCATTCTCCTCTCTCTGGTGACCAACAGAAGGACACAAGGAAATGGAATGAAACTGCATCAGGGGAAGTTCACACTGGACTTCTGGAAAACATTCTTCACTGAGAGGGTGGTGGGTTGCTGGAACAGTTCCCCAGAGAAGTAGTGACAGCACTAAACCTGTCAGAGTCCAAAGAGTGCCTGGACAATGCTCTTAGTCATGGTTTAGTTTTTGGTAGCCCTCTGAGGAGCAGGCTATTGGATTCAGAGATACTTATGGTTCTCGTCTAACATGAGATATGATTCTGTAATTTCACTGCTGACAGTTTAGGTATCTCCAGGGTACCTGGCATGTTTATTAAAGAACTGTATAAAGGACAAGCATGATCATTTTGTAAAGACAGATATTACAGTACAAGGCAAGACTTCTCCTTCCTCCTTACCCAACGAACAGTAAGATGATTTATCAAAGGGACAAAAGGCTGGTGCTACGGAGGGATGCAGGCCTGTCTCCAGTAGCTTTTCCTGCTGAAAATTCCTGAGAAGGAGACCTTTTAAATAATCCAGATCTCCAGAAGTGACACTGCAGTTTGAATAGTCAAGCAGCTTTAGGAAGCTGGCTGGCTCTCACCAGCGTGGCTTCACTAAGGGTGAATTGTCCCTGACAGATATGGAAGCCTTGTGCAGTGAGGTCACAGTGTGGAAGGATAAGGGAAAAGACTGTCATCATCTGCCTGGATTTGTGCCAAATGTTTGACACTGTCCTGCACAACACCCTTGGCTCTAAACTGGAGAGGCATGGATTGGACAGATGCACAACTCGAGGGATGAGGAGCTGGCTGGATGGTCACACTCATAGAGCTGTGGTCAACAGCTTGATGTGAGAGTGGACACCAGTGCTGAGTGATGTGTGGCACTCCCAGGGGTCACTATTGGCACTGGCACTGTTGACATATTTGTTGGCACATGGACAGTGGTCTGTGTTCCAGGTCAGCCTTTCCAGCATCCGTGGGGTTGAGCACACTCTCAGCAGCTTTGCCAGTGACACCAAGCTGTGTGGTGCAGTCAGCTCACTGCAGGGAAGGAACCTTGGCAGACTGAGAGATGGGTCCATGTGAACCTCATGAGGGTCAGCAAGGCCAAATGCAAGGTCCTGTACCTGCTTCTGGGCAATCCCAAGAACATGGAAGGTGTCCAAAGCAGGGAGGTTGGAACTAAATGATCTTTAAGGTCCCTCCCAACCAAAACCATTCTATGGTTCTATGACAATAGGATTCCTGTTCCTTGCTGCAAGAACTATGATCATATTGATGAGTAGGAAGCATCAGGAGAGTTGTCAAAAGACTATTTCAAGTTGCTATAGGAGTGTAGCTTTTGTATAGAGGGGTAATGGGATTGCAGCACTATGGAGAAGTGGAACAAATTGTTGTTCCAAGCTGGTGACTCTGACCTTCCAGGTTAGATGGAGCAGCTAGTGAAAAACATACCAAATGGTGTAGTGAATATTTTCTCACCAGAGGGGAAAAAATTTGAGGAGTAATTGTTTCTGAATTCAAAAGGTGTTAAAATGAAAGGAAGAAAGCAAGTTTAAAAAGGAGAAAATTCAAGGATGGTATCTTGGCAGACCATAATTAGTTGCAGGATCTTGTGGCCTGCATAGCTGAACTCTCCAATTATATATCATGTTCAAAATATCCTGTAGGTGCTTAATAAATAACCACAAATATGTAAACCTGGAAGCTGCAGGCTGGCCAAGTCTCTGCTTGCTCAGTGTGTCCACCAGGAACCAGCTGCCTGTGTTCCTGTCTTTTGTCCTTACATGGATACAGGCAAATCCAGAGTCATGGAATGGTTTGGGCTGGAAGGGACCTTAAAGACCATCTAGTTCCAGCCCCCTTTGCAGCAGAGGTGCTCCAACTCTCAGATATCTTCATGGCCTCCCCTGGACTCACTCCAAGAGGCTGATGTCCTTCTTATGATGGAGCCTCAGAGCTGAAAGCAAAAATTGATGGAAACACATTGCTGAGACAGAAGTATTTGATTCTCTGCAGGAATTGGCAAGTCTAGTTGATCAATATGCAAATGTGAATATTCCATATGATCTCATCAGAGAAAATGCACAAGCCTGGGGGGCAAATTACGGTCCCAATAAAATCTATAATATCATTTTCATAATCCTTCACCCTTCATTTTGTGACTGAGAGACTAAATTTTATATTTTTTTCCCAAAACAAACTTGTACATAATTAAAAAAGGAGGAAAAGGAACTAGTTTTGCATTTTTCTTTTGCTGAAGCTGATTGCCTCAAGTCTGCTTTTTGATATTGGAAATTGATTTTTGATCCTTGGATTTTGGACAGTTGTTATTTATCCACACAAGGCATACACCCTGAGGAAATGTTGCTTCCTTAAACAGCAGATTGAATCAAATGTTTTTGCTGACATATTTTTCCCTGTGACTACTGACACTGCAGTTGCCACATATTTCAGTGGTTTAGCACAGAGACATTTGAAGAGAAGGAGAGAAATGCTTCTAAGAAAGTAATGTGAGAATGCTGTTGCTGGAAATGAAGATAAGCACATACTATTCTTGTAGTGGCTATGTTGAAATATTCCTACTGAAGAGGAAAAATAGATAGAGACTCTTTGTTAGAGGTGGTGGAATCAGGTTTGGCCAGGTTTTAAGGGGGAAAAATTCTGATGCTTGGGCATATAATTATTCCAAATATAAATATGAAAGGAGATTTATTCCAGGATATTCACTGGATTGAAGGAGCTCCATTGTCTATGTTAGGAGGTAATTTCCAGCGCAGTTAGAACAGTGTAAATTGTCTGTGGTGTGTATTTAGTGCCTAAAACAAGGGACTATCTGTGGAAGAGTGTTCCCTCCTTTTCTCCTGTGGGACTGTAAACCCTACAGAGCACCAGTCTCCCTGGTGCCAAAGGCTTGGTTCAGCTACCTGAGATCTGCAGTGTAATTCATTTCCTAACCCAAGGAATTTCCTCTCTGTTCCCTTTGCCTTCTAGGCATGATAACCTGTTTTTGCATTTTTATCTTGTCTCTCTCATCTCCAAAACATGTTTATCCCTTTCTCCCTTTTTTTAACTCTCTCATCTCCAAAATTTGTTTAGCCCCTCTCCGTTTTTTTTAACCAACCTTGTGGTAACATTTACAAACAAGGAGTGTCTTGCTGTTGTTTAATGAGAATCCAGACACATTTTTAAGAACTGAAGGTAGTTATCAAGACACATGGAAATTGATGTCAGTCTTTAAAATGAAAACAAACACGAGTACAGATGGCTTCTTTAAAGAACAGAATTTATGATAATTTTTAAATCCACCTATGGGCATCCATTAGAGCAAGTAATTCTCACTCCTATGTTTCCTAAGCCTTAGTATGAAATCTCTAAAGATGTGAAATGTTTCTTCTGAACTTTCATGGAAAACAGCTGCCCACTGTTTCCTACCTGTAGTGCCTGCTTCTTAGGGGTGGATGCTTGGTTTCAATATCCTGGTGTCTCCCAGAGATGCTCATTATCTCTGTCCCTGTCCATATTTTCAGCTACAGAACAGTGTGGAGGTCTGAATTCCCTCTTGCCTTTTCTTGTGCAACAAGACCAAATGGATAAAATTGCTGGTCTTGTTATTTCTGCTATTCAAAACGTAGATACAGGATATGGAGGCTTCTTCCTATGATCCATTTTAATCCTTGTGGTGCAAAGCCTCAGACTAACTTCCCATTAAATTTGTCCACAGGAAGGATGGAGACAGGGGAAAAAAAACAGGCTGAAATGAAATGAAAGGAGAAAAAGACAGGTAAAAATTTAGGGAAGAGATGATTGAAACTTTTCAGACTGAAGGAGGGTTTTATATAAAAAAAGCTCATTCTTTCTTCTGACTTAAAGAATTGTTATAATAAAAGAAGTATTCCTGCCAGCTTTGCCTCCACATATTGTCTTTGCTTCATGAGACAGCACTTTTTGATGCCATTTCATGTAGTTAACACTGTTCTGCCCAGCCATCACAGCTTGGCTGCTGTTTGGCAAGGGGCTGTTTCTTATAAAGTGACATTAAAATGGAAGTAACAGATAAGACTCTTTTTGACATGCACTGCAAATCATTTGAGATCAAAGTCACATTCTTGTTTTAATTGGGGAATGGAAATCTAAGAACCATATTTCAAAAATGAAGAAAAATTCATTTTACACGGATCAGATTTTCACAAGAGCGTGTATCAGCTCTGATTATTCCAGGGAGGAAGACCAGCTGGATGCTATTTATGTAGAAAATTGGCCTTTGTCTTTAAAGGCTCACATTGATGTGGAGTATTTGAATTATTTGAAAGTTTCTGTTTGTTTTTCAGTGAGGAAGAGTGTGGAAAATGTGATTCTAAGCTTGTCTGTGTGTATTGCAGAATGGGGGGAGCAGGCATTTTGACCCTGACACTGTGCTCTATGGTGCAGCTGGGCTGGCCCTGTTATGGTACTGGGACAATTCTGTTGCAAGAGAAACAGTGAAATATTTAGGAGTTCTAAGTAACAGTAATACAAAAGATGGGAGAAAATCCACCACCACTTTTGGAAAAGGATCAATCTCAAAGCTTGAGGATGACACTTCAAAGACTGTACTGGTTTGTTAGGCAATATTATTACTACTAATAAGAGGTAATGCACTCATGTCAGTAGCTCCCCTATGGTAATTTTTACCTTCTGCATATAACCAATGGTATTTTCAAAGCTCTCTCAGACAGCACAAGCTCATTAAACAAAGATAGGCATTTATTTAGATTCTTTATAAAGTTCAGTGTGAAAAGGAGAAGAAAGAAAACGTGTTCTTAAAGAAGAAGGTGAAAATGAAGTATCCACAGGGTAGAGCCCATATAAGGCATCTCAGTAATTTGACATGAAAACAATGTCTGATTTATTGCAGAGAATCCTGACCAAGATGTAACAATATCCTAGTTTTGAAGGTCAAAGTAAGGGAAAAATCAATCCTGAAATACAATGTGATTTCCTGGCATCA
Source organism: Oenanthe melanoleuca (assembly GCF_029582105.1). Taxonomy (NCBI): domain Eukaryota; kingdom Metazoa; phylum Chordata; class Aves; order Passeriformes; family Muscicapidae; genus Oenanthe; species Oenanthe melanoleuca. Next base: position 49,144,158 of record NC_079339.1, read on the forward strand.
AGATTTAGGAAGTGGAGGTTTGTTCAGAGGGGACACAGTGCACTTGGCATCACCTCTGCTCCTTTCAGATGCAATTTTCTCTCCCCAGAAAGGGTCACATCTGTGCCTGCAAGTGCTCAGGCATTGGGTGTGGGTGTGAGCTCAGCCCCTGCAGCTTCCCACGTTCCTTTGAGCCCCAGGCACTGGTGTGCTCCAGCTCTGCATCAGGATGACCTGCCAAACTGGGGATTTCAGCTGGCTGCTCCTGAGTGTGGGTGAGGGGAAAGCAAGGGGTCACACAGGGTTTTCCCTGGAGATGCAGAATTGGCTCTTGAGGTCTGGAACGTGTTTTCCTTTGCTTTTTTGGTTTGTTCTGTCTGAAGTGTCTGAGGTTGGTCTGCCTGGCCTGGCAGTGGTGGGGATGAGAGCCTCACACACAGGGATTGATACCTTTGGGGTCCCACCAAACTCCAAGAGCCTGCTGCAATCTCAGTTCTTGGGGCTTTACCCCACCAGCTTCCCCTTTATGTATGTGTTGTGAGCCAAGTACAGCACTCAGCTGGCCCTGCTTCACCAAAGTAAAGTTTCTGGTGCTTTCTCAGAATTTATGTGGTTTTCAAATCTTTATAGTCAGATTGAATGCTTGTAAATTACGCATGTTTAAATTAAAATATCTAATCTATAAACTCTGCAGCATCTTTTAGTTGTTTCTCTGTACTCCAAAAGGATGATACCAAGCCTTTTGGTGGGTACCATGAATAGGAAGTTGAATTTAAAGAATGCATTTTGAGATATATATCCTGATTTATATTGAGTCCATCTGGGAGAGGAGTTGAGAAAATCCAGTGCAAGGGAAGCAAAACCATGCCATTGTGTTGCTACATAGGAAAAATGCACCATACTGCAGATTTGCACTTGTGGTTTAAGGTGATGATGAGCAGAAAGCATATTTCCAGGGCTTTCTTTGTGAGCAGATTACTTAAACTTCAGGTGTCTGAGCTCAGTCATGGAAGCACTAAGGAAGAGAGTCAGAAGCTTGACTAAGAGTGCTCAGTGAAACCTTTATTAAACTTTAAAGAAGGCAATGAAGCAAGTATTAGAGGTAGCTGGGTGTGGGAAATAGCTGTGGGGACAGGTGTTGCTTGTCAGTTTGAGTTTTACTTTGGTGTTCAAGCAAGCCAAGGCAAGTGGGGACAGAGCTGGTGGGCACTGAGTTAGCTGGAATTGCACCTCTCCCTGCAGCCCCAGAAATGTGCATCACAGGGAGCCACCCACCCAGGAACTCGGGCTGGAGGAGTCATCTGGGTTTCCTTAGCTGATGACCAGCATGCATGTCTAGTCTGAAGTCCAAAAGCACTGTAAATTCAAGGGGGGATCAGATCTGGCAGTAGCAGTAGTGCCATAGAGCTGAGGATTTGCTTTAATGCTGGATTTAGTGCGGATGCTGCCAGACATGGTACCTGTGTGCCCATGGACATGGGGGGCTGTCCCCAAAGCAGCTGTTAAAGGCTGAAAAACTGAGATACAGAGTGTCCTAAATCCTGGGAGTGGCACTGATGAGTGAGATCCAAGCTGCTTGGCTTGCTATGGGTCTCCCTTTTCCGAGGATGCCTTCCCTCTGGAACATGACTGTGTATGTGTATATGTGCATAAACATACTTAGATATTTTTATATGTGTGTTTCTACATTGTTCTGTAAATGAAAGTTTGTGTTATGTGAGCACTTTCCTTGAACTTTCCCTGCTGGGGTTGTGAGAATGGAGACAATGACAGTTTGTTTTGATTTCTATCCCAAGTTACTGTGTACAGTGATTCAAGTGCAGCTTTGAGACAGGACTTATTTATATCTGTCCAATGGATTTGGGGAAAGGCTGCATGTTTATTTACACTACTGCAATTCAAATCTATTTGTCTGCTGCACTTAATGACAGAATGTGTGGGCTTTTATGAATATAGAGAGATCTATTTATATACAGACATATTCAGGCAGAAAGCAAAGAATATTTTTTTTTTCATCAGTACATGATTTTAACAGGCAACAGGAAAAGGGAATTTGGTGATAAACCTGCAAAGTGTCAGATCAGAAGATACAAATCCCAGAGAAATAGGCATGGGAATGTGACTGAGGACTTTTCAAAGAAAAGCACATGAATTTTAGTATCAGCTGTTTTAAAGGTAAATATCAGGAAAATGCTGTCTTTGTAATGGTAATCATAATGTTCATATAATCATAGTGTTCATATAATAGTTAATAGTATCACTGTTTTGATGGGGAACATGGAAATCCCAGAACATTTTAAAGATGTTCATCAAGTAACTCAGTGTTCTGGCAGAGTCATTAAAATTATCCCTACTTTGCTGTTAGTAGGAAAAGTAAGGTTAGATAAAATACCAAAGGTCACATTCCAGATTAGATGTAGTGTTGGGAATAGGGAACAGGCTCAGACTCTTTCAACCCATGGGCTTTAATTCAGATGTTTGAAATTGAAAGACCTTGCCATGTTGGGAGCTCACATTTGAGATCACTCTTCAGAAAGCTGGTTTTCTTCTACTTTTGTCTTTTTTCTGCAGTGGAAATTAGTCCCACTTTCAGCCATGAGAGGATTAGTAGTTGTGCAGGTGTCTGGGATGAGCTTCATTTCTCCTAACTCTGAATGTCTGCATCCATCCTGGTCCCTGTAGGCTCCTTGTGTAATCAATGGAGAGAAAAAACTGCTGCCAGCATGATTCATCTGACCTGTTTTAGCCACCTACTTTAGAGTAGATGAAACATGCTCTAGAAACACTTTTATTTCTTCTGATTTTAAGGGAGTCCAAATGAACAACTAACACTTAGAGGTTGTCTGGATTGAACAAGGTGAAGCAGAACTCAGAAGAGTGTAAGATGCTCTAATATTTTGTCTGGCTCAAACTGTGGCTTGCAGGAGTTTATCTTTTTTGTACTGGGGCTTTGCACATGTCACTTTTCAGTTTATCTTCTTTACTTAGCTTCTGGCCCATGTTTTAATGTCCATTAGATTTAATTACAGTTTTGGAGTACAAACAGGAATGACCCAGGTGCTGTCTCATTGATTTGGGTGAGACCACAGCTTTGAATTCAGTTTATTGCTTGAATACATCTCTTTATTGCAGGAAATGGAGTAAATAAACTCTCTTGTAAAACATGATGTTATTCAAGACAGAACTTGACTTCTGATTGGGGTACAAGCACCTCTTCCAACAAGATCACCTACTTCCCTCTTATAGGGAGCATTTTAGGGCTTCTGTTCACTGGGATGTTCTTTTTTCTTTTTCTTTTTCTTTTTCTTTTTCTTTTTCTTTTTCTTTTTCTTTTTCTTTTTCTTTTTCTTTTTCTTTTTCTTTTTCTTTTTCTTTTTCTTTTTCTTTTTCTTTTTCTTTTTCTTTTTCTTTTTCTTTTTCTTTTTCTTTTTCTTTCAGTTTACTTTAAATTCTCCTTGAAATGTATTTGGGATGCAGTCCCTGTGATGCTTACACAGCCATCTGAAGACCACTTCTACAGGGGTACCCAAAGCACTACTGCATCAGTATTCTTAGGTTAATGTGCTCCTGTGTATCCATACAGGCTGTTTATAAAATCCCTCCCTCTGTGTTAAGTTGTAAGATGTGCCCTGTGATTTTGGTTGTGCTTTGGGTCAATTATGTATATGTAATAGCATCTAAACCACTGAAATTCTGTGCTGAGATGTCATGGAGCTTTCCAAGGGAAAGATGTATTTAAAAGTCCAAAGAACTACCTGTTTCTGGATAGTAAAGCCCATCCAGAAGAAGAAAACTGAGAATAACTTCCTTCATGTTATACCTATCTACCCTTTGGGATGCTGGAGAAGTTGTGGAGAGAATTGCAGGTTCCTGGTGTGTTGAACACCTGAAACACAAAAGTGGGTATTTCAAAGTGTATCTGAGGTTCTGTGACTTACACTGACAATGTGTAAGTTTTGTCATCTCATTTGGGTCTTACTATCTTTATGCTTTGAATCAATTAGTTAATGAAGCTGGAATAGCTGCCATTTGCCTGAAACTACTTGTTTTTATGAAGTGCTTTGTTTTAAATGTCATCCTAGACCAGCCTGGTTTCTCTGGTGCAGTAGTTTGCAAACACTAATAAGGAAATTCCCTTCAAGAAATAATCCCTGTGCTCCTGTTTACATGATCTTGTCAAAGTCTCAAACTCTTGTGCTTTTTGTACAGTAGCTGGGGATGTTCTTCATGCAGTACTACTTTTTTCCTGCACTGGATCTGGATTATAATTCATTGACCATTGAAATAACAAGGAGTAAGGATGGACATTAAACATGGTTCATGCTTTCTGAAAACTTGGGCAGATGTGTCCTTTGTATCCAGTCTATATTTTAATTCTTCATCACAAGAATAACTGATAACTTTTTGCTTTAAAAGCTGAGCTTTGGGACAAGAAATCCCATATCCCTTCTTACATCTGACTAAGCTTTTGCATGTCACTACTCTGAGAGATACTGCACTGCACTGGAAAGTGCACATGAATATCCTGAGCCAATATTCCAACCAAGCCTATGTTGAACTAAAGGCTACAATTATCTACATGTCCCAGGAGATGATCTCTTCTTCCCTGGTATTGCCAGCTGCAGAGTGGCTGAACCTGTGTGTTTCCTGGGGCATGCTTCCAAATGTCTTAGCAAATATTGAGCAGATGAATATGTAAATAATGTTAAATCTTCCTGTGCTAACATCTTTGTCGCAGTTATAAAGTGGCAGTTGCCGTCCCTTTAGTAAGAGAGGTTTGAGTTTTAGTTTTTTGTTTAATTTGAAAGTGAATTGATAATTCTTTTATTGGCAACTGTGGCACATCAGACAATGAACTTCACAGTGAAATCTGACTATAATAAAATGCATAATCTGTTTCACTTAGTTTTAAAGAAGGCAGTTGTTTAAAGCAGCTGGTGAAGTACACAGATGTTCTGGTTGAGGGCAATCCAATATTGAAATGGCATAATGTGGCAACAAAGTCGCATTTTAGAATGAATGGCTGACAAAAGAAATATTTAGTTAAGCACCCTACCCTTAATTACAGTGGCAGATATTTTTCATCTGGAAGCATGTGTTCAAAAGGTGCTGAACAACTGAGCCTTCTTTCTGGCAGAAAATGCTGTGTTGCAGTTCCCTAAGACAGAAAAGATGCATTCAGTGGCTTGCTGGACTCAATTCCACTCTGTGAGTTTGCTGCCTGAGTCTGCAAGTGCAATGACAGTGGCTGTGCAAAGAGGCTTCATTCATCTGCAGACATAAGTGTTGTGAAGTCATATCAGGAAAGAAAGCTGAAGGTAACATGCTGGTGTCAGGGTCCTGCTCTTCTATGGGGACCAGCAGAGTTGAATTTTAAGCTGGGATGGATTCCAGCTGCCTTAGTGAGTTTCCTTGTGGAGACAGCTTTTGATCAAAATATTTTACTCATCTTCATGAATGCCTGCCCAGTGAAGCATGGAAGTGTTGGGCTTTCTCTCCCTGCTCCAGAAGAGGAGGTCAACTTATGCAATTTCCTTGCACTTCATTTCTTTGAATTTGCACAGCTGCCCTCTCAGGACTGCAAAGTCCCTGGCCCTAGGGCCTGCCAGTTTTGGAAGCTTCTGAATGTCAGGTCTAATCTCAGTTTTCATTTTTAAAAGTACAAAGTTCCTTGACTTTTTGCTTGCAGAGAAAATGGAGCTATTCCCAGTCAAAATCTTGGTGCCATTACATTTCTGGGTATAAGGTGGGAGAGAACAAGATGTGACTATTTATTTTTCCTGCAATGAAATGAGGCATGGTGCCTTCAATTACACCAATTACATCAGTTAAACAGTAACTAATCACAAGGCTCCTGCTTTACACAGGCCTGTTCTCTAGGGCAGCCTCCAGCATCAGAAGCTCTTCATTGCCCACCCTGGCCATGCAGAGACCAGGGCAGTTCTGTATTGCCTGGTTCCCAAGGTGGGAGCTCCTCACAGGAGAGACCCAAGAGCCTGAGGGGAGAGAGAGGACCAAAGCAGTTGAATGTATGGGAGTGTGGTAAAACAAGAAATTGTGGGAATTTTCTCATTCCATCTGCTGGATGCCCAATTTGAAGCCATTTCTGGAATAAAGCTGCAGGAGTCCAGCCAGGAATAGAAGGGAGGTAGGTAAGTGGTAGCAGAAGTTTAGTTTATGACTGAAAGTACAAACCCCTCTGCCCTCTTCCATAGCTTCCAAGGCTTCCTCCCTTGGTGCAATCATTTTATATCCTTCCCTGAGCTGCTCCAACTGCAGTTCAGCAGTTTTAGCCCCAGGGCTGCAGTTCCTGCCTACCTGCCCTGCCCATCAGCGATCTGTCACTGACAGAGTGTTAGTCAGCCCTCTGCAGCTGCCAGTGGGGCTGGCAGGGGTTGCCTGTGTATCATAGGCTGTTGTCTGATGCTTCCTGGCAGCAGGGGTGGTGCAGGGACTGTGCAGCTCATCTGGTCAGATAGCACTCAGCTCAGCTGAGCCTCTGTGTTGGCCTGATCCCAGTTTATTAGTGCCACGATAATTCTGACTGAGTTGCACGCACTTGAAGTCACAGCTCTTGTTCACAGGAGAGGCACAGTGTTTGTCCTTCTGCCATCCTTGTCAGTGAAACAATTTGTCTTTCCTGTACCAACGTGTGTCACCCAGTGTTCTTTTGATTAACTGCTTTCATTTTCTAGAATTCATCATCACAGGGGCCCCCAGGGTGTGACCCTGCTGCCTGCTTGCATGGTTTGGAGGCATTGAGAAGAGCCTTGTTCTAGCAGTGCTGTGTCTTCCCAGCCTTTAGAGGACATGAGGCATGGATGGCATGTAGGAGCTCTTCTCTGAGCTGCAAGGATGAAGACAGAAAGCATTGAGCTCAGCAATTTCACCATTTCAGTGCAGAACACTGTCAGATTTAGTTTTATTCCTACCACTGTTCTGGAGACCCAGAGTGAGGATGGGCTTCAGAAAGGAGGTGGTGGGATGTGGTGGATGGATTGGGAGCAGGACCTGAGAAGACCTGGGTTTCTTCCTAGTGTGGTGATAACACTGGGGTCTCTTGGGCAAAAAGATTCACTGTCTAAAAAATGGAGATAGGTGGACCCTGGAGTATAAACCTACTGAGGTTGTAACACTTATTTTGGAAACAGCTTCTACTCAGATGTTTTTCTTCTGAGTGACTCCTCCTGGACAAAGTTACATCTGTATTTCCATGTCACAGTTTTATAATGTGACTTCCCAACAAAGCCCATCTGTGGCAGGAGGCAAAGATATACAGGTTTTAATACATTCATTCAGATTTAACTACCTTTTCAGGAAAATATTTAGAAGTACTTTCTCTATGTAAGAGGTTTTCTATTGCTAGACATCCTGAAAATGAATGTGCTGCCTTGGGGCAAATGCAGTATCTTCTTATTGCTCATTAAATGGTTACTTTAAATCTTCTGCCTTTATTGAGAAAATTATCATCCTTTCTGAGGATCCCTTGCTGAGGATCCCTCCATTAGTCTATCAGGAGGCGGTTAGTAGAAATGTAGATGAGTCATGTGAAGCCTTATATCTCTTAGTGCATGTTTGCAAACCTAATTTTAGTCAGTCTACTCCATTCTGCTCTGCCAAAATTAGATAACATTGTTACAGCAATGCAAGTGTTTAAATCAAAAAGATTCTCCTGATAAACATAATTAGGAAAAGCCATCCTCTTTAGCTATATTTAGCTGTATTCAGTCATGGATCACAAATATCTCCATCTTTTTTTTTTTTTACCTTATTTTTTTCCTACAAAATACCTAAATTTTCATTTCTAAAACTGCTCTCAGACTCCCTGGCTTCAGCAGGCTCTGTGTCACATCCTTAACTGTAGAAACATCCAAATGTGTGCCTGACATTTCCTGTGCATCTTTGTGCTTAAAAGTATTATTACCACTACAGAGTTCTGCCTGCAAATGCCCTCATGAGGCACAGCAGCAGTGCAGATAAAGATGTCTTGACTTGCCAGAAAATTCTCCTGTTTGCTGTTAATTTTTGAGATTTCACACTTCATCCATTAGATTTGTATTTGAGCACCTCTTACCAGTGAATCTTACCCTTTTGCCCTTGGGAAGCAGGGGATCTGACAGACAGGTGTTTTTATGGTCACAAACTGAAGTCAACATGGATTGGGACAGGAGCAGAACCTGATACGAAATATCAACAAAACACATCCACAAAGGAAGAAAGTAACTGATAGTTGCAAATTGACTCTTAAATGCTCTACCTGATGCCATTGCAACAGGCTTTTAGCAGCATTTGTTACTTCTGATTAGATTTGTTCAATGTACTAGATGGCAACAGTTTGTTTAAACGCCCATTCAGGCTTTTGCTCTAGTGTGTTTCAGAGTCCTGTGGGTATTAGATTTGGACACACAAGAAGCCTCTCTTCTTTCTTCCTGGAACTTTTATCCTCATTTGCCAGCCATGGCACTTTGCTCCTGGGATCTCTTTGGTTTTTTGTCTAAAGAGGACCAGACGTGGAATCTGCGGGCTCACGTTTCTCTCCAAATGCTTATGGTGGAGGAATGAACTTCAGTCGCACAATCTTCTTTGCAAGATGAGATTTCTTGCTCCTTCCCTTTCCTCCCAAACACATCATCTGTCTGCCAGACAGATCTCAGAGAGAGGTGTGCTGCCTGCCTGTGGAAGTGATGGCCATCTCCAAACCTCAGTGAGTGAATGCAGTGGTTAAAGAGAGGATCGAAGGCTGGACTGTCCCCTTGTGTGAGCCTGCATGGGGAACAAGTGACTCATGCTCTGGACAGCATGTTACAGGCTTCTCACAGCTTGGGATCCCACAGTTGCAGCTGATGTGTGACCAGTCATCATCATGGCTGGAGTGTGGGACTGTGGGGCAGGAAAAATGCTGGGATGTGGTCCAGAAGGAGAAAACTGCACTGGGAAATGTCCTGAAAATGTTACATTTAGCAAGATCTTAATGCCAAAGAGCATCATCTTATCTTGCAGTCAGGAGTGAATGTGGGATCTCATCCTCTGGGATAAAAAGGGGCTGGGGAGGGGAGATTGAAATATCTCCATCTTGGCCTTATTGATCCTTCAGACTTCTCTTATCCTGTGGGTTTTTCCCTTCTGCTGCCAGTGTCCTGCTGTGTGCTGAGGGAGGACAGAGCCCTTGCTTCCATTGCACCTGTTTTCTGGGTAAACAGATTCACTGTTGTTGACAGTGGTCCACAAGCTCCTCAGTCTGCTGAGGTTCCATTGAATAAACAAAGCATATTTTCAGTTGTGTGCAATGCTTGGCCACGGCAGCAGAGAGCCCCAGCAGGTGTCTCTAGAAATGAGACAACAATCCCCAAGTGGAACAGCAGTGGGCTGGCTGCTTAGCTAATGGAAGCTGGCCAGCCTCCACTGGATTTGACCCAGGACAACTAGATTAACACAACACCAAAAAAACCTCACTTGTTTTCTTTCTAACCAGCAAGGTCCCCTTCTCTTCTGTCTCTCAGCAGTCTGTCTCCTCATATTTCCCCAACTCTCTTTATCTGATCTTTTCCCTTCTTCCTCCTGCCACAAGGATCAGAAGTACAAACAGCTCCATCTTCAAGTCCTGCTGAAGGACCCATTAGAGTTACTCCAGGTGGTTATTCCTAGAGGGGACTGAACAGTCCTGCATGTCTTTCAAGTGTATTACTGCATGAGTCTGCTTAGATGGAAGGGTATCACCTGTCCAGCACTGACTGAGTTAAGAAATAAAAATAAAAATCTTTATTTTCGGGATTTAATATGATTGGATTAAAAGAAAGAGAACAGACAGTTAAAGCAGACATTTAAATGGGAAACAGAAAAGGTAATGTAGTTAATGAGATTAAAAATTGATCCTGAATAGTGTGTATTAAATTATTTGTATTTATCGTGGTGTCTGTTAGTGGGACATTATTAATGACATGCTCAGAAATGGTGGTTAAAATGAGGACTTTCTTCTTTTAAAAGGGGTTAGAAATATGAAACACAGCAGGAAAAACAGATGTTAGAAAAATTGGAGGCCAAGAAAGTAATTATTAGACTATTTTCTGCCTTCAATGGATCTGATTACCTGATCATTATTCTGAGCACTGCTTGGGAAAAGGTGGGGGATTTGAGAGATTTCTCCTTGCTACAGATGTTGAGATGCTTCTATAGCTCTATGTTAAAGTATGGCTGAGCAGCTTTCAGAGACTGGGAGAAAGTTCTACTTGATTAGAAGCAGCATCAGGTGGAAAATCATGATGAATCAGTATCTTCATTAATTGTGAGTTATGGATGAAGGTTTTTCTCTGCTAGTTTTATATCTTAAAAAAACTTGTTAAAATCTGCCTTCAATTAAGAATATTTTAATAAGTTCTCCATGCTGGCTCTTGGAGTTAAAAAGAATGTCTGCTTACAGAAGAGGTGGAGGTTAGAAAGTAGTTTAAGTGTTGAACCACCATATCCTCTTCCTGCAGAAGTATTGAGAGGGCTGCATTAACTTCTGCTAGTTCTCCTGCATTGGCTGAATAGTGTGAATTCAAAATTTGCAGACTGAATAGAATGAATATAAAGTTTTGGGGTTTGTTTTCTCTCCCCCTCCATGTTCTAATTATGAATAGAATTATGAATAAAAATGTAACCTGGTAGTGCTAAAGCTGTGGAGGAGACCAAGCTTAAAGTCTGTCAGCTCAGTGTTACAGCAGATGATATTTTATATTTATTTTATAATATTTTAAAGGTAATTTTTAGATGGAACTTAGGCAGTTATGTAACTTATTCCTGTGTGCTCTGAATTAAAATTCAAATTTCCATTGCTACAGTGTGACAAATTAAAACCAAAAAAAAAACCAACCCTATGAATTGCAAAATGTATGTCATTCATTTTTGCCTAAGTTAATGTAAAAATTAAAATTTTTAAATACAAGTATAGTTAACTTCTGTAACTTGAGTTTTAATACTGAATAATGTATTCTGCTGATCACCTAAGGATGCACCAAGTTTCTTCCAACCAGTAAGTGTTTCCTTTGGGAAAACAGCTTAAAAAAGCACAAATGTAACCAAAATGGCAATAGTGCAGGGCACCCTGTTTTAATTAATTTGAGTGATTTACACCATAATTAATACTTACTGCTTTTGCAAGAACAACTTGTGGGCTCACTTGGAAATGAAGGTGGGCTCAGGAGGAGGCTGGGCAGGGGCAGGGATGTGGTACCCCAGGTGCAGCACCCACCCCAGTCACTGCCCCTCTGCATGAGTTCCTCCCTTCCAGAGAAGAGATCTGGCCAGGACAGCAGCACAGAGCCAGGGCAGCTTCCTCAGGGGCTGTGAAATCACACCCTGCAGTCCCCATGTGAAACTGGCCTTTGCTTATATTAGAAAGGTTTTAAAGTATCCCAAAGTGGAACACAACGCTTAGTTGCTACATTAATTTGAAATAAAGGGGTTTTTATAGCCTAAAACAATGGTTTTCATTTGATTCATCTGTAGTAGCTCAATTTTTCTGTTTTCTGTACAGAGAAATAAATCACCATTATGTGCTGATTTCTCTTTATGCTTGTTTATTGTGGTGTGATGGTTTGTTCTGCTTTCAAGTGTCATTAATCCCCAAGAAGTAAATCAGAATTTCTGAATAAGCTTTTCTTTGTCAGGTTTCACTGGGGTTTAATCCTCAGCATCGTTAAAAAGGCTTTTCTTTCCACGGAGGAGCCTTGTTAGGAATTACAGCATGCAGACAATAAAATTTCAGACATTTAGTTGTCGCCTGTTAGAACTTTTATTTCTCTTTTCCCCTTCTCCTTCTGCCATATGTAGCTGTCTGGGGCTTGGGGTGAGACACAGCCATGGTGGTTTGACTGAGAAGGGTGAGCAGAGGAGGAGCTGGGCTGCAATCTGGTCTGGAGCTCCCGTCTGGAGCTCCTGTCTGGTCTGACTTCACCATTCCCCCATGCAGTGGCTTTGGGTGAGTTTCCCAGCATCACCAGCTTGAAATAACCACATGGAGCATTTTAGTCCTGGCTGGTGCAGTCTCATGTCTCTGTGCAATGGAAAATTTAGGCTTTCAGCACAGGAAGACTTGCTTCAGAGCTGACAACAAGACAGAGGAGACTCATTAAAACAAAACAAAAAACAAAACCAACCCTCAGTAAATCCACTGTGCCAAGAACTGCCGCAAACCACGTTTTCCGTGTTTCTTTACCTGCTCTTCCCAAGCAAAGACTGTAGCACATCAGCCAGTAATTAAAAACATTCCCAAACTGTGTCCCTGAGAGGTGTCAACAGTGAGCAGTCCTGCTTGATGGATGGTCCTGCACTTAGGAGAGGGGGAAGGATTCTCTTCTCTGTTCCCTTCCCTGTTTCTGGAAAATGCTATCGGAGTGTTGTGGGCTGGTCCCAAATTAACTTCAACAGAATTGAAAAACTGAGGCTGCGTGTGGCAGAAGTGTGTTTTCACTCTAGCTGGCTAAAAGGAAAAACTCCAGAAGGCCACCAGGCACTTGAACAGGTTTCACACCTTGAAAAGTTGCTGGTGGTAGAGTTCCTGCTCCATTGGAAACATGGGATGCTCTGGTGGCATTTGAGACAGTGATAAGAGGCAGAGTCCACACAGAGAGGACAGCATACTTAAGATTTCACAGGGGGAACTGGATTTTTTGTAGGATTGTGTAAACTTCTTGCTTTCTACTTTGCAAAAAGGGCTCATGACCTGTACAACAGTTTCTTGCAGTTTAGGGCTAGTCTGCAGACCTCAAAATGATGCTATAGTGCTGTAATTTTCTTTCTGGACTTCTTATTTGTGGCTCTATATTTAAAATTTCCACTTAAACAATTTTAGCTTGATCAAAATATCAATCAGCCTTGGTTTGGGAGAGGGAGAGAGTCTTTCTGCTGGCTGCAGAGTGATTGAGATGCCATTTCAGACACTGAACTTGGTGTGGATGTGTGAGGTGGATGCAAAATTAATGTATGAGATGGGCAGAAGGATCTCTGAGAAGAGCTGGATATAAAAAGGCAGAGATGGGGATATCTTGCAACATCCTCAGAAGTGCCTCGGATGCAGAAGAGATGTCTTTGTTGCTGGATAGTGTTTTCCATTAGATTTAAAGAATGGCTATTCATTCTTTGATTGAGACAACTACAGGTTTTTTTTACAAAAAATTACACATCTGCTTTATGCAGTTCTGAAATCTCCAATCTGCAAAAATAAAACAAGAGCTGATGACTTTTTGGTATGTATTGAATGTTTTATTACAGTATCTAGTATCCACAGAACAACCTTGCTAAAAAATGCTATGAATAGGCAAATGATGCCTAGGCAGTAATGTGTGCTGAATAATCTTTGCACCTTAGCAAACTGCCAGATCTGCAGTCAATTCTGGCAGCTGAATAATGTGTTTGGTTTGATGCCACACACCTGGCTCTGGACATGGAAAGCAAGATCAGTCAGCCCTGGCAGTGGGACTGCTGTGTGGAGGATGACACTGGGAAAGGTTCAACCACAGCATCTCAATGCAATTGGAGAGCAGATTTTCACTACAAAACGGTGCTCAGGACAAGTTGATTTGGTCTTCTCCAGTCCCTTTGTATTCTTTTTTAAGAGCAAAGCAGCCTTTCAGGACCATTTATTAAAAGCACAATGTGCCACTGCTGCTCAGCTTGGAGGAAAAGACAAACCATCCTCTTGGATAAGGATTAACACTGCAGCAGTGTCTACCAACACCAACATGAAAGAACACAACCTGACTGCTTGCCTTTTTTTGGGCTTCTGAGTGTTTCTATCACTCTCTATGTCATCAGAGCTTTTTCAGAACATATTTTCAGCTGTTTCAGCCACAGTGGATATTTTTAAAAATTCTTTCCTATTATGCCATTCTGCTACTGACTGAAAAACGTGAAAGGGTAAGGCCAGCTCTCAAAGGGATGCATACTCTGTCTGCTTCAATGAAATCAATAAGTTAGTCTCCACCTACTCTGGCCTGGGGTTGTTTTGTGAACTACGGATCATAAGAACATCATATCATTACAAGCATTTGAAAATTATTCTCTACAATCAATGTGCTATTTTACTCTTAAGCTTGCATTTAGCAAAATCTTCCCTCTGAAAAAGTTAGTAGCTACTAATTATAAGAGAAATGCATCTGAAATGATTTTCTCCTGTGACAGGAATTCATCTGTTCTATGGCCCACATAATTCTGTTCTCACCACAGTGACATTCCAGAGGTTACACCCAAGATAAATTTATCTTGATGTACACTACGTTATTTATCCATGGAAATATGGGGGTGAGGGGGGACAATGAGCAAAATCTGGCTGCTGCTGTATCTGTGCACATGCTAGAAAATCTGCTGGCAGCAAATACGGCACACAGCAGAAAGTTGGTTGGCCTGATTCTGTCTTTTCCAGGAAGTCAGAGAAACGGAGGCGGCTGTGAATCCGCAGGGCACGGGGTGTGCTCCGGGTGCTCCTGCAGCTGGGAGCAGCACTGAGCACCCTGCCCAGCCCTGCCTCGCTCTGCATGGTGCCAGTGTCCCACTGAGCCCATCCCAACCACTGAGCCCATCTCAGCCACTGAGCCCATCTCAACCACTGAGCCCATCCCAACCACTGAGCCCATCCCAACCACTGAGCCCATCTCAGCCACTGAGCCCATCTCAGCCACAGAGCCCATCTCAACCACTGAGCCCATCTCAACCCACAGAGCCCATCTCAGCCACTGAGCCCATCTCAACCACTGAGCCCATCTCAGCCACTGAGCCCATCTCAGCCACTGAACCCTTCTCAATCACTGAACCCTCCTCAACCACTGAGCCCATCCCAACCACTGAGCACTTCTCAACCACTGAGCCCATCTCAACCACTGAGCCCATCCCAACCACTGAGCCCATCTCAGCCACTGAGCCCATCCCCACCACTGAGCCCTTCTCAACCACTGAGCCCTTCTCAACTCACTGAGCCCATCCCAACCACTGAGCCCATCCCAACCACTGAGCCCTTCTCAACCACTGAGCCCATCTCAGCCACTGAGCCCTTCTCAACCACTGAGCCCATCTCAACCACTGAGCCCATCTCAGCCACTGAGCCCATCTCAGCCACTGAGCCCATCTCAACCCACAGAGCCCATCTCAGCCACTGAGCCCATCTCAATCACTGAACCCTTCTCAACCACTGAGCCCATCTCAGCCACTGAGCCCATCTCAATCACTGAACCCTTCTCAACCACTGAGCCCATCTCAGCCACTGAGCCAATCTCAACTCACTGAGCCCATCTCAACCACTGAGCCCATCTCAACCACTGAGCCCATCTCAACCCACAGAGCCCATCTCAGCCACTGAGCCCATCTCAGCCACAGCGCCCATCTCAATCACTGAACCCTTCTCAACCACTGAGCCCATCTCAGCCACTGAGCCAATCTCAACTCACTGAGCCCATCTCAACCACTGAGCCCATCTCAACCACTGAGCCCATCTCAACCCACAGAGCCCATCTCAGCCACTGAGCCCATCTCAGCCACAGAGCCCATCTCAGCCACTGAGCCCATCTCAACCCACAGAGCCCATCTCAGCCACTGAGCCCATCTCAGCCACTGAGCCCATCTCAGCCACTGAGCCCATCTCAGCCACTGAGCCCATCTCAACCCACAGAGCCCATCTCAGCCACTGAGCCCTTCTCAATCACTGAACCCTTCTCAATCACTGAACCCTTCTCAACCACTGAGCCCATCTCAGCCACTGAGCCCATCTCAACCCACTGAGCCCATCTCAGCCACTGAGCCTATCTCAACCCACCAAGCCATCAGCTCAGGGTTGGAGTGGAAATGCAGCACTTCAGAATGCACCTCTGGTACCACACTAAAGGTCACCTTCCCTTGGTGTGACCCAGCATTGCATGGGGCTGTGCCAGACTGAGAGTACCACACTGTGTAGCTACAGGAACAGAAATGTCCTTGTGTCCCTGTAACACCCAGGTGTTAACTTCAGAGCTGCTCAAGGGTCATATCTTCATCCACTGACCTGAGGAAAATTGCCATCCTCTCTCTGCTTCCCTCAGCAATTGCTCACTGTGGAGTTTTTATTTCTTTCTCCAGCAATGGTCTGCAACCTTGCATTGTGCTAGCAGCACACATCAGATTGATGGCCATGCCACATGGAATGGGGAGCAGGGCTGCCTTAGAGCAGCCACTGTCCTCATGGAGATTGCAGTCATCAATTTCCATCTGCTGTGAGCATCAACAACATGATTCCTGGCTTTAGGAACATCAGGTGATTCCCAAGCTGAGTGGGTTTTCATTTGAAAACCATTACTCCACCCCTACCATCAATGCTATAAAAGACATCAGCAGCAGGTAATTTGCTTTGGCTCTGTAATATATGAGCCTGAAATTACAAATTTTCCTTTACCACGTCAGATTGGTACCCAGATTGGTACCTGTTGAGAGTTTACAGAAGCCTTATGGCTTTCAATCCAATAGCACAGTCATCTCTTTCATTGGCTAATCAGAAGCATTATTGTTCAACACTCTTTTTTGGGAAAAAAAAAGAGAAACTTCAAACCTTAATTCAACAGGGAGTGAACTAAGCCTGAAATTTCAGGACAATAGAAGAAGCAGATCTGTTAGCAGGGCAGCAGGCTGACAGCCTTGTTGCTGTTATCCTGCACCCCATCCAGCAGCACTGGTCCCTCCTCCACCCTTATGACTCCTCCTGTGTATTCCCCAGCCCCTTCCCACATGGCTGCAGGCTCAGGGTCCCCATTTCTATGTGGTCCCCATTTCATAGCTGAGCTGGTCTGCAGGCACACACAGTAGGAGCTGCTGCACTTTAATCTGAATTTGAACATTCATTTCTGTCGGGGAAGACTTTTGCCAGGGTAGAGAGGATGGGTGGGGATCCTGACAGGGAAAGAGGAGCAGCTGGGGACTGTGGAGTTGAGGCTAAACCCTCCTGATGTGCCAGACCCCACAGGCTGCAGGTACATCTCTGGTGCAGCCAGTAGATCCCTAAGCTGAATCACTCTGAGCTGAACCTTGGGAGGGCTTTTCAAACACTCATTCCCCAAATGCTTCTAAACAATGCCTGTGATTACTCCAGAACCATGACTGTAACACTTGGAGGAGGAAGAAAGGCTTAATAAACCCAAATGTGTTTGCTAGCAGTAATTCACAGCAGGGTCTGTGGCTGAGCCTGCCAGCTGCCACAGTCTGCACGGGCTGCATTTAGCCAAGCCTAAAAGCAGGAGCAGTGTTGGCTCTGGAGAAACCTACTGCTCCCTCCTATTGTCCAGAGAAATGAATTGCTTTATAGTAATGCCTGGAAATTGTGTGCCAGTCACATGCTGAACAGATAAACAGCAAGCAGAGCACAGATTGGCTCAATGAATTTCCAAAGCTTTCTCTGAGGTCTCATCTTGTTGGAACTCCTATTGAAGAAGGGGCTGATTTCTCCCTCTATTCTTCTTCCAGGTGGTTTGTCCCTTCAGGGACTATGTAGAGCACTGTCACATCAGGTGCTGGATTATAACACTTTGTTGTGCTAGTGCTAACTGCAGTACTGGAATAGTGTTTATTTCTTTTCATCATAGAGTGTTCTAGATCCATCAGGAGCTGCAAATGTTCTAGGATACCTAGGCTTGTTTCTTTCCTTGCTAGTGCTGAGCCTGCTGTGGCTGTGAGAGATGTGGCTGGTGACATGTGGCAGGTGGGTCTCAGACACCACCTAATGTTGTCTAAATGTCCTGGCTGAGCTGTGCAGGGGAGCATTACATGGGCTGATCCTGCCCTTTCACAGGCTGATTCCTGAAAATGTTCAGGGAAGGTGTTGACATCATCCTTAAATTCTCTCCTGCAGTGTTCATCTACAGCTTTCCACCCAAATATTCTCTCTGTTGGCTCCAAAGGGATTGTTACTTTTGTCCCCTTCTCCAAAGACGTGGTCTCAGCTCTGTTCTTTAGGAGACCTTCCTCTGAGAGCAGAGGAGTCACTCCATGGGCAGCAGGAGTTTTGCATTTCTGGCCTCTCCCATTTGGGTCACTTTAGTGCAGATGTAGCTGCTGTGTCACCCACCTTGGCTGTGTTTCCTTGCCCAGCCAGATGCAAACCCTCTGCTGTGGCCTCATGTCCTGTTGCTGTCATGTTTATGTCTACCCTATGCCCTGGTGTTTGTTATATCTCCCTCTAAAGCCCCAAAATTATGCTTAAGTAGACCAATTTTTGGAGAGAGGAATTTCACAGAATGGAGTGGAATTTGTTCTTGCAAATGAGGAAAAAAAAAAACCTCCTACAAAACCAGTGGATTTTTGTCAGTAAAAAAATATCTGAGGGGGAAGAATCTCTTTCCTTCCTTTGCATGCCTCCATCTTCTTCCCTAAAGTGTTGTAAACAGCAAAACTGCTTCTGGTAAGCACTGTCCTGGCACTGGAAGTGGCTTTCCAATTACTGTGGAGATCAATAGGGAATAGCAGCAGTTGTGCAGTGAAGAGTGAATGACATGAAGTTAACTTTCCCTCCCCTGCTGGGATGGAGAGTGTCCTGTGGCCCTCTTTCCTTATCTTCTTTATACAAGAGTCATTTCAAGCTTGATTTTGCTTGATTATCAAAAGAGAATTTATAGATTTTACTGTACTGAAGCAACCCAAAACATTGCTGCCATTCAGAGGTGTGTCACTTCATCATCTACCCTCCAAGCACATTTGGTGGCTCACAGATCCCCTCACCATAATGCATTTTAAGTTCCTCTTGTTACCTTTAACACACAGACAGACATATATAAATGTCCTTGTGCTGTGTTTGGGGCTGTGTGGGGAAGAGGGGTGATCTTCATGTGCCTCCCCTTACAGCAATACTGGCCACATGGGATGTCATGCAAAAGAAAGTGGAACAATCTTAAAAACCTGTGGAAAAAATTAAAAGCATAAGAAAGGAATGGGAAGCATTTTGTGCAATCTATATACAAATAAAATGTATGCCATTTTCAATGTATTTTTTCTTAACTTTTTTAAAGCTTGGACAGCACAATGTCTGCCATGTTAAATTGCTTCCTTCTGAAGTCATTGGCAGTACAATTGTATTGAAGTGGCTTTGAAGGCTGGACTGAACAGCAAGATAAATAATAGTTACATTTTTGGTTTGTGCATTATCATATTGCTCTAATTCAGCTTAATGAGCCAATTATCCACTTACAGAAATTAATTACAAAACAGGCTGTAAAAGTGTCCAGGATGGGTTCTGTCAAGCCAGGGTGATGTTGTGGGATGTGATGAATGATGCTGAGCTCTCTCCATCTCTGTGCTGTAGACTCCTTTGCTTGGGATAGAGATAGTGAGAGTGGAAAACTTTGGTCTTGGACTGCAGCACAAAACCTTTTGTCAGTCTGTTGTGTTTCATATTCATCTTCACCTTGAGTAAAAATGGGCTTGGGAACAACAACATCTTGGGGAAAAAAATCTGGGAGGGGTTTGGAGCTAATTGAGCTGCAGCACTAAGGGCTCACTGTCATTCTGGGGTACTCAGAGAGAGGATTTACTGCAGGGATTCTGATCTGTAAGACATGAACTGCCTGTCTGTTGCAATGCTGCCTCTCATGTCAAGGAAATGGGATGCAATAGATCAGAGTTAAATTAAAACACATTTCATGCATTTATAAATGAGCAGTGGTATCCATTTTCCTGCTTTGGTGAACCTGACACATATGAATGTACAAAGCTCAGTCTCTGGTGGTTGGTATTATTTTAATAGTAAGTGAAAAGCCCAGAGAGTATAAATTGCTTGTGTTTCTTCATGACAAAACTGGATTATATAAACCTGAAAGGAAACACTATACTCAGCAGAATAAAACTTATTCATGTGTTGCCTGTTAATCTTTAACTCTGATTGAAGTTGGGGTTGGTTTTTGGTGAATTTTGGTTTGCTTTGCTTTTTTCTGATTTGGGAGTTGTTTCTTATTATCAGTAAAAGAAGTTAAGCATTGAATTGATTATTTGAATATTTAAAGGCTGAATCGTGCATTGCCATGAATGCAGTGATCTTTAGAGGCACTGACAGCTTTCCCTCTGGCTGTTAGCATGTCTGCTTTATACAACACAAATGTCAACATCACTGCTCCTCTAATTAGAGCAGTAGGTCAAACAGTGTCTTTGTCTGTGGAGGAACCCCAGCCATTAACCATGTTAAGAAGAAGCTCCTTTGTTAAGCTTGATTTATGTTTCTGAGGTTTGTTTTATCCTGTGGCAGCCTACAAACGCTGTTTTCAGAGTGGGGCATTTTTGCTGAAGGGGAAATACACAGATGAGATTGTCCTCCACTGATCCAGCCTCTGCCTGAGCTGCACACCAAACCTTCCCCACCATCCCAGCTCACCACAGGTCTGGCCTGGTGACAGTGCATTGCTTTAGCTGTAGTCAAACACAAGCAATGTAGCTTTCCAGAGAGTTTAAATTGTAATAACACTCTAAGTTGTAGAAGCTTATAAAAGTAGAGAAATGTAGTGTTACTCCTTAAAACTGATGCAAAGAAAAATTGCCATTGTCCTTGACTGGGCTCTCTGCTGGAGGCACCAGTTCTGTTTTGCCTTTTCTGATTCGTTTTTAAGTAGGTGTAGCATAATTTCCATATTGATAAATCTTCCATTTAAGATCAAGAAAACAGCCTTGTCTGTCTTGAATATCTGAAAAATATGATTGGAATTTACAGATCATCCCATTTATTTTTCTGATGTCTTTGACTACATCTCTTCCAGTGTAATATGCATATCACAAAACTGAAATTGTGTTATGGAAATACATAGAAAATTATTTTAAAATAGACAATGGGTTTAACATTTTTATTTTATTTTTAAAAAAATATAATTACAATTTTATTTAAATATATTTTTAATAAACTTTTTCTTTATATAACATTTTTATCTCTGTGATCTTGGGTTTTAGTGGATAAGTAGTTGGTGAGTCTCTGGTGGAAATTCTCAGATTTCAGATCAGCAAGATTTTTCCTTAGAGTAATTAATAATCAAATAAGCTTACACTGGCATGAGTTACTGTATATGCTTTAATTCAGCTAGTTGTTTCTCTGCAAGGAGAGTGCCAGCAGTGGAGGGGAGATCACAGCAATCTTTCCTCCTCAGAGACAAGCAGAACAGTGCCAGGCAAAGATGGACAGTAAATGCTTTGGGTATTGTTTCTCTGTGTTTTGTTCTCATTAGCACTTGGCACAGCCACTTGTGCTTCCTTTCTCCTGCCCATTTCCCTACAATGCCACGTGCCACCACACAGACCAGGGCGCTGTGAGTGACTCCTTACAGAGGAAATATTCATTTATTCACCTCTACCCTCCAGCCAACCATGGAGAGCACAAAGGACAGCATTCCATCTCCCCTCCTCTAACCCCCCTGAGCACACAGTGTGCCCAAAGCCTTGTGGCACTGCTGGGCACCTCTTGTTTGTCTGGGGCTGCCTTGTCCAAGGATCTGCCTGTAATTGGTCCCTGGGGCATGGGCTGGGATATTCTGCTTCATCCACAAGAGAATGGTGAGGAGGGCTCTGCCTTCCCAGTGCTGCCTGCCAAAAGCACTCCTCATATGCATTTGCCTCTCCCAGGGTTATCTGGGAAAGGAAACCACCTCCTGAACACCCCTGAAGGTGCTGAAACATGCTTTTAGCTAGAGGGGGAAGGTTCATCACATTGAATTGGTAGGTGGGAACCTGAAATGGCTGAAAGTGCTTGCAGTGTTGCAGAGAAAAGTCTCTTCTCTCTGCTCTGCACCCAGTACAGCAGTGACATCTCAGGGGAGTTGAAGCTCTGGAGATTTTCTGGGTGTTGGAGGATCTGTGCTTTACTACCATGGCTCTTTGGGGTTTTTGTTGGTTTGTTTTTTTTTTTTGTTTATTTGTTTGTTTGTTGGTTGTTTTTTGTTTGGCTTTTTTTACATTTGCTCAGTGACTGTCATTGTGCAGAAAATTGAAGCTGTTCATTACCCCAGACAGAAGCTGTATTTGCAGATTTGTGCTACCCTTCTCTGAAGAGACAGTGCTGCTTCTGCCAAATTAGCTGCAGCAGATCTGTGACCTGGAGGCTGCTCTTCAGTAGGCTGGAATTAAACCATCCAACACCCATCCAACATAAACACTGCTTCTATAATGAAGCTCAGATACAAGATACCAGGTGCCAAGTCTCTGCTGGATTTTAGAGTGTTACCTAACATATACTTAGAAATCCCAGTCTTACTGCTGAAAACCAAATGAAACTGAAATAACGGACATGAGCTTAATTTGTCTTCATTACTGCAGCACAGACCTATAAATTAAATACTTTCAATTAGGTTTTTTCCACTTTGTATTGAGTATAAACTGAAAGACTAAGGCACACTATTTCCTCTTTTTTTCTCCAGAATAAGAATATCCTTATATGTGCACCACAACACTGCAGATGAAAAGCATGAAATAATTTTGATGGTTGTGTGTGCATGAAACAAGTTTAATATGGAGATCATGCATAAATATAAGTTTCTTAGCTTGCATAATATTTTGGCTCCTATTGACTCAGTACAAATATTTCCTGAGGGCTGTCCTGACTCTTGGTCAAATGGATGCTCTCTGTTCCTCTGAACAAAGGAGGCACAGAGAGGGTCATGGATGGCTACCAAGCTGTGCTGTTTTGGAAACCTGAATCTGCACATGTTTCCCACTGAAGATACTGTGTTAGCCACTGGCTGTACCCTGGTATTTGCTGGTACCCTGCTCAGCAGGAAGATTCCTCTCTCTTCTCTCCCTGCAGAGCTGGCTCTCACACAGCTCCATGCAGTGTCTCTGAAGGCACACTTCATTGCACGCTGTGTTATGCTTTATTATAATGAGCTGGGTGCTCATTAAAGCTTCACACTTATAAACAGAGCCGTAATTTAGCTTGAGGAACACTGTAATATTAGTGTGGCACCTGGAAACTAACCTTGTCTCAAGCTGAGTTATGTCAAAATGTAAGTGAAGGTACTTATTTGTAACAGCTGAAGTGGATGATAGAATTGCAAGTGTTTGTAAAATGTACAAATGAAAAGGTGAAGGAAAATGTAGGTCTACAAACCCCCTCTCATTCTCTCCACTCATTCAGCCAGCCCTCTGCTTCCTGGCTTTTTGGGGTCATGGCTGTACAGAGGGACTGCCCTCATCCTCTGGTGTCAGAAAGCTTCAATTCCAGAGGAGACTCCCAAAAGATCTCCAAGGGTTTGCATCACACTCTCTTTTCCTTTTTACGTTTATGCAACCAACGAAATCAAGAGGCCACTATTAACTGCTACTGATAAAACCAGGGGCTGCCTCCCCTCCTTGGACCTGCAGTGCTGCTGTGGCAAGGAAAGCACCACACTGCAAGGAAGGCACCACACTGCAAGGAATAGAATAGAATAGAATAGAATAGAATAGAATAGAATAGAATAGAATAGAATAGAATAGAATAGAATAGAATAGAATAGAATAGAATAGAATAGAATAGAATAGAATAGAATAGAATAGAATGAAATAGCACCAGTAACATGGAATTTGCAACAAGCCCCTATCTTTTCTGAGCCTTATGTTCCTCCAAAGGCTTTTTAGTTGACCCAGCACCAGCTAACAAAGCAAGTGTGGTACTGATGTAGCAGGGAGTCCCAGAGCCAGTCTGGTGAGTGTGGATGTGCATACTGCAGAATGAGAAGTACTCTGCCTGTTTTCTGGAGGGATTATATTAAAAATTGCAGTGCCTTAAGACTCCAAAATCAGAGCTGGGCACTGAGCATGGCAACAGTGTGCATAGTGCCTCAGGCATGGCACAGACCAAGAGAGCCTGCATAGAAAGCAAGATATAGAAAACCCCTTTATCAGCATGTTTTATTCTTATTCTCCTTTTTAAAATGGTGTGAACCTAACTTTAAGTGTCAGTGGAAGTGAAAGACCAAGAAGAATGAGGCATCTGGCTGTGCTGGCACACCAAGTCATAATTCTTGCTTTTTTCTATTTTCCCTTTTCTCTTATTCTGGGGCAGGTGGGATGAGTACTGAAGAGCAAAACACCTCTATCCATAAAGGATATAGGGAGGGCTGGAAAACCAGGTAAATTATAGAGGGTCCACTGGCTATGTGACACCAAGCTGGGAGCTGGAAACCATTCCCTGTGTAGGCCACCATACCATCAGGGTGAGGCAGGGAAGTTCTGTTTTCATTTATGTATTTCAGGGGAGTGTTCCCTAAATCCATGGTCTGATTTCCAGCTGTAGTTGTATTATCAAGTGAATAAGGACCATGGTCTTGGTGTTAGAAGCCAGTTAGCCCAAGCAGAAAGAGATGAGACAGGCAAGAAAGGCAGAGATACTGAAAAAGAAAGATTCATGGCAAAAAATGCACTTAGTTCTAAGGAAGATGGTTCTTTGAAGCTTATGCTCTCTAACCCAGGTCCAGTGCCCTTAATGGGAACATGAGCTGGATTTGATTTGGGCTCTTAGAGGTCAGTGCTTTAACTGGTGCCTGGAAAGGCTGACCTGGAACAGAGACTAGACAGAGCAAAAGGAATAAAATAGGTATTTATTGAAAGGATGTACTTTGGGCAGTGCAAGAGCCTGGCTTGGGCTACACCCAAATCAAATCCAAGATGGATCCCAGTCATTAGTTTTTACATTGTTATAACTTTTGGTTCATCTACATATTGGGTTAATTATCCAACTACAGCCCCAGGCTATGAAGTCTCAGCTCCTGGCTTGTCCCTTTCCCTCACCATTGTTTCTGCTTTTTGGGTACTGGGTGTCCTTGATTCTCCAGCTAGGAAGGGATTGTTTTGTCTAACTGCCCTGTGAAGAGAACTTACTAACACCTAATATGAAGTTTTAGAGTTACACACTAAGCAGTAGAAATTCTAGAAAAATATAAAAGCTAAAACCCAAGACATCATATCCACTAAGCTTCAACTGCCTAAACTGAGTGTACAGCCCAAGAGACAATTTAGAGCTTTGCCTGGTTTCTGTTCTGTTTGCACTTTGGGGAGTTGGTTTCAGCAGACCAAATAACACTGCAACATTGCTCAGCTGATAAAACAGCAGTTATAAAGTTCACTGTGAGGGATCTTGCTGTGAAAACTTTCAAAACTCTTGTGTTGATTTGGGCTTTTAAAATTAACAATTTAATCATAATGTGGCTTTGAATGCTGGTTTCCATATTCTTGTTGGGGCTTTGATTGATGCACTTGAAAGAGGAATTTGCCTTTTTGATCCCAGTTGGCTGTGTTGTTGGCATTACTGTTGAGACTGGGCTGCCTTAACACTGGCCCCATGGAAGATGCATAGAAGGTGTTATTTACTCCCTAGAAATCCCCCATGACCTTACCTCAGTACTGAATTTGTGATCTTGGGAGATGGTGGAGCTGTAAAAGGTTCAGAAACCATTAGAAGGAACAGTGAGCTGAGTTACTACTGGAACTTTACTCATTCTCTGTATTTTCTCTTACCTGTCTTTCCCAAAAGTGCTTTCCCAAAGAATATCTAATGATATGACCTGAACATCAGGCAGGCCCATGCCTTTAGAGAGCTGCAAGTGATTAAAATGCAGTTATGTGTGATTTCTGATCAGTTTTTGGTCAGTTGCTTCCCCTCCAGTCTCTTCAGCTGTGTTTACATGCTTTCTCTTTTCTCCAGCATCCCTTATATCAGAAAACATCTTATCTTCACACCTGCTAGGCTGTACCTCACCCACCTATGTGCCTCTGAAGGGCTTGAGATAGGAACCCACCCTTCCAGGGGCTTATGGTGCCCACAAAATGTGATAGAGGTGTCTCATGAGACAAGTATCCTGTCTGTTCAGTAAAATATGATGCTTGAATTGCATTTCTTAATGGTGGATAGCATTAAATAGCTATGGTAAGAAGCAGAAGTGAGGCAGTGCTAGTTTTGAGTGAGAAGCTCCTAGTCTTCCTTTGGGACTATTGTGAAGTTGCTATTCCTTGTGTCAAATACAAACCCCAGAAATATACATGACCACCCCATAAATCAAGAGCTACAAAAGAGTAATGTAGGCAGTTGAAAGGACCACTGCCTACAGCTGCTAAAACCACTCTCCATGTTTACTAAAGTTTAAGGAAAAATGCAAGCTGAAGGTGAAAATACATCAGCTGTGGAGCAATGTTGGGGGATAGCATATGAGACTGTTTTTCAGCTGATACCCCAAGTAAATTTATATTTACACTCAGACCATGTCTAATGGCTCTTTAGATCAAGGGCATTTCTAAGCTTTAACATAAAACAAAGCTAAGTACACCCCTTAAAATCTGCAGTACAGAAGAGGGTTTGCACCACTGTAAATCTCAGCTTCTGGAGAAGAAATGAGTTGGTGGATCAGTAGCTGATCTTTGCCTGCTGCTGGAGCAGGTGTGGGTGGTGTGGCTGCTTCTAACTGTAGGTACAGAGGTGCCTTCTGCCTTCAGCAGGACATGCCCATGCTGGTGGCTGCAGTGAGGCTGCTGACATGGAGTCAGAAGATACAGCCCTTGGTACCACCAGCTGCAACAAAACATTGTGAAAATGTTTGTTTAGTAAGGACTGTAAAATGTCCCCGGCACTCAGGACTCTTAAGTACTTTCATAATTTCAGGGGAACTTTTCCTGGCAGACTTTGATCATATTAAATAGATTTCCCATGATATCATAATGCTCCATTTGTTATAAATGTGCTGATTTGCGGATGTGCAATTAGCT
Source organism: Oenanthe melanoleuca (assembly GCF_029582105.1). Classification (NCBI taxonomy): domain Eukaryota; kingdom Metazoa; phylum Chordata; class Aves; order Passeriformes; family Muscicapidae; genus Oenanthe; species Oenanthe melanoleuca. The sequence continues at coordinate 49,170,828 of NC_079339.1, forward strand.
GACTCAAGCAAAAAAAAGCATTGTGGATACCCTGTGTATGAAGTGCCAGTTTATTTCTCTCCATATGGTCTATAACTTGTTCCATGCTGCTTACCGTGGGGTCTGGGCTTCCTGCCCACTGCTCATCACAGTTTATAGGGAGGAAAATTGAAGGCAGCCACAGAGTTAATTCTTTGCAATACAGTTATTTCCTCAAGGCAATACCTAAGCTGTTTGCATCAGCCAAAGCATCCCCTTGGAAGCAGGTGAGTCCTGGCTGTTCCCTCTGCAGAGTGAGGTGAGATTAAATCATCCTAGCAAAGGGCACTGCATGACTTGAGAGCCAGGGGCTTCCCAAATCCTGCATAACTGGTGGCCTTAAAAAGATTTTTTTCCCTGCCATATGTTTATTTATCACTACTTGAATGGATCTGTACAAAGGGCTAAATCTAGTCTCTCTTAAGTCCATGGAAATATTCCCTTGGATCTCAGCAGTGATGGGATGCATCCTAAATTAATATCCCCCAAAAGATTAATTTGTAAAATATACTCAGTGCAGGATCAACTGTTTTGCTGTCAAAGTGGCAGCTGGCACCTCCCCTCACTGCACATTTTAACTCTTCTAATAGTAAATAATTATATTTTACTCTCCTGTCTGGTTTCTCTCTTGTTCCTTTCAAATGAGTGGGGAGCACAGAAAAAAAGAGATTTGGGAGAGCAAGAGCATATATTATCATACAGGGTTAAACTTTCTGAGGACAAGGAATTTTTTTTTTCTTCATCAGCATGTTTAACAGTTGCAAATCTCAGTGTATGAGGAAATGTCTTACATTCAAGGACTATTAGCAGCTGTGAAATTAGATTTACAAATCTGAATATATAACTGCATATTTTATATGCTGTTGCATATCATTTGTGCATATATTCATGAAACTGCCTTGTAGTTTATGAAACATGAGTGTACCATTTCAGTGGGAACTTCCAGATTTCTTAATCATGAAATCATTAAATGAAAGACTTGCCATATGCAAATTTTGAAATGTGTGCAATATAATATGATGCCTTTTGAGGATAACACAGAACTAAACCAAACAGATATATAAATATAGATAGCTACTTGGAAGGTCTAAAACATGCTTATTAAGAAAAAAAAATTAATCATGTCAACCTTCAAATAACTCTTAGGTCAGTACAGTTTTATATTATGATTGTGATTCTTATTTTTAAAATAGGATAAACAACACATCCTACAGTGCTTTATTTCTTTCTTGAAGCCTGGGTTTTGTGTTTGGAGAGGAGTAATTTTGAGGCTGAGGCACTCACCTTTCTGGCTCAACCTACAGCTCTAAGGATTGAAAATATATAACATTATTGTCTTATACAAATCACAATTCATCTGGTAATGAAACTCTCCAAAAGAAAGTAAATACAAGACTTGGGAGTGTTTGGAACATGTGAGTACATGGCCAGCAGACGTGCTGCTTGGAAACCTATGGGAATATTCACTTAATTGAAGCTAAAGCCTCACTTCTGTGTTTAGGAATCCTGATCTGCTCACACAGATCTCAACACATGACTGAAATAATCTGTTTATCCAGCATATGGTTCTTTGTGAGGACTGGATAGAAGTCAGCTACTCGGTCTTATGTGTCATTTGTCACAGGGCTGTGTCCTTCTAAGTGCTCCCTGTCTAGTCCAGGCCATGGAGGCATTTTAGCTATGCAAAGAGGTGATTAGAGGCACTTCTGCTGGAATGTATGCTGTGGTGCTTAATGAAATTAATTTGGCTTATGACAGGGGCATGGAAAGGCAGCCCTGGGCTTTGTCCTGCTCACTGTCACTATTTCCTGGGGTGACATTGGATGTGTCAGTAGGGACCTGCTCTTTGCTGTGCTTTCAGCATGTGTGGTGCCAGCAGGAGGGGGGAGCCTGGGAGCTTCCAGGTGTGCTTGAAGGTGTTTGTTCAGGACAACCAAATCTTTAAAACCAGGGTTTTCTAGCTGATGTTACTGCAGCTGATATTTGTGTGTAAGGAGAGTAATATTTGCTTGGTTTAACAGGGAAACTATTCTATCTCCTATGTACTGTTTCCTTCCCCCCAAATCAGTGACCATATCTATCTCAGACATATGACATCAGAGAAATAAAAATGCTCCTCAGATCTTTGCTTAGTCCATCTTCCTGTATCCTTCTGCCTAAAACAGTGGAGCCAGCGTGGCTGATCTGGGCCATTAGTGATTTGTGTCTGTTCTTACCTGGAGATGCATTTTTCAGGTTATGTCCTTTTCTAATACATGCAGTAAAGTACTATTTGCACTGACTAACTCTGCCATTATAGTCTAAGCTGTGTGTGAGCTATACAAAGGAACTGCCACTTGACCCCAAATAATGTCAGATTTTAAATTCATGAAAAGCAGGATTTTTTGAATGAAACTAGGTAGTGCCCAACATGCACACAGATCTCAGAGCAGAAAGATGTAGTGTCAGGAAAATGCAGCCAAGTTGAAATCCCAAGAAAGTGATAATAAAATGCTTCATTAAATGGAAAGAAATAAAACCAGGGGGAACAAAAAGCACTACAGAAGAAGCTGTGCTTAGATGTCTGTGAGAACTTTAATTCTTGTTGGCTTTTAAACTCCCCCCATCAGCAAACTGAAACTCTTCAGTCATACAGAGATTTTCTGCAGAGGAACTGGAAGCAGCAGCTGAACAGACAGGCAGGCAGCTTTTGATACCCATGTTTTCACTAGGTGCTGTTTCAGCAATAGTTTCTGTAGGTCTTTCAGTTGGACCATGAAAGTAATGTCTTGTAACAGGAAAAACAGTGAAGGTGAAAAGCACTCTGCTCCCCTGCTTAGGTGGAGCAGCATTTGCAGCCCTTGCTCCCCAGCAGAAACTGCACTGAAGGGTTTGTGTAGCTGGTGTGCCTTGCCAAATTCAGCCTATTTCTTACACATCTCTCTTTTTGCTGTATTAAGCAAGGATCTAAGGTTTCCAAATGTATGTTGCACTCTGAAAGCACTGCAAGGACGCCAGGAATTGTGTGATCCCCTCAGGGCTGGTCTCCTCAGGGCTCTGCAGGGTTTGCTCTCATTAGTGGAGACTTCAGAGCCTCTGGTGCTGACTCCCAGGGAAAGTCTGTGTGCCTCCATGGTAAAATCATGGCTTCTGACTGTGTTTCCAGCAGCTCTTCAAGAGCTGAGGAGCTCTGCACTTTGTGGGGTGCTTTGAGAAGTTACCTGATGTCTGCACCCTGTGTCCTCTGCTCCAGGTCAAGTTGGGCAGATGTGCAAAAGGCATCTGAGTAGGTGAGAGAGAGAAAATTTGCACTGTGCTGTGCCAGTTAAAGTTTTGGGCTGGAGCTGGACCTCAGCAGGATGCCAGGTTGGCTGCCAGGCAGTGCAGGGCCCTCAGTACCACAGGGGCCCTTGGGTTTGGTTCTGCCTTGTGTAAACACCTGTGCCATAAATGAATAACAGCAATTTTTTTTTTTCTTGGTCTTAGCTTTATTTGCTTTTGCTTTTTCTTGGGCAGTGAACCTGCGCCCTGAGAAAATGTGCGAAAAGTTTTTAATACCCTTGCCTCCAATGAGCCAACAGTGGCACATCTAATCTTAATCTATATTGTTCATACTTTTGCTCAGTAAAGCAGCTATAAGAAATAATACATTTCTTCTTTAAAGTCGCTTCCCCGCCCCTGCTGTATAAGTGTTACTTCCTGCCCTCCTGCTCTCTCAATAGCGCTTCCCTTTCCTGTTTTGGTTATAAGCTTTCTTAGAGACTCTTGGCTTGTCTCCCTGCCAAATTTGTCTTCTGCTCAGGTGAAATAGGCTGTTTGGATTTGAGCACACGTGCTGGCTTTGAGCAGATACCTCTGTGGATTGCCTGACCAGGTCCTCCTCCATGGCAGGCACGTAAGTATCTGGGGACTGTTGGCAGGGAATTTGTTGACCAGAATTAACGTGACTGGATGTGAAGGAGAGCACGTATTGTGATAAACACACAAGGTTTGTGTTTTGGTTATAGCCTGGTAGGATAATTTACAATTGTATAAAATGGTAATTAAGCTTTTATGGCAATGCTACATTAATATGCATCCCCTGGCAGTGAGGGAGAAGCTGACTTGATGAAGCGAGCGCTTCTTCATGCCTCCATCAGCTCGAGGGGAATTGTCACAGGTTTATTTGCATTTCTTCTGGGATTGAAGGGAAACCAAAGCAAAGTGATGCAGGCTTTAATGAAAGATCTTCATGTTGATTTCCTCTGTTCACTTATGAATCTGCCTTTCCTGGTCATTAGTTACGATTGTGGTCTGTCAAAGCCTGTATTGAAGGTACCTTCTCCTGAAACACAGAAATGTTGGCCCATGAGTGAGAGCCCTCAGTCGTGTATTTTCACTTGACAGTTCAGTTTCAGGGTTTGCATAATTCATATATTACAAGATTAGGTACTTCTTGTTTTTATTTCTGTAATTTAAGGGGGAAGGGAAGTAGTTCATATTAATAGCAACCTGATCCAGTCGAGTTGCTTTTTTACTGGTTTTGTCTAATTGAGTTCCTGGTGTTTCTCCAGACCATTTACTTGACTCATTTTTAGGAACTTGTAAGCATGTACTTGATACTTATTTTTAGGAATTCCCAAAGTGCATCTTCAAGGTGGTATGTAAAATCTGAAAGTGAACCCTATTTCACAGAAAGAAATTTTGCATGATTCAAAACATTAATGGAGCAGTGGAGTTCCTCCATTAGGAGACTCCATTAGCAGTCAGTTGCTGGAACTTGGAAGGAAAAGTCTCCTGGAGCATGGTCTGGCAGCAATGCCCAGCAACAATGGCACTTCTCTTAATCACACCACTTCCTCAGTGAAGTGCCTTTTGCAAAGCAGATCTCTTTAAGCGTTTCTTAACGTGCTGAGTGGAGATGCTGATAGCTGGAGTTCCCCTTAGAATCATTTGAATTCTTACGCTTCAGTGTGCAAAACCTACCAGAAGAGGGATGGGTTAAAATTAACAGCTCTGCATGGTTTAAAAATCCCAGCAACACAAACTAAGCAGATGTGCTGGCTTACAAGGGCATCAGTCTGTGGCCTCTGTGCTGGCCCCAAATCTCCACTGATTGGCAGATGTGCTATTTAAGTGCTGTGGCAGACACCAAGAGGTCAGGGCTCTGCACAGACCTTGGCTGGCAGTGCTGAGGACGGAGCTGTTCTGCACTGACAGTCAGCCCCAGGTGAAATCTCTGTTCCCCTGCAGTCATGTTTTGCATACTGTGTGATTTTCTGTATTTCTATCGCTTTTCCCATGCTCAAGAGCATTGAGGGGTGACAGAAGGTTATGCAAGTTTCTCTGGTCATGCCAGGATTGTGTGCATGTTCCCAAATTTAGCGACTCATCTGCCAAAGTCCTGGCTTAATGTACAACCTGGGTGCCTCAGAAATTGTCCTTTCTCTGTTTTCCAGCTATGTCTGCTGTGAGTATCTGCAGCAGAGACTGGGCAAGGCAGTTCCCACTGGGTATGCCAATGTAGTAAGGGAGAATTCAATATTAATATCTTATTTCTAACAGAAAGTAACTTTTGAATATTCTTCCTTATGGAGGTGAACTGTTCATTTTATTCCTGGTAGCCCTGTAAGTACCAGTATTTCCATTTCCTGCTCTGTAAAGTATGTATTTGTCTTGCAGGTGTGTCGTGACTTTATTTAACAGCGTCACTGCTTTTGAGAGCTACTAATGAAGAAGGCTTAATATTTTTACTATTTTCTTGCAACTATTTAATATTAAACTGCTTAGATTCTAGAATTTAACAGTCACTGTTAGGCCCTTTCAGCAGATGCTCAGAGCAAAAGGCTCATCTGCTGGCAGTGCAGGCAAACTCCAGCACCAAAAGATCTGCAAAGTGAATGTGCAAGCCTGAGCAGGAGATAAAAAACTAGCAGCTTCTCTGGGAACTGGGCTTTGCTTCAGGCTGACTGGAGCAGGGGCAACACTGTTGGGTAGGTCTCTCTACACAGGCAGACAACCAGGAATGAATTGAGAACTTCTGGCCACTGCGTCCTTGGGTTGGTTTTTCAGGGAATGCCAGGAAATGGAGCTCAGAAAATAACTGGAGGTAGTTATTGTGGCACCTCCATATTATATATGAGAGTGTGACTGCTACTGTTTAAATATCTGCAATAAAATAGTCCACATCTTTATGTCATGGAGGATTAAAAGCACCTTTCTGGATATGAAGCCCCCATGGGGCTGCCCTTTGGAGTGATCAAGAGGCTAAATGCTGTATTTTTGCTGTGAGGTCTTGCTACATTGCTTGAGGAAGTTCTGCAGGGCTCTGGGACAAAGGTGAACGATGGTTACACTGGCTGTGCTGCAACTCTGGTTGTAGAGGGAAGTAGAGTTTGAAACAGGGGGTCCCAGAAGGAGTCACATTGCTGGAGAAACGAGGCTCCCAAGGAGAAGTGGGATCATGAGCAGAGCTGCTGGGAAGGCTGGAGAGCCACTGCACTACAGCAGCTTTATCTGTAACAAGCTCAGATCTCAGCTGTGGGCTCTATGTAAGCCCAAATAACCTGACTGTCTCGTGTTCAGAGGGTCTCTCAGGTTTTTGTTCTCTAAATCCAGTGGTCAGAGAGAAATGTCCATTGTTTCAGGTTACTACTGAAACACTTTCCCAGCATCCCAGCCATTGTTATATTTATTAAAGTGGAAGCTGTTAAAATGTTTAGCAAATTAGTATATTACTGTTTGAAGTGCACTTTAAAATGCTGCAGGAACAAGACTTGTAGCTTGCTAATTCTGAGGTTAGCACAGACCTGAACTGCACAGATCACACATCTCTATATATAGGATTTTGGATTTACATTAACTGTTTAAGCTGACATAGAGAGTATTCTGTCAGCTTCTTAAATCAGCATCAGCAATTTCTTGCATGTCACGTTTAACCACAAAGTGTGACTTCCTGTGGCAGACTCAGTGGACAAGTAAAGATGTGCTAAATGACTTGTGTGTTATCTCCCACATTCTCTGGGCAAACAAGGAAAGCCTGGGGCTAGGTAATATTCAAAAATTTCTCACACCAGTAAGAGTGATTAGATCAGTCTAAAATAACTTTTAATTCTTAATAATATAAATATTGAGGGGGCATGTATGGGAGCAGGAAATTAAAAATAAGGTAAATGTTTGTGTAAATAGCTGTTTGCCTTTTCTATGAATACCAGAAAAGAGCATCTTTGAAGGTCAAAGAATCATGAGCAGCTTCAAACAAGGTAGACTGTAATAGGCTCAAAGCATGAGATCTTAATTTTTGTCAGGGAGCTTTCAGAGTTTATGCTAAGGGAATGTTTTTCCCAAGGACACAATTGTGTCTGTAAATATGAAGGATGGTGGAAGTGTCCAGGTCCACCTGGCATGCTGGAGTAAAGCCCACAGAATTAGGTGTTTTTAGCTGGTTGTGGATATTTGTTACACCTTTCATGGGCATAATTTGGTGACCCTCCAAAAGCTGTATGGCCTTGTCCTGGCTCTAGGAGAAAGTGTTTTACACGTCTCCCATTGCCCCAGGGTGTGACCTGTGGGTGTTTGGTGCTGGATGGGGGTCCAGGGTAGGGCTGGGATAACCCTGCTCCATGGCAGGCTCTGCACAGGGCTGCTGGTCAGAGGTGGCTCAGTCACTCAGTACCAAACTCTGCAAAAGTTTTATTCCTGAGAGAATAACTCTGTAAGTAAACAGCTCAGTGAAGGAGCACAGTGCAGTTTGGCCATTCCACTTTTCCTTAGTCTGGAAGGAGAGGGAAAAGCCTTAGAGACCCTTCAGAGCCAGGCTCTCCTCCAAGCATCATGGTTTGCTCTCTTTTTCCTGTTTATTCTCTGTGACAGGTTTTTTGTGGTTCCAGCCTGAGCTTTTTGCCTGTATATTTGGATAAACCCACTGGGCTAGGCAGAGTGAAGCAGGAGGACTTTTCTCTATCTGATCCATGGCTCCTCCACCACCAACCTCCACAGTAATTTCTGTCATTTGGTTACCCCTCACCTCCTGTATTTCTTCCTCCTGTTTAATTACTTGCAGTCAGCATGGTCATGTCACTGCATTAAGTGTCATGTGATAATTCACAAAAAGTACAGGTATTTTCCCAAGATTCCTGCTGTCATCTATTCCATTCTCATTTGTAGCTCTTTTTTGGCTGTAGATCTTGGTAATCATACCCTTACTAAAAGGCAGAAGAAAGGACTGTGTTTTTCAGGTTCTGAACAGATGGAAGAGGACAGGAGTGTTATTCCAGGACAAAGGCACCTTCCCTGCAGCACTGTCTCAAAGTGGCTGCCCTCTCTCAGGAGGGCTGGACAAGAAAGGTCAATGCTGACCATTTCAAGAAAGGTTAAATCCAGTTTAACCAATATGCTGATTTTTGAAGATGAGTCTTACACAGAAGAGATGGATGAGAGTGGGTCAAAATGTGTCACACAGAATGAAACAAACAGTATTATCCACAAACTTCTTTTTCTTAATTTACAGTTTTGTAGTATTGAAACAATATTCTATAAATCTCAACTATGAACACTTGATTTTAGATAACACCTATGAACAAAACTAAGCAGACTTTCTTTAACTTCAGGCAAACAAAAATGGTACTAGTGCAGAGGTTTGACATTCCACAGATGCTTTCAGAATAAACAGGGGTGAATATTAGGATTTGGGGTCCCTAGGAAGAACCCCCTCCCCTCCACATTTAAATAAGATGTCTTTAATGTGCCCCATAGTAAAGAGTAGCAAATTGGAGTAGATGTTGTGCACAAACCTGAATAATTTTGTAATTAAGACCTCTCTACGATTATATTTTTATATATTTTTATACATAATTACCTCTGGTGGGAACTCAGGTGAATGAGTCTGACTGCATGTTAATGTAAAATAAAATATCAGTAGGAGAATTCCTAATATCTGACATGTGCAAAATTTGATGGACCTCCATCAAATACCAAATTTTCAGTAACTTCTGTGTATTAGGAAAATAAAGCACTTCTAGAAGTGTGCAAGCATAATTTTTCATATAAATACTAATATATAACAAGGTCTTATAAGTTTCTCTTCTCAGAATTGTGTTACTAAACCCCACATTTTTTACTTGTCACATGTAGTTGACATAAGTATCAGTGATGTATGTTCCTAAAAATAACAAAAAATTGTGCTGGACCTTCATGAAACCACTGGTGCTTAATTTGTTTTTAAAGTAATGTACAGAGAGTAATACAGAGATTCTCAGTGAGCTTTATAAAGGGAACATTTTCTGGGCTGTTTTTAGAGAAGCCTCTTAAAGCAGCAGTGGGACAGTTGTGCCTTTTATGCACAGGAAGAGTAGAAAGTCTTCAGGATAAAGAGCTACACCTCCATTTAGGATAAGACAGCAAGCTAGCAATGGGTCCCTGGAGGCATTTTGGATGGTGAAAGATTGATGAAGTGCTTTGCAGGAAAGGATTCCCCTCGTGTGCTGTTTTATGTTCCTTTCTGCTGTTTCACTGGAGGCCAGATAACAGGCTCAATCCTGTTTCCATTTAAATGAATGATGAAAAACTTCCATTGACTGCAGGAGAGCAGGGATGGAGCTTGATGTGTTGTTGCTTTATGTCACAGCAACAATTGGCTGTGGTGCATCAAACTCCTCCTGAGCTCTGGATCTGTGGTTCAGCCACAGGGCAGTGGCAGGTCCTTTGGTAGCAAAGGCAGGTGGCCACCATCCATCCAGGTGCTGCACTGGGGGTTATTTTTAGCCTTTCCACTTCCATAATGCAAAGGCAATCCGGTGTGCCTGTGCATTTCTCTCCCATTCTCCCTGTGTGTGAATCCAAGGCTGACTGAGTGTCCCCCAGCAGGTCTGGAGGATGCAGGCAATGCTGCCACTGCTGCCAGGCTGCAGCTCTTGCAGCAGTTGGAGGATTAGGCAGGCTGGAAGGGGCTCAAATCCCTCAGCTGCTCGTGTCAGATATGGAGGAGCTGCCACAAGGCATTAGCTTACCTTAAAAAACAGGAGGGAGAGGTGTTTGCTGGGTAAGTACATCAGCAAAGGCACAGCTGTTCTCCAGGTATCTCACAAAGCAATAGCAACTGGTGGATGAGCTGGATTTCATGAAGTCTGAACAAAAGAAATAAAATAATGTTTAGTCCTTTTGATCTCAATATATTGCTCTGGTAACAGAATTTAGCTGTTTCTATGATACACAATAAAAATACAATTTATTCCGAATTTTCCTGCCTTATTCTTTATAGAGATGTCTGCTGGCATCATTGCTCCCTCTATAAATGCTGTGAGGACTTTCCAGGCTCTTACCCACAGCCTGGAGGTGGCCTGTGGGCTACCTGGAGGCTGTGCAAAGTGACTGACAAAACAAGGCAGAGTCAGTAGGCTTTAGTGTACCGTGGGGATACATCTGCCTTGGAAATCTTTTTGAGACCCACAAATCAGAAAAGATTGAAAATTGCTGCTGTAATCAACCTAAATCCTCTTAATACTTGAAGTAACATGCTCCCTTTCATTAGAATGATGGCAGTGATGGGGTCAGGCAGGATTGGGTGTGCAGCAGTTGGTATAATTTGCAAGTGGTGTAATTTGGCACAGTGGCAGTGCAGCAAGATGGTTGAGCATCACCCAGGAGCTTCTCCTTTACTTGTGTGTGTGTGTGTGTGCATGTGAGGGAGGCAAACCCAAAGAGGGAGGAAAAGGATTTGTGTGCAAAGCGGATTAACCACTTGCTATTGCATTGTTGAAAATTATTTAATATGGCTTGGGCTGAGGAAGGGAGGTGTATGTACCCATATTTAGGTCTAAAGTTAACAGGACAGTCATGAACTTAAAGTTTTTGCAGGACATAGAGCTTAACAGTTTCATTTAGATGTACTAGCTGAATCATAAATGCATCATAAGGTGTACTATTTGCTTGTTGAAAATCCCTGTTACATTTAAAGATCTCAAATCTCCAAAAGTTACAGGATTCATCTTTTTTCTTCAACTTGTATTTCCTCTGGTATAAAAAAAGTGGCTGGGAAGTGAGGAGAGCAGAACTGAAATTCCAACCTGTATTGACATGTCACAGCATTTGCCAGTGGCATTTATTGCCCCTGAAGGGTGTGTTTTTGTTTTATTATGATTCTCTATATGTTTATTAGTCAGGATATGACTAATAAACAAGAGGTAATGTGTTAAGGAGTTTCTTCACTCTAAAGGAGAAAAACACTTATTTACACTACACAATATAGTGGTTATGTATTTTAATGCTGGCCACATTCATGGATTCCCCTTCCCCACTTTCTTTGCTACTAGGATGAAGGAAAAAAGCATTGCTGTGTGTTTTGCACCGTGTATTCTGGGACTTCTGAGTGCGTCAGTGGCTCTGGGAATTAGGCGTCAGCTGGATTAACTTAATTGATTTCTTCAGTTTACCTAGCATGGCTTTTGCTTCAAGGTCTGCTTGCTTCCAGTTTTAAATCTATAACTCAGCTGTGTCACGTTTGTTTTGTCAGCAAGCTGTAAAATATTGGTAGGTTTTCATGCAAATGTGAAAGGCTTCGCTTGCCAGTAGATATATAAAATAAATAGAGCATTCATACTGTTGGACAGTTTTCATAATGTTTATGTGATGCAGGTTATTTCTCAGGGCTTAATGTTTTATATAAAATAGATTATTGGTTCAAAATAGCGGCATACAGGAGGTTTTTAAAGTCTGTGGACACATAACATGTCAGCTTTAATTTAACAGATTGCATTCAAAGGATTAGCAGATCTCTTATAAAACATATGTTGAAAGTAGTACTGATGGTTTCTGTTGGGTTTTTTTTTCCCTTTAGAAGTTCTAAGTAATAAGCAGGAAATTCACTATTTTCTTTCCTGATTTTTTTGTTTTTCTCCCCAGTGAACAGAGTATTTGCCAAGCCCGAGCTTCAGTTATGGTCTATGACGATACCAGTAAGAAATGGGTGCCAATCAAACCTGGACAGCAGGGATTCAGCAGAATCAACATTTACCACAACACGGCCACAAACACCTTCAGGGTGGTGGGAGTTAAACTGCAGGATCAGCAAGTGAGTAACTATATCAAGTTTCCTGTAACTCAACCTTTGATCTCATTTGGTAACCTCAGTTCTATACCTAATGCAACATTTCCTGCTCCCTGCAAGGTGCCTACTAGTCTGTTTATACTCCAGTGATTCATGTTTTGTATAATTTTTTGCAGCCACAATGTATCATAAATTATTACTGCTTATTTGAAAAAATAATGTTTGGTAGATGCCAAAGACAGCAAAATGTTTTTCCGCCCTCCCCAAATTTTTTCTTGTAGAATGAGTTATTCACTCTATAGGTTTTGCTCTCAGCTCCCTGCAAATTACTTTTTACTTGTTTTTATTACTACATTAAAAATAGAAATAAAAATGAATTGTTTCGCACCACTGTCCCACAAAGTGTGGTTGTTACATTGCTGTGATAAGCAATTAGTTCCTTGTAATGCACTTTAATATCCTAGGTGCACAGTGTGATCTGATTTACAGCAGACTAATTTTGCAGGACCTCCTTGGGTATTAAAGGAATAATATGGGATTTAGATTATCAGAAGTGGGATCAGGCTCCTGTTGGCCACCAAAGCACGATGCTCAGCCTGGTGTGTGGTGTGCTGGGCAGCACATGCCATCAGAGCTCCCTGAATGAGTGTCACAATTGGACCCCAAACAAAAGTTTCCTTGAGTGCAGTAGTAGTGCAGTACCTGCATTTTAGAGCAGGAATTTCAGAGGTGAGGGCTCCCCCCGTGTGCTGGCAGGAGGCTGGCTGGCAGTGGCAGCCCAGCCTGCTCTCCTCTCATGCTCACCTCTGCGTGGCACAGAGATCAGGGAAAGGTGGGCCAGTGGTTGCCTGTTGGCTCAGGAGTACTGCTGCCTCCTGGGAAGGTGAGGTGAGCACTGCTGCTCAGGGACAGGGCTAATCCAGCCAAGCTGAGCCAGGTCAGGCCACCCCAGAGAGCAGGAGCCAGGGCACCACCACCTCTCAGCTGCCACAAATGTTGAATGGATTGATCTGCTTGTGGAAATGCTGATGATCCTCAGCTGACAGCTGTAAAGATGCTTGGGCCAGCTGGGAAAGTTACTCAGGTTGCTTACTGGAGGTGGTAATGACTTTGCTACACTGTGCACATACAGAGTCATCATTCTGAAAAAGGAAAAGCACAACAAAAATAGGTGGGTTTTGAGCACACTGGTTTTCAGCTCCTTGCAGTGCACTTCTGAAACATCTGCCAAAAGTTTTGCAACTGCTTTTATCCTTCTCCATAGAGCAGAGGCAATATATGAAAGCAGCTCTATTCAGAAAGAGAAAATATTTTCAAAAATAAATGAAATACAATGTCTTCATAGTCAGTTATGAAAGCCAGTACTGCTTTGTCCTAGGCCATGCTAGTTCTATATTTTACCTAGCCAGCAGGTGAATGTAAATTTTCATGCGACTGCAATCTAAGATAGGACTGAATAGCTGGTGTTAAAGAAGCAGAAGTCATTAAGTCAATATGTATATATGTAAGGGAGACTAAGTGCCAGAGGTCTGTCTTCATCAGAGTATGCAGTTTAAAGAATAGGACATATTAAAAAGTCAAACCTTAAGCTGCACTTTGAACATGCTTTGCATTAACTGTAATATTTGCTTGCAAATGTTTCAACTTGTGAAGATGCTGCATGTTAACTAAAAATCATCTCAGTTCAGAAGGAAACAGGTAGAAGAATAAATTTCTCTAGAGTTTAAAGACTAAAAATCCTCTTTCAAATAAACAGAAAATATTGTCACTTACCTTAGTTGCTTAAAAGAAAAAACAAAGTGTTCCCCTTATATATGACTACAAAAATCCAGTATTATGAATAAAGTTGAGACAGTGTAGCATAGTAGTATTCAAAGGAACACTCTAAAAGCCTCAAGATTCAGAATTCAATATATTTTATATGAGTCTCACATGGAGTCATAAGCTTGCTAGGCTTGCTAAGTATTTGCATTTAAAGAGAATAGAAATGAATTTCAGTTAAAATAATTCTCTGTTCAAGCCATCTCATGCTTGCTCTCAAGTTCTGTTAGATCTCAGGGAAACTGAGGCTTTAGTAAAGCTGTTGATTTGCCAGAAAAGACATATTTATCGGAAAAGGACCAATCTTCAGCTAAAATGTGATTTGACATATAATGAAGCTTATGAAGCTACACAGATTTTTGAAGAATTGAGAAACTGGTTTAAAATATGTAGAATAACAATACCATGGAGGAACAATTTAAACTTTTCTTACATACTGTTTGTCAAGGCACAGACTAATCTTCCTGGCTTCATCCCTGCCTGATGAAGGGATGCTTTATTCCCTTTTAATTTTGTTGGTTTATATTACACCTCGAATAATATCTCTCTTTAATTTTCATCCTCTTTTTCATTTTCCACATCTCTTCTTCTGCAGACTCCTTGTCTCTGTGTAGCTGCCTTTCTGTTGTCTATCCCTTTTTTGGTGTGTGTGCTGTAGCTTAGGACACTGTATTCTCTTGTGCTTATCTTATCTCCTTATCACCTTATCTCCTTCTCTAGCTGACAGAGTTCACCCCAGACAGATCTGGTCTGTGGAGCAGCAGAGCTGGGGCTGTTCTCCCCAGGAAGTGGCCATGGTCTCACTGCAGCCCTGCACAGGCTGGTGCTGGCTGAGCAGGAGTCCTGACAAAACCACAGCTCCAGTCCTGACGCTTGGGAGCCACCACAGAGGCCAGAACTGGTTTGGAGCTGAGGCCAGATCAGTGTTACAGTCACTCAACATCATGAGCTTTGGTGTTTCCTTGTGGAAATGCTTCATTTTGGGCTTGATGCTCATTGAGGCCTTTCCAACCTGAACAATTTGATGATTCTGTGACTCTTGAAGCCAACAGTCGCAATCACATCTTTTACACCCATGTTGCAACCTGCCAGCTGTTGTTGTCTGTCTTTACAGCTGGCCTGCTGTAAAGGTGACATGTGTGAACCTCAGTTCACAAAGCTAAAAAGCAATAGCTCCCCACCCCAGAGTCCTGATCAAGTGGAGGTTTAAAATTAGGGCTTTACATGGAGTGATGTCAGTTCAGCATGATCTCACCACCCAAAGGCACATGCTGAACTAACAGGGAGCAGGGTGCAGCTCCAAAGTGAATCACATCTCCTGAGGGGCTGGTGTGTGTACGTGGCTGAGAAGTGAATGCAGAAACAGGGCCTTGGGGGAGCTGAGACATTTTACATGTGAACCCAAGCCAAGGCTGGAACAGAAATGGGATTCTTGGGATATAAGCTAACCACGGTTTTTGAAAAGAAAGAACCAATTAATCACTGTTGTGACTTCTTAGAAGTTCCTCAGGTTTGGGCCTGCCTACAGAAGTAAAGAATCTGGCCTCAGCTGTAGCAGCTTTTCCATCCTTGCTGCTTTAGAGAGGTGATCCTGAGCACTGGCAGCATGGCAGGGCCCAGCTGCTGAGCCAGTTCATGCTCTGCAGAAACAAGCAATTGTCTTGTCCTGCTTTAATAAGCAGCAGTGTTGGTGGTGAGGATTGTGTGGGAGCTCTTCCCATGCTCAGGTGCTCCCTGAGACCACTCCATCCCTTCCATTCCCCTGAGTCCCAGCAGCCACCCTCATCACTGCTGAGAGCTCACAGCTCTGCAGTCACAAGGAAGGGCTTCTTGGTTTTGAGCTTTTTTGAGGTTTTGAATTTAACAGGCTTCAAAACAACACAGACATTTATATCAGTAAGATATATGAGTAAGACTACATTGTTTCAGCATATAAAATGCTAAAAGAGGGTTGAAAAGAAAAAGAGTGGCATATAAAATGTCATGTTTCAGCTTTAAAGTCAGATTCTAGGGGAAGAGTGATAGGAAGAACTGTTTGCTGTGGACAAATCCATGATTTATTTCTTCAAGATTTCCAGGGAGAGCTTCTCCAATTTACCTATTGTAGACTGCAGCTGAAGATTAAAAGATGAACTCTTGGTCTGCTCAGCCTGGCAGATGTGCTGTCTTACTGACATAGGAAGCTTTAGAGTAAAGATCTCTTAGAAGCACCTGCAAAAAAAAAAAAAAAAAACGTGCTTCAAACAGGGAGACCTTCTTCATTTTAATTACTGCTCTGAAGCACTTCATTATCATCATGTGGCTTGCAGAGTCTCCATACCATCTGTACAAGACACCTTTGTGCACTCATTCTTAACAACAGCAGGAGATCCCCTCCTCTTTTTTTCCATTTTCTATAAACACGAGCCAAAGGAGATAAAAATGAAACTCTGGCTATTTTAAGTTTCATTTCCCAGTGATTCATTTCTCAGTAAACTCTCTGATTTGAGTTTGAATACAAGGTATTACATGTGTGGGCATCCTGATGATTACTGAAGGTCAACATTCAAATTCTCTCTTTATTCAATTAAAGGGATCTAACCCTGAGAACAAAGCAGATCCTTGGGGTTCCTTGGAAGTAGGTTTTGAACAGTTTACCTGACTTCCATTAAACAATTTTTGGCATAGGTTTTTACAATTTCTGCCTTTCATTATACAGCTGCACTCTGGTGCCCCTTGGGCTTTGATAGTGGTGTTCTTTGAAACAGAAGTTTCTGCTCGTAGGTGAGAAAGACTCACTTTGAAAGCCTGGTAGAAGCTCACAATCTTTCTGAAGACACTGCCTATGGATTCCCTTGGTTAGTCTACTCAAAAATGGTTGGAAGACTTAAAAATTCGTCCATGTTAAAACTGTTGTTTTAGAAATCCAGGCCTGAGTCTACCTGATGCTCAAGAGACTCTTTGAGTGTGAGCAACATTGGTACAGGCTCTCCCAGTGCTCTAGAAGAATGGGGCTGATATCGCAGTTCTTCAAGGAGAAAAGGCCATCCAAGCAGTCAAATACAAGGGGAAGTTCAATGCCTTGGCTGTGACCAGTTTCCACTTCATTCTGGTTGGTGTGTGTGTCTTCCCACACTGCATGTGGGTGACACAGTTCCCATTTCCAGGGGACTAATTCTTGGGAGCCTGCATACCCAAAGTAGGGCTGCATCTTCCTTTGGCTCACAGGTCAGGAATTTCTCAGTGAAATGTGACAAAAAAAGCAGTGTAGGTCTGCTTGCTTATCAATGCATTTTCATGGAGCCTTAGTAATGGTACAGGTGTGAGTGCAACAGTTGGACCATCATATTTGTGCCTAAAGCTAGATCAAGTATTCAAAGACTATCTTCTACATCACTCTCTAATGCTGGCTCTGTCAGTAAATGCATCCTAGAAATAAGAGTATATCTGTAATCATCTAGAGGGCTAGTGGATTCTTTCCATAATTTTTGTTTATTAATATAGTAAAGTTACAAGACATCTGTTAACTATATCAATGAGACAGTGTTATCCTTCAAAAATACTAACGTGTGTATAACAATTTGTTCTTTGTTAGGTGCTTTAATGTTTCTCTGCCAGTTTAAACTGACAATCCATTGACAATTCAGAACTCACAGCTAGGAGTCATTAATCTTTGAAATTAGTTTTAAAATTCTGCCTGTAGTAATTAAGAATTGTCAGTTATCTACCAAAAATATTGTTGGACTAATTAAATACACTGAAGCTTTTTAGTTGCAATCATACTCTTAACAGAAAACTTTCCAATATGCTGGTTGGACTGCAAAAAAAATGTATTGGTAGGTTTTCTGGTATGTGGGGTCCACCTCTAACATAAATTCTGTGTGCAAAGTGGTACAGTGGTGCAGTGGACACTCCACCCTTAGCTAGAGCAGCTCACACTTTTACCATTGGAGGTTTCTGTCTGGATCCCAGCTGTACTGTGTAGCTGGGTTTCCAAGTTCCCTGCCCAAGGATAAACAGGGCATTCATTGTATTTAGCAGATTAAATTGCAAAAGAAACAGCTTTCTGCTGCAGTCACCCCTTGCCTGGAGAACATCACATGTACAGCAAGGGAGAAGGTGGGAGCGGAATGGTTTTCCAGGTTTGTCATTGCCTGATTCTAAAGAAAAAGTCAAAGCACAAGAAGCTGGTGGTGATCAGACACATGGGTGAAGGAAAGCAAAGCTGGTGCAACGAGTCACTTATGTGCTATAGGGCAAGGTTAGTGCCAAGAGCTCTCTCTGGCTCCTTTTTTAACACTTGGGCATGATCATCCTCCAAAAGATGGAAGCAGCTGCTGGCCCTGACAGCTGTTTGCAAGCATCTGCACAGCTGCATCCTGTGGAGGTGCTGCAGAAAACACGAGCAGGTAATAGATTTTGCAAAACTGGCTTGCAAGTCCCCGAGGCTGAAGTGAATTGTTGTAAATCTCAGCCCCAGATGTGGGTCTTTGTCACTGAAACAAGCACTGCCTTGCCATGCAGCCACGTAGGAGCTGCTGTAGGAACTGCCTCTACCCATTCTACCATACTGCCTGTAACCTTCACACGAGGGTTGGGTGGGTTTTTCCCCCTGAAAACTGTTGTTAATCCTTACCCCTCTGTTCCAAATCACAGGTAGTGATTAATTACTCAATTGTGAAAGGACTGAAGTACAATCAAGCAACCCCTACCTTTCATCAATGGCGCGACGCACGGCAGGTCTATGGCTTGAATTTTGCAAGCAAAGAAGAGGCTACCACGTTCTCCAATGCAATGCTGTTTGCTCTGAATATCATGAACTCACAAGATGGAGGTAAATTAATCTCTCTTAATCTGTGACATTTTGGAATGCTTGTTACCAATCACCTAGTGCAGCTGTGTTGGATATTATGCCATTATAAAACACATTATAATAAAAAACCTTCGCCTTTAGATCAGTGTTTGCTGTGGTATGAATTGCATGTTTTCAGATTTTATTTCCCTTTCTGCTGTTTTTTATGATGCCTTAACTCACCATAGGAAACAAATAGTTATTTGGGAATGCTTCAGCAGGCAGGTACCCCCACTGATTTATGTGGATCTGTATATGTGTTGTTTTACATATGAGATGGCAGAGTAAAACTTTAAGTAAACAGAAGCTAGAGTAAAATGAGCAAAATCTTCCAGGATAGAACTTGGAGTGGTATTTCCAGTGTGTTGGGTCAGCTTTCCAAAAGGGGAGTGTGTGGCACCTTGGTTATTGAACACTGTATTGACTGTAGAAGAGGCTTGTGGTGAAGTTTGCTGTTCTGTGAATTTGTCATTGCAGTAGCTTGAACTGGGCCCAAAATAAAGTCCTGGTTTCTCAGTGGAAACCAGTTTCTGGTTTGTGGTATCTGGATGAAGCACTGCCCTCAGTTACATGCTTATGACCTCTCTGCAGCTCCTGGGCTGGGAACAGAGCAGTCCTTGTGTAGTGTCTTTTTTTTTTTCCTGCAAAAACACACACCACAGCCCTGTTTTCCTTTTGCAAACACAGTGAGTCAAAGTTTGCATCACTTGCTGCCATCCAGGTTTCACTGCAGTGTTCACTGGTGATGGACAGCAGCTCTTTAGAGAAAGATTGTCTCCTGACAACCTTCCATACACAAATGTGTCTTACTAAAAGGTGCACTTGTAAGATAAGAGTTCAGATTTTTTATTTTGCTATTTCTGTTCTATTAAGCTGGCAAATGCAAAACTCATCCAAAATCAAGAAGTATTTCAAATTCTTAGCTATATTTAGAAGTACTGAGGACTTAATTTGCTTTCTTAATCTTGAACATTTTCAGCTGTAGTTATGCCACAGCAGGAGACTTCAGGAGGAAATCTGGCCAAGATTCACCAGTTCTAAACTTGTGAAAGTCTGAAGAGTATAGAGCTCTTTGGCTGCTTAGATGTGCTTTAGACCTCCAAATTTGGATGCTTTGACTGTGGTCTGGGTGTAGTGGTTGGTTTAATGTCTGTGATGAGCCTGCCTTTCTTCCAAAAGCCCTTAAATTTGGGTTGGTTTTTTCCCATCTGTCTCTTCCCATCAAAGGGAATGAGTTTTTTGCAGGATTTTGAGTTTGTTTCAGGGAGGAGCATTGTGGAAACACAAGTCTCAGGATAAGAATTTGTTGCTCATAGGCTGAAATACAAGAAACTGCCTTAAGTTATGTTGGCCACACTTAGCAATGAACAACAGGTATTTTGAAGAAAGTATTTTTGAGCATTTGAAAAGCTTATTAAATTTTTGAGAAGTTTATGCATATACAGCCAGCAATAATTTGCATTTTGTCTTTTTGTGTATTTTAAAATTCATTTCCTTAGCACACCAAAAGTGTGCTTTAGATGCTTTACAGGTTTAAAATCCAGTCCATGCCACAGAGCTTGTATTTAGAGTTTGTAGTTGTTACATTCAAAGATGTGAATTGGGTCATAAATAAAAAACTTTTTTTTCTGGACAAAAAAGAATGGTTTGGTAAGCATCCAGTCTTCAGCCATCCTTTTTGTCTCATACATAAAATGTTAAAAGTTTCAAAGATTGCCAGTTGTCCCATGCTTTACTGAACTTGTCAAAAACTGAAATTTTGATTAAAGAGAATTTCAGCATTTTTTCTAAAACCCTCTGATTCTATGAAACAAATTCCAAAAATACTAATTTGTCTTTTTTTTTCTTTTAAATTATGAAATTTGTTTGCAGAGGTATTTATCTTTAATATTAGCTACACATTGATAATGGATCAGAATGAAGCTTTTTATATCATCATAAATTTTCCTGTTACTGCAGTGATCTCAGCATCCAAATTGACAGCTGAAGTATAGTGGATATAAGGTATAAAATGTTTTTTCATATCTGCTCTTCCAGGCTTCTATAGCCCTTAAGCTTTTGTGGGCATGAATTAATGGGAGTAGTAATTCACAAACACACATATCCATCTATCTTTTCAGGCACTGCCACTGCCTGCATGCTGCATTAGGGTCTGCTTTTTTCATATGGAAAAATCATTAGCAATAAAAGTATTTATTATATCTATGCATCCATGTATTAAAGTTGTCCATGTGCTTATGCAGATGGATGGCAGCTTTGTATGCATTTGTATGCCCAGAACTGCTCATACACTCATAAAAAGCTCAACCAAAACCTCAGGGTGAAGCAGAGGCTCCCTGTGCCACATTCTCAGGGCAGCAAACCCTATCTGCTGTTCTGCAGCTTGGAATATGCTGTGTGCACTACTTGGCACGTGCTATTTCTAATGTTTAGTTTTTTCCTCTAGTCCTCACTGAGACATTAGTACATTTGAGTGCTGCTGATCCTCCCATAGTTGAATGGATTCTGGCTTCCATGGCTGCTTCTCCATTCTACCACCCACTTCCATAAACTGGAATTAATCATGGTAGACTAAGCAGCAGTGATGTGAGACTGCATCATATCTTCAGTGGAGTCAGGGTTACACTTGGGAAAATAACTGGTCTTGGCACAAAGTAATGGTGTGGGGGTTTGAATGGTGCATTGAGCTGAATTAGCTTGAAAAAATGGTAGTGGTCTATGTTTTGGGGAGTTGGAAATAATTTTTATGTAGTGCTGACTTTCAAATGAACACACTTGAACAAATGAACACGAATTGTGAGCTAGTGGTGGGAATTACTGTACTGTCCCTCTTCTTCACAAGAGAAACCACAATGCCCAAGAACAACCACAGGCACTGATCTCTGTGTTCTGACTGCATGGGCCATGAGTGAAAATGAAACAAGTGCTTTGCTAAATGACAAAGGTTAAATGACCTGAATCAGATCCTGCAGCCAGACTGTGTTTACCAGGGTTACATGGCAAGATCAGGGCTGGGGCAGGTGTCTTCCCAGGGGTGTGACATCCCAGAGTCTGCAAAAGTTGGGACAAAATCCATAGTCTTAACTCACTGGCTGGTTTCTGCAGTAGGTGTATTCATACTCTTACCCATGGGACAGCTGGACACCTGACAGGTGCCCATGTTCTCAGTGCTGTGCTGCTCTCAGCCTCTCCCAGTGCACATCCCAGGGTGGGCTAAAGCAAGCCTTGAAAGAGGTGAACACAGACCTGGCTCATTCTTGGGCTTGGTTAAGAATGCTAATGGTTAGGCTAGGAGTAATCCAAAATCAGATAAAATGGGACTAAAATAGAAATAGTTTTACAATATGTACCATCCTTCCTTTAGAGGTTGACAGGTTGCCCCACTGAATCACAGTTGTTTACCTGGCAGCATGTTTGTGTGTCTAATTACTTTGATTTCCTTATACATCTCTTTAATCTGTTCTCCCTTACAAACAAAAGGAGAAATGTTGGTCCTGAGCCAGCCTGCAAAATGAGAGCAAATGCTAACATTGACTTGCTTAATACCAAATCTCTTGCTTACCGTGCTTTAATGGTGTCATTTAGTAAGACCATTAATATGACAAACAACTTCCCATTTAATTGTTTTTCTTTCATGGGTGTCCACTTTGAGAAGACAGACCTTTCACTGTCATAAATTACCTGGTACAAGGTAGTGTGTCACCAGCTTGCTTTGACTGGTGGCAGGGCAGTATGGTTATTGGAGCAGGAAATAATGTGAGAACATTAGTAAGCTAAAATAGGCAAATTCTTTCCTGCCACAATTTTGTAGGAAAGCCAGTGGTGCCTGTAATAAAGGTAACTTTTTGCAGGGCTTAATGGAGCCTGTACACTCAGTGCTTCTCCTAGTGAGTGGTTACACTTTTGGGAGAGAGGGAATGAGAATATTTTCTCTTTCTTGTTCCTCAAATTTCTGGGGACAGGGAAAGGAGTTCATCTTTTCTCCCCTTATTTCCTCACTGCAGACCTTGAGTCCCAGCTGGCTGCTGGCAGCACCTGCATGTTCCCATGTTGCATAAGGGGACAGTGGCTCAGCTTTGTGGCTGGGCTGAAAGACTTGGTACCTCTTGCAGAAGAATTAAGACTCTGATCTTTTCTGCTGGTGAATGCTTCCTGTGACATAGTAAATATAATGTATTGTGAACTTCTGCTTTTCTTTTGATGTCTGTGCCCTGAGTACTCAGTTATTGTTTGCTTACAATGTATGAAAACTCCATTTCTAAATGTAAACACCACATGCTGAAAAGCCTTATACAGAGGGCTCATTGCAGAGTTAATCATAGTTAGAGGTCAGCTGCCTTATCTAAGAAGGGAGAGGTTGGAGGAAAGCTTGAAACAGAAGGAGAGAGGTTTGAAGAAAATTAATAGTGATTTATTTCTTTATTTATTCCTTGTAAAAAAGCCATTTTCTTGTTCTAAGTGTCTTGCAGACCACAGGATACAGACATGGGTCACAGAGGGTGCAGAGTTCAGCCCTGTGCCTTCAGCTTCACAGAGCCAGCCTTACCTCTGCAGGGAGGCAGTTTTGATAGTCAGAAGGATTGCTCCTCACTCCTCTTCCTCTGGTTAGAGGATCTGCTGGCTTTTCCACCACTGTGGATTATTTGACATGTATTTCTCCTTTTCCATAAGATGGATTTTATTAATTTCTTGGGAATTTTTGATTTTCTATTCCTTCAGTCATTCTGCTCTTACCCTTTTTTCAGAAGTGACATGTTTGTCTTGCTGGGAGGAAGTTCCTTGAAAAACACTTTGGAGAAATAAAAGAATAAAGCTTTAATTCATCAAATAGCAGATAAACTGGCAGAATGTACCATACATTCTCTCTCCTAGTTAGATGCCCTAAGTATTTGCAAAGTTTCTGTCAGTGAAGGATGTGTGTGAAGATTGTGGTGTACTGGATTTCAGACAAAAGTGTTTTTTATAAAATACAGAGGTTTTTATATTTTTCTAATGTTATATTCAGTTCATTTTTTTCATTAACATTTTACCAACTAGTCCTGCATCACTCAATCTTTCAGTGGCAGTAAAGTGTAACTTCTGGGAAATTCAGTCATCTGAATTCATCTTCTACAAAGCAGTGCCTGTTTTATTTGATAATATTGCCCCAAGACTTCCCAGCACCACAGAGGACACAGTGAGGGAAGACAAAAGACTTCATCTTCATTACAGCACTGCATAATACATAAAATATCTCATCAATAATGGAAGGGACCCACCACAGAACACAATGCCCACTTGCAGCCAGCTGGTTCCAAAGCTGGGCTGGGGTAAAGAGATCTGTGCTCCATGCAAGGTGCTTCGCATGCTGCACTGTGGACTCATTTCCCACACTATCAGGTGCAGATTGTAAAGCCCTACAAGGGTATATTCTGTGCACATTTTCCTTTTCAGAGTGCTGATAACACTTAAAGATGTGTGTAACTTCAGATGGCATAGGCATTGCAGAACCATTAGCATGGATTCTGCTGCAGGTCTTTGAAGCAAGTCATTCCACATCTTGTTCCTATTTATAATTCAGGCATAGAGAACTTGTAAACAACAAACTTTTGGACTCACTAGTGTAAATATGATCCATGTGGTCAGACACCTAGGGCTAGTCAAAATAGCAGCCTGCAGGCAATGCAGGGTACATGTAAAAAATACAAATAAAAAATTCTGCTTCTTTAGAAAACAAAAGTTTTCCCAGGGGAATAAACGTTTTCTGACCGACATCTTTCAAAAACAGAGAAAGGCTTAGAGAAATAAGTTTCCACAATGTTTCCAGACTCATGCCTACACCAGTTTCAGTATCAGCTTTAGTCACTCAGAAGTGTTCTGCAGAGAGGGGGGTTTCTGGTCTAAATTGCTGTGCTTTGTAAGTCAATGAAGAGGGAGGGAAAATTCAAATGAGATGATGAGCTTTTTCCTTTCATCTGCTGCATTGCTTTATCACTGAAACTGTTCCAGAAAAGTCCACATGACATACAGAATCATTTAGTATATTGCTTACTATAGAAATAAATTCCTTCCTTTGCCAGTTGGACAGGGATGAGCTGTTACCCAGCAGACTAGGTGGGAATTTATTTTCCCAAAGCAGTAAGTGAAAGGCACACCCCAGGCAGTGCCCCAGTGTGTGTTCATCAGATCTCTGCCCAACTCTTGTGACCCCAGCTATAAAATATCAGCTCAGCCACAGGATCACTCATTGTGTTTATTCCCAAAACTTCCTCTTCCTGTGCTGAGGGGATGATAGTCCTCCCACGAGCCCTCTACCCATCTTTCCAAAATAACCAAACTTCTCCTGGAATAATAGGTACTTGCTTGCAGGCTTCCCCTGCCTGCCAAACTGCTCAGGTGTTGCAGCAGACCCCTCATTAGGGGTAGAAATGAGCCAGTCTGATATTCAACAGTGTGAAAAGGGTCCTGGTTTATTCTTCTTTGTAGCTTTGCCATCCTGACTCTGCTGCAGCAAGCTCCTACTCAGGGCCCAGCTGCAGACTCTGAGTGCTGGCTGTTTCCTGCTGGACTGTGACTGCAAGGATTGGTTTGCAGACTCTGACCACATGTTTTCACCTAGCTTGACTATGACTGCAGGCTCAGACTGACCTCATAGCAGATCTTTTACAGCAGCAGCAGCTCTCTCCCTTGTTTTGTTCTTTATGCCTCTCTGAAGTGTTCCTTCTTCCCTAGAGCTCCTCTACCTCCTCCAGGTCCTCTTCCTTAAGATCCTGCATTACCAGCCAACCCCACCCCTTTTATCACACTTATCTTTATTAGTCACAGCTGTGACCAATTCAGGGCAAGGCTGTTCCTCTTCTTTGGTGATTAGTACAACTGTGACTTATCAGGGTGAGGTTGTCTGTAATCTCTTCTTCTACACCTACACTCAGGTGCCCTCTTCTCAGGTTAACCTGGGCTTCCTAATTGGATAAATGACATTTCACAGAATCAAAGAATATTCTGAGTTGGAAAGGACTCACAGGGATCATCAAGTCCAACTCTGAAGTGAATGGTCCATACATGGATTGAGCCCACAGCCCTTGCATTATTAGCATTAGGCTCTAACCAACTTCTAGGAACCTGGGTACACTTCACATTAAGAGAAACAAGTTTAAAACCAGAACTGGAAGAAGTTTGCCCAGCCAGGAGAAGCAGTGAGTAGAACTGGTTAATCTTCTGTATTAGCTTGGCTCCAGCTATCTGAAGCACACAAGGTGAATTGATTCATTTGTGTGTAGATAAACTGGGATTCCAGACTCGTTTCAGTGCTAGAACTGCAAATATCATTGCTGTTATTCATCTGTCAAGGAGTATCAAACCCTTATTTAATTATTCTGCTCTATAGAAATCGCCATTTTTTCAATTCAGTTTTTCAGTCTCCTAGATGGTAGGGATCCACAGCAGGAAGTTTTCCAGGGCACTGAAGTGCTCTCACAGTGTTATGCAAATAAAAAGCCCATGACATGTTGCTTGTGTGCATCCCAGCCACTTTCCTGCAGGACTCCATTGTATCCCAGCTCAGAGCAGCAGGGCTGGAGCTGCTGTCCAACACCTGGAGCAGCACAAGGTGCCTCTGTTCTTTGGAGAGCATTATAAACCTAAAGCCTCTTGAGTCTCTTACTGATGCTTTTTGCTGTGCTGAACTCTTCTGCTCTAAACCAAAACCACTTCAGGAAGGAAACTGTGTGTGGGAGAAAAAATCTTGAGAGATTCTTAACAAAGACTTGCACACACTGACTTGTGCTAGCAAGATTCCCTTGAACCATTGCCTTCAAACCCCTGTTTTTCTGAGTGTGGTGCAAACTGGAGAAGTTTCCAGAGCTCAGTGGTAGAAGATTCAATGTGGCTTTTTCACTAGAGTATAGTCAGTGGCAGAAAAATATATTATCTTAGGTAAAAAAATAATTATCAGAATTTAACAAGTCCAGTAATTTATGTGCAAGCAGTATAGGCCAGATTTTGGCCAGATTTATAGAATGGTTTGGGTTGGAAGGGACCTTAAAGATCACCTAGTTCCAATCCCCTGCCATGGGCAGGGACAATTTCCTCTAGATCAAGTTGCTCAAAGCCCCATCCAGCCTGGCCTTGGTTGCTTCTTTTTATTTAATAGACTTTCTGTATTCTCAGCTAAGAGCCAGACCCTATAATAGTTTGTCTCTGCATAGTAACTCATCTACTCCCCTAGCTGTGATCCCACTCCTAGCAATTAGTAATTGTGTGGCCATGATCTTCCTCTTAATGGGAGTAGAATTATAAGCATCTGTAGCACTGGCTTTTGTACCTGAGCTGGGATGTTTGTGTGGTCAAGAAACAGGAACAGATGCTCTTGGTATAGTCACTTATGTATTTGGTGTCCCTAAAAGCAAAATTCATCCCATTTTCCTTCTCTTTCTCATCACGGACTGTAAAGGATTGATGCTAAGAACCCTTCATTGGTCCCTGACAATTTTACTATGATCACCTTCCAAACTTCATAATTAATGAATTAATGATTTCTAATTATGGTGTAATTAATTAGTAACTACAATGATAATTAAACCTCTAGTTTAACAATAATAAATTAGGGATCTGGAAACTAATGTGCATAAGGTGTATTTTTAGTGATGCTCCATGGATTTCCTTGGGACAGTTAATGAGAACTCCCAGGAACACATGTGTGTTGTGCATATCCATGCATGTGTTCTCATGAGCAGTGCACATCAGATTATCCCTTCTCTGACTGCCTGAGCTCTGCAAACAGATGGGCTTTTTGCATGCAAATTTTTTTATTTTATACCAGAAGTGAATTTAGGAAGATATTCACACATGTAAATTGAAGTCAGGAATAAGTTGCTGGGCTAAGAGGATTTTCACCGATAAAATTGGTAGTATTTTGAATTTCTTTTTTTAGCTATGCTGTCAGTGAGCAAACAGCACTCATTAAAAAGGTGCAGGGACAGCCAGGGGAGATAGGGCAGAGCTCTGGAACCCTCTGGCAGCTGAGGGGAAAGTCTGCTTAATTCCAGCCACGGGTGAATCGCCATATGCTGCTGCCAGCACAGCATGTAGATAGAGCAGCTTCTCCTGCTGCCTGGTAATCCCCAGGGAGCTCACACAAAGTCTATTAATGGCCTTCTTAGGTGACTCCCTGTGCTCATCCAGCATCTTCTTTTTCACCCAGTCAGGGACTCGAAAGCTTTGGGTTGGGTTGTGTTGTGTTGTGTTGTGTTGTGTTGTGTTGTGTTGTGTTGTGTTGTGTTGTGTTGTGCTGTGTTGTGTTGTGTTGTATTGTGTTGTGTTGTGTTGTGTTGTGTTTATTGTGTTGTGTTGTGTTGTGTTGTGTTTGTTGTGTTGTGTTGTGTGTGTTGTGTTGTGTTGTGTGTGTTGTGTTGTTTGTTGTGTTGTGTGTGTTGTGTTGTGTTTGTTGTGTTGTGTTGTTTGTTGTGTGTGTTGTGTTGTGTTGTGTTTGTTGTGTTGTGTTGTGTTGTGTGTGTTGTGTATGTTGTGTTGTGTTGTATTGTGTTGTGTTTGTTGTGTTGTGGTTTTGTGTTGTGTTGTTTTTGTTGTGTTGTGTTTGTTGTGTTGTGAGTGTTGTGTTGTGTATGTTGTGTTGTGTTGTGTTCTGTTCTGTTGTGTCAGACCCTTGTGGCAAGGACTTGTGATTTCTCCAGTTAATTCTGATGAAGCAATACAGCTGAAAATGGGATTCATTTAACTGACCATCAGCCAGTTAAAAGCTGGGCATGGAGCTGACAGTATTGTGCATTTTCCTCTCCTCTGCACGGAGGAGGGCTCACCTGGAGGTGAGTGGCTGTAGCCCTGGCTGCTGGCTGCTGGCCCAACAAGCTGCACAGTCCCTGCCACGCTGCAGAGAGCAAACTGTGAGACAGAATGGAGCAGCGTGGGGCTGTGCTGCAGTTCAGGAAGGAAGCAATCTCCTAATGGGTGATTTAAGATCTCCAAGCATCCAGCCTTTGCCCTTGTACGTGCTCAGCTGCACAGCTGAGGAGGACACAGTGTGGTTCAGGTCTGATGGTGCCTTTGGAATTCTGCTCCACCTCTGCTGACAAAAGAGCCAAACCCTGCCAGGCAATCACTGTCAATCAGATTTGCATGGATTGCTTTATCTGTTGGTCTTGATTAGTATTCTGGAGATGTCTGTAGAAAACATGAATTTTAATTGTGCTTCCTCCAGTGCTGGTTTCCAGGGACTCCCTCTGGTGGTTCAGAGGCTGTGTGAGCATCAGCTGTGCCACAGCACGCTGGGAGAGCTGAACTGAGGAGTATCTTGGCTGTTTTCACACCTTTAAAAATAAACTTGGGGTCAAGGTCATTGAGGTTATCACCTCTTGACTGCTTAAGCTTGCTAGGTGTGCATTTCTCATTTTTGTAAAGAAATGTTGAATTTCCTGCAGTGTGGCAGACTGAGGAGCACTCCTGCAGGTATCTGTGTGCTGCTCTAGACAGGAGCAGGAGGACATTCAGAACAGTGGATGTTGTCAGAAATCCATTTGAATATGGATTGTCCTGAAATGTAATGGATATCCCTTCTAAGGCATTTTGGATTATGGAATATTTGCATTTTCTTTTTTTGGCGTACCTTGGCCTCCACAGTAGAAATGACTCTGCACATTTGAATCTGGGTCCCCAGGTTCCCCTGCATCATTTACAAATACATACATTGCAGTTTCACTTCTCAAGATGCTTTGCCAGCAGATCTTACAGGATCCTTGCTAAATGCAAAAGAAAACACTTTGAATCAGCAAAACATCAGGGCTAACTGAACTTGGACTAAAAGAAGGAGCCTTTCAGTGTCCTCTGGAGCCTGCCAAAGCACTAAGTGCTGGTGATGACTTACAAGGGTGGCACATCTAATGCAAAAGCTGGCAAGAGTTACCATGCACAGTGCACCCTTGACCAGGGATGGAGAGGTGGAGGGATGCAGGGGGCCAAAGGCTCCAGAGATGCATGGCCCAAGTGTGTGGACAAGTTTCTGCATCTGCAGTGGAGGCAGAAGGCACCAAGAGAAAGCTTGGTCCTGGCAGAGTCAGCAGGAAAACTCCTGACTCAGATAAATGAGTAATTTATCCCTAGTTAGTGGAAGGAAGAGGGATTTGAAAAATGTAACAAAGGTGAGGATCCAAAGGGAAGCCTTATGCTTCCTGCTGATTGTTTGATTTCTCATCTTTCTGATTACTCTAAATATGATATTTCAACTTCAGAGCTAAAGCTTGAAAATAGATATTTGTCTCTTCACATGAGCTGGCATTTGATTCCTTTTTTTTTAGTCTGTGCTGTAACATTCCTAGGAGCACAGAGTAACTGCAGTTTTTTTACTGTTATTGCAATGATTTTCTTACATGAGATGGGAATGCCCTGGGTGGCTTTGCATGATCTCATCAGCCTGTGAGTGCACCCCCAAATCACCTCTTTTTGCCTATCAGAGTTTACTGGTGTGTCCAGAAATTGCCCAACAAGGGCCATGCTGTATGTACTTCTTGTCTTACATCTCATTATACTGCAGCCAGACCTTTCAGCACCACCATATTTTTAAATAATGTTTTTTCCCTGACGCTGGAAATGGTGCAGAACGTTGTAGAGGCAGCCAGCCACCAAACTGAGCTGCTGATCTGGGGGCAGCAGCTTTGGGCAGCAGCTGTAGCACACAGGGAGCTGTTTTTGCAGTGGCACAGTGAGAAACCACTGCAGAAGGTCAGTGTGCTGGGGCTGGGGTGCAGGAGCTGCTTTGCAGGCAGCTTTTCTCACACATGTCACTGCCCCACTCACTGTGGTGTCTCTGCAGCTTCCAAAGTGAAATTACAGGTCAGGCTTTTACACAAACTGGGCTTTTCTTCTGGAGCACTCTTAAAGTGCCTCAAGCCTGGGGAGCTCACTGAGAAGTCCACACCAAGGGTTTTCAAGGGTCTTGGAATGGAAACCAGATTGTTTTCCTCCAGAAATGTGTTACATTCAGTTATAATTTTTATTTTAGCCTTCCTGAAAAGAAGAAGAAGTATGAATTTTTTATTCTGAAACTGCATTTTGCTTCACTTTTTGTTTTCAAATGCACACAGTGTAAATTACCATATTTGGTTGTTGTGAAGACAAAGCCCCAGCTTTCTGATTCAAAATAAAGAGAAATTCAAGCTAAACATTCTCTTGTGTTTCCATTTTGAAGCTCAAACTCATGGCATACTACAAAACTGTAAAAAGATATATTTTATTTTTAAAGAGGAGAGGAAATGTGATATTTTTAAAGAAAAGGAATATCTGTTAATGAGAATCAAACCTCCATATATTTCTGTGCAACTTCAAACATCTTTAAACTAAAATTTTTAATTAAACCCCAAAATTCTACCAAAAGTTCATTTTTCATGGCTGCACTAGGAACAGTAAGGCAGCAATGAGTCCTGGTCAGCAGCATCTTGAATTATTGGATTTCACATTATTTTTATTGCATTTATTTTTAGTGTCAAAATTAATTTACAGCTAATGTGAGAACATTAGCTGTTTAAACAAAACTGCAGAACATATTGTCAGCTTTCACACTACATAAATTAAACTGGTATTTTCCCATATTTCATGAGAAATAGATGCAGTAGGATATTTGGGGTTTTTATCACATCACATGATTCTGAAAGAATCTCTTTTGCTAATCAGCTGATTTTTGGGTTTCATTCTGATTGTTCTGCAACACTGAGAAAGTGATGATGCCTTCTGTACAAATGTGCCTTAAAATTAGGTGGTTTTATTTCTTCCAGTTTGCTTGGATACTTTGAAATGTTTTTCACTGGGCTTTCATCACCATGTTTCATCTTCTCACTGAGCTCAGTGCCTCCAGAGGTTACAGTTAAATCTTGGTTTCATTCATTTTTTCAGCTGAAACATGTTTTCCTCTTATGTGAGTTCCTGTTAATTTGAGAGCATTTAAAGATGAACTCTAGTGGTCTCTAGGGTTCCTTCCTCCATGGCCCAAGTTGTTCAGGGTTTGTTCTCTGCAGTGTGTTTATCAACAGGGGTGGCTGGAGCAAATTTAAATGAGTCTTTTTTTCTCCCTGTCAGTAGTGGATGGTCTTCCAGAGCTTTTATTTAAGTGTTCTGGTCATTTTGAGCAAACCCAAAATGTGACCTGCTGATGAAGTGAAGCACAGTGCCTGTGCTGGCTTCTTTGTGCATAGTACAAAACAATCCAAAAAGACCCCTCCAAAAAATAAACAACAACAACAACAACAACAAAGAAACAAAAAACAAACAAACAAAACAAAAAAAAAAAAACCTGAACCAAAAAGAAAACCAAACCACTACCACCAACAACTACCAGCTGGTTTGGGATGGTATATTTTCACAAGAATAGAGTTCTAAAGGGAGATGCTTTGGGAACTAATCAGGTGGTGCATTTTTATAGGGCTCCCTGTACAGGGCATGTAGGACATGGGATAAGAATTAAATCCCAAAAATCAGAGGACTGTGGCCAATCTAATAGCCAGGAATCCTTGGCATGAAACTGTCTCTAGAAGAGGGCTAACAGCTGCACCTTGTGGGCTTGAAATGCCTTGCAGGGGGAAGGAAAGCAGCCCTTTGTCATGACTCTGACTTTCATTAAAGTCTTTCATTAACTGACTTTCACAAGTTATCAGCAGGGCTTTGTCTTGTCAGAATAGATCTTTAATTTGGGGGACTAAAGATGAAGGCACATTTACAATGATCATTGTGTAGAGAGAGTATTACACAGGGATTTGTGTTCATTTGCATGCCAGATTAAGATTTTGTGCCATGCCCTGTGTGAATTAAACACAGATAGCAGTTTTGAGAGTTATGAGATTTTCTGATGGATTTCTGTGCTGAATTGCAGTGAAATTTTATATTATCAGATGGAAGTGCCCACTCCAATACATTAATATCCTTTCGTATTTGGAATGGATCTAAAAATAGATATCACATTGTATATGCGAATTGCTCACCATATTTGCACAGATTTATATTTCAAAGAAATTAAAGGTCATTCTGACTGCACAGGGAATAAAGTTTACAATTGTTGAGAAAAGCAGAGCTGCCTATCCTTTAATGTTACTGGTCCCCTCAGGGAATGGTGCTGTCTCAGGCAGCAGACAGTGTGGATCCAGCTTCCCACCCACACCCCATCACTGCAGTCACGATCAGAGATGTCTCTCAAAAAAAAAAAAAATAGGTAACGAGGGGAAAGAAGATACAGAGAGAGAAATAAAACACAAGAAATGATACAAATGAGAACAATTGCTCAGCAGTGGGGTGATGCCTGGGCAGTCCTCCAGAGCAGCCCCTGGCCAACCCTCCCCCTAGTTTTGTTGGTGGGCATGGAGTGAGCACCCCTGGGCTCAGCTGTCCCTCTTGTGTCCCCTGCCAGCTTCTCCTGCACCCCAGCCTGCTCACTGGTGGGCTCAGAGGCTTTGTGCAAGCACTGCTCAGCAGCAACTGAAACATTCCTGTATTATCAACACAACTGCCAGCACAAATCTGAAAGACAGCCCCATACTGACTACTGTGCAGGAAATTGCCTCTATTGCAGCTGCAGCCAGCACACCAGCCTTCTGCACCCACACCAGGAGTGCAAAAAACTTTGTATACTCTGTTGGTGTATTTCTTCCTAACAAATGTGCAGAGCACAAACACAATATACAAACATACACTAATTTTATTCATAAAATCACAGCTTGGATATGAAGGGACTGTGGGAAATCATCCCCCAGCAGTGATCAGCCCCTCCCAGTCCAACTCCCCCAGTTTATTACTGATCTCAGCACTCTGTGCTGTGCAATATCCCTCTGGCCAGTTTGGATCAGCTGGCCTGGCCATGCTCCCTCCTGGCTTCTTGTGCATCTCCTCACTGGCAGAGCATGGGAATCTGTGAGGTCCTTGACTTAGGGTAAGCACTGCTCAGCAGCAGCCAAAACATCTGTGTTATCTGCATTATTTTCATACTGAATGTAAAACACAGCTCTGCACCAGCTACTAGGAAGAAAATTATCCCAGCTGAAGCCACAACAGGGTCTTTTCTTGCCTAGATGGTTCTGTGATTCTGTGACCTTTCCCTGACTCTGTTTGCTCAAAGCTCCATTCAGCCTGACCTTGAGCATTTCCCCACCTATTCCAGTATGAACTGAGAGCACTCAGTGCTGAGTGCCAGGCACAGGAGCTGCTTTGTAGGATTGAGACCCTCTCCTGCTCTGTGCCCAGTTCAGCCTCCCCTTCTGCAGGAGGATCTTCTGAGGAAGCATTTTGAGGGAAAAGCTATTTCATGCAGTACTTTGGTAAGGAAAGGAAATTTCTGTGAAGGAGTGGATTTACAGTTGTTGGACATCATATCAAGAAGAATTATTAAAATGTGAGAATAATGTTCAGCCAGAGGGTAATGGGATGTGCTGATGGTATGAAATGAGCTTCATGGTAGTTCAGTGAGAGGTTAGCTCTTGCTAGTAAAATGTGCAAGGTAGAAAAGGAGATAAAACACTCCCATATCCCCAAATATGAGTTACTGCAGGATTTATGAACACAGTCAGGGCTGTTTTGGTTCTGACTGATGATAGTAAGAGACTGCTGTGACCCTGCTACTTCACAACATCTCTATTTAAAGTGTCAGTGTATCACTTTTTCATAATATTGTGAGTCTGTTCCCCCAAATTTCCTTGAGGTGTTTTTCATGGCTGCTTTCACAATTTATCATCTCAGCTAAGATGATTGATTGAAAATAGAACAACTGTCTTCAAGGTATTCCATGGCTCAGTTCTTCCACTGAATTGCTCTTGCCTGGTCTCCTACCCTTGCCATGTATATTTGGTCCTGGGAGGAGGTGTGCTGCTACCACAAGTATTTGTGAGAGGAATTTAGCAAGGGAGCCTTCATCAGATCTTGAGGAAAAGTAACATTGAGCTGTGAAGCCTGAACATACACAGAAGAAACCTTATCATAATTATTCTCTTCCAGTGTAGCCCAGCATATATCTGGAATTATGTGTATTCAAAAATTCTACAGAATTGTTCATGCCAAGATTGCAAAAGAAGATTTATTTTTAAAATGTCTTTTAAGGGACAATCTCCAAAAGCAAACAAGTTTTGACAAAACCTGCTCAGCAGTGCCTTTGTATTTATGTATTAGAATATGATGAAAAAAGCAAACCAGTTATTAAATACAAAGTAGTGGTTGTCTCTAATAATGTGGTTTAATAATATGTCATGTTACTACAGAAGGTGTGAATATTTGGTGCCTCTGGTGTCCCTAGGTTTAAAAGGGTTCTATTACAATTTTTTAGTACTACACATTACAATTTCCTCTCTCTTCGTGATGTGAACATAAATTATTTTGGCCTTAATGGTAAAAAGTAAATACCTGCCCAGCTGGTGTCAGTGGTGAGGGAGTGACACCAGCACCCATCCAGCTGTTCCGTCTCCACACTTGGACCTCAGAACTGCTTTGCCAAAATAGGTGAAGAGTAAATAAACCTTTCACATCTCAGCAGCTAAGTAAGAATTGCTGCAAAGGGCATCTGACCTGAGGGAGAGGTTGTTCTCTGTTCTGTGTTCTGTGTTCTGTGTTCTGTGTTCTGTGTTCTGTGTTCTGTGTTCTCTGTTCTCTGTTCTCTGTTCTGTGTTCTGTGTTCTGGTTTTGGTGTGGCCTCTTCTGTGGAGCCCCACACTCTCTGCCATACCCCTGGGATGGGCACTTTCCTAATTTTCCTGACTTACTGCCCCTTGCAAAGTGGAATTTAGCATTGAAACTGAGAAGTTTTATGTGTCACATTGGTAGTTCAAGCTCTTTGACAGCAGCCAGGTGTGATTCACACTGTGGTGCCAGACATGGGTGACACTGGCTGTGGATAGAGCATCTCCTGCCTCAGGCTCTGACCTGCCTGATCCCAGGATTGTGGTCTAGGGGAGCTTGGGGACATTGTTCCTGTGTGAGCAGAGATGCAAACCAGCCTCAGGAGATGTGAAGTTTTGTGACAGATTTGAGGTGAGATCCCACTCTTTTCCCAGTGTCCTTCATCCCATGGGATGTCCCTGGTCACACTGGGAGTCACTGGGTCTGTGTTCAGGTGTCAGCTTTTCCCCAGCATTTCATTTGAACACTGTGTCTGATTGCTTAAGTCAGTGTCCATCTTCACATTCCCCTTAGGAAGCTTTTTATAAAATACCAGTCCAGCTGGCTCTGCTGCATCTTCTGGAAGGGGTTTGGGCTCCATTAGCCAAAGTACTGGCTGGAATTAAAACAACTGTGAGTAATGGTGCTTACAAAGCCCTCAGTGCTACCAAGTCCTGTCTTGGACAGCTGGTCTGGGGTTTTCAGTGCCACTTTTTCAAAATAAAAATAACTGCATGTAGCCCTCCCCTGCTTATATCTTCTTACTATTATTTTTTTAATATGGTAATGATAACTATTAATTAGATAGCTACATGGTTGCTAAAGCAGACATCAGTACTTTCACTGGGTGGATTGAAAGAGGGAATCACAGAATGACAGAACCACAGAATGGGTGAGGTTGGAAGGGAACCACAATGGGATAAAATATTTGTACATCTAGAAGAAGTTAGCTAATATTAGTTCTGAGTAGTTGCACTGTAGCCAGAAATAAAATTTTAAATTTTTTTCATGTGTGAATCTCAGTTGCTGTTTATTATAACTCTTACAGGTCTTCTCCTCCATGGCCTTTGCAAAATGCACTGACTTTGTGCAGTCACCTCTGATTTACAGGCTTGGTGGAAGCCCAGTCTGTTGAGGTGTTTATAAAATTCAATCTATTCCTATTGAAGAGTGAGAGTAGGATGTGACATGATCATAGCATGCTAGTTTTTCTTCTGAATGACCTGTGTTAAAGCTTCTTGCATGAGAGGCTCTCTCTGCTTGCTAACTCAGCTGACCTGTCTGGTCACCTCTACCTTTCTCTTGCAGTTGAGCTACATGCAGAGATTCACAGAGCCATTAAAAAATGAATTTCAGCATAAAAGAAGGCAGCTCTGCAATTACATCTATATCTTGTTTTATTTTCCAGTTGTAAAGTGTGGGACTTATGCTTTTCTCTTTTTTTTTTTTTTCTCCTGAGAAGATCCAGACACAAGGGATGGCATATTTCAGCAAAGAGGATTAATGGTGGTTTGTTGTGCCATCTTAGAAAAAGTGCATTTTGCAAGTTTAATGGGAAAAGTTAGATTTAGTAATTGGTTTATTAGGATATTCTTATTTTTTTTTAAGCATTCAGGCAGCTGACCTGCTGTGGACTCCAACAATATTTTGTTTCCTGGTGTTTTCTTGAGACCTGAGGGTCTTTATCCATGGTACCATGTAAAGCAAGCATGTATGTGTAGAGTATTGGTGAAGTGTTTGTCAGGTTTTATGGGATGGAGTGATGAGCTGCTGAGGGGACTAGCAGGAGGATGGGGCACTTTCCTTGGCAGTTTTGTCCTTTGTCTCCTTGTTCTCATTCCAGTTGGACACAAGTCCAGTCCAGGAGTGACAAGTGATGCTGTGCAGCATTTGAGATGCCCAAGCAGCTCAGCTGCCTCAGGGAGTGGAAAGTGTTCCATGTCCTTCAAAACCTGTCTGCCCTTTTCAGAGCCTGGGAGAGCTGGCTCCCTGGCTGCCCCTGGCTGCTCCAGAGTGTACATCCAAAAATCTGTCTGTGTTGGTCTCAGAAGAGAAACCAAAGTGCCTGCCCTGTGGGTTGTCCTGATTTCTTATTGTTGCAATTGATTTTTATTTTTTTTATTTGTTAAGGAAAACATAAGCAAAGTGCATCAGCTAGTCAGGAGCCAGAAATGTCTGCAGCTGGTCCCAGTCAAACCTTTTCAATGAGGAAAGGATAGGCTTGGGTCTCCAGTCCTTCAGTTCAATCATCCTGAAAGCACTGCATGAAACACTAGATGTTTAGAAAAAAAATACATCATTTAAATAGATTTATTATTCTGCCGAGATTTATTTGAATTAAAATTCACACTTGGAGGAGAGTTTGGAAGGAAGTATAACTTCATTTGCTAAGTGACACTGGAAGATTTCTTGTGAACTGTAAAGAGCCTGATGAAAAAAAAAAATCCTATTTTCATTTCATCCTTTTTTAGGACACTAAGAGATGGCAGGTGGAGAATGTCTGACAGAACACCTTGTGCATTGGCACAGAAGCAACATTAAGTCTTTCACACATCCATATTCTGAAAATCAATTCTTTTCAA
This sequence comes from Oenanthe melanoleuca, assembly GCF_029582105.1. Lineage (NCBI taxonomy): Eukaryota > Metazoa > Chordata > Aves > Passeriformes > Muscicapidae > Oenanthe > Oenanthe melanoleuca. Next base: position 49,208,695 of record NC_079339.1, read on the forward strand.
CTCTTACAGTGGGAACACAATATGATTTCTCCAGGTTTGCTGTCACAGTGCACCAGTTCTGTCCCTTCCCTGCAGCCCAGGTTCAGGCTGCAGCTGGTGGTGCTTGGCCAGGACCAGCCCTGCTGCCCAAAGTGATGGTTTATGTGTGAGCCAGTGCTCACCTGCTTGTCCAGGTAGGATCCCAAGTGGCATTGCAGTACTGCATTGCAGAACAGCAAAGTGTTGGCATCAGGAGGCTGGAGAGGACTCACTGAGCTACCAGTGTCTGTCCCAAATTTCCTAAACCCCCAGGGCAGGAAGGAGACAAGCCCTGTCTCCAGCAGGTGTGTACAACACTCCTGCCATGAGCTGTGCTATTCAGACCAGGGTTGCACTATCACAGGTAAGAAATAGTTGGTGGAAGTGTTTTATTGGCAGTGAAATTAGCCTCAGAAGTCGTGGGTGTTGCTGAGGAGAGTGTGATATCTGACAGGGGGAGACCTTCATCATCAAGGGAACTTCTGATTCTGCCTTCCCTTGCCATTCAGTATTTCTTGTCATTCCCATCTCCAGTCAAACACACCTTTGTTTAGTCTTCAGGATGACAAGCTTCAGCATGACTGACAGCTCTGTGCAGCATGTTAAACCTCCAGGAAGGAAAACTCCCAGGAAGGAAGCCCTTGAGAGAGAGAGAGTGCAGCCCCAGCTCCCATCTGCAGCACCCAGGCTCTCTCCACACAGCCCCTCACCCACCTTGTTGTCTCCCTCTATTAATGGCTCTGGAGCTGAGAGCCATGACTCGTTCACCATTCTGCTCCTTACCTTCCCTCTGGCCACAGACCAGAGAACAACATCTTTCTCTTGCCTTTTCCTCCTTTCAGAGCATGTCCAGATGTATTGGCTCTTTCTTCTTTTGCTGTCCCTGAGTCAGAGTCTTTCTCACGCACTTCTGTGAGCTATTGCAGGGCTGCTTGGGCTGTTCAGGGCTGAGCTGCACTCCAGCAATGCCAGCAACACATCCAGGCAGGCTCCCAGACAGCCCAAATCTGTGGAGCTAGTGGAGGTGGTGGATGCCTGCTCCTTGTCTGTCTCCATTCTTGGTGCTGTGTCCCTTCCCTGAGAAGGCACATTCTTACCTCACCCTCAGTTCACCTCCAAACAGGCAGCAAGTTACCCCACTCAGCTGGGGGGGCATGCAAGGGGAGTGATGCAGGGCAAGAAGGTCCCTCTGCCATTTCAACCTGCTCTCCAGTTTCTGCCTTTTTCCTAATGTTCCTAGTTTTCCCTATCCTTTCCTAATTTGGGGAATTGGAAACGAGTATAACACACTTTGTTGTCTTAAGCATCACTGTTTTAGACACAGACTCAAGGCATGGCACCCCATGAGATGCTGTGAAGAAAATCAACCCCATCCCAGCCAGCCCTGATTCACACCTGTGTGGGCAGGGATGCTCCCAGCTGGTCACACCTGGCCCCCAGACCAGGCAAGGTGGGCACTCTGGGCATCCAGGCAGGCACAAAGCACCAGCAGATGATGTTCCCATGGCAGGTGGATGATGCAGAGAGCAGTGCTGGGCCCTGGAGGCAGCAGGGCAGTGCACAGGTTCACAGGATGCCATGCAAGGAGGTGGCAGGGTAGAAGGAGCAGCTCTGTGTTGTATTCAGTCACATCCCTGAGAGGAAGGAGGTTTGCTCTGTGCTGCTCCCCCTCCACACACATTTTAACAGGCTAAACAGAGGTGTGGAGCTGCTCCCAAAGCCCTCCTGTGGAGGATGGGCACTCCTCACAGAGAGTGAGCTGACCCCTGTGGAATGACATGAATGATGTCTCAACCAGAGCAGACAAGAGGTTTGTTCTTTGTACCTGATCCTGTGCTTTCAATTGGGAGTTTAAACTGGAATAGAGTTGCAGGATTTGTCTGATGTATGACTATGCAAATTGCTATAGTAACCACCACATTTCATGTGTTCAGGGCATTTTCCTAAATTCTGCAAGAAGCTGTAGCTGTGTTTATTTATGCAGCTGAAAGTCAAGTTCCATTAAGCCACTGGCTGTTTAGGTTTTTCAATCTCTCTTTTCTTACCACCATCCATTTTAGCTCTGCATTTTTCTTTTCCTTTCCAAACACATGTCTTGTTTTGAAACACATGCCCTTATTTGTACCAACTTCCCCTTTTAATTACAAGAGAAATTACAACTTGGAACAACTCTCCCTTGACAGAATGAGTAAGGTAGCACTGGAGGAGTTGTCATCATTTAGTTCACTTAACTCACTTGGAAATTTTGAAGTCTGCAGAGTTCAAGGCCAAAGTTCCTGAGTTCTCACGGTCTCATGAAATGATTTGTTATTAAATGAACATAAATCTTTTGGCTTGGACTATTTTGCTGTAGTGTGTAGAATAGCATTGTGTCTTTTAGAGGCTTGGTGCTTTGGGAAATTGTAATACTAAGTCAGCATCCTTCTGCTTTTTGGTTCCTTGTTTCATACAAGGACATCTGTTACAGCAGAGCTCAAATTCAGGAAAGCATTTAGGAGATTATTAGGTACTTAGGTATTAAATGCAAATTATCTTTGAAATAGCTACTTTAATTAAGATCTAGAAGCTGCTTAGTGGACCCCAGACCATTAATAGAGAAGTAATTTTGAAATAAAAACCGTGGTGAGTTAAGTTCTTTTATTTGCTCTCTATATGCTGTGGACTCTAGTGATACCTGCTTCCTTAATTTCCCCAGTGTCTTCAGGCAGAGTTATTTAGGGATCTCTGGAGAACATCTAGTCCAAGCACCTATTTAAAGCAAGGCTAAATTCAAAATTTGGTCAGATTGCTCAGTGCCTTGATCCAGTGAGTTTTGAGAATCACCAAGGAGGAAAACTCCCCCATGAAACCAGACCCTTGTCCCAGGGCTGTGCCTTTCCCATCATGAACCAGTTGGATTTGGTGCCACAGTGAGACTGGTCCTCAGCCTTCTTTTCTCTGAGCCAAACAAGATGACACCCCCAGCCCCTTCTCATGAGCCATTTGCAGCCTCCAGTCATCTTCATCACCCTCCAGTGGATCACAGAATCATAGAATCATAAAATCACAGAATGGTTTGGGTTGCAGTGGACTTTAAAATCACCCTCCTGCTTTAAAATGCAGCCCTCCTGTCATGGGCAGGGACACCTCCCACTGGACCAGGTGGCTTGGAGCTCCATCCAGCCTGGCCTGGAGCACTTCCAGGGATGGGGCATCCACATCTTCTGTGGGCAGCCTGTGCCAGTGCCTCACCACCCTCACAGTAAAGAATGTCCTCTACTATCTAATCTAAACCTACCCTCCTTCATCTTAAAGCCTTGTCCTAGCACTATATGCCCTTGTAAAAACTCTTTCTTGTAGGCTCACTTTAGAAACTAGAAGGTGCTATAAAGTCTCCCTAGAGCCTTTTTCTTCTCCAGGCTAACCAGCCCCAGCTCTCTCAGACTGTCTCTCTTGGACAGGTGCTCTGAGCATCCTTGGGACCTTCCTGCAGCAGCTCCATGCTTCCCATGTGCTGAGGGCTCCAGGGCAGTACTCCAGGTGGGATCTCACAGGGGCAGATAGAGGGGAAGAATCCCCTCCCTCCCTTGATCGTGGCACTGTGTCAATAGGTTTCTTGCATGGCCCTGCTGAGTTGGGTAGGCATGCCCTAAGGAGATGAAACAAATGGCATTATTGCTCCATGAACAACAACTTTTCTTTTAATTTAGGCTGTGTACTCTACCTCCAATTCACTGCTGTGCTTTCTGAGAGGATGGAGTGTGAAGAGTAAAAAGTCTGGTGTCTTAATCGAAGAAGGGTTGTCACACTGTCTATTTCCCAAGGAATCTGGGAAGCAAAGAGCATTCCATTTTCCCTGCTCACTGTCAGTGTTGATGATTATGTGCTGAAAGTAGTGAATTTCACAGCATTGTGTGGTCCATGAATTACATGCAGACTGCAAACACATTTTGATGACAACAATCCTACATTTTGTCTAGTTTTGCCTAAAGTCAGTAGGGTGATTTCCTTTGACTTCTCTTGAGGTTTTTTTGTGATGAGTGTCTGCTGTTATTGTATTTAGTTGATGGTTATTTTTTATGTAGTAATGGAGCTTTAGCTAAGAAATGTCAGATTTGTTTATTTCTTTCTATCAGTGACATTTTATGTTCATTAATGATACATCTAAACTAGAGAAATAGAAAGGAGAGTGAATTGTATTGCTAAGAAAAAGTTGGTTTAGCTACCAGGAATATGCCAACATGTCTGCAAAACTCCACTTAAATTCAGTAAGTAATTGAGCTTATCTCCTCATACACAGGATACTATTATTAGCAAAGCATTTAATTAGCTGTCTACTGCATTACAGTTGAAAGCCAAACACCTCCTCTGGCGTTTCCCAAGAAGTTTGTCTGTAGTTCTCAGAGCAACACTTTTAAGATTGTATGTGGCTGAATAAGATTCTGCTGCAGGAAGCTTTATCATAAACTTACTTGTATCATTATTGCCAGCCTAAAAAAACCACTTCTTTTAAAAGTTTTTAAGACAAAATTATGCTGATTTGGCTTCATCTATGAAAGAAAGGGTCCAGGACAGGGAGTAACTCCAATCATGCATTTGTCAGCACCTGGCAAACAACATCAAAAAATAAAAACAAGACATTATTGACAGTATCCCACAAGTAAAATTAATACAGCAAAAAATGTTTATTTTCACATTTTCTTCTCATAAACTAACCAAAATAACTGGCTTAATATTAATTACCTCTATATACCCACATATACCTGTATACATTAGTAAACTGCTTTTATTCAATAGCATGATAACACAAGTAAGAGAAAATAAGAAAACTGAAATTCATTAGGGAAACATTTTGCAGTGCAATTAGATCTGATGCTGCTTAATGTGGGGTTTCAATTTGTTTAATTCACACTGATGTGCAGACAAGGCTGCAGAGCAAGAAAAATACAAGCATACATTTAATATTAGCTACTTTGCTTGTTCATGCATACTTTAGCTAAAGCCTTCATGCCACATGATTTCAGATTCTCTCCCTGTGTCCCTAATCAAATATTCATGGTTGTATTCACACTTACAGAAAGGATTCTGAAGCCTACCTTGAAGTAAACACAGGGAATAAGGCATATGTTCAGTCCAAACTTTGTTCTTGCTCATGCACATATGAGCTCTAGCAACAGCTACAACCAGTTACATGTGTGAAAATCAGACAGATGCTTCTTAGGCACAACATTAGCAGTGTGAACCTGTTGGGCTTTCTAGGACTGAGACACAGAACACTAAGAACATGTGCAGTCCTCATTTCCCGTTTTAGCTAGGGAATGGGAAAATGTATTTAGCCAAGAGGACGGATCCACACAGAAAACATCATCTTCTAGACCAAATTTAGCAGGAAATTATGTCCATTGGGTTCAAAGGAGTAACATTTGGGTTCCAGCTGAGGGGCTGCTCTTCAATAAGAGCTTTCACTCTTCATTTCTAATTGGGGAAGAAGTGCAAAAGCAATTATCTTAAGATATACTATGAGCATTTAATTCTGCTTATTTCATTAAGGAGTAGTAAATATCACTAATATTAACTTTTACATTAGTAAAACTAAACTTTTTTAATATATGATTAGGATTTTTTTTGTCAGTGGAATAGAAAAATATAACTTGATGTTCATCAAAATAACTTTAAAAAGTATGAGTATTTGAGCATAAGTCATTTCTAAAAATATCTTTATAATACCTGTATTTAGCTTCCTAATAATACCTTTATAATGCCTGTTATTTAGCTTCCTAATTTTGCCTGTATTGAGCACTTAAGTCTTACTCATACAACCATTTTCATGTTTGGTACTATGTTCCTATATAGGTTGCTACTGTAAAAAGAAGTAAATTTTCTGGTGCTGTGTATTATTTATGTAGCACCCTAAGTAGAAAGAAAGAAAACTGACAAGATCCAACCTTACCTTCATTTTAATTCCTTGGGAAGGATGTTTCATTATTTTCCCCTTCTTTGAAGTACCAGGTCTCTGAAATCTCTTTTTAATGATACAGATGAAAAATAAATGTGTAGAGGAAGGAGTCAGCGTGCAGAATTCGAAGAACACGAGACATTTTGAGGCCGTGCCCTGCAGGGGGAGGGGAGCAGCATCTCCTGTGTGTGCTGGATCCTGGGCTCCTGCTGCTGGCTCAGGGTCAGCAGCCAGGCAGGAGTTTCTCTCATCATCATGAGCCAGCTGTTATGGCAGATGATCGTGCTGAATTTCAGGTCATTTGATAACTAGGGCAGGCAGTGTGCTCTGCAGTTCAGCTTGGGTGACAGCAGATTGAGCTTCATCAGCACACTGCAGCATTGCTCACATTTCTTGGGTGCCCAGGTGGGCTTGTTCTGGGGGTGGGGAGGGGGTGTTCAGCCAGGTCCCATCCTTGGCAGCTGGACAGCATCCCTGTGTCCTGTGTGTCACTCCTGCATGCAGGAGAAGTCTGGGGCACTGCTAGTTTTTCAGCTTTATGAATGACATTCTGAGTGGTTCTTATTTAGGTTATCACTTAAATCTGCTGGCAGGCTCTGCTTGGTCATCAGTGTGAGCTGTGGTGCCACCTTCCAGACTTGCAAGGAAATGCTTATACCCATGTCAGGGAACAGCAAGGAAAGCTTCCCAAATCCTTTGGTGGCTTGGCAATACCTGAGAGCAAACTTGTGGAGAGGGGGGAGCCCTTCCAGAGCCTAGAGAGGAGCAGTACAACCGTGCTCCTTTGTCAAGCTGCTCAAAGGAAAAGTGGCAAGGCTTGCTCAGGGCCAGGGGAAGGATTAATGTAACATTCTGGGGAAAGCAGCTGGAAATACCACGGTTATTTTCTCAGCTTGGCAAGCTTTTAAGCTTTAATGTTTTCCCAGAAGAGTCAAGCAGATCTTTGGTGTAAAGAAGCACATAAGCAATGATGTTGGACTCCTGGAATTTTAGAGTCAGAAGAGATCATTAAAGCCATCCACTGTAACCTCTGTTCAGAGCTTTGTATTCTGAACACAAATTCTTTACCAAGTGAAGACATACTGTAGAAAGCCATTGTATTGATGGAATAACTTCATGTGACAGAGAGTCTACCACTTCCCCAGGTAAGTTTGCCCAACTGGCTCATTACCACCACTGGAATATAAAATACTGTGTTTGAAAGGATACACCTTGCTCTGAAAGCATCAAGCTGCCTTGCTGATGTTGATACCCAAACCAGCCTGTCCAGTCATCTCAGCACTGGGTGGAATGTGCCTGGGAGATACTGAGCAGGGCTAAAAGAGGATGCTGGGGAGCTGAAACACCACTGGTACAAGAAATGAGGGAATAAAGGCAGGACTGCTGTAGATTTTAAGACATAATATTGAAGAGATTTTTTAGTCTGAAAAAAGGCTGGTTTAATGTAACTTAGAAGGTTGCATCTGCCCTCTCTCCTCCAAATCTTCTCATAACATTCTGAAAAGCATCTACAATTTGGAATGGTAAAAAATTTAAGGAGAAGAAAGGGCAGGGATTTAGGTATTTTGGCAGAAAGCAGGCTGTAAGGTGCCTGTCATATTAGAGGTGGCCACTTAGACTTGTTTTCTGTCTTTCAATGTGAATACACCCTCTAAGGCAAACCAGCTATTTTTAACATTCATTCTGGAATGTTCTTTTTCTCTATACTGGGGAAAAGATACATGCTCTGGTCACAGTTGGTCACAGTTGTCTCAGCCTCCTTTCAATATGAGACAGATAATGGGACAGAAAGCTGGTCCCCAAGATCAGGGGTGAATAAACCTCCATGCATTGTTGGGGATGAACAGGCCTGTTTGATTTATCAGGAGAGGTCCCATTATGGAAGGTCAGGCAGAGCCTAACAGTATCTGTCTCTCACTAAGGAATGTTTGCCCACTGTGTCCCTGCAAGGCTTTTTCTGGGACACCCAACATGAGTCACGGTGCTGAGCTGTGCTGAGCCAAGATCCAGCATGGTTCTGGGTTTTCCAAACCCTCCGTGAATCTGTGGGTGATTTGGTAGAGTTTATGGCTTAGTCTCTCAGGATTTGGACTCATCCCAGCTATATTTATAGAACTGAGTCTCACCCAGGCTTCTGTAACCAGCAGAGACACACACAGCCAGGAGGATCCATCCCTCTCTTAGACTGGCACTGATAACTGAGGAGGGTGGTGTTGCAACTGCAAGTTTGCAAAGCTGAAGTACTTTGAATTGTGCTTGCTAGCCTCTTTACAGGAGTCTGGGGCTTTTTCTTGGGTCTCAGGCTTTTGCATCATAGGAGAATTTCATCATGGTTTCCCAAGAAGTGCCTGTTCATACTCTCAGGGAACAGAATGCATTTTCAAGTGAATCATAATCAATTTGAAAGTTTAAATTAATTAAAGTCAAGCCCTCTCAGAAGTATCAAATGCATGCCTGCACTTGCTTTATACCAAATGATGCTAATAGCAGTGTAACAGACTTCAAATTTCCCATCAGTTAAATTGATTGAAATTTTTTCATTGAAGGCAGTTTAAAAAGCAATGTAATATAGATATGTTACTATTTAATTGTTACCATACTATGGGCTACTGGCAGACAGCAGCTTAAATAACTTGTGAGGTGACTGTCATGAGAAATGGCTGACTTACCAGCCTTCATCTCTCCTTCATCTGTGCAGCTATTCTGCTCTTAGCAGTGCCCTGCAAAGAAAAGATATGCAAAGTATAGGCATGTCTTCTAAATATTGTTTAATTTAGTACCACAAACACTGATTAAATCAGAGCATATTGCTAGAGAATGGCATCAGTACAAGATGCTCCAATGGAGATAATTTCTGGTAACTGTAATTTTTACTTGAGATGTCAGGGTTTTTCTGGGCTTAGTCTGTGAGACTTGCATTTGCTGGGAATGCTTCTTGCTCTCTATTTCTTGGCAGAAACTTCCAGTCTTGCATCCCATTTAAAATTGTTTGTAACTGGAAATATGTGTTAGGGGCTGGTTCTGAAATAGATGTTGCACCAGATGAGTCTTCTGAGTCCCATGGGTGAGTCCTGGTTGAGAACCTGAGTCTGGGCTGTCCATGCAAGAACTGAAGGTTGTGTGCTGGATTCCTCGGTTGGTCTGGCTCAGTTGTGCCTGTACTGCAGAAATTCAGGGGAGGATCCATCAATTTAAGTGTCCTGGCTTGGCATGGACTCAGCCAAGCCTCTGTGCAGGGAGCAGCTCCAGAGAGACAAAATGAGGAGGTGAGCAGGCTGATTTCTCCCAGGTCTTAAATCTGCTCCATACAGTCGTATCCCAGCCTAATTGCTAAGGTGTGTGGCTGCATGTGGAATAGCAGCCATCCTGCAAGCTACTGGGAAACACTTCAGCTCTCCTTGGCACAGTACCCAGGAGTCCTTTGGAACTGATGGCAGAAATGGAGGTTGAGAGCAGAGAAGGGCAATATAAAAAGTTAAGGCTGGCTCAGCATAAACAGCTTCTACAGGTATAACAAAACATCTGACACTGACCCTTAATAACAGAAATGAGTTTCCATCTTGAGAACTACAAAGACATGGTCAATGACATGAGAATGGCTTTTATAGTATATTTTGTCTGGCTGAGGAACTTGAAAGTTCTTTGTTCTCTTTCTTGAGTTTTTCCTGAGCGCTCTAAAGTACAAACCTTCTCAGAGTGCCAGTTGATAAAGACACTACTAAAATGAAACCAAGCACTTGATTCATTTTATAGTGTTATTTCAGTTTTGGCACAGCCTCTGGGTTCTTAGCTGTCTAATGTGCTGTTAAGTGCCTTCTCAAGCATGGATAATAGATATTAGGAATAGAAAAGGAAAGCAACCTTTTCAATTAAGGACAAAATGTACAGAAAGTAAAATGACATGAGCTGCATATTGGCTCTTATTCGCACAGTCTCCAGATACAATCAGCAGGTGCTCAACCAGATAATTACAGCCTTCCTTCAAAAGGCTTCATGTAGGAGAGTCACCTGCCTGCCTGCTACCACTTGCAGGATCAGAGCTGTCCTTTATTTTCAGTGCTGCAGATTGTGGAATTAGTGTTTTCCAACTTCTGTTTAGAAAAGAAGCATTTTTCTAGCACGTCTCCTTCCAGCAGGCTGCTGCACTAGGTAAGTGCTGGGCATCAAGAGGTCAGCCTTCTTGTCAGTAGTGATTTATTTTTGTCAAAATGCTATTTTCACAATTGATTTCCTGTTGCAAGGATTACAGGAGCAGTTAGTTGGGGGAGTGCTTGTGTTCCAGCCAGCTAGTATTGCTTTATGCTCAAAATGAGGTCAAGGGTTTTTTATATACAGGGGTAAGAGGAGGTCAATTGAATGGTTACTTAAAATCTCTTTAGGTGCACAGCATCTGCAAGTGCTCCTGATTCAGGAATCATCTGTGCTGCCACAGGCAAGCTGGGCTGTAATATTTGTGAGGGTCAAGTAATGCTAATAAGAAATTATAAGATTTTTGGGGGGCAGGGTTATGCCCAGTACTGCACAATAAGAGTATCCCTCCACATGCACCACAGCTTAGGAATCCCAGTGCTGGTGATACAAAAGTATTTTCACAATTTGGCCACACCAGATTTTTCTCCCCCACACTTGGACCAAGACTGATAGTGTCCAGCAAGTCATAACTTTGTTTATCCAAAATAGAAGCAGAGGTGGTGAGTCATGTCATAATGTCTGGGGTAGATGCCTTCCTCAGGTTCTTTAATTATTTTTCCTGTGGGCCATGCTGCTATTTCCACTTAAAAGGGGCCACTCTCTTGCTGGTGGGATTGTGGATACCAATCTTTATTTTAGAATCAGAAGTGATGGTGAGGTCTCTGTTCCCAATCCATGTGAGCTCTCCTGCTCTGCCATTTACTCAGTCACTTGGTGGCCCTGGCTCTGCTGCCCCAGGTTGTGTTTGAATGAGCTATTTAAAAATACTATGTCAGTTTTAGGGAGGAGGGTGGAGTTGGGGTGGAGGCAGGAGTTATCACACACACTGGTTTTCTGGCTCCATGGCAGACTGCTGGCAGGGAGTTTGCTGTGCAGGTGGTAAGTCTGCCAAAGGATCTGTAGGAATTTGTTAATCTCTATAAGATCAGTTTGAGAGTCTCTGAGATGCTGTTTGGCTTTGAAGGATGTTTTTTAGCTTTTTATTAGGCATGACCATATTTAACCCTGTAGAAACCACGACCTCACTGTGATAAGACTCGAGAGATAAGTGTGTTAGAAAATAATAAAGAAAATATGGGTTAACATAATCTCAGCCAAATAAGTCACTGAAAGAGTTAGATGCATTCTTAGGACAGAATTAAGTTGTACATCTCTGGATTTTCAGATTCTGTCATTAGTTTGATACACTGTTTTAAATGCCTACATTTGTGTAATAGTGTTTTCTCTTGAAAGAGCAGGTGGTTCCAGTGGTGTTGCAGGATAAGTGAGCACTTTGGAGAGCTTAGCTGATATTTTACATCAGCCAGATGCTTCTCTTCAGTCCTTCAGTGTGACATACAGGAAGAAAGCACAGAGAACAAAAAGGACTTGAAGTGCCCTCAAAACTGAGAATGCAATGGTTTGATGATGCCCTGTTCTCTAGGAAAACTGGAGTCCTGGATATAAGACATGGCCTACAATTTTACAATTTTAATGCCATTTTTGTTCATTTAAATATATTCCTGAATCTTCTTAAATCCTCAGAATGTAGTTGTATAAAACCATTAACCTTTATGGCTGTGAGACCCTGAATTTACACTCAGGTTTGAATTTAATACTCCTGTTTCTGGTATGCCTCTAATGGCTTTATAAGCCAGCAAGCAGAAAACAATGAGCATGTGCAGGTAGAGTTTAGACCATCTGTGTGCCATAGTGAAAAGGATAGTTTGCTGTTAACAGAGTTTTTGCTGTCTCAGATATTGATTGGTTAATGCTTGTTTTGCTCCATCTGATAGTGGGGAACACCTGAGAGGTATTGATATTGTAGACTTAAAATGGGACATAAATAATTCATGGCAGCAAGCATTAGAAAACATATGATAAGCAGCTTTGCTATCAGCATATCTACATTATGAGTCATTGTGAGAATGTTGTGAGAGGCAGGGACAGAGAGTAGCAACTACTCAGTTATGATGAGTAAGTATTGCCTGAGAATTATAGGAGTGGATCTGATACACTGCTAATTATGGGTTTCACCTGGTGTAGCCATAGGTAACTTACAATTATAAAAACTTAGAATTTTTATTCAACATATTCTAAAAAATCAGATATTAGATAAAAGACTTAGCTGCTGAGTTCAGTGGGTCAAAACACTAATTGATCTACATCAGAAGCTATGGAGATGCATCCCCTAAACCAGCTATGAATTTGCTTGAGGAGTAGAGCATTAAGCTGTGTGAAGTCCCCAGCAGACAGAAGAATGCAAAGGTGAGGAGAAGGGAAAGAAATGGATCAGAGGTGATAAGGCAGAAGTGGAGAGCAAATAAATATTCTGTTTAGCCTCCTTGTACAAACTCTCTGTTTAACTTCAACTGGATTGCCTGGAAGACCTGCCACACTTAAATATAGAAGAGGAAAGTGATTTGCAAGCAAAGTAAAAAGGGTGAAGTGTTAGGATCAGAGGAGATAGGTATGTTGGGATAATGAAGAGACAATTTAATAGTAGATGGGGATTTTAAGCCATATTTACATATTTCTGAAGCCATCTTGTTTCACACTTACATTTTAAGACTAGTGCTCAACATTTATCACTGAACCCCTTTGACTTCAGAAGCTACCAGTGAATTTGTTCCTGCATGTTCAATAGCAGCCATTTTTCCCCAAGAGAACTGAACTTTCAGTTTATTCACACTTTGCTTTTATTGTAATTGCTTGTATGTAGGTGTATACAGGGAGGTCAGATTGGGGCAGGAGGCGGAAAATGCAATTTCTTTCTTACTTTCACAGCATTCTGTGAAAGTCCAGACAATGAAGTCTGGCTTCAGACACCCCCAAGTGTTGTGATAGGTGAGGAAAAGGGTCCAATTAAATATTTAAGTGGCCAGGCCCACTGTGCTGCTGCAGCAGGGGATTGATTACAGCTGGTGAAACCTGGCCTGTGGCAGGGAGTGCTGGGCAGGCTGTGGCCATACTATGGTCAGCAGGGAATGGATCTGGCACTGCTTCTGCCTCTGCCACTGTGACTGCATCGTGCTGTGCCGAATGTCCTGTAGGTGATGGGGAGCTCCCCTGCCTTGCACCTCCCCTGCATGCTGTGCTCCTGCAGGAGCTGTCCTGGGAAGGGGAAGGGGAAGGGATGCTCGTGCCAGGGCGTTGTGGTGTGGAGATGGCCTGTGCCCCATCCTGTTGTGCTGGGAAACCATCCCAGTTGTATCTCAGTGACGGATTGTTTGGCTTTAATTTGCTCTTAATTCAGGCAGGTGGGCAGCAGGAGGCTGAGATAGTATTTGAGAGAAATGGCCCATTAGGTTGAGGAGATGCTGGCATTAGTCAGGGCTGTTAAATCAGGAGAGGTCATTACAGCAAGGAGGTGGGATGGTGACTTCTGAATCAATGTGTTGGATTGCTTCTGTTTTTACTGCTAGTGAAGAGCATCTGTACTCATGGAATAGTTAATGGTTTTAAAAACAGATATGAAGAAGGGCAGCATTTTATTCCTGCTGTAGTTAATGGGATATTTGGCTATTTTTTTCTCCATAGTGATCTGCCTGTGACTGTCAATTCCTGTTAGCTCTTCTGGAAGTGAGGATTTGCAGAGATGAGCAGATTTACTCTAGGCCTTTCTAGTTAGTGGGACTTTTGCTTCCCTTAAGCAAACAGCTTGGCTTTGGGTGTAAGTGTGAATGGGATCAGGTGCTGTATTTGAATATTTTGTTTATCTGTTGAATTTATTTAAGACTGCAACTTAATTATTAAGGAATGCTACCTAATTCAAATGATACTTTTCCATGTGGTTTTTTTTTGGTTTGTTTTTTTTTTTTTTTTTTCTTTCCTAAATCTTGAAATATATCTCTATTTAGTTGTGTTTTGTAGACACACTCTTCTGTCCAGTATTCTTACCCAGGTACAGGTGCCTATCATAGTTGCCTTACAGCAGTGTTGGGATTTAAATCTTGGTAAAATAGATCTTGTCTGGATCTTAACTATTACCTAGATGCAAACTGTGTGTTTATAATGTGATGTTTTCTGTGTGTGCATGGTGCTTCAATGCATGTATGGGCCCTGCTGCCCTGAGGGGTTCACTGTCCTACCAGCAGGGAAACAGGAAGAAACATTGAAAACAGAGAGCCTTGCCTTGCCAGGTTGTATGTGGGTATAGGCAAGAATAGACCATGCTGCTCTTGGTGCCTTGGGTGCTGCACCAGGCTACAGTGGGTGTATATATATTTCTGATCTAATGTGTCATAAATCCTATAGTTAAGCTAAATCAGAGATGATGTTTGACCAGCTGTGTGTGTAAATATTGGCTGATTGAACTGCTGTCCGTGCCAGTGGTTGGGGTTTTTTCCCTGTAACTTCAGAAATTTTCAGAAATTCAATTTGTCAAAAAAAAAAAAAAAAAAAAAAAGGTATCAAATCCCTGCTTTTTATTTGATGTAAAGAGATGTAAGTGTGAAGTGGATATAAAGAGGTATATGCACTTACCTGGGTGCAGAAACACACACAGTCACACTTAGCTAAAAGTTGATAGTTTATATTTCACAGAACAGATGTGTGGGGCTTGAGACATCCAAGGGAAAGTGGGTGAGCTCAGCAATGCTCCTGCTGCAGACACAAGGCCAGCATTGCAGTGTCCCTGTCTCTGCTGGGACAGCACCTGGCAGACTGGTACTGAGTGAAATGATCCATGTCCCCAGTAAACTGAATTCAGGCAAATATCTTTGCAATGTAACCCATGTCTTTAGATGGAGTCTACTGATTTCCACTCTCAGCTTCTTTGGGCTCTGGCACTGCCCATGCTCTGGATTTTAATGAGATTCTGACGGTACTTGGTGTTTTTCTTAAAGCTCCATTACTGCCTAGAGGCACAAGATTATGAGCTAATCTTCACCTTTATTGAAAAGTTTCAATCCTGGATGTTCAGGAAAACAGTCTTGATGCACATTCTAAAAAACAATCAAAAAAAAGGAGGGAACAGAAGTGCTTGGGGACTTGTTTATTTGCTACTAATAATTGTGGGGTTAATTTACTTTCTTTTCTTTTTTTTAAGCTAATCTCATGGTCCTGAATTTTACAGATTACTTTTTTACTTTTGGCACTGATTGACATCTTCTCCCATCATCTCCTCTGAGCACGTTTATAAAGCCACCAATATTGGAATTATACCCTTTGTAATTCAGTGATGTCCTTTTTTTTTTTTTTTTTGGGAATAATAAAAAAGTAAAATTTTTCTTGCTATACTTTTCTATGCACATAACAGTTAGAGCCAGAGGCAGCTCCCCTAACAAAAGCAATTGGTCATCAGCTAAGCTGGATGCCTACTTATCATGAAACTGCTTGTGAAACAAGGCTGCTTCTCTAAAAGCATCAGGGCCCCTGCAGCAGTGCTGCCATGTCCTTTACACATTTACTGAGACCCCTCCTGTCAGAGTACAGTTGCTTGCTGCAGGAGCTGCTTTAGCACTGTCTCATCTGTATTCCAATCAGGAGGAAAAAATTAATTTTTTCTTCACCAGCTCAACCAAGACACAAGCATGGAAAATTACCAAATGCTGTATCAGTGCCATGATGAACAAACAGCCAGGATCAAACAAGTGCCATCTTATTTTATGCAAAATAATGGAATTAGCAGCTTTAGCATTTGAGTCAGAGGCACTGGTTCCATGCTGGTGTGCTCAATAGCACTTCTGGTGCATTGAAGATGGTTTCTTTCTAATCATCTTCCAGCACTGGATCTTTGCACACCCTTTTTGTTTGGTAACTCCCCTCTGGATCTCATGTCTTCCATCCTGCTCAGTGCACACTCACAGCATGTGGGGACTCTTGCAATTCCATCAATTCCAAAGAAAAGGACTGTGCACAGCACATGCACCTGTACATAACTCCTTGCAGGAGGTGTGAACTAGGGCACTCCTGTGTTAAATACAAGGCTTGTTTTTCCAGCTCTGTCACTGTCCTTAAATCTTACCTGCATCAGAAAGTTTCAGCAGTGAATGTTAAATCAGTTTTTAGTTCAAATGAACAGACTTCATACAGTGTGCTCACACCCTTATTTCACATTAAGCAGGGCCTGTCTCATGTTAGATTAAAGTAATCTAGAGGTAAAAGGTAAAAGATAAAAGCAAAGCAGTTGCAGCCTTGGGAATGGTGCTTTTAATAGCTTCTAAACAGGAATTTCTAGAATTCAGCTGAGAGTTGGTACCTGATAGACACTGCTCCTTGTCCAGTGTGGTATAAGGTAAACTCAGGTTATGTAAAGCATTGCTGGGGATGATTTTAAGAGGATGTGTTTTACTTTGCTCTGCCACAGACTCACAGCACTGTTGGTCACCAAGGAACAGAGATAGAGAAGGTTTTCTGGCACACAGCTGGAAATGCTCCTTTCCCTGCACTTTACTTGCCTCAGGTCAAACCAAATTTGGTCTGCATCAGAATAAGAATGCCTTTTACATAGCTTTGACTGTGTTAGTAGCAAACCTCACCTGTAGGAAAATTGATGCAACCAAATTTTATTTGTGCAGACATGGCCTGGGTGTAATCAAGTCACTTCTGTCTCATAGCATTGGTGAAGCTTAATTGAGGTTGATCAAGTTCTTTGCAGTTCTCAGAGGAGAAGTTTGGTCCACATGTAAATGATGCTACAGAAGGTATTTAAAATGTACTCTGCTAAAATGCTGCTGAGGCACCCAGACTGAGTAACACTCTCTGAAACTCTTTCTATTTCAAGTGATGTTTGATAGGAGTGAGGCAAACTCCTGAAAGCAGGCTTAGTGACAGTCCCCAAATCCTTCAGTAGTGGGGTGTGCTCCCTCTCTCTGCCAGGGTGCTGCTGCTCATCAATCCAAGGCAGGACAGGATGTGGAGCCCCTGTCCCAGGAGAGCCATGGCAGGGTGGCAGCAGGCTGGAGGGGCCGTGGCTCTGCCCAGCTGCAGTGACAGTGACAGTGAGCAGGGATCCCTCTTCCCAGTCCTTCAGCTCACCATGGAAAGTTAGGTGTGCCTGACCTGTCCTGTCACCCAACTCTGGTTGTACTGCCTCTGGCTGAGAAACAGTGTCCACCTGCTTTATCTAAGGGCTTTATCTGGGCTAATTAGATCAGTGCTTTGTCCAGCATCACTGTCCCTGGTAATGAGTTTAGGGAAGTGTCATAGCACAGCTGGTCACCAGCACTGCTGTTCCCACTCCTACAGGTGTTTGTGGTGCCTGTGCCAGGACATCTCCAGTCCCACAGGAGAGAGCAGGCTGAGGTCCCTGGGGCAGAGCAGCTGTTCAAGAGCTGACAGAGGCTCTGCAGCAGCAGCAGTGTGACTGCCAACAGCACAAGAGGGTGAAATGACAGGCAGGCTGTGAAGGGGGAGG
This sequence comes from Oenanthe melanoleuca, assembly GCF_029582105.1. Taxonomy (NCBI): domain Eukaryota; kingdom Metazoa; phylum Chordata; class Aves; order Passeriformes; family Muscicapidae; genus Oenanthe; species Oenanthe melanoleuca. Next base: position 49,226,178 of record NC_079339.1, read on the forward strand.
TGGTGGCAGATGGGGACACAGCACTTCCCACCCTGGCTGCACAGGGACAGCACCCACTGGGTGTCACACCATGACAGTGACCAGCACCCTGGGGCTGGGTGTCACACCTCATTGTGGGGCTGCCTGCTGGGAGCCAGAGCAAAGAGCCCCAAGTGCACAGGGACAGCCAGAAGGGGTTTTGGGGAGCCCAGCAAGATACCCTGCCCAGCTGAGTCCCAGCATGGCTTTGCACTGGCCCAGGCTGTACCTGAACAGGGACAATGGGGTTAGCATCAGTCAGAAATGCTTTCAACAACTGGTATGTTGGGGATTTGTGACAGAAAATGCCAATTTATTTGAAAGATATTGCTGTTGGAAAGAAAAGCTTTGCAGGAACTTGTAATCTGGAAAGATTTCTTCTGTTCTTGTCAGGATAAGCAAGAGTTCATGTCACATTGCCAGAATATGAACGATGACAGGTCAGACCTGATGGCTGAACCAGAGTCTCCCACAATCCCAGCATGTGCTGGAATCATCAAACAGTGGGGGAGAGCTGTCTGTCTCTCTGACACCTCTTTTCCTCCTATAATCTCCTGGGGGGTTGTGTGTGTGTGTGTTTGTTTGTGGTTTTGGGGTTTTGTTGTTTTTGTTGGTTTTTTTTCATGAAATCATCATGTTTTTCTCATATGCAAAACAAAAATTTTCAATATCATGAATTTAAAGCCCATAATGTATTTCTAATTCAGCTCTGACTCTGGACCCTTTCCTTAGCCCACCACTTTCACCACACTGGTCCATAAGCACCATGGAGGCTATAGGAGCAAAATCCCCAAGCAGGGGCTGCTTCAGTTCTGTATAATGAATGAAAATATGTTAGATAAGACCTGCTGTACTGAAGAAGCACAAAATACTGGCTGCTGAGGGAAATAAATGGTTTTGATACTTTTCTAAGTGCATGCAGTCAGTGTTGCTTGCAGTTGCAGCCAAATAAAAGAAGGAAAATAAACATTGCTTGGAGCTTCTCCAGCAGGAGAGAAAGGATGGCATTGTTCCTGTTTGTTCGTGCCTTCCTGGCTCCAGTGGAAGCCAGGGCATGGGTTTTCCTTAGGGACAGCTTTGTTCCTGTTTTTTGGCTGGCCACAGTTCCAGATGTGAGCATCTCTGTGCAGGGGTGCAGGAGCAGCCACTGGCACATGGAAACTGCACAAAGCAGTGCCCTGTGCCAGGAGATCCCCTTGCTGCTGCAGGGACAGCTGGGCAGGGCCAGAGGGGTGCTGGGGTGCTTGAGTAGGAGGAGAAAAAAAACAAACACGGCAAACATCTGTGTGCTCCCAAAATCTGCCTTCAGCTGAATCACAAGATGCTTCTATAAAAGCATGGTTAATTATTGCAAGGCAACCAAGCAAGGGAGCACAGACATTCACAGAGTATCTCCTGTGTTCATTGGTTTCTAAAAATGTGACTCTCAGCAGCTGTGAAGCTGCAAACGGCTCAGAAGCAAAACTCTTTCTCCTGGTCATTGTGCTGAGAAGTGCTCTTCTCTGCCAGCCCCTTCCCTCTTCTCTTCCTGCCTCTTCTGGCAGGGTCAGATGAAGTATCTTCAAATGAGGATGGCATCACCAAGAGCACTCACTGTTCATGCCCACTTCTGTCTGAGAAATAACCTAAAAATGTGGAGGGGAATTAAGCCTAGAAATCCAGTTGGACTGAACCCCCCCCAGCCTCCCAGCTGTCTGCTGTACGTGCACGGCAGAGCATCCATGTACAGAATCAAGCATGAAATTAATCCCTGCCTTCTGTGTCTGTGAGCTGTGCCTGAGCAGGCTGAGAGCTGTCCCTGTGCTCCTCACATGCAGTTTCTAGAAGATCCTTGCCACACCTTGAACCCCTTTCACGTGAGCCACCTGTTGTGTGGTTCCCAAACCCTTGCTGAGTTTTTCCCGGAGGCAAAACTTCCCAAAGCAATCACCTGCTCCCCCACGCTCATTGTTTTGTGTGATCTTTACAAAATGTGGCATTTCTGTCTAAGCAGTTTGCCAAAGACCTCTGATAAACAACACTTGAGCCATTAAAGAAGTGAACTGTCTTCATGCCCAACCATAGGATATTTTTAAATGTCAGAACTTTTGGCTCAGTGGTAGTCACTGGCTTCATTTTTGGGAGATCCAAAATTAGAATACACAGGCCTGGTTTTCAGGAAGTTCTGTGTATCCTTACTTCAAATGTTAGTCCTTAAACACATTTCAAAAATATGCACAATTTCCTCACCATCAGTCAATGCTCTGGAATTTCTCACTGTGATGCATTTCTGCCAACTTTCCTGTTTTCATACTTTCTTAATTGGTTTTCAGATAACACTCAGCCTGGCAGTAATACGTAAAGAATAGAGAGATAATTATGCTTAACAATTTGAGAATGACATATTTAGGTTTGCACATAATTAATTCTGACTTGCTCTTGTTGGATAACTCTTAAAAGGGTGAAGTTTTACATGTAAAAATGAAAAATTAAGGTAGGCACATAACTGATTTCTTTCCAGTTTATCAGGAAAATTGCTGTTGGATTTAATATAAGTCTTAATATAAGTCTTATCTGTTTAATCCAAGTTGAGCCCCTCCTCCTCAAATGAATGGAACAATCCTTGTAATAGATGCAAGATCACTTATGTTACCAGTAGCTATTTTTATTTTCAGAATAATTGTTTCTCTCTGAAAATGGCATGTGGTGTCAGTGTCCTTGATTAAATGTCCAAGAACAGAGATTAAATGATCAGTCAAGAGAGGAGATGTGGCCTAAATGGTCACAAGCATAGTCAGCTTTTTTTGGTGGATGCCAGTGAAAGCTCAGCTTGCTGTGGATCCCCCAGAAGACCACAGCATTGTAAAAAGAACAACCACTTTTGTGGAAGTCTTGTTTAATTTTGCATCTCTTTGCAGCTTCCATCAGGCAGCTTTTGATGCCAGCTCAGCACCAGAGCAGCACAAGTTAGCACAATGTGTGCTCCCAGGCTCAGCAAGTTGAGTTTCTTGTGCAAGTACAGAGTAATACTTGGAGGATGGAGCTGAACCATGTCAAAGCTAAAATTGCATCCCAGTGCAATGGGCAATCCTACAGGGCAACTTTTGCAACACTGCAGGTCTTCACATCATCAAGGGATTAGTATGTAATCTACAGCAACCCTGGTGCCAAGTTTCTGGACAAATCTGTCCCACATTTAGCCCCTGGATTCTCCCAGTGGGACTAAAATTGTACAGGAGGCAGTGATTTGTCTAATAGGGAAAAAAAAGAGCTAAAAATAATAATGAAGCAAAGAGAAGACAATAATGCTTGAGGTTTGTCTGTCATAGTAAGGTGGATAAACAATTTGAGTGGCACTGTTTTTTCAAAGTCAGACACATTTGTTTTCTTAATAGCATCCTCTCATTTTTCCTGTAGGTCCAGCTGCCCAGCGCCAGATCCAGAATGGTCCATCCCCAGATGAGATGGAAGCACAGAGAAGGTGAGTTCATCAGCTGTGGCAGAGTTCTAGTCTGTAACTTGGATGAACACTCACTGCTCTTTCTACTTGTACATATTTTAAGCTGGTTCTGAATGTTTTTTAATTATTGCTAATGATTCTGTAATGACTGCTAAAGGGTGAAGTGAGCCAAAGTTCACACTCTAGGTAAACTCTTTGCTTGGTAGGTCAGGAGTCTTCCTACCTCCAAAACCTATAAGGAAAGTGTGTGGAAACTAGTTTCCTGCACCTGTATGAATAACTGTGTAGGACCTGAGATTTAGTAGGGATTTACCCATACTCTTAATAGGGTCAGCAGTGATATTTCACCTGGGATTTACTTTGGGATAGCAGAATTATCATAAAGGTCAGAGAGCCCCTGCTCATGCCAAAGCAGGCAATATTGCCTCTCCCAGTGCCTTCCTGAAAAACCTAATCCAGCTCTTCCTTTAACCAGTGGAAGTCACTGATTCTGCAGACCATATGTAATTCAGGCCTCCAGCTTGGGTGTCTATTCTGTACATTTAAAATATGAGCAGCTTAACTATGTTAGAATAAAAATATTTTATTTATTCTTTTTTGTTTATAGACAGTAAAAGCCCTTTGGGTAGGTATTGCTTGACTGCTACAGGGCACATGGCCCTAGGAAAGCTTCTTTTGCTCCACTGGAGTGGAATAAGATATGCCAGTAGATGCAGTTAGATATTACTGCATCTGCACTAGAGGACTTTCAGCTTTAATTATGCTGATGCATTCTTTAAGCCTAGAGCAGACCTAATTTTAAGCCTAGGATTTTTTTTTAACATCTTAGAAGCAGGAAGGAAATTAAGTTATGGTATCTACTCTGCAAATTGTCTGTATAAAAGGTTTTTTAGAGATCTTTACACAAATATTTAAAGAACATATTTTTAAGTCAGAGTGTAATTTGTCCTCTCTTCTACTTTTCTCCTTGCATGCTCTTTAAGTAGCCTTGTGCCAATCCCAGGCTTTATTTAGTTTGACTGGAATAAATTTAACTTCTTAAGAGTTTAAGAATTTCTCGTTTTAGCATGTGTGGGAGGGTGCATTTGGCACCTATAAACTGCTTCTGACCAAGGGCAGGAAGGGCTGGTATGAACCCCAGTGGCTTCAAGTGGCAGTGCTAACTCCTATTCTGGATTTTTGCACCCTGCACCTCAGTCTGTTCTGCAGCACTCTAATGATTTGGGGGTGTTTTCCACATTTCTTTCCAGTTCTGTCAGACTGTGATTTTCCTGGTTGGTTCTCTAGATAAACCTAGAATTTTCCCCAGGTTTAATTAGGAAAATGTATGTATCAAGTTGTTCTTCATCATCAAATTTTGCTCATAAATGCCAAGCTAAGGTAGGGGACAGTATGCTCAGGAAATTCTTAGTATGTGTTAACAATTGAAATTTTAGCTGTGCAATTGATGCTGTTGCATCCATATCAATCAAGAAAAAGCTAGGGTATGTACTGAAGTAAATATTTCTATTTATTTGATTTAAAGTGTCATAGCTTAAATGACATCAGTTGAATCAACCAACTAAGACTTTCTCAAAAGTGATTCACCTTTGCACATACAATAATTTTCTCAGAATCCTGCAATTTTCTAGATATTGCATGGATTGCATGTCCTGAACAGAAAACCACTTTAGGATTCATCCCTCCACAGCAATATCATGCATTTTCCTTTCCCATATATTGAACTAGATATGAAACACAGAAAATTTGTTTTGCAAATTAAGATATTCTTTCTTTTCCACATAATATAACTTTATTTTTATGGACTTTTTTTTTTATTTTAAAAGCTTCTATTGGTGTATAAATAAGATAGAATTGCTCAGCATTGCAGACTGTGGAAAGTACAAGTAAAAATGTAACAGGGAGGTGTCTTAAAATACTGTGCAAGGAGTCAAAATAGAAATGTTGCTTCTCTAAGAGCTTGCTTTACTTGAGCTTGCTTTACTGTACAAGTGAAGTGAAGCTGTTGAGAAAAGATAAAATTGTGCAGTGAAGACTGGTCTAATGATAAATGAAACTTATTAGGGCAAATTTGACCTAGAAACTGTGGAAGGAAATGGTAATAAACTTTATTACCAAGTGCTTCAGCAAGATAAATTCAGAGCTGTGTTTTAATATTGCTGAAATCTTTAGTCCATATCCATGCACTAGCCAAGAAGCCTGGAAAGCAGTCTGGTTTTCAGCTATCAGGTTTTCTTAGGAGGAGCCAAGGTGGGTTTGTGGTGGGTCAGGGACATCCCTTCCTGCAGGAGCAGCCCAGTGAGGCAGAGCAGACCTCTGCTGCTGGGTCCTTGGAACTGCACATCCCTGCACTCCTGTCTGAGCCTCTCCTGGCCACAGCTGGCACTCCTGGGGAAGGGGCCCAAAGAGCAGCAGTGCAGAGCTGCCATCGCTGTTTGCAGGGGCACTCAGCAGGGCTGGGGCCACAGGGACAGCTGTGCTGGGGCTGCCAGCTGTGCTGGGGCTGCCAGCTGTGCTGGGGCTGCCAGCTGTGCTGGCCAGTGCCAAAAAGGGCCTGGATGTGCACCTGGACAGCAGAGCCTTTCTACAGTCAGCACCAAAATGATGCTTTGTATTAGTGGCTATCTTGTTTTTTGTTTGCCTTCAGTCAGAGTCAGGATGGAAGCACGAGACGAAGTTTTGTCTTCAGACTTGGTTGTTTATTAATTTTTATCTATAGTACAGTGAGTGCTACAGCACTTCTAGATAACAGGCTAAAAGTGAGAAAATGGAGTTGTATTTTGCTTGTTACAAGGTCTTTTAAGGCTTAACTATCTAATTAAAAACTAACATCTATATTATTTATATTTTTGACCTAGTGAATAAACATCCATGGCCTGCAGTGTGGCATCCTTCATCCAATCATAAAAATACTACTTAAAACTAAGAAGGAGGAACAAGAAGGAAGCAGAAGCCAATGCCCAAAAACTTCCATCTTGTCCCACACTCATTACTATATCCTCAAACTCCAAATTCCAAACCCTTCACTATGTGATATTACACACTTCTGTTCAAACTACACACCAGTGATTCTATCTCCATCACTTAAATTTGGAAGCCTTCTCCAAGGCCTCAGGTCAAAAGCAATGTTCCCCTGGGGATCAGTGCCAGGAAGTACAGAAAGTTCAAAACTCCCAGGCTTCAGGGTTCCAACAGCTTTGCTATATTTTCATCCTAATATGCTAATGTTATACAAATGCTTTGAGCTCCTGATTCATAAAAGATTCTGGACTGTGTGTTTTTGAATATTTCCTTCCCTGGAGATACTCAGAAGCTGTCTGGACAGAATCCTGGGGATTGTGTCCTCCAGGGGATGCTGCTTGAGCAGGGAGGTTGGCCTGGATGGCTTCAGTTAACAGCATGCATGCTTGCTGTGCTCCCCTGGGCATTGGGCACTGCCTCTTCCTTGTGCAGGGCCACTGGGGAGTTATCTGAAATGGATCAGCCTCCCCCTGCAGTGTCCAGTGCATGCAGGGCTGTGTCCTGGTTAAGCTTCCCAATGTGTGAACTGGCACTGCTGTGGCCAGGGCAAGTGAAATCAGACCCAGCTCCATCCCACTCCATCAGCTCTGCCCCCAGACACACAGTGCTTCTCAGGGTATAAAGCTTTTACTCAAAGTTATAAGGAATACCTAATGACCAAGGGTTTTTTCATTGCTGTTTTAGACAAGTGATGGAGCAACAGCAACAGCGCCAGGAGTCTCTGGAAAGAAGAACCTCTACCACAGGCACGTATCAATTCAAGCAGATACAATCTCTCCCTGACTGCCTCCTCTGGCTGTTGTTGGGGTTTGTGGGGTGCTGTACAAAAGCTAGACAGTGGTTATAGTTTCAATTATATTTTGAAGATTAGATTTTCAGCTAGAGACTTACAAGCATTTGGGCATGGTTGTGTTGTTTTGCAGGGGCTCAGGTCTGAGGTATGCTGGTGGAGCTAGGCAGGTTTTGCACTTGGCATAACTTGCACAGCTGAGGGAATTTTAGGTGTACCAAGGGGCCTGGCCATGCTTCTTCCACACCCCTGAGGACAGCAGGTAGCACAGCCACCACAAGAGTGACTGTGTTTGCAGGGGATGTCAGCACAAAGGGGTTGGTGTGCTGGATGTGCTCAGGCACTCCCCATTGCTCTGCAGCACAAAAAAACTACAGCACAGAGGAAGATACAGCTCTAGACACTCTTCGCTGGGGATTTTGTGATCATGAAGTCTTCTGTGAACTTATTGGAAAATATATATATATTTAATGAGCTAACAAAAATCTTCTATAGCATATTAAGTTGCACTAAGCTGAGAGAAGAGATGACAGGAATAGTTTATAGCTACAAGGTATGGCTTGAGCAAGCAAGGAGGCAGAGCAAGCAAGCCAAGATGACCATCTTGTGTTTGGGCTTTGGTTTTGGGCAAGTTTTTTCAGTTGATATGGCCACATAAGTGAAATGTTTTTTCCCTCAGCTGTTAAACTTTTTTACTAGAAGCCAGCTCAGACACACACACATGCCTTTGGTGACAGAAAGAGCTGGACTCCTGTTTCAGCAGAGGTTAGAGTGCTGTTCTGTATAGGGAACTTAGTCAAAATCCTGCCTTGGCATCCACAAGGGATGGGTCATGGCTCCTAGGGGCTGCTGGCTGATCCCTCTCTGCCTACAAGGTGGCCACCTGTGTGTTCAGCGTGTCCCGTGCACCTGTCCCTGGTGCAGGGCTGATGCTCGTGATCCTGACTCAGATTCACGTGGGGTTTGGAGGAGCCTCACTGGCACCAGAGCATGCAGCCCATCCCGTGCTGCAGGGTTCTGCTCTGCACACCCCTCCAGTTCTGCTGAGGGCTGGAAATCCCCAAGCTGGTGCCTGCACCATCTCCTCTTTGCTTTGTTTGAGTTTCTGTTTGCGTTTACTTCACGGTTCCTTTTCCTCCGTTCCACTTTGCCTTGGTTTCGTTCCTTCCTGCATACCCACCTTATTCTTTTCATATCTCTTTTCTGTTCTTTTAGTTTCCACCCTTCAGCCAAGCATATGCTCTGCCCCCTCTCATCCCCAGTCTCCTCCTCCTGCCTCTAGTAACTGTGGTGCTCCTGCCTCTGGTGTCGTGCTCCCCCCACTACCTCAAGCCAGCGCTGTCTCTTCAGCACCCGCTGTCCCTGAGCCCGCCATTCCATCCCCTTTCCTGTCCCAGGGGAGAGCCAGGGAGCCCCCACAGTTCCTGCACAGGCACTCTGCCTCTGAGCTGCCAGCAGCCCCAGGTTCCTCCCCTCCACCCTGCCCAAATGGCAGGACTGTCATGCCAGGCATCAGGCGCACCTCGCTGTCTCCACCTCCTCTCCATCCTTCCCATTTTCCCCTTCCCTCTCACCAGCCTCTCAGGGGCTCTTCTCTTCCCTGCTCTCCTCAGCCTTCTTCTCCCTCTGCCACAAATGCACCATCTCTGCAGAGGGGTGATGCCCTGCAGCCCCGTGGTCCCACCATCCTGCCTGTGATTCCTGTCCCACCCGACAGGGTCAGGGCACCCACAGACAAAGCAGGGTGGGAGACCTCAGCAAATGTACCCCTGAGCAGCCATCCTGAAGAACAAATTGCTTTAGGTCCCCCTGGAACCCAGGTGAAAAGTGTGGATGGGTCCTTCTTTCCACACCTAGGAGCTGCGCCCTGCTGCCCGCTGCCCACCATCGCCAGCCCCCCCGGCTCCTCTGGCCAGGCTCCCTCCCCAGCCTCCCTTGTGTCACCTTGTCCTGCACAGCAGTGCTGCCAGCCCATGTCACACTGTCTTCCATTGCCTCCCCCCCACGCTGCTGTGTCTGAGGTGGCTATGCCCAGGAGGACTCCTCCTTACATGACATCATCAGCCATTGCCCACTTGAGTAAGTACTGATTTTGAATGAGTTGCAACCTGTGTAAAGCCTCAGCTGCCACCTGTTCAAAGAGGTGGCACTGGTTGGCACTGTCCCTGACCCATAGAAAAAGGGCTGAGAGACTCAAAGCTACTCCTGCTGCATGTGATTTCTGAAACTGGGGTGGAAAAATGTCAAAGTCACTCCAGACTGGTCCAGGGACCAGGCAAAAAGTAACAATTACAGAACCAGGTCCCTGTAACTGGATTGTTGCACTGCATATTCCTACTGTATTATCCCAGATCGAGATTTTTGTCATTCAGCAGAGTCAAATTGTTTCAAAGACCTTCATATAGGACCTATTTTCAGCTGGTCCAAACGTAGCAGATGGGCTCTTCTGAAGCTGGAGGCCAGATCTGCAGTAGGTTTCTTGTCTGTATAGGAATACTGGTAGAGGTTGTGATTTTTACTCTCTTTGTTAAGTGGTATTTCTTTCTGTTACCAGTGAAACATAGAGCATGGATTTTGTTTAGGACACCCAGAATCCCCTGTGGTTCTGCAATTTATTTAATTCAAGAAATTATCTTCCTGGTATTCACTGCATTTATAGTTGTAGGCTTGACACTGTAGCTATTCCAGCAAACCTTTCTCATTAAAGGCCCATTTTGTATATGGTCTTGATTTCTTGTGCCTATCTAAAGCCTGCAGAATGAGAACAATCTGCAATGCAATTCAGAGCATATGTTTTGTGACTTGGATCTGTTCAGGTTTATAAGCACATATAATGCTAAAGTGTGCCTAGAAAAGGAAGAAAAGTAAGACATTTCCTTTTACTTTCTGCTAAAAGTATTACTGTAACCACTCAGTCCTTCAGCTGATGGAAGTCCTTGAAATCCACTTAGTTCAATAAAGTTATTTTAAACTCACATCACTCCATTATTTTGACTCAGTTCAATTTTTGCCTGAGGCTGCCCTCTAATTAGGTGGGTGTAGTTTTACTGTTACAATTAAATGTACCCACAATGAATTACCAGCTGTTATGTTCATGAACGAAAAAGGGCTTGAAATGTTTAAAGTATTTCTAATAGCAGCTATGGTTCATTTCAAGAATGGAATTGGGAGTGTGAAATAATGGTAGAAGTAACCACAGAAATAAGACAGTATTTTAAGAAAACCTAGATAAGAAGAAAAACAAACTGTTAATGTTAAATATGGTTTCCAACTATTTCTCAGTCAAAACTCACCTGTCTTTCAAAGTACCACTTACTGAACAACTGAAGCTGTGAATACATACCAAGAGCAGCCTGTTCTGGCAGAGTGCACATGGGGAAATACCCCTGGGGAGGTGTATTTGTTCAGCTGACCTGTTACAGCCAGGTGAAACGCTGCAATGGAGTTTCCACCATCAGCCCTTCCCGCAGGCTGCTGCTGAGAGGAGTTTTGCAGAACCTCGGGGTACCTGGAGCTGGAGTCTCCCCTGGTTATTCTGCAAATCTGGCTCAGGTCACACATCTGCGTTACAGAAAGGAGGGTGTGTCACTGTAGCCCATCATTCTCCTGAAAAGGTGATGTCAACCAAAGTCCGTGGAGTTTATTATCTCCATACAGAGATAACGCGGGAGAAGCAGAAGAACATGAATTGGGAAGCATTGTCAGTGTTCTGATTCTGACCCAGAATGAAACGAAGCCTGTCAGAGGCAGGGTCTGTCAGGAGCACACAGCTGTAGCTGGCTGGCATTGGTAAAGCACCTCTCCCCGTTCTTCACACGCACAGTGACCCCGGAGTCAGACCGCGGCGCCGGGAGAGGGAGCGCGACCTGGGCTGTGCGCGGGGGGACCGCGCTTCCCTCTAACTCCTGTGCTCTGCCTTCCAGGCCCAGCGCTTCCACCCGGCCACCCCAGCGCTGCGGGGATCCCCGCTTCCTCCGGGGGGCCGCCGCCGCCGCCGCCGCCGCCCGTGCCGCCGCCGCCGCTGGGCGCCGCGCCGCCGCCGCCGCCGCCGCTGCCGGCCGGGGCTGGCCCGGGGGCCGCCGCTGAGGACGGCTCGGTGTCGGGGCTCGCAGCAGCGCTGGCCGGTGCCAAACTGAGGAGAGTCCAGCGGGTAAGGAGGTGGCCCTGGCACGGCCCCGTGCTCTTCTCGGCTGCGGGAAAGCCCGGCAGATACAACAGGCTGCGCGCCCTGAATCGTGATGGAACGCGCTTCTGCTGGCCATTGGGTGAACTCCTAAATGTGATTTTGCAGTGCAAATAAAGCTGAGCAGGAAATGTTGGGTAGAGTTTAAGCTCTTCAGAGCGTATGAGTTAACAAATGGCTGTGACTTCTCACACTGCCAGGATTTCATTACTTCCACGTAGTCCACCACTGTACTGTGTGTAAGTGTTTTCACTTGTTTTAAGTGGTTAAAAACTACACTGTACTTACAAAAAAACAGTGTAGACTGTTGAAGCCTGGTCAGTAGCTGTCCACTTAGGTTAAGGGTTGCTTAACCATGCATAAGCATAATTATGATCATTATATAACAAGCAGCACTGTGGGGTTTTTAATCATTTGCCTGTCTATTTGCATCACCCAGGTCTGTCTTGGTTTTAGTAATATACCTGTGGGTTTTCTTCCCAAGGCAGAACACATCCCATCTCTGGTTTTGGGCTGTGATTGTGATCGCTCTTCCTAACACTTGGGAAAACTAATCATTAAGGGTGTGGTTGTAAAGCAAACCTTTCATTAATTCCAATCTTGATGTCTCTCTTAAGCCAGAAGATGGTTCAGGAGGGTCCAGCCCCAGTGGGGTCTCTAAGAGTGATGCCAATCGAACAAGTAGCGGAGGAGGCGGAGGAGGACTGATGGAAGAAATGAATAAATTACTGGCAAAAAGGTTTGTACTTACACCTCAAGTAAGCCACATGAGATCTGCAGCAAATTGTGGAAGAAGGTGCTGTCATTTTTGTGGTTAGCAGTAGGTGTTTCCTTGCAATTTGGCAGGTCCTGCATTGATGTTGGTCACCAGTATCGCTCAACTTTCAGTGCAAAAGGTGTTGCATTGGAAAATTCAGCTGCCTTTTCCTAGTGCAAGATGCTATATTTTTAGACCTAAATCTTTTAAACTTACAAATAATGAAAGAAAATGATGAATAAAATAATGAAGGGTAAGTACAGTTGTAGAGTGCACAGAGATGGAGTTTTAAAATTATGTTGTCTTAGTATAAAGACTCAAAAAGATCTGATTTCAACTTTACTCTGTGTCCTGTTCATTTCAGAAGAAATTCTGAAAATGAACTGTGAAGGTAATCCTTTGAAAAGTATTAAATAAATACACAACACTCTAAAAATCAAAAAATTTGTTTTCTTTTCATCATCCAGTTTGGCTAATGCCCAAGAAGTTTTGCCAGGTGTCTTTCAAAAATAAACAACAAACATCTTTGTTTACTGTCATGTCCAGTTTCCCCAGTGGATGGATTGCAGCTCTTTGCCACTCCTTGGGAAGCAGAAATGAGTGTGGGTCTCAGGTCCTCACTCAGCTTCTGTAGGCAGCACCAACACTGCTGGTTCTGGCACTACAGGGCTCAAGAACTCTTCTGCCTTTGAAGTGGTTTTGAGACAAAAATAATCTTTGTTCACCAAAGGCACTTGAAAACCAGGCGTGTGGGCTGTTTTCCTGATTCCTGGGCTCCAGCCAGAGCTTTCCCACCCTGGAGGTTAGAGGGGGTCTTGGCTGAGCAGAAATGGTGCCTGATCTCTCCCAGTGACAGTGGACTTTTTTTACAGTTTTCCTTCATGTGGGAGCACTGCTGCAGCTCTTTCTCTGTGCAGGATCAGGGATGTGGGATGTAGGGCAGGTGACAAACTGACACTGGAGCTGGCTGAGAGCACTGTCATCACTGCAATACCCACCTGAGCCACCTGCTGTGGGCAGGGCTGGTCCTCAGAAACCCCTGATAGGGGCTGAGTTGTTCCTCCTGTGTAGGACCCAGGAGCCAGGACTTCCTGAACCCTTTTCTCACCCAGTTAGTTTCATACCCAGCTTCACTCCCACGCCTGTTTCCTCACATTTCCTTATGCTCTGCACCCTGCAGACCCTGTTAATCACCACCTCATAATATTGCCCCTCTCCCTGAGTTGTATCACTGGGATCTGGATTTTTCACCTCCACCCCAGCCCTGCACAACCAAAGGCATCCAGCCATTGTCACGTTCTCTAGGATGAGCTAAATAAATAGTAACTCCCAGCAAAGCCTGAATCAGTCTTCCTGTGAGGATTGTTTCTAGGGATTGACCATGTCCTATCTGCTGTTCCTTTGCACAGGAGGAAAGCAGCGTCGCAGTCAGACAAGCCAGCTGACAAAAAGGAAGAGGAAAGCCAAAATGTAAGTGAAACACTCCTCCCTGTTGTGCTCTTGCAGATTCCTTGTAAGCCAAAGTGCTCATTCACTGTGTCAGTTTGTCACTGGCAGGCAGGAACAAGCAGTGTTGATTCAGGAATAGATGTGCACATTCAATCCAAAGACAGATGTAACTGCTCCCACCTTTCCTGGGAACAGCACCCTATAAACAAGAACAGCTGCTTTATTCATAGGAGAGGTATTGTCTAAACCAGGTTAATGAGCTCTATTTCATGGTCTAATCCCAGTGTTGTAGGAAACAGGAGATTCTTGCCCTGTAGGAAGGTGCACTGAGCCTTCTGGCAAGTTAACTTGAGATAAAGTTCAGCTTTCTTATTTTATATTTAAGGCCTGAGCTAAGCTGAAGTGGACCATCAGCCCTGCAGTGTAATTTGGATTGCCAACTAAGCAAGGCAAGGATCAGCTCACTTCAGACCCCAGAGTGCACAGAGAACACACCTGGTGGAAGAAGGGGAAACATTAACCATTAGATCACACTGAAGTCAAAATATGTGACCATGATAGCTACACTAAACTGAGATAGAATTTGGAAAACTTTGGGGAACTTTGATTAATTTCTCTTCCACAAAAGCAATTATACAAGCAGTTTTATTTGACTCAGTCTGTAGATTGAACTTGATGCAACAATTTTGAGTCCAAATGAAAACACTTTTTTACCTGTTAAACTGCTAAAGTGTGGAAGATCTTTCCTGTTCTAGGAGAGGGCAGGATTTGCACTGTGTCCTTTCCAGTGTGATGCTTTTCCAGGCTGATTCCTGTTGCTAGCCACTATCCTCATGAAGGCTTTCTGCCACAGCTGCAAGGTCATAAAGCATCCTGTGCTTATTGCTAGCGTAGAGATGTTCTCCTCAAAGACAAAGCTGTTCAGTAGGAAATCCATTAAAACAATCTAGGTCTTGCCCTGAGCAAAAAGGTTTGTAGGAAGAGCAGGAATAAGCACTTTTCAGTGTTTAGGGAGAGAAGCAGCTATTTTTGCATGTTCCCCAAGGCATGCTCCAAGTGTGGAATTTGCCTGTTGAACCCGCTATGCAACCATTGCTCTTAATCTTGCCCCAGAGCTGGTTTTGAACCATACACTTGGAGATGAAAGGCACCATTTAGCTTCTAACTTACCAGCCTCTGCTCTCTGTCCCTTAGTCTCTCTCCTTGAAACTCTACATTAGTTTATATCCCAAATCAAACTTTTCAATAGCACCGATCTGTTTAGAAAAGTATTTTAGAGAGCATCTGTTTGTGTCTTGAGTACATTTCATGTTCAGGGTATCCTCTTTCAAACTGTGTGCAATTCCATTTTACAATGCAGAGCTGATACTTTGCCTGAGTATGTTTTGAGGGTTGCTAGATAATATTGTAATGCCAAATATATGGATGAATGGTTTATGATCTGTCACACATAAATTCGAGATAAAAGACAAATCTCTGATGAAGTGTTTAGTGTTCTACTTAAGAGGAGTACTGATTGATTTAGTTAACTTCTGTTAGTACCTGAACTCCTCTCTCTGGTACTGGTGGCTGTCCTGGGGTGAAAGAATAGGATGTGAGCAACTGTTCCTTTAGGTGGCTTGGTTGCCACATCTCATAGAGTTTCTAAATTTGGGAAATGCATGATTTGTATTGAGGCAACAGCAAACAGCACTTTAGAGTGGTTTCACCTGGTTTGGTCTATAGAAATAAGAGTGATTGAGTAATCCTGAAAAGGTGTCCACATTACCTAAAATAAAAAGGATGTATTTTGCCATCCAGTGTGAGAAAAGCTGAAGTTTAAATGACCTTGACCCATACCTTGGCAGCAGAGGCTGTTGGACAAGGAGGAAACTTGCTTTTGTTCCACATGTGCTGCAGCTGTCTCCAGAGTAGAAGAGGATTCTGCACTTCATCCCTAAAACTCAGTAATGTCCTGTTTTTCTCTTTGTAGGATGATGCTAGCACCTCTCCTTCAACCAGTACACGAGGCTCTGCCCAGCAGCAGCAAAATTCATCAGGTATTAATTAAGTTGAACTACTGGCATTATAGCTGTCTTTTTAATCTAGTCTTCTTCACCACCTCTAGACTCTGGATTCCTTGTCCTACTTCTGAGTGCACCAGCAGTAACTAACAGAAAAATTCCCAAATACCTATTGTTTTAAAAACTGTACTCAGCAAGAAATTACCTGCTTCAGTCCAAAAAATTGCAAGACAGTTTAATTAGACATGTTGCTGAGGATCTGTGTCTTCAACATTGCACACCTAAATCTTTTAAGAGAAAAAAGCTGTATTACTTTACTTTTTCTAATGTAGATGTCCTGATATATACAGTTGGGGTTTGGATATCAAACTGCTATTCTTCATTAATCTAATAATTTGTTGCAATAAGGCTGATCCTGAGAGTTCCTAGATGAAATTTTTTTCCTACAATTAATTGAAATAACTGTCTCTGAGTAGATGAGCTGCAAGCACTCACATTCATCCCTCTGTCAGTCTTGGCTTTCACACTGAGAGAAACCTCTCCCAAGGGAATGACTAACCATTCCAGCTTCCTTTTGGAACAAAGCCATGACTTGTGTGCTTTGCAAGGGAAGGGGAGGAACCCAGCAGAAAGGTGTGTGTAAATGAGATCTAGAGATTTCCTGGGAGTGCCTGTAATTCTTTTAAAAGGCTTTTTAGGACTTCACAGAGGAGCAAATCCTTGTATATAAAGCTGTGAAATCTCTGCAACAGTTCATTTTAGGAGAAGACTGTGATAATAGGAAGCACTTTCAGCAACAAGCTTTTTGGGAATGTTCTGTGAGTTAGAAGTGTACACAACATTAAATAAATTCTCTGTGGAGATTTGCATAGTGGGGTCTTACTGCCCTTTTTTTACATACACCCACATTTTCTGCCAACTATGCAGACAAAAAACCTAAGACTTCTTAACTTAAACTATAAATAAGTATGGTTCTGAATAAAGTAAGCCTTGCAGCAATTAGCCTGTATTTCCTAATAGAAATTATTTATGTTTTTCCTCCTACTGTTCCTATCCCATTTCTTTTTAGTATTGTTTAACTATGTGGTCCCTAATTAAAGGGATCACTAAGCAGGTTTTTGCTAATGCTTTCCCAATAATGTAGGCAAATGCACTCATTCAGCAATCTCATTTTCCTGGTTCTTTTCCTAAGTCACTCATCCTCACTGAATGAAAGCAGCTGTATAAGACAATCAACTTCAGGATATTTTTATTTTTAGAGCAAAAATAATAAACTAACTTTCCATGCTTGTTTTTCAGACTCTGGGAAGAAGCCATGGGAAAGGAGCAATTCTGTTGAGAAGCCTGTATCTTCATTACTTTCTAGGTGAGCTGCAGGGGTGTCCTGGGGCTGGGGATGGTCATGCTGTCCCTGTGGCACTCGCACGACTCATGTCTCGTTTCATTCCATTGCTGTAGAAATCCATCAGTGGTGAAGAGCTGTGAAGCTAAGAGCCCCACACAATCCCACGTGTCTTCTAGGTACTGGCTAATGCCTGGCTTCTTAACTGTCTTGGCTTGTCCTTTGGCTCATCCCATCACTCAGCACTGGTGTTCATCTTCTGCCGTGCCTTTTACTCATTCTCTTGCAATCTGCTTTGTCTGTCGCTGCACAGAGGGGGAAGGTGTTGTCAGAGGTTTGTTCCATGGAAACAGCCCCTTGCTCACATGGGCATTACAGGTCTACCAGCCCTTAAAGCATCTGTGTGTGTGTGAGTCAGAGCCACGGGTCTGGCAGTGCTGTGCCATGTGGAATCACCTTTTGGACCATCTTGCTACAGCAGGTTCATGGTGACCCTGCCAATAGGCTGAAGCTTTCATTGCCCAACCTCTGCAGGAATTAAAAAGCAAAAGCAGAAATTATCTGAAGGGCTTGCAGCTGGGATAGGGAAAGTTGTTCTTCTACCCAAGCAACTGCAGTGGGTGCATAAGAAAGGAGAGTGAAGCCTGGTAATAAAATCAAGATGTAAAAAGGCCCCACTACAGACAGATCTTTCAGACACATGGGGTACAAAAACTAGCAGGTGTCAAAAACCAAGAAACCTAAAGTAGGGCTCCAGAAGTCCTGTCAGTCAGCATATCCAAGTTTCAGGATCAGTACCCAATGTTTTTAATCACAGAGATTAAGTTTGATGTTGGACAGCTAGAGAGGCTTGCTTCCCGTGCTGGTCCAGTGTTCCTGGACACTGAGATGGATAAGCTGAACAAGGAGGTAGAGCACAGGCTTACAAATGTTCAGTGTTTACTGCAAAGAGTGTCCCTTATTTTACATTGTTAGGTATACAACAGTGCTGATAGTCTGGGGAGAGATAAGTTGCCAATGGCAACTATCTGCACATACTTGCTGCTTTGTTAAAAATGCTGTAACATGTTCTGCCCAAACATTTAGAGGGATGCATCGGTGTTACTATAGCAAAATACCATTTTTCCAGCTCACCTAAAACCAGGAAACATATTGGTTCTAGGAAATACATGAGCTTCAAATAGACTAGAAAAAGACCATTCTTCCTCCTTGCAAACAAGAATGAAACGGGGGCTATTTAAAGCAGCCATCATCAGATTTCAGTAGCTATCTTTTATAATGGCCTTGCATCCCAAGAGGAGGAGTTCAGGGGGAAAAAATGCTTCCCTAGTTTAGCAGCTGGAGTAGTGCTCAGCAGTAGTAGTGCTTGCTTCAAAAACTTCTGTGGGGGAAGCAGGGTGGGTTTCTAAAGCTCTCCGTGGTGACCTGTTTCTATTCCTGATCAGTCTGATGGCATTTGGATCTTTCTTAACTCTGTTAGATGTGAGATGGTAGGACACATGTCAGGATTTCCAAGGAAGGGTTGCAGGATTTCCCAAGGAAGGGTTGCTGCCCTCAGGAGCAGCAGCATCTCCACCAATCCCCAGTTTGGGCTCAAAGATGATGGCAAAGTTATTTGAAGCCTTTGCATAGCATGGTTAGTTTTTTAAATGTTTTAGAGCTACTGATTAAAAGAGAAAAGTAAACAGCTTCTGGTTCCTTAATTTATTTTATCAGATGTCATCATGGCTCAGCCCACTGACTGATAACACTCAGGTGCACTGGCCATTAAGGCCAGACTGGATTTGCTCCTGAGTCAGTAAAAACTGACTGGGATATGTAACACTATTAACACATCTGACTCATTCAGGTCTTCCAAGGAAAGGATTAGTGGGTTATTATTTTCCCAATAATATTTTTCTAAGTTGTAATTTACTATTACTTTAGCACCTAGTGAAAGCCTAGGATGCCAGGACAGGGCTGCTGTACAGAAAAGGGACTATGAGAGAAAACCAGACATGTAGCTTGCAAATTGCAAATGCCATAATAAAACACAGTGTTTAACAGGCTTCATCCCCTCAGCACTTTCTAATCTGAAATTGTTGAGATTCCCAGCACCAAAAAAAAGAAAAAAAAATATTCACAGCATCTTTGAGGGTCAGGCTGTGCATACAGGAGCAGTGCTGCTCTCTGGCTGCCAAATATTCTTGAGCAGCACAGCAGGGAGCCTCCTGTCCAGCACTTGAACACAGGTGCTCCTGCTCTGGGGTGGATTTCATGCACATCATCAGGTGGGTGCAGCTTAGCACACACTGCAGGGAACTGACTGGCTTTTTTTCTGATTCTCTTCCATTTCTCAAGGATGAAGCCAGTGAGCAGCAGCAATGATGTGGCTATGGATGCCTTAGATTTTGATCGGATGAAACAGGTGAGTGAAGATGTCATTTGCACTTTTAGAGATTTGGCAAGCTACCCATTTTCCCCCATGCATGCGCTGTACAAGCAAAACAGCTGTTCAGTCTTCTGGTTCCCTCTATAACTAGGTGCCTAGAGAAGGGCTAGCTGGTGAGCAGCAAGAGAGCACAATCTCACTGCTATTTCATTGTGTCTGCACAGAAATGTGCAAGTAAATATGCCAGCATCTTCTGCATCCGTGCCTGGGAGTGCAGACACAGCTGTTAGTAGTGCTAGGCTCTGACCAGCAGTGGGTCAGAGGTGGGGGACAAGCACAACCGTGTTAAACTTGCCTTTTCTTCCACCAGTTAGAAGGAAATTCTGAGCAGCTGACTTGTGTTTTGTCTCATCAGGAAATATTGGAGGAAGTTGTAAGAGAGTTACACAAAGTGAAAGAGGAGATAATTGATGGTAAGAAAGAGAAAAATTATTATTTTTCTCATCTTTATGACTAACTTTCCATAGATAAGATGATAGGAACTGCAGAGAGTTCCCTGGTGTTTTTAGGCTTCTCTGAACAGCTCTGATTTATACACACATTTGAAGAGAACAAGCATCTACCTTATCTGAGCTCTGACCATAACCCTGCGTTTACATCCTTTATTATGCTGTTGATGAGCATTTTTACCACCAGCCTATGAGAAATTTGCTGGCTGGTGTTTCTCACAGGTGGGAGGGTGTGAAAGGGCCTGCCTGTAGCCCATGGCACATCAATTTATCACAATCAGCAAGCGTGAAATCACTTGTAACTTGCTGGCAACACAGGTCTGGGATGAGGAGGGGACAAAGGAAGCTAACTGAAAATCCTTCCTAAAAATCTTCCATAGGTTTCCTATGCTTGAAGAGTTACTTCAGACCTTCACTCGATTACAACTTTCCAAATAGCCACATATTTTTATAATACATTGAAAAGTACAGCAGCTGTACCAAATGTATCAGTACATTTTTATAAATTGCTCTGCAGTTTACAACTGAAGGTGTTTTTCAGGGCCCTCATTGAAATGCACAGCAAAATTCCCATCTGAAGGCCACATTAGGGCACATGAAGATGCATGTCCACACCCTGCACTCCCCACCTTAGACTCACAGGGAAGGGGAAAAAGAGGAGACTGTGAAACAGCTAAAATCCATTCCCTGTGCCCTTGCCCTAGATCTGTGTGCTCACAAAACCTCGAGGCAGTTTGCAGTTGGAGAGACCCTTGTCCATACGCTCCTGTGCCAGCAGCTTGGTCCTCAGAGCCTCCCTAGTTCATTCCAGTGCAAAATGAGGCATTCACATACACCACAGGTGCAACTCCTTACAGTAGTACTGCAGTTTGCAAGCCAGCAGCTGACTGCTTACCCCTACTCATCCTTTTGCCCTCCACTCATCCTTTTACCAGCGTGTACTTTCTGCAGCCTCTGCACTGAGCGTTTTCCATCCCACTGGGTGGACAGCATGCACTGACTTTCTGCTTTGCTTTTCCAGCCATACGGCAGGAGTTGAGTAGAATCAGTACAACATAGTGATTGAAAGCCTTTGGACGGTTCTAAGAGTGCTAGGAAGATTGGATCATTTCTAAGTGTACCAAGGTCATGCAAGATGGTGACAGAGGACACCGGCACTGTCTTTGTTCTTACACCCTTTTTATTAGCAGACTCAGCACACTTTGAAGCTTGCTGCTGCCTTGGATTCGCTTCATTTTACAAGTCTTAATCTAAAGATTATTAAATTTTAAATTTCTGGATTTTTTAGATTTCATCTGACACTGCACATTGGATTTGTCAGCCTTTTTTGTATTTTGTATTTGCTTATTTAAATGTATTACCTTTCTTTTTAGTAGTAGATAAGAACACACGTGAACCATTTGCTTTTGATAGATGACTTCAAAGTAATTTTACTAGTAGTCTGCAATGTAAATGAAGATCCTTTGCCAACAGAAATGTATTGAGGCATCACCAGAAGAAAGAGACATGTTTAGTTGTCAGCCAACAAGTTCTTTGTCTCAGAGTTATCACAATATTAAAAAATGGTACGTCAGTGCATCACAGTATCTGTGTTCATATTGGTAATAAACTGTTTATTGTCCACACGGCCCTGCCTTTCTTTGTTTCATTTGTCCCCTGAGCTCCTGCACTTGTGTGTCACTTGTTGGTGAGAGGAAGGTGCCTGAGACTCACTGTGGGGTGGCAGCTGTGCCTCCCTCACTGCAGAGCACGAGGAGGGAGCCTGAGTGTCCTGTGGCTGCTGCAGTGGCACAGCCCTGCCTTCTCTCACAGCACACCTGGCCTCTCACACCACTGGCTGAGCACCCACCCTGCAGCCAGCCTGCCACAGCCTCAGCACCTTCTTGCCAAAGTGGCTGAAGGACAGTGGCTTCAGGCTCTTCTCAGGCCACCACTGTCTGTCCCACCACATCTCCTGCTGCCACTGAAAAAACCACAGGTCCCATTAGCTGCACTCCTGAAGATTTGTAATAAAAGGGAGGTATTTATGCAGAACAAGGCTACCAAAAGTATTAGGTGGATGCAAACTGAAATCCCAGGCACAGCACTGCTGACTAGGGACTTAAGGGGTCATTTGTTAATGGTGTGCAGGTCTTGATTTTTACTGGTACAGGACACTGAACACTTAACAGTGCATAGCCAGTCATGTCGTCCAGGCTATGCAGTTGTTTCCTTTACAGCCATTCTTCCCACCAGAGCAATCTTGGGAATTTCTGCTTGACTTAGTCAAGCAAGCTGTGCCTGGCAGAAGTCTTGACACCATCTTCTGGGAATCTTGTGCAAAAGCCAAGGGATTGGAGTTCAACTACTGAAATCAAGTATTTTCCAAGCTGCCTTCATTTCTTCAGGCTTCCATAAAGATTTTATTTTAAAAGCCAGGCCCCAGGGGTTGGTTTTGGGAGCAGAGCCTGATGCAGCAGCCCAGGAGAGCCTGTGATTGTCTCCTAGCTCGTGGAGCAGGAGGAGGGACAGCCAGCCCATGACAGGGGACCCAGGAGAGGAGGCAGGATGGATGGGTGCTGTTTGGCAGTCAGCTGAAAAATGTTACCTGTTTGGTTTTGGGGTGTTCTTCAGCACTCTTCAAAACAACCCAAATGCCTTTTGGAAATCTTTGGAAATTTGGAGTTTTTTTCAGTCTGGTTATACTGTAGATTAAATATGGAAGAAACCTGAGTTTAATACAACAATGAACTCCAGACTGAAACTGATGTTTATTAGCTGTTTAATGCCAACTGAAGGCAAGAGAGGTTAAATAGCAGGATAGAGATTTCCACATGGGAACTAAAGCAGGCACACACTGACATACACCACAGTGCAACAACCCCAGGACCACAAGAAGGAGCCATCCCAGTATGAACCTGGACAAGCATCAGTAACAGCAGAGATTAGAATGCTCTGTTGCATAAATCTCTTACAGTAGCTCATGCATTTCCTAATTATAAGCCCATTTAATGACATACCTGGTAACAGCAAGTACTCTTCAAAACTGCTGCTGCTCAAGATCACATCTGTTTTGTGGAACTCCCCATAATCCTAATTAAAGTTCTGGAAGTTGGTGCTTGGTATGGTTCACATTTTCCCTTGGAATGTGGCATTCTGCCTAAGGTCAGTAATAACCATGTTGTACAGCTTGGATATGGCATGCCCTTGTGTTAACATCAGCCAGCTGCTGTTAATGGGATTTTTTTCAATTACCTTTGCAGGCCTCATATAATTACAAAGAAATAAGCTGAAGTTTGCACAGGGCCACTTAACAGCAGGAGCAAAGTGTGTGGGGTGGAAGGCTAAGCTTGGCTGACAGGGAGCAGTCCTGTTATCACCAGCACTGTGCCAGTTCCCAGCCTTCAGCTCCAGTGACAGGGATGTGCAAGTGGCTTATTTCCAGTAGTGCCACTACCAGAGGATTCTCTCCTCCCAGACAGTAATTCAGATTGCCAGGTGCCTCTGCAGAGAAGGGTGTCCTTTCATACTGGGCTTCATGCTGCAACAGGGCAAGCCACAGGCATCTTACACAGCAGAAATCTAAGGGGACATCACCCTCCAGTCCTTCCTATCATAGTTATTTGCCAGAGCCCTACAGTGCCCAAACAATAAAGAAGATCTAAATCCATTTTTAAGCAAAAGGAATAAATCTATACATAGCTCTAACACCCTTTTAACCCAGACTCATATGCCCTGTAGTTATAAAAATTAAAAAAAACCCTCCTGCCAACATTACTGGGGGTAAAGTGCCCGTGGAGAGAACAGGATCACAGCCTGCTCCAGCAGCACCCCACACACTGGAACTCAGCTCACATTGCACATCTGCAGGCACTGCAGGCTTCCAGCCACTTCAGTTCCTGCTGAGATGGACAGTGCTGAGCAGGAGGGCTGTGCAAGTTGGGACCATGATGGAAATACTGATGGGAGGCAGGTGAAGAAGCAGCTGGCAGTTCTGGCTGGCTCATTTACACCAGAGGCTCTGTGTCAGGCCAGGTTAGTAGTCCACTGCAGGTGGGTGACTGGATCATGACCCAGCTGACTAAGGGAACTACAGCATAAGGTCATTCATCAAAGAGGATAAGGACAACAGTCAAATTGAGGAAGATAGCATAATCTTTATTGTGGTTTTTATATTAACTTATTAAGTTAGACAAGAGAGTTGAGGAACAGCTGCTAAAGACATGGGAAGCTGAATACATGATAAGAGTGCCAGCAAATCTGAAGTAAATTAATAAAAAACAGAAATTCCCTGACATGAGCACTGATACAACGTGTAATCATGATACAAAAGAAGTTCTCACATCAACACCCCTTCCTCTGGGAGAGAAGCAGCTTTGATAATTAAGATATAATGTCTTATGTGTGTCCATCACAGAGGAACCAGTAAAGGCTGAAGTGCTAGAAGAAGCCCCATTCTTGCTCTTTTTATCCAAAAGCACAAAACAGTATTGGTGAATAAACTGGTGCTCAGCCCCTCTATTACAAATGATCTTGATCTGCTGAGCAAGCCTGGGTATTCATTTACCCAACTGCCAAAATCACATGGGTGGGAAAAATGGAGAATGGGGAAATGAAAGAGGAACCCAAATTGCTGCAGGTTAGCTCAGCTGTCTGGTGAACAGACAGACTGGCTCACTGGAACCAGTGCTGCTGAAGGAAGGAACAAAATTGTGTTTAGTGAGGAAATTTAGTGAGGCTTCCCAGGTCTAATCACATACTCTGAGGGACCAATGAGGCTGCACAATAATCTTCTTTGTTACAGCCATAGATTTCCAGAAGAAAAAACCCAAACTGTTAAGAGGGTTACAGGGAAATTATATATATATAATTTCTCTCTTTTAATCACTTTGTAAGGACAAAAATATTTCGCTAGCTTTCCATGGTAGAGGGAATTTACTAGATGGCATCTGAATTCCTGACTCCCAAGATACTGTTCTGCTTGGAGAAAGGTTATGTTGATTAAGGTTTTTGATGATACAGAATTATTGAGGATAGCCAGAAGTTTATAACTGGAGAGGACAGGCAGAAAGAGCTTGGTATGCCAGTGGGTAGAAATGAGAGGTGAAGGTTAATGTCAGTAGCACCAAGTAAGAGATAGAGAGAAATGCCCCATCTGCATGTTCCAGGTACATCCCCTTAACACCACCAGTGGCAATTTTAAATAGCTGGAGTATCATGTGCTTCCAAAATGTCAAGTTGTGCCCCTTGAATGACAGAGAAAAAAAAATCTGCCATTATTCTGAAAGCAGTTAGGAATAAATACCACCATGAAGATACCTCCATGTCTTCACTGACACCTACTCCTAAATCCCATGCAGAAGGGTGTTTAATATAGAGGAGACCATGGAAGGTGACCAGGAATGCTAATAGTCTTGGCAAGGAAAAATTAAAACTAGAACCTCTCCTTTCCCCAGAGGACATACATTAGGGAAAAGGGAGAGATATATGAAGTTATGAATACTGTTGAAAAGCTGAGTGAGAAAGGACCACCCAGTTCCTCCAGAGGCACATCCATGCTGCTGATCAGGAAGTAGGTGGAAGACTAAAGAAGGATTTTTCCTTGCCACAGTTCAGATCTGTTATTTAGCAATAGTATTAGATCCTAAGAATGGAAATTCATTCAGAAACTGTTTAGACAAAGCTCTGAAATAAAGATCAAACAGCAGCTACTAAAATAATGTTACAGATGTATAAAAATATCAACATATTTCATTGCATATATAAAATTTCCAGTATTAGCAATTATCAGAAGATATTAGATTAGACAAGACATTGAGCTAAAAGCACCCTTGTGTTCTCCAGAGAGTATCATTTACTTCTGCATGCCAGTCTTCCACTTCCACAGTCCTGTGCACACAGAGCATCTACTCCAATCTGGCATCAAGAGAAACCAGTCCTGAACTACACACACACACATGCTCACACATAACACACAACAAACATTCTCCCCCACAGACAAAGCTAAAACTTAGGCCTAGGCACATGTCCCAGGAAGTTAATTGTAGCCTAGACCAAAGGTTCATCTAATTGTAGTTCACTCTAATCTAAGTTCTGAGGGTTATATATACAAACATCCTTTATTAAAACACATCACTTGTCTAAAATTGCTTCATTTCTACACCCATCCTCTTGGGTGTGCATATGTATAAGCAGCATGCACCAACTTTAGTTCAGCACATGCAGAGATCCTTCTATTTCTGCAGGAAACAGGAGTCATGGGAATGAACAAACACACAGCACTGCAGCAGGCAGAGCTGCCCTGTTAGCTTTCCTTTGCCAGCTTGCACAGTCTCTTAACCCTTGAATAGGGACCAAGAGTGTCATCAAAAACAAAGTCCCACAGAACTCGAATCCAGGACTGGTGATGTGGGAGGTTATCATAATACTCTGCTGCAATCTTCTTCACCTGGAAGAAGAAGAGAGAGAATGAGCTGTTAGCTGCACAGAGTCAGGTGTGTTTCAGCCTTCACATTCAGATCTGATAGCACAGCCATTACCTGAAGTTACTTGTTATTGCTTGTGAGCTTCTGAAGTTCAGCCAAATGAGGTGTACATAAATGCATTTAGATACTTCTTAGCAGATTTCTGGTGTAAGCTTTGCCTCACAGTGCCATAATTTGAAAGACAATAGATTGCTGCCTTCAGTCAGAACTATTTTGTCTCATTTCAGAGGTGGCAGGATCTCCACAATTATATACTTTACCCACTTTATCAACTGCCAAGACTCCAGCACACTACATTTAAAGCCCTGTTTGCCACTCATAATATTATTCTGTTGAGGGTGCTGGGTAAGAGAGAATTAGCAACTGAGAAAATGAGAGACACAGCCTTGCCTACACTTTGTTTTCTACCCTGCATTCTGCTACCATGATGCAAATCCAAAATTGCAGGGGCGGTCTGTTCTCCTCAGTCTGATATTAAAAATACCCTGAGATTGATTATTAGGTCACAAGTCTAACAAAATTTAATCCCTGCCATAATTCCTCAAGTCTTAAGATTGTTGCCATCACAGAAGCATTGTACATCATTGGGGTGGTGCTTGTAGTGTGAGTTAGGCCAGAGGACAAAGAGGTTACAAAGCTGGCAGGTTCAGAAGACTGTGAGGATTCCCAAGTTATCAGTTATTATTCCTGCTCCAACTAGATGCTTTGCTTTTTGAAAACATTTATGAAGCAGCAAAATCTTTAAACTATAGTACATTTGCATGTAACTGCTTGGGCATGGTTTTATTGCAGCTCCACCTCTTAGACAAACAAAGCTCTAGAATAGAGTAGCTTGTCTTGCTAGCAGGATGACTTCTCTCCATAAAAACCCTGCAGAATTTTAAAGCCAGCTACACTGAACACAGTGCAGACTTCCAGTGAAGAGAGGAAGGGTTACACAGAAATCATCATGCAAGAAGAGGGTCTCATCACCACCCAGGGTGTAATGGTGGAACCTTCACACAGCATTTGACTGTTTGTGAGAAGGTAAGAATTCCAGTGAAAGTTAAATTATAAGCTAGTATGGCTCCCAGCTAATTACCTCATTAATTCAGTTTCCTAGCAGATACTTCTCTGTGAAGTAGGCTGGATAATGTACAAGAGTCATTAAGATCTTTTACCTCTGTCCATTACACACTCCTTGTGCTGCTGGTGTGATAGTGCTGTGCCGGAGATGGAAGATTCAATTCAGATCTGACTGTATTGTCTTTCACTGAAAGCCACCAACTTCATAATAATTTTCTCTATCCTGCTTTAAAGCATTGGTTTGTACTTCAAGTAGTTAATTTTCAATGGTGTTTAGACAATATCAGGATTTCTCCTTAGAGATATTTGTTAATAACTGGAAGAGAGGTGATTTCCAGGTTTCCAAGATCTTTGGAAATGCTGACTTAGTTCCCCATGCTCCCTCTGTAAGCCCGGTCAGAAATAATTTCATCTGGGTGTTGTATCCTCCCTTTTCCCAGCTGGGTAACTGAAATAGCCAGAGCATGAGAGGAGGACTATTTCACCAGTAAGCTCCCTTGAATGAAGACTCAGACACCCAGCTTCAAAAGCTTCACTCTAGCTCTGACACAGTCCTTACCTAGCACACAGCTGCTTATGACCTTCCTTCCTACCTCCCTTTTAGAAATTCTGCCTTTCAACTCTAGTTCAACCCTCATCTACACTATTCAAGTTCATATGGCAAGTCTACAATTCCCCTCTTCTCCAGAGCCCATGTATTTCTTGCCCTCTGAACTAGACCATGTTTTCTTAAATAGTTACATTATTCTGCAGAGCTCTTAATCATGTTATATTCTGACCACTACAAGAGCTTCAGAAAGTTTTCCTATATTGCCCCTTGCACATGGAAGTAGAAGGCTGGAGACTCACAGAAACCAATACAGCTCCTAGGAACAATGTCTCAGGCTGTGTCCTCTGGCTCCAAAGGAAAAGTAGTAGTGGTAAAGTAGCTAAAAATGGCCCAGAGAAGAGGCCAATAAACAGCCTGCCTATGTTCAGCCCAGTAGCTTCTGCAAATGTGAGCAGCAGCTTGTGCAGGAATGCAGCCATCACTTGCACCACTGCAAGGCCTCTGGGCAGGTCAGCTCCATGGGAATACAAAAAACATGGAAAGGGGAAGGTGAAACTGCAATAAGGAGCAGAGGAAAGAGAAAATTTAATAAATGCAATCAGAGTGGGGGGCTCCTAAAGGATTTTCTTATGAAAAGAAGGAAATTTGTTAGATACACGTTCCCATACTGCTATCACATGGCAGGAAAGAATTTTAAAAATGTTTCTCTTTTATAATTGAGCTATGCTAAAGTTTTCCAGCAAAAACATCTCATTTTTCATTATTTCTTTCAGCATCTCCATGCATAAGACAGAATTATCACCTTATCTACCAGAAAAACTGGATAGTGGGAGGGCAGAAAGTAATTGGGGTTTAATGCAGGCTCCCTTTTAAATGCAACATCATATGAGGAGTTGCTGAGGAAGCTGGGGTTGTTTAGCCTGCAAAAAAGGAGTGAGTCCAGTGAATGGTGGCAAAGTTGATCAAGGGACTGGAGCACCTCTCTTATGAGAAAAGGCTGATGGAGCCTGTTCAGCCTCAGGAAAAGACAACTGAGAGGGAACCCCATCAATGTGTGTAAGTCTCTGGAGGGTGGGTGTCAAGAGAATGGATGCAGGCTCTTCTCAGTGCTGCCAAGCCATAGGACAACTGATGCACAAGATGCACAAGAAATTCCAGCTGAACATGAGGAAGAACTCCTTTACTGCACAGTCACCCAACACAGGAACAGGTTGCCCAGAGAGGGTGCAGAGTCTCCCTCAGTGGGGATATTCAAGAACCATCTGGACACAATTCTGTGCCACGTGCTCTAGGATGACCTTGTTTGAGCAGGGAGGCTGAACCTCACCCATTCTGTGATTCTGTTATCATGGAACGATAACAAGAGATTGCAAAGTCTGCAGGACAATTACTAGGAACTTGGCACCTGATGTGTTGAGGCTTTTCTTCAAGTAGATCAGGGTGGCAGGGCAAGAAATCACATCTTTTGGACTGAAACTTTATTGTGGTTCTGTGCTTGTAGAGCACAGTGACAGGACCCTGCTCCTACTCTTATATCTGATAGACACAAAAGTTAAATCCAACCCAGTATTTCAACATGGCTGTTACACACTCTTTGTCCTGGGGCTATACAGAAACTAGAGATCCTTATGACACAAAAGTACAAAATCACATTTAGAATGCTCACAGGCTTATTGCAAGAAGTTCCCTCTGTAGTCCTGCATCTCCACCACAGGATGGTGAGCACTCAAGCCAGCCCTCCTGGCCATCATAGGGTTAATGAAATCTGCAATTCAAAACCAGCACATCTACCATGTTTTCCAGTCTTGTCTGTCTAATAAATCTGGTTTCATACCATGTCTTTTCCTTTTCACACAAGCTTAATGAGTAACTGGTTTGCCTCTGGTAACACTGCTGCTTTTACTGCAGCTTCCAGGAGTAGAGTTCCTCCTTCTTCTCCAATCTCCTCTCTCCAAAAGTAAACTCAGTCCTTCAGACAAGGAAGAATGGATGTCTTTACTTATTTGGTAAACAGTGCAATATTTTGTAGTTATAAGGCTTTATTCAAAGACTAATCTAGTCAAGTCTACAGGTTTTTTTCTTAGAGCAGGTCCTTCATTGCAAAGTTAAATTTCATGGTCTCTTGTGTAATCTCTCATTATACTAGTGGGACAAGTTCTTACTGTGCACCCATGTCACTCATTTTTAATACACATAAGATTATGAGCACAGCCTAATTCTTCCTCCTTCAAATCTGTCACAGTCCTAGGGTAAAGGTCTTTCCAGTGGCAAACACATTACTCAGAACATTCTGAATGACACACCTATAACAAAGGAAAAAGCTGGATTTACTTTCCTGATAAGCAAGCTGAAAAGCCAGTTACTGTCCAAGATTAAGATCCAGTTATTCTCAAATCTTATTTTTCCTCTGATCTCAGTCATGGAGGATAGATCTTTAAAAATAGAGACCTTTACTGCACTTTCTACTTGCCAATAATTAAAAATAAAAATAGTCTTGCTGAGAGGTCATCCATGTTACACAATGCAACTATTAGAAGTTCAAGTGTCTAAGAGACTAAATCTGAAAATACAGATCTTTGCTGAGTGAAGAATTTGCCAGGAGGTTAAGCAAAGTAGAGCAAGGTGAGGTTTCTTACTTGCTATGAAGTTCAAGCTTTAAAGTTAATCACAGAGGATCTGTATCCTTATCTCTTTCCATCAGAGGGGCAGAGAATTTTTTTTTTTTCATTTTGCAGAAGAGTAACTAATTTGTTTTAATGGTCAAAGGATTTTCTTCGGGAACTGTGTTGCCAGAGAAAATAGAAAATTTAAAAGTAGAATTCTTTTTGATAGAATTTTTATTTGTAATTGATCACCCATCAGACTCCAAGTCTTCCATGTCAGTCTTCTGCCAGGCAACAGTGATTGACAAGCCAGCTCTCTCCTGCACCAGCAGTGCAAGTCTCAGTCACCAAAGAGCAAAACACACATAAACACAAGCCCATGAAATTCAACTAATAACTCCATCCTCTTTTCACAGGAGAGCAGACACTTGCAGCTGCTGCACTGCCTCAAGGAATTAGGCTGAACTATTTGTGGTGTGGGTGGAGAAGAGCTTTTCAGGTCTCAATCAGGGCTGGAGCAACAGTCCCAGCAGGTTCAATTAGTCACTCACCTCCCTAGTGCAGGATACTGAGCTAACCTCCTTCTCTTCTATTTTCACTTTGGTAATCTAGGTATCTAAGCCCATCTAACAAGTTTGAACATCTGAAACTAAGGCTGAGCACATGCACTTCCCCACTGAGCTATCAGGTGTATCAGAGATGGGAGTGCCTCACAGGAGAGCTGCACATCTGAGTGTGGGCTGCTGCACCAGCCTCTAAACCTCACCAGGAACAGGCAGTGGCTCCAGCACAGACCTCCAGCAGCAAAGGAGAGAATGACACTCTTTGCAGGCTGTATAGAGGCTTCCCACACTCTTCTACACAAGAAGATCTCCCCTTGGTGTGAGTCTCCTCTCAAGGAGTGTTTCTGTGATGGGAACACGAGCCCATTCAGCAGGGTTTGCCCAGGTGTGCCATCACAGGCGTGGGATCAGCAGTGGGGAGGTCACAGCTCCTGACCCTCAGGCTCCCCAGCTCTACCTTCCCTCATGTGGAAGTAGCAGTTCCCAGCTTGGCACCAGCCCAAGATGTTTCCTTGTCTTACATCAGAGAACTCACATGTAGGAGCAATCCTTCGAAGTCACGTACCTCGAGCACCTGCTGAGGAACCCTTGAATTAAAACACACCAGAGCAGCCACACACCTGCAGGGAGGCTGAAAACCATTCCTAGACACCTGGGCTTTGCAAATTTGATTCCCACAACTGATAAGACATAAACAAAAAGGGGTTTGCCTTTCAAAGGAGGAAAGCCACAGCACTTTCCCAAGGACAGCCAGGCCTCCTCAGTTTCTGTGGGTGGGGCAGGAGAGCTAAAAGGAGTCACAGAGAGTGTGGCTTTATTTTCCACTGCTATCTGTGTCAGGCTGGAACATGCCCCAAAAATTATGTCATCTCAAAAACAGGAAAACTTTTCTTTGATGTTAATCAAGCAATATAGTTAGCAGATTGATCATCAGACAAATTTCAAGTAGCAATTGCCACCTGCCTCCCTTTAGATGGGTCTTTAAACTTCCAAAGGTTGAAACATAGTGGCTGAGGGATGTAAATCGAGACATTTAAAGCCATGTTGGAGGATTTTATCATGCAAAAGGTATTCCTCAAGCCCCCTGATGATCAGATGTTCTAGTTTGCATCAAATAAACTCTTAAGTACAGTTTGACAGCCTTTTCTCTCGGTCTCTGGCTTAAAATTAATTAGAAACAAATCAAAAAAAGCCATTCTCTTGTTTTCCACCTTTTTTCTTGAATTCATCAATTGCTATGATTTGGAGCATTTTCTTTGAGACAGTTCAGCAGCTTTCACAAAAATCCAACTCATTCATGCTCATGCTATACTTACCATGGGCAACCTGCATCCAGGAATGCTGGGGAAGTCATGGTGCTCCATGTGGTAGCCTACATTGAAGGTGAGCCAGTTCAGAGGTCCATAATAAGAGTACGTCTCATACCCTTTTAGGAACATGTAGTGTTCTGCTATGAAGTGCCCAGAAATGGGATGAAAACCCAAGCAAAGAATTGTACCTGCTATTAAGTAAAGAACAGGTTTGAGCCCCCAGAGGTAGTAAATGATGAGGTCTGTAGAAAACTGGACGAGAGCATTAAGGATCTCCATGCGTGTGATGGCTTTGGGGTTGACGTAGAGCGGTCTCAGGCTGTAGAACAGGGGCTGGAGGAACAGCCACAGCAGCTTGCGGAGCGGCGTGCAGAAAAACCAGCCCTCAAAGTCCGTGGGAATGTCCACGTCCAGGCTGTCCCCTCCCAGGTAGCGGTGGTGGTCAATGTGGTACTTCTTGAAGGAGGCAGAGTAGGGGATGCCAATGGGCAGGTTGGCAAAGACTGCAAACCAGCGGTTCCACTTGGCCTGCTTGTTCCCAAAGGCCACGTTGTGGGAAATATCGTGGATGGCGAGGGTCAGGGAGTGGTTGATGCAACCCCCAAAAGCATAAGCCCAGAAGAAAATCCATTTCCAAGATAAGTCTTTCACCAGGTAGCATGCCAGCAGCTGCATGCAAACCATTCCAGATACAATCCACTTTAAATGTGGATCTGGTCCCATCAGAGTCTTGATCTCTGGATACTTTGCTAAAGGGAAAAATGCAGACAAAAACTTGGTTAGATCATCATTAGGTAAACACAATCACCACTGTGACTCTGTTTTTATTGCGCTATGTTTTACAAAACGCTGATTCCAAAGTTGGGTTGCCACTATGGTGAAAGTTTTACTAGTCCAAGCATCATGTCCAACTGTGATTGATATTGATATATACAGACATATAAAAAAATACCCTGATAGTCTCTCTGTGGCATCATGTGCCTTCTCCACAATGAGCATTGCTTCACAGTGATGAGTAGTAATATGCCAAATCCCACAGGACTTAAGCTCTTTAGAAACAGCCTCTGTCATGTTTGTAAGTCTTTTAAGTCCTTTTGTATTTTGCTCAGATGTTATTTTCCACTAAAGGGATACAACTGCCTTCTTTGTAGCCCTTTTCACACTGTTGTTTCAAACACACAAGCAGAGGAAAGAGCTGAGCAACAGGCTCACCAGGTTTTGCTCTGTGGTTAGATGACAAACACAGCATTTAAAAAAAAATTCCTAATTATCCTGAGTGTTTACCAGTGCTCACAACAGGTACAGCTCTTCACACATGGTAACATCACAGTAAAGTCAGTAATATTATCAGGATTTTGTAAGGCATGGGAAATTTTTCTCTGTTCCCATACCAAAAGCAGGAATAAAAGCCACATAGATTATCACACAACAGCTTCATGGGACCTCACAAATACTGCAGTACAGTGTCAGAGAGAGGTGGGCTAGGCTTGCAAGTCTGACTCATGTCAGACCAGTGCCAGCATACTCATCTTCAGTCCCACCAGCCATTCATCTGTCCTTCAAAGAGAAAATAAAATACAGAGCACAGCTGATCCTCTAGGTGCTGTTCACTGATTCCCATCTCCTTTTTGCAAATCCACACTTCTCACTTCCAGTATTAACCTGCACAGGATTCCTTCTGCTGCCTTATGGCTTTTACTCACACACTGACCTCCCTCCTTTAACTCATACTTTGCATTTCTCACTAATTGCAGCTTATGCAGATAAGTGCATAGAGAAGCCACTCATTCTGAACCCTGAGGTTACACAGCATCC
This sequence comes from Oenanthe melanoleuca, assembly GCF_029582105.1. Classification (NCBI taxonomy): domain Eukaryota; kingdom Metazoa; phylum Chordata; class Aves; order Passeriformes; family Muscicapidae; genus Oenanthe; species Oenanthe melanoleuca. The sequence goes on from NC_079339.1 coordinate 49,260,430, forward strand.
CTGGGAGTTTCATGGGCCCGTTTTATGAATAGAAAAGTAAACATCATCTGACTGTCACAGTATAATACCAATACAATAAAATCTGATTACAATGATCTGCATCTATGCAGCTGTGTCTACTATAAGCAAAGGCTGGAGACAATACATGTAATTTATGTGACCTTGAAAGCACTGGCAGACACTGAGTGCTGGATGCAGAGAAGGTTTTTGTAGAAGTGAACCCTGAGAAGTTTACAGAAATTCAAAGAGTTGGAGTGCTACTTAAAGAAGCAGGCTAATGTGGTCATGCTCTGCAACCATTCCAATAACCCTTGAGCCTGTTGGCCAACTTCAGCACATCCTGAAAGAAATCAGAGATTACAAAGATTAGAAAAGTGCTGTGGAAGATGAGGACAAAAGAGATATTCTCAAATCATGTGAGGACAAGGAGGTCAGGGTCACCATGAGGAATATTCAGGCAAGAGATAAATTTTCTAAATGCTGGAAAGCCATAGTGAAAGTTCATATTTTTCTAAAGTCAGACAAATTTTTTTGACAAAAATCTCCAGAAAGTCCAGGAGTGTTTTTGTTTTGCTGTTTTGTTTTTGTTGCTGTTCTCACCATTCTTGAAATTACATTTTTCACCTCAAATTTAACATGCAAAAGTTGTTCTCTAGTTCCTGAATAGGTACTAAAGTTTTACACCTAGTGCTGCTTATGCAAAGTTGACTCTAAAGCATAACAATATAATGACCTGGTCAGAAAGACTCTTACAGACATGCAGTTTTATGAAGCTTAATTTCTTTCTTAGGGGCATCTGTCCAAAAGCCAGAAAACACTTTCATAAGTTAAGGCACCTAAAATGTTGTCACATCATGGGGCTGGTAGAGATAAGTTACTGCAGTCACCAGAAGAGATGAAATGTAAAACCACTAAATTTGTTCCTCAGCCTGGTCAAATTGAGGCCACATTTACATCCCCCCACCCTGCAAAAATAAAAAATAAAAAAAAAATTAATGGGATGGGGGAAATTGCTTAGAGATGCTTCATACTGTCATTTGAAAATAATGGAAATTTTTGACCTATTTTATTCTGTGGCAGCCAACAAGGATTGGATTCCATATAAAAGGTTCCAGAGCAGTCACTGCCAAATGGCAGCAACAGTGTGTGCAAGCAGCAATGCACAGGTTGCACTTATCACAGGTGACAGCTATTAAGTAACTTGCCAGGGTTTAATATTAAATTCAACACATGATTAACTCCAACAGTAAATTTTTGCATACTAGTCAAACCACAATACTGTGTCTGTTTATCATTAATACTGATAAAGCCATCCTGTTTCCATAGCATGGAAAAATTTCAGGTTTCTCCTCGTGGAGAAACCATGGCTTGGGCAGGGGGGTGGTTCTGGTAAGCTCACTGGAGGCTAAAAGCTTCTGGCTAAAAGTTACTTGTGGAGTAGCCCACCAGAGACCTGTTGTTCAGGAGCACTTCAAATGCAGAATGTTGAATGCTGGCCCTTTTCAAACTTGAGGCCAAGCACTCTCCAGTGAGGCACATTTAATACCAGAGTAAGTGATTCTGATGACTGCAATTTATGTAAAATGTGCTGACACAAAGTTATGATAACACAAATTTATATCTCATTTTTCCCCTGTGTTCATGCCTTGCAATTAGCTAAAAGAATGTTAGCAAGGCAAGAGCCTCACTTGCTGCTGAAAAACCTGGACATCCCTGTAAGGCTGTTGTGACAAGTGTTTGTGGGTGCTATGCAAACCAAGAATCACCCACCTGCATGAAAAAAATGCAACAGAGAATCAGAGGCACAGAGAGAGGGCACAGAAAGAAGAGAAAAACCCAGCCCTGTCATTCATCCTTTCTAAATGGGGCCAGGGAGGTGGATGAAGGAGTGGACACACAGCACAGGACAGGACACAACACCTACAGTAAAGTGACTGCATGGGACCAAGATTTGCCCTTTATAGTGCAATGAACACGGGAGAGACCCAGCTACCCTGGTGCCTACCCAGCACATCTTCCAGCCTCCAGCTCATTGAGGCAGTCTGCTAGCTCAGGCCAGCAGGTAGGTCATCCATGTGTGCTGCCTCTGGCTATCCAGACTGAGCCACTGTGCTGCTGTGAGAGGGTGGGGACACTGCTCTAGATGTACAGCAGTGCACAAGGAAGACTCTTCTGTCTCCAAGGTCAGCACACAGCCAAAGCAGTATGGGCACTTTAGTACAGCAGGTAAATGTAGTTACTAACTCTGCCCAGACAACTCCACAGTCTCTCTGCTCCTCTCAGCATTTCCCACTCTTACAAGTCAAGAGAGAACAAATGCTGCAAGTATATTTTCAGGAGGATTCACAATTCTGAAACAACCTATTTATTGAACTCACTTTTCACAGAGATCACTCCACTCTTCTACACATCTTTAGAGAGGTAGGTCTCATTCACCAAGTGCCTAAACTGACAAATTAGTCTGACTATGTATTTTGTTCCATTGATGCTTCTCTCTGGAGATCCAAGAGCACTCCCCACAGCCCTACAGTGATCCTCAGTTAGGGCTGGAGCAGCTGTTTCTGGACAGGCATTGGCTGCCAGGTCCTGCTGCTTCTCCTCAGGAGACAGCAAATACCTTGCTCTGAACTCTCACTCATCATCCGTCCCTGACACAACTCAGGCAAGACCCAATGATGGCACCAAACACAGTTTCTCATTGATGATTTCTCATTGATTGATTCTCACATACTTCACACATTTCGGTACACATGGCATCTGAAAGTGAACCAGAGCAGGAGCTGTCCACAGAGACAGTGGTGATGGAGGTTTAAAGGAGCAGCAGCCTTGCCCACATCCATGAGACACTTGTAGTAAAAAGAGATTTAATTTCTTAATTTTCCTTTTTTTCACCCCAAGTGCAACATGCTGATACAGTCATGGACATACTCCTCAGCATAAGTCACTTAGAAGGTTTGTTAAAGGGAAGGAGGGAAAAAAATCTGTGATGCTGCTGTCCTGGACTAATCATTCTATTGACTATGAGTCCCTGACAAAACAGATAAAAGACCAAGCACACCATGTAAGCTTTACTACTCCATGTCCTATGTGGGAGCTGGTATTTGTACCAAATAAATAAGACAGTTTACTAACATTATAGTTTTGCCTTGTAGCAGCTCAGCTCACAAACATGCTTATAAAAGCACAGCACACCCAAGTCCTCAGTGAACAACACTGGAGCAAGTTGGACCAAGGCCAGAGGAGGGCCATAAAAATTGTCAGAAGGCTGGAGCACCACTCCAAAAGGAAAGGCTGAGAGAGTTAAGAATGGAGGCTGTTCAGCCTGGAGAGGAAAATAATTTCAGAAGACCTTATTGTCTTTCAACACCTAATGGGAGTTTATAGGAATGATGGGGACTCACTGTTTAGTAGGGCTTGTTGTGATAGGTCAAGGGGTAATGATTCCAAGCTAAAAGAGGAGACATTTAATCTAGACATAAGGAAGAAGTTTTTTACAATGAGGGTGGTAAAATACTATCACAGGTTGCTCAGAGAGCTTATAAATGCCCCATCCCTGGAAATGTTCAAGGACAGGTTGGGGCTCTGAACAACCTGATCTAGTTGATGATGTACCTGGTACTCAAACTATTCTATAATAAGTCTATGTTTAATTAAAGCAATGCATGAGACAAAACACAGGTAGGATACACAGAGGACAATATGCATGAAAACACCTTCTGGTTTTTCAGTCTCCTGTGGAAAAAAAAAAAACCCTCTAGTACACAATTTAATAAGAAACATTTCTGGCCCAGCTAATTACACTGAAGTTTTGTATGTCCACTGTGCAAGGACAATTGTCTTAATCTTGTATTTGTCACCCACAGGCTTCTAAATAGCTTAGTTCTAGCTGGTCCAAGGGCAGTGGGTCACCCAGAAGTGGCCACCAGAAGGGAAGTAGCACAGTGGTGCCACTCTGCCAGTGTCAACAGAGGTGGGTGATGTCAGCACATCACTATGTCAGCAGCTGTTTGCTTACGTTTGTGTATTAGCTATGCAGAGTACAGAGATGTAGGCAGGCTACAAAGAGGGATTCCAGCTCCTTCTGGAGCAAAAATATGGACTAAGCTGAAGCCTTTATTTGCACTTAATGCATTTCCCACAGAAAACCACAAGTGGCTAAATCAGTCAATCTCTGCCCACGTTTTTTTCACCATCAAAGGTGATGTCCACAGGGAATTGGCATGAGCATTGGGACAGCAGCTCTTCTGGGTGCTCTCATGAGAGGATGTGCACAACCAGGGCCAGCACTGTGCCCACACACTGCAGCATAAAGGGCAAACATAGTTTCTTTGCCAGAGGCACGTGTACTTCAGAGCTTTGATTTAAGGACATAATATATTGCATATTTCAGTAGGTACAGCTTATCAGAATTTTCATAAATGTAACATTTAAAAAGGCAACAGGAGAGACAGCCAGAAGAAATAACAGATTAATTCTCTAAGTAAGAGAGCAGAGCTGGAAGCTATACTCGGATCATCTAAATGCTAAAATAAAACTGATTTTGGCTTTTTAGTTTTGTTCTACCCCTTGCCATGGGCTAACATCTCAGCCTTCCTACAGGATAAAGTACATATAAAACACTTGCACCATCTCCACTCCAAAACAACTTGCCAAAGGACTAATTACATAACTATTAAGCATTCTTGGATGTTAGATCATATTCAGATGCTCCTGGTCTATCCTGAGCAGGTCTATTCAGCTCTCATCCTCAGCAGCAAACAAGTGCTTCCCTAAGGATCCTGTGAGGCAAGACAGTTCCTGACCAACTTACAGCAATTTTATAAAGTTAGATCCCTGGTACAAATATGCTCTCACTCTTCCCATGTCACAACATAGTGCTCATTGCTTGCATTTGGGAAATTGTTTGCATTTGTGAAATGACCATACATTGTATGATTATGATGTTACCCACATTTAAGCAATTATTTTTTTCATCTCTCAAGAGTCAAAAGCCGTCAGCACTTCCCATTGAGCAGGAGCATAGTTTTTCCAAGTCTTTCAATCCAAGAAATCCTTACTGACAAAAAGTAGAAATCCTATTTCTACTAAATGTCCTCTCTATGTTATATCTCCCCCAACAGCTTTTTTATAACCATACAGAAAGGCTGAGCAGATCTAGATGAAACAACTTTTCCATCAGGAAGGTTTTAACCAGATCTTTCCCTAACAGAGCTTACTGCAGCATTACACAAATCCCAGTCCTGACACAAGGCAGTAACAGGCTTTTCATAAACAAGACAGTGAGAGAATAGCAATGAAACAATTCCATTTCATAAACTGAAAAGCGTGAATAACGTGTTCAGGAACACGTATAACGTGATCAGGGTCGAGGTGCCAGCTTGGCAAGAGATCTCCCCTCCAAATCAGAAGCAGTTGCACCCAGCCAGTACTAAGCACAAGCTACATTTTAATCAGACACTACAAAGAGATAAGAGAGAAAGTATCTCCTCTCTCTTGTATGGAATGTTGATCTATTTGCTGGAATGATTATAGCCTTTGGGAACCACAACCCTCATCCAGTGCAACAATGTCCTGCCACAAAGCCAGTTTCCAGCCTGCCCAGTTGATAAACACTGCTCACAGCTCTGCATCTCAACTGGAAGACACTGCCCAGAGAAGGTGCAGATGGACCAACCCTGGAAGTGCTCAAGGACAGGTTGGATGGGGCTCTGAGCAACCTGAGATAGCAAAGGATGTCCCTGCCCATGGTAGGAGGATTGGACTCAGGGAGTTCTCATTCAGACACAGACTACAAAATTCTACAAATACTAACCCTTTAGCCAGGACAAACAACTTTGTGATGAACCTTTTTACCAGTCATAGGCTCTATAGGAATATATTGGAACAACAGCCTAGGAAACACCACTTATGTAGAAAGAAACTGCCATATATGTTTGTCAGTTTGCCCTAACAGATAATTTCCAATTTTTTTTAAATCCAAGTAGCCACGCCTGAGAGAGACCAGCATTTTAAAAAGCAGCAGCTCAGAGAACAATCAGGTTTCAGTGCTTAGCAACTAAATCATTAACCTATTGGGAAGGAAATACTTCCTTTACCAGCATGGAATGCTGTCCCCAAGGCATTGCTGTACACAAAAATGTAAAATACATGGATTTTTATAGATATTTGTTCATTTGTATTTAAGATTCTTACTGTATACTCCAGCACAGTAGACACTAAATGCTTTGGTAACTATACACTCAGAATACTAGGTGACCTTAGGCTTTGAATAATAGAGTGAGGATCATTATACAAATATGATGTGGGATATTATGATAGTTTTAGTAACTTTTGGTAACATTTTGGTATTTGTGACAAATAACCCATTCTGCCTCGTTAGACACAGATCATTCATGTTTCTCTTTCCATGCTGTATTTCTCTCTGCCCTTCTTTCTACTCCCACAGCTGGGGCAGGGGAAGCTGTAAAGGAGGAGATGGATCTTGATTCAAATTGCTTGTTCTTAAAGAGAGGGTGGGCAAAACCTCTGCAAGTGGTTTGCTGCAACAAGGGAGTCCAAGTACCCCCTTACAGCTTCATCATGGTTTGCACTCCCCATTCTATAGCACAACCAAAAAGGCAAGAGAGCAGCAAGGGCAGAGACCCACCATACACCCTCCTATCCTTAGCTCAAATATAGTCCCCTTGACCGAAGGAATGAGGAGCACAACACCAAGAAGCATCATTTGCTATACTGATGTAATTTGAAATTATTATTTTCCTGGATGTAATTCAAACCTGGACGTGGATATTCCACCACTATAACTATACCGGAAATGTTTTTGTAATTTAGATTAATCCTGGATTAATCTGTAAGATTGTGGGGGAGTTAAAAAACTGCACCTAATTAGCATGTACCTTGTGCAGCAACTCAGTCAGAAGCTCCACTGCTTTTTTATAAACGTTCTTAAAAACTTTATCCTGCTCATTAGAGGGAAGAAAACAAAACAACCAACCCAGCCAAATGAAAGGAGGGGGGAAAATCAAAATCTTCTTTATTAATAAAAAGTTGAAAATGTATTTTCGGGAGATATGCAACAATACTCCGTGACAATTCTGAATTATCAGTTATTCTCAAAAAACGATCTTCAGAATAGCCCAAACCCATCCGCAAAAATCAACTCACAAAAAAAAAAAAAAAAAAAAAAAAAAAAAAAAACACTCTGCTCCTGTGCGCAGTTAAGCGCTGCGTGTACAGCACGTAAATACAGGAGTGTACCTTGTCCCCGACAGCAGCGGGGACCCGCTATTGTTCTCCAGCACACCTGACCCGCACGCCCGTGTATTTCCATGCCGAGCCCCGGGAAGGCGTGCCCGCCGGAGGGCCCGCAGCCCGCGCCCGGCGGAGCCGCCGCCCGCCCGGACCCCCGACGGCGGCGCTGGGCCGCTCGGGGCAGCCGGGCCGCGCACAGCCCGTGCCGCCGGGGACCCGGCTCGATTCGGCCGCGGCATCCCCGCCGCTGCCGCCAGAAGGCAGAGACTAGGGAGTGCTACACTCCTCGGGGGAAACACCCACCAGCCCGCTCGCTCTCCGCAGCCCGGACACCAGCCCGAGCCGCACCGACACCGCCGGTCCCGGCGCGGACCTCCCGCCCCGCCCGTCCCTTCCCGTCCAGGAGCGCAGCGCAGCCCGGCTGCCCGAGCCGCCGCGGCCGCTCCCGGGCTCCCCGTCGTACCCAGGATCTCCTTCCTGCGCTGCGTGTGGGGCTGCTCCGTGTAGACCCACTCGAAGTCGTCGCGGGTGACACGGTTCCCCATGGTTGCTGCTGCGCGCCCCGCCGCGCCGCGCTGCCCTTATAGCTCCGCGCCCGCGGAGGGGCGGCTCCTCCGCCCGCCCCCGCCCCGCAGGCGGCACCGGCACGGCTCCGCTCGGCGGGCACCGGCACGGCTCAACTCGGCTCCGCACGGCGGGCACCGGCACGGCTCGGCACGGCTCAGCTAGGCGGGCACGGCTCCGCTCGGCGGGCACCGGCACGGCTCAGCTAGGCGGGCACGGCTCCGCTCGGCGGGCACCGGCACGGCTCCGCTCGGCTCCTCACGGCGGGCACCAGCACGGCTCCACTCGGCTCCGCACGGCCAGCACCAGCACGGCTCCTCTTCGCTCCGCCCGGCTCCGCTCGGCAGCCAGCAGCCGGGACGGCTGCGGAGCGCTCCGGGATGAGCTGGCTCTGGGGACAGGGGACAGGCGGCCGAGGCTCGCTGTGCTGCAGGGACTCGAAGGCAGCCAGGAGAGGTGTGGGGTGGGCATGTTTGCAGGGCAGGGATCCCCGTCTCGCTGCGGCCAGCACCAGGGCTCGGCACAGCCGCTACATCCATCGCTGCCCGGAGCGGCTCCAGAGCACAAGACGAGCTCCAGCGCTGCAGGTCTCCAGGCGCTTTGTGACACAGCTTTTGGAAAGCAAATATAGTCCAAACGCCATAAATCCAGAGACAGGGCCCTAAGCAGTATTTGGATTAGGGCAAAGCCCAGTTGTGTGCTCCTCCCTGGGCTGGCAGACCTAGAACGGCGCAAAGGCGACCAACGGCTGACATACATTTCCTGACCGTGACAATCTCTGTGAGCTGTCCCGGTAAATCCAGCCCTCGGCTGCGTAACGCTCCACTCCTACTCTGCGGCCCATTTCCCAGGTACTGTCCCCGCTGGAGCAGCAGGAAATCACACTGCTGCCTTGGTAACAAAACCAGGCAAAGGATTTGCTAACCTTAAAACTAAGGTAACCTTGTGTACCTCTTTAGACTCTCTGATTCACAGAGTTACACGTTACACAGTGGTGTTTCTACACACACAACCCAAAATTAAAGTGCTGCCCTTGTTCTCGCTGTTCCTTTGCAAGTCCATACCTGACCTCCTGTCCATCTTCACTCATTACCCCTATGCCTATCATTAGTCCTTCCAACAACATCACATGTGGAGCAGCTCCAATTTTGTTTAATTCTGTTTCAATACAAAAGTCTCTAGCACTCTCCATTCCATCCTACCCTTAAAAATGCCTATTACAGATGGGAGTTAAAAGGGACAAAAAAGCAGCCTTGAAAATATGAGATGTAAATATTTTTCAGCAAGAATTTTTGCCTACAAATACTGGCAACGCTATCACCTCTAATTTTAGCCTAGTGGAACCATTTAAGATCTCTTAGTCGAACAGTTACACTAAGGGCTAAAAAACACCAACAATGAAACAACCCACAAACCCAAACCCCCGATGCTTGACTGCTAGAAAGCTTTAGGAGGCTTTTTTGACAGTTGGGTTTTTTTTCCCCTAAGTCACAGACACAAAATCAGCTGAGTTGGAAGGGACACACAAGGACCACTGAGTCCAACTCCCGGCCCTGCACAGGACCATCCACAAAAGTCACACGATGCATTTAAGAGTATTGTCCAAACAGTTCTGGAACTCTGTCAGGCTTGGTGCTTTGACCACTTCCCTGGGGAGCCTGTTCCAGCCCAACCACCCTCTAGGAGAAGAACCTTTTTCTAACATCCAACCTAAACCTCCCCTGACACAACTTCAGGTCATTCCCTCAGGTGCTGTCACTGTCACCACAGAGCAGAGATCAGTGCCTGCCCCTCCTCTTCCCCTCATGGGAGAGTTGTAGCTGCAGTGAGGTCTCCCCTCAGTCTCCTCCAGGCTGAACAGACCAAGTGACCTCAGCTGCTCCTGATACAGCTCCCCCTCAAGGCCCTTCACCATCTTCATTGCCCTCCTTTGCATGCTCTCTTATAGTTTAAAATGTAAACCCTTGAATGATGAAAGGTGCGAACCAGGTTGAGTGGAAGGTCTATGGTGTAAAGGGAAACAGTTCTACCCACAGCAGGAGCAGCAGTTTAACCACTTTGCTGTTCCAACTCAGCCCTCTGTAAGTACAATGGTTTCTTCACTATTGCTCCAGAACAAGGTTGGTGCTTGCCCATGAAGTTGCAAGGTCCAACCCAGATAAGGGACATTCCATCCAAATTAAGCTTATGACGTGTTTCTAGAAGAAATTGATTGTTCAGAGAGAAGATGCATCAGTAACTCAGCCTAAATCTTTAATTGGCTCAAACGTTTTGGTATGTTGACAGTATTGGCAGAGACACTAAATGTGATGACACCCTTCTGTCACTTCCTGCTCAGGTGTGCTGAAGGTGACTAAAAAAGAAATTAGTGGGGCAGTCCATGCAGTTACAAAGAAAACAAATATGACTTCACCCCAAAGCTTGTTCAATAGGATAGTGCTATTGCATATGGTAAATTACACATGGAAACTTAAGTATCTCCTTTGTAGGCAAGCAGCACCTCCTTCATGTAGCTCATTACTATAGACTCACCCTGACCACATAAGAAGAACAGAAAACTCTTCTGTCTCCAGTGAGTTGGCATCTGGTTTTGAGAACAGAATTTCATGCTTTATATTTCTATAATAAGCCAAACAAATAATACTAATTCAAGAGTAATTGTGGATGCCAGACAAACAAGAAACACCAGCTTTAGACCGTCTTCTAGAATTGGCAAAAGTATTACCCAGTTTTGACCATTTGGCATCCTTAGTTTTACAGCATTCTAGTAAAATAAATCACAATGGAAAAGGGAGGGAGGGGTGTTAATGGCACCCAGCAATAATACCCCTTTAATGTGAACTCTACATATTCACAAAGTCACTACACTCTACACAGTTCAAAGGTTCTTCACATAGTCGGGTTCTCTCAAATAGAGCCTCCCTTTCTTATTTAATTTCCCATACTTGTTCGGGATTTCTGGGAACTATTGGGAAGCATAGCTGAGGGAAATTCCTAGCAACCTCAGGAGGAAGAGCACAATTGCTGACTCCTGTGCAAGGTACCATCAAAATATCTCATTTACATAGTTTTAAGTACACATCACACTAATCTCCAGCATCCCAGGGTAAAAAAGACAAAAATCCTTTGCTCCACTGAGGACATGGCCTACAATATATAGCACTGAAGCAAGACATGCTGGTCCACATTTCCACACATCCAGGCAGACCTCACTCAGAGGTGCTTATCCATCAGCTGGCTTCCCAGCATGAATGTATTTCTGCTACACAACCCAGTTACTTCCTTCTTCTGCTCATGGAAATGACAGGTGACAAAGTAAATACAGCACACGTCTCCTAGTGACTACTGCCAGCCTTGGGAGTATATTAACTCTACCCTGGTGTGCAGGTCTTAACTCCTCTTCTTGTGGTTGCCAGCAACTAATCTTTGTTTAAGTTGTTGATCTGGAACTAAAATAAAGTTGTCAGGGAATTTTATCTCTAAATAAAGTGTTTTCTCCTCTGAAGTAAGAGCTCAATGTCCCATGATAGACTTGTATTTTCAGTTACTGCATTAACTACTTTCTTCTCTGTAAAAATTGGACCTAATATCATTACCAGAAGAAAACATAGCTATAATATTTGCTTTTTTATTGAACATTTTGCTGTCATTTTGAATTGGGTATCACTCTCTGACTTGATGCAACTACTGCCAACATTTACAACGTGACGTATTTTATTGAACAAAGTCAAATTTTCATAGGCAGCATAGTTTGTAGATGAGCCATGTCAACACACACCCACACTGAAGTAAGCTCAGGAGAAACCATTTGCCAATAAGACCTCGTTCGTTTTCCCTCTCACCTGTGCTGACTCTTCTCGGGGTCATCCTGGATTTCTCCTTCCATTGGGTTAGCTCTGTGCTAGAGCTGTGATTTGAATTGACCAAACAAAGGTGGTGAGGAGCTGGTGCGAGAGCCTTAGGAGGAGAAAGTTCCTTTAGGCAGTGTTAAGCTGTAGGATACACGTTGTATTACCTGTAAGGCACCATTCACACAGCCCAGCTGTTCGCAACAGCCGCGTTTGCCCAGCTCCCGGCAACTGGTGGATGTTGGCTGGCTCATGGTGTCCCTGCCTGAGGGCTGCCCAAGTGACACCCGAGGTTGGTTCCAAGAAGCCCCAGGAGACGGGCTCTCTGCTGCCCCGGTTCCCCGCTCCTTCCCCGACCTGTGCGGAGCCGCAGCGCTGCGAGCGCCCGGAGAGCGGGAGGCGCACGGGGGAGGCAGCGCGGGCTGCACCCGTTGCGGAACAGCTCCAGGGACAGCTCCTCTGCAGCCGGGCTCGGCCGGGCCCGTCCTGCGGCACCGCCGGCCCGCTCGGGCGGGAGCGGAGCGGGATGGCCCCGGTGCCCCCGGGCGGGAGCGGAGCGGGATGGCCCCGGTGCCCCCGGATGGGAACGGAGCGGAGCGGGATGGCCCCGGTGCCCCCGGATGGGAACGGAGCGGAGCGGGACTGGCCCCGGTGCCCCCGGATGGGAACGGAGCGGAGCGGGATGGCCCCGGTGCCCCCGGATGGGAACGGAGCGGAGCGGGATGGCCCCGGTGCCCCCACCGCGAGAGCAGCGCCCCCTGCCGCCCCGCCCCGTCCCCGCTCTGCCTCCCGGACACGCTTTCTCCCATCCCAAAGCCCGGCCGTCCCTCGAAGGTGACCATCACCGGAGGGGTGGCTGAGGAAGGGCTCACTTCGGAAGAGCGACGCACTTGGTTTGGAAGCGCTCGCGTGTTCTCGCTTCCTTTAGAAATACGTCCTTAAGGAATTAAAAAATGTTTTGTCTGAAGATTAATAAATGCGGGGCTGCTGTAAGATCCAGTACATAATGTGTTTAGACAGATCGCTTCTGAAGAGTTCACATGGAAACAATTTCCTCTCCTAGATAAATATTTTTTCTCGCGATACATTTCTTTGCTTTTCTAAAGAATCACAATCTACAAAGTAATTTATTCCACTGAGTGGTTTATGTTGTCCAGAGGATTTGCAATTGCTGTATTTACACACCGTAAGTACTTCTCCCATGGATAGCTTATGCTACCATCCCTGCAACCTTGGGCATTTCAAAGAGCTTTACTAGCATCTTGACACAAACTCCTGAGAGGAGAGTGGGAACTAGACTTCTATTCTACATCAAAAATTTAAAACACAAAAAGCAGCAAAAACGTTTGTAATCTCCTCTCCAAATATGAGAACCTAAGGGGTTCACTGTGGACAAGTTGGCAGAATTATGAGAGAACGTGGGTCCTGTGAAGAAAATTTCTTTTCTTCCCTCTAACCACCGATGCCACTCTTCTCTGAGAGCTCACCCTGCTGATCGTGGCTGGTCTGTCTGGCGGTGCTCTCTGGACTCCAGCTCACCCTCGCAGATCTGCCTCCCCAAACGTATTTCCCGATACTCAGGTTTCAATCTGATACACTTAAAACCTTTCATTTCAGTGCTGCTGAGCTCACTTCTGACAATAGGAGTGACACGGGGTTAAGAGGGATACTTGTTCAGCCTCTTGAAGTCAGAGACTAAACTTTGAGTAGAGGAAGAAAAGAGACACTTGAAAATGTCTCGCTCTGTGTGTGTATGTAGTGTGGACGTGTAGGAGGAATTGCCTCTGCAGGGAACAGTTGGAGAACAACTTTGATAACAAACTGTACTGAATTCCAAAGATTATTCCATGCAGTTTATTTTTTAAAAATAATTTTAGTTAGTATTTATATTGTAGCAACATATATAGACCCTCCAAGATGGACTAGGGTTTGATTATAAATTCACAAAGTAAAATTACAGTCTTTCTTCCGATGAGTTACAAATCTTTCTAGTATAAGCACAGTAGAAAAACCATTGATCAGCTTTGCCTATGCCTAAAGAGTATAAGGTTTTGCTCATAGTTTAGCAAACCGTCAGTCGAGTCACAGTATTTATTTCCTCAAGTAAACCTAGCTAAGTTGGTTTAATAAAAAAATAGCTGCCCTTGGGCTTTCCTTGAGACTGCAGCATTATTTATTATGCACCTTATTTATTTTTATTTAGCTTTGTTCATTTCAATCTATTTTTCGTTCAAAAATATTAACTCTAGGGCTACATCTTCCTTAAAGCTACTGGGATCTATCTGATGATTTCAGTAAAAGCTGCGAGCTCAGCGCTTTCCAGCATCAGGTCTGTAAGCCGAGGGAATGCATATGCGGGAGAAGAGATAAGGCAGCGCAGCTATTTGCAGGACAATCAGCATGAATGGGAGCTGCAGATTTGCTCCCTGGCCCCAGGGAGCAGTGTGAGCAGCTAGGACACGCATTCACATCCATTGCCCGTGCTGGCAGGTGTGAAATCGTACCCTGCTGGCTCAACTAATAGGTATTATTTCCCCAGAAATTTCTGCTTTTTGTGTTGTCGACAATTTGCAAGATACGGACTATTCATATGTCTACACACGTCCTATGCTGGTGTAATACGACTCCTTCGTGAAGACTAAGGATTTTTGGAAGGGTAGTTTCATACCCTCAGCCATGAAATCAGGAATGGATGACAAAAACTTCATTTATGATCAACAGGTATAAAATTAAATAATAATTATTTGTAATTTTTATTCATAATTAAAGGGCTAAACGTTTCTGGAGTGAGGATTAGTCCCACTGATTCATGTATCCTTTCATATGGTAAGAAAAACTAATTATATGATCTTGTCCTTACAATAAAAACCTGTTTAATTAAACTGGGGTGATTAATGACCATAACTTAGAAATTATTTTGGAATGGTGGCATTCCAAACCCTCTCTCTATCGTTCTGCAAGATGACTGATGAGAGAAAATCCTTCTTCACTGTGCTCAGCCTCAAAAACAAGCAGAGGACAAATGTAGGAAAGCACTGTAAATCTCAGTAAATTAATTGGTGTAGCTTTGTTAGCTGCTTGGTTTGCTACTAAGAGGGGAATCTGTAGTAGGATGTGATACAGCAAAGAAAGCAATAATTATTAAAAGTACTAGAAAGCAAAACAGAGAAAAGAGGTGTACACAGAGCTCACTGCTTGTTTCTAGTCACGGTGAGCAAGCAGAACCTTATGCTCATAGTGAATCTTTAAATGTGTTTTGTAGGAGTCCATACATAAAGTGGGATCAGGGATTTCCCTCATGTTTAATTAGCAATCTGAGGAGAGAGGACAACGACATTTGTAGCAGAATCTAGTGGGCCATAAAGCCTCGGATGGTGGCAGTTACATTAGAGCAGCTGGAGATGAGGAAGCTGAATTATGAAGGACTAGAAAGGTAAAGTTAAAACCGCATTTCCTGCAGAGCTGCAAAGAGCTAAGACAAGGACTCTGGAAAGATGGCACAGCTAATTAGCATTTTACTTAGTGAATTACTTTAATGGCATTGTAAATCCCAGTTTAAATTTCTTCCTGAGTTAGGTTTGTTTTGTTTTGGTTTTTTTTTTTTTTTTTTGGTTTTTTTTTTTCCCTTCAAGACTTCTTCTGTTTTAACTGATTAATAGGCCATTCTAGATGAAGATAACAAGGAAAACCTGCTATCTTGAATTGGCAGAACTTATTCATTAGTCCTAGATAAGTCTTCATTAAATGTTAACAAGAGTCCCCTGTATTATCAGCTACTGACTTTCTTTTCCTCCAGTAAGTGACTTTCTATCTGGTCTTCTTTACACAAGAGCAAAAAATATCTTAAAAGGTATCCGTGTCACATATTTAACTAGATATGTAAGTATTATCAGTTTAGTGATTGGTGTTGGCTTAGAATGGGAGGGCTAATCTTTCTTTCTTTCTTCTTTAAACATTAGACAAATAGTTCATGTGAGTAAAAGAAGGGAAAATCGGGTATCAGAATTTTCCAAACCAATGAATTTAAAAGGCTGGGTGAAACAAACCAGGAAAAGGGTGTGTTGACCCTGCTAGAGGCAAGAGAGAAGGCTGTAGATGTTGGCTGTGAAAGCCTCACTTATCTCTCAAGTTTCACACTTCAAATGTCTTCCCTTTGTTTTGGTGTAAAATGAAGAGGGCAGGAATACGACTAAAAAAAAAACAAACAAACAAAAAAAATCAACCCAATATTTAGAAAACAAGCATCGATCATTTTGTTAATTCACTCGTACTTTGTGAAAGATTAACTTGTTTTCTGTGACCTTTCTTTTCTTAAAATACAGCAGACTCTTGTATTTGCCAAGTAATTCTTTTCAAAAGAACAGCTACCTAGTTTGGGCTAGGTGGAGCTGAGATAAGGGTCAGGACAATTAGTTCTGTAGTATGAAACAAGAAACAGATCTCCATATAAATATCACACAACCAGATACTATACACGAAGTTGGACCAGTACTGCAGTGCCAACTGTAGTTCTGCAAGCTGTGAACTACTGGCTCACCACAAGAAAAAAAATGCATGGGAGTAAAAGCATAATATTGATTGAGTGGTTAATGATGTTGAGTACTGATCATTATCTGCTGATCATATACGTGGTGTATAATACTAACATACATATATGTGCATGGATTGAGCATATCTGAGAGATGGGTTGCAAGAATTCTCCCAACCAGGTGCTGCAATGCCTCAAGCACCCTGTATCTTCTTGTCCTATGAGCAGCACTGCTGATTTCTCTGCAGGTAGTCTGCATTTAACAAATGCTTCAAGCATTCCAGGAATTGCAAAATTAAAAAAAAAAAAAAAAAAAAAGTAGCCATGTTCTTCTAGTGGTTTCCAGTGAAAGGACATGAGGCTACAGGTACAAACTGCTAGACACTAAATTTTCATTAAACATAAGGGAAGGGCTTCTTTCAGTGAAACATGGGAACAAGTTGTCCAGAGAGGCTGTGGAGTCACCATTATTGGAGATATTGAAAGGTTGGCTGAATACAACTCAGAACAATTTGCTCTATTTGACCCTACTTTTGAGCTGGGGCTTGGACTAGAATTTATCTAGGGATCCCTTGCAATCTCAGCTCTGCTCTTCTGTGATCCTGTGAAACTGAGAAGATCAATGTCTCTCATTCAGCTTAGTATTCTTTGGGGTTAATTGAAACAAAACATGATTTTTTTTTTTATCCTTGTATGCCATCAATGCACATGGTGGCAGTAACCTGCCTGCAGAACTACTATTATACTGATGTACCTCTTCACCCTAAAACAAGAACCCAGCACACACAATCTTCTGTAGTACTTCATGCCAAGTATATGTAAAAGCTAAAAGCAGTAGGAAGTTCAGAAGTGTAAGAAATGTCTTTGAGAGCATGCATCTTGTCTTCTTTTTCCTTTCTCTCCTTTCTTCTGCTGCCTTCCTTTTCCTATGCATGGTACTAGGAGCTCGGGTAAATGTGGATGGCACTGCATTTTTTACAACACTGCACCAAAAAGAAAAGAGTTAAGTTCTCAGTAACCTGTAGCTTTCTAACTTGTCCAAATTATTTCTGAACATCACTACTACAGTGTTTGTGCTGGCTTTGAAGTTGCCATCTCTTTGAATCCTGAGGTTTTCCCTGCACATTTTGGTGCTAAGAAAAGCATTGGAAGGCTGTGAGGACAGCAGAAGCTGGGTTTGTGAGGAGAAAACCCATGACATTTTGTTCTTTCAGTCAGGTGTGCTTGGCAGCTGAAACTACTACCAGGAATTTTGCAGTGGCAAGAACAGAGAGTGGAGATAAAACAGTGCTGGTGGGTGTGTGCATGTGAAAAGTAGAAATCTGGTTTCTGTAGACTGACAATGGACTTTAATTTCCTGCAGATTTTAAGGAAAAAACCAGGGAACACCCCCACCCTCTCCCCCCCCCAATAAAACAGATAAATCTCAGGCATCTAGATATAACAGAAAATAAATATTCCTGAGCACTTGTTATGGATGCTTAAAAATAACTTTTATTTCCAATGGATGGTTTACATTTTTAAAATTAAACCTTTTTACCCCTTGCTTTTTAAATGTGTCTAGGAAACAAGCTGCTGTTCTGAGCATGGGAAGCAAACCAGAGTGCATAGGGCAAGAAGATAAGAGACTATTAAGGGGATAAATTCTTCTGCTATTTGGATAGGGGACAAAGTTTTCTTTTAAACACCTTTTCACTGGACAGCTTTCATGTCTATTTTTCCTTGTTGCTGTATTTTTTTGTCAAGCTGTTAATGGAAAATAAATGTAAGTTAAACAGATCATCTCCTTCAGGATAAAGAGAACACAATTGAAAATGAGGTGGTTGTGATACTCACAAATTTTAAAGTGCTTTTTCTGTCTGAAATTATATAATTGCTTGCAGTAAAAAAAAAAAAAAAAACACAAAAATGAAACAAGGTTGTGCAAGATTATTTAACTATTATCACTGACCTGAACTGAAAATTTTATCTCGATAAACAAGAGGGACTTGTGACTTTGTTCTTGTATTTGACAAAGCTCATTTACACTAACACAAAAAACCCCCCTTCACCCAAAATAATCCACTCAGGCCCAGTCCCACTTGCTCTGATGGCAATGCCAGCTCTGGTGAGAATTCAAGAGCAGGACTAAATGCATGTCTAACATGTAGGTGACATTAATACTTTCTCTATTCAAGCTCAGAATATGAAATGTAACTGAGTGGTGTATTTCTCCTAAAAAATAGAAAAGTACATTATGACTCAACTTTTTTTTTTTTTTAATTACATGTAGCTTTAACAGAGGGACTAGGGAGACTTCCAATTCTAATTTTGAAATCTTGTTCTTAAAAGCTACAAAACCATTTTTCCCACGCTGGTACACTTGCCCTTCCAGCTATAAACAGAGGGGCAGAATTTATATGTAGAGTTCTGGAAATCTCTTTACAGGATCTAAAAACAGCCTTTCAGTTTGTGAGAATTTTGCCATGACAAACCACATATTGTAGTTTGTTAAAATGGGAGTGCTGAGCATGACTGGAGAGAAGGAAATTCCAGATCTCTACAAGTAAATTTGTTGCTATTTCTAATAGTTAACAGGAAAGTATTTCCTAATCTCATCATTAGGGCAAAGCTCAGTACTGGTGTCTTGAGACTTGGACTAGACTAACTTGGAGAACACTTGATGATGAGGTAGAAGAAGAAAGTATTTATTAGCAGGAACCTTTTATCAGTTTCTTATATTGTGGCAATCGGGGATATGAGCAAAGCAAGCAATGGTGTACTGAGAAGTGAAGGTTAAAATGGAATGTATACTTGCAGCAGCCTTGGAAATACATATAAGGCAAATCTACACTTGTAGCTAACAGGGGAAAGAAAGGTGACATAACAGCTGGGAAAAAAGGGGTGAGGAAAATGAGATGATTTTGCCCTGAGTACAGAAGGTCTGTGAGACTTGTTTTAAAACCCTCACCTTCGGTGGTACAAATTTACTTTGTATAATCCAAGACATCAATTTTTTTAAGAGGTACATACTTGTACAGTCGCCAGCACATTAACGTCTGACTGACGATAACATACAAAGTTTGTTTTGTATGTTACTCGAAGTTTTGACTTCTGGCTACCTGAAGAGAACATTTTACAATTAGTCAGTCCACAGCTCCGCATCTACTACTCACAACTCTTTCGCATCGGCTTGTTCATATGAAGACAGGCAGCTGGTACTTTGCAAGTTCTGCTCCTCATTTATAGGCATACAGACCCCTTACAAAGCTTAATAACCAAACGATACAATACACTCGCGAGTGCTACTATTCCCTTGGCACCTCTGCGCACGGCAGCTCCTCGCAGGGGTGGAGAAAGGATGTCCTGCAGCGGCGGGCACAAGGGGAAGGAAGCGGAGTGCGACCGGAGCCCGGAGCTGCTGCGTTTGCACGGCACGGAGCGTTGTGCTGCCTTCGGAAGCTCAGGCATGGAGAGGCGTGCCAATAATTAAACACCTACACTTGGTAATGCAAATGAGGGGATCACTTCACGCACTGGAATTTTGTACAGTGGTTGAACTGCAATGCTTCACTTACTCCAAATGCTGTTTCTCGGTAAGCGAGTTGAGGCACTCGGCCGCTGATCGGCCCCGGGCTGCCGGCGGCACCGGGCGCACCTCCGGTGCAAGGCTGCGGGAAGGCACCGCTCTCCAAACGGAAAGAGAAGGAATAACGAGAGCGGGGAGAAAAATTCCCACGTGCCAGTAACAGGTCAACTGTAAAATTCAAACGCGCCGGCCCTGCCCACGTCCCAAGGCTCAACCGCAGCTCGCCGCCCGCCCGCCCGTCCGGCAGCGCAGGGCCCCGGGCGGGCGGTTCAGCTCCCGCGAGGCCTCCCCGGGACGCGGGCCCGGGACACGGCGCGCGCCCGCCGGTGGAGCCGCGCCCCGCCCGTTAACGGCCGCGCGCCCACAGCGCCCCCTGGCGGCGCGGGCCCGCCCGGCCCAGCCCTGCCCAGCGCGCACGGAACCCCGCGCGGGCGCGGGGCCGGGGCGGCGCTTCCGCGCGGCGAGGGGCGGGGCCGAGACAGCGCCGCGAGCCGATTGGCTGCTGAGCGCCGGGGGGCACGCCCCGCGCCCGCTGCGCTCCGTGATAGGGCGGCGGGAGGCAGAGGGGGCGGGGCGCTGAGGCACGGCGCGCCCCCGTTGGCTGCCGCTCTCGCCTGGGCGCGGCGGGCGCTGCCATTGGCCGCCTGGCGGCGGGGGGGCGAGGCCGGCGGCAGCGGCCTCCGGGGCTGGGGTCCGCCTCGGCGGCAGCGGCGGAAATCTCGCGAGGGAGCGCGGCCGGGATTTGGCGGTGCTGCCTCCCTCCCTCCCTCCTCCCTCCCTCCCTGCCTGTCGCTGGCTGCGAGGCGCTGGTGTTTGTGTGGAAGGGGGAGGAGGAGGAGAAGGAGGGCAGGCGAAAGGAGCCCGAGCCCCACCATCCGCCGAGGGGAGCGGACCGGAGCCCCCTCGCCGCCCGCGGAGCTCTCTCTCCCTCCCCTCGCCCCGCCATGGCCTCGGGAGACACCCTGTACATCGCCACGGACGGCTCGGAGATGCCGGCCGAGATCGTGGAGCTGCACGAGATCGAGGTGGAGACCATCCCGGTGGAGACCATTGAGACCACCGTGGTGGGCGGCGAGGAGGACGAGGAGGAGGAGGAGGAGGACGAGTGCTGCGAGGAGTGCGGCCCGCACCACCCGCCCCATCACTACCACCACCATCAGCCCATGATCGCGCTGCAGCCGCTGGTGTCGGACGGGGACCCCAGCGGGGCGGGCGGCGGCGCGGCCGGCGGCGGCGGGGGGCAGCTCCACCTGCACCACCACCACCAGGAGGTGATCCTGGTGCAGACCCGCGAGGAGGTGGTGGGGGGAGACGACTCGGACGGACTGCGGGCCGACGACGGGTTCGAGGACCAGATCCTCATCCCGGTGCCGGCCCCCGCCGGGGAGGACGAGTACATCGAGCAGACCCTGGTCACTGTGGCCGCCGCCGGCAGCAAGAGCGGAGGCGGCGGCTCGTCCTCGGCCGGCGGAGGAGGCCGCGTTAAGAAGGGCGGCAGCGGCAAGAAGAGCAGCAAGAAGAGTTACCTGAGCGGGGGAGGCGGCGGAGGGGCCGAGGGCGGCGGCGGCAGGAAATGGGAGCAGAAGCAGGTGCAGATCAAGACCCTGGAGGGGGAGTTCTCGGTCACCATGTGGGCCTCGGGTAAGTGCGCGCCGGACCCCTCCCTCCCTGGGCCGCGGGCCCCGCCGGTGGCCGCGCGGTGCGGCCGGGACAGTTTTGTTTTGAAGGGAGGCCATGTTTTGATGTGTGCGATGGGCGCCGCCATGTTCATCGCCAGGGCAAGTATGGCGGCTCCCCGAAAAGATGGCGGGGTCTGCGCTGCCGCCGCCGCTCCTGCCCGGCCGCGGCGGGGGGAAGGAGGCAAACATGGCGGCGGCCGCCAAGATGGCGGCGGCGGGGGGTGCGCGGGCGGGCGGGCGGCAGCGCCGCCGGCTCCCGGGCCAGGCCGCAATGGCGTAGTTTCTGCAGCAGGGGGAGGCGGGGTGCGGGGCGAACCTCCCCGCGCTCCCCCCGTCCCCGCCCCGCCGCCGCTCCCCGCGGGGCCCGCTCCGCGCCTGCCCCTCGCCCGCTCTCCCCTCCCCCGGCCGCCGCCGCCCTCTGTCCTCCTTCTCCCCCGCGTCCCGTCCCGCCGCCCCTCCCCGGCTCCCCGCCTGCCGTTCCGCTCCCGTCGCTCCCTCCCCGCGGCCCTGGGTAAAGCGTGTGCGCTGGGCCGTGACCGCGATGTGCGGCCGCAGACCCGACCCCGCGGCTCTTCCCGGCCCGGGCACGGCGAACCCCGAAATACCGTGTGCAGCTCGCCCGGGGGCCGCCCGGCCCCGGCCCGCTGCGGTGGGTGGGGCCTCCCCGCCCGGAGCCCGCGGTGCCGGCGAGGGGAAGCCGCTCCTCGCCCCCGCGGGGCTGCCCGCGCCTCCCGCCGGCTCGGAGGGGGCGGCCGCAGCCGGGCGGCCCTGCGGAGCCCGAGGGGCGCCGGGGGTGACAGCCGGCAGGGGCGGCTCCGGAGCTGACCTCCGGCCTCGGGAGCCGCGGCCAGGAAAGGGGCAATTCCTGGCTGGCGCTCGGAAACCGCCGGGCTTTTCCTCGACTAGGTCTGAAGCTTTAAATAAGCTTTTTAAGTAGGCACAGGGAGAGTCTATGTTTTTTTGAGGATTTTTTTTTTTTTTTTTTGGTGTGTGTGTGGGAGTGTCTTTTAAAGGCAATAAAATCTTGTGAAGGTGTTTAATATCTATTGGGCTTGAAATAACGCTGGCGTGCAGCTGCCCTACCCACTTTTTTTTTTTTTTTAACTTTTTACAAAAATGTATTGCTGGCAGCAAAGTTCTGAAGTCATATCTCTGTCCATAAGTTACATAAATGTGAAAAAAAAAGGTCGAATAATACAGTTCATGTATTATTTAAATTGGTGGGTGCCTTTTGTATAGTTAGTTGGTAATCTCTCTTGCATATCATAATTTTGTGCTCTTTCGAATTTTTTAGAAAGAGTCTAGTAAGATAGAGATGCTCTTAATGCTTTTGCTGTTGTCGAAAATGTTTGCAGTCTGTGATGTTTGCAAATGACCAGAAGTTATTAGAAAGGGCAGTGTAGAAGGGAAAGTGTATTGGATGGCTGAATTCTCCTGCCTGAAAAGATGAAAAGCACAGTACTATGGATTTTTACTCTCTCTTTAAATACAGGTGACTACTTCAGCAAGTTTCACAGAGTATCTGACACTATTGGCATGTCAATTTGATAGCCCAGTGAGTTTGGTCTAAGTTACTTACTTCTTGATAAAGAGGTTCCAAAATACTATTTAGTATAGGATGGTGTTCTGTGTGCTTCTGTATCACTGTATGAAACTGAATAAATTCCCTTCCTAATAGTTTTCTTACAACTGACCATCCAAGGAAGATAAAAGATAATAAAAACTAATATAGTCTGCTGGCTTGTGGAAGCTGCTGGAGGTAGCTGAATGCAAGTGGCTGTATGACTCATGAGCTGGCAGGATACAGGACCTTGCTGAGATCAATTGACAATTTCTAGCATGCATTTGCACTCAGGAATTCAGAGTGCCTGATAGGATGCTTCCGTAGGACTGCGTGCTGATTATTACTTGGCCAAAGTGAAGCATGTATATAATCAATAAATTTGCTTCTCTTCCTACATACACAGCTTTTACATCAGGGGTAGCTTTATTGATTTTGGTGGTTTTCTTGTTTAGGAGCATGACCATGCACGCTCAGTCAGAATGATACCTACTTATAATTTACTGGACATTGAATTGTATTGCTACATTTAACTCGATTATATCCATGATGCAGAAGAATAAAGAATACCTAGTGTGACTTGACTTGCCAAAAAAAACTCTTCCAAAAGCAAAATCAAATATACAGGGAGAAAGTTTGACCTCCCCTCCCTTTGCGCATGCAGGCACCATCCCCCAGCTTCAAACAGCCTGGGTAATGATGTGCTCAGTTGAGAGTGTTGTGAAGTTTTACCGAGAATATTAGACAGGCTCTTACACCTCATACGCAGCTTATTTAATGTTATGGAAGGGGTTTGATGTGGTCAAATGCTGGGGACTTCTTCTTTTTTATTTTTTCTATTTTGCTTTTTTTTTTTTCCCCCAAAACTTCAGAGGCTGAACTCTTGCCAGAGAAATTGAAAATGAAACAAAACTTGAGGCAGAGGGATATACACTCAAACCCAAAAATACCCCAACCTGTGTACCCCCCCAAAACATCAAACTAAATAAACACCAAGAAATCCTAGAGTGGTTTGCAAAAGGGTAGTTCAGAAGTTTCCCTAAATAATTAAACTACTTTATTTTGAAGAAATATAGTAGGTTTGAATCTGTATTTTGACACAATGAAAGATTTGCTTGCACACTGATTCAGTTAACCGTTTTAAAAGCTAAGTGAAAACTTAATCAAAAAACAAGTGATAAATGAGGCCATGCATCAGGATAAAACAATGAGCCCTATATTGCATGGGATTTTGAATTGGGAAGAAGAACACTTTGCTCACCACAGTGTGGGAAGACAATGTGCATTAATTCCTTGTTACTGTTTGCTGGTGCTACTATATTGGCTTGTACAGGGGTGGTAACAAATTTAACCATAAATCGTTTTCCATAAATGAGTATAATGTGTCTTGTAGCACCTCTTGGAATGTGTAGAAATAATCTGTGAAAAATATAGCAATGTGACTAAAGGGGACTACTTAATCCTTGCCTTGTTATGTGGTTACTTAGAAATTGCAGTGTTGTTGTTGGCAACAATTTAGACTTACCTTAACTTCTCTTATCACCTTCGTATCTATGGTGATATCAAACTTGTGTCCCATGACTGAAGTGTTTAGTTTGAAACAGGAGTGCCTTGTTCTAGTTCAGATCAGTTTTTCAGTTCTTCAGAATACATTTATTTGTCTCTCTTGGTGTGTTCATGAAAGTAAGAAGTGAATGAAGGTGTATTTCTGAGGGTTGAAGAGGGTACATGGTGGATAGTTCAATTATGTTCCTATAGTGTGTTTACTTTATATCAAATATTTATATATATATATGTAGTTAATGGGACTCTCCAAGTGAGACACCCCAATTTGTACTAGAAAAATTGTTCTTATCAAGTGGAATTTATTTGTACCTTTGCTGCATTCAGCTTGAATCATTGTCTTTAGTGATTTTTTCCAGGTTGAGTGCACAGTAGTGAAGGGGGAGGGGAAGGATCGTGAGAAATTACTTTGTCAGATGGTGCTTGCAAAACTTATTCTTGCATGCAGGAACATTTGGGAAGGTGGTGCTTAAATGCTGGTTGCACCAAATGCTGGAAATTTCAAGCAATTGGGGCTTAAGTTTCAAAGGCGAAAAAATGGATTAGTGTAACTACATCTCCTTCTAGGTAATGACTCTGTCAAGCTTTCAAACCTGAAATAGGTGTTGGCTTAAACTGTTTTTGTTAGATAGTCTGCAAGCTAAGGGCTGAAGTAGCACAACCCCTTGCCCAACAGTTGTTAACTGCTGAGGTGTCCCATCTCTACATGAGAAAGAAAGAAGTTACATGTATGGTTTGGAAATTATTTTTGATAATACAGGAAGCCTGCGCTGTGGACCCTTACTTGGAAGCTTGGGGAATTCATATTGGGTTTCTAGAAAGTTCTTCAAAATTTCTTAAACTTTCTCAAAAAATAGAAAGGTTTTCATTTTACTTCATCAGATTGCAGGGATTAAAAAAATAACCATCTGCTGCCTGACCAGTTGTCTTATGTAGTATAAATGATAGATGAGTCACTTAGTTCAGTTGTGGCCCTGTATCAAGGGTGGCCAAAATGCTTTGCAATGACAGATAAGTAATGAGCTTCTTCTAAAGTTTGTTATAATGGAGGCAGAAAATGATTCTCTGGTTTAAAATATTAAGAAGACAATCTATTTCTGACTCTGATTAAGACAATGAGATAGGCTTCTGCTGTAAGTATTGAATCTACCCCGACATTTTTTCCAGTGATAAGGTAGACTGTTCTCTGCATTTGTTTTAAATGTATTTTCAGTTTTGAAAGTGAAATGAATGTGGTTCACCATCTAAAATAATTCAATTAATTTGCTTCTTAGCCCACCATCAGACTGCAATCCTCTAACTTGCTGTTGGATCCTTCCCTGGGGCGCTCAAGTCACTCCTGTGCTGACCATTCAGAAGGTCACAGTGCTTCGGCACATAAGAGCTGAAGTCAGATGATGACTATTGATATATGCACTGGTTTTGTCAGTTCATGTCTCAGTGGTGTGAAATAAGAGATGGGTGACACAGGGAAAGAAGAACCCGTTTTCCATCTGTGTGCAAGGCACGTCAGAGGGAAAAGTAACCTAGCAGCCATTTAGGTTGAAAAATGACATACTGTGCAAAATGGAATTTTAACATTCAGAAGTGTCTGCTAAATAACTGTATTACTTAACAAGCTAATTACAGTTCTTTGCTTCCAAACATGACCAATGAACTAATTTGCCTGAGGAGATTGCAATGTGGTAGCAATAACCAAGCTGTTACCACAGTGCCTTGGTACTGCACAGCTGCCGAATACATCCTTTATCCTGTAATTGCTTTTCAGCTCTTCCTAAAAGCAAATGTGTTTAACTGTGATCATACTTTAAGCTTAAATGTTGTTCAGCCTTTTAGTGGCTGAGTAGAATGTCTTTTAATTTGAAGAGGAAGCTGTAGGATCAGGTGTCATTGTTTTGCTACCAGGTGTATTTCCTGAGTTCCCTCTTGCACCCTGTTTTCCTCAGATGAAAACTGATTGAACAACAATATATTCTCCCTGCTTAGTAATAGAGGAGGAGGATAGCTTGGAGGTTTGGCAGTTTAGAAGTGGAATATGATAAAACCAAGAATAACTGGGGAAAAAATAATGACAGAGCTTCTTGAGTTGCGAATTAAGAGGGTCATCTTAGTAAGCTGGGGTGTTCCAGAGTTGTCAGCTACTACTCAAGAAATGCGCAAAATAATGGGATTCCAAGGTGGGTGGATTTTTCTGTGTAACAGAAGGGCTGTAATAAATGGAGAAAGTGAGGTAATAGGGGCAAGATGTGATCAGTAAAGTCTTGGGAAGCAGATTCTGCCATGTTTTGTTATTGATTTGTTGCATGGAGTTATTAGTTTTATCCCAGTAATCTTGCTTCTTTCTTCATTCGATACTTGGGATTGGTTCCCTTAAGATTTCAGGTTGTTTTACTAGTAGTTAAAAGAGACAACTGGCTAAACACTGAGCTTTCACTGATCTTTGTAGAAAGATGTTTGACATACTTGCTTTAAAGGGCCTGAGTGGATCCAGTTTGGTATGTGTATTGCCCATATTTATGGGGCAGTGAGAGACGTGCAGGTGGAAGGACACTGAACATGAGAAGATGTGTTAGGTATGTCCTAAAACGGTGCACAGAACAGCCCAGTTTAGACTGAGTATCTATCCTAATGAAGTTGGCATAGAAGGATGTAGGGGGAGGCCATTGAAATTGTGTTCCAAATTCATTACAGAAAGCTGCAGTGGATCTATAAGAATAGTGCTTCAGCTGAATGCCTTATATTTCAGTCTGCTATATTCTCAGCTGATTTTAAGGGACAAAACAAAAAGACAAAAAAAACCCCAACAAATAGTATATATGGTAGTTAATTTCCTTTTCCCGACTGGCTCCATGGTTATGTCTGTACTTAATTTGCATGAGTGGCATCCAGAGGTGTCACTGTGATTTCAGGGTTGTGTCTGTGTTTAGCTTTGCTTTGCTTGGGATGCAGGATGTTTGATTCTCTCATGCTTCATGACAGCAAAAGGGGGAAATAATTTTCCTTTAGTAGGCATCAGGACTTGCTTGAACGCAAAAAACAACTAACAGTTAACTTGCCCAGTTTGCAGCGAGAATGATCAGTTCAGCCTAAGTGAAAGTTTGCTTGCACTTTACCCTCCAGACTTTGAGCTGCCTAGTCTAGGTTGGTAGGCCATCACAAATAAACTAAGTTTTAGCATAGAGGAGATTGGTAGAGTTTTTCCATTTCCAAACTTCCCCCAAAAGAGTGGGGGAGTTTCTTTTGTGTGTTTTCACTTTGTTTTTCCAGTGACCTGATAATGTCACAGGATGTTCACCATACTAAAGAGTTACTGAAGTACTAGCCTAATGTAACGCTTCAAGGAAACTGTTTTGTATTTTATTATTTTGGTTTAAATTTGGTTTTAGAAGTGGAGGTGTGTGTTGCTCTAGAGATGCAGTTTTGTGTTACAGGAAAATGTGGTGGTTTTTATTTTCATATAACTGTTAATATGCTAAACAGTAGTTTCTCTTATGTTTTACTCTATCCAAGTAATATGTTTATAGTTTTTTGTGTTTTGGTCTAGTAGGCTGTGGAATTAAAATAGCTGTGGAATTACTTCTATTGGCAGGCTTTTGGGAAGTAAAGGCACTGAAGGCTGTCTTTCAGTTAGGTCCTTAGATAGCAAGAAAGCACTGAGGAATAGCAAACCTTTACACTAGGGAACAAAACGATCTTTAAGAACGTATACAGAATTTCCCAGTTGACTCAAGCATCTGATGTGAGGCAGGAAATTAAAACTTGTCTGTATTATGAATGTCATCAAACAGTCAAACTGCACGTTCTGGGTAGCTGTTGAAATGGCCACTGTTAAGGGCAGCTGATCTCATTCTAGTCTACAGCATAGAGAAGGTGTCACTTTTAGTTTTGTAAAAATTCTGTGCCATTCTGAGCTCCGGGTCCTTCCTCCAGGTGTAGGATTGCTACATAATCTTTTGTCAAGCTTCTGTTAGAAAGAACAAATTGTTGCCAATCTAGAGGCTTTTTGACTTTAAATTGTAACTACTTCAACTGCTGTAAAATTTAACATATAATCCTTGCTTCAGGCAAATTCAATTGCTTTTTTAAAGCACTGGTAGGGACTGAAAGGTAGTGTGGTGGTGGTGAGTGGACAACTAAAAAGATCAATAGTTTTGTAGTTGATTTTGAATTTAATGCTGCAGATAGTATTTTCTTACTTACACTTCTGTCTTTGCAGCGTTGGAGTCTGTTTTCCTCTTTCACCATGGAATATACATGAACTGCTATTTGATCTGGTAGATCAGATTAAACCTCAAACTAGCAGTAACATTTCTAGAAATAGCTCGGTGGCAAACATTAAAAGCAGGCATTACAAATTGAAGAGAAATTTTGTGTGGTATATTTCTTTTATTTGCTTGTCTTGTTCTCTCTTTCCTAGCCTAAGTTACTGAGTAATGACTAATGTTATTTCCTGTGTTTCTGTTTAGGGGAAAAGTAAAAAAAAAAATTTGTCTTTTGTTTTCTGCTTTATCTCTTCCTATCTTTTTTTAAATTGATGAAATACTATTTCTGTCCTACCACCTTGTGTTTCCACTGCTTTAACAATATCTGTAAAATAAAACTTCCTGTTATTTTTGTACAGCCTCTTGTGTATAAAACAATTTCCAGAATCTGCTCCCCATACACACAGTAGGAGAAATGCTGTCAAGTTCTATTACATTGAGCTGAGTAGTTACAGCCATATATACATCTGTTGTCCCAGGTGTATTTGAGGGTGGAAAACAGGGTAGGTGCTCTGTGTTCCTTTCTGCTGCTGTTTCTTTCTGCTGCGGTGAGGAGCATAGATGAGTGTTTCTGTTCTCTCTCATTTTTATCTTTCTCAGTTTCTGTTATAAAATAGCAAGAAGAGATAGAATGCATAGTATAATGTTTTCTAAGGTATGAATGTGAGTAGACAGCAACAGCAGGTCTTCCACCTGATTTCATTGCAGTCCTTGAGCACAAATTCATAGGAGGAGCTCTAGAGCAGAGAAAGCAGTATCTTAACTGGCTTGCAGATCAAAGCTTTGAATAATCCCAGTCTGCTGTTTACATAGTGGAGTGGGAAAGAGCTTAGGCTGGCCTTTGTCACAGAAGGAAGAAGCCCCCGTTGGAGAGAGACACACAATTGAGTTATTTGCTTTCTTCGAGATCTGTCTGCAGGCGGTAGAAAAACTTAATTTTACAGGCAGGTGCTGAAGCCCATCAGCAGTTATTTTTAAATTTCTTGTCTCTATGACACTTCTGTTGGAGGTCAGGGAAGTCTGAAGACTCTGAAGTAAAGATCAGTAGTCCTGACATCTTAGGGTAAGTGTCTGCTGCTCTTCTGATAGGCTTGCAAAGTTAGGGACTGATGCTGAGTATCAGCGTGGGTATAGTGAAGATTAAGGGAATTAAATATTTAGGCATTGTTTCAGGAAAAGTACATTATCTTTCAAGTGCAGCCAACATTAATAGGATTGTTCTACTAATTTCTGTATTTCCTTGTGTTTAAAGTAGACATGCAATTTCTGCTTTTTCCCCTCACTCACTGTATTCTTTCTGTGTTCTTCAGGCTGTAACTGTATGGGTGTCTTTTTGCTCTTCACAATTAGTGTGGAAATCTGGAAATGCAGTGTATTCTTTTAAATGTGCAGCAATAGTGAATTTGTACTGAGATGTAGCCTAATAAATTGTATGCTGTTTTGATCTTTAGTATATATTGAATTCCATATTTTGTGTATTTCAGATGATAAAAAAGATATTGACCATGAAACAGTGGTGGAAGAGCAGATCATTGGAGAGAATTCTCCTCCAGATTACTCAGAGTACATGACAGGGAAGAAACTTCCTCCTGGTGGAATACCTGGCATTGACCTCTCAGACCCCAAGCAACTGGCTGAATTTGCTAGGTAAGTAGGAAGAAAGGTGCTTTAAAATTGTGTTCTTTTCACTGGCTTAATTATGAAACTGTCAGGCGAAATGGTACATTTAGTATGGCTTATTACTCCATTTAATTATCTTCTAAAACAAGGGACTTAGCATCATCTACTCTGTTCTGAACTAAAATAACAGGATTTTATATTCAGCGGTGAATTATTCGGTGTCTTCCAGCCCTTAATTCCATTAGGTAAGACAGGACGTAACTACATCGATAGACTGCATCACTCATCACTCTAGGTAACCCAGCCTGGGATTGGACTAGATGGTCTCTAGAGATCCCTTCCAAGCCCAACAATTCTGTGATTTCACATGACAGAGTATTTCTTTCGTGTGAGTAGCCTTAAATTCCTGAGAACCAAAGGATCCAATAAGTGAAATGCGGCGTTTGAGTTGTTCAGTACAAAATAGCAAGGCTGCAGGATTTAGTTGGCAATGCCACTTCCTGTTCGTTTTTCTCTGCAAGATCTTAAATCGTGTGTCCCGCACTTTCAAGTGCCGCTGATAATTGCAGTTTCACAGTTGGTAACTGTACTGCTTGGATTTTCTCTGGTGAGTCAGAATTGTCGCTCGTTTACGTATCAATAGGCTGACCTGGGTGACAAGGTGACTTTTGCTTTCAGATGGTTGTGGTGTGACTCGCAGCGGGGCGGGGGCAGTGAAAGTGTCCGCTGGGCCGGCTCTGGTGCCGGTGCTCGGGGCAGCCCGTGGCCACCAGAGGGCAAGCGCGGGGCCGGCGGAGCAGCCGCTGGAGCCCCGCGGTGGGGCTGGCTGTGCTGTGCCTCCAGGTGTCTCCGGCTGCTACTGCCACATTTTCCCAAACTTAAAGCAAAACGTGTGTAAATCCACATTAAATTTTCATTTTTCCAGCAGCTAGCTGTTCTTCAGAGCTCGGCTGCACAGTTGTGACACTCAGAGCAGCTGAACAATCAGATGTTATCCTTACTACCTACTAGAGAGAGAGGTAGTTGCTAGGTGGCAGGAACTGTTAATAAAAGTTCTGGTCAGGCTCCTTGGTTGGCTGGATCTGGATAGTCAGTGTGTGCATTTACTCCTGTTTCACCTTTTTGATCTTGTTGCTTTTTACAAGTTTTGTCCTGTTACTCTGTAGTGTTTGTGCAGGAGAAATAACAGCATGGCCTCATCCCACAATTACTTTCACTAGAGCCATTGAACTATGAATTTTGAAGGCTCCTAATAAAATAGTTCTGCAGGGCTTGCTTCCTCCTCCAGGCTGTCTGATCTGGAAATGTATAAAAGCACATCACAAACAGCTGAAAATAGGGTTCCATATGAAGTCATGGGTGGTTCTAGCTATTGATAGCTAGCTTTTGTATTTTACTATCATTTTTCAAAGTTACTATACTTTTCTCTGGACCTGCTGAGGAGTTCATACAGTTTTTTATGAAAGCAAATGTTTAAGTAATACTCTTGAGTGTACACAGTGTTCCAATTCTAAGCTGTTCCTTACATATTTTTACTCATCATGTGTTTAGAGTGATGCTCTCCATTCCTTTAAAACATGCTAAAACCTCTGGTTCTATTAAACACTGAAGTATTGAATAGCTATATTTTGTCAGGAAGTAGTAATAATTTCTCACCAGATGTTCTCCATGCAAATACTGAATTTTTTTTTTTCCTTCAGATTGAGTTGAATACTTGAAATGGTTGTCAGAATTTGGGCTTCTTGAAATGACCAGGCTGCCTCTATCAGATGTGTTTCCATATTTCTGAGTATTGTAAAATATTTTAGTTAGGTTTCTATTGAGAAAATAGTGGCTTCTGGCAGTATTTTAAAATTATTACCTTCCTATATTTTTAGTAGAATATTCTAAGTTCCAGAGCTGGGATTTGTAGTAGGTAGTGGAAGGATTCAGTTTTATGTGGAGAGCCTCTTTTCTTACAGCAGATAAAATATAATCTGTTTCATGCATGATGATAGAGGAAGCAACTTGCATGGATATCACCTTTAGGAATATCACCAAATTGCTCAAAACCTGAAATGGTTCTCCTAGCTTAATTGTAGATACATGAGAATTTAATGCATTTTCTAAGAAAGGTTATTTGATTTCTTCGTCAAAATTGATGAATGTCAAACTTTTACTCTTGCCTTACAGTTGTATGTTATATCTTAAATTATTGTGTGTGTTTATTCTGAGACTGAAGAGTATGGGTGTGTTAGAATTTGAATATTTCTTGTTAAGGTCTTGCTCTCTTGCAGTGAAATGTGTTGCAGGGACTCCTTAGCTAATGAGATGGATTCAAGTACTGATTTCTGCAGACTACTGTTCAATTGTCTTGTTGACCTTGCTATGTGCAGTATCACTTTGCATGGCAA
The DNA here is from genome assembly GCF_029582105.1 of Oenanthe melanoleuca. Taxonomy (NCBI): domain Eukaryota; kingdom Metazoa; phylum Chordata; class Aves; order Passeriformes; family Muscicapidae; genus Oenanthe; species Oenanthe melanoleuca. The sequence continues at coordinate 49,293,267 of NC_079339.1, forward strand.
GCTGGAAGAAAAAATTTGGTTTACATGACTAGAATTGGCTTTGGAGGTTCAAGGAGTACAGTTTTTCATGCTGAAAGAATGTGTTTGTTTAGTGTAAATTTCTCTGAAATTGTCAAACATTGATCATTGCTTTACAGTTCAGAAGTTCAAAATTCTCAGTAGCTGTATTCTGGAAACTTTTAGCAGCACATGAATTTGAAGATTGCTTCTAAACTTAAGTAGCTTCACGTGCTGTAAGGTTTTGAATTACAAATTTGTATTTAGATTACCTGAAAAAAGAATTGTGGCAGTCCACATATAAGGAAGTGTGAACTGGCTAGTAAAATTGTATGCTAAGTGCATTATGTGTAGTTGAGAGAAAGTTTGGTAGGGTTGCTTTATGGTTTTCATTAAAGTGAGAAGGAATCTCATCATACATTTGTAGAAATTACCTCCTCTAAACCAGGCTAGATCTACTCTTTATAACAAATGCAGCTTATTTTGATTAAGGATAAATTGATTTGAAATGCTTGCATTTATTATTGGGAGCAAAGTTCTGAGGTTAAGCTTAAACAAACAAAGCTTGAATTCTAGTGGTAGTAGATTTTGAGCAAGGTTCTGGTATTCTGATCATGATCTAGTTAGTGAAACGTAATGCAGGGACAAACCTGATGTTTGAAGTCATTTGTAGCTCTGCAACCCTTTAAAAAAAAGAATTCAGAACTGTAGAAATTGGGCATCAGCTGTGGCAGCAGTGCTCAGAGATCGGTGGCTCTGGCAGACCGAGTGGTTGCCGTGTCTCTTGCTACACAGTTGTCTTTCATTGCCTGGTTTGGAGCATATGTCATTGAGTCATGTAACAGGAATCTGCATCCTTTAACTGGAACTCTGACAGTTTTTCCTGGAAAAGCTTTTATGCATTCTATGATTCCATTGAAAACATTGTGAATAAATAGGCTGTGTCAGAACATCAGCATGTTCAGTAATGCACAGATGAATGACCATAAGTTATACCTGGCTGTCAGTTTATAACTTTTTACAGATTACTTTATTCTGTTTTAGGAGTCCTGAATTCTCTTTACCATGCTTTAAAAATGCAATGAAAAAGAAAAAGGTGAAATTCTCTTGGGCACTCATATCAGAATGTGAAATGTTTATTGTGAGTGATCTGCTCAGAAGGACAAAATCTGATAAATTACCATGTTTTCATTTGATAGCTTTGACTGGGAAACTGGAAATCCCTTCAAGTGGAGTAAAACGCTCATGCTAATCTAAATTGATGACAGCTCAGTAGTTAGCTGTGAAGAAATCATAGCTGCTTTGTAGTGAAAACTTAGGATAAGGATATTACTGCTTGCCCCCTCCCTCCCTCTTGTCCTCCAAAAACATAACTGGCTGAAGAAGCAGAACACAGACATTGGTAAAACAAAGAAATAAGAAGGAATATCCTGTAGCTGGGAAATAGGCACAGTAATGGGTCCTGGTGGTAAAAACTTTATTCGTTGAGGTTTTATTTTCTGCTGATCTTGGTATCTTTTCTGAAGGAGAGCCATTGTGAGGACTGGCCTTCCTTTCTATCCACTTTCCAAACCTATAGAAAACAAAGGAGAGGAAACTGAATTAGGGTTTGAAATTGGACACCCTTCTTAGAAGTGACAAAGCCTTCTGGTCATCCAGATTTATGACTTAGGCTGCTTTATAAGCTGTATGCTTTTGTGTTGGTTTTGTTCTTGTTACAGAGAAGCTTCAAGGGCAGTAAAGTGACAATTTACCCTTCTAGGGGAGGGGAGATCTTCTGCTCTGTGCCACACTGCACAGGTCACTGTCCATGTTTACACATATATTCCTCGTAACTGGAACAAACCTAGTTATAATTTTTGTCAGAATTGTGGAGTGCAAGAACTTCTTACAGCAGTTTTCTTCCTAAGTGTGACTGAAGCAGGTAAGATACTGGCTGTTCTTGGGTTGTATGTAGATAGATTCCTAGGACACTTTGTGCCACTCCCCTTTCATCTTGTTTATCCAAAAGCCAGTCTAGCCAGTTCTAGGAGTTGTGCAGCACAAATAAACTCTTGCAGTAGCACAGGATGCGATGCTTAAGTTGGTTCTTCTCAGCAGGGCAGTGCAAGGGGAATGGCAGAATGAGGGGAACACACCAGCAGTGCCAGTAACACTGCTGAGAGAGAATAATTTCTTCCACCTCTTCCTGGGAAGGTGGAGGGGGAGTGGCCATCAGCACAGATGAATATCTTGCTGGTCATCAGAGACCTCTAGGATGTGTTAAAGGAGTTGCCTGAGAGAGAGTAAAGCTATTGAGGTTAGCTTTATGTCCAGAGGGAACAGAAAGGAGCTGAGAACACAGAACACTCTTTAGCAGTGGCAAAAAAGGGGAGAGATTATGGAGCAAGGGGGAATTCTATACTGTTATTTGAATTGCATTTCCTTTCTTCCCAGTTTTCATACTGCATCTATGGATGACTTTTAAAACTGCATCAATTGATAAGTCTATAGGTTATGGAGTTTAATGGGAATTTGGGGCGGGGATCAAGGTTCTCTTAAGGTTAAGTACTCTCAGTTCAGCTGTGTAGATAAAAGGAGGTAGTTAGATTTAGCTTCGAGATACCACACAGTGACAATTTTGCTTTCTTTATTTTGAGAAACTGAGTGGTTTAATACCTGTGCTTTCACTCAGTCTTCCTTACGCATAAGGGAATGTGCTTTTATGCACCTCATTCTGTAAAGCTATTGGTTGCACACATTCCTGCCTCCTCACCTATTCCCTTCCTCCCTCCACTCCCCCAGTAAAAATTAAGATGTAGCTTTTAATTGCAGTGTCCAAGTGACTTGATCCAAAAGGTGCCCTTCCTGATTTTCACAGTTAATTGATTTGCAGTTGCCTCTACTAGGCACAATGCATGTAAACTTACTGCAGAAATGAAAATTTTGGTCTTGCCATGTAAATTGACTTTCTGCAAAGGCAACTATTTCTCAAGTTCCACCCCAGTATTAATGTGTGTCTGTAGTTGTGTTAAATAGTGATATTTGTTAGAGTTCTGTTTTTGATTAATGTTTCAGCCTAAGAAAACTTGGATGCAGCTGGTAGAGATGCTCTACTGGGTGGGAGCCAAAAGTCTAACCACCAGCAGCAAGAGCTACCTGCACCAGTGTAATTAAGATCAACAGCACAGATTCTAGTCTGGTCTCCTTTTGCAGAAAGTTAATTTTAAAGTAAGACCAAAATCTTTTTTTATAATACATTTAATATGTAAGTCTTTAAATTCTTTGATGGATTGTTCATGTGGCTTCTTCACCTTTGTGAGCAAGATGACATTTTTTGACAAAATGATCTACTGTACCTGTGGTATTCATGCCTTCATGCCTTTTTCTCCACGTGTGCAAAGGGTCCAGCAGCTCCCTCCTTCCTGCTTGTGGCACTGAGATACAACCTGGACAGTATTTGCCATCTCTCCTTTTGCTTTGTCTACTGCAGTTTTGTAGATAAGCCTGCTTATCTGTGGAACTCTCTGCATAAGCAGAGTCTTGTTCCATGTTTTAGGCTTAACTTGCTGGGCTTCCATGAAAAATGAGAAGATTTAAAATTGATCATTTTTTAACTTTTTGTTATTTGTGTCCAAATTGTTCAAGTATATCACTGGGTTGATACTACTTAATTTAGAAACAAAGCCTGAACTTTAAAAAGTCCTGGATGGACATTTCATGTTCTATGCCTGCTCATACACTGAACTGAAAAATATAAGGTTTATGTTGATGCTGTGGTCTGTCCCATCCAGTTCACCTGCAGTTATTTCCTTTAGCTCCCTTACAGCCTGTTAGAGATGACATTGTTTGCAGCATTTCTTTTTCAAACATTGACTTAATACCAGAGGTAAGATACAAGAGTCAGGAAGAGGATTTAACACAAAGCATGAAAACACAGGCACTGCCCTCTAAAGCTATTTGCCACATCTCTTGTTAGCAGTTCTCTTGGTCTAGTCACTCTCTTTACAGGTGGCCAGTTAAGTCTTTGGAACAATAGTGGTTTTACTCACTCTGATCATGTCAGGAACACAGATCTCAGACCTAAGGAATTTTTTTTTGCTTCATTATTTTGGGGCTGGGGGAATGACTCAGCCAACATTTAACAGGTTGATTGAATTAGAAGGAGGTGTTTTTGGCACCAGCTTTGTCTCCTAAGGATGTTTGTTCTCTAATGGAATTAAATCATGACACACTGTTCTCTCACTCTCATGTCCTATCTTGTCAAATCATTCTTCTGTGACCATTTTAACAATTACAGATGCTCATTTCTGTCCCTTTTCGTGTTTTTTTTTTTTTGTTTTTTTTTTTAAATCACAGAGACATAATAAGGAGATTCCTATCCTAAAGGAAAATCGAAAGGTTTCTGTAGGGGTACTGTAAAAACAGCTTTTTTTGTATATGTGTGTTTTCCTACAGCCTCAGTACCTGTAGTACTGTTGAGTCTGGAACGTCACTGGGGAGTGCAGGCAGTTAATCCCAATCACTTGTTTGGAGTTAGATATTTTGTAAACTAAAAACAGCATATCCATTCTGTGTTCCAGTTGGATTATATAAATTAAATCTAATCAATAAGGTCAACTGAATTGGTCTGTAGCTTTGTCAACACAAACACCTTACACCCATTCACAAGTCACTGTTAATATCTGTAAATGTATTTGTAACCTTGCAGGAGACTGGTGTTCTTCAGGTTAGCTCTGTAAGCTAAGTGTAGTCTGGAGATGCTGAGGCAAGCAAGAGTTTCCCGTGTGCCCACTTGGAGAAAAGAACAAAAGCAACCTCTAAATCCTTGAGGTTTAGTGTTGTCTGTGGAGTGGCTGTCAAGTGCTTTAGTCTGTAGATGTTCACTTGAACTGTGCTCCATGTGCAGTACTGAAAGGACTCAGAGTGAGGGACCAGTGATAGCTGACAGAGCCATAGGAGACTTGTCCATCACATATCACTTCACTGGCAGTTGTAAGATGATTTTCCTGGGTCTTTAGGACTTCTGAGGGAGTTTTTTCACTGCTCTTGCCTTAGTTCACCCTCTTCTCTCAGCAGTGCATGTGAAGGAAGCAGCTGAAAGCAGATTTCAGCCAAAGAAATGTGACAGTACCAAAGTCAGGACTCTGCTTGCAAAAACCAAATGCTTTTGTAGTCAGAATGGAGGCATTGTAGTTTATTTTCCCTACAGCTCTTGGGAAGTTTTTGAGTGTTTAAGAGTTGCTGTTTAGCCATTCTCATATAAATTAATAAAAAAGGGATGTAAAAAATTACATATATGTATTGCTTGGAAATTTCTTCCCCCAACCTTATTCTTGTGTATCAGTTTCCAGAAATAAAACTCATGCAGATTAAAACTGTCATGGATAGGCACAAACACTTTTCCTTCTTAACATTAAGAAGAGTGATTCTGATAATACCAGTTATTTTGTTAATTTCAAGCTACTCACTCTGTTTGAGTATACTCATTCTATCTGTACTAGGGTGCACCACACCCCCTGTGGATTGACTTTCAGGTGTGATACATAGCCACCTTGTCACACAGAACTGTCATGTGCTGTATTGCAGGAAAAGCAGTTCACTAACCCACATGAACAGACTAGCTCTGCTTCCACAGCAAAGTTTGGGAATATGCAAAATCTCATTGCTTACCTAAGGGAATCTCAGCTGTATGGAGGTCAATTTATTTACACCCACCTACCACTAGAGTTAGATGGAGATAAACATTTTCTTTTAATTTTTTTGAGGACAGCACCACAGGTTTGAGAAATAAAGACAGCTGAAAGTGCAGTTCACTTCCCCAGAATCACATCTGGCTCTTCTGACTTTGACAGGTGGTTGTTATAACACAGTTCTAAAATTGTTTTGTACAGAGTCTTACTGTTAGTGAAATAGATCTCACATACAAGCAGTAGTTTGCTGGGCTCCTTAAGTAGCAGTGGGGATTAGTGACACCCCTAAAATAATAGTGAAGGTCCCTGTCAGTGACCAAGAGTAAATTGGTGATTGCTTGTCAGTTGCCAGGAGTGAAATCTGAGTGCACAATAGCTTAAAGTAAGAATAATTACCATTTCTGTGGTTAAAATGGATGTCTACATTCTCTGTGTAGATTCCACAACTTGCCTGATTCTGCTTTCCCTGCTTCTATAGAGTTTTCTTTAGAAGTTTTGTGTGATGAAAATACTGCAGAATAATTAAACCTATTCTCCTTCATGTCCTGCTGCATGGATGAAGAGGAAGTGAAGCTGAATAGGCCACATGGGTACCGGCACAACAAAAATGGAGTTTTTAAACCTAACCTCCTAATTGCAATTAGCATATGTCAGGAAAAAAATCTCAACTTTCACATATTCAGAAGATTAAGAGGATATTATTAAATGCCTTATTCTGTATTTGAGAGGTCCTTCTGGAAAAGCAGAGCATTCCAAATGCTGAATTATACTGTTAATATTTTTGTGAAGGTTTTGAAAATGTTGAAGTGAATACCACTGACACATGTAATACTGGGGGATAAAATGTGCTCATTATGTAGGCACTTAGGGGAGAAGAGCAGTCACTAATGTATTTCTACTAATATTTTGTTTTATTTTTTTTATCTTTAAGAATGAAACCAAGAAAAATTAAAGAAGATGATGCTCCACGAACGATAGCTTGTCCTCACAAAGTAAGTGAAGTGCTCAGCTTCTGAGTAGATAGTAATTTGTAGATCAGAATTTTGTATTGATGTTTTCTCTTGAGAATGAATAACTAAAATATCTTGCTGCTAATAGTATACACTCCATTAAATATATTTTAGTTGTCATTCTCTAGAGGCTTCCTTTAAAACCTTTCACTGAATAATAAAATTATTCCCATTCCTTGTCTTAAGGTTAGTGCATCCCTAATCTTCTGGTAACCATGATGCACAGTCCCTAACATGCTGGTTTTACTGTTGTGATTTCCCGACACCCAAGAATACATACTTGAAAGAATGTTCTGAAAGCTGTTCAAAGTACGTTCCTAAGATCTATATATCCTCTGCTTGGAAACTATGACAGATTTGGAGTCTAGATCAGGAATCAGCAATTTATGGTGCAGATGCCAAAGTCAGCTTTATTGGAAGACTCTGAATTATGTTCCACAGAGCTGGAAAGTGCATCATCATGAAAGAGAGAGGCAGGCATCCTGGAGATGTATTCTGATCCACTGGTAGCAAGGAAGCTTCTGTCTTGAATAAATGTTGCCAGTCACCTAGATTGGTAGGCTATGGCTTTACTGCATTATCCAGCTTTTGTAGTGCTTCTCTTAGCTGACTTAGTCTGTAACAAAAAAAAAGACAAACACAATCTTGCTGACTTCTGGTCTAGATAAGTGTGAGGCTAAGCAAATAATCAGGGCAGATAGCTATTGGAGTTTTCCATTAGAGAGCATGAATAGAAGGCTACTTTCTGACAGCCATGGTGTAAGGAATTCCTCTTTATGCTTATATTGATTTCTAATTCTCCACATTCTAAGAGTGCCATGTTTTTTTGTAATACAGTATGCAGAGATACAGCAACAGTTGCTTTCTACCAAGGAAGTGTTACCTTCATTTCTTTGATTTACTTTTTCATAGCTTCAACTTCATCTTAATTGGGAGGGGATGTGGGGAGTGTTCTATCCTTCCATTTTCTATCTTGTAGTGTTTGTAGGCTTTATGTATTTATGAATTCATTTTAACAAAATAAAAATATTGTAGTTGTACCTGCTGCTCTCAGAGGCAAGGGACTTTGAAATAAATGCAAAAAAATGTTGATGGTCTGTTTACTTTGGTGCTGCTTTGCCCCACCCAGTTCTGCTATGTGGCACAATACTTCATACTTAGCCAGAGAGGTTCTAATGCCTGAAGAGAGAACTCCTGAAAGTGGCATTTCACCCTTTTTGTAAGAAACAAAACATATTTAAATGTAGTTGTTTAGGAAAAAAAGAAAAAAGCCTGCAGAATTTAAGATTAGCAGTTTAATGGTCCTTTAGATACTGTTGTTAAATGTTATGCCTCATAACACAGTGATGTTGGCAAACTAGTTTTATGTAAGTTTAAACAGCATCACTTGTAGTACAAATATGATTTATGATTATTGATAGGATTTTATGAGGGATTTTGAACCTTGAGGACGTAGAGCCCCAGGCCACTGCTGGCTTAAGTGTACTGTGAAATCAAAAGTGGTATTCCTCTGTCAATGCAGGGTTGACCCCCAGGTTAAGATTTTTGATGCTATACCTGAGTTAATGTATTTTCTGCTTTTGGACTGAGTTGAGACTAACTCACGCTGTAGTCCCATCTTATTTGTCTGCCCAGTATCACTTTGTAGGTTTAAACCGCAGCAGCAGTTGCACTCTCTGTCTCAGGGTGGCAGTGATCAGTCTGCTGCTGCCAGATTGGACAAGATAGCTCCTGTAAGTTGCTATGTGCTGGAAACCCTCTTGCTCCATTTGCTCTCAGAAATGAGGACAGAAGGAAGAGGGCAGAATGTTGGGAGATGGTACACATATCATTTGGTACTAGGGAATAATCTGTAGTATATTAGAGACCATGTAATATATTGTAGTATTGTAGTTCTTGGAATGTAGCACTTTGAAGAGTATATCATAGGTCTCCATGAACTCTCCTTCTGTCTTTTGGTTTTTTTTTTATTGGATTTTTGCTTTGTGTTTGTTTTATACTCTGAAACCTGTTAAGTGCTTTTGTTTGGTTTATTAATTTGCTTCTCTCAGAGCTGCTTCTTTTCCATGAGACTGTCCTATTATTCAACTGCACATGGCTCATAATACCGAGTGAGGAAAGGGTTTGGGATTTTTTTTGTTTGAGATTGGGTTTAGGATTTTTTTTTGTCAGCTTTTCAAATTATTCATTTTCTTGTATTGCTTTTTTAAAAGTAAATGTAAGGGATGTTCTTTTCAGGGCCAACACTTTAGAAAGTATTCAGGATATAAAAGCATTTTAACTGCGTGTACTGTAGATGAAACATTCTTTATGAGAACTAGCTTATCTACTAATTGAGTTTCACTGTTCTTTTTAAGGGCTGCACAAAGATGTTCAGGGACAACTCTGCCATGAGGAAGCACCTGCACACTCATGGCCCTCGAGTACACGTATGTGCAGAGTGTGGCAAGGCCTTTGTGGAGAGCTCGAAGCTAAAGCGGCATCAGCTAGTTCACACCGGAGAGAAGCCCTTTCAGGTACTGGTAACCTGCAGGCAGAGTGCCCCCACTGAACCTGGGAGCACTGGAGACTGGTGCTGTACCCTGCCTTCCACAGGGCTTGGGCACACTAGGGCTTTTCTAAAATCACATGAGGCACCTGGGAGTCCCCTTCAGCTAATTAGGCTATCATTTAATTATTTACATGAACTTCGGTTAGAAATTGGCAAATTGGATATACATGGGAGATACCTATCAAATGATATAAAGTTGCCCTCTTTAAAAATGAGGTCTGCAGTTACTAGAGAAGTAAGGAAATGTCTCTTTCTTCTCATCGTCTCTTCAGTTTAGCACTTGTGGACAGCTGAGACTTGGGGCTGTTTGTTCAGTTACCTCAGGGTACTAATTTTCAGTAAGGATTATTAATCAGTTTTTAACAAAATGATGGAGTTGCTGAATCTCTTTCCCTTCATGTGGAGTCACGTGGGTTTCTGCCACCAGAGGTCCCCTGCCCTCTTCATATGATACTAGCTATAAAACTTTGAAGTTATTCTTGGTCTTGAGCATGTATGTGTTCCCCAGAACACATGTAAGATATGTGGGTTTTTTTGTTATTTATTTTTTTCTAAAATAAGTTATTTCAGAAATTTGATTGCAGTTCTCAGGCATTCACTTGGATGCATACACTGAATATTCTGTGTGGTAAATAAAAGTATTTAACATTAAATGTGCTGTCCTTTTTATATCAAGCCCATCTTAAAAGTAAAGCAGGTAAAATGAGAATCTTTGCAAATCTTCACTCAAAGGGGGAAGTTCTGATGTGAAATCCTGTTTTGGTTTTGTTGTACAGTGTAGGTACTGTTTCACATGCAGAGAAGGTGTTTTTAGTGGAAGTGCTTGCTTGCAAGCTGGAGATCATTTATTTCCCTCTTTGAAAAGAGATATGCTATTATGTATATACAATATACTGAAGTATTGCAGATTTTAGTCCAGTTCACAGGAGATCCCCACAGCTTCACCCGTAACAATCTTCAGCCTCTGGCTTTGTGCTGTCTTAAGGAAGACTTTTTCTGATCAGGGATGGAGATGAGTTGCACCTAGCTAACAGAGTGTCTCTTTTCCTCCCCCCAGTGTACGTTTGAAGGATGTGGAAAGCGTTTTTCACTGGACTTCAATTTACGCACACACGTGCGAATTCATACTGGCGACCGGCCCTACGTTTGCCCGTTTGACGGCTGCAATAAGAAGTTTGCGCAATCAACCAACCTGAAATCTCACATCTTAACACACGCTAAGGCCAAAAACAACCAGTGAAAGTTTGAGGAGAACATTCTTGAACTCAAAGTATCTTACAGGAAAATCAATTGGAAAGAAATACGCCTCCCCTTTGTATATTGTTTCTAGGAAAGAATTTTAAAAAAAAGAACCCTACAAACCTAAAGGACATGTTTTGATAAGTAGTAAATAAAAAGCAAAAAAAAACCACACAGAAAACTTTAAGGTGACATTGCTAAGATGCTCCACCTTGGTCTGTAACCCCGTTTCAAGAACACGGTGTTTTGTAAAGTGTGGCCCCAACCGGACGGGTCAGCTCATGAACTTGCATCAGAAAAGACAATTCTTTATACAACAGTGCTAAAATTGGACTTCTTTTCACATTCTTATAAATATGAAGCTCACCTGTTGCTTACAATTTTTTTTAATTTTGTATTTTCCAAGTGTGCATATTGTACACTTTTTGGGGATATGCGTAGTAATGCTATGTGTGATTTTCTGGAGGTTGATAACTTGCTTGCGGTAGATTTTCTTTAAAAGAATGGGCAGTTACATGCATACTTCAAAAGTATTTTCCTGTAAAGAAAAAAAAAGTTATATAGGTTTTGTTTGCTATCTTAATTTTGGTTGTATTCTTTGATGTTAACACATTTTGTATAATTGTATCGTATAGCTGTAATGAAATCATGTAGTATCAAATATTAGATGTGATTTAATAGTGTTAATCAATTTAAACCCATTTTAGTCACTTTTTTTGGAGAAATACTGCCAGATGCTGATGTTCAGTGTAATTTCTTTGCCTGTTCAGTTACGGAAAGTGGTGCTCAGTTGTAGAATGTATTGTACAGGCACTGACCGTTTATTAACACCTGATAATATGTACATCCCCCATGTAATAGAAAGGACAACAATAAAACAGTGGTCCTAAAGAAAGAATCTGGCAGAAAATGATCTGTAAGCGCAGTCAATTTTCTTTTGTTGTCCAGAGCAGTTCTAGTTCCTCTTGACCTCCCAGAAATTGGAAGCTAAATAAACTCAAGTTTCCTTTACTTTGCATTCAATTACAGTGATTTGTGATGCAGTTAAGTTAATGCCACGTCAGGTGGTATAACAACAACAACAGAATTGCTGACTGTAATTCTGGTTTTGAGTGACCTAGACTTCCATTAACTGGAACCGTGGATTTGGAGACTTGGCAGTATAGTGGGGAGTGTTCTGTGTGCCTGGACAGCAACTAGGTAAAACAGTACAGGAAATAACTAAATGGAAACCTTTGTTTAGTCAAGGTAAGGAATGTTGGTGATTTAAATGCAGTAAACAGTAGAAAGTGGAGGAATGGTAGGGTTTGGGTGATCATACCAGGAAAAAAAACAACAGTTTCTTCTTTTGGCTAACTTCTTGGAGTGTAATGTCTTGAAACCTTATTGGGCACCTTTTGTTTCAAAACAAGAACTTGAAGTTCTAAGAGAACTGGATGGAGTTGAGTTTTGATGGTCTAACTAAGAGTGGTTACTTCTCATTTGTTCAAGTGTTCAAAGAAAACTTAGCAGATACTATAGTAAAATGTGACATTAATAAACAGAAGAAAATGCAGAGAAATGCATAAGTTATTTTTTAGAGGCATGTAACATATTTTAATGCAGTAAAAAGTGTTGTTAATCTTTTTCTGAATTCTGTTCTTAAAAAGTTCATCAAAGTTTTCATTGCTAATACTGTAAAACTTAATTTTGAGTCCAGTGTTGGTGGTAGTGATAAAAAAACATGGGTAATAAAGAGACTGCACTTAAGACCAAGGGAATTTTCATCCATATATCAGTTAATCTGAACACTGCAACTCTAGTCTGAGGTTATTAGGGGTAGAAAGAAAGTTGGGACATTTAATTGTAAAGTATGCGTTAGAATTTTGGCAGTATTTTTTCTTTTATATATAAGCAGTTTTTGAACAGGACAATATACTGAAACTTGTATAGTTATAGTTAAATTAAATTCTGTATACAGTTAAATTAGTGTCTATTCTTTTTGGAAGGAAATAAAATTAATTCAGTCTAGTTCTAATTGACCTTATATTTTTTCTTAAGCAGTATCTGTGATGATATTAGACTTACACAAAAGTTTGCTTTCCTTTGTCATAAAGTCATTTATTGAATTGCAAGGTGTCAGTACTTCATCCTTGATCATACATTAGGGATTGAACTATGTTACCTTGAACATACATTTGAGATTAAGCTGTGTTAAATATTGATTTGAGGACCAACTGGGAACTGTAACTGTTATTGCCTCTGGTTATGCTGCATCTGATTACAGAGAGACATTTCCATCTAGGCCTCAAATCAGTAGCTCTCAATATGCTTCTGAGTGTAAGTAGCAACACTCAGTAGCTTGAAAGGTCTTCCTTTGTAAGTACTTAATTCCATATTGGGTATGAATAAATACTAGCATTGTGCACCTGCTATAACTTGTTCAAGCTTTTAAAGTATAATTAGCACACCTTGCTCTTAAAATATCCTGCTTAATTGATTCCAGAGTTTTCCTCAAGGTTTTTCAGTGAAGAAATTACAGGATTTGAGAATAGCAGCAGAGTTGACTTTGAAACCACCATACCCAGCGTGCTATCGAGTGTTGTCCTGCATTACACCACCAATTTGTGAGTTCAGGTAAGGGGAGGAGAATGTGAGGGGTGGTAGAAATGTGGGTTTAAAACTGGCAAAAAAATTCCGTGCTTGCTCATTACACACGTTTTACTGCTCATTTGATTGTACATATACCTTGTTTGGTTCTGCTCCTGTCAAAATTAAAGGAGGCAAACTCAGACCAACTTTAAAGGTAGAACTGATTAGACTTGTCTCTCTCTGTCTATTTATGGTCTGTCAGTAAATGCAAAACAAACAACTTAAATACGAATTACTTGTGGACAGTTTCTTGAAAAGGTTGTAGGAGGACTGCAGGTTCAGATTTGCAATGCTAAGAGAGTAAATCCTTAGTGAAACAGAACAGCAGAACCTCAGCTGAACCTGCACTGAATTTTAGTTATATTCTGTTTGAAGAGGGTCACTGTGGAATTGAGGTAGGAGTGCATTTTGACTTTTCCCTGTATTGGCTGCAAGCTGTCAAAGCCAAATACTAAACACATCCTAACAACAGCTTGTCAGCAGTAATGTAGTTTTAGAGGCAGGTAGAGATCCTTTCTCTCTGCTAATTCCACAGCAGGTAAAAAGCAAAAGATGCAATAATTACCAGAAATGGCAAAAGTATTGAGGCTTTAAAATGTTTGAAGAAAGTGAATCCCTTCAAAGTGCTAGTAAAGAGGCATAGCACTTGCAGTATCAGGTGTTTCCATGTGCTCATCACATAGTTCACACGATATTTTGTCAGTCTGCCTTGGAAAAACTGGGGCTGGTTGGTTTTTCTACTCAATTAAGATGCATAAGCTCGAGTACAATATGTGCTGAATACCATTCTTCCAAGTGTTTCCTTAATGCCTTGAAGAAATCGAGAAAATCTGGAATTTTCATCGGGGCTGCTAGACAAATTTGGGATGTTTTAATCAGTCAAGTGGCAGCTGCTGCTGGCATTGGTTGGTCTGTAATGATGGCATGTCAGAATAAGAAGTTTTTCATCTGTACAACACCTTCTAAAATCCGCTGTGTAATGGTGGCATGAGGAGAGGAGTAAAACATGTTTGTGTCAGTATTGAGCTTTACTGCACTAATGTTCCTGGAGCACCTAAAGCTACTGAGGGGAGCCTGAGGTGGATTTAAAAACTGAATATTGGGTGTGAATTTTGCAGACAGGAATACAAGTAACTGTTGGACTTCAGTACTCTTGTTCCTGGCTGTGTAAATTGAATACTTTAAAAAGTAGCAGTTTCCTTGGGAAGAGTCCCAGGATAAAAGAATGGGAAAGTGAAGTAGAGCAGAGGGAATGCAACCCTGCTGCTGAACACAAGGAGCAAAAACATCTGCACAGTGATCTGAAACGTAGATGTGAGCCAGAGCAGGACTGTATCTGCTATTACTATATTCAATATCCAGCTTGATAATATGAATTGCTCTCGTGTCAAGTTGCAAGAGTGTGATGATGGCTTGACAGCAACGCTTAAATGCCACCTGGATGGCTACTGGTTTAATTTTGTAAGGTAATTGAATCAGAGGTCCTCTTCTCAGCTTCATTCTCTGCCTAAAGCAAACCAGCTTTTATGTGTTCTCCCAATGATCCTATATTATTAAGGCAGTTTAACTTAGAATTTGTTTTCAGTCCTTTTCTCTGGAAATGGTCTGGAAAGTATTGAATTTCCTTTGGGGCTAGCACATCAGATTCTGTATAAGAGTTAATGTGAATTTTTCAGGTTCTAGCTTCCCCTAAAGTAGCAGGAAAACACTGTTTTGCTGTAGGTAAAATGAATAAGATTCCTCATGCAACTGTGTTTTAAACAACTCACATTTTAGGGTGTTCCAAGTCTTCTGTTAGTTTTTCTAAGAGACAAGCTCTAAGCCTGTGTGCTGGTTGGGTACCACAACTTCTGTTGTTTGTTATGGTGTGGACATGATACCCTGTTAGGAGCTGCTGTTCTCACCAGGTTCCTGTGTCTGCTGGGAGCTCTCAGGAGCAAGCCCGAAGTTCTGTCCAAACGTTGGTGAATTTTGGGAGGGAGAGAAAGGGATGGAGAGTCTGTCATGTCCTTGCAGGATTTATGGGTGCTCCTTTTGCCACCAGTTTTTACGAGATGTTGTAGGTTTGAGTGTGATTCCCCTCTAATTGCTCTGAAACCAGGTGGCATCTGTCAGTGCTTTGTTTCAGTCAGTTCAGAAACTCCCGGGTAGCAGTTTGCCAGGAGGTGGCAGTGAATTACCTGCTTGCAGAGCATGACCAGCAGACAGAATGGCAGTGTCAGGGTGCCCCTGCCAGGTCAAGTGTGTGCAGGATGTCCTGTGGCGTTCAGTGGACCTTGACAGACTTGGAGCTTGCCAGTGTCAAAGAGCAAATTGCCCACACACCACTCAGAAGAATAAAACTGCAATTGTGTGCTGATTTCTGAGAGCCCTGAGTGTACTTGTGCATTCATTAAAAGCAGCAGCAAGGCAATGAAAATAAAAGACTGTAAATAAAATTTTTTGAGTGTGACATGGGTCATATATACATACATCCATCAAACATTAATATTAAATAGAGAGTAATGTGAAATCCAGTGATCAGTGATGTTAATGAATGTGCTTTCAGCTGTGAGTGGCTATTTTGGTTAACTGCTGGACCTGTAAGACATTACTGCCTCTCTCCAGCAGTGGCATCCTAAAAAGTCCAACCTCTTCTGAGGCAATTAAGGCTTTGCTTCAATCTATTGCTGCTCACAGTATGTGCAAGGCCATTGCAGAGACTGCAGAACAGGACTGATGCTGCATCAGAGTCCTGCATTGCTGCTCTTTAGGGGATCAGAGATCTCAAGTAACTTGTTTTCCTCCCTGGAGCAGGCCACAGAAAAGGTGTATTTCAGAAATAACTAATATTTTAGAGATAAATGAGAGAGCATGTGAAGACTGTGGCATAATATGTGCTGCTTGTTAGATAGTGGAAAATCCATACACAAAAGATCTTGGGGACCAGATAGGTCCTAACGTCCTTTGGCTAAAGCACATCTCAGGAGCTGGTTGCAGGACAAATCTGTGGAAATCTGCCTTGTTATTTAGTGTTTTAAGGGCTCACAGTGTCAGGTGTTCTTCAGAGCTGCAAGATGGACTTACCAAGGACCTCACTGACCTGGCCAGTGCCAGTTTTGGCTTACAAAGGTTTTGACTGCCTCATGTGGGGCATCATGCAGCTTATGCTTTGACTTATTTTTCAACACATTTATTTTTTGTCAGCAAAACAGGAAATTTGGCCTTTTGATACAGAATCCTTCAGTTTTCAGTTTTAAATTGTGTTCTGACTGAACCTTCAATGGATTTACATGAATCCAGTGACTCCCATAGCTTCAAAGGGCATATAAATGTTTATGGTTTGAAAACTCATTGTAAGGAATAATTTTTATGGGAGATTTTTAGGTTTTCCTCTTGTGTGGTTGGTTGGTTTCCTTGTTTTTATATTTTCCTCCTGCATAGGTTAGGGACAGGGGACTTCATCTCAATTTTTTCCAGAGTGTGAAATTAAAATGTATCCAGTCTTGGTTAAGAACTGGCAGGGAAGGAGGTAACAGCCTGGATTAATTTAAGGGTAGAAGTAATTTTTACACTTACTTCCTTTAACTTCAGTTTAAAAGTTTGAACTTTATTACTGGCCTGTTTGAAAATCACCTTTTGTAGATTCTTCCTAAGTGAAAATACCTCATGCACAAGGAAGGTGTATGGCCTAGTTGATTGCAACACTGCAGTATTCCTGATCTACAATAAATCTCTGCTTAAGATAATAGATCAGATTCTAGAGAAAGGATATTCATTTTATTTTGTACCAACTTTAATCTGGCTAAGTCAAATTACTTGAGCAATACTTCTTTCAATTCTGATATATATAGGAAACAGTGCAGACCATGAGGTCAAGCTTCATTATGATTTTAGTATTTTATTGATTGACAATGGTACAAGTCTCTTTTACTGTCAATAAAAAATGCAGTATGCTTCAGTAAGAAAAATAGTCATAATAAATTATAATAGTGAATGATAACTAAGCAATTAGACTGTGTTACTTGTTAAATTTTATAGACCCTAAGAATATTTTGTGAACATTAGAACTTGACGTTCTCCCATTTATATCAATCTATAGGGCATTAGTGTTCACTGCAGACCTGCCTTGATTTCAGTTTGCTTATTGATGAACCTGTATAGCTCAAAATCGCCTTCTAGGCCAACTCAGTTAAAACTAGTAATAAACTATAAGAAGAAAGGCTGTTACTGTATATCTTATGTATTATTGTTCATAATATGTCACTTTTTTCCTGTTGGCGATAACCACTTTTGCAATTAATGAGAACAACACCAATACAAAAATTGCAAAACAGTTGCACTAAGGAATGAAAATGGCTTATTTTCCTCTGCTTGTCTCCCCTACTGCCCTGGACACACATAAATTCCTGAACATGGAAAGCAACAGGTTGCTTCCTCTTGTCATCAAAGGCTGTCTCCCTGAGCTTTGGCCCAGCCAGTTCTCTGAGTCCCTCAGATCCTTCATCTGTCTCCATGGCTGTGGTGTTTGACAGGGCATGCTGGCTTGGGTAAGCTTCTATTTTCTCTGCCTGTTTTTCTGGCAGAAGAGAGGTATAACTGCACATTATGCTAATCTAATGGTGTTTGGCACACTTCTGGGTTTTAAATTGTTCCTAAACTATCCATGGATTAAAAGTTGGGCTAACAGCAGCTAACATTTAACTGTTAACACCTGTTTTCCAGCATAATAATAAATATATTTAATGTCAAAGAAAAAACACCTCTTTTCTTTGCAAGGTTAATGTTTACATTTGTGTCTCAGTCTTTTTCCAGGTATGCTGCCAGTGCTGCACCTGCAATGGACAGGTTTTCATCTCTTGAATATCTTGCTTTTACCTGAACCATATAAAAAGCTTTATCATAGAATCCTAGAATGGTTTGGGTTGGAAAGAACTCAAATATCATCTAATTCCAACAGCCCCTGTCGTGGTCAGGGACACTTTTCACTAGACCAAGTTACTCAGAGCCCCATCCAGCCTGGCCTGGAACATTTCCAGGGGTGGGGCACCCACAGCTTCTCTGGGCAACCTGTGCCAGGGCCTCAGCACCCTCACAGTGAAGAATTTCTTCCTAATATCCAATCTCAACCTGCCCTCTTTCAGCTAAAGGCCATTGCCCCTTGTCCTATTACTGCAGAGAAAGACAAGGCAGAGAGGACAAAAAACTTGTCATGTTACAGACTTGATAAATAAATTTCACACTAGTTGTTCTACATTAATTTAGTCAAGAAGTAGTTTAGTCAAGTATAATATACATGGATACTTTTTCCCCTCTTGTCCTAACTGGACATGGTTGTGGCTGTAACTTTTCAAACTAGCATGACTCATCTAGTTTAAGAAGAACAGGGAAAAGGGACTTGATAGTGAGTTTCATTTTCAGTGGTTTTTACCTTCTTAATCCTTTCAGTTATTTGGGAATTGCTTGATAATGGTGTGGAAATGAGGAGCTGGGAAAGCAGGACATGGTTTGTGTGAATTGGCTCACATCTCAAAAATTATCAGGAAAGGCCACTATCATGATTTAAAAGGCTGAGGCTACTGTCTAGCTTGATTTAATAGTTAGAAGTCACATGGATTTCAAGCAAAATCAGACTAGGCTGAAAGCTGGCTTTAGCCTCTTCTCAGGCTTGTTAAGTAACATCCAGTGTCTGCTACTGATTATTTAAGTTCCACATGAATGAATTTCTGGAAAGAATGCTTTAGTAAGCACTGCAAGTAAAACATTGCATAGCCCTTTTCTGTTTGAATGATGTTCATCTTCTAAGGAGACACTGTTTGCTTATTCCAGGTATTTGTTTCTGTTCCATAGTTCAATGTTGAACATAGTTGTTCCTGCTGAGAGAGCAAAAAGTACTTGACTGGAACTGACCCTGGTCATGGTCAGGTGGAGAGCTGGTGGCCTTGCTGTTTTCTGATCCTTGATGCTTGACAGGGTTTGTGTCAGCCACGTGTATCTAGCCTCTAAGAAGATGAATTGGTGGAGCCAGCACCTGAAATAACCTCTGGAGAGGAGGACATGAACCTACTGGAGTGAGTCCAGAGAAGGGACACAAAGATGATCAGAGGGCTGGAGGGAGAACCTCTCCTTTGAAGACAGGCTGAGAAAATGGGGGCTGATCACCCTGGAGAGGAGAAGGCTCTGGGGACACCTCCCAGTGCCTAAATGGGACACACTGGGAACATGGAGAAGGACTTTTTACAAGGGCATGGAATTGTAAAGGGCGATAGTTTTAAATAGAGTAGGTTGAGATCAGGGAGAAATTCTCTACTGTGAGGGTGGTGAGGTGCTAGAGGTTATGGATGCCTGGTACTTGATTCTGATGTGACCCTGCAGGGACCCAAGGCTTTTCTTCCCCAGTTGTGCAGCCTTGGTGCTGATCACAGAATAAAATAATAATAAATGCAGGATAGGAGGTGTCTAAGCATAAGGGCAGCTCTTTGGCTTTAAAAGCAGGATTGTTCTTTCAATAGAGGAAAGGTCAGTTTGAAGAAATGAGGTCAGGCAACTTCCTTTCTCTGCTCCAGTGATGGGGCCTTAGCCAGAGCAAGACCCTGCTCTTCCCAGTGGTGAACAGAAAGGAGATACAGAACAAGTTTCCCCAGAAAAACAAGAAACCCATCCTGCAAGCTCAATTTAACACAAAGAAGCATCTGAGTAGAACATCAAAGAACCCAAAAAAAACTTCTCAAAGAACTAAAGGAAAAATTTTTAAAAAATTTATTCCCTTAATATATATACAAGACTTGACATACTCCTGTACAAAGGTGTAAATGGTCTTTGCTGTGATTTGTTGTGCATATGCAGCTTAGTAGACAGATTTAACATTCAATTTGAATCTCAGTGCAAGTAGGCACTAAAACATCCACCATACCTTCAAGGTATAAAAAGACATACCAATTTTACAGGTTTCTCCAGCATATTTTGTTACAGTGCAAAATGCTATGAAATAACGCTTCTTTAGAAAATTCATATAAATTAAACACCTATTGCACTTGTCCCAACCAAAAGTGTAACAAGTTGTACTTACTGAACTAGTTTGATATGTTTTAAAACATTGCTCACACACATACAGTCCTTCCTCCTGGCTATTTGTGACAAATATGTGTAGCTTTTAGCTCAAATCTTAAATAACTGTTTGTAGCTCTTTGGCTAATTCAATTCTTGAACAGACTGGTAAAAAAAAAAAAAAAATTACAGCAGATTAACGTAACAAGAAAATTCTCCAAAACCCTTTTCAGTCTTTCCAGTAGCACTGTAACTAAATACATAAAAATCAGTATTGTTTTAATTCATAATGCAAGTGTATTGAACAGCAACCATTTCAGACACTTACACCCCTATTTTCTGGAAAGGTATGAAACCTCCAGTCCTAAATATATATGTACTTCTAAGATACTTCAAGCTGCAAAGCTAACATTGCATCCACAAACATTTTGTGCAATACCACAGGCAGGACTTTGACTTCTGTACATCACTGGCTGCTATGGGGCACATTGGGAGAAGTGGGGCAAAGTTGCACCAACTTCAGAGAACAAAGTCCCCTGGGCTGAACTGCTCAATGCAGTCTGTGCACCCACCAGAGGAGAAACAGAGGTGAGGGCAAACACCAGTCCTACTAGATTTGACTTTCCCTAAATCCTTACAAGCCTTGAGGTTTAAAGGAACAAGTGCATTTGAGTGCAGATGCTAACTTTGTGCTTAAGATATTTATTCAGAGCTAAAAGGTCAGGGAGTAACTTTAAGTACAATTTTTTTTTTCTTTTTTTTAACAAATCAGTATGAACAAAGTTCTATTAAAACCATTGACATAAAAAAGCAAAGGAAAAGTAAAACATGGGACTAGCTGAGTGCTAGTCCATGTCTTTACAGTTCAGGGTTACCTGCAAAACACCTCCACCATCACACTTCTAACTCCTTCACCTTAGAGGAGTACACTTACTCCTGTCACATACAAAATGAGTATTTCTTTCATGAAAACACTTCTGCATTCAACTCAACTCAGTCATTCAGAACCTGAGTGAAAGAAAAACCCCATTTCTGGTGCTAGAACACTCTCCAGAACCTCTTCTGGAGCCACAACAGCAACTCTCAAAAGGCAGGTCCCCCTCTGACTTGAATACTACTAGATATGGAGTCCTGAATAAGGCAAGATGCTGTTTATACAAGTAGTGAGATGAAACCCTAATCTGATACATTTAGGAACTCTTTATACAGACAGCATAAATCCACACTACTTGTGCAGGTCAAGTGTTCATGTTTCACAAAACCCAACCAGCTGGGCTTTGGATGAGGAGAGCAAAGAGAGAAGGTTCACAAACTGGAAGGCTGGTGGATTACAGGGCCTGGTTCACATTCAGGAAGGTTGTCTTCTGACTTCATGTACATGAGGAACACGGTGACAGTGGCAAAGGTGGCGGCATTGACGGGAAAAGCACGGAGGAGCGTGGAGGTGAGGCCTCTGGTGAACACCCTCCAGCCCTCCTCGTGGTAACTCTTCCTGACACAGTCCAGGATGCCCTTGTACTGTGTGACCCCTCCTACACCGTCGGCCTGGAGCCGGGATTTGATCACATCCATGGGATAGGTGGAGAGCCACGACACGATTCCCGACATCCCTCCCGAAAACAGCAGCTTGGGAATGACGTAGCTGTCCTCGGCCTCGCAGCCCAAGTACCGAGTCATGCAGTCATAGGTCAGGAAGTAAAAGCCAAAGCTTGGAGTTTCTCTTATGAAGGTAGAGACCATGCCCCTGTTGATACCCCTCAGCCCTTCCTTTTGATAGATTTTGATCAAACAGTCCAGAGAATTTTTGTAGTTCTTCGTTTTTAGTTTATATTCTCCCGTTCCTTGAAGCTGCATCCTTGTCTTTGCCAGCTCCATGGGACAGCAGATGACACACTGGATGGCCCCAGCAGCTGACCCTGCCAGGAACTGGTTCAGAGGAGTGTCTTTGCCCAGAGCACGGAGGGTGTTTCCTTGCACACCGAACACCAGCGCGTTAATGAACGTAAGCCCCATCATTGGTGACCCGATGCCTTTATAGAGTCCAAAAGCCTGATGGGAGAAGGGAGGGAAAACCCTTTTTAGCAGAGGTGTGGATAACCTCCTCACACTGCAGAACACAGCTTTTCTGGCTCTCCCTTGTACCCCAGCTTTTTAACAGTGGCCCCATCAAGACCACCTTGTTTTGTAATAACAATTCCATCTCTGCCTAGGACACAAACACCTAAGAAAGTACAAAAATATAGTTTAACACATCCAGAAAATAATTATACTCCACCCAGAGAAAAGTTTTCTGGCAAATTTTATACCTTTTCTTTTTAAATAGCTTACTTAAAGCCTGAGGCCAACTTTTTAACAATGGTCCTAAAGTTTCAGCAGCAAAAAACACCTTATCAATTTCTTCACTCATTTCTTAGATTCTCAGAAAACTAGTTATTTAAATAACTTATTTTATTTAACAAGTTAACCTCAAAATACCACCTTTTGATTTAGTGATCTTCACAAAGTTTTTGGCTACAATATCTGCCCTACAGCCAGGTGAGGTTCAGAGCATGCTTTATCTCTTGATCTTCAATATTTGTCAGCTTTTTAACAGCTTTCCCACCCTCTTGAGCCAAAACATACAAAGATGAAAAACACCCACAAAGTAATAATTTTGTACTTACAGATTCTTGCTTTATGATGGACTGAAAGCAATGGAAAGTCCCACGGTAGAGAGGTTTCTCTACATTTTGAACTTGCAGACGAACCTACAAAAAGTTGTGTGAGATACCAATTTGTACATCAGGAGCAGCCTAAAGGGCAAGCTACTGTCTTGTACCTATGTGGAGATTTGCTACAGCAATGCATATGCAGGAGCACAGGCTGGACACTGGAGTGCCATATGGGGCACAATAATTTGAAAAATCTTGTCTAAGTTTGAGAAATCTTTGACCTAAGTTTGGGGCTGAAAACATGAGGGGAAGAGGATCACCAACTTCTCGTGACTCTTAGCAAACCAATAAGTGGAAAGGTACATTGACATCTAGAATTTCAAACAGATGCTTTTCCAGTACAGGCTACAATAGGGACTTTCTTTAGCTGCCAAGAATGCTTCTGTTCTCACTAAAGAATACCTGTGCAAACCTGAGACCATTTAATTTTAAAAGTTATTTGCAAGTCAAGCATGAGATTAGGATAACTTTAAAAGGATGGAAACTTTCAGCAATAGCCATAGTGGTTCTAAATGCTAGATTTGGGCCCATTCATTGAGATCTGATTTTTTGGTTTTTTGGTTTTTTTTGTTTTTTTTTTCAGAGGGTAGCTGGGTGTTGACTTTAAGCTGTCTGTCTTTGCATAAGGGAAGGACTAAAAAGCCATTTGTCCTTTCAAATTTTAGTCTATTTTAGTTTTTAAGCCTGCTGAATGCAAGCAACTGGTGAGGGTGTAGCTGCTTCAAACCTTTAAATGTTAGCAATCAACTAACTTTTCCAAAAAAGAAAGAGTATGTTCTGCTGGAGAGATAAATGCTTCTGTAACTGGTGGTCTTAGGAGATCTCTTTTCTGGATGCTTTCTAACCTTTAATGGAAAATTCCAATTCTGCTTTTTTCATGCTTGTTTGCCCTCAGCACTTTAAGAGTCTCAGTTCTACCTAGCTCAGGCAAAGCTCTACACTCAGCAATGAGCTCAGTAAGTTGATTTCACTGGATTGATAATGTTATAAATCTGTTTTATCTCCCACATGGAGGGCTGCAATGTTCTTCACAAAAGATGTAATGCTGCTGCTGCAACTCCAGTGCAAAAAAATTCAGTCTCTTATTCTGAGCAAAAGAACAAAAAATTACCTCTATGTAAAAGATTCCTGAACTTATTTTTTTTTCATGGTTGCCTAAAGTAATAAAACACCACCACAGCAATGAAAGGCCTGTAATGTGTGTGTCTAGAAAAAGATTTATGGAGGTGGTTTGTCAGAATCCCATATTCAAAGCAAAAAGAAATTGACAGTTTTAGTATTTTTCCTACAACATGTTATTTTCTGCTTTGTAAATCAAAACTTTAGTTTTCCATGTCATTTAGTACATACATTAGTGTATGCTAGCCATAGTGGGAGGCTGAGATCACCTTGGGTATTGTCACATCTCAGCATTAAAAGCAGGCTTACAGTAGGATTCAAAGAAAATAAATCCTTTGTCACTTCAAGTGACTTTTGGGGAATAGAAAGACTGTCAAAACTGTTAAAGAAGCAGGTCCACAAGCAAAGGTAAATCTTAACAAGCTGTCACAATTGTACAAACAAAGGTTTTACTCCACTTAGAATTTACTGTTATTGTTTCAAACCTTGTCTGTGACTTCCACACATAGGGGCTTTGGGGGATTTGCAGCTTAGAAACTTTCTTACTTTATCCTTTCTGCTTGTGTTTAATAGTTTAGACTCAGCCATATCAATGGGCTGAATTTCCTAGTGGCATACAGCTCCCTCTATTTTTGTCTAAATAATTTGTGCAATATTAACCAATTAAGCCTTACTAGGGTAGAATATTTAGAGTACTGACTCCCCAGGTCTAAGAATGAAACCTCTTTCTCTTGAGCACAGTGCTGGTCACACAGGGCTACTCACATTAGCAGACTGCCACATATGGCCATGAGTGCACATAAAATTTGCATTTTCATGCATGTTAATGCATATTCAACAAGCTCCACAACTATAGGAAAGATGAATCATGTGCAAAGTTTGTCCACCTGTTCCATTCACTGCCCAATATTCTACCTTCCTTCTTACTGGAAAACACCAAGGTGTTAGGTCCAATAATAACACCCAGCAATTTCACATCACTAAAGACTTGCATAAAGGCACTCAAGAGTAAATAAAAAAACCCAAACCACTCCATCCTCAAAACATCCAAGCATTCAATAATGTGGGAAATCAGTGACTTCAGAAGTATTTGAGCAATGAAAACATCATCCAAGAATTTGTAGTGGCTAAGACCTCAGCAACAGTGTGCTGTGTGTGGGAGTGCATACAGCCAGAAATGCATAGCAGAAAGAAGGTTCAGAATAAAACTACATTTAAAAAAAAGAAGGGATATTTAAACCCCACTCCCTCCATGCCACAGCTGTAGAAGAGGGACACATCAGTTTAAAATTAAAAAGGGAAAAAGCTTCATAAATCTTTCGGTTCTTTACTTGAACTAATACATTTGGGAATAAATTAAGACTGAGAGAAACAGAAGTGTTCACCTGGGCTATACTTACTAGGTAACTCTCCCGTGATGAGGCTTATCTGTCATCTACAACAAAGTAACACTTTTGCTGTTAATGAAGACAGCCCCTAGCTCAGAAAGTAAAGGCAGTTAAAAGCAAAAAAGCAATTTTATACATTACATCAACAAACCAGGGATAAAGAATTTGCCAGTTCTGAGATCAGCTCAGCTGCAGGTTTCCCAGGGCGACTTCACAGCTTAATGTCTCCCTGTGTGTCCCACCATCCCCCTCCCCACTCTGTCACACACGAGCACCAGCCAAAAAAAAAAAAAAAGCTTAAATGCCATGACAGAAGTAAAACTTTGGCTTATCTAAGCAGCTTTCCCATAGTTCAATTATATTAAAAATGCACAGTCTAAGGTGGCTACCAGCTAGCTCTTTAAACACTGCAGAACAATAAAAAGTTAATTCTTAACATATACATACACAAGTTATGCAATGGCTTTTTTTTTTTTTTCCTTAAAGGTTAGTTTTTCCACATACAGTGGTAACTATGCCAGCTAATAATACAAACATTAGTATTTGCTCTAACAAAATAAACACCTACAATACCTTCTAAAGGGTATGAAAATATCATGTGTCACGCTGGATTTAATAAAAAACTTATAAACAAATTATTTGCTCTATTGTAAAGCAAGATGCTTTTTTCCAAAGCCAATACATCTATTTTGCAATGATATATCTGCTGAAATCAGCATGGGAGCCCCAGTTTATACAGTTAAATGCCTAGTTTCATGCAATAGAAGCTGTTCCATTTTAAAAAGAACCAAAAAAAACCCCAAAAAATTGAAAAACTCACACATGGTTACCTTTAGTCTGAGCACAGAATTTTAGCAGCTTTACTGGATTCAATGAAATGACTGATCACTTTCAGTTAAGCATGTAAAACTTGTCAGGATGGGAGAAAAAAAAAAAAAGACAGCTGGCCCTGTACCACCATAATAAAAATTGTGCCAGTCTGGATGATGCCATTCCTGAAAATATATTCTAGAATTCAGCTGCATTATTTAACTGTCAAATTTACCATGTTCTGAGCAACAAAAATACAGGTTTTACTGTTTGAGCAGCTTGCACTGCAAGCTTGCAGGGAGGATCAATATCCACTAACTCAGGAATTCTGTACTGAATTAACCATGTGCTGGAACACAGAATGTGGGGTCCTGGGTAACACTACCAGCCCACAGCCTTTGCATATCTAAATTCAGCAAGGTAAAGGCATTCCAAATATAGATCTACTACGTGGCATGCTGTCTGCTGCAGTCAAGTGACCTGGTGCATTACTTTAGCAGGGAATACACTGATTTCCCTTCTTCTATTCTTCAGTGCAAGGCTTTGGATAAGGCTGCCAAAAGATGACTCAAATTGTCATTCTGTTCTGAAATATGGGCTCGGACTCTGGAGAGCCTTGGCTGAGGGACCCTCCAGGAGATCTCAAATCTTGTATTTATAGTAGCTGAAGTATGTGTAACACACACAACTAACCACCAGAAAACCAATTTTAACTTGAAAAGTTATAACAATATATAATAATACTTGGAGGAAACAGCCCCCAGACAAGCTCCATGCTGTGGATTTTGACTTCCACCTACTGCTACAAATTAAGGAGTAATAGCAGAGCTTGAGGGGAAAACTAAACTAACTAATCCTTCAACTAACAAAGTGGGTCTGTCTTACAAATGCAGGGAGAGGCAGTTTTTGCAGGTAGTGCTGAACAGCTGCAGACAAGCAAGCTTAGAACAAAATTTAGTTCAATGCAAAGTTGTATTTCTAAATACCACGTTGTTACTGCACTGAACTTGCAGTTTAAGGCCAGAGTTTGTGTTACTATAAGTTTTCACTTCTGAAGAGCTGGAGATTGAAGAATCTAAAATAGTGGCTGTGGAGGCTTGCTCCAAGCTTTCCCATGCAGATTTACATTCCTACAATGTCAGGGGATTTTTTCGTTTTTCCTCCCCTACTCCTTGGGAAACTAAGTTTTCTACTTAGAGGCAGATATATTTCATAATCAACCCACCTTAACAGTGTCAAAGGGGTGTCCCACCAGCACACCAGCCGCACCTGAAATGAAACAAATGCCAGGTTATTACTCTGGAGTTTCTTCCTGGCTCTGGGGCTACAGTAGCCCAAGCAGGACCACCAGCCTGAGGTGTGAGTGCACAACTGGAAGAGCAGTGAAGGAGCATTCTACCAAGCCAGGAGATAAGAGATCTACAATTCAGTCCTTCAGGCCAGTACCAGGTGCCTTTATGCTTCTCAGGAAGCCTCTGAGCCCCAGACAGGGGTTGAGCTGTGTCACCACAGACTGTGCCACACCATATGGAATGTGCAGCCATGACTCCTGGCCTCAGCTCAGGGCATGTCCAGTGGGCAGAGAACGCAGGTTTCCTCTAAAGCACAATATTCCATGTACATATCTCTCTGTTCAGGCACAGAAAACA
Source organism: Oenanthe melanoleuca (assembly GCF_029582105.1). Taxonomy (NCBI): domain Eukaryota; kingdom Metazoa; phylum Chordata; class Aves; order Passeriformes; family Muscicapidae; genus Oenanthe; species Oenanthe melanoleuca. The sequence goes on from NC_079339.1 coordinate 49,321,070, forward strand.
CATAATCATCCCTAAAGGCAGCAGAACATTCCTGCTCTCTGCCTACAGCCTTTCCAGCCAGCAGCACCTGCAGCAGAACCATGCATTCCTAAAAACATCTGCTTTATCCTAGCATCAAAGGATTTTTTAGAAGCCACATGTGGGCCTGTTAGTTACACCAAGGCGAGCACAGGCATTTCGCACAGACAGGCTGAAGCAAAGGATCCTCTGGCTGAGCACTTCTGCCACCCAGCAATCCTGGATGACAGCAGCGAGACCCGCGGCAGCCCGGGCGCGCCTCCCGCTTTTGGGGATGGCTGCCCCGTGCTCCTGCAGCCCAGCACGGCAGGACACGGCCCAAGATAGAAAAGCAGCAATGTGCTCCGTGCTCGGCACGGAAACGCCAGCGCTGCGGCTGACCCGGGGAACCTGGCAAGGCAAGGGCCGCCAGCGGGAAATCAGAGAGACTCTGGAAAAAGGAATTTAAAACATTTTCGCCAGGTTGGCAAGAAAAACATCGAGTGCAAAATACCCGAGAGTAAATCTCCCGAACACAATCTAATAACAGCTAAATATAGCCGGCGCAGGCGGGCCGCGGATGCGCTCCCGCTCCATCTGACGCTGCCCGGGGTGCTCAGCTCGGGGTCCCGATCCAGCCGCTGCTCCTGAGCCCCGGGCAGCCCCCGGGACACGGGAACCCCCAGGAGCTCCCCCCGGTACACGGTAGCCCCCCGCAGCCTCTGCCCCCGGCCAGGCTCGGCCCCTGCCGCATCGCCCCCGGCACCATCCTCCGCTCCCAAAATAACAGCGCCGCGCCCAGCCCTCCCCAGCGACCTGCCTGCCTTTCTTCCGCATTTTAAAAACATTTCGCTCTACCCCCTTCTACGCCTTTTCTCTATTTCCTACCCTTTTATACGTCTCCCCTTTTCCTTGCTCAGCTTTTTTTTTCTGCTTGTTGTTCTCCTTATTATCGCCTTATTATTCCCTCTCACCCCCTTCCCCCTCTCTTTCCTTTCGCCTATTTTCTCCCCGTTCCCCACCATCTTTAATGGCTGTTTCTGCCCCTGCAGAGCCGGCACTCACCGCCAACACACCCCGCCAGGAAATCCAGAGCCATGCCGGCAGCGCTGGCCCCGCACAGCCCGCTCGGCTCCGCGCTCCTCCGCAGCCCTTTCTACCCTGCGCGGGCCGGGCCGCGCCTCCGGGGGCGGGGGCAGCGGCAACACCCCCGGTACCGGCGGGGAGAGAGGCACCGGGGGCAGCGGCAACACCCCCGGTACCGGCGGGGAGAGAGGCACCGGGGGCAGCGGCAACACCCCCCGGTACCGGCGGGGAGAGAGGCACCGGGGGCAGCGGCAACACCCCCCGGTACCGGCGGGGAGAGAGGCACCGGGGGCAGCGGCAACACCCCCCCGGTACCGGGAGCAGCGGCAACACCCCCCGGTACCGGCGGGGAGAGAGGCACCGGGGGCAGCGGCAACACCCCCCGGTACCGGCGGGGAGAGAGGCACCGGGGGCAGCGGCAACACCCCCCCGGTACCGGCGGGGAGAGAGGCACCGGGGGCAGCGGCAACACCCCCCGGTACCGGGGGCAGCGGCAACACCCCCGGTACCGGCGGGGAGAGAGGCACCGGGGGCAGCGGCAACACCCCCCGGTACCGGGGGCAGCGGCAACACCCCCGGCACCGGCGGCGAACGGGGGCAGCGACAATTCCTCCCGACACCGGGGCCAGCGGCAATTCCCCCCGGCACCCTCGGCACCGGCGGCCACGGTGCCGGATCGGGGATACCGAGAATGCGAGACCCTCCGGCAGCTCCGACACCCCCCTCGCCAACCTGCCACCAACCTGCCGCTTCGTTCTCTGCGGCAGCGTCATAATGAGCCAGAAGGAAAGGCTGAAAAAAAATTTGGGAGGGTGGGGAGGTGGTGGGTGGAGGGTGGAGGGGCAGAGCATCCCTCTTGTGGAGCATCGATGGCACCTCATTGTTTTGGGTGGTGCGGGGAGGCTGTTCTGGGGGTCTTGGTTCCTGGGAGAGGCACCCCTGAGTGCCTGTGGTTGGAAAACCCGAGGAGCTGATATTATGAGGAGTTTGGAGGGAGTGCCTCCTTTTAACAGGGGTAAAATGCGTGTCAGACCTGTTAGGAGGAAAGGCTGAGGGAGGCAGGGCTGTTCAGCCTGGAGAAGAGAAGGGCCAGGGAGAGCTTCACAGAGCAGCTCAGCTTGGAAGGGACCACAGTGGGACATCTTGTCCAACCTTCCTGCTTAAGCAGGGTCATCCCAGAGCATGTGTCCAGATGGTTGCTGAATGCCTTTACTGAAGCAACACTCCAGACCATTTCTGGGAAATCTGTTCCAGTCTGTAATCACTGCACAGTAAAGTTCTCCTTCATGTTCAGGCAGAACTTCCCGTACATCAATTTCTGCCCATTGCCTCTTGCTCAGCACCAGCAGTAAGAGTTTGGGTCCATCCTCTGAGACCCTCCCTTCAGACACTCATAGACATTGGCTGAGTCTCTTCTCAGTGGTTTCTTCTCAAGGCTGAACAGGCCCAGCTCCATCAGCCTTTCCTTGTAAGAGACATGCTCCAGTTCCTTGATCAACTTGCTGCCCTTTGCTGGCTCACTCCAGGAGCTCCCTGTCCCTCTGGACTGAGCAGGACACAGCACTCCAGGTGTGCCTCACCAGGGCTGAGTAGAGGGGCAGGATCACCCCCCTCCACCTGCTGTTGCCAGAGAAACTGTGGATGCCCCATCCCTGGAAGTGCTCAAGGCCAAATTTAATGGCACTTCAAGCCACCAGTTTGAGTGAGAGGTGTCTCTGCCCATGGCAGAGGGAGTGGAACTGGATGGTTTTTGAGGTCCCTTCCAAACCAAACCATTCTATGGTTCTATTATCAGACTACCCCCCAAAATATTGTCCCAGAGAGGGAAGGAAGGGTTGCACCAGCTAAAAAAGGGTTGCACCATTTGTGCTAAGTGCTGACCCCATGGCCCAAAGGGAAGTGTGGGAAAGTGACCTTATCTTTGGTGGTCAAAGCCACAAATAAGAAGCCTGCTGCCCATGGAGCTTTCCAGAGCCCTGATCTCAGTCTCTCTCAGCACTGCTGCATTTCACCCTGCACAAGGGGCCTCTCCCTCCCTGCAGGCTTTTCTTGTTCTGCATTAATTCTGCTTTCCTGCTAACATTGCCTGGCTTCAGGGTGCCCTGATGCCAGAGCCTTTAAATGGGGAACTCAAGCTGTTGACAGTTTCAAAAGGGAGCCCTGTTTAAGCTGCTCGTTATTTCTGCAGGCAATGTCTGAGAAAGGGGAATACCAGGGGCCTAGAACAATAAGTAGCCTATTCCAGCTTTGCTTAGAGTAACAGGATCTTCTTCAGGGCCTGCACAGTCTAAATTGCCTTTAGAGGGTGAATTCCAGAAGCAGAATGGAAAAGCAGATAGGTGGATTTTTTTTCCTTTTTTTTTTTTTTAATTGCTTTCCATAGTAGGGCAGTTGCTTTTTCAGGTGTAGCAGCTCCATAAAAAAAAAAAAAAATCAATAAAATCTTGCAGTGGAATAACACATTAAAAATCAATCCAGCTTTTAGCTTCTGTGCAAAGAAAGCACACAAACAAATGAACAAAGACAAGGGGCCTTTCAAAGAGGTCTGAAACTAATACCAGAGGAAAAAACTGAGAACCTGTCCCAGTTTTAGCAGCTCTTGGACTATCATTACAATTAATAAGACGACAAGATGTAAATACAAAACCTTCAGTGAATCCCTGACATTACTCATATCTTCCAATCCAATGCTCATTTGGGTTTCTTCTCATCTCTAAAAACCATCAAATCCAATCAAGCACCAAGGACGCTTTGAGTTCCCTCATTCACATCCCTGCCCTGGGGATGACCAGCTGGCTCTAGAGAGCAGTGGGTGGGCTGGTCCTGCCCCCAGGCACAGCATCAATGGCTTTGGGGCTGCTCACTCCTGCTCTATCACCCACCTCCTAACAGGAGCCTTAGGTTTCACTGACAGTACTTGAGATCAGGCAGGAATCCCTGATCAGTCGTTTTTCCTTAAGCATTTTATGCCAGTAGAAGTGGAAGTGACTTTCTGTGACTCTTGTATACCCTGGATCCATGGGAGAAACTGCAACCATGGGCAGAGTTCTGCAGGTGAAAATCCTGATGCTGTATGTCTCTGTCTTGTAGCACAAGCCTTGGAAGGATCAGCTTCACCTAAAAGGTTCCTGGCCAAAGTGTTTTTAATCTGTTATTCAAATCCTCTCATCTCCCAAGCAATCTGCCTCAGAGCAATTACCTTCTCTACCAGAAGTGGATTTGTAATTCTAATATATGCCCACAATGGTCAGGGAAAACGTTTCCTCTCTCTTTGTAGGCACTTCTGAAGATGGTTTCAGTCTTAGTCTTTTCTTCTCTGAATTATATTAATAATTATCTTCTGATTTATGAACCTTTTTACCCCCCTCTTTCTTCCATTGATGTGAAGTTCCTTGAGCCAAGCCCAAGGCCTTGCTGAGTGAGTTCTGGGAGATTACCCTGAGTATTTGCAAACAACACTCTTGTTCATGTATCTGAGTATGAGATCAGACATTCACAAGAGATATAACATAACATAACATAACATAACATAACATAACATAACATAACATAACATAACATAACATAACGTAACATGTAACATGTAACATGTAACATGTAACATGTAACATGTAACATGTAACATATAACATATAACATATAACATATAACATATAACATATAACATATAACATATAACATAACACATGATATTGTTCACTTATGGGCAGCCTGTGACACATGATGTGTTCCAGGTCCCTTCCAGTAGATCAGCTGTGTGCCACAATGTTCCCTACCTTGACCCTGCAGGTTTTTTTCTGTGGTTGTTCCTAGCTGTTTGTGCTAAATTGCTTTTTCCAAATTGCATTTCCAGTTTGTCAAGATCACTGGAATTCTAATCCTGCTGTTGGTGTTTGTGCAGCCCCTCCCAGGTTGCTGCAATTTCCCAAGGCCTGTCTTGTTCCTGTATGCTTGAGCTGTTCCTAATAAGCTTTATTTAATATTACAGAATGTTTTATTCAATGCTACTGAACTCCCTGAAGCACTTCAGAGGAGTGGGGGCCACTTTAGGTGCTAGTGCAGAGAACATGAAGGGCTCATTGGTAAAAACTCTGAGATGTCCAGGGCTGGTTCACTGAGGCATGAGCATGGCTTTAGTCCCACTGGGGAGTTTGTCTTTTGTTCATTTTTTCTTCTTGGGGTTTTGTTTTGTTTTCAGTTCAAGTTACACTTGTGAGGCAATGCTGTGTGAATGTGGATGAGTTTATTAATCTTGTGTGTGGGTGGGACAGTGAGTCAGTATAGATACTTGTATTTGTGTGATAAAGGGAAGGAAGTATTAGAGCTCTTAGAGCTGAGTGGTATTTCTTAGATCAAGTATTTTGAATATTCATCCAGAGCCTTACATGTGCAGTACAGACATGGTTTTGGAAAGAACACCTAACCTGACACTGTAGGAAACCCAAATTTAATGGTTCTCCTCTTCACTCAGGCTGTTTTCCTAGATTTTTCAGAAGCTGTTTCTGATCTTGTGTCTGCTTGGTTGATGTGTGGTGCCTCTGGCTCAGAGTGTGACTCAGATGCCTTTTGGGACTCTTGTGGCCTCCAGGCTCCATGGATTAGGCTCAGCAGTGACTGCCTTCCTTCTCATTCTGCTAAGGCTGTTTCAAACATAACTTACAACTGTTGGGATGCATCCCCTGGAATGCTGGAGTGAGAGGCTGTGATTTTCCTGCTTTCTATTTCTTTGGGACCACTGAGCTTCCTTGCATGGCAAAATGTGGGCCCCTCAGATAAAGAAGGCAGGAAAGAAAGAGCCCAAAACAGCTTGGGAAACAGAGTCTACCAGCAAGTACAGCAGCTGCACTGCCATGTGTCTGAGAGAAAAGGATGTAACTCAATCCAACCCTTCAAAGAACCTCTTCCCTTTGTCCTGTTGTCTTTTAGGTAGAAGAGGCTTTGCAGAGGATGCTGGAGGGTGAGACAGCAGAGGAAAATCCTTCTCATTCCTGTGGCAAGGAGTGACCCTGTTGGCTGTCTGCTGTCCTTGATGGCACACAGGGAAAATCTGTGAGAGGGTGACACCAAACTGAAACCTGTGCAAGGGGATCAGGAGGTTAGGGAATGGAACAGAAAAAGGCAGGGAGCAAGCAGTGTGACAGAATAAACACTGCAGGTAAGTGTGGCATGAAGCAGAAGGGCAGCAGGGCAGAATGAAGTAGGAAAGGAACAAAAATGTGGAGTTGTGATGAACTCCTAAAAATTCTGCAATGGCATGCAATAAAATATACATTGTTGACTCAGGTGTTTCAAAATCTTTCTGTTTGCTTGTGAATTTGGCATCAACGATTGGCCATGTACCAGTAGACAGGTCCCACTACAATGAGGAGGGTGGTGGATGGGGGAGCCTCCCCTTTGCTCCCTAGAGCTTTGCTGAGGCTTGGCCAGCTCTGGCACTACCCTGCATGGGAATTCTCTTTCAGACAGCCTTCTGCCCTCAAATCCTTCCTTAACTTTTAGGATTAACTGCTGCATCCTCACAGCTTCAGCTCTCATTTTGTTACCCAGAAAAATGCATCAGTTTCTCTTTCTGTTTCGAGGTGTGACTGGATTTTGAGCTGTGGCCAGATTTTGAGCTTCTTCTTTTGAGCACCTTCTTTGGTTCCTTGAATCACTCTTCAAAGTGGGGCAGCAGCTCTCTGTGTGCCCCACGTTATGTGAACATGGGTGGCACTCAGACCATGTGCAATGTGAATATTGTGTTTACAGGAGCAAACTGCTTTCAAGGAAAACCTTGCATTTCCCAGAAACTGCAGTCCAGCACAAGCAGGCTTGATGATTGGGTGCTTTAAAGAATGGCTGGCATCTAAAGCAGGGGCAAAATAAATCCAAACAGTGAAATGAGATAAACATTGGGACAATGTATGCAGGAAACAAGCAGGCACTGAGCTGCTGTATAGTAGCAGCCCTTTGTCTGAAAAATAATCTCCAGGTGAATTCACTGGGTACCTTTGTGTGGATTCAGGTCTGTTTTCTTTGTTTTCTTACATACTCTTGTGTTTGCTGCCCTACTTGTTGCTTGCACTGTCCCATCCAGTGTTATGTTATTGAGTCAGGTCAGTGGGATACTCCAGATCCTCTGGATGCAGCTCTAGCTGAAGACAGAGCAGCTAAGGCATTATTCTCAGGGGACTAGATGCCTTTATTATCCATTAACTTTATGACCTTGGATGGCTTTAGGGTATTCTCTGGCGTCATTATCCCACTGGCTTCAAAGGTACTGTATATCAAGTGTTGAAACTTCCCAACCTGATAAAATCCCTTGATAAGCCTGGTGTTTCACAGCATGAAATGTAACTGATGCAGCTGTGCAAGAGCTGAGTGCTGCTGAAACAGCTGCCTTGCTTACAGATCTGCTGATGGGTTGAGGCTTTGAGATCCCCCAAAATGTCCTAGTCAGGGTCCCAGCATTTAAGGCCTCTTCTGTTCCCAGGGAAATCATGGCAGATGAGCAACTGCCTTGGCTAATATATGAAATGCTGAGCTTGTGAGAAGCAAGGCAGAGGTGCTGGGGGACAGGAGTGGCTTTGTACACTCTGTGTTGTAAGGTGCCCTGAAATGTTTGGTCTAGCTCCAACTTTCCATGCTTTATCCTGGTAAAATGGAAATATTTTTATTACTGGGAGCACATACCTTCTGGAAAGGCTGCCCCTCTCCAGTTTAAGCAGAAGTGGCCAAGTTCTGACATGCAGCTTCTGCTGTTTGTCTCAGCCTCTGCTGCTCATGTGTGTGGATGAGTTTGGGTTACTGGTGTGTTGGAGAAGAGAAAGAAGCATAACCTGCACACTAAACAGTCCACAACATTCATGTTCGTTCTGAGGAAGAATCTATCCCTGTTCATAGTCAGTTGTCTTGTGCTTTGTTCAAAATACAAAACCATAACAAACCCCTGGATGCTTCCCTGGAAGCAGATGAGAAATGAACAGACCAAAAAACCAGAAATAACTGCCAATGGCCATTAGTCCAAAGTAATTTCCTTGGCATTGTCTGTGTTTTCAAAGATCATATATGCTCTGGTTTTTGTTAACTAAACTGATGAGTCTTCTCCTCTTCTGTCATTTTCTGGTCAGCAAGAAGGCTCAGAGAGGGCAGACCTGCACTTGTCCATGCTTGTCCATGCTTCTCTTACCACAGGTCCCATCTTTGTCTCTGGCCTGTGATAATACTCTGGTGGCTAAGAAATTAAAATTACATTTTTAATGTGTATTTGGGCAAGGAGCTGAGTCCAAAGTACTTGAAGTACTACAAGGACTATGTTCTCTTACATTTGCTGCAGGTGGAGCAGGTTTCTTAGCTGCTGCCTTCCTTGGAGAAGGCCAGAAGGCTTTGCAAGCACTTGCAACCAGTGACAGAGAGAGCAGGTCTCCAGCAGAACCCAAATGATATTTAGCATCACAGTTTGGAGATGCCAGGGCCCAGGAAGAGGCAGAGATAAGAGAGTGGGCACTGGGTCCAGTCACCTGAGCTAATAACCACCTATCAGCCCAGCAGCTTTACCCACCCTTCCTCTGCACATTACTCAGTTACCTGTGACTGGTGACAGTGAGCAAAACCTGCTGGGAAATCGTTCAGGAAAGGAAGATAAAAGCTCAGTAACTGGCATCTTTATAGCATTTTTCCAGTCTGAATTTATAGACAATATAACCTAAGCCTCAGGCTGTTTCTGTGAGGTAAAAAGGTGTAATTATGTCTATTTTATAGATAAGGAAACTGGTAATACTGATTTGGCCTGGGGGAACAGGAGGCAGAACTGGGAGGACAACCTCCTTTGCTTGCCTCATGGCTTTGTTTTTAAGTTACCCTGTTCTTACAGGAACCTTTCTGTGAGGCTAATGGCTTTTCGCTGCCAACAGGTATAAAAATATACTTTCAACATCATGTATATGAAATCCCCTGGCACAAGCTGTATTCACATGCAAAGTCAATGACTGGGAGACCAAGTGTCTAAATCTAAATGCTAGGTTATTCACCAGAGTAGACACACAGCCACTCAGGTTTACATCTGGACAATTTTTTAATCTGTTGGCCAGTCTTCAGGGACAACTTCCTGCTGGGTGAACTGTGGGCCTCCAATTGTCATGTGGAATGTTTGCTGTTGCAATAGCTTTATAGTAAAGACACCCATTTCTTGTAAACCAAAAGAACAGGCTTGGCAGGATGACCATTGTGCCCCTACGGAAACTTCCCACGAAATCTGCATGTGGACACTCCTCTGGCTCCTGAGCAAATGGCAGGTCATGAGTGAGACTGTGCACTTCCTATGATACTCAGAGTGGTACTGTGAGTACTGGCCATGTATTGTTAGTATTCTTTGTTCAGGTTGAGAGTGCTCCTGAAAAAGCTACGGAAACTTCTGGCTTAGATTTCAGTTTTTCTCTATGCTGGGCCAATGGAAAAAGGTTAATGTTGGAGGCACAGGACAGAACACTTGCTGCTGGAATGGGTTTGTATCTGCACTAGGACAGTGCACACTGCTTGCAAAGATTTATGGCAGAGATCCCTGAATTAGTATTGATCAAGTCAGGATGGGTATCAGAGGCTCTTTGCCTCCCATGCCCAACAACATGGGGTTCTTCAGTATTAAACTTGCTTTGTAGCAGTATTTCTAAGGGACATGCTTTGCTTTTGCTTGAAGACCTTAATTAATTCATTGTAGTTTTGGTTGTTTTCTATTTCTGCAAGATAAAATTCCTTTGTATATATTCCTTCTCAACATAAGCTCATAATAATGCTGGCATTTAGAAAAAGTTCTCTTTTCTAAACTCATTGGTGCCAGGTTTTTCAGTTAAGTAACTCTTTCCATGTGACTTTAGCAGCTGATCTCAAAGTCCCAGACAACAATTCTTTATAGTTCTAGAGCTGAGTTTTCTTTCTAATTTCCAAGTAGCTCAGAGGTCTTTAAATCATATAAAATCAGCTAGTTATAAAGGAAAAGGACCACTGGCTATTCAATATTGTAGCACCTCATAGGTTTTTCACTGGTGTAAAGCAGAGATCTCAAAGAGACACAGTTTGGGAATATTGCAGGAAAAGGTACAGGGACACAGACTCTGGAGAGAGCACTGATAGTGCACCAGCAACATCAATAGGCTTGCACATTTACATCATCATGAAATAAAGAGTGCTTTATTGCTTGGTGGTAGGGAAAAGCAGGCCAGGAAGGTGAGTGCCTCCCTCTGCTCCTGGCTCTCTAAGCCTGCTCCAAGTCACTGACTGCACCTTCTGCTCATTAAAGCACAGAAAATGTGCAAGAGGTTGGGAAATGGCTCAAAAAGCAGTCAGAAAGTCAGTAACAGTCCTGACATCCCCTCTCTCCATCACAGCCAGGAGTTCTGCTGCACTGCTAGCAATGTAGGCATCAGATCCTTTTTGAGCTTGCTGTGGTGGTGCACTGCCAAACTTCCTCTTCCCTGGTGTGCAGCTCAGGGTGATGAAATCAGGGCCCCCCAGCAGCTGAAGGGAGCCTGCAAGAAAGAGGGAGAGGGACTTTTTACAAGAATATGTGGCAGAAGGTCACATGGGAAGGGATTCAAACTGAAAGAGAGCAGGTTAGAAAACAGATATTAGGATGAAGTTCTTTACTGTAAGAGTGATGAGGCACTGGCACGAGTTACCCAGAGAAGTTGTGGCTGCCCCATCCCTGGAAGTGTTCAAGGCCAGGCTGGATGGAGCCCTGGTCTACCTGGTCTAGTGTATCCTTGTCCACAGGACAGCTGGAGTTAGGTGATCTTTAAAGTCCCTTGCAACCTAAACCATTCTATGATTGTGTGATTCTATGATTTTGGGGAAAGATATATGTAACACTTAAAATTTTCAATATATACATAATTTCACAGGGGTGTTTGTGCAGGATGGGTGCTAATATTGTTGCTTCCACCTTTTCCCATTGTTTACTCCTGAACAGAGACTTGTGGCTCTCTGACAAGTGTCTGGACCCTTGCAGTGTCTTCATGGCAGTGGACACACCAGTTATGCTGATGAGAAGATGGGAGACTGAAATGACTTGCCCAAAGCCAGAAAATCTGTGACTTCTTAAATTACTGCATTCATCTTCAGACTTTTTGGAAATGTACTGTTTTCCACCTCTTGGGAATATGTGTAGCAACATTCCAACCTTATTTCAGCTTTCCAGAGGTGAAATCATGTACCATTCATACCTGATGCAGTTGCCAGTGCTAAGCAATTTCCTCACTGCTTCTGTTGGTTTTGCAGTGAGGTTCCTGCTGTGAGCTCTCGAGTCCTTGGAATTATTGGTTTTTTTAGTGCCTGGGATAAAGGACAGGGAGCTGCTGGACAGCTGGAGCCAGGAGGTTCCACCCCCATTCCACCCCCAGCACAAGGCCAAGTCCAGGCTCTGCCAGCTCAGCACTGCTGGTGTCACTCTTTCCTGTTCTGCAATGTGCAAACACCCACTGACACTGCAGGCTGTATTTGCTTGGGTTTAGGTGAACCTGGGAGGAAACCTCGAAAGGGGTCCCTCCAGAAAACAGATTTAACTGGCTTTTCCCCTAACTGGTTTGGGAAAATATTTATTTGGAGAAAAGTGGAAAAAAACAAGTTTATTTAACAAGCAAAATATTAATGAGCATAAAAAGTGAATAATATTAAATAATAAAGTTTTTCACTATTTTGAAGATATGGTAAATTTAGAAAGTCTTTTTCATAGGGTGTAGCTTGGCTCACTTACTTTTTTATTAGTCTTTCCTGTGCTGGAAAATGCTGCATTCTGGTCCCCAATGGGATACAGGCAGGAGCTCTTGGTAATTTTGGGGTGTTTTTAGTCTATAGTAGGTTTAAATAATTTTAAGAAAATGAAAAACTATAGTCTAGGAAACTCTTCTGCCTTAACCAGCCAAAATTTAATTAAAAGCTCCAATACTTACCAGTCCTCTAAATCCCCTGCCACTCTGCCATGGAGCATTTCTCTCTGCCTGGGTGAAGCAAATGGAGTATTTCATCCATCACCCACTGGGCAAAATTAGGCCTTCTTCACTTTTTATCACTCAGCTCCATGATTTGCTAGAGATTGCTTCATATCATCAGATATGTATGTTCAGATCTGTACTTTTATCTGACTGCACCTTCCATACTCTGCTTTCTCAAAATCACCTGTGAAATTGGCCCATTTGGAACAAACAGTTTGCTACTGGAGGAAAAGAACTCATGAGTTATTTCTCATGGAATGCTATCCCTTGTGGAGCCTCAAAACAAGTTTTGTGTGTGATTTCCTAGGGCCTGCTTTGAGAAGACCACCTAGGGTGGGACCAGGCACTTCCTCTCCTCCCTGCAGAGATGTGGACATGGTGTTTATTTGCAAGCTGGACTGGCAGTGATCTCTGGATCTGCAGTCCTTGGACACTGTGTCAAAGTGAGACAGGAATGATTTGTGTTTCATCTTGGAGAAATGCCTGACAACTCAAGATTTCTTTAGGATGGATTTTTTGGACTGTCTCTATTGGCCTGTAGCACTGGAAGATCTTGTTCTGGTAAATTAATGAGGATGGTATATCTCTGAAATCTTAGGAAGAGATGATGGAGGAGGAAGCTCCTTCAGCAAGGCATGAAGAAGAGTGAGATTTCAAGGACTCTGTCTCTGGGGGAGCTCTGTTTAGGGAAGTGGAATTGCTGCCTTGAGGGTCCCTCTCTTCAGGGAGGAGTTGGTCTGTGCTGTTTGGAGTGTGCCAGCAGCAACACAGGCTTCATTTCTCAGATGGGGCTTCCTTCATGCAGGATTGCACCTTGCTCAGTAGCTGCTCTCATGTGAACCCTTGTGTGGGGCTCCTCTTCCAGAAAACCCTTCCCTTTTTCCAGCCAGGCTGAGCATGGCACTGGTCCTACTCCCCTAAGTCCTGACTGCATGCCAGGAGCAGGGAGTTCTGCAGGGGTGGCTGTGCTTGCTTGAGGCTCATGTTACTCTGCTAAGCCCTGGCTGAGGCAGGTGTCCCTCTGTGTGCATTCCTCCAGAGCTGGCTGTCCCAGAGAAACCTTCATGGGGCAAGGTGAAACGCTGCAAGCCCCAAAATATTCTTTTTTCATATGGACACCTTCTGAATGACCTCTGTTTGCCAAGCAATGCCAGTCAAATGGAAAGCCTGACTTCTCCTGGTATGCCCCACTGAAATGACCAAAACCATAATGAAAAGGTTATGGAGTCAGATTCCTGCTATATAAAGCAAGTAACATTTTGTTAGAAGCACTGGCATGAATGGAGGTTAAAAAAATAAACAAAGGATTAATTTTCTTTCACAAGATGGAGGGGGTTGGTTTGGTTGGTTTTGTTTTTTACAGTCTCAGACTATTTAATGAGGAATATCCCCTTTGAGCTGTTCAGCTCAGCTAAAGAAGGTAGGAATTTTTAGGAATTTTTCTTGGTCTTCTGATATTTAATAGAAAATACTAATTGGCCCTGATGCTTTAGTCAGCCAGTGTGAAATGCCAGCCAGCCTCTGTTCCCTTGCTGATATGGCACCAGTCACTGCAATGTGTAGGAAAATTCCCCCTCCCCCATGTGCTTGCAGGCTGCCCCTCCAGAGGGGACTGTGTCCTTGTCCCTGTGTGTCACTGACACAGCAGGTCCCATACCTGGTTCTGCTGCTGGAGGGGTCCTGCAAGGACAGCAGCAGAACTGGATGATGGGAGAAGAGGAAACAGCAGATCTCCCTGCACTTGGCATGCACAGACTGTTGATGAACCATTAATAACTCCTGTACAGACACCAGGTAGAACAAGGAAGAGCTGCTAAACAACCCAGTGTGTTTTTGCAGCTACACTGCTGCCTCTCTAGATAATATTTTACTTCTGGTTTTAAGTTTTTGCTGTCCTTGCATGATGTTAAACAGGAATAATTTGTTCTCTTCAGGACAGAAAGCATTCAGGGAAGGACCCTTAAGAAATAACAGGAAGCAAGTTAATAAAAATCCTTTCATTTTCAATTCTCAGAAGCTCTGCCCTTGCATAGAGCTGTGCTATATGTCACTGGCACAGCAGCCCCAAAACATGTGATTAAGTGAGAAATAGGTTCTTGGAAAATGTGCAGGAAATGGCACTGAAGTCCTCAGCTCCTCTGTAAAGCTGATCCAGGGGGCAGCAGCCGTGAAATTTCCTTTTCCCTTTGCTGCCAATGTACCTTGGCTCTGACTGGGAAGAGGGGCACAATTCAGGTCACAGCTTGGCAAGCCCTTCATTGCAACAGGACTTCAGTTTCCAGGGTCTCCATGGCAAAGCTGAACCTCCCACATGTAGATGAGACACCCTTTGGTGATGGGATTGTAGTACAAAAACAGGCAATATGACATTTCCTTGAGCTCTTGGCTCCTCTTGATCAGCAGTCTCTCTACAAGGAGCTGACATTGGAAAGGGAATTAGAAATCTGAGGAAGAAATAAAGAAGTGCTTCAGGGGCTGGGAAAACTATGCTGCTGCTGTCTGAAATAGAAGCAAATACTCTGGATGTGGTTGGATTAATTTCTGGAGTTTACAATTTGTATACATAATGATGGTAATAATTCATGGGGATCTATGTAAAAGTTTAGGGTCAAATTTGAGTGTTAGGAAAGTCAAGAAAAATGCTTAGTAAAGGCAGATGGAATTTTCATTAATGGAAAGGGTGTGTGGTCCATCAGGAGGAGGAAGAGTGGGCTGGGATGGGGGGAGGAGGAATGCTGCAAATAGCCACAAATGCAGCATGTCTGGTGCTGTGTCCCCTGGCAAAGCAGAGTGCAAAGCTCTCTTGTGGGGTTTGGAGTCAGTGAGTTAGGGGATTCTTTGAATCCTTCTAGGAGGAATCAAGGTGCAGGGATTGAATTAAAGCCTTTGGATGGATTGAAGGATAATTAAGCCGCTCACACATAAAGCAGGCATTTAAGAAGAAGTAAGTCAGTAATTTTAGAGTGAGTTCTAATGCTTTTAGTAAGTGAAAGGTTTCAAATGCCAGAGTAGCAGAGCGAGTTCTAGTGAAGGTTGGAACATACTGATATCTTCAGTGGAGGCTTCAGGCCCACAGTTGTAGACAAGACTTAGACATAATAGAGCTATAGTAAGAATATTGCTTACATTTTTCAGACAGAACAAGATAGGTTGTATGTGTAGCTTATACATAACCTGGCGTGCTAAGAAACAAGAATTGTAATAGGTTAAGGAGTGGAAGTCCAAGTTTGTGTCTTAGCTTGTTGGAAAAATCCTGTATAACAGTATGTATTGGGGAGAGTTGTTGCTTTTAGCCATTTTGGCTTCTACCCATTCCTTATTGCTGGCTGCTTTGCCATTGCTTTTGCCATTGCTTTTTGCTATTGCCTGTTGAGACTGATGTGCTTTGTAATAAGATGTGCTTTGGAATAAATAACCTTTTTAGCTATTAGCTGCTTTGCTTTTTTAGAGAACTACCTGCCAAGTTTGTGCCTGGAGCACTAGAGGTCTTACCCTCTCAGTGGGGCTGGTGGGTCCAGCAGGGGATGGCCCCTTCCAGCCAGCCTGACCCTGTCACCACCCGCGGGACTTTCCAGGCAAAAGGGCGCCGGGAACAGCAGCTGTGGCACAGCGTTTCAGGGCTGCATGCGATTATTTATTCACTGTGCTCCTGGAACGCTTCCAGCCTTCCAGCCCTGCCACCAGGGTACGGATCCGGGCACAAGGCTGCAATCCCCGGGGGCAAGAGCAGGCTCTAGGAAGGTGATTAAATGACAAAATCCCCGTCTCCGAAGGACCAGCAGGGCCCTGGGAAGACCGGACCGGTATCCTCGTCCCTCCTGCCGCCCCTCCCTCACCAGGGTGATTCGGGCAGCGGCCGCGCTCTGGATGGAATTCATTGCTGGGGCCATCGGAGGTAAATACACGAATTAGCAGAGAGCCGCGTTTCCTTCTCGGTCAGCTACGAGCAGCTCTCAGCAGCAGAGCTGAGACTCTCTGGATGGGGGTGCTGGTTAGGAGCGTGTTCTTCCCTCCTGAGTGGGCGATGCCATCAGAGCGCTCAGAGCGATGGAGAGGCAGGGCTGCAGGTCAGCCGGGGTCACCCCTGCCATCTGCTCCAGCCTGAGAGGGACAGCGTGAGACTGATGGGAAGAGACACGGTGTAACAGGTTCTGTGCCTGTATTGCCCAGACAGCAAAACCCGCTCGTGTCTGGCGTCCAGGGGTCCCAGCAGTGGCTCTGGGGCTGAGGGGCTGGTTTGTGACAGGAGGGGAGGAGGCACAGTGCTCTTGCTGCATTCAGAATATCTGCATGAACGAGCTTTGCATCGTCTTAGGCTAAGACGTGTTTGCAGCTGTGCTGGGGATCTCAGCGCAGGCGAGCTGCGCAGCAGGCTTTGATCTGGGAGAAAGTAGGTTAGCTGGGTATAAAAAAAGTAACAGGAGAGAAGTGTGATTAAATTCTAGACATTTTTAGAGCATGCACTGCTCAAACCCATCTTCGTTTTAAACTACAAAATGTAGCCATTGGTCTCAGTTCTTTGCTGAAATCTGGTTAGATTTAGTGGAGTATACAAGATAATATACACCAATAAATAAAGCCTTTGGGTTACCACTGACAGAAAGGCCAGCTAAACCTACCAGGTGGCTGACACATCCAGCCCAAGCCAGATCTGACTTTGACATTCACTGAAGTTTGGCATTTTCCCTCACCACAGCAGCCTGTGGTCCTGCTGCAGATGTGCTTGTCCATGCTGAGTCTTACCCTGCCCATCAACTGCTCATCACCCAATATGTGCAAGTGGGGCAAGGTTTGGCATCTCAGCATCATCCAGCCCTGCAGGTGCCTGCTGTGCCTATGCTTGGGGTGTTGTTCTTCCCAGGGTGTTGGGAGACTCTTGGGAGAGGAGGATATAACCAGCCCCACCATGATAGCTGATGTTTCTTCTGTTTCCCTTCTGACTTCAGAGCACCCTGTGAAGAAGGAAGCCCTGTCCTGGGGTGGGCAGCAGGGTGTCCATCCCAGAAGGATTAGCCAAACCTCTTCTCAGACTTCATGTTCATGTTGAGGCAGAGATGATTGCATTTGTTGCTTGGACTCCTTTGCTTTTTTAGCAGAGTTTGAGATAGGTCACTTAAGGACAAACTTCTTTTGCAAGGGAACAAGGAGAGCTGAAAGCAGAATTTGAACGTGGCCATTCACCTTGGCTTTCTGCCCCAGCTCTCATGCAAAGCCAGGGTTTGTGCTGTGACCCCCTGTCCAGGCTCCAGCATCATGTTCTACCCAGCCACGCAGCAAGAGTCTCTCACGTGTGCCTGGACACAGGCTCAGCCTGAGGGCAGGCAGGCTGTGGAGATCCAGCTGGGACCAGAAAAGTCTTTGCTTGTTGTAAGGCACTTTACTGACCTCAGTGTGTCAGAGAGCAGGCTTTTCCATCCCGTGCTCTATGTCCAGCTCAGAACTTTTCTAGGGTGGATACTGAACTTCTCACTGGCTGAAGAGGGAACTTGCCCATAGACACATGGGAGGTACCTGGGTAGGGCTTCAGGGCCATCATCCTCCCCCTCAGATGGGACAGCTCCTGGGGTTGGACATCCATCCTGCAAGAACTGGGATGGTTTTGGTGCTGAGCTTGCTTTGGGGTTTATGTTTGCTAGAGCTGAAGAGTTTCCGTGCTCCTAAGGAGTCTCTGAACTCAGCTAAAAAGGATCAAGCAAGTTGAGGCAACGCAAAAAATAAGACTTTCTGTTTACTAACTGACATTTTTGTGACCTAGACCTATTTTCAGAGTGTCTTGGAAAAAACGTGGCTTAAGCACCTCTGAAAAACAGCAGACATCATACCCATTTGAATTCCAGGCTCTGGCTGCCTCAGACAGCTGCACAAATACTGTGTATTACCTCTGATGTCAGGGAAATGGGAAATGGGTTCTGTGGCAATGAGATAATTTCATCATCTTCAGCCCAAGAAACAGTGATCTGCTATGGCTCCAGACAGAACAAACCTGAGAGGAACATCCTTAGTGACTGTGGAGACTTTCTGTAAGCAGCAAATGTGGCTGGGTGTTTTAGGAAGCAGTCCTTCCTGGCCAGTAAAACTGAGCAGGAGGTTGGACTAGAGACCTCCTGATGTCCCTCCTGACTTGAATTTTCCTGTGATCCCAGGCATGCTTTCTAGCCCTGCTGCAGCACCTGGGCCATGGCAGGGGTGGGGATTGCTGACTGGGGCTGTTGATGACTGCAGGATGGTTTGACTCTTATGTCAGCAGTAAAGATTTGGGGAAGGAAGGTGAGGTTTCCCCAGTGGTGGTGGAGCAGCAGGGGCTGCAGCATGACTGGGTTTTCCACAGCTGGGAGGTTACAGGCAGTCCAAGGGCAGATAAAATCATTCCCCTACAGAAGGAATATGCTGTCTCCTCACCTGCTGGGGTCATGAATGAAGCTCAGCTTGCTTAGGGTGTGGGGCACTGATGTTCCCAACTCTGCCCAAAACAAAGGTTTTTGAAAGCTGCTGTCTGCCCATCCAGTGCATGGACAATGATCCCTGCTTCTCCCTGGGGGTCTCAGCCAAGGGTTTGCCAACAGCTCAGAGCTGTTGCAGCCTGGTGGGCTCTGTACAGCTGCCCCTTGCTTCCTGCTGATTGCCACCCTGCCAGAATCTCTCCTTACTTGAGTTGCTTGGTCAGAGTGCCTGACTTGTGTAGAGACTGTGAATGATCCATTCTGTGCACTCTGTGTGTACAGGGGATGCTGCAACTTCTCTCAATACCTGGGAATATCTCAGATAAAGGAGGCATAAAAAATGGTTCACTAAAATTTTAAAAAAGGTAATTTCCCTGGTTTTGCTATTTATTTTTGTCACAACTGATGTGGTGTTACTCAGCAGAAGTCCTACAGGAACTCTATGCCCACTGTTCATTGCTGGCCTTCTTTGATTTTGCTGCACAAACAGGGCATGTGTGGGTCATGCTATCTTAGTTCCAGGCTATTTATATCGTGTGACAGTGTGCAGAGCCCTCATTCCTCATCCTTTGATAGACTTGGCTGAGCTCCTCAGCTCTGACAACTGCTTGGAGTGCTTTGTGCCCCTAAGCAGCACAGTTCATGGCAGGTTTGTTTATTTGGAGGTTTGGGGATTCACATCTTTGCTGGGAGCAGTGAAAAATATACTTTTATAGTCTGCTTCCTAGTGGAGATGTTTGGTCCTTACTGGAACCAAGCTGAGTGGGAGCCTTTAGGGCTGAGGCAGTCTGTTTTGGGTAACCTCTGGGCTGCTGTCTTTGTATCTTAACATGTGAACAGGGTGCTTTCTCCAGAAGGGAGGTCAGTTCTCATCAAACACTGACCCAAATCATCCTTGGAGTATGATCTGCATGAGGCAGTGGAGTGAGCAGGACCTGGCTGTGCATGGTGCCCCTGTGTTGCAGCACTCAGTCAGCCCATGCCCATCTCCTCTAAGGTTCAGGATTCTGGAAACCATGAGATGTGCTGAAACCTCCCAGCTGAGATGGGTGCTTGGGCTGGGGGACTGTGAGGGGCAGCTGTGAGGTCAGCACTGCCACCCTGGCATTGGTTCATGTGCTGCTCCTCCCTGGCTGGCAGTGTCTGTGTTTACTCTGGCTGATGGAACCTGGGACAGCACAGGTGTCCCCAGATGACTTTGTGCATTGTCACTCTCTGCTTGGACCAAAGCCATTGCTTCTTCAAGCCATATTATTGCCTGTCTATTCCCACTAGCCCTCTCCCGTCCATCATTTTCTCTCTTCCTAGGCCCTTTTCCCCCTTCATTACTGTTTTTCTGGTGTCAGATTTGATAGATGTTTTTGAAAAACAAACCTCAATTTTCTGCAAGAAAGATGCTGTTGGCTGTTTTCCTCTGAGTAATGCACTTTGGGATTGTCTCCTGGTGACTCACAACAGCAGCTGCTGCTTTCTCCAGAACATGGGAGAGCTCTCAAGCAGCTGTGTAATCACAGGTGAACATGCCCACACCAACTAACACATTTTTGAGTAGCTTGGGTTTCAATCTTTCATTTTTAACGAAGAACTCAGTGAGAGGCAGTTTTCAGCAGGTGAGCCCCCAGATGTGCCCTGTACCTCTGAAAGCCTGGCTCATCCTGCACTGCTGTGAACTTGGTCTCTGTCTAAATGACCCACGTGGATACAGCTCCGTGGCTCTCCAGCCTGATTTCCTCTCAGGTGACTTGCCCAGTGATGTACTGGCAGGATGTTTGCTGGTCAGCACCTGTATTACCTGCTCACAGTTAGAGCTGGGAATGCAGTGAGGTGAGATCTATTTATGATTGCAACAGAGAGAAATCCTGGCTGGAGCTCTTTAGCCCTCCTTCCCTGCCATTAAGGCAGTAGCTTTGTCCCGGAGGATTATCACATGTCCGGCGGCTGTTTGAAGGCTCAGGGGTGGGTGTGGGTGCTGCTGAGGCTGGCACAGCCCCGGGGCTGGGCAGTGGCACGGACAGGGCAGTGATGCTGCCCCCGCACACTCCCAGCGCTAATCCCTCCCTGCCCCAAATCCCGCCGAGCCCTGAGCACAAAATCGCTCCAGACCGTGTGATGGGGGAGGCTGGGTCACAGTCCAAAGATGCTTTAGTGCCTAAAACGAGAGGGGAAACAAATCCAGCCCAGGGAAACACAGCCTCCCTTCACCCTTCGTGGGGCAGCACTCTCATGGTCCCTCCTGTCTCATCTTGGTGTTCCTCCCTGATTCTGTTTGCTCCTCTGAGTGAGCCTCGGTCACACAGAGAAATCTGCATTTTTCTCTGTCATTCTTGGCTCAAGTGTCGTTACTGGAGAAGTCTGGTGCCAGGCACGGCTGGGCCCTGGAGCTGTTCTTTGCTGGACCCAGTGCCCTTCTGTGATGGGTGAAATGGTCTGTTTGACATGTGCTGTTAACCATCTCCAACATATTCTCTGTTCCAGGTGGTCTAAGCACAGCTGTGGGTTATCCACTGGACACAGTAAAGGTACCTGTTGCAGCTTTATTTCTTCACTACAGGACAACAACAAAGAGGCCCTTTTGTTTTCCCTCTCCTTTTCAGAAAACTAGTCCCATGATAATACTTTATCTGCATTACATCTGCATATATCACTGTATTTGATTGTCTTGTTTGTCTTTTGAAAAAAAATCAAATTGTTTGATGATGTTATTTTATGGTTAATTATCCAGTTTGCTGCTATGGCATTTGTTGTTTTATTTATTTTTGATCTGATAGCTGCATTTTAAAGTTGTCCCTGTCTTCCTAGGTGAGAATTCAGACTGAGAACCACTACAGAGGATTTTGGCACTGTGTTCAGGAAACATACAGGACAGAAAAGGTAGGTGCCTCTCATCAGAATTGCTGACACCAGTTGCAGGTGCCTTGTTTCAGAACAGCCTCTGTCAGTTTGGGGAGGTTGGGCACGAGCATCTGTTGGGAGAGGGGTCAGGGTGAAATTCAGCTTTGCTGATGAGCTGTAAGGTGAGAATAAGCTTTGCCACAGCAATGCACAGCCAGTGCTTTTGAGCAGATGCTTGCCCATGCCATTGCATTAAAAGCCCTCTCTGCTCTTTTCCCACGAGGTCCGGGGGTTTTACAAAGGAGTGACTGCCTCAGCCCTCGCAGTGTCAGTGGTGTCCTCTGTCTCCTTTGGCACGTACAAGAACTGCCTGGGTGCCCTCTGCAGGCTGCGCCACGGGGCTGTGGATGCCAGGCCATCCCAGCTGGATGTCACTCTGGCTGGAGCTGCTGCTGGCGCTGCCCGGGTAGGTGCACAGCCCACAGGACAGCACAGCAGATTTGTTCACAGACAAAAGCAGGGAATGTTGTTTTAGTCCAGGAGGCCACAGGGGAGCCTGCATCACGTCTGCTGGGTTTGTTTTTGCAGGGAGGTCGTGCTCTGCCCACGCTGGCCCTGCACTGGTTGGCTCCATGGCGTGGCCGAGTCCTGCTGGGCAGCTCCTGCTGGATTTGGTTTGCAGCACCACAACACTTCAGAACGTGCCATTAAAATGACACAGACCTTGGCAGCAAACAGAACAAGGAAGGAAAAACATAGGCAGCAAACTCCCCAAGTGTCTGGGATGGTGTGTTTGTGTCAGAAAGACACAATTGTGGAGTTAAAGCACAGGTCAGGGCTTTCCCAGCGGCTGCACAAGCACTGCTGCAGGGATGGGCAGAGCACAGTGCTGCCTTGCAGGGCTTAAAACTCAACAGGTACCACTGAGAAGTGATGCTGCCTCTCAAACCTGCAGGATCCTCAGACAGGGAGGTGAGGCTGGGCCCAGGAGCAGTTTCCACTGGAAGCAGATGAGGGTGAGCACCAACAGGTGCTGTGAACGTGGAGCAGCTCATCCCATCACACCCATGGCACGCTGGGCAGAAATGTGTGCCTGGCCACAATCCTCTTATAGAGCAGGCCAGATGGTCAGGTGCTTCCCAGCAGTCAGACTCAACATAGGCTAACTTTTTTATAGTCTGGATGGTCTTATTCACATACAAATACAGACACAAGTAAGAGCCCTGATGCATGCTTCCCTATGGCTGAGGACATCCCCTTTCCACACCCATCTAGTTCAGCAAGTAGTTACAGGTATTTAATATCCTGTGTTGATTTCTGCTTGCCTTCCTCTCTACCCAGTGCAGCTCTCACACGTGTCCTGCTGCTGCTGGGTGGAACAGAGGCAGAGGGGAGGAGGCTGGAGCTTGCTGGAACTCGCAGACAATATTATTGCCTGAAAAACTGGGAGACAAGAATTTACAGGAGGGAGATCAAAACACTGCTTGACTGTGAGGGTTAAAATGCCATTCTCTGTTTTTGCAGGTTGTGCTGACAAACCCAAGTGAAGTGGCTAAGGTTCGGATGCAGACTCAGAGGAACCCACACCCTTCCATCACACATCAGCCTGCTTCCAAGCCAAAGTACCAAGGGTCTCTGCACTGTCTGAAGGTTATCATCAAGGAGGAAGGCTTTGGGGGTCTCTACAAGGGCTGTTCTGCATTACTGTGCAGGGATTGCTCTGCTTCTGCAATATATTTCCTTTCCTATTCTGCTCTGTGTGACTGGCTCACACCAGATGGGAGAAATAAACCAGGTATGTACTGGGAAGCATCTGGCATTACCTGCAAAAATGACTCATTTAGTCCCACACTAAGAGGGAAACCAGGCTCTGGGCAAACACCCCCCAGTACCTATAAAACCTCACCCAGATCCTCCAGAGGGGCTGCTCTGTGTGTGCTGGTTTTAGTGCCAGCAGCTGGTGTGAGGGCATCACTGGCCTCACCCTGTCCCTGAGCAGCTCCTCCTCCTCCTGCAGGAGGGGTTTTTACCACACACTCTGGTGCCTGGAATGTGGATATGAAATCCTGTTACTGCAGAAACAGGATAACAAGAAATTAAACATGGACAAAGCTCCTGGGAGCCATCATGGAGCTCGGACAAGGGTCAGTCAGGGAAGATAAAGGCACTTCAGGTTCTTAGTTGTGATTTGGCTCCAAAAAGCAACCATCCACTTTGAGAAAAGATTGAATAGGTAAGGTTCAGCAAAAGAGCATCTTCCCAAGAATTATAAAAATTAAATCCACCTGAAGAAGGTGTGAGTGCTCTCAGGCTGTGCCACATCTCTAGTTCACATGGTGTTCAAAGTGTCAAGTGTGCAAAAGTTCTCCTGGAAACACACAAATGCAAGAGCTGCATGAAATAACTCCCTTAAAACATGAAAGTTACCAAAGAGTGCTGTCAAATCTGAGATGCAAGTGAGCTGCCCTCCTCCCTCCCCTCCCTGCTGCAGGTTTCCTCGTTGTGCTGCTTTCTGGTGGTTCTGCTGGAGTCCTGGCCTGGGGATTAGCTACTCCCATGGATGTCATCAAATCACGCATGCAAACAGATGAATCAGACCAGCACAAGTACAAAGGCCTGATCCACTGTGTGAGGGAAAGTGTGAGAAAGGAGGGGCCAAAAGTGCTTTTCAAAGGACTGGGTTTAAACTGCATCCGTGCCTTTCCCGTGAACATGGTAGTGTTTGTAACATATGAAGGTGTACTGAGATTTACAGATCATTATATAAAGAAAAAATAGCTTGTTCCACTCTGTCCAAAGTGTATTTTATTTATTTTTTATTTTTTTTGGTAAGACAACATCCACAAATAATTGTTGAATTGGTGGACAGCATAAGAAGCATGAACATTTCAGCCCAAAGCTAACAATTGATGGCTTTGTTTTATTCTTATAGGATTACAAACTCATCAGGGAGCCTTTCAGATAAAACCTCCCTTTTATCTCATTAAGGTGTTTAGACTGTAGCTGCTGCTTAGGCCGTTGAAACATTTGCTAATTTTTATGTTCAGTTGTTTGTCTGATCAGAGGTTTTGGTAAATCAAGTAATTTTTTTCCTACTGGCACAGAAAACGATCCTCACAACTGAAGGACGAGCTGGAGGGAGTTTGTGTAAGATTTGACACTCTCCAGTGTGTGCTCTTCACATGCTATGCCTGCACTGCATTCACTGACTGACTCACATATTTGTGCTTCAGGCTGCAACTTCCCCTTCCCAGCAGTAATTTTCCCAAAGCACTCTCCAATTATATCCCCTTGGCAGCAGCTGAGGCAGGAATGTCCTTTCTTTTCCCTGCTGCTCTTTAATGAGTGGCAGACACGGTCTGTGTACATAACTGTGCTAATGGTCTCGCTGCTTCCTGGCAGGCCCCTGGTTTTCTCTCTCTGATTGTCTCTCTGATTTTCTCTCCATTATTTTCTCTCTGTGATTTTCTCTCTCTGATTTTTTCTGATTTGCTCTCCATGATTTTTCTCCATGATTTTCTCACTGATTTTTTTTTCTGATTTGCTCTCCATGATTTTCTCCCCGTGATTTTTGCTGATTTTCTCTCTGTGATTTTCTCCCCGTGATTTTCTCTCTGTGATTTTCTCTCTCTGATTTTCTCTCTGTGATTTTCTCTCTCTGATTTTCTCTTCGTGATTTTCTCTCCATGATTTTCTCTCTGCCATTTTCTGATTTTCTCTCTCTGATTTTCTCTCTGTGATTTTTTTCCCCATGATTTTCTCTCTGTGATTTTCTCCCCATGATTTCCTCTCTCTGATTTTCTCCGATTTTCTCCCCGTGATTTTCTCTCTCTGATTTTCTCCCCATGATTGTCTCCTGAGCCTTCTCTGCAGGCCATGGTCCCAGCTTGGCACAGCTTTGGAAGTGTTCTGTTCCCATCCTGGAGCAAGAGTAGGAATGGATGCAAAACCTCCTTGCTTCTCAAAGGAAAGGCTGCCATAAAATCCATGTGCTGGTGGGGTTAGGCAAGTTAGAGGAGAGTTGCAAAGCTGTAGAGCATAATCAAGATTTCCAGCTTTCAAAGGTGCACGCTCTTCTCCCTTGAAATTATGCTGCCAAATGTATTTTGCCAAAAGTGCATTTTGAAAGAATTTCAGAATTTTCTACTATTTCTTTTCTCATCTTCCTACTACTTATTTTTCATTTGTTTTTCCTATATTTTTTTCATGAAAAAGATTGTTGAAAAACCAATGCCCATGCTATTGCTTCAGAAGGAAAATGCCTAAACCCAGAAATGTTAGTTTGCTCATCCTGCCTCAGGGGCCACATGTATGCTTCTGGCTTAATCTGGATCCAACCTCTCAGATTCTGCTAAAAATGTGTTTATTGGAGGGAAAAGGGAATACTGCATTTTAGATGGAGTTCTCATATTTAGGACCCTTCTGGTCAGCAGCCACTTTCATCAGTTGATGGCATGGTTTTACTGCACTGGCTGCAGTTTTGCAGCAGACAGAAAGAACTGCAACATGTTTAAAGAATTCTGGTGCCCCTAGTCAAGAATAAAGGGAACCTCTTCTACCCCAGAGACCATTAAAAAGCTCCAAAACTCCTCCTGAAATCTAAGCTTTCAACTGGCCTTTTAAACACATTCACAGCCATGCTGTCATATCAAACAAGCATCTGAATTCTTCCAGCTCTTGATCTCAGCTGATCCAAGAGCAGGGTGAAGAGACCAGGCTGGTGCACACTGTGTCACCTTAAGGGGAGTGAAATGAAAGACCCAACATTGAACTGGATTCTCTCCAAAATGGTTATGGCCTCAGCAACCCACCACCCTGGTGACAGCTTTGGGTGTCAGCACCAAACTTCCTATAGTCAGAAAGTCTTAAAAAAGAAGATTTAATTATGTCCTAGAGGTTTGGAATTCCTGTTAAGAGTCTACTACCCTCACCTTTTTGTACAAGGGATGTGTTTAACTGGGCAGTGATTTATCCCTGCTCTGCCTGGATGTTTGGAATCATAATCCTTTATCCCATGTTATTCTCAGCCAACCTTGTTCTCAGCCATAACACTCTCTGAACTGAGACAGTGAAAGAATGCCTGCAAAACAGACTAAACAACCATTTATTGTTAGGCAGCACTGATACCATCCATGGTCAGCCCAAGGTTTGAATACTAAATAGCTCATCTTTCCCAGTATGCTCATGCCCTCAGATAACTGAAAATGTCTCCTCCTGTGGGTGTAACTGAAATACAGCTGATTCCAAGGGAGAGGAATTACAGAGGAATTGTAAATATGAGTGGGAATAACTGCAGAAGCCAGTGCAAGGGCTGAGAACTCTAAGCCTCAGGGTATTCAGCACCACATATAAGCAGGTTCTCACAAGGTCTGAACAAATGCTACATGAGAGGCAAATTATATCTCCAGGCAGCTTGTTTCAGGAAAGTAAAATAAGGGCTTCATAATCCATCCTGCTCAGAATCCTTTTCTGGGAAAAACATCTACACAGTGAGTGGATGACAACCCGAGGAAGAACTGATACAAACAGCAACAGGTACAGGAACTGACTGTGTGAGTACTGCAAACACAGGCACATAAGTTTGAACCAATTTTTCTTTACTGATAGGACACATTATGTACACCAAGCTGGGTGTCTGGCTTCTGGTTTTTAGCACTTGAATGCTTTATTTTCTGATCTGTATTATCTTGACCTTTAGCTACAATAATGATCACAGAACTGTTTATTTTGATAAACTAGCTAGCTGAAGGCCAGCCAACAGAAAGAAGGAACCACATTTGTTGTGCTGATATTGGGTTTACTTTGCTATGTGGACTGCAGCTTGTTGTACAGATAATTCCTTTCAGCAACAAAGCTAGTAGCCTTGAGGAAAAAAACAACCTCTTTGAAGTCACACTTGGGATCAGGTTCCATGCTGCTGACAGTTCATGTTTGCTCTGACAGTGCTCATGACTATCCAGGTAGGTTTCAGCATTTCTCTTGGTGATTGTGGAAGTGCTGTGGGAAGCTATTCAGAATCTGTGCTTTTGCACAGAATTGTGAGCACTGTTTCCACCTAAACACCAGTTTTGCACCAAACCTACTGAGGTGTCACTGTAAACAGGTGTCACTGACCTTCCCCCACCCCAGAGCTGGCTGCTGTGCACAGGGACATGCCACATCCAGCCTGGCTTGTGACCTGGTCATCTCTGCACAACTGACCCTAAACAGCTCGCTCTGGGAGCAGCCTGAAGTCTGCCTGGAAGGGGGTTCTAAGGTACCACAGCTCAATACTTCAAAACAGGGACCAGCTACATCAGATGACAAATCAACACCTAAAAAGGTAGGAAGAGAGGTAAAAACCAGAGTAAGGGTAAATTAAGGCTTTTAAAGAATTATAAAAAAGTAAAACAAAAGAAGTTTGATACAGACTTTTATCTACATCTTTATTACAGTGAGATGAACAAAATGGGCAAATTGAGGAAAATGTAATGAACAATGCCTGATAACATTTCAGCATGCTTTTGAAAACTGCCTTGACCTTTAAAATGACCTCTGGGACATGAACTGTAATTACATGAGTCAGGAATTCACCAAGACTCCTCTGAGAAACTGCACCATCTCAGAAATATGTTAGTATGAATTTATCAGAGAACTTGAAAATAGTACTTGTTCAGCAAACAAATAAATAGTTTTCCTATCACACTTCCCTTTCTAGAACTTTCAAAACATATTTCAATTGTTGCTATAAAATAATCCATCTACTTATCTAGAACACAGCACTGTTTTTCCTACAGCTATTTCCCTTTGCTGAATAACAAAATTAATTCTCAGTGAATGAAATAAATCTAGCAGAACAAATCTGCATATATTTTAAACAATATATTTGCATACATTTTTAAAAGCACTTTCTAAGTAAATTTAAGGCTTATCTTTTATGTATGGCTTAAAGATGACAAAGAGTAGACTGCAAGAACAGTGAGGTCATAATTAAAGTCTAAAGTAATTAGGACCTAGCTTATTTATTACTGGATTTAAGAAGCTGCTTTTTCCCCCTAAGAATTGTTCCACTACTTCTAGAAGAAAAAAAAAAAGCTTTTCTATTCATTGTTATGCCCCTGCTGGCACTGAGATGCTTTGCCTGTGGGTTATGGAGACAGTCTCTGGGAAACATTTTCAGTAATATGCTGAAGTCAATGGCATTAAATTAGAAATGTCAGCTCACATAAACTGTAAAGAAAAAGACAAAAGCTAAGCCTTGCTATTTCTAGCACAAGTTGGAAACTTGTGCAATAGGCCTAGGTTTGCCTTGCACTTCTGCCTTTTCCTTGGTTCCTTGAACAAACATAACCAGGCTAACCCACCTGTGTTATCTACATCAAATAAAATCACCTTTGCTAAGACTGTATCTGGGCTAGCAACTTTCTATTCTATACAAGACAGATCTAACAGTTTGCACTCAAGCACTGTTCAGATCAAAACACATAGCTAATAATTGGAATTTTTCTTCCATAAATCATAGCAAAGACACTGAAGTTCTTTTGAAGAAAGGAGATAAATATTACATGAGATATTTTAACAAAGTATATTTTCTCACTGAAAATAAATATAATAAATATCCCTAGTTTAAACCTCCTGGTGCAGTGAAAGAGAACAGACAGTACTAGAAGTATCCCTGTGTCCAGTGTGACTTCAATTTTCACAGCATGATTTAACACTCATTATTTATAACTAGAAACCAGTATTTGCATTTCTATACTATCTTCCACCTGAGAATATCAAGGACCTGACAACTTCTTGATGACCTCCTCCCTCCAGAGGCACTCAGATCAGGTAAAAAGCTCCTGAAAAAAAATAGATTTCTGCAACTTGCCCAATGTCAAAGAGGAAGGCAATAGCAAGACAAGTCTGATATTCTTTCTCCAGTGTTCAACTCACAGATGTCCACTCTTTCTGTACTGATCCCACCTTGTAACATTCACTACTTTTTTGTGTGCAGCATGTTTTCAGTAGCCTAAGAAGACATACAGTGTAGTAAACCAAAGTACATAGTACAGAAGAAAATGGAGCTACTATTTATTGCTTTGAGATATGACCTCTTACCAACATATTTAAAACAATTTCCAAATTAGCCTTTATCATCAAATGGAAATTTTATTTATATTTTCAACATGAAATACATTAAAATACAATGCTGGGCTGACATACATGCTTTTCTGCAAGACTGATAAATTCTGTCTTGCATATTCTGATTTTAAATAGATACAAGTCCTCTTTAAAACTTTTTCTGTACTCTGCTGTTCATGATAATTTACTCATTATTTATAAAGCACCAATTACAGGCTGTACATAACTAGGGAGTGATGACATACAACAGAAGACAACAATTACTTGGTTGTGGATTATCAAGTGCTAAGTTACATATACATTTCTTCAAAATTCAAAAGCCAGCTTCCTTGGAGTCATGAACTGCTTCACAATTTCATCTGTGACCTGCTTCCTTCTTTCTTGATGAGCTGCTACCAAGGGCTGCATTGTTTCAATAAGTACCTTCTTCAGCTCCCCTGTGAGCAATTCCCCACTGGTGTAGGCCTGCCAAGACAGTGTTGCTTGCTGAACACGGTGCCATTCACAAAAGACTCACAAAAGTGATCAGTATTTATTTAAAGACAGATTTGGATGACTTAAATGTAAGTATATGTCAGAAGATTATCTGGTATTACTCAGAAAATGCAACTTGCAGAGTTGCTTGTTGCCTGTTAAAACATTAAGGCAGCTGGCAAAGTTCATATGTGACAAGTTATTATAAGGACTGAATAAACTACATTCACAAGTTTAACTAGGAAATCCTGTAATTACTTGCAGGAAACAGCAACTTTCCTCCCTAGAATCCCAGTTCAAATAAACAATCACCCTAATCCATTTTTTTTTTCAATAAAAGGTATAAATTCTCATATTTTTCTCTCATTGCATTTGGGTAAAAGACTAGATGTGATTAAAATATCCTTTTTATAGCAAAGACACTCAGAATCTGTGTTCACATTAGTCATATTCACAGTTGGTAATCCATTCCATTGCTCAGTACTGAAATGCTTTAGCTTAGAAGCACAGGCCAACAGTTTATTGGTTCAGCCACATTTAGCAACTGTGGCTGGGACAGTTAGCTATATTTGAAATTACAATAAACATGATAATCTTACCTCATCATCAAGCCATTTGTAACACCTGCTCAAGGTGTAAATGCTGCTAATATTCACTCAGCAAGAGTGAAATACATTAACAAGAACAAATGGAATTGCAATTTCAGTGGTGTGGTTTGGGATGTGTGTGTTAATTTTGTTTATTAGCTTGTTATAAAACACCAAGGTTGCTTTCTCTGGAAGTGTCCTCTGGTGCTAGATGTGAAGCAGCTGCACTGATGCTGCTACAGGGGGTGAGTTCATGTTTCCTACTCAGGTTCTGAGGCACCACTGCAGTGAGTAGCAAGCTGTGGGCCAGGCTTTGTGCTCTGCAGCAGACTTAGGCTGACACTCTTGCAGTGGTTGGAGATTAATTTAAAAAGTATCTTTAAGCCAAAAGTGCTTCAGGTTTCCACAAGGAATTTACAACAGCACAGAAAAGAGTAGCTATCCAACTCTGCTCTTGTGTGGGAAGGAACAGAGGGCTGGAGAAGAATCTGCAGCTCTTGATTTTCTTGCAGCTGTTCCCAGCAGGAGAAAGCTGATAAACCAATGTGACATGGGTGATATCTGCTGCAGCACCTGCCTTCCAGAGAACACACACCACCTAGTACTGGTGATGAAAGGAAGGGAAATGAATTGCTACCAGCCCTGGAGACAGAAGTCTGCCAGACAGGCTTAAAAAAATGCAACACATATGAAGCAGTTTTTGCCTGGGGTCAATGAATCAATTCCTCAGAGCTACTGGATTTCTTGTGATGATAAGAAAAAACCAAAAACCAGCAAGCTTTAGACATGAGCTCCTGTGGTTTTGCAGAATGTTTAGGTACTTTACAATAAGGAACAGGCAGAGTCTATTATACAATTAAAACAACATAAAACCCAAAGTGACCTCATTTGAAAAGTATGGAAGATAATGTCCTACAGAGTGTTGGAGATTCCTGTGAAAACACTAGGGATTTTTTGTTTTAAAGAGGAGACAGATTGGCCTGTGAGAAAGAACAGTGCAAAGAAACACAAACTGAGATACTAAGAGTGAAACTTGCAAGGGATGGAGAATAACACCAAAATTACCTTCCTGGAGCAGGTTCCCAGGAGGACTGAGCTACAGCTCTGTTGAGGGCTGAGGTACAGCTTTGTCCTCAGAGCAGGGAATGAATAACCCTGTCTGCAGTTTGGTTACTCACCTGCTTCAGCTGCTGGAGCCTGTCATCATCCTCCAGGAAGAAAGTCAGGTACATGAAGGACACGTCCACGTCACAGTTGCCTCCGTACTTCCTGTGCTCTTCAATGGTGTCCCTGCCCCCCGAGAAGGCGTGCTTGTTAATCTGAAACAACACCAGCAGCTCAAGCTCTCATTCCCACCACAATGGGGATTCCTTCACTGCAAACACAGATGTGTCATGATCATCCAAATTCTTTACTAAGGATTAGCTGAAGAATGAGTGGGACAGGTTAAAGCAGAGCCTCAGGACTGAAAACAGGAGGTCATTACAACCCAGCAGGGAAAGTGGCTACACACATACTCCTCAGACTGCATAATCAGAACAAAAATTAAGTGAAAATAAAAAATAATCTACCCAAGACTCAGTCAAAAAAGTTTTAAATCCCTATTGCTGAAGCTGTTGGGTAGAATTTGTGCTTACAGAAAATGTACTTCATGTAAGAAGAATTAAGATATCTACTTTGTCAAGAAATGAATTTTGAAAGAGAATGAAGAAGACATGGAAATTCCTGCAGAAATTGTAGAGATAATCTGATCTCTTTTCAGGGAAAAGGAAAACAAGAGAAAGCAAAGTTAAAGATGACAAAAGTCTGTCTAGAATCCTTAAGTCAGACCAATGCCCAACTGTTTAGTCTAAAAATGGAATATTTGCTGACAGCCTGCCTCTTATTTAAGCATAGTTTCCTATAGGCAGATGAACAGCAGTATTGAACAGATGCAATTGCTAATGCCATTCCCAATAAATTCAGAAGCCACTGGCCTATTTTGAACAGTTATACATATGCAGAACTCTCAGAGGATGCTAATCTTCTTACAAATTTAAAGAAAATAAACTGCTAAGTGGAGAGAAAAAAATATTTCTTAACCATATGCTGAGCTTTCATTTAGCTCTTGTATCTTTTGAGATACCACAATCAACCTGCCAAGAGACACATTTGCATATGAAGTAGGTGGTTTTTTTTAGTTGTGATATCTGTTATATATTTACAATTTATGAACATTCCTACTGTCTGTATAGACTGTCTAGTGCTTTTTTTGAATCTCTCCAACCACCAAGTTACAGATGAATCTTGTGGCAATGAACTACAATCAGAAATCACACACCAATGAATATTTTAAGGAAATGAACTGCCACATTGTATTTATTCTTATACTGTAGGGCAGACTGAATAGCTGTCTCAGCATCTGTAAAATGAAGTTTTTAACATACTCTTCTGCACTCATCTTCCTCCTTATTAGATTTTGTAAGCCCGCGTGAAATATTTCACTGCCTTTTATCTCTACAGTTTGTGTTCTTCCTAAACAGAGAGGGATTAAATACAATATGTCAGCTGAAAGCATATTTTGTAGAAAAACAAAATGTTTCCTTTCTTAATCTCAAATTCATTTTTTTACATATTCTGGAATCTACTCACCTGACTAAAGACTCAGTCACCTATCCATAGCGATGCACTGATTTTTCCCCCCTGAATTTCTCTGAATCCCTCAATATGACTATAGACATAAAATCTAAGTAACACTTTATAGGAAAACAAACAAATAATTGAGTTGTAATTTGCTGACAGGTACAGTAAAAATAGTTTATTACAATGCTGCCACTCATCTCATTGGATTACCCAGAATCCTCTTAGCCATTCCCAATATATAATAATTTTTTATCTGTAACCTGTAAGTTTTGAACCTCATTAATTAGCCATGTAGCAATAATCTGAAAAATGCTGTAAGCAGTAATTTTTTTTTGTCCAGCATAGCATTCTTTTTTTAATCTTCATTCAAGACCAGAAATCACTTTTCCTAATATATTTTTTTATTTATTTGCTATAACAGTATTTGATCTTTCACTCCAACTCTATTTCCATAAAGACTTGTTTCTGATGGGCTTCAGAAGATTAAATAAATCTCAGCTTGTCCTCCATTACTCAACACTTCACGTCATGTTCAGGATTTTTCTTTATGTCTTTTATATTCCAAGTAGCTACAATTATTTTTTTTTTCAAGTAGTTTAAAGACAGTAGAATTAGGACTTATGAACTTGGATCTCTTTGCAGACCACAAGTTACTTGCCAGGAAGAAAACATGGAAGAATGCTACCAATATTACCATTAACCAAGTATTCTCTATCCTGAAATTACAGCCTTTCTTTTTTCTTTTTTGAAAGCAACTCTGTAACTGTGCAAATAAATGGGAATTACTATAATCCAAACACATGAGGAATTCAAATTCCTCAAACAGTACTGCTTAATCAGTTTCTACAAAAGAGAAGTGTTATGAGGTGGCTGTAGAAGAGTATCACCATAAGAGAATTAATCCAGGCCTGCCCAATAGAAACAACATAAACATATTTTCTTCTTGCTGTTTCAGTTATTTAATGTCTGGTTTCATGCCTATAAATTCCTTCCCAAGGACTGATTTTCACTTTCTTTACCACAACACAGGTGAACTTTTGCCAAACTAAATCATCTGACACCAGATAAGAGCAATCCTCCTTTGAACTTGGAAACAAACTAGGAATATACTCAGAATAAAATACCCCTTCTGAGCTGAAATTCAGCATAATGTTTACTTGTAAATTGGAGTGAGCAGATTTCTTTGTGAATTGGCAGCAATAGATTCTCAAGCAGCAGGAAAGGTCTGACCTGTGCTGGAACTAACACTGTGCAATGTTTGGTGCTCCCAACAGTGAAAGGTAGTCAAGAGAAAGAGCTGTATATTACGTTTACATCATGGCCTGTCTGATTTCAAAACTATGGCAACATAATATTTATTTTAAGATCATGAGCCTCCACAGCTCTTACTCTTACATCACTGCTCTGCAGGTACCAGATAAACAAACATGTTTTGTACACTATCCCAGCTAATATTTGTACTGTCAGACTAGCTGGTAATGCAAAATTTCATACTTGATAGTCTAGCTAAGTTTGTGTAACTCAATCAGTTCCTGAAGACCCTTTGCCATGAAATTCATATATGTTCAAGAAAAACACTCAAAACTGTCATTGTAACCAGAAGCTTCTGAAGGTAGTGTCAGATATCAAAAGAGTATCAGGTAGGAGCTCTGGGCTAACCTCTGCAGCACTTCCTGATGAAGCTGGAGACTATCTCTACTTATATGATACCTATAGATATGGTTTAGGGGGGGACTTGACAGGGATAGGTTTATGGTTGAATTCTATGATCTTAAGGGTCTTTCCTGACCCAAATGACTCTATGATTCTATGACCACCACTCCTTTCTGCTGTAAAGCTTTGTGCTATCAGAGTTTGCAGGTCCTTACCTTTGTCTTGATTTGTTTGGGTGTATCAGTGAGGAAGATGGAAGAGTTTGGGTCACTAGCACTCATTTTGGTCTGTGCTCCTTGTAGGGCTGGGAAGAAGACTGAGTGGAGTAAGGCTGGCTTAGGCTGTCCAATTCTCGGTGCTACATCGCGGGTCATTCTGAAATAAGGATCCTAAAACAACCATCAATAGAAAGCACAGAATAAAGTTGAAAAACGTGATGACTCATTCATGCTGTAAGAAATGATGTGAAAAAACCAAAAAGTGCAAAAAAAGACCCCATGAAATATTCCAGAAACTACTTTCAATCCAGTTCATTCAGAACACCAACAAACAAAATTCCCTTTTTTCTTTTCCACAGTGCTGTACACTCTGATTCTCTTAAGTACCAGGCATATTTACAAAATTTTACATTAATTCAAATAGTTGCTAAAACTATGCTTTATATGTCTGGAGATGGATGCAGCCTAAGATGAAAGCTTTCTCCAAAAGCATTTTAACAACCAGCAGGGAATCTAAACTAAATCAGCAATCAAGCTGCCAGTGCTGTGCTGATGATGTGACTTAAACCAAAGTGAAATATTACTTCATAATATTGTGGCTGATGAATGTATTTACATCACCTTGCAGAGTCTGTCTCTGTGACAAAAATAGCTAAAGATTCAGACAGTGCAGGATGTGATTCCTAGAAACACTACTAAAGTAAAGACCCTATTACCCTCATTTGTATCTGATGCTTTTCCAGCTCTCTCTATAAATCTGAATTGTTAAGGGTCTGCAGCCTTTCTGGCAAACTATTTCAATGCCTCTTTATTCTTACTGAGAAAGGGTTTTTCCCCATGGTTCAACTGAAATCTCTTGTGCTGTAAGTTGAGCTCATTCCATCTTGCCCAAGTTACCATGGAGATGGCCAGAAGTTTCTTCCTACCCCCATGTCAGTGTGCTTTTGCATAGATATTACTGTCTTTGCTTCCCTAGATGTCAGCTCAGTTGAACAGAGTTGAGATCAAGAGAGATCCAGGACTGGATGAATACATGATTGTTGAGTTAAACCTTCATCTTATCATCTTTTAGGTCTTTCAGTTTCTGTCACACACAGAGGTGCTGCAGAAACATTTTACAGATGCCTCGAGACACCACCATGAAGCTTGAATGGTACAATACAAAACCAAATCCATGAAAACCAAATCAAAGCAATATGATTTTTTTACCTGGTCAATAGCACATGGGATAAGACACTGAATATTCTCCTTGCCATTGAATATCTGTGGAAATGATGAACTGAAGGATGGAGCAGCTTGGATAGCAGGAAAGCTGATCTTACCTAAAGAACATGTTTGGAAAAGCTAAGCAATCAACAGAAGCAGTGATAAATAGAGAATTTTTTGCAATATGTAAAATGCACAAATGAATCATCCAAATACTTAGTTGAAGACCAAGCTCTATCTTTAGCAAGCACTGCTGCCTTATCTGAGGAAACCTTTTCATCTTTACCTTCTGCAATGTCAACAAACCTTCAACTGACATAGAAACTAGTGACAAAAGGCAAGCTGTGCCCACACTGAAGTCAGCAAAAATTCATCACTGCATACTCTCTTGATCACTGAACTATCTACCCTTTCCAGAAACAGAGCTGACTAAGCTTTCCATTTTTTTTTCAGTTTGTGAGAGAACAGCTACAGTCATCACATCAGTTTCCTTCTAAATCTTAAATCACTGCTATATGCACACTGTATTCATGAAGCATCTCAGATATGCCAAAACAGATATGTTTTCTTTTTTATACAGGGCTAAATCACAGTGTGCCCAACCTGGAACTGACCAAAATCCTATCAGAACAGACAGCAAGACTTTTACACACATGTGTTGAAGTCATAATCACAATTCTATCTTTTATCAGAGCATTGCTAAAACACGTGCAAATCTGTTCCTTGGTTACAGTGAAGGCTGAAAGCTGTCACTGGCCTAAATACTGGACAAAGAATGAGATAATGCTCAGAAACATCCAGGATTTAATGTCATTTTTACATAGAATCTTTTTTCTTGGCCATGTGACAGAAACCTGCAATTGCAGTGATGTAAATAGGAGACCTGAGTTATCTAGCACCTTGATTAATTAGGCTATTCAGCACTCAACTTTTTTCATATATGTAAATGCCTATGGGTATTAATGCAACTTTTTCTGACAAGTTGCTTTACAAATCTGGCATAGAAATTTCTAGGAGGTAAGATTGTCTATAGCTCCAAACACTATAACAAAAGAATAAAAAAGAAAATAGAAGAAATAGTTGTTCTCTGTTTTGGACCCTTTAACATTTGTGATTTGTACTTGACTCTTACTAAAGTCAAAAAGGTAGATGTTATTCTAGAAATTTAATTTTAAAGTGTTTTCTGTTCTGAAGGAACAACAATAATATCAGAATCTGCTTGGAAAGATAATCCTCCTGCTTTTTCTGTCTGTTTCCTGAGTGGCAGACACTAATCTCTTTAATCCATTACTTAAAATAGCTCAATTGAAAGTGAAAGCAAACACTGTTTCTTGTAACTAGTATGATTTCCTACCAATGCAATCACTGTCTGTAAAGCCAAAGATTCCTTTCACTTGGTTAAATGTAACATGCTTCTGAACTTTGACAATATTTCTGTAGAATCCAGCACTTGTCCTGTAAGAAAAAAAAATGTGGAAAAATAAAATGAGGAGAGTGTATGAACAAACTGTGACTGCAAAAGCTGAAAACATCAAAAACCCTGCAGGACTGAATCTCACCGTTTCAGACTTTTTGTGGCCCATTGAGATGATGATTAGAGAATCATTTACAAACAGGAATTTTATGCCTTGAAAGTTTAATTTGTTCTTCCCTTCCCCCAATAACTACTACAAACCTTCTCCTTTAAACTTCACTCAATGCTGTATTATTAAAATAATCTAACAAAGCAAGTTGCTGCAATGCCTTCTGTTAAAGCCAATAAAGTGTAAACACATCTGAGAGATTTTGGTACCATATTAAACAAATCAATCTGGAAGTTTCTTGGTGGTTCAGGTATTTTTACACTTTAGCTGGTATAATATACTTTCCATAATTTACACATTGCACACTCAAATAGTTGTTCATATGTTTTACAGGAGAATGACAATAACATATATAAAATGTTGGATAGCAGAAAAAATATGTTTCTATTTCAAGTGTTACAAAACTTGTCCTGAAGCTTTCAAATTTAGACACACTTATTAAAACATTTCTGGTAGTCAAAGTTAGAGAGAAAATACACACACTTTTTTCACTACAATGCTCGAAAGAAATTTATACTTACCCTAAATAGTCTAAATCCGAAAATATAAAGGTTTTATTGACATCAAAACCACATGCAATGATGTCTTTTGCATTTTCTTTAGCATATTCATATGCCTTCTCAATTGTCATGTCCTTCCAAAGGTATTTCTCATCATCAGTTAACTGTATTACCAAGGGAACATCAAATACCTCTTGCAGCCACCTAATAGAAGCAGACACGTTTTATTCCAAATTAGGTTAAAATGAAGTTAAATTTAAGTTAAAATAAATCATGCAGCTAAAATATTTTTATATATTTAAACAAAAGTATATGGAGAGGTCTGCTCCTTTCTTTGTATGCATATGCAGCTATATTTATGTCAACAGATTAAATGTTTTATACAGGTGATAATGACAACTTACCTGGAAAAAAGACTCACACTGTTTTCTGTACACATGACAGAGGTCACCAGTTGCAAAGGACCCAGAATTCAAAGAGCCTTTACCTTTCTGAGCCCAATGTCTCTGTGTCCTGCTGCTGCAGGCACCACCTTACAAAGTAATGTTACTGAATTTTGTAAGGAAATGGTTTTTAGGAACAACAGAAATTCAAAGGAGGCCACATGGCTAAGGGAGTAAGGAAAAGGACTTTATGGTGATGCAGGGACTGTGATCATTTCAGTGAAAAGGTAAGACTGAATTAAGTTCATTAATATTCACCACATAATCAGAACTTACAAAGTAACATTTGGGCAGTCTCACAAGCCATGTACAATGTTTCTTTTGAAAAAAAAAAAAAAAAAAGATTTTATTAATACAACTGGTAGAAACAGCTTACTTTGTGAACATGAATGGGATAAGATGACCAACGTGCATTGCCTGAGAGGATGGCCCTCTGCCTGTATAAAGGTAAAAGGGCTTCTTATTTTCATAAGCATCAAGTACTTGGTCCATATCTCTAGAAAAAACACAGAGAAAATAAGATACAATTATTTAGTAAGAAATAACTACAGTTAAAAGCCTTTATTCAAAACCTGTGTGTTTTTAAAGCCAAAAGTACTTATATATAAATTATAGTATGTTAAGTGTCCTAGAAATAAAAAAGTTGTTTACTCATTTTTTAATTCAAGAAAAGCATAGTCTCCTTCAGTCTCTATGTGGGGAAAAAAAAAACTTAAAGAAAAATGAAATAAAATCTGAATATTTAATGTTGAAATTGTGCAACTTTTAAAACAGCCAGGGATCATTTCTCAAATAGGTTCAACCAAGCAGTTTAGCTGACCTCTGGTGGAGGTCATGCTCTTAGTCATGCTCAGACCCTTCTGTGAAACCTGCTGATGCCATAGCCCAAAAGCTCCAATTAATTGTGTGCTAAGAATTAAACAGTGAAGGTCACTGGCAGAATCATGCTTAAGATTATATCCTGAGAGCCCTGCTAAAATCATCAGTGACACCTGGAGCTCTCTGCCAGGCCACTGCCTCTGGCTGCTGACAGAGAGAGAGTCAAAATGAGCCTGCACTCTGAGCACATTTCTTCAGTCTGGGATTTTTGAGGACATATCACAAACCCACGCAATCCAGAGTTTCAAGTGTTGCCAGGAGAAATCTGCAGTAGTTGCTAATTTCAAATGGCACAGTTGGTTTGCCTTGGTATAAAAGCACATGGTTTTTGCTAGTTACAGGCTTCTCCCAATAATTCTCACAGGAAGTCTGCCCAACAGGACCTTTTGAATTTTAATAGAAGAACTCACCTGTGGGAAAAAAAGATTCCTCTACGTAGAAAGTGGTGAGGTTTTTGCCCGATAGCTCTTTCTATTCGATTAATCAGATCTGTGTCAATTTTACTGCTGCCAAACCGAACTATAATCATAAAATGTTAAAAAAAAATTAAAATAAGCACAGCATAGCTACAACCAGATCTTGAAATACAAGAACATACCAATGCAGGCTAGATTAAAAAAGACACCTTCAAGTCAAAAAGTCGAAGTCAATTTTCCTGATTCTTGCCTGAAGACCCAGCAGTCATCTCCAGTATTATCTCTATGCTAGGAGGCTCAGCTCACTCACACATGCAGTATTTCTCCATCCACAAATTACTATAATTGCAGTCTTCTTAAAGCAAAAGCATTGATATTCCAAGCAAAAAAACATGCTAAAGAAACATATTCAGATCACTAACTTGGCCTAAGCCATATGATAAAAACGCCTATGAGGCTCTGAATGTTTCTCTCTTGATGTCTAAATTTTCTGCTGTCAGACAACATCTTCTTTTGCTTTCACTCAAACTACATCACCAACCCAAATACTCTTCTGCAGACTTGAATCTTCTTTAAAATGAATATGATTACAGACACTGCTCCCCTCAAGAGGCATGAAAAGGAAATGCATAATGCTCTTCATGGCAATCAGAAAGACTTACAACTTGGTGGTTTAGGAAAGGCTGTGATAGAGTAAAACAGCAGTATTTTCTCTATTCCCAATAATTCTGGGATCCTAATAATCAGGCCAATGGTCCATGATTTAAACTTGTTAAAAAAAAAAAAATCTATGTAAGAATCTACATAGATTCATTGCTACTATCTGCTCTATTCAACATTAAAACTATTCAACACTGCAGCAATAAAATGCAAAATGCATCCAAATGGAAAAATATAATCTGAATGAATGCTAAAAAGAGATCAAATAAGCATAAAAATGATTCAGCACATCAACAGCAACTGCTAAGAGACTTATCTGACAGAAACAGAAAGCATGAAAATGCCCTAGATTAACTGGGACTAGCTCCCCTAGAAATATTCGTGTACTGTCATAGAAAGTGATTAGAAAACCTCTCTGGGGTATAGAACGCTTCACTTCACTGGAAATGCCTAAATATCTTTACTAAACATTCACAGGCTGCACAACTCCCTCTTCTTTGCCCATGTTCACTTTTTTCTGTTAAAAAATGGATAATTTTCCCCTATCTATTTCCTCCTATTTGAATGTTCAGAACATCTTAGGCTCTGTGCTCACAAAGAATCTGCCTTTCCAAACAGCTTCTGACAAAGTCACAGTCTCTGCTCCTAAACAAGCTTTAAAAAAATTCCTGGTGTGCTTTTCATCTCTGATGCTCTAGCTTTTACCATAATACAGCTTTCAACTCACTGTGCAGAAGTCCTGAGAACTGCCATTTTCAAAAGCATATTTGCATTTCCTGAAAATTCATTGTGCACTTTTTGCCATTAGCCCTAGTTATAATTACATGGAAAAATGTATACCCTAATATTTGTCATACAGTAACTCTGGTGATCAGCCAGTCTTGATGATCTCTGAACAGTTATGACAACTGTGAGATTCTCCTGGAGGCTGGAAGAAAGCAAATGCCTACCTTAAAGAAGGGCTAGAAGGAGGAATTGTGGAATTGTGGGGGGCAGGCCAGTTACTCCAAGGAGGAGTTTGAGGGAGCTGGGATTGCTGAGCTTGGGGAAGAGAAGGCTCAGGAGGGATCTTATCAATGTGTATAAATATGTGATAAGGGGAAGCGGGGAGGAAATAAAAAAGACAGCACCAGACTCTTCTCAGTGATGCCCAGTGAAACAACAAAGAGCAAATGGTACAACTTAGAAGAAAGAGGAAATTCATTTAAACATACAAAACCCCCTCATACTGTGCATATGGTCAAATACTGGAACGTGTTGCCCAGTGAGGTCATGGGATCTCCATCCTTGGAGATTAAAAAGTCCTGCTGGACAAGCAACCTGCTCTAGCTGACTGGTTTGCAGAGAGGGGCTGACTAAATGGTCTGAGAAACTGCCCACCAACTTCAACCATTTAGCATTACTTGCAATATTCAGCTTACTGAATTATCAGCACAAACAGCATAAAAAGCTCTTTCTTCCTCATTCCTCCGCTTTGTTTATGCTCAAATAAACAAACAGATTTCCAGGGATGTTCATATCTAGTACTTAGCTGACAGAACCCTTCCTCCCAGAATATCTTCAGGCTGTTTTGTTG
Source organism: Oenanthe melanoleuca (assembly GCF_029582105.1). NCBI lineage: Eukaryota > Metazoa > Chordata > Aves > Passeriformes > Muscicapidae > Oenanthe > Oenanthe melanoleuca. The sequence goes on from NC_079339.1 coordinate 49,363,312, forward strand.
TGCTACCATACACTTAAGTGCACATCTAGGACAACCATTTGAGAAGAAGACCTCTTTCAATTCAAACACTGATTTAATTTCTTACTATTTTTGACTAAATATAAGCACAGTGGCAAGTTTCTCAAATATCACTAGTAACAATTATAGATGGCACAAAAATTTCCTTAGGGTAGGAGCTATCCAATGTAACAAGTTCTTGGACACCTTTTACTGTTATTTTTTAAAAGGGAAGGAAAAGAAGGAAGCTTATCAATAACAACCAGCAACTGCTTTACATTCTGAAGTGGCTAGGCTAGCATTCTCTGAAAAATTTCCAACACAGCACTTAGAACAAGCAAAATGACTCATTTATCAAATTCATTAATCTGAGAGTAGTGTAAAGAAGTAAAAACCCTTTAGGTTTTCACACTCTATGGAAGATGAAAGGTCTTATGTACACAGTTACTGTGTACTGTGGAAAAAAAGGGCAGGAACTGATTTATAGTAAGTTGTTTTTAGGAAGATCCTGAGACTGTGCCAATGCAATTGTGCAATTCTTCCTTTTGTAAAATGCTCAGAACCCCTCCCTCTAAGACAAAATCCCCAAATCACTTCTCTGTAACCCTTAAGCGAATAACAAGATTATGAGAGATCTTGTCCACTTCCAGATTCTAATAAATATATTTATTTTCCTTCTCTTGTATTGACCTATATTTTTCTTTGCACACTTCTCCCTTTCCAATTTTTTCCTATTACTTCCTGTAGACTCAGCCAATGTGTGCATACATTTGACACGATCTCTCAGTAACATCACAAAGAATTAAAATAATGCTGACAAGCAACTAGTCCCAAAAGCAAATATGATTACTGCCACATAAGGGTGTATGCTCTATTGTGAGAAAAAAAACTACTAAACAGACCTCAGCAATGTACAACTGAGGTACTAAACACGAACTGAAGACTGACAACAATGAAACAAAGAAGGAAAACCAGAGAAATTAAAGAATAGTTCTCTCACTTGTTTCTATGCTAGACTCAAACAAGTCATTAAAATAGCAAAATTAAGCTACAGAACTTTGCAAATTTTGCAACAACCCCATCTGAAACATTTTCCATTACACTGCATGTTTTTGAATGAGCTGCAACTCCTTCACTCCAGCCAGCACTTGGCTGCCTGTAATTGAGCCTTCTGAAGAAGTCATTAGACTTAATAGATTTCTGCATTGGTTTTGGATCATTCCTGCCCTCCCTAATCTATAAGAGATGTGAGGAGTGGGTAGGAAGAATCCTTCAGCCTGGCCAAAATACTCTTCTGCATTCCAGCCACTGAAGATGCAGATACTCAGTCATAGTGTTTTCATTAGTGTAATTACTAATAACAGTCCTTACACCAAAAAACAAATCACATTAAAACTTGGATTTTGAACTTAGAAGTTCTTTGCAAAGTATATAAGTCTTTCATAGGAAATCTCCACCTGGGACATTTTCATCTCTTACAGCAAATTCTTTAGACATGGAAATGCTAAGATTAGACATAAATTAAATGTTACCTATGATGTTTTGATCTGGATTTGTTATGGTGCCTTGCTGTTTCTGTGGTCATTAGGATCACTTTACATAAATTCCTTAGTAGCAGTGAAGGAAGAGTTATACCTATGAGCTTGTCATAATCCACGCCTTTAGCATTTGATGTCTGCACATTCCAGGGATCCACTAAATCCTCATCCTCTTCTTTTGTTGTACCATTGTTTATTAATACAAGATCTTTTGGAGGCAAGCCTGCCTGATAATCTTGTCCTGTTGTTGTTTTATATGACAGTTTTAATGATAAGAGCATCCTCACTGCTGCATCAATTTCATCCTGAATAAAGGAAAAAACCCAAACAACTGTTTGCCTTAACATACTTGAAACAGACAAGTATATTAATGTCCCAACCTTTCAAAATCCCACATCCATGCTTTGATCTGAATTGCATCATTAATAAACTCTAAACTCTGTTCTATTTAAATGTTTTCAGCATCAATGTCAAATGTAGAAGAAAAGCAAATACATAATCATTAGAATATAAATCATCACCATTGCCAAGATATTTAAAGCACCTCTACTTTGCTTTTCAATTTCTGCCTAGGAAAAAATGCTTGCTTTCTTTTCAGAAGTATAACAAGCTTAGCACTTTTACCATAAATTTCCAAGGCATATAAATAAAATATAAATTATTATCTAATTTACTTACTGCTTCTGGTGGTTCACCTTAAAATAATTTATTCATTACAATTCATTGACAGACTTAAAGACAAACTAGAACAAGAAGTTATGGTTATGACCTCTCTAATATAAAGCTATCATAAAATCTCATGCAAGTAATACTTAGAACAACACTTTATTTGACTCCCAGTTTTCAAGGCTTACTCCCATAGGCAATACATTAATAGAGCCCATATTAAAAACTGAGCTCTCCTTGCCAAAATAGTGATGACTAGTTTGAAAATAAATGGAAAATTACTGAATTATTTAAGGGAGATTAAGAAAAGCCTGTCAGTATAGTTACAGGAAGACATATTTGATAAAGTCTACAAAAATGCCTGGAGAAAAAGGTTTTCATGAACCACCTATAACCAGGGAAGAATGCAAGTGACATAAATTAGCTTGAGAAATAAATGCCTTGGATCCTGTCACATGGCATGGCAACTGGATGAAGCAGACTTCTAAGCCTAGGTCTCTGTTCTGACTTCAAGAGTAAAAACTTTGGTCATGCCAGTGACTACCTTACTCCAGGTATGCCACAGCTCACAGAATGGACATAAACAGTTTTTAACAAGAGTTTTTCTCATAACAGTGCAAAATAGGACAGTAAAATTCTTCAGCACTCAAAGAGAATGGGTCCAAAACATGAAATGCAAATACCTTTGGTGCTTTTCCTGCTTTTAGTGCTCTGACTTTCTCTCCTTGTTCAGTCACTTTTTCAAACAGCTGAAGTGGACTCAGAGACTTCAAATCACAATTCGGGCTGTCAGCCATTTTGCCACACTGCACAAAGATCTGAGGTACAACTCAACTGAATTTATCCTCTTCCAATTCTTTGGCTTGGAGATTCAAAACAGCAGCAACAAACAGAACTGTGGGGCAAAAAGTAGTATATTTTACTCTTTAATGCAAGTCTTCAAGGTTAGGTGAACAGAGTAAGAAAATAAAAACTATACTGATCCCTACCATGTTCTATTCACATCAAATTGACAGATGTGGAGACAGTACACAGTGAGCTTCAGTTTCACACAAAAATGGACAGAGACTGACAAGAGTATCAGGTAAATTCAGACATCACTGTTCATGTTGTCTGCCTATGTATTTAACACTAGAACACCTTTTCAAAGTCAAATGCCTGCCAAAATAAAAATAATTAAATACGTGTATATATATGGTTCAGAGCATCTCAGAACAACTGGCAGAGGCTATATGATTCCTGACTAGCCAATGTTCCTGCACTGATACTTCTGGATGATGAGACTTTCATAACTATGATATGAAATTTAGTCTCAGTATATGTAATAGAGTACTTCAGCCCAAAAAAAGATAGAAAGGAGCAAAGCTTAGTCATCTCCTTTATGGCTTTCCTCCAGAGGTTATAAAACACAGTGATGACCCGTGAGAAATGCTGCTTTCCAAAGAATCCTTGGGTCAGCAATAGGGTGTAAATTTACCTGTGTTTCTCAAAACTATGCAGGAAAAATAATAGGAGATGGTTTAAGATGAGGAGATGGCTGAGACTAAGAACACAGCAGTCTGCCTAAGTGTGCTCTGTCATGCTGTGCCCTTGCCTACCAAGGGGGAAGCTCTGTGCCCATGTAAAAAACTACTGACTTTCAATGGTCTTATTGTCTCTCCCTAGCAAATTCCTGATCCACTGCTGTGCATGCAGCACAGATTGATTGAGTATTAGCAAAAATACACTTTCCTTTGGCTCCCTTTTCCCAGAATTAAAACAAACAAAAAATCCAAGCAAAACAAAACCTCCAGAAGCATTTACTAGTTGCATTAGCTGTTCAGCAGAACTTCAAAGCCTTCCTTCTACAAAAAAAAATCAGTCTAATCATAACCTTGGTTATATGTACATAGTGTTTATCTAAACTGCTCCTGTAAAAAGCCTTCACCTGCCTAGCAAACTTTGAAGGTTGATTTGGTAATGGGTGGTTACCAAAAAGATATCTATTATTAAGGCTCTATTTGTCAGTCACCTGCAATATTCCCATACTTCAGCTTCAGCTGAATACCCTGAGAAGTGGATACATCCACTTGTTAATGTAATTTGTTTACTCTATTAACTCTTGGATTACCATACTTAGATGACATAATAATACTTAAATTTTTAAACTAATTTGATTCCTTTAGACTTGACTTTTTGCAGTTCAACAGTGTGATTTAAAAAAAAGAAATCTGAAGCAGATCAAAAATTTTTGATTCATTCCTACAATTTAATTACATTTTTTAAATTTGGATATTGCCTCCTCTTCTTCATGGGCAGAGAATATTTTAAATGTTAAGTAAAGTATAGAATAAATGCATATTAAAAATGTTTATGAAGATTAACACACCTCTTCTGTAGGAACTTGCCAATTATATTTACTGGCTTCAAATTACACAAAATAATAAAGACATAAATAAGAATTTTCTCAGGTGTAGAACAAATTGTGACTTGTTGTTTTAACTTAATTCCTTACAGTACAGTGTTACTGATGGATTGCCTCTATTCAGAAAAGCTGAAATGAAAGCTGACACTTGGCATATATAGTGGAAAGCAGCAAACCAGACTTCTTAAAATATTTGGAATATGGATTTAAGGTGAAGAGAGAATCTCAAATGAAGGTGTCTCTTCATTGAGAAGTAGCAAAAGTAATCTAGGTGGTGCAACAAGAAATGAGGATATTGTGACTATAAAATGCAGAACATATGGACTGCTACCTAAAGGTTGTCTTTATTTACCTCAGTACTGCCCCTGTTATTCAAGCCAGGAATTAAGTAATGTGGAACAGAGGTTTTTACCTTTTGAAATTCAATAATGCAATTGTGAGCCATAAAAAAGAAATGGCTGGATATTCTACTATTTATCAGGATTTTTTTTCTCGTTCTCTTATTGATATTATAAAAGTAACAGTCACAGACAGATTACATATCATAGACAAGCAGATCTGAAAGAAAAAAAGATGCATAGGAATTGGAGAATGAACTATTAAGATGTTTAGGACCAGAGTACAGAATGATCCAGTGTGAACTTGAAAGCCAAGATGTGTATGCTTTTTCTACCTATGAAATGTAGGTAACTGATAATGGGTACTGCTCCTCTGTCCATTTCAATATATTAAATTGCTATGAGACAAAGCTCAAAAACAACCCTTGGCAAAGGCATCAGAAAACTACTGCATCTTCCTCCCTTTCCAATTGGCTGACCACCACAGATCTATGATCATTTTCACTCTCTGCAGTCTAACTTGGTAAGTTAGAAACCTGAGAATTAAAAAACAGGGTTTCACATTAAGTTAAGACAAACATTGCATGAAAGCACATTATGACTTCCAGAGACAACAGTAATACAACCGTGCAGAACAAGCTTTCATAAGCAAATGAAAGAATGCGAGACCAAGTCTAAAAGCACTTACATTCCTGAAAATTGTTTTTCCTCCTGTAGAAAAAATCAAAACAAAAAAAAAGGAAAGTAAAATTAAAGTAGGTAGCATCCACACAGATGTCATGTGAAACAGGCCTTAAGAGGCACTGCAACACAGGCTGCATTTTACAGCAGACCTACCTTCTCAGTCATGGCAAATACCAATTTACGTACGAAATAACAATGAAAGAGTGCAAGACGGCTCCCCAAGATGACAGATAACGCGACCATTCAAAGACTGAGGAGTCCCCAGAAGAAAGCCCGACACAAATCTTTGCTATACTGTAGCGGTGTAAGAGCAAAGCTCCTGCTGTGCACAAAACCACCCAACACGCAATGTCCCCTAACCCTGGTGCTCTGCAGCGTTCCCTGCCACGCCCTGCCCGGCACAGCAAAGCCACCGCCAGCTCTGCCCTGCTGCGGAGGGACGCCTATCCAGGGACCTGGACACTGCCCTTCCCAGGGAAAAGCGCATTTTCACCTGACTTTCTGGCGAGGTAGGGAATGGGGGAATAGCTCTCAAGTGCATCACGCATCTGCAGGGGAAGGAGAGAACGTGCCCGGCAGAGACCCTCCACAGCCGGCGCCTCGCACCGGTCACAGGGGCGGCAGTGACCACCCAGCCAGCCCCTGTCCCGCCCGCCGGGTCTGTCCGCGAGTGCCCATCACAGTGCCCATCACTGCCCGTGCCCGTGCCCGTGCCCGTGCCCGTGCCCGTGCCCGTGCCCGTGCGGGCCCATCCCGCCGCTCCTCACCCGCCGCTCCTCTGTCACCACCATTGCATCACCCCAGCCGGCACGGCCGGCGCGGCTCCCGGCTGGGAAACACCACCTCCCGGAACCATTGCCTCACACAGTCCTCCCTCCTGCTCCAGCCGCCAGCCCAAGGGAGCGCTCTCCATCCCGCTCGCAGCGGGGGAAGAGGAAATCCTGCCCCCTCAAGGAGCCGCGGTCTGACCGCTGCCCTTCCCAACACGCGGCCCCAGCGCGGGGGCTACCACATGCGGAACTGTTTGAGTGGGGTGCCTTGTTTTCACCCGGCGCGGATTTCGAAGCGGCGCGGCGGCGGCCGGCAGGTGAGTTCCGGCCGCGCTGCCGGGAGCGCAGGTACCGCGGGGTGGGAACGGGAACGGGAATGGGAATGGGAATCGGAACGGGAATCGGAACCGGAACGGTGCCGGGTGCTGTTGTCCCGGCACCACGGGAGGGCTCGGCGGCCCGCGCTCTGGGGAGAGGTAGCGGCTCTGTGGGAGAGGGGAAGGAACCGGCCTCAGTTGCCGGGGCCCTCCCGGGAGCCGCTTTCTCGTGTGGGGCTGCCCCGGGGGCACTGGAGAGGGCCGGGTGTTTGCAGGATCGCTAGGGCTGGAGGGGCTCTCTGGAGGTTTTCCCGGCCGGCCGTGTGCCCGGGCAGGGTCACCCAGGGCAGGTTGCACAGTAACGCATCGGGTGGGGTCCGAATGTCTCCAGCCAGGGAGAATCCTCGCCTTCACTGAGCAGCCTGTCCCAGTGCTCTGCCACCCTCCATGGAAAGAGGTTCTTCCTCGCGTTGAGGTGGAACTTCTTGTGTTTTAGTTCATGGCCATTGCTCCTCGTCGTGTCGCTGGGCACCCCCGAAAAAAGCCTGGCATCATCCTCCTTGCCCCCGCCTTTGAGACATTTGTATGAATTGATGAGATCCCCTCAGTCTTCTCCAGCCTAAACGCATCTCCCAGAATCTCTCAGAAGAGAGATGCTCCAGACCCCTCACCATCTTTGTGGCCCCCACTGAACCCTCTCCAGTAGCTCGTTCTTTCCCCCTGGGGGCTGTGGGGCGTTAGGATGCTCTGCTGGCATCCTCGGGCACTGTGCCCCTACTGAACACTCCTCTTCAGTGCGTTCAGGTAATTCAGTATTGTGGAAGCCGAGGAAAACCAAAACGCTGTAAACTTCTCTTTTAGTCCAATACATTACACATCACAATCTGGATATTTCCAGTCAAGTACATTGTGGTTCCTCCCCGACCCCCCATTTTTCTTTAGCTAGGGCAATTTCTCTGGGTGGTGTTTCTTGAAAAACAAAAGTTGATGGGAAAACGAAAAAACAAAAAGTCTTTAGATGACAGAGATACGTTTATGGGTGATGTGTGTCGTGGGATGGATTTATCCTGACCAAATGTAATGGAATGTTTCTCTTCAGTATCTCGTGAAACATTTTTAACCTTGTGTTTGCAAGGCACTGTCATGCATTTCTGAATGTCAGCGTGGGGTTTTTTTTGTGTTAAAACAAATTAAAGTAACTTTGTAAGTCTACCCCAATCCACTTGTGTATCCTACTTTATAGCTTTTAGCCAGAGGTCAGCTTCTTACTCTATTTGTTTTATGGACATGATGCATTTGGCTGGGAAATGTTTAGCACTGCAACACAAACAGTAACCATTTGATACAATTATTGAAGTGAAACCTTTCAAAACTCCTATTTATTTGATGTTTCAATTTACTGCTAGGAACTTCAATTTACTGTTTTTAAATTTATTTGTTAGTTAAGTTTTCATGGAACACTACTATTTTTTGGACACTGTTTAAATGAAATATTTTTGTAATTAATTAAAAGCTGTATTGTAAAAAAAAAGAGATTTTTTTCCTTGCTCTTGTTTGCTGTCACTTATAGGTGTCTTAAACTTCAGATAATGATAAAATGTCCTCTAGAGGGAGATCTTGTTGCTTTTATGTGCTGAAATGTTGGTCACCTTGTTCCAGTTAAATGTCTTGATCACTTGTCTTGGGAAGGATCTGTAATGATGAATGCATGTATCTTAATAAGTACCTATCTTCTGGATCTGTGCTTAGAAATTTGATAACAGAATATAGAGTCATGTAACACTTCTCATGGTTATTTTAATTCAAATAGATCTAATTCTGAAGTTAAATGAATAATCTTTGCAAGTTCCAGAGTCCTACTGCTGCAGAGATATTTGTAGGACCTACGTTTGTGGTGTCCCTACATTTGTGGTGTCAATTCTGCAAATGTTTATGAAGATACTGACTTTCATGCTGCATTCCCTGTTGTCATCAAGATGCTTTTCAAGGCAGTTTGTTTGCTGACCTGAACCAAGAATTTCAGCAGCCTGTCTGAAAGTGTTGTGGGTTAAATCTCTTCAGTGTAATGAGTGCTAACAGCTTGGCAAGGAAACAAAGCAGTAATAACATGACAAATTTAATCAAACTTACTAGTACTTCCTGCCTGTAAACAGCAGAGCAGAAATATTACTTTGCTGACACATCAGTTGTTTTAATGTAGTTAATTCTATACTCCACATACTCCATACAAATCATTGGAAAAATCTTGGTGGGATCATTAGGAGGGTGAATTATTCTGCAGGTTACACTTGCAGTCTTAGCATGAGATTTGTTTCTCCTGGACATGTTGAAAAAACTTATTTCACCGTTGAGGCATCTATGCTCTCATTTTTCTGTTAGTAGATGCAAATAGTGAATTCAGTGTAGCTTCTGACATATCTGATCTGTAAGATTAAAGACTGTGTGGAACATGCTCTTGGATATAGTTGGAAAATTTCCTCATACTGCAAGGCTGCTGAAGGTGCCAAAAACATGTTTATATTTTAACTGCCAGTTGAACCCCTATACTCCTTTCAAGTCATCTGTACTGTTTAGATATAGATATTGTTAGACTGACTCCAAAAGAGTTGTAGTATTTGTATTCTTATGAATGTACATACAAACCCACTACATAATTAAATAATTTCTTCTTTGTATGTGTGTAGAAGTAATGCTGGAAGTAAGGCAAAGTAATTTGTTGTATTTATATTGCAAGGTTGTTTTCCTTTTCATCCTCATTGTCATTGTTTTGTGGTATACAAATACACCTCTGCAATGCATTAAAAATGTATGCAAAGGGCTTGGAGGCAAATCATGTTGTTTAATAGAATGTACAGTGTGTTATAATAGAAGAATAAATTCCATTAATGAACAGAAATAAGAGGTTTGAAATTTTTTTTTTAAAGAAAGGCATATTTATATCCCTAAGTTACTCAAATTGTAGACTTTGTAATTAATTGTGCTCTGAATAATCAATTCTTTATTTTAGATCATAATTTTGGAGGATTGCAGCACTGAGATCTCTGGAGTCTGCTGTGTCTAGCCATAATGAGTTTGGTTGCTTATGAAGATTCAGACTCTGAGACAGAAGCTGAAAAGACTGAAGCCCCCGATGCTTCTGGCAGACAAACAAACCAGCTGAGTTCTTCTGTGAGTTGTGTTCAGCACTTTGCACCTGGTAGTACAAAATCTGCATATGAAATGCACCCTGCTGGGAACACTGGCAGATCTGGCAGGAGCAGGGTTTGTGAAGATCCCCCTGAGCCTTATGCACAGAATAACAACACTGACTTGGCATCTCCCTACTGTCCCAGGATGTACTCTGGCCCTGCTGCATTATCTGTGGCTTACAAAAACTATGAACAGGCTTCAAGCTCTTCAACAAATTCTGGAAATGGCTTTTCCCAGAAGAGAACACATAAAGACAGCACTACTACCATAACAGGAATTAGGCCATATATCCCTAAACGATTGCGTCAAGAAAATTCCAGTAAGCCTGAAAAAGAAGAATCTGACCAGAGAGGTAGCTCAGATTGTGATGTTAAGTTTAGTGTATCAGGAGAGCAGACTTTGAGTAAGATCTCTGAATTAATTAAGCCATATTTGGGATCTAGATATAAAGTGACTGAAGTTCCCAAAAGCTTAATATTTTACATGTCTAAACACAGCGGCCCTGTTAATGAAATCCAATGGTGTCCTGTACGGGAACAAAGTCACATGCTTCTCTCAGCTTCTATGGACAAAACAGTCAAGGTAATGTAAAGCAAGATGTTTCTGGTTCAATCACCAGACTTAAAAATATTTTATTAAACTGTGCTCTTCTGGAAATAACATCCTTGCTTGTGTGTATTTAACAGTTCCAATGTACTCAAAATTTGAGGACATGCTTTATTAAGAGTAACTGTTAGTTCCATTAGCTTGGAATGTGGTGGTTTTGGGTTTTTATTTTAGTCATGTCAGTGTTTTAGACCTTAAGAAGTTAGATTTCTGCTACTTACTTTCTCATGATCTGCATCAGTGTTTTATCACAATGGCCCATGAGCACTATGGTATGCACACAGATTTTGCCCCGAGTCATTAAGCAACTAACTGCCAGCACTGGAATAATATTTTGAAGAACTTTTTGACAGCCTATGTGACATCTGCTGGAGGAGGTAGGTCAGGTCAGATGGATTTTGCATGTCAGAACAGTGTCTTGTCATGATCTAAGGGGTCTTCCCACTTCAATTTGTTTCAAGGGTTAATTGCTCAATACTCAGAGTGAATTTTCCTCCTAGCTTTAATGAATTTGTCTTCAGTTCTTTGGTAATTTAGTCAGTCCAATGAGGCTTTTGTTTTTAAAACGGGTAATAAAAGTATTTTATGTGTATGCTTTCCCAGATGTAGGGCTAATTGTGCCTCTGGGTTCAAATAATAGTCTTCTGAAGTGGCCTTGCACAGAAGCATACCTTTGATAAGAGTGCACAGAAGGTATCCTTTCTGGTGGAAGACATGCACAATTATTTTCTTGCTTCTAAAATTTAGGAGTTTAGTAAATTTTCCTAAATAGAGAGAAGAAGAACATCCCTTGTCCCAGGATACCAACATAATTCCTCCATCTTCTTTCCCAGGCTTTTTAAACCTCTTTTTCTTAAACATTAAATGGAGGAAAAAATTACCTTTGTTTCTCCTTGCAAGTTGTCTTTACTGTATTTGTTGTGTCTTGGCTGTTGCTTGAAGAAAAGACTTAGAAGGAAGAGGCTAAGATATGCAAAAAGGCTGATGGATATTTCTGCTAAGCAGCAATGTAAATTTAGATTTATACTGATGTCCAGGTGTCTGAATTTGACCTTTTGTCTTAAATTGTCACATCATCTGCTTAATGTTTGTTGACTGTTCCAGAGCCTCATTTTACTGACAAGTGAAGTTATGGATGTGCTGAATTTGGTATAAAATCTAAAATCTAAGTTGTTGTTGCAATATAAAATTATTAAAAAGTTGAAATATTGGCCAGTCTGCTTTGTCTTCTGAGCATAAAGAAAAATTGTCTTTCTGAAGCATTGTTACTGTGCCTGCTTGGAAGCAGTCATTAACAGTAAAGATGGTTTTTGAAGAAATCTGACTGTTCTATGTCCCCCAAACCTTGGAAATTCAATATAAACGAAGTGTATTAGTGTAGCCAACACTTCAGAGCACGCAGGTCTAAAAAATTAATAAAGGAATAACGTAACACTTAGGAAGTATCTGAAACCACAGTTTATCTTCTGGAAGGTGGCTCGTCGAGAGGCTGGGAGCTATGGATGCCCCTGCTGTCATTTCTTAGGGAATCTCGTCACTGTCGCGTCCTTACACGCGGGCGGTCCTGGGCAGCAGAGGGCGCGGTGACACCGAGGATTCACTTGGTGTCACGCTGCCAAATTCCCTCCCTGTCTGGGATCACAAGCACATAGATCCCTGGTGACTGTGACAGCAGTGCTTTACCTTCTGGGAATTGATTTTGGCTGCCTACTGTTGCCCGAAGTTGTCCATTTTCTGGTATAAGCATAAAACAACTGACTGAAATTGCAGGTCAACTATTCTTTTTCCTCATCCCTTTAATTTAACACAGATTGTATTTTTTTTCTCCCCCCAAAAACACCTGCTTGGGAATGCTCATTTAAATCCAGGCAGATGGATCTGTGTCCTCTTTCCCTCTAATGGGAATATGCAGAGACTCAGAATGTTTTTTACTTTCAACATCTGATTTGGGTAAAACTCAAGGCACAGTTAAAAGCCTAAAATCTCTGTATGATCAGAGAGAAGAAGCAATTCAGAGCCTAAAAACTCTGTACTTTCAGTTAGTCATAGGAGTAACTGTGACTATTTTTAAGTGTAAATGTCTTGGATTCAGTCCTTAGACTCAGCCTATGCATTAAGACATTTATGTTTTGAAGAGTCCAATATTAATGGGGATTTCTCAGAACTGAGTGTTTTAAGTTGAGATGACTGCGGTACTTAAAGTCATGCTTGAACCAGAGCTCTATAACTGTACTCTATTTCTGGAGAATGTAGCCACTTTCGTATATTTTATCTGTTCTTATATGCTTAATAATTTCCTCTTTCATCACAAGCTAAGAATTTTCCTTTGTGGGAAAGGATTTTCTTTTCTTTTTTTCTTTCTTTTTTTAAAGTTGGTATGGAGAAAGAAGAAACAGTTGGTTTACCTACTTAGTGATCATAATTTTTTTAATTCCCATCTTAATTACAATGACTAAGTCATTCATATCACACATATATATGTCTAAACTGTGTCTATGGAACTGATTATGTGGGTTTTTTTACTTTTTAAGTATGTATACGTATCCTGTTTAGATCAGGAGAAAAAAAAGTGCACTTCAACATCTTTATGAATCACTGTAAGTCATGCTAAAGTATTTACAATAAATTAGTTGATATTTTCAGCTTCTATTGACTGAAGAATAGCCTAGAGCTGGAAGGTCACAGAAGCATTTAGTAAAAATATCTTGCAAAGTTAAGAATGAAAGAACTGTATGAGCATTTTATGGTTTTCTTTAAAAGAATTTCATCTGATTTCTTTTGTATTGCTGCATTTAAAACACCTCAAGCAGTTATCAAGTGGTGAAGTTGAAAACAGTATTGGTTACCAGCTCAGGGGCAGAATTCTTTAGAGTAACACTCCTACCAGCAGATGGGGCTCCTCAGCGTGTTAAAAAGGGATGGGAACTAAACTGCCTCTAAAGACTCAAAGACTTTAATATTTGCCTCTGCTCTGTGTTGAAAGACCAAAGTTACAAGTTTATGCATGTGTTGATAAATGTATAAGAAAGCCCCTGAGTTTTCTAAGAGACCTGTAAATAAGATAGAACTCCATCTGGGAAGTGATAGGCTTTGCAAATTACCCACAGTTCTTCAAATCTGGAGCGTTAGTAGAAGAATATTTAGTGCTAAAGTTCAAATTTGTAGGGAATGGAGAGCTCTTACTGTGGCAGCACTGCTCTTCACAGTTACAGTCTAAAGGTATTGTGAGTGACTTATGTTTTTAGCTAAGGTACGTGTTTTAAGGACCTTGAAACATTGCCTGAACTGAATGAATTTGTTTTCTTTGAATAACCATTCTCTACCTTTGTTTGAATAGCTGCTGGAAATGAATTTTAGGCATCTTATTGCCATTTTTGTGTTTTCCTACTTAAACACGAAAATTATGTTCATTATTCTTATATCTCATCTATTGTTTGTTTTTTTTTTTTTTTTTTTTTGCATAAAGTTTGAGAGTTATCACTGCTGTTAAAGGTGCCTGGTTCCCATAGTGTGGATATTCAATGCTTTCTGAACATCACACCCTGTTTAGGTATTTCTGTTTTAGAACCCCAAATACAGAATCCAGAATCACAGATTATTCAACTACCATTGAATACAGCCTTTTACCTTTGGTAGCAGAGAACATTAAAAAGTTGTGTCTTGAAAGACATTTATAAATGGCAGAAACCACAATACTGCATTCACATTGTCAGTGTCTTTTATCTGGAAGATCTTATCATTGCACAGAGCCACACAGATGCTAACATTTTCACTAGTTACTGGTGCTGGGCTTAGCTTTTTAACAATTGTTCATAACTTCAGCATCCTATGCCTTTAATCTGTATTTCCAACCTTAAAATTAACTCAAGGTAACATCTTTATATAATCATCTGTTAGCTGTTAATTTTGTGTTTCTCATATTTTATTTAGAGCATCACAGCAGGTGTTATGTTTGTTGCAGAGGATTTCATAATTTTCAGCACTTTCACTCTCCATTGTTAAACAAGGTCAAGGAAAGAAAATGCTGCAATTCTTGAGTATGCAAAATGTATATTAATAGCACTTTGTGTTCTAATACATTGTTGCAAGCTTTCCCTATATATTTTGCTCTCTACTGGCCTAGCTGAATGGTCATTTAGTCACAGCTCTATATATACAAGTAAAGTAAAAGTTTTAAAAATGAGTTTAATAATATCAGCCTCTTGAACAGGAGCTTTATTGACTTGCCATGATTAAGAACAGAACAACAGAACACTCAGACCAGGGCTCTGTGTAGCCCAGGGGTCAGTCTCTATGTAGATGTGTAAAGAACAAGTCAAAGGTTTGTGGTGCCTTTAAGTCCTCTTCTGGTCTGTGCTTATTTTCAGGCTGGGATTTCTGAGCTCCTAAGTAGTTCATCTTTGTAACTTGCTACCTCAAGAGATTTCTTCCAGATACTTCTCCAGTCTTCTGAGACCCTTTTGTGATCATTAGATTTAGAACGGTGTGTTACTCATACTCATTAAATTTAATGTATGGATTTTGGTTCCTGGAGTGTGTCAAATGCCACAAGAAATACAATTTTCAATCATACTTTCAAAGTATTTTAGTATTTTGTGGCTTTGTGTCTGTTAGGAGAAGGATAGCACAGTAGTATATTCCAGGAATTTTTTTATTCTTGATCTTATTTTATTGGACTGAATGATAGAAGATGATAGCCTGAATCCATAAACTGTGTGTGGCACAGATACTGGCAACACAAATTTCCTAGATGTTGGCCATTACCTTGTCTCAGAGTAACAAAATCGAATATTTCTGTTTTCAACCATTCTGTATACAATTCACTTGGAATAGGCAGTGTTTTTTGTTGTTCTGTCATGTTCATTAAGGAATAAATTTAAGATGCCAGCATATTTCCTGTACACTCAGGCATAGCTGTCAGATGGCTGTAGCCCTGTCACAGCTAGGCTGGATTCAAACTGTTCACTAAGCAGAATTAGCTATCATGCTGCTAGTACCTCAAGTAGGGCAGCTCTTAGATTGATTTTTAAAATCTAATTGTGGCAACATTTCTTTAACTGTAGGTGATGATAAGATGACAAATTGGGAAGTCATCCTATTTGATACTTATGTTCTGTATTTGAAATGTTTTGAAGATCTCTGTTGATACATTTAAAATAATATATATTAAAAATAACCAGTACTTCTCCCCATTGTCTTGGAAGTGGCAAAGAAATGCTCATATACTGGATAATGTGTGCTGCTTACCTAGATGTGGGAAAAAAACCACATTGTTTTCTTGTTGAAGGGGCTACTAAATTGGCTGCTCTGAAATACTGAAGCAGACTTTTCTTTATGAAGGTTCTGGCTTTCTTCCCTTGTTTTTTTCCTTGTGCGTGTTTTTTCCAGTGACTTTAAGATTGCTGATTATTAAGATGGCAGTACACTTATGTGATAGGTACCTTTATAGTAATACCAGCCTTTTATGTATACCTTGGTTGTCTTCTAACAAAATTATTTCATACACTTCAATGAGAAGGATCCTCCATAATGCTTATTTTTGTAAGGAAGGAATGTACTTGACCATCAGTGAAAAGCTTCTGGCTGTGCCATGGGTAGATCATAATCCAGGTCAGGATGTAATAGATAGCTCTCACAATTATTCTGCAAAAGCTGATGACATGTATCAGCAAAGAAGAGTTCATGAAAGTGGTGAATTTTGGTCTCTTCATCCCAAAGGTTTATGTGGGTAAGAGTGGTTTCACATTTGGTATTTCAGTACCTTGATAATGTTTAGAGATCGCTGTTAGAGAGACATATTTTTTTAATTATTTTCTTGTTTCCAGTGATGCTGTTGTCAAGGAAACAAAAATCCTAGTAAAGCCTTTGTTCACTTTTTCAGAATCCACAGCTGGAGATGACTTGTATAGTTTTTATTATGTTGGGAGTGTTTGACACATGCTTAGGCCTCAAAGGATTTTTTCAAAGGAGTATGTTTCTTTGAGTATAAATAGCGCCATCCTCATCTCTGTAGGGTATGATAAGCCATTGTTTCTTTCCTTCTGCAATAACAGGAACTAAATTCAGTACTGCTTTGGATTAGAATTTATCTTAACACTTATATGAAGACTGACATTTGAGGAAAAGGGGGAGGGCAAAAATACAGTGAGCCTCTCAGCTTCTGGGTGAGGTTTTTAGCTTTGTGATGTCATGAGTTTTTTTCTACTTGGAAATGACTCCCAGCTTAAGATCTCCTTAAGGAATGCAAGGGTGATACCCCAAGTGTTCTTGTGAAACATTTTTGACTGCTTTGTGGCTGTGTTGGAGGATGTGCTGTGGGGGAGAAGAGTGGGATGGATATTTCGCAGTGTAGCTAGTACGCCTGTGTTCCCCCTCGCCCCCGCAAAAATCAATTGGGAATTATTTCAAGAAAAATTTTGAAAATTAAAAGTTCTTCCAAGAGCAGGGAAGTTACAGAAGCCTGTCTGTATTTTGAGTCTGACTACAAATCCTCTTCAATTTCTTTCTTTGGAGCTTCTGCAGTGTCTTTTATTCAGGTGCTTAGCATGTTTAAGCCTCGAGGATAAAATACTGAGGCCTTCTGTAAAATTTGGTTGACAGATGCAAAGTGGCCACAGGTGAGATGCACAGGATAACATGGTTGTTGTGACAGTACTATTTCACAAACTGTTTTCTGTGGAAATCCAAAAGCATGGAGATGGCTTCTAAATATCCTTAAAACAGATATGGAAGAAAGGATTCTGTTCTCTCACATTACCTAAAAAGAGTTATTTGGTTATCTGTATCATTATTTGCAGAAGTATGATGAATTTAAATTGTTTAGCTGACTTTTTCCTTAGCAGCCCATGTGTCCTGAATGGGTGAGCTCTGCACTTTCTACTGGGAGCTCTTCCAGTTGTTTACCGTGTCTCTGAAGTAGCAGAGGAGAAAGCAACCTCCCAGCACAGCCAGCCTGCTAGGGAAGAGACTCAGGGCTAGAGATGTCAGTGGAGCAGTGCCTCTAATAAAGCTGAATGGTAATATCCTAAGGTAAGCTCTCAAATTACACACAGGATCTGTGTGGCAGCTGCTGTGCAGTCTAATGCAGAATGTCAGCTGAGGTGGGAGAGATTTATTGTGCTGTTCTTCCCATTCTGGGTGTGTCAGTGAGATTGCTGGTGAAAAAGTCAAGATTTTGGTATTTGACAAAAAAATGAGCTAGATTAGTATTAAGTTCTTAAGTGACTGTAATATATTACAGGAGTATCTCAATATTTTTTGGTAACCCTAAGAAATTCTGAATATTTTTGCTGTTTGAAAATATAAATAACACCGATCTAACTTTGCTTCTTTTCTAGAAATCTGGCTTTATAGCTGCATCTCACATACTGCTATATATTAAAAAAATCTGCTAACAAAGCCACAAGGCATCTTATGACTTTGATTCCTTACCCTTCATGGTTTGTCAATGTTGTCAAGGAAACAACTTTTTGAGAAATTTTGCTCTACTTTTTCAGGTTCTATAGAGAGATTGCTTGTGTAGGATTTATCTGGCATCACGGCTAGAAAGAGTTTTCCTGAAGTTTCTATTCTTCTCAGTATGTTCATGTCCTTGTTTTTTTAAAAGCAGGTTTTATTTTTAGCATGTGTCACATAGCTGCATCTTTTAGGTCATAATACCTGTGAATGTACCAAGGATTGCTGACACTTGATCTTTGGATGAAGCCTCATAGAAAGAACTTAATTGATGCCTTTGCTATATATTCTATAAAAACAACTGTTAGTTATAAATTCCCTTTAAATTATAGGAGAAAGAAACATTAGAAAACCCCTTGTTCTTCAAAGAAGTTGCTTCATTACTATGGAACTAATGACTTGCTATCCTTTATCATACATATCATGTTTCATTGCAGTAATATCTCTCTTCAAAGAAAAAGCATTTTGTGGCTGGTGTGGAATTGTGTTGGGTTTGTCTTCCAGGCTTTGTCCCTGGCTTGCTGGGTGACAGACTGATTAGATTGTTATGGTTGATCTTTATTTTCACTGTGCTTGTGGAGGTTTTATTTTATATTATTTTAATAAAACTGCTGGTTTTCTTCTCGGACATGAAAATGTTATCAAAACTTCTGATTTTCTCAGATGTTTCAGTTGGTTGATGGATTAAGAATAATACTGGGTGTTAAAGTTGAGACTGCATGTGCTTGTGTGTTGTGCATGTACCAGCTATGTAACACCTTGCTTCCTGAAGTCAGAGCTAGGAATCTGTCCTTTTCTCTGGTCTCCTTGCCTATTTCCAAAATATAATGTACTATTTAAAAGAATTTTTCTCATTCTGAACGTTGTGACTTGTGCATGAAATTTTTTATTTTTATCTACTAAGGGAGGAACACAGCTGGTTTTCTATGGAAAGGATGGGACTTAGGGGTGCAGGTGGTTAGGGCTGACATAGTCATATAAACATGTTAAAGCTAGCACTATGTTAACAATGCAGAAGAAATTAAAATTAATTAGGTAGTTCAATCATACTCTGCTTGCTGGTACTGAAATGGTGCTAGTTAAAATGTCCTCATTGCTAGCAAAACACATAGCTGCTTGACATAATTAATAGTTTATTTCCATAATTAAATGACTGGTTTTCATCTTTAATACTGGGTTATGTCGCTGACATCAGTGGGTTTAGGATTGAATCTATATTTTCCAGAGAAGAGAATATTTAATATTTTGTTTTGATTTATTGGGTTTTTCTCTTTGTTTTTGCTTGTGTTTTGGGTTTCCACACCCCTCTCTCCCCCCCCCCCCCCCCGCCACTTATTAACATTCTCAGTAGCCTTGGGAATAATAAATGGTTTATTTTTTAGTTGAAAGAATGAAGTTGTAAAGAAAATGTAACTAGCCCAGACTGACTGATAAATGCAAGATTCATTAAAGCTCAGGTTTTCAGATAGCTGTTCTAAATCACTGTGTACTGCCTCTCAGATATTACTCCAAATCAGGGTGGGCAGTAAGACTGCAAAAACTACTTAAAATAAGAAAACCACCTGGTTAACATTGGGGATGGACAGAATTTGCTTGTAAATTTGCATTAGGTAATTTCTTCCAAATAGAAATTAGTCCCTAAGTACAGCTCTCTACCATTATTTTTGGACCTGCTGCAGTGATGTGCTACTCTGTGCCATTGCACAAATACTGTCAGTGGGTGCACAGTTGGCAGTGTCCAGCTGTGTTGTGCTGATCAACAGCCACCACTCATCTGATGATTGTGTCACCAGAGCTTGTCCTTAGCTGTTGTCCCTGCTGTGCCACGTGCTCCCAGTGGATAATGTGGAGCAATGAGACAGGTTTAATTTTAATTTTAATTTTTGTTTGTACTTTCTTTTATTGACTGCATGAAGAAGATGATGTCTGATTTTATATATGTACATAGATCAGTATAAAGCTGTAAAGTACATGAGTAGCCTTAGCTGATTGGCAATTTTATATTAAAAAAGTATGGTAGTATTAGGGTACAGTACAAACAGCTATGATTTGAATTTTGATAGCTGCTGTTTAACTGAAGCTTAAGAAAAAACCCCATACAACTAAAAGGAGTTTGTCTATGGTGGTTTTTTCCTTTTTTTTTCAGAAATAAGTCACAGGTCGTCAGGAGCAGACACACAGTGTTTCAGAAGCTGGGAATGCAGTTGCTAAGACTTGTGTTCTGAATAGAACAGTGTTTCTACACCAACAGTGGATGCTCAAATTTGTGGCATGCAAGAGTCTCTGGGATATGCTTCTGGAAGTAGTTAGTCCTTCCTTACCTGTAGGAACTGAGGATACTTAAGGCAATTTGCCTCCCAAGTGCTGTAATTCTGAAATTGAGGTGTCTAGCACTTAGGAATCCCTGCTTTTAATAGAGCATAAATGTTTGTGACTTTGAAGAAGTGATTGAGCTAATGAATATGATTCATAGAGATGAAGGGAAAACCAGATTATTTAATAAATGGCTATAATAATTCAGCTAATTATCTCCTGGAGAGCCTTCTTTGCCTGCTGGTAAGATCTTGATTGCTGAAGTGTTTTCTGGGCATGAATACTGTCTGCTAGTAACTACTACTGGGTTTGTGCTTTTAGGTCTTGTGAGCACACGTGTTACTCTTAACACACTACTATATGCACTGCATTCTGAAGTTGATGGGAAGCTGCCAAATTTATGCCATGTTCTTCTCCCACATAGGGGCAGCAGTAGGGAATTTAGTGGTTTAAAAGCAATTCTTAATAGCTACCTGTCATTAAATGTGTGTTTCTCTTGAATTACGTGAATATGTGCGTAAAACTGCTCTGCTTGAACCATGTCATCCCAAATTTGTCCACTGCTGTGTGTGAAATAGCTAATGTATCTGAAGTAAACTTTTGTGGATATGTAGTGTACAGCAGGGGTGGGGATTTAAGTATCTTTGCTATACTTAGCTTTGTCTCATGCTAAAATAATTCTGATTTTTCATATTTTAGAACAAACGATAGCTTGAATCACTAGCTGATTTATAAGAATATTGTAGCTTCTTTTCACTTCTGTGTTTTCCAGGAACTTGCCATTTAAGGAACATCCACAGGGTTAGCCATAGTGCCATGATTAGTCACAAAACACTTAAAGGTTAACTGCAAACTAGATGGGAATTCTTCACTTTG
Source organism: Oenanthe melanoleuca (assembly GCF_029582105.1). Taxonomy (NCBI): domain Eukaryota; kingdom Metazoa; phylum Chordata; class Aves; order Passeriformes; family Muscicapidae; genus Oenanthe; species Oenanthe melanoleuca. The sequence goes on from NC_079339.1 coordinate 49,384,465, forward strand.
TTTTGGTGTGTGTGGGAAGTTACTCTCTTGTGCTGTCTGCCCAGCATGAATGTACAAGAAGAACCTAGTCACGCTCAGAACTTTTAGCTGGCTGAGAATGTGATCTACATGAGCATATTCCTTAGAGTCAGTGGTTTATGGAAAACTTGTGATTAGCTTCAGGGGTAGTTGTCCCAGAGTCTCTGCACGATAAAGAACACGCTGTGTTAAAAGATGACAATTGGTGGCATGGTAGAAACACTTTGCTCATGAGAAGGATAGAGTCCTCAAAAACTAATGGTTTAAAATATCCTTTACTGGATATATACACTTATTTACAAATTGCTTTTTTTTGTGAGCATTGTGTATAATGTAAAGGTTACCTGTCTTCAGAGTAAAAAATGGTGGTTCTCTATTCATTTTCCTATTTTCTCTCTTTTCTTTCCTTGTCAGTTTGCCATGTTACTCAGCATTTGGTAAGCCCATCTCTCTTGTAAATAGTGGGAATTAGCTAAAAGACATTGATTGGTACAGATGACTAAAACAACAAACAAAGTCTCTGTTGGTGTGAATCTTGCTGTTTGGTCTGGCTTAGCTCAACTCTTCTTGAGACCATTTGATGTTTTGGCTGAGAATTTCTGATTTTTCATTTGGGCTACCTAATACATAAGGTGTTAATTTCTAGGCTTCTTTAGTACAAATCTGTGCAATAATTCAGAGGATACTTATTTTGGATTTTAGAAGGTTTGAGAAGAGAGCATACAATGTGTTGTGGTATATATGGTCTAATACCATCATGCTAGCTCTGTAGAGCAGGTGAATTCCTTTGAAAAACACGTTGCTTTCCTCTTAATTTGCTGTAAATTCAATGATGAGCATCAGAAACATAAATAATTATTCCCCTAAAATGTCTGAAGACATTATTTTGTCATACTTAACTAGTAAAATAGGAGAAAATACTAATTGCATAGTTTTTCTTTTTACTTATTCCTTCTATTCCTTGGGGTTTTTTGGTCATAAAAAGCAGAAAACCACTGCTCTGGGGGATTTAAAATGTCCAGTAGCTTTAAGGATGTGCACTGGACCAGTTGGCCTTCAATTAATGCTGGTTTGGCAACCTGGCTTGCCTTAGGGCTAACCTGTTATACTTGGTGGTAGTAATTTTAGTGTAGTGGTATTTAGTGTAGTGTAACCTCCCACAGCCTATTTTATTTTGCTGACAACTTTATATGGGAACAGAATAATTCCTCATGAAACTTGCCAAAGGTCACTACTAAATGACTGTAAGAAAGTGTTTCAACAGCATTTTGGTGATCTTGCACAGAATAAGGAAAGGGAAAGGAAGGTCTATAGTAAGTTTTAATCTTCTCCTGATTTCTTCTTTTGGATAATCCTGAGTAGGTTGATTTTCTAGGAAACCTGCTTTGAGCGCTTGGAAAAGAACTACAATTTTGATTTTATTGATTATTTTGTTTGAAGATCACTTTTATCTGAACTCATGTCTTTAGGAGGAGTGCAGCAACATGGTCTGTTGTTCATCTCCAGAGACTGTAGAACATTTTTTTTCCTTCTTGTTTTCTCAGTCTATAGTTTAGGGAAAGAGATATTGGGGAAGGTGGCCAACATGTAGATCTCTTGAGGAGATTCTTCCCAAGCCTGGACTTGGTTGTATGAGGTGTATCCTGTGTTTGGGGTCAGCTGGTTGTATGAGGTGTATCCTGTGTTTGGGGTCAGGTGTTCTCCTTTCACTGCTGAGAAATGGAACAACACTTTCCTGGAGGGTGACACCTCCAGTGCAGCCCAGCTGGCTGCTGATGTGAGCAGGGTGCTGACTGGGGTTAATGCCCTGTGGCACAGTGTCTCACCCCCTCTGTTCTCTTGGCATTGCCAGTGCTTGATGGGCTTTGAAGTAGAACAGTAAATCTACACTCAATGCAGCCAGGCAGCAGCAGGAACTGGCTTTTAGACAAGGTCAGGAGTTTCTTGGCACTATGCACAATTGAACGTTCAATTTTTCTTTTTTTAGAAAGATTTTGCCTTATTTTTCTCTTCAAACATAATCCTTGATAAAAGTTTGATCAGGAGAAAGTTCTGTGGTATAGAATGAAACTGCTATTCAAACTGGGCTGGGAGATACAGACCAGTAGGACATCCTTAGATTACATAATTATTCACATTGTTGTTTTGACTGATTAAAAATCCTCTATATCAAATAATTGGAGAGTGATAGAGTACATTTAACCTTTTGTACTTTAGAACGCTGTCTAAATGTTTCTTCTCCATCTTGGAACACATTATTCATTAATCATTTTTTCTAGTGGAAAGAAGCTGGCTTTACTCTTAAAAGAACAAAGGACAAAACACCAAGTTATGACTCTTCTGACATTCTGTTCTTGGGGTCATTTTTTTTTCTTATTTTCAGAGTTTATTTCTCCAAGAAGGTTTTGATCAAGACCAAGATCAGAGTTGATGATCAAAGACTCTTGCCTCTGAAGAAGGTAGTGGTTAGAACTTTTTTCCAACAGAAAGAAATCAGTTCTCTTTCTGATTTTCACATTTTTACATTATACATTGTATTTCATCCCTGAATTTGGTTGCTTTTTTCTTTTCATAGAGAAATGGACCTAGCTATAATAAGATGGAAGAAAGTATGCAACCTAACATGAATAGTATCCTCAGCATGTGCATTGGGGGTACCTTTGACTTGATGATGGATATTTTCAGTCAAATATGGCTCACATCAGTCTTGTGATCCTGAGTTCAGTTAGGGAAACTTAAAAATTTTTGGTTTTATTTCCGTCTGATGGTGTGAGGAATTAATTTTTAATTGTCCTTCCTGAGAAAACAATCAGAATCACTGTTTTTTTTACTCAGCATTTGCCTGAAGGAGAGTTTCTTATCTAAAGCCACGTACTAGCATTTGAATACATATCCCAATATTAGCAGGTAAGCAAAGGTATGCAATTTTCCTGAGCAACAAAATACTTGATTACAGGTCTAATGATAGTTTAAGAGGTGTTTTCAGATGTGCCTAAATCAAGGACTTGAAGCAGATGAACTTAATTATCTTTGTGAATATTCACAATCACATTATGTGCTTTAAATGTCACATTTGGAAATAGTGCCTCATCTATAGTTAATTAACAATAATTACTCAAGGTACTACTTATGTTTCTGGAATCTCTTTCCTACTGTGAAAAATGTATTTTGCTTCTCAGTATAAAATCCAGATTTTATTTAAATCATTCTGAAAGTGTTGCAGTTGCTTAGGCCCTGTGTACTATTTACTTATACCACTGCAGCATGGATAATCAGTTATTTCATTCCATTTGGTTTTTAACACCTGAACTGTGATGTGTATAGTATTTTTTTTTTTAAAGCAAGCAGTTGATTTTTTTTTCCTTGGCAGCATAAGAAAAGAGAAGCAGTAGCAAATGAGACTGGCAGGCTAGATCCATCATGAGGTGTTACAAAGGTGTGTTGACATCTTCAGCTAAAGAAGTATGGCTTATGATAATACCAGAAGGGTTTTATCTCTCTAAGGATGTTTTTTCTTGGCAGAGAGCATTCCACAGCCCAAGACAGCTTACACTGAAATCAAAATAAACCCCTCATAGATTGTAGAAAATCTTCCCTATATTCTAGTTTCCAGATTCCCTCTTCCATCTTTCTTCTCTGCTTTTCAGATAGAAACTTAATTGAAATATCCAAGGATTCTCTTCAAAGGTTTTCCATTAAAATAAAACTTTCTTCCATTGTTAATCTTTCTTTCGACTTGCTTGCAGCAATGCACTTTACATGTGCTTATATGTATATATGTGTATGTATATTAAAAAACCATATATTTAAATATATATAAAAAGAGCATTAAATGAACAGAAAACCTCTATTGTCAATTACTTTTACTTACAAACGACATATTCTATTTGCATAGACATTCATTAACCTGTGTGAATGGAGAGTCCATTGAAATCGTGGTAACAACCTGTAGCTTACATTTCAGAATAATATTTTCCTATATAGTACATGAAATACTTTCAAGTTTTTAATTCAGGACACTTTAATTCAGGATAGTTGCAACATGCTAAGCAGATATTTCATCTCTCAGACATCAATTTCAAACTACTTTAGAGAACAGGAAGAAATAAAAACCTATTTACAAAAGTCTTGTGCAGAATGTGAAAAAATTAAGTAGTTGTTATTTTAAGGTTATTTTTTTGAATCTTAAAATGCAAACTTGTGCTTTGTATTGCTGAAAAAACATAATCAAAGATCTCTTGTTCAACTTCAGGTGGGCTACACGACTGTATTACATTGTAGGAATGTAAGTGAGCATTGAAAACCCTCTGCTGACTAGATGTACATTAGATTTGCAAATTACCTACAAATGCCCTATGAGACAAAGCTCTTCATGAAATCATTGTCAATAACTTTCTGTTGGGTTGACTTGTGGAATAGGTTGTTCTTCAAGATTTCACAGGAGAGAGATTAAATGTTATAAAGTACAAAGTACAGAAACTCCGTAGGGCAATCTAAATGACGTTATAGGAACTGAGCTATATTACAAAGAATATTAAACATATTTGCAGTCTTCTGTTATTTGTCACATGAATGCCAGGCCCCTTTTTGTTTAGTGGTTTGCATAGATATGCAAAGGAGAAATAACAAAAGCTAATCAGTTTTGTTTTATGTAAAGCTGTTAATATGTAGATACTTGAGTTCCCTAAAAGAAAAAAAATCTGAGTATTCTAATGATGTGTTTGATGCTGTGTAAATTGCTTGGTGAAGAGAGCTGCTGTATTCACTTCATTTGAAAAAGGAATGTATCTAAAAAGAAGATAGCATGACACAGCCAATGCTTTATATCTATGCTTGTGTATATCTGTGGCTGTGCTGAGTGAAGGAAACTGAACTGTGCTGTGTGCTTGGAGGGAAGCTGCAAAAAAAAAAAAAAAAAAAAAGAGGACAAATTGTTCTACAACTTTTCTAGATAACTGTGTCAGAGCAGGATTTTTTCTACTACATTTAAAAGTCAGGGATTTACTGAGGGTTAGTAGTGTATGTGTGTTGCTGCACGCAAGGTGCCCATTCCCATCTGTGAGGCAAACTGTTTTGTTCAAGGCAGCAAATCTTATAGGAGGCACAGAATATCCTGGGAGTCAAATGTGTAACTTTGAGAAATCCTGATGTGTTTTTGAGGCATCTGCCTCCTACCTCCTTGAGTGATTGAGTGGCCAGGAAATGCAAACATCCTTAATATAATAAATCACTTGTTTACCATCATGTTGCTTGCTCTTTGATGCTCCTCAGCTTCCAAGGCTTAGCAGTATTTTTCACAGACTTCATACTAGATAAAATCTACCTCCACACATGCAGTGGAGACCCACCTGAGCAGGAATTCCTGCGGCAGAGATTTGAACCTCTGTGTGAGGAATTGTTATTGAGGATTATGGGAGGCAGCTCTGTGTTAGGAGCTGTCTGGAGGCTCTTTAATTTACATAGGAAGCAGTACTTCTCATTCACATGCAGCAATTTGATGTTTGTGTTAGAAGGCAGAACACTCACAACACAAGCAACAGTTTGTTCCAGGGGAAGCAGGAGACCAAACCTGGCACTGAGAGACCTTTGTCACTTGGACTGTAAACTTCTTGTTCTTCCCATTACTTGCTTAGAGACACACAAGCATCATATTAACTCAGTAAAGGTACAAACAATTATTGTAAAGCAGAATGGTTTCCTCAAGAAAAATTGGAAAAATTCTGTCTGGGTGACCCTAGTATAACTAGAACAAATGGAGGTTCCTATATTGTACATCCATCCTGCTAAATAACATCTTATGCAGAAAAGCCTTGAGAAGACCTCAGCCAAAGTTTATCCCTGCAGCCTTTAGGCTAGGTGTATTCTTCAAAGCAATTTAAAAGTATTCAGTTAAATTTAAAAAAACCTATCCAAATAAATTACCTATTTTTTCGGTGCTCTCTTGTTGTTCTGGCTAACCTGATTTCATTACAAAGTTATTTCTGTTACACAACTAAAATTTAGCATTATCTTCAGTGTCACTTAAGTAACCAAACTGCTCATTGTATTTATCAAAATATATTCTGCTCTGGGTAAGGAAAATATCTGCTCTTACTTAAAGACCTTTACTCCAAGAACTTAATCAAACAGTGGGCTTATCTTTTCTCTCCACTGCTGTTTCTGAACTGCAGGGTAAGACTATTTATGTGGAAACAAATCATGATGTTAAAGTTGTACAGCTGCCAGAGGGGGCTCTGATATTTCTTTCTCTGAAGGTGAAGAAGACTCCACCTTACTTCTAATTGTGTGATATAGCTTCAGTAAACTGTTACCACAAGCTGTCATGGGCAGCCCTGCATTATTGATTCATTTGGACATTAAAATATGTAGCCAAAGTCAAATGTGTGATAACACCTTAATTTATGCAGTTCTTAGTGTGTCAAAATTGGTGTAGTTTGTAGAGGTTGCATCTTCCAGGTCTTTTAGAGGGATGAGCAAGTGTTGTGTGTAGTGTGACTGACTCATTCATCTCCATTTGAGGTCTTGGTGCTGCAGTTTGTGCTGAAACCAGGACTAAAAGGGAGGTACCAGTACAGAGGATGCTGAGCTGACATTTCTGTCCAAGGGTGTTTGCTCTGCTGGCTCTGCTGCTGTCCCACAAGTCGTGCTGGCATTTAAAGGACTCTAAGGCAACAGGGTTCTACTTAGAGTGGTCTCGTATCAATGAAAAGCAGTGTTTCTCCAAATCTTAGAATGGGGGAAAGAATTCTGTTCTTAATATCTATTGCATCTCTGTTCCTTTGGAATCTTTTTTAAGAACAAAGGAGAACTGGGAAAACTAGCTGTCTGCCAGAATAAAAGTCAAAAGAATGATTGGTGTGCTTAGAGATCAAGATGTCTAAGTGAAGACTTTATTCTGCGAATGTCTGTAATTTTCTAGTGTCTTTTAAAATTATACATGTGGTATAAAACATTCTAACAAACAAATCTGTGCTTTGTAGAAGGAATCAACGTGTTTTGAAAGTCTAATGGTGTAATTTATTCCCCTGAAGTTTTTAGAGGAAGATAAAATGGTTTCAGGAGAATTTTCTTACTAATGATCTTTTGGTTCCAAGGAAGGAAGCTAGAATTGTGAAGATTTCACTTGCCAATGTAGAAAAAAAAAAAACTACATAAAAGTAATGAAAATAGGCATGTCAGTTTACTCACAACTTAATACTGTCAAGAAATATAACTAATAAAAAATGCTAGCAACTGTATGATGGCTGTGTTTTGAACAGTTTTATACTATGGGTCCTAACTGACATATTAGTTAAAGCTCTAATACTTATTACCAGAAACCAGGTTGCTTTTTCCCATCCCTCTGTGCCTTTGCCAACTTGATTACAGTTGACAAAGTTGATAAATTTAGATAGTTTTCAGGTTCTTCAGCATGTCTCCTCAGTTTTTGGTTTACATTCCCCTGCTGGAGTGGCAGTCATACTTTTAGAGAAATTCAGATGATATCCAAGGAACTCTGAGTTGTGTTAGGACTTCTCTTCAGTTGCCTGCTTTCCTGGAAATATTTTTAGTGGCAAGATCATCTTACTGGGCTTGTTTCAGTATTCTTTTATTTAGTGGGGGGGACCCTGTGCTGTTGGTACCATTCATTAAACAAGTAAGATATATAGCTCCTGCTGATTTTAATTGGTTTAAACTGATTTTGTAGCTTTGTAATGTGTTCTTGTCACAATACAAATGTGCTTTGTGTTACACTGTGATACTAAAAATAAATGCATATTTGAAACTTGTAACCCTCACCTCTGTTTACAAAAACAAACTTCTCTGCCAAACACACTGCACTGCAGGAAACCTTGTGTCCCTAAAACTCAAAGCTTGGTGCCATACCTTAACTAGACATTCACTGGAAATGCTACAAAACTATGAAATGGCCCATGATTGTGGTATGGAACACATTAAAAAAAAAAAAAAAAACAAAACCGGCCAACAAGCAAAATAACCCTACCCAAAACCCCCTCAATAATGGTTTTATTTTCAAGTGAGTGGAGTAATGCTCCAGCATTTAAAAATGCTCTGAAGCTTAATTTTTAAAACATGTCTTTAAAAAAACCAACCCAAATTTGAAACCCTTTTGTTTAAATAGTGATCAAAGCTATTAATTAAAGCAAGATATTGATTGATCCTTGAAGTATTATAACACTTAAAAAATAGAATGCTACTTTTATCTTCTCATTTAAAGGAGTCTAATTCATTTTTTCATTTGTTTATTAAACACAACAAACCTTATAAGTTACCATTCTGCCAAAAAAAGGAAGTATTAGATTTATTTTGATTGTTTTATTAGGTATATCTTCTTTCTCAGCAATTATATGGTAGTGACTGACTTTTGTATAAATTTTTTGCATTGTGAAATAATAGTAATATGTGCATGGAATTTATATGCCATCCAAGAGAAGAATTTCATGTGTATGTGTGACTCAGAAGCTTGGACTAATGAAGTAGAAGATTATTATATATCTGCTTCTGATGTTACTTTGTGCAAAAATCCTGAAAGAAACTGCCTGTTCAGCTTTGATAATTTTGTGAAGCCCAGGTGCTGAATGGAAACAGTTCAGTATAAACCTGTCATGATTTCAGCTCAACATGCTTGGCTACAAATATGCTATAATAAAAAGAAAAATTTACAAGGAGTTGCTGTGTCATGAAAATACTCAGAACTGCTGTTGAGTTACTTTGAAACTTTTAACTGTGTTTTCATGAAAATGTTCATACTTCTTCAGTATTTCAGTTCTTATAATAGAGATAATCATTTTAGGTAAACATTCTTTGTAAACAAACTCATCCTAATCTCTAGCTTCAGTTTTGTAAGAGCAGCAGGGCTTCCTTCTGAATAATTATATAATATTCTAGCACTTACTTACTTCAATCAAGTGTTTGAATATGTTACTAGTATCTTGCTAGTCCATATTACTGCATCCATGCATGGGTTACTTGTGAGTGTTTAGCAGCATTTCATCTGGACACCAGCTGTGTGTAGGTTCTGTGTGCAGCCTCCCTCTGAGAGGGTGGGGAAACCATGGAGGATTGAGCTTGTTTGCCCAGAAACTGCACATAATTAACAGGGAAAGAATATTGAAACCACTGAATAAGAAATAAGGTCTCAACTATCCATTTCATCTTTCTGTCTGTAATTCTAGACATGAATGACATCCAAGAAATGGGAATTCACCATAGTCCATGTTTTCTTTACTTTTTCCATTTCTGAATCAAATGGTTAAAAAAAGAGTTCTCACAGATGAGATTAGTATGTCCTGAGGACACTTTTAATACAATGGGAATATATAATTAGCAAATTCTTTAATAGAAATGTCTATGAAATATTTATATCAGTATTGTTCAGTGTCTTATTGTTACCATTTAAAAAATATGATTGACTTCTTTCTGAAGAGTTCTGTTTGTCAGTTTTGACTTTACAGACTCCTGTGGAGGCAATATTAATTATTTATATTGTCAAACTCCCAGATAGTTTGAATACTTTAAAATTATTTATGTCCTCATTTTTCCTTGATTAGATTTTCCTTGTTTTATAGGTTAACTTTTGAAGTAGGGAATCATTAGGTCTATTTAAATGAAGTGTAGTAGCTCTTGTTCTGAAAGCTTTACCAAGAATATTTCTTTATTGTATGTAATCAGATGGGCAGATCTTGCCTCAGTGATGTGGAGATTTTGTTTCATTTTTGCAGAATTCTATTTTATTTGTCTTGTCCCTCCTTTGCCAACTGAAAATGTTTTATCTTCTTCCATTAGTGTTTTCTTAAAATTATTATATAGGATGCTGGCAGCTTGAAGTGTACTTTTGATTGGGTTTTTACTTTCCTATTATTGGGAAAACCACCCAAAGGAAGCTTCACAACTAACAATTATGGAACATTCACTGGAGACAGGGCTGCTGAGTTTCTGTGGGAGGGATTTTATTTAAAATAAACCACCAAATAATTGGAAATGTATTTCATAGGCGTGGTTGGCATGAAGCTCATGTAGTGCTTGTACTTAACCTTTACTGGATTTGCTAGGATTAAAGTTTTTTGACATGTGTGCAAATCAGTTTTCATACCACTGAGTAATTTCTAGTAGTAGTGCCAGCTAGTATTCCACAGATATTATAAGTTAAAATACTTCTGCCTGAATAAAGCCCCCTACAAAATTGGAACTATCTTATGTCTAATATACTGGGCTATTTTTGGGTTTAGTTTGATTTTGTTTCTGGAGTTTTTGTTTGTTTTTGTTTTCCTTTTTTTTTGTAAAAGAGATTTTACACCTCATTAATTTAACTAATACACTTGTGATATTTTAGTATAAAATTTTTTAGGGGAAAAATAACAAATTTAGACCTTATGCTGGCTGTCTCACTAATTGAATTTATCATATTTTTCTATTTGCATTCTTGTTTCTACAGTAGTAAGGGTTGTGTAGTAAGTAATAAGCTATCCAAATACAAATTCTTATTCTCTTATTCAGATATTAAAGCAATAATAAAGTTACTTCTTCCCTTCAGATTAGTGAGGTAATTGTATTTTGAGTTACAACTGCTGCAAGAAGAAAGCTAGTGGAAATCTGTAAATGTTCAAATGACAGCATTGATATATACTTCTTACACCATGTCTAGATTAGGAAGAGGGATGTCATTTAAAATATATTCCCTAGAACACTTTAAACATTCCTAAAAGAAGTGTTCAACACATCTGAAAATGCATTAACTTTATCTAGCTATACAGAATCCTGCAGATAAACTCTTTTTTTTGGGGACAGTTGGTTTAAAAATTAAGCTGGTATGTCCAAAATGTCATCACTCATAGTTCATGAAACAGGCTGAACATCTATTTACATCCTTCATAACTGTTTGAAAATAAGTTTATTTGCACTTGAAAGTTATACACAATGTGACCTTAGCTCACAGGTTTTTTTTGAGCTTAATTTAGTTTTTCACGTGGTTTAACTGCAGGTTTAGACAAAAGAGTTCAAGTGATCTCCTTTGCAGTCCTTTCAACAAATTTTACTTTGTACTACAACAGTATTATTTAGCTCAATATTTTAAGAAGACATTTATTTAAACAAGAATAAAACATTCTAAATATTCCTGTGGTTACTTTAGGAATTTATATATATTACATGCAAGATCAGACATTTTTGTGAGTCGTGCAATGGTTGAGAGGCTTAGGCACACCTAGCAATTCTAATGCTTGGCTATTTATTGCTTCCCTTCCTGGCTGTCTCTTGTCTCAGTTCTATGAAGAAAAGAGTGTACCTGTTTATGTAGCCCTTATCCTTTTTGCTGCTGGTTAGAGATAAGGGGCACTTTTAGCTCTTGCAGTCCTGCCCAAAGCTGCACCTCATCCAAGAGGGGAATCTGGAGAAGCAGTAACAGCAGGAGATACCTTTTTATAATTTTTCCATGAGACTCTTTCTGCCCTCTGGCCCACTGATTTTCAAAGAACCTTTTAAAGTACAGATCAGAGCCTGCTTTGAAAACTAGAAAGACATTTTATGCAGATAGTTTGGGGCTTCCTTCTCTACTGTATTTGTTAGAAATTACAGTATTTAGATATTGACGAGATCGGAAAAGCAGTGTAGTTCAGGGAGCACCATTCCCTTGAATCTCTGCATGTGAGCAGATATGGCATATTATCTTTCAGACCTGAATTCAGTTCTGCAGTTAAAAAACAAAGTGAAAAACCCAATCAGTTTTATCTCCTTGAGACACATCAGGGAGCAGTGCTGTTCCAAGAAAGGGAAAGGAGAGGCTCCTGTCTTCAGCTTCAGAAGTCTGTGGAGCAGCCTGAGTGTGCTGTGGAATGGAACAGAGTCTATTCTAGTCAAAGCATAGTTATTTCTTCATGCATCCTGTAACTCAGTACTATCCCACATCATCCTTGAACAGGGCTGTTTCTTAAATGCCACTTTTATATTTATAGTAATTGAAAAGTATGAAATGATTTCTTACTGTAGTTCATTAGGAGCTGTTGACAGAGGAAGTTGGTAACACAGCTTTGCACAACTTGGCTAAACTGAGGGGGGAAGTGTTCTTTTAGTGTGGATGTTATGTTATGTTGTGGAAATGAACACATATCCATCCATGTAAAAAGTTTATAATTTTAATGCTCCAGAAATTAATTTCTTGTTTAGTATTCTTGACTGGCTCTCCTGTAGTTCCTCTATGCATGCAAATTCAAAATGCATACAACTTAATTCCTCACTTGCTTCTAACCTCTAATTTATCACAATTGAATCATTGTTCTCAGGTTCACTGTGCAATTACTGACTGCCTGCTTGAATAGATGCACCTTTCTCTTTCTAAAAGTCAGGCTGCTGGATTTTCTTTTCTGCTATCTGAATTGGAGGCAAGTGCATCATAGATAATCATAGCATGGCAATGAAAGAGATGAGCTCAGTTCCTCATTTATCAGTCTTGCTGTGCTTGATGAGTTCTCATATTATTTTGGTTACTCTTCTTATGTTACTGTGTCCTTTTTTCTGGGAATGAGTCCCTAGGTTGTATGATCAGTAAGATAAAAGTCTTTCTTTTGTGCCTTATGAGCTGGTTGACAGTGCAGCAGACCCCAGAGCTTTATTCTGTGATTGCTGTTTACTTGAGTATCAAGTGCTTACCCTCTCCTGCTTCCTGCTGTGACTTACCAAGAGAGTTTTTATCTTCAAACCAAACCTCTTTATTTTGCAAGGCTGTTTTCCTGAAAGCAGAAAATAGGATCTGGAAACATATCTATAATAAAACTCATCTTTAGTATTGTGTAGTTGCTTATGTGCTTTGTGAACTTCTATTCTCAAGGGCAAGGAGGTCTGGTTGTGTTACCTAAAATACAAGTTATGGTATCTTCATAGCATTTCTAATCTATACAGAAAAGCAAACAACTTCTGAGGTCTTTATTTCCAAATACTATAGAGAATGAGAAAGAGCAATTGAATTACACTGTGCCTCAGAGAAAGTAAAAGGAAAATTGCTTTTGTAAAGAAATCACTGGTATAATTTTGTCACTTTGCTGTTTGTACCTGCCGTTTTGGCCCCATATATTAATCCTAGCAGATAACTATGTAATCTCCATGCTTTCTATAATGGAAGAGGAAATGAAATGAAAACAATTCATGAAAAATAAATGGGAATGCAGTGTTAGAAATAGTGAAGAAGAGTAAGAAATAGTAGTGAAAGATGAACCTGTTTGCTAAACTAAAGCAAATTTTAATAAAATTGGAAAAAAATAAAATTAAACTTTTCATGATATTTTTGTGCTAGAAATGAGTATAGGCTGTTTATTTCTTTTAAATACTGTATAATTAATTAGTTAATAACTGTAGCTTTAGAGGAGGTAATATGGCAATATATGTTTTTTTTCTCATAATTGTTGCATATTTCATTGTTTTTGTTATTCTTACAATGGGAAAGGATGGACTGGTTACTGTTTCTAACATATAACATTGCTTGAATGTGTGGCAAAAAAGTATTTTCAGAGTTGCAGGATGAAATGTGTGCTTTTAAATTTTAGCTCAGTAATTAAAATCACAATGGTCATCACAAGATAAAAGAGCAACCTCAGGTTTAATAAGAATTCAGTATAGAAATAATACTGAGTTTCTGTGAGAGCTGAGTTTTGAAGTCAAGCTACAACACTTAAAGCACTTCATCTCTTGGTAAAAATAATTTCGTATAAATGTGTCTTGCTTTGGCAGATGCATAATAATCTCTAGTCTTATAATATTTGATACATGTGTTTCAATGCCTGTGAAGGAAGATATATATATATATATCAGCCTCTGTGTTTTTTAGTGCACTGTTTCCTCTGCACAAGTAATTTATTCTGTACTAAATATGATCTTTATTCGATGTAAATCTGGGATTTTATTCTACAAATCTTAATTGTAAAGGTATTTATTAGAAGGTTAATGTTTAGCAGCTTTTGGTATTTAAAGTGAAATTTTCTAAATGATTATAAGACACTCCATTTATTAAAAAAATTACCTTGAAATTCTTAAAACCATGACTTCTTAGATTATGGTGTTGTAGCCTTTCTCTTCAGCCTTAGACTGGTTTTGGAAACAAATCCTTTTTTTTGAGTTCATGTAGAGATGCCACTCAGAACAGTATGTTTGGGATCCTCTTCTGGTAAAGAGGCTGTAATTCATGTTCCTTTTTGCCAAAGAAGGCACGATTCACAGCATCAGTCACTTGAAATAGGAAGCTTTAATGACCCTAGTTCCTAGAATTTGGAAGAAGATTAGAAAGGCCTTTATTTCCACACAAGTTATTCTTGACACACTTGACTCTCAGTTGAAATTAAAACCCAGAAATACCCATCACTCTGGACAATCTGAGTCTTGGGCAGAGAGATGCAAACTCAGATGCTGAGGACTCATCCTTTTGCAACCTTTCCTTTTTTCAGTGATGGTGGCTGCCTGGTGGAGCAAGCACCAGCAGCTGAGCAGAAATTCCTCTCAAGCTTTGGACAGAGTACAGTGGAACTGTCCCACAAGTCACATTTCTTTCACTTACCACTGCTTAAGCAGTGGAAATACACAGGAATGGGGAAGTGCTTAAGAGTTTCCCTAAGGAAATGCTGACATGATGGTGGCTTTGCAGTGATCCTCTGATAGATCTGAAGGATTTTCCCTTGTAATGAAATGCAGAAGATTCTCCATTTGTGCATATACCATGGTTAACATCTCTGACACTTGAGGTGCAGACTGGTGCTTGTAACCTGGGGCTCTGTTACAGCTGAGCATTCACCAGCATGCCCAGAGAAAACTGATGAAGCTGGGTAGGAGCAGGGGGAGAAGGACTGGACTGAAGTGGGATGGTACTCCTCTAAGTGCTTGTTTAACTCTTGTTCTTTCTTCCTCAAAACCTGGTTCTGTAATTAAAAGTTTACGCTAATTGGCAGTAAACAAAGTGAATTTCCTCAGTCAAAACTACCTTGCTCATGCAACTCTGGTTCCAGAAAGCATTGCAACACCACCATTACCTGGGCAAAAAGAGCTGATGGAAAATAAGAGTGGAAAGAAATGTGTGTTACTTGGTAAATTATCCCTTGGGCATGGTCAGTAGTCTCATCCACAGAAAGTGGATCACTTGTTCCAGCTCACATAATGGAGGGAAATATGCAGCTTTAAGGATGTGCTATTTCCAATTATGTAGCTTTTTAAAATGAAACATGAACTCAGAGTGCTGTCGGACTTGCTTTACTTTACCTTTCTTGTGAAAATTGAGTTTTTGTACTTAATCTCTAAAACCTGTCAGAAAATGTTGGAAGCATGTACCACCTGTTTTTCCTTTCATCTTGATTCATTTTCATTAGCTTCCTTGTATTAAAGCCCTCCAAGACATAATTAACCCTTTTTTTGATACTGTGAAACTTCAAACAATCATTAAAACTCATTAAAAGAGAGAAACTTACTTTCAAAAGCAGTTTAATATTAGAATTTCCCTGATTTTTTAAACTTGTGATTACGGTAGAATACTAAGGGTATGGCCCTCACAGTTTCAGTCTTTACTGGCTAGTCAAGTAATTAATGATAATTGGTTGCTTTGCCTTGCAGAACTGTGCTTTGTGATAGAAGATCTTTTGATAAAGTAATTTTCTATAATGGAATATTGTCTTCTGAGTATGTATTATGTAATGATCCTGTCAGCAATTCCTTTTTGTCCAGTAAAAAGAAAATATAGTTGAAGAAAAAATATAGAATACCCAAATCTCATTTTTTTTCTCCCTGTTCACATCTAAGCTCAATAGTTACTATATTGTACAACTATAGGATACTTTATAATCTAATTTTTACTGAAGAAGAAAATTTATAAGAAAATAGTTTTGATGTTTAGCCTTCTGTCACAGAACTAATCATACTGGATTTTTATATGGGCCATTTGTCGCTAAACTTGTAATTTTATCTTAAAGCTATCACAAAAAGAGAACCATGAAAAGGATATGCTTTTAATTTTTGTCGACTATACTTGGTAACTAAAGTCAGAGTAATTGTGTTTTCTAAAATATATTACTTGGAAACAAGTACCTGTCTTTTTAAAAATTGCTTTTAAAATATGAGCCGGAGTATTTATGTTCTGAAAATGCTACTTGTTATATACTTAAATATAATTGGATAACTTCTAGGATTTTCAGAAATTCTCAGCATCAACTTAGTTCTTTCCACAAGAAAATGAAAAATGAGGGGACTTAGACCAGTCCTTAAAAATCTCCATGTAGCTGCATGATAATATTCTTATCTGCTTCCTCAGTGAAGTTAAGGTAAAATTCTACTTAAAATTACAAACTAAGAAATATGATAAAAACTCATGCATGGGCAGATGTGAAAGCTGTAATCTGTCAGGATTCTTCTTACTAGATGGAAAGCATGATGTGATGTAGACAAAAATTTAGAAGAAAAATGATTTAAAGGTAAAATGTCTTTGGATACATCCCTGCATAGATTAGGACAGCATTATAAATGGGAAAGTATAACGGGAATAGAAAGTAATGTAGACATTTCAAGAAATAACAAAAGTAATAAAAATACACTGATTTGTGGCTTGTTAATAAAATACCCTAATTCTAATCAACCATGCAATTATTTCAAACCATTTTTTACAGCTTAGCTGGTACAACTTCAGAATGCTCAACTAAAATGATTTGCTGTAGCAAATTATTATTAAAAAAAAAAAAATCGTGATTCTTTGTAAAGGTGTCCTGATCTTTCTTTTGAAGGTGTGGGATGCTGTAGATACAGGCTGCTGTTTAAAAACCTACTCCTGTCACTCCTGTGCTGTTCGGGCTGCCCGGTGGTCGTTCTGTGGAAGAAGGATCCTCAGTGGAGGCTTTGATTCCATGCTGCATTTAACAGATGTAGAAACAGGTAAAGGCCATGAAGAGTGCATTATTGCCACTTCTTTACTGTGTACAGATAACTTGGGATCTTGCTAGCCTTATTCTTTCTTCTAAAATATAGACAAATCTGTGGATGAAAGTTAGAATTCTTGAAATGCGACCTTACTTTAAAAATGTATTTTGGCAATTAAGAGTAGTTGGAAAAGTTTGAGAAAACTGAAATAGCTTGCAGTTCATGATCCCATGTAATTTTTTTCAGGTACTAAACAGATGGAATGAAATGTGTGTTTTTATGCTCTGTCACGGTCACTCATTAAAGTGTTTGAACAGCCTCTTAAGGCTGACTTCAGTAACATTTATACATATGTTTAATTTAAACATAGGCTTGTATCTCATTCTCTCTTGGGTTGAAGCTTGTGCTTGAAGTTAATTAGGTGATTTTTTCTTTTTTCTGAATAGGACCTTAATTAGGAGTATAGAAACTTAAATTCTGGTATGAAACCTTGTGACTGAACTTGTGTTGCTTTGATGCATTTTTAAATTTGATTTGGGATTTGATTGTTGTAATTTTAACAACTAATTTCCTTGATGCTGTGTCTCCTCATGTCTCCTTCACAAACTAAAGTGCTTCTGTCAGCTGTATTCCTTCTTTCCTTAATGTATGTTACCAACATACCAGCATTCACTGGGGCTGTGCATAATAGGACATCTCTGTGTGCCTGTATGAATTAGATCCAAAATGGGACCTTGTCAAGGGAAGAGATGCAACATTTTACATTTCCCACTTAGTTTAAGTGTTTAATTCCTGCAAAGGTGCAATATTTTTTGTAAGACTACAATAGAAATCCTTACAAAATTACAAGTGGTTTTTTGTCTAGGAGGATTTTCTGTTGCGTGAAACAAGAACTACATTGTATGTGAATATCTGGAAAGCAGAAGTCCTATTCAGATGAACTGGGAAAGCAGCCAAGAAAATTTTAAAATATTGTTCACATGAGGAAAAGGTTCTTTTTCATGCTTCAAGAATTTATTTTTCTCAACAATAGTTGTATTTGAATTCAGTGATGGCTGGAAAGGAGCTGTTGCAGTGTGGGAATGTAAAACATTTACAGAATACTGATGTTTTGAGAATATTCAGCTTCTTTAATGAGGAAAGGAGCTTTTTATACTTGGTGTAGTAGAACATGAGGTTAATATACCAAGTCATTAATTTGTTAGACTTCTACAGCAACCTTTCTAGTCTCACATATAACTGAATCTTTCTAATTGAAGTGCATTTACTTTTGTCTGTAATGCTTACAAATTCTATATGGAATGGCTGTCTTCATAATGGGATTTATAGGAGCTGAATAGCTTTTGTACATCTGAGTAATTTTTCCCTACTCTGGGAAAATCTCATAAAATCATAGGAAAAATTCTGAAGATACGTAATTTAAATAATATACTTTAATTTCAAACATGTCTTTGGCTTAACTATCCAATAATGGGACAGGAGTCTGGATTAAGTTGATTATAGTGATTCATTTATACTTCTCTAGGAAATGGCAATAGTAGCAAAATATATTTACTAAGTTTCAAAGCAGCTAAGTTTATAAATGGTTCTTTCCTCACTAACTCATGACTTATATAGTGTTTCTATCTACTTAAATTAATAGTATGCATAAAATGAATCCTTATGTACATTGAAATATCAGATCTTCATTATTGCCTTATTTAAAGAACACAGAATTCCTTGTAGTTCCTCTGAACTGCAGTTGTGATTGGACCTGACTTTCACACCTCATTTGGAAAAGCATGATATGATCAGAATTTTGGTCGGATTTCCTACGTATGCAAGCCAGTTTCTGAGTTCTTCCCTGTTGTAAAGTTCTTTTCATACATTTCAGTCAGTTCTGTTCAGAGAGACAGGGCAAGTGGTTTGCCTCTGGAATCCAAATCAATTTGATATAAAAAGCCTCATTTCCATTTGAAAAACACTAAGGCATCTATAAGATTTTGATTTACATTAGTTCACTGAATCATTCATTCCTCCTCACTCTTCATCAGTGCTGAGATGATTTCTTCTTTGATTAACTTCAGATAGATGCTAGAACTGTTTCTTTACAGAGGACTTTCATATACTTTTTTGGACTTCAGTCCTAATTACTTTGCATTGCTAGTGTGAACTAACTACCAGCGTGTTTAAATGTAGTAAATGCATGCCAGTGGGATTTTATAAAGAATAATGCTCTCTTTCAGGCTCTATGCTTTTGTATATTTTGTTCTCGTTTAACATCTTTCCAGTTGTTTCATAAATTCTAATCTTTCTTGTCTCTGTTTTCAGTATATGTTTTATGCATTATATCTGTGTTATAAAAATTACTACATGTCCTTCACTAAAAGAAACCTAATGGTCTATATAGAATGACTTAAAAAGTGTAAAAGATGTTGCAAATACAGCTTAGTACATGCATGGTATTGAGCTGCTGAGTTGTGTGGGGGTTTTTGTCATTTTCTGTTGGTTTTCTGTTGGGAACAGTTTCTCCCCTATTAAATTGAATTTGTAGTCTGAATTTGAAATTATTCTGGGTCTGATGAAGGCTAGTTATGATATTTCTCAAAAGAATGTATCAGCCACTTTTTAACAAATAGCACTAGAATAAATTCTTCAGGAATATTTCATTCTAAGATTGGACTTGAGTTTGGATATCCCATGTCCTAACATATTGCATCTTCTGGAGTGGTTTTATTTTTTTTCAGTCTTTATGATCTGGACAACATCAGAGTACAAGGAAACTCTGAAATCTCATTAATCATGAAACAAAACTTTTTCTGTTGGCAGAGAAATCCTGATATGAGGATAATACACATTTCTTAAATCTTATCCTACAGTTTTACACCATCAAACTTCTTTCCCTTGTCAGGTGTATTTAATGAAAGTTCTTATATATAAAGATCTAAGATACTGCATTAAGCATTAAAGATGAGCTGATAGGAATCTCAGGAAGTTCAACAAGTGCATGCATCTAGAATAGAGTAATCCTGTGCAACAGGCTGATGCTAAACTGGTTAGAAAGAAACTGCAGAAAAATACCTGAAGGTCCTGGTGCTGAATATGAATCAGCAGTGTTCTCTTGAAGCAAAGAAAGTCAGTGTCATTCCAGGCCAGATTAGGAAATTATACCAGACTCTTCTCAGAGATGTACAGTGAAAGGATACAAGGCAAAAGAACAATATAGGAGCATAGAAACTTGTTGGGTCAACTCAAGAGTTGTCAAATACTAAACCAGGCTGTTGAGAGAAGCTGTGGAGTCAAAACTTCAGTGGGCAGAGCAATCTGGACCTGATTTGAGTAGGGATTCAAAAGATCCCTGGAGGTCCCTGGAGATGACCCCTGGAGGTCCAACCTACATGATACAGAACAGGGCAAGAGAAGAATTCAAGTTAATGAGTTACAAGGAGTTCTCTTACTTGGTAAGAGATAAGACATATTGCTGTGCAAGTCTTTTTTAAATTCAGTTTTTGTAGATCATAATTTATTATCTTCAAGGGCCATCCAGTGCCTTAACACCAGGATGTGAAGCTAAGACTCTCCACAAATATGATTTTCTTTAAAGCTTTTGTACACATTCAGTATGGGTCAGACCCAAAATGTGTGTAAATTTTTGAAGAACTCAAGGTTATTCCCGAGTCATTCATGGGTGGTTCTGTGATTAGTTGCAGTTTGCATCAAGCAAGTTCAGTACTGCACTATGGAAATTCATAAATACTGGTAGATCCAAAGCCTGTGAATTTACTGCCTGTGACTGGTTAATTTTTTTTATTGTCCTATTTCATACACAGTATTTCTTTATAAAAATAAAGCCTTTTGAATGGTTTCACAAATGTGATAATAGTGCAGCAGTCTGAGAATCTCTGGTTTTGTTTTTCTCTAATAACACACAATCATTTTCTATTACTATTCAGTAACAGACAGTTCAGACACATTGAGTATAAAATAATATTACAGAGTATAAAATAGTGCTATATTCAGAGAGCACTGAAAAAATGCTTTAAAAACAGTTCTAGGTCAAATACATTTGACATTTAACTTCTTTTACATCCAGATGCAATGGAGATGCTCTACCAACTTTGGAAGGGTAATCATATTTTTAGAATTTATTTATAACTGTGTTATTTTTGGAATGCATGTTTTATTAATCAGTAGATTTTTCATTAGTCACAAATGAATTGGTATAATAGCATAGGCAGAACATTGGCTGGGTTTTTTACTATTTGCATATTGTAGATACTTTTCATTTCTTTAATATTATGACAGAGGGAATGTTCCAAGAAATTTTGGCACATTTCCTAAGTTGCCAAATGCTGCAGTTGTATTTTAGTTCATGGACTGAGCTTGCTTTCAAATATAATTTCCTCAGAGTTATAATGAGAAAGAGAGTTTCTTAATGGAACATTTTGTACCTACCAAGAGAATGGCTCAAATTTTCCTTTCTATGTATTTTTCTATTCTAATTTGATAGTCCTATAGATATAACACTGCTATTTTTAATGTACTTATATTTGTTCACATAGGAGTTTTAGTTCTCTTACCTAGACATCACCACAGGAAAGCTGTGGCATTCTTCTGTTCCTCCTTTTCTTTCCCAGTACTATTTAGAAAGTATGTTTTAATATGCAGAAGGCTTTTATATGACACCTCAGAAAAAAGCCCAGTTGATTGATATTGTTTTTGTTTACTTGTTTTTTTGGTTTTTTTTTTCATTTTGGGTGTGTGCAGGCACCTTAGATGTGAGGTCAAACGTTTCCCCCAAGATTCAGTGGTTTTATGAAATATGCTGAACATAGTTTAGAGGTCACTCTCCATCTAGGAGGTAACAGCACTTTACTTATGCTCACTGGTGTAAAGCCTTCCTGAAAAGTAATTATTTTGGGGACATTTCAAATTTAAAAGAGAAAATTATTTAATATTTCAAACATCTTCACATGCTGTGAACTTGTGAACATGTAGGGACAAAAATTAGGAAAAACAGGTAGTCAATAAAACCTTGGTTCTTGAAAAAATAATAAGGCCATTTGTAAGCACACCAAGAATGGAGAAGTAACAGACAGCATTGATTTGTTAAGAACAAATGATGTCTAATCAATCTAATGTTTTTTCTCACTATTGTGCATGAGCAGGACTGTGACTGTAATGAAATATTTTTGTATATTATTGTTTTATGTGTTTTTCCAAACACAGAGGGAAATCCATTTTGCTAAGCAAGATTGATCTTGTGTCCCTGTCACTCTCCAGCTTCACTTTTCTTTACAGATTAGAGTAAGGAAGTAAATGATTTTGAGTTATGCAGGTAGATGTGTGAACCTGAGGACCCCTAAGCATAGCACCCTGTGCTGAGTAATTGTGCAGATTTTCTGTGAAAAATTCAGAATGTTAAACACCCTTTAAAACATCTGATTTTGTCGCTGAGCAGTTTCACAGTAGGCTGCTGCATAAAGGAGCAGAAACATATATTCAAGATATTTTTAAAGATTTTTTTCCATGTTGTGTGTGTTACTATTATGCTACTGGCAAGCCTTTAATGCTTGGAGAATTGAATTAAAGCCTTTAAATAACATAAAGCACATTGCAAAAGATATAGTAGATATTGTTACTGAAATTAAGAAAATATAGGATTTAGTGAAACATTTGATTTCTGCTTTAGAATAACAACCCCTTATAAAGGAGAATGATATGTGGTATGGATTTTCCCTCAATTAGCCAAAGATATTTTCAAAAGACCTAATTTTCTAGTCTGTGAGTTGGTTATGCTGCCTTTAGGAACTAAAATACAATAAATATATACACAATAAAGATATATACTTATAAATAAATATATACACTATATATATATATATAAATATATACACAATAAAGATATATACAAGCTTGCTGTTATGGGTAAGGGGGTCTTCTCCTCAAAGGCCTCCTTTTGCAATATATAAAATAAGGGCCCCTGAAGGTGAATATTTCATTTTAGTAAACTGAGTAATTGTAGAGAAAAAAAAGATTTCTAGAAAGGTGGAGGAAGATCTATAGCAAACACTGAACCTGAATTTCCCAAGATATGGGGTAGGTTCCATCATAGCAGGATTACAGCCTGGAAAGAATAAATTCTGCTCATAGTAGTATAACACACTAAGCAAAGTTTGTACAGAAAAAGGCTAAGAGTTGAGTTCATTATCTGAAATTACCTGAATTACATTAGCTAATATGCTCAATGTCATCTTTTTCATTGACCTGTTCCATCTCTCAGATGGATATTTTTCCTAAATTTCTGAGTTCTGACAGTAAGAGTGTTTCCTTTCTCTAACACCTTTTGAGTTTGCTAACTGCTGCTGTTCATCCTGTCTACATTCCAGTCTTGCTTATTTTCTGTGACATGACAGTAGAATGGAATCCATGTATACATCTAATAACACCAAACTCTTCAGAACACTGTGCACTCAATTTCCAAAAAGAGATGTTTGATGGAATTTCACTTTGGGGAGACAACAAGAGAGCTTTACTTTCAGCTCAGGAGATCCTCAGCTTTTAGGATTAATTTATTGTGATTGTTTCTGACTTAAATAAAAAAAATGGTTAATATCTGCATCAAATTGTAAGGTAGCAGCTTAAAATAAGAAAATGAATGATGTTAAAGAGTGTAGAGGTAAATAAGATGCTCAGGTTGTTTGCATTATTTTTATTTGTTATTACACTTTAATGTAGAATTCATGACACTGAGATTATTGTGGTTTAATTATGTTAGTGACTGTCACTGAGAGCTTTTGGATAAATTGCAGCCTCTAGAAGACAAGAAAAGAGCAAATTCAGTGCCCATTTCTCCTTCAAATGGGGAGACAAAGTAGGGAATTAGAGTGTTTTAGTTTCTGAAGAAAATATCAGGCAAATGATTAAATTGCTTGGAAACAATTTGGAATGAGATTGAAAAATTGACTAATTAATAACAAATTTTGTTAAATCAGTCTTTCTGTGGAAAAGGTAACTGATCTTGTAGTTAGTAGATGAAATGCATCTTGAACTAAATGCACATCTTTTTTGCCTGTGTTTTACTTGACTTTCTCCTGTCTTAGGCTAGAGAGCAAAAGTATTTACTAAAGAAAAGGCAATTTTGAGAAATCTTGTGGAGGTAAACACACAGCAAAGCCACTGTTTGCTGAAAGCTTAAATGAGGAGTTCCACTGAATCAGTTATGGATATGTCTAATGCCATTTGGACAGCACACTTTGTGGAGAACAGTGATCACTTGATGTGTCTTTTATAAAGCTGTGTGACAGGATTAGTAGGTAGGCTGCATTTTTCCTAAATTCTGGCTGCAGTCCCATTGAAACTTGTTGGTTAGACTCCCAGGGCTTTTATTAGTCTGGGAACTAGTAAGAAACCAATTCCTTTGGGAGCAAAGTGCTGTTAAACTGAGTACTGAGCCTCTCAAGTGCTGTGGGTGAGAGCAAGATGCCTGTGTATGTGGCTTTTGTAAAGCCCTCCCAAATGATGCCTGGTAGTGGTGTACATTAGAGCAATATCTTGTTGCTCCTATAACTGATGATTTTAATACTTCCTTCCCTGTTGAGTCCTTTTTTTTTTTTTTTTTTTTTCCCTGTAGCTGTTGGGGTTCTGAAAGCTCCCATGGCAAGAGATAGCCAAAGATATGACTTGTGGAGAAAATCTCTGCTGCCCTTATGACTTTTTTGGTCCTTTTGGGAAGGAACTCATGGACAAAATTAAATGTTTCACTTAGTGGTGGCAGAGAGACCCTTTAGATCTTGCACTGGCAATCAGTGGAGAGTAATTTTAAAAAAGGACAAAAATCTCCTACAAATACCAGAATTCACATAGAACAACACTCACCCCTCCTTTAGGCTCTCTGTAATATTTTTCCTGTCTTTTCCCTTCATGAGCATGTGTAATGAAGTAAAACCTTTTTCTTTTTTAAACTGAATAAAGAAATAATTTTACAAGTCTTAGCCTATTGACTGTGTAAGTTGAGTTCAGCAGATAAGGGAAATGGAATTGATGATGAAATCAAATAAATTGGCCCCAGAGAATGAAATGAGTATAAAAAAATCCGTGTGAATGATTTTCAGTATTGTACACCTAACTGCAAGAGTTTACATCTGTCAGTAATGTTTTTAGCTGAAAGTATTTTCAGTTGTTTAAAAAAGCCTGTTTTAAGATAACCCTCACTTGCATAAAATGCAAATTAAAGAATATTTTAAGAAGATTTTATCATAGTATTTTAAAGGAATTTTTTGTTCTACTTCTGCAGTACCTCCTTCACTGCTGCTTACAGTAGTAACTTTATTTAAAGTAGATCTTTATATAGGATATGTAGAATATAAATCACAGTTGTTATTGTGAAAGTGAGCAGATATATTTATCTTGTTCCATACTGCTGTTCCAAAAATTTTATTTCAGTGAATGTACAGTAATATCATAAATTCGTTAGGAGGAAAGGAAGCAGTGAACTGTGGAAAAGTCCTATAGATGAATCTAGCTGAATTCTGTTGTGTTCCAAAGTGCAGGCAATCCAATTGATACTAACCACAGGATCCTGTGGAGATTAGTGTTCACAATTAAATGTTGGCAACAGTGTATCCATGGGAACAGCTATTGCTTCATATGGTGCTTTGCAAATTATTTCCTAATTTCAAGATGAAGTTTCACTCCTACCCTCACAGAGAGTTAAGTAAACAACTTAGGAGTTGTAATAAAGATTTGGACATGGTATTTGTGTACAGACAATGTTTTGTTCTAGATATTTTTGTCTCACTGAAAACAAAAAAACAAACAAACAAAAAAAAAAGGCTGTGGCTTCTCTGTAGGGAAACCAACCATTAGATTTGTGGATTTCTTCCTGGCTATTGTCTGAACTGTGACCTCAGTGGAGCTGCTTTCCTTAGTGTGGGAGCAACTTGTTGTGTCCTTTCAGTAGGAAGCAGTCAGTGGTGCAGAGGCCCATGAGCAGGAGCAATTTCAAGTGGATAGACATTAGTGAGTTGTCTTTTATTTTCATTAAATTAGACTAGTCCCAGGTATTTGAAATGTGTTACTATAAGCATATTCACTTTAAGCAACCCTGATATTTCTGAAACTAAGTTGAAATGAATAAATTATTTAATTTTCTGTTCAAATTTTAATCTCTGCTTGTCACTTGATTTTAGGGAAGCAGATATTTAGCAGCAAAACAGAATTTAGGATCAGTGCACTGAAGTTCCACCCTACAGAGTCAAATGTTTTCATTTGTGGAGGGTTCAGCCCAGAAGTTAAAGCATGGGATTTAAGGACTTCTAAGGTAAAGGAAATATTTTTTTCTCTTTCAGAGTGTTTCCTAGGTTGTGTGTGCTGTGTGTTACTACAGTGCTAGATGTACTTCCTGGTCTTTCATGAAAATGTTATTCTGAAGTCTTTTGCATTTGTCACTGTGTTCCTATTTGTTGTTATGAACCTCTGTAATGTGTTTTAAATGCTGTGAAGAACATTGTATGGAAAAATATTATTTTTTTTCTTTCTGTAGATATAAGTAACACCTGTTTGAATTAAGCAAAACAAATAGCTCACTTAAGGATTGTGAAAAACAAGGAAGCAGTACAGCAAATTTGCTCTTCAATTTCTTACATTTGGGTCAGGATGTGTATGCCTGTACCTTTTGTGTAGAAGCCAGGAGCAATTTTTACATTCATGAAGGGCCACAGATGACTCTGCTTTTACTTTGTCATAAACCACAAATAACAATTCAGAGCTCAGGTAAGACCAGAGCTGTACTCTGCCAGTGGAAGTGTAAGGTAAGCAACATCCTAATGCACAGAACAGCTCAAAGAGAAGCAGGAAATGTAAAGTGAGTAGTTCTTTGTTTTCCTTTGGATTTCTCTGTGGGTAGATCTTACTCATCATAGTTTGCCATGTTTGCTCTTGAGGACAGCAAAAGGGGCCTGAAAAGGATAAGACAACATAGCCACACTTTGTCTGTGTTGTCCTAAGAATAATAGGTGACAGATATAGGGAGATGCATTTCAGGTATGAGGGCTCTAATGGGAGAGCTCTGAAATCATTGTGAGAGTTGCTCTATCAAGTTCCTGTGCTGCAATTGCATTTGTCACTGATGTTTAAGGAAAGAATTTAATTATGTAGGATCTCTACCATGTGAATAGGTTCTTAAAAGGAAAACATTAGTAAATACATATTGAGACTGCCACATCTGAGGCTACTCTGAAAATAAAAATACTGTGAATTTCAGAGTTACAGTGTTAGTATGAAAACCTTTGTAAAAGTGAATGGGATTTATTGCATCCATCATACTTGTATGATGGCTAGTTTTCATCCATGGGCATGTGAATAGATTCTCAAAGCACAGGTCTATGAAGGAAGATGGTTCTAATTTTAAGTTGCAAAATATAAGTGCATTTAATAAAAAATACCTATGTAACTTTTAAAAAAGGAAATTAGATTTTCTATTTTAACTGTTCCCCCTGACAGGGAACTGAAGAAGAAAGACTAATAGAAGTCTTTTCTCCTGAAGAGCAGGATCAGTGGTTTCATGGCATGGAAATGACATAGAGAATACAGTTTTTCTTTATTGAGATTTCTTTATGATGGATTTTGCACCTGTGCAAAATATCTTTGAGCGACTATCTTTGAGAATCTGTGAAGATGATTTTTCTATAGATTTGAAATCAATTCTGATTGATGAGCATGGTCATGCCAAAACTGGCAATGCTTCCAGCTTGTGTGTGTGTTTAGACTGCCCAGTCTTTCCAGATGGAAAATGGTAACTGATTCTGTTCTACAGTAACAAATGGCTGAAGTCACATTTGCAAAAATGTGCCTGTCTGGATTGGGCTCATATTGTGTATGGTTGTGGAGGAATATGTTAGAAATTTTTCAAAGGTGATAGGACACAATCTCAAATATTGATAATGGAGAAGGCACTTCAGTTTCAAGGAAATAGATTTATTTACAATGGATATTTACAATCCAAGACTTATGCTTGAATAATTTTTTTCCTATCAATTCTGATACCAGTGATTTTGATGACAAGATCTGAAAACTATGCAAAATTGGCATTGACTCAAGTAGAGCTAAGGGGCTAGAGAACAGATGCTAGTGCTTGTCCTAGATAAATTAGTTCTGAGTTCTCCCGAGCCTGCTACTCTCCTGTTGCCAGTATCTCTGCCAATCTCCAGTATTTTTGTTTTATCTTTGAACAGTGTTATAGTATCACCAGGACAAATGGCTTGAAAAATAGTGTTCTTGGCCCTTTTTTTCCCCCTGTGAATCATCAGAGTTGCAATAGTGCTTTCTCTTGGCACCAGACAAGGTATCAAACAGTGCTGTATTCCAGGCAATGACAACAATAAATGTATTTTTCTTTTAAAGCAGGTCCTTCCTTTTAGGTTTTAAATTCTGATGGTGTCCCAGTTTAACCACAGCTAAACTCTCAATTGATATTTCTGGCACACCTGATTGTAGTTCAGGCCTTTATAAACATAGATTCAGAAAGTTCCTTGTGAAGAGGAGCAGGCACGGAACAGCATGTGGTGCTCAACCTGGACAGAGGCTGCAAGACACCACAAGTATCTCAGGCTGTGATTGCCAAATATTGCCAACCACTCAGCCTGATGTTCCACAGAAGGTGCCTCCTATGGAAATATGTGTATCTCTGTGGGCTGGAGTTTGCTGTTTGGCTGTCTTGGAAAGTCTTCTCAGAGAAACTGTTCCTGAAAACTGGTGGGAGAGAAGAAACATCCTTCACCAGAGAACAGTGCAGGTGCAACAGGGACAAAGCAAATAGAGAGGTGTTTACATGAGGCAGTAACAAGGAGCAGACAAAGGTTCCTCAGGCAGAGGTTAGTCTCACCTGTGTATCATTACTGCAAAATGTCAGGTGTAGACTGAAATATTGGTTAGGCATGAGTTATCAGTATCACCAGTATGCCATGTCTTCCACTTCCTAGTTTGGGGGATTTCAATGGATTCTTCAGGTGCCCCTGCTTTCAGTTTATATTGTTATGTTTATTCACATATCTTTTCCCACAGTTAGAGCCATAGCTAAAACTGGATAGTGTCCCAGCCAATATTTTGAAATTCATCCTGTTCTAATAAAAGCCATTTTTCTCTTAACTCCAGTAGATGTCTGATGCCTCATGCCATTTTGTTTCAGTTTTGACACAAATGACCTTTCTATATTTCAAGTTCTTTCATCCTAATTAATTACAAGATTTTCCTGTTTTGCCTGTTCTTTCAAGTGTGTTAACCTGTCATTCAGCTTGGAATGATTGTGGGTGAATGACTCTTTTTGTTCCTATCATCATACTCCTGATAGCCTTTTCAGGCTTTGCTGCATATTTTGTCAATAGAGAGAACATTCTAAATCAGGCATCTAAATCTTGTTATTCACTGCATATTGAAAACTCAATTTCAGCATTTGCTGGTAATTCAATTTCAGGGGTCATTCTTTAGGATGTACTCCTATGTTTTAACAAGCTATCCTTTTGCACAACTTAAAAGGAAGTGTGGGGCAAAATGATAATTTTATCAGGAAACAAGGGGATTTTTCATGGGATTTCAGAGCAAAACATTAGACATAACAGAAAGAGAGAATGAGAATTGCAAAAATGTTGTCCAGTTACACATACATGCAGTGGTTTAAATGAGCTGCTTTGTGAGTATGAGAGTATGCCACACTGATGCTTTCTGCTGATGGAAAATGATAGAATAGCTCATAGTGGTATTTTTAAAAATTAGTACTTATGACCAGGACATGAATTTATAAGCATTAATTGCTAATATTTTTTCATTATTTGAATGTGGTACAAAAACTGGATTTGCAAGTCCCAGAGAAAATGTATCAAGTTGGTTTGAGGCAGCCTCTCAGCTACTAAAACACAGAAAAAATTTAGGGGAGCTAATAGTATCCCTGCTTTACACAATGGAAACCTTGCTGACGTATAAATGGATCTTTTCAATTCAGTTTGACAGTTCACTCATGGTACAAGGGAAGTGAGCGAGTGGCTGTGTGGGTCTTAGTTGCTGACTGGTTTTAAAACACCACAGAAATGTGCAGTAGGCCATTAATCAGAGAGGCTGTTACTGAAAAAAAAGGGGGAATGTTGAAAGATACTTATTGCTATCCCTGTTCTGTTGAGCAAATAGGCAAAATAGTTTCAAATGCAGCCTTGGGTATTAAGGAAGACAAAGAATGAAAGAACAATAAGGGAGTTTAAATCTTTAAGATAAAGCTAAGCAATATACTTCAGAGAAATGAATGGATGGGACAGCTTGTTAACTGCTCAGTGTAATGTAAAGTATACAGACATCTCAAAATTACAGACACAAGTAATCAAAGCCTGAAAAAAAAATAAAAGAGGCAGCTGAATAGCCTGTGGAGATTTATTTCAGTGGTATTTCTTTCTGTTTGTGTTAAACTCAGTTTTGTCTCTCTGGTAAAGAGATTATTCTGGAGATTTTTTATTACTGTATACCAGATTGATTACATTTATGAAAAATTTGGGGAATTTTTATAGAAATTTTATGAAAAGACTAGAAAACCTGGAAGTGAGATGCTATGTTTAAAAAAAAAAAGATCTGCAGTGTCGACCAAGGAGGGAGCATCATATTGAACAGCCCCCATGGGATCTTTGGACCTTGGAGCTGAACCTAGATAAACCCTGTAAAACCCTGTAAAAAGAAGTGTGCAATAACCCCAAGACCTTAAAGTAGTTATGTATTTTAGAAGTATTTCCTTTCTCTGAGCTGTGGAAGAATTTCTTAAGATGTTCCGCATAAGCACAGTCACCCTTCATTTTGGCTGATGTACATTAGTTTTTCAGACAGGATACAATATATATTCCAAAACCACTTATTCTGCCTGAAATTTTATGATTCCTTGAAATACCAAAGAGAACAAAAGGTTGGGACTTCTATCCTTTAATCCAGCACTAAGGACCTTATACTGTTCATTAAAGTAAATATAACTACAGATGTTTCTTTTGCTTTTTAATTTGGGTTTCTAAGCTTGCACAGATGTACTATCAGAGAAAGACTACAACTGTAGCTGTCTTAAACTGATAGTACTTTTAAAGAAGCCGAAGTTCATTATATTGTGAATGGTCAAACTGCATTGAAATAATGTATGTACACAATTTATTGTGTCAGCAAGGTTTGTGTAGTGTAGAGCAGGCATGCTGTTAGCTCTGGTGAAAGGGTTTACAGCAGTCAAAGCTTACATCTGAATGTACTCAAAGTTTCTAAATGTATTCATTTAATTATTTTTGAGATTTACATGTCTTATCTTTTATTTATATTCTGCTTGGATGAAACTATATGTTTTGTAAGCATTCAGGAACTTGTTATTTATTGTGTCCATACAGAAATGCATTGGACTTTAAAAGTGGAGGTCACTAACAACGTTTTTTTGGACTCTGTTAAAAATAGAGGAATAATTTACTCAGTTGTAGGACATAGTCTCTTTTTTGATCTCTTGTCTGTTGATGTTCCTGTGTCCAGTGTCACAAGATAGTGAGGTTTCTTGGAGCTTTGGCAAGAGCTATTTGTGATTGCTGTTAGAACAGCAAGTCCTGATGAAACACCACTCAGTAATCTGGAGAGGGAATAAGTGAAAGGTGACAGAGCCTAAAGCATTATTTGAAACTCTTAGACCTCCATAAATGCAAACCCACTGATGATGTTAAACAAGGAGGGAAAGAGAAGAAGGGCATCAGGTAGAGGAGACCCATTAAAATATGACTGGACAGCCACAGAGCAGACTTTGAAGCAAAGGTTAGTCACAGATATAGAAATAAAAGACATTTTAAAAAATTTATTATTTAAGGCAAGGTTGATGTTGTGAAGTTTACATGATGTCACTTTATGGTATTGGACTTTGATAGAGCAAAAAGAGAAGCTGGGGAAGGAAGGAATTAACTTAGGTGCTGTATAACGAGAAAACTGGCTAAAAGAAAGGAACTGTCTCAAGAAAGGGAACTGGCTGGAAAGAATTTAATTAGTGTTTCAGGTATGACACAAAATGGTGACAAAATTTTTTATTTTATTTTTGGAAAATGTTTTTAACAGAAAGTCTTGTGTTACCACAATCAATAAAAAAGTGATATAATATGCAGGAAAAATAGCAGCAAGTTACTAGAAATTGAAATAGTACAAAGAAATAGAATGGTTCAACCATTTGGAGTTAATAACAAAATTTTGTCATGGAAAATTTGAAAAAGATTAGTATAAAGTCAAGACAAATTTAAGGAAAACAGATTTGAAGATTTACATACAATTTCCCATTTTAAAAATTGAGATCTTATAAGATATAGAACAAATTAACTAGAAAAAATGGTGGAAGTTCCTATTTCAAGCTTTTCAATAAGTCTTGAACTATAAAATTTTTATTAACAACAGAGTTCAAGGCAGAGTAACAACAGGGTTTTTTTGCCTCCCTCCATCTTTGTTTATTACTCTGAACATTATTTAGCTACAAAATTACAACAGTCATCTACAACTTTATGCTTAAAAAAAATAAAGAGATGCTTTTTATGTTGGTGAGCTATTTCTCCATACTTGAGTTTATAAGGAAATAAGCCCAAGCTGTTAAAACACAGTTAAAAAATTAATAGGTGCAAATGCACTGCATTTGTTTCCTTGGAAACATTCTATTGCAATTTCTTTCAGATGAGATGCAGTCATTTTAAGTAGCATGTATTTAGGAGATCCTGATGAATTTGTCTCTGGATAGCATATAAATATGAAAAAAAGGCTGCAGAAACTGGTGGAGCTGCTTGCACTCCTGGTTTCTATAGAAACAGCCAATACATTGTTATGTACTGGTGGTATTAGGAAGAACAAGGTAATTAAAATAAGATGATTTATGCAGTGCTTTAGAAAACTCAAGT
This sequence comes from Oenanthe melanoleuca, assembly GCF_029582105.1. Taxonomy (NCBI): domain Eukaryota; kingdom Metazoa; phylum Chordata; class Aves; order Passeriformes; family Muscicapidae; genus Oenanthe; species Oenanthe melanoleuca. Next base: position 49,417,257 of record NC_079339.1, read on the forward strand.
TATTCTTCTCAGAGAAATCCTTCCTGAATCCATGGACAAAAGTCCAAAGAAATATGGTGGGGATATATTTGCACTTGCATAATGGCATGTGATTTAAATGTTAGCATTCAGGGCTCCTTTCTGAGTGTAAGGCTCGTGCTATGTGTCTGTGGCACAGAGGTGAGCACTCTGCTGGGAGCCTCATGGTGGCATTGCAGGTGAAAATCCACCTGTCTGTGCACAATCACTCCTGTGCTTCCAGAGGGACTGAAACGAGCCAGGAGCAAAACATTCCTTCTTTTGGAGTGGGAGTGCTCAAGTGAGAAGCTGTCAGGGAATGGCTGTTCCAGTTTCAGCTCATTTCTAGACATATTTTACACCCCCTGCAGTGGCCAATACATTTTTGAAGAATAAGAATAGGAATGCACAGCAAATGTCTTTATCACTGTTCCCAGCAGTGGTTACCTAGGCCCCTTAACTTAGAGTTCAGGAGTTCCTGCCTCTTTGTCCTTCTTGGATCACTTTGGGTTTTCACACTGTGGAATTGGTTGTTCTTGATCTTTCTACATCTGCAACTTCCTTTAGCAAGGAATTCAGTTTAAATATATAGTGTTTGAAGAAGCATCTCATTCTGTGTGTTTTGAAGCTGCCTTCTGCTCATTTCAGTCTGAAGTCTTATAATGAGGAAACCACTTGCCTTCTCCATGCTGCTCAGACTTTATTTCAAATTCTTTCAGATTCCCCTCAGTCATCTCATTTCTGTAGTAAGAATTCCTTGTTTTTGTACTAAAAACTTTGTGTGAGTTCCTCACAGAAAAGCCATTCTGTATCTTCCTGTATCTTTCCTATATGCGGATTTCACTTCTTATTCTATTTGAGATGGGGAGGTAATTTTAAATTTAAAAAAATCTGATGGGAAAATAATTTTTTTTCTTATAAAGGGTTGACAATTTCCATCACAAGATTCTTGTGCCTTTTCAAGTGATCAAAACTGACTTTAAAAAAAAGCCAGTGTACATTGTTCATATCTGAAGTCTTAGAGCTCAATACAAGATTAAGGTTAACCCCTTCTTTATATTAAAAAGTTTTTCTTTCCTTTTAATTATTCTCAAAATCCTTAATAATCTTGAGCAGTATCTCTAAAAAGAGAGCAGTTATAAATGGGGAAAATATTAAATAGTAAAGAAAAGTAGGTTTTTTTTAACTTAATAAAGAGAAATACAATACCTTGACACAAATAGTTTGCACTGCAATAGATAAAAACCCCTTCTATTTTGTGAAAAAATATGCTTCTATTTAAGTTAAAATGTACTTTTTGTTACTGTTTATGGTGTAGTACTGTTTCACAGAGGAAATTTAATCAGTCCCCCATTGAACTAATGTATGTAAGTAAGAAGAGGCAGGTCCATGCCAAATCACACAATCTAAAAAGGTAGGACAAGAAATAAAAGAAAAAATATGCCAAATTTTACAAGTTGGAAGCCACAGATCTGACTGATTAAGGTTTTTTTTTTTTTAATGACCAGCTATATTGCCTGTAGTCCTGTTAGATTTGTTTTGAGACCTCCTCTTCTAATGCCCAGGACAATGACTATAAAAGCATGTTTCTTTCTCATCACCAACATAAAATTTGAGGTGCTTTTTGTAAAGTGCATTGCAGACAGCATACAAGGGACCAGCACAGAGTTGGGGCAAATGGCAGCTTCTGAATTGCTCATGTGGAAGCTTTGAGATTTCTTGACAAAATGTGCATGGTATGTGCTTAATGCAAAAAAGTATTATAGAACACCCATCTGAAATATATGCCTTGAATTCAGCATCACAGCTTGCTTTTCAAATCACCAGAACCATAAGAATCTGTTTGAAACTGATTTAATTTGCTTAAATTACCTTTCTTTTTGAATTCCTGCAGCCATGAACTCCTGCCTTATTGAAGAAGCTTTGTTATTATGTTGGATTGTGTTGACACCAGAAACGATTATGCCTTTGAAATTCCTTTGAAATGATTTCTTTTATGTCCATAAAATTCTTCAATTGAAGAAGTGATCTGTGGTTTTCCAGTGCTGATGGGTGATAAATCTGCAAGTAGGACAAGAGCAGAAGCTGTTATTAACAAACTGAAGCCAGCAGGGTGGGCAAATTGGTGCTTTCCCCAGACAAGTTCCTCAGGCATGTCATGAATTAATTGCCTAAGGTAGAGCAAAGCAGATTTAATTATGAGTACTTTCCTGAGAAGTGATATTGCAATTAGTTATTTTTGAAAGCTGTCTTTATGGGGCAATTGAAATTCTATGTGTAGCAAGTTCCCAGCTGCTATTCAAAGTGTTAATTTACTGTTCTCTAAGTCAGTTCCTACTGTAGGGTTTAAAGATAAAACAGCATAGTTTTCCTGAGGTATGTATCAAACATATAGAAAAAAAAGGTCCCAATTTTGATAGACAGTTCCCTGTTGCAAAGCTAAGGTACACAGGTAATGTGGTTTAATATCTATTAAATAACGGACAAACAAATATTATTTAATGATTACTGGTGACAATATTTAAATTGATAGTGGCAGTTTTTGTAAGAACCCAACAGGTTTTCAGCAAATATGAAAACTATTTGCACATTACCAACTTCACAGTATCTTCTTTTTCCTTACCAAGAGATGTCTCTTGCTCCAAAGACTGTTAAAAGCAAGTCCAAAATCTAAACCCTTTATAATGTTGGACACAGTGTATGGATGGATAAGTACCCACATTTCACAAGTTTTGGGCTTTTTGTAGATGATAAAGATATGAACAGTATGTCTGTAATTTTCATCCTTAAAATAAGAAAATATTAAAATTCACTGCCATATCCATTTGGAAGTTTGTTACAATTTATTGCCCTATTTTGTTGTTCTTCATTTCCCAGCACTAACTGGCCTTTGTTTTTGGCTCTTTGTCTCTGTATCTACACTTGTGCTGCTCCATGCTCTTGCTGCTGCTGACTCTTCTGGTTGGGACTTGTCACTTCTGAGAAGGTTCCTGCTGCTGAGTAGCTGCCTCCTCTGTCTGTTGTGTCCAGACAGACTTTTGTGTCCACTCCCCTCAATTTAACTTAATTCTTCTCCTGCAGTTCCTACAGCTGTCAGGTTTCTGTATGGTTTTCCATTTCTCATTCCAGGCAGCTATTATATTTTGTGGGTTTTTTTTTTTTTCAGTTTGGGATTTTAATTTTCATTTTTGCTCCTACAAAGTAGCTTCATTTTTCTGCTTTACTAATGAACTATAGACTTCCTTTTATAACTCTGTGAAGAAATATGCATGGTGATTTCTCCATAGAGAGAGTGGAGGCTATAAATATGGAAATATCCCTTTTGGCTTTACAAAAGTTTAATTGCTTTGTATATTATGCAGATTCTGAAGCTGTAAAATCTGATGAGAGCAAGTAACACATTTGTATGTTCACCATCTTAAAAAAGCAGGCAGATTGCTAAGAAATGGGCAAGTTTTTGAGTGTGCAGGTTTACATCTTGTTGCTGTTATTATAGGGTGTGGAGAGTACTTGCATGGCTAAGGTTCTTCACTGAATGCAGACATGATGTGTCTAAACTGTTTATTTCACAAAACCTGTGAAAAGCAACTGGAGCAGCTGCTGCTGCCATCCTTCTACATCCTTCTACATGCTGAGATCACAGGAAGCACAGCTGGAAGGGACCTCAGGACACCCACAAGTAGATTGCCACCCTAAAGCCAGATCAGCTTTCTGAACATTTTCCCAACAGTCATAAATTTTTGAGTTTGAGCCAATAAATCAAGAAGTTCTCATGCTGTGTTTGGTATTTGCAATGGTTTTTCTTTTATTGGTGAAAGTGTAAAAGAGGGGTATAATTTAGGATATTTCACTGTGACACCTGAAAGTTGTTTGTTTGGTGGTTATTTTAAAAAAAGAAAAAAGTTTCTACAAATGGTCTTGGCCCTGAAGTCAGTTGTCACTAGGTTTATAAGGGTATCAGGTAGGCACTGAAATGCCTCACAAAGTTGGGAGTCATTTCAGGATAATGCTTCAAGGACTTTCTCCACTCTGTTGGTTTTCCAGTGACATTAGAAGAAGGACTAACCTCTGAATACCCGTTGGAAGTGCAGGCAGCTATTTAGCTGTTTTTAGCTGTCTTGGAGAGAGAGTCAGATATTAATAACTAGGAGTCTTCCCATGTCCTAGTTTCAAGGATCACCATATTCAGAGAGATGGTTTGCTTTGATCTGGCCACTTGCCTTGAAGTTTCTCTTCACTGGAGGCAAATCAGAGAAAAAAGAAAGCAAAAGTATGGATTTGCAATATTCAAATTAGACAACAAAGATACAGAGTTTCATGAAGAAAGATGGAAAGAAAGGAAATTCAAATTGTTCATGTGTTCCTTAGAATAATTAAAAATGTCTCTTAAAGATCCAGCTGACAGGCTGTTAAAATATTCAGAATCCTGTGGCTGATATCCATTTCTGCATGGATCTAACCCACTTTTTGTGTACAATCAGAATCTCCCCAGGTGTAACTTGTACCCATTACCCCTCCTCTTTTCCACACAACTGTTTGTAAGAAGGGAGTTTCTGTCATCTTTGTAGTCACCCTTTAAACACTGGAACTTGGTCTCCCCTAAACCTTTTATTCTCAAGGCTGAGCAAGCCCAGTTCTCTCTGTCTTTCCTTGTGTAGCAGCTTCTCAGTCTTTTGAGCATCTTCCCTGCCCTTCCCTGGTCCCTTTTCAGCCTGTCCCCATGTCTTTTGTATAGCATGGGCAAAACTGAACAGTGTTCCAGGTGTGGTTTGAAAAGAGCTGACAATACAATGACAATCTCTGCTAGTGATGCCCTTGTTGATGTCCCCCAGCACCCAGCTGTGTTCCTTTGCTGCAGCTGCACACTGTTCCCTCGTGTTGAGGTCGTTGTCCATGAGCATCCTCAGGTCCCTTTCACTTTCTGTCTGGGCACACAGCTCCAGCTCCTCCTGCTTCTTCCCAGGCTGAGTGTGTTGGTATGCAGGCACCTGAAGTGCTTGGTCTGCTGGTCTTCATCTTGGGGGGGCAGCTAAGGAACACTTGTTGCTGCTCTGGCTGGCCTGGCTTGTCCCCAGCTGGTTGCAATGATGTGTTTAGTGTTGCCACTTTGGGCACCCCAAACTCCCTGAGTCCTTCATTTTAAAGCCCAGCTCACTGAGTGGGACAGCTTTCTGCCAAGGATTCTTTTGCCTCTTCTAGGGAACCTAGAAGAGTTCATAATATTGAAGGGAGTTTATGTAGACCCAGCTTCACAATGTATTGTCTAAAGCTCTTTCTGGATCTTACTCAAATTCCTAGGTAATTTCCAACAGACTCTTATGTATATATAAATATAATATATAAATTGTACAAACTGATGCTTTTAAAATCTAATTTAATTTTCCTGTATGTTGATTCTTTATATTCATTGACCAAGCTATTTATAACACTAGTAGGTCAACATTTTAAATTTAGTTACCTTTTGATATTTAAAAATAATATATAATTTAATAGAGACAATTATTAACACAAAAAGGGACAACAGAGGTTATCAGGTTCTAATCTGTCAAAAAATAACAAACTCTTTTGTCCACTAGGTGTTGAGAGTGTACAAAGCTGCAGTACAACAGACTTTGGATATTCTCTTCCTCCCTGAAGGAAGAGAATTTCTCACCAGCACGGATGCAGTAAGCCGGGACTCTGCCGATCGCACCATTGTTGCGTGGGACTTCCAAAGTGCTGCCAAAATCTCCAATCAGATTTTTCATGTAAGATTAACAACTACTCCTGTTTGGGTCATAATTTCATATTTCATACATGTCAGTGTAGTAATAAAAAGCATTTGATTTTTCAATAAGCTCTTGTGATGTATGCCTTTCATGCAAGTTGATGACTTTGTTTTTATACTTAAAACTTAATTATTATTAAAAAATAACCTTGAAGACTGAGAGGCCTCCTTGTGTTTAAAATATTTACATTTCAGTGCTAATTCATTGACATCTAAGCTATATTTAGGCAAGGACTCTTAAGTGACATTGTGGTTTGGCAATGGTGCATAGCATGTAGCTGCTATAGTGCAATGTTTCTTTTCCCACACTTTTTCATATATTTTTTGTCAGCTGCAATGAGGGCTATTAACAAATTTAGTTTAATATTCACATAGTAATAGCAACCTGATATGTGCATATAGATACCTAATAAAGAATAATCACAGAGGTAAAATTTGCATTTATCAGTGCAGGTGCAGTATTTCTCAGTCATCTAACCAAGCAAGTCATTTAATGGACTAAATTGTCTAGAAAGGCTGACAGCTTCAAAGGAGATTACCAAGGCAGTTAATAGAAAATTTCAACTCTCTAGGTCTCTTTTGAAAACCCAAGTCTAATATCCTATGTAATATAATATGATTGGATTGTATATAGATCCTTTTTGGCTGAAATGAAAAGTCCTCTGCTGACAATAACACAAAGTTGATGATTTAATGGGATTGTTTCGTGTTTAATTTCCAGAATTGTGTCTTTGTACAATATTGGATCTATCAATACCTTGGATAGACAATAGGAAAGGAAAAAATAAATAACTGTGAATATATAAATTACAGACCAGAACTTCCCTGTCCCCCTACTTTTCTGCACTGTGAATAAACAAAACGTAGTGATGACTTTGTAAACTCTCCTTCACTTTTCTGAATTTCACCTTTGAAACCTTTGAGGTGGGAGTGAGCCCTTCAGCTCTTCAAAGAGATTAGATCCCAACAGGACTTGATCTATTGCTTGTCTGCATTAACAAATGAATAGTTACAGTTCTAAAATAGCCCATTACTACAACATACCCAGCACATCAGCACCTTGCTCCTGCAGACTGTGTTGTGCTCTCTGGTGCTATACTTGCAGACCCAGTTTCTCTGCAGAAACACACAGTTGCACTGTGCCCAATGCTTTACAGTGCCCAGAACTTCCTTCCCAGTCCTTCACTTCCAAATCACACAACAAAACCAATCTGATGTTCCTCCTGCTCTGCCTCACACCCCATGGTGACCAGTGGTCACTGTCATCCTGGAGCTCTTCACAAGCAGATGGATCCTACAGCCAAAGCTCTCATGGTGTCAAACTCAGCACTCTGTCTTAGGTTAGGCTGAAACTAGAACTGGACCTGGTGGAAGCCTTGGGAGAGCAGCTGATTTCTGAGGGAGTCACCATGCAGAGTTTTGATAATAATGTCAATTCAGTCTTAAATAGGAACTGTACAGTAAAGCCAAGTCTTACTAATTACTGCAGATATTTATGAGTTTGCAGCCAGCAGCAGCCCACATAACTGTCATAAGGAGGCTAATAATGATCCTTCTTTTTTCCTCCTTCTTTTTTGTAAGAGTGGTATGGGGAAAGGTGTCTGTTTCAATCAAATATTTTCTGTTCATGTCAGTCTGGCCAGAACTAGAAGGATGGAGGATTTGAGAACTGTACAAAGTAGCATGGAAAGCACAATATGGCTGTGGAGAAAGGGATATGGGAGAAGATGATTCACATTCAAACTTTGGGTTTCCTTGGGCAGGAAGAGAATGATGGAGAACCATCTGGTTGGAATTATGTTTCTGCAGCTGTTCTGCAGTATAATTATGGCTCAGAGAGACAGGGGATTTTGGTCAATATCTAGGAAAACAGGGTAGAGGTTTGATTTAGCATTTGTCCTGATGTAAGACTGCCAGTGATTTGTGAGTTAAGTATCTTTATATAATGTATATATGGAGATGAGTTGTCCTTACCTTGTTCTTCATGGCCTTTCAAATATGTCGAGAGATAACTTGAATCATTTGGCCTAATCTTCTGTTTGATACAACAATACTTCCTTTAAAATCATTTTCAGGAGCGTTACACGTGCCCAAGTCTGACCCTGCACCCAAAGGAGTCTGTGTTTGTAGCTCAGACCAACGGGAACTACATGGCTTTGTTTTCTGCCCAGCGACCCTACAGAATCAACAAAAAGAAAAGATACGAAGGACACAAGGTATCCTTCCCCACCAGGAGCTCAGTGTCCAAGTTTAAAAGGAAGATAGGTAGCAAAGCACCTCTGCTTTTTAATATGTCTACTAATAGTGTTTTATTAGAAATCAGTGATAGATATTAACTGGCTTCATTAGATATTAATTGGCTTCATTTGCTTTCCTATGTGCCAGTCTATTTTGAATCATATGCACTCTGAAGAAAATAGTTATTAGAAGACTTTATGAATGCTTAATGGCTTGATCAAATAAGTTTTTGATATAGCTCTGTCTTAATCAAGACATGAAGAAATCTTTAGTGTATCTTTATTTAAGAATATGTAGGTTTTGTACTATATTAATTTTCAGTATATCACAATGAACTTTTCCAATCAGTATCATTACTCTGCTATTGTTTTTCACAGGTGGAAGGATTTGCAGTGGGCTGTGAATTTTCTCCAGATGGAACACTTTTGGTGACAGGAAGTTCAGATGGCAAAGTGTTTTTCTACAACTATCATACTTCAAGGATTATTCGCACTTTGTCTGCACATAAAGAAGCTTGTGTGAGTGCAATATTTCACCCAGTCCTGCCATCACTCCTAGCAACATGTGATTGGGCTGGAGAAATCAAGATCTGGCAGTAACAAGCAGAGTTACTGTTCAGGATGTCTCTCTCCTGTTAGTCTGTCAAAGCCTTAGGAAGTAAGCCAGAGTATGGAATGTGAAATTCTGTTGGGATGTGTTGTAAGCAGGAGAGAGACTGTTGTCTTTCCTTCTATGACCTCTAAGTTTATGCTTTCATAATGCAGTTAAGATGGTTTTGTGGTTAGCTGTTGAGCAAAGAAGTGGTACTACTCTCTCCTTCAACCCTGGGGACAAATTTCTAACCCTTTTGAGTCAATCTTCTGGTGCTCATCCAGTCCCATTCTACTTTGAGCAAGCACTTAAATTTAAGAAAATTGTTACTCTTCTTATGCATCCTTTCAATGCAACTTTCTTAGAGCAGGGTTTATCATAGAATCATTTAGGTTGGAAAAGACCTTTAAAGTCATTGAGTCCAAGCTTTAACCCAGTACAGCCAAGTCCACCACTAAACCATGTCCTGTAGTGCCACAAATCTGCAAATCTTTTAAATACCTCCAAGGATGGTGACTCCACCACTTCCATGGGCAGCCTGTTCCAATGCCTGAAAACCTTTTGGCTGAAGAAGTTTTTTCTGTTATCCAGTCTGAACCTCCTCTATCACAATATGAGACTGTTTTCTCTTGTGCTCACCAAAAGTGGAGGACATACTAGAATGATGTTCAGATCAGTTAATATCTATTCCATCTTCCTGTGATGTTTTTCCCCAGTTTTTTGTACTAGTTTAGCTGCCTCACCTGATCATTGGAGGGTTAGAGAGGCAATACTGTAGTTCAAGGCAAAATAGCTTCTATGCACAAGAAGGGGGAAGGTCACAGGGCAGGTGGGACTGCTTCTTCTGATATGCACAGTCTATTATTAGCTCAACTTACTGTAAAATGCTTTCTGAGAGTTCAGGGAAAGGTGTGACAGATAGCTTGAACCTAATTTTGAAGTCAATACATTTGTGTTCTTGAAATCCTGACGTTTAAACTTGAGTTTTAAACTTACTTTTATGACTGTATAATAGCAAAATGAAACTATGTATAAATATTTTTATGGAAAAAATAAACATTTTTTTAAAATAAATGCTATCTGTGTTTACTACTTTACTCCTATTATTCTTGACAAGTTAGTACACAAGCCTGTAATGGAATCCATGCTTGGGGGTGAAAACAATTAACATGTTAGTCTAATTTAGTGCAAACACATACCCATTTCCCCATAGCTCTTGGTGTTGCTTGGACACAGAAAATTATCATCATGCTGTTCAGTGCAGGGAGGTTCTTCAGCACTCAAACAGGAGCTGGGCTGTTCTTCAGCAAATATAAAATTCATTAGGCCATTACTATGTATTTACATATATAGAGATTGTTTGTAAGTGTACTTTAAATTTGTGTTCCCTGCAATCGTATTACTTGCTTCTAGAAAATATTTTATGTGTATGTGTGTGTTTATGTATGAAAACCAGTATGTCTGTGCATCACATAAACCATATATATTCCTAATAATGACTCCATATAAACATGTATTATCTTGTAGTGAGTGCTGGAAGCTTGTCTTTGGTCTGGTTAGTCTGTAAAGGTGTTTTAACATACACAGGATAATTGTGCTGAGTAAATTGTCTCTGTCATGAAATCCAGAAACCATTATAGTAGCAACTTTTCTTCTGTAGCATCTTTTTATTCTTCTGATTTTTCATATTAGCAGAAATGCAAGGGGTTTTTATTCACTTTTTTTTTTTGTGTGTGTGTGTGTGTGTGTATTCAGTAAAAAGCTTTTTCAGAGAAAAATTAAAATTTTCAGAACACTCTTTGCAAACAGAAGATTTTAATTAATGAGCATAATGTACTCCACTGGTTTGTAGTTTATGTCCCTTATTGCCTGTCGTGAGAACTAAGCCTATACCAGGAATGTGGGTCCAGTTAATTTGTTTGAAGTCTAGACCAAGATATTGTAGTTGCATTGTTTTAATCACTTTATCAACACCTATGACAGGTTTTCACACAGGACATTAAATTTAAGTGAGTCTTGCAACAAAAAAACAACTTTTTCTTTGTTTCACAGATTGCCCTTTATTTCTTCCTTCCTTTCAGCAACGAGCTGTTAAACAGGAGCCTGAAGTTTGCACTTTTTTTTTCACTGTGCCTCTAGTACACAAGCCAGCTGTACCTTTAAATAGAAACCTGTTCTGCAGTTTTGAGTTACTCAAATTCAAGCTGTGGGATCCTCATAAAAGTCGGGAGGAGGTCAGCTGGAAGTGAAGTAGCCCTTGCCTGTTGCTAGGCAGGCTGAGTCCCGACTGCCCAGCATTTTCCAAAGGGCTGGCTCTGTGTTCTTCCCCCCTGGTGTTGTAATTCAGCATGTACTGTTACCACTTTAAAACTTTGGGCAGCCAGGTGTGTCTTAGATGAAGGATGGGCAGCACAGTAATTGTTCCTGTTCCAACCTGGTGCCTGTCTCCACAGGAGGTTATCTGTTATTTTGTTAAGTACAGCCTTGAGAAAGGCCTCTGAAATAACTGTGAGCTGATTGTAGAAATGCTTTCTTGGATGAGGCCTCAGCTTGTGTGAACACTTCCCTGAACCTGATTGAGCTCTCAGCAAGAGCACATCTGGGCAGAGGGAAAGTCCTGAGAGAGGCTCTTTGGGAATCATGGAGAAAAGTAACTGCATTTTGTACAATTACCCATGCTGTTGCTTCAGTTTAACTTGTGTGCTGAGGCATGATTCTGGTGTCTAGAATTTATCCCTCCTGAAATTATCTTGCAGGTGTAAATTGTAGACTATTTGAGGGGTGGAGAGGGAGGGAAAAGCTTAAATTTGATTAAAGGTAGTATAGAAAATAAAAGAAACTTGAAACTGTACAATCTTAGAGTATTTAAGTTAGAATGGCATTTATGTCAGATTTCCAAGATGGCTGGAGTTTAATTACTCAAAGTTTTTATAATACTATGAAATTATTTTCACAGCATTATCTTGTTAAAATATCTTTCTAATATAAAACTGATTAAGACACAGACTGAAATTTAGCCACTGGAAATATTTTAGAAGAGTGGTGTCAATTAACTTTTCATTATGATTCAAACAGAAATTCTTCTTTGTTATCTTATGCAATGAAATGTAATCAAAAATATCCACATTATTCCATCACTCTGCAATTACCAAATACTGTTTGGGCTGCAAACAAGGATTATTATGCTCAGATGAAGCTTTTAGAATGTAATGAATTGTTGGTTAATTAATTTTATTCATAAAATTGTAAAGTATAAATTTTTGCATCTTGCTTTAGGAGAAATTCTTTTAGTTTTATACAGAGGTCTCTATAGGGCATCCTATGTTAGAGCCAAGGCAGAGGTTTTCAGCATTTTGAAATGGTCTAGACTGTGTAGATAAACAAGCCAGATTAATTTAAATCTATTTTGTACTGTACCAAAAAGTAATAATGCCAGTCTCTACCGCTTTATGATTTGCTACTGGAGCATTATTAATTTGGGGTGTCAGAGAATGCAAGCTATTCAACTGTCTTTATCTCAAAAACCTGCTAATTAGCAGACAGTTATTAGAATCACTGTGTTCACTCAGCTGAAATACTCTTGGTGAGTCACTATATTTCAGCTATTGGCTTCCTCATAAAAATAAGGTATGGCATTACAATGAGATTTTTCTTTCTGTAGGGGACAGGCAAATGTAAAAATACAATATTATGGCAGAACTGAACAAAACAGACATCAAAAAATTGTGGGATCTCAAATTATCCATTATCCTTACATAAGGGTTTGGCCTGTGTTCAATTGAAAATATTTGCTCTGCTTTCTTCAGCTAGCCTTGATCTTGGTCTCTTAATCCCAGCTCCTCCTAGTCACTGCTTGCATCCTCACCATTTAACTTTCTGCTTTTCTGTCCTTGTCTCAGCACCTTGTCTTCTGCATTTGAAAGTATACCAGTCTATGTCCTTACACTACATTCATCTTATGTATTTTTTTTAACTGTGCTCTGACTTGAGACTTTCAGGCTTTCATTCCAGCTGTCATTAGAAAGGCAGGCAGGATTCCCAGAGCACTCTGCACTCCATTCTTGCCTGTTTTCCAGTTTTAATGAGGCTTATTACTTTTGGAGACTCTCCCCTTTCCTTAGCCTCTCCTCTCTCTACTTCTCTTTCTGCCTTTGATAACTGCTTTACTGTCTTGCAGATCCTTTTTATTATATCAGTTCCTACAAGGTTTACCTTGTCAGGAGTGCACTTTTGTGGAATAAAAAATAACAAAGAAACCTCACCCACCACCCCTCCAAGTTATTGCCACTTACTTACACTGCTTTAGCTCTCAGAGTGTGCAAACTGCACTGCCCTCAAAAGAATTTAAATGAGGGGATGTGCTCTAAGACCATATTTAATATGTCCCAGCTGGTGGGACTAGACTGGGGATGGGTCAGAGTATTCCCTACTCCCCCAAACGCTTGTAGGTTAGATACTGTGCTTTCAGAAGTGAGATAAACTACACATTTACTCCCATTGGGCCTTACTGCTTGCAAATATGAATGTAGCCTCAAAAGCCTCAAAGAGTCTTTAGTGTTTTCCCCTTTGATAAATTTCTCACTGCTCTCTTCATGACTCACCTCTCTGTGCAGAGTGGCCATAGTCTGATGCTTTCACACTTCAAAGAATTGAAATGCAGGGAGTTAGTTTATGAGCAGAAAAAAAAAAAGCAATTTTAGAGGTGCTTGATCTCCAGTGGCAGCAAGATGAGCTGGCCCTGCCCCAGAGCTTGGTGAATCCTGCCACGTGTGCAGAATGACTCCCAGCTGGGACAGAGCAGCCCAGCACAGGATGGAAATGATGGGTCTCTGGGAGGGGTAGGACTCCCTGCACTGGATTTAGGTAGAGGTTTAATGGAACTCAGCTTATTCACCTCCCTTTCCCAGTCCCTGGATATCTGACACTTAAACTTATTTAGAAGTCTACCAGAAGGAACCTAGGTACTGCACAGAAATGATAAAGTTTCATCCAAAGGTAATTCTCAGTACATTTTCACAATTTTGCATAAGAGCCTCTTAATCTAAAAACTTTTTCAGGAAGACTTTGGAGAATGAAGTTCACCAAGGTTGAAAGTGCCTGAAGTTCTTGTCCAAACAGTTTCAGCTAGATCCATTTGTCTCAATTTTCCATCAGCAGGGCAGCAAAACTCAGGTATCATTCTGAGGAAGATTTCTGCTGAGAAATTGTTTGAAGAAAGAAGAGCAGCTTATGCAGCAGCTTGTGTTAAGTGTACCTGCTCTGGTACAACCTGGCTTACACTGAGAAAGCAATTTCCTTATGTTCAGATTAGTGCCACTTGTTTATAACCAAGTAGCAAAGAATTGCCTCTAAAAATAATTTTGATAGATCTTCACCATGAACTATGTTATTTTTTATGTTTTTTATTATTTATCGCACAACCACTTCCTTTGTTGGCTTGCCACTTAGAGTTGTAAGTAAATTCCAGAGCTCTTCCACCTCATGGTCCACAGGAAATTATTTAAGATGAATACGAGGTAAAGAATGTCATAACTTACTCCTATGTTATAATTTATATGTGTATATAATAGAGCAAATTAAATAGTTTGATTCATTCCTTTCTTTGCTTTTTTAATCTGTGCTTTTTAAAATCCTCTCTAAGGCAAATTCTTGTTTTTAAAAAGAGTTTCTTATAAATCAAGATAAAAGATCTATTACCAGCAGCCAGTCTGGATGTTTAGTTTGCACATCCTTGCTATTTGTTGTAGTGCATGCAACTACTTGAAATGCAGACATCAGTTCAAATCATGTACTACTTTTAGTACAAAAATGAAAATTATTATGTTTATTATGCCATTAATATGAAACATGCAATCTGTGAACTGTAGGCATATCATGGACTAATTTTTTTTTGTTGCGACCTCAAACAGGTTAAGTTTTGACCAGTGAAATTTTAAATAATCTTTTTATTAATGATGTATACAATGTTTTCCTTGTTTTTCAACATAATAGTTGAACTACCACATTAATTATGCATCTTTGGGGGTTTTTGTTATTTGGTGCATTTTGAATGCCCTTCAGAGAGAGGGAGGTTTGCAAGTCTGACAAGGTTTCTCTGAGTGAATAAAAAAATTTCTCCTCCTACTTTTCCAGTTGCTTATAATAAGTTGAATGCTGTCTTTGGTGCAGTTGAACTAAATTCACTGGTGTAACAGAAAATGTATCCTTTTTTTACAAAATAAAAGTGTTACCAGGACCTGGGCTTAAATGCTTGCATTTTGGTCAACACTTTCGTACAAAATCCTGCATCCAAATTTGGATGTGGTCATGGAAATGAGTCAGGGGAGGCTTAGTTTAGGTATAAGGAAAAGGTTTTTCACTCAGAGGGTGGTTGAGCACTGGAATAGGCTCCCCAGGGAAGTGGTCACAGCTCCAAGCCTGACAGCTCCAGGAGTGTCTGGACAAGGCTCCCAAGCCCCTGGTGTGACCCTTGGGTGTCCTGCCAGGAGCTGGATCCTGATGGGTCCTTTCCAACTCAGGATATTGTGTGACTCTGTGTAATACTTGACATGTGAACTGGCTCCTGGACCTCATGTTCCCCCAAATGAAACTCCTGCTTTCCTGGTGCCATGGGTCTGTTGGGGCCTTGGCCCTACAGAGATTGCTTTGCTCTTCACATTGTGTTGTTGCAGGAACATGTAACAGGGAGCCCTGAACCTCCTTTCCTCCCACTATTCTCTACCCTCCCATTTTCCATGTATCTTAAAGGATGCTTAAGCATTCCCTTGGGAACTGCAGTCCTAAAAAATGAGGATAATGACTTTTTCATTGTGTTTTAAACTGCCTTTTATTTAGGTGTCTGCCAAGGGAGTAATTTCAGAGAAATTTTATTCTTCATAATCTGCCCTGAGATCAGATGGTAACATTTTAATTTTAGTAAGGAAGCCTAGCTCTACTTAGCTTTTCACCAAACTCCTCTAGTTTAATAAACTCACATTTAGTTGTGCATTAATTATTCCTGAACCTGAGATTTTGAAAGGTGGTGACTGAATGAGCAATACAAAATAGTTTAATGAGAGAACTTGTCAGAGGAAAATTTTGGCAGTAATTTGAGTAAATTATAGAAAAAATATCAATGGACTCTTCAGATATTTTCTAGAGGAATGTTATTTTTTTTCGTAACATAAGGACTCATCATTTGCTCCTGAAATTAATAGCTCTGTTTTTATTTTTAACATTCCTAATTAGACATTAGTTTGCTCTCTGAATGCTTACATTTCAAATTCTACAATCATTCCCTTTTGAGCAAGTACTGCTCTGAATCTCTGGGAAAAAAATTCAAGAAGATTAAGTATATTTGAAATGTTATGACATTATCTGGGTGATGTATTTTTACATGCACAGGGGACACAGTCCCATCCATGAAGTCACTGTAAGAGTGCAGGGATTCCAATAGAGGCTTCCACAGAACATCACTGTGCAGGTCTAAACAAAATCCTGCACTAACCTCTTCTTTCTGCTTTTAAATATAATTTTTGTAACACATCTCAAGAATTGTCTTTAAATTTTCTCATGTTTCCTTGGGTTTTTTCCCCTCTGCTGGTTCTATTATTTCTGTTTGTCCTTCCTCAGTTACTCCTCAGGACAATGATTCAGGACAGCTTTGAATGCCTGTGATGCACCTTTCCCTTCATGGGCACAACCACAAAGAAACCTGAAGCTGTGAGGTTTCAACATCACTTTTTTCTGGCCTGTAGAGAACATGCTGAAGTGTGGTGGAAGTATTTGTGGCTGGAACATTGTTAAGTACATAACACAAGAGTGGCATCCCTGATCCCTCTGGAATGCCATCTCCCATCAAACAAATAACATGGTGCTGCTTTGTGCAGAAGATGTACATAAAACCCATTCTTTCATGTTCATATAGGTGTGCTGCCTAGTTTTTCAGAAAATAGCCTGTCATCCAGGCAGCTCTTTAGGAACATTTTCTAGTGTTATGACATGTGCAACCAGTGAGATGATAGAGCTTGATTTCTCTTTAATAGCTCTGTTGCATCTTGGTTCATCCAGCAGGTGGGATGTAGCTGGCTCTGCCTGAGCAATCTGCTGTGCCTGCACAGCTCTCACAGGGCTCCTCACCAGCACAGGGAACTGGGACCCAGAGGAGGCTGGAAGGTGAAGGTTCTCTCCTGCACCATGAGGCAGCAGGAATACCCTTGTGATGGCTACAGGGGAGACCCTCCACTGGGCTGGCACAGGTGTTTGCAGCTGAAAGTCTCTGCTGCATTTGCATGGGATTTCTCAAACTTACTTTGGAAATTGTTCCTACGAGGTTTTGGAGAATCACAGAATGGTTTGGGTTGGAAGGGACCTTAAATCCCAACCCCAGCTGCAATCCCACTGCCATGGGCAGGGACACCTTCCACTAGACCAAATTGCTCAAGGCCCCATCCAGCCTGGCCTGGAACACTTTCAGGGATGGAGCATCCACAGCTTCTCTGGCAACCTGTGCCAGTGCCTCACCACCCTCACCTTTGAGTAAAGGATTTCTTCCTAACATCTAATCTAAATCTCTCTTCTTACAGTTTAAAACCCTTGTTCCTTCTTGTCCTATCACTGTATAAAATGTTATTCTCACTCTCTTTTAGAAGGCCCCTGTAGCTACTGGAGGGTCACACAGATCTCCATGGAGCCTTCTCTTCTCCAATCTGAGCAGCTCCTGCTTTCTTAGCCTTTCCTTGGGAGCTCCAGCCCTTGGAGAGTTTCCATGGCAGTCCTCTGGATCCAGTTTAACAGGTCCCTGTCTCCCTTGTGCTGAAACCAGGACATACCTCTAGTTGTGTAGTCTACATGGTCCCAAGGCACAGGGTGAGGTGTTCCTTTACACACCTTTATCCAAGATGCATCTAAGCCTGTGACAAAACTGTGTCCCCCTGCAGAAATGCTGGGAAGCAGAAAAAAGAGTTACTATTTGGAGAAGGAAAACAAACTGCTATACATTTTTGTATTGTAGTACTGTTTTCAGGAAGTGTTTTGAACAATTTAGTGCAACAAGTAAAAGAAATATAACTAATAGGTTGTATTGAACTTCTGTTATGAAGAGGGAAATAATAAGCAGATCTCATATTCCAGGAGGCTGAACACATCACATGTCAGCCTGACTCAGTGACATCTCTGCTGTGGCTGTCTGAGGCAGGAGTGACTCCTACAAACAGAACAGCATCAGGGAAACCAGTTCTTCATCTTTCAAAGAATTATTCTGCTTAAAAGACACATTTGTTTCCCACTGTAATATTATTGTACAGTTTTCTGTACTGATTATTTTTGGTCTTTAAATTGGGTTATTATTTGTGTGTTAGCAGCCTGAATTTAATGTCTCTTCTGTGCCTGGGGTAAGAAGTGTATAGCTTGCTTTAATAATACAGCCAATTCACCTCTCAGGTTTCAGACCAAATGCTTTTGCTGCATGATTGGAACTCATCTAAATTACTAATAAAATAATTTCAATTGAAATGAAATTGTCATAATTATATAATAACATATGTGTTTAATATAAGTATTGGGCATAATACAAATACATTTGCAAGCTATATGGTGGAAAATATCTTCCTCCTATTAAAGATGTGGGCACACATGCAGAGATAAATGACTGGCCCAGCAAAAATCTCTGCTGTTTTTCTAGGCAAACAATCCCAACACAGCAGTCCAATGGAAACTCATTTGTTAAACAGAATTCAGAATAGGTCGCTGTACCTGCTGGGAGGGTTATGCTGACAAGGATCAAGATAAGTCGTTTATCTACAGTTTGTATTCTACTTTTTCTAAATTCCTGAATAATTTTAATGTGATTGAAATGTGTAAGGCAATTAAATGTGACATTCCATAGCCAGAGAGCACAGTCTGTGTGTCTTCAGTGGGTTTAAAATGAGCCCTAAAGCCTTTATAAGACTTGGTGTGTGGGAAGTCTCTAAAATGGCTAGAGGCATGAATTGAATGTACTGTAAATAAACTGTGGCATGAAAACTTTCACTAGTGTTCAGGGAGGAGAGAAAATGCTGATGAATGTAGAAACCATAACATTTGAATGCAGTGGGTAGCTCCTGCCTGACACATTGGGCTGGAGCAGAGAAAATTTGATTAATTCAGCCAGCACAATGAGGGAGAAGCCTGACTCTGACACTGCCATTAAATAGGAAAAATTTTGACAGGTAAGTGAAGTTATGCTGTATGTATTTTTCATCACTGTTGTACATTTCTGAGGAGTTGTTGCCCTGGTGCCTGCTCTGCAGATATGGTTCTGCAACCTCAGGGGACACCACGATTTTCTCAGGTCTGCCTATGAGCCCACAGGAAAACAGAACCCTTTCCTGGTTTCCAGTCTATTTCTTGGACAACAGGAAATGGCAAGATAACTGTACCCTTGATCCTCAGGATCTGGGAGATTCCCAGGCTTGGTTGCTGTTTCTCCCTTATTTTCTGATGAGCCTGACTTCATTCTGTTGTCTGTTATTTGTCACTGTGCAATGCTAAGATTGTGCACCCCAAGAAATGAAATGGAGACAGGTATTCACACCACAAATTTCAAGACCTGCCTGGACAGCCCATGGGATCTCCATCACTGATGTAATGAGGGAATGTTGCTGTGTGGATACAACTATTACTACAGCATCTGTACAGCAACTGAGAGCCCTAAAGGCATCATCCTGAGACTTGTGCTGGTTCAAATGGGGTCAAAATCTGACTGTCACCAGCCTCTGAAAGAGCAGCTGAGCAGGAGAGGTTGCTGGTTGCTGTCTGCCAGCAGTGCTGCAGTCATGAGGCTTCTCCCAGGCTCTTGCCAGTTGTACAGCTCCTGCAGTCAGTGTGCTCTGGAAATGGAAAGCCTTTCCCAGATGGAGAAAGGTTCCTTATCACCCCCTTAGCAGCTGCACCAGTCCAGTCCAATGGGCTCTCTAAACAGTCCTGCTTCTTTGAAGTCTTCCCTGTTCTGCTGTTTGCTTGGGTTATTTTTCTCCAGTAAGAGCTATTTCTTTTGACAGTTGTGTGAAGCTTTATCCACTCAGCAGGAGAACAATTCCCAAGTATCATTGTCCATCTAGTGTGGGTGGCATTAATGGAAGAAGGTGCAGATGTGCCAGGGAGGTTTGTGGCCAGGGTGGTGCCTTTTTTGGAATAGATCTTTTTTGTGTGAATTGATAAATAGCTTTGGCTTGCAAGTGAGTATAAATATAAACTGCAGAGTGTTGAGAAATATGATACATGCAGTGTCAGTGTCTGTGGAAAAATGAGGTGGAGCCCAGCTGTTCTGTAGTAATTTCCAAATACTGTATGCTGAGGCTTTTGCTATTTCAGTTTAAGAAGCTTTGCAAGGAAAAGGGAGAGCCCAGGGTAATGAACTTTCTTCAAATACTGTTAGTTCAAATAGTCCCCTTAATTTCTCTGTATGAGGTGTACATAGGTGTGAAGTGAGGTATTGTAGCCCAGGGACTGATCTGTGAATAGAAAATGTTAATTTCCCATCCAAAGGGGAAAAAATACTTAGGATAAGAAATTTGGTAATGGTAGGCAGGTAATGCAATATGCATGGCCTATGCAATTATAATCAAGAGACTATTCTGTCAAGTACTGTATAATCAAGTAATAAGAGACAATCCACCCTTCATAAGACTAAGGGATAAAAAGATAGAAGAATTATCCCAACTATTAATAAGGATAAAATACAAATGCTGGACAAATTACCAATTTAGTAGAGCTCAGGAGTTGTATGTGCATTTTCATGAGTTGAAAGTTAGGTTGCTTGAGTGGGAGCAACACTTTCTCTCTAAACAAAGCAGAAATTCAAAGCTCAAAATAAAGTAGTCTTAGAAGTCAGAGACAAGTGGAGTTATGAGCTGAAGCAAGAAATCAAGTTTAATTGGTGTCATCTAGAGTGCCAAAAAGTGCATTTCATCTTCATCATCAATAGAGAATGAAAGAAAAGTAAAAGGCAGTCCAAACCTATTTTAAATAAAATACTTGTTTGGGGTCTTTATAAAGCCTGACTTCACTGGATTTGTTGTGTTCCACACCTCAGCTTTCTGGACTCTGAAATCTCAGTAATGAGCTGTTTACTGACATCCTTTTCAATTAGACCATTTCTCCTTGAGTAGCAAATGTTATTCTGTTAAACTGATTTCATTTTTAAACTGTTTTTCCCTACTGACACAAGTCAGGTCTTTACAGGCAGGACTGTCAGCTCCAGCAAAACCCCCCAAATCACTGCAGCTTGCAAAACATTATTTTTTTTCTCTTTAAAAAGAGGTGGGGAAAAAAGTCAAAATTAGATTGAATGAAAATAGTCTATTTCTAAAAGCCTTTTCCTGGGACTTTTTCATAATGCACCCTAAAAATCAGGGGAATACAGTAAGTGTTGTGACTGGAATGTTTTTCTGCATTTTGTGCTGACAGAGCAATCATCCTTGCTCTGCCTCCATTCCCTTATCTGTCCTTGCAGCTTGTCAGGAAAATCCAAGTTGGTTCAAAACAGCAAGGTGCAAGTTCTCAGCTCAGTTACATACTTTCTTTGGCAGTGTATGTATTCTCTGGGAAAAATATGGGAAAAAACCCAGTTTTATTGTAGACAAGCATGACTGCCTTGGAAATAATTTGACCTTTTAATAGTTTGGATGCACAGATTAATTTTTGAATTTTCTTTCTTCCAGTGTCAGGTCTTTCCTTCCTCACCTTCAGGCTATTCTGGACTCTGAAAGCACAGGAAAGTGGAGATGAATCAGAAAAAAATGATTCAGTTCCTGTGCTAAGGCTGAGCTTGAGAACTTGAGCTTTCATTCTTTATCTGTTTCTCAAGTTATAGCATAAGCCTAAGGCCAAGAGCCTTAAAATCTGCTAAAACTAAAATAGCTAACTCCTTACTATCTGTCTGGGATTAGGCATGTCATCCTAGTGTAACTCCCAGGGCTTTGGGATAAGAGCATTTCCCTCATTTGTGGAGGATAAAGACTGTGAAGTGCTGAAGGTCCATTGAAGTAAATGGACAAATTTAAGTCAAGTGAACATAAATCCAGATTAATCTCTTTGCCAAAAATAATCCCACCAGAGTCAATACTTGTAATTTATCAGTTAGAGGCACTGCTGCTGTTGTCCCCACTTCCTCAAGTTGGTGGCACAGTGGTTTATTGGGGTTAGATGTTCTGTGCTAGAATTGAGTGTAGATCTTCCTCTTCATGTCATCCTACACAACTGGTCTCCAGACCAAAAGGATTTCTACTGTAACAGTAAAAGTTCTACTTTAACAAAAACCTCTTGAGTGGGAGCCTGCTGAAATTTATAACTCTTATATGCTGAGGATGCTTTTATTCCTTGTTTTTCAATGTCACATGTGAAAACCTGGAATGGGAAAGGACATTGGCTGACATTGACATTGCAAATTTAATTATTCTGGGGCTTGCTGTTGTTTGCCTTCTTCTAAATCATAGAGCTGTCATTGCTGGGCTGGGTGTAGTAAATAGTGCTGTGGTGCTGTGGCTCTGCAGCTCGTGCACGTCTGCTCTGACTCATAAACTGCAAAGGAAAAATTGAAATGGGTGAATGTATTTAAATATTCATTAGAGCTGACTTCAAAAATTAGAATTTTTTCTGAATAATCACAGTTAGAGTATTAATGTATATTTATCATGATGGGTGTGTTGTCGAGGAGGCACTTAACTCCATCAGGGATATTTTCCAACAATTGCATCTTGTATGGATGCATCTTGTTTTGGCCCCTGCAGATGAAGATGCTCTTCCTACTCTGGGATCCTAACTGCCTTCAGGGATGAGCCTTGCCTCACCAGGAGGGGTGGGAGGGGCTTTTCCACTCCCCACAGGTTGGGATGTGGGGCTGACACCATCCTTAAGGAGCTCCCATCTGGCAGAAAGCACAGGGGCTGAGGAGCCTGGGGAGACAGAGCTCAGGGCTTGGAACAGCAGCATTCCTAGACCTGGGTGCCTTGGACATTAGGCTGGTGTCTAAGACCTTGAGGGGTACAAAAGGAGCAAAACTTTTCATTGTATGAATATTCAAATTATTCTTTTTAGCTGCAGCTAAACAAAACCTCTCAATTACTGAAATACAGGAAAAAGAAAACACCAAGGAGAAAATAATATGAGAGGCACTGGAATGAATGGCAGGTTGTTCAAGAATGACTGAATCCCCAAAGCTGTCTTTAACAATGAAGTTTGTTTACAAAGACTCAGAGGAAAGATGGGGAAAACAATGAAAAACTTCTGGTAATGTTGATATAAGAGCAAGTAGACAGCATGCCATGATGTGATGCATCCAGATCAGTGTGCATGGTCTTGAGAAGCTGCTCTCATCTGTGTCACCTTTTCCTTTCCTTCAGCTGCACTTTTGTACAGGGGCTGGAACAGCTCTCTGTTCATATTGAAGAGCAGTTAGTATCCTGAAAGGAATGTCTTCCAAGAGAAAAATCAGAGAGGACTGCATCTACACAATTCAAGCAATATTTAAGGAGACATTTAACAGTAGTCTGTAAAGATTACAAGGTTGCAGACATGAATGGGGGATAAGAATTTTATATGAAAGTGCAAAGGATTTCAATTAGTACTTTGAAATTAAACAAGGGGAAATTAATCTAAGTAGCTGCATAATCATGCTCTGTGATAGATTATGGAATGAAAATTCTTTTTAATTAAAACTGATGGAAGGAGAAGGAATAGTTTAATTAATTTTCTAGTTTGGGTGAACAAGTTAGCAACTGTTGAGTTGAAAATGACCAGTGTTATGGCTTGCCATGATTTAAACTTAAAAATTTTAACTATTTCTAGACTTCTAAAAAGTTTAACTGAAGTGACCTGTATTATTCATAATTATTGAGATTTTGCACTTTTTTTAAAGATTAATTTGGAATGAGAAAACATCTCAAAAATGCATTTTCTTTCTACAATTTCATAATATCCTTGCACTGCAATTCCTGTGAATTATAACCCATATCTCCAGTAACATTTTTGTAAATATGCCTCACTCTGATCTCTTTTAGCCCTCTTTGTTTTCCTCCTGATCAGTGTCCTGCGTCATATTCATTCTTTTGGTTTTCATCATTAAAATGACATTTTTCATCTTCTGCTTCACTGCACTGTTGGGGACTTGCCACTTCTTTTACCCTCCCTTTCTGTTCTTACTCATGGCAAATGAAAAAATGAATCAAATCAAAATTCCTGTCAGAGTTACCTGCAAATCCTGCATATGAAATTTGGTGTGGAAAAGTGAGGTTTTGTGGCAGCATGGAGACACCTTGGTGTTCTTGTAATGCTTAAGAGGAAACTGAACATTTATGTCCTTGGGAAAAGCTATTTAATGGTAAATTGTCAGCCACTGGAGTGGAGGGGTCTGTGGCACTTTGGCTGAAGATTTGTTCTTTTGCTTTCTGGAGACACTTGTCATTAAATGAACAGAAGAGAAGAGTTTATCAAACCACATCTGCCATTTCTACATGAAAAAGGGAAGTCAGCCCTTCTGAGAAGGATCTTTCAGGTGCTGTTCTGTGTCTGAAATGTCCCACAGAAGGTGAGTGCCCTGGGGAAGGTGGTGGCAGAGAGATCTACTGCCCCTTTTACCTGGGTTCAGGCTTATTCTCTGCCTGTGTCTCTTTTTAACAGGGTTCAATCTCCTAAAATCTCAGTGACTATAATCTTACAAACAGGTTGTCTGATGGCACAGCAGAACTCTGTTGGCTGTTTTCAGTATCTCCAATGACAACTGGATTATTTCCTTCTGGTGTGAAAACTGAAGGCAAGCAAAAGAAAATTAAGATACTACCATGAAGAAAATTTGAATCTATTGTGAAAACACCAACCATCATTCTGTCCTCATGCTTCAGATCTTCTCTATAATAATTCTCAATAAATCTAAACTTATTGCAACAAAATTAACACCAAAATCCCAGGAATCAATTCTTTATTCTAATATTTCATTTCTTTTTTTTAAAATTAAACTAAACCATAGTATATCTGTAAATCTGAGAAAATTTTGGTAAATTATTGAAACTTTTTCTCATGTTCATAGGAAATTAGCAAACTTACTGTCAGTTTTTCTAATTAAGGAGAAATTTAAATCAACACATTAATGCTGAAGAATTTTTATAGCCATTTTGATTGATTCAGGTGAAGTTCATTACAGGGTAATATATTGTTCTGGGACAGAATTCATTACAGAAAAATATTATAAGGTTATAGGCTATTTTACAAAAAAACCTGTGTACTAATTGTCTGAAAAGGCTGGGTTTAATCTATGTATTAGTGCACATAAACTGAGAAAAGACTTAAGTGAAGCATGGAAGTCAGACTTTGAAACTGCAGTAGTATGAAAGAATATAATAGAACAGGATATTAAATAATCAGAGATATAATATCTAGAAGAAATGTAATTTTGTGTAATTGCCAAAGCAGCACTTTAGGTCAAATAATGAACAATATTATAAAAGGATTAGTCTGACACTGTATTCCAGTTCATAAATGACACAATTTACTGTTCCATAGCTTACATATTTTCTTAGGTGAGATAACAGTTAATTTTCACCTCTCCCATACAAATCCTTGTATTCATTCACCAGAGAAATTAATGTCTTGCCTTAGGGATTGTCTAAATTTTATAAACCTGAATGAGTCAACAGTGAGGTTTTTTCACATCTGTTTTCTATGTTGGTGTTTCAAAGGGGGAAATAACAGCTCTTCTGGATCTCCAAGTCAATTTACTGCAGGTCACATTCTGCCATAAGGAGCTCTTGGCCTTTGGAAACCTCACTGTATGTGTTTATTATCGACTTCATGGAGTTATTTGCAGCCTGCCCTACCTCTCACACTCACTGTGAGCAAGTCTGGGTGGATAAAATCACAAGGCATGTGACAGTTTTGTACTGAAATGTCACCACTTTGGAGCTATCTCGTGCCTTACCTGTGTGATATTATTTGCTGCCATTATTCTCCATGGTGCAACAGACCCTGGACAACTGCAGGGGCTTGATGCCCAATCTCCCAGAGAGCACAGCAAGTACTTGCACACATCAGTAATGGGCAAAATTTTATAGTATACATGAAAGAAATGGAGAGCAATGGGAGCTATTCATGCCAAGTGCATTCAATCTGTGGCTCCATGATTGAAGACACTTGTGTGGGAAATGAACAGTTCTGTAGTCCTGGTTCATAGTTAGTTGCCAGGAAACTGCTTTCAGAGAATCAGCAGAAAAAGTATATTTTCTTAATGCCTATTGAGTTGATCATTATTTTAGCTTTACAAGGAGCTAGTTTACATTTCCAAGTGATCCCACTGATTAGTACCATACTGCACTAAGCAAGGTCTTCCCCCATACATGAGCTGTCAAGAGTCAGTATTTTAAGTATAGGATATGTGAACATTACTTAAAATAATCATTAAATATTTATTGCTGTATTCTACCTCTTACCAAGCAGGAATACTGAACCTGGGAAGAAAATCCACAGGATTTCCCTTTCTCTCCTTTATGTTTTTCTCCTCCTCTCATTTTGCTCTCTCCCTTTCCCTCTTGTCCCAGTTGTACACTCCATAGTGGTGAAATGGTGAGAAACAGAAAAATTGCTGGAGGAAATGCCAAAAATACAGGTAAAAATACATCTTCACAAACTCAGGAGTAAAGGCTACAGATAGCCAGACTTTCCTCAGGCTTTAGAAAATTTACTGTTAGAAATACCAAGCTACAGAAAGGGCAGCTGTGGAATGTAACAGAGGCACAAAAAAATTGTGTCAAGTATATGAGTAATAGAGGAAGAGTCTACATCACTGGTTTTTGAGTAATTTTCTGTTTTCATTCAGTATGCAGAACCCTGTCTGGTGAAGTCAAGACTGTGGATAAACATTTTTTTTCCCTTGCTTACTTTCAACAGGCTGATGAGAAGTCATCCTCCCACACACAGAGGCCATGAGCTGTGAACCAGTTTTCTCTGGGGCTTACAGAGAAAGAGAAACTCTTTTAGAAAGCAATCTAGGAGCTTTAGTCATTAACTTTTGCTGGACCAATGCCCCTCAGAATAAACCCATGTTCTATTGAATGAAGGGAAAAACAACCCCAAAATATATCCACTGGTGTCTTTTATTAAGTTATGCAAAATACAGTATTAATTATGACACCGCATGCATTTTAGACAATATAAATGCAAGCCTACAGAAAATGTGACAAAGAAACCCTCAATTACTTTTGAGGTAGTATACAAGGAAAAATAGGAAAGCAGAAACACAGTGGATTAAAAGAACAAAATATTTGTATCACTTTGTGCATACATTAGTCACTCATAAATACATTTGTATGAAATAACTTAAGATACAATTCCATTCTTGTTAAAAAATATACTTCTTCAAATTCACCATTCTTGTTTGTTTTGATTTCACATGACATTTTATGGTATTTTATCAGGTGGGTTTATTTTTTTTTTTGTCACTGCCATCATGATTTTACCCTTTTCCTCCAAGAATTTAGGCACAGATGGCCTCATGCACAAAAATAAATAAGAAACCTGCTTGAAGGGAACAGAATTCTGCTCAAATAGCTTAGGATAGTCTAATAAATACATTTTTGTTTATAAAAATATTTCAGGTTTATAAAAGAGGGGAGGGGACCATCTCCCATGTGGAAAGGATGTCAAGTGAAAAGTGCTGTATAACATTTTCGAAGAGATTCCGTTTTAAACATATAGTACCATTATGAATATATATTTTATAATAATCCCGTTTCTTAGAACCTCATTGTTCTCTAGAAGTATCAAACGCTCTTCTGCTCCTTGTGTTTGCTGTCTTATTGCCGTTGGGGGGTGCCTAGTTCAGAAGGGTTCCGTAGAGCTGTGCTTTTGTGAGGCTGTCCTTCCTGCTCAGCCCCGTGCTGCCAGTCCGCTGGAACTGCGGCTGCTTGCCGTGGGCGGCCGGGTGGCTCCCCTGATCCATGGAAGACTGGTGGATTTCCGAGGCCTCCGCTGAGCTCTGATTGAGTGACTCAGCTGAGCTGTTGGGGCTCACGTCCACGTACTCTCTTTTCAACACCGGGCTGTTCTCCATGTTTTTGCTACTGCATAACTGGACAGTGATCCGTTCGTTTTTTTGGTCTCTCGATTCTTTTGTTTTGTAAGTGGGCAATTTGTCCTGTTTACAGCTTGGGCTGATGTCAATGTTCAGGCCACTGTCTGTTCTCAGGAAGCAGGAATCCACAAGCCTGCTTTGGCAGATGTCGTCTCCCTCTGAGCAGCTGTCTGCTTTGTAACTAGCATAGATGGGGCTGGTTCGACTGTCCCCCTTCTTGATGGGGCTGCTGTAGTACTGCTCTGAGAAACTGCAGGGGGACAGCCTGCCAGCGTTCCTGTAGGAGTAGGCTCCAATGTCCTCCACGCTCAGCTGCCTCCATCGCCCGGGCAAGTCTTCCTCCGAAAGGTGGGTGCTCCTGCACTCGTTCCTCACTTTCTGGTTTGCTAAAGCCTGCTGTGGTGCTATGGCTGAGAAGTGGAAAGGTTCGTTTGCATACGGGGGCAGAGACCTGGTGAAAGTGGGCGAGTTCTCGTTGTCGTCAGCGAGCTCCATGTGCTGGGCGGGCTTGGGCTTGGCAAACCTGGGGCTGCCCTGGGGCTCGTAACCCGCCGGTGACTTCCTCTCAAACAGCTCGTCCCGGTTGCTCATGTAGATGGCTTGCTGGGAGGCTGTCAGCGTGTTGGCCTGGGCGCTCTCCTTCTCCTCAGAGGTGACGCTGAAGCTGGAGTAGGAGCTGGAGGTGGGCAGGGAGGTGATGTACTCTGGGAAGGCCTCGTGGGAGAAGCTGGAGTGGAAGCCGTCCTCCTCCACAGTGCTGTCGGTGGAGTTCTGGGAGCGCAGGAAGCCCACGTCCTTCACCTGCGTGTCGGCGCTCGGCCGCCGCTCCCGCCGCCGCTCCTCGGGGCAGTACAGGGCCGTGTCGCTGCAGTAGATGTCCGACTTGTACTGGGGCCTTTGTCCCGCTTTTCCAGCAGAGTCCTGGAAGTTGAGGTCCCTGGTGGATGGGCTTGACAAGTGCGAGGACAAGCTGTTGGGGTCCGGCTTTTCCAGCACCTTGGCGATGACGCAGGTGGGAATGGTGTCAGCGTAAGAAGTGTGGCACAGGGGCACAGAAAGGCTGCACCCGTGCTTTTCCAGGTGGATGCTGACTCTTTCCTGGAAGTCAGTGGGCAACTGCAGCACAAAGAGATGGCAAGGAGAAAGGAGAAAAGGGTACAAGTCAATAGAGGTGTCAGAGAGTGCAGCTTGTGACATTACATAGCTCACCATGCCAGGTTCTTTGGCTAATGGGATGGCCACAGTCTTTGTGCATTTCTGGAAACAAATGTAATCAAATTACTTTTGTTTGTTTACTTAACATTTGTACATCTTCATCTGCTTTCCCTCATAGATAACACTGTGAAACTGAAG
Source organism: Oenanthe melanoleuca (assembly GCF_029582105.1). Lineage (NCBI taxonomy): Eukaryota > Metazoa > Chordata > Aves > Passeriformes > Muscicapidae > Oenanthe > Oenanthe melanoleuca. The sequence goes on from NC_079339.1 coordinate 49,446,281, forward strand.
TTTCCTTCCAAATTAATTCAGGTTGGATAGGAATGATCATAGAATTGCTCAGGTCAGAAGAGGCCTCTCTGCTCATCAAGTCCAGCCATTAACCCAGCACTTCCAGATTTATAGTACTGATGTAAATAAAGTATGTACTAAACAACAATCTTAAAAAGGCAGGTAGGGAATTACAGCCTACAACAACACTTTCCAAACTGTGTGCTTGGGTGTGAGCTGCAGGTGGTGTGGGTGTGCAGAGGTCTCTGCAGGGGTGAGGAAGGAGGAAGAGATCAGTTCTATTCTGTTCTTCTTTTGCCTTTCTTCAAGCTCATCTTGCCTACAAACCCAAATTGGTTCCTGCCCTCCAGCATCACCTTTGATAAACAATGCTGTTTGAAGATGCAGAAAAGCTGACTGACACTTATAGAAATGGTGCTGGCTGTTGTGACAGGATTATTCCTGTGCTAGGAAGAAGCAGATCAAGCTGACTCCTTTGCCCCTTCAGTCAGACACTGCTTGTCAGATCAGCCATCCACATAAGCCTCAGCATGTCTGAACACACTGACAGAAATAAGAACTGAGACCAGCATTCACATTGTGATTCCTGTTACAGAATGAATCAATAAGTCTGTTATGTATCAGAAATCATATAGGTTTTTTTTAGAAAGTCAAAGATCAGGGCTGTGGATGGTGGTTTCACCTGGTATGCTGTCATGTGGACCAGAAGAGAGAGAGAGATGACATTCCTTGGTGAAGCCTACTCAGGTGAAGCCTACCAAGCACAGTTTCCTGTCAAATTTTATCTGCCTTGCTCACTTCAGATCTCTATCAATGATCAGACAGCAATATGAGAGAGGTTGTCTCTCAGTATTTCTTGCTGGAAATCAGAATTCATGTTTGGAATAAGATCAAGTTTGTGATTGTGATAGCTCCTTTGATATTCATGTTGATTTGTGCCACTTGGGAATTTATCCCTTCAGTGCTGGGCTGAACTCTGATTTACTCAGCACTTTCTTTTTATAACTAGAAGTCAAGTTCCTCTTTATAAAATAATCAGTGGTTAACCTTATGACCTTAGCAATCTCACTTTCTCCTTAAATTTGTTCCTCTAGAGGAAAGAACAATACAAACACCTGTAGTTGTTCCCCTCCCCTTTATTTTTGGCAAAGGAAATTTAAGATGCCTGCTCCTTGTCATGGCCTCACATATTGTAAGATATGGAGACTCACTTTTAGCTTCACTGGGAAGTTTTTAAAGCTGGTTTAATCCCCAAACCTCACTGTGTTCAAAACATGGCATGTATTAAAATGGCATTTTGTTATTTCTAGTAGGACGAGTGTATTTTCAACCAACAGACCTTCCAGGATATTTTGGATTAATCATTATGGTGCTAATTAACTCATATGTCTTGCATTGGAAATAAATTATATTGCCAGTCTGCTGGCAGACAGCAACATTAGTCATAGTAAGTACAGATGCAACAAAGATTGAATAAACAGGTTGTAAAATAGGCCTGGTGTAAATTGTCACAGAAATGAGGAAAAAAAATACAATTAATTTAATTTGAAAATGCTGTATGGGGCAGCTCTTATTTTAGTGTTGTGTAGCACCACTCTTTGATCTATTTTATGTAAGTTATTAAGATTATAGAATGTGTTAAAAATAACATTATTTTGTGGGCATTGCACTGGAAATGGGAATTACTAAAATGATACTGCTATCACATTGCTATATTGTACTACAGTTTAGGTTTCTGGATAACATACAATAGTTTATCAGGCAATATTTGCATTTGTAAGGAATTTATTGGCTGTGACAGCTCATTCACACTTGTTAAATTAATAAATGCTTGGACTTAGGGGTGGAAGCTGCCTATTTAACTGAGTCTGGGAATGGCAGTCTGGGAAATTCTGGGGAGATCTCACATTTGTGATAGTTCTCTGCAAATAAACAGTTAAATGCTTTTAAGGTCCTAATTAGAACAGGTAGAGTGCTTTCAAATGTGAGTAATGTCATGATAATTCCTCAATAAAATTTGCCAAGGGAAGTCAGTTAACAGGAAAAATAACAGGACCAAGATAATGGTTAATTTGGAATTTCTTTCTGTGTCCCATGAAATCATTGCCTGTTGGACAAAAGAATCTTGCTCCATCTTTATTAACCACGGTTGTTCAGTGGTCTGAAGCCATCTACTGACACTTGGAGATGGTTTGTACATTCCAAATTTAATTTTGCAATATTCCATGGCAGAATTGGACAAGAGAGGTCGTTTGGGGGGATGTTGGCCTGATGGGACTGGTGAAGGAAAGGCTATTCTCTGTAACCTTCACTGAAACAACATCTGTGAGGAAGGTCTATTGCTTTGTGCAGGGCCTGGATCCCTAAAGAGCTGTCTTGTTTACTAATATAATATTTACCTCCCCTTTAAGGAGCCTGTTTCTCAAGCCTCGTTTCCTTGGAAGCGAGGATTATTAATTAAAGTTTACACCTTGGAAATCAATCATTCAGTGCTCTGCTTTCTTTAGAGAAAGATATTTGTTCTGGCAGTCCATTTTAAAACTCGGGTTTGGAAACTAGCTGGGCTGGAAAATAGCTTCAGGAGGAAAATTGATTACATCAGGATCTCTGACGCCTGTAACTTGTCATTTCCCTGCTCTCACCCCACTGCTCCTGCATGGCATTTTGCATTCTGGAGCTCACAGCACTTCAGTGTTGCTAAAACCTTTGTTTTACAGGCAATCAGAGCAAGCCCATTTACTGATAGGAGAGGTCTGGGGAAAGAGATTCCCCTCAAGCTCCACCAAGGCTGGGATTTTGTCAGCACAAACCCAGCAGGTGCAGGAGGCTTCCCCTGGCTCAAAGGAGGGTGTGAGGAGGAACAAAAGCCTTGAGGGCAAACAAACCCTGAGCTGATACATGCAAAATAACCTGCTTTCCATACAATATTTATGCCACTGAACAAGTCTGGTCACATTACCTCTGAAAGTTTATGTGCCCTGTCGTAGTTCTTGCTGCACTGGAGAAGCTGAGCAGCCAAATTGCAGTCCTTCCTGTAGAGCTCCTGGAGAAAACAAAAAATAACCCCTTCAGTTTGCAAAGCACTTGTGGCTTTCAGCCTTTCTCCCATGCCATGATCAATCTTTTCAAAATGCACTTTGGGGAGATTTGGAGCATGCTTTAATTTCTAAACAAATTAAGATGCTTTGTTGTTTCTTGCACAATCCAGAGATATTTTCCCCTTCGCTCTGTGAGGGCTGATAAAATTAGTAAGAATAAACTTTTGAGACCTGTTACAACAGAATAGCAATCTGCATTTCAGAAGATGGATACTTACCATTAAGAACTAAATTTTATACTGTTACCATGCATGGTACTGTGAAGGCTAAAAAATCATGATCTTTTAAGCAAAAAAGAAAATTTTACTGGGTATTATCCAGACCAGCACTAAAACACTACTTTAAAAAGTGCTAAAATAATCTTATGAGACTGTGGGAGAAATTCTTTACAGAAATATACATTGTGTTGTTTTTTAAAAGGGAGACTCTTTTTCCTTTTGATATTGCTTGATGGTTCCTGGCTCCTTTAATATCTTGCAGAATGTAGCAATAGAAATATATTAAATCTCACTGCAAATATTTGATACTGCAGAACAGAATATTTTCACTGGGCAAGAAATTACCATGAGAATTCCACACAGGGAAGGGGAGAATTTAAGCAAGCTTCTTACACTATCTTTGTATTGAATGGCTCCCACAGCCTATTTAATGGGAAAATTCAGCACACAGATTTGCCCTTCACCAAAATTTAATTTAACACCCATGGCTGTGTAACTGTATCCTTCAACCAGTATCTCTGGCTCCCTGAAGGTAAGAGTTGTATTTTGTTTTCCCTTTTCCTTATCTAGTTGCATTAACACCAAGGTTGGCTTCATAAGTTGACTTTATAGGTGGGCACAGATGAAATGTACAAAGCATAAAAGTGCTTTGGGCACTGGGCTGTGCTAATCTGTAAGAATTAGTATGTGTTTATTGACAAAAGGTGTGGAATACTGATACAACTTGGATTTTCTCTGACATTAATGCTATAATTTTATTGCATGCCCATTTTTATGGCTCCAGTAATTCTCTTAAAAACTGATAAAGAAATTTTCTGTGAAAAAGATATTTCCTTAAAATACCATTTTAAAGTATTCTGTAATAAGAGATGCAGCAAGATGTTCTTGTGAGTCTTTGAGGGATGGTGAACATTAGTTCATAAATCTTCATATTCAAGAATCTTTAGACACTTTTCTTTTGCATTTTTTTCTCTGTCTTTGTGAGATTTTATACTTGCCTCTCTGCCTCTCTACTGGGGAGAAATTCATTTATGTGGGTCTTAAATTTTATATTAGGACACAGTATTTTGATTCCTGAAAAAGAGCCCAAGGATCCAACTTAGCAGTAAAATGTGTTGCATGTGATTTTGATAAGTTGCATGCATATTAAACCCAATAGCACAGACAGGTACCCCAAGTCCCATATGGCATTTCCAGGCACACAAAAATGATCTCCCCAGAGCCTAATCCTTTCTCCAAAGGCTGTGTGCCTCTCCTTCTGCACAGGGGTTGTCATGGAGAGTACAAAAAGCATTTCTGACACTTTATTTTTAGCAGCTTTAAAAATTACTACAGAAAAATTACATGTGAGCTACGTGTGCCACGTGTACTTTGTTCTCAGCCTGCTGGGCCAAGCCATGTGATTTTCTCTCCTTTAGTGTTTGCCTGAATGGGAACCAGCCAGATCTGTGGCAACTAGAACAATAACTGGCAATTAATGCCAGAAGAGTTTCCCACAGTTTAAAATATGTTTTTGTATTGAAAGTGTCATTTTCCATTTCTGTCAGAAGACAGAGGGAAAAATATAATTGAGGAAAGAAATATTGCTGAGACAAAAACATTCTCCCCATGTAGGATTTGTCAGTTTATCACTTCTGTACTTACTAAGTATAATATTAGTGGCTTGTTTCATGGTCCTTTATTTTAAAATTTGGAATATAACCTTTGATAACCTAATGATACTACACATAATCATAGATTATCCTGAGCCAGAAGGGACCCACAAGGATCATCAAGCCATCCCCAGGGGTCACACCATGTTCCAAGCATTGCACAAACACTTGAGCTCTGTCAGGTTTGGGGCTGACTGTCACTGCCCTGGGGAGCTGCTCCAGCCCAACCACCCTCTGGGAGAAGAACCTTTTCCTGATATCCAACCTAATTTAATGCAATTTTCTCAAGTCCTGCAAGGGCAGAATTTGTCTCTGAATCCACCTCAAGTCTGAAGAAGCAGTACTGTTATTTGAGGCATCTAGGCTAAATATGAATAAAGCTCTGAACACTAAGAACTCTTCAAATGTGGGTTCAAACCTGACTCCATTAAGTAGTATGAGTGCACACTTGAAGGGAAAGTTCTGCAATTTTTTCCCACCTCTGTTCTAACTCAGAAATAATTCCACTGATTTCAGCTGAATTATTCTGGAGGTTTATCTGTGCTTCCAAAACCTGGATGTAACCTAACCCACTACTTTTACCACATTCCATTACTCATAGCTGTTACAGTTATTAAGTAACTCTGCTTTCAACTCAACTTCTGTAAAAGTGAGGGGTCAGATTGGGACCTTTTTGTTTCAGTTGTAATGCTGTTAATTGCACAGGCAGGGTTTACATCAACAGGCATTTTAATGAGATCAAATGCTCCCAGCTATGATTAAGAGTTCATGTGGAATATGGGAAGATTGAACATAAGATGCTGGAAAATAAGTGCTAACAGAAGCATGTCTTCTGTAGATGAATTTTTTATTGAATGTGGAAGGAAAGGCACAATAATGAACTAAATGCCTACAATATTCCTCTCTTTGCTGTCCTTGTAGGTTTGTCTCAGGAAGGATTTAATGAGCTTGTTGCCAGCTGTAGTACCTATGCCATTTTTCAGCAGTGTTTAATGAGATGGAGGGTGACAATTGCCAGAGATGTTCCCTGTTTTGTCCCACACAGAGACAGGAACACTTTTACTCTGAACTGCTGGGAAAGCCTGGCTCCTGCTCCCTGCAGGAGTGACCAGGCTGCTCAGTCCTGCCTCTGCCAGCACAGCTGGCTGCTGCTGGGCTTTTTGGTGAGCAAAGACCCAAAGATCACAGAACTGCAGGAAATGTAGGGCTCTGCACCGTGCCTAAAATCCTTCTGATGAGTCCCCACTCCACACATGTGTCCCTGAAACAGCTCTGTCATTGTGCTTGCACCAGTTTGCTGTACTGATGGCAAAATCAATGAGGGAATATTGCCATTGCTTAGAATGTTTTTTTTCATCAGTTTCAAGCTAGACATAAGGAAAAAAATCAATGAAAAGTCTCATCATAACTTCATAGCATAAGGAGAGCTGGATTTACAAAATAATGGGAACAAGCAGACATAAATTTTAACTGTTGAGGTGACAATTTATGCAAACATAAAATATTATTTTATAATTTAATGGGAAGTGCAAGACCTAATTTGTTTCTGAATATAATCTCAAAATGAACACAGTTGCATAGTAAATACTTACATTGTCTTCTGACAACTTATCTATAGTCACCTTGGCTTCTATTAAGTGATTATTGAGTGCAATTATTTCATGGCTCAGAGCCCGTTTTTCCTCTTCATAATGTTGACCCTGTGTAGAAAATGGAGTAGTCAGTGTTTTTTTCTACTGTCAGAATATTTCAGATAAAGGCCGACAGGCTGATGTCATTCTCAAATCCAGAGAAAAGCACAACAGACCAACTTTTTTTTTTCTTTCTTCCCTCCCCCTCCCTTATTTTTTTTTCCATTATTTTGCTATTTGTACTTAGGAGGTGAGGTAAAGCCCTGTAGAAACATGGAGGTCAGACTGAGCTCACGTTAGGAACCTGCACACAAGGCTCCAGTTAGCCTTTTGCTAACAGTGCAAAAGCACAGTATGGAGCATCAGTCAATCCATCCCTTCTCAGTCACAGGACAGGGTGTCTAACATGGGAGGGACTGGAGCTGCTCTTTTACTGCAAACATGTTTCACTTATGCTATTATTTCCCATCCTCATGAGGAAGGAAGAACAATATTTAAAAAGAAAAGCAGTTGTGTTTGAGCCAATTTCATCTTGGCTGTTGACTGTTGTAGCTGATTTAAAAGCCCTGATTAAGGCTGTTCATTTCTCTAGGTGAATGTTTACCTGACTGCAGAGTTAACACTCATTAGCAGTACATAACCCACTGTGGCATATCAGGAAAACAGACTGATTCAAATTTCTTTCTGCCCACTAATTTAATCTTGTTACCAGTAGGATGTAACTCTTTATTATAAACTCAAAGAAATCAGTGGAAAGAATGAAATGCCACTGGTTCTTCCCACATTTTGTCTCATTTTGATACTCCATGTTTATTGTACAGCCTCTCATATAACACATCATTGTGTACCAGTCATCTATAACCCTGCCTCCAACCTTACACTGGTTTTAAAAGGTATGGTAAATTCTGAGTGCTCTGAGATCAAGGCATCTTCTGAGCACTCAGAGCTGCAACAAAGTTTGAAAATTATCTTGAGGGTCTTTTAAAAAAGGTGCATTGCTGCAAGAGCAGAAAACCCAAATATACCTCTGTTTTGCTTAGTGAACTCAATCCAGTGACAAATTTACAGTCTCAGTGATACTGAGATACTGACTGATACTGAGCAATAGGACAAGAAGCAACAGGTGGGAACTGGAACATGAGAAGTTCTCCTGAATACAAGGAAGGAATTCTGTACTGTGAGGGTGGCTAAGCAATGGATATTGAAAATCTCCCTGGACACAATTCTGAGTACTCTGCTCCAGAGTACCCTATTTAGATTGGACTAGCAGATCTAGTGCATCCACTTCACTTCTAGTGAACTGGTCCCTTCCAACCCCAACCATTCTGTAATTCTGTGAATGCCACTTCCCATTTTTAGTTGTGAAGGACTGAAATTTCCCAGATGTCACATTGCCAGGGTCACACAAAAATCTTCTATCGACACACGCTTGACATTGTCAGCTAATTGACAGCAATGGGAATTGTGTGTTTTGAAGTCCAAATGAGTATCAAGGTTAATTATCCAGCTGCAAAGCACCAGCCTGTATTAAAGGAGGGTGATTAAATTGGAAGTGGCAGCTCTCATCCTAAGCTGCTATTTAAAGAAAAACACCTTCTCAATAGGTCTGCTTTGAAAGTGTGCAGATATGATTGAAGTGCCTTTGTGGAGTTTGGACTGGCCTGTTTTAGTGCCAGTTTTCTGTGGATGTCTGTTCCCTGCTGCCAGCCCTCTGTCCTGGCAGCCCAGCTGTGTCTGGAGGCTGCTTCAGGCTTGACACCTCTCCCCTCCTTGTTCCCATTGCTCAGGCATTCCTGCCCAGGGACCACCTCACTGAAGGCAAGGTGCAGCTTTGAGAGCTTGCAAGGCTCCAACCTTGCTGATTTTAACCAGACACAGGGCTGTGTTTTTTAATTAGGCAGATCAACGTGGTTTTATATGAGACCCTTAACTCTCATTGATTTTATAGGGAACTAAACAACCAGCACTTTGCAAACCTCCTGGCCATCTGTGCACCTCTAAAAATCTGTCTCCTTTGAGGCTGTGACTGAAGATTACATTTTCAGAGGTATTTAGCTGTGTAATGAGGTAGACAAGTGACTACCTAAGTACCAGAAAAAAATATGTCCCCTTGATTTTCTAAGTAATTTCATGCTTTTGAAGGATCCAGGTCCACTGAGTGCAGACATAATCTTCCAAATAACCATTTGTGTGGAAGATTTTATCAGTCCTTGTATGACAAGTTGTCATGCCAGGACAGCTGATTTGTAGGACTCTGTTGCTCTAAATCTCTTTGATCTCAGTAACTATTGCTCTTGCCCAGCCAAATTGAACTTAACTCATTCTATTTTGCAGTTCAGGGGAGAATATCTGATTTACAAGAATCAAGGATAAATCCTTGAGAATATCAAGGATTTACAGTTTTCAGGAGAGAAACTAATAAAAGGCAGCAGACTCAGGTTCTGCTTCCCACTGCACTTGAGTAATGCTGAATCTGGCTGAATTATGATTTGATTTTATTTCACTTATGATAACATGGATGAATGGATGATGTTTTCCAGATTTTGTATCTGCTCAGGTGTGACTTTAAAGATATTCTATATCTGTTGAACTGTAAAACTTGCCTCAGCTCAAATTTATACTCTACAGGTCAGCAGGTGGATACCAAAGTAATAAACACCTCAGTAGTGCTGTGGAGAAGAGGGAATAAGAAGGAAAGGCCAATTCCAATCTTCTCCACCACTATTAGTTCACATTTTTCTCTTGAAATCAGTGTCCTTGACACGAGCAAAGAGTCTGTTTCAGTGTGGCAAAAGAAGGTGGGCAGGACCCTGAAATGCTTTGGCATATTGGCCACACACTGTGTGTCCATCTTTGGAAGCTCAGGGCTTCAGCCAGATGTTCTTGTGGTGCAATGGAGGCAACAAGAGGACAAAAGCTGAATCCTGACACCAGCTCTGTGAGAGCAGTGCAGCTGGGAGAGACAGTGGGGTGGTGTTGGATCAATCATTAGAAGGATTGCAGGTCACTGGGGGCTGCACCTTTGAGCACTCCAGTTGCAGCCAAGCAATCATATTTTCAGCATCAGATTGTCAGAGAGGCATGGAAGGAGGATGGGACTCATAATATCAATGCTATGATCATGAGTTACAAACATAAATGCTTGTTTTACTTGTAACCCTTTTGGCAGATCCCTCTATTTCTGGTAGCTTACAGAAGCTTGGTCCTCCTACTCTTCCACAAGGCTGGTGACCCCTCCTCCCTCCTTTTGGCACTGCTTTCTGCTCTGCAGGTGCTAATAGCCTTTCTCTCAAAGCTGGTACTGAATTAAATCAGTGGTGGCATTGAAATGCCAATAGCTTGCAGCTGGGCTGAGGGTTCCTGAAGTCCACTCCAAAATCCCAGAGCTACTGACTGCAGTGGCTGGTGGGTCCTTGTTCAGAAATCTTTGTTGAGTCAGCTCTGTGCATCTTCTGCCCCTCATCCCTTGACACAGAGCCAGCACATGAGAATGCAGCTCTGTAGTGTCTGACTAACATAAGAGAAGTGCAGTCATGTGCCCACATCTGAGTCAGACCAAATTTGTTCTGCTGGGTGACTCCAGCAGTCACAGCACCTAGGCTGAGGTGCAAGGCTGCACCTTGCACCTATCCTGGGTTTAGCATGACCCTCAGTGCTTCCTTATCAGATTCAGGACTGAATATCTGTTCTTCACAAAGGAACCAAATTTTATAATATAATATATAATCTCTGCCTGGAGCCTCGGAGCAAATTCATTACAATTTGTATCTATCAATGTATCTATGTTGTGAAAATATCCCTCATGTATTTATAGATCTGTAAAAAATAAGTTGATGCTTTCAAAAGTGTTTGTTGCCATCTAGTCCCTACATCTGAAATCTGTGATAAAAGTGGGGTGAAAAGAATTTTGGTAGGTTGATTCAGCATAAAATAATTAATAGATAAGTGTATTTTTAAAGGCTGCAAAAACTGGATGAAAAGATCTGCTTATCTTGCATATTAGTGGATCCATAAAGGTTCCTACTCTAGTCCTTCAGCAGAAGTGGGCAGGCTAAAAGCTCTCTCTCTCTCTCTGGTAATGTTTCAGTCTCCCTTCATTGCTTTCCAGCAGCTGGAGGGTGTCCTGCCATAAGGCAGTGTCAGCCCATTAGTCCAGGCTTGGCTGCTCCCTGTCATCCCTCTGTCCTGTGGGAGCTCTGATGAGTTGAGACCTTTGGCAAGCAGCCTCAGATCTGCAAATGGGAAGTGCTGGTCTTGGAAATGTCAGACTTTCCAAACATGGCAAAGCAAATCTTGATGTTCCTGTAAGGACAGGATTTCAGTGCTACAGTGACAATAATGTAATGGTAGTACTGACCAGCAAGGTATTAGTGACCAGCAGCACTCCTTTGGAAATACTCCTTAAAAAGTAATGTCCAAATGACAGACAGAAAGAGATGGAGAGACTTTCTCTGTTTAAAATACCACCAGAGTGATACTGGCATCCCATCCTGAATGGTTTAACAGAGGTTTACTACAATGTTTTTGGATGAGGAATACAGGCAGAATTTTGTTCCCTTTTTTCTCTACTACTCTACTTGTCCAGGAGGAACACAACACTCTGACAGGAGAAATTCCCCACCTTTGTGGACCAGTGTAACTCTGTTAACTCAGTGCTTGTCCTGGACCAGCAGTCCCAGTCTTCTCACTGCTTATGGCTTAAGGTATCAGCTAAGAATATGCAGGAGGTTTACTCTTCTGTGGATTGTAGTCAGCAAACAAGTACTGGCTATACAAGTGGGGATAGTTTTTAAAACAAAGTCTGTATGTTTTATGGTGATATTGAAATAATGAAGAACTAAACTGAGCAATTGGGGATGACAAACTGGGAGGAGTGCTGGTACAGCAGTGGGTGGTGCTGCCCCCAGGGACCTCACAGGCTGGAGAAATGGCCTGACAGGAATTCATGAACTCCAACAAGGAGAGGTGCAAAATCCTGCACCTGGAGAGGAACAAGCCCTTGTATGCTTGGGGCACCCAGCACACACTGCAGCATTTCAGAGAAGGGCTGGGAGGTGCTGGTGGAAAGCAGGGGGAGCACAAGCCACCAGCGTGTTGCCTTTCTGCAAAGAAAGCCAAAGGTAACCCTGGGCTGCCCTGGCAGTGCTGCCAGAAGCTGAGGGAGATGATTCTGCACTGCTGTGGCCACACTCAGAGTGCTGTGTGCACTTCCTCAGTAGAAGTGGATAAGGACATTCTGGAGAGAGTCTAGGAAATGGCCAGGAAGACAATTAAGGGATTGTAGCATCTCTGTTCTGAGCAAAGACTGAGAGAGCTGGGACTGTTTAGCCTGAGAAAACTCAGCTTGAGTGGAATCTCATCAAATATGGGTAAATAGCAAAGGGAGGTGCAAAGAGGACAGAGCCAGCTCTCTTCAGAGATGCCTGGTGGCAGGACAGGATGCAATGGGCACAGCACCTGTGGCACAGCACATGAAACTCAGGCAGTGCCTTCTGAACATAGAAAACTCTATGAGGGTGACTGAGCACTCAAAAAGGTTGCCCAGAGATATTGTGAAGTTTCCACTCCTGGAGATATAAAAAATCTGTCTGGACCTGGTCCTTGATGACCTGCTGTAGGTGTTGGAGCAGGGAGTTTGAAGCAGATGGTGCCCAGGTGTCCCTTCAAACCTCAACCATTCTGTCCTTCTGTGAGTTCTGTGATGTACAGCTGCCACATCTCACTGCTGTGATAGCTGGGGTGGTTATGATATTATACTTTAAATTATTGTTACTAGCAAATGCTGATATTTGCATATTATTGTTATGGAGAGATGATTTAATAAATAATTAATACATCTCTAGGTCCTAATAAAATTGAGAACAAGTATGCATGGACTATGGTACAAGTTCACTTATGTTTTTCCCTGGTATTCCATCAAGACTTCAAACAGACTTGGTGAATGTGAATACATGTCTTCTGGAGTCAGTGATGCAAGACCTAGTATTACTGATAATTACAGCAATCCTGGAGGACATCTATGTCCTGGAGTGTGTTATCTATTACAAGGAAAGGGCCCCCAGATGCCCTGTGCATTCTCAGTGATAGTTCACTTCAATGATGAGTGAGGATGAATTTGTTTTACAGCATTTGTCAGTACATATCTCATATTTTGGTGAGAAATTAATAAAAACAGCCATTCTTTGTGGAATGGAAGATTGGGAGATTATGCAATGGTCTCTCCCACCAGGTGTGGAAATTTTTCACAGTTGCAAGGTTACTAATGTGGATTATTTCAAGCTTAGGTGCACTCCTCCTCCCAGGCACTTGTGTCATGGTCTCAGCTGAGCAAGGCAATATTCAAACCAAGGGACCTCTCATCTTGTAAGCAGAGTCTTAAATAGAAACATATGTGGTGGTGGGCCTGGCTAGGCTGGGGTTACAGCCAACAGGGTAAAGAAAACAAGAATGGGAAATGTAGTGGAAATAAAACCTTTTTTCCTCCTGTAACTCTGAAAGTTAACAGCTGCTCTATTTACAAAATTTCCCTGCAGACCATATGCATAACTTCTTTTATCAGTTGGCTCATAAAGAAGCAAAGATGATTTAGATTTGCAGGGATTATTGGATATTCTCTGCAGTAATTCCTGATTTTCAGCATGTTAATTTCTGCTCTGCAGATCTTCATGTTTTTATGGCAGATGACGTGTTTGTGCCTCTTTATGGATGCTCTGTGTGAGTTTATCTGCCAGGGAAGAGCAGTGGATATCCCCTACTCACACTCATTGCACCCACGGGCAGAAACTGTAATAAAAAGAGTGAACTGACAGGATCAGAAGAGCAAATAATAATGAAAGACTTTTCAATGAATAATGAGGCTGTATCAAGTGATACCAGTTCCTGACATGATCCTTGGGGTGCAGGATTTGGTGCTGATAATTGTGGCATGGAAGCAACATTTAATACACATTAAATTTTCAATTTTACTTCATTTCATAACAATCTTATTTTGGTTTAACAGTAAAGTGTGTATCCAAAGGAGCTGTTCACTTACAGATTCACTGAACCCACAAGTTTATTTAGGAATGTGCATCCTTACAAGCAAAAGAGGAAAGGAACCAAATGTTTAGCAGATTTATGAGGTAATTCTTTATCAAGTTACAAACAAAATTGCAAGAATGTGTAGAGAAGTATGCAAAGGCTGTGGCAGCATCCTGATTACACTTCATCATCTACCACTGTCTCATCTGTCTCATCTTTTTTCCCACTGCAGTAATCCCCAGGACACCCATCCTTGTCTCAATACCTCTTCAAAATGCTAAAAGAGCCTGGCTTTCAGGATTGCTGCTACATTATGGTAAGGAGCAATGACTAATTCATTATATTTATCCTACAGAATATTAGATATTTATTTAAAGTGATTTTCTGCTGCCAAGCTGCCAAGGTTGCAGGCAAGGCTGCATTCTTCAGAGACAAATGTATGGCACTATGGATTTGAAAATACCCATTTTGCTAGGCAGGTCAGGGAAAATATGTTGTTGATGTGTCTTTTGCCTTAGGCTTTACCTACTGCAAAAATGTTGGAGTTCTTCCACATAAAGAAGATAGTGGCAAGAACATTATTCCAATGTGACAGGCCTTCCTTATGATGAACACATGGGATAAAAGGAAGTGACAGATGGATGACTCTTGGGTTGGCTCAGGAAGAGACTGGATTGTCTGTCCTTGCCCACAGCTTAAGTTAAAAAAAAATAAATAAAGAAATTAACTCCTCCTAGGAGCTCAGCAAAATAATTTAAAATAATTACATGGTCATAGTGAAATAAAAGGAATGGAGACTTCAGCTGAGCTAGTGGCAAGGAGCAGAACATACTGCAAAAAGAAAAAGAAGTTGTGTGAATGGGTAGAAAAGGAGAAGTTCCAGGGCTGCAGGCCACACAAGGAAGGCTCTCCAGCCTTGTAGCTTGCAGCTCTGACTGTCTGACACCCAAACTTTCCAGCCACAAAGGCTCCTCTCTGGAAATGGAGAAATTACTGGAGATTAAATGAACTACTTAGATGGTCTAAAAAGAGGAGGTGGCATTAATTTCTAGGAGTAAAGAAGCAAAATGGTCCAGGAGGAAAAATGTCATATTCTGAACTTTGGAATATTCATTCATATTAATTGCAGATTACTTTAATATGCAAGTAAATTCTAATTAGAGTTGACTACTTAAACAAGGATAAATTCCCAACCAAATAAAAATAGTAAGGGCTAGATTATTTACTGTACTTTACACTTTAATAATTTGTTCTGCTCTAGGAATTTTGAAATTCACATTTCTTGTCACCTTTTGACACTTTCTTTTAATAATTAGTAGTGTAGAAGAAAACTTAAAGTCCCTCCTTTCCCCCTGTGACTAAAAAAATGGTTTATCTAAATTCTCTCTTGGGAGTTAAAGTACTTCTCCCTCAGAAAATTCTTCTCTGATACATCACAGTCCTGTGGCAAGGATGACTTTTCCTCTCTGGGCTCATCCTTGCCCTTGAGAGCACAGAATCCGTTCTAGCAGTGAGGATCTGTGATGAGCTGGGTTTGTGCCCAAGCCCTGCTTGATGGACCCTGAGCAGCCCAGAGCCAGCCCCATGGCAAACCTGCTATTAGGATTCTTGGTGTAGCTTTGGCTTCTCCCTCCTCACTGCTCCTCATCTTGGGCTCTTCCTCTTGTGGATTTGGATTTTCTAAATACGTCCAAGTCCAGTGTGTGCATGTATTTATATTCTGTGCCTTAATGTCTTCTATCTGTTTAATATATATTGAAACATCTGCTGGGAAGATTTGGTAAGCTGTCTGAAAAATTGTAAGTGTAGTACAGGGAATAAACATAATGTACTTGTGTATTTTCTGTGTGAATTAGCCTCTCATTTTTTTAAATTAAAATATATCTCTGCTATTTACTTTGTAAAATCTCATGTTGAGGAAAGGTGTTTGGTGTTTCCCCCCAGCCCAATCAACCCCAGATCCTTGAGAATATTTTGAGAAAATCCCTGTAAGTTCTTCTCAAGGCAAAGCAGGGGAGATCCATTAAAATAAAGTACTCTGTTCAAATATCTAGCCCCTCAGACCCTGCTAAATAGTGTCTTTTTGGCAGCATCCCAATTCAAACTGCCATAGCCAAGTATAATGGCTACATTAAATAATTATTACAAAAAGAAAAAAAAAAAAAAAAAAAAAAAAAAGGCTGCAGAGTGGATTGGGAAAGGCTGCAAAATGGATTGCTTGCTGTAACTGATTAAGTTTTACTATAAGGGAAGTGCAACACTTCCTTCCCATCTGACTGCTGGGATCAAATCCAAGGAAAATGAAAGATAGATGTATTTTTATGAACAAGCAGATAGGAAGCTCACTGCAGTGTGTTTCTTGTGTTGCTGCTCAGGATGGTCATTTCAGCTGTTGCCTCCAGAGTTTGTGTGGATGGGGGAGAATGCCTTTTAAAAAAGTCACAACTTTTGTTCCATGTCATAAGGTCAGCTGTCCTGAATCAGCACTCCTCTGCTCTGTGCCATTTCAGAGCTCTGCTGAAATTTCATTCATCTTCTTAACTCTCCTGAGTTATACTGTAACTCCACAATCTTTTTTTCTTCAGCAGTGAATCTGGTTTAAAAGACCTTTTCTGTCACAGAACAGTTCATGGCCCCATCAGCTGTGCTGGCACAACTTTGGCCATCCTGAAAGCCAGACTGACCCTTCAAAATTGAAAAGCCCTTGTTTGGGAAAAAGGTTTTTTAAACTGTTTTTTCCATTAAGAAAAGTGTACACTCAGTATCATGGCATTCAGAGATCTGGCTCACAGTTTAAGTATTTTCCAATGACATCCCAAGATCAGTTTTCTTTTGCCCTGGAGCCTGGCAAAAAATTTGAACACTCTGATTTCTTAATTCCATTTATTATAGCTATTCATATATTTCCTAATAATATTAAGTCTCTAAGATATTATTTTCACAGCAGATTAGAAATATTAATATCCTCTTGAGAATAGGATAAGCAAACCTTTCCTTATTTATATGTCAGAGGTGTCATCGTCCAGGTCTAAGCCACCTTCCTGCCTTCATTCAGTCAGCACAGAGGTTTCTTCAAAGCATGAAATTCCTCATTTTATGGTGATTTTTTTTTGGAGGAGCAGCTCTCCAGTGGTGCCTGCTTCTCTCCACGGGCTGATTAGGTGCTGAGGATAATAATGCTTCAGATATACACATGCAAAATAGACATCTAGCAGTAGGTATCTAAAAGTGGGTGAAATGAAGCTTTGAGTAACTTTCTCAATGACACACAAATCATGTTTGGCAGAGGCAAGGACTGAATCCATATCTCCCAAGACAGAAATCTGGTAATTCGTGGGAAGCTTGCTTTTCTGGGTCTGGAACTGTCCCCAGGGAACAGCAGCATGAAGAGATTTTGCAGCTAATGTGAATCTACCTGAGAAAAGCTTTCAGTAAGTTGATTGTAATGACCTGTTTGATAGGAAAACCTCAAGAAATGAAGAATATGCTGCTTCCCTGGATAGCAGGAGCTCTATGACTCTGCTTCTGTTAAAAGTTTTCCCCCTTTGAACAGCTGTGGATCCTGAGTGTGCTTCTTGCTTTGCCTGATTAAAAGCTGTGTGATATTTAGACTTTTCTGTCTGTGAAGACATTTGTATTAGTCAGTTTTCTTTCTTCACTGCACTAAACATGAGCTACCTGAGTCTTGCTGAGGCAGCTTCTCTACTTCTCAGTCTTTCCAATTTTCAGACAGTTTGTATGATGTTACAAACCCTCTAAAAGTTGTCAATATCAGAACTTCAGCCACTGTCTTCAAACTGGACTCTCTTTTGTCTGAAACTGTGGAGAATTTATCATCCAGCTCAGTTCTCTTTTCTCATGGTAATACAAACACTATTGTTATTTTTGTCATGGCTTGCTGCTGGGTGCTCATGTGGAGTTGTTCAACCAGCCTGACTTCCAGAGCCAGTGATCTTTCCTGAGTCCCTCCTTTCCAGAGCACAACCCACTCCCTTTACTTCTTCCTTCCCATTTTTTTGCATCATGGTCTTCAAAGCACCCTCATAGATTTTATGCTTTTAAATGTCTGTGGATAAACATATATTGACTGAATGGGAACATCTTATGGAAGACACTAGTCATTTGAACTTATTTGCTTATCAACATTTAACAACATTGCTAATATTTTTAATCTCATTTTATCAGCAATAATTTTGTGTTTACTTTTAGGACACTGTTGAAAACATTGGTTTGTGCTGAGACCTGTACCAGTCACTGAGCTGTCCTGATCCAGCCTCTGAACAAGACTTTTAAATGGAAATACCACAGTGCCTGCTACTTTTTGAGGTGGCTTTTACTGCAACCCTTCTGCTAACTGCTTTTGTTATTGTATTATGTTTATTTAGTAATCACAATCATATGAAGTGGTACTTGTCAATTCTTTCTATCCAAATATATCTATTCAATTGCCCTTACAAAAGAAATTGGTGTTCACTTAATAGTTTTTCATAAAAATATGTTGATTTCCATCACTTACACTCTTCTAATTTAATTTTCCAGTAGCTAAACAACATAAACAGTGGCTTTGTGTTTTCTACAGCCTGCATTTGCCCCATTCTATGCTTGACCTCTTGGATGTTGGTACAGTTGGTTCAGAATTATCTCTGCATTCAGAGTCTTATTTAAAATTAGCATCAGCTTAACACATTAGAATGTGTTTCTAATTTAGTTTGGAGTAGGAAGCTGGGAATCTGTTCAGCTGGTTCTTTTATGAATCTTAGGTGGAAATTTATGTAGGCTCCTGTTTTTTATGAGAAGGGTTTTGCAAGTGTTTGCTAAGACACATTGCACAACATTGTCTGCAGTTTCCATTGAATTTGGAAGTTGGGTTGCAATCTGTAGTAAAAAAATGTTCAGCCTTAAAGAAAGAGTGGCAGAAAGGCTCTGCCTCATGCTAAGGGCAGCCAAGGGAACAGGGAAAGTGCCCATCTGTGCTCTGGCTCATGTGGCAAGGCAAGGACTTGAAGTGCCATGAAATGTCCCAGCTAGGTCAGAATAACCCATTATCCTGCAAACCTGCTGCAAGAAGCACATTGAAGGTGCTGTATGGTCAGGAGGGAGCTGCTGCACGTTTGGACTGCACAGAACCAGAGGGACAACATGGGGGATCTTTGCCCAGCACAACTATCCTTGAGGTCTGAGGTACCCAACAGCATTTATTAAATGTCTGGGTACTACATAGAGAGATTTTGAAAATTTCTTCTGGAAAACATCAGAGATTAAAGCTGTCCATAATGAACTTCCTACTCTAATTTTGGCATCCTTGATTTCTTTTCTTAATGGTGGTGTCTGTTGGGTGCCATTGATTTGAAAGTGAGTTGCTGCTTATAACTAACTCGTTTACTTTCAGAGACAGCTCTCTGGAAACAGAAAAGCAAAACCCAAACCCCCAAACAAAATGAAAACCACAAAACTTCTAAACACACAATATTAAAATTAATTATTTTTTCTCTCTTTTGGTAATTATTTTCCACTTCTGTAGGA
This sequence comes from Oenanthe melanoleuca, assembly GCF_029582105.1. Classification (NCBI taxonomy): domain Eukaryota; kingdom Metazoa; phylum Chordata; class Aves; order Passeriformes; family Muscicapidae; genus Oenanthe; species Oenanthe melanoleuca. The sequence goes on from NC_079339.1 coordinate 49,465,423, forward strand.
GATGATCCTTCAATCATGGACACTGAGACAATTTGACAACTATTTCCCTCCTGCCAAAAGAGTACAAAAAGCCCTTGGAGCCTGGTAGGTAAACTGTTCTCTGCCATTGAGAAAATGAGATTTAATGCCTCAACCAAGTCCTCTTTCACTGTGAAGAATACAGCTTTACCAGTTTATGGAAAACATGAGGGGTAGGATGTTAGGTCCCTGAACCTGCCAGAAGAGGAAGGAAAAAGAATTCACTCACAGTTGTGAATACACTGTTTAATCCTTAGGGCTTTGATCTTAGGAAGGAACTTTAGAGAGACTCTTTTTAATCATAATTGAGGATGAAATGAGAAATATTTGACAGAGAATAGACCCACAAAATTGAAGATTAGAAGCCAAACCCAAATGCACCACTCTACAAAAGCCCATATCCTGCTCCTGTTGATTGTCTTCTGGTTCCTTCCATCTCACTGTTGTTCAAAAGTATTGCCAGGAACACAGTTTTAAATTCAGTGAAACTTTTAGTCTAGTTAGTCTGATTTTTGTCCTCAGCCATTGGTTCATAAGCTTTTGTTTATGATTTGTTTTCTTGGCTTTTGTTTTCCTTGTATTTCCACATTGTTCTGTTTGAATTTATCCTTCACACAATGCAGTACATTGCATGTACTAGTTGTCTTCAGAATTGATATCTAATTTACTGGTCCTTTTTTTTAAATGCTTCCTGTCATAACATCTTATGCTTGAAGAGTGCAGATCTAATTTGCTTTTCAGCTGCTGAAGTTTATTTACTGAGAGGAATGTGCTAATGTGGATGGACTGAAGAGCTGTGTTGATTCTTCTTAATGACAAGAAATTTGTGTCAAGGCTTTAGACAAAATCTTAGATTGTTAAAATGGTTCTTTTATCCCAATTTTTAGCTCCACTTTGAATCTTAACAAATATCCTTTCTGTTCTGCCACTTCACAATAAGAGAATGAATACTTTCCCCATCCATGAGTATATTTCAGGTCAGTAAAAGGCCAAACTACAGGCAACCTGACAGCTAGAAAGTGATATTGGATGCCTCTGCACTAGTTTCAAGTTTCATCAGAAGTCATAGGAGTTGTTCTAAGTGATAAGGAGATCTAGTACATTCTGAACAAAAGCTTTTTAAAATCTCCTTCTGTAACTTGCTGTGGCAAGGAAACCTTCTGTTATGCTCCAGAATCTAGCTCCAGTAAATGTGTAAAGTCTTCAGCAAAACAACAATTTTGTTCTCTCTCAATTTATCTTAAACCACTGTAGGAAAGTATAACTTAATATAGATATTTTAAATTTGTTGAAATATATTTTAATTCACATAGGTAGGAGGAAAAAAATGCTTTCATTGAAGGCAATAGAAGAGCTATACTATTTAAACCTCATCACAGCCTGTGCTAACTGCTTTTGGTGATAAAACTAGGCACTACTGGAAGGTACAGAAACACTTCCTACCACTCTGGCAGCATTTCAAAGTCCATATTTTCCAGCAGATTAGATACAGAAGGTTGATTCCAAGCAATGTCTTAATTGCTATTTGGTAGCTAACAAAGAGGCAGCTTAAGAGCTGGCAGGAGATGCCATGGCAGATTTTAGGTTCTCTAGATCTGTCTGTGTGAAGATCCAGGCATTTATAAATAATTTAGCCAACTCAATGAAAACAACTTGTTTTTTAATAGTTTTTCTATACTAGCAAGAAGACCACTGTGATCACTCATCTGATCCATCCAGCTCATCCACAAACATTTAGCAATTTAGCAATTCCTATGCTTGGAGAATACAAATTTTTTTTTTTATTGGTAGGTAACTGCCAGAAGAACCTGCAGAAAGCTGGTCATGAGGAGATTGTTGTCTAGCTGGAGAGGGCTGAATCTCACAGGTGTCCTCTCCTGGCTCAGTAAGAACCACCCTGGAGCATCTCAGTGCTCCCTGTGGCTGAAGAGCATCAGCAGAGCTTTTCTAGTCCTTGGGCTGGCATCTGGTGAGATCTTTGAGCTGTGCTGCTCTGCTTTGAATGGACATGTCTTCCCTTGTCAGGGTTTGCCCTGTGCCAGCCTCAGAGAGAAGAAAAGCTGCCCTGGAATGGGGCTGAGAGTCAGGTCATTGTCATGAGGGTTGATGGGCATGGAGGAGTACAGGAGAAATGGAAATGAAAAATGCAGCCTGTCATTTGTCACTGTTTGTCACTGTCAGGTGACCATGGACTGGTTTGAAGCAGAGAATTGAACACCTTAGTGTATTCTTGACAGGAACAAAAGCTCCTGAATTATGCAGCAGCCTAAAATGTTCCTACTACAGGTGACTCAGCTTCTAGATGCATTATTTAAAGAGTCCTATGATATCAGTCTGCTGCTATGGAACTGCAACCTATACCTCCCTTTTCACTGGTGTGTCCTTACAAATCCTAATTCCAATGGCAATCATTGAAAACAGTCCTACAAAGAGACTTCTGCAGTTTGCATTCATCTCCATCCACCTTTGCAGCTGCCTCCAGCAGTGTTTTAAATATACAGTAGAGCTGATATAACTCCTTTCTAATTTAAATATACAGTAGAACTGTTATTAACTGATATAACTCCTTTCTAATTTTGGAGAATGAAGGCTGGAATCATATTTGCATTTCCAGTCTACGAAAAGACATTTCAAGAACACCTAAACTCTGCTAAGGGTCTGTCTGAAGATATCAGAGCAGCATCAGAACAGCAGTTTAAGATGCTCAAGTGCTCTTTGAATAGAATGAAAGAGGAGGAAGCAGAACCTTGCAAGTTCAAACTATATGCCAAGACAGACCCTGTACCTTGTCTCAGGTCAGGGTTTTAATGATTATGTGATGCAGATACAGGAAAAAAACTTAAGTTATGGCTTATCTTCCAGCTTCAATCAGTAAACCACTGAACAGAAGCTACATACCTCATATCACTTGAACAACTTCTACACCTCTGGAAGGTCACAGAAATGCCTGGAAGGGGCCTCAAAGATTATCTAGTACAGATGTGTATTTCTTTTTTTTTATTGCTTAAATAAAGTGGCCTGAACACATTAAAATATTCAGGGATTATCTCTAAGACTCATGTTACATTATTAATTTGTTACTATAAGTTTTTATTCAAATTGACACTATAAAAACTCATTCAAATTGACACTATAAAAACTCTGATCTGTATTTCAAAATGCAATAGACAAATCAACTTTAAAATAGAATTTGCTTTCCAGGCTTAAAACTGAAAGGTATTACCTAGTGCTCATAGCATGAGTGAGATGCACCACATTCCCTTCTAGAGAGGATCACAAATCAACACTCTCATTGGGATAAACTATGGTGCCAGAACAGAGCTGATGAGAGAACCACTTTATTATCATACCACTTGTTTTGAGGATGGACAGGAATTTCCAAATTAAAGAATTAAGTGTGTGTGACAGTGTGTGTGAGTAAAATCCCTCCAGCCTGAACCTTTTCATAGCACTCATGTTAATTTCTCTCCTCTCTCAAATTTAATTTTCAAAGGCACTTTTCATGGTACTCCTGACAGTGGGAAAAATATGACTGGCTATTTCTACAGTGATTGCAGATGATGCCACCTCCTGACTACTGGGAAGAAGTGCTGGATGAGAGTCAGGACTGAAAAGGGATTCAGAATAGAAAATGTGTTCATTCTTCAGCTCCCCAACTACATGGAACTTCTTGGTGATGTTTACTACCAGGCCCCATTCTCAAAGTTACTCTAAGTTACTCTGTGTATTAACCTTGGCAGGATCCTGAAAGCCATGTAGTTGCCCTGGTATTTCTTACTATGGAAAACCAAGGGTTAAAAAGCACTGAATATATTTGGAAGATGAATGGCATGAGAATGCAGATGAGCTAATTAATGTTCCTACCTTTTCAAATGCCTGTTGAGATCAGGACAAGAAAAATGTGTTTTGCCCTTAAGAAAAAATTGAAAACAATGTCAATTATGACAGTGATACTGGAAGAAAAAACCAGGTGCCATATGGTGTTATAGCATATCCAGGCTCTACAAGGATGATTGTTCACTAAAATGAATAGAAATTGACTGATGGGATGTTACTGCTTTCCCTAGAATTGCAGTAGTGCTTGGGAGATTTATTCATGAATCAGGACCCCAGTAAAGTGCAAAATGCCCTGTAGAGGAGAAAGTGAACAAATCCCAGGGTCAGTGGGGATCAGCCTAAGCACACCTCAGCCAAATCCTGTGTTCTAGTAGAAAGGAGCCTGCTTTTGTTTGTTAGGAGAGCCCTTTAGGATTTGTGATGCTACATCTGCATCATTCCTTTGAATTCTTCCTTGAAACATGACTCTTGCCAAAGACAGAGAATTCATTGACCTCATCAGCTGCTGGAAAATCTGTCAGGTTTCTGATACATCAGCTGATATATATATATATATCTATTTTGTATGAACAGAGCTCCAGAGTGACAGGTGGGGAGTGCTGCCTTGCATAGGAGATCTGGGCTGTCTCAGGGATGCTGATACTTATCTATGTGTGGTTACACGGTCATGCTCAGAAGAGGGATGATTACATTCTGTGCTCTATTTTAGGCATTTCTCTGTCTTTGTCTGGATATTATAATTCTGTATCCAAACTGAGGATGTTGGTAACTCCTGGTATCTCCCCTTAGCCTTCCTATTTGGTTTGCTTTGCTTTGCTCTTTCTCTCCCCACCACCTCCTCTTTCCAAACCATCAGCCTCTGTCACTTTTGCCTTAGCCAGACTCAGCCTGCAGCCAGCTGGCTTTCAGCTGACTCCCTGACTTCTGTGAAATATTCTGTGGCTTCCTCTAGCTTAGATTATTTTTGCTGTAAGCCCTCAGCATGCCTTTATTTTCACTGCTGGCACAGAACGTGGTCCCTGAAAGAATACCTGACATGAAAGGAAAGCCAAGTCAGCACAAGGACAGAAGTTTGCACAGCACTTCCAAAAATTTGGCTTTTGTCTCTGTGAGGCACAAAGGTCTTGGGATGTCTGTCACTACCCATAAAAAGGCTCTGAGTACAGAGCAGTGCTCAGGGGATGCTCAGCTCCCAAAGAGAAATGGTGCAATGGCCAAAGGTGCCTTGGACTAGAGAGGAGCCACGAGTTAGTGACTCCCACTCCTTGCTGCTCACACAGCTGGGCTGGAAATGCTGACCCTAAACTGATCACACTGCAGCACCAATGTGGCTAAACAGTGGAACTCATCCTAATAAAAGCTGTTCTAGTCCTCTGGGGATTTGCAACCTTTGTGTAATACTCAGGCTAAATTTATTAAAGGCTAATGAGCATCCATTTGTTATTGCAGCAGAAGTGTCTTTTAGTTTAAATAGCTTTTAGCCTCTGCTAAGTTTACAGAAACTTGGACAGATGAGTTTATAGAAAGCAGTCAGAATCCCCACAACCTTTATTCTCTTAGGCCACACAAGCCAGCATCTTTTAATCCCATTTCAGAAGATAAATTCTTAATTTCCTTGATTATTGTAGTTCTGTTACAGACTAAATTAATCTTTCTTGCATCTGGATGCCCGAGACTGCACATTGTATTCCAGATGGCCTCATCATGGTCTTGTTCTCTAAAAATGCCTCACAAGGGACATCTGAAACCAAATGATTTTTCCAGCTATGATTGACTAATCAAGCCAGAATTTTATTGCTTTCTGGCACCTCCAGTGGGCAATCCCCAATTTATAACATATTTTTTTCATTAGTTCCAAGCACAGTTTTGTCCTGCCTGTGGGTGGGCACATGTCTGAGCAAAGTGGGGAAGAAAAATTCCTTTGCTGCTCAATAAAGTGCCTGCAGCCAGTGGAGTGACAGACACAGTTTCCCCAAGAAATTGATTCTGAAAGTGCTGATCCATTCCCATTGACTGCAGAAGCAACATGGGAATTTCATGTCCCTGAATTTGGTGACTTGGATAGGTGGGCTGAGACTGGCCAGAGATGTTCAGTACAAACACACACACCTTGTAGTGTGCTCTGCAAAGTTTCATCCTGTTCCTGTGAGCCAGGGACACCCATTCTCTTCTGTGCTTTCCAGTTCCCACCACAGCAGCACAACTGATGGAACTGATATAGGGCTGATTGAAAGGCCTTCTTATATTTGCTTTTTCTGATCATAAAACTCAGTTCCAGTGGATCAGCTGCCTTATCACTTAGCATGATCATATCCTGTTGCCCTGTGGTAATGTTTTATTTTGTATCTTCTGTATGACTCTCTGCTTCACTTCTTTTTGGGCTATCCTGAACATCAATTTCTTCATTCTCCTTTAAACAACCTATTTTATTCTTGTGCTACTATTTACACAGACAAGGTTTATTTTGCTTGTGTAGTCTAACATATCTGGGGTTCTGGCAATTTTAAGTTTATTGCTATGATTTATGACATACAAGTTTCTTTTCCCAAGCCTTTTAGATCCTCTGTTTATTCAAAATATTACCTGTAAGGAAGTTTCTCATGCAGTGAATCTCAGAAATGCTCTATACATTTTTTCCTTCTAACCTGCTATGCATAATCCTGTATCCTGGATTTCAAGAACTTTCAGGCCTTTTTCAAATTCCAGATTCTTGAGTCCAATTAAACAGCCCTTTTAATTCCCCTGAACCACATCAGTCTAGATAAATATTCCTCTTTGATATTCACTGTTAAGTTCAAAGTCAGATCTGTACATACAAAGTCTGATTACTCTGTTTCTCTGTTTCTAAGGTATCTCTGAAAAGAGAAAAGAATGTTTTTCTGTACATTATTTCCTTAATGGCAGCCTTTTGAGTGTTTCCACAAGCTAGTGCTGGTTGAGATTCTCAATCTACCCTTCCTTGGGGTGGATCAGATCCTCTTTACAACTGCATGGACCTTCCCTGTACCATGGTAGTGACTAAGCAACTTCCTTTAGCTGCATTCTGTGCTCTCTGAGGTGGAAAACACCTCCAAAGATATTCTGATAAAAATTAGTAGCAAATACGGAAGAAAAGAAATGAACTTGTATTTTTCTACACTTCCAACTGCAGCTGTAACTGTTCCCATGACAATCAGTGAATTAGTTTCAGTCTAACCAGTATCACACATTTCTATTTACTGGGTTTTAGTTACCTCTTCTCTTTTATTGGGAGAATTGTGGAAGAAAAATGTTATACCATGGGAACTGTTCTTTCAGGCCATTCACATCACTGTGAGATGAACAATTTCTCAATTCTCCTTCCAAGTTGATAAATACAGCTCAGACAAAATTATATCTCTTGTGGGGAGAGAATGAAATAAAAGGTATTTTTTACCAGAACTCAGTCATCTAACTGTGTGACTTGCAACTAGATTGAAGTAATTGCACTGAAATGATGAGGTGTGTAACATCAGAAGGACTTGGAAAATTTAGGGATTCATTTTTTAGGTTTACAGTGCTATCCACAGCAAGTGATTACCCCAGCTCTGTTTTTTCTTACAATTTCTTGCCCATTCCTTAGGCATATGTGTCGTTCCTAATAGACCTGAGACTGAGAAGAGGATTTTTAAAACTCATGACCTGAGCTAAAAGTGATCCTGTATGGGTAAGGTTTGAAACAGACTTGTGTCTGCTGGTGACACAGAGAGGATACATATGCTCATTGAAAAGAAACCCATTTAAAATGGGCTCTGGGCTTTTCTTGACAGGTTATTTGGTTGACAGTTTAATTTCTGGTGTGTGTTCTCTTGTGTGCTCTCTGTTTCTCTCTCCCCTCTTCTCCCTCATCCCCCCCTCCTCTCCACTGAAATTAAAGGTAGGACCTCGGAGATCTGTATTTGATCATCCAGTCAAATTTCACTGAGACATGATTTCTTTCTCAGTTTGTGTCTTGGAATGTTTGGCTGAAGGTAGTTTTATCTCTTTGAACCATGTTAAAGCAGGTTTGGGATTTCAGCTCTGCTTGCAGGAACTAATTAATAGGTCATAAACATGCCATTGGAAGGAAATGTTTGCCTCTAATTTTGAAAATAAGGTAAATTTGAAGATTTCTTCATCCTCAGAGGAGGATGGAGGAAAAAAAGTCTGCTACAACACCGTTTGTATGTACCTTTTAATTAGGTTATTTAAACAATATGCTTTTGATTTGAACATCATTGTTTTGTATTGCAGTCTGGAGGGACTGATCAGTCTGAGATTCAACTTCCCATGGATACCAAACAAGCAGGATGGTCTTGCAAACTACCTGGAAAAATCTCTCAAGGGCTGTTTCAGAACATGGGGATTAATCTTGGATTTGTATTTCAGCTCCATTTCAATTATTTAACTCTTTGCTCACTGGAAAAGAAAATAAATCTTCACTGCTGTTCTGCCATTCCATGCAGGCATCTGTGTATTTCAAGCACATAGGAATTGATGTAAAATACAAGCTGGTGATTTAAATTGGGTTACAGGAAGAGCACTGGGAAAGGCTGAACAAATAAAATGGAACTAGATCATTTATCATTTTAACAGCACTTAGCTTGGCTTGTAAAGAGGGTGGCAGCTTCTATTTCTTATGCAAGGACTTATGCCACTATTAGAGAGCAATGCCTCAGCTCCTTCTGCTCTAAAAAGCAGTGTATGAGAAACCCCAGGGGACTGAATTCTATTTAATACTTAGCACCTAAATGGTAACTAATAAAGCAAAGTAGAAGGGTAGTGCTTAGAAGCAGCAATTGCAATATTAAAACCTGATTTTAGGGAGAAGAAAAATACCTTAGACAAAACTTTTGGCTCTGCATATTAAAATGTTGGATGTTTCCAGATTAAAATCTGTTGACTTTTACAAACTCATGTTGCATTAAAACAAGAAAATGTAATAGGATTAAAACTTCTTTGAAACATGACTTCTGCTCTAAAAACTTAGGTGATATGACTTAGTCACTGTGGGGAAATCTTGTTAGATACTCTCCTAAGTATAAGTTTTAGGTGGCTTTTAAAGGTCCCTTCCAACCCAGGCTGTTCTGGGACTCTGTGGTAGCAGACAGAATAGTTCTAAGCTGGTGTTTTATCAGAAATATCTCTTATAACCCAAGCCCATGAGTGGTAATAGCTGGTTATGAAGCTCTCAGGGTATGTGTGTGGTTACTGCTGGGTTTCTGACATGCTGTCAGTCACTGCTTGGAAACCCTTCTGTGGATTGCTGCCATCACAACATTTTAGCCCTGACTATCTCACTGCTGTCATTGCACTGATCTACTAATTTCTGCAGGTCATCTCTAAATCCACACAGACCTGAGATCAAATCTCATTTTTCTTCACTGATAAAATGGACCACTTATACATTTCATTTCCAACCTTTCAACATCTCTTAATAAGAGAAAAATGCAGATTTCTAACCAACATTATCAATTAAAGAATAGTTTAAATGCAACCATTCATCTTCTGTACCTTTTCTACGTGGAGCATTTGTTTCAGTGATTTCATAACAAAAACAACTTCAATGCCTTTGTTCTGGCTGCCAGTAAGCACTATAAGGAACATCACACATTTCTGGGCAGACAATTAATGAGTATGAAGATCTGGATCTGGAGTCAGATAGTTTGCAGAGATATATAATTGTGTCATGTCTGTCCATGTGCCATGTCTGTGTCGTGCTGTGTCTACTCCCTCCTTTTTTATTTTGGAGAAGTTTTGTCTTTAGCCATTGAAGACATTGGTCCTGGATCCAGCAGTCTGCTTGGTAAGTTCTGGTTAAGTATGTGCACTGCCAACTTAAGGGTTTAATTTCCCTGCTTTGCATAGTGTTTGGTTGGAGATGAAGTAGGAATAATTGGGTGCAATAATGGTCTGCTCATGCCTCCAGAGTAAGATGAGCACATTCACAGGCTCACTTCCTTCTGCTGCTGGTGCAGACAGTTTTGCCCAGGCTGATTTGCAGTGGGAGCTTATCTCTAGGTTCTGGCTGTGAGAGGAAAAGTAAATAAGCCCAAGCAATTAGTGTAATGTTCATGCAGGTGCAAAGAGCCTGCACAAAGCCCTATTTACTCTTGCCTTCAAACCCCTTTAATCATCAGTGTGGAGCTTAAGTTGTACATGGGGCTTTTGTGTGGTGTATTTCCCAGACAGAGTATTGGAGTGCTTCTATTTCACTGTAGAAATCCTCAGCCCTAGAGACATATCTGGTACCAAAATAACTCTGAGCATCTTCTCAGTCCTTGAAGGAATGAGCCACTTCAGTAATGAGTGGACAAGCTGTAGAGTCTCCAAGGTCATTTAAAAGTTTTTAGTATTCCTTAGTAGCACTGTAAAAAATAATTCTGATCAATGTAATTCTACATACAATAGATGTGGCAAATGTAAAAATGATGGGGATCAAAGGCTACTGAAAAACATCCATACTACCTTGGTAATTATCAGCATATCTAATGAAATGCAAACTTTTGTGGAAATCAATATACCACTGCAATTGTCTTTTCTGTAATTTAATATTTCTTATAAAATTATTTTTTCCCTAGTGATGGAATTTACTTTCGTTTGCTTGCCCTAACAGTTCTTTAAAATTGAGCAGTTAAAATGTTGTTGAGAGGATTTCCCAAAAAAGCTTTATTCATGTTGCTGAAATTCACAATAACTGCTCATTTCTTTCTCATGTGGTGCATCCTAGAAGTGAGTGATTTATCTATTAGCTTTAGATTAGTAGTGGCCTGAGGGGATAATTTCAGGCAAAAATTCTATAATATTTTTGCAACAAAGCTCTTCTTTTAAGGACAAAAAAATCACAAGGCTTTTGAACTGATGCTTGAATTCTCTGGTAAGCTACAACAAAAAAAGGCAATTTTAGCCCATTTTTTATGAAAAGCTTTAGGTATAAGCAAATAGTTGAACAATGTGAACATTGTGTACTTGATTTTTGGAGGAAGGATTTGTAAAATTGACTGAGTCATAAATTTTAGAGTTCAAATATAATGTTTAATCAGCTAATGTAATCTCGTCAATAAATTAGTTCATTGGATTCCAGTCTTGCACTAAGACCAAAATATGTGTTGGCTGAGGGACATCTATAATGTATGCAATCTTATATTCTTGTATGTGTTTCTCTTTTCTGTTTCTTTTTTTTTTTTTTTTTTTTTTTCCCCTAAAACATGATGTATCTCAGACACAGAACTTAAAGGTAGCTGAAAATATTGGGCATTTATCATCATCATCATCCCTGGTCACTCATCAAACTTTGACTCCATCTGCTACCACATGTCTCATTAGTGCACATGTTTTTCTCTTGGTGTCTTCTCCTCCCAGGCTGACAGCATAACATATTTTTTGCCCCTAGACAGGGTATTTAGAGGGAGACAGAAAAAAATACTGTTAAAAGGGAGCTGGGATAATAAGAGAGAAGAGCCATCATCAAGTAATTTCCATTCCCAGTCTCCCTTTGGGAATTAAGGCCAGCCTCATATCTGAGTGTTGAAACTGGTCCAGACATCATCCTGGGGTGGATCATACTGGGAGTTTGGAGGAGTTGTAGATGATGGGATAGAAACAGGCAAGAAGGTGTTCCAGAGTCTCAGGCCTCTGAGCTTGTGCTCCCATTCCTCAGGAGTTTGATCTCTCAGACCTTGATCTCTCCTCACTGCTGTGTAGTTGACAAATGTAGCATTTCCTACAAGAGCCCTCCTGGTCTCCCTCCCTCCTTTCCAAATTCCTGGGAGTGCATGAGGAAGATGGAGGAGGTGAGATGGTAAAAAAAGAGAGAGGAAAAAAGATAAAGGGCAGGGAGGGGAGGAGAAAGGAAGCTGTGGAGGGTCTGGTGTGCAAGGCTTCCTGATCCTATCCTACAGGTAGCAGCAGGGACATTTGGCCTCTTGAGAAGTGCATTGATCTCTGTGCCTCTTCCTCCATGGGCCACACCATAAGTGCATGCCCTGCAAAGCATCTTCTGTTTCCCAGGTGTGCACCTTGAGCCAGATCCTGAGCCAAAAAACTTCAGACCTTTCCTAGACTGCATGATTTCAGGTTTGGGTAATTTTCCTCTCAGTGGTGTTATTTACCCAGAATGATGACTGAACCCTGTGAAAATGGTAATTTTGATGATTGTTTGTATGTCATGCAGTTGTTTTTTTTCCAATTACTTTTGGAATCTTTTTGCATCTATTCTTCTAAGTCAATCCAATTCCAAACATGCACTAATCTGTATTGTTCCAAACCTCCTCACTGGTGCATTCTGTCCTTTTCATGGGGAACTGACACATCATGTGCCTGAAATCCATGTGTATCTCAGGCACATTTCTGGTGTATAGCTGCACGTAACCAGCTCCAGGTATAAGGAACACCAGCAAGAGCACCTCACTGGGTAGCTGCTTCCACTCATGGGTAGCCATGGGTAATATCTGAATCACTGTGTAATTGCTTCCAAGAGATGCAGAAGCCAGCTGCTACAGAAAATGCAGGATAGTAACTGCTGGCCATCTTGAGAATGCTTTCAGTTCTGTGTTCAGTGTGTTTTCCCAGTTACCAGTTCATGTTAACTTTACAAGTGAAATTTAGATTTACTTGCCCTTTGCTTTGGCTTTTGTACCAATATATACAAATTATCCTCTTTTATTTGGAGTGCAAATGTAAGGTGTGTTTTCAATCATCATGCAGAAATTAATCTTGTAGACACCTGTTCACTAAATCTTTTGAATTACTTGATTGGCACTCTTGTTTAAAAAATAAATTAAAAACTAGGGGAGATGTAGTTGAAAAACAAATATAAGAGTTGTGGGGCTGGCAAATGAATCTGTCCTTTTCCATCTTGGACATTTTTCATTCTTCGTTATGGCAAAACAGATGTCTGAGTTTCAGCCCAAAAACTAGATGATTTCTGACAGTACACAGCCAATCACTCATGAATAATCACTATTATGCTTATGAAAATGGTGAGGGTTTTGTCTGTAACATATTTAACAGAGGTTTAATACAGCACTGCTGAGTTGAAAAGCACTGACTAAGTTGGAGTTTTTCTTTGTGACCATACAGCAGCTGGAGAGATCTGCCCTGGAAGGAAATTTGGTGGATGTGGGGAAAGGTGGAAAAATGTCTGGAAGAAATAAATCATAGAGGTGAAAGAACAACCACACATGGGAACTGGAGTGTGAGGCAGAGATTCTTCAGATCTAGTTAAGCAGCTTGCAATTCAACACCCACACTTTGAAATAACAGGAAGTGCTTTGCAAATGATAGATCCCTTCTATGGAATGCATTTTTAGCCCTTTTGTGGGCAAATTGCTGGTGAAGTCACACAAGATAGCAGAAGTCTTAGGCTGGACTTAGGTGAAGTAATACTGAAACCCTCATGGAGTGCAAATTAATTGGAATGAGTTTAATTGGGACCACCAGTTTATTGGGATATCTCCCAGGGAACAGATATGGTCTAATGAGAATGGATGGCAATCTCTGCTGGTTAACTGGGAGAAGTTAGCATGTGTTGAGCCTAATGGGGAGGGCCCTGCCAAGCTTCAAAATGTGTTCAAGGTTTTCCCTAGCTCAGAAAGGTAAGATCTCCTTTAGTTACTATTGTCAGAAGAGATTTTATTTAGGAATTAATCCTATTCGCATGGTTTTGCATACAAATTCTTCCTTCCACCAGAAGATTACACAATTGTGAAATAATATATTTTTGAAAAATCTGACCATCTCTCTTACTGCAGTAAATATAATTAGAGATAGATATAAGGTAATTTAGCAGGGAAAGGAAAAGCAATTCTGCTGTCAATGGGCATAGCAGACAAGACAGGGTTGACAGGTGCTTGTGGTATTTTAACAGCTATATTCCTAGACTCCCTTCACTGTCTGTATCCATTGGGTGCTAAAGAATTATTCCTACTCTGATCACTTCAGGGACTTATTATATACTTAAATTTATAGAATTTTTGAAACCACAGCTGGATCATGTATATAATTTTGCTTTCAAAGTTCCTTTGAGTGCCATGTCCAAGATATATCTCCTTTCCTTGCTTGTACTGACTTTTTGTATCTTTTCCCTTTGAGACAAACTGTGATTCTCTAAAATTCTTGGCATCCCAATTTAATAGAATTCAGAATTTCATATGCAGTGTATGATGTCATGACTACACCTTAATGTCTATTGATGTTGCCCTTTGGTTATCCTTAATTGCTTGTATAAATTCATTTAAGAGTTTTACTTTGAGTTAAAAACTCTCCCCTAGTAGCACAAGGTCCTGCTGAGAAGGTTTTGATTTAAGGTCTCCCTCTGCTGAACTTGGCTCATGCTCTAATACTTGTACTGTTGAATTTTAATTCTTTGTACTGTTCCCAGGGATCCAGGGCAGAAAAGTCTGAGTGCAACAATAATATGAATGATTGATACAGCCTCTATCAAAGTTGCCAACTTGCTAATCTCAACATTTGCAATGTTAATGTTTTTTACAAAATTGTCAGTTATCTTGTCTATTACGGTATTAAATAACCCTGGCTGCCAGAGCCAAGCTGTGCAGAAGTCAGCTACACAGTTATAAAACACATTAAAGTAGAAGATATAAAAAAAGATCCTTTTCCCTTCCTCCTGGAGCCTTCATTTGTTGCAGGTGTTAGATTGTATTTCAGGAGTTCTAGGAGAAAAATCCATGTAAACAGGTTACTCTCCAAGGTCCTGTTTTACTGTAAAGACAGCAGTTTATCCCACCATTCTTCTCCTTTTTCATTTCTACTGTCAATTCCTCTTACTTCTTTCCACTTCACAATCCAGTGCACTCTTCCAGTGTGAGACCAGACCTCCCACTGACAAACTGTGGTCACAGGGAAGCCATTCCTTTTTTTTTTTTCCAGCTATCATTTTCCAGACACCAGGCTGCTTCCATTAAGGCTGTCAATCATCTGAACACTCCTTGGATTGCCCCTCTATCTGGGCTCAGAGCTTTTTCTGCCCTGTCAGTGATATCCTGCACCTCTTTAGCCCACTGTAAGCATGATTTCTTTCTTTTTCATCCACCCTGTCCTCTGTAGGTCAAAAACTGGTCCTGTTTGTAACTGGGCACCTACTGAGTCCATTTTTATTGTGCAGCTCATGCTCTGCCTTCAGCTTTCCTACCCTTGGGTGACTCTGTGTGTTACCAGGACAAAGGTACAGCATACATTTCTAATCTAGGAGGAATGTGAAAATACAGTGCTTCCTACTCCATGACAAGTGGTGTAAAATCACAAGGATTTTCAGGCTTTTTCAGCCCATACAAAGTGTATGACACAAAATGAAAAGAAAAAAACAGCAACCCCCTGTAGTGAGCCATCCAAACTACTATTTCCTTCACCAGCAAAATGCTGATAAAAGCATTTCATACTCCAGAAGGAGAAATGTGGGGTACAGTTTGTGGTTTTAATGGAAAGTAGGGGTCTACCATTAAAAAAAAAAAATTCCAATTTCTGAGTGATTTTCAACATGAAAAAGATGCATCTGAAAGTTGACTTATGTGCCTACATCCATCCCCTAGAATTTTGCTTTTGAATCCCATAGAATATGTTTAAAAATAACTATTGAATTTATAGTACAAGATCCACCTTGACACAAATAAACCTTGATTGTGTCACTCTTCTTCTTCAGGCAAATAATTGCTTGAAAAATCACTTGATGATACAGTAGAAAGTCCTAAGTAGTCATTTGAAGACAGTGTCAGGATTCTTGGTCTCTCAGCCCTGTTATCAAATTTTGGCATCATGGGCAAGAGCTTCCCACTCTGCAGTATTAGGGATGTCTGCAGAATTGCTCAGGGTATTTGTTGTTGATGCAGGAGGAGCTAATAGAGTCTGAGTAGGATGGGAAAAGATGTTTGGACACACTGCAAACTCATCACACACCATAGGATGAGATACTCCCTTTAAAACACAAGAAGTTGCTACAAAGCTGAGCTGACTTTACTGTATTTTGTAGAAGGAGGATTGCAAGCCAAAATGTGAGAAAGCAGAGAGGCTGAGAAAATTTTTAATTGCACCTTTTTAGAAATAACCTTCCTCTGAGACTTTCTACAACAGTTGAGACCTTAGGAGAGGATGATCAAAGCCCTTAGAGCTCATCAGATTTTGATTTAAAAACCTGCAGGCTTTAGGATACAGAGACACACTTCTGTGGTGGGTAAAGTCTTTGTTCAGATTAAATCTGATCTCTACTTCATAATGAATCCAAGCTTTTATAACTGTCAGTCTTGGTAAAGGAACTGTTTTTTTTTTTAAAAAAAACACAATTGGAACTACAGGAACAGCTTAACCCAGAATGAACAAAATATAACTTTATACCCTGCTAAATAGAATGTGCTTGGATATCCTATTTGTACTCTCATCTATATAACACAATGTCTTCTCACCCTAAGCACTTATTCACATTAAACTTGGAGAATCATACCTGGAATATGACTGTATTGTTTAAATAATCTATGTAAAAAGAAAACCCTCTGAAACTCTCCTCATAAATGCCCTAGCACTGGGCAGCTCTCTGCTAATTCTGCAGTGCTTAACAGAGTACAGTAAATATGAAGGCCATATTTAGAAAAGGCAGTATCTTCACACCCTTGAGAAAAGCTCTGCATACTTAAGTAATGATTCTTGACTTGCTTTTAGTCATTATGCTGCTATTCTTCCCAGATTGATGCACTGTTTTCAAGAAAATAAGATTTCCTGGTATAACTTTTTAATGTCTTGGACTGCTCTCTTTAAATTCTTTGTGGGTTTGTTTTGTTTTGTTTTGTTTGTTTGTTTATTTATTTGTTTTTTAGGATCCTTTTAAGTGTATTTCTCCTGTAAGACAAGAAACATAGATATCCAGGGGGAACATAGGGATTCATAGCTCTGAATTATGGAGCACCATCACCTCACAGGAGCTGGGTATTCATCTCCCATAACTTAAATTCATCTCACCATCCACAAGAAGGACACTGGATGAAGCTGCTTGTCTAGTCTCTGGTCAGTGGAAGAGATGTGCCCAAAGGATGCCTCTGCCTATGTGCTTAGACACCTGTCTGAAGGTGGCAGTCATGCTGGAGAGGTGTTTCTGTCTCTCACTGGAACAGGGGGCAGCCTGGGGACTAGCTGGGTCCTTACACTTAATTAATAAGCTAGAAGCAGGAGATATGAAGCACAAGTTTTTTCTAAGTTCTGACTATCGCTTCCTTGTATTAATTTTCCCAAACCCAAAAAGGTCGTTGACTTCACTTCCATTAGAGAACTAAAGCCAATGAACACTCTTCCATGCCTAGGAGGTAAAATATCAAAGTTATTGTTTAAATTTCTTCTAGTTATATGGACCCCAGCTGCATTATTATACCTACCTAGTACCTTACAGGTTATTTTCCTGTATCTTTTCCTTCCTTTACCTATTCTCTGTTTCAGACCTTGCAACTGGTATTGATTGCTATCAGTTCTTCTTTCTAGTTGTTACTTGTACAGCCTCCATTTTATGCACCAAATTTTACTTCTCCTCCTAAAGTTTTTTAATTATAGGTTTCTAGTCTTTTATTCCTGGATGTGAGATTTGTTTTTAGCAAAAAAATGTGAACAGTGATTGATAAGTGTTTAAAACCTTTTCTCCCAGATGGCTTGGCTTTAAATAATTTGCAAGATTCACTCCTTTCATGGAAAACAGATATCATTGGTTTGGACTTTATTCTGTATACCAATATCAAATGTAACACATTCATGACAACTTCTCTTAAGCTACAACTCATTTCAGTTCAAAGATGAGTGCCTGCATTTATCATAATGAAGGCAAAGAGCTTCATGTTTAATTCAGCATTTTCATAATCAAGAGATTGTTACTATAATTTTTTTAACCACTGGTAAGAAGCACTGTACTGGTTGTAAGTGACCATCAGCATAAAGCTGTAGTTAAAGCTAAAGATGACAGAATTCTCCCTCCTGTGTGCTACAAACATCTCTTTAAAGAGATAATTCACAACTTTTTGCAGTCTGTGGCAGGCAGAGACCAACATGAGATCTTCCTCTGCTGCCTATTAATATTTGAGTTATATTCAGGACTATTATTTTAAAGTTGCCAGGCACAATACTGAGTGCTGTTCTCAAGCTCTGCAATGCACTTAGTCCATCCCAAATAAGCTGTGTTAATCATTTTGGTTGCACAAGTCTTTTCCATGAGCTGGAGTCATTTTCTGGCACCAATGCATGTACACTGCTTCTAAATCTAGTTTATTACTAAATTCTTAGTTCTGGCATATAGGCAGCTAAAGAGTCTCTTTTCATACACCTTGGTGGCTGGATTGGTTTTATCCCTGGCAGAAGAGAATACTTCTTCACCTTTCAATCCCCTTTTTGCTCCCTAGGTTGATGCCTGGCTGGTGTTCACCAGTTTCACAGGCAAGTCTTTCCTATTTGCTTTAGATTAATACAGCTAAACCAATCTCCTTTTCCTCACAGCAAATGGATGAGGATTCCACAGAACCCAAAGCCACATGCCTTGCTATCAGCTCTCTTCTTGCTGCCTTGCTATCTTCTCTCTTCTTGCTGCCTTGCTATCTGCTCTCTTCCTGCTTTCTGTTCTGTTTTCCATTAAGGGTTTCTGACCAGGGATTGTATGAATGGCTCCTGTCTTTCAGCAATCTGCTGGAAAGGGCTTCAGAAACAATGGAGCAAGCTGGCATTAACACCTGTGGGGGAAAAACATTCAAATTCCTCATTCTAATCTCTGAGTCTTTAGAACCAGTGAAATCAGCTTAAGGGAGGGTGTATGTAATTAAAATGTTGAAAGAAGCAGGCAGATTCGTGCTTCTGTAGAACTCTTTTCCAAAATGACTTCTGGCTTGTATTTCTTCCTCCTCCTGGAATATATTCTCACTCTTTATTCTTTATCTCTAGCTATTTAGCCAAAAGAAAAATTCCTGGAAGTTGAACAATAGAAAGCTGAGCCAGACCATGTAGTGGTTTATGAAAAACCTCATTGCAGCAGATAAAGCCAATTACATGTGTCACCAAGGAGTGAAATAATCCCTGCTCAAATGAAATTTCTTGCCTTGATGTTATATTTACGGAGCTCATGCGTCACTGTAACTGGGAACACTGAGATGAAGATGCATTAATAAAACAGCAGGAAAATTCACAGAGCAGCAGAGCAGGTACTGGGGAATCATCCAACAGGGAGATAATTCTCCAGTCACCCTGAGAAGGGAAGAGGAGACAGCTGCTGTCCCTGATGTTGCTCGGGACTGTCAGCATCTCTCCTGCCTACAGACTGCTGTGTGCTCTAGGAGGGAATATGGAGCTGGGAAAAAATGGAGAAATGAAAAAGCAGAGACATTCAGACTGAATGGACAAGTTCTCCATTCTCCAGCTGCTGGCAGGGGTCTCTCCTGGTTGCAGGGCTCCCAGGACTCCAGCCAAGGACAGTAGGAAACCCTGCCCTTGGGAGGGCTCCAGAGGAGAGTTCTGTTCACTCATCCTCCTCCTCATGTCAACCCCATAGAACCACACAGCTTGAGCCTTGCATGTCAGAAACTTTAGTGCAGCAGGTTGGCACAGCCATATTTTGAATTCCTTACATTGTCTTGTGAGGCTTACTTGCAGATCTAACAAAACTAAATTCCCCATTTCATTAGCATCATGAGTTGGGTATTGCATGGCTGTCCCCTATTAGAATAAATTAAATCTATCTTAATAAGATAGATTTAATAATTGGTAACTTAAACTCTAATTTGCTTTCCTGGCATCTTGTATAAAAATCAAAATTCTACTTTACTGGGCATTTTTGTCTATTTCTTCACTGAAATGTTTGATATCTCTCTGTATCCACACTAAAAATTTGAAAGAAAAACAGCTAAAATATTTAAGCAGGAAAGTACCAGGAGTTTTGAGAGAAACCTTAAATTATCAGCTAATTTGAGACAAAAACATGCCAATGTTGCACTGTGTTCACTTCAATTTGTCCCCTCATACAAAAAAATATTAGATTTTGGGACAAAACAAAATTCATTACTACTTTAACATCACCCAATATTGGAACAAATTTCAATGAAATTATTACAATTGATGTATAAAGATCCATTCAGTAAATTATGCCTTAATAATGCATTGAGAGACTTGGGCTAATTTTATTAGAGGTTTTAATTCAGATTCTCTGTCTAGTAGTTGGGTTACTGTGAAAGAACTATTTATTAATTTAAAGCTCATACAGCTGATTGATACATGCTAATGCATTTAAGATTTAATAATCACATCTTCCTTAATTGAATTGTATTTGCTCAGACAGAGCATATAATTAAATCAAGTCCTTTGTAATCCTTCTCATGTCAAATTATTCTATGGTACATTGGGGAAGAATAGCCAAAAGTGTGAAATAAGTTAATTTAAACCCATTTTAAAAACCTGTAGTCATGTGAAAGTTTGGTATATCAATCATTTTCCAAAATAAACAGATTTAGTCTTCCATGCAAATGTCCTGCAATAATTCAGAAGTGTATAGAGGTAGCAAGACTTAAAATACGACTAGGAAGGAACAAGTTATAAGAAAATACAGCAAATTTCTACAGCAGATAGTGAAATCCTTATACCATGTGACCAGGAAATCACTTCAGACAATTGCTCTCAAATGCTGTTATGGAAAATGAAGATATCTGAGGGAAGACACAGAAAAAGCCAAGACATACCTAAGAAATCAAAGAAGAGAGGAATGACATAATGCTTTACTGAACACTTAAGTGTACTTCTGTATACATTGCCAGCTGTTTCCAAGATGCATGTCCACAGCCTAGGAAGGGTATTCCAAAACCAAAGGATTAAAAAAACCTATTTTCAATTGGGGAAAATCAGTTAGAGCTGGGGATACATTTCAAGAATACATTCCAAGGGAAAGACAAAGCAGTAAAGATATTTTTCAGGAAAGAAATGTATCTGACAGCTGAAAGTTTTATAATCTACTTTGCCCCTTTACTAAAAGAGTTGTAAGAGGAGGAGGATAGAGTTTAGGCATGCAGAGGTTTACTTATTGAATGCCTTTTTCTGATTGCTGGGGACCTTTTGATAGGATAAAACCACAGCAATATAATTCATAGTGTGATCTTCAAGCTTGGCATTTTCTTCTTTTTATGATAGATCAGAGGAATTGAATAAATGGATGTGCTACAAATGTATCTGCTGTGCCCATAACATTTTAGAAGATCTATTCTACAGAGCAGTGATATGGAAATAAGCAGAATCTTATTCTCTGATAAATGAGGTATTACTTTAAGTCTAAATTACTGACCCAATCTAATTTGTCCATCAGAGTTAAATTACAGAATTTATCCTTTTTAGTAAGCAACACTTGCTTCTGATTTTTCTGATTAAATATCACCTGCAGCAGAATCTGATTTTTGCCCTTGATTGCCCAATACTATAATTTTGTTAAAGATAACATCATGGGGCTGTAGTATTTTGTCTGAGGATTCTGATATCATGCTCTATGGCATTTCACTTGAAGAATGATTTGCTCTTAATGTCATATTTAACCTTGCATTAGCAAAGGTCTTATAAAGATTTGTTTCCTTGACTACCCCATGAAATGAAATTCCATAGCTGTAAAGGGAAAAAAACTTTGACACTGGTGTATAATTAATAACATATCACAGAAAGAACTCTGTTTAGCAAAGTGCTGTCAGGGTTCTGCTTGTGAAGTAAAAACATGCTTTTCTTTCTGTGCAAGTGATTTGTAAAAGAAATGTAGTGTGATTACTTTTCTTCCTGGTACTACAAGTACTAGTGTTGATCTTTAATGTTTCTTCATGGGGGCAAGCCTGCATTGACTGAGCAGAGTATTTCACTTCATACAGCACTCCAGCTCAGCTCTGGCAACTGTAGGGGTTTGCCCCTAACTTGAAATAATGTCAGCCTACATGGCATACACTGTGTAAAAGGACATTACAATAAAATCTGCTTACACCTGCACCTCCTGCTGAAGGTATTCTTGCCACTGTGTCATCTCGAAATATTCCTGAAATTTTCAGTGCATGTCCTGAGCTCAGGGTAAAGGCACCTGTCACCTCTCATTCAGCTTTTTTTTTTTAAATGCAAATCTGTGCAGAAAATTTAAATTATAAATAGAGATACTTTATCTAAATTCAATGAATGCCAACAAACCTGGCTCTAGGCTGGGGAAGGGTCCTGCCATTCCTGGCCTGGCTTCTGCTTAGATGTGCTCTTTGATATAAAATATGGATGAACAGAGTACCACTGCACAGGCTGATTGCTCCTCTGAGCAGGAATTAGCTGGCTGCTCATCTTTTCAAAGTGCTCAGGAATTTGCTCCAGGCACTGCATATCTTCTGTGACAAAAAGGTTTTTCCCAATTTAGAGTGGTTTTATTTTGCTGACTTAGGTCTTGTTCTTTGGGAAACCAGCAGTGCTGAGGATCTGTTGTTTATAAATGAACATCATCAGTTCATTACCTAACCCCAATGACAGCAGGATGAACTTTTGGGAGCTGGGGTAGTTTTACTTGCCATCAACTTCCTTGGTCTCCTACAGCACTGAACTGTGCTTTAAAAAATCTTTCCTATCAGCTTATTAGAAGCCCTTCTAAGCCAGCCAGTCATCTTCACAGCCCTTGCTTTCTCCTGGCACTCTAGATGAAGTTGACAAAATGTTCTTATAGTTTTTCTTCGTACCTATCATCTCCCACATTTCACATCAAGGGTATGCCTTGCCAAGGCAGAGTCCTTCCTGATAAATAAAATGCTAAATAAATTTTAGCTGGAGGGAATAGAAATGGTGTTGATTGATGCTAATTCCCTGAAGTCAATGTAATAGTATCTTCTGAGGCTGTGTTAGTGACAGGAGGTTGAAAGAAGAAATGTTTGTTTCTGGAGGAAAAAAGACAAAGAAGTACAGGATTAAATATTACACCTCTAGTGAGCAAAGAGGATTCTGCTGGAGGTGTATGCCACTTGTGATAATAAAGAAATTTCTTATGATGTTGATGAGCCTTCATATCTTTAGTACTGTTCTGCAAGAACAAAATATGCAACCAGAAAAAGAAAATGTACTAATTAATCTTTGCCCATCCCTCTCTTGATTTTCACCTCATAAAAGTAATTATCCTGATTAATTCTGTATTCTCTCCTGTAAAGACTAAATAAAATAGTTTTGGATTCTATAGATGCAATACTATCTCCAAAAATTACTTTTCCTTATTTAGAAAAAAACAATATATTATGAAACTGATGATCTATAGTGACCTGGACTAAACAAAAACTATATACTGACTACCAGTACTTTGCTGGTATATGCTTTTCTTTCATTCTTTCTTTCCTTCTTTCTTTCTTTCTTTCTTTCTTTCTTTCTTTCTTTCTTTCTTTCTTTCTTTCTTTCTTTCTTTCTTTCTCTTTATTTCTTTCTTTTTCTTTCTTTCTTTCATTATTTCTCTCTCTCTCTCTCTCTGATAAACCCTGTCTTTGTCATTTTCAATTTATCTGAAGTGGGAGAAAAGCAACTGGCATTGTAAATTGGATCCAAGAAAACCTAGGAAGTCTTTTGATATTTTCTGTAGGAAATGGATTTGATAGAGAAGACCTAAAAGTTATTAATAAATTTGTTTATTGATGAGCTTGGCCAAGACATGTCACCCTTCCATGTCCTGTTTTTCACATTCACAGGTGATACCAGCTTTTGTGAAGGACTTTGAGATATGAAATGCCTGTTACAGAGCACCTTTTCAGGCTTGTTCTTGCTTACCCTGCCATTGTGGTAAATTGGTAAAGACCTAGGGACTTACAAGAAATAGGTCAAAAACACCTGCATCCCATACATATTTCTGTTTTTCAGTCTTTGAAAACAAAGATTTTTCTGTTCTCTTCTAGTTTATATGGTAACCCAGGGGGTTTTCTTGAGAGACAGAGACCAAACCATGGAGGTCAGGATGAAGAAAATTATTAAAAACCTCAGGTATCAGAAATGCATATCAGTGGCCAAGAGATAAGACACATGCTAAGGAGTTTTCCATCATGCAACAGAGACAATGCTGGAAGTGAGAAGTGTCCATTGTCTCTTTACAGCTCCCTTAGGTTGCTCACAGCTGTGGAAGATGTCCTGCTGAGAGGGAGAGACAGAGCAGAACAGTCACATGTCCTTTGGAAAAATGGGAAGCAGTTTCCAGAACAGTCTCCCACGATGTCATTTTCATATGGAGCAATTTGGGAGTGGCTGGGTGCCTTAGGTGTCTCTTGGGAAGAGCCATCCCCAACCACATAGCAATGGAGCAGCAATAGGAAGTGGATCTGTGATCAGGAGAGTGAAAGGACTGAGGGTGTCTGAAATCCTGTGTGCTGGTGCTTGTGTTCACAAATTAGCCAGGAGAATTCATTTATTTGACTGCAAAACTCATGAACCTACTCAGTCTGAGCTTGTGTAACTCCTACAGGAGGTCCTGTTGCCTATTCTGCAATATTTTAAACTTGGAATATGAGGGTGAAAAGAGTGAGAAATTGGCATCTTTAGCACAAAGTGCCTGTAAGCACAAAACCATGTAGCCTTAAGTCCTCCCAGAGATGCATTTTTTTTTTCAGCTTCTATTTTTATGAATTACTTTTTCTGTGCCATTTACGGTCATTTCCTTCCATAGAGATGTTATTTTGCAGTTGTTTAGTCCACAAAGCACAAACCTTCTCTGGCTTCTGCCTTAACTAACCAACCAGTATAAATTTCTCTTGAAATTCACAGCTGTCTTCACTGAATGTGGATAAATGAGCCTGCCAGGTTGAGCTGACTCTAAACTTTCTTGTCTTTGGGATGCAAATCCTTTTAAGTATATTTAGGCCATCTCTATTTGATTTTCATGGGACAGGGGGGAGGGAGAGAAACTAATTCTTCCATGAAGGAAAGAAAATGAAAAAGATGGGCTTGAAATCACTCTGTTCAAAGTCACTATCAAAGTCATCATGTTCCATTCAAGAACCCGAGGATGCTGGGCTTCTGTTTTCCTTGTTTGTGTAAGGAATAGGATTTCTCTCCATTGTTTTCATCTTTCACTTATGATTTAAACTGTATTGGGTTTGTGACTGGTAGGTATCATAAAAAACTCATGTACATTCTAGTGACTGGTTCAAATTCCAAAGGCAAACAGCTGTTACTTAGATCTTTTTAATGCCTGACTGAAATTTTTCATCAAATTCCTCACCACTTCCCACATTCTTTACCTTCCTGGCCTGGATACCCAGAAATCTGCTTCTTTTAAAATAACATTTCCCTGACACAAAGTCTCAGAGCACCACTTAAAACTGCCCAGCTCATATTTAATTCATATTTGGATTTCCCCAACTGGAGATGCTTAAGTATATATTATGGCCAGCAAACTGGAAAACCTCAGATATTCAAGTGCTGTATAAATAACTCTTAATGACACAGAACATAAAGTATTTGCTGTACCTCTTAGTCCTCCTCCAACTCATAGGCAGAGGCAGAAATGGGATAAAAACCAGTGCAGGGCTCAGAAAGTGCAGCATTTCAGACATGATCATGCTCAACACAAATCCCTCTTTACTGCTGGTTTATATAATAACTTCTTCCAACTTTATGGCACAGTCACAGTCCCAGCCTGCCTTAATGTAAATGAAAAATCAGATTTTGATGTGCAATATTGTAAAAGTTCTATGGTAAAATTTAGCTGTAAATTTTGTACATTTTTATTGCAAAAATGTAAGAGTTCTCATCTTGACAGATGATAAAATGTATAATTCACTGTGTGCAGAGGGCTGGTGCTGGCTTTGCAGAGGTGGAACCAGAGCTGATGCCATGCAGCAAACTGTCAAACTTTGTAAAAAAGGAATATTTTAGGGTGTTTCTGGATAATAAGGTCTCCTGAGCTCTTTGCAGCTGGATTTCTGTGATCATGTTTTCAAGAACATTCAAAATGCAGACAGGGGAGGAGAGATGGGTGCAATTTTCATTAGCAGTAGGGGTTATTAAGCAGCTATTATTAGGCACCAGTTCTTCTCAAAAAAGGATACCATTAAAAATCTGGCTTATGGCATTAAAGGTAAAAACTACAGAACTAACTGCAACCAAAAGCCTTAAAACTTCAAAAGCTTTTTAAAACACATTGCTTAATTCCAGAGAGGATCATATGAAGAACACAGCTGGATTGAGATCATATAAAGGGTTTCTTAACTTGTGGTTGGGATGACTTTCATAATCTGCTTGTAAATGCTGTTTGTGAGCAGCAGGACCGTGGCAGAGCATGCTCCAAAAACTCCAACAAGTGAAAAGGAAAGTGAAGATTACTGATGACAGCTGGAACTAAATATCATAAAAAGTTATTTGATTGAACAGTGCTGTGATGGAACAGCAGTGCAAAATGTGAGGGCACTGCTTAGTCTTTTCCCACATCTTAATGGAGAAAAGAGTTATAAAGATAAATTATTTAGGCAGACAGCCTCTAAATTCCACTTCTTAACCAGTGCTTACAAGACTAAAGAAATCTTCTCCAGTTTAAGACATTTACTGTGGTAAGAACAGGAGTTTCATGAGGAGTGACAGCAGAATTTTAACTCTGTGCCCATTCCTCTACTGTTCCATGAGCTTAGTCTTGCCCAGTTTAATACAGCAAGCTCTCCCCTGATTTCAGGATTGCATTTTTTGGCACTTAGCAAATCAGACACCATGGTTCATATTTTATATTTATACTTCAAGTTCTGATGTGACAGAGGTTTTTCAACTGGATACAATTTGCTGCATTCAGAAGTGTGCTTTCAAATATTTTTAAATATTTTATAGGTTAGCACCCAAAAGGAAGAAGAGCCTAGAAGAAAAGCAACTGCTGTACAGCTTCTTTTCTGTGACTGCTGATGAATTAATGATTATTGTTTTACATCTCTTATACCAATAGCAGGAATGGAAAGCTTTAACATTCAGGATACCCAAAAATGTTAGAAAAGGAGGTGACAGTGGATTCCTAGATAGGTTTCAATGAGCAGTCACTGGGAGAGGGGGAATTGTGAGTCACCTGTTAGGGCAGGCAGCAACTCATCTCCTGGGGCATCCTGTGTTACCTGCAGGCAAGGGGAGCAAGGGAACACTGCCTGGGGGTTTTCTTTTCCTACTAGTTGAATTTGAGCCCACCAAATAGTCAAAACATGTGTGTGTGTGTGTATTCACCTGTGTGTATACAGAGGATGGGGTAGGGGAGAGAGGGAGAAAGCAAACACATGGTTTATATATTTGGATTTGTAAAAGGGTAGAAAAATTAAAAGCGTTTGATCTTAGAATGACAAACAAAACAAAACAAAACAAAAAATTAAATACACACAGCTGTTCCTCCTAAGCAGGAAAGGGAGAGAAAGGTATCCAAGAACCCAGTCCACCATAAGCTGCTGATCAACCACACCAGCTGTTATTTAATTCAACTGTCTCTGAAGTATTGAGGGCTGCTGGAGTGTCCTGAAAATCAAAAGGTTGGACTTATCTAAATCAGATATGATACTTTCTCCCTCATTTTTTTCTTTTTAATAGAGTTTCCATTTGACATTTGTTTTGGTTTGTTTTATGTCTTCAGTTTCAATATTTCAGAAAGCAAAGCAGTCTGGAGTTAAGTGGTGTACAGAGCCTGATTGATCTTCTTCAAGCCTCTAAAGCTATCTTCAATGACTGTCATATTAGTGGGATAAAGAAAGGCACAGTGCTCCACAGGGCTGGTTTTCAGTTTTCTGTGCTGTGCTCTGAAATAATTTCTCAAGGATTTAACTGGATGCTGAAACAGCAGTTTAAAAATTCTTTGCTTTGATCTGAAATACCTGATAAAACACATGGATTTTCTGGAGTCCTTCTTTCTGTGTTCTTATTATTTTTATTTCTTTTACCAGCCTGAATGAATCTATTTATCTGTGTGAATAGGTAATAAATGTTAGGCTACTGATGAAGAAAAAATCCTGAAGTGATTTGGGCAAAAGGAAAAAGCAACAAAGGCAGAGTGGAGAAAAAAAGCAATCACTTGAGACCAAGTGTTATTTATGCTTTTACACTGTTTAAACATATATTTATCAACAAACATCAGCTGCAACCCAGCTATAATTTTGCTCTGCTGTTAGCTAGTTGCAAAAGTTCAGTCCTTTTTCCATTGTTAGCTATTGGAATAGGATTCTGAGATAAGAACAATGCCATTTCCAAAAAAAATTGTTTATTAGTAAAGGCTGGTGCCTGTTCTGTATGTTCCTACAGTCCATACTTACTCAAAATCCACAATAAATTGTCCCCCCAGTCCAAGCTTCTCATTCATGCAATTGCTACCTGAGATCTTTGGAAGTTCAAAACTCTCATTCTTTTCTCTTTAAACATTATCCTTACATTCTTTTGTAATTTTACTCCTAACAGTGAGCACAATGTTCCAGCATCATCAGCAATGAGCCAGGGCCTCAATGACTTTTCCATTTCCTTTTGACATCTTCAAGCTATTTTAAATTAGGAGTGCTGTGTCTTGCAATGTGGAGCCCTCAAAGGCTGCAGTGTTTTCTGCACTTGGTTTTTAATTGACCTGTGACATTGATGCTGTGGTGGCAGACACATGCAGATTGGAAATTAATGTACTGAGCTTGATAGTTATGGAAGAGTTTAGAAGTCAGGCCATCCAAGCTCTATAAAATCACTTAATAAATGCTGAGTGGAAGTATCTAGGAAGCATGAGAAAACCTTGGATTACTTTATTTTTACTTGATGCTTAATGAAAACATAAATATTTCAAATCCATGAAGTTATTAACTAAATTAACCAGAATTATTTTAAAGGTACAATTTGCATCAGGCAAGCAATCTCTTTTTAAATTGGTGGAGCTCTGTCACTATACACAGATTGAGCTCTTCATCATATCTTTTCTAAACATAACTGCTTTTAGAGCTTGAGGCTACATACATGTTTTTCCAATGACTTAAGAATCATAAAACCATGTTTAATATATTAGAAAAAAAGCACTTATGATAACTTACCATTCTGTAAAGTTTATCCTCCAGATCCTGATTAATTCTTTGTAAGGCTAGGTAATTGTTTTGTATCCTAAAACAAAGATGACATCATGTAACTGAATGCATTGCTTTTCATGTTGTTTTTCACCTGTATTTTCATATCAGTACAAAACCTTGGCTTGCACTACTTGAATTCTATTTGCTTATCACTCCTGTTACCAGTCAGTGGTTGCCTTTGAAATGCAATTACCACCTGCTTCCTAAGCAAACTTTCAAATATCTTTGTCATATTTTCTTACTATATTTAGCAGCAAATTCCAGGAGGAAGTGAAGATATGTTAGTTGTTCTGCACTTGTGTGCAGACACACATTACAGCCTAGGAACTTGCACGAGATAATTATAGTTTTACATCAGGCTCAAGAATAGTGTGTAAGGGAGGAAGCTTGAGCTCTAGGCTTAGGCAGCACAAAAAAAGATTTATTGTGAAATTGCAGCAGAATCCTAATGACTGTAGCAACATGTGGGCATCAACATGTGACTTAGAAGAGAATATTTCTTCTTTCAGCAAAAGTTCAAGAAGTTGCCTATTTTTTCCAGGAAGTATATTTAGATAGCTTAGCTGAGAAAAGATGGGTATTTATTTTTATCAGCACTTAGGGATTGAATGAACTCATAAAATGAGGCTTCCCTACTTATTCCAGAGCAACACACCAAAGAAAAGTTTCAGCCTGCACATCTTTAGGTTGCTTAGATGGTAACCTTGGTATTGTAATGAACAAGCTGCACAGCCTGTGGGAAAACCATTGGAATTTTGGAAGCAGCTATGGCTTTGTCTCCACAGAACCCAAGGAGGAGAGCTCCTTGTTCATTAGTACCCATCACCTCAGCACGATGTATAACAAATGTAAAAGCAAATGTTACAAGCTCAGCTGTGAAAAGTTTGTCTGAATAAATCGGTATGGCTGTACTGATCAATAGGTCACAGTATTTTCAGCAGTGAGGAGATGTCAGGTGATGTGCAAATGTTTTCACTGTAAGAGTGAACTCAGATGCAATCCACAGTTATAGAACAAAACACCCTCCCTCTGAAGAGTCTGGATCTGGGTGTAGTTTCTGTGGTTATCAGGATGGGACTGGGATTAAAGAAGTCCCTTTGTTTATCGTTTGGTGAGGAGTGGCTCTGGAGCTGGCATGATCTGTTTCCCAAGCTGGCTGTGAATCAAAGGCTCCAGCCCAGCCCTTCTCGGCAATGCGATGCTTATCTCGGCTTCTGTTGCCATGGAGATTTTCCTTCCAGCTAAATGATCAGAATTCTCCATTCAGGGCAGTGACACAACTTGCAGTGTCCCTCTTAAGGGAGGCAGAGCTCTGGCTGGGCTGCCAGCCCTGCAATAACATCTGCTGCACAGACCTGGCAGGGGATGTCTGTGCCAAGGACATCTGCTCTGTGCATATAAATAATGACATCCCCGTGGGTGAACCTCCTCGGGGTGCCAAGGGTCAGCCCACTGTCAGGGCAGCCACTTCCAAAATTCACTGCAAGCCTGGGGAGAGTCTCAGTGCTGCCTTTGTTTTACAGAGCTGCTGAGCAGAACTTCCCTCCTGGGAGGAGGATCTGTGTAAACAGTGTTTGGTGACCCAAATGGGCTGAAAATCTCTGACACTTGTACTGTGAGACTTGGTCAATCCTCACCAATTCTCATAGTGCTATTGTGTTTGTGTCCAGGTGACTTAAAGGATGGACTGAAGTTTACAATTCTCTGCACTCTCCATGCTCCTCACAGCATTTACCACTTAGCCTCTCCATAGACATTGATTTGTGCAGCTCTAGGTTTACTTGGGATTTCCCCAGCTGTCATCACAACAGAGACAAATCTCAGGGTATTCTATACCCATCTTTTCATGGTACAGAAGAAAGCATAAAGAAGAAATCTTGATAAAAGAAGGGTTAAAATTGCTTTGTGTGCAGCTGCTCAGCACAAAAATTTTGTTTTGCTGGTAAGGAAAGGATTTAGAAAGGATTTGCAGGAAGAAAGGATTTAGAGAAGTAAAAGAGTGCCTTATGGCTGAGCCCAGAAGTGCCCCAGCATCTTCTCTGTCATGGTTTATATTTTTTGTCTAGCAAAACAAAATAGTACAGGTTAAATTTGCTTTGCATCCAGGCATTCTGTGGTTCAAGTGGAGGTGGTGTAAAAACTGATTTAAACATTAGCACCTGCAATGCCCTAAAAGTTTGCATGGGTTCAAAAGCACTTGCATAACTTTCTGAAAGTTAAGGGTAGAAAAAATGTTGTTCAAGGCCTTTCTAGCCCAGGTGCCCTTGTACCCTGCAATGTGGACAGCTCAGGGGAAACCCTGCAGGTTCCCTTTCCATAACTTTGCAACCATGAATAAAACCAGCATTAATTGCTGCTTGGATAGCAGGCTTATCATGATAACAATGGGTTTGTTCCTCAGCTCCTGTTTCCACTTTGTCTCTTGATATGGATGGTTGAAATGTTGATTATCAGTAATTATTTTTCAATGACAATACTTCCATGCCATACATGGTGTTGGAGGGTTTTGCAAGAGTTTATCACAATCTACTTCTCACTTTGTAGCTTCTTTTGCCTTTGCCCATCACATTTTTGTATATTTTGGAGAAAGTAGGCCACAAACTCTAGTTCTCTAACACATTCATTTTGCACTGAGAAAATGACCACTTCCCAGTACAGTCAAATCAAATCTAAAAAAAAAAAAAAAAATCCACAGTAAGTAGGAAGCTGAGCTTGAAAAAGTGTTTCTATTGAGAACAGTATGCAAAGGTAGTCAAAATAAGCACAAACACATCCACATGTACACAAGCACATACACATGCACCTATATGCAGAAACCCCAAATTGGAAATTCACTGTGCCAAAAGAAGTGTCAGCAAATGTAGGTGGCAAGGAGAGAAATGGACTCAGAAATACATGGGAAAAAAGTGTTAAAGGGATAAAAGAGGAACAGAGTCAGATCAATCTTTAGGCAAAACTGTAAGATAAAGGGAAAGGGAAATAAAGAATAGGGAAATTTATTCAAATTTGAAAATGATCTGATGAGCAAATTGTAAGAAGGGAATTTCTACTAGACTGTAGCTAGCTTTGAAAAGTGACTCTTGAAATAGCAGCTTTTTGATCAAAAAATTTTCTCTCCCTGTTATCCCAAGTTATACCAATATCCTTATGAAAACAATAGTTTTTCTTCCAGGACGCCTGTTCAGAACACCCCTTCAGTCTGTGAAATGCCTTGATTTTGGTGAAATAATTGTATGTGTGGGCTAATCTCAGTGCTAAATATATGCTTGTATGAGGTTACTTTTCATGCCTTAAAATAACTCTACTTTCTGTTGAAAGATAAAATGGGGACCTCAGCAAGTTGTTGCCCAGGGCAGAGCCTCAAGGAAGAAACCCAAATTGAACTTTGGAGTCCAGATGTGGTTCCAAGTTTGGATTTTGAAATTTTTTTAGATTTTAACTTATAAAAGCTGTGCTGACCATGTCAGATAAGGGACCACTGTGAGGAATATGAAATCCTTTTTCAGTCACTTTTCAAAGCTGAACCTAAGATTTACAGTTACTATTTTCAGGTCTAGTTAGCACTGGTCTCCCACTGAGGAAAAAGAAAGAGGCCATCTCTAATGTTTGTAGAGAATTTGAAAACTTGACCATGGAGCCACACAAGTGACCTCTCTTGAGTGAAACTGGGGAGGCCCAGAAACAGCACAGGGAATTCTGGATAAAATAAGACAAAGAAACTCAGAAAGGACTACAAAAGGATAGTCATTCATCCTCTTGGAAATAAAATTCCACTTCACAGAAAAGGAAATTTAATAACAGAAATGTTCTCCAGTGTACAAGTGGGATCTTGTTACAAAGGGCCTATTCATTTATGGGGGGATGAATTTCTCTCCTTGTGCAGTGAATAAAGGAAGAGACTCATAATTGAAACTAATCCCACTTCTTTGTTTTTCTCACACTGATTTTCCTCTGTGACATGTTGCTGACAAGCTTTTGGATGACAGTTTTTTTTTCAGACATTATTCTTCCCCAGGTTGACAAATCTAGATGTTCAACTTGCAGGATGCCTTGCTATTCTCAATAGAAACATTTTTAAAGCTCACCTCGTAAAATATTTTGGGCTTCCATTATGATATGTCTTCAGGGGAGTAATCACCTGCCTGAAACATAATTTTTAATATAAGTTTTCTTCATAATATGGTACAAGGTTCCATTAGAATATTGGAAAGTCAGTTCTGCTGATGTGATGTTCTGGTGTGAGTGCCAGACTTGGCCTGAGTTTCCAGGGGTGCTGAACTCATTGGTGCCCAGAGCAGTTGATAAGAGGCTTTCTGCTGACTAGGAAGCCCATCTGTTTTAACAGAAGGGGGATGGTTTTTGGGCAGCTGCTTATGGCAGCCCCAAACTGATCCTTCAAGAGAAAAGAGCACCAGTGTTCCCTGTCCTGGAAAGTATTGAAGCAAAACTACATCAAGAATGAAGTTACTTTCAGTGGCTCTGCTCTAAGTGAAAAGATAGGAAAAATATTGTTGACAAGAAAAGTATAGGGAGAACCTCCAGATTGCTCTTAATAGATGTGTATAGATTTCAAAATCACCATGACACCTGCATATTTTAGTCTCATTTTGAGGAGCATCCCCAATTAGAGAAGTATTTAAGTTATAAGACCACAGTAGGCTGTTTCCTAAATTGAGACCTTACAGACTCATTCTGTTTAAAATTTGCATTAAATGATTTGGTTGACTCAGTTTATTGGTGCTTTCTGTCATTGTTTTGGTTTGGCTTATGTAAATAATGAAAAGTATTTCTTTGGGTATTGCCCTGGAATGATTTATTCTGAATTTCGTTTTGAGTCATCCAATGAATTAATCAAATAGTTCCATGAAGATATCAGTTTAAGAAAGTCTCACAAGACATGCAAATACATTCCTGCATAAGTAGATAATTCTAGTTTCAGAAGTTTTGAAAACAAATGAAAAATGGGTATTAAGAATCATGATAAAATTTAGGCTAAATCTACAGACCATTTTAATCAGTGCCAGGAATGTGGGGAGTGCATGCTTAACATAATTTATCAGTAACATTAACTAGGTCCCTGATTTGCAACAGCACTGTACCACAGCTACAACAGTTTTAAATAATAGCTTTCATTCCTTTCTGCTTGAGAATAAAAAAGAAATTATTTGCTATACTATAATGCAAAATGCCTTAATATGATTTCAACTGAACATAGTCACAGTTTCAAGTGATGGAGAGCCAAATTCTATTCTCTCATATCAGTGTAATGAATTATAAACAAAGAAAATGTGCAAAGTCATAAAAAAATACCTGTATATATAGAGTATAAATAATATATGTCTATATATATGTGTAGTAGGTTTATAGCCTTTGTATGTGTAATGCCATATGGCACTACCCCATATGTATGGTTCTAGAGAAATAATGTCATATTTGCACATATATAGGTGTATTTCTATTTGCATATTTGTTTTTAGTGCAGAGAGATTTTACATATCACATGTGAATAACTTCATGTGGCATGTAATATATATTCAGGAAAATATATTCATATATTAAATATGAAACAAAATATGCAATCAATAAATAATAAATCATGCATGCTTGCAACTGTGATTGGTTTTACTTACATAGGTCTTTAATACAGTCACTCCTAAAATTCTAATAACTCAGTTCATTTCAAAAAGTTCATTACTAACCTTCTCAGTTTTTCAGTAACTTTTTCAAGTTCCTCCTGAGCACGTCTCAGTTCTATTTCAAGATACTGACGTGTAGAGTCAAACTCCGTTTCAAGCATTTCCAGCTTATGGGTAGTGTATGACAGGCGCTTTCGTAATTCCCCCTTCTGTTCTTGCAAAGTACTAGAAAAACAAAGACCACAGCTGTAGAATTTAGCTGCTCCCAGAAAGCTTTTTATGATCCACTCTTTGACCAGCTCCCTAGAGTACAGCTTGGCCTCAAGCCAGAGAAGTGTGCTTAATTTGTTTACTGCACTTTGAAAATCTTCTGATTCAGACAGCTGACTATCTTCCATCTGTCCTTTCTGGTGTATTTATTGCTACTACCTCATTATCCAGAATGGAATATACTGTGAAAGAATCTTCATTAAAATACAAAACACAGTCTAGAGTTTGGTTTCACACAGGACTTTCCATTTAGAATTATCTAACCATAATGCTGACTGAAGCAGTAGGTCTCTATTGAGCAGCAACAATAAATTGTGCAAAAATATTTCTTGCCTAAAATCCAAATTACAGTTCTATGGAGGAAGAAATTTTTGTCTTATTTGATTCCTTTTTCAGCCCAATCATTGTCACAAAGATGCCAGATATATTATTGTTCAGCATTACATTTGGAGAACGGAAATCTATTAATAATATCACAATTTTAAGGTTGTAGATATTTCCCTTTTTCTCCCACTTATTTGGGAGGCAAGGCTTTCCAGACTCAGGTGTAATCCCTAATTTTACAGTTCTTTCACTAAAGAACTTATGCCCTGATTGCAAACTATCTTCAGTTACAGTCTTAAACAAAACAAAGCACGAGATTCAGGTGAGCCACTCGGCATATGCCTTAGTTCTTATCTGCACAATGGAGATTTTTGTATCTTTGTCTACTTAGTTTGCAAGCTCTTCAGTCTTCTAGCAGTTGAACAGCAGGATGGGATTCCTGCCAGGGCTGGGATCTCTGGAGATGGCTGGAACTTGGTTCATACACTGGAGCTGATCTCAGCTCCAGGTGGGAGCTCTGAGGCACTGTGGAACTGGGGTCTGCCATCACCTAGACACACAGTGCTGCCACAGGATGCATTGTGTATTGCCTTGCTTTGTTTTAATCACATGATAAAAATAGTTCCTCATAAATGAATGGCAAATCTTGATTCCCTTTGATGTCAAGTGAGTGCTGCCATCAGCTGCAGCAGAATAATGTTTTGGGTCTTTAATTAGACAAGAGAGTTGGGAACAACATGTCAGTCTTCAAGGAACACTTATCTGAGCTGTCTACAGTGTGACTGGCTTCTCCCCTGCAAGCTGTGATGGGAGCTCAGTAAGTTAAGGCAAAAGCCTTACTATTGCTGCCTGTTTGATCCATGCAGCTCTGAGCAGGAAACAGCCCAATGTTTGCCAACACGGCGCTCTATTTCAATTGCACATATTGCGTGGTTACAGTTATACTTAGATTACCACTTGTGGTTATATTCTCTTAAAATAATGTATTCTAATTCAGACATTTAATGCAGCTCCACTTAATATAACCATTTAATTTTTATATTTTGCTTGGTGAATTAAACTCTGAAGTTATCTAGGGAACTGGGAGCCCATGCTGCTCATTTCTACATGTCCCCATTGATGATGTTACCACATCATGCCGCCTTTCACTTGCTCTGCTTCTGGCTTGTTCCTGCTTCTCCTCTGCTCATCTTGGGAAAGAGGAGTGGTCAGTTCTCCTTCCTGTAGCCTGGAAACTCAGATTTTCTTCTGTGAAGTGCCAGTTAGAGTGTCAAAACTGTTTAGAGTCTTCTCTCTTGTTTAGGACAAGTCTTCTGCTGCTCTAAAAATCTAACTACTAGGATTTGTGTGAAAGTAGGCAGTAGGTCCTCCAGCTACTATTTTGGATAAAAATGCCCAGGCTGAGGCTGCTGGGCAAGTGCAGTTGATGCAAGTTAAAGCAGATCAGGGAAAGTTGGAGCATCTTGCTGCACTGGGAAGTTTTGGACAGAGGGAGCATAATCCTTGTGATGAAGAGAAGCTATTATTGTACAAATATAATGGTAGTTCCAGGATGTTTAAGTTAGTAATAGTTGAAGACTACTTATTAAAAGAGGAAAAAGGGGAAAGTTAATCACCTCCAATAACTTTGATTTTTCTTCCTTATGTAGGTATGTCTTGCTTTGGGTCTCAGTTGTGAGAAGACTAAGCAGGAGCAAAACCCCTGACTCCTCAAATGAAGTTGCTTCTGCATAGGCCAGTGGGCCTAGACCTGTCTATGTGGGGAAATTTGGGGTTAAAAATCTGAGTTCTGTGTAAAGCTTGATCCTGAAGTGGAAGGTGATGCTGGTCTGAGATGCCAAAATGTGCTTTCATTCAGATTCAGATCTGGACAGTTTGGCAGGTTTTGGCAGGCTGAAACTTATGCTGGAAGGATAAATTTCCAGTTCACTTTTTCCTTTGGAGTTCACTTTAAAGTACTTGTATTCTTGAATTCTTAGCTTTCAGAATGAGATTATTCAATCCATTAAAATCAGGATTATTCTAGTGAGGTTTACTGAAACAGTCTATGTGCATGGACTCTGTTTTGGGCAGTAAAACATAGGTGAAGCTTTGTTCAAAAAAAAGAAAAAGCTCCACTGATTAAAGCACAACTCAGGCAGCTTCAAAGATGAAACTTATTCTCAACCAGAAAACCATAATTCTAAAAAGATCTACTCATTTCCACCCATTCTGAAAAGATGGGGTGATATTTTAAACTCTCTCAAACCTAGGAGAACCCCTCCTCACTGTGTATTTTGAGTCATCTGATCAGTGTTAAAACAGCTGTTGGTTTGAGAGGACATATAATTTTTAGATAGGAAATAATCCCTGATTTGTGATGGGATTATTTAGGATACAATAGTAGATGCATAACAGTGAGTCCTTATTAAGAAGGTAAGAAATTTAGAAGGAAATTACATTCTGACACGAATATGCTGAGTGGCAAGAAACTTATAGTCATTTTTATGGAAGAAGAAAAAAGAGAGAGAGAAAAAAACCCAGCTGAGAAAGTGTTAAACCATCTGCTTTAATATCCATCTTGAGTCAAGCAAGTTCTGGAAAGATAGCTAACTTTAAGCAATGGCACAATTTACACTCGTGAATGGCACAACAGGGAAATTTTCCCAAATCTTGGATTGTAACCATTGAATGGGTACTAATAGATGTAATACTGAGAGCAGATTTCCCAGGACTCCCAAGTTGGCTTTGATTTCTGCATGATTTGAGCCTTATCTAGATACATTACTGGTGTGAGGTAAACCCTGTTGTTTTCTCTTGATTTTGGTTCTATATGAACAATTATCTAAGAAGCAAAGGCAAAGCAAGTGAAACAGCAGAAAGAATAAGAGGATGCAATGTATCAAATTCTGCATCTCTAATAACAGGATGAGAGTCTCAATTTTTGTTTTGTACTAATCTAAGGTATTTCATGAGATTTTTCTTTGTCTGTTTTGGTGGATTTCTTTTCCCCCCATATCTCATGAAACAGATGTTCTTTCTCTGGAAACCTTCCCCTTACCATTATCTTCCAGTGTTATCACATAATGACATGCTTGGATTCTCATTCCTTATGCTGTGTTGTGTTTTTTGTTCTTGAAATCTGAGGTTTTCATGAGGAGGGCTTAATTTTGTTCTGTACTACTGTAAATTTGATAGTGGTAATTTAATCAGAGTGGAAAAGAGGGAAAAGATAAAAAAGTCAAAACATGGAGTTCACAAAGTCAACCATTTAGCATTTTCCTTTTCTTCAAACAACCAACTCCATAAATTAGCTGCATTTTGTTTCTGCTTGTCACATACTGGTTAATTAGAAAAGTTCATTGCACAATTTTTTAATGCTACTAAATCACTATATTTTGATCAATAATTTATGTTTTATGGATAGTTGATCCTCATGGTTCTTTAATTTTATATAAATGTAAAACTAAGGAAACAATTAAATGGAAAAAAATTACAGCCAGGAGAAAGGACAGGACTTATTTGCAAATAAAAATTAATCTGGTAGGGTTATGTTTTAGCAATCTGATAGTGCTTTATCTTAGAAAAGACAAATCCCATATTCCATGGTCTTCCTGCAATTCTGATGGCTTCAAGGAGTATGGAATTACAGAGCAAGTTTAAAGGCCCTGTGGATTATTCCACCTTTAGCATAAGGGGTTGTCCATTTCTTTTAATGTTCTCTAATGTTCTGCTCCTGTGACAATCAGAGGTCTACAAGTCATTACCCACTTTGCTTCATTAAAATATTTCTTTAACAACAAGGACAGTAAATACAATATTAAATATTTAGACTGTTGAAAAAACACCTCTCAAGGGAAGCTACTTTCAAGGTTATTAAAAACAAGTCTTTAAACTCTCCAAAGTATTATTTTCCCTGATTAGCTCTGTTTATATTCATAAAAAGTGTAAAACAGATGAAACATCTATTTGCACAGAAATTTGTGCCCACAAACATTATCTCAGCCTGCAGCTGTTAGCCAGGGTTAAGCTGTAGTGCTGGCTCCAGGTGAGCAGATTCCCACTGGATTTCAGACAAAGCTGAGATGCCACAAGATAAGGGCCTATTCTGAGGAAGGTGTGCTGGAAAACAAGCAGGTTCTCATTGTACCTGTCTGATCTTGTGCCAGCTCATCTGCCTGGCAGATGGGCTGAAGACAAAGGAGTGCTGGCATGCAAAGCTGGGGATGCTCAGTTGCCTGGAGGCCAGAGGATTTTGGAGCCTTCTGCCTTCAGGTGGCCCACAAAGAGGGTCCCTGAACCTTTATTCCATAAGAGTTGATATCTATGGATATGCCCCATTAGTGGAGCATTCCAGCAGCCCCAGTCTCCACATCACTGGTCAAACTGCTTCAGCAGCACTTTCCACACCTGCCTGCCCCCCAGGGCTCTGGCCTGGCTGGTTCTGCAATGCTGTTTAAAACCAGAGAAAACACATTTCTTTTGAACTAGGGGAATTCTCTCTGAATGGACTGATTACATTCCTTCACACTGCTGCTGAAGTGAGTGAAAAAGAATTGGGATTAGGGAGGTATTAGGAGGGAAATCGGCAGGGAAAGGAATGTGAAACAAAGGCAAGACAGATGCCCATGCCAAATATACTGAAAAACACCCAGATTGAAGGTTCTCTTTTCTGGATAGTGAAACAGAAGTTTTAATGCAGCTGTGAAATCCTAAGTAGAACTAATTGCATTTTGTGGGTGATAAGCCTGTCCTGGAAGAAATAACGTGTAAGAAGGAACTAACCTGGACTGGGCTTTGGATCTCTGAGTTTTGAGCATGCTTTGGCAAAGGTTATACCACTCAAGAGAGTTAAGGCAAGACTGAGCTTGCCTACTGCTGGTGAGCTCTGGCTCCTGTTCTTAGCCCAGAGCAGGCACTACCAGGATGAATTAATCTGCCCTATTTTAGAAGCCTACTTTGAGAGGAGCTGACGCAGATCTGGAAGTCTCCACTTCCGTTAATTACAAAGGGAATCTGGTCAAGCATCTCAGACACAGACAATCACATCTCATCAGATAACTCCCCCTCTTCCTGACTCAGTTCTGTGTGTATGGCATGAGGTAATATTATTTCCTTTCTTGTTTGCTTAGATGGCGTGGGTCCCACAGAAATGAACCACTAACCGCTTCAAAGTGTTTATCAGATCTGCTTCGTGTCTGCCATGTGTCACATTCTAAAAAAAGCTTCACGGGATCAGGAGTTTGGGAGCACTGAGGAAAACTTAAAAAATGTCTTCTGAGCAGAATTTCAAAGATAATGTTTTCTTCTTTTACCCTGTGGGGTTTTGTCTAGGGAAAAGTCAATAACCATCAACCCTAGAGAGGCATTGGGAAGGAGCATAAAGATCAGGAGAGGGTCTCTGGGAAAGGCCAAGGGAGAACTGTGCTCCCAGTCATGCCACGCCAACTTGGGCCACTGGTGACAGACATGGCAGGCAGCCAGAGGCTTTGAGGCAGCTTTGTGACCCTGCTTTCCTGGAAGCACTCTCCCAACACTGCATGTCTGCTGTGCATCTCTGCAAAGAAAGCAGCTGTTTGGCTCAAAAAAAGCAGCCATCCACACCCCTGGTTTTGTTTCTGATTTTTGGATGCAGCTGATCATCACAGAGATGAAAATCATCAGCCAGGCAAGAGGAAAGGCTCTGGGAGACACTTTCCTGAGTCAGCTCTCACCCAGGGAGCAGCAAGATGGGAACAGAGATCTCTGGGGATGTTCACAGCTGGAGAGACGCCAGCAGGTCCTCAGTGCTGCTGCATTTCTGCCCAATGGAGCTGGACTGCATTGCCAGCTTGATTTTGACACTACCAAGGAATTTTGGCTCCAGCAGCCCTACCACATCTGGTAGTCTGGATTACTCAGGACTTTTTATTCCAGCACATTTTTTCTGGACATGACTCTGGAATGGGTCTGCATGCTGCCCAAGGTGGAGATGCTGCAAGAAAGGCACCCAAAGCCCAGCTTAGGAGGAATAACTTTGAGATGACAGTTGTGACTTTGAATATGACCCCTCAACAATGTTTTTTCAAGTTGTAGTTGTTGGGAAATGAAGTCAAAGCATTTTACAAGTGTTTTCTAGATTAATGAAAGATTTTTAATGAAGCAGTAATTGGATTTCTGTGTTAATCAAGTTTTGATTATGTGCTACATGCTCAGGGTCACCATTTCAAAAGGTTAATGCCAAAACTATTTTCCTTATCTGCAGTTTTTGTGTCTAACCTTGCTCTTGCTTTATTGATTAGAAGGGGGATGGGATCAAATTACAAAGTCAAGATCCACAGTCTGAGAATCCAACTACAGACTTGAAATTATACATTTTATTGGGGAAAAAGATTACATGCTGCAGCTCAGACCCAGAGTCAAACCTACAAATCTCAATTCTCTTGCACTCCTTATTCAGCTGCTTCAAAGAAATTTGCTTATGCAAATGTGTATAAAAAAAAAAGTTCTTCAATAGGCATTTTCCTATAAATTCGGGCTCACACAGACTTTGTTCAGCTTACCTAGTTTTTTCTTTTAAATTTTTACCAAGGTTTGTCAGGATTTTTTTCATTACAGCACTTCCACCAAATTTGTCCATTAATTTCAAAGAAGTTTCTTATATTTGAAACTTTGGAGTAGGAACAGTTTGCCTGTCAAATTGCATGCAGATCTCTCCTTCCTGTAGAGATATATATACAAATATATTTAGACAGATAGCTTTTGAAGGAGTTTTTTTTCCAAGTATTAAATAATTTGAATTTTCT
Organism: Oenanthe melanoleuca; assembly: GCF_029582105.1. Lineage (NCBI taxonomy): Eukaryota > Metazoa > Chordata > Aves > Passeriformes > Muscicapidae > Oenanthe > Oenanthe melanoleuca. The sequence goes on from NC_079339.1 coordinate 49,507,300, forward strand.
TTGCAGTACTTGTTTTCAAAATAAACAACCTGAAGCTGGGTTTGGATTATGAGAAGGAAGGCCTGTACATATGTTCCAGAACAAATGTGTGGGAGATCCAAATCTGGAGCTCAGATAGTTTCCAAATGACTGATGGACACATAAAACAAGTAACAGAGTCCTTTTCTTAGGTTCCAGGCATTCTGGCAGAATTTAAACCAGAGAAGAGGGATCCTTTATCAGAAAAATTAGAGAGAGCCATTTGGAAGGGAGGTGGGGAAAGAAGAGATGTTTAGCAGTTGAAGTGCCAAGAGCTGTGGGATAGATCCTTAGCATGACAGCCTATTTGAGGCACCTGTAGAGTTCATAGAGCTACTTTAAAACAGATTCATCACTGGATTTTGGAAGGTAGACATGGTTCTTTACTTTGGACATGAGTACTTCACACTTTTATAATTCACACAATTAAAAATTCAGACCTGACAAGATATATCATATGGTAAATGTATCTAAACTGTACTGGCCTTATTCATAAGAGGTAGAAAAGAGTGATCTCTCTTAAAAATAAAACTGAATTATGTTTGGGTTATAATGACCTGACAGTCTTTCATTGCAGAAGGGTGACTTCTGTAACAAATATCAGAAGCCACTGACACATCTATCCAACAAGAGCATTCAGTATTAACTGCAATATGAGGTGATTAAGATATGAAAATTCAGTTATGTGTTGACATGCAAAAAACCCTTAGAGGACCATCTGTCAGCACTCAGTTGTGTTAAGTGAATGCCATTATTGTCAGTGAAACGTGACAAGATTTTAAAAATATACTCATAATAAAGACATACAAGTTTTCCTTTATTTAAAGGTGCTATCCATAACCTAAGGCTCTGAATGGATTGAATAGAAATATCATGAATGCAACTCCAGCTTTCAGAAATAGACACTAAAGGTGTTTCGATTATTTTAAATGAAATTTCTTCAGCAGGTGATGATTTTAAATGAAGTTTCCTCAGCAGACGATTTTGATTCCCCCCGTGTACTGAAAAACACAAAGGACAAATGAAGTGTGAGGATGCAGACCTGTGACCAGGGAGTGTTAATTGCAGAGCACAAAGCAAGGGCACAGAGCAGCTCGTGGGGAGGAAGGAATGTGGAGTTACAAACCAGGATGTGCAATGTCACTGCTTGGTGCAAGGGCTGAGCAGAGACTGAAGGGCTGAGCCAGCTCTCTGAGGACTGATTTAATACTTCTGCCAACTTGGTTTGGAACTGGAGTCTTCCAAATGTCTTTCTGTCCCCTGTTAATGAGATGACCATTTTTGCTTGTGAGACACTTGTGAGGTTAAATACCTGAGTGTGTGAGAAATGAATGCAGTGCACAGCAAAACATCAGGAGCCTTGTGCCCAAATTCAAAAACGACTAAAGCAGAGGGAAAAAGTGGAACCAGCAGAAGTTGTTACTATGATCTTTGCCTTCTTCCCAGCTGCCTCCTAGTGCCTCTGTTAGGCTCTCCTTAAAGTGGGAACTAATTGTTTTCAGCTCTGTAGTAGCAGTGGCTTAAAGTAAGCCTTTAGGCTCTGTAAGTGATTCTACAGGAGTTTGAATAATTTGTTTCTCTGTATTGCTAGAAAATGAAGGGATGGAGAGCTGGAAAATATGGTCCCAAGAGAAGACAACCAGCATGTGATTCCAGGAGGAATACATTCTCTCTGGCCCATTCTCTAGAGGCAGGAAAGACATGTTTATTTTCCTGCCATAATGAAGGACTCTGCTCATGTTCATGCCCTGCTTCATATTTTCTGCATTGTTCAAATGTTGCCTAGTGGCTGGGACACATCTGAAATGAATCAGCTGGTTAAACTGGGAGAGAAGGGAGGAAACTTCTGGTGTGGCAAACTTCAGACAGCATTTGTCCAAGAGAGCAGAGTCATAATGACCTGACCCTTCCTAGGGATTGAGGGATTTCACTTTCTGTCCAGACTCTGCTGCCCACATGGCTCTGGAAGAAGGTTCACCCAGTAAGAGCTGCTGTTTCCTGGCTTCCCAGAGGCTGAGAAGTTTCCATAAAATATTTGGTTAGCAGAAATGGTGGGTTAGAGTGCAAAGTTGGAGGGTTTGAAAGGGTAAGAAAACCTGCAGCAAAGAATGGCTGCAACAATTATGATGCTGCAGAGGCCACTGGTGGCAGGGGGGGCTCAGACAGCAAGTTATTTGAAGCTGTTGTGCAGTTGTTGTTTGCTTTTTAATGTCTGCCAGGATCCCACCTGTCTGCATGGCATCTCACCAGGGAATCCAGACTACCAAGAGGTGATAAGAAAGGGGAAAAAAATAGTAAGGTATTGAAAAATTGAGGAAGCAAAATTAGAGGCAGACTTCAATTTGTGATTAGAAAGCTAAAGAGAGCTCTCCAGGTGATTAAGCAGGCTCTCCTTAGATTAGCAGTAGCTCTCCTTGCAGCTTTGAGTGGCCAGCCTCTAGATTGCTTTGGTTTGTAGTCACGGATAAGCACTCCCTCTGGAAATTACTGAGAGCAGCCTGCCACATCAGCTCACAAGCTTATAAAGTTATATTTTAATTGTGTTATTAAACCTTTCTCACTTTTGTTTTCGTCTGTTTATTTCCCTGATTCATCTGGATCAAGCTGTGCTGGAACAGAAGTGTGGTTCCTCCTGAATTGTGCAGTTTGTGTGTAATAGGAATGGAATGAGAATGGGTGAAGCCCACTGCCCAGAAACAATCTGAAATTGATCTTACTCTTTCTATTACAGGACTGAGGTTGGAAGTGTGGTAGGGGAATACTGGAGAAATGTGCTTTAGCAGTAGGGATAGAATTTTGTTCCCATTTTATTTGGTATAAAACATCCAGACATAGGTTAATGGAGAGAGGTCATAATCTCTGTTCTCATCTTAACTATTGCTTTCCTTTCCCAATCCTTTTCTCTTTCCTCTGATTTGAAATTCATCTTTGTCTTGCTCAAGGGACTCATTTAGGTGGGTTGGCTTAACACTTCCATCAGAAAGGTTATACTAAGCAGGTGAAAAAATCAAATATATTCTTCTGGCTCAGGAACCAGTCAGACAGAATTACTACTGGGAGTGGGGTAGGGGAGGAACAGCAAATGCTACTGCTTTTTTCCTTTATAAGCAGTGTATATTTGAGCAAACTACTGAATTTTCCTTCTGACTATACCTGTTACAGTTGTGCTCTGATCTCTGTTGTGACAGAAGTCATGCAAGATGGGAGCTGCTGCTGTATCTCCAACTTGAATCCACAGGTGCTTGCCTTTTAAAAAGTGCCCCTGCTTGCCAGATGTTACTGCTAAAGAGCCCAGGAGGAATGCTGCTCTTGCCTGGAGTGACACAGCACTGCCCCTTCAGACACCTTCAGGGGCCAGGGGTGCAGCCAGCTCTGCTCTCCAGCCCTTGGCTCCCCTCTCACACAGCTCTGTGACATTGCCAAGGGACCTGCCAGACAGGTGAGCTCTGGGCACTTTCTGGAAGACTTTCTGGCAGTAGAATAGATCATTGGTTTGGTAACACAAGGAAACAATTGCATTAAATAACTTAACAGTTTGATTTACTCAATTGATTAAATCCTAAGCTGGGGCACACCCCAATTCTCAGCTGTGCACGTGTAATTGAGATTCTGAGGAAAATTATTACTACACATAGACTCATGTAGAAGGTGTTGAACAGCAACAATGAGAGCTACAGGCTCGTACCTGAATGAACTTATTTTGCCTGAATATTTCAAGGTATTTTTAGTTTTCCTACAATAACAAATGATCCTCAGCTCTTTGATCAACTTGATATTACAGTAAAAGAAAAGAAGGAAAAAAAGACAAAGGAGTTGCCATCTGTCATCTGTGGCTAATTATTTCAAGCCCTACCTTGTTTTATACAGTGCAGCACACTATTTTGGGACTTGTTAACTGGGAAGTCTACTCTGCAAGAGTATAAATGAGTTCACCTCTAGCATGTTCCCCACAGCTCAGCATGTTGTGCCATCATTTCACACAACTTTCCTCCCAGCTGAATGTCATAATTTATTAGTTCAGTATTTTATCCTGCTCCCCTGGCTGCACTGGCTTTTCAGTGTAAGATATTCTGTTTTGTCATTTTGTCACTTTTCTTTTTTTTAATTTTTTTTTTTTTTTTTTTGTGGCTGTATGGGAAAGGAGAGGGAACAGGACTACTGCATTCCTCCAAACTTTTTTACCAGTCCTGCACCTTGACACTTGGGTAGTTTTTGGAGCGAGCCAGCAAATGAAGGAGCTCTCTGCAAATCTGGAGGGACCAAGCCAGGCAGCAGGTGTTCATCCAAAGAGCTGCTCCCAGGATTGATGTGAAAAGCAAGGCAGCACATGCTCCTTCAGAGGGGACCCAGGAGCCCTTGGAATCCACCTGTCCTGGGATGTAGCACTGACACTTGTCAAACTCACTGTTTTTCATTTTACCAAACAAACATTTTTGGTTTTTTATTAGTTCCTTCAGCAAGATGTTATTTTTCAATATAACTAGAAAGAAAGTTTACATATATTGTTTTACAGTCTAGATATGTTGAAACAGTGAGATTAAGACCTGAGTTACTCAACAGGAAAGAAACAAACCAGCTTTCAGGAAATAGGAAAAAATCTCTAAAAATTTGGATCCTAGTGAGCTTTTCAAAGAGTAGGTAGGAAAATGAACATTACTTTTCATTGGCTGTTTATTTTTATTTTTTTGTGAAATGGCTGAAAAGGCAGAGCTAAAATCTTGGATTTGTGCATTTTAAATTGTAGTACACTTGGAGATAAATGGTGGTATTGTCTTCTACAAGAGTAAGCTTTTTTTATTTCATAAGTAACAACTACAAGTAGACAGTGGTAGGAAAAAAAAATATTTGTAGTGAGCCCTACAGAAAGACAACTATCATCCCAAGACTCAGAAATTCCATGTGGACATCCATTTTAAAACAGAATGTAAGATCAAACTCAGTGATGACAGCGTGGATGTGTGAATTTGTTCTAATTTTAAAGGACTTCCAAATATTCAACCAAGTTGGAATTAGGGTCAAACATTTTGTAAAAGAGTTTTATATGCCTGAATTATGTTTCACTTCACTGGTCATTTCTTGATTTTAGCAAGAACAAGCAGTAGAGCAAAGCTATTTTTGCATCAAGATCTTCCAAACCCAGGTAAGAATAAAGTGTACCTGCAGAATCCCAGGGGACTGAAAAGCAGGAATTCAAATCACTTTATTAAGATTGCTGGGTTTTTTTCACTGCACAGAGTGTAGACTGTGTGAAAAAAATCAAAAAGAATCTCACTTATGTCTTTCTTACACTATCAGCACTCTTAACATAAAATTTCTCACACATTATTATCTCTTATTCAGAGAATATCAATAGACTGCAGGAACCAATCTGAAGCTTAGTCTCTCTTTATTTTTTAACCTAAATATCTTCTTACTTTTAAATATAATGCAGTATTTCATATGTCATTGAAAGGCATAGGATTAGTGAATTACATTTCTTCTACATACCTGCCACTTGAAATAAAGTCAAGCAAAAAAGAATAGACAGTGAATTCAGGAGAAAAGTAGAAAAGAATTTAAGCAAAATACGGAAAACTGAGTCATTGCTTAAACTTACACTACATGCTGCACAGAAATATGAACCAGAATCAGTCATAACTCCCCACCCTTTCAGTATTCTGTACCTATAGCCCTGAAAAATCCTTAGTTCAGGAGACTCAAGATTAATATAAACCTGGTAAAGGAAACAGAATATATATACACACCAGCAATTAAGGAAGGTGGGAGAACTGCCCAGATAACTGTGGTACCAACAGTGAAATGCAATGCACCTGTACTGCCAAGCTACTCCATCAGAAAAAGAGATTAACTGGTAGTAGGCAGCTGTGGATTTTGCAGCTTCTTAAACATCTTTCAGTTTATATGCATGTTAATTACAATTATTACAGGCTTGGCTGAGGCAAGCATCTAGAGCAGTATAACAAACAGATCTGCTGTTATTGCCTAGTCCAGAAAACACAGTGCAACTGAACAGTGAGAGACCACAGACTAGCATGAAGAAATGAAACATTCTTATGGACAACAGAAAGTTAGAAAGAAGGCATAACTTCACAAAACATCACTTTTTAGTTACCTGTCCCAGAGAGTAGGTGAAGATTTTGCGAGCCTGCCCTGGAGAATTCTAGGTTGCCATAGGCAGGTTGGCACCCAGGAATTTCGTACCCTGTAGCATGAATAGAGGATAAACCATGGCTAGGTGTGGCTCACAACACATACCAGTGATAACCTAGCTAGATTGGCTTCATATTAGAAGGTTATGCCATAATTTGGTACTAATTATTATTCAGGATATCTTACTTTAAAGCTGTATTAAAACTACAAAACAGAGTGATGCTACAGCACACACATTAACTTTCATGTCTGACTTTTGTAGGGCAGAATAAGCATTTACAATTGGTATTGTGATGGCTCTAAATGGGTGCTTCTCCATCTATTTTACTGCAGAAACATTTGGTCTTAAGATTTGGAAATCAAGCCCTTATATTTTTGCATTCTAAAAACTTCAGCTTAAACAAATTTATGCTTTGTTGAAAGAGGGTCATCAAAATTCCTTCTGAGCACCATGGTGAGAACATGTTTAACAGTGTTAATTGAATCTGGGCTGAGGTTCAAGTCCTGTGTACCAGGTTCTGTGCTCATCCACCAGCAGCAGAACAATAGCTGCAAAATGTTTGCTGGGAAAGAAAAGCACAAAGAGGAGCAATCTGAACTAGCAATAGCAGCTATGAATAACACACAGCAAAAGCAGATCCTGAGCCCAGGAGAAGGACGAGGCAGGCAAATTAGCAATGAGAACTGTTGCCCAACATTAGCATCAAGCAATGCTGGTAAGATTCAAAACAGTCTGTGCAGTCCTTAGCCAAGCAAATCCTTCCTCACTGAAGTCAAAGGTGGTTTTTCCTGAGTAAATTCTGAGTAAGAACTACAATATTTGGCCATGCAGAACACTCATACAGTATTGCTTTATTCCTTTGCAATATCAGAAATACAACACAACATTCCTGGAAGGACAAACTCAATAAAAAAATCAGGTTTTCCTCACACAAGCATATCCTTATTTATGATCCAGAATCTTTGCATCAACTTTCCCTGTGGTCAGTGATCACTGCACATCCAGAAAATCCTACCCTCCAGTATTCACCATCAATTCCCACTGGTTACTGAAGAGCAGGGACCTTGTGGGCCATGAGCACATCTTTACATACATGACATATTTCAGGAGTGCTACAGAGAGCAGCAGAGGATCTTAGTGTTTCTGGGAAAGGATAACCCTGCTGAGGCTCCTGCCACTGCCCTAAGCCTGCCCTGGGTTTGGCTTCAGGTCAAAGACTACTGGCAGCAAGATGATGGTTTTTGAGCACCCTGAGGAAAAGCTGTAAGTGAATTCCAGCATGATACTTCAGCTATACCACTGAGTAAAAGAAAAAAACATTTTAGTATCTTTTAACTTCTTCCATACTGGATTTGGATTTAGTATGTGAAGACACATGAGGAAGACATTAAAAATGTGGGAGCCCAAGTATTTAGTGTTGTCATCACATGAATTTGTAGCAATATCAACTTTGATATCAAACTGGGGGTGAGAATAAATCTTTTCAGTGTAACACCTTGGTGCTGTTGGCTCTTCAGTAAATTGTCAGTATTACTTTGGATTATATATTTTTAACTGCTTTTTTGATGTTCTCAAACTGCAAATGTCATAATCAATAGGTGTGTACATATTTAATGCACACAGTTCTGTAGAACTTCACTGTGCATTTTCATTCTCAGCTATGGATATTAGGAAAGCAGTCAGTTATAGAAACACAGTTATGGAAAAGGTCTTTACCTGGCTCTCCATTTTGTATTTGCATACTTTTAGGTACAAAAATTAAAAATCACTTGAGCAATCTTAATTTTGGAAAAAAACCCCAACCAAACAGAACAGGAATTTAGCCATAGGTTTTTCCAGAATGAGCAGAGGTTTTTCAAGTCAGTACATTTTGCATATTTCTCTGCACTTCACTAAGAAACCCTCTATAGGAGTGTTCTAATGAAATAACAAAACTTGAAAATCCTGAGATGGCTTAAATGAAAACATTAGGCTTTTGAAGCCTGTAAAATTAAATGTGGGCTCCTGGTGCAAAGAAGCCATTTGAGCAAAGAGAAATCTCTGCTGCCTTCATATCCATTACAAGTTCTCCTCATGTAATCTTAATCTATCTCTACCTTTCACTGATATTTAGCAAGTGGCTTTGCCATAGGTTAACATTGACAAAATATTTTAAGGCTGTGAGGTTGTGAGATGTTTTGACAGAGATGGGAGTGGTGTAAATTCCACTTTAGCTGTTTGTTCAGTGTTTTTCCTGACAAGGTTTTTGTAGTAAGTCACATGTAATTGCTCCATAAATGAGCTAAGACAGAGAAAAGCTCTCTGCTCTAAATGTGGTGGATCTTTCAAAAGCTCCCCAAAGGGATTTAATAACATCCTGTCTCACATAATCAGTGTCACTTGTAGTCAGTCTAATCCTATTCTCATATGCAAGGTCAAAAAATAATTAGTAATGGTAAGATTTATTTGCTTGATATTAAACCACAAAAATTAATTTGTTGGCCTCTGCAGTTTACTAGGGATATTGTTTTAGCATTGGCAAATAAGAAATTAGCAAGAGAGAAACATTTTTTTCTAAAGCAACTGTAAATTTTAAAGGAAAAAAAATGGGAAAAGCTCCCTGTTCTGTCACTGTGTTGTTTCCTTTCTGAAATAACAGCTGTAAGAAATTTTTAAGCATTTCAAATAAGAAAGCAGACTATGTAAAAAAATATTGTATAGTCACTCCAGATAATTAGTAGTTTACTACAGGAAAATTATCAGTCTAGAACAACATGATGATAAAGTTTTTCAGATTACCAAGTTTTAAAACTACTTTTTATTATGCCAAGGCATGATAAAGTAACTCATTTTTCTCTTCTTTCTCCAGAGCTTTGCTTATGCTTCACTGATGTGATTGAGACTGACTCTAGTGTCAAGTGAGGCTGGAATTTGGACACACTGTTTTAACAGTCTGTGTTTCCTTGTCTTGTCCTAGAACATGCAGTATGTTACTTCAAATATTGTCTGTGGCTCATCTGGCAATAATCACAGAGGATACTTACAGATATATAGAGAATTAAAAAAAAAAAAAAAGACATGGATTTCTTAGTGAGACATGACCAACACTGTCTAGAGGAGAAAGCTAACAGTTCATCAGTTTTGGTGCCACAAGGTAGTTGATCCACTGTGCCTGGAATAGACACATGCAGACTGCTATCCCTATTTAAGAAATAATCTGGTAAGAAAAATAAATGCAATGCCTCTTATTATCCCCTCTCCAAATTCTGTAGGTGGTGAATAAATTTTTTTTCAGTTCTCCCTGACACTGCAGCTGAAGAGAGGAGTGAGAATCTGAGAGAAGCCATTCCACTGATGCCAAGGTCAGTGCAGCAGGAGGGCAGGAGGTGCTGGGGCAGCCCAGGTGCAGCCCATGGTGAGGGAGCTGAGCCCCTACTGTGTCCCTGGGGAAGGGCTCCACACTGGAGCAGGGAGAGTGGGGAACCCTCCCACTGAGTGATGGGCTGACCACAGTCCCCATTCCCATCCTCCTGTGATGGGAGAAGATAGATGAGGGTCAAGGAGGGAGGGGTGGTGGGAAGGTGTTTCAAGACTTAGATTTTATTTTCTCATTATTCTACTCTGATTTCATTGGTGATAAACTGCTTTCCCCAAGCAGGGTCTGTTTGGCTCATGATGGTTATTGCTGTGTGATTGCTGTGCTCTCAGCACATGAGCCTTTCAGAATATTTTCTTTCCCCTCTCTGTCCAGTTGAGAGGGGAAGTGACAGGGCAGTTTGGGTGAGCACCAGGGTCAACTCACAACAGCAGAACCCACATGTCTATTTTACAAATTTCAAATGCACATCTGAAAGATTTTTCTGAAATATGTTTTCAGAAGTTGGAGAATTTTGTGCTTGCTCCACTTCTGAGTGCAAGACTTAGTGAGTAGATTTAAGAAGCCTTTAAGCAAAAGTCACCCCAAAGCTTACACCTGTTAAAGGGAGAAGGATTCTCTGTAAAGCAGGAAGGAATGTATCCTGGTCTAAATTTTAGCTTAAAGTCAGTGATTTTTAAGACATGAAGGGGATTTGAAAGTCACCCTCAAACTGGGCTGTGCTATTATGATTTCTGTACTTGCCCAATTTAGCCCTATTTTACCCCACTATGAACAACTTGAGCACAAGGACCGCTATTTTTGCTTCTATTAACACCATGAAGCTATTTTAAGGGCATGCTTTTATAAATACTAATAACCTGAGATGAGCCATTGGCAGAGCAAGCTGGGAGAACCACAGGGGCACTGAGAACACACTGTCACGACTCCAGCTCCACATCCCGTGGCACTGATGCTGGCTGAGCATCACAGAGCTGTCAGCTCTGCTTTCCTTCTACCTGCTTTCCTACCAGTCATGCCAGTGCAGGTAACTGGCTGTCATCTCCACAGAACAAAGGGTGAAGCTAATAAAAATGTCAAACCATCCATTTTCTGTGAGGGGGTGGCAGTTCTATTCCTGGAGTTACCAGAACTATCCATGACCACAGCATTAAACAGTGTAAAACTGCTGCAGGGACTACATGTATCTTAATGAATGTTTTAAATATAACTCCCCAGTGTAAAACAGGGTCCTATGGAAGCATGCATCCCACCAGTTGGGGTATTTTGCTGGGACTGGGTCAATAGTTCTGCAGTGCAGACACAGATGCCAGCAGAGTGTGTGAGAATATAACGAGGCTGGGATGTCCATGAAGCAGAAAAGGGAGGACACCTGTAATCAGTGAAGTTAAGACCTATTTTAAGACAGTATAGGAACACAGAGGTGCTGCTCTGCCAGCTCAATTTGACATATTTTAGGAGAGGGTATCTCTGTGAAAAAGGCCTGCTGGTTTCCATAGCTCTCAGTAACTTTCTGAGCAGGCAAAATCCCTACTTTTTGTTCACTCATCCTATTTCTTGTCCTTTTTTTTTTTGCCTCACTCTTCTAAAGAGCTCCTGCCATGGCTTCTCTTCATCTCCAGCTTTGTCCATCAGTTCAGTCCCCAAATTAGATGTCTCTTGTATGGTCACTGGCTGCTCTTAGTGCATCACCCACTTCTCATGGTAAGAGACCACTTCCCTGTGCCCTCTTGGAAAGACAGACACTAAAAACCTTCACTAAGAGTTAGGGAGGAAATCTTAGTCTTGAAACTCTAACATCAAGAACACTTAACTGAGTTTGAACTTATGTGAGATCTAGTTCAGTAACTAATGCTCTTGAAGTGCACGACTTTGAAAAAGTCATAGAACTACAGAATGGTTTTGGTTGGAAGGGACCTTAAAGATCATCTAATTTCAACTCCCCTGCCATGGTCTGGGACATCTCCCACTGGACAAGGTTGCTCAAAGTCCCATCCTATCTGGCCTTGAGCAATTCCAGGGCTGAGGCATCCCTAACTCCTTTGGACAATCTGAGCCTCACCACCCTCACAGCAAAGAATTTATTCCCAGTATTTTATCTAAATTTATGCTTTTCCAATTTAAAACCATTCTTCCTTGTCCATCACTACATGCCCTTCTCCATGCTCTCCTGTGAGCCCCCTTTAGGAATTCCTCCAGGTCCTTCTCCTCAGGGCTGTTCTCCATCCATTCTCTGCCCAGCCTGTGTTTGTGTTTGGGATTGCCCTCACCCATAAGCAGGACCTTGCTCTTGGCCTTGTTGTACCTCATCAGCTCCCACCTCTGAGCCTGTCCAGGTCCCTCTGGATGGATCCCTTCCCCCAGGTGTGCCCACTCCAGGCACAGCTTGGTGCTTGAGGGTGTGCAGAGTCCCACCGCCCATGTCGATGGCAAAATGGGAAATAGTGTCTTCTTTATTAAATGGTGTCTTCTTTATTAAATGGTGTCTTTATTCCTCACAGAGCTATTTAACCTGGCCCCTGTTAAAGCCAAACTGCTGACTGGAGGGTCTGGAATTCCTTTGTTCTGCTTTTCAGGTGACCTCCTACTGACAAGTGATCTCTCTCCAGGCTGTTAATGGCACTGACATCAGACTGGTGGCACTGGATGGATTGAGATTTCCTTTTTCACCAACTTGGCAAGCCTATGCTGATTATAACACAAATTCCTGACATTTTGGAAAGCTCCTTGGAATATTTTAGGTACCAGCTGCAAAGCAGGCTGGTTGAGGTCTTCTTAATGAAGAAAGTATCTGGCTACTTTTTTTTGCTGTGAGCAAACACACCTTTTTTTTTTTTTTAGTTATATATTCTGAAATAGCTGTGGCATTTTAGCACAGAAATGTGGCATACAACATTCCCATTGATACAGTCAAAATTTTGCAAAGCATTAAGAAATGTTGGGTGGTCTCAGTGATCAGTAATGCTGCTGGGTCATCACATCTCCCTTACCTACCTATTTACCCACCCATATCTGTCAAACCTTGTGGGTAAAATAAATGTGTATGAATATGAATACATATATGTGTATGTATATGCATGTACATACTTTAAATCCACTATTTTCAGGAAGCAGATGAGGAAAATGGTGCATAAAGGCTTTAAACTGCCATGCTTAGGCTATAAATATGTTAATGAATAATTACTGCTCTATTAGGCGGGTTGACAGAGCAGTTGTGGTAGAATTGGAACTATCTGCAATGTTTAATTTTGTTTGTTGATGCCTTCAAATAATTGTGTTGCCAAAATATAAATCATATTTCATTCAGACCCAAGGCAGTCAGTTCAATTGAGGTGTATGAACAAAATATAGGGATTTATGACTAACGAATAAATGAACTTTCTGTACTCAAAATGCTAAGATGACTTATTCTCTTTATAACATAAGCTACTCAGTTTTCCATAAATTTTTAATTAACAACAGGTTTAAGCTCTTAAAACTATCTGTGGAAGCAGCTCACATTTTTCCAAACTCTTGCTTTTTTTGCATCAATGAGGTACTATATTTTGTATATGAATATCCAATATTGGCTTTAATCTAGTGGGTTATTGCAACAAAATCCAGGATTGTGAAGCTTTGCATGCTTGGTGATCACTTTCCTTGGTATCACTGTGGTATTATAGTGTGGCTATATGACTTCACATTTTGTCAGTCTTTAAATGCATGAAATATCCTAATAGATCTGAAATTTAGTAGCTGGCTGAGTACAGTGTTACTGATTATTAGATTTGCAGGAGAAAAAGAGAAACAGGTGCAGAAGCACTCCCTCCTGAAACTGCATAAAAATATGATAGGAATTAATCATTCAGTATCTGCATGAAAATAATCATAAATTGTTAATAATATTTCATTTTGAGTCTCCTTGAGAAGCTGATTATCTTCATATTGTGCAAAACATCAGCTTTACTGTCCTGCAACTTATAAATCATTGCTTTAAAATAAAAACAGTCACTCTTTTAAGGGTTAGAGATCATCCTTGCAATACAATTGAGTGACAGCTGATAGCTTCTATACTTCTTAAATGCATTTTGTTATTTCCAGTGGGAAGCAATAGCCATAAATGCATTGTGTAGGTGCCAAAATATGCCTGTTGTTTGTGGATATTTCCACTGGAAATTCCTGCTGGTGTGTCTCCTGAAGGGTCAGTATTAGCAGTGGCTCCCAGTGCTGCCAGTCATAACACACAACAGCTCCTCTGAGGCATTCATTTATTTATTTTTATGATGAGGTTTTGCATAAAGGCAGGAAACAGCTTCCATGAGGAATGGTTTTCTGCATGCAAGAAAACAAATATCAGATTGACCTAAGGGCTGTTCTTTCCTCCACTTACATTGGGTTCTTTTCTTCAACTAGCTGGATAAGATTGTTTCTAATGTAATTAGGCCACCACGAATCATTTCCCCCCTACCTTTTCTCTGTCAGAAATGCTTTGTTCCAGTGTCCCAGCAGCAGATCCATTTTTTTTCCACCCTTTTTTTTGTGGCATTACTTCAGGCAATTTACATCACTCCAGCTGCCCTCTCTGAGTGCACTTAAAGCTTTGTTTCAATGTGGAGAACATTATGGGTTAGCTGTCAGTAAGTATCAGGTTGAGAAGATTTCTGTGTCTGTGTGTGACTTTTTATCAATCTTAAGGTGTTGAATTTGAAAAGATATTTTGATTTCCTAGTTTGGAATATTAAGATGCTTAAGTTATCTGCTGCATAAATTAGTAATATATTAAAAGCTACCTTCTAAATCCTCTATTGCCAGTGTAATTTTCCTTTTCCCCCATTTTTCAACAGTTTTCCTTGGAGCCTCCAAGTTTGGGAGCTTTAGATAATCACTGACTCATTTTGTCATCTAGGAATGCACTATGGAAGAGGTCTTTTCTAAATATATGGATGTGTTTACTGCATGCATCAACTGTGCTTGTATTTATATTTCATACCTTTTCCAAAATCTGCTGTGATGATTGTAAGTAGGGGGATGTGAATGTGTGAATAAAATCATACTGAATATAGAGTAGGATTATTTTTACTGAGAATAGAAGTTCTTTGTGCAAAGACTGGTCTGTGCTTTCAGAGTTCCACCAATCCATGCCAGGAGCCTCCAGAGAATTTAATAATTAGAAGACATCCCTTTAAAATCACACACATTTTACTTGGTAAATAAATAAGGCTAACACTTAAGACTGAAATAAAGAGGTATCCTAAATTATATCTGGTGGCTCAGTAACTTTCATTTAGTCACAGAATGCAGTGGTAAAAAGGATTTTAGGCTAAAGATCTGTTTTCTAAGCAGCTCCAGTAAATGATGGTGTTTCAGCAAGCTGGGGAAAGGGCAGTGATGTTTTTGGGAACATTATACAGAATTTCATTCACCCTTTTCCAAGGGTGAATTCAGTCTGGAAGAGATGCACAGAAAAGGGTTTTACTGAGACCTGAGGCATCTTAGAAAACAAACTCAAAGTTTGTCTAGATCAGTCTAAAAATAGAAGAACTAAGTGGGGATATGGCTGATATTGTAAATGTAACCAGGAGGGGCAAAAGCTATTTCCTCTAAAGAAAGTGATGGCTTAAGAAGAAGCTGATCATGATTACATTTTCTACTGGAATTTTGAAGATTTCTAATGACAAACATGGTTCTGAAACAGCCTTTCAATAGGAGTAGCAGATAGAGAACCACTTAGAAGATGGAGTATCTGTTTGTCTGCAAATGCAGATCACTGTCCCCAAATGTACAGGTTCCTAAATGTCTTTTTTCCAAAGCTGATTTTCCACAAAAAGCCTGTTGTCAATAGATTTTGTCTAACAGTGGATCTCAGTCCTTCAAGATGTCACTCCCTTCAGTAATTGGCACTTGTGGGAGAACAGAACCAGGCACCACATTAGTACTGCCAGTGTCTGGAGTCAGAAATGGAAAAAATGTCTTTAAAAAAAACAGTCCTACCTTTCAGAACCTGATGCAGCTAATGAATTTGTCATTTGATCTCCTCTAGCAATGCATTTATCAGTTCAACACTTTTATGTGTTTACAATAGGAATGCTCTGCTACAGAGCAGTTGAATTTACAATTGAGAACACTGTTATTACAGAGATAATATCTAGAGAAACATTCCCAGGAGATGCTTCCAGGCAGCTTAAAATCAATAGACATGATGACTATTTTACATCTCCTCAGATTTTGCTTCTGATTTGACTATTACAACCCTTACCTTTTACCCCTGAAGAGCATGGATGCTTTCACTGTGGATAGATTTCTGTGTTCCTTTTGCTGAGAAAATTAAGCAGTGAGTGATCTGCTTCAGAAATCTGCTCACTGGAGAATTGGTAAATATGCATGTAAACAACTGCCCAAGAGTATAATCTGAGCTATTTTTATGTTACAGTTTGGTAGGTTAGAAAAAGGAATTAATTAAAACAAGAGAGATTAGACTTCAGAAATTGTTTTTCTGACTCCTCAGAAACCCAGTCAAGGCCTCCTCTTCTGCTTGCCACCAGAAATTTAGATTATTTTTGTTAAATTCTTATTTTATTGAAGAATTTATTCAGCAATGACTGTACCTCTGGTAAAATAACTCAGTGAAATTGCCTGGGCTAGCTGGCATGAAGTTTATCCCTTGTATATCCATGCAGGTTGTCTCAGTCCATCTTGCCCTCTGTGGGGCTATTTGAATTGATCCTTTCTAGTTTTATGTGCCTTCCATTACACAGGACAGATTTTCTGTTGTCAGGGTACACTACATTCATTTTGAAGGCACTTCTCCATGCCAGGCACTTTTATATTGGACCCTTGGGTTTGTCAAATAAGCAACACAGATCCCAGTATAGAGACAACCAGCTCACTTTTCTGTTGCTTGACTTGCTCCCCTACCCTTTTCCTTCTTCTCCATTTAAGGTAGGAGTTTATTGAAATCTCTTAGGACCATGGGACAGCAACATGCACTATAATGAATCCTTATCTTAGGAGAGACCTCAAGAATAAAGAGAAAAACTGAGAGGAAGATTCTGGTGGGGTCACCTGAGTGGAGGATCTTTTGAGAAAACAAGGAAAAGACTAAAAAAGCATCCAAGGGATGGCACCCCTAAGGTGTGTTAAAAACATCCCAATACTCTCAGATCTGTTCAGTGTTATATTTCAGAATAGCTAATGGGAAAACTTCAAAATTACTTCATTATCCTGCATGCCAATTCAAACCAGACAAATATCAATGAAACATCCAAATCCAGAATAATGCAGGAAACAGAGCTGACTCAGAGGCAAAGCAAATGCAGGATTTCACTATGCTGTGGATGAGTGCTGTTGAGGGAGATGACAGGGCTGTGGAGAAGGAGGAATGGTGCTCCTGGTAGTGCCAGGACAAGGGACCATGAAGGATGGTCCCAAGAAGGATGAGCAAGAGTCTTCAGTCTACTCAGAGCACGCTCTCCTTTGGCAGGTTTCTGCCCCAGCACTACAAGCCTTGTCTGTGTCTAAAGCTGCCTCTGCAAATCCCATCCCATTTATTTCAGGGCTTGAAACATGTACAATACCTGACACAAAGCCCATCCCATGTTTTGAAAGTGCTTTGGGGAAAAAGAAAGTGCTGCAAAATAAAATTGCCAAGTGTGAGCAATCAGAGTACAATTAAATCTATAATGAATGGAATGAATTATGTCCTTAAAAAAATAAAAGCCTTAGCTGTTGTGGAACATGTCTCATTTAGCAATTAAAAGATGTATATGTTGAGGTGAGTCTTATCACTGCCTGGCTAACTCCTGTCATGTTCTTCTTCAAACTTTCTCGTGCCAGAGCAGGCTGTGTGGCAGAAAACAGACTCAGTTTTCATCCAGATGTACATCAGTGAGTCAGGGGCATGAGACTGCTTTGCTCAGTGCAGACAATGTCTGACTAGGATAACAGCTAACTAATGGATACTGTTAAAACTAGAGAATCAGAAATGCAGAATGTGTGATGGTGAGAATCTGATCTCATGGAATACACCTCCCAAAGGGAGGTCATCGAGCACTAAAGCTGGGACAGGCTCACAACCAATACAAGTGCAGGTCCTGTTCTCAAGCCATGAGTACAGAAAAATTATTCTCTGTAACCAGTCTCACAGACACAGAGTTTGGGGTTCTGGAGTGCCCTGGGAGGTTGTGCACACACTGATCTGCCTGAGGACAAGTGGCCAGGCTCCTGGGATTTCTCTGCAGGGCAAGAGAACAGCTCCTTGGGGGAGCCTGACCCATTCATGGGTGCTCCAAATGCCCCTACCCCACAGGGATGGGCAGCACAGAGTCAGCATGGAGCTCAGCAGCTGTGATCTCTTATTTTAAAACCCAGTGGTAGTGGTGTACATCTTGAAGACCTTAGTCTTTTTTTCTACTTTCCTACTTTTCTCTACTTTTCTACTTTTTTCTCAGGATATACACTTGCTAGGTGGCACAGATCTCCACGCCTTCCACTTGAGAATTGGCACTGAAGAGCCAGGAATAAAAGGTCATGAAGCCAGCAAGAGAGGAAGCGAAAAAAAACCAAAAAGAAACAACCAAAAATCACTTCTGTATCTCTCATTTTCCTATCCATACTGTATTTCTCTTCAGCTGTTTAAGGCCTCTGGATTCCTTTTTCAGGAGGTCTGAAAGTCCCCTCTGGACCCAGGGATCATTTCTAGAAGCAGTGCCATGCCTGTACTTAGTGCCCAGAGTATGATTTGGCTCAGGCAGCAGAAAGAGCCAGCATGTGTACTTCAGGTGCAGCAGGCTGTGCAAACAATTTAAATTTTAACACATTTCTTTGGACTTGGATGCCAAGTGCATTAACTGATGGTTAATTGGGCCTGAGGTTTACAACAGTGTTAGCTTGTTCTGGTACAAACATGGCATCCAGAAGGTCTGGTTTGGGAGCTGGTCCCCTCAAACAAGAAAACCCAACATATACAGGAAGCCAGAAAAGCAGAATTTCCAGTCTGCTATTGGGGCCACAGAGAAATCTGGTTCCTGCTTGTGCAAGCCCTATTGGTCATAGGCAATTACAGCCAAATTACCAGCCCAGTCTAAGGGCAACACTCCAATACCTCCCAGAAGGATACTGAAACTCTGGGGCAGCCCTCAAGGAGTTGGAAGGCTATCATGTGGACCATTCAGCCAAATCTTTTAGGGCTGCAGATGTCAAGTGAGCCTGTAAATAGCAGATTGTACTTGCTTTGTGTCATGTAATTTTAGTCTCTGACTCTCCCCTGGTCCCTGCTAAAAGGTGTCATCTTCTGCTTTGCCAGAAATGTGCTACTGCTTAGTGGCTGAGTAATGGGTTGTCTCTGCAAAATAACAGCTTTAGGGTCCTGCCAGCTCCAGACCAGAGCTGCAGCCTCTTGGCTTCTACAAGTATAGAAGTTATTGCATTAGAGCAGGGTAGATTAAAGGATTGTCTCTTGCTTGACTTTTGAATTAGGATAAGCATCAAGCCTGATAAACAGTCACCCAGCTGAGCTAATGCAAATGCCAGGAGTTGGGAAGCACTCCACGATGAGGCCAGCAGTCCCCCATCTGCAGGGTGGTGTTTGCAGAAGCTGGTGACTGCTTAATAATGTTATATTAATGTTATATTATATACCTCTGGGAATGTGAGATGAGAGAGGAAGTGTTTGTGGGAGAAAGAAGCACTAAATAAAGATAGCTCATGTGAGAAAACAACAAGTCCTCAATTATCAAGATAGTTTGTTCAGAACCGTTCATGTTTTCTTTTTGATCTGACATGTTCTCCTTGCTTTATAGAGAGAGAATTTTGGGAGCTGAAAGGCTACCTCCCCTCAGCTTCACTGGTCTTGCTTGTACATTGCTCATTCCTAACATCCTTTGATTTCCTTTGCATAATGAGAACTGAGAGTACAAACTTAAGAGGTTTAACTTTCTCAGGTCATTATATTGCATTTTTTGCAAAACAAGATCACAGAAAGGACTGGAATTTCTGTACTGCCTGAGCAGTAGCTATTCTGCAGGAAGGCTGACAGCCTTGACCATCAGCAGAGCCTGCTCTAACTCACTGCTAACCACTGCACTATTGTCAACTAGTGAACATCTGAGCTCTTGGCATTAGAATTCAGAAATGTTTTAGTATCTTTTTTTCTATGTTTTTGCCTCTGATCATAGATAAACAGTGTGTTTCATGACTTATTTCAGCAGCTGCTAGTCACTTTCTCTCAATCTATGGTCTTTCAGAAAGAAACTGCCTTCCTCCATTGCTACTTAGGAATGGAAGACTTAGGCTTGATCCTGGCAGCTGCATTACACTTTTAGATGAGCAATCTTCTTGAATACTTACAGGAATATTCAATTATAGCTTGTTCTAACAGAATCTTTCTTTTCTCACTCTCTTTCTCCTTTGCAACATGTATTTTGGCATCATCCCTGAACTTCCTACTGGCAGCCACCTCTTTGCTGAGAAGTGACATCCTTTCACGGTCTGATGCCCAGCATCTTGTTCCTGTCTTGTTTACATGTAATCCACTTTTAACAGCTCCAGACATCTTGGCAGGAGGGCCAAAGCACACTCACAGCTGTATTTCTTGGCCTTTTTCTGATAAGACTTAGACTTGTTCTGTTCCCTGTGGACCCTCTGATGAGTATGGAAGGGGAATTTAAAATCCTGTTTTTCTTCCTTGCCGTGTTCCAGTGCAACAGGAATGGCAGCTCCTGCACTCTGGGGAATACAGACAAGCTAAACTTTGGATAGCAAGAGGGTGGAAGGGTTTGGGGCCAGCAGTGTCCTGTGTCTGCATTACTGGCTGACATCTGGGAGAGCTCTGTAGGAGTCTCTACAATTTCTCTTTGTCTCAACAGCACATTTTGATACCTTGCCCTGGTGTAGTTATATTGAAGAGCCAATGGGAATTTGGGGCTTCTGCTTTGATTTCATGTGAATTCTCTGTCCAAAACTGTGGCCAAAGTTAAACTTTAATAGTAATATCTCATTACATGACAGGGTTTTTATGCTCTTGGATTATTGCTTACTAATACTAATTTATACCTGGCAGAGCCATGATCTGCTACCTTCTGAAGAATCATCTCCAGGGAGATGATCAGAACTTTCACATATTAGAAAGTTCTGACAGTTGGCCCCTTTTGAATTGTTTTTCACTCAATATATTTCAGAACCACTGTAACCAACCATTTGTCTTGGACAATTAGACCAAGATTAGGCTATAAAAATTGGAAAATGACAAAGAAAAGGAAAAAAAAAATTAAGGTTAGCTAGTGATGTGTTCAGCTAGCTTTGCACATTTCTGGTACATAGGATAAGTCATAATGAGTCATATTGAGTATCAATATTAAAAGTGGGACTAAATCACTAAAACTAATGTGAGTCCTGTGCACCCTGTAGAAAGCTGTGGCCACTTCAACCTTTGCTAGATACTTCCTTATGTGTTAAGGAAAATAAAATAAAAAAATAATTTCCATTTTGTAAGGGTTTCACGTCCAAGTGTGAAAAGGCCTTTCAATTCAGTCAAGTCTTACTTTTTGATTAATTTCCATGGGTAGTGTAAAAGTATTAATAGATTTTTCTATTCTCACTGTACTGATATTCCATCACAAGCTTTTTCCAACTTTGCACTTTTTAGAGGAGAGTAATTCATTGAAACCATTCTTAGCAAGTTGATGTCAATGTGATTACAATTAATACATTTCATTTCCATTTTCCACTTTCAAATGAAGTTGAATGATGGCAATAAAAGTCAGAGAAGGGATTTAAAATAAGCTGAGGTCTCCCTAGATTTCTATGAATACAAGGTTCATACTTTTATGGTAGGCAGCAATTTTTTGTGCATATCCCAACACTTTTCTGTTCATTTGTACCTGACAAGGTAAATGAGCAATGAAAGTGAAAAAGGAAAAGTAGATGCAAAGCAAATGCAGTTGTCTGGATTTATTGAGCCCACTTGATGGTGTTGAAATTATTTTTTCTTATTTTTATAATAATTCATTTTGTTCAGGCCTGCTATGTCAAACACAACATAAATGAATAAAAAAACCCAACCTTTCTTATTCATAGATGAATAAAGAAATAAGCCTTATGTGTCAATAAAAACTATGTACTCTAAAATTAGTGTGTCTACTGCAGCTCAAAATAATAGAGAACGATTTGTTCCCCTTTATGTAAATTCAATTTAACTATCAATAAGAAATATAGCAGCTTTTATTTAAAATGTCCTGTCCCTCTAATTTAGAAGATGGAAAAACATGGGCAGCCTCTGGAAAGACAAGTAAGGAGCTGGCAGGTGAACCACCCCCGTGGTGGGGAGCTAGAACACAGAAATGTTCTTGGGGTGTGCTCCCAGCAGCACAAAAATCCAAACTGTGCAAGCAAGCCCAGACTGTGATGGTGGCAATGGGCCATGGCAGTGCTCTTACTGAGGCTTTGGCTTGCAGGTTACCTGGCACAGGTAACAGGAATGACCCAAGGAAAGGAAACTCACTCCCAGCATTGAATTCCTACTTTCTGGGGGCAGTTTGAAAAGTTCTTGAGACACACCATGAGGATTTCCAGAGGCTGCAGAAGGGAGAGCTCCTGAGCTGTTGGCAGCCTGTGCTGCTCCGGATGAGCTGGCAGGGGAAAGGTCAGAGGAATCCCCGTTTGAGAGCCTGGACTGGGGCAGAAAGGTTAATGGGTGGGAGGCAGAGAGAGAAACAGAGCACACACTCCTCTCTCCAACGATCTGCTAGGTACTCGTGCCTCCTTGGACATCACAGCTGAGATGTTCCTTGCCTGGGGCAGTTGCATCCTCACCTTTCACCTGCAGCCTGGGAAAGGAGCAGCGGGAGAGCTCTGTCTGTCACTCCATCCCTCCTAAAGCAGAGACCTCTACCCGATGAGCCTGACAGTGAAACCCAAGGCTGCCTGCAGAGAAACTTCAGGATGAGCCCTCAACTCACAGGGCTGACACTGCTGAGCCCTCAGTCACTTGTACCAGGCATCTCTTGGCTTGTGGTATTTCATACTGTCTTTGAAGATTGTATTATGAGTTTAGGTTTTTCTCCTCATTCCATTTATTTAGTGTGACTGGAGGTACTGAGAAAAATATGAGATAGAGAGATTTTAAGTATCTGCAGGCTTGGAACAACAACTCTACAGTGAAGCATCACTGGTGTGAAATACTAATTTAGATGTAAAGCTGTGCTAGAACTTGGGTGCCTAAGGTCAGGGTGATGGGCAGAACCTTGGGTAAAATCTGTGGGTTTAATACTGAAGACTGGCAGACTGAAAATACTTCTCTTGTGGTACATGCCAGACATGAAACTTTTAATTAAGTAATGTACTTTGGACCTTTTATTTTTCCACGTTGAGTGCTTTTTTTACTCTGTTTGGAAACTATACTTGTGTCACACTGCTGGCGAAGAAACCTCTGTATTTAACAAGATTGATGCAGTGTTGCTGGTTCTCTCCTGTGGCCCTGAAGCACTCTGGATGTTTGCAAATGCCAAATGAGCCACATGAAACACTTTCAGATATATGCTGTGGCCAACAGGCTGCAAACACCACATTTGGGCCAAATTAGCACTGCCGTGTTGGCCAGTGAATGAGTACATTGCTGCTATTAAAAAAACCACAGTACAGTGTGTTTGCCTATTTTTCATTGACAGGAGAATCTTGTATTCACTGAGGGACAGATTATGGCCACTTCTCCATAATAACTTATAGCAGAAATATAAATTTATGTTATAAGCAGAGTGTACCTCATTCTTGTACTTTACAAATGAGATACACTGTCAAAGGAAGTATTTGCAGAATGCAAGAGGGTGCCTAATTTTTCCAACCTCTGCCATCCTTGACATTTCAGAACCAAAGTAAGGAAGGCAAATATTTGGACCCTAAATTATGAGTGCCTTCTGACCTGCTGTTTTACAAAATTGAGACACAGCAATGAATGTGCAATGGATTCTCAGTAGTGGATTAGGCACTGCTATCAGTGCCAAAGGTAAAGAGTGTACTGCCTTCATCTCCCTTTTCTTATTGTTCACAAGTAAATAATCATCATGCTTGAAGGTAAATCAGATCTGCTTTTCATGGTGCAGTGTGAATAAACTGTGGGCTATACATTTTATCTCCCTCTGGGCTGGATTATCTGCCCTGCAGTGCTGTTAGGCCACTGCACTTTCTCTGCCTTTTTCTCTTCCTTCAGCTTCTCACCTAATCAAATCTCACAGACAATCTAAACAGCAAACAAGTCACAAAGAAACAGTTGAAGAATCACAGATTTTATGGTAATGCAAGACTGAAATAAGTACTTTGGGCCACAGAGATGTGCTCCCTATCGTGCTCTATAATCCATTTAATCAAATGATTGGGATTTTTCTTAAAATTAACTTAGTTTTAGTCTTTAGCCCCATTTTTATGGTTACAAATAGTCTTTCAACTACAAGACTAAATATATTTCTGCTCAGTTTGTGCTCATTTGTTTCTGTACCCATGCTGTCCTGAAGCTCAAGCTTTGCCTACCTCTCTGCTCACTCATAACTTCTGTCCACTCATAGGGGACAAGATGGGGTGGGGGGAAATGAAGTAGTCAGAAAAATTACTTGTGGATAACTGAGGTTTAAGAAGGAATCTCCTTGTAATTAAGATGATAGGTGAATTGAAAGATTGACCTTTTCTTCTCCCTTTCTCCTCCCTGTTGGCTCAAGTTACATCTACTGATTTGTGAGATTTGGCTCCAAAGGAAAGAAATTTCAGAAATCCAGCTGAGGGAAAACATAAGGACCTGCAGGAGCAGCTTAGTACCTCAGGGGTGAGGTTAGAGGGGACTGAGGAGGTCAGGGAAGGCTGGGTCAAGGCTGGCCAAGAAATATCTGAGGTGAACATTTTTGCTCTATCTCAAAGACTGATCTCTTCTACTTGAACTCTGGATGGTTTTGCTTTCGTCACTAAAGCAATTTCATATTTTCAGTAAAGATTGGATATTTATTTTGGTAGTTTTTTAAACAGGACTTGCTGGTAGCTGCTGTTGGCACCCTGCTCCCTGTGTTGTCCCAAAGAACAGTGTGTTTGTTTACTGTTCCTGAATTCAGAGCACCTTTATCACCACACTAACAATGCAAGGAGGTTTTTAATACTTCTTTTCTCCCAGGAAAGATGAAAGCACTGAGTCAGAAAGACACAGGCTCAAAGCCCAGTGTCAGAGCTGAGATTCTCCTGCCCCTGAGCTCTCTGTGCAATGGTGGTGTGCCCCTCGCCCCAGGTTTTGCCATGGGTGCAAGGGAGGTGCCTGTGAAATTAAAAAGGTTTCAGCAGAAGTAATTTCTCTGAAGCATGTTCCCTGAATAAATATTTGCATGCTCCTCAAGAAGAGAAAGATCCATCCCTTGACTTAAAGTGGTTCTAAGGAAGAAGCCTGCTCTTCCTTGTAGCAGAAACATATGTGTTGTAAATGTCAAATGACTGCAAGATTTGTATTTTGATGCCATTTGTAGCACAGGCTACAACTATTTTTCATTCAAATAATATATCTTGGCTGGGAAGCTGATAAGCAGTCTCTGAGATTGAGTTATCGTTTTTTTTCTACCTTGCAGATACTTTCTGTGTGACTTAATCCCTTCCAGTCCCAAGGAAAAGCTTTGATTTTCTCATGTATTCTTATGAGCTGCACCAAATAATCTCAAATAGATTTTTGGTGTTGTGACCTTTGCTAGTGTTAAATTCTCTGCCTTTGCTGGACAAGTGAAGGCCTCCAGGGCAGGTTCAAACTTTTGGCTGTGGATGGCTGCACTTCTTTGCTCTGGCTCACACAGTCACACAACTCTCCTTCCTATTGGTGCCATTGATTTTTTTTTCATGTTTGCTCTCTGATGTTCATTAAGTTTTGTTTTTAATAGTTCACTTCATCCTCTGTCACGGGTTTTTATAGTGCTAAAGCCAAGTAACCTCCTTTCCTCTTGTAGGCTGAGCCCAGGAATGAGATGTTCCCAGATTGAAATTGTTCATCTTTGCACTTTGGGGAAACACCATTTTTATGAGGTCAAAAAGTGGAAAACAATCTTCTTTAAACAAAATTAAAACTAAGGGCCTACATCCTCCAAATCTGCCTGAAGTATGCTGCCTGGGCTCGTGGGATCTTGAACGGGGATTTTAAGATTTCCTTACAACACTGAATGAATATTAAGATCTTTTTAGGAAGAGATTAAAGCCTCTGCCTTTCCAACAGGTGCTTCTTATAAACTAAAATTCATATGGAATTCATATGGAGAGGAGTGTGAGAAGGCACAGTGATGGACAGGCTGATTACACAATACTGACTGACCTATTGATTAGGCAGTGCATCCAGTTCAGCATGTTTAATCATTTTCCACTTTGCACAGGCTGCTTCATTGCCCTGAGTTGGCACAGTTCTTGCCTGCACACCAGGGTGATGGAATACAAGCAAATGGTTCTGAGCAATTCTTGAATTTGAACAACATGTACTACAAGTAATAATCTATTCTGTACTGGGTAGGTGTGTACAGCTTGGTAGTGTTGGTTTTCTTTGTTTGTTTGGTTGGTTTTAATTTTCATTTTTTAGTATCAGACACTTAAACACTGTGCCTGAAACCACACTGTTCACATCCTTTTCTAAAACATGACTATCATTTATTTACTAGTAGTAATGGCAGTGCCTCAGCAGTGCTAGCAGTGATGACTGGAGAAGATGTCTGTGCTAATATGATAAATGCCACTGTTCAATTTCAAGCAAAAAGCAATTTTATGCAACAGCATTTCACACATCAATTAATTTTCTCTCTGGCTCCAAGGTGCTGCTAATCTATGATTTGCAGCACACCTATTACTGCACTATTTAGACATTTTCAGGTTTGGTGTTTAGAAGGGTTTGATATTCATTTAACTAATTGGGGAAAAGAAAGACTATCCCATTCCATAAATAACAAAAATAAAGAGTAACCATGTTATTCTGAAGTCCTAGATGGTCTAAGTTACAACTGATTTTTACACAAACATTAATTATGCTCTGTGCTTCCTGCTGAGTAACTGTGCTCAAGAAAAATTGTTGCCTACAAGTCAGTGCAAGCTGTCATTTCAGTGGGTATGTAGGGGTTTGTAAGGGCTGAAATGTGCACCCTGATGTTTTGTACAAGTGACTTCCACAACTCTGCTCCTTTTGGGCTCTGAGAAAAGACTTCTGTGTGTCCACAGGAAATGTGGGGCCTGGCTTCCCTGGCTCTTTGGAAACAACAGTGATGCTTTACTCTCAGATGGAAAATAATTTTCCCCTGGACAGTGGCTCTCAAAATTTTTTTTCTTCTCTCATGCAAGTGCACACCATATTTCATGCATGAACATAAGGATATGAAGAAATCTAACACTGGATGTGCAGACATAGAATCAGTCACCCAGATGACCATGGCTACAAGTACAAGTATGGTATCTACACAGGAGAAGAAAGTCTGTGTGCTTGTTCATGTCTGCCTACCTCTGTCCACAGCTTAAAACTCCTAAATGAAAATAAGGAACTTGCCCCAGGCATTTTGTCTTTTCTGTACAGAAGCACTTTTTCTGGTAAGTGCTTTTCTTTAAATGAAATAGAGTTGCAGACCCATATATTTATAACTGATTGAGTTCAGTGTTTACCAGAAATTATTCTGCTGGATGGCATCTGTGAGAGGGCTA
This sequence comes from Oenanthe melanoleuca, assembly GCF_029582105.1. Taxonomy (NCBI): domain Eukaryota; kingdom Metazoa; phylum Chordata; class Aves; order Passeriformes; family Muscicapidae; genus Oenanthe; species Oenanthe melanoleuca. The sequence continues at coordinate 49,534,479 of NC_079339.1, forward strand.
AAACATAAATACTTCTGTCCTTTAATTGAACCATGTAAAAGGAAAAAATACTGAAATTAAATACATGTGCAGTAGATACAGATGTTATCCTTTAAACTCCCATTCCACCCAATGGGAATTTCAGTGTATAAAGGACCTAGACTGGGAATCTGTAGAGTCATAGAAAGAGTTAGGTTGAAATGTGCTTCTGAAGGTTATGTGGTCAAACCCCTTGTTCAAAGCAGATTCAGTCAGACCAAGATTCTTAGGGCCTTGCTGAATCAAATTCTGAGTATCTTCAAGGATGGGAATTTTATAATCTCTCTGAGCATTCTACATTACTCTTCCTCTCTTCTATTGTCTGGTCTCAGACCATTGATACAACCAGACTTAAATTTGACCAAAATGCACACCAAGAAAAATGTTCCCTTTAAAGAAAACCAAAACCAGTGGCACTGCAAAATTTTTGTCTGTTAGCAAAATCACTAGTGGGAACTTGAGAAGGGGGGAGAGGATTTGATAGCAAAGCACTGAATCTGTTAGAGAATTTCACACTCTCAGGGCTGCCTTGCAATTTCCAGTAGAAAGTTTAAGTGGAGTAATTCTTGCTTAGCCTTTTGTGTAGATATAGAATCTCAGAACAGTTTGGCTGGGATGAGACATTTAAAGGTGATCTAATCCAACCAAAGCCCCTGCAATGGGCAGGAACATCTTCAGCTGGATCAGTATGTTCAGAGCCCCATCCAACCTGACCTTGGATGTTTCCATGGATGGGATGTCTACTTCTCTGGGTAATCTCTGCTAAGGTTTCACCAACATCTTTGTAAAAAAAATATATATACACACTTTGTAAAAAATATATATATACACATATATTAAAATTTCCTTTAAGGAACAATTTAATTTTTTTTAGTCTAAATACAGCCTCTTTTAGCTTAAAACAACTTTCCCTTGTCTTCTCACGACTAATCTTACAGTGTGTCCCCTTCTTTCTTATAAGCCTCCTCCAACTACTGAAAAGCTGCAAAAAAGTCTCCCTGGAGCCTTCTCTTTTCCAGGTTGAACAAACCCAGCTCTCAGCATTTCCCTCTCCAAGAGGACATGCTCATGACTATATGCTATGACTAATTGAACAGATTCAACCTTCCAAAAGAGTTTATCTGGTGTTAAGCTTGCTTCTTGTTTTCTCCACTGACATTATTAATAGTTTCTACCTGGCTCTTTTTTCCTGCTGAAGAAAGGGGGGCAGCTCTCTTATTGGGGGATCTAGGTGCAGTTGGCTGTCCCATTGCATGACAGAGGTGATTGCTAGGATGTGAGTATGGTGGCACTACTAGAATGGGAATCAGAGAAAAATCACTATATGCTTGTCCTCTCAGTGTCTTTAATAGCTCTGCACAGTGAAAGTTGAGCATCCTTACTTTTTCCATTAATGCAAAACTTCTTCACTGAACTCAATATAACTGCACAGGACTAAGGAGGAGGCATGTCTGCACCTGCAGTAGAAAATCCAGTTTAGTTTGTGCTTTAGTATCATCACTGGTGTACTGCAGGAATGGTCAGAAGACAGTAATTCTTCCCCCTGCGTGTTTTATAGGTCTTCCCAGTGCAGCTGCAGCATTTATTCATTCTCATTCCAGTCTTGTCTCCTTCAATATCCCTTTAATTTGATGCACGACACTTTCTCTGCTAGACCAAACTGCCACAAGTAGGCAAGGTGCTCACTTCTGAGGAAAAGCAGCCTGATCTGCAAGTCACTTTTTCCCTTTTTTCAACTCCACACAGGTTTGGGTTTTTTTTTTTTTTTTTAACTCTCTCAGTTGGAAAGATAAAGCTTACTTCTAGTATTGCACGTCTAAGCAGCTCTGCTTAACACTGATTTTAGGGAGAACTTTTCAAAGTGTATTTTAGGAAGACTCAGCAGCTGGAAATGGATGTGCCTATAAGCACACAGACATATGTACAATGTACCCAAGCCTGACACTTGAATAGATGCAGTGCTGGTACAGTTTTCCTCTTGGAAGCCATAAGAAGCTGGGGTTGTCTGGGAGCCACAGATAAAGGAAGAAAGGCAAGTGAATGCCTTTATTGAAACCTGAAGCTACAGAAAAGGGACCTGGAGTGCAAGATTCCCACTGCAGGGCCCAGGACCAGGTGCTCTCCCCTGCTGCTTGATGGCTTTGGGCTTGGAACTGTCACCCACAGGCTCTCAGACACTGGGCTAGGGGTGCTGCAGTTGCTGAGCTTATTCATGTAAGTGCTGAATGTTTTGTTTCAAATTACATGCTGAAAATGTCCATTTGTTCCCATTTGAATATACCCCATTCAAACTTGCCAAGATTTATGTTCTAAAATGGGAGCTGATGTCCCATTCTTTACAATCACTGTATTAGCACTCAAATAGTCTTGCTACCCAGCTGGAGAGTCCTCTGAACAATCACAGCACCTAAATATGGGAGATCCATATCAAGAATGCAGTTTATAATGCAGAGCTTACAGTCCAAACAGCACTTCTGAGAATGGGAGCAAAAGATGCCAGGGTTAGAAAAAATAAAATGCTCTGTTTATTTCCAAGTCAAAGCAAAGAGTGCAACTTCAAATGAGAAGAACTGCACAAACCACTGCAATGCCTTATTTGTCTAATGAAGACTGAGTAACTTAGGAGCTTTAGTGACGTAGAATCAAAGAGCAAATATTAACTCTTATGCAATGAGTCATCTGCAGATCTGAATCTTCCTCTGGTGTCCTATTAATCAATAAAGTCTCTTGTCCTGCCTGCACCTGGTATATTTGAGTTAGATAACCACTTGATGGAGGTGCCTCATGGCTTTCTATATCCTTCATGTTGTCTTTTTAGACTCTAAAAGAGCTCTCCACCATTCCCATTTTACAGATGAAAACTGAGGCCTAAAAATATTAAAGGTGACATCCACACAGTCTTTGAAATCCTAAATCCCCTATGAGAAATGTGCAGTATCCCTTTGCATTCTTTTTTTGAGAAATAAAGTATTTTTCTTAAACTAGTCTGCTTCAATAATTTCCCTGCAAAGATGCTTCCAGCTTGGATACACATTTCCCTCTTCCTAAACAACCTTCTTGGTTTCTTTCACCCCTTTCAGACTGTAAGGAGTGTGTGTGGTGTATCCTGTGGCATCTCCAGATTTCTCCCAACATCTATTTCTGCTTTCCTGGCTCTCCTGCCTGGTGAGTGGCTGGGCAGCAAAAACACCTCAGTTTTTCCCACATGGCAGAAGACTGTTTTTGCTTTGTTGCATCCCTCCAAATGCCTATTCTAGCCGTCCCTACAATAAAGAAAAGGATCTGAAAGTCTCTTTGATTGATATCTCAATCTGTCTTTTTATTTCTTCTGCTGCCTGTTTCACCTAGATTCTGTCACTGATAATTTGCTTTTAAATGTAATGGATGAGCTTCCAAACCATCCATCTCCTCCTTTAACCACAACTTCTTTCGGTGCATTAATGACTGAAAAGTTACATTTTCATTTAAAGTGAATTTGCAAAGCAACCTTTAGATAATAGGCAGTTCTAATATTCTGACATCATTGAAGCTATTAGAAGAATAAATCAAAAGAAAATTCTCCTTCTGCCTGCACAAAATGGGGGGAAGGACAGAGCAGAGGCCCCAGTGCTGTGATGCTACACAACAGCAATTACCATAAACTGAAAAGGGCACAGAAATGGTAGCTAGAACTGGGCTTATCTCCCTGAAGTTGAAAGGTGTTGGAAAGGGGGGGTGGGGGGGAGGAAACTCCACTATTGAAGCTGAAGTCATGGTAATTGCCTTCATCTCACACTGTTTTTATTCCTTATTGGATGACCTTTTTTAATGTCCAGGAAAACATTGAAATAAATCATCCTGAAGATTACCCCTGGAAACCACAGTAACTATTTTGATCTGAATGCAGCTGAGTCCACTCACACTGGTGGTGGATTTAGCTTTTGAACATACAGTACTTTTCCTGCAAGAGTAAATGCAGTGGTGCTTATCCAGTATCCCCAAGTGATGTTGGGAGCCTCTGTTTGTGCAATGAGTAGCACTGGTTTTGTGGGGATTGGTTCTACTTGGGACCAAGTTAAGAACAAATCTTTGTATCTGGATCCTTCCTCACAAGGGTGCTCTGCTGTGGAGAGGAATTGAGAAGGAAAACTATCTTTTTGAAATAATTTGTAAGACAAGGAAGAAGTAAGCAGTTCCATAAGCATTTTGATTTGGCTGAGGAATGTTCTGCTTTGGAACTCGCCCCTGCTCCTTGGCAGATTGAAACTAATTTCAGAAATGGTTATTCTGCTCCTGGAGAAAGAACTTTGCTTTCTTGTACTATGTTCTTTACCCTCTATACCTTATTACAAAAAAAAATCCCTGCATGTGGTCTCTTGGCTTTGACAGAAACCCCTCAAAGAACTTGGAGAATTCACTAGCCATTCTCAGCCTTGCCTTTAGGAAGGGAGATATACTTGCAGAAGCCACAGAGAGTTCTTGAGACAAGGATGACATCTAGAAGTGCAAAAGTTCCTTTGCTGCTCAAACAAACCCACACAGTGAAAGCAATGATTTTAGATTTCTCTCTCTTGCTGCTGAGCTTCTGCTCTTTGCTCAGGGAAGGGCAGGCAAAAAGGTATGTTTTTTATTTTCTTTACATTACAATTCCAATACAACATTTACAATGTGAATGCTTTGCATGCTAGTTTAGAGGGTTTTTAAAATGTGACTAATATTCCAGTACTCTGATGATTACTCTCATCACTCTTATTAAGCAGGTAAACCATGTGTCTGCCTTCACAGGGCCAATAATGCTGCACAGCTGGCAAGAACCATTAGTACCTTGACCTTCCTGTCAGATTTGTACTTATGCATCTAATAATAAATAATCACAAGTGGAAGAGTCAATAGAAAAATAATGTAACACACTCCTTTTAGTACCCTAATTCAGCAAAAACCATGAGAAGCATTTCAGTAATTTACTATAGTAAGTGCTCTCAGCAGCTTCATTTCAGTATTTCAGCTGTTTGGTGCTCCAGCATGAAGAAAATTATCTTGGTAATTAGTTATATTGTTATTTAATAGTCCCCAGACAATATTCTATTTTTGTTTTTTTTTGAAGGAACAAGTCTTTCCTTCTCTATCTCCCTTGCCCATTAAAAAAAAAAAAAAAAAAAAAAAAGCTTATCTATGAATCTTTCCTCTTGCCAAAATGTCTTTTTTTTTTCTTTTTTGTTTACTACTTTCTCCAAAAAGTTCTCAGTTATTGAAAAACAGCTTCTGACTAGCAGCTGCATTGTTGAAACTGCAGGAGTCTCCCTTTTCTTGCACCTCTCTGAGCTCTGAGAAAGCCACAGGAACAGCTCCTGGGCTGGCACAGGATCACAGGTGAAGGGGACCAGAGGTTGGCAGCACAGCAAACAGAGACTGCAGAGCTGTCCCATGGAACCTGGGTTTCTCCTCACCTGGGCTTCAAGGGAAATAGCAAAAGTGAAAAGGATAATGAAATAAACTGGCATTAAAGCAGAAAAGTAGACCTCAGCCTCTGAAGTTAGATAATCTTTGTTAAAGTTGCATGTCCTTAGGCATGGAGTTTTCAGCTCTTTCTGGAGAAATATGGTGAAAAGTAATAGTCTGGGGGTCAAAGCTAGGATGAGAAAAAGCACACTACTTCCTGGAAGCACTCAAGGTGAGGTGATTAAATATGAGATTAATCTCTTAAAAATTGCTGGGGAGGGAAATACACCAGAGGCTAATGTTCTGCAGACCTAACTCAACATTTAGGGAGGGAAAGGGTGAAGCTGTTGATGGAGCAGGAGGAGAATCCCTCCAGAAGGCAAATGGGTGGGAAACACATGGAAAAACACACAAGACTGGGGAGAGGTGGGGAGAAAGGCTGGAGACTTCTGCATTTGAGTGTAGGTGGTTATGACCTCAATGAAAAAGACACTTCCCCCAGTGTCACCTCAGTCTGAAAGTGATTTTTATTCCTCCTGTTCCAGAGGAACAGACTGTCATCACTCTTTTTTTCTGTCTCACATCACTCCCTCTATGGTACTATTTCTTACAGCCTTAGCAGGAAGCAATTTGTTTGCACATACCTCTTATAATAAACAATATACCTTCTAGTTTATTTAATGCCTCCAGATTTTGTGCTTTCTTGGTACTGGCCTTGTTGCAGTTCTCCTTTCAAAGTACTCCAGTCTGAAGAAACCAAGCTTTTGTCTATAACTTTTTGACTGTAAGATGTTTTGGTTTTTTTTTTTTTAAATTTACTTAGTGACTCAAGCTCCACAAAGTATCATTCTTACTTCTCACCAGCTGGTGGTCCATATGCCACTGCATCTCTGCTCTTGTAAATACATGTTTGAAGTCATGCTCATGGATCAGACTTTTGGTGGTTAATATGGCAATATGTTAAAATGTCAAACGATGCAGAATGAGTGAGTCAGGGGAAAAAATAGAAGCAGTATTCTGCACATTTATAAAATCTTCCTTCTAAAGGGCTCCCAGTGGTCTGCTGACATCAGGGGATTTCTGCTAATCTGGCAGGGTCAGCATAGGGCTGGGATTTAGGATCTACAGCATCTTGATAGAAGCATCTGTGAGAGGCAATGGCACCCAACTTCTCAATGTTGTCTACCAACATGTTTAAACTAAATCAGGAACAAAAAAATACAGTCTGACACATTGCCCATGAAAGATTGCCAGCTTCCAACTCCAACTCTTCATTACTCTGGAAAGGTGGTGAGTGTTCTGTGAGGAGATGGTAATTTGTGATTTTGTGCTCAAAAAAGAAAAGAAAAAAAATGAAAGAAGGAAATCCTTTGAACTTTGACAGTGCTTCAGAGAGCATCCTAATGTCTGTGGCTGCAACCTGTGTCTGCAGAGCAAGACCACCAGAGGCTTCAAATCTTTGGACCTCAGTCCATATTTTCAACTCACTCATGGCAGACCCTCCACCACCTGCATTTCAAGCAGAGGTGCAATCTCTGACCTCTCATACTTCCTCTTTTCATTGCATAATTGTCCTTAAATTTGGCAATGACTGTGCAAGCCAATGCCCTAATTTCTAGTGCTGAAGAAAGTAGCCAGGGAAATAATAGAAAATGCAGCTAAGAGCTTTCTACAAAAGGGCTGCCATTAGTTAGGGGATAATAGTTTTTGTTGATTTTACTGCTTCTGCTGTTAATAATAATGCCTTCTGTCATTGTGAGTTGCAGTGAACCAGCCTCCAATTCAGTGGCTCACAACAAAAGCATAAGGAAACAATTTTTGCCATAAATCCATGCTGCAGCTGTATGCCAACTATGAGTGCATGAATGCAGATTTATAGCTGGAAACACTCAGGATATTGATGACAGGAGTATCATGTAAATGCTTTATTGTTTACATGAATGTAAAAAAAGTATAAATAGCATAGCCTTTTAGAAAAAAAGAATGCTTTGTTTTCTTGAGTCTCTTTCCAGTTACATTAATCTCTCTGCAAAACTGTAGTGAGCTCTTCAGCTTGTGTGGTCTGTGCAAACCAATATGTAATGTAGCTAATCTATGCATAATGAGGTTGATAACATTCAAAAAGTAGTTGCAGTTCTGGGAAAAAATTGGAGTCCTCCAAGGATGCAGTAATGGATTCATTCAGTTACTTAGAATTCAGCATGCAAACATATCTATGCCTATTTATATCTTCAGATGTTTCCCAATATTGTGCCTATAGAGATGATGAATAAGGAGATGGGATGGTCTACAGATCCAGGCTGGCAATTTGATCAGAACTGTCTGCTCTGCCTGCCATGATAATTAGTAGTTCAGTGCTATAGGAACCTTGAGATGAAAATCCTAGCAGACTTTGTTTTTACTGCTTTAGGAATTGGACTTCTCTTTGGGGGATTGAAATGAGAATGCAAAGTAACTGCAAAGCCACATTTGAGAAGTCCAGTCCACATTGTGTTACTGAAAAGCATTCATTAAAATTTTACTATCAAAACTGCAACTCAAACTTTCCATGTTCATTGAGTCCAAGTAAAATGATGCTTGATTGCTTCACATTCCTATGTTATAATAAAAGTTGTTTTCCACACTGGGACATGGGAGGGTAATCACTGCATTAAAAAGTTATGTTTTTAGATGAAAATAAATGTTCTTAAAAGCAAAGTATATTGAGCCAAACTGTCTAGATTAACACTGTTTTTCTCAAACAGCTCCAAGTCATTGTGTGCTGGAATTAATGGGACATCTCTCTTGGAGATTTTTTCTTTTGCATTTAGATGATATTCAGTTCTAGTTTGTAAAGAAAACCCTCCAGAAGCTCACAGCATGTGAAGCCCGTCAGTTCTAGTAAGTGAATCTGCTGAGGCTTTATCAATTTAAAAAGCATAACACAGTTACAGGAAAGCAAGTTGAAGTCTACAGCTACTGTAAAACTCTGCATCAGCAGCTTTGTCAAGGTGGAGAAAAAAAATGTTGTTTTCAGAAGTTACCATCATCTAGAACTTTTTTGCATCATATGCAGGAGGCAATACAGCTTTAGTACTCTGAACTGACATTTGTCAGCAGAGTGCCTGTTTAGTGCTATAATTAATGCATTTTTAATTTTTCAGAAAAAAAAAAAAAATCATGACTTTCAGGCTGTGATTTCTCTTGTAGATTGAGAAGGAGGGAAGTGGAGCAGGGAGGGAGGGAAGTTGCTTTGTTACTGAACAGTGTAGGTCAGCTAAATTTGGCCCAAAGAGACTCACGTCAGTCTCCTCTACCTATGACTCATTTCTTCCCTCTCCTGCTCCTATGGTCTGTTGCAGAGCTACCCTTTGAGTTACACCAAGGCCTAATTAACCTTCTTCATGGAAATGCCAAGGCTCTTGGTCCTTCCTTCACATGGAGCTGTGCTCTGCCAGGTATCTCCTAGAGCCTTCCTGCTCTTGGTCCCTTTGCAAAGAGTTTAATACAGAACATTTGATGTGAAGACAAGACACTGTCAGCATCTCTTGAAGAAATAAAACAGGACCAAAAAACCATTAAAATATGATTTGAGAGACTCCACTGCTGGGAATGACATTTTAGCAAGGGGGCTGCAGTAGTAGCTGCAGAGCAAGGGCACTGCTTTGCTTTCCACAAGTGAGAAAAGAGAAAATTCCATCATTCACATCACCTTCATCAGCCCTATTTACCTGGGGACCTCTGCAAGCTTGTCAGACATCTAGGGGCTGCAGAGCCAAGACTGGCATTAACTGGGCTATCCTAGACCACCCTTTGAAGGGTGGGCTGAAAATCTACCTGGAAACCTGTCCCTCACGCCTACCACATTTGGTGACACTGCTACAGCAAGGACAGGGATAAGGCAGGAAATGTATTTATTTTCCAAAAGGCTTGTGAAGGCTCAGAGCTGGAGAGGTTCAGCCTTGTCAGGGTCTGCTGCTGATGTGCCTTGAGCCCCCAGGTGTTTCCTGCCCCATGGCTCTGCCCAGCACTGTGTTTGCAGGGTTGCAAGGAGATGGCAAAGTGGGATTTGAGGGCCAGATGCTGTGCAGATTTGGACAAAAATAACCCAGGCCAATCATGCACCATTTTAGCAACAGCCTGTCTGTGAATTCAGACCGGAAAGGAGTTGGACCTTTTGGTCCAACCATTTGGGCTTGTGTACAAACTTCCTGGTTAGTTTTGTGACTGGGACAACCACATTTTTCTGTGTGTTGAGGTGTGCTGTTTCTTTCCAAGTAATTACTTAAATATTATTGCTGCTCTGTCTTTCATCACTCTACTTGCACTGCTTTGGGCTAGTTTGCTGTTTTTCTCATTTTTACCCAGTCTTCAGAGTATTTGACTCAATCTTTCCTTCCTTATTTCTTGGTCTCTTATCAATCTAAATCTGAATGCAAATACAAATAAAAGCATCATTTTTATTCATAAGCTGAGAGTTAAAAATAAACATACAGTTTATTTTGAATTCGAACAGAACTGTTTCAGTGCTATAGATTGTTTGAATGTAGCCTCAAAAATTCAATTTCACTATAGAAAACAGCACTTGCCTCATCATTAAGGATGAGTTTCTGTCCATGAATGTACCTTGTTACTAGTTCCACACTGAATTGATAAGAATATTGGGCAGAGCTGCAAAGTATTTATATTTCATCCACTCATGGATCTGTTTTAAATCTTAGGATGTACTTGGTACACCTTGGTCTGGACTGTTTCTGATTAATTCCGTGGAAATACTTATTCCTTGTTACAGGGCAGAGATAGGCTTCATAAAAAGGGGAAATCATATCTCAAAGGGCAAGTCACATAGCAGCTACAAACTTAGTTAAAAAACTAAGTCACGTGCCACAGATTTAGTGCTACTTAAATGTAATTGCAAACACCTACATCTGTAGAACTTCTGAGCAGTAAGACCAATTATGAGATATATGGGCAATTTCTTTTTTTATCTGTAGACTACTCTGTACAGGTGAAGCACTGAATACTGTGTTAATTTGTGCAATACCTTGGTTAAGCCACCATCCCTGAGTTAAATAGCAGCAGAAAGATTTAACACTTTTTAAACTAGAAAGCACAGAAAAGGGGAGTGCTGATTGCTTCTCTCTTCAAATTGCCTGCTGCAAGAATGAGCTCTTGGGTGATGTCAAGGGAAAAGATTAAGTAGCCATTCATTGCTGGGAATTTCAGTATAGTTCTTGGAAAGCCTTAAAAATAGAGCAATTCCTTAAGCTGATCCTTTTGTCTACACGGGAGTTACAGCTAACAGAAACATAAAATGAGCTCATTTGCTTGACCTGATTGGTATGGAAGCTTCAGAGCTAAGGCCCTTTGCTCTGACATGGGCACACAACTGGTCTTGAACAGAAGGCAGCAATTTGGAGCTGCTGAGTCATGAGAGCTCCTTGTGAACATGAGGGTCTTTGTAGAACACCAGTGACTTCCTGAAGACCTCAGTTTCCAAAAAAAGTTTGAAGCTCCTCTTTTCTTCTACAACATCCTCCTCCTCTTTCTCCTCCTTCTTTTGAAAATGGGAAAAATCAAGGCGTGGTGGTAAAAATTTGCATTTTGCTCTGAGCAGCTGAAATGACATTTGTGTAGTCATGATGTCCTAGTGTGTCATGTAAGTCAGTCAGCCACTGCTCTGCCAACTGCATGCTGCTCAAATACTGCTTGCCCTCTTAGATGCAAGCCTGCTGCATGAGTTGTGTGTATATGTTCACTTGAGCACAACTTCTCAGTTGGGGTTTTGCTGACACAGTGACAGGAGGGCAAGTTCAGGATGACAGTTTGATTTTTCAATGATTTTCAGAGCTTAAAAAAAAAACACAGGTGAAAAAAGTCATGCTTTAAGGAAGGATATAGCTGCCAGTACAAACATTACTGCAAACCAAGGAAGGAGCAGTGACTCTGCTCTGTTCAGAGAGGTGGATCTTGCTTCTCCTAGAAGAGTTGAATAACAACAGTTGTGCAGTTCACATGAGCAGAGAAATCCTTCAAGGAGCTGCAGGCACTTATGTTCTGCTGCTCTGCTGGAGGGCTCTGTATATTATACAATCCTCACATTCATGAGCTCCAAAAAGCATGGTCACACCTCACTATCTACTGCCTGTTTTTCAGCATATTGTACTTCATGCTAAGCTGGCTTTAGGTCATCATTAAAACATAAAGACAATTCAGTCTTTTCAATTTTTTAATGTGAAAAGCTTAATAGTCTTGATATACTTCAGACGCTTTTGATTTTTAAAAAACACTGCATCAAATGTGGTGATATAGTTTTTATTTGAATGCATTCTAAAGTCACTTGTGTGTAAATCAAGAATTGATTGGTAAATTAAATTGCCTAAGCCATGCCAGCAGCAGCAGAGCTGGAAATTGCAAAAAGCCTGTAATAAAGTGTTGCAGACAAGTTATCTCCTTTCTTTCATCAGCCTGTGAGCTGTAGCAGCAGCAAGCATTCAAAATCTATTTGATTTCACCACAGAGCACACTCAAGTGCAGTTCACAAACTGTACTGTCCTTGAACCATCTGGGGTTCATAGTGTGAAACCTTTTACATTCTTCAGCTTATAAGATTGTTTTGTTACTGCTGCAGTGGCTGCCACTGTTTGCTTTACAAGTTGCTGCTTTCAGTGTTCAGCACACACCCCTCAACAGCTTTGATCAAAGTGCTTACATAAACTCAAGCCTAATAGCAATAAAGGGGATGCATCCAATTTTCCCACCTTTGAATTTCTTAGAATCATGTATAGTTCTATCTTTGGAGCTTGAAGGGGGAGAACCCAACAACAAAAAAAACTGTTCTATAAGTTCTGCTCCTTATGGTACAAAGTTCTGAACTAATCACAAACACACTACAGAATGGAATTTTCTTTTTTTTTCTCTTAAATATTTGTCCAAAATGCCTCCTTTTATTTATTTTTCTTTTCTGAGCAGCTCATGGCATTGCTCAGTGATGCATTTTGCCTTGCAAGAAGGGGGTAGGCAGAACATTATTTGTAAGCTAGGCATCACTGAGGTCCAGCCTCTTCCCCATGACTCACTGCAGCTCCTGGCTGATGGCATGGCTCATCCACTCCTACCTACTTCCTTGGTCTCTTCAGATGTTTGCTCATCTCCCACTTGTCCCTGCAGGCCACTTTGCACAGCTCTACCTGGGTTCATTCAACCTGAATCTGTTCTGCCCTCTGTTTCTGTCATGTTTCTTGTTTGGTGGATGCTTTTGCTTGGCCCAGTATTTGTCTAGAAATAAAGGATGCTGTAACACAGCACTTGTTACATCAGCTGATGGGGATGGCTCCCTGCATCCTGACATCACTGCCTTTTTGGATCACTCTTCCAAGCAGCAGGCAGAAGCTCTGGGCACAGGATTGCAGGACAGCATAGCAGCAGCACTCCTCCTTCAGCTGAAGTAGCACTGGTTTGACTGAGCACAGGGAACAGGAATAGTGGAAATTAGGTGTGATAAGCTGCACAAGCATACTGTGCCTCTGACAGCACTAACAAAATTCTCAGAGGTGCTGGAATAGGTAGATCAGCATGGCTCTGTGCCTCAACCAGTCCCACTTCCAGGGATATAGTTCCCCTGGGGGCTGTGAATATCTCAGTGTGTCCACTGCTCCCACTGCTCTGTCTGACAAGCACCAGACTCAAAGCTGAGCACAGTCTCAGGGGGAGAGAGAGACATGTGCTTTAGCTGCAGTCACACCTTGGATGGCAGCATGAACAGACCAGATGTGCTGAAAACAGCACTGCAGGGCTGTCACTGCTGCTGGGACTCCCTGGCAGATAAAAACAGCTTGCAAAACAAAAGAAAAATGAAAACCTGCTTTACCTGTTTGAATATGTTAGGCGGCTTTTTTATCCTTTTCTTCTCCATCTTTCAAAATGCACCCAACATTCACCCAGCTTGATGACTTTTTTACCATCACCTCTAATGACCCCATACTCATGGCCCTTTAATGCTAGCATTTCCCTATGCTCTGTTTCTTCTGAGCTTGCCCTGTTCCATCCCTTTGCCTGTGTCCACAGCTGGGGTTTTACATCCCAGCATCAACTACAGCCTGCAGACACTGCTGAGCAGATGGTGGAGCTGCTTCTTGCACAGCCCTGCTGCTGTCCTGGGGCATTTTGCTTCTGTACAAGGCAGTGGCTCTCAGCATATCAGCTGTGGATGTGAAGACCAGACCTAGGGTAAAGTAAATCATGTTTGTTGGTTAACTTTCTGGGAAAAAAAAAATCCCCCCCTTGTGTTCAAGTATATGGTAAAATTAATGTAGATACAGGCTGAGAGAGGAATAAGGACAAGGTGGGGATGGCAGGAAATTGCAGTGTGTTCATTAGCATATGAAGAGGGCTATATTTATACCAAGTGCAAGGAAGGCAGCATGATCAGGTGGGCATTTCTGAAGGTATTTACATTTCCACTAAACCACGGCAGAGGCTTTTCCCTCGAGCTTCACGTGCCTCTGATGATCCTTTTGAAGAAACCCATATTCCTTCCTTACCACAGATGAACTCAAACATGCTTGAGAAAAGTCCAAGTCTAAAAATTCAAGAGACTTGGATCAAGCTGCTGACTTACTACCAGCTGTGTGTGCAAAACAAACCACTTTGCTTTCAAATGTTCTGAAACAAGGACTGCAGTGAAATGAAGATTACCTCACAGGTTCCTTGAGACACAGGTCACTTTTATCAGAGATCCCTGGGTAATTAGTAAAGTGCCCCTACTGATGCTACCAAAATAAAGTAATCCTCATCAGTTCCTCAAGCTGAGGAATACCATGATTATATTGTAAAGTGGAAACTCAGCCTCCTTAGGGGCACTGTGAGCCTGGCAGTTGGTGATGGTGACAATGTGCCTTGTTTTGTATATTTTAGATATATAGTTCAGTCTGTTGTGGATCTTGAAAGCTTAGAACTAAAAATATTGATTTATAAAGTTTCTCAACTGTCACTGAAATTTTTGGAGTGTATTAAAAAATAGAAGAAAATCTTTTCTTGAACAATATCTGTCTCTTTAAGGTACATTTCCTGAGGAGCAAGATACTTTTCAGTGTAAGAAACCCAAGAAGCTGGTCAATATTTGTGTATAAAGTATTTCTAGAGTTCTGTTTTGCCAAACCTTACATCATCCTCACTAGAAAGTTTGAATATTACAACCTGCATTTCAAGCAGGATGGAATGGAAGCAAAGAAAATGTTGCCAGGAGTCTGTACTGGAGTTGCAGTGGAACTGGTCTTTCATTTGCACATCTAAACATTCTGTGGGTTCAATCTGACTTAAAGGAGTAGTTTCAAGTGTACTGACAATTTTATGTGCCAGCCACCACAGATCTACAAGGCCTCAGGCTTGGAAGGCTTGTGCTTCTCTTGCATATATGCACCAAAGATAGCACACTGCTGAGTCAAAATAAGATAGTATAGGTATATTTGAAATTCACTTTATTAACTAAGATTTTCAGTCCTTGTTTGTAGATATCAAAATAACCAGATCAAAAAAACTGTATTTAAAACATTGGAGTCAGTAGTAATTAATGCTTAAAGTGACTCTAACCATACACAGCCAACCTACATAAGTGCAGATCCTCAAGAGGTTTGTGATTAGTGGTTAGTCTTACTTCTGCCTAATAGATTGGTACCTTGAAATGTAATAAACACCATACTGCTAAGAATCATTTATAGTGAGAAGACTTAATTGCAAGAACTGATTCCTTTCAGTCACAGTTTTAGCACCACATTACATGTTTCTGCTTCCAGAGGGAAGTGTCCCTGTGTCAGGCTAAATACTGACAACCTCCCACCTCTGCTTCCTACTGCTCCTTCCACACATAACTCTGTCACAGCAAGCCCCTGCTGGAAAGGACAGCATGTGACATTGCAGGTCACAGCAGCTCCCTGGTCTGCAAGGGGAATTACTGCTCCTTACGTGAGATGAATCACCCTGTTCTGGACAGATTTCAGTGAAGGAATGTAAAAATAAGGCTTGCATTCGTTTGCACTATTGCTTGTGCTGCCTGGCTCAGGGAGTTTTATGGCTGAACAAACCATGAGCCATTGGTGGATCAATTTTCAGGCTCCTTCATTCCTGAATGGGCCTGGCCACCTCAGTCCTTGGGGATGTCCCAGATGGATCCCTGTTCTCCTGGGCTGGAGAATGTACACAGCTCACCCACAGGCTTACAGAGCTGCCTTCAGAAAATGCTTGGCCCTGTGGGCTCCCAAGGACTGTCACCTGTTCTTATTTAAAAGACTTTCCTCTCTTGAAGAGCGCTGTGGAATGCAAACCTCTATTACTCTAACCCTGAGTTCAGCCTGGCTTCACTGTCCTGCGGTTTTGCACCTTGCTCCTGTTGTCCTGTCTCTCTAACAAGGTTTGTTTCCTTTTTGCTCATTACAGAACCCCCTTCTCCTCCCTCTGTTGCAGAAGCTCCACAGCTGGTGTGGGCTCCCCCCTAGTCCTTGGGCCAACCCATCCCAGGAGATGTGGGATGTCATACTGGCAGCTGGCAGCAAAAAAAAAAAAACAGTGGGAAGGAGCTGGGCACAGGAGATAGGGCAGAACACAATGAACTATCATGTGGGAATGGCTTTTCTATGTCACACTGGTTTCTGTATAACAAAAAATACCTCTTTCCTCCCAGCCTGCCATTTTCCTCTCGTTTCTTTCTTTCTTCTCCTAGCTTCAGGTTATTTCTCTTCATGACCCCTCTGAAGCCTCTGTGGTTAAAACACAGGGTAATTTGTTTTTTACCTGTTTTTTACCACACTTTGATAAGTTTAGAAAAAATCTAATTCTCTCCAGGCTGTGAGTTTACCAGCTATTTAAGATAATCACTCCAGATAGTTTCCTTAAACTGCCAAGGATTCTGGATTTGCATCCAAGAGAATGACTATTGATAGGGATGCTGGAAAAGTTTGGGACAGAGCAGCACAGCTTCTGCCCTGGGTCCTGCTGGAGCTGCCCCAGCCTGGATTGCTGCTGTGCTTGGGAGCACAGGGAGCTCTGGAATTGGCCTCAAACTTGCTGGTGATGGGGACCAACCTCTGCCAGAATCAACTTTTGCACACAGGAATCTTTAACAGAAAATTTCATTAACAAACTCCTGAGAGAACCTGACCCTTCTCTTTGTGGAATTAATAGTGAATTTCAGTGGGGCAGGGTCAGCTTTTCCACCTGTGTAGTACTCAGGGAGTTCTGAGGTAAAGACTGCCAAGCCTGCCAGCTGCAAAATTGTGGTGTTTGGAAAATGGAACTTTAGGAATGTTTATTCTCATAATAGGAATTTCTTTATTTTTCTTCACTCGTTCTCCTGGGCTCTGCAGCCCATTATTGCAAAGGAGGCAAGACTAAAAGCAGAGGCCAAGGTATGCTCAGGAAAGTATGGCAAGTATTAGATTGCATTTGTGCACACATGTTTATCAAGCAAAAATGTAAATATATATTCCCTTGCATCTTCTAAGAGAGTCATTCATGACAGAAGTCTGCATACTATAGGTGATTGTTTGGAATTTTTATTAGACACCAGTCCACATACTGAGGCACTTTCTCAGGCATTACTCAGGAAAAACTCACAGCTTTAACATTATAGTGCTTAAATATGTGAAAATCCATAATATATTGCACAGTATTTTTCTTTCAGCACAAAAGTTACAATGCTTCTGTTGTCATGAGGCTTTACAAAAGTGTATGAGTTAAGTGCTTTAAAAATACATTCTTACTAACTTTTGGACATGAATCTTCAAGTCCACTGTAACAGATTTAACCTCCTTTGCCTCAAAAGAAAAACAGGATTCTGTTTCCAGCCCAGAATTCATTAAACACTTGATCAAAAACTGTTCAAACTTGATCAACAAAACTGTTTTTTGCATTTGCCATTCCTTCCCCAGTTATTTCTAGAATTTCAGAACTTTTCTGCATTTCTAATAACTCAAGATTGACATTCCAAACTGAAGGAATCTAAAAAGTTGTTCTTGGACAACAGTTGTCACTAACCAGAGTTAGCAGGTTCAGAGAAGGAATTTAGGCTTGTCCAATAAAACCAATTAAGATCATGGCCAGTGTATTTGATTATGAAAAGAAGTTCCATAAAGTATTTAAAGGGTAGTAGAAAGTTCATCTCTTACCTATCACTTTGATAATGTGTTAGTAGACAAGCTTTTACTATTTTTAATTCATTTATTAAGGGCTAGAATGCTTTCTTCTTTCTTTTTTCTTTCTCAACAACATACACAAAAGCAATATCCCCCAAAGCAGACTTGCACTAGGACATGAGATGGAAAACTTATGTTATAAAACCCATCTCCTTTTGCTTAAAGCAGAGAGATGTGCTTAGAAACTGGTACAGTATGACAACATTTTAAACACAGAGGAGACAAGATTTATCTGGCTGGTATACAATATAAAACAAAAATCGAACACCAATGTTACAGTGTTATATCAAAACAAACCACATTAATTAGATGCTTTGAAGTCAAGCCTATATTTTCTTCAGCTTTTTCATGAATTATTGATCCACTTTCCTCATTAAACGGAATGCCAGGCTCTTGCAGTAAATGGACAAGTGGCTACAACATTTATATAATCAAATATACTCTGCATCTGGCAATAAAACATGTTTGTGTGTAAAGCATGCTTTCTGAATTGACATCCCTGCAAAACAGATTTACTAGAACAACCACATTCCTTTTCTTTTGTCTCTAAAGCACAGCTTGCCTTGCATCATCATGCAATCCAGTATTCTACTCTGATGGTATTAAGCAAAATATTTTCCAAGAGCCTGTATTGTGCATTGTGCAACAGAACATTTCTATAATGAGATGTAAATAAACTGTCTCACTTACCTTATTTTCTCCATTTCTGCCGCAGAGGCCTACAAGAAATCAAATAACAGGAGCAAGTGAATGAAAGAAAACATTCACTCCGCAGATTTATGCATAGTTAAGGCTTTCCGAATGCTTCTCGACAAGTGGCTGCAAGCGAGCCCCCGGTCTGCATCAGCCGAGATGCCGCCCCGGCTGGGGAGGGAAGGCGAGCGCAGGGGAGCCCGGCAAGCCACGGGCACCAGAATGACTCAGTTGTAGCGCTGAGGCAGGAACGGGGAGGGGAGAAAAAAAAAAAAAAAAAAATTAAAAAAATAAAAAAAGAGGAAGGAAAAAAAGCGAAAAGCGAGCAGCAGCAAGTAACAGGTTAGTGAGCCTCGCGGGTTTCCCGGGGAAAGTTGTGCGGTGCTGAGCGCGGTGGGCATGGCAGGGCAGGGCTGGGCTGGGCTGGGCTGGGCTGAGCTGGGCTGGGCTGAGCCGGGCTGGGCTGGGCTGAGCTGGGCTGAGCCGGGCTGGGCTGCGCTGGGCGCTGCCCGCATCACACCGCCCGGCGCGCATCCATCCCCGCAGCCCGGCTGATGGAGGGACGGGGCTCGCCTCCTCCGAGCGAGCTTCCAGTAATCACAGCACTTCCCTCAAGTAAAGCACTGTCTTGGCAATTAGCATCTCAATGCGCGGAGCCGCCTGGTTAACCCTTCGGCTGCCGCTGCCCCGCCGCCGCGCTCCCGTTCCCCCTCTGCACGGCTCTGCCCATCCTCACTGCCCCTCCTGCAATCCGCCTGCGCTTTTCACCTACAGATGCTCTAATCCGCACTTATCTATAGCACGGAGACTCATTAATTTGTCTAGAATCACTTATCTCCAAAGCGCAGCTTTGTTAACTCTTTGGTTTCTTTTTTTAATCATTATCTCGCGCAGATCCTAAATAAGTGCTCCCATTTCATTTCGGCACAGCACTGGCACACAATCTCATCAGTTCTCTCAGTCTCGCTCTGTTGTAACTAAGGAATGAGCACTCGGAGCAATCTCTAGAGCCAAAAAAAATCCCAGCATCACAGAATCTCTTATTTATACTGGAAGCATTGGCCATTAATCATGAGAAGTTTAAACCTTATTGATTAATGGCTAACAATCATATTTGAGCATGAAATAAATTAAAGATTAAAAATAGAGAAATGTAAATTTAATCAGTTAACCAGCAGGAAATTTGTCAAACTGCCTAATAAAACATCCCAAATGACAAATTGTTGGTTCTCCATTGGGTCACTTGTCTTCCCTTTTTCTCATTTACTTTTGATTTGCCCATTAGAGAAGTTGTCAGTCAGGCTGGTGCTTGCACGGTAATTTCTGATGACAAACATTAAGGATTTTAGCCATTCACCATAACTTGGTAGGCAGTGAGCCAGCTGCAGGAAAAACCCTCCTCAGTTTCTCAGGAACATATGCAATGCATGTGTACATGGTCCTTCTATGTAAGCAGGTATTACATACATGCTTTGTTGGAACCACAAGATTGTGTGTGGAATCTTGAGATTAAAAATGTAACCCAAGGACCCATAATTGCTTTCTCTAATTTGTGTCTATCCATTGAATCCTGCATATCCTGTAGTATGCAGGAAATAGGTTCAGCCTTGCTGATCAGAAAGAGACTTTCTCCCTGGGCATGAGAAGCTACTGGCAAGCCCATGGGTCTGCCAGTTCGGCTCTGCAGGCATCAACTCTCCAACACTGCCCTACTCATCATGTTCCTTTCATTTTTGAGGAGATGACATAGCTCTTTAGCAGGGCTACTCACTATTTCTCTGCCTTGAACTCTGGGAGTCACTGTGAAGACAGGGTGCTTAGAATATCTGATTTCAGAGCTTCTGTTATGGCAATATCTGCAGACATAAAGGGTAGATACCTGGCCTTGCTTTTGCCTAGTGCTCTGAATAATGCTGCACTCATGGGGTCAGTGTGGGGGTTGCTCTGTGTGATTAAATCAAAGTATTGAGAAGAGGAGCTGTAGACTGATGTTTTGGTGATACTCATCTGTGAATGCAAGTGAGTCATTGGCTGCCAATCCTGACAGGAAATTAGTAGGGAGAAAAAAGCACAGCAAATGCCTAACACCAATTCAAACAAGAAAACTAAACCAAGCTGCAATTACTTTTTTTTTTTTTTTTTTCTCCTGGTAGGGCTGGGTTCTCTGCCTCCTCACAGTAAAAGCCCTTTGTTCCATGTAACATGGCCAATTTTCCTTTGGGGCACTGAGGGTGTTCTACTTTGCCTTTCCCTGATGGGTTGTGCAGTAAAGAGGTGGCTCCTCTGTGATGTGGAAGCTGTGGGTTCAGATCAATCCTCTCCAGGAGGATGCTCTGCCCCAGGTCAGGGCCTCTCTGGGCTGCAGCACTGCAGTGCTCTGTTATGTCTTTTGATGGGGATCCACTTCCAGTAAATAAATAGGAGCACAAGACAGGACTAGAGCCTGTATATTCTTCAGCAGATTGCCCTAGCTTCAGCCTAGGGAATCAAATAGATACAAGAAATGGCCAAAATGAAGACAGGAGCCTCTGTAGAAACATAGCTTCCCTCCCAAGCAGTTTATTTTCTCAAATAGCTGTGTCCCTTAGAAAGGTAATTTTTTACCCATTTTTTTTATTTTTCCTTCTCCTTCTTCCATTTCTTCCTTTCCTCAATTTTTAGCTTTTTTTCTTTACTTTTTTTCTCCTCCCCTCTCCCCTTCCCCAAGTACCTCAGCAATTCACAGCTATTTTAAAAGTCTGTGGTATTCTGAAACAGCTCTGTAATCACAAGGTGACATTTTTACTAAGGCAAAATTGCTGTTCCTAGCCAGATCCCTGCCATTGATTTAGCCTGTGGAAGTTTAGAGGTTGCATCATCCTCCCACTGCTGTCTATGAAGGCTTCTATCTGAAACATCTTACTGAACTGATTTAAAAATATATTCTAAACAGCTCTGAATTGGCCACTTGAAGGACAAATCATGACCTTAAAGTCCTATGGGACCTATTTCAAAGCAGATAAACCAAAGTAAATGTTGGTGTAAGAATGTCTTTAATGGTAAGTCATCCATAAATTGTTGCTTGCTAGTGTGTTGATTCATTTCAAGTAATTCTTAATGCCTAAAATGAGCAGTGATTGAAGCTGTATGATTTTTTAAAATTAAATATCTTAAATTAAGATCAGTAATTACCTTTAATTATAAAAATATCAGATGTGATTTATTTACATGGGTTTTTAAAATAATATCATTGCAGTATGACTGAAGAATTTATTTAATTGGCCTAAAAATAACAATTTTTGCTTTTATTATAAAGTTTGGTCAGAGTAACTCAATAGGCTACATTTCTATATACAGTCTCTTTACTTAAAATACTGAGACAGGTTTGAAGATTTTAATTTTTTGCAAACATGTTTGGTGTGGTAACTCTGCTTGGAAACACTTTTGGGCAATGCCTAATAATATTGATAGAAACCTGATTTTTTCCCAAGTGTTTGAAGGAAGCAAGTGTGATTCACCCAACAACTACCAAGACTCCCATTTTTTGAAGTGTTAAACATTTAAAAAACATTATTAAACATAAAAACATTATTCATTTTGGGAGCGGATCTTAAAAAAAGAAATCACTTATCTTTTGTTTCTTTTTTTTTATAATATAATCCCCCGCCCCTCACTTATTCTAGATTGCAAGTTGACTTTCTTTGATATTCTTTGAGAACAAAGTCATTTGCTAGCTTGAATGAAAGCATGGATGCTGTTAATGCAAACCCCAGGAAATTTTACTGTGCTTTTTTCCCTCTTTAGAATATCATTATTGCCTTTTAGACACACAATAACCTCTGGGTTGTTTTCAAGTTGGCAGAGTGGATGAAGGATACTGTGATCCCCTAACCTTTTATCTTTCCATGTTTCATTAATGAGTCAAACAAGCTCCATACAATGGCAGAATATTCTTAGTCATTGACAGACATAAAGTTTAGTGTAGTGATCCAGTTGTTTGGGTTTTTTATATAATCAGTGTCAACGGTATTGATTATTGGATCTAAACATACTTTTAATGAAAAAGCCATGTTGATGGTCTATCATTCTATTCAGTTCATATTGTTTATGTTTTATTTCTTTTATGATTCCTTTCTGAGGGATAAGCAATCATGAGATTTCAGATCATTCTGATGTCTAATGAGATTTCCTTCCTCTAAGATCTTAAGGTTAATTTTCATACTTCTGCCCAATGTATGTGTGAAAAAGTACCCTGGAGTGAATTTTTAATTTTACTTATTATCTTTTGTTTTCTTGGAGAAAGCTGTTTCATTTTAGAGGGAAGGACTGGACCCAGAGTTTGGCTCAGTGCTCACCAAATCTTCCCACTGTGTTCAGTGGCTTTGGGGTCCCACGTTGGCTTGATGCTGCCAAAGGCACCAGAAAAGAAAGCCTAGCAGGAAGTTACTGCCACCCATTTGTTCTTACTGTTTACTGAGACTTGTTTATTATTGTGGAAGTTACTTTTATTTCTTTGTTGAGGAAAGCTGTAAATGAGGGCTTATTCACAGCTAAAGTTGTCTGGACTTCTGGCACATTTGTATATTGCCACGTTTTCTATCCAACTATATTACTTTGACAATCTTTTGTGCTCACTGTTGTACTAAAGTTTTATTGATAGAAACCACTGTGGTCCTTTTCCCTTTCTTTTCCTACAGAGTACAAGAGTTAAAGATTTGATTTAATAAAAATTACAGACTACATAATTTGATAGGATCAATCTTTAATTAGATGTTAATCAATATTTAGAGATGTCTTTTATTGGCTTTAAAGTACCACTCAGGCAATGCCTGAAGAAAGACTAACATTTAATCTACAGAAACTTTAAAAGAGCTGGAAGAATTGTCCATTAGCATCTGATTGCATTGAATGTATCTGATAGATGTTTATGAAGGAAGTATCATCTTTCTGTAAAATTCTTGCCTGAAATTTTCATGGAGGTAGATAGAAAATTAGGTGTAGTTGCCACTGGAATAGATATTTTGCTCAGAGAGCATGTGCTCCAGCCAAACCTCCACACCATGGGCCATTGAACACCTCCACTATGCTCATCTGAAGATAATTCATATATAAAAGGTGAAGAGGTTTAACATGAGGGAAGAAGGCAGAAGCTGCCAAGAGTAACAGCCTTTATCCTTTCCATACTAGAGAACTTGCTGGAGCCACTGAAATGAAATTCCTCTTGGGAAAAGGAACATCACACATGTTAGAAGGAAAGGGAGGGTTCCATTAAGCTGTGGAGGGTTTTCACATTGGACACAAGGAAGAGAATTTGTCAAGCAGTTCTGACTTACCAACCACAAGCAAGTCATAACAAATCTCTCAACACCACCAGGAGTAGCATTGCACTTCCCCAGCACTCCCTCCCTGCCTGGGATCAACTTCTGATGTTTCTCAGTGTTAGAAAGGGAATCCTCCACAGCAACACTTTGTTACAAATGAAAACTCAAGATGCTTGGGACTAACTGCAAACAGCAAAAATATGGTACAAATGGACATAACTCAGCAAACAAAAAAATAAATTGTCTTTTTTAATTCTTAGAGCAGATAACTAAGCTCAACATCCAGAATTTTTACACTGCACCAGTGCACCTGTAGTCTGTCATGCAATGTCCATGAGGCAGCTGGGATCCATCTTGGAACAGTTATATTTGTTTTTACCCTGTTTTTCTGAACACTACTAAATTGGTTAAATCAGAGGGTGATTTAACCATGTTAAATTTTGTATGACCAGTTCACTCTTTGACCTTGTACCAATTTTATGTTTAAAGCTTATTACTCCCACCCTGTTTTTACATTCCCATACACATTTATGAAGAGATGTTTTATCTGAGAAGGAAAACAAGATGTGATTCTCTGACTGCTCACAGAAGATTGTACTCCTTTCCCTCAGTCATTTCAGTATTCCTTCTCTGGATCTCTTCCAAATTACCTTAAATCTGATTTGAAAATGGGTGATCAAAACATGCATCATGTACAAAGCACCTTGGCAGTACCTTGTGTGGTATATGTATGCTTCAGTGACTCTAAAGAAAATATATTGGCAGTGCATCTTGAGCTTGTCTCAGATTTCTGGTGGTTCTCTCTCACTGGAGGCTCACAGCTGTTTTACAGTCTAACAACACACCTGGATCTCTGTTTCTCTGCTGCTGCCAAATGATGAGCTCCACAAAATAAAGTCTTGATGTAAATATGATGTGTTAAAATTCCATTATTCTGCTTATAAATAAACCAGTTCTTATGTGAGTTTCCTAGTTGTTGTCAGTACCTCAAAATGCCTTTATTATGTAGGCAATCTTGTTTATTGGCTCAAAGTCACTAGCAAGGACTTGGAACAAAATGTGTCCAAAATCTTCTTTGAAAGTTTCAATAACCCCTTTCCAACATATCAGACCTCCATTTTAACATTTACATATGTTTTTCATTCAGATTAATCATCTTGAATTACTCTCCATTTTGTAAGTTTTAGACAGTAATTCTCAACTGAGCACTTTCTGATCTACTTTGTGCAAATCTAGATAGTTGATGACTTGTTCCCTGAGTATGAAATTGCTTCCCTTAACAAAAAGTCACTTTTGCAAAAGCTGTCATGTTTTATGCCACCTCTCTTCATCCTTGATTGCTCAGCTTGCTTGACCATGAAGCCTTTGCTTCACTTCATGTTTCCTTTTGTCTTCACCACTCAGGATATATTTGTACCATTGCATGCAGAGAAAAGCTTTGCTTCTGAGCTTGCCTATTCATGTGTCAACTGAGCAGGATTTTGGGCTGGGAATACTGCAGGATTCCTGATATCAGCAGAGGGAATAATAGTAGCAGTAGTTTGAATCTGCCTTAATTATGATGGTTTCTGTTAAATCTTACTCAGATATCCTCCAATTATTCCCTGTTCACTATCATTCATACTGAAAGATGAGGCAGAGAATGTCTTTAGGAACTGGACAACATCTAAGTTATTCTGAACTTCCGCCTGACCTCCAACATAAATTAGGTCTTCCTTTTTTTTTTTTTTTTGTTTTTTTTTTTTTGGTTTTTTTTTTTTTTTTGTTTTTTTTTTTTTGTTTTTGTTTTATTTTTCTGCCTGTATGGTTGAAGACTTTTTCATCACTAGTGTTCTAAAAATCATTAGCAGGGTCTGACCTCACTGAATTTTTGGCTGAAGCAGACTGGGGAATAATCATAGCAGAAATAAGATTTTAAAAAACGGGGAATTTTTCTCACAACAGGCATTTAAATTCTCCATGACACATCCTGCATGTGTGAACATGTATCAAATAACAACATATTAAATTGAAAATGTAACCTGCAGGCTTCTCTTTTGCATGGTTGGGAAAACATGACATTCTCAAGCTGTTTTATTTCCTAATATTTTAGAATCTTTGTTTTGCTTCCTTAGTTTCTTTTACACTCTGTAAAGTCTCAGAGCCACACTCCCAACAGGGGTAAATTAGCAGAGCTCCACTGAAGTGAAGTCTTGCTGATTTATATCACTAGAGGTTCTGCTTTTAAATGGCTGTTTCAATGAGTCAAGCTGATTTCTGTCATACCCAGTACCCCCAAGTAGCATGAACATTGCAGTTTCTCTCAAAAATGATCCCAAAAGAACCTACACCTCTTCTCCATGTCACTGGGCAAACCATCCAGTGAAATCTGAACAAAGACCTTTGAAAACAGGGGGCTTCCTGCCTTAAAATGATAGTTCAGACTCCACTTAAATTACCCAGTACATTTTTGCTCAATTAGGTTATTTGAACCTGTGCATGTAGCTACTGTGATTAAAAGCCTGCTTTTTATAAAAACAGTCCTTGTAGTCATCAGCAGAGATGAGGATCCATAGTGCTAGGAGCTGTACAAACTCTTCAAATCAAAAGGAAATGTTCCCAGATGACCTGACCAACTAAAATAAGGACAGATAGGTCCAGTATTTTTGTTTCCTTTATGGTGCAGCAACACAGCAGCACTTGTGACAATGGATTGATGAACTGTTTTTTCAGAGTTGTTCATCTTCCTATGATGCTGTAACACTACAAAAGGTTAAAATAGTGAGGTGAAGCCACACTGCTTGCCCAACCAATCCTCTGTACATTTCAGCTCCATCCAGTGTGACCCCACTAGTCAGGGTGTAGCTGTAAATACTCTGAGACTGAGGAGACAGAGGAAAATGCAATCTAGTTGGCTGAATGGACTCTGTCTCCTAAACTAATACATAACACTGCTCACTGCACATTGCCAGTACACACATGTGGTACAGAGTGTGGCAGCTGTGAATACAGACATGGTATTAAAGCATTTAGCAGCAGCAGTTGTCATTTTAAAAGCCCCTGTTTGGCAATAGATAATAAAAAGTGGTATCTGGTACAGTCAGGAGTAACTGCAATATCCTGGAGCACTGATTGGGTGGGAATGGATTTGTAGTGGGTGGGAACAAGGTTTGGGTTATCATGACCCAGGATGGCACAGGAAATTCTAACATAGCTGCTCCTATGAACTCCTGTGCCTGCATCTTTGTATCTCCATGTATGTCCCTACATGGTGAGGATGCTTTGTTCATGGATATTGAGGATGGAAAGTGGGAGACAGAGATGAGAGGACAAGCAGAACTGCAAAATTCATATATCCTACACTTGTAGAACTGTTTATTACAAACCATTCATTTTATGCTCTAACTGCATCTATACCTGTCTAGATTATAAAAGTAATTATGTGGGGACCTGTTAAACAAAACTTCACCTTTAATTCTTTTTGTGGTCCCCAGTTCTGTGCCCTGTGCTTAGAACCACCCCTAAAGGAAAGGTTCAGAAGAAGGCAACCAGAATCCTAAGACAGCCAAAAAACTTCCTATCAAAGCCAATATTTCAATGAATAAAGATGTTTTAAACAGGGTAAAGATGGCTGTTAAGAAATTGGAGATTACCATTTTTTGTGTTCAGTGTCGATTAAATAGGAAATAATGGACTCAAAGTGAAGACAAAAAATGTAGAGAAAGTGTTAGAGGCATTATTTTAATCACAGAGATAGTTATGGACAGAGGAGATTTCCCACAATAGCTGTGGCATGTTCCATAAAGATTGGAAGGATGTACATGCAACTTCCCTTTCTTGGGACAGGAGGACAGACCAGACATATTTTATGGTCTTCCTGACTCTTCTGAGCCCATGAACAAAGAATATAAATCAGTACAAACATTTCTTATAACAAGCAGATTTTTCTCTCTGCTTTACTGCCTTCAACATGAGTCAGTTCCCAAGGCACCAGTGCTTCCCTGGGACCTGAACACTGGCACCTGAGCAGGACATTTGTGCTCATGGCTTTGTCACTTGTGAGTTGTCTATGGACAGGGAAGAGTAAACCAAACAAGGTGCACCAATATACCCAGGCACTATCACAATTCCTTCAAAAGAAAGGCAAACTTCAAAGCTTTCACTTCTCCTGTCACAACACTGGTGGAAAACATTATCTGTTTATTGATTTGCCTTATTTTTCATCCTAATTCCAACCAATGGGAGTGGGGCTTCAAAGTCATACCAGGGGTGTTACATCTATTTCTGGAACAACAGTAATTCCAGGGAATAAAAAGCCATGGCCTGTGATAGATCATTTGGATTTTTGCCCATAATTGTTTAAGAGAACCCAACTTAAGCAATAAAAGAATGAGGCCAGAGAATAATGCTAAGGAGATCTTTGATCTTCCTGCTTCAAACCTTCACCAAAGGAACAGGAATTTCACAACAGATAAAAAGAAAATCTTCCCAAACCCAGACTAGAAGGGAGCTAGGATGTTACTCCAATGAAATTATCTTGTTCTAGTCACAACTTTGACTTAGGTGCCAGGAAAGTATAAATGTGGGGAAGCAAAGAGGAGATCATATTCCTAGAAGTGCTGTTGGTTGATGCTGCTTTTCTTTTTATGCCAGTGCAAAACCTGCCTTGTACATTTGTGCCCTCAGTTTTCTTAGGGTGCATGCAAGTTATGCATCTGTAAAACAGGTGTGTCTCAGCCCTTCTCTGTTAAATTGTAGTGTTTTCTGCTGCCCACATAGAGGTCAGGAGATGAAGAGGAATCATCATATTTTATTAATATATATCTGTATAATATGTGGATGTATTTATGTGGATAACTCACTTAGAGCCTTAAGATGGTGAATATTAATTACCATCAAATTAATCTGCTAGGTAAAACAGGGCTTAGAGAAGTAATGTTTTAAAGAAAGCTTGAGTTCCTTGAGGGAGTCCCAGGGCTAGGCAGTGATATTAAAAGGCAGAAGAGACTTGAACTTTATTGTCCTCAGTTTTTAACTAATTTGCTAACTACGTCATCTCTCTCTGTACCACTTTCTAGGCATGAAAGCAAAAAAAACTCCTTTTGCCAGTTTCCCTCTGCACTCCTGCATGAGCCAGCCAGGTTCTCACTCCAATATTGCCTGGGAAATATTTCCTAAGCTGCAGTGATTTTTTGTTTCTGCAAAGCCACAATATCACAGGTGTGTGTCAGCATTGCTGAGATCCACAGGTGTCATTGAAATAATTTAAAGTATAATATAAGGTGACTTTTATTCTGGACTTGGATGTTGTCTTAATTGCTACAGGGTCATCAGAGGTCTTTTTATTTTCACTGCACTGTGCATTAACATTCTTCTCAGGGTTTCTTTTCTGGGAGTTTAAAGAAGTCTGTTCTTACTCCTACACAAAACGTGGAATTGCCAGGCTTTGCTGTGGAGACATTAAATCAGACTCTGGAGATTCCTTTGTCGAGAAGGAAGCTGTATTGTTAAAATTACATCTGGCTTTTGCACGTGTCACATTTCACAGGAGCATTGAGCCTGTATTATCTAGTGGCTTTGCCTGCAGTCTTTCTTCACACAGTGCTATTTTTAGATCTTCATACTGCTGGAATTCAATAGTCTAGTTGTCAAGGCAAGCACGAGAAGATAGTTAAGGTTGAATTTGTCAATGATTCAGCCATGTTCGTTGCTACTATTACTATATAATCTTACCATAGTGGGGGACAAATACCACATTTAGGACATGTAATTGCATGGAACTGTCAGGCTTTAGATTGAAATTATAAAGTGCTTAAATATAATTACAATCCATGTTTGAATCATTGCAGAGTAAGTAGAAGATTATCAGAAGACTCTGGGGGAAGCTATGGTTTTTCTGAGAGGAATGACAGTCACCCACGCTGTGACTTCAGCTAACATTTTACCCTTGGTCCATTTTACCCTTGGTCCATTTTACCCTTGGTCCATTTTACCCTCTCTCCTGCCCCTTTTGTCTCTGTGGGCACTTTCTTTCATATACTCATACAGACACATGAAGGAGAAAAGAGTTTG
This sequence comes from Oenanthe melanoleuca, assembly GCF_029582105.1. Lineage (NCBI taxonomy): Eukaryota > Metazoa > Chordata > Aves > Passeriformes > Muscicapidae > Oenanthe > Oenanthe melanoleuca. The sequence goes on from NC_079339.1 coordinate 49,564,126, forward strand.
GCCATGGTGTTAGGTGAGGACAGTGTAGGATCAGATCAGAACATTATTCTGTCCTGGTGCATGGGAAGAAATGAAGGCATTTGGAGTTAAATAGAATCAGGATTAAAATCCATAAAAAGGCTGGCTCCAGTCACCTGCAGGTTGGGGTTTAATATTGTGGTGTTACACTGAATAACTGAAAAGCCAAGAATGAGAAAATAGACATGATTCTTCATAGGTGAATACCTTTGTAGCATATTCCTATTTAAACCATATTAAAGGCAGTGATCCAGTAGAGCATAAAACCGATATGGAGCTCTGATCACAAGTGTTATTTCATTGAAAATAGCATGCTCTTGTGCTTAGCAGAGCTCCTGGGTCATGAAGAATACAGAATTTTAAAGATCACCAAATGACAGACCTGAGTGATTTCCAAGATCCTCACTATGCCCTCTCAGTCACTGCAATAAAATGACTCTGATTTAGCAGACAGGGGCTATTTACCTTAATGTAGTTAAAATTAGGAGTCAGTGCCAAAACAGGGTGTCACCCCTGCCTCTGACTGCAGGAATTCTGGGGTGTTTAGGTGCCAGGGGCACCAATGCACTCCTGCTGATGCAGCTGTGACCTGGGAGGAGCCAGAGGTGCAGGGGAAAGGAGCTGATTTTAAAGGGTGCAGATTGTCTGGGGATGGCCAAATGCTCCCTCTGAACTGCCTTAAATCAGCTCAGCTCTTCCTGTGCTGGCAAAAACTTGTCAGCACACTGAAAACAAGTTTCTAGATATCAGACACTCAAGGTATTATTGATTAAAAAAGGATTTAAGGGTGCCATATTATAGATACAAGATAAATACCTACTTGGAGAAATCCAAGGACTCTTAAATTTTCCTGTTGTACAAACTTTAGTTTAAATCACAATTTTTAAACAATAAGCCATAAACTTCAGTTGTTTGAGTGCTGTCTGGCAGGAAAACCTGATTATTGCCAGTTTGTTCTTTGCAGTGTGAAAGATTTGCAGGACGAAACAGCAGTCTCCTAGCAACCACAGATCCTCTAAAAATCTTCTCTTTGATAGTTCTTAAAATATGTTAATGCCACTAGATATTGCAAAATAAAACATTGGGATCCATACCTAATGAAAGGAGGAATTTTAGTTTATATCTTCAACCCAGAATAACAATGAACTAGTCAACAACAGTTCTGACAGAGTCACTCAACCCAGTTTGGGTTGCTAACCATTTTTGTTTTGTTTCATTAGATCTGCATTACTAAATCCCAGTAGTGCAAATGCTAATACTAATAATTGTGTATATGAGCAGTCCCAGTGAACTTCATGTGACTATTTATGTGTTTAATTACTTGCTGGACTGAAGATTTACTGTCCGAATTTTAGTGGGCAATATTTTAAAGGACTGCTCCTCTCTCTTCCCCTGGTTATCTACAGGCATCTTTTTAGGAGATTATTCTCTGACAATTTTTTATACACATGCTGAGAAATAGAGAATTTAAATCTTGAAAGCAAAGTTCAAAGCTCACATTCTTATGGGAGATTTTGATTCAGCAATTATCTTGTCCTCAGAGCATCTACAGAGTGCCTCACCCCTCCAAAGTGCAGTAAATCTTTCAGGGTGAGGCCTGAGAGCAGGAGAGAAATAAAAAAGGAGCAAGCATGTTAATCAATTGAAATGCCTACTTCCAGGGACAGCTGCAGTGGTGTGCCAACAGACATCAAAAGGGCTGCACAGATGTAAGCCAGCCCAGGATGCAAGACTCTGCATCTAATGTAGAATCCCAAAGGATTTATTCATGCTGCTGCTTTGCTATTTTTAATGAATGAAGCAGGAAGGACCATAGTGCCAGGCAGAACTTATTGTAAGGGAGTGAAATTCCTATTTCTGAAAAATAAGGAGGAGGGTTCACAAATGGTTTTTTGTCCCCCCTCAAGCGTGCCTTTCTGAAGAGACAAAAGAATTAAACAAAGAACAAACTGTATGAAATAGCTTCTCAGGAATCTTGGAATTAGCAAAAATGTGTCTTTCCATGTGGAGCTGAGCTATAAAGAGCACATGCAGGCTAAGTGTCTCTAGGGGAGTTGAGACAGACAATGTGTAACATTTCTCATCCATTTCTACTGATTATTGTTTAAGTGCCATAGGATCTCATTAGTTTGGTCTTTATTATGTTTGTTATAGAGGCTTCATGAAAGGGAAAAAGTATTTTCCTTATTCCTCTTATAGGCAAAGGACAGCTGACCATTTGTCAATATCTGCTGGGCTTATTGTAGAGTGAAGAGAGTTGATAGAACAGAAGTGAAGCAGCTGAGAGGCAGTGCCTGTCTGTCTGTCTCCTCCAGAGCAGCCCTGCCTGAGCTCTTGAGTGCAAGAAGAAGGGGACTTTCCTTCTGATTAGAGCATTTCTATTTGTAGCATATTGAAAGGAGCTGCCACTAATTTCTGTGCATGTAATCAGTAAGCAAAGCTGCAGCACAGTGGAGGGGGATTCTCCAGGTAATGAGTTCTCTGTAACTGAGGACTGTGGCCTTCTTTTGTGCAACTGTAAACAGGTATTTCTAGATCTAGACTTCTTAAACTGCTAAGAAATATTGCAGGTATCTGACTGTGTCCTTGCATGAAGCTCTGACATTCAGAATCTTTTTAGAAGCTGCTGCAAAGGCAAGGAAATGTCTTTCTGTGAGTTCACTGGTGTGTTCTGTCTATAGATACAGTCACTCAGATGATTACTGCAATGATCCAAAAGTAAAGCCTTTTACAAACTTTATTTATTTATAAGTGAAATTATAAGCAAAAAATGAAGATTGAAAACAGGACTAAAATATTTCTCTATTTTTATCCTAACCCTTATCTAGCAAAAAATTATGTTGGAATTTCATCATTTTATGACTATAAAGAAATATCTTTTTCCTCTATTCAACAAGACTTTGTTTCTTTATGCCTCCATCACTGTTTAGCACAGCAGCACAGCTTGTTCCCAAGTTTGATTTCTTGTTATAAACCAGACAGATTATGCAAACTGTCCTCTTTTGTGACCCCATATTATTTGTGAGCCACAGACCATATGTGAAGCAGTGCTACTGACCAAGGTCAGTCAGCCACCTATTCACATCCCAGGTGGCTGCTGTTGAGACTGGAAAAAGGGACTGAAACATAAGGAGAGCCTATCAAAAGCCTATAGAGAGAAGAAGAATGGAGAGGTATCAAATAATGACAGCCTGCAAACTTGTCATGTAGCACTAAATAAATTTGTAAGAGAAGTATTATTGCTTTAAAAATGTATCTTCCAGTGCTTTGCTAGGCTAATGGTTTTCCAATGAATACCTGACAAAGAGTTGGGGAGCAGAGGTTCTTGCTTTTCCCAAACTGCAGAGACATAATAAAACTTCTCTCTTTCTCAGGAGGTCGACAGAAAGTCACTGAATACTGAGTGTTTATAAAAGAAATGCTTTTAATATGGGCCAGGGAAGGCTCTCCCTTACCAAATGCCAGTGGAAGAGACTGAGCAGAGCCACACCAAAGTGACTTCAGTCAGAGTGTCCCTGTTAATTATCTCCAAAATGCTTCTGGATAGATACAAATGGAAAAAGAGTGGGAGTAGAGAGGATTTTGCTCCACTGGCACCAGAACAGGTGTTTTGGGGGTGGGTTTTCTTTAGCTGTTATTATTTCAAAGGGACTGGACATATTTTGAACTCTGTTATGCCCATCACTGCTCTAGGAGAATGGCAGGTTTGGGCATCAGAAAGACAAATACATAAGGATGAACATCAGTCACTTGCAAAGACTCAAGGATGTTGTTGCATAGGCTTGGAGAAACAAACATCTAAATGGGACCCTGATAAATTAATGAACAGTGCTTTATAAATAGTGCCACTGCATGCTGGCTTTCCAGTCAAGGTTAAATGGAGACATAGTGACTTCTTTCAAGAAGTCAACTTGTGATTCAAGCAGCAAAGAAACCCTGTTAGAAACCTTGATTCAATTATTTCATGTACTTCACATTTCCTTACCAGTAAGCTTCTTAAACCCTACTATTCTCAAGGTAAACAACTGCACTCACATGTGGAGGTTTAGGATCTAAGTCTCCATTTATCCTACAATTTACAGTTCACCAGCACTACAAATATCACTGTTTGTCCCTGTATTTTTATGTAATAATCATACAGAGACAATTACAGTCATATTTTTAATTGAGTTGGGAAAGCTGTATTATTACTGCATTGATTTAATGGAAAAGACAAGGATAATATTACTAATAAAGATCCAACTAGTTAAGCTCTATAAACTGAAATGCATTTTATATCTGTCAAAGGTTTTATTTTGCATTTAAATTGATTTTTTGTATCAAAGAGGGAAGATGTTGCTGTGGTTCAAGACTTCATCTAGTTTACAAATGTTGCTTTTCACCTCATTGAGTGGCAAGGAGACTACTCAGGAGATTGATTTGTCTTAGTATCTCTGTATTGATACCTGTAAAACAAAGATTGTAAACAAAACTTCACAACATCACAAATAGGGAGAGAGAAAAAGAATCAAGGACTGTGAAATCTTCAAAAGCAAAAAGGGATGGACTTAGTAAAAAAAAGCCCCACAGGCAGTGTCATATCTGTAAAACATTTATGCTTGACTATGACAAGGAAATGGGGCATTAAATTAGGTATAAATTAAATTGAAGGCATATTTATTTTGGTAGTGATCTTTGGTATCACAAAAGCCTTGTGAACACAAAGCTGTAAAATAATGACCCTTGTCCAGAAATAAGCAAAGGGAAGCTGTGCACCTGCCAAATGCTCTGTAGTGAATTAGAGAGAATTTTAGGGCTGAGAATCTGCCTGAGACATTAATCAGGGATAGGCAGGTCGATAAACAGTAAAACATATAAGCACCTGCAATAAATGTAAGGGCAAATTGCTTTCTGGGTGGCCAAATTGGAAAAAGGGAGAACTTTAGGGTAGGGAATGATCATCTCATACAGTTGTATATTTCTTCTTCAAACAGTGAAAACACGAGGAACTCAAGTAAGAGAATCAAAGTATTATCACCAGGGTGGCAGTATACAGAATCCATTGAACAAAAAAAAAATATATGAAGCATAAAATAAAAGGAAGTGAGATAGTTAAGTAAAATAAGGAGGAGTTACAAAGAACATATCCAGAAAATCCAGGAGAAAATGGAAAAAATAAGGCTGAGCAGACAAAGTTTTGGTATATAATATTTTGACATTTTTGAAATCAAGTTGCCAAGAGACTTTTCCCACAAACACTGTAGGAAAATGTCAGAGCCAACCAAAGAAAGCCCTTCCTATGAAATCCTTTTACTAGTGGGAAAGGATCTAAATTTACAGACTGTAATTCTGTCTCTATTGATCTCCTGTGTGATTTTTGCTGTTTGATGCAACTGTTTTCAGAATTCCCTCCAACATATTCCTCTAGGATAGAGAATTCACTTTAACTTCCAGCTTGGTGTTAGTATTTTTCAGTGAGAAGATGACATCATGCTTCTCTCTCTTAAACCAAAGGGAATGCAAGGATTTGCCTGTAAGCCTGTACTTCAGACATCACTGGGAAAGGGCTGCTGGGATCATCTCCTCTTTAAGGCTGCAGTGAGGCCAGTCTGCATCCTGGCTATGACTAAAAGCCAAATGAACCCTCTGAAAGAAATATTTCATGCTGCCAGGTCATTATTTCAAAAAGAAAAGCTGCTTTTTTTCTCTTTAGAGCAATAACTGACACACACAAAATGAGCTAGTCAAGTTTTATAGGGAGAATTCATATATTTTATTACACCAGTTGGTACATTTCTGAAAAGCAAAGGGAAAAGCCATGACATCCTTGAAACTTTATTTGGGAGAAACAAAGGTTTAAACACAAAGAGTCTTCATTGTTGTAGTTGTTGCTTTCATTCCCCAGCTGTATCAGTTGGCTCAATAGAATTTCTCTTGTTCTGCAAATATTGTCTGCTTATATTCTTATGTTATGAAAACTAGAATAACTCTGCAAAAATGTATGGCATGGATTTATATCCTTCCATATTTTGCTACCACTGTATAGAGTTGTATTTAGCTCAGTGATGAGCTGAACACTCCCCTTCTACCTAGTTTTCCACCTCAATGATCTCCAGAGTTGCATTTTGGAATTCAGTGTTCCTGGTATTGTAGCATCTAAACTAAAAGTCCTGTCCCTAATGTTTCACAAGAAAATGAATGAAGTGACATCATGAGTGATTGGGGAAGAACTCATAAGTAGGAACTAACTTTCAAATTCCTGCCAGGTAGAATTTAGATTATGCCTTGTTGCCTGGGGATTTCTATACCTGCAGATAAATGTCTAACTTCACTCTGATTCCTATTGATCTTTTTAGACCTTCAGGTTGTTTTGTGACAATAAGCTCCACATGCAACTTACTCTATTTAAAAATCACTTTTGATCAGTTTTGATCTTATTGCCTTTCTGTGTCATTTAAGTCTTTCATTCTTGCATTATGAAAGTAGAAAGTGGAGCACCTGACAATCATTTTTCTACCCATGGTTTTGTATATGTTTCTCCTAAACATAATGTGTTCTTTTTGCTGTCTCTTCCTAAAGGAGTCTTTTAACTTTTAGTTCATCTTTCCTAAAAGCTGATGATCAGAATTCTCTTCTGTACTCTAGACCACAGTTATATGGTGAGAAAAATTACATTTTTCTCTGCATGTATCTCTGTAGTTTTGACTACACCAGTGTTCAGCAGATCTTACTACCAGGTTTTCAATAAGGATTTTTTTTTTGTTCCTGTCTTTTCCACACTATAAATTTAGACTTCTTGTCATCAAGCACACTTGGATTTGTCAGCTTTGGACTTTGCCTTGTGCTCTTCTTCCAGATCTGTTAGGTCTCCTTTAAATCTTTTATCTACTGATTTTTCTGAATAAGTTTGTGCATCTTTAAGGCTTTACCCGTCACTTTTCATCTACTTTTCCTACATTATTGCTAAAGTAAGTGTCAGTAGTCCCCATGTTAACCTATTATTAATTTTTAACTTTTATTAACTTTTTGAACATTTAGCCTTAAAATAACTTTCCTGGTTTGTTTTGAATATAAAAAAAAATTTACTTCTCTCTTACTAATTTCTGACTTCATTCAGCTGGTACACCCCTCCCTGGGACCTACCAAGTGTAGCATATGTAATCTTGTATGACTTGGAGAACAGTGACTTTAAGAAGCCTTTGAGTAGGAAGAATTGGAGAATTACACACCAGTCAGCCTTGCCATGGAGCATATATTCTTTGCATCCATTTCCACACACATGAGTTTCTTCTGTCACAGGATGATTGTGTCTTTCTCCAATGGCAGCCTGGAATTTTTGTCAGTCTTTCTAAGGCTGATATTGCTTTACTCTGTGCACAGAGGTGAATATACCTATTTAGCATTCCATCCCATTCAAATTTCAAATCCAAGGTTATGTTAGATTCTTTTCAGCTAAACAGAACTCCTTAATCTTCAGCAGGCTCTCTTTTACAGTCTCCTAGTCTAAAAGTATGATCTTAGCTTCCTACACCTGGATGTATAATTTCATCATGGACTATTTAAATGTTCTTTCAGTAAGTTAGAAGTGAGATCACTCTGTCCTGATATCCTTGTTTATCACACTATGAATGTTTGCATTAACTATGAATTAATCATAAAAGGTGTTCCTTGCAACCACCAATGAAAAGGCTTGATACTCTTAGATCTGATTTTTCAGATCCTTGTAAGGTGATTTCCTTTGAAACAACTCTCTGAAGAGTAGTTATTCTGTTTTGTATGCACTGCAAAAGTGTTTTATTCCCATTGCATAGCTCCATAATTTTTCAAAAGAAAGTATCATGTCATATTAAATCAAATATTTGTAAAAGACTGTTACAGCTGTTCTTTTAAATTCATCAGTCCTTTGGGGAACTTTGGCCAGGGTGTGAAGCTGATATTGTCAATAGGGATGGCAACATTACAGCACTTCTTATCAGAGTGATGACACTTTATAGAACTTTGAAAAATACCAGTTTAATTATTTCCTTCCAACCTGCTGTGATTATGCAAGACTCAAACTGAGAAATCAGCTGTTACAATTACTTAGCATCATAAGCTGAGACTCAGGCTCTGTGAGGACTTTGCAATTTCTTATTTTGGGGGTGTCCTTGCTGTTAAAACTGGGGACTGGACTGAAGCACATTGTGGTTCCTTCTGCAAGGGGCAGCTGTGCTTCCCTTCCCATTAAAAGGGTGACAGGACAGTGGGAGTAGGGAGAATACAACCCAAAGTCTCAGATGGTACAGAAACAGGATTTCTGGGCACTGGAATACTGCAAGCTCACCTGGCTGCCAGGCTGACCAGCTAATGAGTGATGAGATTCCAGAGAAACATCACCATTTTTGCCCTGGGAATCAATCCCAAAGATTGTGACAGGCACATACAGCTCATCAGTTTGGGATACAACCCAGAGGATGAGGATGAGTGGTGGCTCCAAGCACAGGTGAGCACTTTCCTGCCTGTGTTTGTTTCATTGCCTGACACATCAGGGAGCACCTTCCCCCACAGTGAGTGTTTGCAAGATTAGGTTCTCAAGCCCTACTGCTTTGTCTTTGACTTCACATCTCAGTAATGAGTAGTTCCACAGTGGCCATAATGCATAATACATTGATAATAACAGCACATGTATCATTAGACTTCCTACTTACTGTATTTGTCATAATCCTTGAATCACATTTTTCCCCAAATAAATAAAAGCCAGCAATAGATAATTTCAGGCTTTTATGTCAGAAGTGCACAAAAAGCTATAGCTCTTTTAGCACTTGGGTTTGGTTTTCTTCCCTGAATTCTCTTTTTATATTTTGAGAGGTAATGCATTAATGTAAAACAGTAACATGGCTGTCAGTTAACTTTTAATGTATTTTAATGGAGAGAGGTAGAAATGCATCACTGAATAAAAAATAATTTATTCAAAGTACTGTAGGCCCAAGGTGAACATGCAACATCCCATTGCACCAATGGTAAATAAAAAATGTAGAACTATTAAAGAGAAGCAGAGCTGTGAAAAAGGTCTGCTAGATCAGGTGTTTGGGGAAATATAGATGACAACTGGAAAAGATTTTAATGATGCACCTATCATCTGTGAAGGCAATGGGTGACAATGGAAAGCAAGATAATAAAAAGGTAGATTTATTTCTCACAGTAACAAGTTCTGCTGCACTTTTACTGAAGTTAATAGTTTACAGTTAATCCAGACACGATAATTTAACTGCAAAACTGCATTACAGGGGTTTGAGTGCTGTGCTTGACATAGAAATGTAAGATATTTTTAACTCTGAGCTATAAAAGGAAAGTGCAAATATAGAAAGTCTGCAAGTGAACTAAGTCTGAACCACAACAGCTCTGCAGGCTGCAAGTCCTGCCAGTTCTGGCTGCAGAAAAGGCACTGGCTGCTGGAAGACTCAGGACAAACCTGAGACAAGGCAGTAAAATTGGCCATGGCAGTCCCTCTATGTAGATCAAAGTTTTCAGGGGCTGACAGTACATTATAGGTGGGCCTAATTTAATTTATTAACAGGAATAGGTTGCCTGGGGAGTTTGGAGAGCTCCCATCCCTGGAGGTGTTCAAGAGGTTTCTGGGTGTGGGGCTGGGGGATGGGTTCAGTGGTTGTGGGGTTACAGGGGCAGTGACAGGTCAGTGCTTGGACTGGATGACCTTGAAGGTCTCTTCCAACTTCGATGATTCCATGGTTTTATGATTCTGTTTTGTTTTTGTTTCACCCACCCCAACTGGAATTACATAAGTACAAAAGAATAATTTCTTCAGGGAGAGAAATGTGGATGGCACACAGAGGGGTTAACATGTTCATAGAGTTAGATGCCCTTAAAAAGACCAAGGAAGGCAGCATAGCAGATTTATTTTGTCACATGCAACACCTTTGCTGGAAAATCCTGTTATACTCAATGCCCAAGGCATTTCCCTAGAAAACACATTAGTGCCATTTACACACTTGATGCCCTAATCCAGAAGAAAAATAATAAGGTTGTGTGATAATAAATAACTTTGGAAAAAACCAAATTAAGGGTCTGGAGCTAAAAACTATCAACTGCAATACAGAAACTTTCCTTTCAACAAACTGAAGCAATTGAAAAGCTCATAATTCCCTAGTTACCCTAGAGAGATATATCCATGTGTTTGTAAAATTCAGTTATGACTAGGAGGTTCATAAGCTATGCTAAGTGTGAAATAATAGAAAGATATTAGTGACACAATTCAGCATTAATCTGTGTGCTCTGGCAAAATAAAAAGGAAGGTGTACAGACATTTGTGGAACAAGGTAATTATTTTGGTGAATGTGTGTCTAATTTAGTTGACCTGGGAATGACACATAAAAAACTGCCCACTGAAAAAGGACTGCTCACTTTAAACAACTTTAGGACATTGAAGAATTATTTATAATTTATTATTTATTATTTATTTGTTATTTGTTATTATTTCTTAATTATTAATTATTTGTTATTTATAATTTATCATTTATTTATTATTTATTATTATGTTCTCTCAGATATAATTATTATATTATATTCTAACACTCCTCATAATGTAATAATGTATTTAATTATCTACTTAATTATCTATTCCAGGAAAAGATCCCATGTTTTCACTTGCAGGCTACATCATAAGAGTTTTTAACAAAAACCAAAGCAATGCATAAACACTTCAGAAGAGCAAGAACAGAAACACTCCTAAATATCATAGATTTGATAAATACTGCAGGGGGATAGGAGAATTTCCAGCACACATCAGAATAAGGATTCCTCATTTTTCTAAGGATGTCTTTGCAACACATCCATTTTATGAGAAGATCTTGAAACACTAAACAAACTGATTAAGAGTTATTTTTATTTTGCAGCTGGAGAAACTGAGAAACTGCCAAGTTTGACCCTTACCCAAAATTACACAATAAACCAGTGGAGACAATTGTAACAAAAGCCAGTTTTATTCCCTACAAATCTGTATCTAAATTTACCTACATTTTACCACAATGTTTATCTGGAAAATAATTGTTGGCACAATAAGTAACAGTCAGCACTGGAGCAGCTGTGGTGTTAACAATTGTTGTTCCACAGAAAGTAAGGATTTAAAAGACATTTCTTTAGCCAGTTTGTCTTGACAAATTACAGCAGTGCATATGCACCTCAATAAAATTCCATTATAGCTTGGAGGACACATACTGATATTTATTATGGCTATTAGGCTTCATAATTTTGAGAAATGTAAAAATCAAGATATTGATCTGTGGTACTAAAGTAACTGAGTTCCTAGAAGAGTTACCTCTTGTTTTTCTTCTGATGATAGAAGTTCATTACAAGTGGAAAATACTTAATCCCTGCTTGTCATGATGTTTAGCTAATTATTGTGTTACTAAATAGTGACTAAGCCAGAAAGGTTCATTTGTTTCTTCCTTCTCAACTGGAAGGACTTGAAAGCTTATGAAATAAGAAAGTGAAAGCTGAAACTTTCTTCTCAGCATCCCACTCTTTGTTACTCACATTTCCCAGCAGGGAGGAGAGATGTGTTTCCTTCAAGGAAGGAAGGAGTGTGAATGAATTCAAATACAAGGAAAGCAGGAAACCAACCTCAGCTGTCAACACACACTTTATGGAGCTGCAATCACCTGTAAAAGCAACTCCTGCAGCCCTGAGCTCAGAAATGAGACATTAGCTATGTCAGTACCCAACATTTGTTCTGATGGCCTGGTGGTTGAAGAACAAAGCCTCTCTCCTTCCTAAGTTGCTTCCTGCAATGTTAGTTTCTACACTCCAGAATGATTATGAACAAGATACAAAAAAAAGCTGCCAGTAGCTTGTGAGTGGAACACTCTTACTTCTTTCTGCCCTTGCCTATTTCCAACATAAATAAACACATAAATAATAATTTCCCAACAGTTTCCCTCCTGCTGGAGGGAAATGTTTCATGTTTGGTTGGAATAATTAGCAGGTTTTTTGTTATTTCCTACCTCCATATGCTGCTTTTCTGCTCTGTATTTGCAGCTCCTCAGACCAGCTCCTGATTTTGCAGCACTGGGAGTTGAATGGCAGATTGTAGAGAAAGGGGAATTGCAGATTGTGTAGAGAAAGGGGAAGGGGGAGAAGGGGGGTCTTATACATTTCCACCTTAACACTGGAAGGAGAACTTGGGGGCTGCAAAGGTTTGCTTGTGTAGCTATCAATGAAGTAAAAAGCCATTTACTTTTAACTGGGCACTGAGTGGCTCAAAAAATAAATTAAACTAATTTTGTTTTAATTATTTATTGTGTTCTACTTCTCATGACTGATTCTGTTTTAATTGTATTTTTAATTAAGTGCATTGATTGCAATGGCCAGTACACTTCCCTTATGGAACTGCTGACTGGTTTATCTTCCATTTTGTTTTACTACAACATCAAAAAAGGAAGCAAGAGAAGAGAGGATTATCCAGAGAAAAGGAAGGCTCTTTTCTGCATTTTGCTGGTGAATGTGGGCACTTATGGAGCAAATTTTAGGTTTTTGCCAGCTATTTGTTACTCCATATAAATTTGTTGGCAGTTTGTTAGTCCATGAGTAGCTCTGGTTTTGCATGGGTTGCAATATGATGGTTCTGTTTCCTCCTTGTGATAACTGGGCAATATTTTATCTTCTCCTGCACTTGGGGATGGGCTGGGTGGGGTGATGTTGGAGTCAGTGAGTCAGGGGTCTCTGAATTCTTCAGAGAGAAATCAGAGAGCAGGGATTGAATAAATTTTAAGGAGAGTTCTAATGCTTTTAGTAAGTGAATGCTTTCAAATACAACAGAAGCAGTGAGTGTTGTAGTGAAGGTTGAAACATAGTGATACCTTCAGTAGAGGCTCCAGACCCACAGTTGTAAACAGTGCTTAGATATAATAAAGTTATAGTAAAAATATTACTTACATTTCTTAGATAAAACAAGATAGATTGTATACATAGTTCTGTACGTAACCTGGTGTGCTAAAAAACTAGAATTCTAATAGGTTAAGGACTAGTGGTCTGAGCTTGTGTCTTAGCTTGTTAGAAAAATCCTATATAAGAATATATATTAGAAAGAGTTGTTTCTTGTAGCCATTTGGCTTTTAGCCACTTGCTTTTTAGCCATTGGCTTTTTCCAGGGCTCTATCCATTCACTTATTGCTGGCTGCTTTGCCATTGCTTTTTGCCATTGCTTGTCTGCTTGCCTGTTGAGACTGATGTGCTTTGTAATACGAAGTGCTTTGTAACAAATAACCTTTTTAACTACCAGCTGCTTTGCTCTTTTGGAATACCTGATGAAGTAGGAGCTAGGAGCTCCAGAGTAAAAGCCCATAGAGCTCTGGGACTGGTGCCTGTAAAGCACCCAGAGGTCCAAAGAACCTCCACAGGGTGGCAGGAGGAAAGTTCCTGGCACAGCTCTGCCTGCACCCCTGCTCTGCTGGCATCCCACTGTGGGCTGGGTGGGGTGGCAGGAGGAAAGCTCCTGGCTCAGCTCTGTCTCCATCCTGCTCTGTCAGAACAGCCGGGGGCACCGGGATCAGCTCCAGCCCCGCGCCCTGCGCCCCTTCCTGGCTCATGAACTTCTGCTCCAGCCTCTGCCTGCTCACAGCTGCTGCTGCTCTCAATCCTGCTCTCTCACCAGCACTCCCAGCTTTCCCTTGCAAGGCCCCGTGCACCTTCGTCTGGCCGGCTGCTGGAGAAACGAGTGCTGGAGAACCAGTTCTTGAATCCTCAATAGCTGCTCCTTTTAGCCCTGCTCACACAGCTAGAGTTTTGTTTTGTTGCTAGAGTTATCCAGGGAATAGCTGCTCTTTGGGGAAAATGCCTCTTCATTTTTAAGAGAGCAAGTGCAGCCGTGTGAACAGGCCTGGTATTTATTCCTCATTCTCTTTTGTTTGAAATGCTCTCTATCCAAACAGGGAGCAGAGGGCTGAGACTGCCATATCCCTGATCATTCTTGCCCAAGTAACATCAAATATTAATGCAAACAGCTCATAAGCTCGACAATACAGATGTGATTGGAATAATTTTAGTTTGTCTTTGGAAGTATTGAATTTACCATCAGAAATTGAGAGCTGTTGGCCAACAGTGTCACAACAGAAGACTCTGCAGACCACAGTCTAGGAGCTGGCTGTTCAGCAATAGATGCTCCAGCACTGTTGGATCTAGCTCCCTTGGGTTATTTCTACATTAAGTTTCAAACAAGGTTTGGAAATTCCCTTTTTGTAGTGAAAAAGGAGAGGGAGTTGGATGTAGGCACAGTGCTGATTTGAGGGATGGAGATGACAGTGGGATCTTTAAACAATTTCTGTCCATTCTAGGTACTGAATAAGTGTGACAGAAAAAAAACCACTTGAAGACTTTTCAACTAAGAGTGGTTTTCAATGCAGGAAAGGTTTCTTTAAACTTGATAAGTACTTGCTTACTTTTGGGAAATCAGCATTTTTGATATTTCAAAAGCGTCCTCCCAAGAGTGTTACACAGGGGCATAAACACACTACTGTAGTTTCCAGCTCAGATAAAGAAGCAGAATTGCATGTTTTATTTACTCTCTGTTGATAGAAAGCAATGGTATCTCAAAACAAATGCACTGCTTTCTAATAGCAAATAGTTTTGGTACCCCTGAGACCCTGGTCACAACTAAGGGTTATGAGCTACCCTCAATAAGATTTTCCAATCAGTTTTGCCTCTACCTTTTAATATTTCCCCCCTAATCTTCCCAGCATACTTTTGAGAATATCATGGGAAACTGTTTTATGACATCTACTTCTTCCTTATCCACAAAATGTCTTTTCCTGTCACCTAAACCTCCTGGCACTGAAGAGTTTCATCTGAGAAGGTCAAATTTCAGCTACTTTGCAAAGAGGAAGTTGTTGAAACAAATGCCTGAGCTAGTCTGTGAAAATACAATTTTGTTGAGCTTTATGAAAAAATATAAATATAAAATAATTTATTTTTATAAATATAAAATATGTTCCCAAATGGCGTGGTGCTTCTCCTTATCTGACCTGAGGTGAAAACCAAAAGTTTCTGATATTCTGAGACATGAGTCATGCTATTGGGGCAGCTGGGCTTAATTTCTGGGACCCACATTTAGTATAAAAACCTTTTAGACCACTCCATAATTAATAAAATTTTCTGTTCTTTGAATTTGTTTGGCTCAAAGTTTTAATGCTACATTTTCTGATAGGAGACTAAAATCAATGGATCATCAAGCCTACAGAGAAAACAGAGTAATGCAAATGCAGCTTTGGCAGATTAATGTAATTCTGATTCCCTCTTTTCTGTCCCCAAAATGTGATGGGTTCATATTAATAAGTAAACTTTTATTTTACTCCAGTTAAATGTTAGAACACAGTGGGAGTGTGGGAGCAAAGTTACATCTATGTTTCTATAAATTGCATGCAGTATATCACTGAGCAGAATTTTAATAGAGCTGAAAACCTTAGAATGAGTGGGGGAAATATCAGTCACAACTAAAAAATAAATCAGAGCAACCTCTGGCTCTGGGCAGTGCATTGCACTTTAATCTTTTCTTGTCAGAGTTCAGAGGTTTTCACTATGGGGACCAGGAAAATTAAGTATTGCATATGTTTGTGTGAGAGAGTCACTGCATACCCAGGTCTTGTTTTCTGATATACCAGAGCCATGCCATGGCAGGGCAAAACCCCACATTTTGTAAACATGACAAGCACAGGCTGCTGGATGGAGGAAGAAATGAAAAATGAGTTGAAGTGCCTTTAAAATATTCATCATAAATAACTCTTGTAGACCAAAGCTGGACCAGAAAAGAGATATTTATTAGTCTTTTCTACCTCCTGCTCTTTCACCTTCCCTTGCCTGGCTTTGCAGTTTTCAGGCATCTCTGCTGATGCTAATTGTTCTAAGGCTGTTGTAGCTTCCATTACTCTGGAAGTACCATTTCTTTCTATAGGCATCCAAAGATACAGGGTACAATTGAGGAGTGTTTTTTAAACTCAAAGGAAGGGGAAAAGTCATGTTAACAAAAATCACTGGGAAAGGAACACTAAACATTTCTGATTGCAAATTTTGCTTTCCTGTTGCATGTGCCAAAAGATACCAAAATCAATGTGAACTGCATGCACTCAGGATTTTTCTCTGTCTGAGTAGCTGTCCCTCTGAAGGCAAATAGTAGATTTGGCTTGAAAATGATTTTGTTTTCTGGTTGGAGCTCAGAATCCTGTGCAGAAATTCAACATTATAATACTGGAAATATTTTCCTTTACACAAATATCTCCCTCCTGACGCACTTTCTGCTCTCCTTCTCTAAAAAAGAAAATGGGGTGGGAAAGAAGAAAAGGGAAGACAACTGAATTAAAACCCTAACTATTAAAATGCAGGCTGTATGGCAAAACAATTTCATTGAACATACTTTCTTGTTACTGAGAAGCTCAGATGGTTTATTTTAGCCTGTCTTGAATAAATAGCTTATTCTTTTGAGCCCTGGCTTCTAGACATCTCTGCTCTGTGAAGACTTTGATCTAATTTGTATTTGATGAGCTGGGAAGCTGTGGATGACCATATGCCTCATCCTGGGGACGTTGCAGCTTTCTGCAGTGTTGGAGGAGAGGCAGGACCCATTAGTGACCCAATGGAGGTGTTTCAGAGCAGGCAAGGAGAGCTCTCTAAACACCATCTGCTCATACTGCTGCTTGTAAAACGATGTCACATCTGCTGCTCCAAAAACATTTTGCTGATCTCTCCTACAGTACATGGCTGCTGTGCTGCTCTCAGCTCTGGAACAAGGAGTCAGTGCCACAGTACTGGGACAAGAGGTGTTAACTGTAGATGAAGCTGCACATGGCCTGCTTGGCTTCCACATCTTGTGAACAAACCATAAATGTCACAAAAAAAAAAAAAAAAAGAAAAAGAAAAAGAGGATTCAGCACTCTGCATTTAACTGGTGAAGCTGGGTAAATACTTTGCTAGTCTTTGCTGAGCTACATCTTGCCCCAGCTTGGCTGCTGGGGTACAAATAATGCATGCTTCAAGCCTGACATGGCTAAGCCATCTCAGAGATTGAGAAGATATTTGAGATAGCTTGATTGGTGGAAAATGAGATTTGTCTTTGATATCAGATGAAATAAACTCAGAAGGCACTTCCATTTCCTTTGACCATCAGATTTTATAGCTTAGGGCATTTGGCTGCCTAACACTTCTGAGGTGTTATAAAACTAATTTACCTACCCTGGAAGCTCCAAGTGTACACACTGGTGTACAATTGCAATACTACTCATTACCACTGTACCCAGAGTGATCATTTCATAATAGTTGTGTGTAGGACAACAGCACTGCTATCAGAGGAGAGAGGTTATAATGATGCAATCCTTGGAAATCCTTGGAAGTACCAAGGAACTGCAGCCCCAAATAATTAAAGATTTAGTACTTGGCTTTCCACACCCAAATGCAATTGTTAGGACCTGAGATTATTATACAGTATTGTACAAAAATACTGTTACTATACACAGTATAACAACATAGAGACTGTTTCCAGGAATCTGCAGATGAAGGAAAAAGAGTAAAATTGTTAAGGTGCATGTTGCTTGCAGCTCAGTGGCAATGCTTGCTTCACTTAATAATGAGTGTAAACTAGTAAGTCTCAGAATTGTTGTATTTGCCTGGTATCTCTGAATGGTGAGAAGTGAACACCATCTTCTGTCAATCAAGTTTATGGTAAAGAAATTAAGCCATCTATTTTAATACTCATTTTGAGAAAAAATTTAGGCTTCTGACAGCCTGATGGTCACCTCCAATTTGCAAAGCAGTGTCATGTGGAATACCATGGCAAGAAAGAAGCCAGGATGTCAGGAAAGGTGTCCATGTGGCATTTTCCACTGCTGTATGAGACTCATAAAAGGCCCTCATTATATGCTCTGGTATGTAGATGTCATGTTAAAGAACTGAAGCATCTGATGTAGTTCACCTTCTTACTTTCCTCTGATAACCTAGAGACACCACAGCTTCATTAAATCAGCTAATGAGGGTAGTTCTACATTAACCCACCTGAAAGAGCAGGAATAGACCAGAAAATAGGACACTGGGAGACTTTTCAGGTGTTTGGCTGCTGCTTGATCACTGACCTGGGCTAAGCACCTCATTATCCTTTCCTTCTGGTCCCACCTCTTACTATTTCTCTTTTAGCATATTGCAAGCATGAGTCAGTAAAACAATATATACTTTTCATTATAATGTGTTTGAACCCAAATCTTACTTGTAAACATCACTGTACTCTAAATAGAAATGAAAGATTTGGTATTCATCCAAGAACAAAGCAAATGTCTATTTTTACATCATGGTGGCAGGCTAGAAGGGCTGAAGGAGGACTCAAAACTTTGTATAACAGAGTTTTGACCTAGAGCAGCAAAATCTTGTCTGCTCTTTCAGCAAGATTCTGTTAGTAGTCAGGTGCCCTAGAAAATGAGAACCTAGAAACTGCCCTAGAAACTTTCATTTAGAATGGGAGATTGGTTGAACTTTCCACTGCTGTGGAATTCTACCAGACATTTTGCATAACAGTCTTCCTCTATTCTTACAGATGCATAGTTTTCACAGAGTTTTTAGAGTTGGAAGGGAACCACAAAGATCTTTGAGTTGAACTCTTAAGAGAATGGCCCACATGGGGATCAAACCCCTTCATGTCTGTGAAGTTCAGGTGTGTGAGGCTCTGATTTCTAAAGATGCTTCTGCAACTTCAGGGAGCTGTGCTCAGGCATTTGTCTTGCAAGATAACCAGTAATGAACAGCAGGAATCCTCATGGATAACAAGGAGTAACAGAGCAGAAATTAATATAATTTTTCTTGTTTGTGTTAATGTCTGTGCCATTGTGTTTCAGTGGTTTCCTACAGGTTCCTTTGGAATTAAACAGCCTACCTGGATTAGAGATAAACATGAATCTTTGAATCTTCTCAATATCCTAAATAAATGCCTACTCTGGTTATATTTCTTCTTTACAATAGCCATTGTAATAATGATTTCTTGTAAGAGAAATGAAAAAGGGTGTTATTCTGTTATTCTACCTTGTGCCTCATTCATATGCATTTTATAAGGATGTCATCCTTTGTAACAGGCAATTGTCCCCTTCTGCCTCAAGGGCTATAGAAATCAAATCCTTCAGGGCATACATTGCTTGAAACCAGAATAAGAATGAATATTTTGTTTTCAGCTGGTTTTGCTAAGGCTACAGGAGGGAATTGAATTGCTTATGTGGGGTCAAAATTTGGCCCTTGAGACTAAATCACACAGGAGGGAGTATGACTGCAAGTGACTCTCCAGGTGGAAGCACCAGCCTGAGCCAGGTGATGTCTAGGAAATAAGCAATTGCCTTTGCATCTATCTTCACTGCTGCAGCTTTGCAGGTCCAGAAAACTATTCTCAGAGTTGATGTTCAGCAAAGTGAAATGCAAGGTCCTACACCTGGATCAGAGCAATCCCAGGCACACCCACAGGCTGGGCAGAGAACTGATTGAGAGCAGCCCTGTGGAGGAAGGCTTGGGGGTGATGGTTGGGAAAAGCTCAATATGAACCTGCTAAGTGCACTCACAGCCCAGGAAAACAACTGTCCTGAGACAGAATTCAGCCTCTGCAGCTTAGTCAGTCATTTGTATTGATCAGGTTTGCTTGTATTTATGTAATGTGATAGTGACGTGGTCTTGGGTGAGAAATGCACAATTCCTTAGGTTATGTATACATGTAGCTGCAATGGTGAGGTCAAAAATTGTTTCTAAGACCTCTTGCACACAGAATGTGCACTACCAACAGTTTGATGTAAGATGGAAAGACTCTTCTAAGAAAGAAATTGATCTCCTGTGACCAAGAAAAGTCAATGTCTAATGTTGTGTTATATGGTTCCTTGCACAGGAAAAAGTAGGGGTGTAAAGATGAGACATAGCTGGAAAGTTGATCCTCATTCATGTATTACTGAACTTACTGAAATGTATTTTTCAGGTTGATTCAAGCCCTAAAGTGCTGCAGACTTACTCAGGTCTGAAGTCACACTCCAGCATGATTATTTAAGAATTAAATTTTAACCTGTATTTTCTTCCTGGAACAAGACTAGTGGTACATAAAGCTTTCCTGAATGTATTGGTTGCTTGGAACAAATGTATTTGAGATGAAATATGTATTAAAAGACACAGGCTAGTCTCCTTTCATACCTGGCTTTCTTTGAAACATACCCTAAGAAAAGAGTAAGTATTGTTTGTATCCATCCACATTTCTCTCTGCATTGATCTGTCCTTTGGCAGACTCTGAGAAGCACGTCTTCCCAGTTCTTAGAAACTTTCTATTGTGTACAACCCTTTTCAGACATTTCCTGCCTTTTTCAGCCCACTGAACTGCTCATATCATTTCAGTCTGGAAGTATGGATAGTCTTGAGTTGTACACCCTCCACTACATTGGTGTGGATTCAGAGGTTTGCTTTCATTTAGTTATAACATTTTCTTTTCCTGCTTGTTTGTCCAGTGACTTCAAATTTAGATCAATGCATAGAAATGAAAATTTATTTCATCCTGCTGGCCAGGTTATTAAAATATTTAGACCACACCAAAGTCATGTCCATTGTATTTTGGAATTGCTTTCTTTCTACCATAATTCCTTTTAGCTTCAGTCACACAACAAAGTGTCCCTTTTTTTTTTTCCTGCTAGCCATCCAGAATTTCCTCTGCATAAATCTACATTGACAGTTGTTGTTCTGTAAGATTTCATTTCAGCTGCAGCTGTTTGCAAACCAGTAAATACTTGCTGCAGAAATTGAACATTGTGATCAGTTCTGAAAAGTCTAAAAGTTGAAAATCACTTTAGTGGGTCTGGATCCAATCAATGGTAGTGCAGAGGCAGTTGTGGACACCTCAGGGGTCTTCAGAAAACAAAACAGACAGAAGACAATGTCACAACATTCATCTTCTGAATCACATTTTTTTTATTAGGTGCAGCTTTTTTTAACCTCAAACTTTCAGGCAAGTTCTTTCATACTCTTCAGGATGTGCTATTATACCTCTGCTATCCAGTTTTTGTATTTAAATCAATATAATCTTACAATTGCTTCTCTCAAAGATTATCTTCTGCACACGAATAATAACTTGGCAACTAGAACATGGAACAGTTTTAGGCAATGTTCTCTATGTGTATTCAAATGAACATTACATAACCAAGAACTTTTAAAATACCTTTGCAATTATGACACCTAGGACTATACAGTTATGCTTTTGCTCCTTGCTAGGCATGCTTCAGGTGAGGACCTGGCCCTAAATAAAAGCACTCAAATAAATGCCCTAAATAAAATGAACTCAAGGTTTTGCATGCAGGAGACATGAATCTGTAGATGAGGCTGAACATGTTTTGCTCTTATATTTTGCTCTCCCACTCCTTTCTTTTCTCATGTTTGGCTCTGCAGTCGGAGGCTTTGCTTGTTGAGGTAAAATGTCTGGTAATTACTGTGTTTAATTTAAATGACTAGGCTTAGAGCAGACTGATGCTTCAGCTGGGGTAGACTGATGCCTACACTAACAGAGTGGAATTACAGAGCACTCAGCAGTGTTTAGTGGGTCAGTACTCAATTGGTTGGAAGCTTTAATCTGTGCATGTAATCAAGTCCACTGGAAAAGATGCTCTGACAGATGCTTAACTAAAATTTGAAAAAAGCATCCCCTGCCATGGCTCAGACTGGAGCCTCCTCACCCCTCTGTAGTGCAGCTCTCATTGTGGAGCTGTGATACAACACTGTGCATATTCCCTCTGTTTCATTACCTTTACCTCTTCCCCCTCCAGATAACTTTGATAGGTGCCAGTTAAAACATCCAAGGACATAAAATCCTATGGTCAGGTTGCTGAAGTTTGGATAAAATTCTTAAGACTGGGATGTTCCTGTTTGCTGCACTCTTCTGTGAAAAGAAACAATTTTTTGTTTCTTTGTTTTTTAACTTGAATAAACTTTTTAAAGAATAATGCAGTTGTAATAGCTCCCAGTTTAGCAACATCTGTGTACATGTGTACAGTCTTAAGCAATAGTTCCTGGACCTTTATTGTTTAAGTGGAATTGCAAATAACTCTCTGGAGACATGCTAGCATATTGTATCAGTGCAAGGCATGGCAGTTTGCTAGCTGCCATGCTAGCAAATAACAATTTCCCTTTGCCCTCTTTCATGGGCATAAAACCTCTTCCTCATCCAAACAAAGACTCTCATAAGAAAAAATTAAAAATATAAATTTTTTTACCAGATCGCAGAAGAAAGCTTCAGTGTTTTTTTTTGGTTTTTTTTTTTTTTTTTTTTTTTTTTTTTGTTTTGTTTTGTTTTGGTTTTGTTTTTTTTTTTAGTTTTGTTTTTGTTTTGTTTTGGTTTGGTTTGGTTTTGGTTTTGATATTCTTAGAGTTTTGAGGTTTCTTGGGGTTTTTTAGCACATCAAAATAGAAATTATCAACTGATATCACACAAATATTAGCAACAGTTTCAGGATGTCAGAGCTCTCAGTAGTACTTAAACACATTCACTGAATATTGTTGTTTAGATACCTGAGAAGTTCTAAACTAGTGACCTTGAATACCTGAGTGGTCTGTCACAGTGCTCTTCTCTTCACCCTTTTCTGAGTGCCTTGACTGTCCATATCAAGCTGACCTGGTCATATATATGCTTCATTGCAGGGCAGGAATAACCTTCTTGTTTGATCTTGTTAAGCCATCCTCCAGACATCAAACTAAAAGGACTAGGGAATTGTATTCTGTTTTTCCTTCCTCCCATACCTTCTACAGCTGCTTTCTTGAGCTACTAAAAATAAATATTCCCTCTTTGTTCCCACCCTGGAGAAAAAATTGTTTACATGGTAGGAGCCCACCCAAGAAGACAGAAACACTTTTCAAGTAGTCACACCAATGCATAAGTACTTGTCATATTCCACCCAAAGAAAATACTTGAGAGAGCTCACCATGCTTGTACTTCTAGGAAGAGATGCAGATTTTGTGGCTGGCATTCCTTTGCTTTGAGAAATCATAATTTCTACTGGCAAGCCAGGTCTTGTTCTGCATGAGATACCATTATCAAATGACCTGAGAGAGGGACTTGTATCCAGGGACAAGGATTTCTCCAATTTGTGTGGTCGCGATCCAGCCACGATGTCGTCACTTCTCAGAGCCTCTATGTCTACTCCTTCATGGGTCTTCTCATCTAGAATGTTTTCTTTCCAGTTCTCAGGAGACTTTCTCTTAATATGAAAATCATCTAGGCTTTTTACACTGGCTGGAAAGGTGTTTTTCAGTTTAGCAGCTCGGTATGCCCTCAGGCTCATGGGATCGAGCACTCGGAAAGTAACTTCATTAATAAATTGAGAGAATTTGAGTTTAGCTTCTATCTTTTCTTCCACAACAGACAATGAACTTGATGATCCTTGACTCACCAAGCTCAAGTCAGATGCAGAGGAGCTGCTTTTCTTGTGAGTCTTCTTCTGCCTCTGGAGCTTTTGGCTTGCGTTTCCCACTTCTGATGGATACAGAGAAGAGTGCTCCAGTCCATGAGTTTTTTCACCCCCTTTCTGACAGTGCTTTGATCGATGGGGTCGATAGCCTTCATCCTTATTTTTGCTTTTAACAAAGCTTTTAGCTTCTGACCTTGTGCTGCCCTGTAACTCAAAGCTGTCCTCGCTGGAGCTGCAGCGTTTTGAGTAACTGTTCATTGTGGAATCTCCAGAGAGGCTCCTCTCCACACCAGTCCCCACTCCTGGCGCACATGCAGCTGTGCATGCACTGCATGCTCTTTCTTCATCCACCCTGCCACCCCCCTCTTGCCTGGCTGGACTTCCAGGCACGGCAGCCTCTGGCTCAGCTGGGGAAATGGAGCCTTTCCACTGTGACTGCATTTGCTTTAGTGTCTGTGTGTCAAACATTGTCACTGGAAGAGGGATTCCCATTAATCCCCTTCTAACTTGTTAGACAGCAGGCATGCCTTTGGAAGGCATAGCAATGCACCCACCACATTTTGCTCCATATGCACCCAAATTATGCATATGTTTCATAATTAGATCAATAACAAATTCTCACCATTTTAATTAACCATACCAATGAACAGAATCTATAGGACATGTAAATTTTCCAGGGTATTGAGTGTTCAGTGGATGAGCATGGGCTTTCATTGACCCAAAGCAACATATGATATATTCCTGTTTGTTGAACTGGAAACCAAACTACCACAATGTAGATCAATTCTCACTAAGTAAAGTCTGGGTTGGTTCGGTTTCAGGGCTTTTTAAAATCCAATAGCAGAGAAGGTCATGCTATATTGTCCTAATGCTACTAGTGTTTGCTGTTCTATTAAAAATGTTAGTGACAAATCTGCTAGATCTGCTAGAAAAGCAAACAAAACGTGATTCTCACTTTCTACCTGCTTGTTTTTTGCCATAACTTACATTCTAAAATAATTTTAAAAGATTAGGATCCAAAGCAAGGTGCAATATTTCAACATTGTCAATGAGCTTGGAGTAGTAAAGATAAATTCTTTAAGTCAAGACAAGCACGTTTTAGATGAAATTCTTCTCATTTTTCTCTGTCTTTATAGGCGGGCGAGTCTGAATTGTAATGTGAAGAATTTCTATTTTTGGTTTGTATAAGCAGAAACCTAAGGACTAGTTTAAGTGAGATTAAAAACAGTCTGACTTTATAATTAGCCTGGATTTTTGCAGCGTCCCAATAACGTGTTGCCACTGGAAATGACCAGAGAAATTACTGAATGATAAATTTGAAAGGGTGTTTTTTTTTGGATTTTTTGCATCTCCTTATTTTAGCATAAGGGTGAAAGCAATTTACCCCTTTTGCATGGTGGGATTCAGACTCTGCTTACATCAAATGTCAAATGCAGCAAGTGAAGAAAGAGAAGAGACTCAGAAGCAGAAAATGGAGTGACCTCCCTTAGACACAAGAGCACATTTAAAAATCTCATGCATAGCTGACAGGTCAACAGCAGCTTGAGCTGAAATGTAGTTCCATCTGGTTTTGGAGCAGACATTTAGGC
Source organism: Oenanthe melanoleuca (assembly GCF_029582105.1). NCBI lineage: Eukaryota > Metazoa > Chordata > Aves > Passeriformes > Muscicapidae > Oenanthe > Oenanthe melanoleuca. The sequence continues at coordinate 49,589,144 of NC_079339.1, forward strand.
CCCTCATTACAAGGCACTTTACTTGCTGCCTAGAATTTATTGTCTCCACTTTGGTAATTCCAACACTCATTTAAATCATAGTTCATAAAAGCTGCTGAAGTGTTGCAAATCTCTCAAATTAACATAGTAAGTACATTAATTTTGCAAATAACAGGGGCACATGAAGATCCTTTTAACACATCAGAAATCAATTGCTTTACTGGAATTACTTTTTGAAATGCTTCCATATTTCTATGGGACTGTGCCATTCCCCTGCATGCTACAAACATTACCCTGATCACAGAGATAATGTGGATTAAAATGCATAAATCTTGCTCACATTGTCTTGTTCTAGACGAATTTATGCCTCTCTCACTTGAATGTGAATGCTAACAGTTTAAAGGGCTGACAAATGCTTTCAATTGTCAACAAAAAGATTTTCATGACCTTTTCAGTGCAGTCAGGGAACAATACAACACTACTCCCCTCTTGCAAAGCCAGGATTTAGGGATTTTTCAGTATGTCCAATACAGACTTGTATGAACATGATGTAACTCTTGAAGCAAACAGGATTCTGAAGCACATAGGGTCTGTGTTAATCCATTTAGGTCTTTTGTCTTCCAGATCCATTAGAGCTTGGCAAAGTGTGTGTTCTGCAGTTTTAATGGACTTTATTAATAATGCCTGCTTCAGAAACAGAGCAAGCCTCACCATTGAGCCAGAACCTGCAATGATTTGTACCTATTTGGACAAGAGCTTTTTCATTCATGAGAGATTGGGCTCCTTTGAACATGAGTATAGCTATGTTAACTACAAGCATAAATTCAGTTATATATTGCCTATGTGCAAATTTTAAGGTATGAATTTAAAAGGTCTTTGGTACAGCCAATAAAAATGGATCATATAATTCTCTTTTATTGTCAGAAAAGAGCTCTTTTGTTCAGAGAGACATTATTTGCATAGCAGTAAAATATATGTACAGGTATAGACATAGATAAATGGTTATAGGTAATTTAGGTAAGGTATATAACACTTGTGGGTGTCATACTACTTATACTGCTGCTTCTCTTTCTTCAGGTGATTTCTGCCTAATAACTCTAGACATATGACACAGACATATCTGATTATTAAGAAAAAAATTATCCACAGCTGCAAAAAGAAAAATAATTCTTCTTACTTAGATGATACAGACCTTTTCACATCAATCACAGTGAATCTTAGAACAGATGCTATCAAAGTTTTTAGTAACAGTAACTATTCAGTGTTCACTCTTAAATAAATTCACCAAAATATTCTCTAGAGAGTAGCTGAATTGCAGAAATTATTTCCATTATGTGTACAAATAGAGGAGCTGAATATTAAAACAAAATCTAAATGTTTGATATCTTGAACATTTTAATAATTGATGCTCATGATTTATTTTCTATATGTTAAGAGACTTATTTTTTGAAGCGTTCAAGTTATTTTGCCTTATAATTGAAATCCCTTTGAAGGCACTGCAGATAGAGGGAATTTCCTGCCCAATGCAAGCAGGTGTGTCTGTGAATGGCAATACTTTGCTGCAGTAGTCTGAACTGAAAGAAATACCTTCAGAGAGCTCAAATTCTTCTGTTCTTTATTACTACAATATACCTCAGCTAGGTAGATGCTTGCCAGATTACTAAATTTTTCTGAACTAGTCATATTAACATTAAAGTAAACTTAAGAGAAAAAGCTATGCATTAATTTTGCTTCCTGTAGAAATGGTGAGCACCATTGTTGGAATAAAACAGAATATCTGTGCAAATCAAGTGAAAACTGTCTGCCCTAAGTGACAGACTTCACTGTAAATAAGATTGTCCTTTATCATCAGCTGTGCCATTATCTAGTTCATTGACCTCTGCTCAACACCCTCACTTTGGCCTGTAGCTGCCATTAACTGGCCTTTAAATGAGGAAGGGACTGCACTCTTTAAATGAGGAAAGGACTGTATTCTTTAAATTAGGAAAGGACTGTACTCTTTAAATGAGGAAAGGACTGTATTCTTTAAATTAGGAAAGGACTGTACTCTTTAAATGAGGAAAGGACTGTATTTTTCTGTGTACTTCTGTGATACCCAATCTTGCATAATGTGACCCTGATCCAGGGGACATCTCCAGATACCATCAGGACTTGCTCATAGTGAAACATTTCTAGGCACTCAAGTGGATGAAGTTTGTAATTTTGTGTGTTGCAATGGCTAAGATGTTCCATGTTAGTGTTAATATCAGAACATAACCAGAGCAGCACTGATCCTTTCCTGGTAAACTGACTGTTGAAACTGGAACATTTATAAGGGAATGATAGTTAAGGTCATAGCTTAAATAGGACTTTCACAGTGACTTAGTATTGCATTTGACAAGATTGAAGTGTTGAGGAATTTGTCTAGTAAACTTGTTACTTAGGAAAACACTTCAGGATTTTTCTAAATTTAGGCTTCTTTATATTCTGAGTGTCATTTTACAAAGACATTATTAGAAACCTGCATATTTTGTATAAACATGTATAAACAGTTACCTGCAAATAGGACTTCATACAATGGAGTATTTTTAAATTGACTGAAGACTTAAAATTATAATAATTAAAAGCTGAATTTTGTGGGAATTAAAAATTAAAAACAAACAAGAATTCCATGCTCCCGTTTAAATAATATCCCTGATTTTTAATCTTCAGGAGACGTTAACTTTTACTAATTGTATTAAAATGCAATTAGCAAAAGAAAACATCTTGTATCTGCTGCAGAATGTTGTTATGACAACTAGAAGTTATTTGTGTAGAGCCCTGGAAGATATGATCATTTTTGGGTCAAAGTGGACAATATTCAACAGTTTTAGTACTAAGTTTTTCTGTATCTAAAAGTATGTTTTTTGATACATGAACAAGAATATTTTCAGCAGATTATCTACATTAAACCACACAAATATGTAAGAAGGTGTTTTTACATTTTGAGATTCATAAGGATCTTTTAAGTTATCATTATTTAAAAAAAAAGTAAATCTGATTTTTAAGGTTTATTTTAATTGCAAATTAGACTGGTTCCAGAGCCTTTTAGAGTTAGTGAGTAGACTCCAAGATTTTGGATGAATAATAACACTGTTGTCTGTGCTGTCCTGGGTGAAGCAAAGAATGTTTTCCATTATAATGGTGTGTATTTCCTGTATTTGTGTTCCTAGTTCTCACTCAGCCTTTCAACTCAGAAATATCTCAATTTCAATTCAGAAATATTGCCTGAGCACCAAGGCCAAACTCACTATTTGTAGTGCTTGTTCTCAGAATTTGTAGGAATGGCATTCAGTTCAAGGTTCTGTTTTCCCTAAAGATGTACAACCCTCAGCAGATACTCCACTCTTAAATAGCTATATCCCAACTCTCCCAGTGCCCATTCTTGCTCAGATGTTCTCTTCCCTCCTGCCTTTAATGAAAATTTTATGGCATCTTATCCATCTTATCTTCACACTTAATGCAGTTAATTTTGAAGTGTTATATGGACCTTTCAGTTTTGCACTCCAGTTTATCCCTTTAAATAATGCAGATGTTCCTCTCTGGGTTTCCTTCCAACAGATGGTTTCCTTTTCTCTTTTTATCTGTAATGGTTGCCAAATATAAATTTGCTTTTAATATAAGGATGCCTACATCAATTTCATCAGCAAGACAGCATTTCCTTAAATTCTTCTCAGTGTTATTTTATTTGTTGTTCTCCAGAAATTCTACCACATTTTCAAATTAATGGGAATAATATCTATTTCCAGGATGCTTGGCCTCACACAGCAAAAATTCAATTTCACTAAATATTACTTTCACTATTTCTGTTTCCTTTTGGAACAAAAAAATTTCTGATGGAGTGGAGATGTAGCCAGTGCTGTATGTATTGGTTTTACCTCACTAGATTCTGCTTGAAAGCATTTCAACCCTAAGGAGAATTTAAGCAGTCATTTGCTCTAAGTCTGCAAGATCTAGTTGTTTTCAGGACCAGTAGAACAAAAATTCAGTTATTTTATTTTAATGCATGACTGCTAATGGGAACAAGCTAAAACAGGTTTTTCCTTTCTCTATCAGCTGTTGGTAGATTTGTTAAGTGTTACAACAAACAGAAAATTGGATCAGTGCTGCCACCATTAAATCAGTCTGCATTTAAGAATTGGTAGGGTTTGTTGGCATGAAAAGGAGGTGAAAAGCTACTGTGATGCCTTAAAGAACAGAGACTTATGTTTCTGTGAAGGAATCTGCATGGTGGACAGTGTCTGCATTCAGCCTTGAATCTAAATCTAAAGATATAATGGATCTAAATTGCTCTAAATTCTCATTAAGCAACCTCTCCACCATGATGGGTAAAACATTTATCTGTTTTGCAACCACAGGATGACTAAACTAAAGGCATCAATTGCTGTGTCATCTTTCTTGTCAACATCCATAAGTCTGATTCATTTAATTTATAGCTGTACACTAGACAGAGCTAGGATAGGCCTGTAAGAAGTGCTGAGCATTAGAGAAGAGATGGTTTCTTGGTATAAATCCTGCACCACCCTGAAAAGAGAGCCACTGTTCTCTGGCAAATGCTACAGCTGCAGTAAAATTAGAGACAGACACCCAATTAAAATGCAAGCTATATTTATAGCTTTAAAAATAAATGAAAAATTAAATAGAAAAATGCAAGCACAGAATGTTTTAATATACCAATTTTTTTTCCAATTCCAGCACAACATTCCATTGGACACAGGCCCTTTCTGCACTCAATATCATCCTGTTGAGCACCTTCCATTACTGTGCAAGCAGCCAAGTTATTATCAGTTGTAAGATGTTGGCTGTTGTGTGCTCTGCTCCCTAGCAGTAAAAAATGGCACTGGGGACACGTTACTGTGCATGTCTTTAAAGTTTTTCAAAGATATATACAAGGCACTTGTGGCAACAGCTAATGACATTTGGCTACCCTTAATTACCAAAGGGCTTTTCCTCTCCCATGAAGAGAAATTTTACTCTTGCTGAGAAAAGCCAGAAAAATTAAGCTGCAGGCTGTATTTTTCTCCAAGTGTTTTAAGTGATCTTTTATTTATTCACAGTCCAGACAATGGACTGCTTGGAAGAGAGGAACACAAAATGATATGAAGCTGATCTACAGTGTAAGGAACGGACTGGTGATCGAGTTAGGCCAAGCTTCAAAGCATAAACAGTACAGATTTCCTTCATGTTGGAACTGCTTAGCTCTAAAAAGCTTATGATATCACCTGCCTGACAAATTTGTGCCCCCATCCAAGAGAGACAGAGCTAGCAGAAGTTAATAGCATGTGTGAATAGCAGCTCTAGCAGAACAGAGCTCTTCACCAGGTTTGTGTTTGAGCGACCAACCGCGGCTGCGTACCTTGGCTGTCAGCGACTCCCCAAAGTGCTCTCTATCCTCTGCCAGCATCATCCTTTTCTTGCTCACTTTCTGCTTTAGCCAGCTGCTCCATGAGCTCTTCTTCACTCGCTGGACCGTTGTTGCAGCCGTGCTGTGGGATGGGCAGAGCTGTAGGTCATCTGCATTACACTGGCATTTGCTTCTGCCTCCAGTTCACTTTGCAGTTGCTTGGTGAAAAGGTGCAAAATAATTGATCCTTCTGAGAATACACAGATGAGGAGTCTTAGTTTCTTCCACTGCTCCTTGAAAATGGGTATTTTTAGGAAAGTGTCAAATCCTTTGAGTCTAGTCTTTAAACATGTCCTTCTTTGAGGCAGACTGGCAGTGTCATGTGGCTTTCCAAATTAGGTATATACCATATTCCTCATTTTCCTCTCTTTTTTCTCTCTTCTTTTTCCCCAATAATAATCATAATAATAATAATTATTATCATAATCATCATTATTAATATCATAATTAAAAAGAGGGGGAAAGCATGAAAAAATTTAAGAAAGTAGAAAGGAAGAATGAGAGGAGGAATTGAATTAGTTTCTCATGCAAAATAAAGCTTAGGATAAAAATACACTGCCTTTTTCTTCAGGGGAATGAAAATATTTTTCACTTATTAATTACATTATATTTAAAAAATAATTATATTTTATATACCAGATGCCAGTTTATTTTACTTTGATCCATTCCTAAATTTATGATGGATGCCACAATCTGAAAGGCCTTACTGTCTCTGAAGCCACAGAATGTCCCTTTCTGATGTGATACTACATTAGTGGTGAGCTAAGGCTACCCAAAGTCCTTCCCATTGATGTTTCAAGGAGTATTGAAGAGATCTTTCAGTACAGCAGTGTGTTTCTTGTCATCTTTCTTTTATATCTGCAGGAATGTGCAATTCTGCTAATTAAATGTTAAACATAGAGGGGAGTTTAAGACAGGAAGGTAAGTCTTTGTTAAATCAATAAACCACAAGGGAATAAGATGTTGCTATGATATTCTCTCTCTTCTTTTTTTTTTTTTTTGCCCTGTCCAATGAGGTTATACTAATTAGTGAATTATGAATTAGACCAAGTTGTTCCAGAGTATAATACAAAAATTCCCAGTTCTTTGTAATGGGTCATATCCTGCCCCTCCCACATAGGGGCTTTGACTTCATAACAGCAATAAACCTGTCCTAGGTTTGTGGGATTTCATTAGGATCATTCTTTTGCAGGATTAGGAAACCACAAAGTATAAGGAAGGAATAAGCCTTTTTACCTGGGCAATGCCCTCAGTCATGAAGTCACCATTTCCCTTGGAAGGCTTCCCAAAGGCAGTTCTCTACCTCTTCCTCACCCTCCCAGTCTGTCTCAGAAATGGTTATCAGGGATTGCTTCCTCTAGTTGATAAAGGGAAACAGCTGTGGAAGTGTCTAAGATTGTTAGTGCCTTTAGTCTTGGGGGGATGGTACCATAAATATCACTGTTTACTGGTCTTGTTGTCACTACACTGTGTTTTCCTGAGATTTTGGGAAGGGCTGTGAAATATCAGGCTAAACCTCTCCATTATTGGCTTCTAACTTATTAAGCCCTTCAGAGCTGGCCCTTGGGAAGCTTAATGTTGATTGTAAAAGAAAAGATATATTATTGTTCACAATACCTGGAACACAGCAATTTTGTTATCTCTGTTTCCATTCTTTATCTCTGCATATAAATAATCTTCTATGTCCATTACACATACATGCCAAAAATCTTCTATGTCTATTACATATTAAATAAGAAAATGGTTGTTCCAGTTCTATGCTTCAATATGTCCTGAAAAAGTTTGCTTAAAAAAAAGCTTGCCTGCATATAAATGAGTTGGGCTGGAAGTATGTTTTAAAATTTGTTGTTCTGAGTAATTTGAGAATATATTGAGAGAAATAAATGACAATTTCTTGACTGCTGTTACCATGGGTGGTTGGGGGATGGATAAGTTGAGCAGGAGGGAAGTATTTATGTAGTATTCTGCAGAAGTTAACTAAACAGTGTGAATTTTTTGCAGCATAATTTTCCCTACATAAAAAGCTATGACAAATAATATTATGTGGAGGTATAGGACATGCTTGTGCCAAATGTTTCCAGAATATTAGTTCTGATGCTGTAATGCCTCAGATGCAGCTATAACATATTTCTGCTGAGGGCTGCAAACCTGCATGTTTGCAATCAGAGCTGCATGTCACAGGAATTGGTGATAAGCAGGTGACTAAATAAGAAAAAGAAAAAAAAAAAAGATCTGTTTGTATTTGGAAATGTATGTGTTTGCATGCCAAATGTAAAAGTAGCCTTGTGCATTGCCTGTTCCTAACTCCTTTCTATTACAACAGCTGCAATTTAAGCACAAAGCAAAATAGAGTTATTTCTTTTCCTTCCACGGCCACAGTCCCACCTCATTCATTATATTGAAGAGACATGTCCATCAGAGCTGTCTGAATACTCTTACTGAAAGCATGCTGCTGTTTGTGCTGTTTGTTTTGGCAAATGTTATGCATTTCTGTTGTTTCTCACACAAACAATTATTTCATCTATACTCTGCTGGGTTTATCAACGTGTGACTAATACTTTGTATAATTAGACAAAGTCATGCACTACATATATTTTCCTTCATCATTTAATACATACCTGAGCTAGGTTTAATGTGTGCATATTAGCTTTATTAATATTAATGCCACTGCCTGAATTTTTCCTTTCTTGAAGATATAAATTATTTTGATAATTTCATACTTAATGGCCAGTAGCATATTCAGAATACATTTTTAATGAGATCAAATAGACATGTTCCATGATGTGCATTATGCAAACAAAAGATACATAACTCATTTTAAAAAACCCTATCATGGCAGTCAATTATAAATCATTTCATTAGCTTTCTAGCACTGCAGCTTTAGGAAGCTCCATCCATATAATTTACTGCCTTGTACCTTAATGTATTAACTATTTCCTTTTAAAGACAGTAATGTCTGCCAAATAAAACAACAGAGGATGTTAATTCATGTTTAAAGCAGGAATCCTGCTGTCATATTGCAGCACCACTAATTCAATGCTGAAGACTTCTTTACTACCTGTTATGAATTCTAAATTAAAAAAAATACAAACATGCAGTAAAGAGAAAGAAATACTTACTTGAGAAGGATCCTGCAGCTCTGTTCTGCTAGTCCACAGAGTGAAATGATGGAGCCAGATTTAGAAGTAGCTTATTAGGTGTATGCTGCTTCAACAGTTACAGCTTTTCTTTTTTTTTTAACTGAAAGACAGAATCGTTTTCTTTTAATGAAGCCAGCGCAGGATGATATGCTGCCCACGTTGCTATGAGAGACTAAACTTGCAGAGCAAAGTCTGGCAATTTCAAAATAACTTCCTGGGGGTCATTCACTCTCAACCTGCCACTGCTTTTCTGTGTAGTCACAAACTTTGGCAGCATCAAGCAAGATCATGGAATGTCACAAATGCAGGAAATTACCAGTTAGTCATGCACACTTGAGATTGAAAGTGATTGAGGCAGCATTGTTTGGGAATATAGGTATAAAATCTCTCAATTTGGAACACCCACTGAATTGTCTTAAAAGGGAACAAGGCTCTGATTACAGTGAATCTGCAGTACCTGCTACTCTCCTGATGTTGGGTGCAATATCTAGAGCTCCAGCCCTAATAAAGGAGTGTAGGAACTGCCCCAAAGGGATCACAAATGTAAAAAACTATGTATTTTGTTTTGCCTTTGATATTTTGGGAGAAAGACTATGAGGCATCACAGCTTTTTATGTGTGTACACAAACCAATGCAATTATTAAGACCTGTAATTATGGTTATAAAATCATCCATACATATCTATATATTTACTATGTAAAACCACACACAGTTTTGGAGTTTCACTGATGTCAAACCATTGCAATTATGAAGAGAGGTAATTGTGGTTATAAAATTATTCACATGTAGCTGTATATTTAATATATAGAACCACCCACAGTTTTCAATTTTTAGTGATATCACTATTTAAAGTATTTAAATGCTTTTATTAGAAATATTTCTGTGGAAAGACCAACACAAAAGTGTGCATCACAGTCCAATAGTCTATTATATCTCCAGTATTGCACTGCATATATAAATTTAGCCCTGCATTTAGAAAAGTATTTTGCCTTTTGCCCAAGAATGCTTTAGGATAGAGCTCTAGAGACCTCTGATCTATTTGTCAGTTGGAAATTCCTCTGAGTAGTCAGGTTTTGGCTGATGTGGTTTGCCCATAAGATGATCTTTATCTCTGATGTGGAGACAGAGATGAACTCTGATATTACCCATACTCTGCATCATTACCTTGCCAGCCTGATGTGTGTATGTTTAGCCATACCCCATGCCTTGACTTGAAAAAAACCAAAAGTGTCAGGGGATAGGGAAGGATAACTGGCTACAATAAGTTATTGAAGTGATTTTGAGTTCCTACCTGCATCCCAGCCAGAGTGGGCTTGCTCAGAAGCTCCTCCTTGCAATTGCTACTTTCCAGCTGTCAGGAAATGTGGGTTTATTGCTCCCACTAAGTTTTGACCACAGTACAATGTGCAAGAACTTGGCTGTTCAAGGAGGCAGATCTTCACAGCATCCCAGGGCAAACTCAAATGTAGCATCCTCCTCTCACCAGAAAAAACAACAGGCCTTGCTTCTTGGAAGGCAGTGATTAATGCCTCTGGACTGACACTGAATTCAAAACTCACAAGAAGGTTCTGGAATCTATCACTTGCTGCTTCTAACAGCTGCAAGGTGCAGATGTAGAGCAGAGGTTTGTAGCTCATTACTCTGTTTCTTCAGAAACAGAGTGGCTCCTCTAACCACAGCATCTTGTAACTGCATCCCTCCTTCTGGTCCCATTTGTTTTAACCAATGGTGACATGGAAAATGTTTGGCTTCTCTTCACTCTGATTGGTTTTGTTGTGTTTAGGGGGGAGATGGGGCTGTTCATTTGTTTTAATTTGTTGGTTTGTTTTTTGTTGCTTTTTTTTTTTTTTTTTTTCCAGAGCAGCAAGGCCATTGCAAAATTCTGGAAAATAATTTCCTTTTTAAGATCTTTTGCCTAACAAATTCCTCCCCTCGAGCTCCATTATATCTTAGAAGCAGACTGGTGAGTGTGAACCAAATGCAGATGAGCAGTGATTATATGTCAGGACCTCCATGTATGAGGAAGGGAGAAAGACCACTGCCATTCTTATGAGAAATGTAACTTTTTCCCCAGTGACCTGACATGAGAGAAAACATGACTTCATTTGCAGATTTTGCGTCAGCCATTACCATACCTACAACTGGGAGATCAGAGGGACAAAATACTTGTCAGCTCTGTGTGCATATCTCTTTTGCCTATGAATCTTGAAGGTTGAAAAATGCTTTTCCAGATGTTAGTGGTCAATTCCAAATTAGCCCAATGGAATTCCTGTTCCAGTTACCAAATGAATATAAGTCAAGGCAAAACTCTTCAATAAACAAAATGTCTGTCATGACCTACAAATAACTTGTTTTTTTTCCTACCTCCTTTTCCATTTCTCTGTCTTGAAGGGTTGTTTTTACTTTTGCACACACTGGTGTGCTGTACCAAACAAATCTCCTTTGACTTCCTTCCCCTCTTTGAGCAGAGCTTTCTCCTGAATCCATAATGCCACTGGGAAATCCTGTACAGGGCACATGAAGTTTCTCAGAATGAAGGGCTGGCACAACCACTGAGCTTGGAGAAAGATACAGGATTTATGATCACTAAATGGCTGAGGAAACAGTAAAATGATTGATTCTAAGTATATCTTGCAGAACTCTTCTATTTAACCACTCATTCTTTCCCATTTGAAGGTTTTTTTTTAATCCACCTTCTTCTCCCACTAACATTATTGCTAACAATAACCTCAGCAGCAATAGAGAAAGAAAGTACAGTCAAGGCTCAACTTTTAATTTCAGCAGTAATGTGACTGAAGTCTTTGGCCTTGTCCTTTTACAGGATTTGAACTGAATATTTTAAAATTCATTCAATGTGATGGGGTACATCTTGGAACGGTGAGAGAAAGAATTCAATGATTCAATATTTGTAAATTTGGTGCACCAAGAGGTAAAAGCAAAAGTCTAGGCCAAGACTGATCCCATTGCTTAGTTGGTCATTGATTGTATAACAGTTTGTTGGTGACTTTCTGTGGACAATATTTTTATTGCACCAAACAGAACAAGGATTAGGTCCTCCAGTACATTCCAGTTCAACTTGGATGAAAATCAGGCATTTCCACAGAAATACTTCCAGAAAACTTCAAGCATTTTCTAAGAGTCTATGAAGAATGCATCTATAATGAACTCAGGTAAAACATGCTAAAAGAGTCATAACACTTGAACAATAATGGGAGCTTTGGAAAGTGTAGTGTCTATTAGTGTCACCTTCTTTCAGCATAATGTTTTAAATATATGTTATAAATACCCTCATCACCTCAAATTTAGATATAAAATAACCAGAGGTTAATAGTTGGAAAACTGCCCAGTGCAAAATAAAACATAACACTTAAATAAAGGCAGTAGGTTTCCCTGAAACAAATTGCTATGGCGTGAAAAAATTCTTGAGAATTTAGAAATTTTACTTAATTTCACAGACTCACAGAATGGATTAGGGTGGAAAGGATCTTAAAGATCATCTATTTCCAACTCCCCTGTCATGGCCAGGGGCACCTTACACTAGAACAACACAGGTTGCTCAGAACCCCATTCAACCTGGCCTTGAACACTTCCAGATATGAGGCATCCACAACTTCTCTGGGCAACCTGTTACAGTCTCCCAGCATCCTCACTGCAAGGAATTTCCTCCCAATATCAAATTTAAATCTGCCCTCTGATGTATGTATTTACACACACTTATATAAATGTACATACATTTTGATTTGTAAAGAATTAATGCTTTCATGAAAAAAAAAATAACAAGCATATTAAAATGGAGAGAGAAAGGGGGCATTGCTGTCCCTTTTCTAGCTCAAAACCTACAGAGGAAAACTGTCAGGGTGCAGCCAGGGCTCCCAGGGCAGCTCTGAGTCCTTGCCTGCCAGAGCCTTGTGTCTGCCCTGTGCTGTCTGTGTCTCTTGGTAGCCTTGGGGAACCTCATGTGTGGTTGGTGATGGGAGTTGATCACTGAAAACAGAATTCCCAGAAAGGACTGGTCCTGAAAATACTTTATATTGGTGCAGCAGGACTTTTGGATAAATATAAAGTTATCCCTTAAAACTGACAATCTGGATATTTGCTGGGTTTGACCTCAGTCTACAAATAACCTCAGCTGCTTTGAACCTCTGATTCTAAAGAAAAAATAAAAATGCCCAGCTTGTATCCTGGAGACCTAAGTCATTGCTTGGCTGGCTGGGGGATTGTTCTGTCTTTCAGAGTCCTCTGGGATTGTTCAGCAAAATAAGTGTGTCCCATCTGGCTGCAGCACTCATCACTGTCAAGTGTAATCAAATATGGGGAGAGGAGAGAGGAGACAACCTTGAAAGAAGGGGTGTGCTGCAAAGTCAGGCAATAGAAAGCAAGGTCCCTTTCAGGTGTGCACCCACCTTTCCCCCCATGGTTATCATTCTCCACACACAGCCTGCTATCTGCACATCACTCAGCTCTGCTCTCAGCAGCCTGGCTGTTGCACACCTACGCACAGATCCCCACTGTCCTCATCCATCTCTGATTTGTGGCAGCATCTGAGCACCTCTGTGGAAACCATGGCATGCACTGAAAATTAATAGGTGAAGAGTCCCCTCTTTTCTTGGGAATGGTCATTCTGGACGCTTGCAGGTTAGATTTTGTGTTCCAGTAAACCTTGTCCCTTTTATTATTACAAAATACGAGGTTAAAAAAAAAAGGCAATGCAAATGTCATATGTAATGACTTTAGAGAAATACAGACTTTACTTTTGTCAGAAGAAATATATAATAATTTGATGGTGTCAAGCTGAGAACATTATTAAAAGTAGGGAATATAATATTATCCTGTTGAAGGTATATAATATTATCCTGTTGAAGGTATTGACACCAATATAGCTTGGAGCAACTTGGACATCACCTTGGGTCAGCAATGATAAGAACATGACCTGTTACAATCTCTACCTTCAAATTTCAAGTGTGTTTTATTAACTCTGCAGTAAAGCTACTAAATCAGAATGCTTTTGGATTTTATAAAGTATTTTTATATCTCATTTTTTTGTCTGTTTCTCCGAGTCTTTAGAGATTTTTGACAAGATAGTATTCTTTATACCATCTGTAACCATAATTTTTCCAATATGTTGCCAATGTTACTTTTCTAGTTATTTCTTGTACAATTGCCTTAAGAAGATGTAGGGAAGGCAAAATGGAAAAATCAGATCCCAGATGCCAAAACGATTTGTGAAAATGCATATGTCTGTTAATCTCTGTTTAGACAGCTTTTTACTAAGTATATTTGCTGTACATTGTTAAATTTGACTCTCTTGGAAATGAATCCTTTCAGGCCCTTCAAGGTAGAAAAGGGGCAATATCATGCTGGCTAATTTGAGGAAACAGGTCCTTCAAACCATAAACATATCTGGTTTCTAGATACAGTTGCTTTTTAGAACTGCCATAGTACAATTTTTCTAATTGGTCTTTCTTAATCTCTAGCAAAAATGAATGGAAATGAAGTAGTATGCAGCACTATAAGGCATTAAAGGCAGAAAGATTACTTGTGATTTAGACATAATGTCACTTCAAAGGAGTTGATTGACTACTTCCGAAATAATTTTTCATGCTTGAGTGCCTGAGGAAATATTGATTGTTTTAGAGTCATGTTTCATCCCATAACTTAATACAGCAATTGTTTTAGAGCCCTGCTTTGAACAACCTGCTTTATTTGGGAATATCAAGAGCAAACAGAACTTTCTACTCACCAAGATCCCCCTGCAGCCCTAACCTCACCCATAATCCAATACCCATCAGCTCTGAAAACTGAAAATTATGTTTCAAGGCAGGTGTCATTAACATGCTGCTAATGGTGGGTGACATCCATTCTGCCATGGAGCATGGCAATGGCAGGGTGGTGACAGTGTGGGCTATTTTCTTTGCTGAGGTGCAGTGTCTCTCTTTCAGGGATGGATGGATGGATGGTTTCTGCCAACAAAGAACACTGTAATTCCTCACTGGCTAAATGCCAACAGCACAGGATCAGAATTTTTGAGGTAATTCTTAAAAGGAAAATAAATTTTCAACTATTTCTGCCCCTTATCATGTTAATCAGCCCACTTTTTAAATTTCTCAGTCTTACAAAATTTATTCTCATTTAATTATCTAGCAGTTTATTTAGATTTCAGATCATGGAGTCATGTGATTGCTGGATTTAATTTATAAGAAGAGGAAGTTGCACTTTAGCAAAAATACCTGCTATCTTTACAACTGCAAAGAAAAAGTAGGAAGCCCCAAAATAAAGATCCAACATTAATTTTTAATTAATGAATTAATTTTTATCATGCCTGACTCATAAAACAAGTTTTCATTAGCTGGAAATGATCACATTGCAATTTGCAGTTTAAAGATGTTTCAGGACATGATGCAAACATCATAACCCCTCAAAAAACATGAACAAGCTCCAAACAGACTTAATGTGTTGTAAAGTGCTGATCTAGACTACACCAAATCACTCTTGGACCTATTTGATTCTATTGAGGAAACATAAAATCATCTGCTGCAGTAATGATTAAACTCAAAAATGCAAGTTCTAGGTGATCCTCTGAAGGTGCATAGACACTGGAGATACATTTAATAAGCTTTTAATAAGTTTCTGGCAATGAGGAGGTTCAAAGTTTCATCATCCAAACGGTTATGTTTGGATTAATTTTCAATTTTTAATCATCCCAAAAATTCAAGGATCTTCAGATATTTAGCCTGAGTCTGTCATTAAAATGATAGATTCCCATTCAACTGACAGATATCCCATTTAGGATTGTTACATAAGAGCAGTGCTGAATAGCCCTGCTGCCTTATTAAAAATCTGCCATAGTGCTGTGTTTCAGTCTTCCACATGGAATTTGGCAAAGTTGTGCTTCACACAATAGCCTGTATTTCATGTTTTAACTGTGGAAGAATTACTCTGTTGCTGCTCTTGTCCTCGATGAATTTCCCTTCAGAAACATATTGTTTAAATAAGCTTTCTTCTGCTAAAATATTTTATTTCTGGAAGCTTACTCTATCAGATCATCTCTTACTCCTGTGCTGTCAAGAGGATTATAATGAGGTAGGCTGCGTTAAATGATACAGAAAAGAAATTCACAATCAGTCTGGCAAAAGTACTGAGGTGGTGATGAAGGATTGCAGGGGCAGATAGTGGAGCAGCAAAACAGAGACTGCCACTATTGCATTACCTGTTTTTTTTGCTGTATGTGATGTTTCCTTTCACCTTTCCTCTTGCAAATCATAAGGATTGTATTTGAGTATTCATGTTTGTTTTTTTTTTTTTTTCTCAGTAGAATCAAAGGGTTGTGAATCAAAGGGTTTCTTAGAGGAGGAAGTTTGTTTATGGGGAAAGTCAGATTTTTCCTTTGGAACTGTATATTGCACCAGGATTTTGAGAGCTAATAACCTCTGCCCACATTCCTACTAGGAAAACTAAAATGAATTGTCTGTCATTATTGTCACAAGGTAGGATAAAATTATATTTTGCATGGCATTTGTGGGATGTGCACCTTTGGGGCCTTTTATTCCTGCGGAATATTTTGTGATTCTCGAGTTTTAAAAAGTGAAAAGGAGAAAAGTGAGGAATAGAAGCATGCCTGCAAAGTTCAGAGCAGCCACTTCAGAGCTCTCAGGAAACACCAAGCATGTTACATATAAATATCTTGTGGTAAACAGTAATTAAGAAGAGTAGCACTGTATCAAACCCTTGAATGAACAAAAATGGTTGTCTGCTGCCAATGAACTATTTTCAAAATTGTGAAACTTGCCTTAAAAAACACAGAAGATCACAGGCTAAGAGGGGCCATCTAGCAGGTAGAAGATTACAGAGATTATAACATGTGAGATATAATTTTGTATGAAAGAAAACAGGAAGGGTTCATGAAACTATTGAATTAAGAAAATGGATAGCACACTTACCATATAGAAATGCTGATGTTTTCAGGCAATTCTGATGAAGAGATTTTGCTGATGTGAATACAAATTTGAGTATGTCAGGCAGTTTTATGATACTAGAAGATGATAATTTGCAGAAGTGCTCAATGCTACTGCCATTTATAATTCAGTCTAATCCCTAATGTTTCAGTGTGGTAGTACCCAAGCCTCCAGCACTGTATTTTTTTTTTTGAGACCCATAAATACACAGAGCTAGGTGACCGTTGTCTCCTGTTTGTATTTGCTGACTTGAGGCATCAATGGTTTCCTCAGGGAACAGCAGCACTCCTTGGTCTAACAATGTCTTTGTCTTTTCAGCCTTGGAGGAGTTGCTTATCAGTGAGCTCCTGGGCCACAGCCACCATCCCACATCCTTCTGGGTGCATATCTGGCTTGGCCAGTAGCTTACTGATATAATCTGATACCTTTTTTCCAGATGTCAACAATGTTCCTGGTTTGATGTGTGCTCAGAAAGAAGAAACAAGAAAATATTAATGATTTCCTGAAGTCTGGTAGATCTGAGTTATGCTCTTTAAGACTCTGAGTGACACAGTCAGCTCTAGCAGGTCATCCTATTCAAAGAAACAGCCCTCACAAGAAAATGTTTGGAAAATTATATCCCCCACATGACTGGAATATATATCTCACATAAAATCCTGTACCACATCAAATTAGGCTGCTTCAGATGAAGGCAAAGTTCCTTCCTTCCTTCCTGTAGCAATTTTCTCCAGTTGAAGATATTCAGATCTTATATCCTAGTAACCAATCATGCTAATAATTTTACAATAAAGTATAAGGGCTGCATATGAGGTAATTTATCAAGTCAATTGCTGCAAACGAGGAGATGAAATATTTTCCCAAATGCTCCATAATATTTGCTGTGATTGGATTGTGGTAATAATGCATTTACAGTTACCTGTCTAATGCAGGATAGATAAATGCAGAACAAGCAAAGCCAGAATTTGACAAGAATACAGGACATCTAGTTAATACATATTTATGTAGGTGAAATTACAGACAGAAGTACATTTATAAAAGCCAAAGTACTATTTATCAAAGCAATGTACTAGATTTAATGTACATAATAGATTATGTCAGGAAGACAGGTTCCTGTTCTACTCTGGCGAAATTTCATTTTCTGTTCTTAAAGCCTTCTCTTCAATTGCAGGCTAAGAAGAAGCTTCCTTTTATCTGGTGTTTAGCTAGAACTTCTTATGCAGGACTGTGCTTAGCAGCAGTTCCTACAGGCTTTCCCAAGGTACCTACAGTCAATGATGGATGAAATTATCTCTGGGTAAAGGAAGAGGTGTGTTACAGTTTATAGAATGGCATGGATCCTCATTAATTGCTTTCATGTCATCACTGCTCAGCGTGGTGTAAATATGCACCTTGGTCCAAAGAAAGAAGAGGTGTAACTTCATTTGTGAGTAACTTTATCTGCTTCCATGAGTTAGCAGCTGGCTGTGAATCATGCACATCATTTTGACATTTATGCCTGTTCCACTGCCTGCATAAGATGGTTTACTCAGTAGCTTTCCAGAAAAAACATTTAATGGTACAATGCAGTGTGCCTCCACCTCTGTGCTTATCACACCTTTCTGTGAGGCAAAGTGTTCTGTTCCTCAGTGTTCTGTTCCTCAGGGAGCACTTTTGAGGCCAAGATTTTTCTCTCCCATGTTAGACATGGTTTAATCACTATGTTTTTTCTACTAATACCTCTATTTTGGAATACCCAATTCACTGAACTAATTGCAGAGATATTTTCCAGCTCATAGTAAAAGTGCATTATACAATATTCTTATCATAAAATAGCTTACAACCCTCTTACAGAGCCAAAGAAGATTGTTATTTTGAAATTTCTTCAGGACCACTGCAGCTTAACAGTTTTAGGGTCCAAGTTTCACTGAAGTGATGAACAAAACTAGTCTTGGGTTCAGGTCTGCAGGGTCTACTCTTGAAAGTTGGACTATATACCAATAAATTAACATCTCTAGTACCGAGGCTGACTGTCACAAAATAACTTTGATCTCTCTTAGTCTTCAAAATAGAAAAGTTATTTATAGACTATACCTTGGAATGTTTATTTGTGCATTTTGATTCTTAGACTGTGCCCAGGATTTAGGCAAGGGCTAAATATCTTGAAGCTGTGTCATTGTAATGTCATCGTTATGGTTTAGATAATTGTGTTTGATTGCCTAGGAATGTTTGTTCATACTGTTCACTAACCTGGGTCTGTCTACCAGGACAGTTATATTCCTCAAAACCATTTATCAAAAGCTGCAGGAGCTCGATTCTGTCACATTTTTGTTTCTTCAATTTTCAGCTGTTTAAACTCAGCTAAGATAACAGCCTTGCTATTACTGCTCTTTTATTTCACCAAAATGTGCTGCTGCACCTGTTTCCATTGTGTCTGCACCTTGAATAATCCAGTGAGCTCTTCATCAACTCAAGAGCCACAATCACATTGGGGTTTGGGGCTGTTTCCATTTTATTTTTACCTCTCTGGTTTCACTGAACTTCAATGCAATTTAATGGTTCAACTAATTTTTTTTTCCTGAGTTCAAGGCAGAAAGTATTCCTCAGTAGCTGCTTCTTTTACCTAACCAGCATCCATCAATTCTATGCTGCTGATTTTCCAGAAATAACACCACTTTCATTTTTTGTGATTTCTATTTCTCTTTCCCCCACCTCCCCACCTGTATTTTTACACTTATCTGTTCTGCTCATTGCTTAGAACAAGTACAGTCTAAAATCAGTACCTTCTTATTTTATTCCTTAGTATATGGATTTGAAATTCTAACTTTAGTTACCTAAGCTTGAATATTGTATCACCACATATAAACACAGTCCATGCCCAGGAATAGACTTGCACTAGGATTCATAAGTTTGTAATTACTGGTGATAAGTAAATCCCACAAAACCTCGTATGAATGCTTTATTAAAAAAATGCCATAAAGTTATTTTCAATTAAAATTTCAGGAATGCTGTCTCAAATTTTTGAATGGAAAATGCATTATGTTATCTACAATGTAGTTTAAGAGTTAAGGAGCTCTGGAATGTGTGCTGTTAGTTACATTGTACTCTATGACAGTAATCTTGCAAATCCTTACATGGCCCATTAAAAAAAACATTTTTTGCACAGCAACTTGTTAGGAATTAATTAAGATTAGGGACCAAATTTGGTGTTTGTGTGAATTTACAGTCACTGCATTGGTCATTCAAGGATTTTGGCCATCTCAAAAACATGGCACCAACTGTGCTCATTAAAACTGGTTTCAGCTGCAAATCTGCCTTCATTACAAGCTTTTGGCACCAGTCAACGTTGTATTTTGAGTTCTTCTCAGTTTCTCATTTTCACTTTGAAAATATGGTTTTGAGGATTGAAATGGAAAGAATGTTTCCTGGAGCAGATTCTGCTTTTGAAAGGCGAAGGAGGGAGTGATGAGGAATCGAGCAACCAATGTTGGAAGGGACCTCAAAAGTTTCTCTGGTCCAACCTCTCATGGCAGTGGGAGCCTAGATGAGATTATCCAGCACCCTGTCCAGTTACATCTTGAAAACCTTCAGTATCACTATACCTAAACCAATTTTGCGTAACTAATCTGAAAATTTTACCTTTAAATATGCATAGGGTACTGCTCTAAATTTTCTCTACTTAAGTATTCATTTTTAAAGGGGAAAATGAACTTTTATTTGTAACAAAAAAAGCAAATTTTTACGAGTCTTGGATAACATTGAGAGAAAAGATAATCTGCTTAAAGCTTGCAGAAGCTTTTTTTTTTTAAACTCTAAAAAAAATCGAAAAGAAAAATAGTTCCACCAATGGGTATAACCAGAAATACAGTCAGATACTCTAAGATGAGTGCATTGGACAAAGCAGAATGAAACAGTATTAATGGTGTTTATCCTTGAGGTAAAACCCAGTAACTTACCTTTAATTAAAGAAATAGAAGACCTAAATGTATTTGTACACAATAAAATGGGCAGAAAGGGTAAAAGAAGGAAAAGAGAACAATGGAATTCTGCCTACTGTGCTTCTAAGGCTGCCTTTGTTTAGCTCAGATACATTGGCATTTCCTGTTCTGTCTTCCTTCCTAAAAGATCAAAGTCCTGTAAGAGGGATATCCCTGTAGATTTCAAGAAGTTGGTAGAGAAGAGAATTACAGAATCTTCCTGCATCCACTAAAGAGACATGGAAACATACATTGTGGTAACTCCTGGTTGTTTCAATCTCTTTTGCTGCTAGCCATCAATAAACCAGGGTGCAGAGGGAAGATGAGAAGATATAGAATATTTTTAATATTCAGATCCTGACATCAAAATAGGGGGTTTGTTTTTGGATCACTTTCAGAGAATAGTTCTAATCAGTTATTATAGTTTGTGCATGATACTGAAACTGAGTGTGAGGATCTGAAATGCTGGCAACAAGTCAAAGTTGAATGTACCTATTTGTTATTTGATAAAATGAATGAATGGTTTCCAGCACAGGTGTCTGAACTTTTATGAAAGGTTACTCACTCACTGCAAGGAGAATTGTCTTTCAATCAAGTCCTCTCCCAGCCTTGGCTTGATTTTTGTCTTACTGCAAATATTATCTGAAAATGAAAAATAACATAATGCCATAAAGGTGTTATTGGAAAATGGAAAATAACATCACTTCCATTATTGCTGACATGAAGCCAAGCTGATTTGTGAATAAAAGCCTTGCAGAGGATCAAAAGCTCACACTGTGTTGTTGCCACCAAAGACAGGTCTCAAGAGAGCATCTCTCTTTGTGGCTACTTTATTTCAGTGTTCTTGCAGAAAATCTTTTGTGGCTCTGGGAAAAATGAAGCCTCATTATATTGGACTAAATAAAAGATCACAGTTATGAAGATGTTTTTGGCAATAAGCCCCAAACAGTTTGAAATAGGGAAGAATGTTTGCCATGTGGCTAAATAAGAAGCCCTTCCAAAGCTCAGAAGGCAGAATTGGAGAAGGAAGTGCAGGTGAGATGGAAATAAAGGATTCAATTCTGTAAGCTAGAGGTGGTTTGGTAGGCAAGGTGGCCTTTTGAATTGTTATGTCCTTTCCACTGCTAAATGTGTGAGCCTGGGAAAGCCAGCCAGTCTTTGGTTATTTGTTTCCAAGCCTGTAATTATCTCACAAAGACAAAACCATGCCAGGTAATAGAATGCCCAGGAACTACACAGCAGAAGTAGGAGCCCATGGACCATGAGCTGGAAGAGTTATGACACCCTGAGAGCAGAGAACCAGGAAGGAGCTGAGAGAGGTTGCTCAGTAGGAGAAGAATGAAGCCCAAACCTGTATATATACTCTGCTGAAGTGCACCACTACATGCAAAAATGACTGGTATGAAGTACCCAAACAAATTATTTTTTAAAACTAGAAAATAGGTATATCAGGGGCTAAAAATCCTGAACTATCTTCTGAAATTTTCAGAATTGTGTGCTTTCTTAATTTCTTTTTTAAAGAGGTCAGGTTGGGAAGAAACATCTCTATCAGTTTGAAGAAAATGCACTGTTTTGAGCAGTTTGCCATTTATTCAGCCTTGTACCTGGGTAGTATGGTACCTGAAAACAATATGTTCTTTAGAAGGGTGCAAATGTATTCTCAGAACAAACTGCATCAGACAAAACCTCACTACATCACTACTGAAACATGCTCAGGCTTCACTCCCTGAAGCACCTCTGTCAGTCAGCTGGTGTCATCCAGTGACTCACAAACACATTGACTGAATAAAATGAATATTCTAATCACTGTTTGGAGATGTGTACTCAGACACTAATTCTTTATTATACACTCATGAATTTTATTGAATATTATTATTCATAGTCCATGCCATAGGTTTTGACTGAAGTTTCCTACTTGAAACTCAAAGAGTTTTTCATTCTAAAATGTGGGATATTTTGCTCATTCATTGCTATTAAGGTAGGACAAAAAGCCTTACCTGTCAGTTTTCTCTCCATGGGACCTTTACTAATTCTGTTTTACAGATGCCACAAAATCTCCGGCTCATGTTTATAGACTGCCTTGTAATTTGTTGATCCAAGATTCTATTCAGCAATAAACATGATTATCAATGTCAGATCTGTCAGCAAGGTGCTGTGAGAGAGTTTGAGTATCCCTAGAATTGCATGATCCTCTCTTTTTTCTCTGGAACACAAGGCAGAAAAAAGGTGCAGGATGAAAGGCCAACATGTGGCTTCTAGTATGACATGAAGTACCAGCAGTAGAGTAAAACTTCTTAAATTTGTTGATTTGGAAGGAAAGAAAGGAGCCTACCATTATTAAAATCACTGTCAAATACACAACTTGTCTTTCTCCCACAGTTTATTCAGAGGAAATTTTCAGTGTGTATGGGAATATGATTAAATCTGATGAGCCAAGACTGGCTCTATACTGAAAAATAGATTACTGGCACTTAGCTTCAAACATGGATAATTCCTGCATCCTATTTGTACAGATGCTGGTGGGGAATCTGACGTGGGGGTCATGTCTGTGCAGCCACACAAGGAGATACGAGACCAAAGTGGAGGGAATTTGACTTTTGAACTGGAATTCCTTGAAAGTAGTGCAGTATTTGGAAATTTTATCTGACTGAATTGTTACTTTACCAATCAAAAATTGAGCACAGGGTTCCATGTACATGCCATGTACATGAATGGCAAAACTGCTTGTCTTTGCTCTCAATGTCTTCCTGACTAGCAGGGATAGAGGAAGCAAGTATGGAGATGGAAGGAAAATATAATTTTCTGTATTGTCTCTCCTTACACTTCATGGAATTTTCTTATTTACTAGTACAGAAAGAATTTGAGAGCAAGGTCTTGTTTGCTAAGATATTAATTTTAAACATCAGGGTAACCTAAACTGAAATGTTATGTTTGGATTGTATATATTAAATGACAGCATGGGAAGAGCTAGTGATAGGTTATTTAGATGGGGACTGGTTTTACTAGTTCATTGCAAACTTTTGCCAAACATAGCCCAACATGTTCTCTGTTTGCATCTAGAAATTGTCAGGTTTTACTTTTAAAAATTAAATGGAGGCGTGGGAATATTAGCTCTGACATAACACATAAAATCAGAAGGTACAAGTAATACTTTACACAGAATAAAACTCGATCTAGCTGCTCAGATATCAAATTCTATGTTGAAACTAAGATATGTGCAGTTCTGTCTTCTGTGCTACACATTTTGACTCAGAGATAAAAGAGAAGCTGTGTTCTGTCCTGAGCATAGAAGCTGAGGCTGTACATGAGTGGAACTATTTTTGTTTTGCACTGTTTGACACAGAACAGAATTTGTAGTTTCTCTTTGCTGTAGTGACTGCTAGAACTTGAGAGGTTTAGGAAGGAATTTTTCCACTAGAACCCATCCTGGCACTGGAAAAACATCCTTGCAGAAAGCTGTGCTGAAGAGACAGCATCTTTCCATGCTGGGCTTTGTGTCACAGCAGTGAATGGCTTATATTTAATGTTCTTTTTAAAGGCATTGCTTTGGCTTAACTGGGCCTTAGTTGTACTGGACAAAGGTGGTGACATTGGGCTCCAGTTCTTTGGTATGCAATCATTAAAGATGCTAAAATCCCTTTGCAGGGGTAAGTTTCAAACCCTCATTATTACTAATAAAATTTTAAAAATACTCTCTAGGGATGTTTTATCTGCATAAATTTCAAGCTTTAATTTCAAGGAAAAGGCCTTCCATGGGTAAAGCAAATGGCTACAGAGAAATAGACTTTTTAGCTTTCCCTCTTCAAATCTCTTCCTTTTAAAAAAGTACATAGGGGAAAGGAGATATAAATGAAAAGGATCATCACATAGGCCTGAATTCCAATTTTGGGGTTTTTTCCCAAGGTTTTTTTTTTTTTTCCCAAAGTTTTCCTGTTTAAAGAGCAAAGAAAGAATTTCAAGTGGGAAAAACCTTGTAATTCTAATAATGTTGACATTCTAGGCTATCTAATTAATGTCTTTTTATTCCTGGGCTGAATGGTCAAGTCTAAGTTAAGCAAAAGATCAGGACCTATTGAAATGTAAACGTTTAGTCCTTCAGTGGGGAGCAGGAAGGGTAGGAGACATTTACACACCACAGGAGCCTTGCAGAGATATCTATTCAGAGCTCTGTGCTGGGGGACTGCATTAGTGTTCTGTTTGCTGTGCCTGGCTCAGAGCTACAGCTGCTGGCTGAAGGGAGGATGCTCTCCTGGGAGCAGCAGGGCACAGCAGAGCCCCCCAGGAGGGGCTGGGCAGCAGCAGCAGCATGGAGGCACATTGCAGGGCAAGGGGAAACACTCCAGGAGGGGCTGGGCAGCAGCATGGGGCACATCACAGGGCAAAGGGAAACACTCCAGGAGGGGCTGGAAGCAGCAGCAGCATGGAGGCACATTGCAGGGCAAGGGGAACACTCCAGGAGGGGCTGGGGCAGCAGCATGGAGGCACATTGCAGGGCAAAGGGAAACAATCCAGGAGGGGCTGGAAGCAGCAGCATGGAGGCACATCACAGGGCAAAGGGAAACACTCCAGGAGGGGCTGGAAGAAGCAGGATGGAGGCACATTGCAGGGCAAAGGGAAACACTCCAGGAGGGGCTGGGCAGCAGCAGCAGCATGGAGGCACATCACAGGGCAAAGGGAAACACTCCAGGAGGGGCTGGAAGAAGCAGGATGGAGGCACATTGCAGGGCAAAGGGAAACACTCCAGGAGGGGCTGGAAGCAGCAGCATGAATGAACATCACCATGACATCCCAGCAGCCACAGCTAAGCTTTGTTTGTAAGCAAGACCTGACAGTCCTCAGCCATGAAGCAGAGTTTACCCAGGAGTGAAAGCCAGCAGCTGGCCCTGGCAGAGGTGAAGTATAATTAGCATTGTTACACTGCAGAACAGCCTTTCCCCAAAACCTGCTCTATGGGGCTGGCTCACCTCCCTTTAATAAGATATTATAAAGGCTATTGATTCATGCCTGCAAAAGACCAGGTGACCCATTAAACACCAAGTTTAACTTCTTTTCACTCATTGAGAGGGACAAAATTTTATTGCATCCCTTTACATCTGGACTTAGCCCTTTTCCTGCTAGTTAAGGCTTGTTATAGGTGACAGCTCCCATGCTCATCCCAGTCAGGCACCAGTGGCTGTGCAGCTTGCTGGGGTTGGCATAACTACCCATTCAAAATACTGAGACCTCTTAAAGTAATCCAAAAACTTTCAAAATAAGGAGTAAAATAGTGCTATTTTGTTTAATACAGGAGTTTTATTGAAATGCTTTGTTTGCTGGCACATATAAGTGAAAAGGGAGGAATTATAGGAATGCTAAAAGAGAAAGTGCTCCATCAATCCTTTTCCCTATTAACTGCCTCAGAAATTAGGTTTAAAGGCTGGAGGGAACTGAAAGCAAGTCTTTCTTCATACTTTAGGTATCCAGACTTCCATCAGAGAAGTTCCCTAACAACCAGTTTTTTAGTTTTGTTGCCCTTGATCTTCACTTTTGATGCCAATCCTGTGTCCTCTAGGTTGAGAATGAATCCCATATTTTGTGGTATGTAGGTTGGTGGTTAGTGGTATCACAGTTCTGGGTGGATTGGCAGCTCTAAAGTTGTAAAGTGTAGTGCTGAGACAGTCTTAAGAAAAAGAAAATGAGTCTCTAGCCTCAGAAATTGTGCTTTCCCCAGGGGAACAAAAGATTTTGGTTTCTGTTGCTGATTACAAAAGCATGTTGTAATGTTTTTTAAGTGGAAAAAGACCAGAAAGAAGGATTGCAGACATACCCCCAAATACTGATTTATTTTCATCCCACTTAGAGAAACACAGGAGTCAGGAGATGTGGGTTCATTGTATCACCAAGGGGAGCTCTGTCCCATACCCCACCTGAGCTGCAGTGGAAGGGGAAAATTGTTCCTTTTTTCTCTAGAGATGCCAGGTCTCTTAGTAGAAGCAGTGTTTTTAATTTAAGCTGAATTGGAATATTTCCAGGGTAACTGCATCATTAGTTGAGGATGCTGTTTTCCATAAACAAATAAGGCAAGTGCCTCAGGCTGGAAGCAGAGCTGTCCCCAGTGCTGCCAGCCTGTCCTCAAGAGTGTTTGACACAGGATTCCAGCTTGTTCAGCTCAGCAACAGGAGAGCTGTAGCAGTGAACTAAAGCTGAAAGGAGAAGAATGCCTGCCCTTTGCCCCTTCCTCAGCAGAGAGGTGGGAGGTGAGACAGGATGGAAGGTGGAGGTGCAGCCTGGGGACCAGGCTGTAGGAGAAGCTGCCATGCAAGCACTGGGATGAGCTAACTGCTCCATCCAGCCATTCCTGGCTGTCCAGCCTTCCAGCTGGTGAGCAGAGGAGCTGCCAGCCCTTCTCACAGACTGGGTGAAGAGTCTGGATTTCCCTGTTTGCAGCTGGAGTGCTCCATGCTGGCTAATCCACTGCTGCTTCCCCTTGGCTCAGAGCTGAGAGGAGGTACTGGTGCTGTAACCTGACTGGATTGGTGGAATTCTCTTAAAATATAAATTAATACACAGTTGGCTATGAAATGTGTAAGTTCAACTTATTCTTTTCTGGCTAGTAAAGTAAAAGAGCTGTTGCTCTGGATTCCTTTATTTCCAACAGAGTATCTCTTCAACTACTAAATTAAAACAGCATCACTGGTATATGACTGTTATTTTAATCAGATGTATTAAGGTTTCTGTTATTCACTGCTTCCCAGTAGAGGGGTCATTAAAACCCTGACACTTTAGTGTTTAAATAATTTATGCTTCCTTTTTCTTTTAAGGCCATGTATTTCAACACCAGCAGCAAGTGATAGGCTTGCCTTTACACAATATCATTAGAGAATAAATTGCACTAAGTACTTTCCTCTGGAATCTTTGAGCTGTATTAACTTGACTATAATTGCAGTGCTGTGGCAGAAAAATTACAAAAACTACAAGTTTTATATAGGCACTTATTTTGAAGAAAAATTCTGGGTGTTTACGTGTCATTTTAAGGTAGGAAAATGGTGGTGGCAGAATACAGCTTTTTATCTAATGTAATGTAGTCTAAAAATATCTGCTTAAAAACTAGAATTCGTTAGCAGGTAATTTTCGTGGGCAAAACTGGCTCATTGGCTCTTCTGAAAGTTAATCAAACTTTCAACTGTTTGTAGTAAGAAGATAAAATAAAAATTTGGCTAAATGTTAGATGCTAGAGTTATTAGACTCAATCTCAGGAAGCAAAAAGCTCCTAAAACAAACTTGCATTTAAAAAGAATTCTGGTAAACTTGAAAAATATCGACAGTTCTTGAACAGTGATTTTAAATTTGGTAGCAGTGCCTTTTTTGTCAGAACCTGTGCTTTTCAGTGCCTGAAATACTGCAGAAATTTAGCCAGGGCAGAATCTTAAAGTAATTTGTTTGTGCATGCTCAAAAAGTCTGTAGATGCTCAAGTGAGATGTCAGTTTTACTGGCTGATATGTTGAATTATTCCCTCATGATTGAACTGAGTCAGGCTCATGCTACAGCAAAAATGTGAACTTGATGTGCAATAACTGTTCTGGACCAGCATTAGCATGGGCATTAAAGCACAGAGCAGGGAAATTGTCTGCCTTTTTCTCATCTTCTATAACATCTGTGCCCACATCTGGTGAAAGGGGAGGAGGAGGAATACCTGCTGCAAAAGCTGCTTTGCAGAAAGGAGAGATGAGAAAAGGATTCTGATGAAAGTCAGATGATGAAGAAATTAAGTGAAATGGGAGTAAATTGAACTTGAAAAGATTAAAATGAAGAAGCAGATAAGGAGTGATTGCATAAAGAATTAAGGGCATGGACATAGCTAAGGATAGCTAAGAAAGTGCAGTTTACACATGGAGCTGGTGGGCCTGGGTATAACTGCTGGGGAAAGAAGGCTGATGTGAGCAAGAGAAACTTGAAGAACGTATTTCACATGTTTTGTAAATCAAAATAGGAGATATGGGTACACTAAAGTAAAATGTGCTGGCTTATTCTATCATTCTCATTTGAGGTATCAGAACCAAAGAGCATTTAGAGTTGCATAGACCTCTAGGTTCAGCTTTCATTAATTTCAGCCACATCTACAACATTAAAATACATCTGTAAATCCAACCCTGTGGTGTCCATCTGGATACACAGAAAATGAGGAATGCAGAGGTCCTATGTTTCATGGGTTATGACAGGCTTTAATGACATGAATAAATATATTTGTTTATACCAGAAAACATAGTTGTGTAAGTGCAGGCAATTTCTGATAATTTCTGCTGGACTTTATGGCTTTGGTGTGCATGTAGACAAGTACAAATATGTTTATTCCTTATATCAAAACCTTCTAATAACCAGTGTGGTTAAGTTAATTTGCCTTACAACAGTTGCCTGCACTGTGAATATCAATTATTAAAAGGTGATTGTTGCTGAGCTGTTCTTGAATTAACCTCCCCTATTTACTTGGCCACTTTATGATCTCCACTACATCCCTGAGCTTCTGCTGTATTTGTAGAAAAGGACTCTATGCACAGTGCACAGCCCAAGATGTAAATTCTGCATCACAAGCTGCCTGCTGGAGCAGCCTGCCTTTCCTCCATGGTCCTACCCACAGAAGGGGCCAGTTCCTCCTTCAAACACGGAATTTCCTCCTGGTATGAGCAGGAATCATGGGATGAGAGTGCTCAGCTCCCCAGAGAGAAGGGACTTGTCTTCCCTCTGAGCCAGAGTCAGGCACACTGAGACAAACTGAGGCAGCCTCTCAGAGAAGAGAAGAGAAGAGAAGAGAAGAGAAGAGAAGAGAAGAGAAGAGAAGAGAAGAGAAGAGAAGAGAAGAGAAGAGAAGAGAAGAGAAGAGAAGAGAAGAGAAGAGAAGAGAAGAGAAGAGAAGAGAAGAGAAGAGAAGAGAAGAGAAGAGAAGAGAAGAGAAGAGAAGAGAAGAGAAGAGAAGAGAAGAGAAGAGAAGAGAAGAGAAGAGAAGAGACTTTCTCTAATCAAGCCTTGATGCTGGTGTTTCTATTTTTGAGACAGGCTTATTCCAGTTCTTGAGCTTAAATCAAAACAAAGCTGGGGCTCTGTGAAGCTAAATGGATTATATTGTCACAACCTCCTGTTGTAACAGCATAACTCCTTGAAAAGGTTTTCATTATTTGATCTGAGATAATGACACCAGCTTATTACTCCAGTGTAGCAGTTCTTCATGTCTCTAACTTCAATCTTTAACATTTCCAAAGGGCACTTAAACCACTTGGTTTGCAATAATTTTTTTTTTTTATCTAGACTCTCATAAATAACATTTTTATTTTTCCTTGAGAAGAGTACAGAATCATAATTCCAGAAGCTAATAATCACTGAAGGCTTTTACCACATTTATCTTTTAGAACACTAGTTATTTCTTTCTCAGTATCTCAGATTTCTCATTGACACTTCTGGGCCACATTAAACAGTTTTTTTTTTTTTCAACCTGCACCTTTTCCCCAAGTTTTCACTTGTCATTTTGAAAATCCTATAATTAAAGTAAATCCTGGTTCTTTGCCAAGTATTTTCTCCATCACAATCATTTGGATTTGTAAGATTGCAGTGAGCAAGTTCAACATTACAATTAGGGTAGTGGAGAAAATGGCTTGATATGTGTCAGTTCTTCTCCTCTATTCTTTCCCCAGGAAAAAAATGATGTGACTTCCACAAAACTATACCATGGCCTGAATTATTTTCAATCTTTTTTTGCTGGCAATTAGGCAATTTCAACTGATAGAATTAACTGTTTTTTATTTCTTTCTATGCTGAATAAGTTCAAAATGGTTCAGACTTTCCCAGTGTGTTTTTGGCAAAGAGTTAGATTATATTATTTTTAAAACGAGATAGAGTTTTTATTTCAATCTCTTCCTTTGCATTTTGAGCTGTATAAAATTAATTCTAGTCTGTGATTTGGAGTGGCTGAAAAACACCTATATTCTGCTGTCACTGGGGAAGCATCCATAACTTTGTTTCCAACTCTTCTCAATCAACTTTGATATTTTTGAAGGCATTATGTGTATAAATAATGTCCTAGGGGTCAATTTGTTCTTGTCATACATAACTGTGGTGCTCTTGCATCCTGTCTAGAGCCTTTACTGCCAGACCATTTCCCTGCAACCTTTCCCTGCAGTTTTCTCATGAATGGTAGCAATAAGTCCTGATCTCCAAATTGCCTTTGCATCTTTTTGTCCTATTATATGGATCTCTTCAGCAACCATATGGTTAAAGGTAGCTGTAAATAAAGAGAAACGCTCTCTGACCATCCTTAAAAATATTTTATATCTTTGTATCTTTGTGAACCTGATAAATATATCATTATATGACTGTTGATGTCAGAAAACTGCAACACAAATTGAGTGATATTCTCTAGTTGTATAAGACTGTGGAGATGAGAATTGGGCAACAGCATCCACAATTGCCACAAGTAAGATGGATTGTGAGAAGTGAAGTGGGAATGGTGCTGGAGTTTTACATTACACTTGAACTGTGCTGTAATGAGTTGATGGAATATGTGGTGAGCTGAAAGGCTCTGTCTTTATTCAAACTGTACCTATTGCATCCATATGACTTAGACTCTTACTGTTTAAAAAGACACTTTAAATACAAATTGAGATGCTTCTTCTATTCTTCTTTCCTCATTTCTTCAGAAGAAAGTTCTAAACCTTTAAAGTTCCTCGAAGAGTTCATTGGCAGTGTGCTGTTACAAGCTTAAATGTCTCCAAAACTGTACACCTTTCTCACATAGGGGGAGTGACTACAAACTGACTCAAACAGCTACCAGTTGGGCTTTATTTTTAAAACTGAGTGTGATTTCTACCAGATTTATGGTACAAATGTTCACACACAAATCTGTCTCAGATTAGTAGTGTATTTAGCATTTCAAAACCTGTATACTGTCTTTTCAAAATCACTTGAAGGAAAAACCTCATTAATCCCCAAAATGGACAAATTGCCTTTGTATTTTATTAATATTCATGATGTTTTCCAGAAGCAACATGAAAATTTTTTCTTTATGATATTTAAAGGGAATATGATTATCTCAGGGATGATTCACAAACATATGAAGTTTTTTTTTTTTCTGTTGCCAAGAAAAGCTAATACTCCTCTGTCAGAATTTTAATCTTCTTACACTCCCTGTTTATTTTAATAAATGATGTTACATCTTGTACACATTTTACAAAATGATGGAATCACTGAATAGGAAAATTAGGCTCAATTCCTAGTGTTAAATGACATTCAAATGTTTATATCTGTGGGACAATTAAGGACTTTCAAGCTAGTACTCCAATGCAAGTTGTGAGGAGCTCTGACCTGGTTTTGGTTGTGGGGAAATGTGTCTCCACATCTCTGTTCTCTGAAGCTGCATGCTGTGATGGGACATCCTCTCCCTGTCCCACTCCTCAGGATGCACTCTGATCTCAGAATGCTCAGCACCTGGGCTAAGTTCCTCCTGAGCTTATCAGGAACACTGTCTGTTCCCAGGAACCTATTCTGGCTGACTACCTCCTGTTTTTTAGTGGAAACCCCTTGGAAACTTTTCTTGCCCAAGTTACAACCCAAGTGGATCACCATTTTTGCTATCAAACTTCCAAAGAAAGTTGCCATGTCAAACTGTGGCCAGGATGGAGGATCACAATGACCAAAGCCAATTGTCCTGTGGCCCTACAAACAGAGGTCCTAAACGAGCCCTTTGAGCTCTCCTGGCTGCAGCAGGCATTGACCCTCTGAGTAGGATTCCTCACAGGTCTGCTGTACTTGCAGGGCTGATGCTGAGCACCAGAAATGGAGCCTGGGCTGATCCCACAGCTCCCCAAGGCTCAACCCTTCCCCCCTTGAGAAGGTGCAAAGGAATATTCACTGAATGTTCTTCCCTGTATTCAAGGGGTTTTTCACAGGCATACACCTTGTAGGTTCTCCTTTAGGTCTGTGTGTGTGCAAGTGTGGATGTGCCATAACAAATGCACTATGAATGTTGCTCTCTTAGACTCTTCAGTATGTTATCTTTGTGAGTAAGGTAGGGCTGTAAGTTACTGTTGTGCTTAGTGCAAGTTCTACAGAATCTTTTGTTATGCTGTTTATCAATTAAGTGCTGTTAAAACCTTTAGGTCTAAAACACTGGTCAAGTTCAGGGCTAAATTTAACATGGGGCTCCACTCTGAACCTTGTAACTAAACAGGAAGGTCTTCCTTAAATCTTTTCATCATTACCCTTTCCTATCCTTACCCTTTTTCCATCCTCAGCCTCCATGTAGGTAGTTTTAGGCTGATTTTAATTTTAGGTTGATTGATTCTAGACTCTTGTCTGATTTTGCTCTGTGTGCCTGAGCCATAGCAATAGAGTGAGCCTTGCCAACAAACTTTGTCATGGTTTCACTTTAATATTAAAGCTGCTTTTGCAAATACCTTTGCCAGTGTCTCATTTGCTGGCCACTGCTGTCATTTCATCCATTAGACAAAGAAGGATGTTGATTAGGGGCAGGTGAGTCTAACCCCTCATATCAAACTGAATTCTTATTGTAGTGACACCTCTGTTTTGATAAATGCCAGAAAGAAAATTTGTGTTACTTTGGACTGAAGGAATGCAGAATGTTGACAAAAAAAGGGCAGTGTTTTAAGAACATTCTTGCAGCATCCTTTCTTTCTAATAGCAATCAGGGTAAATTTTCATTTGATTGGAGCTATAGCAGAATGACATGGGTAAGGGATCAGCACAAACAGCTTGGATTCAGGTTTCATCATCCTGAGTTCCACACATGAGAGAGATGCTAAGGATTTATTTGAGGGGAGGCTTTAAAATCTCAGTGGGAATTTTGTCTGCATGAGAGCTAGTGAAAGCTTCAATAGTGGGACAGGATATAGGAATGAAAGTAAAGAATGTAAGTCCCCAGACTGAGAAGGAAGTGTGTGCCTGTCAGACACTAAAATAACAGTTGCTTAGAGCCAACTGAGCCTCTGTTTGTGACACAAAGATTAATAATGTGAGTAGCAACCAAAGGTGAATTGATTCAGAAATCTAGTGTTCAATTTTTAGAAATATGGAACAGGCTGGATTTTATAGCAGCAGATGCAAGAGGGGAGGAGGAAGGGGCAGGGCTGTGAGGGAGCTACAAGATGCTTTCTAGAGTTTATGAAAAGCATTTGGCTGTGAATGAAAGAATGGCATTTAAATTCCTTTTCCCCTTGAAGATAATCAGGGATCTGTAGAATTCAAACTCGTGAAAGGGCAGCTCGTATGGCATGGGGCCAACAGCAGCTACGTGACTGTGTTGGATAAGCATCCTTTGCAGCCCATCTGTGAGGACATACGGACCTGCAGCTTCCCAGCAGTCCTGGCAGGTCCTGGCAGTGTGAAAGGAGGGAATGAGGCAGCAGGAAGATGAAGTGACACTGCTGAGCTGAAGGTTTTGTTACTTTAAGCCTAATTTAGGATGGTTACAGCCAGTATGATGTCAAATCACTAACAAAGATGCACATTATTCAGAGGGACAAAGAGGCTCTTGTGGTGCTTGGAGATTCTGCTGGAATTTGCAGTTGCTTAAGCTTTCACTAAAGGTGGTCATGGCCACTCAGGGATTCTTTTCCATCATGAATTTTCCTTTAACCCCTTTTTTTGTCACCTGTAGAAAGGTGATTCCTTATCCCACAGGAGAACTTCTTTAGGGAATTGCTTTGGGCTTGATCCTCATGAAGTGGCAATACCTGTTCTGAGCATTGCCAAAATTTGATCATGTTTTTGGAAACACATTCTCTAGCATGATCATTACAGATGAGTTCCTTGCTCGACTAAACACAGAGAAACCTTTATAAATGAGTTTTAAAGATTTTAACTTTTCAGTCACAATCTTTAGCTTTTTGTACTCATGTTCACACAGACACACCTGTTTTCTGGGGTAAAGGATCCTTTCAACAGACATTTAAACAGACATTCTCATTTTGTGTCTTATTCTGAGAGAAACTAATCAAGTAGTCAGGCAGTGCTGGCTCACTCTGGCTAATGACACCTTAGCACTGGCATTTCAAAACTGGATTTCCAACTCCAATGGAAAGTGCTCATGCAAAATTCACCCTTAAAAAGAAATCTGAGTGCAAACCAAAACCAGAAGACTCAAACTAAGTTTTCAAGCTTGAAGCTGCAGTTGATAAATTTCCTGAGGCTGTCTTAGGAAATTTAGTCAAATTAAAGAAACCTTGGTTTTAGTCTGAATTGTTGGTTTTTAAGTAAAAGCTTTGTGTGAGAACTTTATGTTGTATGTCCTAGTACATATTTTGAGGAATTCAAAATTTGAAATCTTGTAGCACCTTATAGAAATAGATAACTGCATGTCAAATTTGTTTCTCAGAGTATAGTTCCTTGGTTGTTTTTTTTTTTTTTTCTTTTGTTTTGGTTTTTTTTCTTTGTTTTTCTTTTTTTTTGTTGTTGTTGTTTTTGTTTGTTGGTTTTGGTTGGTTTATTTTTTTTTCTTCAAGAATGCACCAGGAGTCTGATCAAATATTAAGTTGTCTTCTTCCCAGTGCTCAAGGCTGAAACTCTGAGGTGGGGGCACCGTGTGCAGGAAGATCATGTCAGTGATCAGCACAAATTATGGATTTTATCTGGATTTCTGAAAAGGTGACAGGAAGCCAAAGAAATTGCAGGACATGCAGCATGAAAAAGGTTCTTCAACAACTTTAGGTTCCTTCTACAGGATAAAATCTGTAGACAGCTGTCAAACCTGTCTGGTCACAAATTCCCCATCTACTCATTTGAACAGTTTTTCCTGTCTTTGCTCTTTCTGCCAGATGCTTCAGATGTGGATAAGAGTGGGGGAAAGATGAACTCTGAAGGTCATCCAACTCAGAGCAGTTTATTCCCAGGCAAGGTTCTAGGCTCCATTCCAGTAAAGCTGGAGCTCCAAAATGGCACAGGTTCAGGTTTTTCCAGTGCTCAGCACTCAGAGCTGGGGCCAGATGTGACACACTGAGCATCCCTTGGCTTCCAGCTGCAACATTTGTGGCTGCATCTCTCAAAGACTCTTCTCAAAGGCTATTTTTTTTTCTCACTCATTTCTTTCTTTTCTAAAAATAATGTCTATGTCCTTAACACCCAAGGATTTTTTTTAAAGAGATCTAAAAATATGTTTACTGTCAGATAGTCTGAAAATTACCTGTGCAGGCAATACTTATCAGCTAAATTGAAGAAAAACATGGCAAGAAGCTTTTGCTGTGCATGGGAAGCGAGAATGAGTCTGTGTTTTCCAGCTGATTGATTATTCTATGAATTTCCATTTTAAACACTGTATCATTGTGATTTCTTGGTGGCTTTTTGCCACTCTGGTCATTTTATTCTTTTTCAAACAACAAAATATATAATTTTTTTAGAACATGTCAAGCATGAGCATGCTGTTCTTGCCACTCTTGCTCACTGCATTGCTGTGCTACTGTGAAGCAATCAATTCAAATCATTACAAAGAAACCAACTTGGAAGAACAAATGAGGTTGTTTTTAAAAAAAAATAAATTAGAAATTTAAGTGAGTAAGTGCTACACATAGTCTCTTGTCCCAAGGGACACTCAAAGAGAGAGTGAGTGCATAAATTCTACTTAGAAGAGGGTTACTCAGAATCAGATAACATGCAGATTAGAGATTTTAAATGCAAAACTTTACCAAGGGTGCTGCTCTGTGTAGCTCTGCCAATAAAAGCCCTAATTTGTTCTCAGGAAATTCTGCTTTAGTTGTGAAGAGAAGTAGGATGGGAAATAGGTGCACAGAAGGGAGAACTCAGGTTTTATTCCTTTCCACACCCTTTCCCCCCATTTATTTCCTAAGTCTTTGTATTAGTTATTCTTTGCAATAGATTTTGTTCACACAGGCAAAAATACTGGGGATGGGGCAAATTCTTCCCTCAGTTATTTCTTTGTCCTAATTTTGCTGAATGGTTTTGAGGTTGGTTTTTTTTCTTGTTTGTATGTTTGAAGTTGGCTTGTTTGTTTTGGTTAGCTGGGTTTTTCGGGAGGGAGTTTGCCTGTTTGCTTTGGGGTTTTTGTTTGGGTTGTTTTGTGTGTGTTTGTGTGGGGGGTTGTAAAGAAGAAATCAGGTTTCTGTTTTATGATTATTCAGAAAGCTTTCTAGGTTACTTATGTACAAAGATGTTCTTTGAGGGACTAATTCTGAGAAGGAGCTTCATGTACAAGCCCAAAAAGAGTTGAATCCCGCCCACTTTTCTGTCTCTTTTGACCAAAAGACAGAAATTGGCCTAAGTACAGCAAAGTACACATTTCTGGGTATTCACAGACATAAAACTGGTGCTGAGAACTGGTTGCATTGTACCTGTCATCATTCAGAAATACCAACTTGTATTTGCACTATTGGAGAAACAGAGAAATTTCATATAAATTACATGAATAGAAGAGGAAGAACAGGAAGATTCACCAGTGACAATCCACAGCTGTGGCCTTGCAGATGTTGGCTGCTGGGAGTGGCAGTGACAGCCAGTTCTGGCCTGAGAACAAACACCCATTCTCCTTCATTAACACAGCTTTTCCTGGAGTATTTTCGTCCCATGGCAAATTTAAATATTTCAAGGTTTTAATAGTGCTCACCTTAGGTAGAGGTTTTCAGCCCTAAGGATCCAAGGACCAAAGGAAAAGGCAGGTCAGTTGTCTGAGTTTTTCTTGCCCTGCTCTCCATGGATGGCAGGAGACACTTTTTCCTCAATTCACCTCAAGTTTTGCTTCAAGTTTTTCTCCTTGAAACCATGAGAAACAAGTCTACATGGTTTGTTTTTTTTTTTTTTGGTTTTTTTTTTTTTTTTGTTTTTTTTTTTTTTTTTTTGTTTTGTTTTGTTTTTTTGTTGGTATTTTTTTTTTCTCTTAATGGAAGTTAAGGTATCCAAGTTTTCAAAAAGAAAAGCCAAAGCTCTGGGGTGACTAGGACACAGATCAGTGAAGAAAGTTTGTCAGATCCAATAGTTGTTGATGGTGTCCTAATAATGAGGATTAAAAAAAAAAAAAGTGAGATTGCAGCAGTTCACTTGTATAAAAATGTGGGAGAGGTAAGAGGCAGCAAAGGTACCAAACAGCAATGAAGAAGCAAGATTCTGGCCTTCCTTTTCACCCTGAAGAGAGTAAGAACTGGGGGAAGTTCCTTGGGACACAGACAGATAATAAAAGTTTTAAGAAATCATTTTACACAGCAGCTGAAACCACATTCATACTGATTCCACAAACCAGAAAAATTAGTCAGAGGTAACACTTTCCCCTATTTTAACTCCAAATTTAGAGATAATGAAGTTTAAATATTTTTATGATCAGAAATGGGTCATTTAGAACACAAAATATGTATTTTTTATTTTTGCAGAGGCTTGGGTTTTTGGTGGTGGTTTGCTTTCTGGTGGGTTTTTTTGTTGTTTTTTTGGATTTTTTTCTGTCCTGAGGGAGATGTAGTCTGTCAGTGTGGCTAGATTTGGCACATCATCTTAATGATGCATCAAGGGACCTATAAGGTGCATTGTACCAAAGATTTACATTCTCTGTGCCTGCTGTGAATTCTCTGCTGCCTGCCCTTTGGGCATGAGATAAACAGCATTTGCTTCAGACAGTTCTTTGTATCAGGATGCTCATGCATTTCCCATACAGCAACTGGAAAGTTCCACAATCTTTTACTCTTTCTCTCTCTGTTTTAATTGAAAATTGATCTTCATATGTTAAGCCTGCTGCCTTCTATAGACCTTTAAAATCTTCATGGAGAAAAGGAGAGAAAAATTTATGAGCCCAGAGTATGCACAGAATATTTAATTACCAATTTCTTTGTAGAGTTGTCTGCAGATCTGCATTCAGATCTGATTCAGATTCAACTAAAGTTGAGGGAATGTCTTTAGAGCTAGGGTGCCTTCTAATTAATTTAGTTATTGAGTGGCATTTCAAATATGGCAAAGATGTGCCATAGGGCTCCTTTAAGTTCTTTAAAATTTTGGTTGTCTGAGTCCCATAGACTCTAGCATACAATCAAAGTGATGACCTGCTCTATCCTTAATGGCTCTATGACAGAAAAATAAATGCCTAGAATTATTTCTACTAGATTCATAGAAATGTATGGAAATATATTCATATATAGAATATATATAAAAATAAATATATATATATATTTAAATAATAATAAAATGTATAAATAAATTAAATAAATAGAATAAATAAATAAATAAATAAATATATTCATAGAAATAAGAGATGCTCAAGTGCATAACATGTCCAGGTTTTAATAACACCAGCTAGTGATACAGTAAATATAGGGAAAAGCCAGGCAAGAGCACAGCTGCAATAAGAGAGGTCATGCATGTAGCAGGGAGATACCAGACAGGAGACTTGCTAGAAGTGTTGCAAAACAATTTAGAGCAATGTAAATACTTTAATAAGCCTAAATCAATGGGAGGAAAAAGAAAAATATATCAAAAAATATGCAGGTTATTTTTTTATTCTGGTGGTTTTTTTAGTGAGCTCTTGAAACCTTCTAAATTCAGACAGGAATATTGAGATTTTTGCATGATCAAGGGGTTTTACTGACACCTGAATAAAATGATTAACTGATTCAGTTTTGTATCATTTTTTAAGTCAGGAAGTTTAAAGGCATATATGGCCTAGATAGCACAGCACTCTTTCCTCTGGAGCAAAATCCCCTTCAGTTGCTCCATTAAAACTAAAAGGATGTTTAGGTTCAATGGCTTTGCTCAAGCAGAGGATCTGACAGGGAATGACTTTCAACCATCCCTTTCACTGTGACTTTCTGCAATGTTATGCAGGGAAAGTTGTGGGGAGGAGTTTGATGGGACCTGAGAGCTTGTGCTTTTTGGTTTTTGTAGCTTGCAGCAAGGAGCAGAGGCAGGAGCAATGCCAGGGCAGGAGGCTGAGCTGAGCTGAGCTGCAGTGGGTCACTCATTCTGCCCTGGTCACTCAGCAGGGGTGGATAATGCCTGCTGAGTGGAGAGGCTGCTAGCAGCCCAGAGCTGACCCATGAACTCTGCTCTAGCCTGCCATGGTTTCCAGCTCAGTGTTCCACTCACATCTCTGCACTGACAGCGTTTCCTGCTTGTCCCTCTGTGCCAGTGCAGGATGCTCTCAGCAGCCACCACTTGACAAATGAACTCATCTCTTCTGTGTGCACAAAGTGCAGCACCAGGTCAAACACTGGAGACCATCCATTACCTCTCTCCTGACATGATGTTCAGGCTGTGGTTCTGTTCCTGAGGCCACAAGCCTCTCCTTAACGTTTCTTGTCTTGTTTTGTCTCTAATTCAAAAGAATAGTAGATCTTCATAAATAATAGTTAATATATTTGCATGTCTATGGTAAAATTTTGGGAAAAAAAACACCTTAAACTAAATGCTTTAAACAAAAATGAATTCCCTCTTTCCTAAATTGCCTGAAATTACTAACACCATTGAAGACTTCTAATCTTGATGACCTGCTTGACATTGATGGCTCTAATATAAATAATATAAATGACCTTTTGTGAAATCTTCAGCATTTCTGTGGAACTATTCTGACATTCAGTTCCAAAGCCTCAAAATGAACCACTCACATGCACATGGGTGGTGTTCTTAGCTTTTAACTGAAGCTGTCTTCTCTTGGTATTGTTGCAGCATACCAGCTGATATATTATAAAATTGGTTGTTTGCTGTGGCCTGCTCTTTGCAAGGAGAAATTTAGGC
This sequence comes from Oenanthe melanoleuca, assembly GCF_029582105.1. Taxonomy (NCBI): domain Eukaryota; kingdom Metazoa; phylum Chordata; class Aves; order Passeriformes; family Muscicapidae; genus Oenanthe; species Oenanthe melanoleuca. Next base: position 49,629,289 of record NC_079339.1, read on the forward strand.
TTCTGCACTGGTGGCTTGTGTGGATGCTAATTTGTCAAAGTGATTTAGGAGTCCTTCATTTCCACAGCAAAATGAACTTAAATACCTGTTTGATACAGGAGAACTCTGTCCTTCACTTACAGGTGCAATCTTTGCCTTGTGAATATCTGAATTAGGCACCTAAGTTTATAACTATTAGGAATCTATAGCCTGTAAATAGAACTGGAAAAGAAAGTAAGCAATAACAGTACTGGGTCTTTATGAATATGGCCTCAACCTTTGCCAAGAAAAAAAAATCAAAAAAATCCAGGGATTAGCAGGAGTTCTGGACTCTTGCCACTGCTAATCTGACTCAGAAAAGACAAGTATTCAATAAAGCACAATATGTCCTCGATTCTCACTCAGAGATTGTTTTAAAAAAATTCTGTTTGATCCCCTTTGCTTCTGGTTGTTTTGTTTTGTTTTGTTTTTTTGACTGTTCACAGTCTGTTAGTCTCCAGGCCAAAAGGATGATATAAATCAGTGAGCTTACTGCAGACCAATTGAACATTCAATTTTTTTTTTCCCACATAAGATACAAAATGTGTGGTCAGCTCCAATATCTTGGTTTGGAGCCAAGAGTGAATTTTAGTCTATAATCAAGGATAGCAGATCAGTAACTGGGGGGCACTGGTATTGCTCTAAAGAAACTACAGTGGGAACAGTGAATGTCAGAAGAATGCTAACATTCCACCAATGGTGTAAAGGCTAAATAACAGTAAGGAAGATCACCTTAAAAATTTCGTTCTTCCAGTGGACTGACAATGGCTTTGTGATGCCTTCTTTAAAATAAATTTGTGTGTTTATCCTTTGATTTTCTGCTATCTTTTGATTTTTCTACTCCACTCTGGTAAGACCTCACCTTACTGCACCCATCTCTGGAGTTCTCAGCATAGTAAAAACATGGAGCTGTTAGAGCAGGTTCAGAGGAGGGCCACAAAAATGAGCAGAAGGTTGAAGCACCTCTCCTATGAAGAAAGCTGAGAGAGTTTGCTTAGCTCAGCCTAGAAGAGATTCTAGGCAGACCCTACTGTGGCCTTTTGATTCTTAAAGAGGCTTTGTAAGAATGATAGGAGCAAACTTTAGTAAGGCTTGTAGTGGGAGGACAAGGGATAATAGTTTTAAACTAAAAGCAGATTTAGACTAGATACAATAAATAATTTCTTTTTATAATGAGTGTAGTGAGATACTGGCACAGAGAGGTGGTGGGTGCCCCACCCCTGGAAACATTGGAGGTCAGCTAGGATGGGGCTCTGAGCCACCTGGTCCAGCTGAAGATAGAATCACAGGATTTCTAAGGGTGGAAAAGACCTTTAAGATAAGTCAAGTCCAGCTGCCAACCCAGCACTGCCACCGTGTTCACCATTAAACCGTGTCCACTTCAACACTCCTTTTGAATACTTCCAGTGAGGGTGACTTCACCACTCCCCTGGGCAGTCTGTTCCAAAGCTTAACCACCCTTTCTGTGAAGAAAATGTTCCTAATATACAGCCCAAACCTCCCCTGGTGCCACTTGAGGCCTTTTCCTTCTGTCCTGTCACTTGTCACCTGGGTGAAGAGACCAACCCCAGCTTGTGACAGCCTCATTTTGGGTAGGGGTGGAGAGCAACAAGGTGTCCCTGAGCCTTTCCCTTCTCCAGGCTAAACACCCCCAGCTCCTTCAGCTGCTTCCCACAGGACTTGTGCTCCAGACCCTTCACCAGCTCTGCTGCCCTTCTCTGGACACACCCCAGCCCCTCAATGTCCTTCTTGTCGTGAGTGGCCCAGGATTTGAGGTGTGTCCCCATCAGTGCTGAGTTCAGGGGGACAGTCCCTGCCCTGCTCCTGCTGCCCACACTGTTGCTGGCACAGGCCAGGATGCCTTTGTCCTTCTTGGCCCCCTGGGCACAGCTGGCTCCTGTCCAGCCACTGTCACCAGCACCCCAGGTCCTTTCAGCTGCTCTGTCCCAGCCTGCAGCACCGCAGGGGCTGTTGTGACCCAAGGGCAGGATTCAGAACTTGGTTTTGTTGAACCTCACACCATTGGCTTTGGCCCATCAATCCAGCCTGTCCAGATCCCCCTGCAGAGCCCTCCTGCCCCCCAGCAGATCAAAACTCCCACCTCAGTGTGTCTGAGCTCCCCCTGGCAGGTGGGGTCTGGATGCTCTCTGGAGACCCAGCTCAGACTGTCTGTGACTCTGTGATTTTGGTAGATGTGCTGACATTCACTGGCAAGGCATCTGACGGAGTTTGAAAACTGAGCATTTCATCAATCACACACAATATCAACTTCTGAGTCTCTCACAACAACCTCTGCAATTGCCTTGTCTGGATTGCTGTGTTTCAGCCTGGCTGTGAAGGAAAACACTGACAAGGAGCAGCACACAGAGGGTGAGGCTGCCTGGTGTCCTCCCCATGTCAGTGCTTGCTGTGCTGTGGAACAGCTTGTCCAGCCCACCTGTTGTATGTGCTTGAGCCATACAAATCCTAAGCTAGGATTCTTGTGCTACTACTCTGCTATACTCAGATGCTAACATGAATTTAAATTTAACTCAGTCATAATGTAATGAGAGGAAAATAATTATTTCAACAAAGTTATGCCTTCTTCATAGTTACTCTGTAGAGTACAAAAAGTGCAAAATACCCCTTGTTTAAATTTAATAAATTCTAGTAAGTGTAGACCTTTTCTGAAAGCCCTAATTCACTAATTGTATTATTCATAAGTCAGCTCCCATAAGTATAAAACAACACATATTACATCAAACAAAGTGAATCCCAAATAGAGAAGGGAATTAAAAAAAAAAGTTGCACCTAACTGTGCATGAACTGTGAAATGTATTTTTAGATTAATTTTTTATTTACCCTTGTCGTTTCTGATCTTGAGTGCATTTATAAGCATCTTGTACCCATTTCTTCTGTTCCACACAACAGGTCAGGGATGCAGACATCAACATTGTAAAATTTATTTCCAATCTATCCTCTCTCCTGCTTCACATGTGTATTACTAAAAACCTTTAATTAGGACAATAAAATTTCATTGGGTGTCCAGAGTTTTCTTTATCATTTTTCTCTGGTAAAAGCACTTTTGACTGCTTCTGAGCTCCCCTTCCTTCCAATTTTGCACACTGTGGGAAGTATTTATATAATCTCATCTACTTTTGTTCATGGCCTTGTAGTACAACTAAAGAGATCTCCCAGAGAGCTGCTACCAAGAGGTGGGATCTTGGTCTCACCCACTTCTTCCTGATGTGATTATCAAAACTGGACTTCCTGATGGCATGGGCATCTGATCCTTGAAGAAGCATCTAAGGCAGGCTAAATCAGAAAAAGATAATCACCTTTTCTTTTTCTTTCTTTTTTATTGTTTAGGGTTGGTTTAGGTCTGGAACTTCAAGAGGCTGATGAGACTGTCCCTGTGCAGAGCAGCCAGATTCTAAAGTTGGCTTTGCTAAGTCACATTCAAGTGCCTGTATTATCTTGTTCTACTCAAAACTGAAGTGGAATTAAAAGAAAAAAAACAAAACAAAACAAAAAAAAAAGTGCTCTCAACTCCCATTAAGCACCTTTAAATATTCAAATGTTTAAATATTTAGACGACCTGAACTGCTTCTAAGAGGTTCCAATTGAGGAACAGTAGTCTGTTAATTCACATACCCATTCCTAGTGACCTGAGCATCTTCTCTGAATCCATAGTAACATTTTGGTTTGGAGCACTTGTGTGGTTTTAAAGCCTATTTCCTAGCAGTTCCCACTTCCAATTGTTGGCTCAGTTCAGCATGCCTTTACATCCTATGTTAATGATAATTTTTCCTTTAAATAATTCAGGTGTGATGTCTGAGACAGATCTGCTGTAAAGGAGTCCATTAATTGCTTGAATGCTATATGAGAAGTAAGGTTGGCCAAGAGATGTAAAATCCATTAGGAGATGTTAAAATGAAGAAAAAATACTCACACTGGAATAAGTTCAACTAAGAGACACACAGAATAAAAAGATAGAGGAAAGAATAGCACAAGTCTTTCTATATCCTTTGTATTCATGTTCAAATTACACTATTCCACTTTTGAATTTCAGTTATTACTTAGGTAATGGCATTCAGATAGACAGTGTAGTATGACAATTATGGCAAAGAAAATATCTCTAAATCTCCAGAAAAGAAATGATTCAGTCTAACACATACAATGGCTCCTGCCAGAATAAGGGGAAACCATTGCTTTTATTCAAGTGACCTACTAAGTGCCATCTACCACATCAACCAATAAAACATTATCTCTTTATAACCCTGCCAGAAACTTGCTGTTATTATCACTAGAGCAGCTACTTTGATTTTGAACCCTTTTTTTTTTTTTTTTTTTTTTTTTTTTTTTTTTTTTTTTTTTTTTTTTTGTGGGAGAGCATCTTAGTGAATGCAGGGGAGTTTACATGAACATGTCAGATGAAATCCACTCAGAGGCAGATTTACTGGGGAAGGAAGGAAAGGATACAAACCCTATGACTAGCTTGACTTCTGCTCCTCTGTGTTAGGGCTTGGAGCTCATAAGCTCCCACTGCCTACTCTGAATTTTCTTTGAGCTCCCCATATTTGATGCACAGCGTGGGGAAGACTGAGAGTGCCTGCAGCAATGTGCAGAATCCTAAACTTCTCCCACATTTCTGCCCCACTGTGCTGCCCAGCCCCAGCAGCAATGACCCAGTGACATGCCCCTGTTTTATATGGAGGCTTTAGTTGAGTGAAGTTCACAATTTGCCTCCTGCAGTGCAGGTACAATTTCAGGCAATCAATATTCTGCTTGAGGTACTCCTTCTAATTATAGCAAAAGATCATACATTCTTGTTCCCCCTGCAGCTTGGGATGTAACTCATCAAATCCTTTCTGTGCCTCCACAAAAACTGAGTAATGAATGGAAATGTTGAGTGTTGGGTGAAGTTTTTTTCATCTCTGACTTGTTATAGGACTTTTGTAGGAAAATCTGTTTCTATTGTTAAAGTATTCATCATTGGGCTTTCCTTCTCATCCTTACCATTGCAAATCCAAATTAACTTCCTGGCTGGCATTGGATAGACTGTGTAGAAAGAAGTGAGGGCAGAATGAAGCTAGGGAAGAATTGAGTATTCAGTATATATATCTGCATATTCTTAATGTAGAAAACTAACTTCTGGAACAATTTCCTGGATTTCTGAGGGATTTGCCAAAATTGACAACTGTCAAAAAGACTGAAGGAGTCCTAGTATGGACAAAAAAAGTATTTAGAAAAGTGGTCACCTTTAGAATATGTCTTTGCTCAGACTGTTAATTTTAATATACTCTGGGGATTGATGTGGTAAGATAGTCTGTTAGTGTGATGAAATTCAGGATGGCTATAGTACTTAGTGTATCCTGGTTCTTCAGTGTCATTCATTTTAATGCAGTCCAGAATCAAAAGCTTGTCCCAGCCTCAGGTCGTGGTGGTCTATGTTTCTGTCATTCCTGATGGACTTGTCCCTCTTACTCTTGATGACTCATGGCTGTGGAGATTTCAGGGTTTTCCCTGACAATATATTGCATTCCTGCACTATACTTACTGCTAAAACCTTCTCCTAATATCATACTTGAATATTCCTTGCAGCAGTATGTGCCCACTGCTTCTTGTTCTTCCCACCATGGACATCTGACATGCTCTAGACATGTCTGTGTGGGTGTTTGAATAGAAGTCAGGATTTCAGGCAGGGTTTGGATGGAAGGATCGTATCACATGTCTGGTAAGCTATTCCTGTTAATAGAGCCTAATGCAGCATTCTCTTTTCATTGAAACAGCATGGTATTGTTGACTCATGTTTGGTTGATGGCCCACAGCATCCCTTTGAAATGTGTTTTTTCCAGAACTTCTTCACAACCAATTGTTTCTTGGTCTCAATTTGTGCTGTTGATTATTTCAGCCTAAATGTTGCTGAAAATTACTCAAAAAATTACCTACCCTGATTAAGATTCCTCTGCACACACTGCTGCAGTTTGTCAGATTAGCAATGCAAGGACACTTGTCCTTGATTCTGCACTCCAGTCCCTGGCTTCACATTTATTGCACGGGCAGGTGATGTCTATATCCTTACACTCCAATGTTTGGGAAAATGGGATGTGTTTGGCCACTTGTTGAAGGTAAATTTGCAAACTCAAGTCAGAGGTATCCATGGAAACATCACTTAAGCATATGAGTCTGAAGGCTTTCCTCTAGCCCTCTGATTAAAATCTGGGTGTTCTGTAAACCAATTACTTGTAGTCCAAAAAAAATCATCAGGAGCAGTCATTGTGTCCAGCACAGTCTGTGAACATAAAGAACACTTGTAGAGTTCCTTAATGGATTCCATCAAACACATCCCTACTAAACAAGATTTTGTTAATTCACCTGGTTTAGAACTCCCAAATGGTCTGACTTTCATATCCTTTATTGAGCTCAACTGTCACAAGAATTGGCCTTGGAATCAGAAGTGTTTGGACTATTTAAGAAAGTATTTGTCCAAAAACTATGGCACCTTTGTGACCATGCTTGCAGAGCAATACTGGAATCAGTGCTAATTTTTATGAACTAATACAGATGTTGCTCTTAGTTTCTATTGTACTAATTAACAAGACATTCATTACAATTTCATGAACAGAGGTGTGAGAGAACACCTGACTGGTTGGCCTGAATTTTATTCCCAGTCCAGACACTTATTTGCAACCTTATTCAAGACATTTTGTCTCTGCTACCCAGTTTTGTAGTTAGGCAATGGTTACTGGCTTTCTGCTCAGAAACAACACTTTGATGGCAACTAGTTTGGGGAATTGTTCCAAGTCTTCATTGCTGTGGTTTTCAGTGAACCAATTTTTTTTTTTATTCCCAAAGAGAGGACAATTACTTTCAAATTTAACTTTCCAATGCAATATTTCAAAGAAGCTTTCCATCCACAAAATATTCTGCAAATTAATTGTTTTACCAAATATTCCCATCACTGAATATATTTAGAAAAGTAAATTCAGAAGGAATTTGAATGCTTCCAAAAGTAATTCACTTTAAAATATGAATGAAAATGTATATAATATGTGTTGAATATTCAGCTATGAAAATTTGCCACAGAACTTCAAAAGTGTTGTACTTTAAATTAAAAATTTCTGGGAAAAGAAATTTATCTGCAAACTGTTTTCATTATGCCCTTATGCCTTTTTCTCCTGAAGAAGCAATTTTTTTTTTTTTTTAATAACTCTGACAAATCTGAATAGAATTCAGGGGGTAAGGAAAAGACAATTCTCAGCCAGATCTTAATCTTTCTGCTGAATACCAGATTATTGCAGATCGTAGCAGTATGAGAAACTGCATAGAACGGTTCAGAAAAATAATACAAGAAAGTGTTTGGGCTCAATATTAACTCCAACCATACTGAAGATCCTTGATTTTTGTTTCTACTGCCATGAAGTCCTGTGGGGGATCAGCAACTTATTTTAGATTTCAGATTTGCATTTTCATTGCTAAATGTCCTTTTGGCAGGAGCATTTCTAACATTTCTTTCTAACTACAATGTTTAAACAGTCTTTCTTGCTATAAAAAGGACAGTGAATTTAAATTTTAATAAGAAAAATCCACAGTGTGCATCAGCATAAAATTAAAGCTCCCCTGTGCTGCCTTTTGTCCCCTGGGATTTTTCAAGGGGCTGGTATCACTCTAATATTAATTACCTTCAGTATTTCTTATGAATGTTATGATTAGGATTTACAGATACAATCTTTTTAATAGAACAACAGTTTGATATAACTCCATAATTTTGTTATATGTAAGGATTATGTGAGGAAATGCATTCTGAAACAACTACAGGGTGGTGTTACTGTATATTCAACTACAAAACCCAACACACCATAAGTTATTTTTTATTACAACATTTATCTAAATTTCCTACAATTATTCTTAGCTGAGTTAAGATGCTGTTGGGTGTTGGCACAGCACTGTTCTTATCTTTAATTATGACACAAAAACCAGAATGAAAATTACATAAAATGTGCAGCCACAATAAAAGTATGACTTAATTTTTATCATCAGGAAAAAAAATATTGAGCACTTACCATTCCCATTAGCAGGAAATACTACTTTCTGAGGTCTGTTCTGAAATGTAATGAACAGGAAGAAAAGACTTTGAGTTTGTTATTATTGTTGTTATTATTGCTATTATTTGTAGATCTGGGTGCACAGCTGTGTTACCTTATGAAACCCAGAAAAGAAAAGATTGCTTAGAAAAGAAATTACAAGATTTAGCAGAAGAGGCAAGATGAGAAGATATTTCTGCACTTATATAACTCTTCACAGAAGTTAACTGAGAATTAAACATGCAGCACTGGTTAACAGGAAAAATCTAAATCTTGATTTCTAATAGTTGCAGGGATAATTTCAGAGGTAATTTTACTTGAGAGTTCAGTCTGTCTTTTTTCCTGTCACAGAAAATAATCTCACCCTTCTTACAATACATGAATAAGACCTGAATAAACTTAACCAATGTGCTGCTCCTTAGTGATTTCTAGCCAAATTTTTCTACTTCTGTTTCTCACTGAATTCACATGAATTTTGAAAATCCTACAAAAGAAGTACCTTTGTATTTAGATGTCCAACTACTAATTTATGCATTTTTTCCTTTTTTTTTTTTTTTTTTTCTTTGTGTGCTGGGATGCTAAATTAAGCTTAATTGCCCATGGAGGAATTGTATTCATCACAAGTAATCAGAAATATAGAAATGTTTTCATTGAAAAAGACCCTTAAGGTCATTGAGTCGAACCATAGTGAGTACCAATGAAAATTCTGATTGAAAAATTATGAAAACATGGGTCTGGTTTATAACTTCACTCTTTGCATGTGTCTTTGTGGAGACTGACTCCCACAAAAACAGTCACATTCCCCTTTAGACTTCATTAATGGTGCCCAAAGTGAAGGAAGTAGGTAAAAAACATTCTTATTTATGTCATTTACACAGTTTTCTTAATTCAGAATGTTCTGGTTGGAGGTCTGTGGAATTAGACTATTAAAAGAAGTGTAGTCTGCATAGGTGCAGGACTAAGTTTTGACTATATTTATGAGGCCAAATGTAGCAGTTGTAAATCAGTTTTCCTGATGTGTAAGTGAAAGTGCAAATTCTGTGCTTACTATGGCAACTGTTAAACTGCAGTTTAACAAAGATTTTTTTCATCTTTGTTGCTGCCTGATATTGACAGGAATATACTGTTTAAATGCCCTAAAAGTTGGATTTTGTGCAATAATTGTGAGGTTCACAACAGCTAGTCACAATAGTCTTACATTTTTCTGTAGGAGATAGAGTTTTTTATTTATGTAATTTTATGTAAATTTACAGTTCATCGTTGTGTTAGTTCTTGGTTGCTTGTCATTCAAACTCTGAAAACTTCTGATTTTGGTAGTGTGTGGTTGAGAAGGAAACTTTGACATCAGAATCAGTTGGCAATAGTAGTAGACTTTTATTAAAAATGTACACTAGAAATATCTCTTTCTGAACATTTTCAGTTACCCTAATTAATTCATAAATCTTATCACAAAGAGAGAGACAGAGAGCTCTAAGCTAAAACCAATCTTACTTCTTGACTGACCTGCTAGCAAAATATGTTATGCCAGACTATCTATGAAACCAGTGGGCATTAATCACTTGTCTAATTCCACCTCTCCTCTTGTTCAAAGGCTACCCAGCCCTCTGACACCACTGAGATCAAGTTCCAGCTGCATCAAAGCTTGACACCGTTCCCTTTCTAAAACACTTTCATGTCAGCCAAACAGGTAAGGCAATAAGCTATAAATTCTCATTAAAAGGCTTTGATTGCCTCTTTGTTAGGACTTTATGATTTTCTGAGACCTCAAGGGGAGCTGGTCAGAAGCTGCAGTGACTAGGACAGCAAGCTCCCTTAGTATTCGAAATGACTGTGATATAAGTGTGATCTACAAAGCATGTGCTCACTTCAAATATCTTCTGCAAGCTTCTAAAGAAGTCATACAGCCTTTAAACATATTCCTGAGGCTTGTTTGAGTTAAGGAATGTAAATCAATATAACCTGAAGTTGTCTTTATTTGCACAATGATCTAAGAGATTTCTTTCAGCAGAGAGAAAGCAATGACTTGTATTTCAAGAGACAATGGGCACATTTAATAGCACTTGGCATTTGCATACTTTTTCTATGTCTGCAGTGTGTTGGCAGCTTTTACTGTGCTGGAAAGGTCACTGGACTGGAATGAGTGGGTGATAAGGACAGAAGAGCTGACTGTGAGCATCCCACATGTTTGACAGCAGCAGATTTGGGTGCTCTTGAAAAGGCTGATATTGAGTGAAGCTTCCAGGATGTGACTTTTATGTGAAATAGTGCAGTGGTGCCTGGGAAACTGCTCCCATCTGTAATGAAAGAGAAAGGGTAAGCATTATTTTCCACAGGGGTGAAAAAGGTGGTGAAGCCTAACAGAAAAGACTGACTGTATTGTAATACAGAGTGAGAAAGAAAAGGCATATATATATATATAACTACACTTATTAGAGCTATGAAAAAAATTAAGTTAATGAGCAGTTCGTTTTCCAATCCAACCAATAACTGTACAGAAAATCTACCTATGCTATGCAATTGCTTACTGTAGGTGCCTGACAGATCTGCCACGTTTCACTTACATTTCAATTTGTTGCAGAAATGATATTTGCCTGTGAATCTTCCAGCACTGTACATGAAATAGGCTCCCCAACAAGGCAGTGCTGTGGATCCATGACTGTTCCTGTTTGTGATGAGTAAGGTAACCACTCAGGCTTGCCAGGCTGGCATTTTTTAGGCATCTAATATTTAGTTTAAATGAGTATAGCTTGGGTTCATATTGATGGAGTTCTTTTGGTCATTCTGTATCTAGATAAAATGCTTGATCTCATACTCCTTGTTTCAGTTCTTATAAACTTCATTTAATATGTGTGTTCTCATGAGCTCTTCCTCATCATTTACAAGTGTAGCATATCTGCACAGGTTCTGTGTTACTCCTTCAACATGGCAGCATGTCCTTATTTATCTAAGAATTAATGTTAAAGGGAACAAGGAAGACAGCTTTACTTGGCAAACATGTGGGATCCTTTCAGATGAAATATTCACATCAAAGCATATAGAGATTTGTTTCCATTTGTTTAGACATCAAAAGTCTCACCAGATTTAAAGTGCTTGTAAATTATCTGAGTTTAAGTTAGGAGCTTGCCAGTGCTGTCTGATTTGGGGCTAGTTTCTAAATGCTGTTATTCCCAGTCAAGAATTGAGATATCTAACAATTCTTGTTTGGAAGAAATAATGCATTGATTTTTCTATATATATAATTAGCATAAAGGCTTGTGTTTAGTTTGTTTTGTGGTTTGAGTGAAAGCAGGCATCCACTCTGGTTTTATCCAAACATATCTGCTAGTCTCTAATAAAGGCAGTAATTTGTGTGCTCCTGAGAGCACTTACAAAGAAGGTATATGATTACAGCATTCTGTGGAATGCTCAAACCTATCAAGCCTCTCTTATTTCGAGCAGATTACTCACTGTAGTCTGAAACCATGCTTAAAATGGGGTGCTTTGACTAGTAATAGGGGCAAGCAGTCACATGGAGGGGAGATGGATCTGCACTTCCACCTGGGAGTAAGAGAGGTAAGGCCAAAATAAAGGAGGATTCATTGGCAGAAATGTTTATGTAACAAAGTCACAGCACAAATAACAGCATTGATATTTTCTACTGACCTGTTAGTGTCAAAATAGTAGTGCATAATTGAATTCCAGCTTCAGATATTAATGTGCCTCACCAGTGCTTGTGTCAGTGGCTCTTGGGCACTTGCTCATACCTGCCCTTCATGTTTACTGGCAATGGGAGGATTTGTAGTTATAAACTGCCATTTCTGAAAATCCAGAAGTTGGCCCTGGACAATCTGCAAAAAGCATTTCAGATGTGCAGCTTAGTGGTTCCAGACTCTGAATTGGAAATTAAAACATAAAAAATGTAGAAGAAAGAAGTAATGCTCAGTACTGTGGTGTCATAGATCATCAGTTCAGGCAGAAAAGGAGAGTTCTTGTCTTGGATTCAGTAAAGCCAGAAATTCAAATTTATAGCATTTTGGTAAAGAGGCCTAATTGCTTTGCCCACTTGTCCCCAGATAATTCTTCTGTTGGTGACCTCAGCTTTATCCCATTTTTTAGTTTATAAGATGCCTGTTGCTTAGTGTACTGAAAAGAAGGCAAAAGAGCTTAATGAAATTTATTCCCTACTACTCTTGAATTTGCATTCACAATATAAACCATTTTTCACTGAAAACAAGGGACAATCTTCAAGATTTTCTAAAGAAACACTCAGAAGAGCAACTGTGAGAGGAAGGCTTACCTTGCCAGTGTGGATTGTAATTGGGAGGAACAGAAAACAGACTCCTAATACTCAAGTTTAGAGACCCAAGATATCACCATATTGCATTGATTTCCCTTATAACACAGGTAAATAGCTTTCACTTTGCCTTTTCCTTCTTTGGCAAGGAATTTCTTATATAGAGGAAACATTTTGGGGTTTTTATTTTAATGGGGAGAACTTAAATGTTGTTAAGTCATTCATAATGCTCTCTTGCTATTACTTTTGTTTTGCAAATATTTGTTTGCAAAACTCAGATGTTGTATTATGATGGACTTCATTAAAATATTTCCATTTCATTCTTTGAGAGCTACATTTTCCAGATTGCCACTTCCACAGCCTTTGTTCATTTCATCAATACAGTGGAGAGCTTTTTTTCTTTCCAGAGAATGTAGTAACGTAGAAAAGTAGCTTGAGAGTCAGGTGTACTTTGTAGTTGATTATGTACATCAAAATTTCTTCTAAAAATTTTAAAAAGCCCTCTTTTCTATTAAAATATGTTGATTTACATTAATTATATTCCTGTTTTTATTATCTAGATGAATTTTCCTTTATTTCAGGCCTGCCTGACATTATAACTAGCTTTATCCTTACCAAGCACTCACAAGCATTAAGATTCTTCTTGTCTTCTATTTCCTACTTATTCCACAATTTATTTTCTACAGTAGGAATGTTAATATCCGGACTTACCACAGAGAATTTGCACCATTCTTGAGTGAGAATTCTCCAGAACTACTTGCTTTAATAAGAAAAGATTAAACACTGGTGTAGTATATAACAGCCCCTTTATCTGCTAGTGAACTAAAGGATATTCTCTCTGGGTATGTTTATCACCTGCTTTTTCCTAAGCATAAATGATAAATATTTTCAAATAGTGTTGCCTTTCAGTACAACTTATATCATGTCTATCAAGTAATGTGTGTGTTCTAATGCTACCAAATTATGTATTATAAATTTATATAAAAATTTTGAAACTATATTTCCATAAATATTTAAAAAAAAACATTTTTGTCTTTGCCAGTTGTTGATTTTTCCCTGGTATCCTTAGATTTTTCTCATCAGTTTTCTGTATTTCAGAAATTCTAATTTACACTGGTATCTATTTCTCCTCTTGCCCCTTCTATCATTTTCCATCCATGGTAATTGCTGCCTCCACTCATTCACTGATTTGTAGCTTTTAAACAGCCTCTAATAAAACTTTTTCATTAAAAAATCCCAATTAACTTTAATATTCCTCCCACTAACTTTCATTAACTTTCTTGAGGCTTGATGAACTGTGTTTGTGTCTGCTTGTGTGTGAGATTACCCTACTTACCTCAATCAACATGAATGAGTTATTAACATTGCCTCCAATGCATCCTTCAACACTGGTCCAGTGATTAAGTCATCAGGAGTTATCTTTGAACTGAAATTACACTTGAGTTAAGAGATGATAGTCTGTTCTACAGAGCTGCATAATATTTTACTGTTTGGTGGCAGAGTGTCTCCTGTGTCCTTGCTGATACAATTTTATTTCTTTCCAGATATAAAAGGATGGGTTTAAGGACCAGCTTGCCCTGTTTTCAGATTTGAATCAGTAATCATTTATGTGTACTCAAGTTTCTATAGAATAGGTTTATGAGTAACTCAAAACAGTTCAGGGGAATTTTAATATAGAATACAGATATCATCCTCTCCATTTCCTCTTTCCCATCTTATTTTGTATCTCTTCTCTCCATCTTAGCTTAGCCATAATGCACAGGATTGAACAGAAAAGTGCTTAGATATTTATGATAGTTTCCTTCTGTTCTTGCCAGCTCATATTGAGATTTTATCCCTGATGTACTGGCACAGGAGTTTTTTATATTCTAGTTCTTGAGAAATTAAAGCAAAAAGGTAGAAACAGGAAGCTGAGTTCACCCACAAATTGCTCAAGGGGATGAACTGAAAATTTGTATTTTGGCACTCCCCCTTCAAAACAGAAGAGCCACGGGTTTATATCTATAAACAAAACTAAAGAGGAAACAATTCAAACAGAAGTTGATTTCTGCAAGATAAACATTTATTTCTATATGACACATGGTGTTGAAGAAGAAAAATATAAGGAATATCCCAGGTCTGTGAAGTCTCCTGGAATTCCCTTTCCAGTGTCTTTTGATGCTTTACTGCCTCTGAAAATGCCAGTGAGGGGAGTCCATCAATGTCTTCAGAAATGCAACCTCTGCTATCTACTCTGAGCCAGGTGATGGCACAAACTATACATACTGCACCTAGGTTTGTGCAGAAAAAAAGAACTTATTAAATCCTTATCTTATTTTTAGTAAATCCTTTCCAATAAGACCATTTTTCATTATTTTAACAGCTTTGAAACCAAAAGGGTCCTATAAAATTAATATTTGTAAAAATTAATGAATCATATCTTTACTTATCTCCAAAAACTATACATTCCAGCCTTTCTACCTGGATTACCTTAAATTAAATAGGGATATTTTTTTAAATGTATTTGTAAATTTGTTCTGGTTTTTGCCTTTGTTTGGTATCTGTGGCATGCATGCATTTTGATATCTAACATGGCATGCATCATTGAGTGGATGAATTAAAGGGCCTTTGCTGTGAGTTTTATTTTACTTTAATTAGAAAATTTTGTGGCAAAACCAACTTTCACAGTAGCTTGTTTTAATGAAAAAGGCTGTTTTTCTGTCAGTACTCACTGGAGATTGAATTTTCATTTGGCAGTTTTCATGACACTTTCTGTGTTCATTTCTCAATCACAGTTTGAGCCCCTGAGTTTATTGGTGAGTCACATAAAAATGAAAGTGTGGACTGAAAATTAATTTTGGAATAAAAACCTGCCAGTATTATTCGGTTGTGAATAGTTGTAAATACTGGTGCTGAGAATAGAAAAAAGCATCTAGCACACTGGACAAGCAATTAATGATGGACTCAGAGCATAGAAACACTGAAAATCTTATTAATGCAACTAATTCTTTGGGCTTGATCACAACAGCAACATATTTGCCCTGGAAACATAATGCATGTGTGTGTACAAAGAGGATGCTGATAGCTTTCATCTTCTTACTTCAAGATTATCAGTCCAACACGCCTCAGTTACAGGGAGAATTTAATTTTGGTGTGACTTGACTTTTGGCTGTATCCTATATTGAATGCACAAATAGTCATGATCTGAAACTTCAGCTGAGAAGAGATCAATGTCCTCTGCTGTCTAGAGAGAATTAAATAATCTGTCATTGCTCTACAGGGACAACTTCCTTTTAATTAAGTTGGTGTCTTCTGCACACCCCTATGTCAGACTCAGCCTTTAGAGCTGCAAGAGGAAAGGAAGAAACCAAAGCAGCTGTGGAGTCCCCAGACCTGCCAGCTCTGGAAGGGTCACTGTGACAGGGATGGATGTGGCCCTGGATGCAGGGATGTAGTTTAATTCAATCACAGGGGGTTTCTTATGGTGACACTTAAGGTCTGAGTTATAACTCATCTGGCATGGTCAGTCTGCCTAATGTAACCACCTCCATGTGAGGGACAATAAACTCCATCTTCAAGCTTCAGAAACGTGTCACTAGCAGAGTTGGTGAGGAAAAAGCCTTCTCTGGCTTGAGGGAGGGAAGGGGGTCATGACTTTCGACAGGAGATCAGTTCTGGTTGGCATCACCCTCACTGAGGACCAGTGCATCTTCTTGCACTTTTACTTTCACAAGCACCTACTGATTTCTACCTAAAATATAACTTAACAATGAGGTTTTCAGGCTGCTAAGAGGAAGGTGAAAAGAGCATTGCCCAGAATAGTCTACCTGTGAAGGCTGACTAATCTTCCCAGCCTTGAAACTAGCTTAGTACCCACATAGAAGTCCAAAAGCCTACCCTATTTTTTGTGAAGCTCCTGGGGTTTGAGGAAGAGGTTAACAATCATCTCTCTGACTTCACTGCCTCCCTTATGACAATCTGCTCAGGGTTTCTGAAGGATACAGAGCCCAGTGCATAGGTTCTTCTTAACAGAACTTTGGCTTTTTTTCTCATGTTTCAAATCCAGATCAGTTCATTTCTGGGATAACACATGGACAGCAGATGCAGAAAAGCAGTGTCTGTGGAGCCATACACACCTGCTTGCCTTTTCCATGAAAATCAGTATTGCTGCCAAAGAGAAACATTGGATCTGAGCAGGTTTGAATGTGCACTTGAGCACCAGAGGAGGCTCAAAACAAGGAAGGAGCATAAAAATAGAACAAGGATGTTCCATCTCTCTCTGCTGTAAGGAGGCACCACAAGGCTGAATCATGACAGATGCATACCAAGATCAGCATAAAATCCAACAGTCATCTCAAAATTAAAAGCTGTCTCTAGAGGAATAATAGATTTTAAGAAACCATTGTCTTTTACATGTGCATTTCAGCAGGTGGGCAGAGAAAATGGAAGCAATCACACAATCTTAACCAATATCCAAATAATGTTTGCAAAATGCCATTTGTGGTGTCCCAACACATGGTTCTCCATCAGGCATTCCCCAGAATGACAATGGAGTTTGTATGGGAAGCAGTGTGTTATTTGTTATTTATCAGACCTGCCCTGCCTGTTGGGAGCTGAGCCACCCAGAGCTTTTGGCTTTTCTCAGCCATTCTTCAGAGTCCCCTCTGCAGCAAGGAATTGTGGAGCAGCCTTACAGAGCAGGCACTCAGCAATAATTTCTCCAAATATCCCCTGCCAAGTAGTTATTTCTCTTAGTCTGGCTCTAATGTGGAGGGCATGGCCACAGGTCTGGTCTTGGCTACAGAGAGGCAGTTCATCATACTGTCTTTCAGAAGTGTAATTTACTCCTTTGGAGATCCTTTATGCCTTTTCATGGGCTCAGCTAAAACACTGTCCTCCAGATGCAAAGTACAGCATTTTGTTATTTGTTTCTCTGTGCATGAGTAACAGTTTGCTTGAAAAAATGAGAGGGAAGAGAGGAAAACAGTGGATATAATGAGGGGGGAAATCTGATAAAGTGGTAGAAATATAAAGAGAGAGTAGGTGCTACCACTTAGCTAGCTGTTCTGAAAAACAGCCTAAGGGATAGTTCAAGGCCTAAAAAATTTTCACAGCCTGGGTAAGCAGAAAAAACATGAGGTGTTATATACCTTCAGAAAACTGTCTCTTGACCTGAAACCACAAATATTTCAATGAACTTTCAATGTTATAGCTAATCTAAGACCTTAATGCTCCACTGTGGATGTGAAACAGAAAGAATAGATAAAAGTTCTTCTAGAAAAGATCAGCAGTGAGCTTTAAGGAAGAAAATACCTGAATTCCTGATATTTAAAAAATTTTCTTTTATAAAGTGAAAAGTTTTTGCTCTCCAGAGCTGATGAGTATTTTCCTCCTTTCATCTGTCACTTGCAAAGAGATATGAAACATTTATTTTCCCAGCCTTCCCAGAATTGGTAATAAATTGTCAGAGCCAACCATTCATATCTGGTGGCTTTTTAAATAAAGGATTAGCCCTTCAATATTTCATTTTTCTCCAGAATTGCTCTATAAGCTTGCTGAGAAGGAGGTAATACATAAAAGACTGTGAGGGAAAAGCTATTTGTCCAATGTCAGAGAGATATGGACAAGAAATTTAAGACATATTTTATTTTCTCTCCCTCCTGCTCTGTGTGTCTATATAGATGTATACAGGTGTGTGGGAGAACTGAAGGAGACAGACTGGCTGTCAGAACTGCCAGCTTTTGTTGAAGTTGTTATTGTGGACTTGTGCAAGCCAGCAGATTTCTGACAGAATTAAACTGTTGATAGGAATATATCTTGCTACTAGTAATATGGGCATGCTCTTAGAAAAACACCTAGGTGCTAAATAATGCACAGGGAGCTCCTTTGCAGGCTCCTCTGGGGGCAAACACAAGCCCTGTGTGGATTTATCAGAGCAATCTTTGCTCTTCTGCAGCTTTCCTCTTTCTGCAGCTTGGGCACTGTGTTGAGTTCAGCCTGAAAACACTGAAGTGAACAAAATTATGATACAAGCATGGGGAAGAGGGAAGTGTTTAGCTGGGTCAAACCATGAGGAAGAACATTTCTGTAAAACAGCATGTTGCTTCTGAAAGGTCACTGGAAAATGTGTCCTTGGGTTTCTACCTCCAGCCCAGTGTCTGTCCCAAGGCATGAGCATGGGAAGTGCATGTCATTTCTCCATGTTTTTGTGTGGAAACAGCTCTTTGGGAGCTGCTCCCCTGTTCTCATTTGAATTTTAGCTTTTATGGTCAAAGCAGAAAGGAAAGAAGCTTACCTGTGTGTTATTTACTCTATTCTCCTGTGCTGTTCTCCAGTGATGAATGGGATGCCATCAGTATATTATACAGGGCACAAGAAATGCAACGTGACTGAAAACCATTTGCATCTCTGCTAAAGTCTATATCCTGGTTCTGTAGGTTTGCAGTGATGACAAACCTCTCAGGATGTGGAAAATGCTATTTCCAGAAATTCTCTGCTCTGTGTGCAGGTCACATCAGAGAGAGCTCCTGCTTTTTAGCATCAAGGATGGAATTCCTTCTGTCACCATGAAATGCAATATTGCAGCGAAGCCATAATTTGGAGCTGTAGGGGCTAAATACAGAGATGAAGTTAGAAAAAACAAGGATTATATAAACAATTGATGCATGAGCTGCTCAGATCCTAGTGAGAGAAAATGATGGTACTTCCTTCTTCCAGATGCTGAGTAGGACTCATTTGCACACCTGCTTAATTCCACAGTGACAAGCATGGCACTGGTGTGTGCTCAGCAATGAGTCTTTTGATGGAAGTAATGACTTTTTGTGACTTAACTGTAGGGGCAACTGAAGTGTAAACTTGCATTAAAAAATGTATAATTATGGTCTGGTAAGAACTGCCAAATGCCTTCCAGTCCTGTTTGGAAACCCTAGCTCCCAGTCCCCTTCACCAAATCTTTGCATTTTCCTGGCTAGTTAATTGAACTTTAGACACCTGGAGGCATCTGAAGAAAATCCTGTCAGTGAGAGAGAGAGAGAAGATTATAATTGCAGGAGTTCACAGAACATGGGGGCCTAATATGGTTTCTATGGAGATACTGAGGTGTGCTGGGCAAAAAGAGATGTATTTCCTTACAACCCATGTAGCAAAGAGGTTATATTGCAGCATAAGCTGCAAAAGCTGCCACTCTGGTTAGTCAAATGAGACCAGAAGCTGATCACACAGAAAGGGAGAGGAAAAGTGGTAGTGAAATATTTACCATGACATGATGAAACCATCAGCAGATCCAGCCTGCTTTTTCTGGAACAAGTAACAAGGTGCTGAAAGCTTCTCAGCTCTGTGATGGGACTTTGGCTCCCAGCAGTGAAATTGCACAATCTTCCTGAAGTGCAGAGTAGGAACATGGAAAAAGGAGTTTTTTCAACCTAAGGGAAAGGGGGCTGCATTGGGTGAAATTACTGAAGTTCTGCTCACATCCACTGCTCAGAAGACATGACAGTGACTAAAGGCTGGCCAGTCATGCAGTGTATCCTAATCAGAGAAGCACAGAAGCCATTAGGTTGGAAAAGACCTTTGAGATCATGGAGTCCAGCCTGTCACAGAACACTGCCTTGCCAACTGGACCATGGCTCTGAGTGCCACATCCAGGCTTTTCTTGAACAGCTCCTGGGATGGTGATGCCAACACCTCCCTGGGCAGCCTATTCCAATTCCCAATCATTCTTTCTGTGAAGAACTTTTTCCCAATGTCCAACCCAAACCTCCCCTGGAGCAGCTTAAGGCTGTGTCCTCTTGTCCTATTTCTGGTTGCCTGAGAGAAGAGACTGACCCTCACCTGACTGCACCCTCTTTTCAGAGACTTGTAGGGAGCAATAAGGTCTCCCCTGAGCCTCCTCTTCTCCAGGCTAAACATCCCCAGCCTCCTCTGCCACTCCTCATGGGATTTGTGCTCCAGACCCTTCCTCAGCTCCATTGCCTTTTCTGGACACACTCCAGTGTCCTTCCTAACCTGGAGAGCCCAGAACTGGACACAGCACTCGAGGTGTGACCTCACCAGAGCTGAGTACAGCAGGATGACCCTGCCCTGCTCCTGCTGGCCACACTCTTGCTGGCACAGGCCAGGATGCCACTGGCCTTCTTGGCCCCCTGGGCACAGCTGGCTCCTGTTCAGCCAGTGTCCCAGGTCATTTCTCCAGGGCAGATTTCCAGCCATTCTGTCCCTGCAGCACTGCAGGGGTTGTTGTGACCCAAGGGCAGGACCCAGCCCTTGGCCTTGTTGACCCTCACACCATTGATCCAGACTGTCCAGATCCCTCTGCAGAGCCCTCCTGCCCTCCAAGAGAGCAACATTCCACCCAACCTGGTGTCATCTCTAAACTTACTGATGGTAGACTGGATCCCCACATCCAGACCATCAACAAAGATATTAAACAGGATTGGCCCAACACTGTTCCCTGGATGGCACCACTGGTGACAGGCCACCAACTGGATGCAGCTCCATTCATCAGCAATGCAAACAAGCAATAGCAAAAGCCTTCTCCTTCAGTCTTCCATCATACCTGTGTCTGCAGCAGGACCTGCACATCTGCCTTTCCTTCCTGGAGAACCAAGCATTGATGGATTTCAGACCTCTAAAAGCAGCAAGTTAGCTTTTATATCCATTCCCCTTTCCTCCTTCCAAGTCAGTATAATGCACCTAGCAGCCAAATGGTCCTGGCTCACCCCTAACACTTAGGATGCAAGAAAGGAAAATGAGAATTGGGCAGTGAGGAATGCCTCTGAGCCACAGTACCTCCTGATGCACAACTGCAAATGAAATTGCAGCAATTGAGATTGTAGCCATTGAGACAGCCCTGCAAGAAAAGAGAGGGTTACTCATACCCTTCCCTGTTTTATAGAAGGTCTTTCAAGACAGCTGCTACAATAGCAGTGTTTCTAATGTGTACAAATTATTTCAATAAGAAGTTCAACAGTGCGTATTAGAGACTTTCCAAAATCTAATGGAAAAGCCTATAAAGCCTTTCTATTAAAAAATGAACTATAAAAACAGTTGCTCTCCTATTCTTCATCATTAGGGACACTTGCAAGGTCCCAGGAGTTGTATTGCTGAGAAGAGCTTTGTTCACAAACACCTCATCTAAACTAAGTCATCTTTCTGTTGCATTTGATTGCTGTAAAGGTGATTGCAAGGTGGTGTGCTCTGGCACCAGGAGACACAGCAATAGCAGGTTTCATCTCCCTCAAATTCCTCCCTGAGCTCCAGCATTTCTGGCAGCTGCAGCTCAGGGTTTGCTCTCCAGAAAAGATGCTTGGCTATTCCTGTAAACACATCTCCTGCTGCAGCACAGGCTGTACAGTGCTGCCTCGTGAGAATAGGTATTTCAGTCAGACATTCTGCCTCCAGATCAACCAGAGAACAAAAGGTTTTGTGCAAGATAACCAGGGATGTGTATCTATTGTTTTGCTGCTATGATCTACCTGGAAATGAACACCAGTGAGTTGGTTTCCTCTGTACTCTTACAGAAATAGCAGACAATTTAGAAGATTTTAAAAAGTGAAATCTGTAACAGTTTTCATAACAATGGAGAGCTTGTGGTACTGGGAGTACAATAGTTAAATCTCTGGGTCCCATGTATTTTTTAAGTTCAAATGCAGCAAAACTTTACCAGAATTCCTCTGTTCAGTAAGAAAGAAAAAAAAAATCCCTAAATAATATTTTTGGGTTCTACCACTCAATAAGATTTGTAATGTGCACCTGTGATGCAGAATTTTGAAAGTCAAGTAACATCTCCATGATGTGTTTCCCATCAATTTAAAAGGAAGTTTGAAAAATTGGATTTATCTGAAATTAAACTTTCATCACACAATCCTGTTTAAAGGAGTTGGAAATGAAGTATCCTGAGGATAATGTTTGCTTGTCTTTGATATAGGTACATTATGCCTGTGGCTGATAGATTTCTTTATGAATACAGTCTCAGTAAAAAAAGATATTTCATAGAAATCTGGTTATTTTAAGACTTTAAAAACACCCAAAACTACACAAACAAAAACCACATATGACTGTACTATGAAAAATCTTGACAGATACAGACACATACACAAAATGAGGAGATGCCTTTTCACTTGTCCCAGAGAGAAACAAAGAACTCTGCAAACCAACTGACTTAAAACAATTTCTCTGAACTATTTTTTCCCATTTAAAAAGTGGCTCATGTGCCATTTGTTTGGTTCAGCTTTCAAGGGGATTTATGTAGTTCTTTACTTCAGACTGAAATGCAAAGATGTGAAAGGATTATGCTATTGATTTGGCTGGGAGCTCCCTCTTCCAACTGTTTTGTTGCTTTTCTCATCAACATGAGTTATCACTTTGCCGTGGAAGGTGTATTGAATTTTAAACTTACCCTGATAGGTGAAACATAGTTACTTCCAATGATTAACAGTTATTAATGCTATAAATTTCTAACACTAATGTTGCCTCTACTGCAGGATGAATTTCTCATGCACACACTGAGCTTGCATCAGATAATTTCCTGTAATTTGAAGACTGAAGGAAATATTAATAAGGCTTGGGAAAGGTGGGGGGTAGCAAATCCTTTGAACATCTGAGTAAATGGGCATGATAATTTTGTAGAAGCTTAATATTTGACTCAGTATATTTTTTAAAATAATCCTGGAAGGGAAGTATAAGAGTGATGACAAAAGCTCACAGGTCTGTTGATCTATTTCCCATACATTAAAATATTTCTGATGCATCTGGGCCCTACAGCACCTGTGGCACTTGTTTTCTTTCCTGTGCATTCACAGTCAGCAGTTTGCTGACAGCCTGGAAGCAGATGTTTTACTGTATCATGCAAGCTCACAATGCCTTTGTCAGCCCATGCTAGTTTCCTGGCACACTTGTGGATTTGCTGAAGAAAGATGAAGAAATGAAGAGCTCCCCTTGAGCAGCTGGTCCTTTTCCAGGCCACATCTCTGACAATTACCAATAGCTGATGTTTATAAAAGCACAGGATGTATAACTCTTAAATACTGGGTTTCTTTCAAAATGAATGTCACAGTCATTCTGAGGAAGTTGAGGACAGGGATGTTCATTAATGCCTGTGTTATTCAGGAGCCCAAGCAATTAAAGGGGTCATAGAGCCGAGGAGATTTCAAGGGCCAGCACACAGAGTTTGCAGCAAGCAGCTATTGCACTCATTGATCTCATTCCTCCCCTTCCCCAGGGATCCAGACTCAGCACTGTCTCTGGAGAAGCCAACCTAGCTAGCAGACTGCAGCAGCTGCCTTTAAATTCCCATGGAGGTACAAGTAAATCTCCTTCAGCAGAGGCAAAGGTGAGTTTCCTAACCCCATTCAGAGCACAGGGAGGTGGGTATGCTCTGCCCCATCCTCATCTGCTCTGCTGAATTTGGCTCCTTGATTGAGAATATGAAAAAACCCAAACCAGTGCCATAGCAAAGAGAGACATGAAAACTCCCTCCTTTCCTGCCTTGAGTTTCTCTGGAATGACACTCCTGAGAACTGAATCAAATTTGTGGCTATTGATATGCAGATGTTACAGTCTTTCACTGCATTTCCACGATGGTTTTGCACATAAATGTGCACGTTATCCCAGTGCCCCCGCTTCCGCCAGAACCAGAGCGGCTGATGTCCAAACAGAGCGGGCTGCACGAGACAAAGCCGGCAAATAAATGACGCTCATGAAACAGGCTCTTCCCTCTCCTTGTTTCTCTTTTTTTCCCCCTCTGCTACACACAAAGCTCAGGCCAAACAGGATCCCTCTGGCTGTATGTGTGGGCGGTCAATCTGGTTTTCTCGCAAGGTGCCAGCTGCTGGGTTTTCATTGAGGGATGTGAGTGCCCTCACCTGGCGGGAGCAGCGCTCGGAGCCGAGCCATCCATCCCTGAGATCCGAATCCCGGAGCTCTCTGTCCCTGAGCTCCCCATCCCTGAGCTCTCCATCCCTGAGCTCTCCATCCCTGAGCTCTGCATTCCTGAGCTCTCCATCCCTGAGCTCTGCATCCCTGAGCTCTCCATCCCTGAGCTCTGCATTCCTGAGCTCCGCATTCCTGAGCTCTCTATCCCTGAGCTCTGCATTCCTGAGCTCCCCATCCCTGAGCTCCCCATCCCTGAGCTCTCCATCCCTGAGCTCCCCATCCCTGAGCTCTCCATCCCTGAGCTCTGCATCCCTGAGCTCTGCATCCCTGGGCTCTGAATTCCTGAGCTCTGCATCCCGGAGTTCTCCATCCCTGAGCTCTGCATCCCTGAGCTCTCCATCCCTGAGCTCTGCATCCCTGAGCTCTGCATCCCTGGGCTCTGCATTCCTGAGCTCCCCATCCCGGAGCTCTCCATCCCTGAGCTCTGCATCCCGGAGCTCTCCATCCCTGAGCTCTCCATCCCTGCGCTCTCCATCCCTGAGCTCCACATCCCTGAGCTCTCCATACCTGTGCTCTCCATTCCTGAGCTCTCTATCCTTGAGCTCTGCACCCCTGATCTCTCTGTCCCTGTGCTCTCCATCCCTGAGCTCCCCATCCCTGTGCTCTCCGTCCCTGTGCTCTCCATCCCTGAGCTCTCCATCCCTGTGCTCTCCACCCCTGAGCTCTTCATCCCTGTGCTCTCCGTCCCTGTGCTCTCCATCCCTGAGCTCTCTGTCCCTGAGCTCTCTGTCCCTGCACTCTCCATCCCTGCACTCTCCATCCCTGCACTCTCCATTCCTGTACTCTCCATCCCTAAGTTCTCTGTCCCTGAGCTCTCCATCCCTGAGCTCTCCATCCCTGAAATTTTTCTACCTAGATCTGCCTACTTGATAAGATATTATTTGGGGAAAATTGCAGTCTCTTAGTCTGGTTTAGGTAAGACCAAAAAAGTTTTATTTAAAGTGTGTAAGAAAAATGTCTAAATGCTTATTTTTCATTTTACCTTGCTTGATACTGTTGCTTATGTGATTTTACAATGTTATTTTTTTTTTTAAAGCAACATCACTGAAGCATTTTTTATCAACTCAAAAGAAAATGCCTTCACTCTTATCTATTTTTGAAAAATTTTGGAATGTTGGAATTTCCATTTTAAAACAGATTTAATAAATCTTCAGACCCTCATTGAAACAAAAATTTTGCTCTCCACATAGGGCTAGTTCATGAATCAGGAACAGGAACAGAGATTGAAAGGGTCAAGTGGGATGGAAGTTAAATTTTTCACATCCAATGCATTAATTCTATCAGAGAAAGAATAAGGATTGTAGTGAATCAAAGAAAGAATCAGATCTTGAATTTTCCTTTGGAATGTGTTTGCAGATGAGGAGCTTTCAGGGAAAGCTGAAACACAGAGTCCCTAGGATCAGGTAGATTCATAAGATGAAAAACAGGCATCAGCTACCTCAGCTGGATTCAGGAAACTACCTGGGACCATGTTAGTCTATCCACAATTATAGAATGCTTCAGGAACGTGTTTAAAAGAACATTTTCTAAGTCCAAGTCTTTCTGGATTCACACCTGGAGGCTGGGAGGCAGAGCCTGCCAGTGCAGGACACTCTTGCAAGCCCTCAGGCTTTCCATTCCCTCCAAACCACAAAGCATTAACCCTAATCCTTAATGTGAATGAGGTGAAATTCAGATGCAGAACTTCAGGTTTCTTTCCAGCCCTTGAAGGTTTCTACTACTGTGAGATTATGAGATCTTTTGCCCTTCTTAACCCAAGAGTGACAGAGGTTTGGAAACAGCAGCTGTTCTACAAGAGAATAAAGACTTCACCACTAGTTTAGTACAGCCAATTCTTATGGTTCAACTTCATTTGGGGAAAGAGAATTCTCATGGGGGTTATTAGAAATTCTACCCATCCTAGGTCATGTGCTCAAGGTAAAATTGTCTTTCTTCTGAAAAAGAAATCACATTCCTTTGGCCAAGGATCATGAATTTACAATGAGGGCTGCTTATATAAAGGAAATAATCTTTAAAAGTTTCACTGTGTATTTGGGTCTCTGCTGGAGACACTCCTTCATCTGACCTGACATTCAAGACCCAGCCAGACTTTGCAGAAACTCAGCAGTGCATTGTACCCACTGGAAAGCAGGGCTTCAACTGGTCAGGTGCCTTCTCCTGCTTTGAGAGCAGCTTTTTCCTTTTCCTCTGGGTCATTCTGTTCTGCCAGAGCTCATCAGCAAGATCCAGCATGGGAAAAGAGACTCCCTGTCCCATCACAGCAGAAGTGCTAAGTAGGGCTGTGACTCATTTTAGTGGCTCTGTTATGGCTTGTCCTCAAAAGTTCTGATGTGGTCAGGATTTCCATAGTATGTTCTGTTTCTGAAGAGCTTGTGTTTATTCTGCCAATCTTTTCTGTCCTTTCTAATTCCTTTTCTGGCCTGAGTAGTGCCACTCAGGAATGTCATGCAGCTACTCAAGCCCTCCATCTGTGTGGACTTCAGGACTGACATGCAGTTGCAAGTCTCAATTTCTTCAGCTCTTACACAGACATACTGAATGTCTTTGACTTCCATCAGTACACTCATATCTACAATTTCAGGCCAAGCAAAGAATGTACTTCTCATTGGCCACTTCCACTCCAAACAATGTTAATTTTGGTTCTTATCAAAGATCAGTAAGTTCTGTATCATTTCTAATTCAATTACTAAGATTCTGCAAAATTATTGTCTTCAGCACCTAAGACAGGAGTGACAAACTCACCTTTGAGGTTATCTTCCTTGTCAATCAGTAAAATTATGCTACTAAATTGGATCATGTAAACCACATGATTTTTTTTTCAGAGAAAATACATTATGTAAGAGAAACCTGTCTCTCTTCCCTGGACCTCTTCATATTGGAAATGGGATATAAAATAGAAAAATTTCTTGTCAGCTTATCCCCAATGATGCTTGCACTGTGATGGTTCCAAGAGTTAACAGCATGAGAAACTCACCCCTTTAAAGCCATCTCCCCTTTTGGCAGGAATGAGGAAGGAAGAGCCATGAAAGAAAACTCCTTGAGTCATATATGAGATTGGAGATCACCTAAGTATGAGCTAAGAAAAATAGCAGCATCAGATGGGTGTAAACTACAGAAAATTAGAGGCATTAATAAGGTCAAGATAGCTGTAGATATACCTGGTTTCCAGAGGGGAATTAAAGGGCACATTGTCAGGTGTCAGTAGAACCAGAGTAAAAAGACTTCTGTCTCAGCTACAAAAAATCCCACCACAATCTAAAATGATGGATTTCAATTAGCACAAATGGCTGTCACATTTAAAAGGTTAATGGAAAGGGTATTTTCTGCAAGCCTGTGTTGGAATGCTGATTGCACCTAGCTGATAGAGTGGTGCACATGAAAGCCCTTGAGCACAATGTTCACAAATGGCCTGTGAGTGCTTTGGTATTGCTGCACATAGAGGGAAAAATAGAAGCCTTGTTTCAGAATAAGTAGAGAATAAGTAGGATAAGTAGATTAATTAGAATAAGCAGGGGTTTTGCCAGCAAGAAGAAGAATTCCAAATACTGGCTCTTTAAGTTGGGAAAAAGGTCAGAGATCTTCAAACCTATGGAAGTCTCACCTGTTTATTTTGTTAAGGGACTGGGGTTGGTGTGGAAAGACCCCCTCAGGCATTTCAGGAGCAAGTAAGGCAGCTGAGAAAATCTGTTGCCTGTGTCAAGTCAGAGAGAGACTGAACTGAAGAGTGACACTGGACATGTGGTGAAAGCAAGGAACTTTCAAATAAACTCCAAATACTATTCAGAGAAAAGAATATTGTGCAATAGAATCTGCTTCTTCTTAGATTTATACAAAGAAATTGAGCTTTGCAAATAATGCCTTAAATAAATTCTGGCTTTGTTTGGTTTTTTCTTTGTTTTAGTTCTCTTTAAAAAGCACCCAATCAGTTCCTGCTCATGAGAGCCACCAGAGAGCTCTGCCTCACTGTTCTCATGCAGGTAGAGAAGAGAGCAGGAGAGAACTGCTTCACTTCACAGGAAGTTTAATAGACAGAGCTGCATGTTTGGGAATGATAAGCACTTCCCATTTTACTGTGGCTTCTTTCCAGGTGCAGCATTCTGGGGGAAGCTAATACCAGTTCTGCCAGCCTGCTTTGAGATGCCTGACATGCAGTTGCTTTAGCATTTCTGCTGCTTGAGGAAAGAGCACTTTCCACTTTGGCTAAAGGAGAGTTCTCTGCTTTCCCAGTGGACTCTGAAAGTCTCAATCCATTTCAGCACAGAAGGCAGAGGAAATACTCCCCTTGACTTCAGTTAGAGTTGGGTCTAAGCCCAAGCAAGGGCTGATGAATGAGCTGAATCAGCTGCAAGTGTTCTCTGCTGGTGTGATTGCCATCCTTTATGCAGAGCTGAATAGGAAAAGGGATTGTGGTTTTGTCCTCCTTTCACTACCTCTGTATGCCTGCTTGAGAAAGCTCAAGAACAGGACATGTCACCCCAAATCTTAGCTCTTTGTTTCATTGCCAATCACTGCCATAGAGCACCAGTCACCTCTGCCTCCTTTTCTTCTGCACTGCAGGCCTCTGTGCTGCAGATCATTAATTACCTGTTCAGAGTGCACTTGCTGTGCATGTGCAGTGTACCCTGCAAATGTGTGCTCTGGATAAAGAGTATTAAACAGATTTCCAGTCACATAGCCTGTACCTGTTTTTCAATATACCCAACTATATTGTTCATTTACCCAACTTTTTTTATACTAGCTAATAGGATTCTTTATGCTGTTGTTCTATTGAGGGCAAAGGGATTTGTTGTATAGTCACTTCTCATATATCTGATATGAAAAAATATCAAAGGAATGACCAAGAAATTAAAAATACAACTAAACTTTTTTGCTAAATATAAAAAAAAGCATTTCATAATATACACACCTTGGTAACAAAAAACTCCAAACCAAAACCACAAGGGTTTTAAAATAAATTGCTATACCCTGTTGTCCTTTCTCTTTTATTCAACAAAAGAAAATTGTAGTGACTTTTAAAAAAAGGAGAAGCAGAGAAAGTACCATTTTTTCCCCACAGCTCTAAATGGCCATGCACAATCAGTGTTTTCCAGTGAGAAGTGGTTCCATCGCCATTTCCAGAGCATAATCTAATTTTGCTTCCTTAAATGCATATTGTACCAACCTCTGAATGGAGATGGAGATCATGAACTAGATTCCATGGTTGTAAATCCTGATCAAAGTCCCTCAGCAGTTCAAGTGGTCATTTGGACAAAGCATTCTCTGAAATTCTTTTGCTTTAGAAAAGTGGCTTGGGAGATAATATTCACCTCTAGCTGAAAGACAGCAAGTGTTGGAGCAAAACTAGTGTAAAGCTGGCCAGGCAGGGACAATTGCTTTGTCTACATGGGCCTTTCTGCACACAGAGAACTTTTGACAATTGAGAGAGCACTTCTCCAATGTACATCCTTTGGGAAATGAAATCAGACTGGAGTTCATTTAACAAATTCTGGGGTGTCCAACAGTCAGCAAAGAGGAGATTTTAAATTATGACCAGTCTGTTAGATGCCTGTGTGTATATTCTGATATTTGATTGCTTTCTGACCATTTGAGTTGCTGAGTTACCTTTGCTGGTCTTCCAGGTTACCCATTTTATAAATTACTGCTGAAAATGCAGTTGATCTTCTCTTATATTTAATTTTCTTATATAAGATAATTCACTACTCTTTCTTCTAGATGTGTTTCTGGGCACTTGGCAATCTTGTGAGTTTCTAACCTGGAGCTGTCTCTCTCTGACTCTGACACTTCATTGGGAATCAATGGAGTGTTTTCCCCTTTGCTGGAGGTAAGCACACAGTCAGAGTGCATCTTTATTCTGTGTCACTTAGTCTTCCATCTGCTTTCCAGATCTCACCAGACATTTGATGACTGTGTTATGTCAATGTAACAACAAATTGTCATAGGGACTCAGCTGGCACTGGCATAAGCAGAGTCATTTGATTCTGCTCCCAGCTGCAGGATGACTCCAAGCCAACAGAAGGCAGGCAATAGGAGTAGCAGGTACTGCCCTTTTTTTATACTAGGCCAATGTCAAATCTCTATTAGCTCATTGTAAAATCATTTTAATTATTTGTTAGAAGTTTTGGGAGCAAGCTTGTGAGCAGGAATTAAATACTTTGGGGTATTTTTTTTCTTTTGCATTTTGAAATCCTAAATTATAGTTTTTTTCATTTTTCCTTTAATTTTTCTTGTTCTTCCTTTCCTCCTGAATTTTGTGAAATACCTGATAGTAAGGGTTGGGGTCTGGGGGAGTGTGCTTTTCCTCCTGTACTCTCCTTTCCCAAATCATCTGTTCACATTCTTGTTCAAACACACATGGGCATCTGCAGTGTATTGGTGGCACAACAGAGTAATTTCTGTGAGAATAGTTACCACTATGAGAAAGTGTAAAGCACAATCAGAAACCTGTTAGCTGTAGTTAAAACTGGAAGTCCAAAATGATGGCATGCCCTTGGTCTGCACTGTGTGGGCAATGATGGATCCAGCCCAAAAAGCCATCCAGCTGATTAACTCCTCTTGAAAAAATCCCCCCATACTCTGAGTCACAGCTTCTTTCCAAAAAACCTGTGACAGACAAAACACTTATTTTCCAGCAAACAATTATGAAAATAAAATAAAGTAAAATAACTGATGACCAGTTTCCAACATGAAAAGCATTATTTTATATGCAAATTTATTCATAGAATGAGAGACTACCAGATTGGAAGGGACCACAGAGATCATCTGGCCCATCCTTTCTTGGCAAAATCCCAGTCTGAACAAGGTGGCCCAGCACCCTGTCCAGCTGAATCTCAGAAGTGTCCAACACTGCAGAATCCACCACTTACCTGGGGATTAATCCAATGGCTGATTTTTCTCATAGTGAAAATATTAAAATATCTTGTGCCCAATCAGAATCCTCCCCAGGAGCAGCTTTTGCCCATTACACCTCATCCTTATCCACGAGTCCTGGTAGAAAGGGAGTTTCAATCTTGTTTTTAGCCTCTCTTTAAATGCTGGAACATGGTGATAAAGTCTCCCTTAAGCCTTTTTTTTTTTTTTCTAAAGGGTAAGCAAACCTGGTTCTCTCAGCCTTTCCTCATATAACATCTTCCCAATCCTTTGATCATCTTTGTGAACATTCTCCAGGCCCTCTCCAGCCTTTTTTGGTGGTTTTTTGGTTTTTTTTTTTTTTCGTATAGCAGAGACCAAAACAGCACCCAGTACTTTAGTTTATTCATCTTAGTGAATTAATTAGCTCTGATATTTTCTGTTTGAAAACAAATTGCATTTAATACATGTTGTTGTTTAAAAGTTTTCAAACTTTTAAACAGTGATCCATCAGGCACATTTGAGGAAGAGGATCTATGATCAGGAAAAAATACAACAAAGATGGCCAAGGATGATGACCATGGTTGGCTGCCTGGTCAAGAATATCTTGGAGCAGAAGACAAAGAGGTGCCACCATGGACACAGAAGCACCAAAATCAGAAGAGGCTCAAACAGGGTAGGAGAGAGATCTTGTTCATATCTCTCTGTATGACTAAGTGATAATTTTAATGTGGATAGTCTAAGATGTTGTTGTTCAACTATGTGATTCCAACCAGCATGGCAGCTTCTCTCCCAGGAACGTGGGAATGCAGTGTGGAAATGGATGTAAGTCCCTTGTGGATACTTCATCTGTAATTTGGGACGAGTAGAGCAGTCACTGCTATTTGTCATGTGTTTGCAGATCCCTTGGAAAGGCTGAAGCTTACACTCAAATATTTGGATGCTGATGACCTGGATGATTAAACATAGCAAAACATTAGAATTAATTAGGTACTGTATACATCCCCTCATATTGGCTGGTGTACTGTCTCCTGCTGGGGTTTCACAGCTTGGCAGTTTATCCTCTACTGCAGCAGAGTGTATTCAGAGAGACATTTGTTCTAAAAGGACCTCAGAATGAGAACAATTTACACAAATGTGCTACGTTGCACAGTGATAATGGACCAGATTGGAGTCCTCACTGCTCAGTTTTTCACAGGAGTCCTGCAGTTGGTGATGGATTTCATGGCACAGCTCGCATGAGTAATTGCTCAGCACTGTGAGTAAGGGATCTGCAATATGGCATTCTATTATTATTTATCTAATTATAACCTTTGTTAGCTTAATGTGCAGATTTGCAGTAGAACGTGAACACACTCACATGAAATTTGTACAGGCATGGCACAAAGCAATGACATATGCTTTCTGTCCAGGAAAATGTATTACCTAGAAAGAGGTGGTGTGATAACAAGGGGAAAAGAGGAAAAATGATAAAAAAATAGAGAAAAGAGAAATGAGATAAAATCAAACAAACACATAGGTAGAGTTAGGAGAAGGGCATGCAGTGCATTTTTCTGAATCTTATAATTCAGCTATTAACTTAGAGACATAACTTAGGATGTGTTTATATAACTTAATTGGCGTATTACATCTTCTGATTACTAACTTCTGATAAAAATGGCACAAGTACCATTGGCCTGATCAATGTAATTTTAATTTTTTTCATAAACTGTCCAAAATCTCTTTTATTTCCAGGACTATTCTAGGACTTGGGTCATTTTGGATGAATGAAAATTGATCCTGGCAAATTTTAAAAATGTTTACTTAGAAAGTTCCATAACTTCTTAGATAAGTATTTTTATCTTGGGGTGGTTTTTTTTGGTTTTGTTTTTGCATTTGCTGTAACACAGAAATCAGTGGCAAATTTCAAGCAGCAGTGATAATTATTGTCTGTAGTAAGAACACTTTTTTCACTTGCCTCAAGCTTTGCTGCCATTCAGGTATTATACAGTTCTAAATGATGTATAAATGCTTCTGGATAGTTTAAATGCATAGTAAGAAAAAAATTAAGCTGAAATAATTGTAAGGTTAAGAAAAATACCAAGTTTGTACCCTGTAGAGTAAAAAAAAAACTTATTGTCTGCAAATTACATGAAATTAGGTTTGTTCTGTGCTTTTCTTCTGAAATTCCATCCAAATCTGGCTTGTTTTTAGGACTTCTAAAAAGTGCAGTTCAGATGTAATCTGCAGCTGATTTGAACTGCAGTTTACTGAGCCAACTGGGGTTAAAGAGTGAGAAATGAGGACCATGAAATAGCTAAGCCACAAGGCTGCAAAAATAGATAATTTGAGAAGAGAGGGGAGAAAGGGGAATCAGCAGGGAAAATTGAGTCTTCTAAGCGAGCACGCTTCAATCAAGTGCATGGAAATGAACTGGGAATCATCATTTCTCTGCTGTCACAAATATCTGTGAAAAAACTAGCAAAGTGTCCTCTCCTCTCTAGCAGTGATTCAGACTGAGAATGACAAGCTGAGATTGCTCTCCATTATTCCATTAGCTGAAATTACTGCAATCTCCCCAGCGGAGCCGAAGGTTGGAAACCTTCAGCCGAGTCACGCCCCTGTCAGGGCAGTCCTGGGGATGGCATCTGGGGGCTGCCTTTCTGAGGCCAGGCAGGGAACTGAAAAGATGAACTTGAAATGACTTTGCTGGAGATAGAAAATGTGTGTGTATGCTCTTGTTAGGAACTCCAGCGCGAAAGTTTCTTTGAGCATCTTTCTTTTGGCACCTTCTCCGCCTACACAGAGCTCCAGAGGCAGAGGTGTGGGCTGGAAGCAGCCAGCAGAATTGACAGTGCTCATTCTGGGAGCAGCTGCTCAATATTTCAATTATTTCCCTGCTGTTCAGTGCAAGAACAGGCTTTTTTTGATAGCCAAGTGCCTCTGTTCGCTGACTCCCTGTCCCTGCCCCAGGACAGAGGGATCAGCTGGGTGAGGGGCTGTGCTTGCCCCATTCAGACAGCAGCTTGTACACACTTACTGCATGGTGTCCAAACACTTTAGCCCCACAACTGGTTTCTCATGGATTTATTTTTTTTCTTTTTCATGATTTTTGTTGTAGTATCTGAGCACATACAATCCTTGACTTTTTATTTTTACTGAGTGTGAAATCAAGAATTTCTGTTTATTTGTGGATCCACAACATGGATTTCCAGAAAATGAAACCATTGATATGCTGAAAGAACAGTTCCCAGGTTCCAGAAGCAGTGAGGACTATTCAGCTCTCCTATTTAGCATACATATGTATGTTAAATATCCATGAACAGAAGCACACAGCTAGTGCCTGATTCTGGGACTCTCAGTGTAAAGGACATACATTCCACCATGTGATGTCATAAGGACAGATACTCCAAGACCGTATTCCAATCCCATAATCTTGAAAAAACCCTTACTCTGGCTAGAATCCCCTTCCTTCCTGATGTCCAACCTAAACCTTCTCTCCAGCCGCCAAAACCAAAACCTAAAAACTCTTCCAAAAGAGGAAATCCCAGTGAGTCATATGTGTCAACTTTAGATTGCATTTATCTAATATACATAATAAATAAGGTGGTTTAGGGATTGCCTTAATTAAACATATTATTGTGCTTTAACACTAATCACAAATACTGTTCTTCTGGTCCAAGTACTGGAGCACTCCAATTGCTTCTAATTTTAATGGCAGTGGGAAAAGGATACATTACACACAATTGCTGTTCACCTGATTTCTGTTTGACTCTCCCAAAAAATGAAACTAGTGTGAAGATGTTGGAAAACACAGCATAAATTAAAATTGCAAAATGTCACAGATTATTTAATCTCACATGTTGAAATGCAGAATGAATATTTAATTAGTTCCACATAAGCAGTGTTTGTTCAGGGAAAATCTTTAACCCTGATAAATTATTGAAAAAATTTCATTAACCCTTTGACACGGATGGGGCAGCTTAAAGTTACAATGAAAAGATTTGCACATTGGAAGTATTTTCAGACACTTTCTGCAAGTTATACTTAAATATGTTTTTCTATATTTAGGAAACCTCTAGATTTCTTTGACACACTGCCCCAGAACTCTGAAAGATTTACTGATCAGAATGGTTCCCTGGCCATTGTTATCTTCCTGTACTGTTCTGTGCAAGCACTTTAGAGAATGCCAGATTTGAAGTGTAGCTGTTCAGACAGCTGAGAAACATGATTCCTGATTACAGTACACATATTTTCAAACTTAAATAGGTTAGCAGTTATGTTTTGAATAATTTATCAGAAGAGAGATTTTCTCTGCACAAACAAGGTGTTGGAAAACACATATCACTGCTTCATTATTCAGTTCTCCAAAAGAGTTAAACCCCCTTGTTCTTGTGCTAGGCAGTGTGGCTGCTGTTATCAGCTTTTGCAGCCCAGGCACTGAACATGAGGTCCAGCACAGGAAGGACCTGGACATGTTGGAGTGAGGCTAAAGGAGGGCACCAAGACGATTACAGGGATGGAGCTCCTGTGCTATGAAAAAAGGGCTGTGAGGAGTGGGTTTGTTCAACCTGGAGAAAAAAGTCTTTGGGGTGACCTAATTGCAGCCTTTCAGTACCTGAAGGGTGCCAACAAGAAAGACACAGAAACTTTTTACAAGGGCAGGAAGTGAGAGGACAAGGAGGGAATGATTCAAACTGAAAAACAAGGTTTGTGTTAGAGATGAGGAAGAAACTCTTTGCTGTGAGGGTGGTGAGGCACAGGAAGAGGTTGTCCACAGAAGCTGTGGATGCTCCATCCCTGGAAGTGTTCAAAGGCTGGATGGGGCTTTCACCAGCTTGGTCTAGTGGAAAGTGTCCCTGCCCATGGCAGGGATGCTAGAACTGGAGGATCTTTAAGGTTCCTTCCAACCCAAGTCATTCTGTTATACTATGATTTCCTTGGATGCCCATGTGGAATTTTTGGACAGAGACTGGTTAATTCTTGTCTTAATCTTAAGTTTCCTGTCCTTCACTCTGTTTGCCAGTAAGTGATCCACAATTTGGTGGAGAGTTTTTTTCCAGATAAAAATTTACATCTGAAGAATTTGTGAAATGTATTGACTTCATGTCAAAATACAACTACATTTGTTCTCTCACTGAGGAAAATTAAATTACATAGCTGATGTTCCAGGAAGTCTACTTTTTGTGCAAATAAAAAATCCTGAAGTCTTAGGGTCTGAGTGAAATTCAGAGCTGGATACTCATCTGGGGCAAACTTTGCATTCATTTTCAGTACGTGAAGATTAGACACACAAGGTTTTTTTAGACTTAATTAATCATTTGGCTGTGGAGTTTTAATCTATATTTCAAGATGATACAAACCAAAAAGGCTCATGGTAAAAATGTAAATGTAGCAGCAGACCCTGAAGCACTGCATAATCATGAATCAGGCTAACTTGCAAAGAATCTATAATTCATACTGTAGGTGATCATCATTCATTATGGTTTGTTTTTTTTAAGAGACTTACTGTATACTTCAGGGTTTGTCAGCACTTATATATTATAAACATCATTTATGAGGGCTTGCTAATTATTTCCAGAGGCATCAGATCAGAAACTAGCAGCAAACCTCCTTAAAGAAAACTTATGTGGTGGCTGATTACGTGGTCCCCAGTTGCCAGTGGAAGTATCACACATTTAAAGCTGAGATGTATTTGTCTATGCATTCTCTGTGCACCATTTTCACAAAATCACCTGCTCACTTACAATTGCATAAGGTGAGAGTGATTTCAGTCAAGGCACTTTAATGGCATTTTTGTGAAATTATCCTTTGTAGAGTTAAGTAAATTGCTTTCTGTTTTTTTTAATTATTTTTTTTTCCTTTGGTACCTTTTGTTTTTGAGCAAAATACTTTCTATTTTTCAGAAAGACCTTATCCACAAACTTTGTGTTAAACAATCAAAAGATACAGGACCAATGTTCAGGGTAAGGTTTGAATTTCTATTTTAATAGAAAACCCAACAAAGCCATGAAATCTGAATTGTGCATCTGGTTTTTGGGGGGTATTCCAAATCTAGGTCAAGATACTCCATCTCTAGCCTGATTCAAGTGATTTCAGGAGCATTTTCTTATGCCTAAACTAAGGTCAGTCTTCTGTACATTATTTTTTTTGCATTGGCTTTGCAATCATCTGTGGGCAGCACAAGGGTGTTACCTCTATTTTTACTCTAAGTGCACAGACATAATCCTCCTGAAACAACTGCAGTTTTTCTCTACTGCAAGCACTTAGCACAGCCCCATTGAAATCAAGGTAACAACTTGCAATGTGGCAGATTCTATTTAAAGAGTATACACTGGGACAACATCTGTGATTGATTTCAGTCTGAATCTGGGATAAAAAAAGACCTTCAGAAATAGCAAAAAAGTTCCCAGGGTGCAGAAATTATAATGCTAATAGACATAACTGGAACAAAGGCTATTAGCTTGAAAGCAATTTGGAAGTAGGTGCTCTACTCAGCCACAATAATTAAGGTAATAATGGCACATCTGTTCAAAATAATTTCAAAATACTTTACCCACACCAAGTAGAATTGGTCACTGCTTGCTTTTCTTTTGCAGATGTGCAAGGTTGGAAATAATTATGGGAGCCTAATCCAAAACTTGTGTTTCTCTGCTGATCCGATCCATAAATTATTTTCTGTACTTTTGTTTCTTCACTGTTTATTACCTAAATACAACTGTATTTTAAGCTTAACTAAATATTAGGGCATAATGCAGCTGATAGCCTTGAGACAGACAAGGGTTCTGAGAGCAGAAAGGAAGAGATGAAGGCAGTGGGATCTTCTGTTAACTGGTGGTACTGGGAGAAGAGGTCTGAGAGAGAGGAGAAAGGGTCAGCTCAAACTCAGTCCTTCAAAGAGAGATGTCTGGGCACTGAAGGAGGCCAGCACAGGCAGATGGACAGAGAAACAGATGGGTGCAGGGTGCCTTCTTCCCATCTGTCCACGCTTGTGTGTAGTTCTCCCTATAAGGAAATTGTCCAACTCTCTTATACAAATACTACACAAATATTTTTGTGTAGTTTCAACTACAGTGATATATCTGGGGGATTTTTTCCTCCCAGGCAAAACCTGTACCTCATACCTAAGCACAATTTCAGCCAAATTTTAGTAGTACTTCAAATCACTGTTTTTTTGGTGTTCCCTGTCTTGGTTTTTCTGGACTTTTCAGTGTGGAGAGGAGAAAGCAGTGCAAAACACATGTGCATATATATTTATTTATATGAGTATGCATATATATTTAAGATAGCAAATATTGGAAGCAAATTTCAGTCTAAGTGAAAAAGCTGATTAGACTGCCTAAAAAATGGAAAAAAATTTGACAGTTTGAAAGAGAAGCTCTTCTCTATGTATTACTTTCCTATGGATTGCAAGAAAATCACACTTTCTGAGAGGAATCTTGGGGACAAGGTGGGAGGGGGAATTGCCAATGAGCCCCTGTTGTCAGGATTCAGTAACCAGCTGTAATGGTGCTCTGAAAATTCATCTAGCAAAAGTTATCTTAAGCAGTCTCAGAAACTCCCTCCTTTCCTATTGTACTTCCTTGCTGGCAGGGAGAGAAATAGTTTTGTGCAGTGTCCTTATCATTGAACATGTCTAATGGTAAGATGCAGTTTCCAGTGTCTTATGGCTTTAATAGATATTACCCATTGGGACTAAAATTTTTACATATTTTGCTGCCACAAAAAGAAGTCCAGATTGATGGAAATTGCAGCTCTGCCTAATTTCAGGCACCCACCACCAGCACTTGCAAGGTAAGGCAAGGCTTACATCTGTTTCCTAAAGGAAATTATCTTCTATTAGCAAAGCAGGTCCTCATCTCTGCCTGGCAAAGAAGGACAGCAGCTGTCAGTTGTCACTGTTGGTCAGATGCATGTCAATAGCAGAAATAATTTAAACTGTTGTCAGGTGTAAAATAGTTTCCTATTGGCCATGACAATCATATTTCCCTCATTACAGAGGCTTTTAGTAAGTTGTGACTCTAAAAGCCAGCCCCCACTGAGCAGCACTGCAGGGAGCTCCTCATCCTGTGCAGGGAATTTGCTGCTTGTTGCTGAGCACAGGAAGTAATGACACTGTCCAGCCCAGGGAGGGTCACCCATTGCCACCCAGAGAAAGCTGTACAGCTGCCAAATGAAGCTTTTCTGAGTCATAAAGACGTAGTGGCCAAAACTTTAGGGTGAGTTGAGAGACAGGGAAAGGGCCATTGGAGTCACAACATAGCATAGAGGTAAGGTCTGTTCTGGCAAGAGACATTTTATTGCCACCAGGGAACAATCCTAGTTTTGCTTTCTGGCTGATTTCAGTTCCTGCCCTTGGTCTGTGAGTGTACTGGTGTGCTGGCTTTGGCTGGGGTAGAATTAACTTTCTTGTTATTGGGCTTTATTTTATACTTGTGCTGAGTGCAGGGTTGGTAATAAAGATATTATTGATGAGCAGAGCTTACAGAGCCAAGGCCTTTTCTCCTTTCTGTACAGCCATGAAGGGAAGTTGGAGGTGCAGGGAAGGCTGGGAGGGGACACAGCCAGGACAGGTGACCCCAACTGACCAGAGGGATATTCCAGACCATAAGACATGTACAGTACATAAAGCAGAGGGAAGAAGAGAAAGGGGGGACATTTGGAGTGGTGTTTGTCTTCCCAAGTCATCATCACATGTGATGGGGCTCTGCTGTCCTGGAGGTGCTGAGCACCTGCCTGCCCATGGGAAGCAGTGAATTAATTCCTTGTTGTGCTTTGCTCAGAGCTGTAGTGGGTCAGATTTGCCTGGATGCTTTGGCTGCACTATTTTCAGTAGAGTGTACATGTAAAAGGAAGTGGTTGAGATGCAGGGTCATGGACATGTGTGTGGTGCTTTGTATAAAAAGTGTTGGCTATTTTAGCAGGCAGGAGCCCCAGCTGGATGCAGGGGCTGTCTGTGTCATAAAGGGTCTGGAGGCTTCCTGTGGCATTTGGGGTGGGGCAAACCCAAAATTCAGAGTGCTTTGGGGAATACCCACACAACCATCTGTGTGGCAGGAAAGGTGGTTTTGAGAGTGCCAGGAGAGGTGCAATAATGTGATTGTGGGAACCTCCCTAAACTGGGGGAGCTCCCAACAGTGAGCAGTGCTTAAACACCTGTGAGTTAAAAAAATTTCTCTGTCAGAAACAGTTTGAATTGTGTGGCCTTGAGGGTTTATTTATGGCACATCTTGTACTACAGAAGTTGTACAAACCCAAAGCTTGTTAATTAAATAATGCCCCTCCTATT
Organism: Oenanthe melanoleuca; assembly: GCF_029582105.1. Classification (NCBI taxonomy): domain Eukaryota; kingdom Metazoa; phylum Chordata; class Aves; order Passeriformes; family Muscicapidae; genus Oenanthe; species Oenanthe melanoleuca. The sequence continues at coordinate 49,669,670 of NC_079339.1, forward strand.
GACTAAATGAGCTAAAGTAATTTTTCTGTAAGATGCCTGAGCAAGGCTATGTCATAAAGCATGTACTTAAGCAGCCAAAATGCATTTTTCAGGCCACCTTTTAGGTTTTGAGTGTCTGATTTAAGCTGCTGAATGCTTACATAGTATTGATTTTAGCAGATATATCTATGCATTTAGCCTTTTGAATTGAGCTGAGATTTTGGTCATTCTCAGTGCAAGACACAAATTTCTTGGGAATAACTGTCAAAAATATATATTCTCAATAATCACTTCTAAGAGTTTTATCAGGAATTTGCTCAGTGCCTCGCTGCAGAGTGACTTAGACACTTAAGATCTGACCAGAATATTAATTTGGACTTGAATATCAAAACACAGAAACATCAATACATTCAGATTACTTAGGGCTCCTTTTTGGTTTTTTTTGTTTTTGTTTTTTTTTTTAATTTCCATAGCTGTAAAAATGTTGGGGTTTTTTGTGTGCCAGTTGTAAGAACAGACTCTTGGCTCCTCCATCTGGTTACTAACTACTATAGTGAAGTGCCTTACTAGAAGCTGCTCAAAAGGCAAAATGTACTGTTGGGCAGTTTATTGTGTTTTCTTTAATTTTTTCCACCCTTATTGTCTTTATACTTGACACAGTGCTGTGTCTTACGTATTTCATGCATTTTCATAAGGAATATACTTTGAAATAATGTAATTTTCTGATTATATATATATATCATCTTGCCAGGCTGACCTATCATTGAGGAAATACTCAAGTTTTATTCAAAACCTTATCAAGAGGAGATGCACTAATTTTTGAAGACTTAGTAAGGAAAGCAGTGGGAGAAGCTGCCACTGTTTATTATCTTGTGAAGATATTCAAAACCATCTTATATAAGCATAAAACAGCCCTCCCAAGAACACTCTTGAGAGATTAACATGGAAGTTATGGTGCCTGGGGATAATAATATGCATTTTCAGTAACTGTCTTTGGAAGACTTCCTGTTAACAAGACTTTTTTTTCTTTTTTTTTTTTTTAACTTCATGTTTAAATAATAAGAGAGGCATGAATACAGACTGGCATAAATAAAGAATGCTCATATTTAGGCCATTACTATGCAACTGAATGCCCACATGGTGCTGGACCCACTTAAGAAAAAAGCCTGCAGGCTGTTCTCCAATCCACCATCATTCTTTGTCTTTGTGATTTTTGTAGGTTTATCAAATCTCTTGGGTCTTATTACTCAACATGCAGGTGCAAACATGCTGTAAACATTCCAGCTGCATATACTTAATCATAACTTACAGTGCTAGACAATTGCCTTGCAAAACAAACCAACTAAAAACCAAAGTGAAAACACTCCCCCCACCCCCCCCAAAAAAAAAAAAAGGCTCATAAAATTTTCCAAAATTTATGACAGCAATATAATAAAGATTTGAAGGACAGGTTATTAATATTCTGTGCTTAGCCATTTCATTGCATGAGGCATTGTTTCAATGAGCTTCGGTCTATAATTAAAACTTGCAAGTTCAGAGGTAGTGGTAAAATCTGCTGTCTGCCAAACTACAGTAAAAATCATAATTACATTTAAGTGATTTGGAATGACAGCTATTCTTGTCCCAGAAATAAGATCAGTGAGAAGTGTTTCTGTGCCAAAGATCCTGCAGTAACACAGTCACAGTGGTCTTCACTGCTCCACCAGTGCTGAAGCAGGGCACAGTGATCCAGGGTGGGAGCTGTGCTCTGGTTTCATCCCCTCCTCCTGGCAAGGATGGGAGAAAATGCTGCTCCAGATCCAAGCTGAAAGGCTGAAGTCTGTTGGATTTCATCAGGGTCACAGTGCTGACAAAGTGCCACATGGACCTGACATCAGCACAGATCTTTTTATGGAGCCTGAGCTGGCTACTGTACTCATTCCCAAAAAATTGGAGATTAATGTGGAAAGTGTGGTGGCAGAACACATACTGTAACTTATTGACCTGACCTGTCACCTTCTCACATGAAAAAACCTTAATAAAAGGTGTTATTCAGTTTTATCTGTAATAATTCAGGCTATGGCAGATGGTATCTCTCATATTTTAGGATCACATACTTTATTAATAATTTGTTAACTCTGTGGCTGAGAGTCTGCTGTTTCATAGAATAAATTCTAGTGGATTTACTTATACTCTTTGAATTATTTTGTTCTCAAAATTGGCTTTCTGGATGCACATAGCTTTAACCTAGAAAGTTCCATATTTATGGTGTTTTTTAGGAGGTGGGATGAAGCACAAATCAGGCCCAAGGAGGCTTATGAAGAATGTAGCTCACAAAGGAGTCGTTGGACTGAAAATAAAGACTTTTTCAATGTTTAAGAAAACAAAACTTTTCCACATATGCTTTCCATTTTTCTTTTCTTTTTCTTTTTTTTTTTTTGTTTTTTTTTTTTTTTTTTGTTGTTTTTTTTGTTTTGTTTTTTTTTGTTTTGTTTTGTTTTGTTTTTTTTTTTGTTTGTTTGTTTGTTTGTTTTTCCCTAAGGAGAAAATATGACAAGAGGAGCCTGAGCCCAAGCACTGAACCTGCTATTTCCAGGGAAGGATTTTCTCAGATGCTGCAGCTGGTTGCTCACTTTTTGGCAGGCCAGGTGATGTGCAAGGGTGGGATGCTCAGTAATGCTGCACACCCTGGGAACCTGACAAGGAGTGGGATGCCTGGTGGGTTTCCAGACCCAGCAGCTGTGTGCTGGACACGCTTCATGTCCTTTTCTAACAAGCACAACTGCTGTGTTTCTTAAAGAAGCTGTGCCAAGAAGTCTTTTAGCACATGCAAACAGCACCCTTATTTTTATTCATGCCCAAATTTTTTTTAACAGTAACTGCTCACATCCTCCAGGGTTGTGGCAGCTCATGGCCTTAGTTTCTAGTTCCTTGGGCTTACTTTTTGAATACACAGTCATTTACCACTTCAAAGTATCTTTGGATAAACTTTCATAAACCACCTGTCATCCTCATCTTGTAAGTGGTTTTACCCCTCACTGGGACACTCTACCTCACTTCGTGCTTTCAGTCTACCTTTTTTTCATTTTTGGACTCTGTTTTCACCTAGAGGAGTTGATTGGAGTAAATTCTTCATTTATTTTTTAATTAATATTAATGTACAAAAATCATATAAGAGAATCTGACCCATGGAAGATGCCCCATAATGCTTAAACAGATTTTTTTGAGAAAGAGTAATTTATCTCAAAAGTTTTATGTAGGCATCTGGTGGGTGACACAGTTTTTGGGAGTGCTTTTTTTTGGCATCTGCCTGACATTTAATTCAGCTTGTGCCTTTGTTCTCTTTTCTTCTCCCCTTTACTATTTCTGGAATACACTCACAGCTCCACCTCCCACTGACTGGCCCCAGAATTTGAGTTCACTGGCCTGATCTGTGTTGTGTGCTGTTCCTCACATTCCACTTAACCATATAAATAAATAAGTATATGAGGTTGAGGGTTTGTTTTGTATCAAGTACAACATCAATCATTGAAGAAATATTCACCTTTAGAAAAGTGATATACATGAAGAAACAATAGCAAAGCACCATAACAGGATTTCTAACACCATTAATTTAATACCTAAATAACACAAGGAAGTGGCATGTGAAGGAAACACAAAATCCCCACCTCCTCCCCAGCCCCAAATCCCCTTCCTCTCAAGTCCCAAAGTTCTTTGAGATTTCTTTGCTACCCAGCCTGGGAAGAATAACGTCTTCTTCCTTTTTTCCTGTTCATCTTGCCTCTTTGCTTCCTTTGAGAGTGCAATCCAGAGGAATCCCTGTCTTTTTTAAACTTTTCCCTGCAGAAGGTGATGTTTTTCCTATTTGTTTTAAAGCCCAGCTGGGAGAATTAATTCTTAGTAATCATCCTGCCCAAGTTAGTATATGTTAGCACTTTACTGGAATGGATGATGAATAAGCAGAAAAAAATTATTTCATTTTAATGCATCTTATCATCTTAATATTAAGCTTACAGAAATAATATACAGACCTAAATATTTTATAGTCAAGGTAGAAAATAGACTAGAGAGATGTGAATATATACAAATTATATTATATATGACCCATTGTACTGATACTGACCTATTTCATAACTGAATCAGTGAAATTACACTTACTGTAATTTTTACTTTAGTTTTTAGTATTTTGCTGTGTTTTTATTTTCTGTAATTGGAATGTTAGACTACTTAATTTATATTTAATGTTTTAGAGCTACAATTTGAAGCTCAAAGTCTTTATATATGTCCTCTCTGTAATATTAATAAGTGAACTGACTTTGGAGAATTTTGTATTATAATATGGAAATAATTTTGTGGGTTCTTTGTGGAAAATTCATTATCTAGAAATTATATATCCCTGGTGTTTCTATGGAAACACTTTCACCTTATGTTAATGAAATACAAATTATGGGAAAATAAAATCGGTAATAGAAGAGTATGAGAAAAATATATTTTTGCAGATTGTAAAATTTTAATGCAGATAAACTTTCAGTCTCTCAAAACAACTGCTAGTCCAGATCCAGAAATGGGTCAGGTTCATCCTGTTCGGTGCTGTATTCCAGAAGCTGGATGGGTTACCATGAACCAAATATGCTGTTTACTGGCAATGGTGGGGGGTGGGAGGCTGTTGATGGCATTTTTTTTGTTTGAAGATTGACTTTTCTTGTTTGGTTGCTTGCCTGTTTTTTGGGTTTTTTTGTTTGTTTTCTTTTAATTAACAAGGTTCTCTGTGGGTGGGACAAAAAGAAAAGGTTTAGTTTAAAAAGTGTTTTTATTTTGGCAAATCTTTCCCCTTATCACAACACAAAAACCCCACATTGATCAGAAAATATCAAAGAATGTTATTTTCTTAAACCATTGGTGTAGATATTCTGTCTCTGACTCTCTAATTAGAGTAAGGATTTATTCAGACTTTATTAGCCTTGCTTTTCTTCATGTGACTGGTTTTATCAGGCTTGAGCCCTTTGCAGTCACATGGATAAGAAGGAAATATGATCTGTAGCTTATTTAACTATTGCTTTTACACCATTCTTTTTGGCTACAAGTGGACAAGGAAATATTCCCTGAAAACATGAAACAAAGAGTAATTGGTAGCCTCAGAGTGTTGCCTTTGTTGATAACAGAACTGAGCCAGAAATTTTCTGCCAATTCAGCCCCCTGCTGCCACCCACAGCCAGCTGTGTTTAGGAGTTCTTCAGCTGACAATAATCAGAAAGGAGGTGAAGGATTTTTTTTGTGTTAGGAACACAAAGAAGTTGTGAAAAATCAAAGTGAAAATGGATTCAGAAGAAATACCCAAATAATAATAAAAAAAATTCTAAAAGCTCACAAAGCATTGGTTTATGGTGTCTGTGTTTTTCTACAGAAGCAGCAATAGCAGTTGCTCCTGATCTTCTCTGTGTACTGTAGTTTGGTTGCAGAGTACTTAGGCTGAGAGTTTAAATCACTGGAAAGTAGAGTTTAGTGATTGCTTGGGGTGTTGGATAAAGCAGCTGCTGAAAGCAAAGTGTTCCTGGTACTGTGTGTGTTCACTGATGTTTCTGGGCCACAGTGAGGCCTTTCAGTCCCATTGCTGAAATGGAGCTGAGATGAAGTGCTGCACATTCAAGGACAAGCTGCTGTCCCTGAAGTGCCTTTTGCAGGGATCTAAATAGATGGATTAATTTGAAATGGGTGTATGTATATATTTACAACTATGGTACATTATAGCAAATTATTGGTGACGCTCCCTACCCCAAAACAGCTTGATGGGTCACAGGGTTGAAGCTAAGTTATGTGTAGAGTAGGATCCTTTAACATTTATAGAAGAGGGGAAGCATTCATCTTCACAATAGCAGAAGGTTTTCTCTCTTCTTGTAGCACAACATGAAAGATTTATTCTGAATCCATCAGAGTTAAAACGTGCACAGGTCAGTCTGGCTTGACCTCATCTCACAGGGTTGGGAGGGCAGAGCTCCACATGGGCTGAACCCTGGTGTGTTTGTGACAAAACTCTGCCATTTCATGGACAATCAACAACTGTCTCCATGGCACAGTTTGTTATGAAGCCTGGTGTGACTGAGAAATGCAACAAGAAAGTGAAAGTGGAGGAAGAGTGCTTCAGCAGCTTGTCTGAGGCAGACACATCGTGTGAGAACGTGGTTCAGCAGCATGCCCAGCTCTTGGCCCAATGGTCTGTTCAGTTTTCCTCCTGGCACCCACTTTGATCATAAACTGAGGCCTCAGTTTCTCATTTCTGCTCTTGTAAGTGCCACTGTTCTTGTCTCCACTTGTGGGTATACATGTTCAGAGTGACACAACAAAGTCATAGTGGGAATTTACTCCAAATCCTGACTGGATTTGTGCATGTGTCAAGGGCCAGGGGCCAGGGATGCCAAGGAATACCTTGGCAGAGCATGTCAATATAATCCTAGCAAGAATGTGTCTCACTTGACCACATTAAACTACTCTGGTTCACCCAATATGATATTCTGCTTTGACCTTTGTCTTTCCCCCATTAGAACTTTAATTGATTGGCTGACTAATTACAGACATTTCAACCTGTGGCAAAGAGGAAGGGTTATAAACATCTGCTCTTGGCCTGAAAGTGGTTAGTGTGATGAGAATGCCTGGGCTGTACAGTTGCCATGCTAACTGAAGCACAGCAATGTGCTTGTACAAACCTGGAATGACAAAATCTTTTGACAGGGCTGGTTGTTTGATACCTTTGCCTTCCTGCAAAGCCAACATGGCATCATCCATTGATATAGTGAGGTGTGGTTTGGGGATTTTTTGGGAAGTTGTTTTCTGGTCTGCTTGGTTTTCCTGTTTCTTTGTATGTTTTTGTTTTGTTTTGGTACCCAACTTGCTTTATGAGGAGTCTAACAAGGTCCCCTGATGAAACCTCTTCCATCAAATAATGAGATTTTCCACATTATTTACAGTCAAAAATGTATTCTGAAAATGTATATATCTGCATGTGTGGAGTGTTTGTAAACTATTTGGATCTGAATCTGTGATGCTGCCTGGTCTTCATAAGTCTGTTTTTGAATGGATGTCCTCATCATGTCTTCTGTCAGTAACTCACTGTTTCCTCTGCAGGGTACATATAGATGTGTACTGGTTGATAGGTTTGAAGGATTTGCTCAAGTTGTGCTGGGACAGGTTTATATTGGATCTTAGGAAAACATTTTCACTGGTTGTCAAGCATTGGAAGAGGCTGGCCATGGAGGTAAGGGATAGAGTGACCATCCCCAGAGGCATTTGAAAGGCAGATGTGGGACTCAGGCACATGGGTTAGTGCTGGAATTGGCAGTTGGACTTGATGATCCTAGAATTATTTTCCAACCTAGCTGATTCCATAATTCTATTATATTAATGAGTGAAAACTGAAGGTACAAAAAAAAATCCATTGAGCAAAGGGGCATTTGGAAAAGAGGAAGGGATACAAATTTCTGAAGAAAGTCAGTCATGGGCATGGAGAGGGGACACAAGAGTTATCAAAGGGCTGAGTTAAACAGTTGTGCTTTTTGGTGATTATGTGCACCAGCTTCCTTTAGAAATCTGTATTTCATCTGACCTGTCTCTGTGCTTAAATGATTGGAGGAAGAATTACCAGTGACTTGGCATTAGGACATGAGGCCAGAGGGGAATTTTAGAAGGGTGTAATTAGATTTCAGAGATCTACATTTGTACATCATTCCAACATTTGGTTTCAGGGGACATGGGAATTATATAAACCTTCACTTACACCTTTTCTCCTCACCAGTGTACAACCTTGTCTTCATGACATTTGGGATTATACATTTCCTTCAGCTCCAGCTACTCACCTGTCCAAATGAAGAATTAATGTGACATGAACACAACAGAATTGTGCATGAAAATAAATTAATGTCCCTCAAGCACTAATTTATTGGTGCTAGACAGTTTCTAGTCATGTACAGGGCCTAAACTAATTTATTCTGCCTGCTTTTTTATATCTAGCATTTAATGACAAAGACCACACTTTATTGCCAGCATTGTAATACAAGAATTAATAAATATGCAAAGGGATCTGCTATTGCTCAGAGTCATGAGTAATGAACATCTTGTGTATCACACTGTGATGGCTGTTCTTGTTTATCTGTCTTTGGCTGCTGTACTACTGAGATTATTTTCTGTTATCCTTGCTTTGTAATTTGTATTTTTGCCTTCTTTTAGTTCTTTCCTGTAAGAACTGCTGTGAATGTCTCTCTGCCTTAATATTACAGTGCATTAAATCTCCTCATTATTTTAAGATGCTTTGCATAGATGCTTGGTAACAAAATATATCTCATGCATTAGTGGAAAGCAATTTTTTGGATATGGAACAGCATGTTCAAAGATGGACAGAAATAAAAACAAAAAAAACCTGACCAGAGATGGCTGGACTCAAGCGGGGTCAATGTCCTGTCCAGTTGCAGTCAGGTTACTTCTTGTGCTGATTCCCATACAAACTAATAAATGACAAACACCTCTTCAAAGCACCATTTTGACTGTTCTCCATGGGATCTTTGATTGATCCTGAAAGCCTGATTTTCAGAGTAGAAAGTCTCTTACTAACAAAGACTGTTTATACACAAAGGTATTTTCTCAACATGATTTGAATTTCTTTACCACCCTACTTGAACAATTTTTCCAGGATGTATCAGAGGCTGCATAGTGTTCTCAAGTACTTTGCCAGGTTTTTCCCCCCTTAACTGGCAAAATAATATTTAGATTGAAGCCTTGAGATCATGCAGACTGTTCAGTCTGTGCAGTCTATGTTGTCCAGGGACTGACTTCAAACAAAAAAAAAATCACTTTCAGTTTAATTGTCATGTGTATAATCTGCTTTTTTTTTTTCTGGATCTTTTTATATTTTCTTACTCCTTTCCCTTATTGCTATGTATCTGAAAGCAGTATTTGGTGTGACGGTTCTTTAAGTGCTTAGTAAATTTGGTAAACAGAAAATTGTGCATAATTTCTTTGGGTTTTTAAAGCCTCTAAGACACTTAAAAAGAGATATTTTTATTTACCACTAAAATTCTGCAAACTGAAATATAATATTTGCTTTGCAGTAAACAACAGAGTTGCTCAGGTATATGTAATACCTCCCTTAGAAACTGAATTGGGTCAGCAAAAAATTATCTCTGACAGGATTCCCTTATGACTCCAGGCTGCTGGAGCCTTTGGGTGCTGGGAAATGAATATCTGGACTCCAGCAGGGGAGGCAGGATTTGGGAGTGACTGGCTGTAAGGAGGGGGAGAACACAAGCAGGAGGCCTGAGGAGGTATTCCTGTATTATTTTAAATTTCCTTTTCTTTAATTTTACATAACAGAATTGGATGCCAGAAACAGGAATTTTGCCTGAAGGTCTCAACAGCTTTTTTACTAACCATTTGAGGTTTATCCAGTTTTCATCTGTATGGATAATGTCATCTTTAATAGTCAGGAATTTAAGCCTTCCCTCTGGAGGAGGTTTGATGCCAAAATTCCTGGGGGATGGGATGGGAGGAAGGCAGTGTGAGGGTATTTGAGTGAGTGGTGGCCTCAGATGAGCTGTGCTGCTCCAGGAGCTCTGCAAGTGGAGGTGTCTGCTCAGCCAGAGCCAAAGCTGCCGAGTTTTCCTCTCTGAAACTCTCAGTCACCAGCACCTGAACTGGCAGGATGAGGGGCAGTGGTGCCTCCACAGCCAGGGAGGTGGCACAGACAGGCAAACAAATCAAAGACACTACACAGGGATCCTGTGCTGCCCTCCATGTCTGGTGGTGTCCTGGGAAAAAGATGAAAAGCGAGGTGGCAAAAGCTGGTGATGAGGGAAAATTATTCAGCATAGTCAAATGGGGATCCAGCTGTGAAAGAGGAGTCTTATACTGGTGACTGGGCAATAAAATAACAGAGAAAATTCGGTGTTGATTAAAGCTATTTGAGCTTTCAGGGGAAAATAACCCTAAAGATGCATACACAGCAAATATCTCTAAATTAGTGCTCACTATTACAGGAAGGAGTCTGGGAGTGATTTCAGCTTGTGCTCAGAAAACATCACCATAGTACTCAATTGTGATCAAAAAAGCAAAGTCAGGTGGTAGAATGTGCTAGGAAAAGAGTAAGGAAGTCAGCAGGAAATGTGGTTATGGCACCATTCAAATTCACACTGCACCTGCATCTTGAACAATATGTGTAACTTCACAGTTGCTCCCTTTCAGGTTTCAGAGGAAATGAAAAGCAATAAAGAATGACAGCAAGGGGAGCTTCTGTTTAAGGAGAGACTAAATAGATTAGAACCCTTTTCCTGAAATATATGCCAAAAGGCAGATATGATAAAATGTCATATATGTCTTATAGGAGATGGGTATTCACTGTTTGCCAGAACACAGTAACAAGGCAATAGCAGATAAAACACTCAAATACCAAGTTGAAAACAAAAGCAAAGGATAATTTTTTTTTCACACAACTCCCATTGCATTTCTACAGGATGCTGTGGATGCCAGCAGCTTAGTTGGGTTAAAAAAGCTGTAAAACATGGCAGTGAAGGAAAATCCTGGCAGGCTGCTGTAAAGAGTAGACACAGCTGCTGTTTCCATGTTGGAGGGCATGGAAAGGTGTTTCCCTGCACACTGCTACTACCCATTGTCCATGCAAAGGCTGGAAAAAATAACTGTTCTTATTCTGTATTGAAAATGGGTTCTGGGCTTATTCAGTCTGTTGGAGACCACACATTGCTACCACAAGAACTTTTGTGTTATGCACTGATTTCAGAATGTTCTGCACTGGAGCATCAGATGAAATCTCAGTTCTCTTTCAGGTATTGTCAAAACTGATGGGCTTCATGGGGGGCAGGATTTCACATAGGTTGCTAATATTTCTAAAGAATAAGAAGTGTGTCTCCATTAAAGTGGCTGAGTGTGAACCAACCATGAGGTTTTATGGGCTGGGGATAGTAGATTGTGTATTTCAAAGGAATTGGAAACATCTTTCAGAAGGTGAAATCACTGCAGATGCATTCTTCAGGATAGTTTCATTTCTTTCAGCCACTGTCAAAAACACTTTGTCAAGAACATCCTCATAAGTTAATGTTCTCTTAAACAACTTAGATCTGACTGACCAAAGGCAGAACAGCAGTTCTTGACTCAAAAGTCTCTAAATCCATCTTTTTCAGCTGATTTCAAATGGACAACTTCTAAAAGCTGATGGGAAAAATATTATGGGCCAAAAAGAGTCTAGTCTTCACTTAAAGTGTGCTTAATATTCTGTAAGAATAGCTTGACTTATTTACACTTTGCCCCTTGCCAGACCTTATTACAGCCTTCATGCACACAGGCAAATAACTGGGACTCCTGGGCTACCACCTCTAATGCCTCAGCTGGATGAGATACAGGAGGATGAAGGATTTTAACTATCTTTCCTAAGGCCTGCAGTCAGCTGGGAAAACACAGCTGTGGATTCTGCTCCCTGTTGGGCCCTGGAACTGCCCCTGCTGTGCTCCTGTTGAGTGCTGGAGAGATTTCAGAGGCAGCTTTGTTTAGTTCTCAGCAGCAGGAAATGTCTCCAGTTCATAATCATGCCTCACACCTAAAGAGGGTGAGTCATGTTTGTCTAAGTTGTGAAACTGGTCTGTTTGGGAAAATTAACAATTCTTAGTTTGTAACTAAGCATATTACAGCCACTCTGACTATAAATAGTTTATCTGGGCTAGAAGCCACCTTTTATTATAGATTTGACAGGGACAGTGCAGGATAATAACACAAAAGAAAGATCATTTACCAAGTGTCCTTGGCTTAAATAATATCTTAAAATATTTTCTTTATAGAGATAAATGTACATGTGTAGTATAATTAACATAATTCCAACAAGCAAAACCATTTGTCATCCAAGGTAGGCAGCTGTAATCAAAGATTTAGTCAAAGTTAGAAAGTCACAATGTATTGAATCATGAAGACCTAACTTCCACTTATCTCTAATGCAGAAAAGCCAGACTTTACACACAGAATTGCTAAAAAAGATTTGTAAAAATGGCTTTGGATGCTTTAGTATTGTTTTCAAGTCTTTTCATTTCCCTTCTTTTCTATTCTATAAGAAAACTCAAACTACAATTATTACAAGGCACACTTCTAATGTTAGGTAACTGATTAAACAAACACTATGGATCAAAGGAAATTCAATAATTATGCATCTAAGTCTGCATCTAAGTTTGAAAACCCCCATGTTTTAAAATGATGAATTATTCACAGCTCAAGATGAAATGGGGAATATTCCAACTTGTGCTTTTGAAGTGTCATTGTAATAATCTAGGCCACTTTATGCACATCTATAGTCTTTTCATCTCTGGAGATTTCCTCAAGATGGTGGGTTGATGTCACTAAATTTCTGTTGGCAGAGAGTCAAGAAACAAGTATTTTAAAATTTACAGTTTATTACTATTGTGATTCAATTAATATTCAGGATTCCTAAGGGAGCTGTAAATAGTATGATCTTTATTTTTTTCATATTTTGTGACTTCCATGGTTTTTTTCCTCCCCTTCAGTTATTTTATTTATGCATATTTGTTAGATGATTTTTTAATTACATGTCCTTATCCTTAGATATTGATTTTAACCTTTACTTCCCTGCCCCCATTCTCTGCCATCCTTGTCAGGCAGCTTCATTATAATTCTGTTATTTAGAACATGCATAATTCATCAGCTGGGTCCAAGCTAAAAACTGAACACTTTGAAAAAATTATTGAGAGAAATCAGTTCCAGATGCAACTTTTTCAGTTGGTCCTTATTTTTGTAAGATTAAAAAAAAAGAAAAAAAAAAGAAAGAGAGCAGGTTTGATTCTTTGATTCCAGTGTTACAATTTGTGTCTACTTTCAAACTTTGCTGGTCCTTTTTTCAAGAATGAGTTATATTTTCATTCAAAACACTTTTGAGGATACCCTTCATTGTTTTGCTAGACTTGTATCTTACCAGGCAAGTGCAGTAGTGGCAGTAGAACAATGTCATTTAAATGGGAGTGTCTCTACCATAAGGAAGTCCATGAATGACCTGTGGGCTTGCTGAATTTCAAACATAAGAATGTGGAGCAGGAGGCTGGTGTTGATGCACCCACTGGTGCTGGGTGAGAAGGGCAAGACTGGGAGTTGGTTTATATTGAGACCTACCACTCAAACTGAGATCTGATCTGGCTCTAGAGCCCAGCTCCTCTGGTCTAAAGAATCTCTGGCTCATTTCCACCCTTTGACAAGCCTCTTCCTTCATGCCATCACAGTCTCCTCATTCCTGCTCTAGAATCAGCCCTATCCCAAAATTCATCCTCCCTTGTTCCCCTTTCTCAGAGCTCCTCTCTCTACCAGGTCAGCCTTCCTCAGATCCTGCTCTTTGGAGCCTTTACCTCTAGCCCATGAATACACTCAATCAGACTCTTCACTGAGTTTTCGTATGTTGGCAAAACCAAATACTAGATTTCTTTATAAAAGGAAGACTTGTACTAGATAATGGGGTACAACTGTGCTAGACTGGAAAAAGAGGCTGCAGGAAGAGTGCTGTAGTTTGTGGCCTTCCCATCTGCACACTTTACCACATTATAAGATATGGATGTTCCATCACCAACTTCTCCCTTGCTTCTTTCTGTGTTAGAGATAAAACCTTCAGAGTTCCTTGATTTTTGCACAAGAATAGCACATGCTTTAATGATAGTATCTCATCCATAAACATTGCAGTGTGATGTTATGATATGCTAATGACCTGCCTGCACAAATTGCTGGTGTGACCATTCACAGAAGGTGAAGCACACTGAGCTCAGCAGCTCCTTTCAATATGAGAATGAAAGGAACCTGCTGCACCAGTCATCTACATAAAGAGTAAAATAAGAACCTCAGATCTGCTACAATAAATGAGCTGTGTATAAAGGAACACTTTATGATTCAGATGCTTCCTGTGTACTTGTAAAAATGAAATGAACCTTTAATAATTCTCAGTCAAAATACTTATTTGTGTCTTTCTTCCAAATTATTTGTCAAAATTTAATACATAGTTCAATAATACAATTTAATTTTCTGGCTAATAGAAATAATCTTAATAATTTTGTGCATGAACAAGTGTTCTTGAGTGAGTCCTCTTGCTTGCACTGAATATTTCTGTACAATCCAGACAGTTTTTTTCCAGATGAAGCATGTGTCATTTCTTCTTAGGGAGTGGAATAAATTCTGTTTCCACAATGCAGGTCTCATTACTACAAACTGTGACTGGCCTCAGAAGCACATGAAGCTGCTGAAAGTGTTCCTTGCAAATCCATTCCAATAAGTTTGATGAAAAGAACAAACAAGGACCCTCTGAAGGAGAAACACCTCCTCCCTTGCCAAAGGCATGGTCACATAAAATAACTTCAAGGTGAGAGAATAACTACTGTGTTCAGTACTGAGGCTCCTTGACTTTGTCAGGAGACACACAACAGAAAACCAGCCAAAGCACATATGATTGACTGCCTGAGGTTTGCCAGCTGCTCACAGAGCTGCAGAGATCACTACAGGACCCCCTTCTTGTTTTCAGGTGAGAACTGTTACCTGCCCATCAGGATCACTAGATCTTCTCTGATTACTTCAATCTTTGCTTCAGTTGTATTGTGTTAATTACTTCTACAATAAAAATTTCATTTTTTTCTGAAGAAATGTGATAAATGTACTGCATTGTCATGAGCTCATAGCTCTGAACATGAACACAACTTTGATGAGAGGAGGCAAATTTTCTTCATAAATGCATCAGAATTGAAGTGCCTGAACTGTACATGGTTTGCCTGGGTTCAGTTTTATGGTTTGCAAACCTGCATGGCACAGGCCAGACAGTGCTGGAACAATCTGTGTGGTCTCTGGGGAAGTGAGCACATAGGTGGATTACACTGTCATAACAAAATATTTGCTGGAGTTGTTATGCCAGTTTATGTCAGATTACATGGACAGTCAAGTTAAAAAAATTTGTTTTCTCAAATGTTCCTGTTCCTGTCTGTGCAAGTAGAGTTCAGTGTTACCTGAATTTGTAGGTTTGCTAAATTGGACTCATCTCTATTTCTGTGCCAAATTATCTCATAACTCTCAGCGATTTCCTTGTGTGGGATGACTCATTCCATGAATTTAACAGTTTATGACTACATGTATCTTTTGACTACAAGCCAGTCAACAGAATAATCCAAATCTATGCAAAGCAATTGAAGGCTAAGAGGTCCAGTCATTAGAGGTGATCAATGATCTAGAAATGATCTACATAAAAAAGGACACAAATCTGCTTTACACCTCACAGTCCATCCATCTGAGCTTTTGACAGGGACTAATGCTTTTCTTGCTGTATGAAATTCTTAGAGATTTCTTTAAAATACAGTGTATACAGCTACTAGGGCCTGGGAGGAATAATGGCTCAGAAGGTAGAAGCTTTTTGTAAGACAAAAGTTCTTCTCACACAGAAAGACAGAGTGTCTTTCTCTGAGCACTGCCTTTCTCTTGGATTGCACATGTTAAGAAATCTCTGCTTTATGTGAATCATAGATATTTATAAATTGAATTGGGGTTTTCCATGGGGGAAAAAAAAAAGGAGTAGTTTTCAAACCTTATACCTTCTCTGCTTCTGCCTGACTCTAAGTTAAATATCTTCCTACTCACCTTTACTTAGGACAGTATTTTCATTTGAAATCATTCCAGCAATGCATGCAAACTGGTTATACAATTTTCTTTTACTGTTTGACTCACTCCTTTTTCTATTAAAATAGCCATTACTACTGTGCTATATGAGGTATCAGGTGCATCTTCCTGTCATTAATTTCTTGTCTTTTTGCATATCAAGATATGGTTGAGCAGAACTCAAAAGCCATTTCTGAACTAATCTGAAATAATATTTTGCATCCTTATGGTGCAAACATAAAGAAATTTAAAAATGTGAATGCTTTCAAACTCCAAAGCTTCTTCTACATGGCATTGGAATCAATGTGCTTATATGGGAAAGAGAACATCCCAGATGGTTGAATAACCTTAATGAGGTACAAAAAATATCTGTAACAGAGCTAGGAATAAATATTGATGATAATTCTTGACTCACCTTGGGGGGGGGGAGATACCTAAAACCTGCCTTTCATTTTCCTTGTTTTTCCCTCCTGTTACCATATATGAGTTCTTTCTAGCACAGAATTTATTTGCATTTTCTGACTCTCTTATTGTACATAATTTAATTACTTTCAGCCGAGTAGAACTTGGCAATTCTTCTGCACTTTAGGAGAAAGCAACACCCAAACAAGTAGTAGAAAAAAGACCTTTGTAAAATTGAGAGATAAATAACTTCTGTCATAGCAATAGGTTGTATAACTTTTTATTTTTAACAGGAAAACAGACTTAAGACTAATATTTAAGCTTCTTTTAAGCAATTAAGGCTTTTTGTCATATCTGCATATGTGTAAAATCTGACTAATACCTTCTCTCATGCTCTAGTTCTGGTCATTCCACCTTCTTGGTGCTTGGAGGATGTTTTAACACTTTAAGTTTATTTAACTTTGTTCCTTATGGATGTGTCTGTATATCCATTAGGTGTGCCATGAGCATTCTCAATATTTAAGCCACCTGCCACAGAATGCCTCACATCTGGGCTGGTGAATTAACCCATCCCTCCAAAAAGGAGCAGCTGTGTGCTGACTGCCTGTTGGAAAGGTCTGTGGTCTATGTGATCTCCTCAGCCATTCCCAGGAGCAGCTTTGGAGGCATAAAATGTGCCAGAGGGTGTCTGGGACTATTCTAGCAGTTTAACAAGTGGTTTAGGTGTTCCTGGAAATGCTTGAATTCCTTAGTGTAGGCATAACCCATTGAGGAGTGAGGTGAGATGCAGACTGGGTAACCCGAAGGACAGCTCAGTTTTCCTCAAAATGCACCTCATTGTTTGTTTTTGAATGAATCAGCAAGAAGCATGCAGAGCAATGTGATGTAGCATTGGTACATCTGAGAGGAAAATGTGCATGGAGCATGAGAAGCATATGTGCAGCACTGAACAAACTATAGAATATTCACAGCACGTTGATCTTCTCAGATTGGGTTTCCCTAAAAATGCAATGATAACTCTTGATTCTATTGAATTCCCATCAAACTTTAAATATTCACTGGTGAGATCTTATGCACAATACGGCAGCAAGACCTTTTAAGAAAGATAAAACATCCAAAGCCATTTGGCAGATGTCACTAATCTGAAATGTCACCATCATGCCATGACTACAAAGAAAGATGAGCTGATAGTCCATTCTGTCTCTTAGTTATGATTCTACAAACTGTGCAGGATTTCTAAGGTATGCAGTGCTACACAGCAGGCTATTTTGAATGCACAGCAATTTATTTCAGGTATCTGTGAGCTCTGAAATAGGACTGAGAAGAATAAGACTTGTCAGTGGGGCTGTGATCTTCATCTGGCTATTTGCCACACTGAGTCATGAGGTGTGTTGCTGTGAGCTCAGAATCACTCTTATGTGCACAAAATCTATTTTAAATTATCATCAACTAAGAGAGCACTTGGGAAACTTGTCTTCCTAGCAGATGCTAGATGGCCTCAGAAAGTCAGATGAGTCCCTATACACGTACAAAGTTATTTAATTGTGTGCTCACAAACTTTTTCTCCCCCCTCACAGAACTACTTCCTCATGCTTTACATAGTATAAGAGCTGATCCCTTAAGCAATTACTTTATTACTTCCTTTGTGTCCCTGCTTTGTAGAAGCTGTAGCTCAAGCCCATTTATGAAGAGATTGTTTTCCAAATGGAAATCTGTGTTTCTAGTGACTTTTCTTCTCATGGAAATTTTTATTTCCCTTGAAAGCAATGGAAAGTTGATGAAGAATCTCGACTAAATTGTCCAGCAGTGCAAGGGAAATTAACTCCATTTCACAGGGGAGTGCAGTGCCTGATTGCCCTCCAGTTTGGGCCACCTGCATCCTGAAACACAAGAAACTTGGATGCCCTTGAGAAGTCCTTGACCAGGTCTTCCTAGTTTGGCAGCAGAGGTGGCAGACAAATCATCAGGAAAACAGCAAGTCATGGACCTGTTAGATCTTGAACAAAAGCATACTTTGAATGATTAACACTTTTTTTGGTTTTTTTTGAGAGGAAGACACTCATCATTTGCTGGAAGTTGTCTGGCCACCTCTAATTGCAAAATACTGCACAAGCAAATTCAAATATTTGATATATGTGGCTTTGAGGTTCATCCATTTTGTGAAAGACAGATTTGTACAGTGTTGCTCACCATCTTGTATCTTTTGCTGTGGATAATGAATATTCAGCATGTTGTGTTTCCAGGAACTTTGCTAAAAATAGCATCATATCCTTGTTTGAAAAAGTGATGAGCATAACTGTGAGGAATGACTTTGATGCTTTTCCTTCCTCTTCTTCTGTCTTCTTTGTTAACTCTTTCTATCATAACACTTCTGCTTACTATCAAACTGTCACCTCCTCAGCAGACAAATCAGAGAAGCATAAGAGCACAGACAAATAGAAAAGTAGGAGAATTTCAGGTCTTGCTCCCTCTGCTCTCAGCTTACTGGTGGGACAAGATATATCTGAAGCATCTTTGCTGTTTTCATCTAACCTGTTCATTAAACCTTCAGAGACATTGCTGCCCTGCCAGTGCTTAGCACTACTTATATTCTTCATCATACAAAACTGCCTGAAAATAAGTGATGAACAAATAACTAAATCTGTATCATTTCCTTTTAACACTTTTTACCCTCACCTCAGTGAGTCCAGGGTTTAGGAAATCCTCAGCCCTCCTGTTTCATTGCACTGGATTCTCTCCTGATTGTCACCTCTTTTGGTAAATCACTGAGTCTGATTCAGTCTCCCTGGTCACTGCTGCCCAGCAGCAGCTTTCCTCAGCCAATTCACCTTATCTGAAATGGTTCCATTGTCTCTTTTGCAGTGGGGGGATCCTGTGGTCCACAATTGTGTTCAGTTTGTCTTTTAAATGGAACTCTCCCACCCCAGATCCTCCCTCCTGTACTACACTGCCCAGGTTACATTCTGCTTATATTTGCTATGAGTTTATATTTGCTATTACAAGGGCAACGTTTCATTACTATAATTCTTTTTAGTTTAATCCTGTTGACACTTTTTCCCAATTTATCAGCAATTGACAGTTCTTTGGATTTCTGTTTATTTACTTAATTTTTTTTTCCAGAGGGATTCTACCAACAGTCTCCAGAGTCTATCTAATTTGACTTTGGGAGCTCATTACCCTTATCATGTAATTAGCTCTTTTTCTTTGAGTTCAGAACAGTGCACTCTACTATTTATTTCTCCCTTTCACTCCAATTCCATCTTCAGATTTCTGTTCAATTGCTTTTTATTTTTATGACCAAATACAAAATCACATAATTGTAATATTGTCATTTCCTTTGACTTCTGAGAAAGAGAGGCTCTCTCAGCATCTTCAAATTCATTGGAGGTGGCCAAAGGGCTTTCTAAGATATGAATGACCCAAGTTCAAGATTTCCTCTGCCTCATATTCAGCAAAAAATTGATTCTGGTTAAAAGTCATCAGACTACAGTGTCAGTCTCCCAGGCATAATGGGTGTTCCACTTAAAGAAACTTAGAGGATAAATCAGTCATTGTAATATGCTCTGAGATACAATCCTGTTGGGCTTTTGATGAGAGTTTTGGGTCTGTCTGGCTTTCAGGATCTGTCTGAGTTTTGTCCTGGAAATTTCACTGAAACCAACACTTTCCCATCAATGATTTCAGTTTCAAAACAATAGTGTTGGCCTCTGTGGGAAGGAGAAGGAGGGCAGGGAATCAGAGTCAAAACATTCCTAACCAGAATAATTTCTATTCAAACAGTATAAATCTACCTTCCAGCTATGTGTGTCAAAGGTTGGCTTCCACACAAAGAAGAGGAAGTGAAGTTGTTGTTATAATTTCAGATGCAATGTTGGAGAGCTCATACAACAGTTTTAATTCTGTAATACAACAGATGTCACCAGACTGTGATGGATTTTTGTTGAGTTTTAAAACTTGTCTGACTCTTGTTAAGGATGGTGAGCAGGTAGGAAAAGAAAGTGTACTCTGAGTTATACTGCTTCTAAATTCACTCATTTAAATTAATGCACTTCTCTAATATACTGGGATTAATTGTACACTGAGAAAGAAAATAAGGGTGTGCTTTGCTAGCTTTGGGTACCATTTATTCTGGACCAGAGGTACATTCTTATGATTCATGCAGAGAAGAAATCCAGTAAACAAAGGCTGCATAAAATAAAGTGTTATTTAGGGCTTAGTGAGGCATCTGGCTCTAATTTTAGATAAGCTCCTTCTATTGATGTCTCCATCTCCTCAAACAGTTGTTTTCTCTGCTTCTTTAGGCTTTTTTTTTTTTTTAATTGCCACCTTTTGTGGGGCAACAGCTACACTGACACCAGGCTACTCTGTGCTTGAACCTTGCCTAGAGCATGGCAGAATGGAGATTCAGAAGGAACTGCTGAACATCACACAATTAGCATTTTACAGGGTATTATGAGAAGAAGTGCCAATAACAAAAAATATGTGCAGGGCAAGCCTCTTGTGTTCCATTTTACCTTGTGCTAAATGACAAGTTCCCATGTAGCAAACATTTCAGATCTCAGTATGTGGCTGATCTGCATGGAATATCAGAAGTTTCTTACTCTATTGATATTATCATGGTTGAAAACAATTTTTTATGTTATGTTAACTAGTATTCTGCCCAGAGAAAATAAATTTCGCTAGGCAGTCTGCATAATTCAAAAATTTATTAATATATGTCACTTTTATTCAGTTCACTTCTATATAAAGTTGATTTATAAGCTTTAATCTCTATTGAATATGAATAAATCAATTACCTTACACATCATTATCTCTGGATTTTATTTTTATGAATGATCATCTATGCAAAAGTTTGTGTTTGAACACAAAGCTACAGGAATTGTGACAATTTAGAAAGGCACCAATGCTGTTAGAGGCCAATGAAGTTTTGGAGGGGAGAAAAAAAAACAACAAAACCCCCTTTTTCCTTAAGGGAATAATGTTGCTGGAGAAGGTTAAATGGCCATCAAATGTTTTACAAATGGAAACACTGTATGTTTTCCTGTCTGGCTTTATGAACTTTCAAGACAATACATTTTCTATAAAAGTGATTTGTAGCTTTTACATAATAAACAAAATTCAAGAAGGCTCGGGAAAATTTTTTGAAAGATCTAGTCAAGGAATCAGTGCATGAAGGAAATGTCACCACTTCTTAACTAAAACGAGAGAATAAAACATTAGATGCACCCAGTAAAGGGTTAAAGCTAATCTAAAATGTCATTAAATTAAAGGTAGACCCAGTGAAATCAATTACTCTATCACTAACTTCAACAAAGAGAAATTATTACCTATTCAACTCAAACACTCTATAACTGTGGTGAATCTTTTCCCTTCAAATTCCAACCTAGGTTTTAGCACTCAAACTAGACATCACTGTAAGTTACCTTCAAGCAAATGTTTGTCAGAAAGATATCTCTACTCCAAAAATCTGCATATTTTTGTAATTATTTTTTTATTTTTCCCCCATAGGATTTCAAAAAAGACTGCAACTGGTTACATGAGTCTGAGAAGAATTTGCCAACTAATCAGTGAAAATTGGAGGTTTTTCTATTATATTATCAAGGATGTTGGTAAGACCTTTTTTATGGATAGAAAAGTGACAATAACAACTTCCTTGATGACTGTCCTGTGGTTTATTGCATGTTGGTACTACTGGGGTCCAAAGGAATATTTTAGCCTTCTCCAAATTTATCAGGTGGCATTTCCACAGTGTTTCTTCCATTAGGATACAAAGCCTCCTTATAACATGCTCTTTTCCTAATCTACACTGCTGGAGGAGCAGCCCCTATCCAGAGGATTATGTTATCCACAGCATTCCCTATATGTGGGTAAGTCAAGCACTGAAAAGGCCAGACACAACTCCTTTGTCAAAGCTAAATTCCCTATCACCCATCTCATTCTCTAGCCACCCCTCATCTCCAAATTTGTCTCTATGAATCACCTGGAAAAGATATTTTTCATGTCCTACATTATCCTATTAGTATTAACAATATTAGTACATCCCACTTTCTAACCTTTTATTTTCTGTTGAGAGTCCTTAACAGGAACATTGCTTTTCAAAGTATTGAACTTTCACAACCAGGTTGTGACTTTCATCTTCTGCAAGGAATAGATCTGGTCCTGAACCCACTCATGCACTCTCCTCTGCCAAATAGTCAAGGAATGCTTAATTCCTCAGTCTTTACTTTGAATTTCTCACTGATATTGTGAACATAATCAGATACCTGTGGAAAATGAGAGACTAGATTATATTTAGCCTGTAAATTGAGTATGAGTTCTCCAAATGTTAAGTCCCTTTTTATAGTATCTTAAACACCTGTTTATTTTCAGAACTAGGATTCTGTAATGTCTTATTGGGAAAAATTATTTTTCATGGAAGTCTCTTGTGTTAAGGCAAGTTATGTTGCTGTGATTCTTTTGCTTCAAATCAAATTTATTCAGAAGCTCTTTCAGTTCCTATTGTTATGGATCCTGTTAAAATGCAAAGTCTTAATAATCATATATATTTAAAAGCAAACAGTTCATATAATTCTATGGATTTTAATGCACCCTGGAATCTTACTGTTCAGTCTCAGAGTGTGGATTTTGATGTCAGTCATCTCAGATAAGTGAATAGGTATTATCATCTCTTCAGATAGGGAAGCAAAGACAAATATAGGATCTGAATTGGCACAGTGCAGGATAATGACAGCTTCCACTGGTTTCAGGAGCTGTTACTGCTCATCAGTTTTAAAGATCAAGCTATTTGTGTTGACTGTTAGACAAAGATACACTTGTTTTTTAATGAGCTTTGTCCTAAAGGATTACATGAAAGTTATTAAAGTTATTCCAGGAAATACTGTATTTCTGTACATCAGAAAGTTTGTGGTATAAATTTAACACTTTCATTAATATCAGGCATGCATCAATAAAACAAATTCTTTAGTAGCCATTAGTGGATCATAACCAAAATGTCTCTAGCTCACAAAGGATGAGGCAAATGACAGATTTTGGAGCTCTCCTCAGGGATTATCTCTTTCTCTATAATTTAAATGACTATATCTGTGTCCAGTGTCCTTTGCTTATTTTTGCAATATTAAATCCTCTTATACCTATTACAAATTCTAACAGAGGCTTCAGACATCACCTTAAAGATCTATTTCCTTCTATGTCTCCTTTATTACTCAGAGGTTCAAGAGCACAGCACCAATACCTTGCAGTGCAGCAAAGCAGTTAACCAGCTGCTAAAATCCCAGTGTCTTATGTACTCACACTTGTACTTCAATGCTTTGTGAAGAGGGATAGTGTTGATCTGAGGCCAGAACACAATGCCTGGGGGCCTCCAAAGTTATTATGTTCAGCACCAGAATTAGAACTCGGGTTCCCCATTCCCCAGCATGTATGCAGGTCACTACAACTGTGCTTTACCTCTCATTGAAGTTGATTCTAATAATAATATTCCCATTTCCACCGGGGTAACAAATCAAACAAAAATAATTGGAGGTGAGGGAAACAGTTTCACATTTCAATTTAATGCATCATCTCTTTTTTCTCCATGAGTAATTTACATTTCATATGAAAGCAGACAGAGACTAGATTTCACAGATTTTATTTTTTTTCTTTTCCCTTTTTTATTGCTGTGGAAAGAGGGTGTAATTGCTTTTGTTTCCACATACCTGTGATAATGATCATTTTTAATTTAATAAAATTAAACTAGGAGTTTTTCTCACCAGCTGAAACATTACTTCTCCTCACAAAACTTGATGACAAGTGGGTGGAAATTTGTTCATGTACGTCATGATGGAAAGATCACAAAATTAATTACTTGATTCTTTAAAGTTATAACCAGATAAATCAAGACATTCTGAATAACACATTAAACATTCTGAACATAACATTCTGAATAAAAGGTTATTTGTTTCCAGCTGTTGCTTGGTGGTTTAGACTCAGTTCTAACATTTATTAGCATTTATGCAAAATAAAATAATCTTCTGTGTCATTATAGCTACTGGGCTTTAAGGAAAGCTTTAGCAGTGTTACAGACTCCCTCAGAGACTCCAACCCAGCTCCATGCCAACACAGGAGAGTGTGTGCACTGCTGGTGAAGGCAGAGATCAATTATTCAAGGCTGATGTGTCTGATGAAGGATGCTCAAACATCCATCTTCTCATCACCCAGATGGAATCTGTGTGCTTCCACTGTGATGAAGACAGATTAGGCACCAGCTCAGTGAAGCACTTGCAGGTGTGGGTTTGACAGGGCAGGGGGACAAGAAATGAGAGAGGATTTTAAAAAATAAATCTGCTAAAGATGAAACAAGGTACCTCATATCACATTCATAAAGAAATGGCTTTTGGATTTTCCACTCAGACTAAAGAATTCTTGTTAATAGCTAGCTGCCAAAACAGATGCCCTGATTAATGAGAACAGATGGATTTCTCCAGAGGGTCTGCAGATTTAGGCATTACTTGCACTAAATGAAATGCTAATGATTTGGCACTGTGCTTCTCTGTGTGGATTAGACACCAGCAATATCTCACTTGTATTTGATGGAGTTAGAATGATCCCTTTTAGACTTTCTTAGATATAAAATTCTAGTATTATGCATCACCTCCAGATCCCTGAAAGATATAAATAAATGAGTCAATACATTTGCAGGATTTTACTGCTTGCAGACTTTTTTGGTAGATTATACACTTATTACAGGATCTTCTCAAGATTTAGGGGAATGTCTGGTTTTGTATTTTCAATTGCAGTTTCCCAAGGCAAATGAATCACTTGATTCATTCTGGTAACAAAATGAGATTATATGAAATTTATGCTGTTATATTCAACACAAGTTTATTTCCTTGATTTTTTTTTTTTTTCTTCACCACAATTTCTAAGTAAAATTAATCTGAAAATTTTGTACCAAAGACATTTTTTGTGGAACTAGTCAATTTTTTTCCCAAATCTGCTATAAGTTAACATTTCTGGTGCTAAAAAAAAAAATTAATACTTTTTTTTTTTTTTTTTTTTTTAAGAAAATGTTAACGAATTCTGCTCTGAAGTATCTGACTCAAATCCCTCTCTTCTTCTGTCATCTAAAAATCTTCTTGGTGGAATGAAGGGTTTTGGTTTGTTATGTTTCTATTTTTCTGATTTGACAATATAGTTATTTTAAGACAAATCCTCTCTTTGCAGAATTCACACCTGCCTGGCTACATTATTCTGTCATCTTTTTTTATTTCTGGAAAGACTGTGAGGAAAATAATGAAAAGCTCAGTTATTTATATGGGGATTTTAGGATTAATCTGTCTTTACAATAAAGAAAAAAAAATCTCAATATCAAGAGGATCCCTAGCTGAAAGAACCTGCATCTGCATTCTGGCAAATACCTAAGCTTCAAACAGCTGTTTTTCAGTTTTAAATAGATGTTTTTGCTAAATGTGATTTCCTTTCAGAATCATAAAGTAGCAGCAAACTCCTTTAGGAAAAGTACTCACTGGAGGTGGGTGTAAAAATTAGAGACCAGGACAAGAAAATTAACAGGAAGATAAAACAGTATAAAAGGAATCAAGGAGCTTGAAATTTACAACCATCATAGTGACTGATGGGCAAATTGAACACTGACATTTCTCCTAAAAAAAAAAAAAGTAAAAATTTTAGAGTTCCTGTGATCAGGTAGTGAACACTGGCAGAGAGAAGGATGAGTCAGTAATAGCCAGAAGAGGCAGTAGATTTTGGGCAGCAGGATCTCCAACCAGGCTGTATCAGTGCTGTAAGCTCTGCCCACAGCTCAAAAGAGACACCAGAGAAACTGCTGTGTGCTCTGACAGCACAGCCTGGCAAGGGTCACTCTTCTAGCATCACTGTGATGTGATCATCTGGGATTTGCCAACCTCTTACTTTCTAAGATGTTGTTTCAGGAGCATAAAATTTGTGTCAGACTGTCTAATCTATGGTGCTACACTGAAAAAGACAGAACAGCTTAAAATAACTTAAATTTGATGCAGAATATTTTCAGTTTCCATGATTTAATTAAGGGTCAATAGGAGACCACTTGGAGCAGAGATCTGATGATGATTTCCCTTTCATAATTAATTTTCCATGCCAGCTGTCTTGCCCCTTCTAAATCCATTTCACAGGCTCTCCAGTTTTTGTTCTTTCTTTTTCAGAGTACTGTATGCTCTCTTGTCCATGAAGTGTACAGAAATCTCAGTTACAGTGACAACATTGCATTCACCAACTATATGTGTTCTCTCAAAAATGTATCAGATTTGACAGGTTCTGGGTGCTATGAATTCATCTTGATTGACATTAATTATATTTCCTGCCTTTAGTTACCTATTAATCACATAAATATCTTATTCAGGGTTCTCCTTCTGTGGAGCTGTGTAGGACTTCAGATCTGATGGGGGAAAAAAACTCAGAATAAGGCAATGTGGGATGATGTGATTCCAACTTAGGCAGAAATACCAAAATCCTGCAGCTAAAAAAGTAATCTTGCCCAATAGCCAATGGAACTCCTTTGTTCCCACCCTTCATGCTAAATATACTAGTCAAAATTCATCTTCAGCTCTTCAAAGGAGCTTCCTGGAGTGCGTTAATATGCAGGATGAAGGTTGGCTTTAAGCTTTCTGATAGTTTAGAGTTGCAGTGCAGCAAGCTTGCCCACCAGAAAAAGGGGTGTAGCCTGAGTCCTGTTGTATGTCCACTGAAATTCAAACTCTCTATTGCAAAAGTGAAATGTGAAACCCATTTTTGTACTGGTGCTGAAGACTGTGTGCTGCTTCAGCCTCACTAAAGGCAAGTGAGTCCTGTGTGTGGCAGTGGGGAATGTAAACCATTTCCTTTATCTCTAGCACTCAAAAAAACATTAGGAAGTGGTGTTTGTATCTGAACTGAATGTTGCCATAAATCCATGCTGCTGGCTTTGCTGTCTGCCTCAAAAAAGATAACAATAGATGAGCCTTGACCATATGATATTTATGCTGCATTAGCTTCCTGATAGATTCCACACGTGTTTCAGGCCAGCAGGGTGAATACTGCATTTTCTTACCTTCTCTTTCCCTCTCAGAAGGGAATCAGACTGTAGAGCTCAATCAGAAGGGAATCAGACTGTAGAGCTCAAGGCTCTGCAGTGCTGGAGTCAGACACCATTGCACAGAGACAGCCAAGCCCTTCCATGGCAGAGAGGTTTTCATACAGAGGGAGCTCTCCACAGTATTCCTGCTGAAAGATGTACTAGCCTCGGGGGTCTCTCCCATTTCAAGTGCTTTGGGAAGGATTCACCCTCCCTGAATTTGTAGAAGCATTTTTTGAGAAACCAGAGTCTTCTTAAATTTTCTATAAAAGTGCCATTTATGAATGGAGAAATTAAACTCCTGAAAAGGAAACTTCTGGAAAGGAAGATTAATGTTGCCAACATTCTGTGGGTTTTGTTTTTTGTTTGGGGGGGTTTTTTTGGCACTGTTCAGCTCAATCTGTCAAATGGCCACCTTGTAGTAAACAGCTTTTTTGGCAAATTACCATAAGAATTAAATAAAAACCTTTAAATTCCCACATGAAATTAAAAAGCACTCTACCAGATCTGATTTATTCTAACATAATCAGTGTTGGATTCCTTTTATGTAAGTTTGCATCAGGTTAAGATAGATGCAGCATTGAAGAAATTCTTAGAGTACAGATTAGTCAGGTCTCATTCTGTATTAGATTGAGTACAAGAATCACTTCTTTGGTTTTGGGACACACTCCAGCAGCTTCTGACACTGGTGGAAGGAATGCTGTGGGCTTTGATGTCTACAAACCCAGCTTGAAAAGGAATGTAGTGAGAGAGAACCAGTTCTTACAGCTAGATAATAATGAAAGCAAAACTAATTTTTAAACATTTCCATGATAACAATTTTATGACAACTGCAAGCCAAATTCGTACAGTTTACAATAAAAAAATATTTTTCTTTTCATTTTGAGAACTCAGCCTGGGATTAGAGACTCAGGTGGATTTTTCCAGCTAATGCATCAGCATGGAAAAAAATTACAAATATACAGGAGTTACAGCTTGGCTAACAAGTCTGCAAATGATGCATAAGAAAGAATCTGAGCCTAGCTCTCATTCTCAAAAGTTTAATTGGCTCCCTTGGGCAAACTGTCAAGAAAGGAAACCAATATAACTCTAGAATTGAGGTGGCCTAAAAGCAGTTTCAGATCATTGGAAATGTAATGCTCAGCTCTCTGAGTTACTTTATTGGTAACTTTATTGGCAATCAAGGCAGGATTTTACACAGTTTTTGAGCGCACAAAAATATTTGTTTCTTAACAATCATAGAAGAATTCTGGGAATAACATGCCACCAGTTCAATATTCAGGTTTACCCCTTCCTCTTCACAACAGGCAGTACAGACAAGTTTGGATGGACAGGTAAACTTTAAGGAAATATTGGGGAAGAACTATGTTACTGAAAATAGGCTGATAAATTTTTTGCCAAGCTGCTATTTTCACTCAGCTTTTTTTTTGGTCTTTTTTTTTTTTTTTCCTCCTCAGGTTCTTATAGCTTTTCATGTCAGCATTCATCTCTAAAGACTTTGAGTTACTGACAATACCCAAATCACACCTTTGATTCTAGGTTTTTTTAATCTTCCATGGTCTTGCTTTACAGACTCTTAATCACAGAATGACAATGTTTTTGACAGCAAAACTAAGCCATTGTTATATAACTGATATGGAGTAGGATTCACTGCTGAGAAAAGGTTGCTGAATCTACTTTGTTCTTACTCTTATTCTTGCCTACCTTCCAGCTTCTGCTTCCATAGAGAAAAGATTCAATACACAGACATAGGCATGATTTCTTGAGCACAGCCTCAGTTTAGAACTCTGGATTTATGGTGAAGCTGGAGAGAACTCAATTCAGTTGTTTCCACAGTGGGGCTAAATTGTTTCTGAGAGGGGCAATGAGTTCCAGAGTGCCTGGCTGGGAGATGGTGCCAGGCTGTCACTGAAATTGAGATGAGTGATGAAGCAGGAGCTGATGCTGAGTGTCAGGGCTGTGCTGTGTCAGAGCAGCCACAGTGAGCACAGTGCTGCTGCAGGGCAGGGTGGCTGGCACCAGCTCTGCCCACCAGCCTAGGGCTGGCTCACATCCTGCCCCTGCCTTGCTCCCTTCCCTGATGGACAGCAGGCTCTGGAGGACTTGGAGGGGAAGCCAGCTTCTGCTTGGAAGTTCTGCCCAGAGCCAACTGGCACCACAAAAGAGCTGAATATCAGTGGTTTGTTACAGATGAATGACCCTTTTCAGGACAAGGCACCAAGTGCTTTT
The DNA here is from genome assembly GCF_029582105.1 of Oenanthe melanoleuca. Classification (NCBI taxonomy): domain Eukaryota; kingdom Metazoa; phylum Chordata; class Aves; order Passeriformes; family Muscicapidae; genus Oenanthe; species Oenanthe melanoleuca. Next base: position 49,699,008 of record NC_079339.1, read on the forward strand.
GTTTTTCAAATGCTGACACTTTCCCCCACTGTTTTTTTGCTAGCTGGCATCTGTGTTAGTGCCCAGAAGCTTTCCAGATGTACTGACTGGCTGGAGTTAAGCTGTTGCTTCTTGAATTGCTGCTCTCTTCAGCCAGTCCTTGTGGAAAAGAGCTTGGTGTGTGTTGCTCTACTGGTATTTATGGAAATCTGTGGTGAGTTGATGCTGGCTGGGTGCCAAAGCCCACCAAAGACCCTCTGTCACTCCTGAGATGGACAGGAGAGAGAAAATATAAAGAAGGATTTGTGAGTTGACACAATGACAGTAAAAGGTCACTCATCAGTTATGGACTCAAAAAATCAATCAAATCAGAATTAGAAATAAAGAAATAAAACTAGATCCTAAGACACATTCCCTCTATTGCTCCCTTCTTCCCAGGCTTAACTTCACTCCTGATTCTTTACCTCCTTGACCCCAGGGACACAGGGGAACAGGAATGGGGTCTGCAGATATTTAATCATATTGTGCTGCCCTTTCCTCCTCATGGAGGGGATTAGGACACCTCACACTCTTCCCCTGCTGCAGCATGGGATCGTTTCCATGGTGTTCCACAGCTGCCTCACCATGGGCTGCAGGGGAATCAGCTGGAGCAGGGGAATGTCAGCTGGGCACCTTCTCCCCTGACCCTGGTGTCTGCAGAGCTGCTCATCTCCAACCTGGAGCCTGCTGGGATTGGCTCTGTAGGACACAGGGGAAGCTCCTTCTCAGGGAAACCACCCCTATAGCCACCCTCACCACCAAAACCTGGCCACACAAACCCAATACAAAGTCTAAGAGAGGAAGAGAAGAGTTAATAGTCTTTCTAATACTGTTATTCAAGTAGTGTTCCTTTAGAGCTCTGTATTCTGGACATCCATCCAAAGCCCAGCCAAGAATAATCCCTTTTCTTATTTTCTGTTTCCTCTTTCTTTTATAATGTAAATGTTATTATATTTCCAACTGTACACAGATTACCATTAATGCAGATACAACCAGATGAGAAGAATGGTACAACTGCCATTTTTGAGAGTAGTCATGAAGCATCTTGCAATGCCTGAAATGTGTTACATTCTTAGTTTACATTACCAAAATCCAATAATAACAATTGGTCCAATTCTGAACAACAATTGGTAGCATCATGGGTAAGATAGATAATCAATATATTGAAATTTCCTCTTTGTGCTGATTCTGATCACACCAGGTTTGTATTTGCATTAAACCTTTGTTCAGAACAGAGGGTTGTAAGTGTGGGTGTATACCTGTAAAAGTTCTAGAAGACCTGTTCTGAACAGAGACCCATTGACTTCAACAGGCTACTGCAGCTCTGGAACCTTACTCCATGACTTGAAATTAAAAGCAATTTAGCATAGTACCTTTTCTGCTGTGTTTCTTACACTTACTCATAATTTTCCTATTATATCCTCATAAACCCTCCAAAGCTCCAGTACAAAATCAAATTCTTTGTCACAATATAAACTTGAAGTCAACTGCCCCTGTTTCACATGTTGTCTGGGTAGTATGGACAATAAAATAAGAAAAAGTATGGTAATTACCATGCCTACAAGCAGTGGCTTGATTTTTCTTTTAGTGGCTTGTCTTTTTATTTGATGACATAAGAAACACAGTAGGCTGGATTTTCTGCTAGGGTATTGGGGTTAAACTGTACCCATTTATAGCACCAGAGTTTCCAGAGCAGCACATAATTTATAGGTTTTTTCCTGTAGCAATGTTCCCTGTTAGTACATCTGAAATCAAACCAATCTTTGTGAGATAGATGGTTCTTACTACTGGAACAAAAAAAGATTTCCTAAAACAAAAAATCACATTCCTAGTTTTCCAAGAAAGGGTCAATGGTGTTGTTTTGGGTGGTTTTGGCCAAGGTAACAAAAATATGCTCTTGAAGAATGAGGCAGGTTTGGGCCAAGTTCTCACTGTTCCCTCCATTGTACAGCTTTAAGTGGGACATATATAAACTCTGTCTTCATTTAATGTAAATACTGGCCTATATAAAGGCCCCCCTTAGACTTTCAAATTCTTTAAAAACATGTATAGTTTTTTGACTGCTTCTTCCTTGCCTTGCTGTGGAGAAAGTAGGTACTGATCAATATCCTGCAGTTAATTATCCTACAGATCAATTCCCATATAGGAACATGTGAGTCTATTGTGTGTGCCTCAGGGTTTGCTGGGCTTTATGTCTGTCTCAAACTGCTGATTTATTGAGACATTTCAGGGCCTGTTTCCTTTGCTGCTAGCATCTCATAATGGTACCACTAAGGCAAAACTGAAAATCAGTCTCTAGGTTCTCAGAATAACTTTGCTAAGTCACTGAATGGAACGAGTTTCCTGTTTTGTGGCATCTCAACAGCCTGAGTCCCCTAAGGTAAGCATGATTTGCCTCTCAGGACTAGTTCATTTCCAGCTGTGTGTTCCACAAAAAGAGAAGGAGCTGAAGAAATACAAGAGAGCTAAAGATCTTTTGGAAGTCAGTTTCTTAAGAAGAGTAGGAAAGGGGATTTCTTCTGGGATGTGCAGCTTGTAGGTGATGAGTCACAGTGGAGGGTGTGCTTCTCCTTCAGAGTGATTGACAGCTAGACACTCCCTTTTCCTGTGCTTTGTGGTCTCCATCTGAGAGCTAATCTCAGCTGTGGCAGGACCACATAATGAGCAAGACCACAAGTTGGTGCACTTGGCTCAGCTCTTGGGGATTGAAGACAGCTTATCTATGAGTAAAGCAGTACCTACTTCTGGGCACAAAACCCACAAAAATGTGGTGTTGTAAACTAGTAGACACTATCCATCTCTGAGCTGGGGTGATACCATATCTAGTGATTTTGTAAAAATTAGATTTCTGTAAAAGCAAATCTATTAATTTCAGTGTTCGCTTCCCACTCTCACAAAGATTTATTTCAAGATATCATTTGGAATAAGATGTTTTTTCTTGTGCACATGTTGTATTTTTATCTGTTCTGCCTTTGCTGGGTATAAGTGTCAACAATTTATTACTGGCAGGAAAAAAAAAAGGGCATATTCTGTATGGAAAACCAGCACAATTTAGAAATATTTTTATTCTCTTTTAGATGAAACCAATTTCTTTTCTTGCTTTTGCATATAAAATTCTCTCCTTTGCTTCTAGTGTATTGTAATGGTTACAGCTGGCCTCAAAATTAAAAAGCAGTCTCTATCCAGAAGGCACAGTGCATGTACTGAGGAAAATCTGCAAGGAGCATTGGTAATAAGGGTCTCTTTGGGAAGTATTTATTGTTTTAGGCAAGTTCATAACTTTGAATGCCTCATATTTTTGTACACAGGAAGAGTTCTGTGATAGAATTATTATCTTTAGAAATTGTTGGTCACCTGCATTGCCATTCATTTGAGAGACAAAAATGATTGTTGTTTCTAGGCTTTTTGTTCCCATATAGAAAATGAAAATAATTCCAAAACATATAAAGACCAATACATCACAAAAGGCAGATTTGTCTATTGCAAACATAATTTCCACTTTCAGAGTTTATCCGAGTATTTTGCAAATGGAGACCACAGAAGTCAGCAAGCCAAAAGCAGTTAATTATCAGATTGTACATGCAAATCAGGCAGGTAGGCACACGATGTTCAGATTGGCACCTTGAGCACTCAGATGTTGAGGGTATGAACTGCAGCTGGAATAAAGTGAGCTAATGTATCAAACTTATGAAAAAGTACTAGCTAATAATTTACTACCCATAAATAGACCTTCTCCAGGAGCAAAATTATTTGTACCCTGGGATAAGAGAATCCATTTTAAATGCTATTCTTTTACTGAATTATGCAGTCAGGGCGATAACAAAAGCTCAGTTGCAGCTAGGCAACTGGGTGTGGATCTTTTCTTTTGAACACCTCTGCAGAATGATGATGGATTCTAGCTGCAGGCCACACTTTCTGTGTCTCCAGAGCCTTGTCTGAAAGGGATCAGCTCCAGCTGCTCAGGCAGGTTTCAGGTCACCATTGTACAGCTTTAAGATGATGAGTTTGTCCCAGAGAGATGAACACCTAATGGAAAGAAAAAGGGATGTAAAAATTATAATTTTCTATTTCTGTAGGATACCCACCCAGAGAAACCTACTTTTTTTTCTTTTCTGTAGTGCCATTTTAATAATAAAAATTATACTTTAAGATGGTGAAAAGTAGTTTTTCTGATGTCTAAGTGATTTAGGAATGCAAGCCCAACTGGAGAGTAACTTCATAAAAATATTTCTCATCTCTTTAAGATAATAAACTAACCTTGATGATGAAAGTTAGTGCTAGTAGAGCCAGAACATTTAGTAGGACAGATATTCCTAGATGGTGGGACTTAACAGACAAGTTAAAATTTTTTAAGACCTGTGACTTCTAATCAACAAGATTCTCCTGAAAACATCTTGTACTTCAAATTACAGGGCTTTCAGTGTTGAATTACCCAGACATTGGGCCAGGGCAAGAAGAACTTTACTGCTCTTTTGAGAACTGATCCAGTTTCATGACATGTTCAGGGCTTTACTTTCTTGTGGTCTACTTGACCTGCCTCTGTGACAAAGCATGCAAGGAAGGAGTTGTGTTCCTCCTTCCAAGTGGCAGAGCCTCAGGTTGTGTTTAGCCTGTTCTGGCTTGATTCACTCTTTTCTTCTCTCCTTCCACTGAGCCACTTATGTTCTAACAGGCAATCCCAGCTTCCATCTCCTGAAATCCCCTAAGACTGTTTTAATTTGGGCATTTGAGTCAGGCTGATTTCATTTATGTCCCTTATGGATGGCAGAGCACTTTAAAACAGGCTGTTGCTTTAGAACAGTGTGGTGAAGAATATAAATAGCTGTTCAGAGGATATACAATAAACATTGCATCATTACTGAATTATTTCAACCAAATATTAGCACCAGGATACAAGCCAAATTAACAGTGCTGAACAGTGCATAATGCTCACATAATATCTTAAATATGTAAGCATAAAAATTGTTCTTGTCTGACAGAAATACTCCAAGTGGACACTCTTTTATATGCTATAAAATCCACTCTATCTGATTTGTGAAAGCCAAACTGTTTCTAATTACCACAAGCATTTTCTGAGTCTTTCTTCACATTTCATAAATGAGCTATAGAAGGGCTTCTAACTGAAGACTCAATCAAGCATCTTGATGAGGTAAATGAAGAAAAAGTATCCATGAACTCAAAGCTCATATCTATAAGCTTCCTGAGCAAATGAAATTTAAGCACAGCAGACCTCTGTCCATGCTCAGCCAAGGTTTGAAGTTATATTTGGTCCTTTAGGAGCTGTTCATGAATCACTTTGGTTCTTCTATTCATAACCAAAGCACTGTTGAAGTAAAGAAGCTTCATAAATAAAGATTTCTGTGTATAAGATATTTTTCTAGTCTTGAAAATGCTTATTTCTTATCTTGCCACAAAAATTAGGTGTTTTGTCCAAAAGGAGAAGTTTGCTTTTTGTATCTGCTTATAAATTACCATGAACATTGTTAAAGTTGTCCTAAGTGGCTGATTTTGAAAATAGCTTAACCAGGTGGATACTGCATTTACAAATATTCTTCCCATTTATAGTTTGATTATGTATTTGTAGCTAGTCACTGTAACAATCTGAGTTGTTTACATGTGACCAGAATTCACAACATTTTTTTTGTGCTCTTGTAGGCACAGCAGCCCAAGTCTGAGGAAGGATTCATTGGGGTCATCTGTGAATAAACAGAGGATGCAAAACATCTCCTCTTTCAAAGACAAAGAGAGATCTATCTCAGATATATAGATATATCTCATAGATATACCTCAGCACACCAGCTGTCTCACCTTTTCATACTGCTAATTATGTGGTGTTACAGAGCAGAATTGTTTCCTTTAAGAGCACTCACTTACAGGCAAATGTGCCTGTCTCATGGTCCTTGCCTTTCACTCTGCTTTTTCTGCTGGATTTAGAGAAATCCCTTGCTCCACTGCTTGGTGTGAGAGTCATGCATCCTCTCCAGAAAAGGCTCGAGCATCACCTAACCTTTACTTAATCATACCCAAGTTTTCAGCCTGGACTGGTAGAGTTTTGTCATTTCTCTCCATCTGCTATTACCCTGCTGAGGTTGGGGTATGGTTCCACTTGCTAAGTGCAGTCTAAATGTTAGTGCAAAGCTTGGGCACAGCTTAGCCCAGGTCTGATTATCCACACTGCAAGGTCACCTTGCATTGTCACAAGTTTTGCTCTCAGTGCATCTCTGCTTGGATGTTTCACTGGAATTTCTTTGGTCATGTTCCACAGCTCTTACCCACAATAAATTCTGTCATGCTCTGTAGCATTACTGATTGGTGAATTGTGAGGGGGAAAAAAGTGTTTTTTCTGAGCACTGTGGGAAACTGAGATTATTCCTTTTTAAGTGATTAAACTTCTCATTGTAGTGTGAACGATCTAAAAACAGAAGGAACAGTGGGACCTATCTTTTCTATTTAAAATAGGTGGAAAATGTCACTCTGTCTGTGTGAGAAGGTTTTGTGATCAGCTGGAAAGGTTCTGCAATGCCTTCATCCTCAGACACTGCTCCTTTTGTCAGCTCTCCCTGCCAGGCAATCAACCCTATGAGCTGCACTATTTAGGATTTGTGAGCTTCCATCTACATCATCACTTCATGCTGTGGTCTGAACCTGTGTCCAGCAAGGCCCTGCCTTGCCATGACAATAATGCACTGCAATTCTTTTGCTGTTGTCTGGCAGAAGAGAATCTTGCTCCACATCAATTTGGCAAGCCTCTCTGTTGCCAGGGCTGTTCACCAGGGAACGGGGGCTCTGTGGATGGAGGTGGGCAGTGGCAAACAGTGACATCAGCAGCACAGCAGGCTCAGCTCCTTTTTGAACCTGGGTTCTTGCCAAAGGGTGAAATCTGCAGCTACAACCACTCACTGCCTCTTACATCTCCTTTCTTGGCTGGAGGAGAGCTCAGTGTTCCCTCATGAGCACTTTCAGCCACACCCAAGTACTAATTGTTCAGTAAATTGTTTTAGTAAAGCTTTAATTATCAGCTTATTACAATTTTAATGACTAGGAGTCTGACAGAGGCTGAAGTCATGCTACCTGTGATGTATTATTTTTTATAATTGTGGACCTGCTTTCTGTTCATCCAGGAAGAAATCTGTATACAAGCATGATATTTATAAGGTTTTATTCCTGTTCTGGGCAAGATTTATGCGAAGAATCACAAGCTGCTTCTAACATTTACTATGCAGCCAACTTGGATTAAACCTCCCATGAAAGATTTTATCTCTTGGTTTCCAAATTTGCAGAAGGTCTTATCCAAACTTGTTTTTAGTGTATAAATGCTCAGGCAAATCACTGCCTGTAACAAAAAGACCGAAAGGCTTAGAAAATATGATCTTAGAATGGAAAAACTTTTACATGGAATACATTGGTGCAAAGAGAAAGAGAATCAATTTTTGCTTGCATCTACAATGAACAGGAGAAGTAGTAATGAGGCTAAATGGTATCAAAAGAGATTTGGGATAGACATTAGGGAAATCTCTCTAATGGTGGTGATAATTAACCAGGAAATAGCTTACCTTGAGAGAACATGGGCTCCCCACGGTTGCAGCTTTTTAATATTGAAAACCCATCTATGAGAAGCAGATTAGGTTTCCCTGTTTCTCCCTTGCTGCAGGGTAATGGACTAGATGCCCTCCTGCAATCCTGCCTGTAACTTTATCAGCATTACTTTGTGAGTCAGAAGGAGACTATAGATGAATTGATCATTGTGATTTTGTAATCAATTCTATGTAGAATTGGTGATTTAGATGCAATTACACAGTGCAAATATTTTCACAGAACAGTGTTCAGGCAAAGCAGATATTGCAATTCTGAAGTACATACTAGAATCAGAACTGCTGTCTTCTTTTCTTTTCTCCCTAGAAAACAATTTGTTTTATGGACATTTAGATATGAGATTGTAAGGTATTTTGCTGTGAATTGCAGACTTACTTTTTCTCTCTCTGTTAACTATGAGAAAATTTGTGGACTGCTTAGGGCAGACTGCTAGAAAACAAATGTATATACTGCTCTTCCACAGAGACAGAACTTTTACCCTTTAGAGGCATTGCACTAAAAGTCTAAAATAAAGACAGCAGAGATGTGTCCAAGTGTTCAGACAAAAGTTTTGAGTGTAGTCTAATCAGTTACATCAGGAAATGTTGGGATAAGTCAGTATCTTAGTAGATTATTTTGACTGCTTTTTTTATTCTGTGTATTGGTTAAATCATATTTACTCTTGGATAGATAAAAAGAGAGTTTTTTCTGTTTCTATTTATAGCTCTTGGGGAGAAACTATTGCACCTGCTCATACTCACTGACAAGACCTCTCTCATTTCACAGAAAAAAAATTGTTATATGGAAAAAAAATGTATTTGCTACATAACAATGTTACTTCAGAGGACACTTTTTCTGCCAGCAATGCCCTTTGGTTTTGCAAAAGCTACTTTTGGAATCAGCAGTTATTTTACAAGGTGTGCACAAGTGTGATTATATGTCTAAATAACTTACTTGCAGAAGGATTGTGTAAAGGACAATATGGAGCTGTGTTTCAGGGATCTGTGCGAAGCTGAAAATCCCAGCTGGAACACAAGAGAGAGAATCCTCAGGATATGTAAAACATCAAAAGAAAAGCAAAGACAGGCAGGCAGGCAGAGGAGAGGATGGTTGGCAGAAGGAAGGGGAGTAGATGGACATGAAAGTAGAAATCGAAGTGAAATACAAATTCAAGAAACTTCTCAAAAAAAGACCAGATGCTCAAATTTTGTGCCAAGAGTCAGAAATATCATCAAGTAAGAATCATGTGATTGAAAATGACAAAAATTACAATGCTTAATTGTTTCAATAGCTAAGGCTGGAGAATCCAGCTCCTTCTGGATATTTTTACAGTGTTTCTAGAAACCTTCTCTCACCAACAAATGTGAGAAACTCAGAGGAATTTTGAATCAGTCAGAGAGAATGAGGTAGGAGCTGCAGTTGCCTGTGTGAAAGAGAGATCAGGAATGCTTACAACACTGGAAACTTCTTCATAGGACAATAATAGGAAAATCATGACTCTTGGAAACTGCTGAGGACATAACCAGCCTGGGCTAGGAATTGCTATCATTAAATAGAATGTTGTTTGTAATAATGAGTTGTAAAAAAAAATATCCAAATTAAAAAAATAACCAAACTAAAACAAAAAAGACAAGCAACAACAAACCAGACAAACAAACAGGTGAAAAAGTCCTAAATAGCTCCAGGACTTGTCAATATCCAGGCTGTAGATTTTTGCACTCTGAGTGTATTAGCAGCCACATTTTACTCCATTGTGGCCACAATTAGGGTTATTTGTTTTTTTTTGTTTTTTTGTTTTTTTGTTTTTTTTTTTGTTTTTTTTTTGTTTTTTTGTTGTTTTTTTTTTTTTGTTTTTTGTTTTTGTTTTTGTTTTTGTTTTTGTTTTTGTTTTTTTTTTGTAGCAAGCCTTGAGGAACCTGTTTTATTTTCAGGCAGTCAAAGAATTCAGTATTAAAATCTAGGATCTGTTCATTGACCTTGGATATGTTGTTTCTATCCAGAGGCTGCATAAAATGTTAATGAGCAAGTCTCTTACTTTCTCACTAGAATAGGAACCAGGGATTTAGTCAGCTAATTTATTATCACTTGCACCAGCATGCAAATGAATTTTCCCTTCTCTAAACATAAGGTAAAAAACATCCTTAGAAAAAAATGTGAGTTGAAAAACCAAACCAGACCAAACAAAAAAATCCCAAACCAAAACTCCTGTTACCTCTGTGATTCTCCTCCAGAGAGCCTCTTAATTCAAAAGGAGCATGTTGCCTGAAAATAGTTCCAGGCACACTTATGTGCTTCTTTCTGGCTCTTGTGCAGGTGATAATTGAAAAATGGAGGAACTGCTGCAGGAACTGAGAAGAAGACATGAAAAGGGCTGGGGAAGGAGGGAATATGAAAGCAAAGGAGATTGGTAATGGAGAAGGGGTAAAGGAAATGGAAAAGAAGATTTAATCACCTAGTTATCTTTCAGCCCAGAGGCATGAAACAGAGCTGGTGTAAAGTGTTCACAGAAGCACAGAGTGCAGTAGCACACCAGAAAGTAGTGTAGATCCAGTGCTAATAATGCTGAGAAGGAATTTGCTGGGAAGGCAGGCTCTGATATCTCACAGAACTTCATGTACCTACTGAGAAATGTAGCCCACAAGTGGCATCCCAGACAGTGGCTGCTGAAGATTGAAGAATTTTGTCAGGAATTTGAGACCAAGTAAGACACTTCAAGTGATGAAATATGAGGTCTCCTTTAGATATATTACTGATCTCTGCTCCAATGGAAATCTGCTGCTAAAAGTGAGCATCAAACCCAGGAAACCCCCAGTGCTCCCCTTGTATTCTTGTGCACTGCTTCCCACTGCTCCTCTTGCCCACCACAGCCCAGGCTTGGTGATCCTAGGACATACTGGGCTGTCAAATCCTGTCTCCAGCACAGGAGAGAGAAGGAAGGAGATACTCATAGCAGTGGTTTTCCATAGAAGCTGTAAAAGCATCCTGAACTACAGCTAAAACATTATTTTGTCCCATCTGTCTTACAGATGGTCTTCATCTATCCAAGTTGTGGGATTTGTCTCTGGGGAGTCTTTGTGTGAATGTTTGAGGTCAGCCAGGCCTTGTATAAACTATGGCACAGATTTCTCTCAATTCATAACCCAGCTAAGAATTACAGATGTTCTTTCTTTGCTTTACTGTATGTTAGGTCAGAGGCTAAAGCAGGAGAAATGTGTCCATCAGGTTCTTCTATTCCCTCCCTTCCTGCCATTAGTTGTCCCCAATAAGACTCTCTTCCTCCCTTAGTCCTTGTATAGCCCAAAGTAGCTCCAGGTCATAGGAGAGGGCAGCAGGAAATCCTGAAATAAGTTGCATACATGCAAAATCCTATGCCTGCATTAAACACAAAACTTTATAGAGACAGACATAATAGAAACTCTGTCTGGACCCAATTTCAACACATCTGGTTTTCTGCAAAGCTAAAAAAATTGTTAAGCATGAGAGACTAATTCAATTTTGCCATCCACATATGTGCAATTAATATTTAATTTGTTAATTATCAAAGGTATTTAAAAAGCTTTCTATTTTAAGAACATCACAAAGACACAGTATGAAGCTATGTGATTTCTTTGCCCTAATGTAGAGTTAATTTGATTTGTCTGTTCAAAAGTCTTCTACAAGACAAACTAATATGTACTGAAAAAAAAATTTGCTAAATTATATAATGAAAAATACAATAAGCATTGTCTATAATTCCTACTTTATATTTACTTTTATTCCTATTTGGGTAGCTCAAAGTGAAATAATTGAGGGATATATTTTAGAACAGGAATGGTGATGGAGATATTTATTTCTTTGATGCCTGTCCACACTTTAGTAAGCATGTGAAAAGTGATGTTTCTACACCCAGGAGGAGCTGAGAGAAATATTTGCCTTTAGTAACCTTTTGACAGCTCCTTCAGTCAGCATTAAGCCTGCCATGTGGCATTTTTAGTGTCCTGCTCCTGGCCAGTCTCAAAGGAATGGATTAGACCAAAATGTAGGTCTTGTAGCAGCCTTCCCTCTGGCTTGGCTGCTCTGGGGTGTGGACATCCTCCAGCCAACTGACAGCAAAATTCCTTAGGAATTCCATGGCAGTGCCTTGGCTTGGAGCAGCTCTTCCTGTTGGGGTGGTTGGCTTGTCCAAACCTGGCTCTGCTCATCTCTGTGGGTCACTGTGTGCACGGAGAGGTTTGTGGTGGAAGAAACCACTGCTTGTAACAGCATCAGAATATGTTTTCTAATGTAGCTCAAGGTCTTGTGGTAACAGCAGCCCACCCTTTTCAGTGGGATTTAATGAAAACCTATAATATTACTCAATATTATGTTAAGGGTTTGGCTTTTTGAAGCTATAACTTGTATTATACAAGTGTTCTAGGGAATAGGGTTGAATAAACCCTTGAATAAATCATAACAGGAAATGTAACTAAAGGTATTATCCCAGCAGGAGGCCAAGCAAGTTGCCTTTTAAAACAACAACAAATTCCACATGGATCATGTGCATGTGGTCAGAAGGCTAAAAATGACCATTTATAGTAAAGGATTGTAATTTTCTCCTCTCCTAAACTGTTATTTGTTGCAGATGTGAGATGATGATACTTGGATGACACAAATTATTTGTTGGAATATTGAATGAAAATAATTTATTTCTATAGAATGAATGAAATTGTCTTACCACATTATAAAAAAGTCTTTAGTAAATGTGTTGTAGTGTTAGCTAAAGGTAACTTGACAAGAATTTTCTCTAGTTGTCCTTTTTCAGATTTATAATGAAAATAAGAAATTTATGAGAGAAGATATTTCTGCTGAGTAGAAACCCATCTTTTCCAGCTAAAATAATTAATCTGAACATTTCAGCCATCTTTAAATTATCTGATCTTAAAAGGTTACTTATTTGTACCATCTGCATGTATGGAAAGAAGGATATTACATTTTTAGCCATGCAATTTTGAGGTCTGCCTGGCAAAGTACAGGAATTGTTGAGAGCATGCTGGATTTCCTCAGGAAAGAGAGCCAATATCCTCACTAGCATTGTGTATTTATTATAAGACAGAAGCAAGAATTGACTTTCTGCATCATCCAAGCTTTTAGTGTGCCAGAAGCTCCCTCCTTTTCCCTTCCTTTATTTTTCTTAAGAAGAAGAGTAAGCCATAAGCTATTTACATTTTTATTCTTCATTTCTGCCATCCAGCCTGCACAGCATTGCAATTACAGCTTGTCCCTTTCTTTGTCTGCTTTCTCTGTGTGCTCCTCTGTGTGTACCTTGGGAAAGCTGACTGAAATCAAAAGTTCACCATTCCTTCCTCCAGCCAGTGCATCAGCTGCTCAAATTAAAAGGCAGACCTGCTGTGAAACAGAAAGTGTTCCCCAACTTGCAGCAAGACCTCATAAAGGAACTGTACCAATCAGTTCAATACCTGTGGCTTCCTACTAAAAGAAAATTATATTTCACAGCAGATAGACAAGCACACATGGATGTATAAATTAAGCAAATGCTCTTTATTCTCCTTTTGCCTTTATGTGACCACATTGGGTGCATGGAAATACAAAGGAATTCTTTCTCTTTTTAAAGGCAGTCAATGAAAATACCTAGGTTTTGGCACATTGATTCTTCCAGTAATCAACAAGGGTTAACTTTCTACTTAAAACTCTTATTTTCTATTTGCAGTGAAAATTTTATTTGCACCAGAATATTTTCTTGGTAATTAGCAGAGAAATGTGTCCAATATATGAAATCATAAGCCTACTAACATTAACACCAAGACATATATTTTAGTAAAGTTGTTTTAATTTTTGGAATAAGGTTGAATTTTGTATCATTTGTTCTTCAAGAACTCTATATGCCCCTGGAAGGATACCAATCCAGGTTGTAAGTTTAGTTCATAATCAGTAATTCTGAGTTCTTTCAAGAAAACCTTGAAACAACAGGTGATGAAATGTCTTTTCCATGGGGCAGGGACTATATGCAGATTGGACTCATCCAGGAACTCATTTACTAAATTTCTTTCCTGCCACTAGGAATCCCAGACATATGCATGCCTTTGCCTTCTCTGAAACAGAAGTGGAGCTGGTAAAAGAGTAGAAAGGCTCAGATGTATGACATGACCTGTCCTTACAACAGAGAGGGCAAACCCCAGTGTTACAGACACCAGCCCTGCTGTGCAGTTTGTGGCTAAAACACATTTAGGTTCTGCACCAACCTGAGCCACTGCCCTCATGTTCTGGGACAGTAAGGCTGGGAGGCTGTTCAGGGTTTCTGTAAACTTTTTGTTAAATACATATGAACATTTCCTCTGCACATTTCACTCTGATTTCTTATACATCTTCCATTAGGACAGAAGGATAATAATAATATCTTTGATGTGTTCCTATGCTGCAATAGCATAAGTGTTTATTTTTCCTGAACTTTCTCCAAGACTTTAGTAAATCACACCTCTGCATTCACCAAACTCCATTTCCTTCAGATTTTTCCTGTAGGTTTTTCAGATTATTTATTTTTCTGTGTTGAAGGTTAAGGTTTTCTTGTTTACACTTGATGTTTTCCTGTGGAGCTATCCATCACCAAATTCCAAAGAACATGAGCCCAATCCTTGTGCTGTATAAATTAGCTAATTAGCAAGCATAAAATTTGAAGGAGATAATTTACACTAGCTTAAAACCTATTGTCTCTTCGTGTCTTTTAAAAAAAAGAACAGAAAGTAGCAGGGTTTTTTAACATACATGGTATATTAAAAAACCCAACACCAAAATCCAATCCTAAAGGTCATAGCACATATATAAAAACATATATAGCTTGATTTTTAGCTCTGGCCAAAACATTTCCAGCACTATGATGAGAAAATATAGTTATCTTTTATTCCACCAACTTCCACCATCCATGTTTCTTTGCCACTTTTATCTCTTTTATATCTTAAGCCACATCTCTGACCTTCACATAGCAGACAGGAGACGAAGCAGGAGAAACATGTTCCTCTGGCATGTGGGGAGATCTGTACAACATCAACAATCTCTGGTTGATGATCTCTTTCCCCATATGCTGTTCTGCAGAGCCATACCCCTCACAAAATCTCAGAGGCACACACTGCTGCCAGTTGAGGAGAGTGTGTGTCACCACGTGGTCGTGCCTGCTCTGCTGCTCACACTAACAGATACTGTCAATCTCCAGGTTGAATCAGCTATTTTTATTTTAAACTCAGTAATGGATTGGGATTTTGATCACTGTTCAAATTAAGACATCTGGAAATATCTAAATAATATCATCAACAACTTATAGACAAAATTACAACTGTAAAATAAAATTTGCAAAACAATGAAAGACACTTGTATTGTCCACCCCATAGAAATAAGAGAAAAAATTGGCGTGAATTGAAGAGGTGAACGATGAAAATTACTGTGTCTTAGTGTTCCAATGATACTCAGTGGATGGCAAGAGAACAGATGAAGTAAAGATGACAAAAATTACAGTACTGAGAAATGACAGTAATACACATCAATCCAGCTCCTGTCATCTGAAATCGAGCACTTTTCAGCTATGGCATAAATGGGACATAAATGGGACATGAAATCAGGTAGATTTCTGTCGAGAGCAGAGAGGGGTAGACCCCTTGCCACCACAACATCTGCTCCACAGGGGGCACCCTGCTGTAGGTATCAAGCTGCCAGGCCTTAAATGTAGCTTAGAAAGAATAACAGCTTTTTATTTGATCATAGTTACTTCAGGACATTCATCTGTCATTGACCAGTGTGGCATTATGTCCCCCTCTGGTCTCCCTGAACAATTCACATTGTCTCTTTACCTGTTTTCTCAAACAACATCTGTTATGTCAAGATGAAGTTGAGTTGATATCTCAGCAGCCTGCCTGACTCTCATTATTTCCACTCTTTATTATAGCTCCTACTAATTTTCTTTTCATTTCTCTTCTTTAAAAACAGACTTACCCTGAGTCCTCAGATACAGATGCAATTTAAGTAAAAGGGCATACACCATGATTAGTAATTCAGCTACTTCATCCCTGACTTCCTTTGGATCCCATGGGTGAACACACCCTGGTCCTGGGGATGTGTGACTGTTCATTTTTTCAGTCAGTTCCAGCATCCCTTCAGAACCACTTCATTTGATGAGTCCCCCATACAGAATGATTTTTCAAGAGGAATATCCCTCATTTCTTCTGCCATGAACAGTGATGCAGAAAAAGTTTCCCCACCTCTGAAATTGCTCTGTGTTCTCTGAACATGGTTTTAATATCCTGTTCATGTGTGGACCTTACAAATTTTCTGGCAGACTCTTTGTTTCTCATGAGAATTAATAAATACTTACCAGTAGTTTTGGCTAGTTTTGCTAGTTGTTTCTTCAGTGTCCTTGCTGTTTCTTCTTAGTTTCTAGACATACAAAGGGTGTAAATATCTGCATTCTTCCTTACCCAGTCATTTCCAGGTTCCTCTATTTTGAAGCAACTGGTTTAGTCCATATTTCATTAAAATCTCATTTATTTGAGATTTGAAACATTTCAATCTTTGAGACATCACTCCAGGACAAAGCCCAGGCAAAGCCTTCATGGAGAACTGGCCCATGTAAGGTCTCCTCATAATGCTATTCTTCTACATCCTGCTAAGGTATCTAATTTGATTTTTCACTTCTCCCAGGCAGGAGTCATCAGGATTCTACCATCTGCACAGATCAGAAGGGAAAATAAAATGTTTCTAAGGTACTTCAGAAATGTGTTCATTTTCAGCAGTTCCCAGTAAATAAAGAATGCTTCCAGAATGACTCTGACAAAACAATTTATGCTTTATTAATCATCAGATTTTGTTTTCAAATTTGCAAGTAAATATTTATTTGATGCTCTTAAGTACCTGTTCTTTTTCAGATATTGTACATTTTTTGTCATTGATTCTTACACCCACCAGCCTAAATCTCAAAGCAGACATCTGTTACTGAGCTGTCTGTGTGTAAGGCTGGACTTTCATCAGAAGAAACCACACAGGAAATCAAACTCTACTGTCCAGTTTGTTCTTGATATCCATGCAACATGTAACAGTTTAAGGTCTCACTGGTTTAAAAGAACACACCAGAAGTGCCTCACATCTGTAAGAGTGATAGCCTGCTGCATGGAGGAAGCAAACTGAAGGATGAATTCCATTACTAACAGGAGACAAGTTCCATACTGCATTCACCTCAGAGACAGTAGCTGTAATCTGGATTTTTTGCAAGAAAAAACTGGAAACCCCATGGCTCATCTCTGTCTTGCAGTGACCTCTCATGATGGCTGTCCCAGGAAACTGCTGAGATGTGGAGGCTTGTGAATGTGTGACCTCAAAGGAGATGACATTTTAGAAACAGTTTTTGGAAACAAGATTAACCACAAGTCTCAGAAAATTTTCCAAATGTAGCATTCATTTAAAATTATTTAGTTTTCCTTCAGTCATTTATTTATACATAAACAAACCATCCTCACTCACCCTATACGTGTAGATATAAACAAATTAATTAATTGTTTTCTGTAACAGCCTTAAAAAAAGAAAGAAAGAGAGAGATTTTTCTGCTTCTAAGGACTTGGAAACAGCTAGTAGCACTTGTTAATTGCCAGAGTAACAAGAAAGAAGCAAATCTTAAAATGGAAACAGACATATTTCCTTGAATTGCAGGATATGCATTAGAAGCTAATCATTCTTCACTTGACAAGGCTAACAGAATAAAGTGTTATATCCTTAAGACAAATCATATAGTTGGTATTGAGGTCAAACAGTAACAATTTCAAAGCAGTGGTTTTACCCCATTTGTGGTGTGTTTTATCTGCCTTCTAAAAGGTTATTCAATGCTCTTTTGTAAATATTCCTCAAATTTCCAGTCAAATTTAATTAACAACCCGTTCAAAACAATCTGATTTGGCTGGCTTTATCCCCTGTAGGTAACTGTTCTGTCCTCAGTTATGCACTTACAGACAGCAGCTGGGTTGACTTCAGCAAACTCTTCAGATCACTTTGGTTATTCCCCAGGTCTTGCCATTTCCCTCCCTCTGAACCACACATCAGTCACTTCTCTGGGTCACCATATGCAAATAACTGGTTGTGTTGTGGGGACACTTCAGATGAAGAAGATTTTACAGTGCTCATTCATGGATTATTTTCTCTGTAACTGTGTGTTGCTGGCAGCAGCAATCAGTAACAGAGCCCCTATAACTGTGTGGTCTGCTCTTTCCCCTCAGTCATTTCCCATGGATGAGCTCTTGGCTTTTAAAATCCAAGTACTCAAATGAACAAACTTACATGCCATTTAATTTAATGCCATTTTATTTCACCTCCTATTAATCTACTTGCTTCCTCCTGTCTTGTTTTCTTTTAAGGAGGTCTGATCTTGGCCAATGGCAACATGAGGGGCTTAGTCATCACATTTCTAATTTTTGTGCCAAGATCATTACTAAAAATATTAAACAAGGTGGAAAAGTACTCAAGAAGAACTCCAGTAATCTCCCTCTGTCCAGCCAGGTACTTTCTCCTTCTACTTTTCCTATTGCCATCCCTCCTTTAAATGACTTCTCACCAAGGTTACAGTTCTTGCACTTTAATTTCCACCTTTTGTCCTTAACTAAATCCTCATGTGCCACTGTCCTGGTTTCAGACAGGGACAGGGTTTTTGCAGTTGCCATGTGGCTCCAGGCCTGATGTTATCTGATTCCACCTCTCATCACTGCCAGGAGCAGCAGGGAAAGGGACTCTCTCCCTTCTGAGGAAAAGGGCCCTCCTTCCAGTGTCATGGAAGAGCTGATTGGAATTGCTGGGGGCTTTCTGTGTCAGTCTTATACCTTTTGTTATAACTATTGTTGCTGTTGCTGCTCCCTTTCCTATCTCATTGCTGTTTCCAGTAAGTTGTTCTTATCTCAACCCACAATCTTTGCCTTCTGTGCTCTCAACTGGAGTGGGAGGGGAGCAGCAGCATGGTTTTAGTAGGACCCTTAAATTGGAGAATACCATTCCTAAGGCACAGCACACTGCTTGATTGACATCCAGATATGTCATTTAATTCCCCTTTCTGTTGTCTAGGAAACCAATTATCATATTAACGATTTTTTCCCCCACAACATCTATGTTTGGTAAACCCCATCAATGGGTAAACCCCATTTATACTTATATACAAATCAGAAAATTCCTTCAGAACAAATTCCATTAAAAGGGGGAGAAGCTCTTACTTCTTAAAAAGCAAATCAAACTGGTGAGTAAAAATATTCATGTAGACTAAGGAGAAACCCAAATGCAAGTCTTCACTGTTACATCTCTTACATGCATGTATGCAACACTTTGCTTTGACATTGTTTTTGAGCCAATTTGAACCAAAATTCCAAGGAGAGACAAACTTGTTAGCAGCAAATAAACAGAGGGAGGAGAGATCCAGGAGTGTTACACAGAGAAATCACCTGTTGCTAAGAGCTGCTCCTGTCAAGGGAATAGAGATTTGCAAAGCACATCCCTCCCTGAGACAAGAACAGATGTATATTCCCAAATCTCCTGAGGAATAGAAATAAATTACATCTGATCTAGAGGGATACATTATATACTTGCTCACTGAGATACATTTTGAAAAGAATTACTATAGTTGTTTAAATAAAACCAGGCAAGTATCTACAGTGCCTGGTACAAGACTTGTTTTGAATACCTAAGTTCTACAGCAATACAAAGTATTATTCTCATCCTTAACAATAATAATAATAATAATAATAATAATAATAATAATAATAATAATAATAATAATATCACAAGGCCTTCTTTAAAAAGTAAAAGATTAAAGATAAAAGTCATCTTTGTCTTGTAGCAAGCTGCAACATTAAGTAAGGCATATGGAAATGCCTCAAAGACTCACTAAAACACTTAAAGGCATATATGTGTGATTTGTATTTGAGAAACCAGTGTTTCTTTAAGGAAAGTTATCTCTGGGTGATAATAAGCTGGTGGTGAAGTATTTTTCTTTTCTACTCCAGCTGAGGTAGTTGCTCATGGTAGGGAGAGGAAGAGCTGCCCATTTTGAATGTCTCATACAGAACAGTTTTAATCCATCATTTATAATCAGATCTCAGGCATATCTATACATGTTTCTGATGCATATCCACTTATAGATCTCACCAGCTTCCACTCCAAAGAAAGTATTCTTCTTTCTGCTGCAATTTGGATACAGTTCTGTCTGTATCTATAAGACACTGTTGGCTTCCCTAAGTATTTTATTTGCAGCATTATAAATTAAATGACCCCCCCCTTAGAATTTAAAAAAAAAAATAAATCCCCATCTTGTTCATTCAATCCCTCTTCAGAAAAAACTCTTAACCTTCTTTTTGAACAAATGCTAAAATTCTGAGAGCAGACCTCTGTCACTTTAGATGAGCTGCACCTTTCATCTTGCAGAGGTCAGTGCAGTGCAGTGAAATGACAATGGCTGACTCTCTAAAGTGATTTTTTTGGAGTGTCATCATCCCACAGCAGCCAAGCAGCAAGGCTGCTCAGAGCAGCACTCTGTGCTGGGTAACCCATTGTCATGGCAACCAAACAAATGGGTCATCCCACTCCTGCTCATTCCCATTGTTCCAGGGTGTGAGGGAGAAATCACTGCAGGAATGTGCCTGGGCTCCTGCAAGGCTGAGCCAAGCTTCCTTCCCACTCTGCTCCTGGGCACTCTTGGGGAAGCACTGGGCTGTGTGCCTGCTCAGGGACAGGGACACACACAGGTCCACGACCTCAGCAGGTGGGGAAGGGCTCAGGAGCAAAAGCAACCCCCAGGAAACAGCACTGGTCTCCTCTTCTCCTGTGTATTACTAGATAACAGCAAGAAGCACACTGCTAAAACAATGGCAATGAAGTGGGGATGTAAGCCAAGTGTCATGATGGAATACCTGGGCAATGTGGTGATTCAGTGGGACAAGGATAGGGAGTTCTATGAGGACTGTGAGGTGGTGTGTTTGCTGAACACTGCTTTCTTCCAGCTATGTCTGTCCTGTGCTTTCCTCACTGCTCCAGTCTTGTCCTTGTTCTCCTTCCTCACAGTTCTTCTCATTCCCAGTATTTTCTGTGCTCTGTAATAACTCTTCCTCTAAACTCCATCTTCTGCTCCCATGGTCCTGTAGGCTCACACCCACCCTGCCACTCTCCATAGCTTCTGATAGGACTGCTCCTGAATCACCCATATTTCACTGCAAGATGCATTCTCTCATAGGGCTTTGCTTTCAGACAGATGAGAACTTAATCAAGTTTACAGCTATTCCAGTTGGAATTGTGTGTGCCAGACATCTGGATGAAGAAATTATTTTCTTGAAGTTTACATAATTACTGTCAGCCAAAATTCATTAAATGTTTCCAAGATTTGGGATAGGGTTGACATGGACATGGGCCAAAATTATGGTAATTATTAAAAAATTTAAACAAATTTCCCATAATTTGCCCTACCCCCATAGTACAGAGCAGGATATGCAGTTTATCAGGACATGCTGCAGTTTTCTTCAGAGCATGATTCCTTTTTACTTATGAATATCTGTTCTTTTCCAAATAAGATATAACCCCTGAAAAAATTCTCATTTGCACAACTAAACAGAATGTTTGCAAGATAAGACCTCAACATTGTTTATTCTGTGCATGTTGCAGGCCACAGGCTGAAGTGCAGTGTTCCCCTAGGAGAGGATGAGGCTGAGATAATCTAAAAGGTAAGCAGACTCTAGAGAGGGGAGCTGGATCAGGAGGAAACCCAAGACCAGTTGATGAGAAGTTGAGTTTAAGATGATGAGCAGAATCACTGAATTATAAAATGGCATAAGCCTGGGAGAGACCATCCAGCTCCAACACCCCTGCCATGGGCAGGGATGAATTCCACTAGAACAAGTTGCTCAAAACCCCATTTAGCTGAACTTGAACATTCCTAGGGATGCAGCATCCACTTCTCTGGGCAACCTGTGCCAGTGCCTTATTACTCTCACAGTAAAGAATTCTTCCTTACATTTAGTCTGAGTCTACCCTCTTTCAGTTTAATACATTACCCCTATCCCCACACACCCTGATAATGAATCCCTTCTCATCTTTCCTGTGGAAGAAAAATATGGCTCAAAGCCAGTGAGTAGATGTTTTCAGAGTGTGAACACATGAGAAGAAACAAGAAGGGTTCTGGATTTTATGATAGTCCCAGATGCTGGTGAAGTGGGACTGGAAGGGCAAGCAGGTTGTGGGAAGGGATCCTGTAGTGAAATAGTGCAGGTTGCAGATTTTCAGATGAAGAACCACTTAGGTGAGAACAGGAAGGTACAGGACACAGCCATAGACAGTGAGAGGAGAAGCAAATGAAGCTTCAAAGAGAAATGGTGGAGCATGAGGACTGAAGGAGAGGAACAGCACAAAGTCTAAGAAAGGAGAAAGTGGGAATGTTTCTAAAGGAACTCTGATGTGAGTAATCCAGGAAAGCATAACAGAGACTGAGCTATAAAATACTCTAATGAAGAAATGCTGGAAAAATGGAGCAGAAAGGATTGATCTTAAGGAGAAACAGCAAGAACTATGGCTGGAATGGAATTAAAAATTCATGTCTCAGTATTCACATGCTCTCAGCAAATATGTGTAAAACTCTTCAGCAAAGGCTCTCATTGCTTCATCAAGAACGATGATCTGCCACAACTGGGAATTACCTCCCCAGTTCAAGCTGCAGAGCTCTGTGAAGTTGCTGTAATTGCTGCCAACATGCAGGCAAGCCATGAAGACACCAGGCTTTCATCACATTATGGGATATTCTGCTCCTGTTTCTGACTGAAAAACAAACAAGCCATCAAAAACGGCAAAAAGTCAGAATATTAGCTGCAAGCTACTTTTTAAGTATCATGAAGCTCACAAAACATTGGCAGTGTACTTCTCTCTGCAACCTATTTTCAACCCACTTTTATGGCTTCTTATGGTGGAATGTGTACATAAATGCAATGTTCTTTAACTGCAACAGGAGCCAGGGCTCAGTGAAATGGAGCAGTAGTTGTGAAAATGAGCCATGGCTGTGCTGTGAAAGGTGTCCAGCCCACAGGAAAGAAGCTCTGTGCAGAGGGGAGCAGGAAGAGAAAGACTGACCTCTGCTTTAAAGCTTCTGCAGAGCTCTGTTCTACCGTGCCTCTCTCCACTATACTACTGACAATGCCAGGCAAGCAGCAGGAGCCAAACTATTCACTGTGGCAATTACATCACTCATTATCTGGGTCTCTCACTTGAGCCTGAATTGTAAGGTGGTGTGCTCTCACCATCATGTCTTTGGGAGCTGTGATTGGAACGTCTGATGTGCTAAATGCACTGAAAAAGGTCTTCCATTGGCAACACAGAGCAAGTGGGAACTGGGCTTTTGTTACTTCTTTTGTTTCTCTGTCCTCCAGATATAAATTGGATGCACTAGTGCTGCCTCATGTTACAGAGATGCTCTGAAAATATGTTCATTTCTATTTTTGTAGCTGTTGGATGCTAATAGAAATAGCATGAGAATTCTCAGAAGAAGTTCAACAACTCTTTAGAACAGGTTTTGAAAAAAGCAAGAGGTGAGGCACAGAAGCCACATGAGTAAACAGAATACTGAAAAGCTATTTAAAAAGTGAGCACTCAATCAGGCAGATGTGCCATGAAAAAAACACAGTATGTAATGGTGAGATTGCAGATGGAATGAGAAAGCATAATCACAAAAAGCCAAATTAAGTTTGCATGTGGGTCTTAATTCATGGCATCATGTCCCATCTGTTAAGGACTTGACTTTTCAGCCTCAAAAGCAATATAATAACATTATACAGGTTTTGTACATACCCTTACTTTCTCCAAGAGACACAAACAAATGCTGAAGCAATAAGAAAGGCCCATCCTCAGAGTCCTGGGGATAGTGAACTCTTTCCTGGATCATCATGGTCACGTTATTTTTTTGTGGTTGTGTCCTAGTTGTCCTGGTTCATTATTGTGTTCTTTCACATTTTTTTTCTGAGTAAAAAGTACCTCTCCATCTTCTTATTTAGCCCCCTATGCAGTCATGTTATAGTCCTGGTGGCAGTAGCAAGGTCTTTAATGCAACACAAATGTTGCATCATCTTAGTATTGCCAAAATTCCTAGGAGTTCATCACAGGGACTGGTATTTTAGAAATGGAATGTAAAAAGACAGCCCTTGAACAAAGAAATTTATCAACTCAAAGTAAGACACTGCTATAAAAACAAGACACAAACACATAAGAAAGACACAAACAGATGAAAAAGTCATAAAAGACATTGCTTATATCAGAAAAAAATCAGTAGTTTTCTGCATTTATGAAAACATAATTGAAAGCACTGTTGTGTCTTTCATATCAGACCTGCTTTACACTGCTTTCCAAAGCTGCAGTTAAAGGGAGAGCTATTTATTCTCTTCCTTGTTACTGGAGGCTTTTACCTATAGAAAGCAAAATGCAAGCCAGCAATAATGTAATATATTACAGATTCTTTGTTCTGTTTCCAGTTCCTTTAGCCCTGATGCACCCACTGTTTACCACCATCTATACATTTAATTTCATAAGGTATTACAGAGAGACTTGCTAATGGTAGTAATAATGAACATTACTAAATGGTAGTAATGGTGAACATCACTAAATCTGAAAACTAAGAGATTCAATGTTATTGCATAATGCAAGAGAACAGGATTCAAAAGATTTATGACACATTTCTGTTTGAAGATTTGAAGTGAATAGTGGGAAAATTACACATTTGAACAAAATGCCTAAGAATTATTGCACTTGGAAGAGAAATATCATAATTGTGCATACATGCAAATTCACAAGCAATATGCAGATGAACCCTTTAATTAGTTTACAGAAGACCTGCAAGAGTGAGCAATGTATAGCTGACATAGTTCATGCTAGCAGCAATAAAGATTATAGAAGACAAACATAAAAATATCACTGTTCCAAGAACATGAGCACAGAAGATCCATAGGTCATATTAGTTCAGGAAACTGAAACTGTGCCCACTTCTGACACAAAGAACCAGTATTTCCCTTGCCAATAGCCATCATTGGGAATTCAGAATGCAAGGGAATTCTGCATTTAGCTCCAATTTTTAACATGGCCTGTATCAAATAGCTCCTAATTTCTTTCTTCTTCTTTCCCAGTCTGTGATTCTCTCCAAAGGTGAACCTTATTATTCAGGTTCTTATTATGAAATATAATACTAATAAGAAGAAAGAGGGATGCAGAAGACCTAATCATGCATACCTGACCTAGCCACAAGTGTAAGTTTGAACTAGTTACTTTATTTCTCTCTGCCTCAGCTTTTCTCTCTGAAATGGAACCAACAGCAAAGCAGTGTAAAAGCAGGATCTCAGCAAACTCATTCTTGCTTATCAAGTTATTTACCTTTATGTGGTTTGCAAAAAATCCTATTAGTCAGAACTGATTTGGGAAAAAACAAACCACAGTTAATTGAGTCTTGTTTTGGACACTTCACTTAATCTTCACCACTAGGGAATGGAAGTGTTTCAGGCACAACAACAACAATTACATTCTTGCTTAATTAATTTCTGGCATTAATCCCAAACCATGCTTTATAAAATAATTCCTATCACTGAGCATTCATCATTAATATCTACTAAGTACTGGATACACTTACTAAAGTAATTAATTCGTTTCATTGAAAATTTCTCACTGAAAATTGCATTCTCAGAGTTATAGATTATTTTAGATCTGACACTGGAATTACAGGGCAAAACATCATGCTTTTTGTTATGCAAAAATTTTCAGGCTTCCTGACTGCAAGTGTTTACCACTATTAACAATTTAAAATATGTTATTGTGGCATCATTAGAGAATATTTCTTCTTCACTTGAAAATTCTTTCAGGATAAGGCTAGAAAGAAAAAAAAAAATCCTGAGACATGAACGAAAACAAAGGAAACAGGTTGTATATCTTTGTGAAAATTACTTTCTTGATATTACTTGTGCATAAAGGGTTGACAGTTTGCCAATCTTTATTTTTCTTGGCCTTGATGCTAGACTGAAGGAAAGAGCTTCTGGCTACAGCAAAAAGGACTGCTTCTGGCACATTCTGCTTCATTATTCCTCTCAGATATTCCTTCTGGTTTGGGTTCTTTTAAATTCTCAAATAATTATTTTTATGGCACCAATTGTTATAAAATCTTATCCTCACATTTACAAGTGGAATGATACTCTTGAGGCAGTTTCTTCATGTGTCCCTTACCCAGGAGGAAAAAAAATGCACTGATAGAGAACAGTAGGAAATTCATCCAAATTGACCATTTTCAAGCCATGGTTATATAATAACCTGTAACAAATTAAACATTAAATAGTCCTAGACAAAATGCAAGGTAACCATCATAATGCAAATAGAATGTAGTTTAGGTTCCATTTTATAGCTTAATGATACCATCAGAAAGAGAGCAATGAAAACCATAATGATAAGATGCCACATTAAAAAAAAAAAGTAGCAGAAGAAAAACTAATTACAAACAATATGGAAAAGGAAAGAATTGTACAGCATGGAGATGTGTGTAATATAAAGGGAGAACTAAAAAAAAAAACATGAAATGGGACTATGACAGAGTTAAGCTGATTTCTAGAATTACTGGATGTATATTTTTTTTAAAAAACCCAGAAATTTGAGAAAATAAACATATATTTTGGAGAAAGCTGAAACAAAAAATCACCAATCAAACAACACAGGGTAGAGGAATGATCTGGTCTCTTTCTCAGAAGAACAAATCAAAAACACCGGAAACGTTTTTGGCATGTGATGGAATCAGCAGAACATACCCATATGTGAGGGTGTATAAATAACAACAATGGATCTGTTTCAGCTTGTATATAATGAAAGAAAATGCAGCATCTTTCCCTTAAAATGCCTCAAAATCAGAGAAAGCACTGAGACTTAAAATAACAGCTTGCTTCTGTAGTTTGCAAAAAATCCAGCTGAGATCAAGACAAAATCAAAGACTGAACAGCAACTAGAGTTCTGACAGCAGTAATGAGTCTAGAAAGGCATGTGGATTGTTTTTCATTTATTTTTTGTCACCTAAAGCCTCCATCAGGACCAGTTGAAAGCTTTAAAAACAGCAGGCTCCTCTAAGTGTTAGAGTTCAGGTTGAAACTGTCAGTATCAGAACACACTGGAGTCCTCGTAGTGGAAAAGTTGTAAATTGTCAGAGTACCTCTATTTTGTTTTGATAAAGGACAATTTTATAAGGTATTTCTTCAGGCATTTATTTTTCTGTTATATACTTCCCCTAGATCTGTTTGTTTTCCTGTTCATTCTGCATACATGGAGAGAAAGAGCTATTACAAAGACTAAATTTAAATAGATTTTACACGCACTCAGATATATATGACAGTGCTTTCTCTTTCTGGATTATTCATATGTGGACAATTTTCCAAAAGACCAAACAGTGGTTCAATGTTGAATTTCCCCCTCTCTCAAAAATTTAATCCTTGATGGTTCTCTGTCATTTCAAACTCCATGGAGATAAAACTAAGCCATTCATTTTGATATATATCTGTCTTGCAGTGGATTGTCCATTTTTCTTTATAAATATCCCTCCCAGCCAGAAGGCAGAATAATTAATTCTCTCAATTCAGAAAACCATAAGAACACTGTGCCTCAATACAGAGATTGTTTTTCCTTCTCTTGCCTTCTCCCCTCTGTACACACAATCATCCCCTGTCCAGAAATGTAGTCTCAGATCTAGTTATGTTTTATGTAGGAAGCAAAATTATTTTTCTAGCCTCAGGCAGGTACTTAAAAATGTATTTTAAGATGCAACACTACTAACAAAGCCCAAAAAATTGTTCTGTTTACTGGCTGACTATTAAGAATCTACACCTGTATTCACTGCACAAAATGTTTCACACTGCAGGAAAATAAAACATAACAAGGTATTGTGATTTACAAATTGAGCATTATCTGCATCTCCAAGTTTGTACAGCTTGTCAGATGTATTGGACATCCTATGATAAAAACTTCCTAATTACTAGTGACATCACTTGGGCTGTCAGGTACCTTCCAAAAATCCCCAGGATTCAGGCTTTTTTTAACATCAGTTTGCAGAGGAATGTTTGCCTGACCAAAAGATATCTCAGGACCATAAATGATGGCTTTGAAAGGAACATCTTGGATAACCCAAACCAAACACCTGCTTCAAGCAATGATGGTTTTATATTAGTCTCCTCATAAGTGTGCTTAATATTCCCTTAAAGACAACTAATGAATTATTTTGCCTCTACTCTGGTGGCAAATTGTCATACTGTCTGATCAACCTCAGTGTTAGAAGAAAATTTCTATATACCCTGGCTAAATTAATCTTTCTTCCAAGTACAGCACTGGCCATTACTTCTGTCTACTATAAGTTTTTTGCATTTTTGTCTCTTATGGTTTTACACATCATGATGGATGTATCTCTTATAATTTCTCTGTTTTTATACTAAAAAATCTAGTGATGATTCTAACATTGTCATTTAATGAACATGTTATTCTATATTCTATAACTCTTCGTGTTATTCTATGCTTCAAGAACAGGCACCCCACTACTACTATATAAAATGATAGTGATACTCTTCTGAAAAATGCCTTTGCTTAGATTTCTTTAAAAACACATGTATTCTTTTTTGTAACAGCCCAGGATAAGATTTCATTTTTTGTTTGCATTAGTGATAGAATCATGGGGTTTTAATATATTTTATTTTATACCTATGCTCCTCCAGTTTCTCATCTTTTGTGCTGTGAATAGTAGGATGGAAAAACTACTAGAAACATAAAGTTTTTTGCTGTTGTCTTGCTTTTCTTTTTATGTAGTATTTTCTTGACCCTGTAGTTTAATTGCTAATTTCACACATCTGACAGAGTAAAGACTTTGAATGCAGAATCTTACTGTATAATTCAAATTTCTACATTAAGGACTATTTCCTTTAAATATCAAAGCAGGGCTAGACTATGATCTCAGGGATGGCAAAATCTCTCAAAAACACAGACAAAGGGGAAAATCACATCTATTTTTTAATCAAGTCCACTACAGACACTAGCTGCTCTAGTGATGGAAGTTTTGCCTCAGTCTTCAGAGCAGCCAAGATTCCATACAATTTACTTTCTAAAACAGCTGGCAGAATTCTCTGTGCTGTAGTAATTGGGTGGTGGATAGCACTCAGCTACTGCTTTGACAATAGTTAGAGAGGGAGGCTGTGAGGATTTTCAGTACTAGGCAAGGGGATGAGTTTGGCTTTAACTCCTGGAAATTATTGCTGCATATTTTAGCTCTGCACATTTTGGTTACCATTCCAATGAAAAAAAATTACCATGCTGAAAAATATGTATTTTGGCAATTTCTAGCTCACTGGTGCAACTTCTGTGTGCAGTGAAATCTACTCTGTGAAGAAAAACTTTCTGGTTTATGTGTCCTGATTTAGAACTGGACAAGGAGCCTGTCTCCCCACTGATGTGTGCAGGCACACATCAACAGTCACCTGTTGTCTTTTGCAAGTGCAGAAACGTTTTTGAAAAGGGTATGGTGACAGCAGAAATAATTTCATGTTTTTCTTGTCAGTCACCTGCCAGCACAGTGCACTGAGTCAGCTCATGAGCTGGCATGGAGGGACAAATGCCACTGCACCTGGGACATGGCAAGGGCCAGAGGACAGGACAGGGAGGATGTTCTGCTCAAACACAGCAAGTTTGTGGGTTGGTTCAGCCCATCTGTGTGGGAGTCCAGAGTATTCCTCTGGCTTCCCTGGAAGGTTTAAGACCCCCCTGGCGGGGTCCCCAAAGACCCTTGAATGAGACCCAGGTGTCTCAGGGGCTGGATTTAGCTCCTTGGAACAATTTACCAACATTGAGAGAAGAAATGCAAGCCACAAAAGTAAATAGAGTGTAAATTAGACTGTTAGAATGTAGAATTAGCAGATTTCTAGAATGTTTGTGATAAGGGACACGTGGCCAACATGGAGAATTGGGGGTGTGGATACCTCTTCCTCCTTCTTCTCCGTGTCATCCATGCTGGTGACACACTGGCACTCTTAGATTGGATGAGAACAGATCTGGACCATGTAACAAGATTGTATTGTATTGGGGGTCATTTGTAAATACCTAGTACGTAGTTTAGACTATAAAAGATAAGTCCTGCCTCTGCCAGGCAGATTCTGCCCTGGACGTCTGGCGAGCAGACCGCTGTTCACTGGACAAAGCATTCCTGAGATAAGCAACAATAAACAACCATGAAAACCTCTAAGAACAGCCTCCTGCAGTCTCTCATCGGCGGGCATTGGAAAGAGCTGGGTTCCAAACCACCTGCATGTCCACCAGAGGTGATCTCAGGTCTAAGGAGACACCTCAGGATGTGACAATCTGGTCCCAGAACACCTAAGGATGGAACAGCCTTACAGAAAGAGGAAAGAGTAGTTCCTTAGGGCTCCAGCTGCTTCTGATGAGCTTTCTTCAAATGGACAGCACTCATTGAGTACAAACTTGTAAAACCAGGTAACAGAGCCCAAAACTTTATGCCTGTGTATATTCATGGCTGATGAGATAACTTCAAGGGGTGAAAAATAAACATCTCCACTGATAGAGTTTCTGATACTGTAATTCACAAAGTGCCAGGTGGGCGGCACTGCCCTGTAATTGATGTTTTTCCCTTTCTCTTCGCAATATATATAAGGTTAGTCCAAATTAATCAAAGTTGTTTCACCTCCTCATTTGGTTTATGGTTTCTTTGTGACACTGATTGCTTTGTGTTTCCTGTCACTGATGCAGATTGTCCAGCCCCAGATTCTTGCAACAATGAAATAATAACCTGACCTGACTTCTCTTCAGTCAGAAAGTGTTAGAGCAGTAGGCAAACAGGACCTTGGGAGTACAAGAACTCCTAGCCAGGACATAACTTCAATGATTTCTCGTTGCTTCTGCATTTTCAGACTTTGCAAAGTTGCTTGCATGTTGCTGACCAGAAGGATGAACACTGTTTCTATGTTTAATACAAAAGGAAGTTCTTGCCAAGTTAAATTTTCAGTTTATTTCCAATTTCTCAGTCCTTGAACATGTTCCTTATTCCTGTCTAAGAATGAAGGATAATTGTGTGCCACCTTCTTGGAACAAACGAAGTGTTGTGTTAGTTTCTGGACAAGGATCCTTAAAGACTTTTTTCTGGATTCAGCTGTAAATTTCTTGGATAATCTGATGCCTCTGATTCCTATAATAAGTTCCAATGGAAATCTCCCAAGATTTCCATGACTGTCTATTTCCCAATAATCACAGTTAGGAGATCCCTAGACCTGTACTCACCACTCAAGTATTTTTAGGTGAAGAGGTAAGTGCAATCTTTACACCTTGGATGATCTCCATACCTAGACATCTATTACATGAGATTCTTTCCTTTCCAATTTCAAATGGAAAAACCCAAAAAGTAAAAAAAAATTAAGGTTGTGCTGAGTAGAAATCACTAAGATCTGAAACACAGAACACAGTTACTGTAATTTTCAAGTATTTTGAAGATGATGGAGATTTGGATCACAGTGCTTTTGGCAGTAAACAAGCTAAGTAAAAATGATTTTCAGCTTGGTTTACTCAGGTGGAAGGAGGGGAGAAAAGAGAATTAGACTGGATTTACAGAAGGCTGGGTTTCTATTTTGAAATTATTCTGGATTAGTATCTGAGCAGATTATGTTTCAACAAATAGACTCTACTCTAAAAGAAAAGAAATAAAATTTGCAAGTTTTGTTTAGATAGCAGTAGAAGAGATGGGAAATTTGAGATTTTTTCCCTATTTTTGGCAATCTAAGAGGCATCCCTGAGACACAGGAGAGTAAAAAGTAGAGTTATTCTAAAAAGTAGGCAGTTTTTGCTTAACAATGTATTTGTAAAAAAAAAAAAAAAAAAAGCCTGACAAGCAAGGAGAATACAAAAATTGAAGTTTGCTATGGCCATTATAACATTGTATATAGCATTGTGAGAACCACATTTTCCTAATGATTTTTGGTAAGATGTCAGTTTTGAACAATACAGCAGGTATTGGTAGTTATCTCAGAAAGTAGAAGAAATGTGTCATCATGTGTCAGAGCCTCTATTTACAATGCAAATTAGAGAAGATAATTTGACATTGATGAGTGCATGAATAAAACCTATGAATTCTACAGATTCTTTACTCTTAAGGCCTGAAGAAAGAAGAAGACAAGGAGAAATTTCTAGCATAGAAGGCAGAAAGATTAAAGCCTTCCTTTGCTAGTTGGTCGTGGTAATACTGGAATATCACAGAAATCAGGGAATGCTTGGAAACCTTTTAACTACCCAGGTTATCTCTTGGTCCAAAAGTGCGAAAAAGTTCTAATGTAGCAGGACTTCTACATCAGCAAACAGAGAACTTACCACCTAAGGGAAGAATAAGCAACATTGGGCCTATCACAACCTGAGTGTGAACAAATAACTAAGAATAAAAGCAAAGTGAACCAAGAGCTGCTAATATCGACCCTACAGAAGGACAGGCTCACAGAACAGTAAAGGATTAAACAAGTATCATTAGCACTCTGCATTCTCTAGGGTGCCACTGACAACACCCCAGCAAGGCTTGGTCTGGTGAGCTACAGCAAAAGCTGTGAGGCAAAGTAATATTTTCTAAACAGTAAAAATGTTTCAGTAAAAGGAAAGCAAGACAAGCAGAAAAGGCAATCTGTGCCTATGGAGTCAGATATGCACAGCTTATCTCAGACACCAAAGCTCCTGGAGGGCCTTGAAGAAGCAGAGTCTGTCACAGCTCACTCCCTGAGTGCTCCCTTTTAACTCAACCCTCATCTTCTACTCTTCCTTTTTCTGTCCTTCACTTCCTCCATTCCTGGTTAAAACTAGAAGGCAGCACTGCTAGCAGCAAAGTTTTTCAACCTACATGACATCACTGTCTTGAAATACCACTACATGGACTAATGAGTGCTTTCCAGTGTGCAATTTAATGCAGGTAATCTTGAATTAGCCTATCGTAGTTTTCTCACCTTAGTATTAGGATCTCTAGTTGCTTCACATAAAAGCAGGCAAATTAGTAAATAAGGTTTGGTGGAAGAAAGCACTGCATCAGCAGGCAAAAAACAGGTCCCTCAGGAATCCTAAAAACCAGGCAGAACTTCTTTAAAAGAAAACAATGAGCTAGAAGAAACACAAAGAATAAGAAATAGCCAGTCTATTTCCTTAAGGGACTGTGCAAAGGAAGAATAAAGAGATATAAAAGAGAAAGGTGCAGTCACAGAATAAAATGCAGAATTTAAATTGTCTCGTGGTAAAAGTAATGCTTTTTCTTGATTTGTTCTGTGACTGCTAAAGGTACACTTTGGGGCGTTTTGGTGGGGTCTTTTTGGAATTCTCAAGCCTCAGAAACAGCAGTGTTATATTTTCCCTGCCTTCGCTGAGTCTTTCCTGAAAGTGTTGGAGCTCTGATGGGAATGACTGAGAATTCTTCAGATTTCTGAAGACAAGCCCCAAATTAGATCTTCGCGGACATGCAGACTAAGTTTTAAGGAGACCAGAGGCGTGTTTAACACTCCCCCCTGGCCCCAGACCTCCCGCGCCCCTACAGGATCCGTCTCCTCGCCCGCGGCAGGAGCCGAGCTGCTGGAGCGGCTGGAGGTGCAGAGGCGGCTGGAGGTGGCGGAGCAGCTGGAGCAGCTGGAGCCGCTGGAACAGCTGGAGCTGCTGGAGCTGCCGGGGCTGCCGGAGCTGCCGGAGCAGTTGGAGCAGCTGGAGCAGCTGGAGCTGCCGGAGCTGCTGGAGCAGCTGGAGCCGCTGGAGCCGCTGGAGCCGCTGGAGCTGCCGGAGGTGTAGAAGCTGCTGGAGCAGCTGGAGCTGCCGGAGCTGCTGGAGCAGCTGGAGCCGCTGGAGCCGCTGGAGCTGCCGGAGGTGTAGAAGCTGCTGGAGCAGCTGGAGCTGCCGGAGCTGCCAGAGCTGCTGGAGCGACCGGAGGTGTAGAAGCCGCTGGAGCTGCCCGAGGTGCCCGGGGAGCAGCGGCGGCTCCGGCAGGGGTGCCCGGCCCGTGGGCAGCTCCCCGGCCGCGGGGGGAGGCGGGCAGCCCCCCCAGCCCCCCCAGCCCCCCCAGCCCTCCCCGCCCTCCGCCGCTGCCGCTCCCGCCCCGTCCGCCGGAGCCGGCGCTGCTGGGCGGGGGGTGCCCGGCCCGGCCCCGCTCCGCCGAGCCCCGCGGGCTGCCCGGCCCGGCCATGGGGCTGCCGAGCGCCGCCGGCATCCTGGGCTGCTGCTGCCTGCTGCCCTTCGTGCTGCCCGCCGCCCCGGGTAAGAGAGCCGCGCCCGGGGCACGGGGCGGGAGGGAGGCGGCTCGGGAAAGGAAAGTTTGGGGAGTTTGAGGCAGCGGCGATGGCGGGAGCGCTCCCGGAGCCCCTGGAGCCAGAGGCATCCCAGCCCTCGCCGCAGGGATGCTGCTGCCGTCGGGGCTTTTCCTCGCTTCTCCCGCTTTGGCTTCGGTGCCAAGGATCCCTCCGAGGGGCACTGCCCGGTGCAAGCGCTTGAGCAAACGAACAAAAAAATACTGCGACCGAGGTCTCTTCTCCTCACAGTATTTATGCGTGATTTAATGAAAATTATTATATGTAGGGTTGAAATGAATTCAGCACTTATATTGTAAGTCGTTTTAAATGGATATTTTTTTTTCTGACTGAAAGTACTTTTGTGTTTCAAGTAGTTCTGAAACAATGCATTTGGAGTGGCGTGTCGTGAAACGACATCCATGAATCTGCTCTGACATTACCCCTTTAAAATGGTGTATGGGGATATTACACACACTTTGCGTGTGCTAAAGTAACTTTGTATTCTATTGTGATTAATTCTGTATGTCATTTCACTTGCCCTATAGGAACATTCTATAACAGGTTCCAGATAGGTCAATTTAAAATTTTACAATACAAAATTGTGTTTTAAGAAAAAAAGAAAAGGAACATTTTTGCAGGCTGTGTTCTTTCAAAACATCAGTAATGTGTGTAGGACATGATGTGGGTTTTTTTGTGCTGATTTTTCTGGTTTGATGTTATAAATCTCTTCTTCCAGGCATGAACTGTAAAGCTGGCTGCCATCCAGAGAATGGATTCTGTGAATTTCCCAGTGAATGCAGGTAAAAAGATCTGTCAGACAGGGGTATTAGCACAGGAATGGACAGCTTCAATAATTCATAGTCCTGGTAAGGGAGATAGAAACTGAAATGGTTTGGTCTCCGAAAATATGGAACTGTAATGAAACAACACTATTAGGATACAGCAGTAACTGGAATCATTAAAGATGGATGCTTAGATACTGTTTAGTTTCTTTTTTGCAGTATTGAGTATTTACATTGGTTAGTTTGGGTTAGTTGGGTTTTTTTCTTGCTGAATGAAATGGTTTTCTTCACATTAAGTGCTTCTAATATCCCAGAAACGCTGATGGCATGCTTTTGTTCAAACAGTACCATTTGGCATGCAAAAGTTTATTATTGTGCCTCAAAAAGTGGAACATCCTTTTAATTATATTTATTAAAAATATCCTATATTTCTGTCTTGTCTTTTATCTCTTTCAGGTGCCAACCTGGCTGGCAGGGTGCACTTTGTGATCAGTGTGTTCCTTTCCCTGGGTGCCTGCATGGCAGCTGTGCCAAGCCCTGGCAGTGCATCTGTGAGGAGGGCTGGGTTGGCAGCCTCTGTGACATAGGTTTGCTCATCCTTTTCTCTCCTTGAGCAAGTGAGGGGGAGCAGCCCCATCTGGTGTTGGAGGCATGCAGTCCTTCTGGAGAAGTAATTTTAAAGTACTGGATGCTAGCTCCAGATAATGAGGAGATTCTGGGCAGCAGCACATATACCTCGAACTTTTATAATAATTTAGGCAGAAGCAATGCAGTATCTTTTGTAAATGGGCAAATGTGTGAATTTACACAAAGTGTACATTCATTCTATTTCAAACATTAATTATCAGGGACAAGGCCAACAAACAACTGGTCCCTTCTTGTCATGTTAGCCCTTCTAATCAATATACAAGTTGTCTTGTATACATTAAATAATTTTAAATATTTATTTATGTAGCACAATATATATATATATATATATATATAGGTATGTGCTGTTTTCTTCATACTTCTTGAAAGAAAAACATTGTGCTTATTTTTTCCTTTACTTAACCCGGTGATGATTCAGTAAAGTAACATTACTATAACTGGGAAAAAAGTCTTCCTGGGCAGGTTGCCACTTCCCCCTCAGGTCTGAGGGGTAAGAACAGCTCCATGTGCACTCTCTCACCCTTTGTCAGTCAGAATCAGCCAGCTTAGCATGAGCAAGTGAAGAATTGGCCTTTGTTGAGATGGTTTATTTTGGCTGACACAGGCAAATGTTCAGAGAGATCTGATGAGATGGAAACCACATGAGCATCCAGGAGCTTGTGCCTGTTCAGCCCATGTAGCTGCAGCTGTGAAAGGACAAGTGTCCAGAGCCTCATTTTCTCTTCATGACTTCAGGCTTTTGTTGTATATGCTTATAATTTATAGAGCATGCCTGTGCTCTCCAATGCATAGCCAAGGGGGTGATTGATGACAGCTTGAACTGCATAAGATTGTCAAGATGACTAAAAGAATCAGAAGGGTTTAGGTGGGTCACATCCTTGCAGTGATAAGGAATGTAGTGCAAGGTTCTCAGGTACTCATTTACTCATTTACTCATCAGGTTTTGCAGCCTGCACTCACTGACTGCATGCATGAGCAGAGAGAGGCTTCCTAAAGTCAGCCCTGGTATGTTTGCAGGAGCTGTGGTGGCAGTGGTGACATCTGTGGTGCAGATGTGACTCTAAACTCTCAGATGTTGTTCTGGACACATCTCACATATGTGTTTGTACCTGAGACAGACACCTGGATTCTCATTGCAGTTAATGAGGAAGAATGAGTCCTTCTCTGATCTACAATCAGATATTCTAAAGCTACACAGAATAATCCCGTCTGCCACCTTAGGAGGCTCAGTTCTGTTGCTTATCAGTGAATAAAAACCACATTTTTAAAGATTTCCACACTTTTAAAGGTACCATCTTGACAGCTACATGCAGGTTGTGGGTTGGGCTTGATCCACTCTAAACATGTAGGGCAGAATCAGTGGCAGTATCTGTGACTATTATTGCAGTCACAGGGATGGACAAGGCACTTGAAGAAAGGCACCTGTGAGCTGGTCTGGGTGCTGACAGTGCTGGTTAAGCTATGTGCAATGGAGTCTGTCCAGCTGAATCATGATGTCCTGGCATCTTCTCATCTTGGGTAAACACAGCCTTGAAATCCAGTGTGTGAGCCCCTGGAACCAGCTGCACAGCACAGAGTTTCCCTCTGCAGCTGATACACACTGTACAGCACAGGCACCACATCAAGCACTGGCCACAACAAAGGGAAAATCAATTCAGTCAATTTGTTTCCAGGAATAAATGACAGCCCAGTCAGAGTGTTTGATCCACCCTGCTAAATCAGATCTGTCAGCTTGTCCCCCCTGGCTGTGCCTACACAGTCCTGTTAGCAGGTCCATGACCTCCTACTGGAATCCTGGCCTCAGTTTGGCCAAAAAGCCAGCACACAGTGTGAGCTGGGAGCACATTGTCCTGCTTGTACTGGACTGCTTTGCCAAGGCCACATGTTGGTGAGCTCATCAGAGAGTACAGG
The DNA here is from genome assembly GCF_029582105.1 of Oenanthe melanoleuca. Classification (NCBI taxonomy): domain Eukaryota; kingdom Metazoa; phylum Chordata; class Aves; order Passeriformes; family Muscicapidae; genus Oenanthe; species Oenanthe melanoleuca. The sequence goes on from NC_079339.1 coordinate 49,736,248, forward strand.
AATTCCTGTTCAGTACAGGGATCTCTAAAGCCTGTGCAACGAGTGCATGAGACAGGAGCTAAAAATTGTCCTCTGACAAACTGCTACTGAGCATATCTCCCTCATAAAAACACTCAGTGATTGCTTAGTTTGATGCAGCTATTAGTTATGGGTGATGTGATTGAGGCCACTCATATGTGTAAATGTAACATCCTGGTTTTGTGTTTTCATCTCAGTTACCACTTGGTGGTTGTCCTTTTGAGAGGTAAAATAAAATAGAGAAAATGGGCTGATTGAGGCTATTTATGTATCAAGTTTTAAAATAATCTGATACAACACCCTTTTAAGATGTTTTAAAATTAAATACCTGACATAAATTATTGACAGTAATATATATATGCTTATTCATATATATGTATTTTAGAGAGTTTCCATGCTCCTTCATCAAAGTTCATGTTTTCTCCTCCATCAAAGCACATGCTTTATTAGCTGCCTTTAGAGTCTGTGAAAATTGCTGGCAAACAACACTGCTCCAAAAAGAATTCAAGGTTATTTTGGTTCTTGAAAATTGGAGTTTACACTCAAAGTGCATGCTAAGTTGTTGTCTTGCAACAAGAACAGGCTGATGCATTAGGAAACAGAACCTTTTATCCAGGGAAGATTGTATTTGGAAGCTAAGGCTGTTGGTTTCTGTGGTTAAAATTTTGCAGTACTTCATGATATCATCTCAATTTCATGTTATGCTGTGGGAAGTAAAATATAAATGTCCTTAGATCCCTTTTTATCTTCTTAGAAAGTGTGTATATATGTGTGTGTGAGGCATCAGATACCTTCCAGTCAGCACTTCTCTGCAGCTGCTGCAGTAGTTTGCTAAAATGTGCACTTGTTTGTTTATTTGGTTTTAATTCTTTTTAAAATTCAGTAATCATTTGAGTGGGAAGTGGCTCAGCAGGGCAATTGCAAAGAAAATGAGATGTGTGACTTTGTCCAGATGTCATACAGCTCTGTGTTCTGGTGCAGTTATGTAAGGGTTGAATGTAGCCCAGCCAAAAGATTAAATTTAAACAGATTTTTTTTGTAAATTGCTGATCTCTGTTTTTATGAAACATTTGTTCATAAGCACATAATGATGTGGGCAGGGAGCAGGGAGAACTCCCATTTCCTGATGGCTTTATCAGAATTCTGCTCATGGAGAAGCAAAGATTGTGAAAGTATGGCTAGAACATGTAGAAGTTCTTTGTCCCATACTAATATTTTATTTCTAATATTACTTCTTTATAGATTGGAGCAATTCAAGCACATTTTACAAGCAGGAGCTAAAAAGAGAGAAATAAGCTGAAATTACTTGTAATAGTTGAACAATCTAAACTCCATTTTAACAAAGGGAGGAATAGATCAGAATTTATAAAATGCAAGATGAAGTATTGTTAAAGTTGTATTTTATTTGAAGTATTGTATACCATTTGCTAACTCTTTTTTATTAGACTAATCAAGCTCTGTTGGGTTTTTTTAAGCAGATATTCACCCATGTTCAGCAAAGCCCTGCACCAATAATTCAACTTGTATAGAGACTGGTGATGGAGGATATATTTGTCTGTGTGCCCAGGGGTTTACAGGAAAAAACTGCCATCTCAAGAAAGGACCCTGCATTATTAATGGGTAAATATTGATTTCTGACATGCATTTAAAATTTACACTTCTATTATTCAGAATTCTTTGCTAAGTGTGGACATAGCTATCCCCCCCGGAAAATGGTGTATTTCAAAAATACAGCATCAGCAAAATAACAGAGATTATTCCATGTGCTTCTTTAAACATCTTATAGTTTAAAATTGCTGAAACTACTTTTTTTTTGTGTTGGCACTCTGTGTTTTGGATTGAATGCTGATGAACTAGCCTGGAAATCATGAAAATTTTTTTTCTCAAGAAAGCAATATACTTGAAACAGTGATTCTTTCTCACTAGGAAGCTGTCTTTTTTGGGAAAATTACCAGCAGGCTCTGCAAATCTGAATTTATTTAAAAAAGACAACTGTTGTCAGCATAAGCACTCCATGTCTGTTAATATTTCACAGTCCACCAGGGAGTGCATCCCACATCACAGGAAGAGACCTCATCAGATGGTGTAATTTCATTCACCTCTCACTTCCTCCCAGTTCCTCCCTACCTCAGTGGGAATGTTAGAAATGTTGATATTGCTGAGCATTACTGCTGGCTTCTTAGTAATATCCAGAGATGGAACCAGGATAATTCACAAATCAAAGTGTTTACTCTGGTCTGTTTACATGTATCTGCATTAGTGACCTCTGTGTGATGTTCTGAGGTTTTGCTTTGAAGCTGAGCAGTGAGTGGTGCTTTTTAAAAGAAACCAGACTATCTGGGAAGCAAAGAATGGCATGGAGTGCTTTCCACAACAAACCTTTCATGTACTACATCTTGCCAAAAATGCAAAGTAACAGAATTTATTCAAGGAAATTAATATTAAGGCTTTATTTATTTAAACATATTTAAATTAGAAAAATGCAATTCTGTTAGTAATAAGTAAAGAAGATTTTGAAAATTCTGCATTTCCCCCCTTAACTGTTTTTTATTTTAATACTTTACACTTCTGAAAAATTCAGAACAAAGTTTGTACTTATTTTCTCCAGCAATTTCTTCCCATTTCCCTAGAAAGTACTGAGATTCAACCCAGCCATGAAGGTTCAAACTTTTGCACATTTTCATATCCAAACCAGCTTGTCCAATTTTCCATGGGATCCATAAAGTTAAGTGCTGGATTCTCCAACACAGCCATAACCACTGAAGGACTGTATAACTCCAATTTCCATATTTTGCTCAAAAAGACTTAGTGGCTGGTTAATATGCTGAAAGTCCTTCTCAAGTTCTCACTAACAATGAGCCCAGTTTTGCTTTCCCAATACTGCTCCCAGACTTCCAATATGTTCTTTTCAGTGCTTTTTTACCCAGCCAACATCTAAAGTGAAGAACATTACTAGAGGACAGAAATACTTGATTTCCTATGGTCCTGCTCTCACATTACAGCTGTCTTTACCCAGGCTGAAATTCTCTCATTGATATTTTTTATTATCATTTTATCTATCAAAATTTTTGGCTGAACAGCAGTTTATAGGAAAGTATCTGTTTGCTTTTAAATTTTTTGTGTCATGGAACACAGGCAGAATAAAACCAATCAGCTTTACACCTAGTTGCTATGGCACTGTTTTGCTCTGCCAATACAATAAATAGATTATTTTAGGAATAATCAGGTAGAAAGGGAGCAGCTTTGTTCTGTCTTGTGTGAGCAGTTGCTCAGCTAAATAGCTCTGAGCATATAAAAATAGTGAGAAGCTTAATTTGAATAAATGTTTGGAATAATTTAAAATCCCTTCACAGCTCTTCATGTTGAATTTATATACTGGTGTACTAATCCTGCCTGAAGGGTCAGCAGAAGATATTATAATCTGTATTGACAAAGCTGTTGAACAAACTCATTCTTTATTCAGCTTCACTGACTTCAGTGGATTTGCACTTGGATTGGCTCTTCTAAAGAAAACCAGCTTTTTTTTATTATATAAAGTGTTTCTTAATATCTTTTTCCTTTGACTTCAATTTTGTCTCTGTTATCTATCCTAGTTCTCCCTGCCAGAATGGAGGAACATGCATTGATGACAATGGTTTTGCACCCCATGCTTCCTGTCTGTGCCCTTCTGGTTTTGCTGGCAACTTCTGTGAAATAGACAGAGACGACTGTGAATCCAGCCCGTGTGAGAATGGAGGGACATGTTCAGATGTTGGTGTGGGGTTCAGCTGCTCCTGTCCCCATGGCTACACAGGAAAGCTCTGCAGCAGTCGTGTCTCATTCTGTGCAAGTGCCCCCTGTGAGAACGGAGGGACTTGCAGTGAGCATCCCCAGGGAGGCTTCCAGTGCATCTGTAAACCAGAATTTGTGGGTGTCACCTGCAAACATCCCAGCAAAAACACAAGTCTCTCTGGAATGAATTTGGACACAAAGCACACGCAGAATTACAAGCCACCCCCCTCAAAAGCTCATCACAGATCAGTGCATCAACAGCAAGAAATCCTGAAAATAACAGTGAAAGAGACAATTCAAAATGCAGATCCCTTACTAAGTAGAAGCCAGGTGATATGTTTTGTTGTGCTGGGCTTGCTTACGTGTCTTGTTGTCTTGGGTACCACTGGGATTGTTTTTTTTTCAAAATGTGAAATGTGGCTTGCTAATGCCAAATATAGTCACCTCCTGCGCAAGAAAAAGAACTTTTTTCTGAAATCTAACAATGGGGAAAACCTCTCAGTTAATATTATCTTCCCAGAGAAGATCAAATTGACTAATTACACTAAGAACTACACTGCCATCTAGGCCCTTGAAAGCCAAGCTGCACCTTGCAACTTTTCATAGCAATATGTAAAATGTATTGCCTGTGTTTGGCCTTAGTGTTTGTGGATATATTTGCTGTAAATTATGCTGAGTGATAGTGAAGAAATGTGATGTGTCTGTCTTGCTAAGGAATTTTTCATTCCCCAAGATAAAAGGTAAAAAGGAAAAAGGATTAAAGAGCAAGGAATATTATTTTGATTTCTCTTCAAGGCAGCTATTTTTTGTAAAATAAAAAATAACTTATTACTGGAACTGTATTGCAGCTTTCTTGTCTTGTGCATAGTTCATTTGGCAAGTACAGTACTTGCAAATTACTGAGTAATGTTGTTTTCTTTTTTTAATAAACAGCAGTTAAGGGCTATACTGGTTTATTTATTCATTTCTAAACCTTATTCTACCACAAAGTCTGCAACAAGTGTCCATGCTGAACTCGTTTGTTACATCTGATAAAGGCTTTGGAGATTGCAACCAGCAGGAACAAATTCACACTGATATCTCACCTTTTCAGTCAGTGTTGCTATTTTTACATGCTTTTAAGAGAGATTCTATGGAATCTTAGAGGTCTTTCGGATATTAATTTCAGGTTAAAGGTCTCGTGCTTGAAATGCTGCATCTATAAATTGTTCTATTTATCTATTTTTTAATCCATTTTTAAAAGGTTTTCAATGTCTTTCTTTTTAGAGACCTAGTAGAGATGTAAAGGATCAGAGTCTGACTTTTCTATAAATACTCCTTAAAGGCCTCTGCTGAGAGAGGTATCCTTCATGATTGTGTCATGGGGAGAAAGGAAAAGATGTCACATGTCACCTGAAATAGGACAGCTGCTTTTAATTCTTCACTTCTGCTTTTTTCTGTCACATTTCAAGGAGAGGACAAGGTTTTCAAGAATCAAAAGCAGCAGTGGCAAACAGACAAAGGGTCATGAAAGCCATAAAATTGTCAGGGGCCAGAGGGCACTAAGAAGTCTTACCCTCCCTGAGGAGCCTCTCCAGGGGCTCTCACCCACCTCCTGCCCAGGGGACAATTTTGGGTCAGCCCAGTGCTGCTGGCTCTGCTGGGAGCTGTGCTGGGCTCCACCTCTGCCTGCAGCTGGTCCTTGGCCACCTGCTCTGGGTACCCAATGCTGAAAGGAGCCTTTGGAGCTGTGCTCCAGCCCTGCCCCTGGCCCTGCCTGTTCTCCCAGGGGTGCCCCTGGAGCTGGCTCATCACTTGTTGTGTCTGGAGCTGCCAAAGGGCTCCAGCACCAGCACCAGCTCTGGAGATGTGTCCACCTTCTGTGCCCACCCCGGGACATGACCCTGCTGGGTCTCAGCTTCTTTTCCTAAATGGCCAGCCTGACAGTGACTGCTCCCTGTAAGAAAAACGAAAGAAAAATAAAACCCACCAAAACAACAAAACCAATCACTTCCAATTGCAGTGCCTAAAGGTGTCTTTAACTGCAGTTTTGTAACAATTTGTTTCCCCAGCCACCCTAGATAGGAATGATTAGCAGCTTCTTCTCAGCTCTCTCATAACTATGCTATTCCCAAATCCATTAACAGCTGCTCATTGAAAAAATGCCTTAAAGCACATGGCATTATAGTAGGATTTTTTTTTGTTAGCATCTCTCTTAATTCCTAAGAATATATAGCAAGTTTGCTGTATTGTTGATAATATTTGCACATATCATAGCATTACAATGTAGTGCTAAGAGGAAAAATGGTATTCAGATACTGTTGAATTCCAGAGAGCAGAGTGAAAATTTTAGATTAAGAAGATGCTCCTTCTCAAAGCTCTTGTTGGAAAGACAAACACTTATCAAACCTAGCAAGTTTTCAGCCAGCTGTAGTGAAGTTTGAAGAAGATTTAGAAACCCAGATGAATTTAAAATCAGGTAAGCAGAGTTGAATTGCAAGCCATGAAACATGAGTCTCAGGAGTTGACACACTTCTTTAAATCAGTATGTTTTAAACATTCAATTCAGTATTGTGCATTTTTAACATTATTAGAAATATGTTAGGGTAGATTTGGAGATAACCAGAAACATGCATAACTTCACTGGGTATGTTGCAGCTTTAATTCAAAACCAGTTACAGCTTTAGGTGTCTTCTGGGAGTCAGGGGTTAAATTCCTGAACTGCCTGTACACCTTCCCCCACCTTTGAGCAGAGGCTCCATTACTCCTTACAGCTTGGTCTGCTCCAGGACAGAACAAGGCTTTAAAAAAGCTCTGTATTTTAAATATAAAAAAAACTTAGGAAGTTGTCATTCATATTTATGAACTGTCACTTTTTTTTTTGGCCATGGTGACCCAGTGAGCAGTTCCCCTATCACAGTGCATCTCTTCATATGTAGACAGAAGAGAATTCTTGAAGAAAAGGTCGTTTTCACAGCATGGAAAAAGAATAGATTTCAACTCTTAGTATCCTTCCTGTTGTTTCTGGTGTATTGTCCTGCTACTTTCTCCAAAGGGAAGAAGCATTACCTTAAACATGAAACTCTGGAGAAAATAGTATCTGTCTTTATCTTCTCTGTTCCAGGAAAGAATTAAAAGTGTGTTCCTTTCTCATATTTGTGCTGCTAGTGTAGTGAATAGTTCCAAAGTCTTATGACCACACAAGTGACAACTGGGATGATGGAAAAGGTTGTGGATCAATGGCCTGCAACAGATCTCCAAAGCAAGAAGTTTAAAATAAGACTTTTGCATAACCATTTGCATAAGAGCAAATAGAAGACAGAGCACTGACACAGCTCAATTTTATGTTATTCTACATATTTTTTATCAATGGAGAGAGGACAAGGTATCTATGATACCCATTGCCATAGGTACCAACCTCTGTTGCCTTGTCTCACATTTTGATTTATGAATGTGTCCCCTTAATCAAGCAATGATGCTTCTTAGACTCAAACTCACCCCTCTGCCTTTCTGCCTGTGTAAACAAAAGAAAAAATAAGGACAACTTGGATGAGGGATGGGTTAGGACAGTGGGACACTTTATTAAAGGCGTTAGCTCCTTCTTGTCCCCAAGGCTTGGGGGAATATATTATTTAATTTTTGTATTTGAACCACCTCCTTTTGAGATATCTTAGCCTCTGTACCTGTTATGTCAACAACAACAAAAAAACCACAACAAAACCCTAAAAAACAAAAAACCAAAACCACAAACAGACAAACAAAACATAAAAATATATGTTCCATAAGAGAGACATAGAGACAGGTCGTGGATGATTTTCCAATTGAGTTTGTTTGTTTTGAGTTTGTTTGGATGGATTTTCGTTTTGGGCTTTTTTGAGGGGGGGTGTTGATTTGTTTTTTTTCCAGGGAGGGGGGGAAAAATAGCCATGGTGGGGGAGAGGTCTGTCTGCTGCAGAAGTAGAAGGAATGAAGGAACAATCACTGAATTCTGGAGAAGGATATCTGAATGGTGAATACATACATGGTTTTTGTTTTTATTGCCGTTCTTGATATTGGTCCACAAACCAACAGTGTGTGCATTGCTTTGGATCAGTGAGGATTCTGTCTGTAAGTGCTAAACCATCTGCTGATGATATACCCACAGCAGCCCAGCTAGTTTGCTCTCCTAAGTTGACTGCATGAGGATCTGATTTCAAAGAAATATTTGGATCCAGGTGGACTATGGAATTCCTATTTAAAACAGACCTTCAGCTTTTGAGAGTGAAGCAGTTTTAAGGACGTGGCTGCAGGAATATGTACAAACCATCCCTGAAAACAACAGGGCAGTTAGCACTGGCTGAGTACAATGCTTTTCACAACTATGTCATTCCCTCTCCAAGTTCTCAAATTTGCCTTGGCAAATTTATTTACTATCACAGCCTTAAGGGCAAAACAATTTGCTACAGATATGGAACACTTTTTGTTTTTAGAAATACAGGACCTTCCTGGCAGAACTACATGTGTATGCATCCAGAGAACATGAAATCATTGCACATGTACTATACATACATTGTGAATTTTCCAAAACACAGCTCATTTACTATGCATTTCTTGTGAATGAGCCATGGACAAATCCTGTGTTCCTGGAAGTCACACAGGCTAGGAAAATATCCAGTTAAGCCTGGCTTAGGTGAAAGAAGTGTCTTGAGAAAAGACTTTTGTAGTTGCTCTACCCATATTGGAGTCAGCACTTGAGGTCCACAAAAACAGGGCAGCTTTGTTGCAGCTCTGTGGCTATTAAATGAGAGAAACCCAGAAAATGTACTGGGATTTTGCCCTTTCTAACATCAAGTAATATTTTGAAGTTTTTTCGAGTTTTCTTGAAGGAGATGAAGATACATTTTCAAATTACAATGATGAAGGTTGTTTTGAAACTTTGCAAGAGGAGAAATAAGACTTCATGGAAGAGGAATATTTCAGTTTCAAATATAAACTGAACTGTTGATCTGGGATTTGAAGAACCACTGAATTAATTAATTTTTGGTTATTAGCTCTAAAGCTCAAAATGATAATTTTTCTTGCATTTCAGCTCCCTGTAGGTCCTTGAGATGGGGAAGTTGTGCTGAAGCTCACATCTAAGGGTCTCAGAGAAGTGCATGGGTACACAATGAAGAATGTGATCCTTGCCCCTGGCAATCGAGACAAGTTCTACAGGCACAGAGCAACCTTCTTATATTTTCATGGTCTCTCAAAATCAAGTCTGAGCAATTTCAAAGACGCCAAAATAAGAAAGTGATATAATATAGAAGAGGGAATAGGCCAGTCTTAGTGAGAAGTTTTTATTAGGCCAAAAATGCTTTTGCAACATGAAGTTTGGAGCAAAAATGCTGTTTTATTCTTCGTCTCTCCATCCACTTTCCTCTTTCAGAGTGGTCCTTACTATCCTTGCAGCCTTGCCTTGGTCTGCCCGCTTGATGGCAGCATCTGAGCACAGAACAGTGATCGCCCCGACCGCTCCTGCCGCATCCCGCAGCGGGAAGTTTGCGACCCATCCCCGGCTTTGGGAAAACGGCAAAAACAGAGAACGAGAACATGCCAGTCCTCTGTGTGTAACACTGCTCCCGGCACGCTGAGCTGCAGCAAAACCACATCTGCATCAGCAGAGAAAGACAGCAGCGTTTCCCCAAAAATAATTGCTGTTCTCCTTTGGAATTAAACTGGAAGTAGAATTCAGTCATCCTTCTGACCTGTACATGGATTTGGTAGCCCAAACGGAGACACTGTGCACTTTTAAAGTGTTCAAGGGCAGTGTTGGCAGGTGCTGGATAGGACTTTGAGCAACCTGTTTGTGTCCCTGAGCACAGCACGGGGGTAGAACTAGATGATCTTTAAGGTCCTCTTCAATCCAAACCATCCTAGGATTCTGTGATTTATAAAGAACACTACATTAATGAAAGTATTTTAAATTAGCAGTCATTGACAGGACATTAAGAATAATGAAAGGATAACCAAGCAATTATTTTTTAAAAATTCAGCTAAATGAAAAGATTTTGCTATTGGTATTCTCCTAGACTCTCTCATTTTGCTTGACTATTTTTTTTAACTCAAAAGGGCATGCACAGCAAATTTGTCAATAATCTAATATCCATTCTTATGCTTCTCACATTGTATGGTGAGATTTTTATTTGCCTCTCTCTCCTTATTGACTAAGGTGTCCAAATTGGAAAAGGGAAAATATGTGCTTTAATTTTTGAAAATCTTTTTGTACTGAGTTCAAGGACAGAACTTCATTCAGATTTCCAGAGCAGATGCAGGCACATCACAACTTGCTGGGATCTGTGCATCTACAACATTTCCAGCAAGAAATAGTTAATATTTCAAAAAGCTAAATAAACTTGGAGTTATTCCATTCTACTTTCCAGTGTTTAAACTACGGGAAGTATTACAAGAGTCCAGCATTTTATCATGGCAAATGTAAGCTTTGAAGGGATTCAAGCCTCTACTCTCACCTGTGCCTGTTTTTCTTCCTAACTAATGGGACTTGGAGGACTAAGGAGATCTGACTGCTCTGGTGGCTGGGATCCTGGATTGCTGGGAGATATGAAAGGCAGCCTGTTTGCAGGGAGTGTTGGAGTAGTCCCTGTAGTTTTGATCCCAAGAAAGAGCTAGTGATGCCTCCATGCTGAGAGAGAACAAAGACTGCCTGGAAGCCAGAGATGAAAGCATGGGATCACGTGTGGCTTACTGTTGGGAAAGAGCCATAAAGGGACCAAGTCTGATGTGGAGCCCTGTCTGAGGCAGCTTTTCTTTAGACAACTGCAGGGCTGTTATATTCTAAGAGATTAGCTCAGCAGGGGAGATCTTAGTTTGTGCTTTATAGAGCACGTGTGAGGTTGAGGGAGCTAAGAGGGAGAAGCTGCAGCTTTATCAGGTTTGCTCTGCACAGCTGCCTGCAGGCCCAGTCCTGTTCTCCCCTTCAGAAAGCTTCAGAATTGTCCAATAGTTTCAATGAAACTGCTGTTACCTTGGGGTGTCATGTCCCTTTTGAATATCAGTCCTTTTGATATTTTGCTCATTACTGCACCAATTCTGCATTGCTCTTGGCTGGAGATTTTCATTTTTCTATCCTACGGTTATGATCTTCATTTAAAAAATAGTACTGATGAGTGGAAAAGGGTGCAAAAAATTCAGGCTGTCCCCCAGCCTCAAGACTTTCCTCTCCAGAGAAAAGGTTAGAGATTGTTAACCCTGTTGGCCAAATTAGAAAATTGTGAGATGCAAATGGCTTTTCAGTAGCTCCCTCCAGTTCCTAAGTAGGTAGATCCAGGATGATCATGTCCATTGACATCATTTCCAGAAGCATGGAAAAGGAGGAAAAGGAGCTTCTTTAACACTATGCACACTACTGTCTCAAATCTGTCTTTGAGAGCAGCTACAATGGCATGGATAAAAGCAAACAAACAGAGTGGGGCTGGAGCATTTAGAGTGGAAGATCATGCCCAAATCAAGGCAGCCATTATCCACTCACACAAGTTTAGCAAAGAGCTTCATGTTCTACTTAGCAGAGGCACACAAAAAAGGAGAAGAAAATGGAGAAATAGCCTAGTTTAAAGAGACAATGGAATGGTGAGTCCTAGCATTTGCTTTGAGGATGTGAAGTAAAACAGTGGGATGGTCTCCACAGAATCCCAAGACAGAAGAGGAATGAAGGCCACCCAGTTAACCTGGAAACAATGAAAGTCCTCAAAGTCCTTGTCGTTCTAGCAGGCGCGACTAGCTTCAGGCAGGGGAGGAAATCTAAGTAGGTGGCATAGCTAGAAGAAGCAGGGAATTTAGGCTTTGTTCTTTTCTTCTGTTCCCCCTGAGATGTGCTGTTTAGATTTGCCATACTCTACCCAATTGCTTACAGGCGGCAGGGCATGTGTGACCACTGCAGGATGAGGAGGGATGAGTGCCTGCCATCCATGCACGGTCCAGAGAGAGGCAAGAAGTGAGGAGGATGATGATACTCAGCAAATGGGATTGATGACATTCTGCAAACATGATACTCAGCCTGCCTGAGGTCCTTGCTCATGAAAAGGGCAAGTTGGAAGAAAATGCATTTGCAGTTTAATGCAATGATATTCAGGAAAGACTATCCTGAATAGTTGAAGAGATGTGTGTTTGTATCCTGATGGTGCCTATAGCTAGGCAAAAATACTGTTGCTCCTTTGAGTAGGACCATGATGTAGGTCTTTCAAAAACTGTAGCTGAAAAGGATTCCTAGTTGTTCTTTCTTCTCCCCAGTCTTTGGAGTGTAGAGGAGACAAAATGTTATTGAAGCCTGTGGTACAAATGTTGGAGCATTAAACTATCAGCTTAAATAGGTCTTCAGATGTATTCACATAATAAACACTTTCATATGTTCTGTCTCTTTTGGGCAGTGCTGAGTTTGCAAATGAGTGAGTTTCCACTGAAAAGTTCCAGCTAAGCCTGCTCACAAGCTTCTGCCCCATCAATATTAATGTTTTCCCTGCAGACATACATTTGCCCTAATGTTCCAGTGAGCCCAACTGATTGTATATTAAAAAAAATAAAAGGAAGACACATGGGCAGTGTGTGCTTGAATGTTTGCAAGGTGCTTCAGCAGCCCATGGCTGTGGCAGTGAGCAATGCTGTGACTAGATGGTGCACTTGCCATATCATACATAGAAACTATGAACAGAGTGGTGATAGCTGCTTCTTGCACAGGTATTTGTGAAAGCTCTGCTAGTGATCACTCTGTGCATATCTCTCTTTGTCTTTGGGGAAGGATATTACAGCTGTGGGATAAGGGGGAGCTCTGGGTTTTGAGAACATAAATCAAGTATATTTCAAGAATATATACTCAGCATAATAAGTGCAAACCCCCCTGAAAAAAAATGAAGAAACAACACAATGACTAACAATGCACTTACAGCACACCGTAGTATTTCCATCCAATCATCCAGCAAGTCTTATTCACTGCTATTTATGTTGTCTTGCTGACATTTATACTGTAAATCCTGCCTGCACTGAAACTTGTCTGACAATTCTTTCTGTGAGCCTGGGCTGGGAGGTGAAATAGCAATGCCTGATGCAAATCATCCACATTCAGTTTTCCCATGCTTAGTGTCTGGCTCAGACTAATGTTGTTTCAAGTCTCAGCAAAAAAACAGATTGGTTTCCAAGGATGAGAAGATATTGTCTCTTCTACTTGTTATTTAAAAATAATAATCTGACAGTCATGTTGAAGCATAACAGCACTATTCTGAGGGCTGCTCATACAGATCTGATGTCCTTTTGACACGGGTTTTATTGGGCTGTCATGAGTTTCCAGTTATTAATGCAATAGTTAAAACAACAAGTGTGAGGGGAGAAAACACCAGATTTATTGGAAACAACTATTCCATGTAAATGTCAAGCTTTTTAAAAGCAGAAGTACACCTCCTGCAGGTCAGAGATCAACCCTTGCAACATCTTAGAGCTTCTGGCTGAAATACATTCCCTCACAGATAACAGCTTGTGCCTCAATTGCCCTGGTTGCAGGCTGCATGAAGCTGCCCAACCTGGAGCAAATAAAAAAGCAATTTGAGTTGTTTTCTCTTCCACTTTCAGTGAACTCAGACTGCCTTGTGCTTGTTGTGAGCAGCCAGTTGCACATGATTACAGGATGCAGCTGGCTGAAGTGTCCTGTCATCCTGCAGGAGCACGTAGTTCCCTGAGCCTGAGGTGTGATGGACCTCAGATCCTTACTCTGAATTAGTCCCAGTGTCAGAAATGGGGATTTTAACATTGTTAGAGTGAAAAGCTTCATAATTATTCAAAGCCTGCCTGAGATCCTTGCTCAGGAAAAGGGGAAGTGCTAAGAAAATACATTTGCAGTTTGATTCAATTTTTGCACGAGTGTGTGTCTGAATAAAGATTTCAAGATAAAGCTCCTGTTCTGAAATTAGAACTCAAACTGCAGCCACAGAGGGCCCTAGGGTTGCATTCTTATTTGACTGGCTGCATTCTTCTCCAAGTTCTGTGAGGATATCATATGGATATGGGATATGAAATTGAGTCCTTCCACAAAGCACTGAGCATCACACATGTGGCAGCCTCGCTGTGCCCTGGCACATCACTGGTGCAGCTCAGAAGGCTCAGCTGGAGCTGGGCTCAGCAATCCTGTCACTCTCCCCAAAGGGACAAGGAGTTTTCAGCATGTGCACTCTGCAGAACCAGCCTGTGCTTGTGAGATAGCGTTTTGGCATGAGGGAACACAAAAGGAGCTGTGAGCTACACTCGTTTGTACATGCTAAAAAGTGGAACTGAACCCATTGTGAAAGAAAGAAAGAAAGAAAGAAAGAAAGAAAGAAAGAAAGAAAGAAAGAAAGAAAGAAAGAAAGAAAGGAAGAAAGAAAGAAAGGAAGAAAGAAAGAAAGAAAGAAAGAAAGAAAGAAAGAAGGAAGGAAGGAAGGAAGGAAGGAAGGAAGGAAGGAAGGAAGGAAGGAAGGAAGGAAGGAAGGAAGGAAGGAAGGAAGGAAGGAAGGAAGGAAGGAAGGAAGGAAGGAAGGAAGGAAGAAAGGAAGAAAGGAAGAAAGAAAGAAAGAAAGAAAGAAAGAAAGAAAGAAAGAAAGAAAGAAAGAAAGAAAGAAAGAAAGAAAGAAAGAAAGAAAGAAAGAAAGAAAAAGAAAGAAAGAAAGAAAGAAAGAAAGAAAGAAAGAAAGAAAGAAAGAAAGAAAGAAAGAAAGAAAGAAAGAAAGAAAGAAAGAAAGAAAGAAAGAAAGAAAGAAAGAAAGAAAGAAAGAAAGAAAGAAAGAAAGAAGTACCAATTTTTGTTGGATGCAGTGTTATGGAAGGTTTCTCTTCCTGTGTTTGTGTTTTGGATCCTGTTTGGGCTCAGAAGGAGCTGGAGAGGGATCCTTCATCAGGAACTGTAGTAAAAGGACAAAGAGTAACAAGTTCAAACTGAAAGAAAGGAAATTTAGTTTAGATGTAAGGAAGAAATTCTTCCCTATGAGGGCAGAGGGGCACTGGAGCAGGTTGCCAGGGAAGTTGTGGATTCCCAGCCCTGGGAGTGTCCAAGGCCAGGTAGGATGGGACACTGAGTAACCTGAGTTTGCTCCCATGGGAGGGTCCCTGCCCATGGCAAACCCTTCTGTGGGTCTTTCCAGAACAACAAAGTTGCTTGACTGGACAGTGGTGGAAAAGGCTGAAGGTTTATCACCAAAGTCAGAACAAAGGCTGGGTCATAGCACAAGTTTAGGTTTTGATCTCTTTCTTCCTAAGAAAAACACAAATATAATTATGTTTTCAATTGTAGCAATTAGAAACATATAGCCTAGGCAAAGATTGACATGCAAACCACATTTTAGAGTGCACTGGTTTTGACTCTCATTCTGGATTCTGGTCTGAGTTCCTTCTTTCATTAATACCTCAGAAATATTTTAGAATAAAAGCTTCAATTAACAAATTTCACCTCATTTTTCTAGAAGTTCTGTGAGAGGTAATTATTTTTATTTTCCTCAAAATTAAAGGAATTATGTCTTGCCAAGGCCCTGACATCTAGCTCTTATTTCTGCCATCAGGTCCCAGACTTCCAGATCCTTTGCCTTGGGACTCTTCTTTTCCATGGGCTTGGTTAGCTCCATGAATGATGCAGCACTTGTAAGTCAACTATTAGCTGTCCTCTGTGGAAAAAAGTCACTCTTGATCTCTCTGCCTACTATCTTAAAACTGCTCTTCTTAGTGCTTCCTGAACTATTGAAAGACATTTGTTCTGGAGCAAAGATTTTAAATTTCAGAAGTTTAACCCCTGTTTTTCTCTTTTGTGTACTACTTTTGTGTCAGTGGTCAGATGCTGAAGCACACTGCATAACAACCAGTAGTATTGCTTGCAGCTGAGAAAACCCTCTTTAAGCTTACTAAACCAAAAGAAATGGTGCTATGTTTCCCAGCAGAGACATAGACTCTGTTAGCATAAAATAGTCAAAGGGTATTTGATGATAACTGTTTACCAGTGCAGGAGTGAGTCTGAGCTGGTGAAGCATATGTGCTGAGGAGGCTGCAGAAACAGAAGGTTTCACAGGGGCAGAGAGGTGGCTTTAACTGTCATGTTATGACAGCATGTGTTCATTACTTTTCTGGGCATGGCCCTTTGTTCTAGTGCCTTGCTGGATGTGTTAAATCCTACATAGCACTGAAGCTCTGGAGACTTAGAGTAAAGCAATAAAAAATAAAATAAAATAAAAATAAAATAAAACTAAATAAAAAATAAAATAAAATAAAATAAAATAAAATAAAATAAAATAAAATAAAATAAAATAGAAAATAAATTCACTGTAGTGCAGGCTGAGTGTTATGCTGTCTGTTCAGGAGAGCATGAACAGGGAGAGCAGGGTAGCTGTGTCAGCTCAGCACTGCCCCTGTGGCTGTGAACTCATTCCCTAGCTGGGTTTTTAGGTCAGGACAGCAGTGCTTGGATGGAGCTGTGCTATTTCTGCTGCCACAGCCTGTGCAGTCAGCCCTGGTGCTGCTCCACTCCAGGTGCTGCAGGTTACCCAGACTGCCTGACCAAGGGCTCAGGGTCATTTGGCCTCCTTGAAAACCTCCTTCTCCAAACAGCCCTGCTGAACCTAAGGGACAGCCAGCAAAAGGCCAGTGGAACAACTCAGTTCTTTCTCACATTCACATTCAGTTATCCTTTTCTCTTTTCCCACAACTTATCATTTAAAGTAAACTACGCCAGTAGTAGTTAAATCTGAAAATCTGTGAAGTTTCTGTTCACAGGTACTGGTATCATGAAAAATGCAAAGTAAGACATGTCTGTTTTGACTGCCAATAGACTGCCTCTACCTACGTGATAAGACTTAAACTGTGCAAGCTGGGAGGAAAGTGTGTTTCTCACTGTGTGGAAGCAGCAAATGCTGATGGAACAAAACACTCCTGAAGAAAAAGCCCTCTCCATTGCTTAACAACTCTGTAGAAGGGCATTGAAGGAAGAAAGGAGGAGGTGAGCTCAGGTAGAGCATCTGTATGAAAACATGTCATGGTACTGAATAGTAAATGGATGAAAATGCAGTGGAAATAATTCTGCATGTCTGGATATGCACATGAACTCAGTTCTGCATCTGTCTTTTGTCCACTCATTAATTTCAGTTTCATATATAGGATCAAGCCCAAACATTGTTTTCTTTCTTCCAGAAAGTAAGTCTGCAAAAATTACACAAAGAAATAAATTTCTTTTACTAATAGATAAAGTTTTTGAAAACGCTAACAAGAAAGGGAGGTCAGTAATGATACTGCATTCATTCGGATGAGACAACAATATCAACTACCCTCATTCTCTTTGGACCTTGTCTTGCAAACCTTTGTGCTGATGTTATTTATAGAAAAGATTATGAGAGATTTCAGCTGCATTTACCACCTGTAGGGAGAGGATGCCAGTTTGGATATCCACAAACTGAACTGAAACTTTCCTTTGAACTCAGACAGATTTGGTTCTCTTGAATTATTATATTTTCTTTCAGTGCCAAATGCAAGAGATATTGCAGAAGAAAATTAAAAACACGACCTGATTTTTTTAGATCTCCATCCTGTTCTTGTGGACCAGAGATTTGGCTGACTATCCAAGCATCTGGAAGCTCCCTAAAAGCATCTTCAGAGGTTTTAAAGTCAGCTTTTTTACAAGATGGTTGTACAAATGGGCTGTGAACCCTTCTATAAATAATAGCATCATCTGTGTGTACATCTGCACACATAACAGTTGCACTGAATCTACCTAGAAACAGGTGTCATTGATCCAAATAAAGTGAGAGTTGTGTAATTTTTTTTCATTTGCAGTAAGTCTCTGATTGGCAGTGTTCCCACAGAATGATTTATTTTGCCTTCTAAAGAGATAAAAATTTTCTTTTGCTATAACTTTGGGCTTGAGTGCCTGATGGTTTTTTGAGAAAGGGGCAATAGTACTGGGAATTCTATTTAGAAAATGTACATATACAATGAACAAAAATAATCTGTGCTAATGACAACCACTCTTACAAGAAGAATTTGAAGTACATGTGGCTGTTTCAGCACTCCCCATCTTTCATTCTATTTAAAAGTCCCTGGCAATATGTTCATCCCCTGGACAGAGGGAGAGGACAGACATTATTTAGCGAAGGGGCGGTTATCTGATTTCACTGACATTTAGAGAACATCAGAATCACAACAAAGCTGGGGTGAGAAATCTTTTGGCAATTACTGCAGACATACAAATTCAGTGCCTAATACTGATGACACAGAACAGATTTCCCTGTTTGTGTTGTTGAAACTCCAAAACCAACTCAGAGCTGAGCCTCTTTTTGTATGTGTGCATACCTGGAGGACAAGCAGGACAAATTTAGCCAGAGCAAAAAAGGCATCTTGCACAAGTGTCCAGACTACAGACTTTATTTAAAGAGTACAGGTAATGATTTTATATATGGAGGGAAATTTTCTGGTTCCATCTTATTCCATTTACTACTAACCAGCATGTAGGGTCTTTTACTTTTGTCCTCTTCTACAAGAAAAGAAACATGACTTACAGCTATAAAATTTTGTTTCCTAGCTGGTCAGGCGAGCAGAATTACATGCAGAAACCCCCAGAGAGGAGGCACATGCAGATAAGCTACATTCCCCTGTTACATTTGTGGATCTTCACTCATAGCTGGTCACAGAAGTCTTCAGCCTAGAATCTCTCATCTTTTACTTAAGATTTGCTCAGTTTAAATGTTCCTATTTGTCTCTGGAATCTAGAAATCCCATGAAGTGATAGCAAGATTAAAAAACAACATCCTGTGCCTATTCCTGTGACCCTACCCATTTTACATGATCTGCAGTTCAGCATTTTCCTTTTCAGGTCTATCCTAGCTGATATCAGGAATTCACACGTCAGTAAAAGATATGTGGAGAAACAGCCACCAAGATAAGCCCCAAGCAGTTCCACCACCTCCTGAAGAGATGCTGTGAGGGCTGCAGGAGCTGAGAGAGGGCACTGAAGGGTAGTAATGTGGCATTCAGAATTCACTGAAGCCAGGGATTGAAGCTGATGGCCAGAAATTCCAGAGATAAAGAGTATTCCAGAGGGAGCTGAAAACTTTGTTCAGTCACCCTGATTTATACAATATGAACTTTTAGGTGTAGTTTCTGAAGGCAGAGCTCTTGCAAAACTGCAAGTCTTCTGTCATAAACTTATGTACTTGGTAATGTGGAGCTATTTGTGCCATCTGGCAGCTGTCAGCTTTCTCTATTCACTTCCCCCCTACTAATGCAAAACACAGAAACTGGACCTTTTACATCTTGCTATGTGAAGAAGTTTGGTGTCTAGAGGCTTTTTGAGGCCAAACCATTGCACTGTTCTGGTGCCTGCTATTTGGACATCCATTGCAAACATTAATAATAATTTATCCTAGCTGGCAACAACCATATATATTCCTTCTTCCTCTAATATTCCTTTATGGCAGTGTGTTTTCCAAGAACTTTGCATATGTCCTCTTAAACACCTGAAATTCACCTCGTGCATTGCCTCAGAAGGATTTAAAAAACAGCTGGTGTTTATCTCATTGCTATCTCCATTTTTAGCTGCAGTTTGCTGACCTCCATCATTTTATCAAAGATTGCATTCTCTTTTTTTCCTTTTTGCCAGAACACTCACAGATATTCTCAAATCTTTTTTAGTCAGCACTGACACTTTGCTATAAGCCACCTGTGAAATGATTAATTTGTTTGTTTTCCTTTTGTGTTGTGTCCTGTAAGGAGAGGCACTGGGTCAGGCAGGTGAAAGTGGAGAGGTTGTGCCTGCAGGGACAAGGGGGCAAGGCAAGGCAGCAGACAGGAATAGATGCAGCAAGTAGCCAGGAATTTGCCCTGCAAACAGAGTGCTGAGAAGGCAGTGAGAGACAGCAGCCAGACCTTCATGGGGAGAGAAAGGCACAATCACCTGGAGTTGATTTGGATTTGGAGTGGATGGAAAGAGCCTGGAAAAAGGGTTGTTCCCCAAAGGAGATGGAGTTTGGTTTATACACACATTTCCTCTGTTCTGCAACTAGATTTCTTGTGTTAGAGTAATGAGACATTATAAACACAAGTTTTGCAGATTAAATATTTTTTCTCTTATTTGTTTTGTCGTTGTGGGGGTGCAGATTATAGGGAAAGAAAGTCTAAACACCTTGTCACAAAGTTGTGGTTGTTGTGGGCATGGTCCTGCCCTGCAGTGATTTCTCTGCTGACATTGACTACTGCAGGCTGGATGTCAGATACATAGAATGTTGTTTCTTGAGGGTGGTGAGGCTCTGGAACAGATTGCCCAGAGGAGCTGTGAATGCTGCATCCCTGGATGTGTTCATGGCTAGGTTGGATAGGACTTTGAACAAGCTCTAGTGGAAGGTGTCTGTGCCCCTGGCAAAGGATTTGGAACCCTTACTGATCACCAAAATGATTTTTAAGGGCCATTCCAATCCAAGCAATTTTACAATCCTATTTTTCACAGAAAAAATAGTTGTGTAGAATAACATGCTTGGGTTGACATTTCACTGCTGGGATCATCCCTGCCTAGAAAAGATGCTTTGGCTTTGCTCTCTGGAGGCTGCTGTAAAGTCAAAGGTTTATGATGTTCACAATGTAAATTAAAATCTCAGGTATTTCACAGACTGGCCTTAGAGCACCTCTCTTTGCCCTGAGGTGCTCAGCTACCTGGAGAGCCCAGCTCAATGCACGACTGAGCTCACTAATACCTGGCAGAAAAAAGGAATCTCACTGTAATTCCTCTCTGCAGCTACAGATTTCAGATGAGAATACTGCAGGGCAAGCAATAGCAAACAAATCCCTGCTGCTTTTCAGCAGAAAGGTAAGATAGTGCATGAACCTTCCTTCTGGGGAGTTTTGTGCCTTTAGATTGGAAGTAGTATTAGTGGAGCACTCCAGAGTGGTGAGATTTTCTGTGTCAGGATGTCACAGTGCTGTGAGCATGCATCGTAGGCAATTGGTTGCCAATCCTCAAAACAGTGCCAACTTCAGAAATGAAAGATGTTGGTGGGGGTGCTGCTAACCACACATCTTAGATTCCAAAAAAATAACATATTACCTGGGTGAAGTCCATCTGCTGAAGCTGTAAAAATTCTGAGCTCTCAAAGGCCACAGCAAACCTCACTGTGGAAACTTGATTCTCTGCTATTCAAAGAAATTTTCCCTGTTCAGCACCTTGCCAAATGTCTACAAAGTTCTGGCTTTACAACTTTCTCCTAAGTTCTTACTTGGTTCCATTTCACTTTTATCCTACTCCTCCAAGATACCAGGTCACCTCTGCTTGTAGCATATCCCATGTTTTCCTTTTTTTATTTTATTTTTGAATAGCTGTTCTGTGACTGTTTCTTTTTAGTTGTAATGCAGTGTCATCTGTATTCCTGGAGCAAGATCAGGGTCCCATTGGGACACAATGTAAACAAACAGGATGGGAGGCAAATCACTGTCCCAAAATCACATCAACAAACCATAGTAGAGTTCAGGATAAGAACTGGGGCAGATGAACCATGATGAACATAAGGTGGATGAGATTTGGTTAACAGTTGCTGTGACTCAGAAAACAAGTCTGAGCTGTCTTGCACCCAGAGTCTGGTGGCACAACCCCAGCCCTGTCTGCTAACACGGTCTGGCAGGTTTGCAAGCATCCCCAGGGATGGCTGCATGCAGCATTGTTTGAACCAGACTGCAGATATGTCAGCTCTGATTCCAGGGCTCCTCTACAACACTCCTCTGTGATTGTTTCCTCAAAAGCAGAACGAAAAGAATTGAGCTCGATAGAAACTATTTTATTCTGTTTCATATGTTTGCAGCTCCTACCTCCCAAGAATCTGTTCAGCTTGCTAAAAAATGAAATTGCTACAGATGGATATTTCTTTCAATTACTGTAGAAACATGTAACAAAGCCTCTGGCATGCCAAGAACCAAGCATCAAAGCTCCAGAGCTTACATATTCTATTAAGTGGTTTAATATTGTAGAGAAGAACAGAAAAAAATACAGTGTTTTGTCCCTCATGGCCTTCTTTAGAAGAGCTTAGGGAACCAAAAGGTTGCAGGTTTTCTGGTCTCCCTGCTCTAATATTAAAACACTTAATAGAATATGTAAGCACTTGAGCTTTGATGCCTGGTTCTTGGCATGGCAAGTGCAGTTCATACTGGTTTGATGATTTGGGGTGGTCTGTGGGAGATTTTTCCCCCCTCCAGGAAATACAGGGCTGGTGCACAGACTCTTCCCTGTTGTCCTGGGCATAGCTGCTACTTGCACTACCACCCATAACCTCAAAAAACTTTTCATTCAAAGGGAATAGTTGCAGCAAAGGTGAGTGGATGAGCTCACAGCTCCTGTGATAAAATAACAGAGACTTCCTATTCCACAGACCCACTTGGGGCTGCAGACTGAGACACACAGAGCACCAGGAATATGAGAAAAGCTGAGCATTGCATGGACCTGTCTTCAAAAACACACAGACTAATTTGTCAGTATGGGCTGACCAAGAGGCTGTTCCATCATGCTCCCATCAGCAAAAAGTCACCCCAAAACCTTATTTTCATTTATTTTTCCAGGTACACGTGATCCAAATTTGAACTGAGTAAGAAAAGGAGGTCCTGCTCCATGGGAAGTTTTTCTTCCAGACTTCGTTGGAAAAGATGAGATAAAAAAAAATTAGATTCATTTAAACAGAAAACTGTGCTTTGCAAATGATTTTGTTGGCTTGAAGGTGTGGCACACAGTGCTCAGGTTGCCCAGGACAGATCTCCAGCCATGCACCAGCCAAGTGACTCCCAGGTTGTGCCACAAGGTTCAGAAGTAACCTGGATATTTCCAACAGAAAAAAAAAACTCTAGCCTGAAACAAAGAATGAGGAGAAGCCTGGAAAGTAAACTACAAGCAAACTACTAAACAAAGCACTTTTGATTAGTACAGCAAAAAGATAAATAGAGCTGAACCCCTATAGGGAGAGTTGGCCTAGAGGAAAATCAAATAAAACACTTTATTGGAATTAAGTATTGTGGAGCAAATTGAAGGTACCCATTATAGGAGTGAAAAATAGGTTAATTTGTGTAATAGAAATAGTTATTTATCATTTATTTATCATTATTTAATATTACTTATCAGGTAACTTCAACTATACTCATAGTAACAATCTGTCTTACTAAAATTTCAGATCATTTTGACCAAAAATTGTCTATCTGTCTGGTTTTTTTTAACTTGCTCTAAGAAGTTTTGATAATGATTTCAATAGTGCATCTTTGATCCATCTCTCCTTTTAAAGTTGGATCCTTCTCTCACTCTTACTGCTTTTATATCAGTACAATTTCATGCATTTGGACACTTAACAAAGACACAAATTGGTCTGTGGCCTGAAAATATGCCAAGACTTTCTAATTTAGCATCAGGAAAAAGGGATAAATATTTCCTAAATGCTGCACTCCACCTCCACCAGCTCAACACTGGCCCAAATCACTCTCTCTTGAAATGTTTCTTGATTGCTATAATGAAATACTCTGGCTGTGTATTAGATGTGGAAACATGTTCTTAAGCCTTGTTTCTAATTTTAGAATGAGTATTATGAGGGATTTCTATTCCTTGCTCATTTAAAATCTAGTTTAATAGCTGTAGAAGAGGCTATTGAAGGAGATCAACAAATTACTCAGCTGAGCTTTGATAAACTTGTGTTTCTCCTTTAACATGAGGGGAATTCATTGTTTGTAAAGTTTCTTTCCTTCTTTCTCCCATTTGCAGTTTAGGCAGGGTCTTAGGTTGAGGTTTTATTTGTTTGAAGGAGTTTTTAGCTACATTATTGAGTATATCCAACAACAACAAACATTTATATCTTCACACACCATCTCTAGAGCTCTTCAAAAACTTGTTGACAAATTCTTGTCTGTTCCAGAACATCTGTATTAAAATCACAGGTTTTAAAAAAAATTTAAAGTTCAGTACTGTGATACTGTGGTGGAAGAATACTGGAAATGAGACATTAAACAGAAAAGATACTCAGTGTACACTGCTGAGTGCATTGTATTTTAATAAACTTTATAATTACATATTAAATTTCTAAGTACATATTAAAAAAGGAAGTCTAGTGTGGTAAAGTGCTAGGGATGGTTATGTCTTCATGAAGTCTTACAGACACCCATCTACACTAGAGCACTATAGCTGCTGCTTCAGAATACTTTCAGAGTATTGATGAGCCTACATAAATGCTTTAAATCATAATTTTGCAGCTTTTATGCTTGCTTTACCTGCCTCTCAGACACACTAAAGCATTTTAATAAAGCTTTGCAATTCCAGATTATAGGACTTTCATGGAGAAGCCCTCAAAGCACTTCACAAATTCCATTCACAAAACCCTGTGGATAAAGATTATCCTCACTGTACAAGATCAGTAAACTAAGAAACAGGGTTTCAATAATCTGCTTAAAGTAACTATGGACTACAGCTCTCAGTTTTTAATTTTATCCCTTGTTCTATTAATTTCCTTTTGTATCCTCATGTATTATTCCTAAAAATATGTTTCAAAATGTCAAGTGACTTTAATTCATAAAATCTATAGAAGTGTATTTGAAAGAAGAAGAGTGTGTAATGATACCTCTGTGTTCAGAGCTGGCTTTCTGCAGCTGCAGTTTAGGCTGAGAATGGCAGCACCTTCACCAGTGTGTGATATATATATATATATATATAGGTATATAAATATATAAATATATATACCACCCTGGGGTACCTGCTCTCCCTGTCTCTGTTAGTCAGGCTGTGCTGAGGGATTCCCGTGAGAGAACAGTTTTTATTCCAACCCAAACCTATCATTTGGTTATTTATAAGTCCCTGGCCCTCTTTGTTCTTTACTTGTTCTTCAGGTACAGATCTCAAACTTTTCACCTGCCAGTACTGCCAGTTTCTCCAGCCTCTCCTCTCAGACAATTGTTCTTAGTATTCCATTCACTATCATGTCTCCCATCCTTTTCCATATCTGAGTAGAGAGGCTCAATAAGATTAAAGCCCAGCAAAGTTTTACTGTCATTAGAAGGGGCTTGGAGGATGGAATATCATCCTTTATTCCCACAGTGGATCTCAGTCTATCATGTCTTTAAACTGACCAGAGCACAATCATCACTCAGTAACTACCAGAGTAAAAATTAATGCATTGAATGAGACACAATTTGCTGATCACAACAGACTCAAAAGAGGTGCAGTAGTCACTCCTTGCATTCACTAGTATTACTCAGATCCCAGGCATAACATTGTTA
Source organism: Oenanthe melanoleuca (assembly GCF_029582105.1). NCBI lineage: Eukaryota > Metazoa > Chordata > Aves > Passeriformes > Muscicapidae > Oenanthe > Oenanthe melanoleuca. The sequence goes on from NC_079339.1 coordinate 49,761,262, forward strand.
TGTCACTGTATCAATCTCCTAGAGCACTGTAACTTTAAGCTGTCCTTAAATAACTTGCAAAATCAGCCTAGAAAGAATAAAGATCAGATAGAGAAAAAAATTCTATTATGTAAGACATCAGTATTCTTTTAGTCTAGACTTTTTTGTGGTTGAGCTGAAACAAAAGAATACATATTTCCAGAGAAAGGAATTAAAAGAGAGATTTTTATGTAGAAATCCAACAAGACTAAATGGTACTTTTTTTTTTTTTTTAATTGCTGAAGTTTTAATTGCTGAAGTACATGAGTTTTTGTAGCTAATAGCCCACATTCAGGAACTATCATGGGCTAGAAGACTTCAAGACTGTGTACTTAAATGTCAATGGATTGTTAAATAGGATATTACTGAGTAGTCTAAATCTTTATGAAAACCTGATCCTCCTTTCTTTATTAGACAAAATTCTGGTGTGAGAGTCCAAGACATATCCTCTAAGGAATGGATTCTGCTACCTATGATCCTGTGTAGTGCTCTGCTCTTCAAGTATTCCTACTAAATCAATTTAAGAGTCATGTGGCCCTGACTTGACAAAACATAAAAGGAATTTAAGACACCTGTTTGGGTTAAGACAGCATCTTCCAGGAAGGAATTTTAGTCACATGATAATAAGAACTATTCTGTTTGATCTTTAAATACTCATTCATGTCAGTTACCTCTGTGCCTGACTTCTCATACCATAACCTCTGATAACTGTGGGATTCTCACAATCTGCATCAGTCTCATAACTCTTAAGATTTTTTCTAGTTTTTTTTTTTTTTTTGGATGGAACCATTTTTTGGGCTGTGATTTGGAAAAAGGGTCTTTTGGATGATTAAAACTAAAGAGCAATGTTTGGTTCTCTATGTACTGTGATTCATTAACTTGCTAATCTGATCTCCTTGACCTTGCAGAAACATGTGCAAGGCTGTCCTGAGTAAGGACTCTGACATGCTGGACTGTACAGCACACCAGGCATTTAAATGTAATAAACAAAATTCAGATTTTTGGTGGTGGCACCATGCATGGCAGAAAGATGACATTAGTATTTAGAAGACCTGAGGGAGACTGCTTCTCTAACAAGTGATGAAATAGTTTGACAGAAAGCAAATAAGGAAAGGAAATATCTTCTTAGATTAAAGAAAACCTTGAGAGTTGGCAAGGAGCTGAATAAGAAGACTCCCTAAGCTACACCAAACTTTCCTATTGTAATTCTTCCATCTTCTAAGATTAGCTGTTTGAAAATCCAATTAGTCCCTCAATAATCATGACTGTTATCTAATGATGAATAAACCATCTGCAGAAAATATTGCAATCACAGGCACAGCTGTTACCATATGCTGAAATTTTCTTACATGACCTTGGTTGCTACAGTACCTACCAGCTGAAATAAGACGTGGAAATATTGCCAGCTTCAATTAGACAAGCAAGCTGTTCCTTTCCCAAGGCTGTTGAAGCACTTCAGCCATTAACATGAAACACAAACCAAGGCATTATTACAAATTTTGATTACTCTTTCCTAAGCTGAAGAGGTGAAATTCTGGAAAGAATTTCAGTTCATCCTTATTAGCGTAGCTAAAAATAGAAAACTCAATACTTGATTTCAAAAGATCCCCAATTATCTGTTGCTTCTAGAAATGGAATCTTAAGCCTGGAGTGGGAGGGGGTGCAGGAAGCAGAGAGGCTCTGGCAATGAGCTGCCCTGGGTTTATTTAGAACAAAGGCACAAAAGGGGATTTTTGGCAATGAAATCTGGCATGCTTTTCCCTATTCAACAGGTAGGAAGTATGTGACCTTGTTTACTGTTTGTCTACCATGAGGTCTATTTCTAGCAACCTGAGATATTTTAATAAAAGTAATCCTTTAAAACCTATCCAAACCTAAACTTTCAAACAGGCATTTGTAGTAAGGAGGTGCCAGCTTGATTATGTATGCCTTTGTCAAGTAGTAAATATTTTAATCTTTTGGAGATTTTGTTTTAGGCCTTCTAATCCATGTAACCCCTTCTATATTGGACTAATACTAAAAAACTGAATTTTGGTATAAAACTTAACAAGCCTAATGAAACCAATGTGATTTCTAAGGCCAGGAAAATGATTTTGCCTTTTAATTGCTTAAATTATCCATTCAGTTTAATATAATGCAATAAAAGAATAAAAGAGATGGAGAAAATGAAGAGTGTGGGTTGAATTACAGTGCCTGCAAGCATTCCCAGACCTATTTTGTTTTATAGATTGCTCACTAATGGTTCAGTGTGTGATATCAGTATTTAAATTCCAATTTCTCTAGTAATTTTTGGAGGATGCCTAAGTCACATGGCCTTTTTTGCTCCCAGAAAGCTGAAACTAATTCTGTAAGGGGGGTCTGTGGCAAAGATAATGACTCCTCTGACTCATTTTCCACGGACATATTCTAATACCCACTTAAAAAAATATTTCTGCAAACAGCCCAATTGCTGAAATTATTTGTTGCAGTAGGGAGACTAGACTTGCTCAAAGGATGCTTGCTCATTGTTTGTAACTTTTAATTCCTTCTTCTCTCTGCAGATAGTATCACCTGAAGTTAGAAGTACATTAAATATACAGCTACATTAATTTCCATGGCACAAAAGCTCTTTACTCAGCTTTGAAGGAGGAAAAAGATGAAATATACTGAGATATGGTCCAGCTTCTCAGTAAGCAGGGAAGAAACAGGAAACCAGAAGCAGCCACTGATATACATTGCCTGGCTTCTACCTACACCACAATCTCCTCTGTCATTCACATCTGTAATTCTCTGCTTTTTCTCACCTACACAATGAACTCCCATTTTCTATTTCAGAATCCCTTTAAAGCACGTTCCAAGTGCCACATTAAAGAAGCAGAAAATGTCTGTCCTGTTCCCAGACTAAGAGCTCATTCACACTGTGGTATCTGACCTGCACTTTCCAGGTCTGTGCTCCAGGAATACACCAAAAGCACTGAAGGATCTTTTCTAAGCACTTTATTGTGTGTCCTGTTAAATGAAACAGCCCCACAATTACTGGCTTGTTGCTAATAATTTTTCTAGTAAGGCAAACTCTAACTTAGGGATGCATTGGGAATCTTGTTACCGCCTTTGCAGAAGACTTTCCCCTCTAAGATTACAATGGAATTGTGCTAGCACATGCTTTGGAATGCTTGCAATTATCACTTGTTCTGATGATTAAAAAGCTCAATACATGAATCAATTATTTATAGTGCAGTTAGAAGAGTGTGTGTGTTTGCACATAAATCCATGTATAACCAAGTGTACTCACACTGGAATATTAACTGAACCATATATTAACCTTAAAGCCTTAAGAACTGATTGCAATCTAAGAATTCTGTATCTTTTTTGCAAAGTCCACATATCCTGCTTGCAGAAATTAGTCCACACCTTACTCAATAGAGACAAAAAACTTCTGAATCAATAATCACCTGAGGCAACCATAAGTGATTTCTAATTAAAAGGGCATATTATTTTGTATAATTCATATGTGTGTTCTAATGCCATCACAAAGCAGAAAAAAGTCACAAACAATTTTCTAGATGTAGATAGAGCAGATTTTGGCATCACTTAAGATATGGCCCTTTGGGTTAGCACAGGGAGGATATGTGGGACTAGGAAGACTTTTTCAGTCTTATTCTAACTGCAATTTGTGAATATGTGTTTACAGTTGACAAAAGTTGTTTTTGCAGTGGTTTTACAGATGTGCATCTTATCACATTCCTTTTACCAGTCTTATGATAGAGAAATAAATAAGACTATTCTATTTATAATCTAATTTTAAGAGTTAGGAGCCTTCTCATGGCTGGATATCACTTATTTCAATAGACATAATTGCAACCCTTTGAGAGGGTGTAGCATGAGGGTATGATATGCTCACCTCTAGCATCTGTTTGAAACACAGTGCACCAGAAATTGGATCCAAGGTCATGCTGAGTGAAGTAAGTAGAGATATGAGCTATAAAAAGCTACAAAAGCTACAAAAGCTACAAAAGCTACTACTTTCTATGTTTGTTTCTTTAAAATGCTTTCATTATCTTTCTTAATAGTGGGCTGCCATATGATGGCACCCAATTGTTTACTTCCTGAACCTGGTCTCTGTGCTGCTGCCTCAGCAAACTTTTTTATTTGGCTGCTTCACAAAGTTATTTCTATTTGAAATTGGTTTCAAAGTATGTTCAGGATCTATCTTTTCTTTTTGCATATTCCCTCCAATTCAACCATCTGTGCAAATTAGCAATGCTGAAATGCTTATTAGAGCTTTTTCCCCCCTCCTTGATTAACACTTCTTGCATTTAATGAAGTCTCTTATAAATTGTGGATCAAATGTTCAGACCACTTATGTCACCTGACACAAGTCTAAGAAGAAATATGATGATGCATCCCATCAAATTTGGGGCTCTGAAGGACCCAAAAGAGGGAGCAAGTGCCAGAGGTGCAATGCCAGTTTGTGACCTGTCAGAGGATAAACCAGCCTGTCCAGAAATGTGAAACATCTGCAGCTGTGTCAAATCCTGTCTGTCTCATGGGCTTAGGCTTTTAATTGTAAGCATGGGCCAGATGACACCATGAAACCTGGATTCACAAATCTGAGGGTTTTAGGAATGCAGGCAGGCATGCAGAGATTTAGCCTGAGGAGAGCTGTGAGCAGAGAGAATCCGCTTCATGTGGTTCCACCTTCACCAGAAGCCATCAGGGCTGAGTGTGGAGGGGGACCAGCACTCACAGCACCTGGAAGGGAGCTACAGCATGGATGAATCCATCAGGAATGAGCTCTGGAGAAGGAGGACTGAGGGCTCAGAATCAGAGATGGGGAGCAAGGGCCAGGGTCCAGTGCTGTCTGATGGAACAAACCCCAGTGCTGTTCTTTTCCATCAATTCAGATATCATAGACTTTGAGAAGAAGATTCATTTACCTCCTAAAATTATCAAGTGACATCAAACTTTTATCAGTTCAAATTGTGAAAATTAAATTCAAGGAAAATGTCATCAAATCTCAAGGTGTTTAGTGATGTCAGATGCTTGCAGTAGCCCTATATTTTTCTTCCCTTCCTCCCTGCCAATATCATGAAGAGAGAATAAAGGAATTGATTCAGAATTGGGTGAGCTTGGAACATAACCCCAACACATATTTTGTAGGGAGCCTCTGTCAGAAGACATAAAAGACATGTTTCATTCTTTATATAAAATCTCTTTGCACTCATTTTTCATCTGTGAATTCAGCACTGCTGACAGTCTGACCTAGAAACATACATCTTTTATTTGCAGGTGTTGCAATTCCTGCTGACAGTTTGATTCTAAAGATTCACTCTGTAGGCTAGAGTTTCTTGACTTCATTTAATTGAGTGACTGTAAGGATGTTTTCAGGAAAAGAAAAACACAGATCATGTCTACAGTGTTCCCACAATTGTCTTCATTTACAAGCAACTTAAAATTAGGCTTAAGTTTGAATGTTCCTTTATTACAAAATGAAAGTCTGTTTTCTTGGAAGTACAGGGAGTATGTGTGGTTCTTTCAAATTTCACAGACTGATGTATTAAACTCTAGCAGTGATGCATAAAGCACAGTTTGAGAAACAGCTCCCAGGAGCTGTTTGAGATACTGTGTTGGATGTACTGCAGATTGAACAATGTCTCTAATGCATTAATGTGTTGATGACCACATTTAATCCTCTGATTGCTCTTCCTGATGCATCTGCTAAAAAAGCAAGCCTTATCAGGTAAGCAGCTTGTTGCTGTTGCATACATGAAATTTGGCTGTCAGCTGTTTTATATCAACAACCAACTGCACCCAGTACTGAGTTTGGCAAGGCTGCCATTGTCACCTGAGCAGACAGAGGGAGAGTTTTGCACCAGCCACGTGGGGGAGTGCACAGATTAATTTCTCTTTTGCCACCCTGCACAACTCTTTGAGGAAAAAAAGTTTATAAAAATTATAGTAATTATATTAGTATATTTATATTAGTAATATTAGTATATTATATTAGTAATCCAATTCCAGCATAAAACCAAAAACCCAACACAAACTCTGCAGCTTTCTGAATCAAAAAACCTTTAAAATTTAGTCCACTACACTGGGAAAAGCATTTAAGAAATGAAGAAACTCCCATGCTGAGAAAGCTATCACATTGATATAATTCCTCCTTAAGGTTCTAAGGTTCAAATGCTCCCCTCTTGGAAGAAAATACCAGCCCAGTTATCTTCTTTTGCTCCCTTGTTTACTGGTTTTCTTTTATACACATTCAGAAACTGATTAACTTTACAATTTTCCTTCCCTTGCTCAGGAAATACATAGCCAGAATTGTAACCCTCCAATTTCTGTTTCAGTCTTGTCAATGAATCTCAATCAATTTTATTTTTTAGAAATACTGGTAAGGCACTAAATGTGCATATTATTAGAACCTATTTAAAATCGTTGGGACAGCTGTTTTAGAACACATTTCCTTGAAAATAATTTTCAGCCTGAAAAGCAGGATTAATTAGCTTTGCAATGACCTGCATAGATGGTTCAAAGTGCCTGATTGCTATCAGCCATCCAAGGAAAAGCTAAGCAAATTGCACCATGAATTGATCTCCTACAGGGGGCATTGAAAAAGAGAGTACATTATTTACAAGGTAAAAGAAAACAACTTGCTAACAATATCAAACAATATACATCATCTGGCAAGTCATTTAAATTTACATTCAAAGAAGATCTATTAGAACCTGAGGGACGAGGCAATAGAATAAAATAAGATCACAGCCATTATAAAGAAAAACAAACTGTCAACAGTCTCTGATGATTTTACTGTTGTCTGTCTGTCTGTCAAGAGGTAAATGTGTGCTTAGTACATCTCTTTCTTGTCATAAAATATCTCTTATTTTTTGTCTGACATTTTGTAACTCTGTAAGTAGTCTAAAATTCAGTCTTTTTTGGCTTTTATGCTATGTTGTAGTCTGCATAGACACTCCACTGGGTTTAGGGCTCTACAATATTTCTAAGATGAATCAACCTAGTATGTACAAAACCTGCCCATTCTCCTCCAACAATAAATGATAATGGTAAAACTGCACAGTGTGGACGTGGCAGGATATGTGAGGAGAAGATGCATCAAGTCTTTGTACGGGCTGCACTTCAATCTCTTGTTCTACAGGAATAAAGCCCAGATGGGGTCCCACAAGAGCACTGCCTGTCACCCAGCCAGGAGAACCTGTTCTTCCATCCCTTGGATCAGCAAGGCTGATACAGTAGCAGGAGGGAGCAAGGGCTGTATGTGCCTGTTCAAAGCTCAGCATAATGTGGATGTGGACTAGACTTCTGCTCCTTTGATGCCTAACCCTGTGTTTTCAACACTGCTGAGTTGAAGAACCCCTCCTCCTACCTGCCCATTCTCTCAGTTTGGAGAGGTCTTTCTGATCTTCTTCCGTACCAGGAGGGTAACTGATTATCCAGAAAAAGAGTTTAATGTCAGGTTCAAACCTCAGATCATTGATGGAATTGTATGAAACCAATACCACTCTTATGGACTCTGTGCTTTTCAACAACATACATTAAAAATGAAGCCTCTGAAGTGGCATGCAAAGTGGACAATTCTAATGCAGGTGGCTCATAAGCTGGAGATTTTATTTAATTCTTTTTCAATCTAGAATGTACACTCCATGTGCAGCAGTGAAAAGTGGAACAGTGCAGAAGATCTTTGTGAGCACTGCTAAGAAGTCAAAGGCTCATCTATCCAGACCATAGAGATTTTAAAGTACATCAGACCTCTTCCCTCCTGCAGTCTGCATAACATGCTAGAAGTTTTTTTCAGATGGCTGGAAGGTACTTACAGTATGAAAGAGATGGGCTTTGTCGTGATTAAATCAGCAGAGAGACTCCAGGTTAAGATGGACTTTGTCAATAAATTCTTTTCATTACTTTACTCTTTACTTTCAATGTTTAGAAAATTATGCTGCACCTCTTGGGAAAGTAGGAAAGCTTTGCTCCTTAACATTTGCAGAGTTCAGAGCTGAATATAAAAATGGTATTGAGTTACAAAGTAAAATCATAACAGTAAATGTTTCCCTGAGAAGCCAAGTCTAAACCAGATCCAAAATATGTCATCTCCTTTGAGATCTGTGTTACATCTGTACAACCAGATACAAAAACCTTGGTAAAGTCTGAGCAACTAAGAGGTTGGAAAAGACAAGGCTAAAGGAGATACAAAAATTATCCAGCCAAATACATAGTCTGCTTGCAATAGCACATAGACTAGAAGTTCTGAGAGTCCTAAGGCTCTTTTCTGAAACTGTCATAGGCACACAGCTCGGGCAAAACAGTTAGGTGTTTGACCCATTTGGGCTCCAGAGCTTCTGTCCCAGTTGTATCTGTCCCCTTTATGACTAAGGAGAACTTTACCTTCCTGAAACAAGGGAGGAGAGACACCAAGAGAGTCACCATTCTCTAGCACCAGGCTCAGAGCAGTGTCTGAAAGGCACCAGAACTGCAGCAAACACCAAGAATCAGTCAGGATTCAGAGCAGCAAGCTTGTTTGTACAGGTAAGCAAAAGGAGCATCCAGGGGTTGCACACCAGCTCAGCTGTAGGAATGGGTTCTGGACTGCAGCCCCTTGATCCCATTTCCAAACCAGTGTGGGTGAGGGAACTGATAATCCTGACAGCAATCTTTTTCAGGAAGACTGAACACAGGCAATGAATCAAATAAGGGCTGGCAGCAATTTATGCAAGCTGGGATGTCCCTATCCTTGTGGAGAAGATCTGCAAGTAAAGAAAAATATTTAATCAATGGCAATGAAAAACTTCCTCCTACTCTGTTGAAGTCTTAGAAAAACAGAAGCTCAGTCAGGTAGAACTCATCTTGGGGCAGAAGGATGCTCCAGGACAAGATTTTTCCAGTCCCATTTTCCACGGTAATAATTTAGAAGAGTTACGAAAGATCTGAAAAGCTCACTCATGAAAGCGAAGTGTTTCTGTAGAATGTGATAAATTTCATAATCATTTGAGACACAAGAAGAAACTGCAGCTCTGTGTGGTAGAAGGAAGGCTCACTGAATGTTGTTCATTTGGAAACGTCCTAGAGGGAATGTTATTATATAAATTGGTTTATGGTATTAATAAGGAGAGAATTCAAAGGATGATTGCTGGCAGAGAAGAATTTAACCTGGCTGAAAACTTTGAAATTACCAAAAGTAATAGGAACAGTAATGAAAAATTACAAGATATGTGAGTATAACTCAGAGACAATCAAACTGCCTTAGTAAACAGAATATGAAGCCAGTTGGAAGGAACTTACTCTCCTGAGAGTTGTTTCCATGTGGAGGAGCTCATTTTACATCAGGTTGTCAGCATAAAATGGCCCAATGTCACAAGTGCCTGAATTTACAAGGCTGGGCCAGAAAATGTAATGGTGCATTCTCAAACTCAGGGTACAACCCCCACCAAAGCAAAGGATGAGGGGTAAGACAAGGAGGGGGAAGGTGCACATTCCATCTCCTAGGTGGAGGGCTCTCTGCTTCCCCTGTGACTGCATCAGTTTTGGTAGCCTGAGGTCCAAAGTCTGCTAGGCAGTGAGCACTCCAAAGAGCTGAAGATAATCTCTCTTATTTGATGAACACAAGGCCATGTTTCTTCCTATGAGGAGCTCATCCAGCTCCATGTAGGTTAACAATGGAAAACAGGTCTCTGTGAAAGGTCTGCACTGAGGCAGCAATAGATCAGCCAGTGCTGACCATTATATATTTGGGAGGCTCTGTGTGCCTGCTGGAAGAGGCTGAAGCAGGCTACCTCAGCTAGATGCCAGAGCAAGCCTTCTATGCAGGGAAGCAAACTGAATAAGGTGGGAAGCAAACTGAATGATGTAGGAAAAAAAATTGAAGAGAAAACACACATCTAAATCAAAAACTAATGAAAAATGCAAAGAACAAGTCAAAATCAAGAGGTTAAATGAAGCATCATTTTTATTCAAGAAATGAAATCCCTCTTTTTGGCAAAACATGGTGGAAGACAAGAAGAAAGGAAGGGGTGAAGGACAGGAAAGCCATCAGTGTCTAATTCACCATCAAACATTCCAAGCTTGGCAACACCCAAAAAAATTCTGCATAGCCACCAAAATTTTTACTGGTGTGTGTATTGAACAACAAATATACAGAAGAATATAAGCATTGATCATTAAATATTCTGCTTATGTTAGTGATAAAGAAATGGATAATTTCATAAGGAACAAAAAAATGTGGTTTTATAGATTGTTTTAGTTATTAACATACTCTGTTTTTTGTATTTCCCCTGCTATATTTCCCCTACTTCTTTAAGTTCATGGACTTCCTGAACTGATGTTTTGATCCAGACTGGTATGTTTAATTAGTGTATGCCCTATCAATCTGTTTATTTCTTTGCTAATTTTGTTTGGTTTGAAACTTTTTTTGTTTCTCTGCTTGTTGAAGAGAATTGTTGTCTCCTCAGCATAATGTACCAATGAGTTGTGTAATGTAAATATTTAAGTTTGTGAAAGATATTTTAAAAACTATTTCTTTTTATTGCTTTGAAACTTCCATGTCTCCATGCTTGTATTTAGAGGGAAAAGCTCAACAGTTTTCTTATTTATTACTTCACTGTTCATAGATCTTTCAAGTTGAAAAGTCATTTCTTTTTTGCTGCTTTACGTGGAATAATTGTTTCAAATTTCTGGTTATCCTTGTTCTTCTCTATGCCTTTCCTAGATCTACTTTGTCCACTTTAGTTTCAGTTCTACTGTATGGAATGACCAGATCTACACACTCTGTTCAAAATATGCATCATTCAAAGCAGCATGTTGATATCCTGTCTGCTCTCAGCAATTCTCCAAAACTGTTCCTCTATAAGGGAAGATGATGCCAAGATTTCAGATTTCTTTCCTACTATACCTTCATCCTGCTTAAGAATTCCTGTTGCATACTGATCATTTGTGAACAAATAAATTATCTGGAAGCTGCCTCTTCACAGCTTCCCAAATTTCTACAGGTTTTTCCCATCTTTAGTACTCTTTGCTCTTCCTTTGGTTGCTCTCATGCCCTTTTCCATTTCCCACAACTATATATGACTATTTGGGAGGATGTATTTTTAAGAGCTACTTTCGTCTTTAATTTGGCTGTTTCATGAAGCTGAATGCTTCTTATTTTGTGGTTGGGTTTTCATTGAATGGTTCTGTTTTCGTTGAATGGTTCTGTTTAATTAGCACTGTTCATTAGCTGCAATCCTCTGATGTGGTGGTTTTAAACTTTCTCCATGTGAGCTATAAAAAATTTGTCTTTCTAGCTGCTCCTTTTTAACTTCCTGTTAACTACTTTTCTCATGGTAATATGTAGCTCTATTTAAGAATGAAATGCTATTGTACTTCATTATTTCCCTTTCCATCAATTCAGTTCAACATATTTATGTGAAACTATATCACAATCAAATTGCAGTGTCCCTTACATAAAATGTGTTTGGTGGGGATTATGTTTGTTTATTTGTTTGTTTGTGGTTTTTGTTAGGTTTGGGTTGTGTTTTTTTAATGTAAAAAATCCTTCTAAAAAGAAGGATTTCAAGACCTTTTTAGAAGCAAAATCCTTTCTGGATAAAGACAAAGCCTGCCTTTTGATAGTGAAGATGCATGGTAAAGATACAGTTGCTCCTCTGTGCTCTCACTGTTTACATTGGGCTGAACTTAAAGAACAAAAAGGTCTCCAGCTGTCTTAAAAAAATATAAAGATGTATGAAAGGTTGAAAGGCAGATGGTGACTGCAGAGAACCACTGCTGCCCCCAGGCATGAGCAGGAAAAGGCAAGGCTCTGGCTGTTAGGAACCTGTGAAATGACCAACATAAGCTATCTTAGTCAAATGTAACACTTCTGAATTGGAATAGAGGAGTTAGCTATGTGTACAGAAAAGAAAAAAAAAATCCCAATTATTTACTATGTGATTGCTATAAAGGGGAAAAACTGGCTATCTCACACCCCTGCAATCTTTTCTGGAGAACCGTGGTCTTCCACCACTACCTTTAATTATATTTCATTGGTACTAAAGTACAATTATGTGGCACACTCCCTGTCCTGGTTTGAGATTTGTCACATAATATGATGTACTTAAATTTTGCAGAAGTGAAGTGAAGTCCTTAATAAAAAGCCCAAAATAAAGCCTCAGGCTGCTGCGAGTACATGTTGTCCCTCACTCATATTTTCTTCTTGAGTTCTTATTTTGCTATTTTGGAAAACACTGGCAGCAAAGACCATAAGAAGTGGAAATAATGTCTGAGTGAAACAGACAGGAGCACAACTTTTCCACAAGTTATATCATATACTCATTGTTCATTGTTTCTCCATATAAAATGTTTCCTGACAATCTATAACATCAGGGCCAAGACTAACTTGTTTTATGTCAGCAAGTGATGCATATACTTTAAATTAAAATCAGAGCACTTGCAGGGATTGTCTGTTTGGAAGGCAAAATAGACCAAGAGGTATTTGAAGATCTCTTCAAATTCCTACAATGCACATCTGTGATGAAGTAAACACAGCAAGGAGCTTTTGCTAGTGACATAAACAGGATCAGATATGAAAGATCTGGATTGTAATGTGCTGGTACTGGAAAACATAAGCCAGGGAAAGAATTACACCATAGGTCATAAGATTTAAATTTAAAACACAGAATTGAAGTAAATTATAGAATTCACAATTTAAAAAAAAAATCCGCATATACATTATTCAATAATTAAGCTGAAAATTTGGCTTTATCTATAATCATCTAACAACTTTCTAGGATAAATGTCAGGTATTCATTTCACACAGTCAGAAAATGATGTATATATTAAAATGAGTTAAGTACATATCCTAGCTAAGTGGGATGAAAATAACTTAAAGGTGATGTCTCTCAGAGCTTGTACTTCTAAGAGCAAAATCAGCAAAACTTGCAAGATTACCAGAGGAAACATTATGATCAGTGTGAACAGCATGCACACTTCTTGACAAATTTCAATTTTTTCCACTTTTTCTCTTGTGCACTGGTTATGATAGAGGGTCAGAGAAAAAGATAATCACTCTTTGCTCTGTGCTACAGAATGATTTGCATGGTCTCATCACCTCATCTTCTCTCCAGGCTCCTCACCTGTGTAGAAGAAAAACAAGATGTCACCAACTTAATCAGCAGGGATTAAAGTTAACTTAGATGTCTAAGTGCAAACCAAAATCCCTCTTTGCTGCTGAAAGACCTGATACTTGCCTAAGCTTTGTAGTTCCCCCAGCATACAGGATTGAACCTGCAAACACAGGGAATGCCTTGGCACTGCACGTGAGAATTCTAGATCTCAGTCAGGTTTGGGTAGAGAAACCAGAGGAAAAATCCTCCTGAAGTTTCAGTCCAACTGGTAAAATCAGAACATGCCTAACATGCTGACTAGTTCCTTTTCTTTTGAAAATCTAATTTGGGCTGCTACTTTTTTGTAAGAGTGAGAGAAACATCCTTTAATCGTGCTCTTCAGAATATTTATTCCAGAGATGGGAAATCTAGGAGGAAGAGGGAATAGAAAAGAATATGAAGAATGATCAAATATAAAAATACAAAATGGGTTAATGAGGACCCATGCAGAAATCCTGTAGAATAAGAGCTAAGTCTTTAAGGCTATTTTTTAATAACATCTGCCAGAGAAAAGAGTGAATGTGATCAAAGTTTTTTTGTTGCATGTACTTCCTTGATTCTCACAAAATCACTCTGCTTGGATATCAGCTGGTGGAATGGGACCTGAAATTCTACTTCTGAGAACAATTTAATGGGCAGTTTTCACGTTAAGAAATATGTAGTTCACAAGACTAACCAGCAGAGAGCAACACTATTTAAATTTGAACTGAGCGTGATATCTTGACAAACTAATTATTACATTACTGAGCATAAAACTGTATAATGCAGCACGTTAAATGTAATGCTCTGTTACATTAGTCACAGCCACTCACTGCCAATGCATTCCAATGTAATGTCTAACCCAGAAAAACATGTATGCAAATCATCTGCATACTTGCTTTTAATTTGCATGATCTTGAGGGGTTCTTCTGAGGTTATGATGTATGGCAAACTTGCAAAATTAAACACAGATGTACTTTTATTTCACACACAAAATTTAACTGCAAAGCTTTAACAAGGAATTTGCACAATGAAATTATTCCCTCTAGCCACCATAAGGGGTCAGATGGTTCAGAATGAACTCAGTTTGTGCAGGGTATATTGGGCAAATAAAAACCATCTGTTTTATCTGCAAGTTTTCCTGTATCTGTTGGTGGAAAAAGGTTACCATCTCTTTTACATGGCAATACTTGAAAATTCCTAGCCTGGAATTACTCCAATCACTCTTGTTGTAGCCACTGGACAACACCCATAAAAACTTTCTGCATAGGTTGGGGCATTGGTGAGGTGATCTGCTGAGCTCAGCCACTCTGAGAGAAGCCCTACAGTCTAGGCAATGATTTTTTTGTCCTTGTCTCTGTTTCTTTCAGCTTCCTAAAGATGTAGAGAGCAGTTTAAAATCCAGTTGTACCAAGAATGGCAGGGAAACAGGCTTTCCCAGATGGTGGGGAAGCCTCATGTCTATCCTGGTCCACAGAACTATACTGGAAGATGATGTGTCTGCCAAAGAACAGAGTTTCTTAATGCTGCCAGTGAGCAGAGCATCTCTACCATTCTCAGCCTGGAGATGTCTTGGAACAGTTCTCAAATTGATAGTAAGAGATGCTGAAAGATGGCATGGACTCCTTGGCAAATACGGAATAGGTTCTGAAGGGAGAAATCCTGAACTGTCTCAGCCATATAGTATCTCTAATATTCTTTTCCAATCTGCATTATTTTTCCACTGAGGCTGAACCAAAAGGTTAGCATAAGACACAGACTAGCCCTTTCAAATACTTTAAATGGAAATTAGAAGTTTTGTCTTAAACATGTTCACAAAAAAGAATGAAAACTAGGGGGAAAAAGTGTTTAACTGATAGTGTAGCATTAAACTTGTAAAGTTAAGTGGCTCACTGAGCATCTTACAGCAACATAGTACACAGTATATTGAAGCAGAGGCAAGTAATCAAATCTCTATGAAAATCTTTCTGTTTTGCCAAATTGAATGATTTGGTCTGTTTTCATGCAGGTTCACCCACAATACATTCTTAAAGACTGTCTTGCAAAAAGGGATATTCAGAATAAATTTTAATTAAATATTGCTAAATATTTCCAGAAGGTGAATGTGAAATTAACCTAGAGATTTCACAGCAGCAGTCTCATCCAAGAAATTGTAGTCAGCTAGTTAGGAAAGAGGAGCTGTACCACACATCTAAAGTACTGGACATGTTATGAATTATGAGAGTTCAAAACAAAGAGTGGACAAAAGATGTGGAGGTCAATCAGAAGTCATTTTGGTTTCTTAGTCAGATTAACTTCCCAAAGTTCCTGGAAGAGTATAAAGATCTGTACAACACAAAACTATCCCTGAGTAAATAACCTGCTTCAGAAGATCCTCCAAGCTTGTCTGTATTTCTGAAATCCCAGTGGAATGATGTAATATACAGATTTAAAACAAGAATGTGGGACTTTCAATATCAAGAAGTGTAACAGCACTGAGAGGAGTTAAAGAGGTACTTTTTCATTAGTTGGTTCTGTTCCTTTTTGGTTGCTTCCTAGTCTGCTTGTCCTGGCATGGTTGAACAGTGAAAACCAACTGAACTCAGTTGGTTTCCACTCTGATCTAAAGTGTAGCAGACGATGCTTTCATTACAAAGGGTGAGTAATGTCTCACACATTTGCATTTATCAAATTGTTTCAAATGCAGCAATTAATTGAAGTCTCATATAATGCCAGGAGCCATCCTACCTTGTGCAAGCATGGTATAGAAGGCTGTTAGAGCAGCTTTCTCTTAGAGCATGTAATGTGACATATCTGGTCATTTACTTCCCTTGGACAGTACTCAGTATATTGTCAGTACTCTTCCCCTATTATTAAATACCACAGGAATTTATGTCACTGATGTCTATGGGGATGGATACTTATGGAAAAGATGACAAAGCTCCAACTGAAAACTCAAATCAATAGGAATAATCCTCAAGGAAAACAGATGCAAAGGAACCCTCAGAAAGGAAGGTCTTCTTGCAAGAGAAGTTATGAATCCCATCTGAATTGGAAGAATTAGGGCAAAGAGCTAAAAGAATATGAGTTACTGAATAGAGGGACTGCATAAGAGGCAAAAGACCCCTTTGTCTTCTGGAAATGTTGCTCAATTCCATCATAAACTTTCTGGCACTATGGCAAGCTAGAGCAAAATGGAAACTGAAAAGCATCTTTTCCATCTCTTGTAATATCTCCTTGTCTGCTTTATCTTCTAATTTTTATCAAGAGCATTATTTAAAGTAAAGAAGCAGAGACAAGGCAGGCCAGAAATTCATTTTTTGCCACATGGTGTGGTGTGCTTAGCACTCCCTCCTACTTGTGCCTGAGCACAGCCCTGTCCCGCTTGATAGCTGTGATGTGTCAGCTTAGAAGGTACAAATTGCTACAAGATTCAGTAGATTCAGCCTAGAGTGCATTTATTCCAACACCTTTGGGGCTGTGGAAACATTAGGCTTGCATAACCACAGTCAGGACAAAGGCAGAGCCTCTCCAGCAGCCTTCCTGCTGTGCAGAAACAGATGGCAAGATACAGGAATGGTGAGCTCTACTCCTCACACATAGACCTGATACTGACCCGTCGTTTTCACGGTTTTTAACACCATCAGGATCTCCAGAACCACACTGGAGGAAGATTTTCTGGTCCCAACAGACATATATAAGGAAATCAGAGGTCATCTCTCCCTAGACAATCTGGACAGACCTCCACTGCATCAGTCATTGCCTTCTTGCAGCAAGGTCAGCTGTGTCTGGAGTGCTGCCCAGGGTGGCAGTGACAGTGTCTTGTGGTGTCCTTTTTGCATGCTTTACAATCCAGCTTGGTCTCTTTTCTATGTTTGTTTGTTGCTTTTTTTTTTTTTTTTTTTTTTTTTTTTTTTTTTTTTTTTTTTTTGCCACTGATGCCTCTCTCAGTTGCTGGCTTGGATGAACTGGGAGTCAATTGGGATAAACAAGGATATCCAGATGCAGATGAAAGCACTGCTGTAGTTCTGTTCTTTCCAGGGGAACACATGGATGTACCTTCAGTGAACACCTCAAATATCACTGCTCACTACCTCTCAATCCTGACCAGTCTACAGAATTTCTGGACTTTCCCTTTCACCAGCTATTTCTAGGATCTTGATCCTTCATTTCAAAGACGCCCACACTTTAAATGGAAGGGCCATGACATGAAAATTAAACATGCAGAGAAGACTATAATAGTAAAACAAACATACAGCAACACTTCCCAGCCTCCAGCAAGCCAGAACCCAAAGGTTTCCTGATTCTGATGTAGTACTTGTATAGCAATAAAGTATTGCAATAGTGCTGTATAGCAATAAATGGATTATTCTTCCGTGAATCTGTCTTAAAGACTGCAAATGGATTTTCGTGAGAAGGCTCAGCTGTATTTTGTTTTAGCACGACTGCTGAGCATGAGAAGACACACTGTAGTCTGATAATATCTTCCTTATCAGCACATTTCAAAGTTCTAACAAATTTCTGAGTTATAGGTGAGTGAATTATTTGGGAAAATATTCCCAGTTACACATCAAAGATAATTCTTTAGCTGTGAGCTTTGGTTTGGGAAAATCAATATCGAAGTATCCATCATATGAGCACACACCTAGCAAATTGCAAGCAGAAGAGATACTAGGCACCACATCAACCCACAGAAGGGTTAGAGGGCCAGTCTTCTGGAATTATGACTTTCAGGTTAAAAAACAAAAGCATCAATTTAAAAAAGTGCACTTTTTACTAACTCTTCTACAGATTGGCTTTAGAAAATATGAGAGCTCTGAAAGCTTTCCTTGGAAGATGGCATAATCTTCAAAATCATCCCAGTGAGTACATTGCCAACAAGCTAGTTCAACACAGCTGCTAATCCATCATGTGCATTTTATGGAAAGAGTTTCCTCATATATCAGATCTGTTGGGCTGCAAGCTAGTCATAGCATGTTGTGTCTTCACCTGAATTTTTTGACTGGAATAAAGGACAAAAGCTATCAACCCTCTGCGTGCCAGGCTCTTGAATGACAAAGATAAAAATACAGTTTGGAAGCTGTTTATTGCTATATTCTGCAGTCATTTTTGAAATAGTTAAAACTCCAAAACCCCAAATAAGTAAGTTGGAATATCATTTGCTGAACACAAATTTCTAGATGTCTGCCCACAAGGGAAAGAGAAGCCACTTTTTGTATTTGTTGAACAGAAAATGTGGCATTGCAAAGTCTATGAATTACATAGTGTTCTCCCTGAAAAATAGAATTGCATAATATGTTGTTTTACTACTGCACGTAGTAAAAAATCATTCTTAGGTCCCAAAGCCAGAAAAAACAACACATGAAAGGACAAACTGACTACAAGTTCACTGCTTTGGATATAAAAAGGTATCTGGCATGATGAAGTCTTTTTTAGTCCATGTGGTTTTCATTTGAATTGGTTCATGTAAGGTTCTTTCAAGAGGAGGAAAAAAATGCGATAAATCTCCTCAGGAATAGAGCTGTGCAAGCTTGGGAAACTCACTGGGCAAGGCAGCTGCTTTTGTTCGCCAAATTCTAGGGGCACAAGAGCCTAATGAGAGCTTAATTAAAATTGATGTGAAAAAATTAAACACTTTAAAGTATTGTTTGGGGGCTTGCAGAGCTCATGCCAGTGAAAGTTGATAATTTTGTGGGTTTGGAATTTAATTAAATTAATTTATTTTTTTTTTTCCATCTACAGAGCTCTGTTGCTATCTCTTTTCTTTCCATCTAAGAAACAAACTAGAAAAACGTTGGTAGGAAACAGCCCATCTTTCTTTTTTTCCTCAGTTTCCCTGGGTCCAGGAGAGCGAGTATTTTAGTGTTCACATCAGAGTTGAGATGTCCTTCTCCTTTCAAGATATTTTTCTACGTGGTCTTTTGCAGGCAAGCATGAAATCATTCTGTTTGAGCTCTGAGCATATGTGCATTCATGCTAGCATCCTTGGACAGAGCACTCTGCTGAGCACAAATTGATATTTTCTGTCTTTCAGCAGGGGCTTTAGCAAATGCAGTAACATGGCTTCCAGTTCAAGGCTGTCATGCATCCAACTGGCTCGAGTCTTGGGCAGAAAAACTTGTATTCTGCCTGCAAAAGGCTATGCAGACATTCTCTGATACTCATTCACACTGAGCTTGATCTGATGCCTGCTGGAATCAGTGATAGTCTTTATACTTCAATAGGTTTTGCAATAAACTGCCTTGAGTGCCTTGCAAGGAGTATTTACCACTCAGAACTTCTAGGGACTTCAGTGGGCTTCAGGATGCCCAACATCTAGATGTGTTAGATTTTGCCATTTCAGTTCAGACATCCCTTTCACACACAAATTGACACTCGTGTTCCAAGCAGATTTCCAGCTTGGTGACAGATTTAGAGCATGAGCACCATCCACCATTCATCATCTCCAACCTCTGCTTGGAGAACTTTGAACTCTGGCAAGTTTGTGGACAAGGTTGGAGCTCACTTTGCCTGGTTAGAGCCTATTGTGCACCAGTGCAGAAAAGGGCTGGGAATCAGTGGTGTTACATCAACCCCATGAGCCTGAATAGTCAGACTTCATAAGGTTTTAAAGGAAACATATAAGTATATAACACTTTACAAGGTTGCTTGAAAGAGAAATGGCATCAGAAATGGATGTATTTTTTTAATGGAACAGTTTTCTCTAGGTCCTTAGCAGTGACACTCTCTGTAGGTATTCTAACAAAGTTTCAGTGTCAGGTAATTAATTCTCTGCTTATTTTTACATCAAAAATATTTACTCAAGCTAGAACAGAAAAGTTTCGTCTATTTGCAATGATTTTTTGGGGTTGTTGATTTTTTTCATTTGGCAAAAGAAGCTAAAATAAACAGGTCCTTTTGGTTTTTTTAAAAAAGAAAGTAATCTGGTTTTGAGAGGAAAACACCCACTTCCTGAAGTGGTTAATCTTGAAAACAGAATTTTGGGACCCCTTTCTTATAACTTTGTATTACAAACCAAGTAGAAAAACAACTATCTGAGTGGTGGAGCAACATGATCAGCTGTTTTTCTGCTAAATTAAGCCTTTCTATGAGCTAGGCCAGTGGATATCAGCTATCTCTGGATATGAATGCATTTGTGTCTCAAGGGAATATCATGGGTATTTTGATGAATAATCAAGCCTCTAGACAGCACAACAGAGACTATCTCTTACATATTGTTCCCAGGGAAACCAAACTGAAAGCAGAACTTTCCAAAGAGGAAGCAGCCATCTCAAAACACTGACCAGCTGTAGGTGGATGTGCTTCACAGAAATACTTCTGCGTTTTTATCTCCTTTTATCTATTTCCTAACAGTAAATAGATCTTTTAATCCCATTGCTCTTGCAGGTGAATTCAATTCACTAATAAAGAACATCCTTTGCCAGCCACATCAATTTTACATTTGTATAATGTCCAATGCAGTCTGTTCAATAAACACAAAATCCTTTCCCTGGGCCTGAGAGGTGTCAGGACAATGAACAAAAAACCCGGTCAGAAGCATTTGTCCAACTTAACTTTTGCTACTTTTTTGAAGAAAAATTCTTCAAATCACCCAAAACTAAGCAATAAAGCTCAAGTACTGTAATTTCATGTATAAATTTGTTCTGTAGTAACCATCCCTACCTCTGTACCAAGGCTAGCTTCTTATGTTATATGCACTCTTATCTGATATTTTCTTTTAGTAGTCTCATCAATACAAAGAACTTTTAAAGCCAAGTTATGGCAGTATCAGAGTCAACCCAGAATCTTTTGATCAAATAATCAAATTAAATATCAAAAGGCAACTAAAATTAAAAAGATTTCAGTCTACCTCCAGTTTTCAGTCAAGCATGATGAAAGCATTATTATTATTTTATTACCTTCCATTTTCTTGAATCCTGCCATATGGCTTGAGTGATGTGGATCCACAATTACTGAAGAAAGTTTAACTTAGATCAAAGCATCATTGAATTCAAAATGCCACTACTTTCTCTGAAATTCTGCAATACTGTTCCATGGATTTCTTTCTGACCTATTGCCTTATATTACAGCAAATTCTCAGTTTACACAACACTTTTTACATCCACAAAGACATCAAATACATCACAAAGAAATACTATTGTACTTAGATTTTTTATATCCTGTCAATTTTTTTCTTCATCTTCAATTAAATACTCTTATCAGGAAGAAAATAGATCTTCCTTTTTTTTTGTAGCCACAGTATTAAGTATCCTGGGATATAATGTGTACAGTATGCTGCTCTTGTTATAATTATTAGTGATAAAATTATTAGTGATATAATTGTTAGTGATTGTTTTGTATTATGTGATTTATACCTTATACAACATTAAAAATCAGCATATTTCTGTGCCCAGAATATTTCTGATTTAGGGTGACATGTGACTCCAGTTGCACCTAGGTGAAGTGCAATACAAATTAACAGAATAGAGACCTTAAGAGCTCAGGGACTGGTGGGATGAATATGTTTCCTCTTTTGGCCAGCCAACTCTGCTGGCTGCAAAGCAAACCAGCTCCATGAGCTCCCAGAATTGTTGGGATGACACGAAGATTTCCATCCACTGACCTGAATACTGACCATATTGTACATATAGATCAGCATTAGGAGGCTGAACTCCCCAAACTGCTCCCCACATATAGAGCAAATGGAAAGAAATTGATTCCTTAAGAGGAATTCAAAGCAGGATGTGTCCTGAAACACTGCTTGCAAAGGTATTTTTGTGTCTCCAGTGATTTTAGGAGGAGTGAAGGAAGCCTAACCTGGGCACTTTGTAATTAGATATTCAGATGTGAGTGCTGTGGCAGGACAGGGACAGGGCAGCTCCATTGTTCCTTTGAGGGCTCAGCCCATTTTTTTTCCCATTATAGTTCCAAAATTTTATAGCAGGAGCTGTGGTCTTTCAGTACCCTTTACATTTCTCAAAGCCCAGACATCCATCTGCAGACCAGTAGAGAGATCAGACACCAAGAGAATACAGAAAAAGAAACCAAAGAGAAGCCTGGAGAGACAAGGTGTGATGTGAGTGTGAGTGTGAGTGTGAGAGTGAGAGTGAGTGCATCTGCCATGATGGCTTAAGTATGTTTTGGTGTTGATATGTAGCAAACAAAGGACAAAATAATTTCAAAAAAGTATAGCACCAATAAGATGATTGTGAGGAAATGTAATTAAGGGGATATGAGGTTGTGAGTGCTGATACAACACAGTGGAAAGGGAAAGGAAATCAGAGGCATGGGAACATAATGGCTAATGAAGGATCTTAGAAGCTGAAGCCAAGAATTTAACTTCATAAAAAGTACATCAGGAGCCCAAGGATGTGCTCTGTTCAAGCAGACAAAAGCCAGACACAGTGGGGCTTGCTACCCAGCTTTGGGTCATTATTACATGTTGGTTCCATTATTTCTGTCTTCATCAAGTGTTATTAACTCATCATCACCACAGGCTGCCTTTTTGTCATGTAAAGCTTTGTACTCTGAGCAAAATGTCATTCATGGCTCATAGCTTCCTCCAAGCAGAGGAGCAATACCTTTGTCACTGGAGGGATAGTCATGATACCTGAATTCCTGGAGCTGCTACAGAAGTGTGGCAGGTCCTGCCAGGGAGCTGGTGCCTTTCTGAAGGAAAATAGAGCATCAACTCTATATGTTAAACTTCTAAGATGCCTAAGAGTGTATAGCCAAAATTTTCTTTAATGCCAAAAGCTGCTAGGGTTTGGGACTCAAATAAAAAGATAGCTCATTTGAACCCTAGTATTGTTTAAAGCAAAAAATCTATTTCATCCATTATTTTTGAACAGTTATTACCAGGATTTTTTCAATACTAAAAGGAGGTTTCAATGTCAGATATATAGTTATCTAAATATTTGAAAAGTGACACCAGATTCCATGGGTTGTCCTTCACAGCAGATGCTTCAACCTTTACAAGAGTTATAACTGTAATTTTGACTGAGTTTCCATTGAGATGCACATTAGGAATGGTTTTAATCAAATTAACTAGGTGCCACTCCTCAAATAAATATTTACAAGTAGGTATTTTTTACCTGTGGTGGGGGAGAAACATAGCAGACATTCCTAGAAAAAATTCCTGGCTAACTGTTTCTGGTGCTTTTGTTTCTGGCTTTCATTATTAAGCAACTATTCACTGCTTGATAAGCCCCTGATGTCAATTCAATCCTTTCATACTTCAAATGGCTCTGGGCTTTGGTTTAACTTGCAGCAGATTATTCTGTCTCTTGAATTGAGTTTAGCTGTCTGTGACTTCCTTGCAAAAGCAGGTATTTTCTTTGTGAATAAATTTTTCTTCTCTGAGATTTTATTCAGCTTTGTACTCACTGACACTGCTCTCTGGGTTTCTTTTGTGACCTGCTCTGTACCAAGCACAGGCATCTTCCAGGGCGCTCATCTGTGCCCTGGGGAAGATGTGCAGTCCCTACCTGCTCAGTTTCTTCTCACTTTCAAAGAAAGGCAAGGCAAGTGTAGTGCTGGTTGTAGTTCATCTTTGCTTGACTTGCTGCCACACAAGGTTATCAGTGGACTGAGCAGAGGAGTGATGCTGATTAGTTTCCCCTGTCACAGAAGTGTAGTACACCCTCAGAAGATGCATGGCAGGAATGTGATGTCCCTATTTCAGTGAGCCAGAGACAAAAATCTCTGCAGCATATGACCAGAATCAGATATTCTGCTCTGCTGTGACTGCAAGATCTCTCACACCAGCTGGATGGGTGTCACAGCTGCAAACTGAGTGAGAAGTACCTGGGTTTGCCTCGGGCCTGGAGCCAAACACAGAATCTGACACAATCCCACAACCATGCCCAGCTCCCAAATGCATTGCTTCTGTTAAAATTCTCCATCCCTTTCCTTAAACCCGTTTATTTTAGGGAACATCTGTTGTGCTGGTGTAACTGGAGGGCATGTTGAGCTGGTGTAAACAAGCCCAAGGGAAGTTTCATGCTGTCTTCCCACCATGTCCTCTTTGTTCTGCTCCCTTCTCATCCCAGTGACAGCTGTGTCCTGGGCAAAGCTTACCATTTCCTTGGAAAAGTGTGGTATTTTTAGCCTGATTTCCTAACAACATGAGAATTGTGAGATCATGTCCTTCATGTGTTTGTGGAAAAGAAGTACCCTACAACCCTTACCTTTCCTGGGAAATTTTTTACCCTGTTTATCAATCTCAAACAAACATCCCAGAAGGTTGAAGAGGTCTGAAATAACAAATGACTGGTATATCTCCTGAGTAAAAAGTGCCATGAAAAGGAAAGCATGGTAACAGCAGCACACCAAATAATAGCCCTCAGAAAAAAATTTACAGGGTTTATTTTCTTGCTTCTTTGCATCCATTAGAGACAAATGTATAAGAAACCTAACTCCTTCAGTCCTGCTGCTAGTTGAATTAGGTTTTTTTTTTTGTAAGGCTCAGTGTAAACAAAGGTCTCTTACTGGGCACTCCTTCCAGTCTCTCTTGGGTATGTAGACAGACTGACAGTGCAGAACTGTCCCAAAACATGGGGAATAGTGTCAAAAGACACTGTTCATAAGTTTCCCAAAGCCTCAATACTGTGAATGCCCAGTGCTTACACCCTTGCTTATATTTGGGGTTTGCTTTTTATGGTGTTTACCTTGCTGTTTCCACATCCACTGATGTATGTGGCAGCAGAGGTGTGAACTGAGAGCAGTTTCATCTGTAGATCTCCATGTACAGCAGATCATCTGGCCATACACAGGAAACCTGGCTTCCACTGACAGGTTTTCCATTTTCTATCTAGAAAATTTTTGTAAGAAAGAGCATCTATTTAGACCAGTCTTCACTGAAAGATGCTAAATAGATAATACACCAAAAAACCAGGAATGTTAATAATGAGTAATGGGCTATTCAGAGGTAAGGAGGACCCCCAGCTCATTGAGTCTGACATCTTAATCTGACACTACATCCTCAATCTGTGAAGCTGTGTCCTACTAAATGCCTAAATTTCAGTAAACTAAGAGTGACCTGGAAGTTAAATTAAATATTCCATTGTCATGAAAAAAATGACCTTGCTGCACACTTTAAATTCTGAGAAACTCCATTAATGTGTGTAATTAAATGCTTAGGCTTCACAGTATGAAAAACCAGACAAGGGCAATGGGCAACTTAATCCCTTTGTAAAATTTTTTCATGTTCTAACCTATGCTTTTGCTTGTTGCAAAACTAAAGTGAACTGAACTTAAATTTTAAAAGCATTGTAAAGACAGTTTCATTTTTTTTTCTCTTTGTCCTTAGTCTGAAGTTAACTTTAGGTTTCATCAGCTCAGAGACTTATTTGCTAGAAGCTACTGGCAAGAATGATGAAACATTGTCATGAATTTTCATCTTGTTCCATTACATTCCATCAAAAATACTGAAAAGGTTATCCCTTTGTATTATGCTAGGGCTCCTCAGACAGGCTATGGCGTCTGTGAAAGGTCCTCAGTAAATATTGGTTTTATTTCCAGGTACAATTTTGGAAGATAACAGTTACACTTTCCAAAGAGCAACAGCATCCCAGCAGCACAAATTTACAGCTTTTGGACCAGAGCTATGGCATATGGATCAGAACTGTTTGTGACTCAAACCACAGAGTAAGCTGACGCTTTCCTGAAAAAAAATTTAAAAAAAAAAAATTGTCAGCTCTGTTGGTAGAAAGGGGGAAAGGTGGCTATCAAAATGATATTATCTTACTGTCTGTCAGTAATGTAGATTCTGGGAATTCAAGTAAGTAGGAAAAAATGCATTTAATAGAACATGAACAGATCTGTTTTTGAAGCATCAGCTTCAGCTGGGGAGATAATGGGCTATTGAAAACCTCCTTGTGCTGGATGGATTAGACCTGCTAGGGAAGACATGGTCGTGCCATCTCTCTCTCAGACATCTGAATGGTCTTCCTGAAGCCTTTTCTATTTGTTTCTGATGTGAAATTTTACTTTATTTGCCACAATAGGGTAGTGTATAGTCTACCTCCCATTAAGGTCCATGGGGAGACTTAATAGAAGTGGGGTTGGCAAACAGCCCTGGTCCATACTGCATTGTTTGAAATGGTTGCTCAACTTCCCATCTTTGACATTGTTTTCAAACATACAAGCTTTTTCTAATGAAAGGAGTAAACTCAAATGTCAGAACCATTGGATTTTCTTTTATCCTTCATGAGCACAACTGACACAGGATACAGCCATAAAAAGTTGCATAGACCTGTTAAATGGGAAGACTTCTTTGCAAGAAAAGCTACAGAAAGTAGAGAATTGCAAAAAACTGAAGAATGACAGTATCATATTTGTAGATAAGGTGAGTGCATGAAAGAAGGAATGCTAAGGAGAAAAGACCAAAAATATGTGGAGGTTTTATTAGTGAACAATCTCATTAGAATGATTCATAGTTGAGCAATTTTGCCTTAGAGGAGTTCCTTTGATTCATGGTAAGAAACTGGGAGGCTCTGGAACCAAAGAAAACCAAGAATTAGTCATGGAAAACACCAAAAGTTTAGAATTTCAAACGTAGGTGATTATTCCAAATGTTTTGAATCTTGTAGCATTGTAGTGTTAGATGTCAGATTTCATACTAATATTAGATGTGGACACTCTGTCCCAAGACTATTGAGATAATTTCTGCAGTACTGGACCATGAGTTTTAACTGATTGGTTTCTCAGGGATATTTGTCTGACTTGTTCTTAAAAATTTGCATGGAAAGAAATAAAGTGCTATTCCTAATCTGCTCCTGTATTTTATTATGTGTTCTAATCACTGTATATCGACCTTAGATGAGAAGACGCTGAACTAGACTTTCATAACTTCCTTATGTGTCATTTTCTAACTTTGTAGATTTTACAATCACCCTTTCTGTCAAAAAGTGGTCTTCCTGTTGTCTCTGGGATAAGATAAAGCTAACAAACAATCAGTGAAAACTATTTTTGCTATTTTAATGGCATTGGCATTGCTATTGCTATAATTAATGACATTAGTATTTTACTTTGTTTATATGAGGGGTTGCTGACAGGAAGGAAACCAAGAATGAAGCAAAATTTTGGTAGACTAATATGTGAACCTTAGGGAAGTGGGATTCCATCTGAAATGCAGGCAAACATGAAGTGGAATGGGAAGTGTAGTCAGAGCCATTTTCCTGCTCCTGAGGGAAGTCAGATAATCAAGGTACAGCAGGACCGGGCCATGTGCCAAGGGAACCTTGTGGGACAAAATGAGCATTACCAGTCCAAAACAGCTGCCTCCTCCCAACAGATTTCTCATCAATATTCCAGATGCTGCAAACACCTACCTCCAAGATGCCCCAACAGGTATAGTTAGTGCCAAAGTGGAGAGTCAGCACTGTGCTGCCAATAGCACAAGCACAGACCATGAGAAAATCCCTGCTGAATCGCATGACCTACACAAGTGTGGCATGCCCACCAACACCCAGGCCTGCAACATCCGTTTGTCATCTTTCCAGGAAAATGTTTCCAACACTTTAAAGTTTCCTGCACTTATTGGAGATTTTGTTTTTTGTGGCATTTATGTCCATTTACGTAACTTCTGTAAATCTGTTGCTAATTGTTGTATTTGCTTCTTTATTTCATTTGTCCGATGCCCTTTGAGTGGTTTTAATAAAATCACATATTATGACTAATGGTCTCTGTCCCCCATCAGAGAGTACTTTTATGTCTCAAATAAAGAAGGTTTGACAACTAGACCCCACGCCTTCATTCTTTACACATCCAAGTCTCCAATCCCACCCTTTGACATAATGGGAGCCCTTCAGGATGGGACAAGGTGACACTCACACTATGCAGGCTGGGAGGGCATTGAATCCACATGGTAGTTAAGTTTCTTGTTCAGCTCAGACTATAATGAAGCACTGAGGCCTAGCCTTCAAGATTTGCAAAGGAAATTGTAACGTTGTGCTTCTCCCCCCCATTCTCATATATATCCATATATATCCCGTATTATATCCCAAAATCTGCTCAGGTTATAATCACCAGTGCTGGTTGCAATGGTGTATTTGGTCATGAGGGCTCTATCCAACTCAAACTGGTTTTAGAGAGACATATAAGAGCACAATAGCCAAAGGCTGATTTGAGCAATGCCACCTAACCACAGTGCTCATCAAGGTCTGCGTCAAGCCAGCTTTGGAAGAAAACATCTGCAGTTGAAACACAGATACAACTATGAATCCATTATCTTACTCCCCAAACTGTGGGAAGCCCAGGACCCATAGAGGTCTACTGCACAGCAGTGGGCTGCATGCCAGGATATCCCCTGGAGCACACACAAGATTACTTCTCCAGTCAAAGAGAATCCCAATTGCATCTGTTACTCTGTAGGTGATTTGGGAAGAAAAGCATTGAAATTTTGAAATCTTAGCTAGGTGATATTAAAGGTTGAATGTGCACATATAATCCTTTAGACATAAAATTGGCAAGTCTGGGGCTAAGTTGGATTCAGCAGCACCTGAACTTCCTTCTGAGAAGGAGTTTAGAAAGCAAGAGGATAATTTCTGAACTTCAAAATTCAATGGGAGAGTGTCTCTGAAGTTTTGTCTGTCAACCGTACCTTACCATCAAATCTTGTTAAACAACTGTCCTATCTATAATCAAACTTTGTTAAATCACACTACTTTATATTTTCTGTCTTATGAAGTGCAACACTCCACCTGTGGCAGATATGCACTTAGAGCAGACTCAGGGGCTACAGTGTATTTGGTACATTCTAAATAAACATTTCTCTGGATAGATAACTATATAACTCAGCTATGACCAAAGACCTAATTCACAAAAAAAAATTGAATATAAGCTTCTATAGTGCTAATTGTTACAAAAGCAAAGTTACTCAACAGTGCTGGTTAGATGGGATCAGAAATGGCCCTGTCCTTAATAAGGCTGTTCCAGGAAAAGTTAATCCACAAGTAACTACTCTTTTTCATTTCCTCTACTCTCCTCTCTCTGAAGCCAAATCTGCTTGGCACTACAGCAGCTGGCTTCCAAGATAAGGCTGAGAGATGCTGCAGAATCATGCCATGGTTTCTGTGTATGCACAGATGTCAGCAGCTTTCTGCAGAGCAGGGATCCCTCTGGAGTGGCTCATAGTGACTTGACAGTGCTGTGCATTCCTAGACCCTCTCCTTATGCAAGCCCAGACTAATCACAGAAACATCACAAAGACAAATGTGGAAATTTGAAAGGCCAATACCATCAAATTCCACAATTTCAATAGCTCCTAGCATAACCCTGAGCCCTGATAATGCATTGGCCCAAACAAAAAGTCTGGTATGCTGCTCCAGAAAACAGTATTAGTATTCCAAAGAGTGTCAGTGCAATGTTTATATACTGATTAAAAAGCAAATCTGTAACTTCAGTCAACAAATTTGCCTAAAATGCCCATTGCCAAAGTTTATGTGGAACATAATTCTACAGATTCATCTTCAGTGGCCCATATCCATCTCACTTAACTAACATTTTTAAAATACCACCATTCACATAAGGCATTTTTATAGAGACATAAGATACTAAATGTTGAACAAACCATTACAATTCATGATATATTAGTGGTTTCTTCCCAAAGCAACACAAATTATAACATTGAAACACTCATTTTGATAATATGGAAAAAGCAGGGATTTTCATTTCAGTGCCTCAATAAGATAATTATATCTGCTTATCCTGGAATTCATTTGGAAGTTGATGGTCTGAAATCCTAATCTTGGCATTTTAAAAAAGTAATTTAAAAATAAATCTCTATGTTTCGTTTTTGCAGAGATGCAAGTTTCAAAACACGAACAAATGGGGTCAAAAATCAAATGGGAAGCATTTTCTTTTTTAAATGAAAAAAAATATTGATGATAAACATTATTTTGGTGGCTGGATCTTTATCTGAATACCTGTCAACTTGGAGGAAGGATATTTCTTTCAGAAGTAAGTTTGCATGCAGTAAGGTGTGTGTCTTTCTTTCAGTTCCTAGTCCCAATTTCATTATAAATTACAGTATGTTTTACTTTAAAAAAGCACTCAGAGGCAACATTTAAAGTAGTATGAAGTTGATCAAAGATCTGTGCTTGAGATATTTCAGTTTAAGTATTTACTATTGCATATTAAGTAAACTATGACTGCAAAAATCAGTTCAAACTCAGAATGAGATAACCAGGATATAAGAAAAAATGTTAGTGAAAAGAATATAATGAGAAAGGACAAAAGAAATAGTGTAATTCACAAAAAAATGCCTATGAGATTTCCCAATACTCTGATAAACAAAACTTGCTTTGGGTAGATAAGAAGGAAGAAAAACATCTTGTATTGCTGGGGTGGATAAGAACAGGTCACCCAGCACGGGCATTCTGCACCAGAAGGAAGAGTTTCTCTTGGTCTTGTCTTTGGGTAAGCTGCAGAGGCCATTCAGTTAGCCTCACAAACTCACTTAGAAATTAGAAGAGCTAATAAGTACCTAGAGTATGATCTTGTTGCTCTATTTTTTTCATAACTTTGTTGCAAATTCTGCATTTTCATTTTGCAAGTAAACCTATTAAAATTCTGCCTTGTATGAAACAAATTTTGCCTCATATGACAGACACAGGTGAAGCAGTCTTTAATATCAAATTGTGCCACTTTCACTCTTGCACTGTCCTGGAATAGGTCCAGCACGTTAAGAGAGAAGAGTGTGCCTCTGGCTGTGCTGTAAAGGCCAGTAGAGACATTAGCAAGTGTCTCTTAGTCTGTTTTAGTGTCTTTTGCTGAGGATGTGCGGGCCACCAGTGAGAATGTGGCACCCATGAGTGCCCTTCACATGTTACCCACTGGCTGCTCAAGGGCTCTTTGTGAAACAGGAGAAAATAGAAAGAATAGAGCAGTCAACCCACAAGAAGAAATGAAGAAATGGTGAAGAGGCAGGACCTGGAGTTAACAAAGAATTTACCAGAGATCAGGAGATGGCAGAGACAAAGATGAGGAAGGGCAGAAGGGAAGGACCAGCCTGCAGCCAGGCAGGCTTGCATGAAGACAAACTGGAGGAAATCTCAGAGGGCAAGGGCAGGGGTCATGTAGGACCAAGGGATGAGATGGGAATATGAGGCTCATTGTCACACAGGACAATCCCATGAAACCAAGCAAGGTACAGAAAGAAATGAAGATCAGTTTATACTTATATCAATAAAGTGGAAATTTATTTCTTTGCTGAGCAAAATGTCAGTTCTTAGCAACCTCAAGCAGTTTGAGAAGTGACTATAAAAATGGTGTCAGTGATGAACTGTGGGATACCTCTTCAGAGAGAAATCTTATCTTACAGATACAGAGATTTCTGTGGTCCAGAACTGCTGCTTAGAGGAACCTGTAACAAAAATTCAGAAAGAGATAAATAGGACAAGCTCATGTAATTTCTTCACTTGATTTCAATGTCCAGGGAAATCAATGTACAGAGATTTCAATGTACAGGACTTCCAGCAGAAAGAAATCAATGAGAATTACTGTGTAAGCACATGGTCTGCCACAGGAGCTACATAACAAGAATCAATTTTAAAAAGCCCAACTGAAGTATTCACACAGTAAATGCAACCAGCTTGAACAACAAAATAGAAGAGCTTTAGCAGTAGCAGGGGTTGAGAAACTGGATATTATAACAAAAAGCAGTGGGCCTACCCTCATGACCAGCATGCAGGTGCTGGAGAACATACACAGTTCAGTCACCATATGATCAAATTGGTTAAAACAGTTGTGACCATCTTAAGTTAATTATGTGGTATTCTGCAGAATGAATGGTGAAACAGAATCCTTTTCGGTCTAAATCATCCAAGAGAAGAAGAATGAACAAAATTATGTTGTTGCAGTCCTGGGAACCAGCCATGGGCCTGTACAGTGAGAGTGGGGAACAGAGCTCTTGTTAACATTATTAAAGGCAGAAATCTGACAGGGAACAGTCTCATTTGGGAAGAACTTAATTTCCAGATAGAGGTTGAAAAGCAACTGCAGCTTTCTGCCAGGTGCAGTAAAAAGGTCTGGAGTCAATTACATGAGGCTGTAAAGAAATATAACAAAAGCAAACATAACCCAAGCTTTAAATGACCCCAACTGAGCTCCCTCTCAAAAATTTGTGAAGCCAAATTAGCCACTTGGGCACTTAAGATTTCTTCACTCACCTGTGGAAAAAAATTTAAAGAAAAGATATATAAAGTGAATAATTTGCTACAGGCTTCAGCAAGAGCAGTGATGTTGACCACCAGGGTGAAACTGGGATGTGTGAGAATGGAAGAGGAAGTAAAATTCAGAGTTTAAAATAGTCTAGTTCAATATCACATGTTCTGTACTCCAGAACTGATCAGAAACAGATGAGGAGAGGAGAGGAGACCAGTGCCAGGCTGTTCAGGTGTGCCCCTGTTCTTGGAATGATCACTCTTAGTGTTAGCATGAGTGTGCAAAAACACCTGCAAGACTCTGCCTTATACAACACAGAAGCTGCAGCCTCTCCTTAAAGGAGATTACAAAGACTTTTCAGGCATCCTGAAATAAAATTATGTTTAACTCTTACCTTTCACCACAAATACATCAACATAAAAACATTAAAGAATGAAGCTACTGTTCTCAGTGTTATACACAGTTACTTCCAATACACTCTTAGTGTACCAGGGTGGAGAGAGAGATCCTGTTATATTTTGAAATTAAACTACTAACTTATCATTAAGAGACATCAATGGCTTGAGGTAAAGTTGAAGATGATAAAAAATTAAATGAGAAGAACTAGAATTAAACAATTCTGGAAGACAATACTTCATAATAAAGCTTCCACTGCCCTGACAAACAATGCCTCCTCTATGGCCTAGAAGCTCAAATTCATGGTCTTCTCTGCACTATTTGATAATTCACAAATTGTTTTCAGGTGACAATTGAATTTCATCCATAGATTTTTACTTATTAGACCTTCTCACACCATTTGTTGAAGTGTTTATTGATCCTCATCACATGGCAAATAAACATCCAAAGAAAATATGTTGTCTTTTGTGCCCACCACATTCTACAAGTTCTTATTAAGCTGCAAAATAAGTTTGTATAAGCCCAGGGTATGATCAATCATTGCTGAGCCTCAAAGTAACTATTTAACTATCTCAAATTGGGCATTGTTTTTGTTTTTCTAAGAGTCTGTTCTCATAACCAATTAAGTTCTAAAGAATCTCAGAGACTCACAGATTTCTAAGACTGATGTTTAATTGCTGTGTAATGAAGTTCAAAAATAATATTGATCTAGACACTAAAAAAAAGTTCTTAAAAATTTCAGTTTAACTGGATATTTGTCCCATCAGAAAATTTCATCACTGTGCTAATGTATTTGCTAGGTGGAAAATCAAGATCTATTTTCTTATATGTTTACTGAGATTTTCTCAATAATTTATCCTTTGGCATTTTCTTGCTAATGACTGAGTGTTTAAACCAGTAAGAGAAGGAAGAAATTGCAGGTTTAATAATGGGTATGTACCAAAAAGTCATTACCAAAGTATAGCACTAAATGAGACTCAGGTAGTGCAATGAGAATATCCAATGGAACTTAAAGGCCCAGGACAGTAATTCTAATTGAGCAAATACTCTGTGGAATCCTGTCTTCAGTCCCTGAAAAAAACCTGAGACTGGAATTTGCTCTTTTGTTAGAGGAAATTTCATTAAAGTTCCCAACATAGATGTTTCCTGCCAGATTTAAAGCAGCCTAAAAACTGTCTACCTTGAACACAAACAGTTGTATGGAACCAGATCCCCTCTTCACACAAGCATTTCTTAGGTTCAGGGTCTTCACCTCATGCTCACCTTTTAATTGTCTTTATTGAAGTATTACTTTTAAGAAATTACACTTGATATATCTGTATGATCTGGACAGAACTGATGGGCACACCTGTGAAATGCAGCTTGTAGGGAAATGCACAATTCATACAAAGTCCTTCAGTAGGAGTACCCTGTTTTCAGTAAATAAAATTTCAAGGTCATGATAGCATCCAGCTTTTCTTTCTACTTTTTGGCCTGGTTTCTGTTGACAACAACAAAACAATAATTTAAGACTTGTCACAAAATTAGGAAATGTGGATGATTGCCAACCTGTAATGAACAAATTTCTATGTTGCCATTGCCAAATTAACAACTTTTTTAATTAGGAAAGTTATTGTGTTAGCTACTATTAGGATCTGACATCCTATCTTTACCAAAACTGAGAGGAAACAAATTTCCCTCTCTGGCAGGGTTAATGGTGTAAATGAGGTGACTGTGAGAGGTTCAGGCAACACTTCTACAACCAAAAGGAAAGTCTTGTGCTCTTATCAAAGTTCACATTTCAGAAAGAGATCATCCTCCACCTTATTACCCATTAAACTTTTTGCACGATTATGCTGTTACAGAACTTTATTCCTCTGGTGTTAATTCGCTTCTCTTGTAACTTCAAATTAAAGTTTGTAATGTAAAATTTGTTGACTATATTTTTGGTACTCCAAAATAGTTTTTAAATTGTTTATTTTCCCCATCCTTTTGTTTGCCACTCCACTGTGTCCAAAAGAAAGCAATCTCTCAAGTAAAACTGTTTCTATTTCTTCAGTTCCTTCACTAATAATTTTCTTCATTGTTCCTCGTCATCAGTCTTGAACAGATTTCTCCAGATTTGTACAGATCACTCAAACTAATATTTCCACAGATGTTTTTTCAACGACTTTGATACTTGTCTAATTTATTGCAAATTCCCAATGCACCACAGTACATTTGTATTTTAGTAACTGTTTTGCATTGACAGCATGTTTTACTCTTGCACTGGACAAGAGTTTCTAGATCTTTCTCACAAACATTTAACTGCTAAGCCCCTAGTTGCTACCAGATGTTATTATTACTGTTTCTTTAGTTTGCTTAGTTGCACCCAATCTCTGCAGGACCTCAGGGTTCTCTTATGATTTAATATGATATCATGTTGTGTTAGTGATGCCTTAACTTTGGATAATTGGGACTTTTATTTTAGCATAAACCAAATATTGCTTTCCAAATGGGAAGGCTGAACTGACATCTTTATGTAGTATAAATATTTAAACAAACTTAATAAAACCACAAACTGTTGTCAATAGTGACTCTTTGTAACTCTTGCCACTTTTAATGGCCAACCTTTCACGAGTATTTGCTGTTGATCCTCTGCAAACCAACTTCTCCTTCACAGTTCCTGCAAAGATGCCTAATCCCAGGGCAAGATAAAAGAGATACAGTTTAGGCAAATATGTGGTAGAAAATGCATGAAAGTATTTGGTTGGTTTAGCCTATCTTCCTTGGGTGAACTTTTGCTGTGTTTTATACCTTTTTTTCTTTTTTTCCTGTTTATTTCAGGTAAAAATCCAAATTAAAATAGTGAATCTATTTAGACTGAGGAACACATTGATGCAACTATGTCACTTTCAGAAATTCCTCCAAACTGTGCTGTACTGTGCTTTGGCACATGGATGCAGTGGTCCATTCACAACTTTAGGCTTTACACATTCAGTAAGTACCAAAATATTTAGGCACACACAGGAGAAAAGGGTAGCAACTGGGCACTTAAAAAAACAGAATGGAGATCCAAAAAGCTTTACTTGGCTGATATATAACCTTGGAATTATATAACTTAAGTTAAACAACAGTTCAATAACATGCCAGGAAGTTTTTGCAGCTGCACCTCTTAACTCAGAGCACCCTTCTTCCAAGGGGCTGGGGGGGCTGTCATTGCAGTGCAAAAGCTGCAAAAACTGTGTCTTGTATCCATTCTCTGATGGGATGAACCCAAACTTGTATTCTGATCCATTTCTCTTCCGTGTATTTTGAAGAGAAAATTTTCCTAGGTAGCACAATGACATCATTTATCTTTCCAAAATATGTCTACAATGAGCTTTTGTTTGTTTGGAGAGGTAGGGTATGGCTGATGGGAGTTTTACTCCTCTCTACATATTATGTTGCTAAGTGACATTTGGCAATGAATATTGCATGTTGCTGCTGTTTCTCTGAGCCAGCAGCATTTTGTTGCTATGTTCCAGATGTCAGTGTAGTGAGATGTCATCCTTATAAAGATTTACATTTGAACTGGAGGAGAATGAATGATTGGCAGTGTCTTCAACAGCTTTATTGGTATCAAAACTGATATTAGTCATGAAACTCATTTTATTGGCAGCTTCTAAACAGAATTTTTCAAATCTTTTGAGATCTTTTGTGTTTTGAATAATGGGACCAATATAAATCTACTTTTAAAGACATATATTTCCTGAAATAAAAAAAAAAAAAAAAAAAAAAAAAGGAAATTTCTCTCTCCTTTTTAAAATTCCTGGTTTTGGTATGAAAAAAATAAGTTAGAAATTCAAAAAAGACATGCACACACTGCAACACAAAAAGGGTATTGAAGACAGCTTATATTTCATAACCATGCTCTGAAAATAAGCTCGTGGGTAGATATTTTGATCTCTCTGAAATTTTATATATGATAACTATCTCATACTGTGAATTTGGCTCCTTATCCAGATGCAAAATATTCTACTTTTCCAACTCTTATGCAGCTTGGGGCATGTATGATATCTTATGCAATATGCCTTTATTTAAAGACATATCCATACACATGCTCACAGTCCTGTGACCCAATGTGCTGTGATTTCTACAGTGGTCCCATTCCATCATCATGGCATAAACAGGGAATCAAATAGGTGTACTTCTCCAACATCAATCTTTGCATTACAGATATGGGGCTATAAGAAGAAAGACAAACAAGTAAAAGAGTTACCCAAATGCAGAGCAAGGGTTATTTGAAGTCTTAACCGAATCCTTAGTTCCTATTCTTATACAGGAAGGGAAAAGAATGTTAACAAATGTCATTTTGCTTCATCTTCCTGGCTACATACTGGCAATTCAGAGTCTCCTTGCTTTTTAAGCCTGTCCTTTCACACCTTCTCGGGCAGTGATGCAATTTCCCTCAGGATTCCTCACACCATACTCCCAGTGCATATACTCCATTATTTGACCTGTCATCCACAGGTCTGTCACAGGTGGTAAAATTGCTGCTGAACTTTATATTCAATGCAACAGTCAGGACACTAAGACAAGTCTCAGCGAAGTTTTCAGGACTTTAAAGTATAAAATGTATGCTTAGCTTGGCACTTAGAGAGCAGACCTTTTAATTTCATCTTATTGTTTGTGGCCATGAAGTTGAGTATATGAAAGTGTCACTTCTGCCAGACCAGGGCCCCTTAGCTGTAACCTAGCCAAGAATACATAACTAGGCAGAAACATCTTCATGTGAAATGCTTTGGGGAGTCTTCTTTTCCTTCTATTGCCTCTAGATCTGTAACAGATGACAAACATATCCATATCTCTTTGATCACTACAAAAATAAACGTGTTTGTCTAAAATCTACCATAGAGCAATAAAAGAGTATTTTAAATGTGCTCAATGCAAAATCTTATCAGGCAGGAAAGTGGAATGAACCATTTGCTTCATGCTCTTTTTCTATAAAAAGTCTTGTTTCTGGGAAGAAACTGTGTTTAAGAGAGCAAAAAGGTACATAAATTGACCAATTTAGCAGCACTGGTCAGATTAGGGATACAGTAACAAATTCTTATTCTCCCGATTTAGAAAGAGATAAAATGTTCTGTTTTCCTGGAAAACAACATAATTTAAGATAATAAAAATTAATGTTTTAATAAGAGAAAGGGTATAAAGGGGATTGCTGAAACTGTGACTTTGCTTGCAGACCAAAATACCTCTTTAAATAAATGTGGGTGAGGGATTGACACTGTGTGGCTCACAGTAGGGGCCACTTCATAATTTGCACAGGTGCTGCAATGCAAAGGACCAGCCTCTGTGAAGTTGCTTAATCTACTTTTAGGTGGTTGCCCAAACCTTAAACACACCCATGAAAGTCATTGGTCAATGTATACTTGCTCTTACAAGCAGAATTGTGTAGAGTCTCTCATGAAAAGCCTGATTTCTTCTGTTCAATTAGAGATTCACACCTTCTGCTAAGGGCTTTGTTTAGCTACTGGCATCAACCAAAAGATTATTTAATTCTGAAAGCTGACCTTTCCAAAGGAAATCTGAAATAACTTCTTTCTCCATTATTGGCAAGAGTGGTCAATAATTCACCCTGTCAGAAAATTAGCTTTGTTTCCTTTGATTTTTCTGGTTTAGGGTCTACTTTATTTTTGCTATTTTGTCAAAATTTCTTCTTTCCAACTCCATAGTTGTAAGCCACAGTGCAACTAAAGAACAGCTCTTGGCCAACTTCTCTGGAAGATTTTGTTCTGCTGTATGGATTACCTTCATCCAGCAGTGAAGCATACCATTAAATATATGTAAATGCCTGTAGGCAATGAACAAAGTGGTAACTTTAAGCCATAATTGTGTTGTACTGCTGTTTTCTCTCCACATTGCTATTTTACAAAGGAAACATTTAGATCCAAAACCTGACTCTGCTGTAGAGTGACCCCTGGGACCATGGAGTTAATACAGTTTTTAGTGCAGGGATTGGATGGGATAAGAAACCTATGGATGTCCTATGGAGAAACATGAAATCTCATGTATCTTGAGGTTTAACTCTGTTAAGGTCTCAGAGAGGAAATGGCAGGCAACTGTCTTTTAAAATAGTCTGTGGGTAGATTAAAGTGACCTACATATTCAGAAAACTTAATTTATTCAGGCTTTGTACCCAGCTAAAAATCACACAAGTGAATGAGTGATTTTGCATCAGTGTTTAAGAACTGCAGTAAACTAAACTCTGGCTAACGGATTTTCTAGGTATGACAGCCAACATATAATATTTTAATTTTAATAATTTTATTTAAGTAACTATTGGAATAAAGCATTTATAAATTTTAACCGCTAGAAATATTGTTGCATAGTAAATAAATTTCCTGTTCCTAAATAGACAAGTAAATCAAGAAAGGTCCATATGAGTCAATGCAATAATAATACCTCCACTAAACTTTAGATGCTCATTATTTTTAGAATTCAAGTTTTCCATCCCTTGAGAACCTTATTCCTACATCCTAAATCAAAATCACCAAACACATCCCAAGTTTATTCTTTAAATATACCCTTCATTCCTTCAATACTGACAAAAAGAACATTGCTTCAAAGCCGAGCCAAAAACCAAAACACTACTTATTCCAAAAGTGAAGTGAGGGAAATAGATTCTTGTTCAGGAATTTGTCCAAGTAGAATTGAGTGCAGTACAGCTGCAACATAATAAAAAGCAATGCTGGAATCCATGGCTAGCCTTTCCTCTGTGCTACAGACCACGCCAGAGCTCTTAACTCTTCAGAGACTCCTTGGGAAATGTAACACAAGGTTCACCTGGCCATTAAATCCTAGAATATTATGTATGTGGCCATGCAAACTCTATGTAAAGCTGCTCGACAATCTACAAGAAATCCAGATGAGATACATAGACTGAAATATCTGAAATAATTCGAAGAAATTCAAAGACAAGACAGACAGTCAAAGAGACGGGAGATGGTCAAATAGAGACATAGACATCAATTTTGAGTTTAAATTCTGAGAGGTAACTGTTTGACATGCTTGGCCATAGTGCATGTCACCACACAGGATGAAATAACATAGGCCCTCTCACTGTGGGTCTTCATAATTTATTCCTTGTTTGATGAAAATTTCCCTGAATCATTTTAGTGTGTATGGTGGTTTTGTTCCAAGGCATTTTGGAGGAGTAAAAGAGCAAAGGAGGGAAGCAAGAGCATTTGAGGTGGAACGGCATGTTACGTTGTTTGTTCAGTCCTTTGATTGTGCCTATTTACTTAGGGCATCAGATGCTTTGGTTTGCTTTTCTCTAACATGCAATTATTGTGGGAAAGCTACGTCAAATAAGTGAGTGTTTTCCTTTGATCGGAAAGGCGACGAAAGATGTGGTCATTCTGATGTGTTCTGGGGCTAAGCTCCCCAGCACAGCTGCTGATCAAACTCTCATGAGTCCCACAGATAATTCAGATCACTGGTACAAGGTTGTTTTAAGGAAAATTGATTAATTCAATTGATAGAATTGGTCTTAGAATTCATTTCTTCTGAAGGCGTGCCATAGCCTTAATTTCATTTAGGAGAATTTGTTGGCACCTGTAACAAACTTTAAACGCAATTTCAAGGTCCTGCTTTGGACAGGCTTTGGGAGGTTTTGTAAATATTTACCACAAAGGGACTTGAATGAAGGAACATCAGGACTAAATGATAGAAAGTGCATATTTCAGCAATATGCACTGAATAAAAGCGAGACATGTTTTTACTAAAGGTGTTTACTACTTAGGTATTCAACACAAACCTGATGTAGACAAGACAGTGTCAAAACACATAGAATTCTTTCAAGTTTAGCATCTACATAGTCTTTATATTTCAGTGGCTGGCATCGAGTAGCCTTTAACTGGGAAGTAGCACAACTTTTTGGGAATAGCTTTCAGAAATGAAATGGAAATGAAGGAATAGGGGGAAGAAATCTTGACTGGAGTTTATGTTGATCTGTTCATGATAAAGGCAAGAAAAAACTTTGTCATCTGCTGGTAGAATAGAAGTGTTGATGGTAGGCCAAAGGGATTCCAGGCTTCCTGAGGCTATGAACAGATTTCTTTTGGAACTGTTATTTGTTTCTTAGTCTTGAAGTGGGTTTTGGCACAGAACTCAGACCATCAGGGATGTAACTCTGACGTGCAGTGATCCTATAGTTTTGTGCTTCAGAACTGTCCTTGAGTCCTGAACCTCCTACTGCTTAGATTGTAGATTTTTCCACAGCGGCAGCCTGGAACCACTGCCACTTGACTGGAGATAAAGTACATGTCTCTTAGAATAATGGTGGAAAAAATACTTGAGAATGAAAAATATCAAAATAAATTATGCTTAACTTTAACAGAAAATAAAGGAAGGTCCTCTGTCTGCCCACAGTAATTACCTATCAGATATACCTCTATTCATGCTGCTCCTGTTATTACTATTTTTAATTTCATTACTATGGTTGAAAGAGATCAAGATTACATTATGTTTGAAATAGTAGACGAGAAACCAAGGCCATTCTTATCCCAGAGAATCTCTAACTGGGACCAAGAATTCAATAACACATGGACATATAGACTAAGGTGCCTGTCAGGTGCAATGAAGTCATTGGTCTAGCTGAGGGCAAGGTTATGCCTGAGTGCACTGTAATTTAATGGTTAGGAATCCAAATGATCTGACGATGCCTACATACAGAGCCCTGGCTCTTGAATGCCATTCCAACAGGTCAAAACTTCTGTTATACATGATTTGATGATAAAACAGATACAAGCCATAGGTAGGGCAGGCAAAGAAATAAAGAAAGGAAGAAAAAATAGAACCTTCTTTCTATTCAACTACGCTATGCCAAACCCTATCTTGCTGCAGTACTTTGAAAGCTGTTTTAAATTAACTGTAACTATTTATGCAGCTATAGTCTACAAAATTTTTAACATATTTAAGACTTTCTGTAAAAGGTGCTATATCATTTATCATTTCTCTTCAGTACACTTGAAGCTGATTAAACATTTCACTTGAGAAGCTACTTCATTTTATTTTGTATTTTAATTTATTTCACTGCATAATTAATTTGTAATCAAGACTTGTTTTGATTTTCCTAACTGTATTTTAAAACCAACCATGAAGCAATAACTTGTGGATGGCTTGCAAAATAGTAAAAATGTGTTCCATTAAGGAAAACCCGAAGTTAGTATTGTGCAAATTTCATGCACCACAGAATTAACCATTATTTAGTAAAACTTCTGAAAGTATGATCAAAGTATCCCAAAGGTCAGGTGTTGTGAGATAGTGGTAACATTTTGAGGTCTACAAAGTCAAGAGAACATGAATGACTGCATAGGAACAAATGACCATTTTATCTTACATAATTGCCTCTTAAAAAATTTGACTGGACATTTAACATAGTTGTGCTTGCCAAGTTTTTGAACTTTTGACAAATGTATCTCCTCCAAGAATGCATGCTCCTTACATGGTTTTTAATAAAAATATATGTAGATCTCATTCAATTTAAAACTATGCAACAAAATGTCATCCCATTTCTCACAGCCCTTGTCCTTATTGAGACTGTGCACAGGCAGTATCTTAAGTTTAAAATTCCTTCAGAGATAAAAATAATGTTTAATTTCCTCTCATGTTAATAAAAAACAAAAACAAAAACAAAACAACAAAAATAACAACAACAAAAACGAAAACCTCACAAACTTTTGCCTCTAAGTTTTGTACAGACCTGATTCTTGCCAGAGATCTTGGCAAGTGCATATCTTTCAAGATTATGTGCTCAGTGCCATTTATCCATTAGGCTTGCTAGAAGTGAGCAAATATTGTACCACTCAGTCCATAGGCCAATAGAATATTTTGAACTGCTCCAAAGAGATAATTGACCAGCTGAAAGTGCAAGGTAACACCAGAACTGAGATCATCAAGTAATGTGATCTCATACTGAATGTGGGTGTTTTATTTGTTTGATTTTGGGGGGTGAGTTGGAATGAGTATAAGCCAAGTTTTGATTACCAAGGGCTAAAAGTGGGGAAAGAGAGTAGGGAGAGAGGCCCAAAGGAGTAAGTTTAAACAGACATGAACCAAGATCAGCCATTTATATGACTTTCCTGTAGAGAAATCAGGAGGTTGGAAGAAGAAGAGGGAGTATAGAAAAAGGTCAAGTCCCCCAGTGGATTGTTTAAAACTTGTTCATTTTCTTCCATAGTGCTTGGGAAGCAGAGTGAGTGCAAAGTCTTCGCTGCCTTTATTTAGGTTCTCTCTGGCTTCAAAGATTGGCAAGTTCTTACTATATTTCTACAAAGCAGACTGCTTTTCAGGCAGGTTTTCTCAAGTTCTTGCTTTATGAGTTTTGGAGAAAGATTCTGGCTAGAGATGCTCAGAAGAAAAAGTGTTTGCAGTCTTTGGAGGTTGTTAATTCCTGGAAAAACTTCTGGCAAACTGCACCTCACCAAAATTTCACAGAAAATGTTTGTTAGAATTTGACCAGTTTAAATGAGTTTCTTGTGTCAGTGTCTTTACCTAGTGGAAGTTCGAACCGTGCTCGGTTTTACACACAAAGTCAGGAAACACTGCCAACATATACAGCCCTCTTCTCTCTGAAATATTTTATTTATTTACTCTGGAGTCTGAAGACAGCTTAGAGACATGTCTCTTGCCAGTGGTATTTGCAGTGGTATTCAGAGAGTTGTCTTCTAATTTTTAGAGTCAGTTTGCACTTAGTTATTTCTTAGATTCATGTAGAGATTCAATTTTTAGTAATAACTCTCCTAACCTTGTCTGAGGTTTCCTCCATTGTTCTACATGGTCATTGAGCTGGCCATTAGCCTCTAACATTAGATGGTTTACTGAAATCCCATGTAAAACTGCCTTAGAAAGTAAAGAGGACATGAACATTGTGAAATCTTTGTTTTAAAATATAGATCAATAAAGTACATCTTCATATGTCATAAGTTATTATAAGGATGGAGAATGGGAAGGGGCACTTTGGAACAGCAAATCCACATGACTCTTACAGAAGCAAGTTGAATATACCTTTTCCAGGATGGTTATAGGCTCCACAATCAAGCTTATAGGGCTTGGACATGGGCAGATCTGACATCTGAGAGCTCTGAGCACTAGTATTTTCTTGTAGATTGCAGCAGAAATATTGCCACAACTGGTATGTACTCCTCTCCACTTGCATTGAAATGCTCCCTTCCCATGAGCACTGAGGGAGAGGTTTTAATCTCTTAGCCTCTGTACCACTAAGACAAACACACCAATCTAATTCTTCCCAGAGAAGAGGCTCTCCAGTGCTCTTAGCAACCTTCTAGCCCATTTGTAGGGTTTTTTTCAATTTGGATGGAACTTTCATAGCTGTGGCATTTTCCAGCAGTGACAGATTTAATTTCTGGTCTTCAAAAGGAAATCATTGGTGAATTATATCTTGCACCATGCACCCCATAGATGTTCACTTAGGATGTCAGGAAAGCTTTCCAATTTGTCCATCTGTGTGTGACCCATAACACAGTGCTCTTGGACATAAAAGGCAAACAAGAAATGTCATTCAGATCTGGAAATCCAGAATGACCCTCTGTAGCTAAGGTCTCACCCCTGAGTTCAGACCAGACCTTTATGCTCTAAAATAGGACTTTCATCTGCAAAAAGATAATACAGATGTATTTGTGTACATTTTTTTTGTGGGCAGCCTAACTTATGCCATATTCTGAAAAGCTTCCTTTAAG
This sequence comes from Oenanthe melanoleuca, assembly GCF_029582105.1. NCBI lineage: Eukaryota > Metazoa > Chordata > Aves > Passeriformes > Muscicapidae > Oenanthe > Oenanthe melanoleuca. The sequence continues at coordinate 49,805,606 of NC_079339.1, forward strand.
ATGCAGTTTGATCATAACTAGAATGAGAAATATGTTAATTTCTGGTGGGCATTTGTGAAAATTATTTTTTTAAATCCTGGTTTTGAAAACAAAATTATTAATCTCCAAATACTATTTAATAATTTAAATAATAAATTATTATTGGCTTTTAATTTATATGAAATACGTGAATGTCATGGCAGATACTTTCAAATAAGCCACTTATTCAAAATAGCTTTGCCATTTGCTAACATCTGAGGATCTGTCTCTTTCCTGCTCAAACACATATTACTTCTAAAAACTTAAAATCCACAAGACAACAGCTCCCTACCAGGAAAACGAAGTATCCACCAAAACGGAAAAAAAAGAAAGAAAGAAAGAAGGAAAGAAAAACAAATCTACTTCACAAGAAGAAAACTAGACATTTCTAAAGCATTTCAGGATGACCACACACCAAGTGAAAAAAAAAAAAGGTTCAGAATGCCTGCCCCACACAAAGGATAACTTTGCTTGGCAGAATAAAACACTATCTCCTTTTACTAAGAGCTACTCACTCATCAGTCAACACCACTTTAACTACTTTACATATTTTTTCCGCCTTTCATAGAGTACATCAAAAGTTCAACACATACTGCCAGCCAAGTATAATATCTAGTAGGCTATATATATATCCACATATATATATAGATGTACAAACATATATAGCATCAGGTATTGAATTTTGAGAAAAAAAAACAACATAATTTAGGCATTGACAGCATGTATATTACAACGCCTATTCTATTATTCATTTAAATTTCCCACTTTTTGAAAGTTTTATGTAGCAAGATGTGGAATATTTGCCTTTCCCATCTCTTGTTGCCAGTTACATATATATACATATACATACACATATGGAAAAAACTTCATGCAGCCATAGAATTTTCAAAATTAACTACTTTGCAACTGTAACTGTTATTTTTTCTGCTTCTTATAGATGTTATAGTTATAATTAGAATGTAGTGAATATAGATGGAATGAAAAAGATGAAAGAATCTGAAAAAAATTGCACTGGTTGTCTAGGGTAAGTGGTGGAATAAAACAAAGGCAAAGAAAGAAAACCTGAGACTTTAGTATCATCACTTTAAGCTGCCTAACTGTGCCTCCCAAAGGAGAGGGATTTAGAGAGGGATTTGAGGCAAAGCAATGAGACAGCTTTACAGATAGTTTACAGGAAATTTGGCCATCAAAACCACAAGGATCCTTGTCTGGGAAGTTAACGGGGGGAGCAGGAGTTTATAATATATGGCAAATGGAATGAGGTATAAAGAGCTTTGACTCTGACAGTAGGTAGTGCTCTTATCGATGAAATAAAGAATATAACTGAAGGCTATGAAGGCAGAGATACATGAGGGATACATGAAACATCCCTAAACTTTGAAGTAGGGATATTGCTTTTCCTGCTGCTTCCTGAATGAACATTTGGGGACCAATAGAGGTTGAGAAAAAATATACTACATAGTTTGTCAGGAAAAAAGAAGAGTAGAAGGAAAAGGCAAACTTTTTTGATAGGGGTCATGGGGATAGGACAAGGGGTAATGTCTTCAAACTGAAAGAGCACTGATTAAATATTAGAAAGAAATTCTTAACTATGAGGCTAGTGAGGCACTGGGCTTTCCCGAAAACTGGTGGGTGTCCCATCCCTGGAAATATTCAAAGCCAGCTTGGATGGGCTCTGAGCAACCTGGTCTAGTTGAAGGTGTCTCTGGTCAAAGCAGGGGGGGAGGAACTAAATGGCCATTAAAGATGCCTTCCAACCCAAACTGTTCTGTGATTCTCTGATTCTGTGATAAGAGTTATAGCAACCTGCATGGCTAGACAGTGAAATGTCTTGGAGATTACATTTTTGTTAATCTTTTACACTTCTTGGGTTTGAGGATCTAGATGATAATCAGAGTAGGGATGTCCACCACACTAAAGTCCACAGTTAGTGAGAAGAACATAGGGAAAATGTCTGTGGTAGAGAAATCTGTCATGCAGCCAAATTAAGTTTAAGTGTTAAATAATTTATAAAGGTGTCAGACTAAAAGTTTATTTAGGACAGAAGGAGACTGGGGAGGAATATATTGGTAGATCTGTGAATCTTCAACAAAGAGATGACAAGGGAGTTTTTGGTTGTGGGTAAAATTACACAAGGCTAAAAACCCTCAATCTCTTTACCAAGAACTGGAGGATCCTCCAGAGGGTGTATTAAAGAAATGATTAGAGAAGCAGCCAAGGAAAGCCAGACCTGATGAATCCCAGAGAGATTTCAAGGACAGCAGAAGCAGAGAAGCCAAGAGAAGTTACGGTTATAGCAGTGAGTCTGAGATCTGGCAAAGTAGATGCCATTAGATGTTGTGGAAAGAATGGTTTCATTTAAGGGCAGAGGAGGGAAGCCAGATTGGAATAGCTCTAGGAAGAAAAAGTGTAAACAGCATATTCAGAAAGCTTAGAGATGAAAGAACAACTGCAGATGGGCCAGTAGCTAGAGATGGAAGAAGTCAAAAGTGTTTTATTTATGATGTGATATATTTAACATATGGTATAGCAAGTAGAACAGACTAGGAACAGTGAAAACAACAAACATGAGGAGACCAAGAGGTCAAGGAAAGGAACAATGTAAGGGAAGAGAATGGGCACATGGGAGATGAAGAACTGGGAAGAAAGAGGGTAAGAGGATGCAAATGGAAAAGAACACATGAAGCATGAGTCCATGTGTTTGTGTCCACGACCATGAAGGATAAATCTGCAAAACAGGGAAAGGGTCCCAAGTTAATAGGAAGAGGAAATATCATGTCATATATTTAAAAAGAAAACAAAACCAGAAAGACAGTGAAAGAGTGAGTGAGTGGAGAGAGAGAGAGAGAGAGATAGAGAGTAGAGAGAGTGAAAGAAAGATAGAAAGAAAGAAAGAGAGAGAGAGAGAGGAAAGAAAGAAAAGAAAGATAGAAAGAGAAAGAAAGAAAGAAAGAAAGAAAGAAAGAAAGAAAGAAAGAAAGAAAGAAAGAAAGAAAGAAAGAAAGAAAGAAAGAAAGAAAGAAAGAGAAAGAAAGAAAGAAAGAGAGAGAGAGAGAGAGGGGAAAGAAAGAAAGAAAAGAAAGAAAGAAAAGAAAGAAAGCAAGAAGAAAGAAAAAAAGAAAGAGAGAGAGAGAAAGAGAGAGAGAGAGAGGAAAGAAAGAAAGAAAGAAAGAAAGAAAGAAAGAAAGAAAGAAAGAAAGAAAGAAAGAAAAGAAAGAAAGAAAAGAAAGAAAGCAAGAAGAAAGAAAGAAAGAAAGAGAGAGAGAGAAAGAGAGAGAGAGAGAGGAAAGAAAGAAAGAAAGAAAGAAAGAAAGAAAGAAAGAAAGAAAGAAAGAAAGAAAGAAAGAAAGAAAGAAAGGGGAAAGAAAAGAAAGAAAGAAAGAAAGAAAGAAAGAAAGAAAGAAAGAAAGAAAGAAAGAAAGAAAGAAAGAAAGAAAGAAAGAAAGAAAGAAAGAAAGAAAGAAAGAAGAAAAGAAAGAAAGATCAAAGGCAGAACTTGCTAAGGCCTTTTGTCAAGAGAAAAGGAGAGTTTAAGCAGAGACTTAGAGGTGGTGAGGAGATGGGCAGAACTGCAGGATTAAAGTGCAATTAAATTTGAGGCAGTACAACTGTGCAGCTAGACTGATAGCAGAACTGAAAAGGTACAGTGGTGATGAATATAAAGTGGTTTTTTAAGTGCAGTAAAAAACATGGTTTCTGTATTCACTATTTTCAAGCCTCTTCTGAGAATTAGAAAGGCCCATTAGAAAGCCTTCAAGACAGGAAGAATGCTTCATGATAGTTTCTGAACAGAATTATAAAGCTCATTAATTGGCAATGCTATATGAGAATAAGAACATTTATAATAGTCATGAAATCACAGAAAAGTCTGAAATTAGCACAGATAGTTTTATGACATGCATATTTCAGTCACTGAGTTATTTTGTGTAAGCTTAGCCTGGGTGATGGCAACAGACACATTTCCAGTAAAACATTTCCAGTTGAATACAGTGTTATTTCCCCACATGGAAGACCCAGCCCTCTCTTTCCAGAGCACAGTGTTCCTTAGTGTGGTCTGAGAGCCCTGCAGAGCACACGTGCAGCAGCTGCAAGGCTAATGCAAATCACAGAAGGCAGAGACTGCCACCATAAAGCGAGATACAGACACCATTAGCCATGTTGGCTGCACTATGAACCAGATCAGGAAACCAAGCCAGGTTAAAACTAACTCAGCAGAAGGGTTATTTTTAAACTGATTCATTTCCCAATCACTTTCACTGACTAGCTGCACAAAGATTTGCAATTGCAGAGGAAAGGCAATGGATGGGATAGTGGCAGAAGGGAAGGGAAAGAAGGATTCAGTCTTCCTTCAATCTGGGCATATTTTGTCTCTCCTCTAGGACTAAACTACCTTGCAGACAGGGGCTGAATAACTACCTGATTTTAGACTGTCCTAAATGAATCAAATTATGTCTTACATAAGTTTTCCAACTTGTCCAAACTACACTAGCTTCTCATCTTGTGACATCTTAGACTTATTCCCTGCAGCAGATGAGACAGTTTGTACCTGGCACAAGCTAGAGTGAACCCAAGTTTCTTAAATAGCCAGCTCATGCTCATAGTCAGCCAATTATTTTTTTTTAAATTGCCCTTCATTTCCTTAGCTTGCTTACAGTGTTCTTTCTCATAAGTCCCCAATACTCAAAGTACTGTCTGCCCCTCCCAAACTTAGACTGCAGCCATGCCCTCTTGCTCTTAATCTTGTCTAAGTGCCAGTATTGTTTCTCTCTACCAAAGAGTTGACCTTAAAATATAAAGGCACTCAGGAGCAAACACAATTTTATCTGGTTTACTGTACAAAAGCACTTCCATATACCATCTCATCTATCATTTCTTCTTTCCAAGTATCTACTCCCTGCTGAATTATCTGAATTTGTAAGCTATAGGTTAGCCCTTGTTTGTAGTGAAATTGTAGGAATCAGAAATGATCATTTAATTCATGCATTCCAGCATTTTGGGGGTCAAAAGTTGTTCTAACTCCTTGCCAGTGAGAACAGGCAGTGGGGACTGTTAGCACGCACACACTCGGCACCACTGGAGAACATCATCTGACATGTCCCTTCTCAAGAGTCCTTTGGAGAAGCATTGAATCTACTAAGGCAGCAAACTCTGCACAGCCACAGAAATGCACTGCTTTGAATCTGAAACCATCTCAGAGCCAGGGTGCAGCTGAAAAGGGAGAAAGAACATTTGCCCTGTAGTGTGCAGGACCAAGTGATCTGAAGTAGCGCTCAAATCAGTTCTCACCCTTCCCAGAGGTACCTAGATTAAATGTCCCCCTTTTTTTGTCTTCTTCAATCAACACTGGATAGTTTGCATGAACACTGATTGCTGCAGAGGAGAAACTGCAGAAAGACTTTATTTGGTAATTCAGTGGGCAGGGAAAGTGCTTACCAAGAGTTTCTAGGTCCAGGATCCAACTGTTTCTCCTGTGCACCTTCTTAGATAGCACCTTTTCTCTAAATCATTTCCTCAGAAAACAAAAATGGGATTGGGTTATTTTTGCTCTGATTTCAGACTACATAGATGTTGGAACCACTAAACAGGGCACTAATTGTTTTAGCCAATCCTGCCTGGAGCTTTCAGTTTGGAATCTTGGAATCTTGTATGACAATGCTGACCTGTGCACCAGTGTCTGTTTCATGAACAGGACAAGTCTGCCCAATAGATGAACTCTGCATATGCTATTTATTGCTGATGTGGGTTTCTGTCTAAACTGTTCTATAGAGCTTTAAAAATGAGGCAGTTTTGCAGTTTTGGAAATTTGAAGTGAAATAACTTTCACGTGAGGAATGGCTTTGACTCTTTGGTCTCCCTTTTCAGCTGTCTGCTCCATGATGCCAAATGAATTTTCTGTCTACACATATACATTGACAAGGGAGGTGTAACTCTTTGCAGACTGTGGAGAGCAGACATGTAGGTCTGGATAGCCCTTTACTAAAAAAAGACTGCAGGGAAATGTCCCTCTGGTTCATTAAATTAATGAACAGGCAGAATGATTTGTGAAAAACAACTGTTTTATAGGACCACCACCTGCAGTATGGGCTGGATCCCACAATGTGGAAGAAATCCAGAACATTTCAGATTAATTTCTTGACATTTCAACCTTGTCCTGCACCTCATCCACCAACACAGAACATATTCAAAATTAACAGATACTTCTGGCGACACACTGCAGCCATGGGAAATTGGAACACAAGTCATGCCATATCTACTGACAGCTAATAAAGTTCTCCACAGCACTGCTAAAGATGTATTTTCTATGTCTAAAGATCAAGTAGCTTGGTCTGGGTTTTACTAACAGTGCTGAACTTTTGGCTGTTTATTCCCAACTCCGTGATGTAAGCTGCCCTCCCTGGGAGCCACTCTGTACACATACAGTGCATGGAAAGAGTTACCTAGTAATAAAAAACATATGAAGCTGTGAGATCAGTTCCTCTTTCTCCCTCCCCAGGTGTTCCTTCGTGGTTGTGATTTGTGCACAAGTCCATAGAAAATGTTGCATACACAAGCCAAGATATACAAAGATTTCAGGCTCCCAACCCCTACTTAAGCATCTTACTTTGGGATTCTATAAAAGAATGGGGAACCTAAATTCCTTTGTAGGTCTGGCCTGCAGGATCTAGTGGGAATGTCAAGAAAGTGAGGTTTCTTATGGCTGCTCACTGGCCAACAAGCACCCTGAACTTTCAGCCCACTGGATGCCATTCTGGAATCACTTGGCATTCAACTAGCTCTTGTTTTATTAGACAAATGCATTAATGTGTTTCATGTATAATTATTATTTTGACATTTAACATTTGTAATTAACACTCAAAAACTGACCATTGCTTTGGATCCACTGTGTTTCAGAACTTCTCCATCCCAAGGCACTTTTTCAAATCTTTTACCCAGCAACCTTATCAGAGAGTGTACTTTATTAAACTTTCTATTATTATCTACATTTTTTCTTTGTAAAATAAAACAAACACAAGCACTAGATCTTTAGCTGGTGGTAGAGCTTGGCCTTGTTCCACTGACAACAGTGTAGTTACACTTCAGTTCAGAATTAAAACCACTCAACCTCAAATACATATACTTTTCTGAGGTAAGCAGGTTGCTGCATCAGAAACTGATCTGAGAATTAAGACTATTTGCAATATCTTGGAAATTCTGTCCTGAAGTGCTCACAAAAACTTTATTTCCACAGGAATTTTCTGGAAAGATTTTTCTTTTTTTTTTTTTCTGATACCAATAAACACCCACTGACACTTGCAATTCCTTCTCCCTTCATGTCACAAGAAATTTTTGCAAAATTCATCTTAATAAAAATGTCATCAAGACCTTTCAAGCTTCTATCAGAACCACCTCCCTGCTTTGTTATAGCAAGCAACATACAGTTCCTTTTTCAGCTCTGTGTACATATAACTTATTTTCTTACTTGCTCACGGACAAACTCACAGGGGCAAAATCCATCATTTCCCAAACTCACAGTATGTCATCTCATGCACTTTTCTTTAATCACTGGAAGAATTTTGTTATACAAATAGAACTGACACTCTGACATTCTTTTCCTATCAGTCCTGCAAGCCTTTTTGGTTTGGTTTTTCTACTTATATGGCACTTTACAGAACCTGTGCATCAGATGCAGAACTCCTTGCTGCATGGTTGTGTTTATGATAAAAGGTTGCAGGTGTCCAAGAGGAAACCAGGCACAATAAGAAGTTATAAATCTACTGTAGACTACTAAACATGAAAGAATACCTCAGCCACTGGGCAATGAAGATTGGAAAAGTATGTTGGAAAAATGTTTTTTTAAGTGTTCTCCATCTTTATTCTCTTTCTGACTAGTCATTATTGGCCATTGCAAAGGAAAAGGTAGAGAACTCAATGGAGTTAACTCAATGGATAACTCTAAAAGGATCAGTCCTATCATACACATTGGTAATTTAATAATGTGTACTGATAAATTTAAGGAGAAAACTTTAAGCTACAAGGCCAAAAAGATGGACAATGTTTGTTCAAGTTTCCATGCCCCATAAATTGTCAGAACAATCCTGATATTTTGCAGATGCTTTAGCTAGACCTTTGAATTCTTGGTACAAAATTTACAGGGATCTGCTGATTTGAACACACACATTATTTATATTATCCTTAGCCTGATCTTTATTTTGGTCTATTTTCTTATGCTTTAATCAAAATGTTCTTTATCATCTTCTTTTTATTTTATTATTTAGATTTTTGTGACACTATCCAGGCTCTTGTTTTCAAAATTCTTTTTCCACCTTAGTGATTGTTACTTTTATTCTTACAGATTTATAGCATTTCTTACATTCATCCTATTTTGTATTCCCTTTGAATTTCTGGTCCTCAAAATCCTCCTAATGAATTCCGTTTTGCATCTTTGTGCGTTTCTTATCTCAGTTTTAGAAATAGCTTCCTATTTTATTTTTCTTTGAAACCACAGAACTATCTTTACTGCCTATTAGATTAATCCAAAATTTTCTCATTGTTTTCAGAGAGAAGGAACAGAGATTTGTCCTTTGTACTTATACAGGTATGAAATGCACCTGCCCACAGGGCCTGAGCTCACCTTAAGGGAAGCAAGAGTAGATCATTGTGTTCAGGGATCTTGGCTGACACACAGCCTTGGCTAACCCAGGCTAGCACAGTCCCTGACAGAACCATCTATCTGCCAGTACCTCAAAAATGTTTTTTTCACAAGCTGCCTCACAGAAACCATATGATTCAGCAATGCTGCTCTAGGTGACCTGTTAGTTTCTATGTTTATTTAAAAACCTTTCTCCTCTAGACCCCCGTGTTTCAGTACAAACTGTACCTGGCAGATACAAGAGTTAATCAGAAAGGACAAAAGAATTCACAAACTAATTTAAATTCATGACATAATATTTTGAGCATCAGCAGATGTCAGCCATTATGTGGCTGATTAAAATTTTATCAGACAATTGTTCATAAGTACTTTAAAAGATGTGTGTCCCTCTTTACCAGTTCAATGGGATGCTATGAAAAGATTAGTGTTTGAGAAAGTTGGATAAAAGGTGCACTCTTATCAACTTTGTGTACTATGTATGAGGGATGCAAAATACTTGAAAGAAATCATTTAGATTTCAACAATAATAACAGTTAATCATAAAAGTACTGCCTCTAACATGCTTGGCAGATCAAGGTCACCATGAAAATAAAATAATTAATTCTTGAGACATCTAAAGAACTTAAATAAAAAAAATGTAACACAGCACTCTATCATTTTAAATTGCCACATATTACTTCCTATATTTCTCCATATTGCAATGATGGCCATCATGAAGGAAAAATATTGCTAAGGGTAAACAACTCAATTGCTGTTTCTTTGTATTATGGTAAGCAGCCCCACTGTTCTATGACTGGCATCTCTTTGTGTTTGGCTCTACAAAAAGAAGCAGCCCCAGCCTCAAAAAAATTCCTGTATTTGAAGCAGGATTTTTTTATGACTTCATATATATTAGTGCAATGAAAAGCTTAGAAATACAGGTATCTTAGAGAGAGATATCATCTGGTCTGATAAGTTATAGTGAGAGGAAAAGATTTGTCTCCTAGAACAGCAGGTTCTGAACTCAGTCACAGCAGCAAGTGCCCTGCAACAACTACCAAGGAAGTCAAAATTCCTGCAATTCTGATTAAAAAGACAGTCACTGTCTTCCTACTAAGGCCACTGTTTGCTTCACTTTCTCTCATTGACTGCATGAAAAACAGGCTGAAGAAAGGATGAGAGACACTCTACACCCTTCAAAAGCATCTAAAAGAGCTAACTGAAGATTTAGGCAGATTTTCTAGGCTGTCCTTGATGGAGGATACAGGAAGCTTGGTGTGGTGTCTGGAGAGGATCAGCCAAAGCAAGCATCCTTTCCCTCCTGTGCATGGTGAGGGGAACCCGGGAAAAAGGCTCACCCTGGGCTGGGGGCTGAGCAGTGGTGAGAAGCCTGGGTGCTCCTGGTGCCTGTCCAGGAGAAATCCAGCATTTAGCCAAGATCTGCTGTGCTATTTTCAAGGCAGAAACTCAAGCCAAAGGTTTGAATCAGACATGTTCAATGTTCTGTGTTTCTAATTAAAGTTTGCAGTTTTTATGTTTTGTTTCCAGTGTTTATTTTTAGCCAGATGATGGGTCCTTTTATTATTAGAGGAGATAATTTTGATTAATGTTTTTTTAATTCTGAGAACACAAAGGGAGGTTTCTGTAGAGCTTTGTGTTCTTGGTGAGCGTGGGAGACTGTCAGAGCATGCCGCTCTTCTTCACAAATAATTTTCAGTGTCACCAAATGTTGGCCAACATTCACTGAAGGGAAAAGGGATATTTACAGCAACAAGTGTGAATTGTTCAAGGTTAAATGGAAGGGTCTATCCCTAGTATTTTAAAGTCAAAAGTCTCATATACAGAGAAGTTCAAAGCCCTAATTTGAGGATATTTTTATCTCACGATCCATGAAAGCCTGTTAAAGATTTTATTTGTTTCAGACATGAAGCTGGTCAAACCTGTTGAAGTAGATCAAAGTTTTTCCATTGACTTCAGTGAGAGATGAGTCAGTGTGCTGTTCCCCATTGTATCCTTATGGTTTCCCAAGGCATGTTTTCAAATATTGTAGTTAATGAAATTAACAGAATCAAAAATTCCTTGCTACAGGCAATTCTGTCAATCAAAGGTGATTTGTAGCTACTTCTACTTTGGAGCTATCTCTTGCTTTAACATTCTGCAAATCCCTTTGGTCCATTTTCATGTTGCTTGACAGTTCAGAAGTTGTTTCTGAATTAACTTACTGAAAGACACATTGGTGATATTTACACAAGCTCATGGTGCTCTGTCTGGATGCCCTATGAGCTTATCTCATATTTCTAATGTCCATAGTGTTTTGTTACCCATTGTTCTGCATTAAATATCTTTGCTTTCTGAGCTATTTATCAATCTATCTATAAATGCATCAGTGGATGCTGTGTATTCTCCATGCTGTTGATTCACTAGCACTGCCTATTTCAAGTCCTTTCTCTTTTGATAAAATTCTGAAATAAAGGCCCAGTCTTGCAAAGGATCTGTATGTGTTCAAATCCCTTCTGACTATGGAGTGTCTCTGAAACAGCATGGCAGTCTTCCTAGGATGGGAGTATGGAACAATGTGAAAAAATGAAAGGCAGTGCTTTAGAGGATGCATCACTTTTGTTAGCACATAACATTTTTTCTATCATTTGTTTAAAATCCCCTGAAGCATGCAATTAAACCCACAAGCATGCAATTAAATTATTTGACACTTGAATTTACTTTTTAAATTATGCTTATTTGTCTGTATAATTTCCATACATAATTGTTTTGAATTAATTCATTAAACTCTTTGTTGCACATGGTTTTAATTAATTCTAATCTGTAGCTCAGGCACATCAGAATCAATATCAAGTAGCTTCTGCTTGCATGTCTATCTACAGGAGAATATTGTCTTGATTACAGTATTGAGTTAAGAAGAGAGATGAAGAACTCCAGAAGGTTTTAATAAATGAAAGCACTATAACTGTAAGATAGAGTGTTTAAAAATTTCTGGTATACTCTAGAAGCATCCAAATGTAATCTGTCTATGCACAGCCATTTATACAAAGAAATGGCATTCAACTTTTTTTGGATTGTTTCAGTGGTACTTATGATTTCCAAAATGGATTTTTTTCTCCTCACTGACAGTGGTGAGAATCAAAACACAGTCAGATACTTGTGAAGCTGGATATGTTACTGAGTGAAACCCTTTATGGTTTAACATGATGCTTTACTATACATTTATATTTCTCAGCAAACAATTTCTCATTGACTTACCTGCAATTATTACACTGTCTGGTGCATTTGTCAAAATTCTATCTACTGACTGCATCACTCATCTTGTATTATCATATTCCTGCTGCTGTTTCTTTCCCGTCTTCAAAAATATTGTCCAGATAACTGATTCTTCCTCTTTCAACTCTGAATAACAATCACTGGATATTTTTTTATATTTATACAGGTTAAGGCATTTAGGATCACAGGAAAAAGCCTTTTTCAATTAGTCGTTGTCATTACAGTTAAAAAATATTATATTGTTGACGATAGAGAGATTTTTCTCTTATGAAGATATATTATTATTTTTCTGTGAGAGAACTTCAGAAAACCAAACTGTTTTAAATTGTCATCTAGAGAGGATAACATGTACATACTGGTTTCTACTTTTAAAACTGCCATAATACATTTTTCTATAATTTTACATTTGTTTCATTAAAAATTCTCTGTTAATTTCGTAGCAACTATACTGGAGCTACTATTATAATTTCATCATGAATGATTAAAAACTTTTTTGCTTTATCTACAGCAAATCTTGGGACAGTTATTGTGTTCTTTCCTGGTACTTCAGAAATAATTTCTTGAGCAAATAAAATACAGAAATCCATATTAATTAGTCCATTTTGACTTATGTAAAATAATTTTTCTACTCTATATTACACGTGTTCTAGGTTTATTCTCTTAGACATTTGCCCCTATACACAGATTGCTTATTCAGTTATAAAAATTAATAAAAATAACTAAAACAATCACAATCTTTGAACAATTGAAGCCTGGGCATATCCTAGCTGCATTTCCTTTATAATGACTGCAGCTGTTTTGCAAATGCATTTACCACCTTTTGTATTTTAAAAGTCTTTGAAATCTTTGCCATGCAAATTATTAAAAAGTATTGGGAGCTTTTGATTTTGAACATGCTGCATAAATGCAAATTGGTATTGTTTGAGCTCAGTTGCACATGCCTTTCTTTTCAGACAGGGCTTGGGGAAATGAAGACATGTTTGGAAAAGAGGCTTTAGACTCAGTCACTCATCAAACCTCCCCCTGAGAAGCAAATTCTGTCATATTTGCATAAATCACTATCAGTCCTTAGTTCTTCTCCTCTCTTCTACAATAATACAAAAGAAAAAGTCTTCCAGCAGTGATCTCAGTGCTGGAGCTCATTGGTGTCCACTTCAATTTTTTGAGGCAGAACTTTCATTTCCCTTCAAAATACTTCAAAGCCTCAACCTGTCCTGCCTGAAGCCCAGAGAAAACCTCTTTGCAGTTCCCCCTGAGCTGGGAAGCTTCATCTTCTGTGGCCCCAAGAGCAGCTCAGAAAATGTTTCCATGTTGCACATTCCAATCCTGTATGCTGCCCATCAAAACTCAGCAACACACTTACCAGCATTCATAGGTAAATTTGCTGTATGCAGAAGAGCCAGTGAAATTTGACCAGAAATGTTCCTGGGTCATACATGTAAAACTGAAGATCTGTGTTAATGAAATTCTGTCTTCTTTTTTTTTTCCTTTACAGAAAAAGATTTTTAAAAAACTTAAATGGATTATTTCTTCTTTTTCAGGTTTGCAAGACAGTGAGATCTTCAGAAAATCCAAATGACTCTGCTTTAGAAGGAAGATTTGTAGATAGATTTTACATAAAGATTGGATTTATTTTGACTGAATTCTACAGTGAAAACAAAGATCAATTAAAAGTTTCATTATTTTATGATTTTGTAAAGCGCTGGTTTGTTGACTGAACCTTTCTTTCATTCTGGCAATGAAAAAATGAATTTTGTAATATTACTTTGAAATAAGGAATGGATGGTCTCCCTGTCTGGATGTACCAATGTTTTGGCATTGAATGCCAACAGTAGCCATAACAAAGAAAAACATCAAGTAAGATATTGCATTCCACCTATCCAGCTGATTTCAGACACACATCTAAACCCACTAAACACCCCTGCAGCACAATTTTCTGGGCTAAAATGCAGCTACAAATTATCTACAGACCCAGACTCACTCAGATTTCTACAACAGAAGCTTTGTACCTTCACTCAGCTGTAGCTCTTTAATCATGTCTTTTTTTGAAGGCTAAATTTAAAAGCAATAAAACACAAATTAAATAAAACTAAATTTTATACTATGCTGTTTGCCTGGCAAATCTTCTGAAAGAAATATTTGAAAGTTTACCAAATAGATCAAGTAATGATATTTTCCAGACTCTGGTTTTATCATCATGTAGTTTAAGCAATGATAGATGGCTTTCAGCCATTATCGGTCAGATAAGTACCAGTTAAAGGACTGGAGGGCTGTGGTGGTGATATTTCTGCCATTGGTTTAGTTCTAGTCTGAGCTGATCTGTGTCTCTTGTGATGGTTTTCAGTTGTTGAAACACTGCTTCGTTTGTTCTCCTTCTACTGGTAAGAACAGATGGGTTCAAATCTAAACACAAAGGAATCGAAGACTGTGTCTGAGGGCAAGATGAAGCCCACGTGACTTCAGAAATTAGGTTATATGGTCCTTGACATATAAGAATATACATTTTATATTTTTTCATAAAAACATTTCAAAAACTGCATGAGACATATTAAAGTTGCAGATGTGCCAAAGAAAAGAGACTTGGACTTTGTGTGTGTCCTTTGCATACACAGTGTAAGATTTCTTTGAATTTTTCCAAGTCCCACATTAAAAAATAGATTAATCTGTGATTATACCTAATAATTTTAACAGACATTACCAGTACTTGACAGTCTTCCACAGAATATATAGATGCAGCTATTTACTTTCAGGAATTTTGGTATTTATGCTACAGCTTTTTGAGTTAATAATAAGAACAGGAAGATACAAGTACATAAGTTCTCATACCAGTCCAAAAAAAAAAAAAGAAAGAGTGCTCTGGGTATCATTCCAAATATACCTGCCTCTTGGGTTTCTCTTGTATTAACTTAAATTACAATGATCCATAATAGTGCATATTTTCCCTAGAACTTGGCTGTGTCTCAGGTCTCTCTGATGGCTCCTTCTCTATTCTGCTTCCTTACCCACTGGTGCTACTTAAGTCCCTTTACTCAGACACTGAAATCAAGTGTCAGTGAAAAGTTAATTTTGCAAACACATTGAGATATAGATTTTCTTTATTGAGTAAGATCCTCTTAGCAAATACTCCATAAATGAAGATATTGTTGAAGTTCTGGCTCCTTCTACAATACATTAAAACAAGACACAAAGGAAAACCATTGCCTTTCAGGCAAAGAGTGTTATTTATACCTGGTGATAGAGAAAATTTTCTGCCAGTTGGCCGTTTAAATTCTGGAATTATAACATTATGCTAGATTTTGTAATTCTGAATCAAATTCAGACTCTAGTCCTGATTTGATTTTATACCAGTCTAAATGCATTTCAGAAATAAAGCTTCCGCACCCCTATTCTGTGCCAATAAAGGATGAGTATCCATATTAGAAGAAGAAAAAATGATCCTTCCAGGAAGAAACAATGGCATGTACATGGGTAATTTGTTGTGTTCTAGCATCTTCTGTTATTGTCAGGAGCCAGGCTCCAGATCAATGTTTACAACCAACTATTACGGTGTACGTCACAGCATTTCCAAGAACCTCATCCACTTAGAGATTGTTTTGAAGGAGATATTATTTGGTGCCTTGGAGCCAAACGAATTAACTGCCTTAGTATTCAAACTTTGTTTTCAACCATCTGAGCTCATATTTATAAGAGAGAGACATGTTAACTATTATTGAGATGCCACTCCCTGGAAACATTAACTCATCCCTGCAGATTAAATCTTCTAAAACATAAAATCTATTATGGTTGATCCTGACCTGCAGTTATTCTTTCTTGAGGTGGCAAGAGGTAAAAATATTATTAGTTTTTCTACTTTAATGAGTGAATTAGAAATGTGTTTTAGAAATATCTTTTTGTTTAAAAAATAATATTTCCTTAAAAAAAGAAAAAGGAAAAGAGAGAAAAATTATTTTTAAAAAAGAAAAGAAGAGAAAGAGGTAAAATGAAAAGTAGAGAGAGAAACAAACTTTCTTACATTTTTCCTGCAATGCTTAAATATATGGATAAAATTTAGGTTATCTCTAAAAAATTTGGAAAATCCAGGAAGAAATTTGCCCTAGGTTTGTACCACTTTTCAAAAATTAGATTCTTGCTGAAATTTACTCTTTTATTTCTGTTCTTCATTTGCTGTGACTTAGTGATCTAAAAAAAATGTTTTAATATTATGTGCAGATCCAAGTCATCTACAACATGGGGCAAATGCATTTTGCATTTTGCAAAAGTAATAAAGGAGTTGAATTAAGTTTTGGATGCTAATATTCTTAATATTGTGACAGAGATATGATCTGTTTGGATATTCTATTAAACTATTTGAATGTAGTGCTAAATACTAGAATAGGTGGAAACTCTTCACAATAGTTAAATTATTAACAATATTCACAGAGTGGGCGTAAGACTATTACAGTTTTAGATATTATACATTCATGGTATTATAAAAAGTTACTTTAGTGGAGTTCATTTAACTTATGAAACGCTCAGAAAGAGCTCAATGGAGCCAAGGAACCCAGTCATGGCTTCATCAGGAGGGTTCCCAGAGCGAATCCTGCGTCGCCCATCCTGCCCTGACCCAGCTGCAGGATCAGCTGCTCTTGGATTCTATCTTTGCAAGGCTCAGTCTTCCAGAGCAGGAGATGAGCTCTGCCATCCCTAGGAGCAAGGGGAGGCGAGGCTGGTTTGTTTGCAGGGGCCACACAGCGAGCGGGCGATGGGGCGGCGCTGGCGGTAGCGCGCCGTGATGTGCCGTGGTCGGGCCACGCGCCAGCACAAGCCGAGACCTTCTAGGATAAATTGGCAGCAAGCACTCCAAGAAGTTCTCCTCCATTTATTTTATTATGTAGTGAGTGATACAGCAAAATCCCCTGTCTTAAAAGGATATAAAATAACCGTACGCGTTCACCGAAAATTTATGTCGTTGAATGCCAGCCTGAAGAAATGGAAGCTGGTATAAAAAATCGATAAAGTAACATGATAAATCAACATTCTGACACGTTTTAAAGTACATAAAATGTGTACAAAAAACTTTATTAAAATGGTCAACAAGCCATTTAGCTGATAGGTGGCATAGCAAAGAAAATTATATTTTTAAATCTGCCCAATAGAGAATGAAGAGACTGAAGGAATTTTGACATGGTCATTAGCTTGTAGGATGAAAACAGTTCATTGATATCTATTCCACGTGTTAGCCTCTGGCCCTTAGGGAGGCAATATGACTTTTCAACTTGAAGAAAACATGATTTTAAAAAAAAAAAAGTACTTGAAAAATTTCCCCAGAAAATCTGTTTAATGCTGGCAGTATTAAGTCATGGGCATAGCTCTGTGACTTGGGACTCTTGGAGCACTGAGCAAAAACTTGAAACTGGGCCGCTGGGTCCCTGGTGACAGAGTCAGTGTAATGTTACAGGAATGCTCATGTTTTTTAACACAGGGAACACTTCAGCAGTTGATCCCTGCTCATTTTCTCTCCCCATTCTTCTTTCCTTTGGAGAAATATCATTTATTTAATTAGAATAAATGGGCTATGCTAAGTATTTGAACTAAATCTGGGATGTAGCAATATTTGGATGTGCCCTCAACCACAAACTCAGCATGCCCGTGCTTCTACAATGTTGATTTTGGACTTTTGAGAACCCAAGCACAACTGGGGCACTTGGGGCAGGACAACTGGATAAGAAGAAGAAATCTGTGGGCCAAGGAACTTGACCAAATATTGTGTTCCAAAAGGCAGCTCTGTACACAAAGAATAAGGGGAGCAATAGTTTATTCAAGTGGCTCAACACAAAACAGATGGTTAGATTTCAACAGAGAAAAGGACTGATGGATCGTTTACAGCAGACAGACATCCTCAGAAGAGTAAGACCCCAAAACTTATGCATTTAATACCGTGATATCCTATAAGACTTAAACTTCTGAAGCCAATTTGAGTGTTTCACTATGTTAATTGACAAGCAATCCATCCTCATGGAAATATGACCTGTTTCTAAAAGCTGTTTCTGGGGTTTTTAACACAGTATCACAAGTCAGATATTGCTCCTTGTGGTTTTGTTTGTGGGTTTTTGGTTTTCTTTTAATTTGCACATAAACATAAAAGAAGAATACGGTCAACCTAAAAGTTTTCAGATTTTTCTATGAGACCTTTCCCACCTCCAGGCAATCTTCCTGCCCTAGGAGGAATCTTTTCCTCTAAAATTTAGACAATTAATATCTCTTGACTTGATGCACTGTTCTTGTTTTCACATTCCTGAGAATCACTTCAAAATGTCCCTTAGGTACGGAGGAGGAAAAGTAAACTAGTGAGTTATAAAGGACAAAAATTAGAGGTACAACTTCGGCTTCTGGTGACGGGAGTGATGAGATTTTTCATTTTGTCAAATTTATAGCAAACTCTGGAATCATGCTTTTTGGAGACAGAATAGAACTCTAAACTACTGAGTCGAAATTTCCTTTTGCTTCTGGTAAAGTGCAAGTTCTAGGCTGTAGCAGGTTTTTCTGTTTTGTTTTGTTATAATTTTATTCCCCTGGTAATCCCAGAAGCAGGACAAGAATTAATTTTAAACAAGGGTCTTTATTGTTTGCATAGCTCAATACTCTCTTTAATTACAAAAACATGTTAGTTGGTTTTTTAATTTAATTTTCTTTGAGAAAAGGATGGTTCAAATTAAGGGGAAAAATGTTTTTTCAAAACTCAACAGTTTGGTGAAACCTTAAACTGCTTTTCTTTATGTTGTCTAAAGTTTTGAAGAAAACATAAATGCCACTAGTTGGGAGGTTCTGGGGCTTTTTTACAGAATCGGAGACCTAAATCAGTCATTGATTATGGTCAACTGACCCCAGACAAGTAACAGAGGATGAATTTTTTTAGTCACATTATCATGTTAATATATGTATTTATTTAGTCCACTGTATATGAAATTTTTCTGAACATGGAGGTCAACAGTTATTAGTCACCAAAATTTCACTTACAGCTCAGGCTTCCATATTGCAATGAGCAGTGTGTAGATTCTTAATAAAGATGGCAAACAGTAGTTGAGACAAAAAGAAAGGGTTAGTCAGCTTTCTTTGAGAAATAAGAATGCAAATTAAAGTGGAAATAATCTACAAATTTAGTACAGACCTAAAAGTGAGGATGTGTTCAAAAACACCAAAGATTCAGCCAAAGCTTTGGTCTCACAAGAAACTTAACATTCACTGGAAGAAGGATATTGCAAGATGCATTTCCACGTGATCCATGTTGCCACTTGCTGCAGATCACTGGAAAGTCTCCTACTGGGAGGAAAAAAAAGCTCTGAAACCTCAGAATGATCTTGAACTTTAACAGAAATTATCTGATTTGAAAATTCAGCCTACAATACTTTTTTCCCTAGTAGGCTTTAAAAACGTTGCTGTCTTCCAATCAAGAAGAAATAACTGCAACTTCTTACCAGCATTTTAACAGAAGAACCAATGAGATTTTTCACCAGTGCCTCTGCTAATTGCACCTTTTCTGACTGTGATGCATTGACAACAAAGGGAGAGAGAGCCACAGGCTTAAACTGTCTTTTGTTTTTTGATGATCACAGAAAATATCCTCTTAGGATTCAGGAAGAAAAAAAAAATAAATTTGAAAATAACTGTTATATGGGTACACAAAATCTCTGTATTTTTACCAGGACTTAAATGTCCAGTAAAACTCAGCTATATACTCACCTAATATACATAATTCAGTCAAACCAAAAAATTATCAAATAGGGCAGAAAATTATGTAGTTCTGAGCTAGAAAACATCTCCCATTTCATCCCACCACCTCATTCTAGAATTTGATTTTCATATTGTCCAACATGTTTTATATCCCAGAAATAAATTGTCTACAGTGGGTATAATCTACCTCAACCCAAAGTCTAAATTGTCCCATTTGTCATATTAGAAGGACAAAAAATTCTGTAAGCCATGGTGTGTACAATGCATTCATCTGTTCATTTCTATGGTGTTTTTCAAAAATACAACATTTAATAAAGGGAACAGAAATATAATAAGGCAAATATTGAAAGATATACAGCACAATTAATTTGATGCAGATTTTGAAAACGTGCAATTTACCATATCCAGTGATTCACTAAACATAAATCTTTTGTACTTGAAAGTTCTAGAGATGAAATCTCAAATCTGTTGAAGAGAGTGGGAGTTTCCTCTTTGATTTCTAGGGGCCTGCATTTTACTCTAAGCACATTTTCTCTTCTAAAAGAACAATTCACATGGAATTATTTGAGTGGACAAATTGTATTAAAGCAGGTCCATTGTCTGTTTCTGTCTTTAGACATGTACCACATTCTGGAAACCTGAGATGATACCAAAGAGATACTCATTTGAATGAAAGAATTTCTTGACTTTAAGGGGTCAGTGACAAAAAATCAAATCCTCTATTCATACATGCTTATGATAGCCAGGAAATGGATCACTTAGAAAACTTCATCAAATACTGTACTAGAAAATATATAGTTAATTTCAGAAATGAAAATAAGCTGCTTTCTATGAGACTTTTATCATAAGGAATACTTAGGGACTTTATTAGAAAAATATCCTAGAAATAGTTGAATAACTTCTTTGGTCATATCCAACAATCATTCTCACTGACGTATTTCTGAATTCTGTACTTTAGCTTCTTCAACTAGAGAAATAAATGTGAAGGTGATAATCTTTAAATAATTTACTCATTGCATGTATCTAAATTTTTTTTTGCATAAGTGTTTAATCAAATAGGCTGGAGGCACAATTTCACAGTATTAGGCCCTGGCTCAGCTGGGGGCTTAGATATATGTTTTCTGCAAAAAATGTAAGATATGCATACCTGAAAAATAAGAGTATTGCTGTCAGCATCAGTTCTTGCATCTCAAATAAGATGTATTCCCAAACTTTTG
Organism: Oenanthe melanoleuca; assembly: GCF_029582105.1. Lineage (NCBI taxonomy): Eukaryota > Metazoa > Chordata > Aves > Passeriformes > Muscicapidae > Oenanthe > Oenanthe melanoleuca. Next base: position 49,826,432 of record NC_079339.1, read on the forward strand.
TTAAAACCTTTAACAAAGGTTTATGGTTAACTGCTAAAAACCCAAAGTTTGAAGTATGAAGTCTGATGTGAAAAGTACCACTTTGTTTCTTTCAACTTCTCTGAGCAATCTGTGAATTCCTTCATGAGCTTTCCTTTCCTTGGTGACCTGAGATGACTTGAATTAACTATGATGCACTATGTGGAAAACATTGTCTCCAATCTGTCCTTCCCCACTTCTCACTTTTAATTTATTGGCCACCCACCCCTCTTTTTTCTTTTTGTTCTTGCCCAAATTTTCCTATTTCCAGCATATGTTTTAAGATTAAAAAACTCTTGTTTGGCAGACAGTATAAACGCTGTACCTCAACAGATGTTTTTAGTGTCAGTGCAAGAAGCGGCCACACGCTGATGCGGTTCTGCTTGGCACCATTTCTTGTCTGGAGAGACTGACACTGCATGAATATATTCATTTTACTGCTGAGTTCTTTTTTGTCATTTTTTTCCTCCTTTCCACTCTCATGACACTGTGGTAAATTTGGTGTTTCTGTGACTTGTTCACTCTTTGCATATGACTTTGTTTTTAAGTCATCCAAGTCTTGTTTTTGAAGATGCCAATTTGACCCGAATTTACCTTTGAGCACCTCTCTCTTTCCTTTAACTGTGTTACCAGGAATATGTTTTCAGGTTAACTTGTAGCCTTTACCAACTGTTTTCATGTGTCTCAATATCACCATTTCTCTCCAAAACGTATTGCTATGCAGGCACATGTATCAAAATAGTTAGGGCCTCACTAAGTACAATCCACAAGTTCAACAGGTTTTTTTATTTACTCAGCTGGTCGTGTACTTGTATGAAGGAGGCTTTTTTTCAAGCTGTATTTGAAACAGGGGACAGGTTATGTAAGGGCATAATAAAAATATGGCTTTTGTGAAGGCACAAGCATGATCCAAGAGAGACTCTCTAAATCTCCTTCCGTCTCCTAATCTGAATGGATTTTTCTGGCTTTCTGATGACAGGGGAGGTTCTTCTGTGCAAATTCATGCCAGGTAACAGCTGAAAATGAGAACTGGAAAAGTGGACAAGACAAAAAAAAAAAAAAGTGGAGCTAAACATTATGAATTTTGAGTGCTTGCTGACCATAAAAATCTCTTCTGGCTAAGTGTTAGCAAATGGTGCCATATGAGACACCACAACATTTCCCTCAGCTTGCGAAAGGCCATAATTGTGGTGCTCCAGATAATCTCATGTGGTAACTGCTTATAAAAATTGACCCTTTAATGGCAAACCTCTGTCCCATATGTTTTCTTCGTTGTGCCTTTATACAAAAAGTGAAGCACAAGGTACAAGAAAAACAAAGGAAAACCAAGTGATGGGGCAGTTGATTTTCAAAACACAAGAATATCTGTCACATCCACAGCCTCCCTATGAGGATGCCTGATGAACAGCTCTCCAGAGTTCAAAAAAGACTTTTCCAGATGACTCTATCAGCTAGCAACACTGCTCTGCTATCTCCTTTAATACTAATTTGTTGTCTTTGCAACCACTCACAGAAGGAATGTATCCTTTTGGGCCACGTTTGAGAAAATGGAGAACTGGTGTGTAAACCCACTCGAACAGTGAAGGGAAGGGTGTTGTGACCAGTGTTGTCCTTTCCAGTTAAAGCTTCCAGCAGCTAAGCCTACTGCTCAAAGCACAGATCTGTAGTACTGGGCTGGCTTAGAGAATGAGCCCTGCTATGGATCCTTTCAAAAGCAGCATCCAGAAATGGGTACAGTCTTTGTACTCCAAAGAGCTCACCTTCAGCACCTCTCCTTTTTGTAATCATCTGCTGGAGCTGCTTATCTCCTCCCCAAATAGTGGCTATGAGCTGCCTGCTGGGTTTGGGCCCCTATACAGACACTTCTGTCCTTGTGTAGTCCCTTTGGAGCCCATTCCAAAAGCCAGCACATGAGGCTGCTCCACCAGGGCTTTGGAGGAAATGATGCTGCTGTTTGGAAGGGGCTGTGTAGGGAGCACCTCCAAGAGACAGACTCACTGGTCATTTTGCTTTTCACTTGCTAGAGATTCCTGCTGGACTCCCTGGGCCTTCCTCCTCTCTCTCTTTTGTACAAGTAGCTGAAGACAGTAATTCACAAGCTGGGGAGCTCAGCCTGACCTTAGATAGCACTCAGTGAATGATCATACCTCTACTGCAGCTGGCACAAACACACAGGCCTGCGGTGTCAAAGGTACGGCTCATTCTTCCGGCTGCTTTTGTTGCAAACAAATATTTATTTTGGAGAAAGCAGGGGAAATCCAATTCTCTAGTTGTGGTTTCGATTCCTTTTGTCTACAGCATGTTCTGCTAGGGAAGTGATGCACAGCGGTTTCTTTGTCAAATTTGCTTCTGGCTCAGCAAGAAGGTGGGTGGCAGGGCAGTTGGAAGTCATCAAGCACAAGCAAAAATGTTTAGTAACCTTTTGTATAACTCTGCCCTCCAACCACTGCAATGGCCACCTTTCCCTGTTCTTACTGGGGGACAGATCCTGGGAGGGCCTGAGTAACTTTGAATTTGTCTGAGAAATTCCAAGCCTTGAATTGAAGATTCTAAACATAGCATAGAAAATCATGACAAAATATTTTTATACATGATGCAAAAAGGGACACAGCCATAAAACTGGGGTTAAAGTGAAGCAAGTTTCCTAAGGGCAATGGAAAAAGGCAAGCAACAGGACAATAAACACAACCAGGCCAAAATAGCTCCCTTACACTAAGAGTCAAGTCCTGAACTCCTGGGCATCACTTAAGTAGATAGGATCTTTATGAAATATTTATACCCAAATGCAGCAGGAGTCAGATTTTTCTCACCCCAGTAGCAAGCATAGCTGCCTTATTGCCACCAATTATGGAAATGTCAGCATGAAAGGCATATTCAGAAAAAAAATTGCCTCTAGATCCCAGTAGTTGCAACTGGTTACTTGCTAATGACTAACAGTGATGATTAGTGATATTTATTCATGTGGCAGACTTTGAAAGCAAGAAGTAAAGTTTAGCGTCCCTGGCTAATGCTTTCCCAAAAGCAGTATGATGGCCCATTCAATAGTTCTGTTACCATTTTTGACATGCAGATTTTGGAAAGGAAGAGAGTCAACTTACCAGCAAATGTATGTAGTGCAGAAATACAGTCATGTCATGGAAGAAAGTAGGGAAAATATCTGCTTCTTGACCATGCAATTTTTTTCTACAATACTTTCTCTTTCACTCTTTTGTTGAGAGGAAAAAATTATCCTTTGTCTTTCTTTACATCCACTGCAAGCAGAAAATCTATATGCATACTATGAAGAAAATGTCTTACTTTGAAATAAGCTGTTCTTTGATTTCATAGTGATTGCATACATGTATATTGACACAATGTGAGCCCAGAGGAAGGCTGAATATTTACCCCAGAGATGTAATGGAAGTTCTTCATAGCAATAAAAATCGCAATCCTGCCAAGTGCAGCACCATTCCTAGATGCTCCTGGATGGCCAAGGATCTCATGAAATTGAAAAGAGCACCACATGAATGCTCATCATATGACAGGGAAGGTGAAATTTCTCAGCATTACCACCCACTTAGCTGAAGCACTAGTGGCACTCGCTCCAATCATGGGTGAGTCCTGACTGCAGTCTCAAAACAGGCCATGAAAGCCTCTCATCTATGTGAATAATCTGCACACAAAGATGACAACATCCCCAGATCATTAAGATGTTGACAGAAAGAGTCTCAGAAAACACCTGGAATTTGTTATCCTGTCAGAAATCAGAAATAAGAAGAGAAACAAGAAATAAGGTAGAGCTATACTAGCATTCAAAGTGTGGAGGAAAGACATGAATAATTGACAAAATTTAAGCTTCTGACTGAGATGGAATTCTGAGCCAGAAATAAGGGTAGCTCTCGAAAGAGACATCCCATGAAGAATGGATGTGATAGAAAAAGTTTCTCTTACCCTTCCGAAGGAAGCAATATTCAATAATAAACACATCTTTGAAATACATCAATGAGGAATTTGCTGCAGGTTCACAGAGAGGATGTAAGTGAGGATCATACCACCAGTTTCAAGTCTCATGGAGGAGAAAGGTCCTTAAGAAATGGAATTAATTTCATCCTTTCAGAAATTTAACAAATGAAAAAACAAACAAAAAAGTAAATTTACTCAATCAATTATGAAAATTCACTAGTCTTTTCAATAACATCCAGGGTTTGACTTGCTCCTGCAGGAAAAAAGATAACAAAACAGCCACAGAAGCAGAACATGTCAAGCTCATGTCTGAAAGAAGTGTAAGTGTTCATCCTGACACACTCCACTTATTTCTAGGAACCAATTTTAGGCAGCCATCGCTAAAGGCCAAGGACTCCTTTTCTTCTGCTCTCTCTGAAGCCTATCAAAAGACCCAGCAGCAATGCAGAAAGGCATTGTCTCTACTGAAGAATGAGCTCCAGCTTCCAACAGACATTCTGCCCACCCATGGTTGTTTGCATTCATTCCCTCTCATAAAATGCACTTTTTATTCAAAGAGGAGAAACAAAGGAAATTCTGCTGGTACTGAAATCTTGGTTTTGATCTCAGGGCTAATGAGGGAAATGTGCTCTTAACACCTCAAGTTCAGAGAGTTGGTGCAGGAGGCGGATGCCCAAAGGGTTGAGGACACTCACAGGGTCAGTGATGAGGGGCCTGGGTTTGTGTCATGTCCCAGCAGTTGTGACAATGCAGACATTGCTTCAACCACTTGGCACTATCCACAAACATTGTGTTATTCACAGTAGACTTGCTACTGTGACAGGAGTGACACAGTCAACCTGTCAGGACCCAGAGATCTCCTGGGATAAAGGCATAGAACACAATAAGTACCTATTCTCTTTAAATTCTTTTCCTGGAAAATTTAACTGGTGCCTTGATTCTGGGGTTAACAGCCAAAAAAAACAAGCAAGAGTGCAACAAAGTTTTCCAGGGTGTAGGAACATCTTCTCAAGCCCTACCAAATTTTGGTGGATGAAATCTTCTGTTGAAGTAGGATGACACATTCTGACCAAGCATATGTGTTTTTTGAAGACCCAAGCAAGGTCAAAGCAATGCCACTGGCAGAGATATTTCTGAAGATTAGGCTTTCCCATCCTGTAAGGTTGAAAGGTAGATGATTTAGAAAAATCTGGAATATACCTTTCTCCTAAACAATAAAGGCATCTTGCACACCAGTAAGTGGAAGCCAGAAGGAATTATGTCACTCTCTTGAGAAGCTCCAAATAAAAAATGGAGAACTGAGATAAACATGCAGAAGCTGTACACAGCTCCCCAGGGGAAATGAAGTAAAGAATAGTTCAGGGCTTACCAAAAGAAGTCTAACCCATAATCACACACTGATAGCTGTCAAAAAGCAAAGAACTCCAGCAAAATTGTGTCACTGAGAAGGGAAACATTATGAGACTTTTCTCATTATACATATGTGCATAAATCACAAAGCTCACGCGCCAAAACGCTGAAGGAATGAAATATGTGGTCTCAAGTGACAGGGTTTATTCATATGCTCTGTGTGAATGTATATGTTGATTAGCACTCAAAGCCAGGAGATACTTATGCATCTATTCTTATATAGACCATACTTTCTGAATATATATGTTTTTAAAATCTCTACTAGTGGATATTGTAATCCTTCTTTATAAAGGTGTAACAAAAAATCAAATCTGGCCTTAATCCTCATAGAGAATAGAGAAATTTTAATATTCATCCAATGAAAAGAGCAAACAATGGATTTGTAAATTCTAAGAGTCTTAGTTTATATTACTGTGACTTGGAAACTAATTTTTTTTAAATTATGTGATGCTGGAGGTCATGATCCCCCAACCATTGAAGAACTTGTTTATAGTTTGGTGTTTAATAACCAAGTGCATTGAACACTTTCTGGTCTAAATTAAGCAATTCTTGGATCTTTACCAAATTGCAGAATGCTGCACCAGACAAACTCTATCCCAGCTCTGATGATAGTTTAAATTGCTTTATATATTTAAAACATTAATTATTTGACATATTAGAAATTAACTGAAAAAAGTGATTAATTACTAACATGAAGTAAACCCCCAGACAGGTATTAATATTTTTTGGCCAGGCTAATTACAGATTTTTGTTTCATATTTGCTCCTCTCCTTTGCTATCTGACTTTACTTTAGATTTATGGGATATACACAACCAAAGTGTTTTTTAAGCCCTCTTTGTTAATCCATTCCCAGTGTGACTGATAAATGCCAACCCATATAGATGAAGTTATGGTACTGGACTGTGAATGTTCCACTGTGAATGTACTAAATTTAGGCACTTGTATTCCCATTTAGCTACTTGAGTCATTCACATCAATGAAAAAAAGGCCACTTGTTTAGGTGCTTTTAGTTAAGTGACTAAATTGAGACCCCATGTGGCATACATATTAGCTCGTTCCTTAATAGGCTCCCATGAAAGCCAATGGGAATTTAGCCATGGAACTCAAAGGGGACAGACTGCACCCAGCTATTGGATTGTGTAATAGCTTTTATTTTGATGTTAAGTTTTTTGGTACTTTTTCTCAGTAAAAAAGATTAAAAACACAAGTTAATAAATCTTCTAATTAAACCACTTACCAATATTACAACATTAGTGTTGGGATAAGAACAAGCAAAAATAAAGGCAATTATAAAAGAGGAAAAGAAACAAAGGAAGAAAATGCGACAAGTAGGTGGACTCTGGCTTTGTCTGTCACTTTGGCTCCTTGTCTCTCTCCAAGGCGTCTTTTGGGGGACTGGGCTAGGCAGCAGATTTCAAACGTGTTGACAAGCCTGGCAGAGCAGCCATTTCAATTTGTCCCTCAGCAGCAATGCCAGGCAGCTGTAAATGACTCTAACATTCTCTGCTTCATGATGATTCCAGGATTACAGTTAGGTTTTATGCTTTAAGTCCAGCATGGACTCCCTGCTAAGAGGCTCAAACTTCCTTAGACAGTGAGAACTTGCAGTCTACAAGCCACAAGCCTAGCCTCTTTTCCAAGGTTAAAAGGGGCAGAAATCTTTTAAAAGTAGGAAAAGCACTTCAGGAATTAAACAAGAGAAGTGTGAAAGAGATACCACTCATCCACTTTTCTGACAAGGGGATGAATGTTCAGAAATCCCTTCCATAGTTTGGAAGCCTTCCATCATTAATTTGGAGGCACATTACAAGTTTTGTCCTAGTGCAGATGATAGACAGTTCCATACAATATTGGACAATAATAATAATAAATTATATAAAATTTTAACAAAGGGTGGGAACATTTCCCAAAATGCTCCTTTGGTGCTTAAACAGCTGTCTCTCCATAAACTGAATGGTCTCTTCTTTTACTACCTGAGCTCAGGATCAGACTGTGAACGGAACCCACAGTGGAATGGCGTGTCTGGCCAAGTCTTGGACACTGGTGGACAGCACCTGCCCCTCCAGCCCCCTGAGAGGCTATGAGGACTCACACAGGTGTGCTGCTCTCTATCACTTGGGGTGTGACCAGAAACACTCGACACTTCAGCCTCCTCTACCTTATAGCTTGACTGCCCTGCGTTACTAAACCTTGGTTTGCAATGAAGAAACAGAAGGGACTAAAATGACTGAAAAACAGACTACATTTTTTAATATCTTCATACACTAAAAAGGGGGGAGGGGATTTGCCTACATTTTCAGTGTTACAAATCTGCAAAAGGAAAAACGAGACACTGGCTCAAAACCAAAATCTTTTAATTTGTAGTTGTGAATAGTGCACAGCTCACTCTGAACCATCGAAATAAATGAAGTTTTGTCATTGGTTTTGCTGGAAGCTGGCACCAAGACTTCATTTGGTAATTTCAAGTCAGTTTTACAGCTGTGAGCCAATGCACAAAGCATATGGTTTCTGATGCATTACAAGTTAGAGCTGCCTAATGAACATTGTCTTAGAAGACCACTTTCTTTTATGTATAATTTATTGTGTCTTCATCAGTGAAACCAATTCAAAGCACAAATGCAAAGGAAATATATTGGGGGTTGAAGTTAGAACTATGAGAGAATTTACAATAGCAAATATGCAAGACATTTTATCTTTCTGCAGTGCTTCCAATGCAAACCTTGAAAAAATTGAAGAGTCTACCATAAATAAATATTGTCTCCTTTCAGCAGGCTTTGAAAAGCTAAGAAACCTGGGAAAATAAGTATTTCAAATAATTTTTAGTTAAAAAAAGAAAAAAAATCATAAAGCATCATCCTTTTCAGGATTGAATAAAATCAAAACGGATGTTTAGGTCAATAACTCAGGGGGAAAAAAATTGCTGCTCTGGACAGTATCAAGAGAATTAATTTTTTTTCACTGTCACTTTGCTGTCTTCCCAGCAAGTGCCAACACAAAAACCATATCCAAATATTCAAAAACACTAATTGTTCTCAAATACATATGGCTGACTGACAATAAGAAATCCTTTTTTATCTTATTATTATTGTTTCCATGGCCAAATTATTAACTTGAAGTTTGCTACATGTAATTCAGTTTGGGAATAAAATTATCTCTGGATATAATATTTCCAAATTGTTGCCAAACTGGTCACTTAAAGTCATCTCACTGTTTAATCTGAGTAGAATTTAAAATAAACAGAGAGAGTTTTGTGTACATACAAATCTGGGTGGGGAGAGTAATATTTACAGAGTATTTCTTATCCTTCCTAGTTACGCTTCTTGTGTTTGTCTAAGCAGCTTCTTGCCAAACTTAAAATTCATTAATATGGGAAATACTGAGCTCATTGGCTGCAACACCTCCATTTTAGAAATCAGACTACTACTATCCACCACATGTTCTGGCACAGAACCCAGGCTCCTTCTCTCCCTGTTCATTCCACTTCTCCCTCAGCCTCATTAAAGCCCCACAAAATTACCTAAGGAAACGAGAGCTTTAGGAGAGTCGTTTCAAGGATGGTGTCAGATGCTGCTGCCTCATGGCCAGAGGCACTGCAGGGGAGGACAGAGCTCCATGGAGGCCATGAGGGCTCTGACTGGGTGCAGGGATGCTCCCACATGGAAGAGATTACTGAACTGGAGAACGAAGCCAAGCAATTTGTTCATCCTTCGCATGATCATGGATTTCTGCAGCAGTGTACCTTTCAGTTGGGACTGGTCATGTTGTGCTGAAGTTCATGTTATGTAATGCTGATCACTTAGACCACAGATGCTGATTTAAGTGGGCCTTTAGGAGCTGCCTTCTTGTCCCGAGTGATTACAGAACCAAGAGCAAAGTGTACCAGGGGTGAAGTAAATCAAGAACTGAAGGACAGCAGTTCATACAGAGCTCTATATGGACTCTTCATCCCAAACTTCTTGTTTTTCTTCACCATCTGAGCAGATTTTTGATTACTACAGCCAGTGTCCAGGTTTTCTTAGAGTTCTGCCAGAAACAAGAACTGGGGCATGTTTATTTCTGAGGGTAGATCCAAGAAAGGGGATAAGTTCAGCCAGCTAGCAGGCACTAGCATCCAAGGGAATGAAAGAGGACATGGGGGAGGTTCATAAATCCATAGCTTTAAAAACAGAAATGGATTTGTCAGTAATTGTTCCTACAGACATAGAGACTTGGAATGGGAAGGGAGGTTAATGGGGTGAATGCACAGGTGGAAAAGGATTTGAATGTAGACAGAAATAGGGAATTTACAGATGATATCCAGGAAACAGTGGAGGAGAAAGCCTCAAGACAGTCTCAGGAATCTGGTGTGACCCAGAAAGAAAAATCATCAATAGTACTGGAGTAGACTGATCATGGATGGAAAGATCTTGGTACACAGAGATCAGGGAAGATGAGATTGCTGGCTGGGTGGTATCTGGTGGGATACAGGTTTGGGAGATTTGAAGGTTTGAGAACTCAAGTTGAGGTAGCAGAGGATCCTTGTGCACTTTCCCAGTTTGGCATTAAGGATGTAACAACAGCATGATGCTTTTGACATAGTAAAAACACTGCCACCCCTACTGATACCTAGTATTTTCCCCCTTCCTTCCCTTCCCAATGAGGGAGCAAGCACATTTTCTCAAGGCTTTTTTTCACAGATGGAAATAAAAGAGCTCTAAATCACAGTAATAAGCAGAGCATCTAGAAATATGGAAAACCACTGAATATTTCCACAGAGCTGAACTGTGCCTGAGGAGGGTTATGAACCACTAAAAGGAAAATGGTCAGCATTGCAGTCATGCTCTTTACTTTCAGTGGAGATGAGGCATTCTAACAGAAAAATATGGAAGACCCACAACATCCTGAAACTATGTTGAAATGCACCTTCTCACATTAGGGAAATACTGAAAGGTTCAGGTGAGGGAGAGTTAGTCTGGGGAATTTGTCATTCAGGGGCTACCCAAGTTCCCAATGCCAGACAATACATGGGATAAAAACTGCAGAATACCATTACTATGAGAGCTATAATTTATCCTGTATAAGTGTTAAACCACAAGGCACCTGGTAGGGGGAAAATAACACCTTAGGCAAGAAGAGGGCAGTTTGCTCTGCAGAAAAGTTGCAGGCAGCTGCTTGACTTGAAAGAGGCTCTCAGAGGAAGAGCTTCCTTCTCAAGGCAAAGGAAGGGAGTGGATGGACATCTCTGGGCTGGGAGGTCACATATGGCACAGGTTGTGAGAGATTGCCTGCAGCCTGAGGGAGTGTGGATGCTGCAGGAGGAGCCAAGCACGTGCTTGCACTGGAAGGGTGGAAGGTAATGAGGCTGCTGGCCTGTGGTGCAAAGGTGCAATCCATGGGTTTCCAGGTGGGACAGGACAGGTGAGTTGTGCTGATCTGCAGGAGCTTGGGAACACATCTCTTTGGTTCACACCAAATTCTAGTTCTGTTTATGCAACTGAACCACCTGACTTCTGATATCAGCTCTGGCCAAACACAGCAACCTTTGAGCCCTGGCTGCTAAACATGACCGTGAGGGCTTGGTGCAATCCAAAAAAGTAACAGGGCATGCTTGCTATAAGCATCATGTTCTGCCAACTTCTTGTACACTGGTGTCATTTCAGCATGGTGGGTGGTGGGAATTCAGTGAAACTTTTGGAATTAGAGATGTATGAATGCAGAAATAAATCTGTTTCTCTTCTTTTTGTTCTCATCATTTTCAGCTAGATATAGATCTGTCTAGACAGAGTGAAGCTATATTAATAACTCCATTATTATTACTATAGCTAACAAAACATTCTAAGTGCTTTAAAAATAGTTCTCATTAGTGGGAAGAAATTTCATGTCCAAGATCTGGCTGAGCTGTCCTTCTCTTGAGTAAAGGAAGGCAATGACTGTCCTCCCACTCCTCCCTGGATGTATCCTAGGAAAGCCTTTAGGGTTTGTGTTACCCCTGCACCAGTAAGTATTAACAGCTTCCTCTTATAGCAGCTGGGCTTTTATTGTCAGTGTTCATTTTCAGGACAATTTTGCATTGTTTATTTTATTTTGCTTCAGCTGAAAAAGCAAATGGCTGTCAGATTCCAGAACAAAACTAACAGTGGTGAGGGATTCTGAAAATACTACACAGGAATCCATTTCTATCAAATCTAGGAAAGCAGCATTTTATAGCCTACTTTTAGGATCTTGTGAAACATGCTCAATTCACATACAGACAGCCTGGACAAAGGGTATTACCTAAAGTTTAAATTTTGGTGGTGAAAGGTCAGCTGTTGTACGTTCCCTTGGAATAGCCTGCCTAAACATTCAGGTTGAACATCCAGTTTTTAAGAAAGCTGCATCGCTTTTACCAAAGCAAAAAAATCAAAGAACAATAATTTCTTTTCATAGTTGCAATAGTTTGCATTTAAACGGGTTTGTTTTAATCCAAAATAAGAGAACAGAAACTTGGATGTAATGTGAAACAAACTGATTTATGCTCAGATGTAATTGCAAAATCCACATTTGCCTTCATTCTCCATTCTTTCTCTACTATAGCTTCATGAAGCTTAACTTGCAGTGTAAAAACTCCAAAAGTACCTATTTTTCAGAAGCTGCAGGTGAGAGAAATGTCAGCCATATAAACAATCCATGCAGCATGAACTGAAATTTTCTGACTTTAGCTATTTTTTCTAGTGGAAAATAATACATTTAATTATTAATTCCAGCTCGAAGACTGCAATAATCTTTCATTGAATAGAAGATCTGCCCCAGGAATCCAGAATTTAATCTCTGAGTAGTGGTATTGTTTAATTCTAGTGAACTATATAGAAACTTATAGAAACTTCTTATGCAAAGAGGGTCTTCTGCACTAGTAATGCTACATGTTCAAGCATTAAGTCAGAAATTCAAAAGGAGCTTGGTGTAGATTCTTCTGGTAGTATGTCCTGTGAGATGGACAAAAATGACACCATTCAGAATGTCTTTGATACTTTGCTCTGGGTATTTTACACATATTCCCAAGCCAAGTGTCAGAGGTAGGTACCTAAACTAGCTGCTTGTGACACCTTCTGTAACTGGTTAAGAGAGACACATTCCTCCAGCAGAAGAAAGGGTCAATGAACATGAGTTAGATTTTTGGATTTAATTCCTCCAGGAAAAACTTTTCCCACTTGACTCTTCAGGGAGAGTTTGGTACATACTTTCAACCTCCCAAAGTAAACGACGTCCTTAAGAGGTTTGGAGCTGAAACAAGTGATATCACTCCTCCAAAATATTGCCATTCCCAACGACTTGAGGTTTTCTGCCTCATGCTGCTACATTTTCTGTCAGCCCACTCTGCAGGGGCATGTCTCTACTATACTGAGTCTCCAGCAAGCATTGTAACACTTTATCTCAGGCTAATACCATGCTGATATTAGAAGCATGTCTCTGAGTTTCAGTTCATGTTCAGTGGTTAGCTGTGGAAGTCAACAGAGATTTCTGATGTCTATTTGAACACTTTGCTAAATCCCGAGGACGAACGAGACAAAGCTGATAGAAAGTGAATTTAGAAACACAGCCAGTTATGAAAAGTCATGCTCAGCAATGATACAACTACTTCAAGACAAAGAGAAAAATCTATGCTTTTGCAACTGTTTTGGACCCTTGCCCTGAGCTGTTTGTTTCAAAGTTGTGTGGTTGGTTACACAAAGTGCTGCTGAGCTGAGGAGCAGCAAACCCAGAGTCTGTTGGATTCTGAGCTATTGCTGACACAGTTAACAATCCAGCTTCACCTGGGCAGCTCAAAGTGCCATTTCCAAAGACCATCCTTTAATACAGCCTTGTTTTGGTGGTTTTGTTACACTTTTCCTGTTTATTTATTATTCCTAAAAAGTGCCATGGCACTGAAAAATTGATACTGTGATGGAAATAAGGCTCAGGTCATTTTTCTGTATGAGACTAACCTTCCCTACCCTAAGTAAAAATGCATCAAATATTAAATGTTCACTTAAGGAAACTGCTATATTTATAATGGCACAGGCTATATTTTTGAAACAAAATGTTAATATTTTCTAAATTAAATTTTTTTAAAAAGAGAAATACAATTTATCAAAAATACACTTTTAATTGATGTCTCAGTCCAATAATTTTATGGTTTGCTTATTTTTCAGTTACAGGAAGCTCATTAATGACCTCTAAATCATCAGAAATTATACAATGCAGACTTTTCAGACAGAAAAGATTCTGCCCAGATGCATTTTTACACATAGTAAATTTACACATAGTCTCTGAAGGAACAATAATGTGCTGCAATATATAGAAGTAAATTGCAAATTAACAACTCAGTTTTCAAAATGAAAGGTAAAAGCACAGGAAAGCTGCTCTAAAGGACACCTGTCACTTTAGAAAATGTGTAATTAAAAACGCAATTTTTGTACCATAGCAACATTCAAGAAATCTACCAGGAGAGTGTTTTCAATCAAGGCATTCATTTCTGTCCACAGCTGTTCTGCATTTAGTTTTTTAGTTCCCATTACTCCTATCTGTTTGTCCAGGGCTAATTCAAACTGAGAAAGAGCTATATGTCACTCACTAAGCAAGAGTATAATTAAAAGTCTTACTACTACAGCTGGTTTGAAACATTTGAGAGCTTGGGAATTGCAAGGAACTCATATTAAAAATAAAAAGCATGTAATCACAGCCTCCTGTGAAGTTTAATAAGAAAAAGTAATTTCATGATTGCAGTTGGTTTGAATTGAAGCACATTTCTCTAATTATGTATATCATGTATATCCACATAAAGACTAGAATCTGTCCTATATAATCAGGGTGATTTAAAATATTCCTGAATTTCAGGGTTATAATTAATCTGGGAGAACTATTTACTAATCATGACATCATTTCATACCATGGTGTAAGATAGAGCTTTCCTAAAGATGTATCCCAGTCACACACTTAAGTTATCCATTTTTGCACCGTGTCCAGACTTCTGGGTAGATGCAGGGAAATACACTCAGGTTGTAGCAGTTTCTTTTTTAAAAACTGAGCAAGTAAACCACATGGTTCATTGTTTGGCATGCCACTGCTGAGGATGCCTACACATTACTCTGTTCTTCACTGTACTACTCTTTCTGGAAAAGTCATTCCAGACTGATGTCAGTTTGGATATATGAAGGCTGCAGACTTGTTCTAATTATAGTACTGAAACAAGTTTTGTTAGTGCCAATACTTTATAAATTTCATTCAAATTCACAGCAATTTTTGCTTACTTTTGAGCAAAATCAGTTCTGTCAGTTTTTGTCGTATTAGAAGAACTATACTTTCTCTTATACTCCTTGCACCAGAATGCTTCAGATAAAGCTGATACTAGAAACATCAAATGTAGCTATTTTGTAGATCACAGCAATGACTCAAGAAGCAACCTGAGACTCAACCTCACCAGCTTTATATTTCTAAACTAGAACCATTCTATATCAACATGCTTATACTAGCAGCTCTTAGAGTGTTGCTTTTTGTAGCAGGACTTTTGCAGATTAGGACAAGTTTGATATTTCTTTAAAAAAGTTTCAATTAAGAATGTTTGCATTATGCAAATGCACTTCAAAATGTATTTGTTAAAAAACCCATCAAGTTTTCTGTCTCCTTCATCTCTCAATTAAAAGATTTCTGGAAATAAAAAAAAAAAACACAAAAAAACCCTGATTCTACAAAGTTCCAATTGCCTCCTGCAAAAGCAAAACCAAAGGAAGGTAATCATGGTCAGTGCCTCTATAAACAGACTGACCTGCCAAATCAAGAGAAATACTGAGAAATATTGAGAAATCAAAAACATAAAAGAGCTAGTGGAAAACCTGGTTTATATTTAGCAGAAACACTTTTAAGACTTTGAGTTAAACTTTGGAACTGAGAGAGTAAGTGAAAATGTTTCTTTTATGCCAGCATGAAGGGTATATAGTTGAAATAATTTCTTCTGTCCAGAAGAGGGGACATAGAGTTCCTAAAAGAAGCCAGGAGCATTCATTATGCACTAATTTGGATCATGGAAACTATTCTGAATGATACACTAACAACAGGAATGTTACATACCTTGACATTTTGGTTTACTTTGGGTGAGGGTACAAAGGATTCAGGCCTGTATTTACTATACACTTGATCAGAACTTCTGAATATTTCTCTGATCACAAGGTTTCCAATCTGATGCCTTATTCAGTGCTGTTTCAAAGTGCACAATGTCATTTTAATCAGTTGGGAACTGCTTAATTCACCTTCTAGTAATACCATTAAAATTTATTTCATTATTCATATTGGAATTATATGGTTGATTCACAGAATATGTTTTGCACTCATTTTGCTTTCTGTATCTTTGGAAATGAAGTCCTAGATGTTTTCCTATTCTTAGGATTTCATTTCAGTCCACACTAGCATTTCACATTTCAGTGAGGAAAATATTTCTTAGCACAAGTGAAAGCACAAGATATTAATTTTTAGTATATTTCATGCTTTCTCTGCATCAGTTCAGGTAGCTGCTAAGCCAAATACTATATAAATCTAGTGGTCTGAATTTACAAAGAGCTCTATTCAATGAAACAGCAGAATACCCTTTTGGCTTGCCCATCTGGATACATCTGTACAGAGACATCTGGAAAAATGGCCTAATTTCACATTGTAAAAGAAATGCAGACAAGTAAGCCCTTCCCCTGTTTTCCTTTACTTACTGAGAATTGTATAGTGTAGACAACTATCACCTACAAGAATATCATTCCACACACTGTTGGTGTTATTTTAAATACTTTTCTGATTTAAGAATTTTTTCACCTACACCTGACATACACCTGTTGTTATTTTGGCATTTCTAAAGACTTATCTCCTCCAAAATCAAGGGGAGCCTCTTAGGTCAATTTTTAGTGTATAATTTTGTATTTATTTGCAGATACAGAAAATAGACCTGCTATGTGTTTGTTTCCTCTCAAGCTGTTTTAGGCTAATTCTTTTCTCACCATGGGGCCACTCTGTCTTTATTTAACTTGGTTATATTTAAATTTTGTCCTGTAACCTTTGCATTTTTTTTTTTTTTTTCTTAATAGAAAAAAGATGATGCACTATTAATGTGGCTAAATTTTCCATTTAAACAATTCTAACTTGGTGTGCTTCACTACCTAATATATTTGAGATTGCCTAAGTTTTTCCCCCCATCAAGAGCAAAGAGAAACATATTGGTAAAATGAGCAACTTAAAGATGACAAGCTTAGTGTCAGTATTCTGCTCAGCATGTAAAGTTGGCAGCTGCTCAACACTTATTCCAGTTTCATAATGATGGACACTGGAAAATGCAGTATTTTTCTCTCTCAGCCTTTCCTAATTCACTCCATATGTAAGGAGAACTTACCTCATGCACCCAGATTTCTAGCATCCCTCTCCCCAAGTAGGGGCAGGGTCTCCAAAGCAAATAAATAAATAATAAATAAATAAATAAATAAAAATGACCTTGGTGGTTTGTGGTTTTTATACACAGTCTCAGTCACATATACTCAGAACCACTAAAAATCACCAACTCCCAAGAGAGCCAAGATTTAATTTGGATCACACGTTACAGGCCAGACTAGAGAGTATCTTTACAATAACAATATTTACTTATATTCATCAACAGATGGTAAAACAGCATAGGGAGAAATGCTGGATGAAAACTGAGCAGATTTTCACAGAACTAATGGCCACACAAGCTACAGATCATCGATAAAAAGCAAATCAGATATGGATAGAATATTTAATTCCTGTCTAAGTTGAATTTTCAAATTACATTATAGATCATAAATTTATTCCTTATGTGTCTAACTCAAAACTGAAAGTCAAGTTTGCCCTATTACTCTCTGGATTTTTGCCAATGCCCATTTACTACACAAGACAGAAATCAGAAACAGCACTAGGATGAGATTTGACATACGCATTTGAAACCAGAACTTTTTACAGTTGTTTCCAAAAAGTTGACTTCACCTGCCATAGCTACACGTGGCCTTGTGTAGAATTAAGAGAGAAGAACACAAATGTCAAAGCATAACTTCCACAATTACTTATCTGACTTTTTATATAGATCACTCTTCTTTGGAATACATGGAAAATTAATATAATTTCTACTTTGGCTCATTTCCTACTTGCTAAAATAAGTATTATCACAAATTAATGTATTTTTTAATCCCTTTTCAAGAAGGCTGGTTTACACTGAGTTTTTCTCCTTTATTATACCCATGTCATTTCTTCATATCTCAGTGTATAATCCAGCAGTTCAAACTGGGCTTCCACTGAAATTTCACTTTATAAACTATCTGCCTTGAGTTAAAAAAATAAAAGTAACTCTACTGCCACACATACATACTTTGCAAAATAGTGCCATGAAGAAAAGCATTCTTTTGTAACATAGATTGTCTTGATTTCTAACAGTGTAACATAGCTCTCTGTCACTGCCAGGAAGATAGATGAAGTCTGATGCTCCCCAAAAAAAGGTAAAGGAATAACTCAGAAAGGACAACTGCTTATGTTGCTTGGAGAGAAAGCCTGCAAGAACTGGTGGTACAGGATCCACTGTTCAGATAAAGGGCAATTTGCTCATTAAATTACATCAGATACCATTCAAGTTAAATGCAGTCGGCAAAAGTGACCTGGAATTATTATTATGTATGTTGCAGAAACCTTAGACATCAATCACATGCTGGAAAATTGTCAAGTGGCAATAATACTGGTGCATAAACTTCTAACGTTTTTTTTATTTTCTAGCATTTCTTCATCCATATCCCTCAGACATAGAAGGTAGACTGCTCAAAGGGTGGCAGAGGACTTAGTGAAACCAGATGATCTTGCTAAAGAAACCAAATTTTTATGTCTTTTACTTGCTGAAATATAATACATAAAACTGGGGTTTTTTCTGACATCAACTATAACAGTAATCTTGTTCATGACTCATCTGCCTATCCTAACCATGCTACAAAAAGACAATCTGGTTCTTTTGAATCAATGTTCCTTAGGACAATTTACTACAGATGTGGAAGGAAACCTCAGCCCAGCATGAAAACAAAGACTTGTTTAATAATTATTTTAAGCATTCATGTGAAAATATAGAGTGAATATCTGTTTGTACAGCATGCAAAACTTTACTTGTGAGATATGCAAATGTTTCAATACATGTTCTGTTTCTGATCAACTGCTCATTGAAATTATGAAGTAGTGAAAAAATGCATTTTAAAAAAGAGTAGCAGAGGAAGATTGCTGTGGTCACTTTTGGAAGTTAAGGTGTGTGTGTGTTTACCTGGCAGTTTACCAGGGTGGAGAGGAAACACTGCTGCTGGCAGCAAACTAAGAGTCCAGTTGCACAGTTTAGATGCAGCAGCAGTTCTGGATAAGTTAACTTCAATAATTTTTGTAACTATGCTGTAGATATACCATATTTAAAAGTGAATTGTAAAAAAGAAATGGAGAGTAAAAACCTTGTGTGCTGTAATCCCTGAACCACTATATGTAAAAAATCCAATGATGCATAAACAAAGACACACTTGTCCATCTTATCTTCCAAGGCTGTGAGCAAGACTATCTGGTTATGTACACTGGGTGTTCTAGCCAGAATAATAATTTAGAGGTTCTTCCTTGCTGGTTTGTTGGGTTTTTTTCCCATAACTAGTCAGTTTTCCTGATATTATATTGGTTAGCTATCACCTGTGGAAGCTTTTAATTATTAAAATACATTTTTTAAAAAGCATTGGTATCTACACTGTCATAATATTCATCTTTCTTTCTGCTGTAAAACAAGTGTTATTTAGTTACATCTTTTATCTGGAGCCATCCCAAAAATATATTGCTGGTCCTAAGCAGTACTCTCCTACCCTGGAAAATTAGCAGGTACCAGCCTCTAAACAAGCAAAATAAGGCACATTCACAATAATATGCAATTTTGGACTAGAACACTGTGCCCCAGGTGAAGATGACATATTTTCAATAGAAAACTAGACAAGTTCATGGAAGAGAAATCCACTGAGGCAAAGACATCTCAAACCCACATCATTATTTCTGGTTCAAGAAGTCCCTGACTTTTAAAGTGAGGCAGAGCTGGGAAGCTGTTCTCAGGAAGTATCAGTGCCTGCTTCCCTGCCCTTCCATGGCTCTGTAAACACCAGTTTTTATGACAGGCAGGAACAGGATGGAGTGTGAGCACCCGTGTAAACCTCTCCAGTGTAAACACTCGGGAGCACGCGCAGGTCAGTGCTCGCTTCAGTGAAAACTCTAATGGATTGCTAACAGAAAGCAACCTTTTGAGATTTATTGTGGACAGTAGCTGCTCAAAGCTGTAAATTAGAAAATAAGCTTTTCTGGCAGAAGACAGCATTTTTGTTATGTGTTTGTATGGTGCCCACAAAGAGTTCACATTATGAGGACAATAGGTTTACTGGGACAGTAAGTTCTGAACATTTCCAGTCACAGCTTCACTTAAAGGGCATCATGACCTCTCTCTGTAACACTTCTGGGATTATGTGACTATTCCTAGTTCCTGTGCCTTTTATATTTCTGTGACTATAACCCCAAGCAGGAATTACAAGCCCATATTTAGGGATTAGTGTCCATGCTGCTACTATAATATAAGAAATACAAAGCCCCAAAAGACTAGTTTGCTAGCAAACAGAAATAAACTTCTTAGAGACTGAATAATTCTCTCCCATAAAATGTCTGCCATCATCTTTTCAAAGAAAATGAAACAATAGACTAAACAAAGACAAGAGTTAACCAGAGTGTTTTTCATTCTTTAAAAGAACAAGAAGTGTAGCCATAGATTCTTGCCAGCTTCTGTTGCCATTTAAATAGTACCAAAGATACAAGTATTTGGAAAAGGAAGGCTGAATATGAACCTGCCAAGATGCAACAACAACTCTCTTATCTGTGGTACAATAATATGAACAAATTAGTACAATAAAAATAGTTTATAAGGGCAAAAATATCAACTTGCCATAACAGTTAAGCTTTTTCTCCCTTTAAAATTTTCTAGTAAACAAAATATAAAGATGTTAAGAGTTATTCTTTTCCTATTTTCTTTTGTACATCTGTTATCTTCTTGCAGCCAATTTTTTACAGAAAAGTTGATGTTTTGTTGAAGCAAATCCAGTAGCTGTACAGCTGTGCTGCTGTGCAGAACAGCAACTCATTACTCACCATCCTGAGAACCATGCAAAACTTGGGAAAAATAATTGGCTCTGAATTTCAAGGTTCTCCATATTTTCTAGAGATCAAGGGGTAAAATACAGAAGTTTTATAGTACATCATCTAGTCCTGCCATGAATGCAAGGTAGGTTCTTCCAACTTTCACCATGGAGAAGTGACTTTTCATTTAGTTTGCATTTTCTGCTTGGCAATAGCTTGGTATGAACAACCCAAATGCCATAGCTGACATATTGCTAGTTGACATTCTAGCTTATGTCATTCCTACACACTCACCTCCAGGAAAGAAATATGGAGGTTACCCATTTTTAACACCAAAATGGAGCAATTTTGGAGGTTTTTTTAACTTTATAGTCAACCAATAAAAACAGCTCTTTTGACCAGCTCTTTTTAATTTTACTAATAATGGTCCATATATCAAGTAAATTTTTCATTATATGGTAGAATGGTTATATATATCCCCAATATCTAAATCTGAATTTTTACCTATACAGCTCCAACTAAATCTAAAATAATAACATTTTCTAGCATCCCCTCCCATGGATGATAAAAATTTTTGATAATTCATGCTCAAAAATTTGTATTCCTGCTGGGTAAATTTTCCTTTTCTTGACCAGTTTTTCTCTGTGTATTTCACTGCTGTACTGGTCCAAGTAATGTTCACTGGTGAAAAAATGTGTGCGCCCTATGGATATTGAAAAGGCTCCCCTATTTATGGCAAATGTATTTCTACTCCTCTAGAGGAAGAAGTTTTTCATAAGTGTTTAGATATGCAAATATGGACAATTTATTGCTACTGCTCAGGAATTCTAGGAATGCAGTATCAATGGACACATTCATATCTGCTAGAGTATGGAATGAGTTTTATTTGGTTACTGGTTCAGCTGGTTAAGAGTTAAGGATTTCTACTTTCTTACTCCCCAACAATCTTTGAGCATTGAAAACTTTCCTGACATGAAGTTTCAATGTACTGCTGTGCAAAAATTCTCTGGGTTATCTCATGCTTCTGTTTATTAAAGAGGCCTCAGATGGGTTTTAATGATCATCCTTTTGTTCTGTATATGAAACCAATGTTCTTTTCTAAAGAAAATGACACTGTGGAGTTGAGGTATGTTCCAGTTAGTGCTAAATTAGAACCAAAGTATTAAAAAATGTCTGAGTGTTCCTGCCCTCAAGTGTTGGCAAACTCTGTAGAATATTTTTATAGCTTGCTCATGTAGAGTGTTTCTGTAGGAGAAGATGTATAAACCAGCATTATATCAGGTTTAAAGGGCAGTAGGAAGAAGACATGGTTAATGACAAGAAATGGCACACAAAACCATTCTCTGAAATCCCACCAGCAAATTTTTCCTTTGTGGAACAAAATATTCTGACATCCAATCATCAGAAAGTTATCAGTTCTGAAAGGCAATAAGCAGTGAAACACACTGGAGAAGATATAAAAATCAGTGTGAAAATAATTTCCTCATTAACACAACCTTTATTTTATCTGCTGCCTCCTTGACATTTCCTTCACTTTTCTTTTCATGCTAGTCAGTTCCAGAGCAATGGAATCACATTCAGCTTTCTCATTTCTTCTCTTTGTTCTCATATATAATCTCTACAGAAGTATTATTTTCATTTTGTTAATACCACTTCCACCTCCCAATCCACCTCATTAACTTCTCCTCATCACTCTGCATTTTTTGCACTAATTTCTGCTCTTTTATTTCGTACCTTCCTTTGCTTTCTATTTAAGCTCTTTTAGCAATACCAAAGAAAGGGACCATTTTTCACAACAAAGAACAGATATTTCATTCAGCATCTCTGATTACATCATGTCTTGCACTGCTGCAGATATCTTCCCAAGCACTCACACCCCTGATGTGCATTTAGGTGGTTGGAACCTGTCCTGCTCGGCATGTCTTCATCTCCTTCTCACAGTCATTTTCCAGATAACTCTATGCTCATTTTTCCACCTAAATCACAGACCTTGCCAGTTAATCATGATTAACCTGCTTTTTTAGCTGGAGTCACAGGTTTCCTGTACTGGCTTCTTTCCTTCATGTATTAGTACTGTACTCTTTCTCCACGTTACAAGATATGTCTTCATACTTTGCCTTTAAGCTGACAAGTTAGCATCCCATCAAAAAATTTCATAAGGAGTCTGAAAAACCATTACAGATTTTTTTCCATGTACTACCATGGGTATGGAAAGCCAGTCTTCTCCTGTGGGTGCTTCACCAAGAATATGAGACATTCAGTATTTAAAAGGAACATATCTGCAAAGCAAGATCTAGAGGGTTACATTAGCATGAATACCTAAATATTTCCTGGGTTTTCTGTATGAAAAGGTACAGGTGTAGCCACACAGCCTCTCTGATACAGAGTCTGCTCCTAGTTACTAAAAAAAAAATTAATTATTAGAGAAAAGAGAAAGAAATTATGAAGAAACCTACTTTTACAGTTATTTTTGCAAGTGGATGCTAACTGGGGTTGAGTTTGATGGAAATGAATCAGTTAATATGTCTCATATCTTAAACACTAGGTCCTCATTGAAGGCAAGCCTTCCAAAGGGCCTTCTAAAGTTTTATTCAGATTTTAACAAAATGAAGCAGCAAAAGACCAATCAGCTTGGAACTGAATGAAAACCCACGACTGTTAATGCAATATAGATACGTTCATGAAAAAATATCTGTGTGTATGGAGGTTAGCAAATTATAACACATGAAAAAATACACATGAATTAACTAAATTCAGGCCAAGAGCATCGTATGCTGCTAATTTTAAAGAAGGTGATAATGATGGGAGTGCAGCAGCAAAGAAAGAGTTGTTAAACTGGTGGAAGAAATGTTGGGAAACTCCTAGTTTCCCTTCAGAATATTC
This sequence comes from Oenanthe melanoleuca, assembly GCF_029582105.1. Taxonomy (NCBI): domain Eukaryota; kingdom Metazoa; phylum Chordata; class Aves; order Passeriformes; family Muscicapidae; genus Oenanthe; species Oenanthe melanoleuca. The sequence continues at coordinate 49,849,836 of NC_079339.1, forward strand.
ATGCTTAGTCTCCAGTATTTCAGAGTCATATGTCTAATTAGAGAAAAGTAGGTTTTAATCAAATCTAGCTCAGGACTATGTCTCTATTCAATATAGATATGGAAATATGCTTATACCTATATAGATATGCATAGCTACATAAATGTCACAGCAATAAAGAAAAAGTATAGGAGATAAAAACCTTTTGCTTCTCTCTGCCACTTAACAAAAGGAAGACTTTTCAAAGGCATTTCATCCACCTTATACTTTAGTTCTCCCTCTTTAAAATAAGAACTTATTTCTATCTCAAATGGAAGAACTTGGTGAGAATTGCATTAATAGGAGTGTTTGCTAAAGCTGATCTCCACTAGGAAATTGCCTCCTATTTCCAGTAGAAAGGAAAACTTCTAGCAATACTGTTAATCTTCAAAGAAATACTTTTAAGTAGAGCAGTATTCTGAATGTTTATAGGATCTGGAGTGAGGGAGATTCAGGGACACTTTACAGATAATTTATTTTCAGCCACTTTAAAACTTTTTCTATTCAAATATTAATCAAAATAAATGTAATACACTGTATGAAGAATTGCATATAGACTTGTAGTACTGCTAGGTTTGACCTGACTGTAATGTAAACACATCACTGCTCCAAAAACAGGACAAAATAAGGACACTTCAGATTGCATCTGCCTTCCTCAAGTAATTCACTGGAGAAAGACTTCCTTTAAGCATTTTCAAAAGACTTTCTTTTTCACCTGTAACACATGCATCTCCTTTCAATGGATATAATTTACTATCTGTGATGTCACAAGAGTGTTCCTACACTATTTAGATTTTAATGGATATTAACTGGAGAAAAAAAAAAGTGCCCCTTTCATGTATGTCACACCTTACAAATGTATAAAGAGGGTATAGCTCCCAATGTGTGATGCTCCATGTTTTTGAAATTTCAGCCTTTAGAGATTTTTTTTTTTTATTTGGCATTAAATTAAAACCACTAACAAATTGCTAGTGGTAAAACATTGCATGAACATTGTTTCTTGCAAAATATTGGAAATAACTATTGTAGCATTACTCAACAGTTAAGCAACCTCTGTTTACTGTAAGTATTAGCTCCTTGAACAACGTGTCCCACATACGTAAATTCATTCCCTTTGGAACCAAACTCCCAACTCCTAAGACTTGGATCAAAAAAGTAAAACAAAAATATATGAACAAGTTCTCTAGCTAACTGGTCTGATATCCATAACTGGAGGAAACTGCTTACTTCAAATAAATAACTAAGTAGAACATGGCTAAAGAGAACCATGATTATTTTTCAACTATTTCCTCACAAACAATTCTAAGGGACACATTACATTTAATGAAAAGTATTATTTTGCTTTGCTTCTTTACATACACCTGACAATCAAACTGTGTAGTCAGTTCTCTTTGGAGAAGTAGCTAGAGCACTGTCCATCCCTTGTTGGTCAATTAAGCTCCTTTTTCAGAAAAGAGGATTAACGTGTTCTCTTATCTGTCTTTATCCATAAAGGGAACAGGAAAAGAACTGAAGAATTTGAAGAATTTTCTGAATCGTGAATAAGTTCAGCAATATGATGGGAAAATATAAACTCATTAAATTTCTCTCCTTTTCTTTCATATAGAGCTAGATCCAAAAAACAACATTGGCTCTTCTTGGAGGGCAGGATCAGAACTGATTGGTTTCATACTCTCTCTAGCATACTTCTGCAGTATTGTACTGTAAATGGAGAATGCCTTGATATGTAACCTTAAGTCAAATTTCCTAGTTTTCCTTCCCCAGATTTTTTAGACTGTTCTTGGATTTTGTAAACATTGAATGGAAGAAGTCTTCTGGACTGAAATATTTCCAGTTCAAATCCATTCTTACAATGGAACTAATACTGACTCTTCTCTGAGTTCCAAGAACATTTCTAATTACTCTTTCACATTTTATTCCAAATATACATTGTAAGAAGTAAAGAAGTGGTGCCTTTTTATCCATGTCTTTGGGCTTTATCTTTTTTTTTTTTCCTCTTTTAAGTCATCATTACATATAACTTATTGATTCCAAAAACACAAATCTTAGAGGAGAGCTTGTTATTTAATTACTTCTACTGCGGTTGTCAACTGACACACAGAAAATTAATTTAGATCCTGCATTAATCCCAGAAGCTTAACAAAACTGGAATTTGGGAAGGAGCACAACCATCTCCACCGTACACTGAGAGGAAAGAATGTCACAACACATTTAGCACATACTATGCCAGCAGTAGTAAAGCAGAGATGGGAGTTAGCACCTGCTTAAGAGGAGAACAAGCATGCTAACACTGGGAGCCAGGGGAATTTCCCACTAAACTGCAACATATAGAAAGTAGGTCACTTTTACTCTTTTGAGAATGATAAAAAGCAACAAAATTCTGAATTATATATGAACCATTACATTTAATTTTCTTCTTCTCCAGCAGCTCCCAGGAGTCTTGAAGACAGAAAAATCTGGATTTTACGACTCTGGCAGTTATCTCAGTTAATGCCATAGAATTCTCCACAACCATTTTTTATTGTAGTTACAGATCTGTCAGCCTTTCTATTTTACTCCCCTTTACAATTCTTTCTGTACTGCTTGCCTCTGATTTAGTGTTTGCTATAAAAGTTTACTCCAGATATAACTTGGCACACAAACATCTTACAAACAGGCTTTACCCAAAATAAATCTTTAATATATCTGCAATTTAACTTACCTAGCTCTCTTGCCAGGTGTTATTGGCAGGAAACAGGGTCAAGTTCAAATGTCTGAGAGATCTTCTTAAATAAATATGATTGGCTGAAGTGCTCCACCCAGAAACCTGGGAAAACAAAATAGCTTCCCTGAGTGATCCTAAAAGTCAAATATTTTCTCTTCAGAAATATAGAGCCTATGCTAAACAAGAAAACTTGATGTGGGGGAAAGGAGAACTGCATTTTGACAGCATATTAAAAAAAAATATATATAAAAAAAACCAAAACAAAACAGTGATATTTATAAATGGGAATAGCTAATCTATCTGATAGTATAGTTGAATTTAGGGGTCATATTTTATTGAGTATAACATAGTAGGCTAAATGTAAAAAGCTGGTTACAACACTTCCATGGAAGAGAAGAAAACCTGGAGGTCAGTACCCAAAACAAAGGCCTAGTAAAAGAATCAACCACTGCAATTTTCCTTTGGGACTAAGTTCAGATTCAGGGCAATGAATGTTGTTCAGTTGAGTTCACCAAGGATGAGAAAGGGCAAAAATACAGGCACAGATAGAGCAGGCAGCAGGAAAGCCCCAGAGACAACTAGAGAGCATGTAGGATGATTTTGATAAAGAAATGAAGCAAGAAAGAGGGGCTTAGGGTAGACAATTATCTGAGGAGACTGTTAAAGCAATGAGCCTCTCATGTTCACTTCTGGAATTCAGTGAACTGGAAGTTTGTAAATATAGACAACTGCAACAAGGAATGATTACATTTCATCATAAATTTGCAAAAATATTGCCCTCAGATATCAGCTAATCAGAATGGGCTTAAAAGAGTGAAAAACTCTCAAAATAGCTCAGCAGCCTTGCACCTGAATCCTACCTCTCCCAGTGCAAACATCTTTGTAACAGCCCCTCCCCTTCACCTGCTGAGCACCATATCACTGCCAGCACTGCACTAGAGTATAAAAGCAAATTTTGACAATTCTATTCCCACTGGAAATGCCTCCCTGACCTCCTGTGAAGACTGCTCCAAAATGAAGCCAGGGAGAAGTCAGGGGCATTGGTGTAGCTCAGACCCCTCCATCCCTGTCAGCATCAGGCCTCACTCACACTTTATTAATTCTTTGCAGCCTTTAAAAATTAATAGCACCAAAGGCCTTAAATGTAGTCTTTCCCATCTGGGAACACTGGCTTGCCACAAGGCTTCAGTTCTGGTACAGCTCTCTCAGTTTAAAGCCTTAAGAAATGTGTTGTTTTCTTATGTTACTGCTCAGCATGTGGCATATGGAAGATGACAGCAGAGGTCGATCTTGTGAGTTCCACAATAATATAGAAAGCACAATTTACAAAGAGACAAAATAAGAGTGAGAAACAAAGGAAATCATCTACATGGAGTGATGCCAGGCATGGTGGATTCCCAGACAAAATCTGTGTACAGGCAATAAAACTAAACACCAGAACTAAGTCTCCCTGCAGAATTTATGATGGAAGGAGAAAAAAATCATTGGCATAACAATGAGGGGCTATAGTGGGGGGAAGATGATCAGGACAATCCTGTTGGAATAATGCCCCATAACACTGGAGCAGATCATCAAAATATTCAAGGAGCCTAATAGAAAGAACAATAGATACAAAAGTGTTTTCTTTTGCCTTTACCTGAATAAGTAATTGCATTGAATAATGAGAAAAAAATGTTTATACTGCAGAGTTCTCATTCTTGGCACCCACAATCTCAGAAAGAATGGAAGCAAATAAATCCACATTTTCAAAGCAGTAGTCCTATTCTTCGAAATATGCCCCTCATTGAAAGAGCAACTGAAGTGATCAGTGAAAGGAATATAATGATAATGTATTGACGGGAACTAGGCAAACAGCAGGGAGCATGCAGGTGCCATGTTTTGTAGATGCCATCTAACACATATGCTCCAGACTGCAATTTGACAGAAAAATTAATGGCCAACCTATAAACTGCAGTGACAGAAACAGAGGGAGCAGAAACAATGTATCTCCATACACCACTGATACGCCAGGAAAAACAACCACAAGCGTCTATTCTTGCTGCTTCTGAGACCATTTGGAAAGACTTCCACTGAAGGGAAAGCAATCTGCAGCATCAGTTAGCAGATGCAGAGATTCTTTGTGTACATTTATTACAGAAAAAGGCAGACAGATGCTCAGCTGCCACTTTTGCTCATATTATTAAGTCAGCAATAGATCTAAATCAAATTAGATGGCAGAGCCACCTTCACTTCAACTTCAGCCACATCACAAATTAGCAAAACCAGGTGCTGATGAGGTGTAATGAAAATGTTTCAAGACCAACAGGCCAAAATAAGCTCTTGATAAGAAGCCCATGAAACAAGTGATAATTCTTGGATTCAGTAGCAGATGACAAGATTGGATTTTATTTAAACGGGACCATAATCCCATTGGATTCAGTAGCTGACACCAGGAAATGGATAAATACTTCACAAGTGAGAACAGGCATGCCAAACATAATTCAGGAAACACAGCTCTTGCCAGAGATAAATTCTGATTCTGAGTGTATACAATGCAGCATGAGGTGTGCAGAAATGACTGTGACCTTTCTAACAGAAGGAGACTGCAGATTTTGTCCATTCTAACTTCAACTGGGACCAGAACACACCTAACCAGTTTCACTGGATTAAACTCCGTGGTCCAACTACACTACTCCAATTTCTGGAAGAAAGACCATTAGAATGACACAGACAAAAAGTTTGATCTGGAAACTGAAAGTTTGGCACAACTAGCAGACTATGCTGAAACTGCTAATATGTCAAATCTTTTCCTGCTGTAGTCCTTCAACACCACATGTTAAAATGTCTTTATGCAACATCATAGTCAGAATGATAACATTAAAAGAAAGTCCTTTATGAAATGCATGTCCCCAAATAAATGGGCTTTCAGGCATCAACATGTGCCTCACAACTCATGATGAAGATACCTCTGAAATCTTAAACTTGTTTTGCCTTGTTTAATTCAGTAATCTTTTATCACCTACTGTTTCTTAATATATTGTTTATAGTTTAAAAATATCTTTCTTTTGCAATCACTTTATTCTGGTCTTCAATCATTATCTGTATAAGACAGGAAGCAGGAGCAATGTAACTTTACTAAAGGTAGAAGAATTTAGGAAAGGATCAGGATATGAAGCTCTGGTCCATTTTCCTCACATAATTATCTGTGGCTGATGAACACCATATGAATGATGGTAATGATAACCTTACTAAATTATATGAAATCATCCCATAATTCACTTACAGATTAACTCCTGGTCAAATATTACTTAAGTAGCACCCAATCAATTTATTACACCAGTCAAGGTCCACAAGTGATAAATACTGTACATTACAAACAGACCAGATCAGCCAGATCACAAGCCGTGAAAGAAACCCCAGCTTTACCCCAATAGCTTCAAAGGTTTGGCAGATTAGTAATACATGGATATTATAGAGAATATTTTCTTCTGGAGAATTTCAGCAGATCTTCAACATAAACTACAACTTTAAATACCAAATGTGACGTATGCACCCAAAAGTAATCTTTTTTTTTTTGCTTCTGAACACATCTCTAGCTAATATCCCAAAAGAAGATAGGAGCTGTCTTTCCCTCAAGCCAGCAAATACATCACCCATGACAGGACAGTGCAAAATGAGATGCAACACTTCTCTCCAAGCACATCCCACTGTCATTTTGCTTGTGAGTTTTTGGGTTCAAATGAGACTTCCTTTAAAGTAATATGGTGTACACTTCTGGTGACAGACCATTAGCTTCATGGCTTGGAAAAGCCCAATATATATTAGTGGTTTAAAATTAGTAATAACAGTTCTGCCTTCTTTCAATCTGTTGAAAACTGTATAAAGGTCACAGCACTGCTGATGCCCACATTTTTTCTGTTTTACACAACTGAGTAGATGAAGTGACTCATGACAGCCAAATTCTGAGATCAGGCCCTAAGCAATGATGACATCAGATACTGCCAAAAGACATTTGATTCCTCTATTGTGAAATGCCAGGTTGGTTCTGGGACATGGTGAGAAGCCAACTCTAGTTTAGAAAATTCTATAGTGAGCTATTGTTTGATACTAAATACAAGATCATCACTCCTGCTGCTGCTGCAAGTCACAGGGCATCCAAGGACACGTCCAACAATATTGCCACTTTCTACTGTGTTTGCAAAATACAGCAACAAAGCTCCAATCACCCAGACTATAGAGAGTGTCTGTGAGAGAATGGAGACACAGGACTTGATGGCAGGAGTACAAATTAAGAAGCTGCAGCTAATAAAGCTAATGAAAGCTTATCACCAGCAGTATACAGAATATTGCTCCAAAGGGGATCTCATCTCCTACAAGTTTCTCTGCACATGACTTTTTGCAAAATCTTTTTATTTATTTCTGAGCAATACAGGATTTTGATCAGGTTTTTCATGCAACTAAAAGGACTAAATATTCCTTCATGACTCTCTGATACTATTTTAAATGCCTATACAGAACCATTGCTGATTTCAGCCAGTGAGAGTCCTGTCCTAAAGCATGAGTGATGTCACTGTGGCAAATTTACTATATTCACAGCAAAAGCAGAAAAAGATAACTGAGAGAGCAGATCCTTGAACCTGAATAGTCTGTGCTTAGGAGATGTGGGCTTGTTTGATTAGCAACTATACAATTTATGTTGCAAGACGACTCATGATGTGTAAAATATATTATGCTTTTAATAAACTCATTTTCTATTTTCAGTTTTGACTTTGGAAAAGAGGAGAGTTACACAAAAGGAAAAAAACCCACAATTTATTTGATTCCAAATAACGTGATATGAAAAGGTTTCAGTGTGCAGAGTACCAAATTAATCTTTCTAAAGCAATTGTATTGTCTTTTTAAAAATATAGAAATAATACAAGGATGGCAAGTGTTTTGCACTGATAATGACAGTCTTTGAAAAATTCAAATAACACCTATGCATAATCAGATAAATATTTGGTTCTTTTTTTACTAGATTAATTTATAAAGACCATTCATTATTATATTTTATCAGATCAAGCTTCCAATTTACCCAGCAGCCATTCCTGATGGTGTCCAAGACAGATCCCAGAGAAGAGTGTGAGAACAGTGTAATACACAGCACTAATTCTCCAGAATATTTTTCATCCTCCTGGGATTTGTGGCTGATGCAGCAACTAACCAGATGCAGCAACTCTGTCTTTAATAGTCCTCAATGGTTTCTTCTTGGACTTTTCACATCTGAGAGTTTTTACTGTCCACAGCATCTTGTTGCAAGAATCTTGCCAGCTTAAAAATGCAATTTGAGGCAAAAGTACATCTTTTATTTCTATTTCGAAATTGACACTTCCTGGTTTCAGTTTCCATATTTTACTCCTTTCTATAATTCTTCACAGTAAAATAATGTTATGTATTCACTTCTGTGCCCACAAAGCTCATGGAACAAATCCCCCAGAAGCTGTGCAAAGGCTCATAGAGAACAAGTGATTGTGGCCTTCTACAATGGCATGACCACATCAGTGGACAAGGGAAGGGCTACAAATGCCATCTATTTTCTGTAGGGCCTTTAACATGGTCCCCCAAAAAAACCCTTATCTCAAAATTGGAGAGGAATGGATTTGATGGATGAACTGTTTGGCTGATGAGGAATTGGTTGGGTAGTCACATCCAGAGGGTAGTTGTCAACAGCTCAATGATATGATTGATGGATGTTCCATGTCCAAATTGAGATCAGTGGCAAATGATGTCCCTTAGAGATCTGTGCTGGAAAAGTACTGTTTAATCTCTTCAGCAAAGACAGAAACAGTGGGACAGAGCTCACCCTAAGAAAATTTACAGACACCACCAAGCTGTATGGTGCAGCCACCATGCCTGGAGGGTGGAATGCCATCCAGAGGGACCTGGACAAGCTTGAAAAGGGAGCCTGTGCCAAGCTCACAAACCTCAAAAAGGCCAAGTGCTGGTGCTGCACCTGGGTCAGGACAACCCCAGTATCCATCCAGGCTGGGGATGAACAGATGAGAGCAGCCCTGCTGAGAAGGCTCTGGGGCTGCTGCTGGATGAGAGGCTGGACATGACCCAGCAATGTGCACTGGCAGCCCAGAAACCACCCGTGTGCAGGGCTGCATCCAGAGCACCATGGGCAGCAGGGAGGGAGGGGATTCTGCCCCTCTGCTCTGCTCAGGTGAGACCCCACCTGGAACACTGCATCCAGCTTGAGGTCCTCAGCCATGGGAAGGATATGGAGCTGCTGGAGCAAATCAGAGGAGGGTCACAAAGATGATTACAGGGATGGAGCACCTCTGCTATGAAGACAGGCTGAGAGGCTTGGATTTTTTCAGCCTGTAGAAGAGAAGGCTCTGGGGAGACTTACTATAGACTTTCAGTGCTTAAAGATGACTTATAAAAAAGATGAAGACAAACATTTTAGTAGGCTTGTTGACATAGGACGAAGGGTAATGATTTTAAACTTAAAGAGGGTAGATTTACAGTAGATATAAGGAAGAAATTCTTTACAATGAAGATGGTGAAACAATGGAACAACTTCCCCATTCAAGGTCAGGTTGGATGTGTCTCAGCAACCTGATCTAGCTGAAGATGTCTCTGCCTATTGCAGAGAGTTTGGATGATCTTTAATGGTCACTTTCAATCAAAACTATTCTATGATTCTATCATTCTATTCAGAATAAATTAGTATTGTCAGCAAACTAAAATACCTCAAAAATGTCTCATTTCTGGATCATTTATTTATATTGAGAACATTGCAGGCCCCAGGACAAATCCTGTGGATGCATTACTGGTTACCTCATTTCACTGTGAAAACTGATCATTATTACTGACTTCTGCCTTTTTCTTTTATCCTCTCACTTCTTAGATTCTTTAAACGATATAACGCAATAGGTCAAATCAACAATTATTCCTTTGTCCACAAGCTTCTTGATTTCTCTGAAGAATGCAACTACATTTGTGAGACATTACTACCCTTAAAAATCCTATTGGCTCTCTGCCAAAATACAATATTAATTTCTGTTCATTGGTTCTTCAAAACAGTTATCTACAGTAATCCAGATTCCAAGCTTCTCTAGAAACTTTGAGTGAACATCATATATGGCTGTTCATTATTAACAATTTCTTTTTGGATACAATGTGTATTTGAGTTCTCCACTCCTTACACAATGATTATAGCCAGGTAACCAATAGTCAGAGTGAAACCTAATACAAATTAATGGCCAGTGGAGAAATGGACACCTTATCACTTGTGAACATAAAGAATCCAACAGGATCTTGACTTCTTCAAGATTTCAAGACTCATCTTCTCACACTCAAATCTTAAATTCATTCTAACTTAACCTGAAAAGCAACTGTAGAACTAATCTATGCAGGAATTTCTAAATATGAAACATCAGCTATTGATATAATTTATCATCCTGAACTTCCAGGTCAAACCTTTTCCTTCCCAGATATGAGATAAACCCCAAACATAATCCTGCTTATTGGGTGAGCAGTGAACTAGTTCTTGTAGCTAAAATGCACTAAAGAGAGTAACTGTATATTTACCAATAGTCTCTCCACATAGCCACCCTTCCCACTCAGGTGAACAAGGAATTCCATCAGGAGGCAGAACAATGGCATTTGCCCTTCATGATGCTAACCTGCATTCCTGCCAGTGAAGCCATTCCAGACCCAGTGATAAGCTATGCAAAATGGGAAATTTCTTCCTAAATCCTGCTTTTAAGCCAAAAAAAAAATGAACTTAAACTGAGTTAACATTTAATTAAGAAAAAATGAGATTCATCACAAAACAACATTCTTTCTAATTTTTGTTGATCCTAAACAACCCAACAGTGAGCTTGGAAGGAGAAGATTCCTTCTTTTAGGTCATCCCTAAACTCCAATGCCCTAATGCCTAATACCATCCTAAACCTAACCCAATTTTTTTTTTTTTTAAGTAACCGATTTGTATAGTAAATTCAATTAGGAGGCATTTGTTCCCAATTATGAAAACTTTCATCTTATCTCTGCTAGTCTTGCAGAATGCAAGAATAAAAAGGCTTTCTACCTTTTTTTCTGAAAACCTGATTCCAGTCCTAGCCCTAAAATTATCATGTACTGTAAAGAGAGGAAGAATCTGTACTGGAATACCTAATATGAAGCATATGCTCCTGCCTACACCATAGTACTCTCTCTGACATGTTTTTTTTCCAGTTCCCCAGCCTTATCCCAAGCCTTCCTTAAATGGAAGATGTGTCCAGGAATACTGAAAATAAAATATTTGCTTATGACTACACTAGATTCCTTCTGAACTCTTATAAATCCAGCAAAAATCAGACTTGCAACAGCCTTCCTTTCTGATACCTTATCTTTCCCTAGTTCCTACCAAAAACTTAAAGATATTCACCCCCAGTGATATCAACATTCTTATTACTGCCAGTCATGTGGATCTGACGCAAAAATAGGTTCTCAAGCCTGTTCCTTTTTTGTTTTTTTTTTTTTTAATTTCAAATCTAACCTATAGGTTACCTATACACAGGAGCCTTCTGGAACTGAACATATCCATTCCCTTTTTCATTCTTGATGGTCACACAAGTATCTCATTGTAATATGATCTTTTGAAAAATTTGTTTTAAATTTAAACCCAAATCTATTGTTAGAAAATTATTAATCCAGAATAAAGTTCAAGAAATGGTGAATTAAACCACAGTGGTATTAAAAGGACTCCTTCAAAAGATAAAAAAACAGTTACAGAACAATAATAAGGCACTGGTCAGGTAAAACTCTTATTATAGGTACATTGTTGGGAGTTTACAACTAAACTTAAAACAGTGAAAGAGTGTTTAGCATGAATAAGAAATAAATAAAGATTATGCTTTCCCCATGAAACTACCATCTGAAAGAGAGCCTTGAAGAGAACAGGATGTGGTGGAAGGCTTAGAAGGGGGCACTAAGAATGTGATTTCATTGCAGGTATGCCTGATCAGCCTGACTAAAAAAATGTTAAGAGTAAAGAGATTATTTAACTGATATTGCCAAGTATTAATATGCCTTTAACAGACACAGTTTAAATGAGATAGCAGCATCTGGTATATCAAATTCAGAGGTTAGTTTGCACTTGGAGCACTTGGTAGGCAATCCAAAGATGGGAATGAGAGATAGAGTGGGATGTGAGAACCCCTGTGTATCATCTGTGCTTTTGCTCATTAGATGGAAAAAAGGTACATTATATTCAGCAACATATTTGTGGTTCTGGCACACATTCAACCAGATTCAGCTGTTGCCACATCACTCTGCATTATGCAACCCACAGGGATGACAGAAACCACTGACAAGGTGGCTGCAAAAGACTGGACAGTTTTTTACTTTGATGGGTTAATACCAGCTAACTATCTCCAATGCATCTGTCATTCCAGAAATATCTGTTTTTAAAGGGATCTAAAAGAGCATTAAAGACTGCACTACAAATTGTCTGCAGGCAAAACTGCAAGTGAAATTTTGGACATTTTATGTAAAAACAATGGCTACCAAGATGCCATTACTTCAAGATAACCTAGATGATAATTTAAAGTCTGGATAAATTACAGAGAAATAGATTTACAACTAAGTTATCTTTGAATCAGCCTCTTTCTCTGTAGAATTAACATTTTTCTCAGGAGGTGCACATGTTTTATTACACACACAATAATTTATAATACTAGAAAGAAAGTAAAGCCAGATTCAACTGGAAAGACAAAAATCCATCCAAACCGCTTTCACTGAATTACTAAGCATTCCCTGCAAGAAAAGCTTCCATGGTCTTGTCAGGAGGGGAAGCAATTTATCACTGAAATACCCTTAGGTATCTGCACAGAACTTCAGTTTTCAGAAGTGAGCTCTATTACTTTCTCTTACAGGTTAAAAATACTTGTTAAAGTCATCTAAACTGTTGCTAAGAGAAATGACACATTTGGCAAGGATATGTGAGTGATAGCTGGAGATTCTTGAAAATAAAGTAGATTTGGCTTACAGGTTGTTTTTTTAACTTACTTCAGAATCTTTAGTAATAGTTACCAATAAAATCCAAATCATTATATAACACAAATTCAGTATACATTCACCAAAGGACGTCTATATCTTCCTCAGAATCTTCCTACGAAGCCACATCATCTGAGACAAAAATACAGACAAAAATTCAGATGTAAATTTTAAAACCTTTGCAGAAATGTTTAATAAATTCGTCCCATGTAGTACATGAATTTAAGTACAGCTTTCCTCTTGCAATAGGGAGCACTGAGCCAGACTCAGCTCTTTGCAGCTCTCTTCACCAGTGTACCTTGAGTGTTAGTCGTGCAGATTGCTCTTAATATACACTGGAATAAGTGTGCTGGGATTTAGATCTTATCAGGCTAAGTTGATGTAAGAACGTGACTAGGAACCAACTTCCCAGGTTATGCATTTCTGTGAAGTCCTTAAGGAAATGAGAAGTTTGATTTTTTTCTGCACTCTTTGGAAAAGAAATATGATGTTACTCTGTGTACTGCTAAATGGTACTGTAGAAATTTGGAGGCAATGACTTGACAGAAATTAAGTTGTTACTTCAAAACGCTAAGCAGAGAAACAGTGATGTTCTAAACCATTCCTTGACTAGAAGCACATAACTATTCCCACCAGCTTCCCCTGGGTTTCCTTGATGGTTTTTGAGCTCCCTGTTGGACTTTGTGATGATCATGTACAGTACTCTGAAGCTCAAGAGCAGCCCTGTGACTGGTTTTCTAGCACTAACATCTCAGACTGCCCTTTGCATTTTTAAGTGTTATATATTTCTTAATAATATAAGGGGGGGGGAAAAAAAACCCCTTGATCTTGTTCTGTAAACATTGTTGTCAGTCCAAAGCAGCTCAAAAATTTTTAATAGAAAGAGTGGAGTATTGCTTGGGATTTTCATGCATTCAGATGCCAAACTTCTTTAAGAACCTTTGCATTAGTTGTAGCCATGACCTCAGCTAACCCAAAGAAAGCCACAGGCATGTCTCCTTTCCCTATTGGCAGCTACTTTAATTGGCAGGTTCACAATGAGGACTTTTGTTTGCATCCTAAACATGCACAGCACGATTAAAATGCTTAATACTTTCATCCTCAAAGTGCAGCAATCAATATGTTGGGTTTTTAACAGGCCAAGTCATTACACATTTAAATAGCATCATTCAAACCCTTAAGGAACTTGTTTTACAAGGACTCAAAAGGTTCCCTATTGAAAATTATATGGATTTAGCTCAGTTTAAAAATAGACATTTTGTTTGTTTTCCATTCAGTTGCTCTACTATTTGATGCTCTTTTCTTGCACATGTAGTCTCTGAGTATTTTACTACCCCCTGCTGTATGGAAAGAAAACTGAGAGATGTGGGCTGTGCTACAAACACCTCCTGAGAGCTCCCCATCAGCTGGAGCACCAGGGGGATGGATTCAGGGTGGCTGGAGGTACAGGGTTCTGTTTGGGTCATCACATGCAGTTCCTGGTGGCTGTGGTGTGGGTAAGAGAGAACAAAGTTTCCTTGACAGCTCCAAGATCGAGGACTGCTACAGGAGCACCGCAGCTCCTGGGTCTGTGTGGTGCATATCCTCGAGTTTCCCCAGCAACTAAAAGTGCTTTGCGAAGCAATGAGTCAGATGCTGGTTGTGCAGTAACCACACACAGGGATTTATGTTTTCAGGAACTGTGTGTCCAAGAGCAGGATATTCTTGTATAGGTCTCTGGCACTAAACCTGTTGGGCAGCCACTGAATTAGACAGAACACCTCTAAAGCTATGAGCAACATTTGGTGTACTACTGTGTACCAGCACAACCCACATAATATTCACTCACTTCAGCTGCTACATTACATGGAGAAACTCTCCACTTTCAACCCAGATGAACTGCCTCCCTTGGTGAAGGACATGACATTAAATTGCCTTTCACACTTGCACAAGAAAATACACATTCCACGTGCAGTTTGTAGGTCAAATAAGGTGCACACTCAAATTTTGCTCACCCATCATGAGAAGCCAGAGAAGAACATTTCTCCTCCATTTTCTTCAAGAAGCAATTTGCCAGAAAATCTCCCTGTTTTCTATCAGTTCCCTGTGCTGAAGAGATTTGTGCTCCTTGATATTTCCTCTCCCACTATAGCTCACACTGGGTAAACTTCATGTTCACAGAGGGCAAATTTGTTTCAAATTGAGTATCCGGTGATGTCAAGGCTGGTTGGTGGCTGGTTCACCATCACCCTGCCTCACCTGCCTTGCTAAGTATCAAGGTGGTCTGTTCCTGGGCTCCCCAGCCATTTCCCCTAGCCACGCTGCCTGGGAGGTAGCCCTGGCTTTTTTCAGTGTTTCCAAATCCACTGAGACTTTCCCAGATCAGGTTTAGGGATTTTTAACACATTAATGAAAACATCACATAATTATATTCTTTTCAGATTTTGGATGCACAATATCATTACTAGAAATGACAACATTGCCTATGAAGGAGGAGGTACATGTCCCACACTACTATTTGCCATTCAGGGCAAGGGTGGTTTGCACAGCTTGGCTGAGAGCCTTGAGAATAATACATTAGGAATATGTTTCCCATACTAACCTGCAGCACCCTTAAAATATATTTTAAAGGTAATAGAGGTTGGACAGTAACCCAGTGTCAGGTTGGAATAATGGTAATTCAATATATGTGTTCCCCAGAAGCAGAACAAGTCCCAGATGAGAAAACCCACAGTTTCAATTCAATGAAATAAGGAATGGACCTGCTCCAAAACTTTTGCTGCACCAATCCTTTCCTGGTCTGTGTCAAAACTGATGCACATCCAGTGATGGACAAAAAGTCTGGCAGCTCTTCAGTGCTATTTACAGTCAAACATTGCCTGCAGAGGAGACAGAGAGGTGTTTGGCATTGCCTGTTCATCCCTATCACCTTTGACAACAGGCTTAGGCAGAAACAGAAATCACTTGTTCCTTTGGGTGAGCAGGGACCTTAGTCCATAAATCATTTCTGCTGCTTTGGCACAGTGCCTCTGTCTCTGAGTAAGCCACCCCTGTGCCACCCTCCCTTCAGGGCAAGCTGTTTGTGAAGGATGGGCAGCAATACAGGCACAGACTTCCACCCCTGCAGCAAAATGACCCCAGCAGGCAGAGACAGACACCAGCCCAAATTTCAAACCAGTCCCTAAAACCGAGCTGATAATCCTTGTACCTTGGGTCCTCTGATGACACTGAGCACTGAGTGGTGCCAGTGGATGATAAAGGTGTAACAGGCAGGGGCTATAGAACATATGCTGTGAAAGAGATGGATTAGCTAGACAGTTTCATACAGCCAACTCTTTGTAAATCTAGTCATGGCCAGCACAACTGACTTCTCTAAATTCCTATTAACAATTCTTTTAAGAAATAATTAATGTAACTGTATTTTGCTGTGATGTCAAATACTTTATTTGACAAATTTTTTTTTTTTTTAAATTAATATTTTTCAGACTGTTCAGCTAGCTCAAATAATAAAAATGCCTTATTCTGTCTTCACTTCATTTAATTCACTTCCCATTTCAGGAAAAAAAAATCAAGACTAAACATCTACCAAATGTTATTCCTCTCCAACTGAATGTGACGGATTGTCTGACGATCACATAAAAATTAAACAAAAAGTGCATTGTTCCCTTCCAGATTTTTCAGCTGGTGTAAATCAACATAGCTTCACTGATGCCAAGTTGCAGAGATGTACATCAGTTGAGAATCTTGCCCTTCATCTTCAGAGAGAGAGAGATTTTACCTACAGTTAATTCCTCTGACTTTCTAGGCTTGGAAAACCTTCAACCTACTTTCCTTTTATGTTCTGCATATCACCATAAATAATCCATTTTGGTTTAAGTTCATTACTTCTCCTAACCTGAGAAGAGGTCTTGTGGAGAAGGCACAGAACAGATGTGACTGGTCAGTCTGTCCAAGACTGTCTGGCTAAGATCCAGGTATTGTAATTACTGTGTTTCAGTTCTGATTCATGAAATACATCTTTAGCAAAGATAAATATGCACAGAATTTGCTCACCCCTGGCTGTCCATTGATCAGGTCCCCTGGTGTCATCAAATCAATAAAAAAAATTAGCATGAAAATGAAATATTTTTAATTTAATCTAAAATGCAGTCATGAAGGTACTACTATTTTCCATTCAGTTTGATCCTTCCAGCTCTCTTATTCCCTCTCCCTGAGAAACAGAGGAGCCCAGCTACAGCAGGGACTGGGTGTCCTCTTCAGACCACTGGGAATTTGCAAGCACAAGAGGAAAGGAGCCTTTAAAGGTACAACTCTAGGATTCTCAGGCTTCCAAAGCCCCTTGCTCAGGGTGCCTCATGCACAGGCAGAAAGATAACTGCAGCCCGGACTCAGAAACACATCTGCATCACCAGCCCTCTTCTCCAAAGGAGCTGGAGGGACCCAACCCTTGAAAAATCTCTGAAATGCTGCTTCCAGAGTTTTTGCCCTCACTGGCTGTAGCACCATTGGCTGTTTGTCTTCCCTCAACCTCCCCTGCCTCCCTCCCCGTGATCCTTTTCTCTTTCCCATCTTCAACCGCAGTCCCTCCCAAACCAGACTAATGAAAGTTTTGTTTTCATTATGTAAGCCCAGTGCGTAATCAAATATATTTCAAAAAATAACAAAACTGGGGAACTGACAAGACATGTGTCTACCATCACCCTATATCCAAACACTGAGGTTTGAACTTGGCTCAGACATCTCTGAAAATGCCAAATGTGGATTTCCACAAACACAGGGAAATGGATCCACAGCTGATGTAAAAAGAATAAAGGTGCATTGCTTAAAGTTGCCTAGCAAGCACACAGAGTGAACTGTAGAGGAGGAGGAAGTTGCAGACTTTAGCCTGACAAACTCTTACACATGTTTAACATTAGGCAAGGAAGAGTTCCACCTTCAAATGGGACACAAGCTTAAAGGTAAGTAGTTGCCTAAGAACTTGAAGAACAGAAGTCCCAGTCCTGTAGGCTTTTTTTATACGGAAAATTAACCTAAATGTAGACCTTAGATATTTCTGTAATATTTCAGGCAACACCAGACAAACTTCCTTTTTTTTGTTTCAATTGGTTTTGAGGGTAACATTAAAAAAACAACACATTAGCCCATCTGTAATAGAATTCAACTGATTTGCTTGGGT
Source organism: Oenanthe melanoleuca (assembly GCF_029582105.1). Lineage (NCBI taxonomy): Eukaryota > Metazoa > Chordata > Aves > Passeriformes > Muscicapidae > Oenanthe > Oenanthe melanoleuca. The sequence goes on from NC_079339.1 coordinate 49,867,721, forward strand.
CTACCAGTGCAAGTGAAAACAGAACAGAACTCAAGGGATCACTCAGGATAAATTACAGAAAAAAAAAAATGCAAAATTCAGGATTTCTTGCAGAGGTTTTAAATGGAGGACCAGATTTATATGGCAAGCACTCAGTCCTGCTCCAGGATGTCTGGCCACAAAAAAAACAAATGCCAAGTCACCTCTTCTCCCAAAGATCTGACAAATTTGGACAACAAATACACTGTCATCCCCCCTGGAAGCTTTCAGATGTTTTCAAGGTGTTGGGATGTAGCATCCAGTGTAGGCATTATTAGAAGCAGAGCAGTTGCATTCCCACCTTCAGCATATGCTGAGTTCTGGCAGCTGCATTGCTCATGGCAAGTGAGTTGGTGAGCTCACAGCTGGCTAGATCATGTCTTCATTGCAGCAGAAGACTAAAGTCAGGATGAGAAAAGCCAATACAAAGGAAACGTGGGGATGATGGGATGGGATGGGATGGGATGGGATGGGATGGGATGGGATGGGATGGGATGGGATGGGATGGGATGGGATGGGATGGGATGGGATGGGATGGGATGGGATGGGATGGGATGGGATGGGATGGGATGGGATGGGATGGGATGGGATGGGATGGGATGGGATGGGATGGGATGGGATGGGGAGGTGAAAAATGAATGGAGAAATAAGGAAGCTAATTTATGGAGAATAAAAGATACTTGAAACATCAGTTTTCCCTCATGTTTTTCCCTTTCCCTGAAGACTACAATTCTCTTTGTGTTTGGGGTATTACTCTTGGTTTTCTGTTTGGGCTGTTTGGGGTTTTTTGATATTGTTACATCTAATTTTGCTTCCAGTACACTTTCTATATGGTAATAAAATGCTTCAGCATTGTCCATTCCTGAAAATGATTTTATGGAAGAAGGAGACAGCAAGAAGCACAATTCCTCTTGCACAATAAGTAAAACTCTCCCAATGGGTCTCTGCTCATGATAATATACTATGGGGAAAAAAAAGACTACAAACAAGTTGTATAATAAATAGCATGTGCAAAATGTACAGTATAGTAAATACACTACAGGGACTACTTACAGAGTATCTTCCACTCCATAAGCACCATCAACCATCTTCTGTGGTTTGGCACATCAAATATTTGCTATGTACTTTACCATTTTAAAAGCATTGCAAATCCTTGGCTGGACACCAAGCAAAGGCTGTACATTATATTGTCAATTGTTGCCTTGCATTTTCAATGTCTGACCTCACCTCCCTCCACAGTTCAATGTGTAGAAACACCAATAAAATACATGATGTTTATTTCCAGTGACATATATTATTAAACGGGTCTGTCACACTGACAAAGCAAAGGATTTCTCTTTAAGGAGAAGTCTCAAAGGAAATCTACCCCATTAGGAGAAAAGGACTTCAAAATTATATGTGAGAACCAATTCTGTTAAAGAACTGTTTTGCAAGTAGTGTAAGGTCCATTATCTGAAGAACAAAGTAGGAATTTCTCCTCTGCTGTAGAAGAATGGACATACAAGTGATCCTTACACATTCCTTAAATACAACACTGAGGAAAACCACACTACAGTTATTAATAAATATGTCCCTAATGTAGATACATACCCAGGTAGAGCCATCTGCACACATAAGGTAAGGAAAGAGAGAGAAGAAACTGTAGGTAGGCAAGACTGGGACATTTATCCTTGCAAGAGGCTTGACTGGGGCAGAAGATCAAATTCCAGAGCAGCTCCCAATACTAAAGAGGGATCAGTCCATCATCTCCCAGCAGGCTGAACAACCTTCAAGGGCTTTCTCACTCCTGCCTGCCTTGGGCATATCAAAAAAATTCAGCAGAGCAACACAGACACTATATCTCATCCAGGAAGGAAAAGAGGAATACTTAAAGAAATAAAAGATGTCAAATTTAAAAGAAATAAGAGAGTGGAAATACAGAAGCAAATTAGGATTCTACTTGTATATGGACTAGAAATGAGGCTACTAATAAGGTTGCAAATTGTGATATCATGCAGGTTCTGGCAGAGGGAAGAGGGATTGCCAGTTTACTGAGCAAAACCTAGATATCAGGAGTTATCCATCATGAGTAGGAACCAAAGACTGGGATGTTGTCAAGTGACTCTAACTCAGATCAGTAAAAGGAGACTAGAAAAGGTCACCCTCACTGTAGGGTGATCATGGTTCTATGATCCAATTTTTCCAATTTCTTATCAGCCCATCTGACACTGTCTTACCAGCTCTAAAAGACTTTCACTACTGGCCTGGATTAAAGCTTGAACCTGCTGCAGGAAGATTCCCTGCTAGTACAAATTAATCCTAAACTTTTTAGATTGTGCTTCTTGTTAAGTAAAATAATTTTCTGTGAATAACAAGAATGAATTTGCAGAAATTCAAGGAGGTGGTACAAAGAGTATTCATTTCTGAAAAGAAGAAATACATTCCAGATTTTATTCTGAAAAACAGTATGAGGATATCAAAACATGTACAGCATGCATAAGGATGATACAGGAACTATTATTATTGCTATTATATGTCAGTCATAATGTCACTAAAAACCTTGTGAGTTCTCATGGATTTGAGTTTGTATGGAAACCGCTTCTATTAACTACTGCATTTAAAAACTGTTGTTTAGCATATTACAGTTCTTCTTAGGTCATTGAGTTTTTTTCAGAAATACATTAAAATATAACAATAACAGCCCCCACAGTTCAGCACAAAAGTTTAGGGTTTTGTACTCTATTATTTTATTATTTGGTATATACAGAGGGCACATCTAAGCATTACATTAGCAAAGTGTTTACCTCACTATGCTGAAATGATATCAGTGAAGAATATACATGCTTTAGGGCATCTAGCTGTCTCTATTTGTACTCCATGATAACATTTAATCAGAAAGTGCATCTCTAGCAAGTGCATTTCTGGAGCATTAAGTTATCTGTGTCCTGTGTGACATAAACCCTTTCCTTAAGGTCAGCTGAAACGAAGATTCTGCCCTTCCCCTCAAATTCTATGTAGATCTGCAGAAAACACTGCATTTGTCAAAATATCTCCTCGTAGAAATGCAGCCAACTCTTTTTACAGATTGATACTTATGCAGCAAGGACTGATCCCAAATCTTGGTTTGAGTTATTTAACTCAAGGAAAGGAGCCACTCTATCACTGTTTTGTCAGAAGATTGATTACCAATGGCCACTTGCCAATGCTAAACTAATCCAGGTTCAGAATGGATTTCAAGTCCAGACATTTTTTTCAGGAGATTGTTTTCTTCCATGCCGACTTTCTGCTCCAAAACATATGTGAATGTTCAAAATTCAGAGTTGTAAGGTTAAGTTATAAATTCAGAATCTAATATTACCTGACTCTGCAATGTGTGACTGAAGCTGCAAATAAAAAATAAAAACAAAAAAATTCAAATTTTTAAAAGCTCTAATGGCTTTGGAGAAGAACCTGAAAGTCATCTCACAGCAAGTCAGACTGAACCTTAAATAACAGTCCATGTCTAATGAACATTGTCTGCTATTTCACATATGTTTTATGTATATATTTAACAGGTCTTAAGCATGTTAGAGTGACTTCCATATTCTTTTGAGAATGACTTCTTATTTCAGTCACTCAACATGTCAATAACTATTCAGAATGACTGTCAGTGGACAGAAGCCCTCAATCACTTACTAGCTTCTGTGCAGTCCTTCTGTAGGCAGTTTTCCAGAAAGGCTTTGGCTCCTCAAAAGTCTACAGTCTTAGTTAAAAAGAAGGAAATATAACCAACAACATGAGACTGCAAAAAGTAAGACAAAGAAAACTTTGAAGATGACTAGATCTGAGATCCAAAAAGACATCTGATTGTATAACAGAGGCCACAGAGTTTCATCCAGGTATTTTTGCACTGGGCCATATAATTTCTGTTTGAACAAAATATATCTTCCATAAAGGCATTTAGTCTTATTTAGAAATGTCAAGAGAGAAAGAATTCACTTCTGGGTAGTTTGTTCCAGTGGTTTACGCCAACAGTATTTCCAGAGCCTACAGAATGGAGAGATATTTTTTGCACTTATATAATTCCAGCTCTCATCTCTGCAGAAAGAAATTCATTAAAATCAACAGACCTCAGTGATCACTGATTTAAGCCAAAAACTTTAAGTTTAATTGACTGTCTTTACTTTTAATATAATCAAACTTTTTTCTCATGCCAAGAATGCCCAAGATGTTTCCTTGTTTGACACAGAGTAGGAAGAGGTGGACCAATTTCTTACACTGAACTGTTTCAATTGGAAAAGGACTGAGGATACTTTGGTGTGCAGACAGCATTGAAAATATAGATCTTCAAAAATTACTCAAAAAGATATGGTCATACATTTTTGGCAAAAAAAAACCTCATGATGAGGCAGGTACAGTTGGAAAGAAAGTCAAGCATTTGCTAAAGAACTGAATGATCTAGATGTTGAGTTTAGCATGGACCAAGGAACACAGAGGGTGGTTGCTCTCAATGCAACCTCATCCTTTTCCTCTGCTTTGGAAATGCCTTCCCACCAGCTCACTTACTCAGGTGAACTGACTTTTCATTGGCTTCAATAATTTCTTGCTACCATTGTCTTCATTCATGACGTGGTAAATATGGTCAGAGTCCCCTGAGATGTTTGCAATAAAGCTGTTGCAGTGCATGGGGTGGGTTAACCATCATTGCAGTCAGCAGTTACTGCAAGCTCTCCTGCCTCCAAAACTGCCACAGACACAGCCAGCTCCTGCCTGTCCCTCACAGCTGACCTTCAAGGAAACAAATGGAAATTGCACTGCTTTCCTGTAAAGAAGCACAGAGTAGCAGCCCTTCACATCAGCCAGATCTCCAGTACAGCTGAGAAGGGAAAGAGTTAAAGTTTGGATGGGACTTGCAGTTAAAGTTTAGTTGGGATATAAGAAAAGGAACACAGGGAAGCGCAGGTTCATGAGCAAGAATAGATGAAATGAAGAAAAAACCATGAGAGGAATTAATAAAAAATTATGTAACAGGTCATGTCATTTTCATGGAAATTCTGTGGATACTCCTGAAAAGCACCCTACTGTTCACTACAGTTCTGTTTTAGATTGTACATATAACAGGGTAACAGCCCTTTGGGGTCTTTCTGGAGCACAACACAACCCTGCTGGAAGGTGTACAATTTATGGGTTCATGAAGAAATTTAATAGAGAGACAAATATTGCAAACATAGGCTCCACCCTGTCTATCATGGAAGTAATATTATTTATCTTTTGGCACCTCATAATTCTGTTCTGCTGGGAATACATTTGGGGAAAGCAACTCTTAACACCTGAAGGGCCACTCTACTAAATGTTTCTCACCAAAAATTCACACAATCTCTTGCACAAGTTAAATTGCACTTCCCCATTCTAAGAGCAAACCTTGAAAGCTTTCATTTTAGGACTAGCCTCTGTCTATGCTTTGGCGTTAAGAGAAATAAGAGGAACAATTTGAGGTTGAACGTAAAATCAGTGCTTGAAACTCCAGAAATTTCCTTGCCATTTATCCTTTAGACACAAGATGGCAGCAAGAAATTCATTTCAAGCATTTGTTCCCAGTAGCTCAGCGTTACCTGGCAGTAACTGTTAAAGATATGGGTTTGTGGGCTTGGTTATTGTGAGAACTTGATGTACACAAACACTCGTGCCCTCACACTGCTCTCCTGACACCCATGGCCCTGAACTCTGCTGTTAGCTCTGCTCATAATGACCAAATATTTATTGTACTGCATGCACAACCAAGCACAAAAATACTAAACACAGTTGTTAAGGTGTGTCAAGCTCAGCCCTGCTAGTGGATAAAAATCAGCAGAAAACTCATTCATTAAGTCCTACTTTATTAAGTAGCCCTTTGTTCCTATTCTTTCCTAGTGTGACATTTTTCCTTTCTCATAATTTTAGCTTTCAGAATCTAGAGTCTTTAGCAGTCCTGAAAGTTTCCATCTTTTTTTTTTTTTGCTTTTTTAGGTTTCTCCAACCAGTGATGTTTTAGAACTCAGCTGATCCAAAGTACCAGCTTTAGAGCTGTTCAAGAAAGATCTTGCATATTTCTGAATATTCTGTGTCAGAAGGAGTTTCTGCCCTTTAAATTCAAATGAAAAGTGGGGCTTGCCATTACACAGGAAAATTATCTAATTTTTCCCCATTGAAAAATAAACAGTGAAAAAATTCAGATTAATCTGCAGCTCAAAAGTTCCTTAGTATTTGTGAAGCATTCACAACTTTTGTTGATAAAAGAATTTGCTCCAAGGACTCCTATGACCAAAGCAGTGCTCTAAAATTAAAGGATTTGAACAAAACTTGTCACCTACAACCTATAACAAATACAGATACTCTGTGCATCAAAGGAACACACATATAATACACACATGAATTAAATAACAAAGCAAGTTAAAGAGGACCCAGGGCACTCCCTCAGAGACTGCAATGCTCTGGAGCAGCATTCCTCATGTTGCAAGGCAGAGCTGCTCTGACATTGCTCCACCTAATGCTGAAGTAACGTGGCTGAATTTTTAAAAGCAGGAAACCCTACTAAAGGTACCCATATATACATCTGGTTTTATCCATACACCTCCTAAATTGATTAAACTGCTTGGTAGAGAAGCCACTGATTTTAATTACACAGCTCATCAATGATGTCTGTGCTATTACATATTTTTATTGTGTTTCCTTAAATCATTTTCTTCAGACTGTTAGCAATTGATTTTTTTCAAGTGTCTTGTTGAAACAGGACTGTCTGATTTGGCCTGATAATACATATTTAATCTTTTAATATCTCAAAATAAATATTCTGCTTCATAGTAGCCAGACATTGCACTTGACATTACAAGGACACACAGCTATTATATCATCTTGTTTGGGAAACATGTGATGCACAAGTATACAGAAAATTTGGCCCTTTGTTTAAACCTTGTAAGTGTTTCTTTCCCCTCAGAAATACATATCTCTCTTCCAAAAAAAACATCTCACAAGATTAATGAATATTCCCTTTGTTAAAAACTTTCATATTCTCTGGTCAAGAGGAACAATGTCCAGCTAGTAATTAATCTGCACTCTGGTTCAAGGACAGAATTATTTACTTACAAACTTGGAATGCAGGAGATTGAAAACACATTTTTATCAGGCTACTAACAATGCTGAGAGTTGAGGTGAGGTCTGAAGAACTCAAATGAAATTCTTAAAATATTTACCACAAAATATTTTTTATTATTTACCCTCTTTAGCACTGAAGTTTTCACTGAGCATCAGCATGCCTGTCTCAAACTAAATAATCCTAAAATGAGCCACAAAATTACATTAACTTTTTTGTTGGAAGTAGTCCTGATGCTCCCACAAATACTAAAAATATGTGCAGCATCTATTGTGTGCTTAGATGGAAATCAATTCTTCTTTTCTTCAGGAATATTATTTCTAGAATAACATTTTAGAGACTCTGCACTTGCTCTTTTCTATCCACAAAATTCTGAATAGGTTCTCATTTAACCTGCATCTGAATAGCTGAAGACTGAATTGCATTTTTAACTTTTCTGGATAGGAATTCCTATTTTAAGAACATTTGTTTTTATCTGCTATATACAGAGTTCCCTTCAGAAAACAAGCACTGCAGGAGCAAAAATCTCTCCCACCAATCTAATTAGAGCAAACAAACTCCCGAGGCCAAAACTTCACACCCCATTTTCTTCCTGGAAAATCTTGTCATGACCTTAAATCTTCACACCTTCTTCTGGTAAACTACAGGCAAAAAGATGGAAATAGAGATCTAATTTTTATTTGTCATCCTGGGAGACAAATCCTGGCATTTCCAGTAAATTGCTGCCCAATTTCAAGGTGAGTGAGATTTTTGATTAATCTCCTTGAGCTGTGGACCCTGAAAGGAGAAGCTCAGACCTGTTACAGGGATGCCTCTCATGGAATAACTCTCAGACAGTTTTCCACTGGCACAGCACAAAGCAGCAGGAGAAGAACCAGAGCCAAAAGGTTCAGCTGGAAGAGGAGAAAGCTGTGGCTGATCTTTCCACATTTTCACCCAGTTCTGCCCTTGGTGCAAATCCTTCCTCCACTGAAGGGGGCAGATCTGAATTGCAGCAGAATGCAGCTTAAAATTACAAATTAATCTATAAGATCAGCCAAAATAATATAAAATTAATAGTTTGTTTCCCTTCCCCTGTATTTATAAAGAAATAAACCTTGAATATGCTCAAATATTGTTCATATGTGCTTTCCACAAATGCTCAGGGAATCATATGGTACAAATACTATATATATGTGAGCTTCTGAACTGATGCACAAGTGTTCATAGAAACCATATTTTAAAATTTCATGATGAACAATGGTGCCAGCCACTCAAAAATTGATCCAATTTTGTAGCAGAAGCCATCTTCAACATGCACCAGAAATTAAACACTTAGAGTTACTTTTGAGTTTCAAATTTTTCTGAATCAATACTCCCAGGGAAATTAGCAATAACAATTTTTCTAAATTATAAAATTCATTAAATCTGAATAAGCAATAATTAAAAATATCTGCTTTGTTCTTAAAATGTAGTGAAGTGAGAATCTACATTTATCAAATAAGTTATTCATTGCAAGATGAGTCAATCTGTTCTGCCAATACATATCACACAAACAGTATCAATTACTAGAATTACGGCTTGAGAAGAAACCTTGTCTGATCTTAGCTTACAGTTTCAGCAAAATCACTTAGTCAAACACAGAACTTCAACACAAAGACTATCAGGATAATGTCACATATTAAAGAAAATAAAAGTAGCCTGAAGAAACCACTTAACCTAACAGATCTTCAAATAAAAACAAATAAGGTAACTTAAAAAATAAGTTATATGACACCAGTAAAATAATAGGCTGTTCTAGAAAGAAAAGGGTATTATAAACTTTTGAAGAAAAAGATAGTTATTAGAGAGTATAAATATTATAGGCACAATATTTTTGAATACCAATATGAAATTTTGCAAGAAAGCAGGAGTCTTTAATTTGCACTGCAGTCTGAGATTCTGTTACTTTAGAAATTATGACACAAAGAAACTTTTAATATTAGCTCCTCAAATTCTTTTGTCCTATTCTAGTTTATCTAGTGAATCAGGTTCATCAGTACAGATAACCTGAAACAGAGACTACAAAAAGCAATTTTTTTGGAAAACAGATTTCAATCAACTCAAAAAATAGTGGATATGGCAACAAAAATAATTTTTTATACTCAAGAGACATAATGACTGTTCAGAATCAAATACAAACTAAGTGGCACACACAAAAATAAAACACAGAGACCAAACAGGTATTAATTTCAGAAAATACAAGTATTTCTTACCAGGAGCTTGAAAATAAGATAATAATTGAAGAAATTCTTGAATAATTTACAAAGATTTCATTTTTTCCATCAAACTCCAGGTATTAAGAATCCTAAAGAATAGGAAATTTTCTTTCAAATGAAATAACTATATCTCAAGTTTTCACAACTGAAAAACAAGCTTTACAAAACTAAGAAAATGTTGTGGTTTTTTTTAATTAGAAACCATAATGCAATTAAGCCCAAATAATAATATATTATTGGGACAAACAAATTGATACTGTGACTGATCTGATCCATGATTTTTTAATGTCTGCTTCAACAGGTTACTTTCAACTGACTGACTTACTTTTATTTCATATCATATACCATCATAGAATCACAGAATGGTTTGAGTTAGAAGGGACCTTGAAGATCACCTGGTTCCAGCACCTTCCCCTCGACCAGGTTTCTCAAAGCCCCATCCAGCCTGGGCTGCAACACCCCCAGGGATGGGGCAGCCACAGCTCCTCTGGGCAACCTGTGCAGTGCCTCACCAGCCCCACAGCAGAGAATTTCCTCCTCATACCTAATCTAAACATCTCATATCTCAACATCTCATATCTGCTCTCTTTAGAATGTTTATTGTAATTCCCTGCTGTCCTGTTGCTCCAAGCCTTTGTAACAAGTCCCTCTGCTGTTCTCTTATAGCCCCTTTAGGTGCTGGAAGGAGCAAAAAGCTCTCCCTGGAGCCTTCTCTTCTCCAGGCTGAACATCCCCAGCTCTCTCAGCCTTTCTTCACAGCAGAGATGAAACCCTTTCCTCCAGCATGCCAGCTGCACCCCACAGCTTCATGTCATCCCCACACCTGCTGAGGGTGCCCCCAAACCCACTGACCATGTCACCAACAAAGATGTCAGACAGCACTGGTGCCATTTTCACCCCTGAGGAAGGCTATTATCATTAATAAAAGGCAGCATTTCTTAAAAGCCACTCTAGACATTGGCTTTGTTCTCACTGTAGTGCTGAAGTTCTCATAAAATCTTGAAAACATTTGAAGAAGACATAATATTGAAAAAAAAAATCACCCATCAGAGAGCATTATCTAATGGCCAAGTGTATTTGCATTTAATAATGTAACCACTGTGGAAGTATTTTGCAATGTCTCAGAAAAGCTTCATTAAAATTAACACCTGAATAAATACTATGCATTACTTTATCTGTGCTTTATTGTATTTATATTAATAGTCACATCCCATTATTCAAACTCTTACACAGTAAAGCCTTGCTCTACAAAATCACCACAAAAATTAGTAGATGTATCTATCTACATAACTAAAAAATACTCCAGCACTATTGAAGTCAATGGTTCATTATACAGAATTTTAGTGGAGCCAGGGAAAGTATTATTTATGAAAATTAGCAGTAGATATAATCCTTTATATTGAACATATTTTAATACTGCACTTTACTTGTGCAACTTTACTAAAACCATTTATTGATGCCAGGAGAGAAATACAATATGGGCTCCATTTTATCCAAGGTCACTAAATTAAATAAATAATTACAGACAAATAAAATGGACAATATAAAAAAAAAAAAAAAAATTAAACATTTTAAGCCCATCCATATTCAAAGAAAATCCAGAGGCTATTTTGATAAATATGAAAATCTAGACATTTCAATCTACATTTTAAAAATAAGTAATTCAAATGCTGGGCTTGAAGAAAAAGAAAGTAATCAGCAAAAGCATCAGATGAAAGAAATGCAATTTTAAAAAAATATTGTAAACCAGACAAAATGTTATGGGCCTAAATAAAAGAGCACAGGAAAGAGAATGTGATAGATAGGCATGTACTTTTAGAAGCAGCACACTTCATTTTGTACAAAGTGATCCCTTGGCTTGTCAGTGTGTAAGGAACAAACACCAACCAGGAGTCTTATTCACCAGAAAAGGAATTGTGTTATAGCTGAACTCAATTAACCACTGGCTGAAGAATTTCATCCAGGAATCTTAAGATGCTTAGAAACCAAATGAGTGAAATGAAACAAATGAGTGAAAAGAATAATTTTTAAATATTTTAGAAAAATTGTATTCCAGGAAAAAAAAAAATAGAAAATATAAATTTAGGGAAATTAATACTAAAAAAATATATACATTCTCTCAAAACCAATTTATCTATTAAGATAACTAGGGGAACATTACCTAGATATTATTGCTATAAATTAAGTATACAACTATATGGAAAAAAGTGATGGTCAATGTCTCATTTTCAAACTAAATTATGCTTGAGAGAGCCTCAGAACACCTGAAGTCATTAATAATTTGGAACAGGAAATAGTCCTAAAACTTGGGCAAAGACAGAAGTGGAAGAGACTGAAACAATTTGAAAGAGAAGATCCAAAGTAAGCATGATAAATTAGTGGGGAGAGGGGAATGAAATCACTTAGATGAAATTTTATGAAGTTCAAAGTTCTGCAATAAAAGAAAAACTCAAAAATACAGTATCAAAAAGGGAAGGCTGGAAAAGAAACCACTGGGTAAGTTGGATCACAGACTGAATATGAGTCAACTGTAGATGAACATTTCAAAACAGAATAATATAATTCTGTATTTATTAAAAATAAAGCTCTCCATAAAACATGGAAGGAAATTATCCACTCTGCTAATGACTGGTAAAACCTCTGCTACATCTATTTCGGTCTCTCAATTTTAAGAAAGATGTGGTAAACTGGGAAGAGTCCTAAAGAGAACAAAGAACAAGGGAAAAATTATAAAATGTGACCTATCAGGAAAAAACAGAAGACTGAAGACAGAATTATAAACATCAGACAATGTTGACTTTAAAATTTTAAAGTCATCACATATCCTGTTTCCATCAAAGGATGGCAAGAAGTAATTAGCTTCATGTGTGAGAGAAGACTTAGATTAGATGTTAGGAAAAGTCTTTATTGCAAGGAGACAGGCACTCCTAGTGTGGGTAGAAAAAGGCTGGTGGGGAAAGTAACCACAGCATTACTTTGCTCCAAAGAAAAATTTTCAGCTGAAAATGGAATAAGTAAAATGATTGCAATGAGGATAGGAGGGAGGCAGTGGCTCTCCAGCAAAGTGCCTCTTTCACTCACTGTCAGTCTGCCACATCAAATACTCATGACCAACTCCTTTCCTGCTAAAGCTGGTACAGCTGCAATGGCTTGAAGCTTTTCCTGGTCTGTATTATCAGGTGGCATCAGACCTGTCCTTTGTCTATGAAATGAAAAGTTGGAAATGCTTTTATCAAAAGACAGCTGTGGATGACTTCAGACAGTGGCCTTGCACCAGTGGTTGATTCCCTGACATCTTAACAGAGAGAGTTTCACACGAAGCTGTGCTTGTTGTTTCAGGGAGGTACCACCCTAAATTTTAAATTATCTTTTCCTCTCTGATACACCTATGGTTAGCATCTAGCCTAACCTAGAATATTCCTCCTGCTCCTCCATTGCACAGACCATTCAAATTTATGGTCAGTCCCTAACAAGCAAATACACTGGACAAGAAGATAACAGCAGCAGCAAAAGAAACTCCAAAATTCACCAAAGGAGGCATAAGGATATTAAATTTAAGCCCTGCAGTTGCAGGAGAAATATTTATTTGCCTCCATCTTGGTATTCTGGCCAAGCATATTTGTTTGGATTTGTAAATAGTCTGGTTCAAATAAGCTGTTTTTCTGAGTAGCTGATTTTAAAGTTTCCTCTTGTGAGGAAATTTTCTTGTTGTTTTGCAGATAAAAATTGAATATATTTTGAAAAGACTGTCTACATCCATGGGGGCAGAATAATATTTTGACAGAGGAAATGCCAATGTTTCTCTGCCTCATTCCTGGCCAAAGTCACTCACCAAGGTATGGGAGGTGCTGAGCAAAGGTCAGGCCTTTGGGTGCACTTTGGCTAAGTTTCTTCCTGGCTTAAGAAGGTTATTTTGGAACTATTGGCTCCAATGAATGCAGATAGTATCTGTGATTTTTTTTTTTTTTTTTTTTTTTTTTTTTTTTTTTTTTTTTTGGTGTAATCCACTTGTTTATTGCCCTTACCAACATGGAAGACCTTATTTTCAAAGAGATAGTGACTGACAATCTGACTTATGCCCATCTCTTTTTAATCTGCTCTGGGCTACAGTCACTGCTGGAGTGTTGTGAGGAGCACAGTGCAGTGCAGAATGCTGTTCAGGTGACAGCAGCTGACTGCCTCACTTCAGGATCTGCTTGGAAGTAAAGACATTATCCAATCTATGCACAGAAAGTAGTATCATAAGGTGACAGACCCTCCACACAAGAATAATTGATAAGTTTAATTTTCACACTGCTGCTTTATGCTTACCCTGCAGAGTTATAATATTGGTTTTTTCTGCTATTTCTCTGCCTCAAAGCTGGGGTGGCCCAGGTGGCACCTGGCTCCTCCTCCTTCTGCCACAGAGCAGGATCTGAGGCCCCTGGATTATAAAGCCTTACCAAGAACTCAGCTGCCTGTGTGCAGTCCCTGACCCAACCCAAACCTCCCTCTGCCCACATTTGGCCCAGCAGCTTGGAGGGGTGAGAGGGGTTTTGTCAGATGCCTCACCAGATGCTGCCAGATGTTGTCAGATGCCTTGCCAGAGCTCACCCTGCAGCTGTTGGCTGTCACAGCTCCTTCCCCTACCTATTCCCAACACAGCTACATCCCACCCTTTCTTGGAGCAGCTTCTCAGTCCCAGTCAAGGCAGAAGCTTTGTGTAACATTCAGGCACTGAAGTGCAACACAGGCACGACAGCAACAGACAGAACAGACTGACAACTTCTTCAAGACTATAAAAAAGCACTGGAGAACTGCATCAGCAAAAGGTTCAGAGATAAAATAAACACTGTAAACATAATCCAGCCTTTCATAGTGGGAGAAAGACCGAGGGAGGAGGAACAGTACAGCCTTTGCTGTTTTGACTGGCATCACTGCTTGTCTCGCTCTGACAGGTTGCCAGGTTAAGGTTTTGTTTTGAATCAGTCGTTTCCCTTTGAACAGTGGCAACTGTTACCATTGTTACCCTGTTACACTGAATATAAAACAAAATTTCCACCAGCAGCTTTCCTACCATATGTTTGTTCTAGGAGGCAGCAGGCAGCTAGGATTTGGTAGCAATCACAGTGAGGAAACATTTGCAGGACCTGTCTCAACAATTTGATTGCCTCAATCACAGTAATATCATACAGAAGGAGACTGAATTCACAAATGCTGTCCATGAGACCTAACCTAAAAAGAACAAAAACCCAACCCCCAACAGAAATCTAATAATATGAGGATTTTTTTTCTCTTTAATTGAAAGGTTACTATTTCAAGAACTATCTCTCTGAAGTGCAAAGCATACACTTGAAGAATTAGTCCTAAAGCTGTGACAATCATGTTTTAACTGCAAAATTATTTAACAGATTTTTTTGAAACACTTTTGCTTTTTCTCCACAATAAATCTAGACACATCCTGGTAAAAGCAGTTTCCCGTAGAAAAGTGATATGAGGGGTGTAAAATAGGATTACATAATGGTTTCACATTAGCACATTTCATATTAGCAATAATTTCATATTAGCACATTACCTTTAGGAGGATGTCTTTGAATATCTCCAGAAGTTATCATGATGTCCTAGTTACTTATGGAAAATATTATTATAAAATTACTCCAGTTTACTTATGATATTGGTCTTTTCTTTCAAATCATTTAGATATGAGGAAATAGATATATTAAAATCAATGTAATCTCTCTTTATAAGAACACCTTCACAGGTAAATCAGATTATCATTACAGTGCTTAGTAGTTCATTAAAGCAGTTCAGTAAATAATGAGTGCTCTCTCTTTGCCTGAATTCCCAGAATGGACAACAAATTACCAGTCATCTCTCACTCCTAAACAAATTTTCTTAAATATTTGGTAAGATAACTAGAAGTTCCTAGAAGTGGTTGAGAATAAACTACCCATATGGTCTCCTGGACTTAAAAAAAGCTGAAGTCTGATGTAATGTTACAGGCATTGGATGATAGTTTATTAATAACAGCTTGTATTTTTGAAAGAACTTAGAAGAGTTAGATTTTCAAATCCAAGTGCCCTTAAAAGGGAAATTGTTGCTAAATCCCATAGGTTCTTTTGAAATTCCAGACATCATTAAAAACTAGGAGAGGTCAAAGATACATTGTTTTGACCTTAAAAGGAATCTACTCTCAACAATTTCAGCTGCTTAATATTGAATGAAAGGTATTTTTTATGAATGAGAATGAGTGGTCTTCAGCAATCCTAGAATTTAGCCAACATTCACATTACCCTTCTTGTAGGCAAAATAAACTTCCTATACCAGAGTAGTGTAATTCATTTATTACTCTGCAAGTAGCTAGATAGCCACCTTCAACTTGTTTAACTACATTTCGTTTTCTGAACATTAACAGCAACACTTTATATGTGTGAGATTTATGTCAGGCTGAGACAATTTTTACAAGATTCAGAAACCAGAATGTGAAGAAAGGAGATCTTTTAGAAGGTAAGAGAAACAAGACAAGGATGGGGGTGCTGAGCTTTTAATGAAATATGGGTGCAGATATCATTGCAAAAATACATACACAAGGAAAAAAACCAAAAGTCTAATTAGCCAAAATTCATTGTTATGGCAATGGATTTGCCCCTGTAGGGTTTGCCTTTCTTTTTTTTAACAAGTTATTGGTCATTTCTCAGTGTAAAGTGACTTCTCTGAGCATTGAAGTTGTTGCCTTCAGTGTTTCAACTGGAGGAAATAAGCTATTAAGAAAAATTACTGTGAAAGCAGATTAAAAAATAAATTAAAACACTGTATCAGAAAGGAGCCAGTCTCCACTTCTGCAAGTGGTAAATACAAGACAGGAACTCTTTTTTCCCAGTTTACCTCCTCTCCCCTCTGCCTATTTATTTCCAAGCTCACAGAGTACATCAGGAAAAGCCCCACCGAAAAAAAA
The DNA here is from genome assembly GCF_029582105.1 of Oenanthe melanoleuca. Classification (NCBI taxonomy): domain Eukaryota; kingdom Metazoa; phylum Chordata; class Aves; order Passeriformes; family Muscicapidae; genus Oenanthe; species Oenanthe melanoleuca. The sequence continues at coordinate 49,883,997 of NC_079339.1, forward strand.
TAGTAGTAGGCAAGAGAGGAACACACAGTAGATGTTAAGATATGCACAGAAAAACATGCAAGTTAAAAACACAAATTAAATTCAAGGTTTTTGAGTTGCTTTCTTTTATTTACTTGTGCTGAAGACTAACAAGATTTTCATTACATCACATTATGATCACATTATGTGTAATTAAAGTGTGTTACATTTACAGATTCTGAAAAACTGTTGTGGTGAAGCAAGTTGCTGGAAAATATGTATAAAGACATTTGGATTGAAGTGTTTTTATCCTTTCACTTAATAATGCTCAGTTAAATAAAATCTGACAGCTTCCTTATTAAAACTATGCAGGGATGTAGAACATCCTCACTCAAGGACACCTCAAATGCAAAATAAACAGAATGTAAAGAGGGCACACTCTTCTCTCTCCACAAAACATTCACATCTTTTGGCTGAAACAAAGAAGCTGCATAAAGTTAGCTGCATGTCCCTGTAATCAAGAGAAGGAATTGGAAAATAACCCTGCCAATTGAAACTGCAGGAGGCTTTTTGGCCAACGTAGTGTCAACACAGTGTCCCTTTGGCCAACCAAGGGGTTATTGAAACAAGAGGGAAAAAAAACACATGGAGTTGTCAAAAATGTCCATGAATAGATAGGGTCAAATTTTCCAAAGACAGAAGCCTTTTTCAAGCAGACAAAAGAATCAGCATGGATTACACACCTGTATTTGCCAAAGTGCCACATGAAAATGTCTGAGCATAAGTAGATGGGAACAAAGACAGAAAACAAACCAGTGAAAAATGTTCAGTCCCCATGTTTTATAATTTTTTGTCTTTTTTTCTTTGTTTTTTTTCACACAGAAAAAAGTACAAGAGGAATTTTTTGTTCTGCAGTGTAATGGATGTCAAAATTTTTAAATATAAAAAGTGAAAATCTGTGCAAATTTCATCCACAATATAAACTCTCAGGTTGCATCTGCTCTGGCAATTTGCACATAAAGAAATATAATCTCTCTGTTTAGTGATAATAGTTGCACTTTCAAATGTAAGAACAAGTTCCTGTATGAACAAACCAGTCATTAAAGACAGAGGGCAAAAAGTGATCACAAAGTGCCAGAATTTTCTATTGCAGGATTCTGTTAAAAGCTGATGACCCTATGCTAACATTTGGGGAGAAGTAGCATCTGATGGAGCCAGTAGCACTTCTCACAACAAATTAATTGGAGGGCTGACAACCGAATTGTTGAGTTTGTAGATTTGTCTGGAGACTTTACTGGATTTAGGTGATGAAACTAAACATGATTGTATTTCTTTTCAAATGTATTCTTAGATTGGTGGATCCCCTATACCCTCCCAAGCCCCTTAAATGAAACACAAAATTGTTGACTAAGTCAGAAGATACCTGGCAGACTTAATGGAATGCAGTGATGGTGTTCAGTGACATCTGCTCCACAAAGAAGCATTACCTGGCTGTGTTCAGAACAAGCCAGCTGCCCAGTCAGCTGGAATGAGCAGTCAGAGGCATCTGAAGAAATCAGAGATATGACAAATACAAAGTGCCTCCAGATCAATCAAGAAATGGCCTGTCCTGGCAAAGAGCCAGGCATCCAAACAAAAAAAGGATTTCCAATTGAAGATCATGTCTAGCACTCTAGAAGTGCTTCCATGGGGAAATTTATTTGCATCATGCAGGATGATGGAAAGGAGATTTGTCAGTGTGTACACTACATCCACAATCAGCTTTCTGAGAAGGGGCAGCCAAAAAGGCTTTGTGGCTTACATGAGATTTACATTGAATAACTCTGCTGCCAAATCAGGATTCTTGACTTTGGCCACTCTCTACAGAGGCTGTTTCTTGAACTGGAGGGAATAAATTGTTTGCATCCCTTTATGGCAAATGACCGTATTTCTACAAATATTCTAACCTCTTGCCACAGGAAAACAAAGAACCCAATCATGGTATGATTCAGGTCTGACACATACCTTAAATAAAATAATATAATAAAATAAATATACAAGGCAGCATTTGGAGAAAATGCCCAGATGAAATAGCCTCTAGCAGAGTTCCTGAGAGACTGATATTAGAAGATTCAAACTAGCATCACCATTCAGAAGAGCTTAAAGCTAATATATCCAAGGAAGAAAACTGGAAAAAAGTCATGTTCAACTCTCCAAATCCCACTTTGCTACAGAGGCAAAAGAAAATCAATTGAAAGGGTTCAGTAAAAAGAAAAAAAAAATATCAGCAGAAGCAGCAAAGAGAAAAGTATAAGCAGAGAATATAGGAGTAGTCATGGAGACAGTTCAGTTACTGAAAGGATTATAATGGATTGAGTTGAAATGGGTGAGGTAACAGAGAGACAACTTTGTTATTTGGAAACCAATGAGAGGTGGCAAGGTTACAAACCAGAGGAAGTGAAACCAATAGGGGAGGACCTGAAATTAGACAGTACAGCCATAACAAGGCTTGGTGGACTAACATTCATTACTGGAAAGAGCATATTGAAATATATGATAATCTTCTGAAAGCTAGAAATAAAATCAGGAGTAGAATACTGCCACAGTTTAATAAAAACCATTTCTGGAGAAAAAAAAAAAAAAAAAAAAAAAACACAACCAAAAAAACAAAACCTACCAAAACTCTGTAGTAACATGGATAAAGCCATAGCTTTTAAGGTCAAAATCAATTTGAATGAAGGGCTTTAAAATGAATTAGGGTCAGAAGTTTGCCATTGCCTCACATGGATCAAATCTGAACCCGGATGAGGACCTCATTAATATCTTGTCAGAAGGGAAATGGCTATCAGAAACTGTATCATTGTGTGGACACATAAGTTTATGAGACATATTGGAAAAAACATGCTACCAAATATGGTAGGACCTACTTATTCCTGAAGGTGATAGCCAACATATTTTTTCACTAAATTTACTGTGACTAATAAGTACCAAAAAAGTACAGAAAAAATGTTCTGGTCAGCTGGAAATGACAGATCCAGCAGAAGACCTGGACATAGAATTTAATCACAAGATTACAATGAGTCACCAGTGATGATAAAGCACAATGTGATACTAGCCCACAGGAAAAGCAAAGTATTTCCAATAGAAATTGGGATGTATTAATATCATTATAAAAGATAACAGTAAACTGAAAACAGTGCTCTGTGTTACATTTTGTGCAAAGATGAACTCAGACCAGAACAGGTAGAAGGAAGGTGTAGTCATCCTTGTAGGAAACTGAGAGTCTACTTTGGGAGGACAGACAAAAATGGGAGCACAGATGAAATTTGGCTGCTCTCCATGAATTGTGTTAGCATGAGGTAAGAACTGGAGGACTAACTACAGGGTTATGTGGAGGGAAATAAAGAAGCCTAAAGTAAATTAATTTAGGAAAGAAAAAAAAGAACAAGTTTCCTTACAATCAGCTGCACAAAGGTTTGAAAGAGCTTCCTGAAAAAAGTGCAGGAGCAAAAAGTAATTCACTGGCTTATGATGAAAGATAATGAGGTTAAGGATGGGATTACATGATGCAGTTCATCCCCAGTGCAGAAGACTTCTAATAATGGTCCAGTAAACCCCTTCCCCTGTTCAATATCCACATAAAATCATTAAATGTATCTCAGATGTAGATTTTCATCAATAGATACCAAGCTACCCACACACAAAAATTAATATTTGTGTAATATAGTACATAGAATCAGAGAATCATAGAATGGCTTGGGTTGGAAAAGACCTTAGAGATCCTATTCCAACCCTCCAATATACTTAATACTTAGTCCTCTACCTCGTGTACAAAGTTGTAGTGATTTGTGTAAATGTAAGACATTGTTTAATATGCTGGAATTTTTTTTTTTGCACTGTATGTAATAAGATTCATAAGACCTACACTACAGAAAATGTGGAAATATGAACCAAATCTATGTAGTACCAACTAGTATCAAATACCACTGGATATTCACAATAGAAATAACATTTTTTCAGCTTCTTTCTTTTCTTTCTTTTCTTTCTTTTCTTTCTTTTCTTTCTTTCTTTCTCTCTTTCTCTCTTTCTTTCTTTTTCTTTCTTTCTCCCACCTTCTGTTTTAAACATGAACATTAAATAAAACAAAAGGGTCACATTAAAAAGCAGAAATGAAAAATGGGTGTTAACTTAGACACATATAATTTTGGCAAAGTTTAAAAGGCAATAATACATTACATAATGTGCTTCTTTGTCCTCTGTCTCAAAGCCAAGTCCAATATCACACACAATGCTGTGTATAGGTAAAGTTTTTTCAGATATTTTGTCAAAAATGTTGCAAAGTTTAACAATGCTAAAGACTTTATTGTGTTATCTATGGTGGACCTGAGGAACAAACTGCTCCTAGCTGTCACTGAGTCAGTGGACTTGTAAAAGGAATGAATCATTTATGACCACTAATAATTTCTGTAGCTATGCAAGCTAGAACAATGAATTCAGCACCAGAATTGAATTTTTCAGGAAATGGCAGTGAGTATGGGGTCAGGAAATAATTTCTTCTTAATTTCAGCTATTCATTTTGACAGATGTGGGGATGGATATTTCAGTTTTCCTTTACTGTAGGGATAGTAGCTGTTGCTGTATGAAGACAAGAGATGAGATATGGACTGAGGCTCCAGTGCAATGTAGTTTTCTTCCCTTTCACACAGAATATAAGTCTTTCTTTATACTCTACATATAAGGACCAATTTAGCAAAGAAAGCTATGTGAAACTGACTTAACTATAAGAAATTTCAGGGTTGAGCTCTTAGAGAAACAGGGAATATTGTCTCCAAAATTCAAGAAGCTGTATGAGCTTTTCATCAGTAATGTACAAAATCATCCAAGCTACTGAAAATTCATGGCTAGTGTCAGAATCTCAGGGCCTGAGCCTGTGCCCTCCTGACCTCAGTTAAACTCAAAATTGCCATCTTGATGTAAACTTCCTCTCTAGTCTACACAAAGAATAGCTTGACCATTCCAGGTAATGAGCAGAGTTACAGAGCTTGTATGGCTCATTCAGAAAGAGTAATATGGAACTTGCACATTACATGTGTATTTCTATACCTGGTAGGCACGTGACATACACAGTTGGATAGGAGTGAAGGAGGGAGGAACAAAATATTCAGAAATTAATTACACTTTCCACTTCCAGGTATCTACACTTTTAAAGTCCACACATGAGATTTTAAATATCTGCAAACCACATCTCTCAAACCACATACAGAACCAAAACTATATTACTTAAATTCAGATTACACTTTGAAGTATGTGAAAATCTCAAAGTCTGCTAGAGGGCACATATAACTCCCTCTGAAAAATCAGGCTTTGGGCATTCAGGTTGCTTCTCAATGCACTCATCACAGAAAAGTATATTTAGAAGATAAGTCACAGGAAATATACTCAACAGCATTGTTCATGATTTCACCAGAACATGAATAGAGCAGACCTCCACTGCCAAGGATAGTTTTGGTCTATCTGCCTGTGTTGGGCTCATTGGGGAGCATTTTCCCCTGCTTTCTTTTGGCAGGACATCTAAGAAAATGTGGAGAATTACATAAAATCAGATCCACCAAAATCAAAACACATAACCTGTTTGAATAGAAACTAAGATTGTGTTTGTTATTACAGCCAGTCTTCTGTGATACAAGTCCTAATATTTTAAGACATGTGCTTGTATTGCATCAAATGATTCAAATCATTTTCAAACTTGAATCATGGGTAGATTGCTTGCAGTACAGCTGTCCATCTGGAAATTTCAGATTTTGTTTATCTATTTTCATAGGAGTTTTTTACACATCAAATACTTGGGATTGCAAAAAATGACAATTCATTTTGACTACACACTGTCTAGGTAAACACTTGTCAAATGAGGAATGCTGAAATCAAAACAGGCTTTTGTATTTGTCACTCTATCAATTGCAGACTTCCTGGATGCTGGTCCAAATTTTAGTTACTTCTTCAAAGCTGTTCAATAAGAAAAGCAGCACTCAGATAATTGTCAGTTCTGTAGTATGAAGAGGTGACTGGCATTGTATGAGTCTAACAACAATAATAATAATAATGCTACCCTGTCCAAAATACACAGAGCCACTGTTGAGGCCTCTTCACTGTTGGCCATCACACTGGGGCTGAGAACAGACCAGCCTCACTGAGAAATGATTGAAGCAAAGCCTTTGAAAAGTCATGTACTTTAGATACTGGAAAATTTAGTAGAACTGAACTAGTCCTAGCTGGAGCTGTGAGCTAGTCAGCAAACTTTAAGGCATCAATGGACACTGAGGACAAGGCATAAAAAAGAGCCAAAGAGGAATTTAAAAGCAACCAAAAGCCAGAGAGGTAGGAGGAGGTTTGAATCCCAACCTGCCTGAGCTTGGAAAGGCTTCACACGCTCCACTTTTCAGCTTGAACCCATCTGCAGTTTTCAGTGTGTTTGTCAATTTAAATTAGACCTTTAAAAAAATTATCTTACCACTAACTCTCTGAGTGTTATCTTAACAGCTGGGTAAATCATTTGCACTGAAATTCTGGCTCCTCCCAATGGGCCCTGCCTTCCAGGCTGCACAAGTTTATGAACCCCAGAGCATTCAAATGAACTCTGCAATGTAGTTGTCCATAAACACAAGCTCCAAAATCTCCCTCTACAGTCAATACATACTCTGAATTCCTCTTCTTCTGCTGTCTCTAATCCTCTCAAACACTTCACACTTTCCAAAATCAACTAAATGGAGACCTGAAAAGCAGAGGAGATGAAGAATTAGATAACACAGTGTTAGACTGATTCCCTTCCAAGCACAGAAAACAAAGCCTAAAGGTTCACTTACCCTGTGGAAATTAGAGATTTTCAAGATTAAGACAAGCTTAACCTGCAGCCTGCACCAACCATAGATAAGGAAGGGCCTTCACATGTATTTATCCATATTTATTTTTCAGTATGCACCACAATTCTCTGAAAACTCTGTGAAATACATCACACCATGGCAAGCAGCCATCAGAAAATGACCAGGACAGCTAAAGGAATAATTTATAAATCAACATTAAAAAAACCCCACTTAGTAGATTATTTGCTATAAAATGTAGCTAGGATAATAGCAGAGAGGTACATAAAAGCCTTGAAAATACTTGTTTGTTTTTAATGGTTTGACTTTTCAAAATAATTGTTTTCTTTTAAAATATACTTAAAATTAAGGAGAATTAAAAATCCCACAAGTATATGAAATAAAGTATTTTAGTACAGAAAATGTTTAATGTAAGCAGAAACAATGTTTTATATGCATTACATTTGGACTTTTCACTACAGTGAGATAAACAGATTTTTTTTTTACTGTGAGTCAATCTGAAATATTATCTTAGTTTTTTTAATTCAGAAAGTAAAGTGAAAAATTATTTATTCATTAAGACCTAATGGTGAAGTTTTCACTGGAAAGAGGCTGGAACTTTCTACCAAGTACAAATTACATCTTATCTATTTAAGTTCAGTTCAGTAAGTGACTAAGTCCAAGTATAGATATATAGAAGAAAAGAACTGAGGCTAACTTCTCACTTTTCCATATTTTAGGATGTGTGCTTCTCCCCAAATGTGGCATTCACATATATATTTCTAGCTCATCACACATCATATTACACGTGGATATCAGGTTTCCAATGTGTCCTACCACCAATGCATCACGTCCCCTGCAGGAACCAAACCTGCTCCTAGCAGGATGAGGCCACAAAATAATGAAAGTTTTAATAAAGTTATGAGTTTGATGTTAACTTTTATACTGAGAGACCAGCCAGAAATTATGCTGTTCATTTTACCCCATATAAATGTCTGTCAAACAGGCTGAAAGTAGCCACTGGAACAGATACTTTAAACTTCATCTTCAAGCACACCATGCAACCTGGCTTAGTGGAAAATGCTTATGAGCTATTATGCAAGGGGCCTGACATAATAAATTTATAGATCATAAAACATGAAGAAGACATTGGGTTTTCCACCTCAAGATATTAAACAGCTGTGTTTATTCTGAGATTTTTTTTTATTTTTTTTTGATAGGTAATCAGACATAATGCCTTTTTTCTAATAGGAGTAAGAATTCTTTTAAATTCATTTTCTGAAGCCATTAGTTTCTGTCTTAGCCACTGTCTTAGCACTGTACATGTTTTCATCAAAATGACTCAGCTGTAACTATTTTCACTGGAGTCAAGCACAGGTTTCATAGTTTCCATTCTAGTGCTATTCTTTGTCATCTTTCTTATTCCTAACTCTGAAATTAAGGCCTTATGTTTAAATAAGCTCTCTTGGTACAACTGCTGAAAGAATTTATCTGTGACAATACTTGGCAAACTCAGATTTCTGGGTTTAACCCACTGAATCACTTCTAAGAACTTTGGCACCCAGGTACTGCAGCATTTGAAATATCTGAAGGTTTTTTCATAGGCCAAAATCACCTTAATGCAGATAGAGAGCTGCCCACAGAGCATGCTCTGGTAGTCCCAGACAGCTCATGAGAGCCCAGCCAGCCATGGATGTGTCCTAACAAATCCTCTGAGGATTTCCCATATGCAGATATTATCAGCAAGTCACAGAGCTCCTTTTGTGACTCATGCTCTGAGTGACATGAGGGCTAAGGGATGGCATTCCTCATGCACTGCAAGAGCCAAGCTTAGATTAAACAATTTTCATCTTTCTTTTTATAGTATATGGCCACCCACCAGCACCAATTTTTAGCCTTCTTTTAGTCTTCAAGATTCTGTATTTTTTTGTTTGTTTGTTCACTGTAGTCTGATGGCAGGAAAAAATTACTAAAAAAGCCAGAATAACCTCTTTCCTGTCTAATGATTGGCACTGAGAGGAACTCTTAAGTTCTGGAAAGTTTGAAGGTCTTCATAAAGCTGATGAGCTTCTCAGCATTCTACAGGCATTTTTGTAAAATTACCTAGGCAAGGGTGATCATAGCCAAAACCAAGATTCATTAAAAACAGAGAAAAGGGAATTCAAAGAAACAGTTTCCTGAATAGCAGTGAACTTAACACTTCAGTGAAACTGGATTTCTGTGATGGCACATGGTAGTGCTGGGGTCAGACACATAACTTCATGCAGTTTGCAAAATAAGGGTACCTGATAAAAGCATCACACTGTTAATACATTTCATTCTCACCTGAATATACATTTGAGTACACATATTCCTAGTAAAATATCACAGTTCCAATTGTTTTAATGTTCAGTCTAAACACTTTTTATGATAGATACACAAATTAAAACACAGTACCAGTTTACAGAAGAGTATATTCCTCAGGATTGCTTCACATTGCAACATCCACACAAAGTAGATAGTTATATTATTTTGTCTTCTGTATTAAAACTTATTAAAGAACTAACAGTAGCAAAAAAAAAAAATAGTGATTTTACCTGGTTGCAAACATCACTGGAGCAACTGATGTAAAAGCTGGGGAAAAGTGACAAGCTTTCATCAAGTGACAGTTGCTGTTTCTTTCCAGTTCTGTCATTCCACCTAGTAAAAGACATTACCTCTCTACACAAAATTTTGCCCTACCTTGCTTTACCTAAATATCTCAGAAATACTGAAAGTTCAAACTATCTGCTATTCATCTGCTCATATCATTTCCCTGTTAGCCACATCTATAGCTAAAAGGGAAGAGCAAAGATGAAACTGTGACTATCCCTGCTAACCACGCCAAAGACTCTGCAGTGGGAATGCTCAGAGATCCTGGCTTGCCAACCCAAGATCTTCAAGGCCACGTTTCACAGGGTCACTGCTGTGCTAAGCCAGAGCCATGTCACTTCTCTGATATTTCCTGAACTGAGTGACATCTGCCCACAGCAGAACAGAGAAGGTCAAGGTCCACTACTGGCAGATGTGCACAAGAATGGCTGGATTTTAAAACTATACCATGTTGGGTCTTCAAGCTGTTTCTGGCCTCAACTTTTCATAGACTGTGGGAAAGAGAAAGAAAATCTATACAATAGTATATATTTTCAAATGAAAAACTTCATACACCTTAATATATTGTTCTCAAGTTTCCTCATGTAATTATTGCCTCCATTTGTTTAAATATATCTATTCATTGAATTTATTGGCTGTACATGCTTTCATCAAAATGACTCAGGCATAACTGTTTTCACTGGAGTTGTTAGGCACAGGCTTCACATTTTCCAATCTTCTGCTATTCTTTGTCATCTTTCTTATTGCTAACCCTGAAATTAAGGCCTTATGTTTTAATAAGTGAAGAAGATACAAGATACACTACTTCCACAATCCAATAAAACTTCTCTTTTTTTAGGCATATTCACACTGGGCTGAGTCTTTGTTTACAAATGGTTAAGGTTTCTAGTTATTGAAAGAGATCAAGTATATACTGAACTCCTCTTTATCCCTTACAGCAATCAGCTTCAGTGTTTTGTTATGAAGCTGTAAAACACAGCACCAAGGAGAATCACAGATTCCAAAACTCTGTCAGAGAACCCCTTGGGCACTTCAAGAGAGATTAAATCTACAGATTGTTCAGGACAAAATAACTTGGCTTGCTTTTTGGCACCAGAAAAAAAAATACCACCATTTCTAAGACCTCAGTTTCAGTTTGCTCCTGATTTCCCAAACATCTCAAATTCTCACTGCTGGAATTCCTCATAGCCGAATTCCTTCCAGTTTTTGTTGAAGAGCCTTCTTTACAGAAATATCATAAAATTATCTCGTGGCAAAAATGGGGATTTTCTAAACCCTCATCTTAACTATCTAATCCCTGCATTTAAGCCCTCGTCTTCATTTCAGTCATAACTGAAGGCTCCAAGCCTGATTTAGGGAAGTCAGGAGGTACAATCCCTTGGTTTAAAATAAGAAATAGACAGAACAGCAACAATACTGTACTCCCACATTCTGAAAAGCAGTCTCAGACTCTGTAAATGTATCCACACAGTCTAGGGGATAGACAAGGATAGGAAAAAAAAAACACCACCTGAGAACTCCTTCCATGTGTCTAGGAAGGGCAATGCAGACCAGCACAGGCTCTTTCACTCACAGGGGAGCAAGATTCATGATCAGGGTTGTTGCCTCATGCTGACCTGCTGAAACAGCCCATAAAGCACACTACCCAGCAGGTATAGCATCCAAGCCTGGTTTTAAACAGAACTGCCCCTTGAAACTGAACATCTGTAATTCCCTGTGGAATTACTGTAACATGACTGCATTGCAATTTCAAAACAATATCAATTCAGACTTCAACCAAATTACATGACCTCAGTTTCCACCACTCCCTCCTGCCCACAATCCTTTTTTTCATATTATTAGCTTTCAGTTGGCAAAGTTTCCTTATCTGACACCTTTTGCACTAACATGAGCACTCCAGCAATCACAGCAGAGGGGTATGAGAAGGGCAGCTGACCCCCTTTAAGTAATAGTACAGATTACTTAGAGTAATAGAAGCAGCTACAGCCTCTATTCCTCACAGACTGGTGTCAATTGCAATTAGCCATGATGGTGTTTGCAGTGTTGCAGTGGAAGAAACAATAATCTGTCTTTGTATTTATGTCAAATTGTGAGCCTAATGTATTGGCACTGACTGCTGCTGCAGCAGGCAAAAACTCAGAGGCTGTAAATTTTATTTTCTCTTTGAAATTTCATGACATAAGAACTGTACTTCCAGGTACTTTTGTACTCTTTTGCTTGTCAGAAATGTGGAAAGAAAAAATAAGCAGTGCTAAAAAAAAACGGGGACTTTTCTATATGGAAAGTATTGCCTTTCCTTCAGAAAAGCCAACTATTCAACCTTTTTGAAATTTGGTAAGAGAAAACCAAATAATTTTGGCCAAAGCCACACAGAAATAGTTTGGGGGTTTCCCACAAAAAGCCCTGCAAGTTTCTAAGAAATGTAGATACTATCTGGAAGTACACTCAAAAAAGTATTTTTTCCTTTCAAATAAAGAATCAGACACAAAGGTCATTTGGGGTAATCTCCTCCTTATTTCATCAATTATGATACTGAATCTGATTTTGTCAGAAGGAAGCCTCTCATCAACTACTATATTTTTTAAAGAAATTAAACAACTTTCATGGCTTGCATGGGAAAACAACATGAGCCATTTTTATCTGTGTCAGATTTCTGCTGCAGTGGGAACCTCTGATAAACCAAACAACCCAGTATCACTGGTAAGTATTATTACATATAAATCCAACTGTTGATTATAAATTCTGACAATGCTTAACTGTTAGTTCAATCTCAGATGAAGTTCAACCAGGCAGTGCTACTGAAGAGAAAGATGATGACAAATTTCAAGTATCAAAATATCTTACACTGACCAGGAGATTTATTAGCCTGAAAGCATCTGACCTCAATTTGAAGAACTTTGGAAAATTTTACTGTTGATTTGGTCAGTAGTATTTGAGGAAACCAGAATAAAACGCATAATAAACTATGATCTATGCATGGGAACAGATCTAAACAGCTGAATATATAAATAAGATCTTTTTCTATAATCCAAGAAAAACAGCAGCAAAAGACAGAAAAAAAAAATACCAAGAAAAGAGAAAATTTTTCACTTATTTTTCTTCTATATCACTCTATATCCTTAACAGGTTTAAAAGTCACACAGAGGCATAAAATTTATATTAAGAGAAATATGGAGAAGAATAAAGAGATATATGGAGGAAAAAAATAAACCAGAGAGAAAAGAACCCAGAGTCTTAAATAAATTTCCATGCACAGGAAAAAAAAAAAAAAAAAAAAAAAGTTAACTAAAATTTTAGGAACAGAGAAGTTAGAATTTATTATTGCACTTCCCAATACCACAGATATAGGCAAAATCAGAGCATGCAAATGAGTTCATTTAAGTCTCACATTCCTGACACTTTTCCAATGAACATTTCAGAGTCATTTTGAAAAACACACCCAAGACAGATTTTCTTCTGGTGTTTGCCTGAATGGAACTCTTGCCTGTGCATAAGAATCCTGCACTGTTTTCAGATCCATTCCAACACTTTTCCTAGTGTTTCACTTTGAACTGAAGAAAATGAGAATTCTCAAGATGCACCCTTTTAGAAAACTGAGTCACTTCAGGTCACAATGATTTGGCTTCAGTGACTACATAAAACATTGCAGTTGGCACAGATGTATCATAAACAGCTTGGTAGAGATGTTGGATGAAATGTGCACACTTGGGAGCCTGCTGAAAGATGAACATGGAGATGTAGATTTTCATTTCTCAGTTCTGTTCTTCAGGCTGGCAAAGCACCTGCATGTTACAGGCAAACGCCAAACTCTGTTTGGATGCAGCAGTTTACTCCCTCCCTCATTTATACCCACTTGCATGGCATTCTCATGTAGGCTTCCTTCTCTGTTTATTCTCAGCTTAGTTGTGTGACAGCCTCTGGTGTTCCACTCAAATCCCATTTTCAAAGTGCCTTCTCAAGAGCCACACTGTAAGATTCATGTGTCTGTCTTCACCAGAATGCATTTCTAAGGATTAGTTGGCAAATCTGGGGTTCAGAAATTTCTGCCAGCACCAGGAATATATCCAAACTCCTCTATGCAATAATGAGAAACTTCCAGCACCCACCTTGTCACAGCTGGACATGAAGAGGACAGAATTGAAAGTATTCATGTGGCTCTGTGGAAGAAATTAATGCAAAAAGCAAGAGGGATGAGGCACTATTTTTCCCCAGCTTTACCCTGTGATAAATTCACTGGCTTGAATGGAGTCACTCTGGAGTAGAATTAATATAATACAGTGATAAATCAGGCCTATTGATGCACTGACAGTGCCCCTGTAGGACCTTCTCAAGCCACCAGCCTACTGAACACTGCTCACAGCATTGTCTTCCCAAGCACTGTGCCATGCCATTTCCACAGACAAATTGTTTCCTGACACAGCAGAGACAGATCTCCATGCTTCCTGCTTAGCTAATGCATTATAACCACATTGTTTTGCACTGGTTGCCCTCTAATTTGTGTGCAAAAGGATTTCTGAGTCAAACACACAGCCCTCAGCTGTGGCAAATCCATGTGGAGTTTTGACTCCTAAAGCATCCAAAGATCACAGAAGTTACAGATGCAAAATGTACTTCTCTAACTACTTTTATGATTTGATTATTTGAAAAGCCAGGAGAGGAAAGATGGATCGGGATACTGGAGCCAAGAATGCTTTCTAAGCAGGCAGTGATAGCCAAACTCCTGGCCTTGAAGTCCAAGGTAGCAAAGGATGCCCTGAGGAAATATTTATACATATCTTGGCCCTTTGTGGACCCCTCAAAAATTTTCTGGTTTTTGTTTTCTGACAGATATTAAACCCAAGAGGCAGTTTTAGACAGTGAAAAATTATGTCTGGTCATAATTGCTTGGTAATTAGCAGCTCTCAGCGGCAGCAAGCCAAATAATAAACATTTCTTCCAAGTATATCTAGTCATTGTTTTGATGACACCTTTCCAACTCAAGGCTTCTCATTTCTGGCCAATGTCAAAAATGCCACAGGGGTGGGGCAATGTAAAATGAAAATCAGACCCCTCTTTGGAAACCAGATAGGAGGAAAAATACCTTAAGAAAAGAAAGTCCAAAAAGCAGGACTATTCCAGCCTTCTTTCAACAGCTCCAAGAGACCTTTGATGGTGGAAACATTCTGGTTTTCTCCTGCAGATCCAAAGTGCCAGTAAATTATGTGCTGTTCCAGGCAAAGCTACAATGACAAAAATCAAAATTTATGTTCATGGCTACCCTGAAAAGTTATGTCAATGTTTAGAGGTGAGAAGAAAGGCAGCATGAGAAGGAAGATCAAATACAGATCACCATCTCTACAAATGGTTCCACCGCTGTAAGCAGAAGACAAAAAATCTGGGGATGTGCTTCTTGCCTCAGTCCCCTCTAATTAATAGATAGAGACACTTATGGACAGAGTCCATTTGCTATTTTACACATCTGCTCTAGGATAACTAGAGCTGGCACCTATTGTCCCTTGACTATACTGGCCAGATATCCACAGAGTATAACAGAATGCTTAAGGACTACTATAATGGCACATGATTGCATTTCAGATGCCTTTACATTTAATTAGAAAAATTCCACCCTCTTTCTCTAATCACAGAGGCAAACTGCCCTTGTAGGCCTAGATGAAAAGAATGACTACTATCAAGGAAAAATACGTCTGTTCATCCACAATCTCCAGGGAACACTCAGGAATGTTGGAGACAGAGAATTTCTGGTCAAAAACATGCAAGTTGCTCTGTCCCAAAAGGCAGAGAAATACCAAAGGGGTTGTTCCAACACACCTATGGCTGTTATCTTCAAGACAGGGGTATATCTTGGGTATGCCCACAGTCCAGGAGCCCAGCTGCATCCTGAGCTGCCCCCAAAGCAGTGGCCAGCAGCTCAGGGGGGTGGTCCTGCCCCTCCACTCTGCTCTCATGACACCCCACCTGGAGTTCTGCATCCAGCTAGGGACCTCCAGCACAAGAAAGACATGGACCTGATAGAGTGAGTCCAGAGGAGGACCACAAAAATTATTAGTGTTGGAGCACCTCTCCTGCACCTCTTCCAGGCTGGAAGAGCTGAATTGTTCAACCTGGAGAAGGGAAGGCTATAGAAAGATCTCATTGCTGTCTTCCAGTACTTAAAGGGGACTTAAAACAAAACAAAACAAAACAAAACAAAAAAAAAAAAAAAAAAAAAAAAAAAAAAAAAAAAAAGGGAGAATAACATTTTAAATTGCCATGTAATGACAAGGGGAACAAAGGATTTAGATGAAAAGAGGAGAGATTTAGATTGGTAGTTAAAAAAAAGTTTTTATTCTGAGGGTGGTGAGACAGAACAGGTTTCTCACAGAAGTTATGGATGCCCCACAAGTGTTCAGTCCTATGTTGGATGTGGCCCTGAGCCTTTCTATGATTCTATGATCTTCCTTCACTCTCTGCTCTTTCTGTAGAAAGGCATTTTGCCTAATTGTGAATTGGCTAACAAATAACCAGAGCTCAGCCCAGATGTCCCTCACTCCTCAGGGCTAGGAAACTCCATCAAGAGGATGGGGAATAGAATATACTTCAGAAATGGAGGGAGGTACCTATTGTGTGGCATTTGCAGACTCCAGAGCCACTCTCCTAGAGCCCTCACACACTGAACAGGGTGCTTTGAAGGTTCCACCCCTCTTCTTGCATACACTTCCATTTGTTTGTAAAACAGAGCAACCTCCACAAACCAATAAAGACAGAAGGCCAGCAGAAAAGAAAAACAAAAAACAACACAGATTAACTAGATATCCCATGTATTTACTTTAGACTCCAGTGCTAGTGACGGTCTCTATGTGAATAAAATAAACTAGCACATTGACAAATTATCCAAGTTTGAAGGAATAACAAGAGTTGAAATTATTGCAATTACACAATGTTCACAGAAATGCCAAACTGAAATTCTCTGAACTGTAAATGAGACCTGAGGGTCAGGTTCTGGCTCAGGAAACACATGAGAAATCTCAACCAAATAAGTGAAGTAGCACTAACAGTAATCCAGTGCAGGACTGTGTGGGCTGCCTCTTCCCTGGGGAAATTTTCCCACCATTTAGGCTCTGAGTTTTTGACTTCAGCATTAAAAGTACTGTCTTCTTGTAAGCTCAGTCATTAAGCCTTTCTGGCTCCTCTACTACTTACTTTCTTGAAAGAGAAGCTGACCCTCAGCCTTGAGAATGCAGCATCCTGAGCAGCCTGACCTGCACCTATTGAACTCCATGGCTTCTCCACAGACACAGGTGCCTAAAACACCAAGGGATGCTCTGCTTTAAATAACCACAGTACTGGATCACTGCAAAGGGATAGCCCTCACACATCATTCTGCAGCATTAGTTCACAGTTTAAACTCAGTTCAACTTTAACAGCAGATAGGGTAGGGAGGAGGAGAAGTAAAGTAGGGTCTCCCTAAATCTGAGTGATACTACATTTGCCCAGTCTAAATGCACAACAGACCCCTTTAGACAAAATTGTCCATGGTTGCTACAACTCTCAATGCCATAGGGAGGCTTTCTTGGATAGCCTTCATTCCAGGATAAGCAAGAGACCCTTCACATATTCCTCTGCCTGCCCAGCCCACTTGCTACACTTCGACCACTGGGCTGCTTTGACTTCACACACCTTCTGCACATCACCAGCATAACAGAGACAGAGTTGTTCCATCTACTTCCCATTCCCATCTGATACGAACCTGGTGCAAATTATAACTACTTTCATATGTTATAAGTTGGCAGAGAACTTACCTTGTGATCTTCCAAAAAGGTTTTTGTTACTGAGCTTCACATTAGCTGCTAAATTCTGACTCTTTAACACTTTTCATATAGCTTACCTTCATTAGTTAAATCAGTGCTGATGATATCCCAGATTTGCAGGGGGTTGCACCTACTTATGCATGACCCTGGAAGCCTTTTTAATGGGATATTGTGGAGTATATTTTGGCAGGACACTGAAAACAAGTTTATTTTACTTGCAAGATCACATAATCAGCTCAGCAGTGCTGAAATGTGGCAATGAAATCCTCTCATCGCGTAGAGATGATGATCAGCAATACTACCAATAGATAGGAAAAGCTAACCCAGTCCTCCTAGTCAGTGGATCTTACTTGCATTTAGGGCTGACACATACATAGCAATTTGCCTCTGTTCTACAGCAGCTGCAAACTATTAACTATGACAATGAAGTTGATTTTTAAACCAACAAATATGACGGCTATTATGAAAGTTTTACCACTGTCACATGGTGTGCAGTCTTTAAATTCATCCCTTGCTGTGTGGCTGAACTTTTATTGAATTTTTTTTTAAATTAAAAGAAGGTCATGCGAGGACAGAAAACCTCTTTGTCAATCAGACTGTGCAGTGCACAAAACTCTTCCAGAACTCTCATAAAAGCCAAGACCAGCACACTGCACTTAAAGCACAGTGTAGCAGAGATACCACAACTGCATTTGACAGATAAAAAGATACTCCCCCTCATTCCCTATTGCTTCTTTCCGCCTCCAAAATGCCATCATCTCTGCTGGGCTCCCAGAAAACATAGCACTGAAGGATCTATTTGCCAACGGAGGGAGTTTTCAACATAAGAAGCCTTCAAAATGATACCCATGGTCCAAAGCACACACCTTTGCTATAATGCACTGATAGAAACAAATCAAATGAAAACCAGCTTCCAATCCAAGACTTGCACAGAGAAGAAAAAGAAGGATTTTAGCTCCTTTCGACAGCATGTGGTGCATTTGGGGGGTGCTTACAGTCAGATATCATACTAAATGTCTGTCATCATGTACAAATAAATTGTGGCCAAATAAATTTGTAAAAATCAAGATGTAATCTTTAGATATTTTTCCCCGTATATACCCAGTGAAGCAGGACAAAAAATTTTGATTTCTAGAAGCACTTATAACTATTCAGCTGAAGAAGTGATTCCTCCTGGTTTCTATTTCCATTCATCTTCTTTCTCACCTCATCATATGAGCTACCCTTCTCCTTCAAAAGAACTGTGCAGAAACCCACAGGCAGAGCAGGGGGTGAGCCTCACTATTTTACATAACAAAATCATATGCATCATAACACACACACACACACAACTTCCCAAATGTCTGAGGTTAGTTATCCTTCATGTCCTGACAAGTTACACCCACCTTTCCCAGAGGAACTGGCTCACTCCATAACAAATCCCAGATTTTTGTTAAAACAGCAAATAAATTAGGACCACCTACCACCCAATCCTGCAAGCAGTTACTGTAGACATCCCTGCCTGCTGCCACGCACAGCCCCAGAGTTTCAGCTGGCCCGTCCGTGACACAAAGTGCCGTATCTCCGGCAAATGTTTCCAGAGTTCTGCTCCATTGCTAGGTCAGAATCAGCTCAATTCTCTAAGCCCTGTTTACAGACAGCCTCCAGCACTGGTTTATGTTGGAATAATTCATAAGGATGAAACACAAGGCTGGATTTCAGAATAAGGCCCCCCAGTCAACATGTGAGAGCATTTATGGCTCTGTGAGACCTAGGTTTAAAAAAAAAACTTAAAAACAGACAGCATTTCCCTGTGAGTGTCCAGTTTTCCCATGTTACAGCTTGCTCTCTCAAGAAGACTGGTAGGCTGAGATATTGGTCACTATGCAAAAATGACAACATTCAATTAAAACAATAGCAATTTCAAGAGATGCTTTTTTTTCAATAGATGTATGACATTCCTAGACATTCTATTAATTAGCAGGCCCCAGGCAACACATTTGGAAAAACAGAACAATCTGGCCTTTGATTTTTATCCAGGCCTTACCCAAGATCACACAGAGGTAGCCAGACTGCTGATAGATCCCCCACACAGAGCACACACCCCCAGCAAACAGCTGTGCTAAGAACTGAGTGTAAATCACTTTGAAGAATTCTCAATCTGCAGAGAATCAAAGAATGATTTCTTCATTAATAAAAAACTGCTGGTGTCAGACTGGGCAATCAGAATTTGCTAAGTGGACTCTACTAACAAGTCCCAAATTTGTTTCTCTGTCCTTTTTTCCAGTTACCTGTTTTAACTTCACTTTAAAAGCCATCCTGAACAAAAAACATATCCTGGATATCTTCTATATTTCAGGACCAGGAATTCAAACAAGCTCATTACTTTTAAAGTATGGAGGTTATTAATATCCTGATGAGCATCTGAAATTAGCAGCATCTCATGTTCTACACCTACATGATGGTTATCTTGGAAACTGGCATCCTTGTTACACCTTTTCTGGGTGGCTGTAGTCATAATCCATCAGTACACTGGATGAAAAACACCGTCTCAACAGATGTTGTAAGATGCCAGCTGAAACACTCTAGCTTTTGATACTCCCACCTGCATTAATAATTTGTGGTTGCATTGGATAAAGATCTGTGAGTTCCTTCACTTTTAGGAATTTATTAAGGTAATCAAAACTTTGGAATCTTTCTTACTGGTTGTATTATTCATTTCATCTGTAGACAATAATGGTCCTCTTACATTAAGGATAATTTGGGCCTTAGATGGGCTTTCCACATTTTTCAGTGATGTAGCTGCAATTAAAACAAATTCCAAAGAGAAAAAGGGAAAGACTATTTGATCTTGAAAGAAGCCAGACTGTCTGGAGGATATGTATTTTGAAGGTTTTATTGGTAGCCCTCAGAGAAAGGCAGCTATAACCTAAGCTTGAAGGCTAGCAAGGGCTATGTGGGTTTGTGTGGGAGGGGGTTAAGTCTAATTTGTAAATGGTGAGTTATTAGCCCTGACATTTGAGAATAGACACTGCATTGTGTTGATGATGAGAGCAACCCGAGTTTTCTTGTTAATGGCAGTGATTCATTCTTTCCCACTCAACTATTGTTCCCATTTACCTGGCAGAGAATTACTTGTTATGTGTTTCCAATTGCTGATTTCTGGAGAAACTGTTGAGATGAGCAAAAGCACAGGAGAAGAAATGCACAAAGCAGGCAGAGTTCTGGGAACAGCACCAGTGGGTCTCTCAAAGGCTCTGTGGCCTTTGCCCCCTCCTCTACCCCCCTTTGCACCTGAGGAAACCCTAGCTCTTTTCTGCCTTACTCAGAGTTTTCAAACTCCCTTCCTTTCAATTCAGGATTATTCCCTTAGATTCAGGCTTTCAAAATTATTTAAAATATCTGAAGATTTGTAAAATACTTGGAAGCTTTAAATTACTTTAAACCTATGTGTAGTCATACATTTGGTAGCACAGAGCAACCAGCCTTGGATTTTCCACTACAGCCTTACCCAGCCGCACAAAAGCAGCTATGCCAACAACTGGCCTCCTATACCACATGAAACCACCCAGAAATCCCACAAGGGGTCTCAGCCAATTATCCTCACAGAAGTCTATATATTAAGCTTTTTTAAATTGTGTGAAAGCCATGGAATATCAGGACAAGGACCAGGAATGAGTAAATCAAGGCTGAAGCCTCCAGAGAGAGCTGTCTCTCCAGCAGTGTTTTGTAACACGCCTGGCTACCGCACTCGGATTCTCTGTTTGTCACTTGGCGAGCTGCAAACCCAACACTTCTGAGGCTGCCTCCCCTCCTCCCCTGCAGACCGTGACACTGGTAGATGGGCCTGATCCCTTGCTAAAGTGGAAGAGCTGCATTGACGTCAGTGGTGAGACTTCTCTTTCTTGCAACTACCAATCTGGCCCTCCCACTTTTACAAATGACCCCGAGGGGACGATATGAAACACAAAGCTTGGAAAAGTACAGAACTATGACTTGGGAACAGCCCATGGCACAGATTAGGGAACAGTAGCCATAAAGAGTTTGAATCCAGATGTGAAATTCCCCAAAGCTAGGACTATTCAACCCTTGTCTCATATGTGAGGCACACAAGCAAAATTAACTATTGGATCAACCTTGCCCATAAGACACAGCTTACTGTGAGCAACTCCACGAGATCTTTGGGAGCTGTTTACTTTCGGGACGTGCAAACAGCTCCATGTCTGGGAAAAGGCTGAAGCATATTCCACCCTTGGTGCAGCCAGCCAGGACCACTGCAGCAGGCAGGGCAGGCCAGGCCAGCTGACTGACACACTGGGATTTGCTCTGTGCA
Organism: Oenanthe melanoleuca; assembly: GCF_029582105.1. Taxonomy (NCBI): domain Eukaryota; kingdom Metazoa; phylum Chordata; class Aves; order Passeriformes; family Muscicapidae; genus Oenanthe; species Oenanthe melanoleuca. The sequence goes on from NC_079339.1 coordinate 49,905,518, forward strand.
AATACTTCTTGTGCCCAGGGAGCACAGAAACCACAGCTGCAGCCCTGCCAGTGGGGTGGAAGGTGTCACGTCCAGAGGCAGCAGTGGGCACTCAGCTGACCTCAAGCAAACAAAGCCTAAGTGGAATGTGGTATCCTCAATTCCATCTTGGGTTTCAAGTGACTAAGCGAAGAGATGCATGAAATTCATATGGAGTCCCCAGGCTACTACATGCATTGAGCTACAGCTCTCTCTAAGCTGCCTCAGCCAGCCATAAAGGTAGCTGGGCTTTGGCCATGCAGAATTCCCACAGATTTCAATGGGAATTTCAGTGTTCCAGTCTGGACTCCAAGAATGCGGTGCTGGACCCAGAGCTCTGACGGCTGGAGCCGTATTCAATATCAGTGTCTGGCAACACCCATTTGTAAAACAGTGACTCATTCACAGGCACAACTTGAGAGGGACAGACAGGATGGCTTTAATCATTTCCATTTTGTTAACAAAGCTCAGTAAAACCAGATGAGCATCCTGGATGATAATAGTTGGTATTAATCTAATGATTGCAGTGATCCACTGCCGCAGTTAGGAATAGTTGTATATCCTACAGAATGCATTGTTTTCATTTGCTTCCAGAACATAGCAACTAATAGACTCCTGAGGCTAAGGAAAAAATAATTTTTAAACACCCATTAATTTATTTGGAGCAGGTTTTTTTTCTGAAAATCGGAGGCGTGGAAATAAATTACACAAAGTAATTTGAAAGAGAACATCATCAAAAGTACCTAAGTTACTCAGGAGCCTGAGACATCAGATAAATCAGCTGTCATTAGCACTTTCCATTCATTGTAAACAAGGGAGCAAGTGTTTTGTCTAATGGACTGTATAGGGAGGGACATTTAATTCAGGCAGTTATTACTGCAAGGTGCTCATTTGTGCAGAGTCTTTTCCACAGACCAGTTGGGTTTAGATTCAAATATACAGTTTTAAGTCTTTCCCTCTAACACTACCATACGTCAATCCTCAGATCTGACAGAAAGCATCTGAAAGCAAATTGCTAAAGCTAGAATTTGGCACTGGATTCTTATTCAAGATTTCTTTCAAAATAATGTGCTGCCTTTAGGCCACCATTTTTCCAGATCACATCTGGCTGACCCTTCTAATTTATTAAGGATGCAATTCCATGGCAGATTTGCAAAAAGATGCAATTCCATCTGCAAGTGTACCAAGATGTCCTGATAGAAGATACCTCTGATCCTAAAGTCTTGTAACTGCAACCCCCTAATTCTGATCCCAAACTAATATACTCTTCCCAGCAGAACTTACCAGTTCAGGCTCAGACACACACTAATGATGGCTACACAGATTCCAATTCCCAGGCTGCTTTTATCCAGCCAGCTTGGAGCGTGGACAGAGCGAGTTCATATCTGCCTGCCAAACCCTGAGTAGACATACCTTCAGTGACTCAAGCAGTTAAGAGTAGAAATGCAGGATGAATCCTGAGCAATATTCTCACAGTTCAGTAAAGGCTGCCTTGGCTTACTAATTTGGGAAGGCTGCCAGAGCATGGTAGTTTCCTTTGCTTTCTGGATTGATATGACTATTCCTTACTTTGAGTATCAAAACTCTTCCTGGCTGACACTTTCCCAACTTCACAGTAAGTCTTGCTCCACTAAGAAGACAGAGATCTCCTGCTCAAAAGCATGTGTTCCCTCAGGATTTGCCTCTCAAGAAAATACAAAATCAACATATGCTCTACCAAACTCCTTCCGCTAATTTAATGTCCCCTATTCTGTAGGGTTACAGGTCCCTAGGGAATACCAGCACCTCACAATGTATTACTGAATGGATGAGACAGACATATTTAAATTCAGCATTGCAGTCTGAAAAACCTCTGGTTAAGATCATATCAATTAGGCAATACATGAGATTTCCTACAACAGCACCTATCTTAGAAATGATAAACATCAGATGCTTTAATAGAACTAAAGTTCCCACCATTCACACAATTTCTATTGCTTTATCTTTCTATAGTAAATTGCATAAATGAGAGATAAAAACTGGATTGCTTCTGAATGTTGTCCACTTTCACCTACAGTCCCAGCCTACTGTGTAGTTCCACCATGTCTGTTCCAGCCATTTTAGCTCTTGAGCTACATTTCACTCACCATTTTTATAGCAAAACATGTAACAGTAAGTTTGTTCTTCACCTCCACCCATTGTATATCTAGGTTAATGCAATAAATTAATCGGAAACTACCTGCTTGGAGATCTGCAGCACTTCCGATCTCAGATGGCATCAGGAATTAAATATAAGTCAGAGAGAATTCATACAACCCACTTCTCCCTACCATTCCAAGCATTTTCTGCTTTCTTCTCAGTTTTCTCCTCCACCATCATAACAGAACTTCATCACAGTTGTTTTCTATGACCAAAACCAAAAAACCTATTTAACATTTCAACCACAATGAATCTAATTTTGCTCTTTGATGACCCCAGTATGATTCATTTCCCAAGTAATCCTAGTAATCATTGTTTTTTAGTAGTATATTTATCCAGACTCATTATTGTCCATACAAGTATCTGTAGTTCATTTATTATTTATATTTTTAAATCATAGGGATAATTTCTTCAGGCTTATACAACACTTCTAGTTGGGCAACACCAGCCTGTCAACACCTTCTTTTCCTTTTCGCAGGAATTCTTCCATCATGACTGCAGCATCCATACATATTCCAACTTTTGCATAACCTTGTCCACTGTCTCTAGTATTCACTTAAATTTGAGTTTTTCCTTTTCAATTTGCTTAAAGCAGAGTCTGTAGCAGTCCATCCAATTCAGCAAAATCTTTCTTTAGGACTAGCAATGATATTAAGACATTGGGATTTTCATGCTTTGCTTAATGCATTTTCTCCTGCATCTCTTGATTTCAGTTAGTTTCTGCTAATACTTTCCCTCCAGTCCAGGCAGCAATGTAGTGGCAGATCTTATTGCAGCAGCATAAAAATATCACTTATTCAGTCTTGTGTTGTGACAATAAACTAACAGGTTTGCAAATTAAGGTGTGTAAACTCTTTTTAAATTTATTTTATACCTACAAATTCTTCATGTTCTCTGACAAAGCCATCTAGGAACTCTAATCTGAAAATGTGCAAGAACTAAAATGACAAAACCCTCCAAATTTTTAATATACTATAAATATATGTTTATAGGTTGAAGAAAAAATAAATAGTGCCTTCTTCTTTTACTGTCCTATTTAGCTCTTTCCTTTCCCTTGCCTCAGACCTGTGGAGATGAAAGGATGATGTCTGTGACACTCTGCTGTATGGTTCAGCTGCAATGCACACTTACCCCCTGCATGTAAGCATGTCTTCCTCTATGGCACAGGCTGAGAAACCATCTAACCCATGTTTAGCAGCAAAGGAACTTTCTTTTTTACACAGCCCCTTGCTTAATAACAACAATGTCACTTAGCATTTGAGATCACAGTTCATTGTTTGCAGTGCCTTGTTTGTGTGCAGCACTATAAGGTGGGTAGCACACGCTGCCTCTCACTTATTTTCATAAGCTGAAACTAATTAATGTTTTGCATGCCAGGGATAAGAGGACAGCTGGAAACCATCAAGGGGAAATGCAAGCAGTACATGAGCTGTTTCTTCAGTCAGTTGTTTCACTGCCCAAGGCACACACAGGCAGCTCACAGCTTCGTCTCCTCAGGTCCAGTCCTGCTTTGCTCTGTCACTCAGAACTCAATACAAGTATCCCAACTTTGCAGTGCTATAACAGAGAACAGACTTGAGCCCAAATATCCTATTGGTACTTCAAACATTCTTGTTCTATCAAAACTTGATACTTAAAGCCTTCTGGTGACACGGACAATCAGGATAAATGAGCAATTAATACTACATAATTGCCTTAGACTATGCTCAGAAATCTCTTCCAACTCACAAATAAAAGTTCACATACTCAAGCCACAAGTCTCGGACTGCATACTCCATCAATAGACATATCTTTGTCATATCTCCTGGAGGCCAAACACAGGGTTTGTCCTGACCATGAGGAATAGAAGCAGAGTTGAGGTTCACTGCAAATGCCATCTTACTGGTCTTCATTACTCAGGCCTGGGAACAGTTATCCAGAATGCTTCTGCTGATCTCACTTTCTGGTTAGCTCTCCCTCACTTAACCCTGAACCTTTCACATACACATGAAGACAAACAGCCAAAGTTCTACATGCTAAGACTTAAGCAAACACATTTTGTGCCAGGTGGCATAGGCCAATAACCTGCAAAGGTCCACACCCACACAGAATTACACAATGGACCACACGTAATTTGGAGTATGCCATTTGCCTATCACTAGGAATTATCAAGCACCAGTCATTTCCACAAACAGTTTGCTGGTCTCAACAGATCAGTTACACTGCATTTATTTTTGCTCTAAGCAATACCTTCTATGCCTGTCATTCATACCAATTTGGGAGCTCACCCAGATACATCACTAACCCTTTTCCAGGTCCTCAAGCTCAGTAACATTTAATTCACCAAGTGGGATTTCTCTGGCTCTTCTCTGCAATCCTAATTTCAGCTTTTATCCTGAAGAGCTGCCAGAGACAGAGTCTGCTCACAGGGATCCCAAATGCTACAGCCCACTGCAGCCCAACACTACACGACAGCAAATATTTTGAAAGAAAGAAAAGACTCCATAAAACATCACTGCAGCTCTAACACTCCAAAATGTGAATTCATACGTCAGTTCAACATGTTCAAGCCTCCACACAGACCTCCCCCAAGGCTGAGCATGAGGTACCTTGCTGGTGTCCTGGTCTCAGCTTTAATCACTGCTTGGCAAGTGGGCTGAGCCCAGCAAGGGCAGCTCTCCAGGCAAGACCCACAAGAACTTTTCTCCCTGCACAGTAAACAGTACACCATCTAACTGATAGCCTCAGTGATTCTTTCAGGAGAAATACAAAGAATAGAAGTGAATTCCCAGGAAGTAGCTCCTGATCTCATCCAGAATATTAAATTGCAAGGTATTTTGTAGATTTTCAGCTGACATCGGAAAGGCCCAGCTAACAATCCAATTAATCTCAAAACAATAACAGGCCTTAATCTAACATATATCAGCAAATTCCTGTTTCTCTCTTTTCTAACAAAAATAACAACACTGTAGTTGCCAGTGCATTAATAAGATCCTATTTCTGCTCCAGAGACTGAATCGAACCTTTGTTCTTCACAGCAAAGGATTAAGAAGGTTGCTATTTTGGTAATGAGATGTGGAGAGGTACTTACTTTGCAGCTGAGATCCAGGCTGGATGCCTGAGAAAGGAATAAACTGTGTTACCTCAGATGAACTTTATTTGTATAACCAGTGTATCAAACTCTGTTAGTGTGATGCATATCGTTAGCAATAAAGAGAGACTATTCATGAATAATTACAATTTGATAGAGTGTTTAAGCTCATTTACAAAATATGCCTTATGCTGTAGATAAAGTCATAAATGTAGATTTTAAGATAACAACATGCACACACATAAGAAATTAGAAAAAGTAAAACTACTTACTTTCTAGGTAGCTTATTGGTCAGTTGCTTTTTTTTTTTTTTTTTCCACAAAAAGTCTAATTTTTTTCCAGATATCTCTCATCTTTTAACAAGCACATCGTGGAGAAACACTGTCACAAAATGACACAAGAAGAAAAAAAAAGTGTCAGAAAAAACAACACATGGACAAATACGGAGAGTACTGAAAAGAAGATCAAACCATATGACACAGTTCCAAGTGCTGAGGCACCAACTCAGTGCCCAAAATGATTGAGAAAACTGTTTGTGAGGCTGGAAAAGGAAGCAGTGACCTGTGAAAATGAAACCAACTTCATGAAAACATTAGTCATATAAAAAATATGTTGTTTATAGTTATCATAACAACATTTTCATTAAACAAACATGTTTAGTATATAAAGTTGTTGCAAGTAAAACATTTCCAAAGGACTGGGGTAAGTAAGGTAGTGTGGTTAGAACCTGGCACCACTTCATAATTACATAGGGATCAACTTCTTGCACTTAGAAATGGAAATGTTTGGGGCTTACATCAGAGGAGGTCTGAATTTCAAAATGAAAAGTATTTTTGTAACAAGATCTAGGAGCATCTTCAGATACAGCAAATACAAACAGAAGAGAAAGCAAACAGAGTCTCAACGTTTCACTTGCATCCTCCTTCTGGGCTGTTGACATGAGGAAGTACTTTGAAAACATGACAAAAAATTAAACTATTTACTAACTCTCATTTCCAGTCTATCAGACCAGAGTATTCCAAACACATTTATCAAAGACACACCATGATGCAATACAATCCCAGAAAGAGCCAGAATATCAGAAATTGCTCCATTGGTCATTGCTGATATCCTCTGGGAATGATGACTTGCATCTGATTAAACTTTCTTATCTCTCCTTCTCTAATTAATAGTAAGAATAGAATACCAAAAATCCACAGATGTTCAGATATGTCTAGCAGCATAGGTGCCAGATATCCTAAGGAAACAAATCTTATGAAGTCAAGCTTTGTCTGCATGAGAGGTCCCATCATATCACCCCTTCAACAATCTTTTGGACATGATCACCAATTCCAACTATATCTGATAAAAGCAGACACCTCAGAAACAATTAACTTTTTAACAACATGCAGGAAAATCATTGGATGGGTGAACAGAATGGTGTTAATAAGGGTTTTATCCAGCCAGACGATATGGTACTTTATTCATTTCAAGCTCAGAGCAAGTTTTTCAAAATCAACATCAGTACAAAACAAATTGTGTTCACAAGTTTACATTTACAGGGTACACTTTAATCAAACATGGAAGGAATTGAGCTCAGTGTAGATGTGACAAAGGAATATTTTTTGGCCTGTAATATGAAGGCAGTCAGAATGTACAAATAAACAGTCTTCACTCTTTGAGTCTACAGAACATCATGATTTCCTATTCAATCCTCCAGCAGGTTAATTAAACAAATAATTTATTTACAGCAGAAAAGAGGATGAAGTTCTTCAGGGACTGACACCTGAGTATCAGTGTGAAGTTATGACAGGAGGATCCACCTGTTAAAGTTTTTCACTTTCACTCTGTTCAGAAACACCAGTATTGAGCATAATTGAAGATTATAAAATAACTCCCTCTTTGAATACTTTAAGAATTTTCAGCATGATATCATGGAAATTATAATTAATTTGTAACTCAAGTGTTAACTTTCAATGAAAAGTGTTCAGAGCCTGGACACTGAAGGTTGATCCACACTGAAGCAACTCTGATAGGTCTCAAAGACAGCTATTCTTACAGAAAGAAAAAGGATCCTATCCGTGCAAGACTGGACACTCAGAATTAATACACAGATTTTGCACAGACATCCCTAACATTTAGATATTCAGCCACCTAATTTAAATTCTTTGGACTTATCCCTAGGAGGAACAGGCATTGTGGTTGAACAAGATGATTGAACATGAAATTCTGGAAGTGGCAGTTTCATTAGAGGGGGAAAAGCATATTTGAAAATTAAATTTGGCTGCCATATGGTGTGGGGAACTCAAATGGAAAAAAGTGTCTTCCATGCTTCAGCTGAGTTTTCTGATAGCTGCCTGTGCCTGCCCCATGCAGCCTGTGGGTTGAATGGACACCCCAGGAGGAGGCAGACACACAGCTGGGTGACAGCTTTAACAGCTGGCTTCCATTTCTAAATGTGCAGTCTGAGTCCTGAGTGGATGGATGGATGGATGCAAAACTGCACGGGCACACGTACACACATTTTTCTTTTACAGTGCACAGATCATCATAAAATCACCTAAAATGCTCTCTCTCTGTGCATGTCTACAGACTCAGTCATTTCTATGACAATAGCCTTCTTTCTTCAAATTTTATATTATCTCAGATTTCAAGACTTCATAGAAGGGTAAAAAAATAAACCCTCTGCATTTAAATGAAATGGTTTAGGGACCAGCAGTCTCTCTGCAGCAGAGCTTGCAGATCCCACAATTCTCTCTTTCCCAAATATATAAGACAATCCCAAAGTCAAAATTTAAAAATTACACCTGGTGAATCATTCTAGGTAACAGGGAGATGTCCAGGGTTCCAGACATTAGTTATATGTTATACAAATTTCAGAGCAGAGAAAATGCAAGTTATATTTATATATATTTATATATATTTATATATATTTATATATATTTATATATATTTATATATATTTATATATATTATATTTATATATATTATATTTATATATATTATATTTATATTTATATTTATATTTATATTTATATTTATATTTATATTTATATTTATATTTATATTTATATTTATATTTATATTTATATTACCATCACCATAGCCTTTCTCTGGCTTAGTGACCTTTTATAGAAGCTGCAAAGGCAATGTCTCAGTGCATCAGAGACCCAGAGGGAGAGGGACAGAGCTGACACTGGGTACCCTGCACTTGCAGAAGTTTGGAAACACTGGCAGGAGGCAGCCTAGGTCCATCTTCACCTGAATCAACAGGTGTTCAGAGTGCCCAGACTTGCTGAAAATGAAGCCATGGTTGTCTCCACTTGGGCAACCACACTTAGAAGCACTTTTTGAAAACGTAGCCTGCAGGGAAATGAGGGTTAGCACAAGCTGTCCTGGCTCCCAGGCCTCACACAGAGGCAGCTCTTTGACTGTAGGACTCCTTTTTCCCTCACATACCCTGGTCCTCTGCAGTGAGGTGGGGCCAGAGGGAGGCATTTTCAGCCTTCAGAGGACCTTTATACTGTATTAAAAATATGGGTTCTTTAATGTTTCCTTTCTCAAAAGTAGTAATATAAACTAACTGAGTGTGCTCTTAGGAGAGCTTTTGGCAAGGGTATGGGACAATCCTGTGCCAAACCTCATCTTTGGCATGAAGAAATAAACAGACTGTGGTTCTGCATAAAGACAAAACTTTTGGAAAGCCTTTAGAATATTTCTCATAATGAAACAGTGGGGGGGTAGTTTTCTTGAAACTCTGAATACTCTCCAGAATAAAAATCCAACCTTTAAATGTTTTGGTCTCTTCAATTATGAACTCGGTTTCTTCACCAAAAAAATTGAAACAATTAAATGATGAATGATGGATGTGCCCTGATTTTAAACAATCCTCATTAAGGCTATTTCCATACTGTTTCATCTGTCTATAGTAAATAGAAATATTGTGTCAGATAAGAATTATTCCCATCACTCTATATTACAGAAAAGAAAACTGAGATTGAAAGATCATGTGCTCTGTCTGTCTAAAGCCACAAATGACCTACTGCCCAGAGCAGCAGTGCCAGATTATTTTGGTCCAGACTCTGGCTGTTGAACCCTATGCTTCTTGATGGATGATGTTCCCACGCACAGTACCTGAACAAGAATATTTTTAAAAAATTTAAAAAAAAAAGGGAAAGAAAGGCCTGGTCTTGGATTTTATTTCTTCTTGCTCCCAATAGTGTTCCACAACAAAATGAATGACAATGCAGATTGTATAGGGGATCCAGAAGAAAAGAAATCACAAAGTTTCAGAAATATCTTGGTAAAAATGTCCTGACAATGAGATTTCTCATTACATCACACACAACTTCTGTGCCATAGAATAGATCAACCTCCCACATTTAGCAAATGAGGTTTATCACACATAGACCTAAAACACACTTAGATGAAGACTGAGTATCCAAAAGGCTACTGTGGTTTGCCAATACACACACAATCCTTTTGGACTACCCAACATATCATGAGTGTTATTAAAAGAAACTAAATACTTTAAGAACAAGTTTAAGAAAATTTTAATAGTATTCCTTTTTGATTTTGGGTGGAAAGGGTTGCTGTTCTCTTTCTTTTGAGGATTATTTTTTCTAAGTACATTTCTAAGTCCTACTTAGTTCTGTTTGACTCCAGTCTTGTAAACCCTTTGTGTGTTTCTTTTGCACTCAAGCCTCTTTAAGCGATTTTGCATCTCCTATTCCAACAAGGATTTTGCTGTATTGCTCCTTTTTGTTCTCTCAGAAATCAAGTCTCTGCCTACAATTTGAAGAACTTCTCCCATGCACATGCAAGTCCACTGCTGTAGGCAACAGAAAAGTTTCAGTATTAATAACCTATGAAAAATGAATGAGGCAATTGTCAACTCATAAAGCTTTAAAGTTCTCTGCTTACTCCAGCAGATATGTCTGTAGTGGATTCATTCATGCCAGATCATCAACTTTTCTCTGAAATAATGGCAATCACACAAAAAATGTTTAAATACAGATGCCAAGGTTCTGATGTCACCATGGGATTGTTCAAGCTGGAGCCAGGACCCTGCTGGAGGTCAATCTAGACCTTGACAGCAGTCTACCACTTCCAGAAAATGGACATACCTCTGCTGCACAGCCCTCCATTACAGCTACATAGTTGACATCAAGCATATCATTGCAAGAAGCAGTGGTTAAGCCCAAAGCTTCAAGAATTTCACTAAAAAATGTACCAGTATCTGGTTATGCAAAGGCCTTTGGTTAAAGAATACATAAACTCCAAATACCACTGAGGCTTGCGGGTTGAATTTTTGGGGGTTTTGAGTTTAGGAATTTAAGTTGCATATTACTGTGAGAAAAGAGAAAGCAAAAACAACTGAGAAATGGTACTAGTCCACTAAAAACTCAGTCATAAGCTATGATGCCACAATAATAAATGTTCATGTAGGACAGAAAGATAGGCTGTGACCTCATTTCCACTAATTACCACAAAGCTGTTTGCTGCATTTTTATAAATGCTTTCCCATCTTCACACTTAGTACACTTCATTGCAGTGGTTCCCCTTCATTATTTAGACCCCAGTTTGATAGGTGACCAGCCCAAGCTCTCATTTATATCCAAGTGCTTCCCATCAGAATTTAGCAGTTCTTATGCCAGAAGATGAGAAGTTTTCCTTAAAAATTTCCTCCTTATTTTCACCTTATAACTCACTGCAGTGTCTGGAGAAGTGATGTTGGCATAAAGTATTGGGTAATATGGGGGTTTTTAAGCTTAAGATGCATAGGCAACATTTTAGGCTGCAAGTGATTCAGAGGCACTACTGGAGAAGTATTTCCTGTAAGCAGCACTATTAAAAAGTGGTTATTTAAAAGAGATTAACAAAACAACAGAGTGGAAGTGGCTGACCTGCTGGGAGGTGTAACATGAGGCTGGCATGAAGTCAGGAGCACAAGACGGATGTGTAGTACCTTAAGAAGGAGGATGCTGAGGATCAAGCAGGGTTTATACAATAAAACCAGAGAAGAGGTTCAGTTGAGAAGAACTTTCCCTGCATCAATGAGGAAGCTCAAGGCAATATTTTCAACCCAGTATGCACTAGCTGCTATAGGGGGATGCCAAGGCCTGACCCCAGTTAATGAAAAAGTCTTTGCTGACCAGGGTCACCACCAGGTGATAAAGAGCCCAAGCCCCCCAGTGAATTCAAATCCTCACAGTCAGGTGCACCCTATCAACAGAAGTGCTGCTGGTGTTCAACCAAAAAGCAAATGTGAAAAGGATATTTCTTTCACAAGTGCTTTTTAGGCAAAGCTTCATGGCCTATCATGCACAGGCAAGTACAGACTTGCATTGGGTAAACATCTTTAAGGCCATGTGCATGCACAGTAGCTCTGAGGAGTACAGCTTGTGTTCCCTCCACTGACCTCATTCTCATCCATCTATGTTTAATGTAGTCCACCACAGCAACTGAGTTCTGTACTCGCTAAATACACAATGTGCATAAATTTTGGCTTTTTCTAAATTGCCACAGAAGGTAAACTCACAATTTTTTTTCAGGATAAAAGCGTGGGTTTTATGCAAACTTATTTTCTTAGCAGACAATTGAAAACACATTTTAAATATATTTGTCTACTATTTAACAAAAAAAATATGAGCAGATGTTTTTTGGATGAGCTACATTGTTTATTATTTTCCTAAGATGTCCAAAACATGATACTTATTTAACCCCTAGAGTAGTGACACAGAAATGACATGATGTGCATCATACATCAAATAATGGTCACTCCTGCTGTTCTTTAGACATTTGGGGCTTAATTTGCAATTATTTGCATTTATAGAACAAAGCTATACAATAGAAATGGGAACACATCTCCTAAGTTGATACAGAATTGATTTTCAAAGGGTGACATGCACCAAAAATCCTGTTGCATGATTAGTATAAACATGTAAACAAAAGAATGAGGAACAGCGTTGTCTGCTAATGGATTTTCAGTTATGAATTTCCATTGTTATAACATGTGATTAATTTACATGTTCAAATTAAGTCTCCATTTTTGCATGTTTAATTATGAGGTATTTAAGAGCATGGTTGGGTGTGTTTGATTATAAGCAACATCTAGGAAAAAGCTTGGCGCTTGCAATTTGCTTGTCCTCATTTAAAATGTTCTCATTACATCATGGAATGAACAAGTTAAATAAAGGAATGTGTCTGTTCCCAGACACAATGCACACAAGTCAAGAGCTTTCCTCCTAACATTTCCCATAAGGATCAAAGGTATCTTTTTGACAAGTGAGTGGCAGAGGGAATCTGTGGAAACAACAGTGTGTCCTTGGAGAGTCCAGTAGGGCACATACTGTGGATGCTATCATATAATCTCACTTCAGAGTTCCTCCAGTTCCAAAAAATTCAGACAACCCTAAATTTTAGTGGGATTTCCATTTCATGCCTCTGTGCCATGCATGACCAGCTCCAGGGACTAATGCTACAATTTTTCTAGTAAAACACAAGGGTCCAACTGCAAAAGAGGGCTTAGGGCTGTCATATAACTGGTTTTTCAGTTCAGCTGCCAAGTCAAACAGTTGAAAAAGAATGTTGGTTCAAACTGAACCAAATTCACAATTTTTCCAGGTTTCCACACTAAAACCACTACCATCCCCACCCAGCCCACTGTACTTCATTTAAAATGAAATGTTCCACATGTCTCAAGAGGAAGCATTTTTGGAAAATGCAAACATTTAGCAAATGCAAACATAAAAGGCAAGGAAATAAAAGACAAGGTTTACAAAATCATTGCAAAGGGATTGTTCTCTCTGAGATTTTATGTACAGTTCACTCTATGTTATACTGTTTCCTACAGTATTGAAGCCAGTTTCCAAAGTGAGTACCATTAACATCAGGCTGGAGAACCTTTCTTACTCTATTGCTCCTTCACTCTCAACTATCATTGAAGCAGTTTGCATGAAGTGGCTTATTGTACTGATTCCATTTTGGAATTATACAAAGAATAATTGCTGAGATACTCCTATGAGGAATTAGGAACATAAATTTAAATTATTGTCTTGATTAGACAGGGCATGGGTTTGAGCTATGATCTGATTTTGCTTGTGTGACTATTTACTGTAGGATTGTGAGGCAGGTTCTCACCTCTTATATTACAAATGGTTCACTCTGCATGCAGCACTTAAGTGGCCACCACCAAAATGACCATCCTTAATGCCAGCTGATCAGCACAAGCCCCTGGCAGAGATGGCATCAGATCCTCAGAGAGCTCCTCTGAAGGAAAAATGCGTGAAGAGGAACAAATGAGAGCATACTGCAGCAGACCTCACTGCTGCTGATTGTTCATATCCTGTCCTAAGAGACAGGACAGCAGGATCTAAATCTCCAGAGCAGAAGGCAGAATTAAACCACAGCATCCATCATTGCAGATGAACAGCTTAACCACCAAGAGAGGAGGTAGAAGGTTACCTCCTTCCCACCTCTGGCAGTTCTCAGAATAATTTTCTGGTAGACAAGGATCTTAAATTCTTGAATTTCTTAAATAATTCACTCAATGCCAGAAGTGACCATTTTGACACTAAGCATTTCTCTTATTTTCCTAGCAGGTAAACACAGACTTCTGAGAAAGAATAGTCCCTCAAACAGGAATATCCCCTCTCTAGCAAAGCAAAAAGTCTGGTAAATGTAATACCAAACTCTTCTAGATAAGATTTGTTACATATTATGAATCAAGTTGATCACTCATGGTAGTATACATATTTGGAAATGCTTGCATACCTGAAGCATCAAGGCACTGCATCTCAGATCAACTGCCTGGTTTACAGAAAAGTTCTGGAGAAAATCCAGCCTTCTCACCATTCCTACTCATTTCTACAATCTGTGCTCTTTTCTGCATCTTGGCACTATTTGCACAAAGGCATTGGCTGGACAAGCAGCAAAACACAGTATCAAATATCTGAACTCATGAAGGCTTGTGAAGAAATGGCCCTTCTGGTTGGTAAGTTTTTTATGTCTACAGAGATTCCATAATCATGGAATCATAGAATGTGGAGGGGTTGGAATGGGTCCTAGACACCATTGAGTCCCAATCTGCCCTGCCACGTGCACAAATATCTCCCACTAGATCAAGTTGCTCAGAGTTTCCCTGTAGCCCCTCTCAGACACTGGAAGGTTGCTGAGTTTCTCACACAACCTTCTCCAGGCTGAACAGCCCCAACTATTATCGATATTTCTAGGGGAAATGCTCCAGCCCCCTTATCAACTCGAGGTCACCTCTGGACTTGCTCCAGCAGTTCCATGTCCTCCTTGTACTGGGGACACCAGAGCTGTGTGCAGTGCTCCAGGTGGGGTCTCACAAGAGCTCAGGGAAGAGTCATTTCCTTCAGACTGCTGGCCACACTCCTTTTGATTCAGCCCAGGATTCTTGGCAGTGATAGAAGTAGAAAAATGTATTTTAAATAAATTTATCAGAAGTGATGATCTCTAATATGACAGAGAATAAACATCAAACATTTTCAGGTAATACTAGTCACTCACACTTGCTGAATAATGGGATGAATCAAAGCAGACCCTGTCCCAGAAGACGGATCCTAAGAAAAGATGCTGTAACTATATACCTGAGCTTGCTGAAATTTAATTCCAAGCATGCTTTTTCCAGGAAGAGACAGTTAAAACCTGTTAAAAGCCAACACCAGCCACCATATATTTTGGCAACATTTTCTTTGAATGTACCAAATAACTAGGAGGTGACACCTCTCTTTCAGCATCAGAGGTTGAAAATATGATGAATAGAAATTTTATTAAGTAGAAAAATTTGCTTCATTTAAGAAATGTTGAGCTGGATTAAACCAAGAAATTACATTTTTACTCAAGTAGTGGAGATGAGAAGGAAATATATTTAAAAGGAAATAAAAGAAAAAGTGAAAGTGTTATTTTTTGTTTGACATTATTAATACATGGAAACATTGCATTAGAAATTGCATGGAATTAAAATTATTTTGTAAATGTTACTGAATACATTTTAATTTCCTTTCTTCTCTTTTTCATGGAGGCTTAACTTCTAATCTCCAGCAGTTATCATTATAGCTGAATCCTGCATTTATTGCTCAGGGGCAAAAAGCTATTTGCAGAAGGTTATTAGGTTTATTGCTAAACAGTAGCTATGTGGAAAAAAAAACAGGTCTTTGAAAGAAGACCTGGCATGCAGATAACACTTATGACTGAGTAAATTCCACAGTAATTCTCTAAGCAATTGTTTTTTCTTCCGCCATGTTTTTGTGACTTTCTGTGTGCTTTTCACTCCACTTTAGGCATTCAAAGTGTTCTGGTTGGCTCCTTGACTAACGATGAATTTTAGCTTTCAAATGTTGCACACACAGTTGGGATTCTCACCAACGTTTTACCTGCCACAGGACATGGTTGGAGTGCACAGAACTCCTGCCATTGCCCAGGAGACACAAACATCTTCAGTCTGGAGCTGCATTCAGAGCACACTGAGTAAAGACAGACAAGATGTTCAGAAAGCAGGAACGGCGGCTAGGCGAGCTGCAATACCACACTGGCACAGCCAGAATTCTTCTTGCTCTGTGCTACCTTGTTCAGCAACATCTGAAGGAACTGCCTCTCACTGAACTGTGGCACACTGACCTCCCCAAAAACCCAAACAGATTATGAGAATGCCTTAAAACACAGCTGGATTGCTCACAGGCAGAGTAACACATTCAGAAAGCATTGCAAGACCTCCAGCTCACACAGCTTTACTGTGGGAGGGCTTTAGTTGGAACTTCTAAATATTAGCTAAGGAAAAGAGCTGTTTATATCATTTCAGCACAACTCTTTATTCAATCCATTTGGATTTTTAATAGTTGCTTTGCTCTTGTTCAGTTAGGAGATCATCAGTAATTTGCAGTATTCTGGACATTTTCAAACATTTCACATATTTTTGTGTTAGAACTGCAGTGGATCACATGACATGCAGCTGTGTTAACATATTTAGGGTTTGGATACTTCCAAACTCCTGCACTCTGGAGTATTATTTTTCTACTTGTTTACATTTGAGAATTACTGGATTTTGTTGGGTTTTCTAACCACAAGGTTAGAATTTATGGAGAAAAATTAAGCAGTAAATAGGTACTGTGTCTTACCTTCGTTTTTCATGTCTTGCCTGCCAGCAGAAGGATTAGAGAGATAAAGCTGGTTTTCTTCTGTGAAACTGTAGCTAGTCCAGTCATAAACTCACAAACACTCCTTTCCATTTCAGCTATACTTTGACCACACAAGTATGGTTTGCAGATTATGGGAGTTACAGAAACACATAGCAAGGAGCTCTCAACAGCCTGAATTATATACCAGCAGGAAGAGCTTCCAAGGGACCTCTCCATCCCTGC
This sequence comes from Oenanthe melanoleuca, assembly GCF_029582105.1. NCBI lineage: Eukaryota > Metazoa > Chordata > Aves > Passeriformes > Muscicapidae > Oenanthe > Oenanthe melanoleuca. The sequence continues at coordinate 49,922,147 of NC_079339.1, forward strand.
AGTGCTGAAAAACTTCCAGGGGAAATCTTCCTGGATACTGACGATCTCATCTAACCCAGGGAAAACTACTCTCAGCCAGCTGCTTCATTGTGGGAAAGTACCAGCACACAGAAGAATTATTCATAAACACAAAACTTTACCCCTAAAACACAGAGCTTTTACCTGCTCAAATTATGTTAACCAAAATAAGTCCCAGACATGCCTCATCACTTAGTTTCATAGAGCAAACAGATCCCATAATTCTTTCTAAAGGTGCATGACTGCACCACAAATAAACTAAACATATATTATCTTGTTTGAGATTTTTTTCTTTCTTGACTCTGCAGTTTTTGTTGGTTGTTTCTTTGGGGATTTTTTTTATGCCAACAGTCTCGGTGGTGGAATCCAAGGCATGCCAGATATTGATACTGGAAGCTGGTAATACAATTTTTATCACAGATAAATCTGCAATTGGACATATAAAGAAGAAACTAATTACATTATCTCTGAGGGAAATATCTGAAATTACATAGACAACACTTTCTAAATAGAAAATTTACAATGAAATTTGTTCATAAGGACTGTTGAAAGTGATTTAATTAAAACATGATAGGTCAGTCAGCTGACTGCAGATGATTTAATGGTAAATTCTCCAAAATCAGCACTGTGAAGTCTGGAGAAACAGTAGCAAATTCTGTGTTTGGAGACCTTGGAAGAGTATATCACCTGTAGTCCCACAGCAAAAGTTCCTCAGCAGGGACTCAGTAAAGGAATGGATTCCACCTGTCCTTTAGCTGCTGCTACAGGTGTCTCATAGGTGTTAGTTTGTACCTGCCACTCTAAACCTCAGACACACTTCAGCATAGAAAGTTTGCATTCAAATGCCATCTTCAATTCAATTTGAAAGAATAAAACAATGAGATTTTTTTTAATGCCCAACTAAAATTTCTTATTAATACCTCAAGCCCTCTTCAAGAGTAAGAGGAATGATACAAACTATTATTTTTAAAATTTTCCTATCTGAGAATAAGAAGCATACTTCTATTACAGAATGAATGACTCTCATTAGTTAATCTATTGCTCAACATAGTTCTAAGTTAGAGATCAACACAATTTAGGGCATAATTCTGACTTGACCTTGCAGATATTTCAGACACTTTGTTTCAGCTTGAGATAGCATAAGGTAAGATAAACATTTTATGCTCATTAACTTGCTTTAGGAAAGGAAAAAATACCAAAATTTTAAAAAATACAGTAATTTGTCAAGGAAGAGCAAGACTACAGGAGAAGCTGTGAGATGGTCTGCTGAAGTGACTTCATGATATTTCTCTCTTTACTTTGGGGTATTGATCTGGGATAAGGTCTCATTATTATTTCCAGAGAGCACCACAGTTCTGCAACAGCTGATAAAAACTTGGACATTCTGCTCCATAGGGAGGAACTTCCCACATTTCCAAACAAGTCTTTATTCTAAACAGAAGTCAAAACAGGGCACCTCCAAGTTTCCTGCAAGAAGGAAATGTCAACATTCTGTCTTAGAAAAATAAGTGCATGTCATTGTTTAGCAACAAGCTGCTCCAGGGGAATCCTGAGATTGCCCCAAGACCTAGAACTGCTTGAGGAACACCCCTGGGGAGCAGGCTGCACTCAGCCAGGGCAGATTTTCGACATCCTCAGGAATAGAACTGTTTCAGCTACAAACCCATCTGGTTTCACACACAGCCAGCTTTGATGCACTACACATTTCCAGCTTTGAGCTTTGCTCATATATATGAAATAGAATCTGCATTTGGGCTATTTTCACCCAATATACAGTCTTCTTGCCCTTTTGTTTCCTCTTTGTCACACTGTCTGCCTGCACAAAGAACTGGATGTTAGCATACATGATCAATATTATTTTTTCTGAGACAATGCAGAGGTTTATCTAGTCTTCCCTTCAGTCTCAGTGACAACTGATGATTTCATTGAAAAAAAAACCAAAACAGTCTGGTACATCCACATGAACCTAGACAGAACTGGTTTCTTGCCAAACACAATGTCACCATTGGGGTCAAAGCGTTGCCATCAGACACCATCTGTCTGCTTCTACTCCAGGTCAAACCTCTTTTTAAATGTTAAAAAAATAAGAAAATAATTTTTAAAAAAGCTTATCCAATCCAAGCTATAATGCCTCAAGACCATTTAACAGAAACTTGTAATGTCTCACACATGCACCCTTCTCATCCTGATCCAAGAAGATGGCAAGCAAGGCAACAATAAGGAAAACCCCTTCATTTCATATTTTCTGATCCTTTACCTAGTACTATATCCTTATTATTACCACAACTACCACTCATCAAGGATCAGTACTGACAGAATTCCCATTATACTTCAGCTATCCAGTTACACTGATTTTGCTTCTGCTTTGCACTTCTGTTTAATTGTCTTATAAAGATCAAGATGCCTGTTCTGATTCTGGACAGACAAGAAAAAAAACACCTTATCCTAATACCAGAACCATAATGAAAACTAAAAAAGAGACAAGACTTGACACAAGATCTTGAATCACGAGTGGGTGCAAGGAGCCAAGATACACAGGAAGAAAGGAGCATAGAAGTGTGAGCAGGAACAGCATGATGAACTTTTTAAGTTCATCAGTTTGGCCAAATCAGTTGTGGCATTATCCAGAATGACTAGCCTCTGCTCAGAAAGAACAAAGCACTTGTCACAGTAAAGACTTTTGGAAGACACATTAAGTATTTCTGCTTTCCCTAGTAGTTCTATCCTGCATTCCCCACTGAACAGAGAAACAATGTGATTGGAAATGGACAACAGGATCACAGATGGGAAGCAATGATGTAAGCAGTTGTGAACAGAAGGGATGTGTCCAACAGGAACCTTTTCTGTTCAGAAACGGGTCACTCTCTGAAAGTATTTGAAAACCTTGGAGCACACTGGAATGATTTAACCCATCTCAGAAATGTTTAATGGTCTGTACAAAACAGTGTCACATAATATCAGCCCTAACCCCTCTGAATGAAGCAAGTTACAGAGAAAAAAAGCCTGGACAGTGCAGATGCCAGAAATATACCATCTGGATTCCAAGTGCCAAAAGAAGTGACAGGTTGAATGTCCAAACTCATCCTTTTCTATCCTCTATTAAATCTGTATTCCCCATTCTTTTGTTTACTACTGGAAGCAACCCAGTGTCGACACAGGTGAAAAGGTTTCTAACAAACACCTATCTAGAGATAGCGAGAATAGCCATGGCTTGCACAGCCAGTGTACAATTTGCTTTGTTTTCAGGAGTACAGCCTACTGGAATCAGTTATCTGAAACAAATTTGTCTGGGTTTTGCAAGCCATTAACTTGGCCGAAGATTAAAAGTGTTTACAATGCAGTCAAGTCTGCCAATCAACATGCTGCTCTGTGATTGTCCTTCACAGAATTGCATGCTTCTCACCTAGATTTGCCATCTCCTGGGAAGCAAGGATTCCTCTTCTTCACCTGAAAGATGCAGCTGTCAGCGTGAGGGAATAAAGGCAAGCCAGAAATCATAGAGCACTATCTCATTTTAACAGACAAGCTACAGTGGTTCAGAGGCCAAGAGCTGAACATTTCTATTTCATTAAACGAATCAAATATTCGCAAGTCACAACAGCTGCGGAGGAAATCGGCCAACACACAACTGGCACTGCGAGCTGTCCCAGCACATCAGCGACAGGGCAGCTCCCTGCCTCCCTTAGAGCCAGAGCCTCTAGGAGGCACCATGGAACTGCAGTGCAGGGCACCTACGGCAGTCAGAAAAGCAGCCACAGCCGTAAATCCGCTTCTCACATGTTGTTGTTCATCTGCTCTCTATGAGGAGATGATTTATTTCTGTGGTAGGGAGCTACTCAAAGGAAAGCCTCAAAACATCCTAACAAGGATAAGTGTGACATATGTGTTATGTCAGCCACTACCCATTAGAAGGCCTGTTTCCTAGAACTGACATAGATGCAAGTATTTTCTGTAAAACTGTCAAAGTGCTGACACCTTCTGTGATATTATGGAGGTCATTGTGAACTAGAAAACACAACTCCTACCGATCTTTTTGTTTAGTCTAATTGTTCAGAACATTCTTCCTAAAACATGCCATGTCAGGATACATCATGTTGTGTATGGCATATACATCCCACACGATATACAACCTCTACCTCAGTATTCTGGGCCAAGCTTTTCTTCACACTGTAGATCCCCATGGATAACAATTCTCTCTCCACAAACAGTGAGCAGTGCTCATTCTCTACAAATCAGCATTCTGGTCAGGGGCAAAATGAGACCCCTTCTCTTTAGCTAGTATGGGTGGTAAAGTTCCATCTTTGTTCAGTTGAACAAAGTTGATCTGGTACAGAACTGGAGTAACATAGTGATGAGTCAAGCTCACTATGTTTGCCTGTGGAGTATTTTATTGTGTTCTTTTTGTCTGTGGTTCATGTACATAATCAAAAAGGTCACTCTACACTGAAAGCAGTTGTTTTGCCTTTGCTAATGGAAAAACAATTCCCCATCTCACAATCCATAACAATAAAAATAAGAACAACAAAACTCCACCCACATGAAAGAACCAGCCAGCAAGAAGATCCTATTGCACAACATCTCCCCATCCCATAGAGGCCAACCCATCCCAATTCTCCCTAGATATCTGTTCAAGAAGCTGGGCTATAAAGCACGCCCTGAAGGTGAACAGCTCCAAGAGCTTTTGGTCCTTTGCTTGATCCAAGGAATTGCTGTGACTCATTGTTCTTATTTCATGACCGCCTTTAATTTAAGGTCAAAGTGACAATGAGGTTGTCGTGCTTGGACAGCAAATGATACAAAGAAATCAGATGTTAACAGGTGTCTGCCTATTACTCCTAGTTGCCACTAGACATATATGTTTGCTGCAGGTTATGGGACAGAAAAAACTGGATTCTGAGCTAATTAATTTGTTACTAAAATTCTTCATATTGTTTTATTGGAACTCCACTTTAATTGCAACTTGTGGCAGTCAATAAAACTTTATGGCTTTTTTTGTAAAAAGGTCAAATATGCATAAAACATTTTACTTAATTGAAAAATAGAAATATCTCAACTAAAAAAAGCATTTCTCGGTAGCTTTTAACAGACATTTGGGTTTGATACTTTTCTTGATTTTTCCTTTATTTTGCTTTGGTTTTCAACCAGAAGTTAATTCACAATCTTACAAAAGGTAAAACACATTGCCTGGAGAGAAGAAAGTAAGTTTAAAAAGTCAATTTTTATAACAACTTGGAAACAAAATTTCAGGATGTTTCCCTTCTTCCCCCAAAATTTTCCATTTATGACACTAACAGAATTGGCATACATCACTAGCAGTAAAGCTTCAACCTCTTCATTGAAACACTCCAAGTCTTCATGAAAACACTCTCAAAATCAGCACTACCTCCTGTGAAGGAGACAGAGTCCAGGGCAAAGTGCAAACACAGCAGGCAGATCACTCTGTACCAGGGTTTCAATGCTTGGTCATACAGAATTCTGCATCCCTCCATGGCATGTCTCCCCCTTTCCTCCATCAGGAAAAGTTTTGCAATGGCACAAATCAAGCTCCTGAAACCTCCATTGCAAATCAAAAATCAAGACAGCTCAAGGCATATAATTTGGGTTATGATTTGCAATATTCATTAAGAGAACAGCCAATTCAGGCAAAGAAAAAAATATCCTGAACTAAAATAATGAATACAGAGTTTGTTACAGCAACAAGACTGATGGTCTCATCTGTAATGATCTAACAGTGGCTGCCTTTATATGGTACCTTGTTTTGATCTTCATATCAATAATTACATTATGTGTCTCAAAACATCTGGGTGGCTGGCTGACTTGATTCATGTTAAAACCATCCTGTCTGTGGATATGCATTGGCATAGGAGCTATTGCAGAGTCACATAACAGATTGCAGGAGCAGCAGTGATTCTTCAAGATTTTGTGCTACACCAGGACCAGGGAGCACTCAGTGTGCTCCCTTCTGCCCTTAGAAGTCATGACTTGAATACATGAGCTGAGCTTCCCAATGCCAAATGAATCCAGTGGCACCAAAACTCCTCCTTGTGCTCTTCTCCAACAGCTTCCCCAAACCACAAAGTCAACACCAGAGCTAGTACAGACTGCATGATGTCACCTTGTCACCCAATGAAAAGTAGAACGAGAATTTCTGCTGCACATTATCCTGACAATTCCTGGTTAGCATGGCCATGCTGGGTAATAACTCGCAAATAAATTGTACTTTTCTTTTGGATGTAAAGGTCCACATGGCTGCCCATTCACAGGATTTTGCGACTTGTGTGGCCTTAAGCACCTGTGAGGTAGCCTTCAACTAGGTCAGCCAGTCTAAACACTGCCATGGGTTTGTCTGACTTCTTCACTTCTTTGTATTAAATGGATTCAAAAAGTTTGAGGGACTATTTCTGTAATTTGTTTTGAAATTACAATACACTCTTTCTTCATATGCAGAGCTACAGAATCTCATTGTGGACTAATATGCAAAATATCTTTAAAGCAATCATTAAAAAGCCTGGATTTCCTTCTCCCTTTTCCTGACTTCCTAGACTCCAACCTAAACACATAAAACAGCTTTTTCTATTTGGGGTTTCAGTATTTACCATGTGTTTTATCTGCTAGTTCTAGGACCAAAGCACCGGTTTGTGTAGCATCAGCTTTCAAATATCTCCTGACCTAAGGGCAAAACATAAATTTGCAAAATGGGGCCTCAAGTAAATCATTACATTATTTGCTTCTCTCTTGCAATAACTGTTTCTTACAACTGTCAAAGCTGCAAGACCACCAGTTCTAATTTTATTTACATTGCAGAGGGAAGCTATAAAGTGAGTGGAGAAGGAGAAAAAATGGTCCCTACCTACTTTACAAGCTGTATTTTAAGGCATTTTTAATATTATCTTTCATATTTACAACCAAAGTACTTTGAAGCCACAAGATGCCTGTTCTGACATCTCCATTAAAACAAATACAAGCAATTACACAGCTCAGCATAGTGTATACAGTCATTGGTGTTTGCTCAAGGTTGTTATCAGGACAAATGAGTGCTTGGCATTCTACAGCACCTGAGTTTCCTTGTGTAGGTCAATACTGCAGAGCAGGTAGTGCTGACAGACTCCACATGCATGGAGTCTCCACAGCACAGGGAGAACACTTGAGCTTAAAATTGGTTGAGCAGTGGCTGATTTTATGTTGGAACCACAAAGACCTGCAGCCCTGAGCTGATATTCTGGGAGAGGAGATCATTTGACTAGAATTTCCTTCATTCCTCTCTAAAGCAAGAGCTAGGGAGGAAAGTACAACTCAGGATCTCCACTAGGTCCCTATTCTGACACCAGTGGTGCCAGATACTTTGGGCAAAATGCAAAGACACACATTATCTCTAAAGGGAAGGATTTCAAATTTTACAGGACTTGTCTGGATACTCAACTCATTCAGTGGACCAACAATCAGCTATCTTTTAATATAAACTCGTTGCTTTTTCTAATGTTAAATCTTTGCCGGAGCTGATTTCCACAGTGATTTTACAATGTGAGGTTTAAAGTGTCTATATTTTCTAAAAGGACAGATTGTAGGTCACAGATTTAGAAATGGTTATAGACATCTGAATCAAGATTCTTTCCACTTGATTTTTTTTTTTAAGACATACAGCTTTGTGCAAATTCACAAGCTTCTGACAGTCTCTCTGATCAAAATCTCTACTACTCCTCCAGTACATTTTCCTCTGCCTATTCCCCACTCCTCCCTGTACCCTAAGGCCAAATTATGCAAATGAATGTCTTGGGTTTTATGACATAGACACTCTTGAGAAATATTAACCCAAAGTCACATTAAATTTTTCTTGATTCAAGTTCCCTGACAAACTTGACAGATAGAGTAGTTTTTCAAAAACCTCACTAAGATACAAGTTATCTTCCAGATAAATGCTTATGCCTAATAAGGCAAAGCCAAAACAATTCTATGATTTTGTACAGAGAATTGTGCAAGTCATGCCTGTTAATGATCATTAAGGATTTTTTCATTATCTCTAATTCTGAAAGGGTCTGGTTGAGCATGTAGAGGCAATAAAACTTTTCATTTAAACCCCCTAACAGATGAAAATTGTCAATTACCATGTATGAAAGAAGGGGTGCCTGATTCACTAGACCTTAATGTTCAAAGGAAAAGGAATGTCCTAAGTCCAGACAGATTAAAAGCAAAGAAAATCCTAAACCAGCACCCTACTGTGAAACTACAGAAGACCAAATGACTTGACAATATTTGCTGGGCTATACCCACCTGACTTTGCTGTGCAAACCAGTGATGTAAATTCACAACCCCTATCAAACATATGCACAAAAATATGTGTTTGCAAATATACCTACATGTACAGGTATATATATATATACAATTACAGCCACCTGGGGGAAAAGATCAGGCTAGCAGAGCTACCAGGGATTTGGGTAAGAAGTTAGAAAGAAGTTAAATGTCATACAGCAATTATAACTGATTTCTTCAGAGATATAATGCTGCTGAATTGAGCACTTTTGCTACCTCCTGTAGCCCTCATTGCCATGGTTGCAAAACTGGTTTTCTTTTAAAGTAATTTCACTTCCTGAAAGGGCTTTCCATCCCAGCCCTTGCTTGGTGAGTATCCTGTGGAAATACAGTTTGATCTGTATTTGCAAAACCTAGAGCAAGACCATGTTTCAGGGCTGAAATTAAGACACACCTGCCCAGAGAACCTGATCCTGTTTGCCTCCTGCATGAAAACAGCTTAGTTAGAAACAATGAAACCACTTACATAGCAGAGGCAAGAAGCTCTCACCTGAGAAGGATTAGTCGGAAATCACAGGAAAAAAGTTTTGAAAATCCATTCCTAATACCCAAGGTATGAAACTATTGTATAATGTAATCAAGACCCTTAAGAGTAGCAAGCAAAGACACTTGACATGCTCTGATTCAGTTGCAATCAGCAATCTGTTATGTAAGTCAGGGCAGAATGCCATAAAAGTTACCTCTGACCTTAAACATAGTTGAACCCTTGTGACTCATTATGGGCATTTGTTTTTCTCTCAATTTCTACTAGCAAGAGGAGATACTTTTCAGGTTACCTGTATTTCTCCTGAGCAATTTTTTTCAATTCCTACGTGTCTATCCCATCAAAGCTGCCTCTGCCTTCCACTCAGCAGAGCACACAGGATATCTTCCAGGACACAGAAGGACTGCCTCAGGACTGCAGTGAAAACAACACTGAAGTAAATTCAAATTGCATGTGTCATTCCTGATGGTCATTATCACTTTAATATTTCATTCTGGAGTTAACATTCTGTCTGATTACTGTCAACTGGGGATGTATATTTACCATACCAGCAGTGTTTTAGGGTAAAAGGAAAAGATTTCTCATTCTTTCAGGATGAAGGTCATGAGGTTTGGGTTGGGACATTTTGTTTGGGGGGGGGGGTTAATTTTTTGAGACAAACAAATTTGCCTCATCATATTAAAAATAAAAAAAAAGTCAATAATAAGTAATTCTTTTTCCTCATTAGTTCCTCACTAAAAACATCACTGTGATGTTTTCTTGGATACTTCACTTGCATTAGAGCAATTTTGTTGTTTTTCCAACTCCAAAGCAGAACAATAATGACAGTAGCATCCAAAAGAGTTTCTTGTAATTGCCTAAATTGTACAACACCTTACCAGGATGTTAGTAAAACAGCCAAAGAATTCCACATTATAAAACTGGGCATATCATCTGATATAGCAATTTTGAGCACATTTTCAGACTAGTCAGACTTTATAAGCTTTCCCAACTCCAGTTTAGCCAAAAGTCTTTCATGGACCATCTGGTTCTAATGAAACAAAACTAGAATATCTGGTGTCTTTTTCACTATGTTACATTAAATTAAAGCTTAAAACATCAGTAAAGCAAAATCCATTCTTTTTATATTATGTTTTCTAAATTAAATGTTAAGTATTTTGGCAAAGTGTTTATTTTAGTAAAACTGTACAGCATATACTATATGATACAGTCAGCAGAATCCTTAGTTCACTTGCTCTTGCATTTTCCTGGTCCATAGCCCACTGAGGCAAAGGGAAGTGTTTCCATTGACATCAATGGGCTCTAAATGAGGCTCCTGCTGTGTGTGACACCACATCCTCACTCATCCTAAAACGTGAATGAGGTTTCAATACTTCTCCTGAGAGAAAAGGTTCAAATTATGCTTACAGTAGCTCTTCCTAAATTAAGTAATAAAAGGACCCAACACAGGCAGGCATCCCATACACATTTGGCAACCCAGCTGAAATTCAGAGAAATTAAATTATTTATGATGTCATAAGAGGTTTTATAGTGGAAAGGCATTGTGAATTATATAGTCTTTGTATATACCCTAGCTGGCTATAAACTGGCACTTTGGGTACAACTTTCATGGGTGCTGCAAGACTATATCTTCCAGCAGCTGTTGAACAGCAATGGAGTTTTGAAAATCCCACCCTAAATGTGGCTCATTACTTCTGAGCTCACCCACAACAGGTTACAATTCCCTGCATTTCACCATCAGTCTTAAAAGTTTGTTCTGCATCTGGAAGCACAAAACAAGATTTCAGAAGGTGTGCAGGAGAAAAGTCCATTTTTAACAGCAAAAGTGCCTAGCTACTGTAGATTCAGAGAGATTCAAATCAAGCAACCAAGAAAGTCAACCAGCCACTGCCTGAAGATGCTCCCACCTTCCACAACTCAGCTAAGGTCAACCAACAACAAATATGATTTCTTACTTATGAAACAAATTTACTGTAGCAAGTGGCCATGCTCTTTTTTTCTGTATATTTTTCTTTTCCTATCACTATAACCCTCTTGCAGGAAACCCAATAGTAAATATCCCACACACTTCACAGAGGCTGACACAGATGCAGATACTATTCAAAGGGGTATCACAGCCTGTTCTGTTCTATTCACTCCCTCAGATCCAATTAAGGTAGACTTAATTTTGTTTCTTTTTTCTGCTTCTTTCTCCTTTCTCCTTGGTAGTTTCAATGTTATTATAACAAAATAGTTAGAAGAGATAGTTCCAGCCCTGAATTCCTTACAAAGCCTCCTAAACAGGAGTTTTTCTGCAGGAAGAAAGGGTTGAGAGAGGACTGCATGAATTGGCCCATACGGAGTTACATGCTAACTGTTGTTATTGTTCTCAGAGAGTGCATTTAAGGTTTTGGGAACAAACAATAAAATGAACAGCTGAACAATTTTAATCATGGCCCAGTTCCTAGTTACAATTATTTTTAAGCTGTCTCACCATTAGCTAGACTGATTTTTTTTCCCAATGAAAAAATACATTATGTAAAACTTAAAGAAATACTGGCTTTAAATGTCAGAAAATGTAAAAAATAGATTCTGAAATGTAGCAAGCTAGGACTTGTGCTATTAGCCCAGCATCTGTGTATGAGTTACACATGATTTTTAAAATATTCCATTCTCTATATACCTCATGTACAAGCCAGTTCTCTAGGAAAATATGCTTTCCTAGATAAGTTGAAAGAGTTCAGGCCTCTGAACTATAAGACTAGACAGAAAATATCAGATTTTGACCACAGACATGTCTGAACAAAACTAGAATTCATGCTCATATGAAAGGCATATTTCATGCATTCTGTATTTCAAAATGCTACAGCAGGGACACATCAAATCAGAGTAAGATGACAGCTCACACAAGGAAATGGGAATGGGAGAATAAGATGGCACAAGGATGTGAAGACATTTGGAGAGACTACTGACCAAGAATATCCTTTTAAGATCCCTTCTTCATTCATTCAAGGCCTGATTCAATTACTTCCACTGGAGTCAACAGGAAGACTTGTGGTCTTCAGTGTCTGTTATTGTGGCTTATTACTTGTGTTACAGTAGCACACTGAATATTCAATTAAGCTCAAGTAGTGTAATACCAGGTGTTACACAAACACCCACAGTGGCATAATCCCTTTTTACCAATGCTTGCATCAAGCAAGACTTTGAATCGTGTAGGGGGAAAAAATACAGTAAAAAAAAAAAAAAAAAAAAACATGGGAAAGAATCCAAACAGAGCCCAAGGGATTTAAACTGGATTACAAAAAGAGTCAGTGGCAAAGCAAGGAAGACTGGTTGCCTGCCCTTTCTATTAACCCATTCTACCTGTTAATGAATTTTGGGCCAAATCCACACCACACAAGATGAACGATAATTGAGTGTATGTAGTAAAAAGCTTACCTGCTAAATAAAGTGAATTGCCACTGTGTTTCTGCTCATGGAGATTCCATACATTGCAGTAAAAACACTTAGTGTGCACAAGGCAGGAATCACAAGTGCTCCACTTGCAACTTTTGTTTTTAATAAGAATTCTGCAGGAAAATGTCATAAACAGAAACACAGAATCACTCCAGAGGTCACCCATTTCCCTGGATCCCACAGTACAGCAGGATCAGTTACAACCATGTCATTCCTAACAGCTGTTTGTCTCATCTGCTGATGGATACTCCCAGCTAAGAGTGAGCAAGCTGTTCCAGCACTTCACCTCCCTTGTCATTAGAACTGTTTTCATTACTTCTAATCAGAACCTTTCTTGTTACATTTGATGCTGTTAGTTCTTCTCCCACTATGTCCTCTCTTTGGTCTTTTCTTTAGGTTAATCAACCCAAATATGTTCAGATCTCTCCTTAAAATCATCTCATCTACTGACATTCAGCTTCAGATCCACTGTAACCTTAGTGCTTTTCTACAGTTTCTACTTGGGCTGTCCATTCTGCATTTAGAGAGTTGATTATTCCTGGCTAAGTGCAATAACTTCTACTTGTCTGTCAAACAGCCTTTGAACTTCATTTCTAAATGTATTTTTGAAGTCTAATTAATTTCTTTAGTGCACATAGAGTTAGTGTCAACTGCAAATTTTATAAGTCTATTCAATACCATCATAAAGAATACTACTTAAAACCTTGAATACTGGGAGGTCTCAACAGATACTCATCCAATACATTAAAGAACTACTAAAAAGTACTATTTAGATACACTTAGTAAGCCTCTTTTGCACCCACTCCACAGTAGGCTAATTGAGAATATTTGCCTCTATTCTCATTAGAATGCTATTTAAAGCAATATTAAAGACCTTACTAAAATCTACATAGACTTGCTCATCCTTCTGTATGCAGGCTCTGCTGCTCTGTTGAGGATTGGCTTGACACTGACAACTGGCACAATTTGTTACTGACTGTTCTTCATACACTGGGTGCCATTCTCTGTGTATTCTATGTGTTTAAATTTAGGTTGTTTGCAATTTCTCTGGAATTTGGAGGGAAATTGTATTGATCAGTCTGTTCTTTCTAGCATTTTTCCCCTTCTTTCTAAAGCCAGTCACTACCTTTTTTCCTTTTTCTCACCTATCTTCAGTGAGTTATCAATTACTAATTATTCTGAACCTCACTTTCTTTAAAAATCTTTAAATTTCTTGCATAAATTCCAGACAACCTGAAATCATTAACTTTGTTAAATACCATGCAGTTAAAACCTGTAACTTGGTGAAAGTACACAGAGAAGCATGAAGGCTCATTTTGCAATTTCCTGAGCTTTTAAATTGTTTTATTTCTAAATTTTACTTCCCCCTTCAATAAAACCTTTCTCCCTTTTTTAAACAATTGGGGGAAATGGCTGGTTATTTTTAGCAGCATGTGTTATTTATTGCCTAGGAACAGAGCTGGATCATTCACATACAGATTTAGTCTTATGGCTATGAGGAATAAATATCTCGTTTGGATACCCTGACGACTAAAAAAAATTATTTCACATTTTCCTTTCCCAAAAACTAGAGCACTATGCAGAAATATCAATGAAAGCAAATACAAAGCCAAGGTTAATCTAAGTATATATACTCTTAAGCAAATGAAAGTGTTGCTTACTTCCTTGCACACAGTCTTGACACCAGCTTAATACTAAATTCCATGACTGTGCAATTATGAGAGTGCAAAAATTCCTACCTACCTTGGCAACATAATCCACACATTGAAAGTGGTAAAAGAATCAGCAGAAATAGTCAAAATCATCATCAGCCTCATTTGATACTCAGTTAGCTCCCTTTCCATCCTATATTCAATGTGAAGAAAGTAATTAACAAATCAATTATTTCTCTGTCACTCTATATTTCCAAGAATTTTAAAAAACAAAAAAGAGTTTATTGTGAAAACTTAAATCTTTGTCATACTGCATAATAAGAATACTACATGGGAACATTTAGGTGAAATTGCCTCATTTATTTTTCTCATTTCCAACTGTTGATAAACATGTGTCTAATGATTCCAATTTCTGTGAATCTCCTGCCCACTAACCACAACTTTTCAATGCAAGGCCCAAACTACTTAATAGCATCCCTGTAAGTACAGTTGTTTTCAAAATAAGAAATTATGGAATAAACTCTGGGCAAGAGGACAAACCTATAAACTATTCAGACAATTTTTTTTATACAAAGATTGGCTGGAATATAAAAAAAAACAGCCAAAAGCTTTGCAGCCAGCAGTTAAAGTGACTTGTGTGCATTAATTCAAGAAAAAGTTGGATTATACTTTGGAAAAGAAGGAAATACTACAGTGCAGCAGCAACCAGCTTTTTTTTTTTTTTTCTCTTTTTTTTTGTACAGCTGGGATTATGGTTAGGCTGTTCCACACAGTTAACAAATATACTTCAATTAGCAAACTTTCTTCTTTCATTTTCTGTAATCTGCAAGTTTCCCAAGGTTTTACAAGGCTGACCAGTTGGTTCCTTTTGCAAGACTACATTTATATCTCTACTTGCTGAAGTAAACATGTCTCTTTTTTTTGGCTTAAAAATGCCTAGCAGCACTTTAAAAAGAAATTTGAGCCTGAAAAAACAGATGAGAAAGACCAGATAAAGTAGAACATCCTAATGAGTAGATAATTCAATAGATACCTGGAGAACAGAAAAATTGAAACAAAGAGCATCTTCATTTGTTACATGTTCTGTCATGTTCCACCCTTTTGAGGTCATCAGGACTTATCATACAGCAGGAAAAACAATTAGATACAGGATAAATAGTTCAGGGAAAAGAAAAACAACATGAAAAGTCAAATGCAAATTCATGCTTCATCAAACTTTTATGTCATAATAAAACTGATAAAAATTGTTTTTGTTGGAGAAGTAATCACTAACCTTGCCAGAAAACTAAAACACTAAGATAATCTCCAACCCAGGAAAGAAGAAAAAGAAAAAAAAAATTTCAAGGAGCTTCAAAGTTTTCATTGGGAAAGAGAAAAATAAGAAGGCTTGAAGATTCCTGGAATCAGTAAATTCCCATCACGCACTCAAGCTGTCCTCCTGGTGCCACAAACAAAAGGAGTAAATACAGAAGAAGTGGTCAGAGAGAAGGTTGGGTGACTTGATTGCAGTGACCATGAGATGGTGGAATTCAGGATCCTGAGGAGACAGAATCAGGCAAGAAGCAGAATCACATTAGACTTCAGAAGAGCAGATTTGGCCTGACTGAGAACATGATTAAGGACAGTTCAGGAAGAATCCTGTGGGAGAGCCCTGGAGCAAAGAGAGATCTGGGAAAAAGGGTTAATCTTCAAAGATCTCCTCATCTATGCTCCAAAACTGTCTATACACATGCAGGAAGTCAAGAAAAGGTGTCAGGAAGCCTGAGTGGATGAAAAGGGTGCTCCTGAAAAAAACTCATACACAAAGAGAAAGTATACAAGCTGTAGAAAGAGAGGTAGGTGGATCTAGGAAGAATACAAAGGCAGTGTTTAATCACACAGAGATTGGATTAGGAAAGCCAAAGCCCACCAGCATCTGAAGGATGGGAAAGGGAACAAGAAAAACCTCTACAAGTACAGCAGAAGCAAAAGGAAAACCAGGGCAAAAACAGGACAGCTGCTGAAAGATACAGGGTGCATCAAAAAGGCCAGCTCACTCATCCTGATATGGGGAAGACATTTTTCATTTTTCTTTTTCATGAGAACAATCAGCCACTGGAACAATCTCCTAAGGGGTGCAGTGGAGTCCCCATCACTGGAGCTTTTCAAGATACAAGTGGGCAGAGTGCTAGATAATCTCCTCTAGATTCCCTTTTCTGCAAAAGGTTGGACCATATATGTTCTCATAATGTCCATCTCAACATGTGTTATTCTGTGGTTCTCTGATTCTGTGATTCCATGATTTTATACTCAATGCCCTCTTTACCTCAGTCTTTAATAGGAAAGATGTTTGCCTTGGTGAATCCCAGGCCCTAGAAACCAGTGGGAAAGTCTAGACCAAGGATTACTCTTCCACCAAGGGTAATTAATATCAGGAAACACTTAACCAAATTGGACATCTGTGAGTCCATGGCACTTAATAGGATGCACACATTTGTGCTGGCCAACGTCATTGTGAGACAATTCTCAATTATCTATGAGTGCTTAGGGTGCTCAGAACAGGTTCCTATGTGGGAAAAATTCTGATTTCTGTCTTCAAGAAGTGCAAGAATGAGATTTTGGAGAACTACAGACCAGTCAGCCTCATCTTGGTCCATGGGAAGGTGTTGAAGCCAATCTTGGAAGCCATTTCCAAACACACCCAGGACAAAAAAAAAACAGAAGAGGTGAACAGTCTGTCGACTGTTGTCAGTGTGGGTTTAGGAAGAGAAAATCACCTGTTCTATGTTAAGATTAGCCTGCTGGGCAAGCAGTGAAAGCAATTTATTTTGACTTTAAAAGGGCTTTTGACACTATCTCAGATACCATTCTTACAGAAAATGAATATGAGTTAAATAAGTGGAGAGGAAGATGGACTGACAATTGGCTGGATGGCTCAAAAAGCTGCAGTCAGTGCTAGGAAATCCAGATGAAGAAAACAGAATCATTGTTGCTACACCCCCACAAATTAGTAAATAAGCCAGAATGAGAACAGAACAATGGTTGTCAGGTAGATGTGATATGACATCATCAGATTACGTTCTACATGCTGGAAGCAAAATCTATCAGGTTTAAATTAAGATACAAAGTAGATTTACTAGAAAGCTTTTGTTTTCTTGATCCAAGCATTTATCATAATTTTAGACTAACAGCTAGAGTTCATCTTTTGTAATGATGAATTATGGCTGGATGAAACTTGTCTGGGCCTGCCTGTCATTTCATATTTAGCTGCGTTCTCAGTCTTTGAGGAACAAGTAGTCAAATTAGAAAGTCCTCTTACAAAATGGTTTACAAGAAAACAGGGTTATTTCTGCAAACACTGGAAAAGTCCAGTTGTTGAATATCTATTCACAAGAGAGGGAAAAAAAATGAAGTTATTCGGAAAAAAAAAATCATGTCAAAAGGTCTTCACAGTGATGGAGATGCCACAGTGATGTTGTGATCTACCTTGGATGAGGTAAAATATTATACACCAAAGTTCCAGAGAGTAAAAGGTTCACAGCTGCACACTCAGGATGTTACTAGAAACAAAGCTGTAGAAGCAAATAAAGATCAAATACTAAATTGTGGACAAAGGTCATGGAGAAAGGCAACATTTCTAAAAGAGAAAGCCTGAGATAGTATCTGTAAGCAATGCTAGTGACAAGGGAGAAAGGGAGGAGAATTGCGCCTGTACATGTTTATTATTGCCAAATAGGCTGAAAAAAAATCAACATCACTGCTATGGTATTTTCTTTCACTGGACCTAAAGGACAGCAGCAGCGGAATCTGCTGTTTGTGTTAAAGTGTCAGGAGGAGAAAGATCAAAGACATGGAAACATCTGCTTTTAGGAGCCACTTGAAAAATAATTATGCAATAGCCTGTGAAAAACATCTGTTAAAAATGCTGCTGTCCACCCATCAAATAGAAGAAAGACACTTCAAGAAAATATAAGAGAGACCAGAAGAAGATCAGGGCTCATTTTTCTCATGAAACATCCATTACCTCAAATCTAAACTGAAACCCAAAGGTAAGTTTAGCAAAAGAAATATATGACAGAAGCAAACAGCATGATAGACCTCTGCTGAACAGATGGTACAACCTGTTATTACATAATCTTACAAATAGAGCCAGCAACCATGCTTAGCATGTACTCTTTCTGAAGACAAACAAATTGCTTCCTGGGAATTTTAAGCCCTCTCATTCACAGAATCCAAGGCCTTGCATTTAGTCATGGAGTTGTCTGTTCCACAAGAGCAAGACTATTCCAGCTGAGAGCCTCCCTGCCAATCACTCAGAGGAACCTAAGCTCACATCACACTAGATCTCCACTCATGATACGTGATTGATTTAACATCCAAATCTGTCAGGAGGACTACTGAGCCCAGTACAGAGTTGTGTTCACATGATTCTACCTGGACTGTAAAAAATGCTCTCTCCTTACCATTTTGATATGCTGTACACACTCAACAGCTCAATCAGTACTGAAATACATGTCCTGACACAAGGGATTTTATCTAAACCATTTTAATCAGCAATTAGGGTAGATAGTGCATATGAGCTGTTCCCAGGTTCCTGCTGATTAGCAGAAACTGGCTGAACTATGAGGTTTAGCACTCTTCTACCCTACACTTACTTTAGCCAAAGTAAAGGAAGAGTTTGAATTTTAGCTCTTATAAAGCCAAAAAAGCAACATCTGACACCTTCCAACTTCTGTGCCAAATAATCAGCATAGCCAACTTCATCTACATATCAAATGGCACATTGGTGAGATTCTACAGTGTGTGACAGAAAGAGGCTGGGTATGAGACCATTGCCTCTCTTGTATCCTCAAGTTCATGCTCAAATCCAGTTGTGTAAGAAATTCTGCCTTTCCTACCAAAAGAAATTCCCCTTGGGTCTCAGACTAGACCCCTCAAATAAACTGTGATGTGTTTCTGCATTTGCCTCACAAGTGGATATTTGTCAGTAGGAAGCAAACCACTTGCTGCAGATACAATATGGTATCTAATACATTTTGAGATCCTCAGGGGTAAGGAACAAAACACAGTAATGTAATATATTTTTTTAATATCAGTAAGAGAATGACTTCTAAATATATTCATCTTGCTGCCTATCTGTCAGAAGAAAATAGAACAAAAGGAGAAGGTGTGGTTTTAAACATGCCCAAAATAATTTAAATCAGATTTTTAATCTGTAGTATTTTACAGCAATTATATTCTCAAAACAGTGGTTTGTAAGAAGCATCACTGCAATGTTTTCTGTGCTTATTTTTATAAATAAATAATTTTAATGAAAAATTTTGGGCTCTGTTACTCCCAGTTCTTTTCAGACCTATCAACAGTGCTTAATATAGAGGGTTTAATGATTGTTTTCTTTTCTTTAAATTTTTTAAGGGAACATTTAGTGAACCCAAAATTTAGCCTAAATCTTCAGGGTTTGGTAAAAAACATCCATGGTTTTCTGCCTAAAAGCATCTACAGATGAGGAGTAAAATCCACTGAGTATGACAGATTTAGGTATTTGTCAAGGAGTGGGAGGGCAGGTGGGAGAAAGCTATGAGTATGTGCCGGTGTCCTCAAGTGTTTCCTTGAAACCCATAGACTCCCAGCAGTGTTCCAGATCAGTCTCAATCTTAAATATTCTCTTGCACATAGAAGATCTCTCTTCTAATTCCCATGGAAGAATACATGTTTTGGAGATCTAGAAGGAAATTTATGAAAGTAAGCTGTTTTATTCTCTAGGTTCATATGAGAGGAAAAGCTCTGCCTATCACTTCACTTGAAATTAACTGGAAAGGAGAAAAGATGTTGAACTATATCGCCCTTTGAATATTTTGCTCAATTAAACAATGCAAAATTTGGCTCAAGTATACCATCTCCAAATTCTTCTCTTCTGCAGTTGGAATGCAGTGAAGACATCAATTGAAGAGCAACTTAAATATTTTAACAGAGCACGATACATTCTGGTTTTGTGCTCGGAAGTCTGTATTGTGGAATGGAATTCCCGGATTAGAACAGGTTTGCCTGTGGCATTTGGGAAGTGTAGCAATTGGCTTCAGTCTAGAATTTCCACAGCTAACATAGGTCAAGTGTGTCAGAGCAATTTCCATGTCAGAAGACCAGCATATGCACGTAAATGCTACATGGCTGCTCCCTGACTGTAAATTATCTAGTAACAGTTCATTACAATGCTGCCACTGACTTCTAGTGCCAGTTAATTTAACAGTCAGTGTAATTTATTCAAAACCTTGGGTACCATGTAATCTGTATTAAAAGCAGAAATTGCCATCTAGTGACAATTTCAAGTTGCCTAGGATGGTGGGGGGAGCAAATAACTACGCTTACTAATGCATTTTTGGGGTTTTTAAAGAATAACTAGAAAAGGAAATGACAGCATCTTGACAGATGTGAAGACTGACCTACACAGAGAAGCTAATTTGGATTACAGTAGAGTATGAATTTAAATGCAAATCTTTCTGATTAACCCCTGAGATAGCAACTTCTGGTATGATTTGTCTTGAACAGACTTGCCTGAGAATTTGTGCAGAAAATTCATCTGAGGCAATCTGAGGGGGAGCATCTCTGGAATAATTTCCTATAACAAAATCCCTGGAACTTCTTTTTCAAATGATGCTTGTTTGTACATTCAAGTCCTTTTCTACACCTGACTGGGCTGTCACCTACACCAGTTGCTCTGCTCCCCTGGACTCTGCTCCCCAGCTCTACTATGAAGAAGCAGAAGTGTGATGGAGGCTCCCCTGTCAGAGTCACATTTTCACCCAGCAGGGCTCTCTTTGCAGCTCACAGCCAAGCATCATGGACATGGGTTAACACAATTCCTAGAAGACACTCGAGTAAAAGAATTAACCACTTTGTCACATATGAATGAGACACAATCAACACATCAGTGAGCTGTGTAATTCCTAACATATTGAGCAGGGATTGCTCCCATTCAGCAAATGGACTTTGGCCCATGCTATAAATCACCACAAGCAGTGAAAACCTTGGAAAATCTTGGCCTCTCTGGAAGAAACAGATTTAATCTGGTCTTCAGACATTTGGGTGAGGAAAATGCAATGTATACAGCTGCTTACAGAAGGCCATGCATTGTGTCATGTTCTGAAAGCAACACCTGACAGTCAGTTAAATGTACTTAGAACACATGAAATTAGGTTTGATTTCTGTCAGCTGCCTTATGAATCCTCTAGTCTTACCACTTGTTCATCTTATGGGTCTTAACACATTATTTTAAATTAATCAGCTTTCAATTAATATTATGCCCATTTCCACCTAGAAATCTTGTAGGATTTTCCAGCTTATTCGGGTAGGCTCCAAAATATCTACTTTACAGCAGAAGGAAATGTCTTATCAGCTAAAGAACAATGATGCCACCAATTTTTCTTGCATATTTGCTACCAACCAACATACAGATTAATTCAGTTTTGGTTTTTTTTACTATAAATCAATCTACAGTAAACAAAAATATGTAGCTCCTTGTCTGGGGCACTAAAGATGTGAATATAAAGTTCCACAGCACTTAGAATTTTGTGGAAACTATTACAGGGTGGAATGAAATTCTATATATGAGTGAAGCCTTGCCAACACAGTTTAGTTCCCCAAGTGGACAGGTAAAATTTAAACTATAGCATTTAGAATTCAAAGACAAAACTTGAATCTCAGTGTTTCAGTTTTTGAA
This sequence comes from Oenanthe melanoleuca, assembly GCF_029582105.1. Classification (NCBI taxonomy): domain Eukaryota; kingdom Metazoa; phylum Chordata; class Aves; order Passeriformes; family Muscicapidae; genus Oenanthe; species Oenanthe melanoleuca. The sequence continues at coordinate 49,943,742 of NC_079339.1, forward strand.
ACACTTTTGCTATTATGTCTTAGCTCCATGTACCATTTTTAAGCACCTTCTCACTGCCAATGCATAAAAACAGTGTGTCTCTAGAATTGCAAGTCCTAATTAATGAATATTAATTTATTTGTGGACTCTTGACTATGGGAAGGCAGAAAATGAAAAATTTACTGTTTTCTTCCTTCAAAATTCTTCTTTTATCACTTTTTCACTTTCGTTAAGGCTGAAATAGATCAACAAAAGAACAAGCCTCTGCAATTTGATATAAAGCAGTAACTGTTGTATTCAGGTGTAGTAGCACCAGGTTCTCTAGCATGCCAGGTCTCTAAGAACAAGACTATGATAAGCTTTGGTCTTGGGTTGCAGCACAGGATGAGAACAGAAGTGTGAATTCTGTCACCATCTGTTGAAGCCTGATGGGGCAGTGACCCTTATCTCCATGGCCCATATTATCTGCTAATGGGCCATCTTTAAAACCAGCTGGGGCAATCATCTTTATCTTTTCACAACCCATCCTCCCTCCAGGAAGATATCATCTGCTGCTGGGCCATTAAGTCCCACTGTATGACTGATAAAATTACATCATCCCACTGGGAGATGCTCCAGCCAGGGGGAGGAGCCAAGCCTTTCCTACCTAGATAAAAACTGAGATTTGGAACACCAAAGCAGCCTTTTCCACTGGATTCCAGAGGAAAGACAGACCTTTCTGCATCATCCCTGGACCTTCAGAGGAGAACTGCACCTTCTATAGGAGCACTGCTCCAGCTGAACCACATCTGCCACTGCAGGAGGAAGAGCCACCATTTAATGGGACTGCTGCCAACACCCTGACTGACTGATGGAGTGTCAGCTTGGATTCTGAATCTGTCAGTGTTTTGGGTTTGTTCTTTGTAATACTGTATTTCTATTTTAATTTTCCTAGTATAGAACAGTTATTCCTAACCCCCATAACTTTGCCTGAGAGCTCCTTAATTTCAAAATTTGTATATAATATATATATATATAATATATATAATTTATATAATTTTTATAATTTATATAATTTATATAATTTATATAATTTGTAGGGAAGGGATTTACATTCTCCATTTCAAAGAGAAACTTCTGCCTTTATTGGCAGACACCTGTCCTCCAAACCAGGACAGCTTTGTATCAGGTCTTCTACACCTCATTACCTACAGCAACTCATTTTCTAATACCTATTATTGCCACACCTGGATGACACTGCATCCTCTGTGCTTCAGACACAGCTCTGGAGTACGTGCATCAGCACAACATTGGGCTCTCAGCAGCATAAGAAGCCTCAGCAGTGCAATCTCTGGGTCTCTGCACAGAGATTTGAATCTCTCCCTTGGATCTGGGTATCTAGATTCTGCCTAAGTTTTTCTTTATGCACCTAAGTGCTTTTTTGGATCTCACTCTAAATTCTTACATATCATAAAACCTTTTCCAAAAACGCCATTAATTTCTCCAGCAATTATCAAAAGAACATGGAATTATTTCATAAACAACAAATTAAGAATGTATTAAATTGTTTTTCTGGTTTGAAATGAACTATGAAAGAAAACATTTCTTCAAAGTAAACCTAAAACACTGGTTTGAGTGCTTAAACCACTTTGTAATAAAATATGCACGCGGTGACTTCTGAGACCCTACTGTTGCTAGATCATGAAATCTTTTGCTTAACTACTAACAACAAATGTATAAAGACACCTAATTAACCAGTTATACACACACTTTGCTTGTCCACACCAAGCACAAATATTGCACAAAGCTCTTTGCAATGCCTTCCACACTACTGAGAGATTACTCAGCATCTGCATGAGAACACTCCTTCTGCAAGGAAACACAGGATTAAATAAATACTGCATGATCTAGAAATGGCAGGACATCTAGTCCAGGCAAGTATAATGACTTTGCTGTGTTTTCTTGGGAAACAAAAATACTCTCTTTTGTCCTTTCAGAACCCCAAGACAGAGATAACCAGCATCATTTCTCAGGGCTGGGTCAAAAATGAATTAAAATAGTAGGGAATGTTGGAATGAGAAAGCATCCATATACATAGGGCTTAATAAGGCCATTCTAACCTTGTCTTTACCATGTAAAATAAGAAAACTAAAGCTTTTCAATTCCTCACACTTACAGGAAGTATCTTTTATTCCTCCTGGCAGACTTTTAGTATTCAAGCTGGAAGATCTGGGTTCTACTTTCATCTTCTTTTGATTTATATAATGATCCTGTTTGTTTTTATGAGCTCAGTATACTGTCAACAACAACAGGACTCTCAACTGGGCTTTGTGGATGCCGATGCTGAGCTGAAATTGAATTTAAATGGCTCTGAAGTTTGTCTGAACCACAACCTTCAGATTCATGACCAAACTTAGGATGGAATGAGACCCATGTTCTGTCCCAAGGCCATTCTTCTTCTACATGGTTGTTTCATTCCCTTGGCACTCCAAGGATAACATCCCCCCAGGAGACATGGAGGTTTTGCTTCTCTCAACAGCAGAAAAGATGTAAAACTAGGAGAGACATGTCCCTGAAAAAGGATGGCTGTATAGACATTATCAGCCCATGTTTCTGACCTTTTCGAGGACTTACCAAAAGTAGCTGAGCATGCCAAATCTCTAATCAAAAAATTAAATTCCAGTGTTAGTATTTTGGATCGTTGTTTTAACTAAAAGGATGCATAAATGGCAAACTTGGAAGAGAAAAAAAAAAATCAAGGTAACATACAAGATCTGTAGAAAGTGTCCTTTCAGGGGGAAATATTCTTAAGTCTTTATCTGTCATGGCTCAGCCTCACGTTCCATGAAAATTCCTGTAAAGGAAAAAATATCTGAAAAAACACATAGATCAGGGAAGTGCATGAAGCAGCTCTTGAAAACACCAAGTATTTGTTACAGACCTCCAGCACCAAAGAACTGCTAACACAGCTGAACTGCTGCTTGTACTAAACATAACAAAAGACTTTCACAGACCCTGCAGAACATCTATAGTCCCATGAGCAGACTATATCAACATTGTAAATAAATTACTATTGCAATTTAACCTATTGATAAAGTAATTGCAAACTTCACTAAGTATTAATTGCTGTGGCTCCATTTGTTAAAGGAGGACCCAAAAATACCTTTCAATAGCAGGAGAAATATCAACAAAGAGAATTCTGTGCTCTTCCAAGTTGCAACACATGAATAGAAAAAAGTTCTTGTTTTGTTTTGCTAAGGAACATTTCAAGTTCAAACTATTTATGTCTGAGTCAGGGGTTACCTCCTACTTAATTCAGTAGCACCAGAGATGGACCTTAAAAAAACTTTAATTATTAGAGGATGTTCATGTCCATAGGTTTTAATACTATTCCACATCCAGTTCTGCCATACCTCTAACATGCTGTACTCACTGTCAGCTTCTAAAAAATATTATTTTATAAGATGAAGGGTGTGGGGGAAGCACAGAAACAGGGAAGGCCAGACTAAATTAAGATCACAAAACGACACCACATTTTCAGCAACTAGCAGATCTGCTATGAAACAAGATTTCAAACTATCTTTGAAATCTAACAAATTCCCAAGAGCCTTCTGTGTATAATGATAGCAAATTTTCCTTTTTTTTTTTCTTTTAATGATTCTTCAGAAAGGGCACAAACTGATCTTTTGGAGAGATAGTGCTTTTTATCTACAGGGATTTTGTAAACAAATTGATCCAGATGTTTTGCTTTAGAACTCTCCAGACATAGTAAATTATTCCTTACTACATCAACACTTCATTTCCTCTATTTGCAGCTAACATCTCAAAGCAGAACCCTTTTCAAAAGACAAATAATTAAAATGTTTTATCAGCATTAACAAGATCATTTGGACCCTTTCTTTTAAAAAATCTGTCTTCAATATATGGATGCATTTGGTTACATATAATCATTCATGGACAGGAACAAGATCAAATGTATTAAGAATGCATTTGGATCCTTTTCCCATGCCACTGAAAACCTATCAAGAAGATAAATTTCTTTTTATTTTCTTTTTTATTTTGTTTTTATAAGAATTTTATTTTTCCTTTCTTTGTTACATGATTTGCTGCATTTGTCTTTAAAAAAACCCAAGACATGGAATGGTAATGGTCTCCAAAGTCTGAGTAAAAATTCAGACAACTAGTTTATGCACTTAGAATGAAACTAAGGTGAGAAAAAGTACAAAGAGACAGAATAGGTATATGGACTAGGTAAAAGATATTTAAGAATATTTGACAACATAGGCACATATACATTCAAAAATTACTGGAGGAAAAAGAAACCTGCTCCCTGTGTTTCTTGGTGGCATGCCAAATAGGCTGCTTTCAGAAATGCATATATAGATTTTTTTAAGCTTTTTTTTAAACCAGTAGCAAAAAGAGTTAATGATATAAGGGGCTTCCAGAAATATGAAGACAAATATATTACCTGTAAAAACAGCCCTATTAAATATATCCTAGATGAACATCACATTTTGCTAGCTCCCTTAACTACCTTTGGATGTTCCTCTTTTATTTTAAATGTAAATGTTTCTCCATAATATCGAAACGATCTCTCCTATTTACACGCTTTCTGAAGATCTCAGGCTGTCAAATACAGCAACCAGGTTTCCATCCTATGCTTCCTGATTTAGAATATTTGCTTTAAAATGAAATCTTTGGTAGCTTTCCAGTTACTGTAAGGACAGCAGGATCAACTGAGTGCACAGCGACAGATTAGGAAGCAGGTGGCTTGAGGCTAAATCTAAACAGTTTCCTCACATAGCTTTGTAAAGTGGGGTGCAGATAACCCCTAATGAGGGTTAAGGGCTGTCTAGTCACTTAGCTGTATACAAGGTCTAGACAGGTCAAGGTCTAAGGATCAGAGCTTCTAATTACATTCTATGAAACACTCGTTAGTTGTAAAAGATGTTACTAGAAGACCCATCAGAGATATAGTGTCTAATTATTAAATATTAGTGCCCTCATAAGACCCTCAGGGCTTGAAAAACTATGATAAAATACTGAAAAAGGAAAAAAGACAGCCAAAAAGGAGGTGAATCTGAGGACACAGCTGAAAATTGAGGTCGTTGTTCTATATCACATTCCCCATGTAAAAGAGGAATTTGAAACTCATAATCTATTGAATCAGTCAGTATTTGGCAGCATCATGTCTAATGTTGAGTTAAACCATTTAGGAGACAGATTCAGAGAGTCTTTCATTGCAAAATGAGCAAATAATGAAATACGTTTATTTCATAACCTGTATTTGTTACAAACACAACTCACTGAACTGTTGCTCATTCCCTAAAAGCTAATAAAAAAGAGAAATAATTATGACTAAAACCCGCATGCTTTTTTACTTCCTTTAAATAAAAGGCTCACATGAAAGCTCTTGTGGTTTGGTGATAGTGTGCTGTTGCTGACTGGCAGGGCAGGATTTGGTGATGCAGCCCCCCAAAGGCTGTTGTGCTGTTTTTATCCCAGCACTCACACTAGGACAACACACCAAGTTGGACAGCTAAAGGGGAAAAGCACCTGTTAGGCATGAATTCTGCAATTCTGTGGGGAAAGGCACCCAGGAACACCAGCACCCAACTGGGTCATAAGCAAAGGTAACACCTGTGTCTCAGGTCAGGGAGGGCAGAATGCAGAGCCAAGGCCTGATTTTGTCCAGCTGGGAAGATCATCCCAAGGGACAGAAATATGGTCCCCAGGGTTAGGAGACAATTTCCTGAGGTTCACTTTAAGGACAGCACAGCAGCGCTGGAATAACTCCAAAGTACTCTCACATTTCCCTTCCTTCCTTCCTTCCTTCCTTCCTTCCTTCCTTCCTTCCTTCCTTCCCTCCTTCCTTGAGCACCCAAAAACATGACACTGTTCAGGCCTCTTGGACCTGTGAAACATTTTGGAAAATGAAAGAGTCCAGGTTTTATCCTGACTTCTGGTGCTTCTCAGTCTCCTGACAGCCCTCAAATTACCTGGACTGCAGCCTTGCTTGCAATATCTTGGCTCTGCTGTTCTCTGTCTGCCTGGAACCAATTAATGCATTAGTACAGGAAAAAAAAATTAAAGAATTAATCATCCTTTTCTGAACCTCAAAAGATTCAAGTTTTGGACAGACCTTTATGGAGATGGGGAAAGGCCTGAACTCAGTTTAGATCCTAGCTGATAAAAAGTTTTGCTGTTTATTTTTCTTACCAAGTGCCATCTGAGTTGTGGAACTGCATTATCAGGCTTGCTTCCAGTCCCTCTGTATCTTATAGCACCCTGGTAGAAGCCAAAAAAGGGCAGCACTTCCTACTCACACTCTCCCCTTTTTCCCCCCTGGATTCAAACTATCCAGTAGAAGGAGGCAAAAACCTCCCCTTTGTCATGTTGTTTTTTGGAGTGAATCTTTTTTAGCATCAAACTGCAAAGTACCAGTGCCAACAGGAACATACAACCTTTTTTACCTCACTCATAAATGGAATCACTTCCTTCTTCCTTCTTCTGAGGTGAATCTCAGAACCTCATAAACCTCTTCAGTTTCCTGTAATCCTATCTATCCAGAAAAGCACCTTTTAGTGCTTCCCTTCTCCCAACATAGTGCTTCATCCTCCCTGAGACTCACAACCGCTCCTCCTGCCCTGACAACCCTCCACCAACCCCTCCCACAGGCTCAGGGCATCCCTAAGCACATACTGAGGCTGAAAGAGTCCTTAGACTCAAAATCTGAGGATACCCTCACTCCTGACAAGCCTCTGCCTCCTCCTCCTACTCCATTCTATTTCTGGTCCTTGATAAGAAGAAAAGGAGGCTGCAAGGAAAGCATGTAAGGGCAACTCACATCAGAATGCACCAAACACTGCCTTTGCTCTACCAAATCAGTCCCTAGATGCTGCTCAGGGCTGGCACCATTTAATAAAATCATCCCATGCCCACAGCAAGCAGAGAACAGCACAGGCACAGCAGGATGGGGTTCAGTCACCCCTAGTGCCAGAAAGATGCAGCTGAACCTCCAGCAGCTTAACCACTCTGCAGGTCTCCATGTCCTGCAACCCCAGAGCTACCAGAACACCCTGATCCCAACTAAAACTTATTTTAATTTTTTTGTCCCTTTACCAGATTTTCACTTCTGTCCCAAAATACTCCTGCATTTCTTTTTTTACCCTTAAAAACACAAGAGCTGGCTTTTTAAAATGCCAATTAACCAAGAACAGAGGGGAAATGACACATCAGGAGTAAAATGGAGCACTCAATTCTCTGGCTTGCTAATTAGAATTTATGTACTGGAAAAATCCAATTCCTGGCACCGGTGAGTTAATAAAGAAATGAAAAAATGTCTGGAAAATTGGAAAAACTGGTATAATTGTCTAAAAAAACTAGCACATCTGGTCATTTCCCCACACATTGTTATTAGCACCACAATTATTTCAGCAGGAGGCAAGCTGGGAAGAAGTAATACATGAGCAATGAAGAAAAGCAGTAGCAAGAAAACCTTTCATTCAGGCACTAACTCCTGAGAGAAAGCAGACTTGGCCCTAAACAGAAAATTCTATTTTAACATGCACCTCTTTAAATACTGATTTATAGTGTTTAAACTGGAGATAATTATTTCCACTAGGGGTATCACAACTGCAAAATTACCCTGTTCTTTCTGTGAAGTCATTTACATTGGTACATGAATTACTAATGTTCTCTACTTACCTGCTTTTTCTAAGGATAGAGAGGAAAATATGAGGTGCAAAACAAGATAAAACAGATCTCCAGACAGCAATTCATACAGCATGTATGTGTGTGTGAAGAGGATTCACTTACGTGCTCCTGAGACTATAATGCTTAGCAGAAATATTTCCCAGACCATACCACTGAATCTGGTAAGCTACTTGTCCTTCTTTCATAATTGTTTTTATGAGGAAGGCAAGAAAAAAATCCCAGGAAAAATGCCAATAACAGTTGTGCTTTGTTGATTCTCCTTTGAGTTTTTTGCTTTTATATATTTGCATGGTAATCTTTCATGATATGATCATTTTGACAGTTTAATGGGGTTCTCTTGCTTATTCTGCAGCATAATCCTTCAGGAATCTTATCCAGAATAAGCCTCTTGCTAATATATTGATTAGTAAGACCTTTTTCTTTTAAAAAATGTGCATAAAATTATCGCCATGCTCCAAAAGTAAAGTATGTTAATTTACATTGTAGCTAATTTGGGCAAGATCCTGTAAGGGAGTTAGCCAATTCAGTGCTATCTTTCAGTACCTCAGATCCCACAGGAAAATTCTAAAAGGAAATGGAGTCTTGGGCTCTCTATTCAATTCAGAGCATAAATTCATGCCTCAGAATTTAATCCAAAGCAGCAAAAATAACAACCAAGTAGCTGATGGTAACATATTCAGGAGGCAGCCCCCTAGAAGTGGCTTAAGTGACTGCTATGCTTTAAATCCTGATCATTCAGGGCAGCAGTTTCATTTACAGAGTCTCTGGAGCCCAGAAGTCTCAACGCACATTGCATATCTATCTCTGAGGGAAACAGAAAAAAAAAAAATTCCAAGAACAATAATAAACAAACAAACAAACCAAAAATCCATCCTTAATGCTTCCCTATTGAAAGAAGGTTAGGAAAGCAGATGGGCTCCTGTCCTCATAAACACCCAGTAATTGCCCAGGCAGTAAAGGATCTCATTTCTTCTCTTTGCTCAAGGGAGCTTAAAATCACATCTCCAAAGAAATGCTCCTACTTACAAGTAATGCTCAATCCCTGAAGCTCTGAAGTCAAGAAGCTCTGGACCCAAAACAGACATCAAAAACTGAAGCACAACAGATCAGTAGCTTTACTTGTAAGGAGGCATTCCTTTTCCTCTTCTACCAGGACTGTTTTTTACTTTATCAAGTAGCAGCTCCATGGAAAATGCACAATATATCCAGGGAGCAGGGAGAAGAAACACATCTCCCTGTGGAATCTGAGCCTTTTTCACTTGCATGCTCAAGTGAACAGGGAAACAAGGCAGGGTGATAATCCACTGCTGCCTGTCTTTGATGGAGTGAAGGGTTATCTTCACACCTAACCTTCATGCAGTAAGATGGAGAATGCTCTGCCACACAAACCAAGACTTAAAGGCCAGATAAAACTCTTTCAGGGGAAGATGTAGGATTTCATATTATGAGATAAAAGGGAACTGAAGCATTCCCACTCATTCTGCTCAAGTATCTCAATCTTCAGATTGGGTGAAACCCCTTGTGGTGTTAGAGATAAGTCAGCAGCTGCTACTCTTGTTATTTTTCTCTTCTTTGTGAAATACTGAATGTCCCAGTATGTGAATACCCCTTACAGATTAAGCCTTTCTGAAATTCACAAACCTGCCAGCTTTGCCTTTCCCACACTGATATATCATCTACCTCTTTAATGTGAACTTCTTCTTACATGTCTTCTGACCTTATTCAAACACCAACTAATAGATTTCAAAATATGTTGCTTCAACATGTTTGTTTTTATGTCTTGAAACTAGCAAAACATTCTTCCCTGTCCCAAAAAAAGTGGTCAACAAAACCCAACCATATTCATCTCAACCATGTCAAGATTTCACTGTTAAGCATACCAAAGAGACACAGGGAAATGGGAGAAAAGCATAAACCTGGATTAATGGGCTTGCTTCAACTTGGAATGAAAAGAGCATCTCAGCAAGTCCATACAAAACACATTTATTTGCTGTTTACAGTTACCAGATATTATGTTCCCATCCACAGACAGAACTGATCTACTTTTTTATATTCTATTCTAATATGTGAAGACATAAGCAGAGGAATACTCTACTTCTAGATCCCTTTCAGGTTAGAAGCAGTGATTTAGATATTGAGATGCTTTGTCTTGTCCATGTTTAGGTACATGTATAAAAGACAAGACCAGGCTCCAGGGGAATATGTAGACAAGACAGTCAGTGATTGTTGATCCCTGGATGATGGTGAGTCCTAGCTGGATGGCAGAAACCCTCTGTTATTACTGCTCATTTCTACCCACCTTGTTTTAAAATCAATGGCTGTCCATAATGGCAGAGATGCTCAAACTTTCCATGAAGGAGCTCCTCAGCTGTAGTTATCTACACCTGGAAGTTTCTGACTCCTTGCTTCACCTGTGACCTTTGACTCCTCAGCAGAAACTAACTACTCACTTTAGCCATTTCTAATGTCCAGATGGACAACAAATTCCATGAGAAAAGTAGAGCACAGTGGTCAGCTGGAATGTCTATCATTTCACCATTCAGTTTAATCCATCTGTGTTCATAAATCAGTGCCCATGAAATGTAGGACATTCCAGTTTCAGATAGGGGCACAAGGGAAGAAAGAGTTCAAGATCTCTTTTGACATTTTTAATTAAAATTATTTTATTTTTTTAATCTTAGTAAAGATCATAAAACCATATAGCAGCAGTTGCCTTAATGTCTGGTGTGCTTATAATTAACCTTTGGTCTCAGACATTAGACAGTGAGTTCTGGATTCCTGAGGCATTAATTACGTGGTAGTTATCCTGTAATTAGTTTGAAATCAGCCTCTTTGAGACACTTGTACTAAAGACCCATGTCATTAGAGAGTATCCATGCAGTTGAATCATCACATTTTATGAGGGATCATTTTGTTGTTTGGCCTCCAGTGGTTGACTGTTGCCCCATTCAATGTTTGCAGATTCTCATCAGCTCACACTGAAAACCCAGTATCATAAATAGTCAGAAATGCACTTTTCCCTGCTTTACCCCTGGTAGCATGCCCACTCTCATCCACAACTGATTATTACCCAAGATTTCCAAAACTGATCACTGATGTCCTCTTCCCCAGAGGTGCAACTGAAAATGCAATTTTTTTTATATTCCCCCCCCCTTAGATAACCTGAAAGAATAGATGCTTCAAAGGGACTAGATACAAGGAATCTAATTTCTTTTTATTTTAGTCACTACAATAAAACCAGATTATCTAAAGAACATGATTTAAATCATCAGATTTGCTTTTTCCCATAAACATATGAAATATATTATAAATAATAACTTGTTTACTACGTATACTTCAAGTGCCAACAAAGGCTAATAGGGTTGTGTCACACCAAATCAGAATCAAATACCACTTCTCCAACAGAAAGGAAGAATAACTTGTGAAGAATTTTACATCTTTGTATCTCAGTGCACTTTGACAAAAAATAGCAGAAGTGTTCTCAGCCATACTTCACATAAGAAGGAACTGAAGTGCAAAAGGTGTGATCCATGCAGAGCTGGAAGCACAAAGAACAGCTCCTCCAAATATTAACCCTCTCCATATGTTTTTCTTTCCCCTTATTTTTCTCCCCTTGTAATAGAAGTTCTGCTGTCAATGACTCTCAATGACCACATCATATTACAAACTCAAGAGAGTGAAAACTAAACAACTGCTGAAAAGAAATTATTTGTTTCTTTTGAAAGTGAGACTATTCTGAAGTCTTTGTTTCTTCTTTTTGTTTTAAATTACGTTTTATTTTTTCAGCAACTAACACAGGCTTTGATTAAGATTCTCTTTGTTAAAGAATCCACATTTTCACTCCTGCTGTTCTTTTGAGAAAGAAATGAATACCTATCCTCTGAGATATGCAGGAAATCACCGGGAAAACCATAACAGACTTGGCATTTCTTAAATTTCTAAGTGAAAATCAAACAACAAAAAAAATCAACATGCTTTATAGTACATAAAGCAGCAAAGAAGACTTATGCCAAAGCTTAAAATAAATTCTTTTAAATCTTCCTAAAAGAAAGGGGGGATAGGAGGAGCATCATTAAACTGGATTCCATGGAAAGAGAGTTGTTGTGCTTTGGGGTGTTTTGGTTTGGACTATTTTTTTTAAGAGCTAAAAGAAATTCCAAGGCTTACACTTGCCTTGGAGCCTCAATGCCAATTTTTGTGGTTTTACAACCACAGTTTCTTATTTTTCTTTGTTTTTTCTTTCTTTTTTTCTTTCTTTCTTTTTTTTTTTTTTTTTTTTTTTTTTTTTTTTTTAGAGAGAGAAAGAGAGAGAGAAAGAGGGAGGAGTTGTTTGTTTGTTTTTCTAAAGTACTTCTCTCTTTCCCATTGTCATGTATGATACCCATATACTAAACAAGGGAAACTAACACCAAAGGGCATACAGAGAAGCTGCCTATTTAAACCAAATGGTATTTTCCCTTAATCACCAAAATCTAAAGGCTCTAGCCAGCAGGACTCTTAAAGTGACATTTCACCTCTCTTCCCAAACTCTTACTGAAGTCCTACAGCACCTCAACTCCTCCACCAGTTTCTTTTCTAGTCTTTTACAGAGGCATCAATTCCAATTCCATTTGGAATTCTACCCAAAATGCATATGAATGTACAAGACAAACAGGATGAGGGTACAAAATAGAGTACTTTTTCATTTCTCCTTTCCTTACACTTGCAACTAGGTTACTGTTACAGGTACTATGTCACTATGAAGGACAATGTGTAAACTATCATTGTCATTTTATAAGCACTTTGCCCACTATTGGCTGGCACCAAGTAAAATGAAAAAATCTTCTACATGCACAAGTCTTCTCTGCACCCAGCTTAAAAAGATTTATGGGGTAGTCAATGGAAAGTCAGGTTCTGACAGTGATACTGTAAGTTCCTTCATGCACTGTCCTGGGTAGCTTCAATATTTATGCATTTTATCTTAAAAACCTCTGTGAAGAAAGAGCAAAGGTTTGGGTTTTTCGGATTGCTGCAGGCTTCTGCTAATTTGTCATACTGTGGTTTATGTTATGGTAGGGGAAAGAGAACATCCTTTGCTGATTATGATGCTCATGATTTTGCAATCTTGTTTGAAGTTTTAAATAAATAACAGCTTCTTAACAGTAGCTTGAAATAAACAGTGACATTGTCCTAGGCCTGTGTACAGTATTTCTTGGTTTAGGTGGTGGGTTTTGGCAAGGGGAGGGAGATGAGAGCAAGATGTTTCCCTCTGCCATTTTTCTTCTTGCACACTCCTAGAAAATCTAGTCTTATCTGTAACAACCCCTAGGTTACAGAGATTGTTCCCTTATATTTCCAGATTATCTCAATGAACACAAAGTTCTCCCCAGATAAAAGGGAAGACAAAAACCAAAGCTTTAGAGGTACCCTGCTTCAGTCCTGGACCTACCCAGACTCATTGCCTGCAATATCTTTGGAGACAAAAGGGTATCCCTGTCCTTTAAGGCATCCATCCTTCCCAAAGGCCAGTGTAGGGACAGTCAATTCCTGTGATTCAGACTTGCTTGAGAAAGTCTGCACTGCTCTCCCAAGCAGCATACCACAAGGCAAAAGCTGAGTTGTTGATGGTTCCTATGACTAAGTTTTGACAACATTAATAAAGCATTTCACAGTTTTGTGGAGTTCCTTTCCGAAGGATTTGACTATTTTCTGTTTAAATTATAACACCACCATAGAAGTCATTCAGGCCAATTCAACTGATCACTACATCACAAACTGATAATCCTCAGGGGTGTTAATTTCCCTCTGCATTCTAAGGACTGATCATTTTTTTCATTGCTAAGACAAGGCAGGACTCTCAGAACAGTTTAGAAAGAATTGGTTGATTTAAGACTTGTTGTTTACCTCTTAAGCCCATGAAAAATGTATTGTTTTAATAAAAAAACTGAGTAAACATAAATAAAAGGAGCATTAAATTAAATTAAACTAGTTGACAATCTGATCTTTTCTATGACAAGATGATCCTTGTCACCTTGATGAGGACCAGGGCAGTAACCATCTCCCCCATACTCATCACTGGTGAGGCCATACCTCAAATTCCATGCTTAATTTTGGATCCCTCATTGCAAGAAAGACATTGAGGAGCTGGAGCATGTCCAGAGAAGAGCAATGGAGCTGGAGAAGGGTATGGAGCACAAGTCTAATGAGGAGAAGCTGAGGGATGTGAGGCTGTATGATGTGGAGAAAAGGAGGTTCAGGAGGGACCTTTTTGATGTCTACAACCACCTGAAAGGAGGGTGTAGCCAGGTGGGGGATCAGTCTCTTCTCCCAGGTAACAAGAGATAGGACAAGGGGAAATAGCCTCAAGTTGCACCAGTGGGGGATGAGATATGGGATATTAGGAAAAACCTCTTCACAGAAAGGGTTGTCAACATTGAAACAGGCAGCTCAGGGAAGTAGTAGAGTCACCATCCCTGAAGGTATTTAAAAGATATGTAGGTGTGCTGCTTAGGGTCAAGCAGCTTGACAGTGTAGGATTAACAGCTGGGCTCAATGATCTTAAACTTTTTTTCCCAACCTAAACAATTTTATGATTCTATTATAAATCAGAACAAATGCAAAGCCGTTGCAAGTCCTGAGGAAAGGGTGGTTTTCTTTTGTATTTTACAGTATTTTTAAAGTTTCTTGAATATAAGCAATGAGTTTTATTCTGTAATATCATACCCTTTGTTATACAGTTTGAAAAAACAAATTCTCCTTTTAGCCATTGCTTTTTCCAGACCACGGGAAAATACCAGCAGTGAATTTAAGATTCATGTTCCTGGAGAAGTATACATATTGTTATGATCTCAAGTGTGCTACTGCTTGAGAGCTTGATTACACACTTTATGACTGTTTGTGGAAACAGTGACATTTTCCTCTAAAGATGAGGATTTACTACGAGTGAAAGGGGTTGACTTGCAGCAGCTTACCCAAAACAGAAGTTCATTTTCATGGCTATTGAAAGGCTAGAAATAGTTATTTTAGAAAAGAAAAATAATTACCACATTCTTCCCATTTCTCTCTCCCATTATCATTCATTCCCATCTTCTGCAACATCTTGCCATCTGTATTCAAGTTCCTGTTTAGCTCTCTTTCTTCAGAAAACCAACTTCTCAAGTTATCAGTGTTTCTAACTTATATCTTCTACCTCTTCTTTCTTCATCTCAGCATACCTTGCCTGTTGCTTCTCTTCTCAGTATCTCACCTCCACATTTCATGTGGTACTGCCTTTGGATTTCAGGCTCCTGAATCAGTTTGGTCTTAGCATGAGAGAGGTTTGATCCCCAGGTGAGCATTTGTCTGGGTAGCAAGAAACCACTAAACCTGGGCATAAAAGCATCTATTATTTACAAAAACACAAAGTTCATCTGCAGGTAACATTCATATAATACAGACCTGGAGTTCAGTTTCACAGTAAGGAATGAGAAAACATGGAGTGAAATTTGCCATCTCTTATCCTTAAAATGGGCACATTTTTCTGGGTTCCCTGCAGCATAGCCTAAACTTGAGCTTAGATTTGTTACTTTTAGAGCACATATTTTCATCAGCTGAATACTAGTGATCCCAAATCATGCTAAGGATTATATAATTGTAATTTTACTCCATTTTTCTCATATTTTGAATACTTATCTATATTTTTGCAGGATTTTTCCTCCTACAGTTGCAAATAATCCCACTACCATTCTTTCCCAGATGTTCAGATCCCTCTCTCTCAGAGAACCCACAACTCTATTGTCAGAGATTTTGTCAGTGGGCTTCCACAGTCCTTTTGAATTTCTTTTTATACATGACCTAAAACCCTAGTGCTGAAGATAGCCAGCATAATACAAGTGGTTTGTGACTTACTTATCTATTGTCCCTCCAACAGAAGCTGAGGCAGCAGATCTTCACTGGAGTTTTCCTTAGCTGATGTCTCCTGCAGGACACATGCCCAGAGTCAGTGATCACTGGCACTTTGAAAGCTCCTAAAATGCTGTGGTTCTGTAACCTTGCTTCATGATCAGCAACACTATTTAGGGATGAAGGTTCCCTTGTGATGGGTGCTGTGGAACACAAGCAAAACATACATACTCTGTCCCAATGAAATTACATTATGGGCATAGAACAGTTGAGAAACAAACACCAAAGGCAGCAACACAGCACTAGGTATGCCAGCCTGCAAGGAGCAATCACTACAGACCTGAGTTTTGCCAAAGTTTCCTTTGCTCATCCCAAAAACTAAGAAGAAAAGTTTTAGAGCTTAGAATAAGATTACATATTTGTTTAGTGGTTGGTTACAGGAAATTTTTTTCAAGCATTAGGAGCAGTAGAAAGAAAAGTACAAAGGTAATTGCTTGAAATAAAAAACTAGAAATGAAGGTTGGCATCAGTTGCAAAATGAAAGGCCAGCTTGTTGGAGACAACATCTTAAGGTGAAGCTGAAAATACAAAAGACCACAAAACCAAAGCAAAACAGTTCACATTTATCAGGAGACATCTGGGTGATTGCAGATAAAGAATAGCTGATCTTAGATAATTTTATAAAGAAAGGCATCAAGATCTGAAAGTGATGACTTAGAAGAAAGCATCTGTTGGATTTGACTTTCCAGGTCAAAGGTAGTGATTAAGTAAGGAAAGAAAAGAAAAGGCTTGGGTGAAAAATTAAAAAGCCCAAGTTTGGCCATGGTGGACTTGTGCTGGTGGTGAATACACTCAGGAATTTCTAGATGCAGGTAACATGTTTGTTATCAGCTCTGGAAAAGGAAAATAAGTATGTTAAAAAGCATACTGGGGGAAAAAAATCAGAATTCAAATTCAACTCTGCATAAGGAATAAGTCCTAATTTCAGTCTGTTAGTTTATAAGATTCCTTTGCCTTCATTGTAAAGTATATACCTTCTATTCTATGACTGTCACATGGCTACATTCAATTCATGACAATACCAAAAAGAAATAAAAAAGATGATGTCTGCTGAAAAGGATCATCAGTAGTTTCAATAAAAGGGATTTTGCAAATGAGAAGCATGGCATATATTGGCAGAAATCCATTGATTCCAAGGGAAACCTGCCAATCTGTGTCCAAGCATCAACCTCTTCCTGTTTCCAAATAAATGATGTGTTTCTGACCCACAGGTTAACTCTGATATTTGCAGTATTCACAGAAATGTTCAATATCCTGGCTTTGTGTATGTCTAGTATGTATGGCAAGTCACAGAAATATCTACAGATAACAAATGGACAGACAGAGGGTATCTAGAAAAACTGGACTGCTCCAAAGTCTTTCAGTTGTTCCTGTTCTTTTTCTCTTTTCAAAATACCTGTCAGGATGTATGGTAGAAAACAGAAGATGCTCCTGGTAATGGGCAAAGATCATGAACCTTTCTGAAAAATCTGGTTTGGCTTTTTTTCACCTCTTTAACATATACAGATTTAGAGATCAAAAGTGCTCCATATAAACAGAAAAGGACCATTTATAGTATATATGGTTCTGGTCTTGTATCTCTCCAAACAGCTGTAAAGCTAGTTTTTCTTGCAGTATTGGAAGTTTGAAGATATTGCCTTATGAATGATCAATAGAACAATGGGGAACAAAATTGAGAGGTTTTTTTTACCCATGGTATATTGAACAGAAAATATGTTTCCCTTCAACTTAAATAATAAGGTCCCCATACTAAAATAATCCAACTGAAAAAAGAGTTAACTGAAGATTTAATTTCATTTATCTCTCAAGATTAAAGTCCTAGTCCCAAGCATATCCAACACTGGCTTAGAAGAAACAGAGTTGAACCATCCATTTTGAACCAAACATGAAAACTGTCAAAAATATCTACTAAATGATAACTAGGTACTTTCCAAGAATTTATGAACTACATGAATCTGCTACTCTGTAATCCTGAATGTTTTACAGTTGTCTACATCTGCAAAAAGACTGCAAAAGGTAAGACCACTATGCCAATTACTATACAACATGTAAAGCAGCAAAAAAAATCAAGCCTCATGTCTCCCAGTCACCCAACATGAATAACCAGTGATGTTTACTCTCTGACTGTTCTCCCTAAAACTCTAATATATTTGTAAGACTGCTATATGAAAAACACATTCCCCAATGGCATAATACTTTAAAAGATTCAACAAATAAATTAATTTAGCATGTTATGAAAGGATTAAACAATACCAACATATTTTTACTGCTCCCATGAGAACTACTATTTTCTTGTAGTCCTGCTCTTTGCCTCTTGCCAAAAGTCAAGATGGCCCCAGAGGAAGCCAGGATAAACCTGCTAGTCATTTACGTGAATGGCAGTTGCCATTTCTGAGCTTACATCTGGTCAAGGCCACCTTCCCAAAAAGGACAAGACAGGGTGACATTTCTTCTGACACCAAGTCCTCTGGGAATCAACTACAAACACATTTACACCTTGTTTTAATACTGTTTTAACAAACAGAAGCAAATTATTAATATTTTTAAATATATATTAATAAGATTAAAATTCTGTGTTTGTTCTGGCATTTAAAATAATAATAGCAAAAAAATTCAAATGGTATTTAGATTGCCCTACAAGTTTTTAAAGGGTTTTGTTCCATAGAATCATGCAAGATAATAAAATGTGACCGTACTACTAAACCAGTGTGGTAACATGTCACTCTAATTATAAGAATTGGCATATTTAGGGATAAATTCTTAAATCCTTAATCAGAAGTTCTAAGATATACCAGATAATATGATTCATCTTATTACTGGTATTTTCAGAAATGCCTGTTGGTTCCTATGGTCCAGAAAGGAAGTTTTCAATGAGCTGCTCTTGGCCCTTTGCAAACTCCCTCATCCCAAGTCCCAGGTCACAGTGCCACAGCAGAAGAGACCCATTTGCACATATTGCTCTGAGAAAACAGATCTTCAGACATACTGAAATAATTTTTACAAATTCTGAAGCCATCAGAGTCAACAGCAAAACCATCATTGACTTTAACAGGGCCTAGATTTGTCCCTAAAGTCTCCTCACTACACAGCAACTTTGCTGGTTGACCAGAGGTGACCTGAGATGAGATGGCCACAGTGACTACCAGGGTCAGAATGGCCAACACACCAGGCAGTTCACAGGTATGTGAAATTCTAACATTTTTGACTGTATGCACTGCTTGAAACAGGGGTAATTATACTTCAAACAGGCAGAAATTAGCTAATTAGAAATTAGGATTTGGATTTGGGGAAAGGGCCATGAGTCCATGAGAGAAATATGCTACAACATGGTTCCCCCTCCCTTACCTACCCAGCCTGTGTACATCAACCAAGTGTCACAGTGGCACCCCATAAGTACACAGAGAAATGTGAACTAGCTCATGGAAATGCTGGTTGCAAACACATTTGTACTTTGTTCTCTAATTCACTTCAGTTTGCCTGTTGTGTTGTTGAGAAGATAACCTTGACACAATAGTTAAACTTCTACTCAGTGTGATCCTGGCAAATAAAGGGCCTGATACATTTTCCTATTTTTGTTTTTAACTGGAGACAATGTTAGAGCTACATTTGTAATACACTATAGGGCAAACTAATCACAGAACCACAGGAAATGTACTGTTCATTGCTCATGGCATCCTGAAACTATGAATACTACATTTTCTTACTCTGATTGGAGACAACAGTTGTTTTTGCAGCCCAACACACAACGGTAGGAGGAAGGTAGGAAATGAAAGCATACTGAAAATGTATTACTAATATACTGTGATTTGATACACATGTCCTGTAGCTGCTGTGAACAGCCTGGTAACAAATTTTAATGTGGTTAATGTATTTTTAAAGGGATTTTGGCCTTCCATTGACTGAATATATAATAATGATCAGAACTAAGTGCATGAATAGGAAGAATATCATCACAGACGTGGAAATCCACAATTTCAGTTTGAAATATCACTACAAGACAATGTTAGCAATAGCAGTATGTGTACTACTATGCAAGAAGATGTACATGATGCAGTTAGGAGCAAAACAAAAATACTTACATTTAGAACAAAAATTGCTTACTTTGAGCTACACAATCACTGAAAGACTTTTCTTTGCAAAAGTAACTCCTATCTTCACAAACAAACAAAAAACAAACAAACAAACAAAAAACCCCACAAAAACACAAAAACACAAAAAACAAAAAAATAAAAAAATTAAACTGGCTTATTAGCAGCTAAGTTTATCTGAGCTTGTATGTTTGACTTTTTAGATCTTGTCTTTTGACTTTGTATAGATGTGAAGCCTCAGGTACTATTTACAGCACTAGAGAACTCAGGGAAAATCAGTAATCCATATAGAAATATATTTGCAGATATGAAAAAACACAGAAATGAAGGATATTTACACCAAATTGGCACAGGATAAAAAACTGAATGTATTAAATACACCCTAGTGTCACTCCCTCTCCCAAGCATTGCTTCACTACAGGAACAATAATAGAAGAATAAAGTGTTCTGAGTGCAGTTGTAGAAAAGGCAGAAAATTGATTATGTTTCAAAAACAAGAACATTTTTTTCACTGGACACAATATAATTAATGTATGCCATGCTCTTGAATGCACACTTTTGAGGCACTGCAGGTTACTTCTTCCTCAGAGGAAACAGAAATCATAATCAATGCAACAGCACAGCAATCCATAAATTAGTAAAATCCGAGCACAAACAACTTGATAACACAGCACCAAGGTGTTACAATAAAACCTATGCATGTGAAAAAACCATGGCATACATGATTCTGCCTTTTAAGAGAACTTGGGAGAGCTTTTCTATACTATGTGATACACCAAAGCTCTAATAATTTCTTAGAAATTAACCTTCTGCTTTGTACTCAGAAGCACTAGCAGCTATAAATGTGGCTAGATACACAAATGCCTGCCTTATGGGTAGGTTCTCTACTGCTGCAAGTAAGAGTGCAAAGCATAGTACAAATCTCTCTGAGATAATTTCTAATAAATTTTAATAATATGAGCAATTATTTCTATCTGAATATTTTGGAAACCAGAATAGCTTTGGCATTTCTGAACCACAAAAAATGAATTCCTTTGCACCAGCCTAATCAGACAGACCTTAAGCAGGCTAAAACCTAAAGTGATAAAATCACAAATTAAAAAAACAATGACATTATGGTGTTGAATTTAGTGACCTGAGCAAGTAAATCCCCATTAAAAGAAAATTTGTCACCAGATTTGACAAGATGATGGTTACTAAGCACAGAATTAAATATTTTAGGCATTCACTGGAAGACTGTTCTTTTCAACAGCGGCTGCATTTTTGTTATTAATTTGACAATCCAACCACATAAAAAGTAAACAATTTAAAGTATTCTTTTGAAAAAAAGGAATCAGAGAAGAAAGATGTACTAATTACTGAGCATTTCTGCCTCATCCATAGATGCAGCTCCATGATTGAATCCAGCCTGGCATAAGGCAAAATAAAGAGCACAAATTAAATACACACAGAAGAACTGGGCTTGGTTTCATGCCCACTGTCATCATAGTTAAACTCCACTTCCAAGATCCACCGTAACACTTTCCCCTTAAACTTCCTCTGGGTCACAATGACCTTTGTTAAATGCTATAACAAGTGATAAAAAGAAGGCTGGGAGTACATTTGTTGCACAGTTAAAATTGAAAGGAGCCAGGGGATCTGAACCAGATTGCAGATAAATAAAATATATTAGTCAGCTACATTCCTCTTTGTTCCAGATGTGTGATTTGTTACTAGTTATAACAGAATGCAAGTTGTATTTTGTAAAGACTAAAACCAACACATTACAGAGTGCAGAAGCACCATCTATCAATTTTCTAAAGGGAAATTGCACCTGCCTGCAATCTTGTCCTCATTTGACTGAGCCCTGTGAGAAGCACAATGATTTAATGCAACAGCTCTTCACATTTGAAGGGTGTGGTTCAGCTCTGGCTTTGCAGAAATGAATCCAAGAGTCTAAATTTAGCACGTAGCAAAAGTTTATCCATGAAAAAGAAATACAGAAAAACTCTCTTCATGTAACTGTGTACATCAGTGTAATTCACAGATTGTGCCCTGCCACTTCCATGGGACTGACCTAGACCAGCTGCATTTTCAGTCTTGCAGTTGTCTCAGGCCAAGTGGGCAGCATATCCACTGCTTTGTACCAATGCCATCCTTCTCACACTTTCAAAAACATTGACCCCTAAATTCTTATTAAAAACTACGGGAGTTTAGCCATGTAGCAGTAGCCCCAACAACTGGCTGTGATCAGTGTAAAAGTAAACAGTTATTTAAAGTTACTCTGTTAAAATGTCCCAGTTTATCTTCAAGCAAAAATGTGAAGCAAAGCTTTGTTTTTATTTGCTCTTTCTGAAAGACAAAAATAAAGGATGTAGTAAAAATAATCATACTGCAAAAGCAAACAAGGCCTGGCATTCAAAACATCTCAATTTCAGGAAAAGGGAGACAGGTGTCAGAGAAAAACTTGTTCCATTTCTTATTACTATGGACACTGTTACAATTTTCGTTCTAGTCTCAGCTCCTGACATTTTTTGATGATTTAACACAGTCTTTACTGAAACAAAATTTACATGGGTTTGAGTAACACTCTTGTGAGAGCAAAATTAAGTAAAAGAGGGAAGAGCTGCACATGCAGATGACCACGGTCCAGCAGCTGGGTTACACTCAGAGCAATGAATGGACTATTTGTGCCCCAAGGAACTATTCAAAATCCTGTGTTGGCACATTACCCTGCACCCCCAAACAAACCTCAAATATACAGGTGCTGTCTCCAAAACACAGCAGGAGCTCCCCACAGCAGCAGCACAGCTCAGCTCCCATCCATACAGCTGCCCTCCCGTCCTGTGCAGGGCTCACACCAGGACAGACCTTCTGTTTTGTGTCCCAGGCTGACACTCTGCAGGGAGAAGTGCTGCACACAGAACACTTCAGGAGCTCAGCAGGACTCGGTGCCTCATGCAGAGCCTGGCTAAAGTGGGGCTCACCGAGGAGGGGCTTCCCAAACTTTGCAGCAGCCCACCTGTCCCCTTCTGCAGAGGCAGAGGACTGGTTCACAAGGAAATCTGGAGCCAGAGTTTGAATTCCCATTATTCTGCAGACTGTGCCATTTTACAAATTATTTTCTGTGAAAAGAAACACGCAGCTGATCACACACTAGGGCAAGCACTGTGCTGGAAGTCTTGTGCAGAGCTATTTATTGGGGAGGCCACAAAGAGGCCTGCCAGAGGAAAAGACGTGGGGTTGCTTTCATCCTACATGAGGCAGATCCTCCAACAGGAACTAAAGAATGAGCCAGTAACTCTAAGAGAATGCAGAAGTCAGCCTCAAGAGATCAGGTGACTGGTGGCATCATCTATTGGTATGGGGCAAACTCAGCCAGCTCCCACCAAACTAAATCTCAGCAGGAACACAGGCAGGAGCCCCTACACTTAGGAACAAGACACCACATCCCATTAAGATACCACATGGGCAGAAGTTGCTGCATTATATAATGATCAGCTTGGCTCCTACCTCTCTGCCTGGTAGGGATTCTCAGCTCCCAAGGAATTCACAAGTTGGAGGAGCTGGGAGATGTTGCCTCTGGCCATGGGTGTGGCTTCAGCACTACCATAATTTCCTGGCTCTTCTGCCTCTGTTGTCCATGTCAAGCGTTTTGAAGTGGCACTGTTACTTATTTCTAGGCACAGTTGCCACTGATGCTGAACAGTGATCCATTGTTCCTATTGTTGCTCCCTCACTCAGTGGTTCGTAAAAACAATGCTTAAGATGCAACTTCAGCACAGGGAGTCCCAAAACTGCCGAGTGTCAGAAGCTGGAAGAGTCACTCTGTACTTGCCCTGCTTCTTATGTTTCTCCCTGAGCACCTTCTGCTGGCTGCTATCAGGAAAAATGTGCTGAGACTTTTGGTACAAGCACGTACTGCTCCTCTCTCCCTCTGACATTTTCCCCATCAACACTAATAGCTAAGGTGCAGTTATTTTGACTGACAATGTTAATGCTCTTTCTCCTGTTTAAAAACTGCTTCCAAAGTGTAACACCTTGATTTTCCACGTCAGCATCCTTCCCATATTGCACAGCATTGACTGAAGTAACCACACCATGGCAGTGAAGCAATCTTTGCTTCACAAAGAAAAGCCTGAACTAAATACTGGAACATATTGATATACTCTGGATTGGACATAGCTACCTTAAAAAATCAAACACATTCCCCCCATGAAGAAAAAAAAAAAAAAAAAAAAAAAAGGAAAATAAGACAATCAATCTGCATTCTGTCACCTGGTCCTAATGAGGATTTACAAATTCAACAGTAACAGAGGGATTTTTGAGGAAGGGGAAAATTAGCAAAGATAAATTTTACCAGCATTTTCCAGCTTTTGATAAAATGTCAAATGGGTGTTTATTTAATTTTTTTCCCCAGTTTTGAAATCCTAATTTCAACAGCTGTTTTCTTTCTCCCCATGGGAAAATGAGATAAATGTTTCAAAAACATAAGCAAGTGGCATTATTTTCTACCAATAGAATTCCCCATTTCATTATGAAATTCTGAATCAGAGGGCTTCTGTTTTATAAAAAATAAAAATTAAAAAATCAGAAACTATATATTTAAGAAACAAGTAAACAAGCATTTTTCTTTGCTTATAACAAAGTAAGAGTATGATGTACTATATGTGGAATAGAAAAACTAATGATCAGAGCTGTACAGCAACTCTGAATTTTAAACATATGGCAGAAGAATATGTAGATTCCAAAGCAAAATAAAGCTTACTAAAATGACCAAATAATTTTGAAAACAGAGACTTAAGATGAAAGAAATCAATGCCCAAAGGACCCAAACATGCACACCAGAAAATGGGAGGACTCTGGGGAAAATCCTATACGGTTTCTGAAAGGAACTTTTCTTTAAGCTATTTAATAAAACAATTGTTCAAATAGATGCTCGCCTTTCTCTTGAGTAAGAGTTACTCCCAAAGGAAACAAAGTTCAATATGATTCAAAATATTTATAAGCTTATATATTTTGAACAAACAGAGGAATGTATTTACTAAGGAATGTGTAGTTTATCCATAAGAAACAGCTAATGAAGTATGCTGTATTACTTGTTATCACAATAAATGGCAATACTTGAATATAAAGCAAATTCAAATTCTTTGTCCCAGTATTTTTAACAATGTAACTGTAAACTGCATATGCCACACCAAACTGACTGAAAAAGAAAGACACCCATGTTATTCCTGAGCTGGACAAGAAAGCTAGTTTTTAAAAATACATTAAATTAATGGCAAATTAAGTCTTAAATCTTAAAAAAGGAACTCATAAATATTCCACATCCATTTAAGATTTTTTTAAACAATAAGATTTGTTAGAAAGATATTTGCAAACAGTTATTACATTTGAGATTATATTAACCAAGGCTGTCTCTGCATATTTAAATGCTTGCAGAGGTTTGTTTCTGGCTAACAATCCAAATCATACGTCATACCACAGTTTTGGATAAACAATGATCAAAACAGACTACAAGAGCAATCATGAAAGGACTAAACAGCAGAGGGAAGCGATAATGATGAAATGTTGATTTGCCCCTGTATGGCAGATTAAGGAACCTGTGCAGAGTGGATGTCACATTTTTTTAGCAATGCATGTACCCAAATTTGCTTTTGGCAAACATTGCTTAACTGCTGCTGTTTTTCATGAAGTCAATGAAGACTGGGTTAGATAATGAGCTGGCATGCACTTTTGAAATGTTTACTGTGTTCCTTAAAGTAAGGGGAACATGCTGGTTCTTAAACTAATTTGTTTTTTGTTGTTGGCTTCCCCCACCTCTCCCCTAGTATTCTGTTCTCCCTGTCTTTGGAATAAACAGAAAAATGACTGAATCTTTTCATACCTTTTTTTCCTCTTACAATTATACAACCGAAAAATCTGTAGTTTCCAAATGGCAAACAACTGAGCCATGTCAAGAGCCATGTTAATCTCATGTGTTCACTCCATTGTTAACAACGAAGGAAGGGGGACGAGGAGGACAAAATAAAATCTGTCTATTCTGGCCTAAATGCAGGACATGAACCAGGAGACATTCCACAAACAATGTAGTCTTTTTCTTCTGGCAGGGGGAGGTGATGGGGAAGATGATGGTAGCAGGACTTTTGTGGAAAGAGAATCTGTACCCATCTTGACAGTCAATACAGCATTCAGAAAGCTTACATGGTGGGAAGAATTTCCCACCCATTGTTAACTAGGAACTTGATTTGAAAACGCAGTTTTTAATTAAAATTGGCACTTCCAAGCTTCATGCTGGCATCCACCATCTTGTTAAACACTGAGCTCATTTGTGGTTCCAGCAGTTTGCAAACGCAGTCTCAGAGGTGACAATCCATTTCCCATCCTGCCACCCTTACCCAGTCCTTCGTCCCCATCTTATCATGAGTACATGGGAAATTCACTCCAGAAAGACAAAGCAAGGACTGTAGGACGTGGCCTCATTTGGCTAGAATCCACAGATCCCAGTCTTTATTACTTTTAAGGCATTATTAACGGAACAGAATTCTTCAGAAATGTTTGGAGAAAAACAAGGTCAGTTATTTTTGAGGCTTCTACATGCTTCACTTCACTCAGACATCCACAACCATCATTATGGATAGAGATTCTACTGCTTAGCTCACATTTTGTTCTCTTCCCACCTATGCTTCCAGACAGTAGAATTCAAAGACAGAAATTCCAGACTGTTACCACCAACAATAAAAATTTCTGGTAGACAAGATGCAAAATTTATCTATCTGTTTCGCATGGCTGGACAAAATGGCTTATTTATTTTGTTGATTTAATGAATAGATTTGCATACATAATGCATTCTGACTTGAGGGATCTCAAATGAAAATTCAATTTACAGGACTGCTGAAGAAACTACCAAAATATCTTCATATATCTTCATTAGAAGATCACATATCACTATCTAGGATCTTTTCTTTAATAATCCTCTGGGGGAAATTTTTTTTTTTTTTTAAAAAAGTCTGTTTTTTCTAGCTCTGCGTATTTTGAGATGTTGAAGAACAGGCTGGGAGGGTAATTTTTCTGGTTTTTAAATTTTATTTGGATTGATGTCTTTACAATGTCTAACATTGTTAGGTTCACTACAAAGGATTTCACTTCATCTTTCAGTA
Source organism: Oenanthe melanoleuca (assembly GCF_029582105.1). Classification (NCBI taxonomy): domain Eukaryota; kingdom Metazoa; phylum Chordata; class Aves; order Passeriformes; family Muscicapidae; genus Oenanthe; species Oenanthe melanoleuca. Next base: position 49,970,563 of record NC_079339.1, read on the forward strand.
AAAGAAAAATATTATGCAAATTGCATAAAGGACTTCACAAGACTATCCAGTTCATGTGAATACTAGCTAGCAAAGCAAGCTGTTGTTGGCTTTTGAAAAATCTGTCAACAATTAAGCTCATCAAAAGGAAATTCATAAGCCGATTTAGCAGAAATGTCTCACAAAGCCTGAGCCCTGTAAGGTACATTCATGTATTTAGTTCAGTTAAAGTTCTATTCAAGAATTAAAGTAATTACCAAAGATTCATATATTTGTACTAAAAGCTTGCAGAATGTACAAATCCAAATATAGAAAGAACCTCAAGATTTCTAAATTACTGCAATTTGGAGTCATTTGCAGAATGATTTTCCAACAGGAATAAATCAGTGTTCCAAGCCTTCTCACATTATTCTGAGAAACATCATCTTTCAAAAAGTAGTACAAAAAAAAATGAAAGCTATCTAACACCTACACTCAGTGTCCATTTACCAACATATATCTTATGTACTTCTGTAAAACAAACCCAGATCTTCATTACTGCATTTAGAACATTCTATAGTCTTTCTTTAAGCCAGAATACAAGGTTTTAAGTGGGTTCCACAGAATATGAGAGTTCCTCAGTCCTGAAATCAAAGAAAATAATCCAACAAAAGAATATGTCTACACTGCAAACTGTCTCTCCATCTCCCAAAATCCTGTTGCAGAGCACACAGAGTCTTGCAAAAAGCAGGAGCTCTTTTGTCTTGTGACTTGTCCAAGCCATGCTTAGCAATCTAGAGAAATCTCTTCAGGAAACTCCAGGCTTCATTATGGAAATTCACTCTTCACTGCATGCTAATTTGATTATTTTTATTCAGAATTTTGCACATATACACCACTTGACCAGATCTGACTCATCACACTTGCCCTGTGTTTAAGATTTTATTCTAGTTTCTTCCAGTAATGAATTTGTGTTGATTTTGTAAGATCCTGTTCATGACCTTAAAGTTAGTTCATAGGGTCAGACCTTTCATTTTTCTGTGTTCAGCTATTACTTTCTGCCACTGCTCTTCCATTATTCAACCTCCAGTCTTACAGGAGTAGGACTTGGCTGATACTTATTTTTGCGAAATTCTTTGCCTTCCGATCTCAGGAATTTTGTAACTCAGTGCTTCAGAGTGTCTGATTAAATCTGCATTAGGATTCTGTCCTTAATCTAGAGTTCAGCAAATGTTTTAGCTTCGGTCTGAGGCAACTGGTAAGAACAAAACTAAAAACATTTATGTTTCATTGGGAGAATTCTATAGGGGATCAACTGCTACACTCTCTTTCCATGTTTGTAGATGACACTTACTCATTGGCTACTGTTTGTTTCCTTTTACATATGAGCACAGCGCAGATATTGCCAGGAAAAAAATCAATGTTGAAGTGAATTCAAGGGTACATGACTGTACTAGAAGTTTTAAAACTCAGTGGTAATTGTGCCATTTATCCCCAAATAAACAGCTCAATACTTTATTTGACTGAGTCCAAATATTAAGATAGAAATCATATAGGTGTGAAACATGCAATTTCCATCCCATCCTGTAGAAATACTACTCATGAGCTGTACAGCTATGATTAATCACAATACTGTTCATCGTTCCAAATCAGATTCAGTGATTTTTATAGACATCTGTTTTCTTTCACATTTACCACATACATGGATGTAGTGTCACTATTACAGAGATTTGACTCATCGAAAAACATCACAAGTCAACCACTAAATCAGTGAGGAATATGCAGCCCATCAGAAGCCATGAATAATATAAGATCCATATGGGCTTGGATAAAATTACTGGATTTGCCAGGCCATCAGGCTTTTTGCACCCTGCCTTGCTGGAGATGAGGTGGTGCACAGCAAGCAAGTTTCTGAGCAGCCAGCAGCCGCAAAGCTCGTGGAAGCTGGTGGACACAACTATCTTCTACTCAGTCTAAGTGAGGGAGCAAGAAAATACTCCTTTTGTTTAGCAATAAATATAACAATAGAAGCTACAGGCTAAAGCATGAACCAGCATGACAAGGTTGGAGGAGGAACTGGACAGTGCAGCCTGAGGGATCTCTTCCAGAGTCAAACGCAGAAGCAGGAGCTGGACTTTTCTTGTCAGAAGAAAATAACATGCAGGAGAATAAGAAGACAGTTCAGAGAGGGGTTTGCAGAGGCTAGTGAACACAGTAGTATAACCCTCAAAGAAAAGCAGAAAGCTTTTGGGGGAAAGTGAAAGCTGCTGGAGGACTGACCATTGTTGGGAGCAGGGACTTACAGCCATTGTGCTGGTCACAACAGGAACATGCTGTGCTGGAGCCAGCAGTACTATAGCCTGTGGAGCTACTGCTCCTGCCTCCACTGTGCCCTTCTCTTCTGCCATGACAGAGGGCTTGGGCTGCAAAAGTAAGACACCAAACCAGGTGATTCACACCTGCCTGTTCCTGCCACACTTCTCCTCCCATGACATTGCCCTGTTCTACACCAGAGGATGGAGGCAGGCTCTGCTCAAAGGTGCCAAGCAAGAGGACAAGAGGCAACAAGCAGAAACTGAAGAACAAAGGGCTCCACACAAGCATGTCCATACTGTGTTGGACAAACTAACCAGAGAGGGAGGAGTTTCCCTCCCTGGAGATATCCAAAAACTGTCTGGACACAGCCCTGACTAATGTGGCACAGGGCACCCTCCTTGTGCAGGGAGGTTGGGCTAGATGACCTCCAATGGTCCTTTCCCACCTTACTGATTCTGTGTTATAATTCTTGGCCCAAAAATGTTCTCACTCCAGGAGGAGGAGTTGGCACCAAGCATATGCTTCAATTGGAACTGCTCATCCAGGCTCAAATCTGAATTTATAGTGGGAATTCCACCCTTGGAGCACTCTCCTCTCAAGACAGACAGCCTGGCTATTACCAGCCCAAGGCAAACAGCTGGCATATGGCAGCAGGGTATACCTGTGTACATCCTACTTTGGGGCATCATTTCCCCCGTGTCCCTCTGTGGATCCAGCTGCTATTTCACAATTTGTGCTTGAAGAAATTGAAAGACTCTCAGGGACTTCACTAGGTTTAGATCAGATATTTGATAGAAATTCATGATAGAGAAAGGCTTACTAAAGGCTGTAGGATTTAGCAAGTATTTTCATGAGGGAACGCACAATTGCTACTTGCTACGTACCAAAATGCATACCTGAGAAGCATAAAAGTAACAAAAAAACTTCAGGTTCCAAACCCCTATTTTATCTCTGAATTCAGGTATTTTAACTGGAGAGACAAGAAATTCAAGCTAGTTCTCTTTCTCTAACTTTTCCTACTGACTTTTCTCTGAATTTTTCTACTATGTCTCCCACACTAAGGTTCATCTCTTTGCTCCCAGTCAGAGTATAGTGTTGGATACCTAATTTTGTTACCTTTGTGACTCTTTACTGCCATAATTTTCTTTCCAAATTAGTTAGGTTAATGTAATTATACTAGTACAAGGGTATTCAATTTTTACAAAACAACTATTTGATATTTAAGCTATGTGCAACTCTTGGCAGCCTACTGACACAGCAGAGAGGCCAGGTTTTGCAGAAAACTCTTCTCCTGCAGATCTTCTAAGGATCTCATATTGAGCATATTAAAATAAGTTTTGAACATCTTCTGAAAGGTAAGCAGTCATGAAGGAAAGGAAAAACAGATTGGAGTAACTAAAGAACACAGAGAAGACAAGTAATGTGTGCTAAGGCAGTCAGGAAATCACAAGCCTAGAAAGACCATGCAGAAAACTCTGTATTTTGCCAGTGCTACTGAACAATACCCCACTCCCTGGCTTTTTAAATACTTTTTAACATTTAGCCCTTTTTAAATGTGTAATTGTGTTATGGATACTAATTTCCTCAGAACTAAGTATAATTATTCTTCTAAATATTTGGTCCATCTCTATTGTAAGCTCTTCTTAAGACAGCTACAAAATATTGCTAATATTTTTGAGTTAATAGTGTATTTAGAAGGTCGTGTCAGGTTATTGCTGGGAGGATTAAAAGATTTTCTTTCCTCCAGAGCCCTTTGTTATAAAAAACCAAGGAAATTTAAAACAGGATTTATTCCTTAGAACCACGACAAACCAACAGAGTACCGTGGCAAGAGCATGAAGTAAGAGCACTCTGGGCCAGGAAATTTACAAAGAGAGCTTTCTTCAAACTCAAAAGATGAGTTGAAATTTTAAAGCTCTTAATGGTTCTACATTAAGGGCAGCAAAAGACAACTGCTTTCACAGTCATTCCCACTTTAAAATTCTCTTTCAAAAGACTCTGGTACAATAACTGGTAAGCTAGGGGCTGTCACTAACACAGGCAGACATTCCTGGCACATACAAGCTTCATTTGGTACTTGTCAAGCCAAGCCCTTCTGGCTGCTCCCACTGCCACTGGCAGGAAGAAGGGATAGTGATGATCATCATTTTAGTGGAGAGACAGGAAAGATAGGCAGGAAGGAAGAAAATAAAAACGAGAACCCGGGAAAGTTTGGTCACAGACGTCAAAACAAATCTACTAACAGATATAATGGATTTTCCCAACAGATGTTACTTAGAAACAAACAAGTCTCTCAAGCCTTAGGATCATGCCTGTAGGAAGTTTTAAGTCAGGTCTGCATCTTTATAGGAGTGCTGTCATTATATTAGTCAACTGCTAAGAAAGAGTAATGATGATATCAGGGTGAATGGAAGGTCAATTGAAGTGGATGTGCCCTCTGACTTAGTGTCAGATTGGAATGCATCAGCCCTATGAAGTGATTGTGGAAGTCCCAAAATCCATTGCTCAGAAGTAATTTATTTGGAGCATGTCAAAATCCAGCAAATCCTACCATTACGAAGGCATTAGGTATTGTGGTGGTTTCTTCTTAATCTTTTAGAATGATCTCTCAAATACACACAGCTTAGACCTTGCTTTTTACATGTACCTTATTCTGAAAAAAATTCTACTTAGACATTTTTTCTCTCTGTCATTAAAGTTAACTTAGCATGACATTCACCTCTAAACATTGCATCAAACTGGTTTTCTGAGCGACTGAAAGTAAGAGCACTGGTCACATGCTCATGTTCTACTGGAACTGGGCCTATAAATATTCTGGCCATTTCCAAATGAATGTGTCATGCCATAATGGATATCCTGAAAAAGAACTGATGCAACAGCACCAACAGAAATATTTATATATCGTTTTTAAAGATTTCATCAACAGGTGGCTTTCATCATCTACACAGTATTCCTAGCTCAGCTACTGCAACACTGTGAACAGATGTTTTAAGGCATCATCAATAGGATTACTCTAGAATTTGCTCATCATAAATCAGCACACTGCAATGTCCTTTGTGGTGGGCAGTTAATATATCCTGCTTCATCAGTTCATCTATATGATAGTTCACGGGAGGATGAATGAGCTCACTTCTATTTGAGATGACAGCTTGATGCAGCATTTCAAGGCTTAGCCTAACATGCCCTTTCTTGAGGTCAGCCAGCAACCAGTCCCAGAAAACATGTTTGTTAGATGTAACTGAAAACAGTTTAGCACTTGCATTAAAGTAATAATTAAACATGAACAGTGTGCCTTGATGTTGTTTAAATGAATGACACATTCCATGCCCAGAGCAGTTTTCAACCCCGTTTTGTGACAGACAAAACACAATAACTGATCCAAGAAAGAATTAATGAAAAGAGTACCAAGAGGTTAAGCAGCTATCATTCTGACTGAACCATACATTTTGGTGTCTCTCATATAATGTACCTCAACAAAGAAGGTGGAGCTCAGTCACATCCAGCATGCTTCCACTAAAACAGCTGGCACAAACAATCAGATGGGCTTGTTAGCAGCTTCCTCTTGAGAGCTGTTATATAAGCATGGAGACTGTAAACAAGAAAAGGGAAAGAAATGGAAAATAACTAGATAGGAATTTCAAGGAAAAACATTATTTATATGCATCCACTTTTGTAATTCTACCCTGGATAGAAAAAGGAAACACGAGTTTCTTCCTCAACTGTGTAAACTCCAATTTAAAATAGCTTTTCATAGAGTTTTTTTACACAGTTTGTATCAGCTAGACATTTCCCAGAAACCCAGAGCAATGGACACTATTGACATCTCTACCCCGAAGTTTCTCTTCTCTCTCTAAATCACAATGCTAAGATGAGAACCCTAAGTCAAGTGACTCTAGTGACACTGCAAAAAGCCACTAGGCAGTAGATGAGCACTTAGAGAAATTAACTTTTATTTGGGTAACTAAGAGGAACTTTGCCCTTTTCTCTATGAGCTGGAGACGCTGCAAACAGGTTAGGAGGCCCCATTACTTGGCCTATTTAACTCATTAGAAATGCTCTATACTGTGAAAGGGTATCCATTTCTCCACTTAGAGTTATGAAAAGAATCTATAAACCAGATCCAGAAGCAGAGACATAGTCAAGTAACTGAATTGCAGTCTTTGATGTCTTCCTTTCCAAGTGACATTCCTGAGGTGCCTGTTTCCAGGTATATTCCAAATGGGCTTTCCTAGTCTTAACAATGCTTCCCAAGTTAGCATCTGCAAACGAGGCTCCTCATTATGCACAGAGTGAAGGCACTGTAATTCAGATGAACTATTTTAGAGCAGCTACCTTCAGCACTGTAACATTTATTGGTGTATCTAAGCTATATCCAGAAGGGCACCTGGCCACAGAACTGCTTTGTACCTGGTCTGTGCCATGTGAGGGGACTCTGGCTCACATGAACAAGAAGAGATGGCTCAGCCTCAGACAGCTGGTGAGGTTACTGTGCCCAAGTGTCCCCCTCACTCTCCCTCAGCTGATATTTGAGCTGGTCACAAACCAGCTGCTGAACCACTGAAGTTATTGAGCTCTTTAAGGGTGGGGTAAACAGCTAGAGGTGATAACCACATTAGCTGTCTCAAGCTGGCAGCAACACATAAATCAATCAGAGGCCTCTGGGCGCATTGAAATTGAATACACAGACACCAGCAAACTATTAAGAGGCTGCTTAAACCAGCCATTGGGAAACACAAAGACAAGTGCAGTATAAGTTTGCACACACACACAGAAACACACTCACAAATGGCTCAATCTCAGCCTTGGTTTTTCTCACCTGAGAGACTTTGAACCTACATCTCCCAGCAGAAAGTCATACACCAAAATGCCAGAGCAGTTTCCCACTGTCCTGCCCACTCTCCATGCACACATACACCTTTTTATTTTTTTCCTTTTAAAAAATACTGTTTCAGTTTTTAGATGCCTATTAGTCTCAATGAATAGATCGATCTCTCCTTCCTCTGTAGTAAATATCCTAAGATAGATTCTCTAGAAATCATTTTTTTCTTACCCCTCCAGAAACTGCATAGGGAAAACTCAGCAGGAACATAAGTAGGAGGGCATCAAGTGCAAAAACCCCAGCCCTGGGTAGTGTAAAAAAATGTTTTAATTTACCAAAACAGGCAAAAAAATCTCAGCATCTACTGACTGAAAGGTAAGAAACCTAAGGAATGCTTGATTCAACACCACAAAACAGGCCTTTTTCTGATGAAATTATACCTATTCTCTAAACGCTTTTTTTCGTAACCACAAGCAAGACAGAAAAGAAAGGTGATGAGAACACATTTCCCTCAGTTTTAAGATGTGGGCTGAACCCCACAGGGATTGATGTGGTCAGGACACAGACAGGTGGCACAAACTCAGAAACAGACTGATAGATTCTATGGATATTTCACTAGCAGAAACTAGCCCAGAAAGGATTGGCATTGAGGGAGAAAAGGTAGGTGGGAAGGCAGGTGAACCCTAGTGATACCTACAGATATCCTAAGCGCTAAAGAGACATTTAAATATAATTTCTTACATTAATAAATATAATTTCTCACGTTAATCTAGCCCACTAGTTCTGGTGATTCAGTTGCCTGCACAAAGAATTGTGCTATTCTGCCAGAAAGCTGTATATCTATGGAAACACATGGAGAATTTCAGCCATCACCTTATCTGCACTGATCATTTATTTTCTTAGGATAAAAAGCAGCAGCTGCAATGGCAAGAAAGTGAAAATATTATGCTTGATCATACATTCTTTTCATACAGTTTGGAGAGCATTTCCCCTCTTCTTTATGCTCAGCCCTGGCAGATAATGTGAGTTTCCTTCTAGAACCACACACACTGTGTGTAGGGGTTGTGTCCAGCACTAACCTACAGAACCATTCTAAGTAAAAACACATAAAAGAGAAGTGTACTGAAAAAAAAGTCACACTCATGTGCTGTACTCAGCGTGCTTAAACAGTGCACGTAATACAGTCCAGTGTAATAACCACTCACTACTCAGGTTTCTAACATGAAGGAACATACAGAATGGAAACATAATTCAGCCTGGAATTAATTCTGGAGTACAGCCAGAGTCATTCAATCCATAAAAATTCCTGTGTCAAAATGATGTGTCCCATTGTCTTGACGCCTTGACCAAGGTTTCTAAGTTTCTCATTTTTCTGACATCTTCCACACTAAGAAACTTACAGTGAATATATGTTAAACTAACTGCACCCCTACTGAAGCCCTGCTCAGGAATCTACTCCTTTGAAATTTTTTAATCAGTGTATGTAGTAGTGAATGCTGCTCTTGTACAGCTAGTTCTCTTCTGTACAAATTAGAGTTCCTTGAAAAGGTAGAGAAAATGCTAACATTATTGCAAAAATTCCCTTTGCCTACAACACTTTACCAAGTTACATTCTTTACTTATCAGCTGCTGATGAACTGACTACAAGAAAATAACAGTAACACTTAACCCTCCTGTAAATAATCCTAAATCACAGGGTTCTCAATAATTACAAGGTCTTCAGAAAATAAATCAGCATCCCCTTGTTATATGCTTAATACTTCCACATTTTTACTCAGGTTTCCCATCAGAACTGAAACGAGGAAATCAATTTTATTTAAAGGATATTTTTAAAGTTCATTTTTCCTCTTCCTTCAATTAATCCCATGGGAGAATCAGAATGACAATTTACCAGAGCATATGGAATATAGGTAGAATGCACAAGTACCCTTTATTTTATGCATGAGTACCTTTATTTTCATAAAGTCTCTCCTCATCCCCTGAAAAGCCACTGAAAGAATAAGAAAAACCAATTCATAATATAACATAGTAAACATTCTAAAGATTGTTAAGTAACCTCTGCCCTGCTGGTGGGAAATGGGCTCCTCCTTCCCCCAGCTGCAAGCTCCAGCCAGCAGATGGAAGATGCTCTCAAGCAGAAGTGCACCTGACAAGGAGCAGTCTTGCCAGGGGAAGTGTGCAATGCCACACCTGCCTGCCCCAGCTGGTGCACCAGCCCGTGGGGGATTGGATCCAGCAAGATAGGAATGCATGCTGAGAGACCTCCAGTTCTCAGAGACTGAATACATATGAGGGCTATGATTTTTGAGGCCAAATTCTTATTTAAAACAATAGAAATTTGGGTGTACAAATCCCTTAGTCTCCGTCCAGACAAAGCAATTCCTCTCCCCAGCCTCTAGCTGCTACCCATTGGTTAGCACTGCTGGTACCATTTTTTAGAAGGATTTGTTGCACAAAGAGAGAGACTTATTAAAAACAGAAAAGAATGTGTTGCGCCTCTGTAGCCAGAATCACAGTTTAAAAATCTGTGTGCTGTATTTTCCTTAATGCTCAAAAGATACAGAAGAGTTATAAACCCACAGAAATCACCTAAGCCCAAGTATATGGCTGGTTTTCATCTCCAGTGATTCAAAGGAGGTATGTTTACTACTGCACCTGGCACAGCATGCTTCCAGAAGAAACATTTTAAAAAATAATGTTTTCATTAGTTTTTTTTTATTATTTTTAAACACTTCTCTTCATTATTTATTGGTTCAGATTGGTTGGGATTTGTTTTAGGATAACAGTCTAAAACAAAAATATTTTCAACTTATTTTATGATTATTCTCTTTTGCTATAAATAACAACTGAGCTATCAGGCCAACACTCTTTAGATTCCTCTTTTGTCTTTCCACTTCACTCTATAGCTAGATTGACTAAAAAGCAAGAAGGATGGTTACCTTTTTTGAGCTAACAAGGTGCAATTGTTTTCTCTCTTCAAGGTGAAATTCACCCAGGAGAACCAGCAGCTTAGTGCATATTTGTGACCAGACCCTGAACTACTTGTACAACCATCTCTTCTATTAGTTTCTATTTAAGTAATGTGAGTTCAGTTAGATATTTGTGATTTTGCCAGGAATGAAGGGGAGGAAATAAAGCAGCCCTTTAAAAACTCTCAAAGCTGCTGGAGGACAAGTCAGCTGATGAGTATGTTTATTGCTCTTAAATAATTTGGGAAGAAAAGAGGAACCATTTCAGTGTTGAGAAACCTGTTAGTGAATAGACCAGACACTAGGTAAATTGCTATGTTTTCTTTTCATTTTTTTTTTTCTGCTTTGTAGATGACTATCACAAGATTATATTTTTCTGTTACAATTATTTCTGAGATGAACAGAGACGTCCATTGTCAAACCAGTGTCCCAGGGTGTCAGCTGCCTGCCTGCCAGAAGCCCAAATCCGTGATATTACAGACACACTGCCAAGTTTCAGCCAGTGATCCAGCCATTGCCCAATGCTGTTCATGAGCACTAATAAAACTGTCAGGTGTGACTCAGACCAGACCAACCAGAAGTGACTACTGGCTCTAGGGAAAGGCTGGGGAAACAGGGACACAGGAAGTATTCTGGACAACCTTCCTAATGGAGATGAAAAATAAATCATCTCAGACCATTCTATTTTGTTCCATATTTATGGCCCACAGGTTGAGGGAGAAAAGGAAAATAGGATCTCAAGTTTAAAAAAGATTGTGACATAAGCTGCCAACATGCCCTCAGCATTTTCATCAGGAAACCAGTAGAAGCAAGTTCTTCAAAGTACATTGCCATATAATTCCTGGATGAAAACTGCATCATTATTTCTTTATTCTGAAAAGATTGACTAAAGCCCAGCTAGAAGCAGAATGGTGAAATATTAAGACACACTTCGAATTTGCAGAGCATCTGGCCGTGAAAAGTAGATAAACCTTCACAGGACAGGTTGAAAGGGTTGTCAATTAACCATTGGCTGTGAAACTGATGAAACAAAATAAAAAATACAAGTTCTGCACTTCAGCAGGAAAATCAAATTAACAACTACAAAGTAGAAAAAAGCAAGTTAGTTACAGACCTGTAGAAAAATCTTTAATACAACCATGTGAAAGCTATGTTAGAAGCATAATTCTCTTGCCAATATGGTGTCTAATCCATACCTTTTGGCACTTGTGATACCTCAAATCAAAAATAAAATCCAGTTTTGTCCGTTATTTTTCAAGATTTATGCAGATTTAGACCAGAGAAGAAAAAAAAAAAAAAAAAAAAAAAAGGTTGGAATATACAATCTAGGAAGAAAAGCTGAAAGATTTGGGTTTGTTTAGTCTAGAGAAGAGACTGAGGAAAGACATAAGTCTTCAAATATGCAAGATGCTGTAATAAATATGACAGTGATCAACTGTTCTTCAGGTTCAGCAAGGTTAGAAGAATAGTTCCGCTTACCGTGTGGTAAAAGAATATTTGTTGGCTATTAGGACAAAATAACTAACAAAAACAGCCATACACTGGAACAGCTCACCAAGGCTGGTCATGGAATCCTCATCATTGGAGTCCACTATGGAAAAGTTAGACACATCACTGTCAAAAATAGTCCTTGGCTCAGCCACAAAACAGAGAGATGGACTGGTTGCCTGAGCTCCCTCCCAGTCCTACACTCCTATGATTTACTAGGGAATATGCAGTTTCTTGCACAAGTCACTCTTTTTAGGGGTTTAGTAAGTCACATTGACTAATATATTGCATGCAAAAACCTCTATCCTGATGCCAAGTATTTCAAACTCTATTTAAAACTTTACCACTGTAAAAACTGTTATGTTCTAGCAGGAAAATCCAGGAAGTAGTACTCTGCAATATTATCGTACCAAGGGAGAAGCCAAGTAATTTCAAAAGACCTTTCAAAATCTCATGTGTGACAACAAGGCGAGGTCAGAAAAGGCCAATGACATTTGTCTCAGAAGGTAAGAAAGCCCCAACACAGTTGGGGTTGTCACAGTCTGACAAAAGCCAACACACAGCAGTGGCTGAAGGCTACAGGGAAATCGATTCAACACACTGCTACAGCAGGAACTTTCTGGTGTCCAGGACATCTTGAGGATAAAATCTAACATCTAACTAGCTGACACACTTCAGAAGCTTTCATCCTAAAAGTAGCTGGGGATAAACCTGGTGGATTTATTAAGCATGTCAGATACTTAATAAGGAATCACTGAATATTTAGAGCATTGCATCAGAAAAGGTGATACCATTCTCTGTGTCAAACTATATTCAGTTCTTTGCAGAAGGGCATAGAAAGCACTTGCAGATTGTAAAACCCAGCAATGAGTCCAGTACAGACCCACTGACAAAGACATTGCTTCATACCATGTGTGACTACATCTACTACAAAGAACAGAATTCCTGTCTCAGACCTTACATGCCACTGAGTAAAACCATGAAAAGGAAAAGGAAATCTACTCCTTTGCCAAGAATGAGAAGAAATGTTAAAGACAACCATACTACTGGCTCTGGCAGAAAATATTCTTGGAAGTAGTGTGGTGACTCCACTCTACTTTAACAACTAATGAAAACATTAGCAAAGGCCAATGAAGGCGCAATAGCATACTGTTAAATTCTAGGACAGAAATCTATTAAAGCTAAAATCTTCAACACTTGAGAGATCTTATCAGCTCCACAAAAGATCCACTGGAATATCCATGATGATCTGGCAAGGCATAATTCAGAAAAGTACTTCTAAAATCTTCCAAACTTCAGTGGTATCCAGGCAATTGGTGTATGCTGTCTTGGACAGAAAGAGTCTCCTGAATTATTTGCCTTCAGAAGCATTTCACAAAAGGGTCTGATGAAAAGAAGAGAAAAAGAAAAGAAAGAAAAAAGCTTGCATGAAAGAATGCAAGCTACCTGCAAGGATAATTCATAAGAACAATAGCCTGAAAGGCCTGAAGGATCCCAGTTTTCTTGCTAAAATGTTTCAGACAAGCTTCTGCAAAACATCTCTCTGTTTTAGAACATTTCTACCCTACAGATTCTGTTTTCCAGACAACCCATTCCTGCATTCCATGCAAACCCAAACACCCACTGACATCATTGGGCAATGCATTGGCATCAGGAACACTGGACTAAGCCAAGAGAGGTTGTGGGTAGCCAAAACTGTGTTGGAAACAGTTTGTCCCAGTTTGGTAAAACCAACTTTTGAAATCACAGCTGGTTCAGAAATTGTGACCTTCCCAGGGTCCTGGCAGACCCCACTCCCTGCCATGCTCAGTGCAGATGACAGCACTTCTCACCTCCTCAACCCTCACAAGCTTGGACCCAGAAATCCCTTTTCCTACCCTTTTGGAAGCAGCTAATCCACCTTCCTGGCCCAGCCCCATTCCCTTACCCCTGGCCCACTCCCGGAACCAATTCATATGCAATGGGCTACACATCCTGCTGGTGAAGAAGGGCTGGGAGGGACTGTCTCAAAAAGATTTAAAATCTTATTAATTAATACAATATGAACTTCAAAGTCCTACTGGGGAGCACTATTTGTGTAATGGCAAGAAAGAAAAACAAATGTATCTTGAATCCTGACACAACTAAAGGCAGCGGAGAGAAACACCCAGGGAACCAAGATTTCAATCAGCAGTTGATTTGAGACTTATTCTTGTAGTGGATGGAAGGAATCTGCCTGAGAGAAGCATAGAAAAGGAAACTCTGGATTGAAAGAAAACAGAGATCACAAAGGCAAAGTGCAAGGGTTGAGAAAAAGCCAGAGTGAATTACAACAAAAGCAGCTAAAACAAACTAACAAAACCATGTTAGTTAAAATGGAAAAAAAAGCTTTGTTGGTATTAGCTCAATAGGCTTCCTGTAAAGACTCAATGGGTCCTTAATTTTCTGTTATTAATACTGTGCTTGAAGAACCTTAATCATCTTTTTACAACCCAGACATATGACCACCATATAACCCCAGGCATATAAAGAGTAGGAACACTGCAGATTCAGGACTAACTCTGCTCTCAAACTGGCAAACTAGTTTTGGCCACTAGTTTACAGGAGAAGGAGCAAATCTAGCTCTTGGCATGAAAATGTCTTATACACATAATCAGGGCCAGTTGCTCCCATGCAGCTGTCAAAAACTTGGGAAGGTTAACCAACTCTCTTGTCCGGAGCATTTCTGAAAAAAAACAGTTCTTGGATTTAACAGGTCTATTTAATATCCAGCTATTTACTGCTGAAGATTGTTGATGTGTGACTCCTGTGACAAAACCTGAGGAAAACACAGAATCTCAAACACAAAACTCTGTTGAGTAAATCCCTTACATGTAGGGGATCACTCTAAAGCAAAAATCCTTTCCTTTTCTATATTAGAAAAGAGTTGGCAGATCAGTATTATACTGTAAACTTGGCTTCTCCCTACCCTGTACAGCACTGCACAAGTCTTTCCACTATAGCACACTCCTACCCAGTGAAGTAGGAAGATAGAAACATGATTATTATTTTCTTTACTTTTCAGGCTATGACAGTATACAGGGAGAAAAGAGAAGAAGACAGGGCAATGTCAGTATGACTAAGATCTTTGAAAAGGTCAGTTAGAGTTCTGAATATTCTTTCTGCAAAACTGCCACCAAAATACAAGGACCAATTCTTGGTAATACTTGTTTTCCCAGACAGCATATCACTAGTACAAACTCTGTCAGACTTCCTGCCAGTCTCCTCAGATTTTGGATGATGTTCAGAGATTGAACCCTCTGGATTATAAATATCCACAGGAAGAAATCCCATTTTGCAGTTTTCCTCCTATTTGCCTTCTCTGCAATTAAACATCATCTTTAGTCTCTTCTCTGCCTCCAGCAGAACACTGGTTTTCCTGCTTCAGTAGAGCCAGTGTTCAGATGTTCCAAAGAAAGAAGCTAAGAGCTCTAAAACCCCTCCAAATTTCTCTATTGTACTGTTTGACAGACAAGGAAAACAGCTTTTGACACTATGGGTGTTTTTCATTATGATGGGGAGAAAAGACCTGAAACTACATTTCCCAACAGGCATGACAAATTGATTTTGATGGTGCAGAAGACTGTCAATAGTTGGCCACAACATTATTGTACTCATGTCATAATAATCATTATTACAAGTGGATCAAATACAAATCACCTGAAAACTGACTAAATAAAAAACCTTCACACCTCAAAAGCCAAATCAAAATCAGCAGAAGTACTACCATATTCCAGCAGCCTTGCTTTCTATGAATACATTTTATGCTTAATATTCCATTTCCAGAATTATTTTTTACTTAGTTGCTACATTCACTTGCAACTGGAGAATGGGAAACAATCCTTCAAGCCTTCTTAAAGCCAAAAACCAATTGTGCAGCTTTGCTTTAAACATTATATTTGGCTTTGGAGAGGAAAAAAATCAAAATACCACAGTGTTTTCTTCAATTTTTTCATTAAATTCACAGAATTTCTAGAAACATGCAAGCACATATCAAAACTTTAAATCACAAAGTTCCATCTTGGGATCTGGAAGAGTCTGCAGTTAATATTCACTACAATTAGAATTCCTTATTGTGCACTGGAATCTGTGTTTAATGGCATCAGAACACGGTTCAGTTAGAAAGAACTTTTTACATAGACTGAGGCAAAATTTTCATGAAGTATTTGGTAGTCAGAGGAAAATGTTTTTTGAATTAAGCAATATATAGAAAATTTCCCAACCTTCTTTGACAGAAGATGAAATTCACCTTGTGCATCCTTGACCAAATCCGAAGTAAATCGGTTGATACCAGTGGAATGAAACTGATGTCAAAACACTTGGGGCAGTTCTACCTCTTTTGAAATTAGTTGCAAAACTCCCAATGACTTCAGCTCCCATACATGAAGCTCACAGGCACAGTGCTGCTCTAGGTTGGCCTACTAACCTTTGTGACTTTACACATGCTACGCTTCCCCTTCCAGTCTCTGAGGAAAACCCTCTGTGCTGTGGAAGGTTCCTGGCCTAAGGTATCTTTTCCTTTGTTTACTGTCTGGCTGCATAGATGTCTGGCACAGATTTCAAAGTACAGTAGCTCAAAAATATGCTCTGTGCATATGTGCATAAACCCTGTAGTGGATTGCATCACACATCCTGCATCTGAAACTAAAAACCTTTACCTGGTCCTCGCTGCTATTTGTGGTTTACAAAGCAGGTAATAAAAAGCAGCTGTATCAGTAACACACCTCAGTAGTTTAACATCACTGATTAAAGTGGATTTATTCCAGAATGACCTCAAGTAAATGAGTTCATTATATTTTTCTTTATGTGTGCAAGAAAAAAAAATCCAAAATACTCTGAATTCAGCACTGTTCACCTAATCCAGTTTCCATCTGTGCCAACATTCACAGTACATACAAGAAATTCTATACTGTACAGTTACTGAACTGCATTTCATACAGTTTTGCAAAGCTTGGCACAGTCAAATGCTCCAAATAAATTCAAAAGCCCATTAAAAAGTACCAACAAAACAAGTCCCTCAGATCAATAAGAAATCTGTTCTATGAGCTTCCAAGGAGGTTGCTTAATGTACTGGAGTAGATTGCACTCTTGCTGAAGTCAAAAATTTAAGCAATATTTAGTTTACATAACCTAGTGATAGAGAATCAGAATTAAACTGCCCAAATGAATGAAGGCAGCAATGGGAAAACAGCAAGTTGGATTCCAGCTCACCTTTATATATCCTTTTATATATCCTTTTATATATATGACATAAATATATAATTTTATCTCTATGCCCAGCTTCAGTGGCTCCTGCCACTACTGTCCTGGGTTCAGCTGGGATAGAGTTAATTTTCTTCCTGGCAGCTGGTGCAGTGCTGTTTACATTCAGTATAAGAATTATGTTGGTAACACAGATATTTAGCTGTTACTGATTAGTGCCCACCTGAAGTTGAGGACTTGTCAGTTTCCCATGCTCTGCCAGTGAGGATGTGCACAAGAAGCTGGGAGAGGCATGACCAGGACAGATGAAGCAAACTGGTAAAAGGGATATTCCATAGCATAGAAGGTTATGCCCAGCATATAAACCAGGGGAGCTGGCAGGAAGGGCAGGGCACTGCTACAGGATGGGCTGGGTATCAGTAAGTGGGTGGTGAGAAACTGTATTGTGCATCTCTTGTTTCTTTTGGATTTTATTCCCCTCCCTGTCATCTTCATTATTATTATTAACTTTGTTGTTGTTGTTGTTATTAAAACGTTCTTTTCTCAACCCATGGCTTTTACCTTTTTCCAATTTCTCCATCCCACCAGAGTGAGGGGGAAATTAATAAGGGGGAAGTTAGTGAGGGGAAAGTCAGGTCCATGACACTTAGTTGCCAGCTGAGATTAAACCACAACAACTGCAAAAAGGATTTTTTTTTCCCCTTTTCTTATTTAATTGTTGATTTTGTACTCCAGCCTACCATTGCTTACCTACCAGCCTTTCTAAAAAGGCAGCCATGGCACAACAGCAGTACTGGAGTCACAGTGAATCCTAAGTTGTGATAGACTCTTGGTACAGGTGTCTCTTCTCAGACCTTGAATTTCTCACACTTCATGGATCTTGTCAATTTAGACACAGTGAGAGGCGAGTTCTAGCCTTTTTATTCCAGGAAAAACAGGACAAACAGAGAAATTACAAGGTCCTGGGAGAATTAATCAACTCCTCCTTTACTCTGGACAGTATGTGCTGGCCTAACAGGAAAAATCTGACCAACAAGACTGAAATCTGGCTTTTACCCACTCCTACTGAAAGCAAAACTATTATGCAGTCTAAATAGATGAATAAATTTCAAGTTAATTATTATTAACATCCTTGATCTTAAAGGACTACCACATCATGGGTTATTATTACTGTTATTCAAAGGCAAAAATCTGGTAACTTTTACAGAATAGCTGGGGTTGGGAGGGACCTCTAGAGATCATCTAGTCCATCCCCACTGCTAAAGCACCTATGGCAGGTTGCACAGAACCATGTCCAGGCAAATTTTCAATACCTCCAGAGAAGGAGACTCCACAACTGCTTTGGGCAGCCTGTTTCAGTGGTCTGTCACCCACACAGCAAAGCTTTCCTTATACTCAGAGGGAGCTCCCTGGGTTCCAGTTTTTGCCACTGGGTATTAGTGAAAAGTTGGCCCCATTCTCTTGGCATCCACACTTAAGATATCTGTATGCACTAAGATCCCCTTGTCTCTTCCCAAGGCTGAACAGGCTCACTCAGCTTTCCTCACAGAGATGCTCCAGAGTCCCTCATCATCTTTATTGCCTTCTGCTGGACCCATGCCAGCAGTTCCTTGTCTTTGTTGAACAGAGGAGCCCAGAACTGGACACAGAACTCCATGTGCGCCCTCACCAGGACCAAGCAGAGGGGCAGGATCACCTCCCTTGACCTGCTTGCAATGCTGTCCCTAATGAACCCCAGGACACCATTGGCCTTCCTGGCCCCCAGGGCACACTGCTGGCTCATGGACACCTTGTTGTCCACCAAGAGCCCCAGGTCCTTGTCTTCAGAGCTATTCCCAGCAGTTCAGTTGTTCCTCCCCAGCAGCAGACCCTGCATTTGTCTTTATTGAACTTCACCAGGTTCCTCTCCACAAAACTCTCCAGCCTGTCCAGGTGTTGCTGGATGGCAGCACAGCTCTCTGGGGTACCAGCCACTCTCCCCAGGTTTGTACCACCAGCAAACCTGCTGAGGCTGCACTCTGTCCCTTCACCAGGGCACTGATGAATAAGATGAATGAGACCCAGTGCTGGTCCCTGGGTAACACCACAGGCTACAGGCCTTCAGCTGCACTCTGTGCTGCTGATCACAAAACTCTGAGCTCTGACACAGATTCAGTTCTCAACTGCCCACTGCCCGCTCATTCAGCCACACTTCCTGAATTTGTCCATGAAGATGTCAGGCAAACAATGTTAAAAGCTTTGCTGAAGTCAAGGTAGACAACACCCACCATTTTTCTCTCATCTACCCACCTAATGAGTCCATCCTAGAAGCCTATCAGATTGATCAAGCATGATTTCCCCTTGGTGAATCCATGCTGACTACACCTGATAACTTTATGTGCTCTCACATGCTTAGAGATGACATCTAGAATGAGTTGTTCCATCCCCTCTCCA
The DNA here is from genome assembly GCF_029582105.1 of Oenanthe melanoleuca. Classification (NCBI taxonomy): domain Eukaryota; kingdom Metazoa; phylum Chordata; class Aves; order Passeriformes; family Muscicapidae; genus Oenanthe; species Oenanthe melanoleuca. The sequence continues at coordinate 49,989,766 of NC_079339.1, forward strand.
GTGATGGAGGTGAGGCTGACTGGCCATAGTTTCTAGATCCTCTTTCTTGCCATTTTTGAAGACTGGAGTGGCATTGGCTTTTTTCCAGTCCTCACGTTTCTCCTGTGCTCCATGCCTTTGGAGAGTGGCCTGATCCAAGGCACCTCTTCTATTCTCCATCACCATGGAGAGTGCTTTAGCAAGAACATCTGGCAGCTCTCTCAGCACTGGTGGGTGCATCCCATTGGGGTCCCTGGATTTGCAGGTGTCACATTTGCCTAAATGATCTCTAACCTGATCCAGCTCAACCAAGGAAAGTCTTCCTTGCTCCAGACTTTCTCTCTTGCCTCCATGATCTGGGTTTCCTGAGAGCTGGCCTCAGCAGCAAAGACTGAAGCAAACAAGACATTCAGTAACTCCACATACTCTGTATCCTTCATGACCACAGCACCCACCCCATTCAGCAGCAGGCCCACATTTTCCCTAGTGTTCCTTTTGCTACTGATGACTTGAAGCAGTTCTTCTTATTGTCCTTGACATCCCTTGCCAGATTTGATTCCAAATGGACCTTTCTATAATCTCTACTATACATCTGAAATTGGACAGAAGCACAGTACATGTCTGTGAGTGGACAAGCATGGATTTCTGCAGGTAAAAGGGTTAAGCATGTTCTTTTTCCCATTTTTCTTGATCAGCTGATCTAGAGAGGAGCTCTAAAGCCTGCAGTCCAAATCTGGCTCCAAAACATTGCCAGCTTGCCCTCGCTGCTTGGCAAGAAACAGCAAAATTGTGTTAACAGTTTCTTTCAAGAATACATGTTAGTAAGTGCCAAATGACAGTTGTAATGACCCTGATGCATTTCTCTCCTTAGGGCTTTTTTGTTTAGAAGCTGGTTGCCGCCCACGAAGAAAAAGATCATTCTTTGTTATGAACTCTCCCATCACCCTGAGCTTTCTCCACTGCCACCAGCACTATACCTAGTGAGAGTAAAGAAACCACCTCCTATATAAAAAACAGCTACTCCCACCTGGGATTATAAACACCAGAGCACACATTTAAGGCCTGCTAAAATCCAAAGAGTCTTTCCATCAATTTTAACAGGCTCTTGGTCAGGTCTTGAGAGTCTATTTTTATGAAATCACTCATTTCTTCCCTTGTTTATGTAAAGAGCCTTTTTTCTAAATCCATGCAGAAAGGCTCTATTTGGACTTGTAACAGGGCAATGGTTTAATCATAAGTTAAATTAAGAAGTGTCACTGTCTGCAGCCAAAAGAAAGAAGCTAAGTCTGACACAGCACCTGTGCATTGCTTCTCTGGCTCAGCATTGACCTTGGTTGACAGGAACATGTGCCTGAAAAATGCACCCAAGGGGAAACTCATCACAACATGAACAATCACAGTAGAATGATAAACACCCACACTGCACAAGAAAGCTGCCAAATGCTCACAGCAGCCAGGACTCCAAGTGCATCTGGAAGGAAGTGCACCAAAAGAACATGTGTGTATGCACAAGCATGTACATTTGTGTTTGCACACACTCTCTTGCCCCACTTTGTGCCTAGAGCCCCAAGTCTCACTATTCATGTGTAAAAATACCTTTCTGCTCCCTTGTAACAGAGACAACTAAAATTACCAGATTCCCTACATGCAATCACAACAGGTTGTCATGTCTTGCAGTGATTTAATCATACTGATCCATTCACATACATTTTTCCCCTTAACAAGATAAGTGATGTGTTTAGCTTTGAGTAGCTTGACTTTCCTTTTAATAATTTATGATTACATGCTCCCACAAGATCATCAAAGCTGTGAGAAGGCCATAAAAACACATTCAGTAAGAAATTAGTCTGTGTTTCCTCTTAACTAATGGACAAAACAATGGGTTTTAAATGTTGCATGGATGATTTTCTTGCACATGTGGTCTTACGCAAGATTGCTGCTGTAAAAGTCTAAGGTTGGCAGACATCTTCAAGGAGGAACTGAAGAGCCAAAACAGCCTTTATGGGAGCAGAACTCAATGCATTCATGCAAAGATCACTTAAACCATGAAAGATCACATACATTCAGTGTTCACATGGTCAGAATAAGCCTTTCTGAAAGGGAAATGCAGAAATGGCCTGCTGTGCCAATGAAGACTGAAAACAATTCTTGCTTTCTTCTATCATCTTTCATTTAATATATTCGCTGTCTCCTGCCACATCCAACTATCCAAGAGTAAAGCAGGCAATAAAAGAAGTTGAAGGTGCTTAGTTCTTCAGCATGAGAAGTACATTTGCAGCAACACAAGCAAGATTGCAAGAAATCCATTTTCTGTACCTGTATGTCAATTACAGGAGATCTGTATCACTCTTCTAAGAAGGAGATTTGAGAAAGAGTTGCATCTCTGGTGAAGTGTATGGATATTCAGGACTTAAGCATAGGTGTAACTGCAATCTGCCTGTAAGAATGTCTGATAAACTTCAATTTGGAACACCAAATCTGACACCTTTTAGGTAGTTTTCACATTGCAAGTGCCAATTCTGCTTAAGATGTGTGAAATCTTTGATGTGGCTAGAAAAAGCTGTGGATCAGCTCAAGCAGCAGATCCTGCAGGATGCTGAGCCACTAAAGCCCCTTCACATTCACTGGTGGAGTGCATTCTTCCTGCTCTTGCCCACATGTGTGCATTGCAGCATTTAGTCCTGTAAATATGGGAAGAAACAGTGCATGGTTTTGTTTTTGTTTCAAAGAGTGTCTGTGCCTGCAGCCTTGCCAGAGCCAGATGCTGTAACTCTGCGTAGTGCTATTCTGCAAGATGGGCCAGAATCTTCCAGTCGCTGGGTGTGGTGGGTGCGAGGTCGCCTCATTAGCATTGTTTGAAGCTGCGTGGGTAGTTTCCATTGTGGTCTAGCAGCCATGCAGGACACACCCAAAGGAGCTGGGTAAACTGAGCGCAGGAATTAGCCCACGCTGAATTCCACGCTTCCACAGCTGGATTGCCACCCCTACTCCAGCAAGTTAGTTGAAAGCCGGGTAGGTACATCTCCAGAGAGAAGAGATGGGTGAAATATTGAAACAAGAGACCCTTCTTTCTGCAGCCTACAGCACAGGACATCACCCCCTGGTGCTGAAGAACAAAGTGTGAAGTGGCTCAGTTGAAATAAAGGTGAGTTTAGTAGTAGGAGGCAGATAGAGTGCCCCAAAGTGAAAACACCAAGCTTTCGTGGTTGCAGCCACCTAAGCTGGAAGTTCTGGAAACCCTGAACGTAAAAGGAGTAACTCGTCACTAAGGGTACAGAAAACATGGAAATCCCAGTATTTTCCAGACTTTCTGATTGCTGAGCAGTAAGAACAGATTGCCAGCTGGGAGCTTGGAAGCCCTGCAGCAGACTTCCAGTCAGCCCACAGAGCAGGGCTGCCAGAGCACCACTGATAGCACGTAGCTCTGCAACTTCTCTACAGAGCTGATAGTCAGAGTCACCTGTCAAATGCCATTTTAACTGAGAAGCTGCAGGAACCAGAGAGAGCATTTATTTCAGAAATAAAATGTTTGCTGTTTCCAGCAGGAAATTATCACAAAATTTCTGGTTGGCAGAAAAATTTCTTTTCACTTCCCAGATCAATTTTGACCAAAAACCTTAAAGAAAAAAAGGTTTCTCATGAACCAGAATTTCTCTTCTTCAGCCAATTTAAATCAGTAAGAAGTGAAAGGCAGAAAAGGAGGGAGGAGTACTGTTAACCAATATAAAACTTCTCGAGATTTTTATATTGCCAGACTGTTTTTGTGTAGTCAGAGATGCTGATACCAGAAGGAGCAACAGCAATTTCTTATCTTCACCTTTACATGAGCTGAAGTTACCAAGGCTTAACAAGTTACCACATGTCAGCTGAATCAGTCTTTGTACATTCTCAGCCCTTAAGTAGCACAAGACAATGTGCTTTAACAGAACCCTTTTTGTTACTGTCTAAAGCAAGTTTCATTGCCTTAAATATGCCTCAGTCTAAATGTATAAACACTTCTATTTTACCTATAGAATATCTCAATTTGGAAGGGACTGACCTCTCATTAATCTGCAGCCATTTGAATATATATAAGAAAAGAAGCATAATTGATTTGCAGCTTCATCACTTCACTGTGGTACTACAGTGCCATTAGGAGCACCAAGGGAGACCAAAGCTCCCAACTCCCTTATTTAAGGTCTCTTCCCAGGCCATTCTGTGATTCTACAATTCCCTTACACAATAAGCAGGAGCAACAGCTGTTACTCTATCAGTTACTGATTAACTGAGCTAATTAACTAATAATTAATTAATTACTAATTCTATTTACCCAACTGTTTCAGATCAAACTTATGTCTGAGTCTTATGAGAAATCTCTCCCAATCACAAAATGTGCTATGGATCACTATTTGAGCACATCACTCTTTTTTACATAAGGATGTACTGCAATGCCCAGTTTATAGATTCAAAGGGGAGCCATATTAAGTAATCTAAAAGTCATGCATCAAAGACCAAATCCAACAGAATTCTACATCCCTTTTACACACTAATATCTCCTCAGTGATCTCTCATTTGAGACTACAGCCTGTCTCAGTTTCCCAAGTTAGTTGTCAGGAGTGCTAGCTTATGATCACTGAAAATAATGACATTGCTCCTATTGCTATCAACTGTGGCTGTGCACATTTTAACAGGAACAGGCTCATTGAAAACAGAAATCTAAAAATACCACAATGCTCCCCTTATATTGCAAATAGAGCAGTAGATTAGTTAACAGCTAGAGGAACTATGTATTTATGTATGTATGTAATAATATAAATATGTACATTTAGAATATGTATGTTGTTGTAACAGGCTTAAGTTTTTCTTCTGTAGCCAGAAACAACATGCAGACCCATGAAATATTCTGAATCTGACTTCTGCTTTGTTTACTTTCTCAAGGTCTCTGTTAACTTATCTCTCAGTCCATAAGATTCCAAGTCTGTTAGAGGTTTCAAACTGCTACCATTTAAAGGTAACTGCAACCATTTCAAAGGGAAAAATAGGCTGCATCTATGGAAATTATTCTATTATTTTACCTTAAAATAGAGATGGGGAAAAAGGCACGTTTCAACACTGAGGTCAATATACAGGAGTACCAGCTGACCCTCCAACAGGACTGTCAAATGTAAGGATCAAATATCCCATAGCTTGCTGTGATTAAGGACATGCTCACTTCCCAGCATTTGCTGCAGTTCTGGCAAGTCGTGAGACAGCAGACTTTAAATCTGTAACATGACTGATAGAAGTGTTGTTTTTAAAGGTTGAAAATGTTTTAGCACTAAATATTAAGTCACTCAGAGATTAGAATATGTATGGGATCAATTTTTCACCACATTTCATCAGATTTTTATGCTGTGAAAAACAGTGGGGTTACTCTGGCATAAAACCAATGCAATGGAATGGAGACTCATACCTGTGGTCACTAACGTGGCCCAGTTGTATACACAAAAGGATATGGGGGAAAAATATTAAGAAAGGGTGTCAAAGCCCAAACATGTTCTAAAATGACTTTGCAGTGTGACACTAAGTAAAATCAACATTGTTTGTTGATAAATAATTTTGTAACATTTGTTGGAGATAGTCTATGAGTCTCACTTTTCACTCATCATTGGGACTCCAGAATTTATGTCCATATCAATTACTGAAAGTTGCACCATTTTGCCACCAGGATGGAGGTGAGCCTGCAGTAGGACAAACTGTGTGACACAGAGGTCACATGCCATGCAAAGCTGCAGATGGAAGCAGATTCCAGCAGAAAGCCTGACATCATTCTAGCTCTTAGGCTGTGCTGTCTCCATTTGGATTCTTTCTCAGACAGTTTCTTACAGAATCCAAGACTACCTTTTGAGTTTTGCCCTTGGTTTATGTTATGCTAATAATTACACTCATTTAATGTCAGAGAAGATCCATGAAGGCCAAGAGAAGACAGGCCAAGCAGTACAGAAGAAATTTCTGCGTTAGACAAAGCTGTGAGACACAAATCATGGAAGATGGCAGTCTGGAGAAAAACAGCCTGGCAAGTTGAAATGAAGGCCATAAAGTCATAGAATTATACAATCATTTGGGTTGGAAGGACCTTAAAGTTCACAGCCTTCAGTTAGAAAATGAATTTAAATCCACCAAAAATGAGAAGGTCCACATTGCTCTTTGCTCCTTTGGGTTTGTTTTCTTCAGTTTAGATCAGGTCTGCCTTTGAGCTCTTTCTGCCAAACTCTTGACAAGTTTAATTTTGAAAACTGACAACAACAAGGAAGCTTTTAACTGTTTTTATAATAATCTACTTCAACTCATTTTTATCTAGCTAGAGGCAGGGTTTAATCAATTACAGGTTCTTCCTCTAAAGAAGGCCTCAGCTCAACTTAACCACAGTTTACACTGTGGCCTACATTACTAAATTCCAATGGCATTTAACTTTTCAAGGTCTTTCTTTAGAGTGGTAACACTGAGTTTTACATGATACACAGACAAGGGTTTAGGAAATGCCAGATGGTTACTCCTGAAAGGATTTATTGATGGACTACACCACCACTAATGGAAAACTGAAGAGCACACTTAGCCAGAACATTGTCAGACGTTAGGATTTCTCACTACTCATCACACACACACAAACAAAGAAAAACCTCTTTCATGCTTACTGGGAAGCTCCTGGAAGAGCCCGATTCTGCATTCCCTGCAAACCCCCAAATTCCCTTGGATTTCACTAAAAACTTTGAGTTGCACAAGCATAATTCCCTCTCCAACTAGTAACTTCTGCCAGAGCCACAAAAGGCATGACTCTCCTACAACTGTTAGCCAAAAGATTTAGCCTTTTTGAGCTCAAATTGTCAAGCTATTCTCTAGCTCTGGTGTTCCAGGTTCAATTCCTGGTAATGATTAGGACAACATTACTTCACAGGGAACACAGAAGCCATCTCTAAGTACTTTAAAAATTCTTCATATAGAGGAACACCTTTAGTTTTATTTTAGTAGGCATAAATATATACCCACATGCTCTCTCAATATATGATTGGGGGGAAAAAAACTGATTGAAAGCTGATTTGTAAAAGGAGATGCAGATTAATAATAAATGGTTATATAACACAAAATGGCACATAATATTAGGAATCATTAACTGCAATAAAAACCAGATGTCGCTGAGTCTGTAACAACCCCACAAAATTCTACTTGTCTGTTACCTCTGGGGTTTTTCTTTTACATCTACACTTGCATGTTAAAACTTGCAATTTCCATGGCAAAAACGAGTCAATGAGCTTTTATGTGTGAGCTTATGAGGTTTGATAATTTTCTAAATTTGCCTAGCATGAAACACATAACAACTTCAAGAAGATGACTCAAAATAATCACATAATATTATCTGTGGATGTATTTACAGCTTATGTTTAGGAGGAAAAACACATTCGGCGAGAGAATGACATCTTTTCACGGATTTAAACAAAACACACCAAAAAATCAGAGTGGAATTAAGGCTTACAAGCAGGAAGATATACAGCAATAATTGCATAACAGCCTCCCTGATTTTTTGCACTGGCTCAAGGAAGCTCACTGTATGAGCACACACTCTGGTACACTGTAGCTAAACACAGAAACTGCTTAAAATCCCGACTCCGGAAAATTTTCTGAAAAAACTTAATTTGAAATTCTGCTGCAGTCAGTGGGACATGCTTATCCATATTTATATGCTTGGCAGCTGAGGACCCAAAAGATCTACAGCAGGTTCCTCTTTCCCCTTGCACATTGAGGTCCTTTCAAATCCCACCAACCATTTACAGAGCTCCAGCTCTCAGCTGAATAAAATGCTTACAATAATCTGGAGAGCACAGTCTAGACAACCCTCATCCTGAGAACATATTTGCTACCACAGGGCACCAAAAGTCTTCAAAAAATTGTAAAGAAGTAAAAAATTACCTTCCCTTTGGAAAGAATGAAGTCCTCTGCATGTGTTAACTTGGACTCACATGAACAATTGCTTTTTCCTCCACAAAATGTATTAAGGGCCTAATATTATACTGCATTCATATAGTGATCAAATTCTACAAAGAAATTATCAAATACCAACATGTAAACTGTTACAATCCTTGTTGGGAGCAGTAAAAGTTGATATGTTTACATGTTTAATCAAGATGAAAATTATAATCAAAAGCAATGGGATGACTTGGCTTCTGTCTTCATAGAGAAGAAAGTGCAAGCTCTTTTTCTTTTTGCAAAAAAAATAAAATTTACTGATTATATACAAATGTTAAGAAAGAGAAGTATAAACAAACAGAACCTGTTTCATCAAATTCTCTAACAGAGACACAAAAAGGGAATCCCAAGACGCTTTACATTAATAAGATGCACTATATGACAGGTAGTTAACCCTTTTAAAATCATAGAATCATAGAATGGCTTAGGTGGAAAGAACCCTAAAGAATATCCAGTTCCAGCCTCTCTGCATACCACTAGACCAGGGTGCTCAGGGCCCTATCCAGCCTGGCTTTGAACACTTCCAGGGATGAGGCACCCACAACTTCCTTCAGCAACCACTGTGTCACTATGCTCATAGAGAAGAAGTTGTTCCCAATATCTAATCTAAACCTGCCCTCTCTCAGTTTAAAGCCATTACCCCTTGTCCTATCATTGCAAAAAGTCCCTCTCCAGCTCTCTTTTCAGTCCCTTTAGGTACTGAAGGTATCTAAAAGTCCCCCCAGATCCTTTTTTTTCATCTTTTTTTTTTTTTTTTTTTTAATGAGTGATGCTGAAAACCATGAGACTGGCTTACCTCATTTCCCTGCATAGTACAATCTGTTTATTCTGCAATGGGAAAATCCCCCCCTTTTTTTTTTTTTTTTTTTTTTTTTTGTCAACTTCAAAGTTTATTTTGGTGCAAGATTCCCCTCAGATCCAGCAATGAGACCACCTGACCTGAGCTGGAGTGTGGTAATACACATCCACACTGCCCTTCCTCCTGCAGCATCTTTTGCAATGTGTGCTGTTCACACACCAAACACTATTTCACTGATAAACCCTTTATTGGGAAATTAGGTAAACTGGCCAACTATGTGTACCAATTAAAGGTAAAACTGATAAAAACTGGCTAAAGGAACACACAAGCAGGGGTTTCTAATAAGAGAGAAAGCCTGCTGGAGAGGAAAGAGCAGGGGAAAAGATAAAAATGGTCTCTGAAAATTAGAACAATTTAATTTGTGTCTGCACATATCATGTATTTACATCTCACCATGGTAATAACAGGATCCACCAAGAAACAGTATCATTGTTTGAGGAGAGACCCCAACAGAGAAAACTTGTTCAGGAAAGGTTTTCCCCAAGACTCCTACCAGAACCTGCAAGCAGTTTGCCGCCAGCTCCCTGGCAGAGCTCAGGCACTCACAAATTGAGATGACAGCTGGGCATGGTTTTATGGAGCCTAGCAAGGCCCACACAGTTGGGTGCCTACATCCCTCTGCAGACCTATCTGCCAGAGTTTTACTCCAGTTTACACAGGCCATCTGTGCAGCAGCCCCAGTGACAATGCGGCGCAGCACTGACTGAGCGGCGACGTCTCGCTCTCTGCAACCACCTCCTGCTCTAGGAGCCACTGGTTTGGGAGCAAAAACCCATGCAGGGCATTTCCCATGGAAAGCAGAGTTAAACACCCTGGGCACCAATCTGTAAGGCAGTGGGGGTCTGAGAGGCAGGGACAGATCTGGTACTGGTCAAGAGCCACAGCCTCAAGAGCATTTTGAAAAGCTTGCATATTGCACAGTTCCTTAGCTACTCCACACTGTGCTTCTGTACACTGCACTATAAAATCTCCCAGTGCAGTAGGTGGGCTGGCTATTTTTAAAGTGCCTTGGATGAGTTTAGGCTGATTATTATGCCTCTTTGATTCTCCTCCTTTTTGCAAAAGAGTCTGAGTTTTGCCTCAGAAATAAATACGTCTGGCAAAAGAAAACAAAGTCAGACTTTATTTAAAATTTACATATAAACCTAAGTCTAAGTACAAGGCAAATCATTTTGATAAGTGATTAATAAGTTAATAAAGATACTATTCATCAACCCACTGGAGTTGAACATTATAGTGATTTATAATTCTCTGGAATGTTTTTTACTGGTGTATTTATAACTGCTTACACCACATGGTCCTCACATGGCTTACCAGCTCTGCAGGATCTGTTTGTTATTTCAGAAAAGCATATTAATGAAATCTTAACATAAAATGAGTGACCAGAAAATAAAGTGACAGATATTATATTTTATAATCTATACATTAACTAAAAAATTTACCAGACCATTTTTTAAATAACTGCTAACATATTGAGCCAGCAGCAGTAATTCATACATATTAAATAAACAAGAAAGAAAAGGTTACAATGGAAAACTGTTCCGTTGCTGTAAAAGTGGAACCCAGTGAGCTCCAAAGCTCACAAGATGCTGCTGAATCTATTCTCAGGTTAAAGTATTTGAAGCTCAGCCTCAGGAAGTGTTTTAATTCAATTTAATTTAATAGCAAAGTGTATTATTAATTCTTCCTGGCAGGTTAGAGGAGAATGTTGTATGCACTCTCTGTGTCCTTGTCATGCAGCTGGCAGCAGTGCTGGAGTTTCCTAGGGCTCTGCAGGAGTAGCTAAGGAAGATCTCACCACTTCTCACTACAGCAGGCACTTGCTGTTCAGACTGCACTCCCAGTTGCTGCAACTGAAGGTTATGAACCCTTGCACTTCCACAAGTCCATTTCAAACAGATTTTCAGTGCCAGTAGTCTTGCACAAAAGCTTGTTTACAGATTCAGAAAATGAACAGAAAAATAATGCATTGCTCTCATGTCAAAATTTAACTGGATTTTAAACATTTTAGGATCCAAGGTCCTAAAATTCACATCCAAATATAGACGTAGACACATAAGGGATAATGTAATTTGAATACAAAGATAATTCCTAGAACATTGTTTGAGCTTTATTGACTCGTTAGAAAGACAAACTAAGCAGCCAGCTTATCCTGGAAAGCATGAGACCCTTTTTCACAAATGACTCTGATCTGTTTATTGGGACACAAGACTGGACTCTGCATATCTAAACAGCATGCACCCTCTGGGTCTGAACTTTGGTTACCTTCCTCCTTGTCTCTATTCTTTTGAGATCTAGCACTGGCTGTATTAGCACTTTTCCCTAGTTTCATCTAGGTGGCTTAATTTTGAACTGGAACAGAGCAGAGGAGACTTGCTTGCACAGCAACCCCCAGCCTTCAACCATACGGCAACAATTAACAGCAGCTTCTGTCACCACCTCTTTGCACTGAATAGATATCTCTGAGCAAACAGACCCTTGCACAGTAGCCCCAGGAGCCTCAGAGGCTGCAGAATCATCAGTAAGAAAAACCCACAGTCCAGAGTCTGACATGAGCTGTGTGGACTAACACAAAGTTACATCACAAGCCCAAATGAAGTTTGAACAAAGTGCAGCTACAGGCAACCCCTCTGTTCTGTTTCCAGATCAAATAATATCTTGTTTGTGTGTTTGAACACTTCTGTTTGTTGGTTTTGCATCTCTTTCTGAGACCCTCTTTGTCTGACCTGAGTGTACTCCCAAGAGTCCTATCTGGACCAGTAGATTTCTCACTGCAAGTGCTACATCAGCAGCTTAGCACATTGGAGAGCTTCTTTCTAAGTTCAAAATTGCCCTTGTACTCAGAGGTGTATTGCATGTACTTGAGAGCATCACAGGCACATCAGCTTTTCTCTCTGTGTTCCCAAGGATGAGGTTGCAGGGTACCATCTAAATCATCCCACTTGCAATGTAACTAGTCCAGCACTACTTGCCCTCTCTGCACACTGAGTACAGCCCTGACATGCAGTCACTGCAAACCTTTCTGCTGGTAGAGATAAAATGCTGACCCACAGTTCCATGGCTAGATAGGATCGTGCCCAGTCAAAACCTGGTATTTCTGCAGCACAAGTACACCCTGTGTGCTTATACCATGCTTGGACCATTTTGATATAGTTCTGGATCATTTTGCAAAGTTTTAAAGTCCTCCAGGACCACATAAAATCTCTGGAGAAATACAGAAAAAAGGCAGGAATGAGAGTTAGAAAAATTAAGAAATTATGAACAGTAGTCTGTGAACTTCATGAACCTATTACAGATATCCCAGATGCAAAATGCAGTATAGAGGTAAATTCCAGAACCCATTACTCACTCTACTTTTGCAACATGAGTAAGTCATGTGTGAAATAAGATACTGCTCTGCATGAGACATCCGTGGTTCAGTATAACCTGGACCACTCTGCTTGAGGGATTTTCTGTCCCAAAAGCAAAGGAGAAAATTAAGTGAAAAAGAAAGTAGAAAAATATGACAGTGTGAAAGGCAAACAATATCAGAAGGACAAAATATGAGTTGCAATTACATATATATACCCTGAACTCTGATTTCAGAGTAGATAGATACACATACCATGTTGTTGTCAGGCATTTGCCATGGGGTAGATTATTTTGTGGGACCTTCTGGAGGGAGGAGTGAGAAGGAATGGTCAGATATTATTTATCATCTTTAAAATTACTGGAATTTATTTCCAACTTTGCTCCAGCTGCAGCTTAGTTTTTTGTCCAAGATTCTAAGCATATCCTACCCAATGTGTGGGCTAGGCAGGCTTTAGAAATGGAAAAGAAACAAATTAGGAAATTGCCTCTTGCTTTTTCATTCTGTCTTTACTTTCTCAATCTTTCACCATTTCACAGAGTTCCAAGCTGTATCCCCACTGAGAAATGCAGGGCATGTTAAATAAGAAGTAGTTTGATTAAATAACAAACTCTGAACACAGCTGTTTGTCTGTGTCTGAACACAGTGGTTTGGTCTCCTTCTGCCTATCCCATCCTATCATCAGTCATTCTAATACAAGCCCCATATTTCCTATCTTCTCTGCTCTCCAAACACTCTCTTCTTTCCTTTTTCCTCTTTCACTTGCTTCTTTTCCTCCTGTATACATGAGGACCCACCTCCACACTACCATATGCAATCTCTCAATTAAAAGGTGACATTTTGTATCAAAGATAAAAAACTAAGATAGTGAGTAATGACCAAGGAGGTGAGACTTCAAGAACAATGTGCCAATGAAGCAAAAATGTCTATACTGGGCTAGTGTAATCTCTCTGTTGTGGCCTAATGACAAAAAAAAACCCTGAAACTGAAAGCACTGTTTGGAACCTAACCTGTTAAGTTCTCAAAATTTCCATCAATTAGTGGTTTGGGGATTTCCTGTGTGGCAGCTGGCACCCAGACTAGCATGCTTCATATCCATACATAAATTTCCTCAATTAATTTTTCATTACCCTCTCATTTTGTATTTGAGAGAAACAGTAATTAATTGCCATTTGAATCTTTTTACAGAACTAATACACAATGCTTCTTTTAGTACCCTGTATGACTGCTGACATACCACATCCAATCCATACAGCCATAAAGTTTTGTCTCACATCCAGTAGTCACAAGCTGGTATTATCTTCCACAATAAAGCCAAAACAGCTATCATTATATCACATCTATTTTCTAGCTTCAAGCAAGTGTATAAAGGCAGCTTTGGAAAATATTCTCAAAATACCTTTTCCAATTCATTACTCTGTAGTGGCAATGGTCATGTAGTACAAATTAATTTGTATGTTTTTGGATGTAAGCCTGACAGTGAATGCCAACCACTGATTTTTCCACAGCCCAGACTATACACATTCACAAATCATTCCAATACGTATAATAATGCTTTGTTAAATGGCAAGTCTTAAAAGAGGGTTAATGTTGCCTTAAGAAGATCAGATGAGCAAGGTAGTCCCTGTAGCAGTTTTAGCCTGCTTCTCAAAAACTACTGGACAACATGTGATGTATCTAAATGCAGAACAGTGCTTGTATTTGGAAACATGATTTTCAAGAAATTTCAAATTTTGTTGACAGTTTTTCAATAATTTGTGTAGTTTCTGCAGCTGCATATCATAAGGTTTTCAAAATGGGTTGATTCAGACACACCCAAGTATTCTTGTAGAACTCTGTTATTTACAAGCCACTCAGCTAAAATGGCAGTTATGATTTGGCTATATTCATTACTTTGTTTTCATTGTCTTCACATACTTTCACATGTCTTTGTCTCAATACTACTTGGCTCCCTAGCAACATGGAGAAACTTCAGATTTGCTCCTTCAAAGAATTCAAAGCCCCAACCCAGAGTCCCGCTGACCACAGTGAATTTTGGTTAAGGTTAAACAGGCAAGACACCATCAAGAGCAACAGCAAAATCTAAATCTGAATTAGAGGGATAATATGGTCTATCCCTGTAATTTTCTGCAACAGCAAAACCTTCACAGTGGCTGAAATTCTGACCTCACTAACAACACTGACTAACCCTCTCTGCAAGATTTCATTATTAAGGTTCCACTGGTACATGCACCTTACAAGTTAATTCACTTCTGCTGTTGTTTGTCATTTGAGAGCCAGATGCCTAGAAAATTATCAGAATGTTTACTCCTTAAAAATAAATATTGAAGACAGCTATGAGGGATGGAGAATCCTGAATATGTAAGCTCAAAAGCTTAAACAGTCAATTCCAATTTTTCATATATCTAACACAATTCTCTTAATGGTTGCATCATAATTTACTAACAGGGCATTTGTCTTATTCATTTCTTTTCTTTCCCTTTTCTCCCTTTTAAATCCACATCTGCAAATCAATGCAAACTTATTCAGTGATTACTCAAGAGAAAACTTCTATTTTGTACAGTGAACATTGTGCTTTAGGGACCTCTCTGAAAACTTTTAACAATGTTACACCCTTGGGCCTTTCTGTCCTCCAATTCCTAGCTTGAAAACTTGCATTCTCACTAGCTGTCCCTTTTTAAGTATGCTTTGGTAAAACAGCACTGAAGTGAAAAATGTTCATGGAGAACTTTGGTTTATTATTTTAAATTGCAAAGGTAGCCCTCTTGCCTCAATCCTGGCATCTTAAAGATTTTTTTATTATTATTATTTTTTTACATTTTGGCCAAAAATATCAATAAAATAAAATAATTCCCAGTTTCCTATGTTGCAGCCAACAAACTGATTACATTATACTGGATAACATCACCTCTCTGGAATTAGACTGCTAGCTAAGGTCTTATTATAGTAGTGAATTCACACTGCCATGGTTAGCAGTGTCAGCATTTCAATTATAATAGTCTCTTCCTCCTCCTCCTCCTCCTCCTCCTTCTCCTCTGCCTATCTTTTCTCGAAGGACTGAAATTTGGACTTAAAAATGAACTTAAGGTTGCAGGACTGACAGCCTAATCCATGTCACTAAATCCATGGCTTATCATTTTAGCGCATTTCTGACAAGTAGCTTTAGCGTATTTTTAAGTATAGGCCCGACTTCATGCCTTCATCCTATATCCAAAACTCGAGCATGTATGCAGAGTATGTAGCGCTCATTACTGTTACCCTTGTGGCTTGAGCTTTTTAATAAATGAGCTTTTAATAATCTCTTTATTCCACTGCTTTTAAAACTGTGCATCCAGCTACAGTCAGGACTGAAAGATGTGTGTTGCTACAGCTTTGCTTCAAAATTCTTTTTCAAAACAGGGATGTCATGCTATACAGTGTAAGGGATCTGAAAACTCCACCTGAGAGCTCTGAGAAAAAGTGGGAGACCTGCTGCAGGCTCGCCATGAAGACATCCGCCATACGTTTTTGCTGGGACGTGCCAGGAAGGCTCCATGGAAACCGCAGGCAGCTCAAACCCCGCTGCGTGCTTGCCGAACGGGGCAGAGCACGGCGGTGATGACACGGCCGCTGCCCGTCACTCGGACTGCGAGTCCCTGTCCCGGTCTGTGCCCGGCGTCCCCTCCCGCCCCGCGTCGGGGTCTGTGTTTGCCTTTGTCCGTGTGCGGGCGGGGCTGTGCCCTGGGCACACGGCGGAGCCCCTTGGGGACAGCGCTGGGCACACGGCCGGGGCTGCGCTCGGGGGTCGGCCCGGCCCGGCCCGGCCCGCCCGCCCGCTCCAGCCCTGGCTCCGGAGCGCAGCCCCGCCGGGCAGGCACGGCCACCCCCTCCCGGCCCCGACGGTCACTTACGTTGGGGCCGGTGCCGCCGGGAGCGCTGCCGGCCGCGGGACGGACCCCGGCCCGCCTCCGACGGGGGTGCCGGCCGGGAGGGGGGCGGCCTCCCGCTCGGTGTCGGAAGGGTGAATATTTGTCGGAAACCCGGGCGTTTATTCCACTTGGCAGAAGCGGAGGGGGTCGGGGAGGGGGCATGGGTGAGACGGGTGGTGCCCGGGGAAGGGGGCGAGGAGCGGGCCCGCGATGCGCCCGCTCGCCTGTCGGATCCGCTAGCCGGCGGCTGCCGCGGGCCGCCGTGAGTCACCCCCGGCCGCGGCAGCGTCAGCCTCGCCGCGGCGTTGGCAGCCAGACGAGCCGCGGCGCGGAGCCGCCGCTGTCCTCGGATGAACCCGGCGGGGCTGCCAGCGCCAGCCGAGTGCGCGCAAGGCGAGAGCCGAGGCTGTGCCGGCGCGGCGGCGTGCGACACCCCTGCGGCGGGGATGGAGGAGACGGGGCGGGGGGCGGGAGCGGGGGGGGGCAGCCCCTCGGCGGCCGGGCCGGAAAGGTAAGCGTGGGACAGGGAAGGTGCGGCGGGGGCTCGGTCACGCAAAGGGCACGGTGCGGGGGGAGGCGCTGCCCCCAGGGCCGCCGGTCCCCGAGGACGTGGCTGTGGCGGCCCAGGGTGCGGGGAGGAGGCTGAGGGGGGCGTGGGGGGCGAAAGCCCCTCCGCTCCAGGCACGGGGCAGATGGCTTCCGACATCGGGGATGCTCGTCGGCGCGAATGGCAAACCCCACCCGGGCCTTGTCCTGGTAAAAAAAGAAACAGGCAGCATCCTCTGCCCCGCGGCGCAAAGATCGGGCTCCTCTTGAGCGAAAGGTGCATCGTTCCCCAACAATCTTATCTCCCTTCTCCCGGCCGCGGGGAGCGGCAGGAAGCCGGGGCAGCTGCCGGCAGCTGCTGGCGATGTCTCGAAAGCCGCAAGCAGGGTCACGGCCGCTGCCGCGCACCCACCGCCGTGTCCCCGAGGTGGCGTAACCCGGGGAGGGGGGTCCATGGCTTATCCACACATGGCTTATCTTCCTTTGCTCTCACCTGTCATCTTTAGTTTTTCTTTATTTCTTTGCTGTCCGCCCACCCCATCCCCTACAGCTGGAGCGACCGAGTCCCTGAGGACAGGGCAGGTTGCCCACGCGAAAAGCAGCAATGAGTTTGAGCCCCGGGAGGACATCTTCTGCCCTCTGCCCTGACCCGGGCGATCCCAGCGCCGCGCTTCCCTCGGGGCTTTCGAGAGCCCAGGGCACAGGGCTGGGCTCCGCCGGGGGCCCTGGGGCGCCGCGCTGCCCCCGAGGAGCCGCGCTGGGAGGTGGGATGCGCCGGGGAAGAGCTCGCCATCAGGGTAACGAGACCCTGGAAAAGGGCTTTTAAGGAAATTCTCCCTGGGTGATCTGAGGTAGAGTGGGAGGGACGGAGCCCCTCTTTGCTCCGGGAGGGAGAGACCTATCAGCACACGCAGATCAGGTAGTCGCAGTGCAGCAGGTGCCTCCGAACCCCTTCGCTTCTTCCCCGCTCCGTCTCTGAGAACAGCGCCCGAGGGAGCCCACAGACACCACCTTAATAGCCGTAATAATTAAAAACAACAACAACAACAACAAAAACCCCCTTCTGCCTGGCCTTAATGATCCTTTACACACATTCCCCAGCCGCTCCCTCCCCCGTCCCCCCAGTGAGGGGCACTGATTATTCGCACTCCTCTGTTTGCCGAGAGCGCAGCCTGATGAAAGGACTTTATCCTCGAGTGACTCCATCGCTTGCTCCTCCTCCTCTCCCCAGCCTCGCTTCGCTCTCAGCCCTAATTGGGCTCTTGCTAATATGATTAAAGCCCAGTTAAATGTTTCTTGATAAATCTTGTCAAGAGAGGATCCCCCTCCGTCCCCTCCCCTCTCTGTCGGTTGTCAGAAGCCCGGTTATAGACAGGACATGCCCGGCTCCTGCTGTTCATACTCTGGTGGGAAGTTGGCATTTCACAATTGTTCCTTTAACAGGGTTGTTTTGGAGCCGGTCCTGGGGATTGTTCCTCTTCAGGCCGGGCTTGCTGATAAGAACCTCCAGTGGCTTTTATGTAACACGTTAGGATTTGGTCCTGGTCCCAAAATCGCACTGTTTCTTTAGCCTTTTATTTCATACCCACCCTCCCCCTCCTGCTCTCGCTGCTCTTAGTAGCCTGTTCCCGGAAAGGCTCTTGCTCGATGCGAGCCGGCCGGGCGCGATCGCCCGTGTAAAAGCCGCGCAGTCCCAGCGGAGCTGCGCACCGGGAGCCGCTCCCGCCCCTGCTTCCCGGGAAAAGCCCCTGTTCTTCGGCTCCTCTGTCCGCGCTCGGAGCCCTCGGGAGAGGCTCTCTCTTTACTGCCCGTCGTTGTGGGAGGCGTCCCGGTTCCCCGCAAGTTTTGCAGCAGCGAGCGCGTTCTGCCCTTCACCTGCTCCTTTTTCTTTGTGGTTTCACTGTAACTGATCTCGGGGGTTAAACCCCATCCCGCCCCCGTTATCCCTGGGAGAATGTGGCTGGATTCGTAGGAATTAGGAGCCAGCGTTGGAGATGAGGGTGGTCCCCCGGACGCCGGGCCCCCTGCGGCCAGCCACGGGCTGGCAGCGCTGCGCCTCCGCTGCGGCGCGGACCCCGCTCCGTTCCGGGGAGGCTCGTTGGGGGGCTGCTGGCTCGCTTCCACTTTGGTGTTCAGTTTTCTTTGGGGTTTCAGCGGTCCGGCAGGGTCTTTTCGAGGGTGTTTGGTGTTTGCTGCTTCAGCCTTACTGGGCTTGGAGGCTGCGGGGGCTGTAGCTGTCGAGGGGCGATGGGGACGGGCTGTTTGCCCCCTTAGGCGTGGCCTGGGAGCCCTTCGCTCCGCGGCTGGAGGTGCTGTTTCCCGATGGCACACCTGGCCCTGGCTCCGGCCCGTGCCCCGCGTGCGGGCAGAGCCGCTGGCACCCCGCGCTGCCGCGGGGGGCACGCACCGCCTTCCCCATGGGAAGCAGGGACAGGGGTCGCCGAGGGACACGGACCGCTGCCTCTGTCCCACACCCCGCCAAGGGCTCCCGAGTCCCTCCCGCTCGCCACCGTTTCAGCCCCACCAGGGGTTTCTCTTCGTGCCCGAGGCTCTCCCGGGGACGGGCGGCAGCGCCCTGCCCCGTCCGCCCGGGGGGCCGCCGCTGCGGGGAGAAAGGTCAAAACCAAAAAACGAAAAATCACCCCCAGCCCTGAGGAGCGCAGCTCCAACAAAGGCGCTTGCTCCCCGGGCAGGGGAAAACCCGAGCCAAGGGGCAAAACAGCGATGTGCCTCCTCCGGGCGGCGCAGCCGGGGCGGGGGCCGAGCCCGGGCCGGGACCCGCGTCCCGCGCAGGTTTCTCCGCCTCAGTTCGAGCGTCGGCCCTCCTCAGGCGAAGTTTCAGCCGCGGTCTGAGGATGGTTCCTTCTCCCTTCTCGTTCCTTCCTCTCTCCCCTGTGTGTTCTCCCACCGGGGGGGGTCTGGGCTAGTGCGAGACCACAAGAGCTGCGGCCCCTTTGGCCCGGGGCTGTCGATTTATCCGAGAAGAGTCCTAAATAAGCAGCTGTTTGTGCTCTAGCTGGAACGCCGGAGGCTTTCTAAGAATGGCGCTTTTCTTACACGACGGTTGGGGATTTTTTAATTTAATTTTATTTTTATTGGTACATCGAACCAGCCTACAGCATTGCTGGCATCTTTCCACCAGGTGTCTGGGGCTCAGAGAAAAAATCAAATTAATCTGAAAATTGTGAGACAGTTTCCGTCCCCTTCTCCCAAATAAAATATGGGAAAGAATTGGTACAAAGTGTCCAGGAAGGGATTCAAGATGGAAAAAGAGAAGCACCTTCACTCCACCAGAGTGGTGAGGACCCAGAAGGGCCTTCCGCAGTCAGGAAGGAATCAAAGCACCTGGAAGATGGAATTTGACTGGTTTGAGAACCAGCTTCTGAGATGTGGTTACCACCCACAGCAAGGAACTTGACCCCAGGATCCAAAATATCCCTTCTAATACTCTTCCTAAAAAATAATAATTTGCTTTTCTATACACAAAAAAAAAAAAAAAAATCAAGTACATTGCATATATTAAACTACTGTACTTCACAGCACTCTTGTAGGTATGAGTCCCTGCTCCCACTCTACAGAGAAGTGAAGTGGTTTGCTCCAGATGTCACCTTGGAGCTGGGGGCACTTGCTTGGTCCTGAGACCCAGAGCTCCCACCAGCAGCCAGCACTGCTCTGCTCTCTGAAGTCCCCCATGACACTGATGCTATTAGGAATTGAGAGAAGGCTATCTGCACATACAAGGGGCTGCTGTGCAAGATCCAGGAAATACCAATTCTGGATGTTGTTTTAAACCAAGTATGCAGTATGAGAAAACAGACGTGCACCTGGGGGGGTTAGATTTAAAACTTTTAGTGTTTGACTACTATAATTATTTAATTAAACACCACTTAGTCTTCATAAGTAGTCCTTGTTACTTTTAGAAGAACCCAGCTGAACCTACTGAAGTATTTTCTACTCACCTGACTTACAAAACAATCGTTTTCTGTCTGAATAAAAAGAGAGGACTGACTGATGCTCATGCTTTCGATGTAGACAGCAAAAGCTAGACTCAAATCTACTTGCTTTTCTTATGCAAATTTTCTCACAGGATTAGAAAGCAAAGTAAACAGCAGTCCAACCTTAAGATCTTTTTTCTTTTTAGAGGCAGCCTGTTGTATAAATCTGAAATAGAAACTGTTTTCATTTGAAGATCAAATAGAAGTTATCTAGTGAAGCTGACAAGCAGGGCAGTATAATCTGTTTGCATTTTTGGGAAAAGGATGGCTCTGGTTTTGTTTCAAGGCAAGGAACTTTTAAATAATATTTAACGAAATAATTGACCTTGATGTTTAAACTACAACTTCCTTCATGTCATTAAGCTTACAGTTTTTTAAAAAAAATGTTTAGTATCTGAACTCTGGCATTCATTCTGCTAATCTCATAATAACATTTGTTTCTTGTGGAATTTTGTTTGATGAACTCATTGGTGAAAGAGGAGAGAAAGTTCAGAACAACACGAGCTTTACAGCTCATTTATACTTTTTCTCTCTGAAAAAAATAGCAAAAGCACACTTTGAAATGACTTTTCAGGAACAGTTTTTCAGATGGATGGATCAAGTAGAAACTTTCTACAGCTGAACCATAAACCTTGGGACAAACTGTTCTTTTAACACATATTCTGACTTTTAAAAAATATTGCAGTCCTTGACTACAAAAAAAAAGATTTTGTGGAGTTTGTCCTCATGATAACTAGGCTCTGAGTCTGCTTTTGAAATGTGAGAGAAATGGAACTAACTCTATAAAGTGTGTCTATCACATAAAGCCTTTAGGACAGCCTGATTCACACTATATCCTGCTCTTTGTTCAACTGACAGATTTCCAACTGCAGAAAGAGGCACATATCTGGGGACTGCTATTATCTAAGCTAAATATGTACATTTTGGATCAGTTCTATGTTATTTGAATACTCACAATTTCTGTTTGGAGATCTTAAGCATGAAAGGATTGAAGTGATGTGCATTTTATTATCTATCCATCATTCTTTGTACATGCACAAAGGTGCATTAACATACACATTTACTAGTCTCTCTGCTCTGCAGGAGTTCAGAAAATTACATGCAAAATTATTTCAAATAAAAGTAAACAAGGAACCAAACAATATACACGTTACCATACAAGAAAACAGGGAAACAAACAAGGTGGGGAAAAATAAAAGCAATAAATGGAGTTTAACTTAATTTTTATTTGTTTGTAAATTAAAAATACCATGGCAGAAGTGGAATTTTTTTTTCAGTCATGTGATCCTTGAATTGCAAAACACCAGTATCTACCAAAACACTGTTTTGTACCCTGCATTTTGTGTACTCACTCATAGATTAAAACTCTTCCTTTTTCCCTGCTGGCACATGTTTTTTCTCTCCAATGAGCTCCTACTTTCAATATGCAGAGATATGAGAAATCAGGTTGCTTTACTCCCGACAAAGAACACGTAGTTAACATTTCCACTGATAAACAATATTTGAATTCCCACCACAGGGTACAAACAGTCAGCTCAATAATGTTTAAAGACCTGGGATCTAGAGAGCACGGTGATGTTACACAACTGGAGATGTGACGTTATCTGACAATCTGAGCAGGGTCACACTGGACATGGGACAATAGAAATTCAGTGTTGAACATCACACTGATGCAGGTTTTCTCAACTTCACACAAGTCTTATGCAGTACAAGCAAGGACAAATTGTCAGAGTCATCTCCCACCTCATCACTTTCCTCTGTCTCTTCCTCCCCTATGGCATAATTGGCAGAGGACATCCCTCAGAGCATTCCATTGCAGTCCCTCAGGTTCCTGTCCCCAGTGACTAACTGGTGACCAGCTGTGTGTGACACAGGGCAGCACTCCCATCACACCAATGATGTGTTTGCCAAGGGGCACTTTCTGTTACACCTTAATACAATCCCCCACTGTGACTCAACACCAGCAAGTGAAGGGGGGAGGCACCCCCCCATCCTGTGGGGTTATCATGCTGTTCCCCTCCAAAGCTTGCCTCTGTGCCTGCCAAGTTATATTTCTAC
Organism: Oenanthe melanoleuca; assembly: GCF_029582105.1. Taxonomy (NCBI): domain Eukaryota; kingdom Metazoa; phylum Chordata; class Aves; order Passeriformes; family Muscicapidae; genus Oenanthe; species Oenanthe melanoleuca. The sequence goes on from NC_079339.1 coordinate 50,012,440, forward strand.
TTATGCAGCTACTGCTCTTCATTTTTACAAGGAATGAGAACATGGCACCTGGGCATGGCAGTTCTTGACCAGAGATACTACAGATGCTGCAACAGAGCAGCAGTTGTTGTTCAGCTGTAATTATTTGCAGAAGCTACAGGCTCTACTATTTTTTAATTTTTTTTTTTAATATTATGAGCTTGAAGGAAAATAGTAACTCTTATCAGTGAATTGGGTGCTGTGCCTGCTACAAGTCACATTAGAAGTATAGCCTGTGTGTTTTGGGGTATGCAGCCAGCAGTTAAGCTGATACATCTTTTCCCAGCAACCAAACATAGCTTGCAACACACAGGCAGAGACAGAAGATGGCATTTCTGTCATACAGGGCATACATGCTCATTCCATCTTCTGTTTCTCCGATGGTGATTTGTGAGGAACCAACCTGGCATATTGCCTCAGCCCAGGGAGTAAACTTCATCTCCTCAGCACAGGTGTTAAGCAGGCAGCTGTGCAAAACCAGAATTCTCTGTGAGACTGACTGCACTGTTCTTCATATTCCCCTGAGGATGATTTACCTTGAGATTGTGCCAGACCATGGGAATTCTCTCACCCCAGTATTTATATCAACACCCCTCACTCTTGTTTAGGGAACCAGAAACAGAGATTGTGCCTAGATGACCAGCCTCTGTTCATCTTGCTTTAGAATCTGCTATCCTAAAAATCTCTTCTTGTCAGGCATGGTTATTCTTTTATCCTCTGCTGAACTGCTATAGAGCATTTCTGCACACTGCAAAATAGCCAAGGAATATTTCCCCCTGTGCTAAATTGGGTGGCTCTTATGGAAATCATATCAGTCAACTCGCAAAGAGCTTCAGGGTCCGTAGGTAACATGAGCTGAAACAATATTTGCCTGGATACATCTCCTTCCCTTTTCCTCCTAACATACCTGTGGGTCTGTCAGAGAGCCCTGGGGAAGCTGTAACCACGATGAAGGCACTAAGGATGCTAATGCAGGGAGGATTAAGACTGCTAGCCACTGCAGCATGTCCCTGCTGCCTGCACCTCACTAAAGCACAAAAAGTCTTGTGACTGGCATGTCCTCCACTTCACTGGGTTACATGACACATGCCAGAAAATGTGTCAACCCACTCCCCATCTCTTCAGCATTATTAGCCTGGGGAGGGAAACACAGCCAAAGAACACGAACACAACTTTGACAGGTTCTGCCTAATCCACCCACATAATGACATTTCTTATGCTAAGTGCCAGAGCGGTGTAGGGAGGCCACTGTCTGTACCAGCTGCTGGCAAGTCAAAGTTAGTTTCATGGTTATGTTTAAGATATAGCCTGATGTTACGTTAAGAAGTCTTTGTCTCCTGTGGTGCAGCGCTCAGAGAATGACATCAAAAGCCTTCCTAATTCACCCCCCAGGTCATCTGATTATAGGCATGGCACAGAGCCGTGCTGCCCAGGAGACCGTGAGTCACGATGACATCCATGACTATCCCCTTATTCTGTGGAAGGAAGTAATGTGCCCTGAGCATGAAACAACCAGGAGTAGATTACATCCTTCCTCGTGTCAGCTTAGCCCTGCTGGCTGTTGGGGCAGGCACTGGGGAGGCAAGAGCAGCCTCTGCTTTCCCAGCCTTGCTCCTCCCCACCCTTACCTCAGGGAAGCTGTTTCTCCCCATGCTGGGACATGCCATGTGGGCAAACCACACGAGAGGGTTTTGCTCAGCCAGGCAAGGAAGAGGACGCTGTGGCTCTCTACTCCAGTGTGGTGCAGGGTTACATCACACAGCGAAACATCCATCCCTCCTTCAACAGGCCAGGCATATCTGATCATGAGGATGCTGTGTGTTCTCCATCCCTTGGCATTTATCCTTGTAATTAGTCTATCTGTTTCTGATTTATTTATTTTCAGGCAGTCTTCTGCACCCTTGCTCCCTCGTTTGGGCACATGGGGCAAACCACAGACTTGCCCTTAAACTACACAGAAAAATAAAATCAGAAACAGACTAACCACAAGAATCAATAGCAAGGGGCAGAAAGCACATGATTGGATACTGAAGCTTCCTTCAGAGATCCATCTGCCTCGAAATGTGATGTAACCAGGCTCACATACCACATCTGCAAAGTGGGGTAACAGATTCATCTTCGTAACCTGACTGGCAGGGTGAAACTATGCTGGCTCAGAGAAGCCAAGGCATGTTTAAAAATCACTTCTAAGGAAGAAAAAGAAGCTCATTCTGTGCTCACAGAGCTAAGCCATCACTTTCAAGTCTGACGTGATTCCTGTTAGTGTTATTGTTGCTTCCTAGAATTTAGGCTTGAATTTGGCAGAAGTCGAAAAGCCAAGGCATACACAGAACCATTTGTGAGAATCAGTGTGTCTGTGTGCATGGGCCAATTCTTTTCTGAATAAACACCAGTCCCTGGGCTGCTGGGTAATGTGTCGATATAAGATGGCAGTCAGACATGTAGTCTCATACCCATGAGGCAAAGCTGTTTCAGGATGCAAGTTACCTTTTTTCCCTACAAATAGACACAACCAGATAATGAACCACACCTCTCAATGCCATTAAAATATTTGTGCTACATTCCATACTGTTCCTTGTTTGTCTCCCAAAAGTAGCATCATTGCCTGGGAGAAAATATCAAGATATTAATCAAAAATAGATGAGCAGTACAAGAAATGAAGGACAAGCAGACAAGTATAAATATCTTCCTGCACACCCAGAATACAGAAGCTGTCTGAAAACCTTGTGATTAGAGTCAATACACTCAATCCAGCCACACAGGCAGTGTGCACTGCTGTCATTCCTACACTGAACATCTCATTGGATACCCTGTGATTCTGCAGCCCTTCACCAGGTGAACAATGTGAAGTCATTGCTCATGAGACAGATCAGACACTACAAAAACCCTCCAGACAGAAACCTCTGCTTGTTTCTGACTAGGAAGAATAAATCTTTTCTTTTGGGATCCGCAGAAATACAGATGCAAAAGCAGGACGTGGGTAAATGAGAGAAGATAAGGTATTGCTCCTGCAAGCAGAACTTCCTGTCTTCAAAATGGGTGAGTACTTCCAAACTTTCCAAACATTTCATTGCCCTCCAAGTAGATCATAGATCTGCCCCTCTTTCCTTTCCAGATATTTTCCAGCATTCTAAGCCATAATAGAGGCAGGCAGAAAGCAGAAGTTAATTTTGAAAAAAGGGATTAACAAAATTAATGGGGGAAAAAAACCCTGAGTTTTCCCTGATTTCTGTAGTCAACCTCCTGGACACTGCCACAGAATTTTGTACATCTCCATGAAGATGTGGTTGATGATCAATGAAGATGTGGCTGGTTCTGGTTGATCATTAGCAGAACTTGAGGCAGCTGTATAAACAGATTTCTACACCTACAAGTCTTCATTCATTTCCTCCAGTGAGGTTTTTAATTTGACTGGCAGCTAGCCTATCTGGGCAGCTGATAAGAGAAGAAAAAAATCACCCTCCAGCCCTTGCATTGCCACTGCCTTTCCTCTGGTTCTCATCACAGAACTGTACAAAGAATTAAAGAGCTCTCAATACATTTGTAGCCAAATATTTACCCTAAGTGAGGTAGATTATATTTGCTTATTGTACCCATTGCCATGCTGGCATGTGTTCAAGACTGTCTAATTCCTTGGAGTGCTATTGAATAGTTTAAAAAACTCTTTGTTTATAATAAACTGTTTGGCAATGAGTGCACATTCAGTGTTGTCCAGGGTATAGTAGCTCCAGAGCTCACGCCTGGTATTTGGGCACTTGGCATTGTCTCACTTCACAAACAGCATTGGGGGCAGTTTTGGGGTGCAGCCAATTTACCTTAATCTCTTGCAGGGTTACTAAGAGTATTTTGAAATTCTCTCCAGCATTTCATGAAGAGAAAAGATAATTAAAGCATGTTAGAGGAAACATTCTTCAAGGAAATACAGCTTCATCTTAATCAGCTTGCTTTTTTGAGAGCACACTCATTTTGACAACATTTTAATGGAGACAAATTAAAATATTATTTACAGTAAATTATATTTAAATTATTGTTTTCCATTAAGTGAAAACATATAAGTAGTTCCTTGTTTTGTTTAATCTTGTTTTGAACTTTATATAGCATTCATATATTTAACATTTCTCCTACTAAATTGAATATTTTAATGTCATTATAACTTTTGGGCTTTCTGGTGTGAGAATGATTTGACACTTATGGAACACTTCCACCATGCCAAATATATTCTTTTGGAATTTTCAGTCCCTGAAAATTTCACCACCTTCTCTTTTTCCCCAAGTGTTGAATTTCCCATAGGATGGAAATTCTGTTTACTGACCAGCTCTGATAAAATTTCTTTCTTTATCAAGAAAAGAGGAAGAGAGGGTGTCACAAACACACAACTGTAAACTTGTCAGGATGCATTTCTTATTGTTGGCTCATATGTTGCCCTCTTTTGGTAGCTTTTGTATTGTACTACACATAAAATATTTAACAACTTCTGCAGCAACTCAATATCCAAAGGGGACTGAGTGTTGAATGTTAAAACTAAGTAAATGCATGAAGAGTGCAGCAGGTTGTGAGTTTGGCACGTAAAGATCTTATAGAGACATCCTGTTGGGAGAGGCAAAGCACTAGGGGATTAATAAAGCAGTGCAGCATCAAACTGGACTGTAAAGGTTAGGGAGATAGAAGAAAAAGGAGCAAGACCTGTAGATACTCACTCATGGGAATAATTTAACCCTATATCCTATATTTCTGATGAGAAACCTGACTTTGAAAAATTTGTTTGATCAAGATTTGTAAAGGGAAGCTCTGCCCTAATCATCATTCATTTGGTCTTTCCCTGTTACTTATTTCATAATCTATGCAAGGGTATTATTAAATTCTTTTGGGTATTGACTAGTAAAGCCCAGAAAAGTGCCTGCTAATTTTCCAGGACTAAATCCCTACCAAAGTCAACACTTTCTTCACTAATTCATTTCTGAATGATGAAATTAAATCTGCAGTGATTTGCTAATACTAGCTATAAAATCATGTGATACTTACAGTATTATAAGCCCAGAATCATTATTTAAGCAAAACACTGAAATGTTAATTTTCTCCAGAAGATAGGGGTTTTTTCCCTACTATTTCTGACTAAAATTTTTAAATTAGCCCCTTCTCAGTCTGTACCAGTGATTAAGAGTCTAAAGACAAGGGTATTCATCTCCTCTTGACTTTGCAAAAGAACTGAGTGTTAACTCCCCCAAAATACCATTCTTAGAGAACAAACTGCTCTCTACTTCAGATAATTCTCAGTTATAAGCACAGTAAATGGTTACACAGAAGAGATATTCCCACCATATCTGTGATTCCAGTTCAGCATTCCACAGCCCTATTCTTTAAAGATTAATTTTCTTTGGTTTGAAAACCAGCATCAGGAATTCAGCCTCACAGGAACTGTTTTATGAACAGTCACAGAGACGATTTCAGAGCTCGGAAGGGAACTGTTCCTCCCACCTTGAACTGTGAAGGTTCTGTGGTAACTATAGGAATTCTTGGGATAGGGAAGAACTCTGAGCCTTCCAATGTAAAGATACATTCTCTGGTGTTTTATTCAAACCTATCCTAAAACCCCCAGCAACATGAACTCCTCTTGAAAGACCATTTGACAGCCTTCCAATTTTCACCTTAAAAAAAAATACACCAAAAGGCATGATTTCACTGCCATCCTCTCTGCTATTTAATGGTGGCTGGTTTAAGACTTCACAGACCTTTGTTCCATGCCTAAGAATGCAGAAGTCCAGCCCTATGGTAATAAATGACTGCCTGGTGATTTTCATGCAGCCAGTATGCACCTTTTGGTGGCCAAGGGCTCACAGACTTTGGTCACGTTTCCTCACAGATCTAACCAAGCCCCTTCCTGCTTCAGGCTAATGAAGTGCTTGAACATGTGCTCTGTTTAACCTGATATGTAGTTCCTTTGTTAAAGCCACCTAGCAAGGCTGTAAAGGGAGTTGTAAATCTGCAGCACAGCTCATACACTTTAAGTTAAGTTTATGCTTAATGAGATGTTTGGTTTGAGCCTGAGTCTTTCCCCCAAGTGTTTTTTCCAGCCTTTGAATCGTTGTGGGATTTCTTCCAACTCCTTCCAGTCAGTCAGTGGCTGGTGATATTGAACACAGAGTTGAATGTAACAGCACAGATCTTTTACACAGGCACTCTCACCTCCCTGCCTCATGGTACATATCTGTACTTGCACAGCTTTTATATCTGTGCAAATTCATAGCTCTCTCCCATCCGGTCTGCTCTCCACTATACCTTGAAATTCTATCAGAAATACTGATGGCCAGGACATGTACATTCCAATAAATCCTGGGGTTTGTTTTCCTTCTTTTTTTTTTTTTTTTTTTTTTTTTTTTTTCTCGGTGGTGGGGGGGATTGTTTGGGAAATTTTGTGCTTAGCTTTCTAGTATCTCCCATTCCTTTGATATCATTATCTGCTTTCTTCTGTTTGCATTCTTTCCTGGTTTAGTATCATCACCACATTTCACTATTTTGCTGTTTACCTCTACTTTGAGATTACCATACAGATACTAAATAGAACAATATCTGTCAAAAGTCCCTGACATGACCTACAAGACATTTCCTCAAGCTACAACAATTGATCATTGCTCTTTGTTTACATTCTTTGTCCCATTTTAGTCTACACAGCAGGGTTCTCCGCCAAAACAATTGAAGTTCTTTCTCTCAACACAAATACCTGAAACAGTGTCAAATGACATATTCAGTGCTCCATATAGGCACTCACCCACATTTCCATCATGCTGTGTATCTCTCAGTTCACTCACTGAGCTGCTGCCTTGCTTGCTGAATGCCAGCTTGGAGCATCCGAAGCCTGCAGCTCCAGTCCCCAAATCTGTAATATGCAGAATTTATCTGCTGCATATTAACATGAAAGGCACGTTTAATAAGTTTCACTTTTTACAAGACCATATTACTTGCTGTTCCTGATACTATTTGCCTCAGTGTTTCCTTGGGATTAGTTGGATCACTTAGCTGTAAGAAATAAACAGAACTTGGCCTAAATATTAAAGATGTTGTCCTTGATTTATGACCTTTGAGGTCAGAAATGACCATTAACTATCCTGACTAACCTTTTCTGTCACAGACATTACCCTATTCCCTACATACAGAGCCCAGCATTTTTGCTTGTCTTACATGTGTTTTCCAGCAAGGGATTCTATTTTGATATGGACACAATTGCTTTATTGGGCAGTTTGTTTCAGCAGTTCATCACACTGCTACAAATCCAAACCTCAACGCTTCCTTAAATTTACTTGGTTAATATTTCCACCCACTGATTCTTGTAATATATTCATCTGATGCAAGGCACTTTTTTCTTGTTGTGAAGGTAATTATACACTGTAATCCAGTCATCTAGTTTTGGTAAGGGAAACAAAGCGTACTTTCCAATCTGCAAGCAGTTCTTGTGCTTTTTCTCCCACCCTTTTTCAGATTTCTAGCACCCACTGTGCTGCAACACACCCCAGCCAAATAAGTTAACTTCTATATGCCTGATAACCTGTGCCTCTTCCACCATCAGACTGAGTTCTGTGTCCAATTGCTTCCCTACAATGATACCATGGACTTTTCTAGCACCGCCCTTGGGATATGATTTCTATTGCATCAATATACCATTTGTGCATGATTTTAAATTCTTCTTTTCTGCAGAGGTCCTGCTTACTGAATTTGGGCTGATTCATCTTCCCAATTTATTTATCATTCCACCAATTTTAATTTCCTCCCTAATTTACTAAGCATTGTTTAACTAGGGATGTGCTTGTCTCTCAACCATCAAGGACAGTAATGGGGCCTGCCAAACATAACACCCAATTCTGCAAACTGGCTCCAGAGCTTTCCTTCAGAGCTGACAGCAGCTTTTTGACACCTATCAGTTAGTCAGTTCTTAATCCACTCAGCAGTCACTCAATACCTGTTGTACAGTACTTATTTGTATTAAATGCTTAGACATAGAAGGCAAATTTGAATTATATTTGAATGCTGAAAAAGTGGGCTTAGAACTTAAATCCTGGAAAGTGTTAAAAAGCCTAATCCCGACTGGTGCCTAAACACTTATGAGCACACAGACTTACGTGACTCATTGTAGGTCCACAGTTATGAAACCTCATGCTTTGTATATTTTTCTGTTGATATTAATTTCTCTTATCTGTGAAAGAAAAACTTAGACTGTTGGATAGACCACATGTTGTCTTTTGTAGTCAAACACACAGAGCTTTCCTTTTGTTTCTCTGCATCTCCACAGGTAACAGTTCTTTTTCAAAAATAATTGGCAAAGTCAGTGTAAATCTTTCAGATGCTACTTGTCACATTATTAAGTTCAGATTATGCAGCTTTGGTGACTTTCATCCATATATTCAAGTATTCCCTCATCTGTTTCTATCAATAGGATTTATTTATTTGTGTCACAGTGTTTCTTTCTTGTTAATTGCTTCAAGTGATTTTATGTAATTAAAGACAGATGGTAAAGCAAAGTTCAGTATCTCATCCATTTGTTAATCGGTGGCTTATGCAGCTCTATAAATGTAGCAGGGATGTTATGATTTTGGTGTTTTGTGTGCTGTGCTTTAAATTAAATACTGGGCCCAATTCCGAGTTACACTGAAGCCAATGACAAAAGCTGCCATTGACCAGGATCTCACAGTGGGAGACCATGGATGAGGAAAGCTTGAGCCAGCTCAGTGTGGTGTTTACACTTTACAGAGGCACACAGCTCACTCACTCCTACACCACGGTCTCACCACGGACCTTTGCCTCAACAGCTTCCACAATGTGTCAGGGGCAAACGAGCAGCCAGGTCAGGGCATGGGTGAAGAGGTTTATGGAAACCCATCACTGCTTTCAGCGTTCCTTTGGTTTATTCTATTTTGGGGGAATCTTTTTTTTTTTTTTTTTTCATATGCAAGGGAGCAAAACATCTGTTTTCATTAAGGACATCTTGTTCTTCAGATTAGAGGAAATAACCAGAAAAGGAATAACAAACAAAAGTCTCCAGAGGGAAAAGCAGCGTGCCACGTGCTCCTTGGGCAGCCATGTTGAAGTGATGCAGAGCATTGGCAGCCTGGGAGCAGCTCAGCCAGACCCCAGATCCCAGCACAGATCCCTCACTCCTGCACAGCCCCTGCACCTCTCACTTCACACACAAGCTGTTCATGGGCTTGTTTTACCCCAATCTTTTATCCCCAGATCAGTCTGGAGGGTACTCTCCTCGCCCTGCAGGCTCTAGCACACTGTGTTATTTTGATGCCCTTATCCTTCCTCTTTCGTAAAGAAAAGGCTCGTGGCATTCTTGCTGGCTTGCCTGCCTGTTCCCCTTGCTCTCACACTGTGCAGGTCCCTCTGCAAAGGCACCAGCAATGGCTTTCTAACCAACTTACTTGCTGCCATCTTTCAGTCCAACAAGCAATTTGGCTTTATCTGTTTTGACTCAGTACAAGCTTGCTCCTATTGTTTCTCACATTCTTGCATTTCCACCACAGTATGTGACTGACAGAAAAGCAATTCCTCAATTAGAGTACAAGGGGTGTGCTGGGAATCACAATTCAGCCTAAGGATTTATGTGCTAGACCAAATTATTGTAACTGACACAACATTTCCAGAAAGTGAGTTTGGAAATTCCAGAATCCCCCCATCCCCTCACCACCACCACCCACTCCCCCCCACCTCCACTCCTCCTTTCTTACTTGGGAAAGCCAAATTACAGAGAATACAGATTCCTCATCGCTACTGTGAGTCATGCTCACATCAAGCACATGGCTGGTGAGGTCAGCGACAAGGGTTACTGGGCTTCAGCTACAGAAAAAATGGATTTTTCTAAAAGACATCACAGTCAGAGCAACATGAAAAAAAAAAGAGGAATGCAGAAGTCAGCAAACCACAGGTGAAAGGGAGGCACAGATGGATTCACGTTTCTCAAAAGAATGAGCAGAAGAGACAGGTGGCATAGGACGCCGTGACCTTTTATTCACCTAATCTTTTAGCCTTTAACATAAACTTTTATTTCCATGAATGTTCACCAAAACAACAAATCACCTATTTTACTCAGCCTAGGATGGGATTTTTTAAAATGTTAGCACCACTTATTCTAGGGAGCAAGCAGCAAGGCATATTTGAAAATAACTGAGTAGTTTCTGCCAAGCAGGTGTCATGCCTAAACCCTATTTAAAATTCAGACATTGAACTTTAAGCACATGCTTAAGTTCTGATGAGAGACAATGCATTTAAGCAAAGTGTAATTCAGCTTGGCTGAGAGCTTGAATCAGGTCACAACCAATGAAGGATTACCAGCACCAGCAGTCCAGCCATGGATTGTAGGGCAGCACTAAAACTGCTGAATCTGCTATAGCAAGTGGTTTTTTTTTCCTTTTACTCATTTTTACTTCTTCTTTTTGTGTGTGTGTGTGTTCCTGTAAAAGAGTTTTCACCCTTCAGGAAACCATCTGTATTTGGCACCTATTTGGCACATTTTTACCTATTGTAAAAGAATGACAATTGAAATTTCCAAACTGCTTTAACTATAGAGAAAAATCTTCTTATGCTGATGCTAAAACAGAACTTAAAGTATTGCAGGTTGATAGCCCTTTTTTTTCTTTCTTTTTTAATTGTTAAAAGCTAAAGCATCAAGCAAATACACTTTACAGTCTATTGCATTGGGCTCTTTTTCAGTAGGTTGGCTCCTGCCAACAGCAGGTTCAGAACTGCCAGTTCTAATTAAAAACTTCATTTTAAAGATACATTTCACAGTTTATTCATGGCATCCTGAGAAATTTAAATTGCTGGATTGAGCAAATGGATACGGTTTCTTTTCTATTGATTCCCAAGTAATGGCTTTAATTAATAGTTTCAGCAATTCACGACTGATGTACTATGGCTGTTGAAATCAATTTCTTCTTTTAAACAATTCACCTAGAGTGGATTGTCCTAGTTGTGCCTATTTATTTGCACAGGGTTTATCTACATTTTATTTTCTTTTTTAATTGTGCATTGCATCAGTCTAAAAATGGCCAAAGATTATTCTGGCCTCAAGAATTTCAGTGACAAATCCTTTTAGTAGTCCCAGTTGTAACAAACAGACAATTGCCATCATAAACTCTGTATAAGTAGCATTGTGAAATCTCTGATTTACAAATATATTGCATAGCAAAAACTATTTTGATAACCCATGCTTTCCCTTGTTATGTCCAGCTCTCTGGTTGCAGAAAAATATGAGTGGAACAGTTTTCTGCCTTCTAGATTTAGTGGGAAAATAGCGCCTTCAAGAGCTGAACATCAGATCTAGAAATGACACACCTATGGGTGGCTAAATTTTACTGAGGCTTATTTCTCTGCCACCTAGGGCAGAGAAATAACTTGAATAACATAGAATGGAGTTACAAAGGAGAAAGATATAGCCTAGGCTTTTGATTAATCATATTTTTATGATTATTAATCAAATGCACAGTATATATTCTACTTTAATGACTGCCACTTTTAATCTTGTATCCTTAATAAGGTTTTCAGATTAAATATATATATTGTATGTCCTATTAGGTGATTAAATAATATATATATCATGGCTTTATTTGGTGAACATTAGCTGCTGTAGAACATATTACCAGCAAGTCTTGCAAATAACTTGCACTGACAATATCACATCAGAAAAAATATTACAATCCACTAGAGCCCTGTCTGCATTCTCACAATGATATAAATACACCTCAGTTGCTCAGTAAAGTCAGATGTTTGCATTTAACAACAGGTTTTAAGCAGGATACAGGCCAGAGATTCCTTAGGAGTTTCAGACTACAGACAGCATCTTCCTAAGTTTTGTCATTGAGACTCACCCCTGCTTTCTGATCACACAGAAACCTTCTGGTTTTGGTGGCTGAATAACAGCCCTGAGGCAAGCACAACTGTTAGCATTTGAAAGTGCTAGCTAGGAAATATTTAATGCATTTTTAGCTACTTTTAGCAACATTAAACTGTCAGGGAAAAAAATCACAAGCAAACAAACAAAAAAACACAAACAGTCAATCCTATCTGATGAGCCAGCTCTTCCACAGATACTCCAAAGTATACTACAAGATTGTCTTTGGTGGTCTACAGACCACAGCTTCAAATCCACTGCAGTGTTTGAAATCTCACTCTTAGAGCAGCTGAAAACTCTTCATACCTGTATGTTTCTTTTTACAGTAAGAGCTGGATCTGGCTTCAAATGCAGGATAAAGACATATAAGTTTGCCTTAAGAGACATTTAACTAAACCACCAATATATTCTCTTAATTCAAAGCAGGAATAGGGTGAACATCTCCAAATCCAAAGAATGTATTATATCATCAACCCCTTATTTTTAAGTGGTTCCAAATCATCAAAAAGATTGTGTAAGAGCAGCTGATTCCCAATATAGATATCCTTTTCTTGGGCACCAAGTCATGCCAAGACCCTGGCTGAAATTTTACAAGCGTCTCAGATTGTACTTTAAATAATAGTTATTAGTCATAAGGATTGGCTACCTTTCTTTTCTTTGAAAAGAAGCTATAAATGTATCATCATTTATTCATTTCTGAAATCATCATATTGTTCTCCAAAAGAGTTGGGCTAAGTTTACAAAATTTAGAAACATATGTTGTGGGACGTGTTTAGGATGTTTCTACCCCTAAACTCAAGTTTAAGAGTATGTGTCCCATCCCAGTTGTGAATTCTATGAAAAGTATGTTCAATCAGAAGTACAAACATTTCTGCAAATTTCTGAAGGTGGGATTTCCTTTTTATTTACATAAAACATTTTCTTCTTGAATAAAAATAATCTGATAGTTACTTTTATTCTTGCATTGGTGTACCAGTTCCAAGGCCCAGTCATTAACTAGGGCTCCAAGTTAATAAGTGCTGTATGAACAGGGAGTAAGCAAATTTTCCCTGCCCCAAAGGGTTTGTAATGTAAACTCCTAATTTAAAATTCATTAATTTTACACATCACCTTACATAACAATCACAATGCCATAAAGGAGTGAACACATGCTTGTAATTAAAGCCATGGCAGGCTCATCCCATTGTATGAAAAATAGCTCTATCATAATGGTCCTGAGTTTGTGCCAGAATAGCAGCTAATCATGGGAGAAAGATGATCTAACACTTACAGAACATGAAAATAGAAATGAAACGTTCTGGTTCCAGCCTATTTTCTCTAGACTTGCTGGGTGATCTTGTGCGTGCTACTTAAGCTTTCCGCCCCTCAATTTACCCATGTGCAGAACAGCAATAACAGTATTTATCTGACTCAGAAATGTTTTGTAAGAATAAATTCATAAATCATTAAGTCTCTTACGCACTCTCAACACGCTTTCTACACAGCACCCATTATAGACACTTGAGAAGCACACATGAACTACTGGTTTTAGCTCTAAAAATTAGAGTTCAGAGAATATGTGGCAGGAGCAAATAGATCTATCATTTCTATAGAAAAGTTTACCTGTGCTATTTGCATTTCACCTCTATTATAGCAAATACATGTTCAGAAACTCAGACCAAGATTTTCTACATAAAACTTGTGGAGAAATTCCTTTGATTCCTAATCTGTATACTGTTTTCATAAGAGATACCAAATTCTTCAGAAATTGGAAAAGTCACAGCAATACCTTACAAGGAGAAAAATTCTGTTAAATGCTACTTTGGATGACTTTTCATCTTAAAAGGATGCAGAGATACAGCTCAGTAGTCATAGCATCACTGTGCTTGTACCTAGCAGGAAATGCCAATACTAGATCATCAAGGTCAGTAGTCCCATTCATTGACAAAACCATTCATGATATGAGAATGAATGAAGTGTCTTGAAAGTTAGCAGTCTCTGATTCTCTGTGCAAATTTCACAGTTCAGGACAGAGCCAGTCTATCAGTGGCATACTTTCAGCATGTAATCGTCTGTAAAGTCACGTCCCAATAGAGATAATGAGGTCCCATTCATTATTTGCCAAAGAAGTGCAGCAGTTTAAGCCTGACTCTCTTCTGCTGGAAAATTAAGTGTTTGAAATTTGGACCTGATCCTACCTTCACTGAAGTCAATGATAAGGCACCACCTGATTTCAAGGGAGCAGCAGCAGACCTTTTGTAATGCAGAGAACACATTAAATTCACTTACCCTTCTCTCACAGAATGAAAAGCAGGTCATGGGTCTGATGTTTGCAGCAATAATGAGGAGGCTTTAGAAACTAAATGGGATGTAGCTGATTATTTTAGCACAAATTGAACTGAAGTACTAATGACTTCCCAAGCATTATTCTTATCTGTTGCACAACCAGCACATGATGATGTCCAGAAATAGTGTAACATCATACTTTGTTCAGGAAAAGGCTCAAGGGCTGATACTCTGTTCACTCTCACTGACATAAATCAGGAGGCAACCTCACTAAAGTAATTGAATTACATAAGACTAAAATTAGTGAGGGAGAGTTAGACCTGAAAAGGACCAAGCAGTGAAAAGGAAGGTGTCACCTGCCCCCACTGTCCATCTGAGTCAAGGACCACTCCAGCCTGCTGTGCTTGTGGGGGGCTGAGCCCCAGCAGGGACTGCAGCAGCCCTGCTATCACAGTCTGTGCTACCTTTGCTTGGGGGAAAAAGGGATCTGAGACCAGAGAAAAAGTGACTTGATGGGGCCACCCCAGAGGTAGCCAAGATAGTCGGATTTTACTGTGACACCAACTTGTCTCAGACAGACCCAGGTCAAAGAACAGGGATGCCCTGAGCCCATTTGCCTGGTCAAGGAGCTAGCACACAGGTTGCAGGGAGTATCCTGGAGATATACTCTCTTTTTGACACTTGTCCCATCTCCCATCTCAAACACAGCTACTCTCAGCAGAGAGGCATTAGCTGCTTCTGACATTGATTCCTAATTTCCCATATTCAGAGCAAGATCGTTATTTAAGTTCTTCTCCAGTTTTAATGCAGTTTAATCACATATGTCATTCAACCCTCAGTGAAAACGCAAATTTCTTGGTCCAGTTTTCAGCTCCACTCCTTCTTTACTATGTCACATTCCCCACTGCAACACAGTGATGTGCTCTGAGCACTGTCCTGCCATGTCCCCCTTACTGTTCACCAAGATCATGCCCCCAATTGCAGGGTGCTACCACAAGTCCCTGGATTGTCCAGTGGAGATCACAGCCCCTCATAACATCCTGCTGTGAGCAGCAGCAGGACACACAGTAAGGCTACAGGTGACCATACAAGAGCTCATTTGACAGTAAGTCAGGGAAAATTATTCTAAAACCAAGAACTAAAACCCAACATTTAAGCAGGACTCTGAGGCTGACAAAGCCATGCTCTTCCCTATTCAATGAGTGTTTCTACATTCTGAACTCAGAGGGACACTGAGAGTATCACCAAACAGCCTCTCACATCTTTTTACACAAACCCAGTATCATGTTTAGCAAGAGAGCCACAGTATTTCCTATCCAGTAGCATGTTCATCAGGAGACCCTTAACTCATTCTTCCCCTTATGCACAGCAAACACTCGTGCTTCTACATCTGTGAGCATCCTCTTTTATGTACAAAAAGCTAAAATTAGGATTAATAGTTCCTGTGCAGAAAATCAGCATTCATTATAATGAACAACTCTAGCTTGCAAAGTTAAGGGATTGTTTATATAATGAATAAACTGTTCACCAGCATTATATCTTTAAGCAGTATTTTAGCTATTTTATAACTATCTGCAAGTCAGCATCTTACATGGCTCAGAGAAATTAACTAAATTGAAGACTTAAACTAAATCAATGCTCAGCAGAACTGTAGCCTTATTTTTGGATGCCAAGCCACACTACAGAAAACTTTGTTAGAAAGCAGAGAATGTTATTTTTCAATAGAACATGTGTATGTGTGTAAAGGAAAGCATTATTCACAGCTAAAGTTGCCACGAAACACAAACGCAGAAGATTAAGAATTCTGAAAATCTTATATGTATTGTAGATTAAGAACAGAAAACTTTGCATTTTATTGTAATACCTTACACCTGAGAAGTTTTAATTAGAAAACAATAATTAAATCTGTCTGATAACATCACTGCAATATTACATTATGTCTTCATTTACAAATGGGTAAACTGAGACTGAAAGTGGTCCTTTGTGCCAATTTGTGCCTTGCCCAATGAATCAAAGAACAAAACAGCTCAGAATTTCTGATGTCCTGGCTTCCACTTCACTGGTCACACTTTTACCAGATCACATCTCATGCCAACAGGACCTCATGCTAATAACGTCTTTGTATTTGAGAGTGGAACCCAGAGTTTTCAACCCATTATTGCAGTAACACTTCATCACTTGTATTCCTGTCTATTAGTTTAGCATATACAACTGCTTTTACAGCCAAACAAAACAAGTTTAGAAATTAATATATTTTTATTTTAATTATTAATTATATTGTTTTCCAAGAACCTCACTTAAAATACCACTGAAAGCCTTTTTCTCATTTGTCAAAAGCCCCAGTAAATTTATTCCCCTTTTATGTGGTACTGGATTATTTACTCTTCATTTTCTACATGAAACAAGTCCTGACTAGTTACTAGATGGCAGACATGTCATGTCCAAATCCCAGAAACTTCTTTTACTTCATAGGTCTTTTGAGGGTTTGGCTGTTTTCCTGATCTTGCACATGTGAGCTCCATCTTTCTGCAAATGCATCAGCCAGCCTGCCTGAGCTAGTCACAGGCAGGATTAGTAAAATCAGGCATCTGCAGATGTTAGGCTACCAGGAAGGAATACCAGTGTATTTTAAGGGTTTTCATTTGGTGAAGGACTGTGGGACTTGGCAGGGTGGAGGCAGTTGGGATACTCCTGCATGATAGCTTATCTGCATGAAAAGGAGTGTCAGGGTTTGTAGGATTTAGCAGCAGCACGGCTAATGAGGACAGAGCAGCCTGACCCATGGAAGTGTTGAGCAACCACAACTCCCATTTACTTCAGCACTTTTGTAGATCAGTTCCTCAAGGTTATTTGCTTTCTGGAATCAGCCTTTTCTCTTGGCAGTGGTGGCCCATGCCATTCCTTGTTGGCTTTGGCCAGCTGTGACCAGCATGGCTCCTGATCACAGACCATGTGACACAGTTATTTTTAGCATATCAAACTCACAGAGAGACTAAATGCCCAGTTTTTGCCAAGTTATTGAGATACCTGTTTTGTCTTGTTCAAAGCATTTCTGTTTTCAGGTCCAGCTAACTGCTGCTTTTGACAAACTACAAGTCACTATCTTGCTACAGAACAGACCGTCCTCGGGAGAAAAGAACCAATTAGATAATAAAAGTGTTAGAGGATTTGCTTATTTTATCACTTTGTTTATCCTTTCAGTGTTATTGTTCTGTCAAGAAACCAAAACAAGAAGAACTACATCACAATTGCTCTTTGCTTTGACTCCCACAAACCAAAAAAGATGGGTCAGGGATGCTTGTCACGAGCTGCACCCATTACCACTGCTGCCCTTTGGAAGGAGTCTTTGTTCATTTTTCCTCACTTCTAGCTACTCATCAGGAAGGGTCAATAAGGAGTGAATCTTCTTCAGTGATCTTCTGCATTGTTTTCTCTTCTCTAATAGTAGGAAAGAAAAGAAACTAAGCAACACAATATAGAATTCTGACTCGAATGCTGTGGTTTTTTCCCCCAGACTTTACAACCTCCCGACATTATTGCCATTGATTTATCTGTTTCACTGTGTGAAAAGCTCATCCTCTACTAGGCTGAATAGCTGAGATATCATGTACTGCACGATTCATACCCTCTCCCAAAGAGTTTATTTTCAGGGTTTTCATAAGGAAAGAAAATAACCTGACAAGCACAGCTGTAAATGGATTGATTATTTTTTAAAATGAGCTTTCTAAAAAAATTTCCTGCAACTAATTGCAATGAGTTTAAACTTTTTTACAGCAAAAGAGACACAAAGGGGTCTACCCAAACAAATTTAATTGTATTGCAAATTATCTATCTACCTGGGTACAGATGCCTTCTTTGTCTGATTGAGAATATAGATACAGCATAGGACTGCCACATGATTACTTTATTGCAGAGTTCGCCTGCCTCTTTCCACCCCCTTTTCCCCATTTTCTGCCAATCTGTACTTCCTCTCTACTGCCAAATGCTCCCCTGGTCTACCTCTAAAAATGTAGCCCTTAAAATATCCTGACAAGCTCTATGGACCTGTACAGCAACAAGGAAAATTTGGCCATCAGAGGTCTATTTGTCACATACACTGAACTTAGCTCAGAGCCTCATTAGACCCACATATGGAGCTTCAAGGGTATTTGTTTGGGATGGGCTGTGAACTTAACCAAAGGTAACTCCCATTCACTGGCAGATGGAGGAGGTGGTGCCAGTAACATTACTGGGTTCAGAAATACAACGCAGCTTGTCATAACATGTTGCTCTGGCAACATCTGTTAACAGCCCACAGAGCTATGTAGCACTTAAGCCAGATATAGCCATAATGTAGTTTTTTGCACTGAGCTGCAGCTATTTGTACCTTTCCCAGACAGCAACATGTATTATTCACTCCTGGCCTCAGAAAACCCCACCATCTCTTTCAGGGTTTATTTCCATTTTTCTGGCATTAGGCTACAATGCCATGGCAGGTACATCTCAGTAACAGCCTTTTTGGAGATGTCAAACTCAGAATTATGCCAAATCCTTCAGGCATTCCTGACAACACTCAGCCAGAAGTAGAATTTGGTCCAGACATCATTGCTTCTCAATCAATAGAAGTAATTTCTTACAGGAACTCCTTCCAGCTTCACCAGCATCATTCCAGATCCATAACAACATAACATCCAGTTTCATATACTCTATTCAGCAATGGGGTAGCTAGCCTGGCACCACCAGGAAAGACTATAGAAAAAAAGATTTTTGCTTTTGAGTTTATATTCATGATCATTTTGATGTGTTACAGCTGCAAATGGATTTGTAAAGGCCAACATAGTCTCCTACGATCTACGAGATCATATCAACACGAATTCTCCACGACAAACGTATTCTATAAATAGGGGTACGTGGTAGGGAAGGAGACAAGGAATTCTGCTTTCTTGTGCACCATGAGGATTCTATAAAAAAATCACAATTTTTTTATACTTTTAGAATTTTGCATGTTCAATGCATGAAAGGGGTGACAATTTCCAGAGTGATAATTACTTGCGAATATTTCGGTTGCGATAAGGGAGCCCTTCAGGGTGTCTACAGAGACAAAAGTCAAAAGAGGTAATGCATGCCACAGCTGTGCCATACCCTTCCTCTGGTGGGTTTTTCCACTGAAGCAGCAAGGGATTTTCCTGTCAGAAGGCAGTTGGTATCAGCAGATCTCCCAGCTTATCTAGATGTCGCATCTCTTCCAATTTAAATGCTACATCAGTGTTTATTAAGCCTGCGTTGCAAAGATATAAAACTAAGGAAAACATTCTGGAGGGTGCTCTGGATTCCATTAAAGGATTGAATTTCTCACTATATTACACTTTTTCCATATGGCCAAAACATGGAGATGAATACACTCATATACTGCTAGTGGTATAATCCCAGATGGTGACAAATGACCTCATTTCAACAGCAACGTATAGATCTTTATGACACCAATGCTCAGCCATGCTCTTGGGATATTCCCTCCAAACAATGAATGACTGGCAGATAACATAATGTTTAACTTCTGCCTTCACTTTTGTACACACTTTATGGCTAACCCTGCAGAGCTACTCGTTCATTAAGTACTCAGCCTTGTAACAGGGTTCAGATGACACGAGATATTCCCTGAGCTGCCAGCCAAGGATCTCCTTTGGCCCACGAAGGTCAACTGTGGTGCAGGCAGTGTGTCACTGTGTGTGTGTAAAGATATGCTCTGGCAGGGTAGAAGTGAGCTGATAACGTCTTACCCCTGCTTGGGCCCTTCAGCTGCCTCTTGGGGAAGCGTGAAAGGCTGCCAAGCTCAAGATGTGCTGCATCCTGCAATTTGGCTTTCCAGAGAAGAACAACCCCTCCCCCCAAACTCACCCACGCAGTTCTTTACCCCAAGAAGAGGTCATCACACAAAAAGTAGATAGGAGAGAAAAAGACTGCACACTTGACTGTAACTGCAAAAGAGAGAAGTCTAGAGTCCTCTTGAGATGTTGTGTAAATGGAAAGCAATCTGGGCTGTCTCCATTTTTTACAGAAAGACCTCTGTGCTTTTGTGGACTTCATGGCCTGCCAGATGGAGACGGCTCCAAGTAACACTGAGCTCTTATTGCTGCAGAAAACCAAGGAGAACTGTAACCCCAAGTACTGCAGGTGTAGGAGGGAGTACTTGCTCAGATGATGATTCATGTCAGCATCTGAATAAATAAGGTCAGACAGCCAGAGATTATTCCAGTGAAGGGGAGTTGATTTGTTTGGGGGCAGGAAGGAGGGGCTGTTTGTTTGTTTCGTATCATTGTACTGTAACCCTGGCCTACTCTGACTTGTTTTCGTTCTTTTTTCCCAAGATTTTGTACTAATTTATTTTTATTAAAACCTCTGTTCAGCAGAACATACAACTGGGTGTAGTCTACCTGAACTGGAATAGCTATATCAAAAGCATAAATCCTAGTGTTAGCATCCACCGTGTAGTCAGCATTATGTAGCCTTTATAAACATAGCTGCAATCTGTTTTAAGGAAGATGTCTCCACTACAGACCATTAAAAATAAAAAATCACTTGCCTCAAAGGGGTGAAAAAGGATTAATTAGTTAGTGCTCGTGTAGCACTGTGAAGATACAAATCGTGGGGCTGTGTTATTAGTAAGCAAAAGATGCCAACAGGAAGCAGCATTGTTAAAGGCACGAGGACTGACAATGGTTTTGTTCTCCCATTTGTAAATTATTCGTCTGCTATTGAAAGGTGTTGGCCTTTCAGCCTAGGAGACTGAAATCCTCTTTCTTCACCCAAAAGAGCCTTCATGGGCTGTGCATACTTTCTCACACTCCCTCACTAATGTTCCTCACTCTTAGCTTATAGATGCTAGACAGTAGCCCATTCTCCATAGCCCTTTTATTGCTTGGCCTCTGCCTCAGCTGCCAAGAGGGGTGCCATTTAAACTCATTGTTATGGTAGCTTTTATGATCTAGACATGGTGTCTAGGATCAGAGACTTCCTAGCAATTTTGCATATGCTGCTGCACTGCCATCAGAAGAGAAGAACTCCTAGTAGCCAAAAATGTGGGCAGAATTCAAAGCAATGACCTACAGATGAAAGGCACCCCATCTGGGCCAGTTAAGCCATCCAACCCCTGAATGCCAGCTCTTCACTGAATGAAACTGTATTGTGATGTGATGCTCAGAAGGGAAAAAAGAAAGAAAAAGAAGCAGTTTTAAAATATCTGTGGATAACGGCTGTCTAGAGCTAGGGCTACAGACATTCAAACCTTGCTTACATAATATTTCTATCACGCACCATCCTCCCACCCAACTCTCCACATCATGCCAAGGTGCTGGAGGGAGGTCTTGTTCTTATTTATGCAGCATGAATACAAAATCAGAGAGGGTGGCAGAAACTTTCCACAGAAAGGTATGGTGCCTTGGCATGCTGAGGAAAATAGTAGAGCAGGAACAGCTTGTAAATGAGGGGGGAAGAGAAGGATTAAAGAAATTGAAATAACGGTATTCAAGTATTTCCTCAAAAAACAGGATGACTGCAGTCCTTTAAACCCAAAAACTCAGGGAGAAAAATACAGAGCAAAGCATCTTTTCTCCCTATGTTTGTTATATTGCTCACTTAGACAAGAAAATCCTTTTTTACCCCCTTGTCCTCAGCTCCTTTTTCACCCCATTGTCCTCAGCTCCTGACACACATATGACCTCTGTCCTCCTTCCTTGCAAACGGAGGCCAGATGAGGAAGGTGGTTTTGTCACCTGGAGTTAATTTATTCCAGTCTCCGCTGTGCTGTGCTGCTGTGCTGGGGTGGAACCTTTTCAGATGTCGGGATGACAGGAGAAAGAAAAACGAAGCAGCAGAGTATGTGTGGCGGGTGGCCGAGTCATCCTATCACCACGTATTTGTGCTGTTTCTTTTAGTGCCATCCAATCTTTCCTTCTGTCCCTAAATGGCCTGTGTTGAAAATGTCCCTGCTTACAGTTGCTCAACTGGAATGAGGACAAATTGTTTGCAGTGGCCCCCTTCCAAATGCTTGTGCTGTAACTTTTGTCTTGACTAGTCTCTGGAGATATCTCTAGAGTGAGTTTCCTATGACTCGTTTGTGCTACCCCTAAGTCATGTCATATTTTCTTCCTCTAGTCTTTCAACTTTGCAGCAGAAATCTTGTTTAAAACACTCCCTTCACAGAAAAAGCCAGAGCAGGCAGAGGCTTAATGCTGTTATGTCACAAGTTCCCCAGTGATTTAAAAGTGAGGGGGTTGGGTCTCGAGGGTGCCTGAGGTTACAAAGGGGTTCTAGCGGGCAAGGAGACCCACAAGCACAAAGGGGATGGCCACACCAAGCAGCTCTGAGTTATTAAGTCCTGGTTAGGACTGCATTGCCTTCCACACTGAGATATCAGCCACTTCTGTAGGTAAAAATACCTCGGCCCTTGGCCCTCCAGGCTGCCCCAGTTCAGCACTGAAGGGGTGGTGAAGGTACTCTTCCCCCTCACACTCACATGTGAATTAGTACAGGATGACACAGCATCAAAAAAAAAAAGTGGGTTAGCAAAGCCTGAAGAACTAAGCCAAGACAGGAAGGGTTTATAGTTCCAAAAACCATTTGATGAAGTTTTGCACGTAGACTCATTAATAGATGTTACAGAAGAAAAGGTTCATTCCTCCCCTGTTAGATGCATGACTTGTTAAACATATATATATATCTATAATGTTTTCCAAGGATAACTGAATTCAAAGGCCATTGTCTACTTAAATATTGGTTTTTCAACAATGCTACAATCTGCTTTCAGAAAGGATATACAGGGTTAACTCTATGAAACGGTCTCCTTCAACACTACTAGGGCAGAAAACCAGGTCTGCATAAAGCATCTTCCCTGTCCCTTTACACAGTTTGCAGAAGTTGATCTGAGCATCCTCAGACTGAGGGAGAGTGAAGCCAGGAGATGGGATTGCCATGGTTCCTCACAGAGCCCTTGGGCATACATGATAGGTAGCAAATTTCAGGACCATCAAACCTTCCTGGCTGGAAGTAACCAGCCATCACACAGACCTGTTGCTGGTTCCCCAGCGGGGATTTTGCCTGCTTTGATTTCCCAGGGTTCCCAGGTCACCAGGGAGCCCTCCTATGCAGCCCCCCTCAAAGCACCTCAGCACCTCTTGCTTTGTGTCACAGAAAACAGCAGCGTGGAATAAAAAAAGAGCAATGGAGCTTAGTGCAGGCATCCCATAGCTCCAGTCATGGAGTTGTTCTCTTTACACTCAGGGTGGTGCATCACACTGCAATGACATCTCCTGCTCTGTGACCATCACCTGGTCTCCTGACTCAGCAGAGAGGTTATCTCCACTGCAGACATATCCCTGTATCTCTGAGATAACATTATCAGCTCAAAGTGGACACAGCACAGCTAGCCAAGGCATTCCAGACACTAGGGGTTGTTCAGTGTTATGGGGCTTAGAAAATACAAGGATTTTGTACAACTTTGCCATTATTCTGGGGATTTAAAATCTTTGTCACTGGCTCTCTTTTATTCATTTTTTTCTTCTTTTTTCCTTTTTTTTTTCTTTTTTTTTTTTTTAACACAACCAGTGTCATACTGTGCCTCTGCCTCCCAGTTAGCCAGCCAAATGATTGCTTGCATTGCACCAGGATCTCACAAAACACTAAGACTATTTTGTTTTTCATTAGCACTAGAGGGGAAAAATAAACAAGCCGGGCTCATGGTTTGAAATTGCATATGTAATTACCATTTTAAGACCACTCTTTGCAATACAAATTAGCTCACTGCCCTTTGTATCATCTCTGCAGTGCCTCTCAGACCAAATATAAGCCATCTTTTTTTTCCCATCGTGTAGCCAGATTCCAACTCAGATGTGCTGAAAACAGAGTGATGTACCTCTAAAAATGATCTGCTCTGCTTGCAAACACAGTGACCAGTATTTAGAGCCATGCCTTGACATTCACTATGTAGTTGGAAGAAGAACCTGTCCAGGCCAACCTTGGAGTCCAATCCAGTTGGCAAACACTTTACAGCGCAGCAAATTTTTGTAGAGTTACTTCTGGTTTGCTTTGTTTTCAGCATCTTGACAGAACCACAGGAAGAGATCTGCTGATACCACTTGGCATGATTGGTTTCTTCCACAGAATAGTAGGGAAGATGAGGAGCATATTGTCAATAGAACACAAACATTATTTACAACTCAACTTCTAAAAGCTGCCATAAAGTAGTGAATAGCAATGAATAAGTCCAAAGCCATTCTACTCTGTTTTGGTTACTACTTTATGCTCCCAGAGCTCATATGTTCAAAGGGACAGAGCAGAGACGCCCAGAGGAGAGGAAGTCTCATTCTAAGAAGCTGTAAAAAGAAACGCATGGCCACAGATCAGGGGATAATTTTATGTCTCACATGTTTTCTGACCCTATGAAGAGCAGCTTTAAATTGTTGCTCTCCTTCTTGGTCTTAGCGGAGGCTGAAGCAGACACCGTAGTTTACAAAATAGAGGGTGGGCATGAGTCCTGAAAAAGTAGATCCATAACAAAATCTTGGTCGCTGAGGCCAGAAGGACCCCTTGCCTACCCTTCTGTCTGTGGCAGGATTGATCTAATTATTCTATAACTGTTCCTGCAGATGGGTGTCTGGCCTCGAATAACTCCAACAACAGTGATTGTCCAACGGCTCTTGGCAGCTTGTCCAACTGCCGAACAGTTCTTCTACAGTTTTGCCCAATATTTAACCTAAAACTTCCCTTCTGCTTCAGCCAATTATTATTTGTCCCATCTTTGTTGACTAATGAGAATAATTGATCCTTGTCCTCTTTATGACATTCCTTTATGTCTCCCGTTATTATGTTCCCCACACTCTACTTTTGCCTTTAGGCTAAAGGTGCCAAGTTATCTTAACCTTTCCTCTTAGGTCTGAATGCCAGACCTCTTACCATCTTTCTTCCACTCTAAATTCTTCAATTTGTCCACATTTTTTATAAAGAATTGAGCACAGTTACTCCAGTTCTGCTTTAACCAGTGCCAAGCAGAGCGCAATAATTACTTCAGTAACCTTACTGACCCCATCTAATAACAAAGGCAAAATGCAGCATGTAATTAAAGTCTAAAAAAAATAACTATTTTTAAAAGCTAATTGCCTTAACAATCAGAACATTCTACAGCTCAGAGAACACACACTGAAGAATTTAAAGGTTATTGTTCATTCAAAAAACATCTTTTTCAATTATATTCCGTATACTATATTTTGAGCTATGTTCAGTTTTACTCCTATTAGGAGCAGTCTGCACTGCATCTCTCACTCTTCCTCACCATCTTTTTATTTCCTGTAGATTTAACTCCTAGAAGGAATCCTGTCTATAGTTGGGATGTCTACTAAAGATTTCCCACTATTTTGAGACCTTCTCCAGCTCCACTGCATGGCACAGCAGAGAGCTCCCACCCATGCTTTTGATCTTTTAGGCTATTACCATGTCTTCCAACTTCACTAATGTCAGTGGAGCAGAGCCAACAGTGAGGCATTTTTAGAAAGCTTCCTTTACAAGGACAAAATATTCATCTCCTTTGCCAAGTCCATGGTGCCCTACCTTGAATCCCCTTCTCTCTGTGGTCTGGGTGGTTTTCTTTTAAAGGGCCTTCTGTCCTCTTCACATCATCAGCATCATACATGCCCATCACAGTCTGTAACTGCATGTACTCCTGCCTTTCAATGGACACCTCTTCAGGAACAGAAATCCTTGTTACAACCAGCACAAATGATTCAACACTACTATCAGTCTGCTGACAACAGCCATGCTAGGAAAATGATTACATAATTTCTGGAATCCCTAAAATAAACAAATTTGGCTCCATTAACAGGAATGGCAAATTCAGACTGCAAACTCACTTGACTGAGCCAATGCATTTAATTAAATTGGTTTGCTATTATGCTGATAAGCAGAGATATGACTGTTGTTAGTAGATGTAATAGTTTCTATTCTTGTTGCCTCATGGCACCTTAATTAAATTAAAATTGTTCTGTTGGAAAACATGTCAGTGAACACCTCCAGACAGATGACATAGGAAAATATTCCCAACAATATAAAAATCAGGAGTATGATACTGCCTGGTAGATAGGACAAAAATGATAGGGCTAAGAATGCAGAAGAGAAGATTCAGATTTGACTTAAGAAAAAACCAACTGTGAATCATTGGAATATATCATCTGGGCATTGGAATAGATCATCTTGATTTTCCTGTACTATGTTATCTTCCAGTACAAGTTAAATGAACAGCTGACAGGAATGGCCCAGGCATAATTGGTCCTACTTTGTTATGCACAGATGATTGAGGTTCTTTTGAGGACCCTTTCACCTCTGTTTTTTTATGGTTGTACTTCACTTTAAATTTCTAAAAAATGAAGTAAACTCCTGATCTCATTTACACACATCTGAGCCTCTCATATTCTATAAAATCTGTACATTTACAAATGAGGTCAGAATTTGGCTTCCAATAATAACACATTGTAAAATGCCAGCAATTCCTCCACAACATGGAAAAGAGCAAAGTACCTTGCTGTATAGGTCTTGTCCCTTAACCAGTACATACAAGGCAAAATAATCACTGCTTTTTATAGCTAGACTTCATCCAATCACTTGTGTAAGACCCTGTCATATATTTAAGTGAAGTAACAAGTCCACACATTTCCACCTGGAGAAGTGATAACTTTGGATGTCTGAATGAAATCAAATAGAAATACCACCTGCAAATGTATAGTATGCAACCAGGCATTGGTTGGAGTCCAGGCAAACAAGAACTTAAAACCTTGTATGTTTGCATGGTTCTTTGGAACTTAGGTATTTTCTTCCTTCTTTGTTTATTACAGTGTTCTGGATAGAGATTAAATTTAATAGCTCGGTATTTGGTTTTTTTCCACTTACCTTGAAATAAGATTTGCACACATTTTTGTAGCTAGATTAAAAACTGCCAAGTGGTCTTTTAAACAATCCTCAGTGCTTTCAATGGAGTTGTTCATGGCCTCTTACACACAAGTAAGTCCCTGGACCCACATCAGGAAGTGATCCCATCCCATACAAATAAAGCTTTACCCTCTTTGTCAAGAAGCAGAAAAGCACTCCTGCTTAAAGCATGCCAGGACACAAAATCCCCATTGTATTCCACTAGCAAATTCTGCAGTAAGGCTCAATTTAAAGCCTATTTAGGTTGGTTAAAGGCTTGCCATCACCTCAGTGAGGTTTGGGACAGGCCCTTAACATAAGGGTCACAAGGACAGGAAAGCCTCCCAGTACACTATAGCTCTTAGGGAAATCACTGAGGTCAGCAGAGGCTGATTGACTTCAGCAGATCACTGAGGTCAGCAGATGTTCAGTGGGAAAAGAATTTTGTGCTGATCCAAAGCTATCAGAGAAATAGAAGGTGGGAAGACTGAAGAGAGTGAGTCCTCCCTTCATGTCATTTACCTGCAGGCTGCTAGACCTGCAGGGGCTGGAAAATCCAACAAGAAATGTTCTTTGGAAGTGATTAAAGAGGTCAGCACTCCCACATTGTGTAGAAATGACTGCATGATGTGGTTTTTATTTTTAAAATAAATTTAAGAGTCCATCCCCTAATTCACACAAAAGCTAACAAAATAAGGTGGTTTTTTAATGATGTACAAATCAATAGTATAAAAATAAGTAAATATTTTCCTTGGCAAGAAAATATCAAATACCTCATCCTTGTAACATGCTAGTTTTGTATTTACACAGCATAAAGTGTCCCACATTACCATAATATGTTAGTAGGATGAAAATTTTTTATCTGCCGTGTCTTAAACAAAGCTTGAGTTACTGTCTGCAGTGCCCTTAAGCTAAATGTCATAGTCTTCACAAGACTGAAACAAAACACAGAGAACAGTGAGCAGTAACCACATTAAGGTTTAATGCTTATAAACACAGAAGGTTTAACACTTGGTGAGCCAAAATTCCCCTATGACCTGAAGACATGCAGATCATGACCTGAGAATTAAGCGCTGCCTTAAGCAGTCAAGCTGTCTCCCTAAAGAAAAGACAAAAATAGCCAAAGACTAGCTGAGCCATTGGGCTGGCATATGTCAGGTGAGACCAGGCCCAAGACCCATGGCCATGTGGGGCCAAGCCTGACCCAGCCCAGCCTTTCTAGGCAGGGCTTCCTAAGAAGAAGGATTTTCAGAGGTGCTCAACACCCATTGTCCCCACTGACCCTCAGGGAAGAGGAGCACTTAAGCTCTCATGCAACCAGCCTCAACAAAAACCTTCTAGTATTAGTTGGGAGGAGAGAGACAAAGTGAAATTACTTTCCACCAAGTTTTCCTAACCATGAAGGTGCCCCCTTGCTTGCCCTGCCTCCCTTCAAGGGCTTCTCCTAAAAGCAAGTGTCAGTCTTGAAAAGCTTGGGAATAGAGGGGGGAAGACAAGGAAGTAGGGAAAGTAAAATGTGAAACAAAGATTTTGACCTAAATGCTTAAAGACACATAGGTCAACCTTTGTTTAAAAAAAAAAAAGAAAAGAAGGGAAAAAAGGCCGAGAAGCTGATTTGGAGAGATGAAGGTCAGCAAAGCAAAAGTTCCAAACATCAGACTTGAAGAGGAGGAATGCAGCAACAAGAGGGAAGTGTTAAACAGCTGCCTGGGGGAGCTTAAAAGGGATGTTCAGCACGCTCAAAACACTCTAATTTTGCCATAGTAGATCTGCTTGTGCCAAATTCCCACACAGAAAAATCTCAGGGACATAAGACTGACCTCGGTATCATTGTTTTACTTCTCTTGCTTTCTTCACTGCAAGCTGTGTTTAGCTTGTAAATACACGAGTGTTCTATTCTCAAGTATTTATTGCATTCCTTACAAGATGTTTTTGAGAGTTGATCAATATGAAGCTTATCCATGAAGTTACTATACAATTCCTACAGGATTAAAATTGGACATTTCTCCACTTGTTGGTAAATTGCCAAATGCTGTTACAAGTAACACTCAATTGTAATAAACTTTTATTTAGGGTCCTAAGGTGCTCATTGCAGAGAGATGCATATATATATACATGTGTGTGTGTGTGTCTGTATGTTAAATTAGGCAATAAAAAAATCCCATGCTGCATAAGACCTAATCAAAAGGCAGAATATCCAATCTGGAGGGAATCTTGTTATTTTGACTTTCATTTCCATCCAAAAACAGGCAAAGCAATCAAAATATCAATGAAATTAACTGGTGGAGCACAAATAGCAGAATAACTTCGGTTTGAAAATGTCTGTAGACAATATGCTGCTTCTTCCAATTGAAAATATAATTCTCCCAAGCTGAAAAGTCCTGGAATATGATCCTCTTCTCACATGGCTAGAAATCAAGACTATTCTGCTAGAAAACCATGAAGTTACATTGGTGGAAACCTTCACATGGGTAATAAAAAATACACAGAATTACAAGCATTTGATAAAGCCAAGTGCTTTGGAAAGCTTTACGCTTTCGAGCTTCAGGGCATAAAGTAACCTAGGGATCAGGAGGAAATTTCATGGCTTATTCCCATGGCTGTGATAGTGGAGGCCAGGCAGTCACTGCCTCACCAGGACTGTGGGGAGCATGTGTGCTCCCAGAAATGCTGGAACATCCATATTCTGTCCTGTTTAACAGTGCTGGGATTATGGCACGCACTGGACACGGGCTAGTGAACGTGGCTTGTGAGTGGCAGGGTCCAAAGTGTCTGCAGGGCTCAGCTGGGAGGCAGCAGAGGAGGCAGCAGTGGGAAATGTTGGCTGTCAGAAGCAGCCAGGCAAGATCTGGCAATGCACTCCCAACGAAAGCGGAGACAAGCTGTCTGCCCAGCACTCTGAATGCAGGAGTTTTGGACCTGTGAGCAAAGAAACTCTCTTCAGACATTTGACTCCCCTCCAGAGTTCAGGAAATTAGAATTTAGATGCACTCATTGTGGGGGATACAAGGTGCCACGCCATTCTCCTACCAAGTGCTCCTTTTACCGAGACAGCTCAAAACTACTCCTCCTGTTTGGCCTTTTCTGTTTGTTGTTTTCTTTTAGCAAGATTCTTTCAAAAGACCATAACACTCACACCAAAAGGTAATCTTTATTTATCTGCTTAATTTTTCTGAGAAACCTGGTACCAACCCTTGTTGAAAACTGCCACTTTGGGGGGAAAAAAATACATAGACATTCCCACACAAAGTTCATTTTGCAGGGAGGCAGTTCAAGCTCTGGACAAGGCAGATGTCTTATCCATATCACCAGAGAGTCAATACCAGCAAAATTGCCATCTGACTTCTGATGTAAAAAGCAGAAATTGAAGTTGAATGCACTGCCATGTCTTCTAAGAATCAGGACAAGTGTGTAACATTTGCACCAGCTCTGAAGGTGGTCCCCATGTCTGGAGTAGCAAAATTATAGTAATAGGAAGCTGTGGTTTCAAGTCTAGAATGCAATAAATATTTTAAATTCCATAAAGTTCAGAGCTGAGCATCCAAATTCAGGATGTTCATTTGTCCCAAATGCAGTCACTTGAACCTCTGAACGTGGCTGCAGCTGCCTCTTTTAGAGCATTGTCAGGAAAAGAGAGAAGATCTTTGGAGTACCTCTTCTGCAGGCACTCATTGGCTGTTCATCAGTTTTTGAAAGCCAAAATCACCGTGGTGTGTAATATGGTAGTGCTCTAAGGATTATACCACAAGGTAAAAGAAAGACTTGAGGAAATTAATGTCCCAACTTTAAATTTGAGACTTTTAGAGGTACTCAAAGGAGTCAAAACCCAATTGCAAAAGACGTAAAATTGGCTTTTCCAGAGAAATTATTATCACAGTCCAAAAAAGAATACAGAATACACTGAACCAAGGGTGTTATAGGTAACTTCAGAATTAAGCTGAAATAAGAGGTTGATTTGTCCCCAGTCATTTCTATTTAGCTAGGGGTAAATCACTTCAAAAATAAATTCAGTGACCATCTGAGTGAGAGAATGCAAAGGAAGGGTCAGTCACAAATCTCCCTGTAGAGAGACCTGCATTGTTCATTCCTGGCTCCAATCTCCCAAACCAACTCCATTCTACAGTCTTCTCTAGCGTCCATGCTGATTTTGTAAAGTCACACAGTGGGAGTCCAACAAAACCAAACTTTATGTCATTGAACCCTCACACAAAATACAGACAGATTTTTCCACGTAATTCTATCAAAATTTTTCAAGTCTCAGGCTAGGGTGTTTGCTATCAGATCATTTCTCCTGCCCAGAATAGGAAACAGCATCCATTTCAGAATTATTGAGAACGCTGCAAAATCTGAAATTAATGAAATAACTTGTGATCAGGGCAAAAAAGAAAAAAAATGTCTAACTTCAGAAATCAGCTAGATGGATTCAAAATTCAAGGCGAAATTCAAGACAACTGTATTTACTGGAGAAAGAAAGAAAGCCTGATCTAATCTCTCACCCAAAATCCAACCACAGTGTCTGGACTCAACAGGGTCAGGTTATTTTCCCATAGTATCAAAACCACAACTAGAAATAGTCAAAAGAAGCAACTGTCAAAAGAAGCCACTCATTTCATTAAGTTTCCAGTACAGCTCTGATCAAAGTGACAGTTACACTTCAACAAAGTCTTTTGATCTTGTTGATGCTCAGCTGAATGGAATCATCACATCTTCAGAGCCATGCCCAATGAGAACATAAATTCTGACTGCTCATTGCTGAAAAGATTGCTTGCTATTTTTATTCTGGTTGTTTTTTACTTTAAGAAACAAAGTTGAATTCTCTCTGACAAAATCAACAGAAGAGTTGTTTAAAGGTATGGCAAGATATACATTCACTTAATGGAATACATACAAGAGTCTTTACAATAACTTGATGAATTCCAGAAGTGGACTCAATACAACACAGCAAAGTCAATCATGCTGGTAGATATATTAAGCTAAAAATGCAGAACTGATTCAGAGGAAGATTTCAAGAAATAAAAAAAACTCACCAAAAGCACAGGGGAAGAGAAAATATGAGGTGTGCATGGAGCAAATGGAGAAAACATTAGAGAAAGAATGCAACACAAACCAGCTAATGGGTTAGGAAAAATCACAATTAGTCCTGCAGTTTTGCAAGCTGAAGTCTCTCAGACTGCAGTTCCTGAGCCATAATGCACAAACCACCACTGGCCAACACATCTTTGGTGGCAGCCCACTGTTAACTGGCCAAGCATTATCTTTTTTGTCTCAGATGTTACATCACACTGAAGATGCTGCTAGTGGATGTCAGACTAAACCAAGCCAGTACTATAATTGCTACAGAGCATTTTCAGAACTGCCCATGAGAAATTAATCAGATCAAAGGGCAGAGAGTATGAACTTAGCTCAACCCCCTCTCCACATGGAGGTGCATTCTATATTAAAAAATAAAAAGATTCTTCTGTCTATTCAAAAACTTGCACCAGAAACTTTGAGAGATCAACTGTAGACCAAACCATGGCTGATTCATCAGTCAATACAGCATTAAAGAGAGTTCACAAGGGAAAAAAGTAATTTTGATTCCTGACTTAGAGAAATTCCTGGCAAAGAAAGTAACTATGCTCAATCCCCAAATAACCAAACACCCATCCACTGCATGTGGAAATTATTCTGCCATCATTTTACTACTCCAGCAGAGGTGGTGCATGGCCTTTCGAAGCTTTGGCTCTTTTCAAAGGCTGTTATTTTAAACATTTTAGTACTGGGAACTGCATGGAGATGGCAATTATGGAATTAGAGTGCAGTGTGGAGAATGTCACTTTGAAATAATTTAGCCCAGTTAATTTCCTTTTCAAGCGCAATAGAAAGCAGATGGAGCAGGGAGGGCCAACATGCCACAGAACTCCCCAGGCCTTGGCCAGCACTCTCTTCCTCAGGTCTTACAGAGGGGTCACCAAATCCTCATGGAGTTATTATTCTTTAGGAGCACCACATGCTAGAACTCTGCCAGGATCCTGGTCTTTGGAGCAAGTTGCCTTAATCCTAGGTTTGTGTTCAGTACCAAATATTAGACCTAAATTGCTAACAAGGTCAACAGGGACAGAAGGTTCACACCAGAAGAGCAGTGCAGGGGAG
Organism: Oenanthe melanoleuca; assembly: GCF_029582105.1. Classification (NCBI taxonomy): domain Eukaryota; kingdom Metazoa; phylum Chordata; class Aves; order Passeriformes; family Muscicapidae; genus Oenanthe; species Oenanthe melanoleuca. The sequence goes on from NC_079339.1 coordinate 50,045,663, forward strand.
CCAGAGAGAGGCCAGTGGAACACAGCAGGAAGATTAAGTGCTATGGAAAAGAGAGGCCTTGATAGAGGGAAAGAGGCCTCCAAAGAGTTGTCCAATATGAAGGAAAGGCTGTTACCAAAAGAAAGCATTGCCATATGCACAGTTGGAAAAGAAATTTTAATCTTGACGTGCAGCAAAGATACACTGAGGTCAGGACAGCAAAAATAAATGAAGTGCAAGGTGCAAGGGGAGTGAAGCTTTGAAACCTCAGTGTGTAGTTGATGCTCCATTACTAGAGGTGGCAGGGAGGAGTTAGAGGAATTTCTCTCAGGGACCATCTAGTTAAGTGTGATCTTTCATTGGAGCAAGGGATGACTTCCAGGGATACTGTCCTGCACAACATCTCTTGGATAACTTAATAAAGTCTGTTATGGTTTATCCTTTGTGTTTCTCATACAGAGAGAGAGGGATTCCCCAGAGGAGCATAATGTACAATAAGAGAAACAGATTCAAGTGCTGGAGTTGCACTGGAATCTAACAGAGACTTAGGAAGTCCAAATCCATTCCCTGTTAATGTAACAGGACAGACATTCCTCTCTCAGTGTCAGTAATGCAGAGCCCACGTCTCACTGGCCAGGGTTACTTCCACCAAGCAGCAACCAGAATGAGCCCCAGCCTCTGAACCATGTCATGCACAGCTCCAGTTTTACCCACACAGCCCACTCATCCCCTGTGTGTTCCACAGCACAGCAAGGACATCAGAGGTGGATTGTGCTCCGAGCTTTCTGCTATCCTTTGTCCAACATGCAGGCAGCAGCAGCATCACCACTGCTCCTCCTTGCTTCACCTCTACTGAACAATTTGCTTGTGCTCATCCATGCAGCTCTTGCTACTATTTCCCACCTATCACAAGATTTGCCTTCCTAAAAGCAGTCCATTGTGTCAAGTTGACAGACTTGCTCAGGTGGACCTCCAAGGCATGGACAATACTGATGCCAAAGATAAGAGCAGCTATCCCAGACTGATGGCAGACATGGGACTCAGTGTTATCCTCTCTTCATGTCAGTCTCTTCATGCTCACAGGAGGTGTCCATCCTCCCTGGGAGAGTTTGTGCTGTTCATCTAGGATTAGCCTTGATGAAGGCAACACTTCTGTACTCATCAGACTGACTTAAGGGCTTCCTGAAGTTTCCCTTTTAGAAACCTGTAGTGAAAGAGAAAACTTCTGCAGTTGCCTTAGAGTGTTTTGCCATTCTAAGTCCTCACCAACATTACCAGTCATGAGTGCAATTATCATAAAAGTCTGTGAGATTAGCTATTTGGTCTGCTTATGCAATGTGTCCTCTGAAAATATAGAAGGCTGGTACAGTTCTTAGCCTATGTGCACTCTCCAAACACTCAAAAAAACTAATAAAACTCCTTAGTATCCTCAGCAGAGATTTCCTCTCTTCCCCTTTCTAAGCCCTAAACAGAAGGCTCAGAGATAACTGGCATCTGCACCAGACACCTGCAAAAGAGTAGCTATTTGAAACACTGCTCTGTGCCATGAGAGCTAAGGTTTTCATCCTACCTCATATACTGGCAACAGAACACTTTTTGGCACCTGGGCAAACTCTACTGACAATCTCCTACAGAGAGTCAGGCACTGTATCAATACAAGTATGGGTCTGGCTGCCTGCAAGCTCCCAACAGAGCATGTGATCAGCTACTTGACCTCAGCATGACAAATCTGGGGCGACAGGCTGGGCAGGTCACTGCAGCCTCTTGCATAACCCATTCCAGGCCACCAGTAAGTCACCCATAAGCCAGGTCACCAAGAAATCTTTCTGGCAGTATCTGTCTTTTGCTCCTCTGTCTTTCCTCCCCACATGCCCTCCAGAGGCAGTGTCCCTTTCCAGCTCCACTGCCAGTCACACAGCATGCACAGAGGTTTCTTTCCACTTTTGTTCCAGCCACCAGGAGCTTCAGTCTCTGTCCAAACCAGAGAGGTAGCCCTAAGGCTACCAAATATGACTCATATGACTCCAGATTCCTGAGCCAGCACCATGGCTATTGCTCTCTCATTTCTCTTCTGCCTACTCATCTCCTTCTTTGAGCTGTCTCCGTGTTCTTTCTCTCTTTTTTAACTGTCACTATAAAAAGACCTGATGACCCACCACCCTGAAGAGAGGTCCAACTCACAACAGGCTGTGGGTCTCTCCAGCTTGAGGCTGTTGCACACCAGCTACAGCAACAAACTCATGGAATCCCAGAACCGCTCAGCTGGAAAAGAACTTTTAGATTATTCAGTCCCACCATTAATGCAGCAGTACCAAGTCCACTGTTAAACCATGTCCCTGAGTGCCACATCTACATGTCTTGTAAATACCTCAAGGAGTGGTGACTCAACCACATCCCTCTCAATGTCTGACAACGTTTTTGTCAAACAAATGCTTTCTAATATCCAACCTAAAGCTCCCCTGGCATAACTTGAGGCCCTTTCCTCTCATCCTGTTTCTTACTTAAGAAGAAGAGACTGATCCCCATCTCATGACAATCTCCTTTCAGGCAGTTAGTTGGAAAGAGCAATAAGGTCTCTCCAAGCCTCCTTTTCTCCAGGCTAAACACCTCCACATCCCTCAGCTGCTCCTCATCAGACTTGTGTTCCAGACCCTTCACCAACTCTACTGCCCTTCTCTGGACATGCTCCAGCCCTCAATGTCCTTCTTGAAGTGAGGGGCCCAGAGCTGGACACAGGACACAGGTGTGACCTCACCAGTTCTGTGTACAGGGGGATGATCCCTGTCCTGGTCCTGCTGGCCACACCACTCCTGATACAAGCCAGGATGCCAGTGACCTTCTTGGCTACCTGGGCACATGTTGGATCATGTTCAGCTGCTGTCAACCAGCACCATCAGGTCCTTTTTCACTGGACAGCTTTCTGCCTGGAGCAGTGGGGACACTGGTAATAGCATGGCAGTATCACCTTGGTGTCAGTGAGAGCTCTAGCCTTCCTTCTAGGAACAAACTTCCAGAGCTGCATCTTCTTTCTCACCTGGTAGTAAGAGGTCTCCACAGGAATGTCTCCTTGCATCAGGCCCACATCTTTACTGGCCTCAGGTATTTTTTCAGGCAAAAATTCTGGTGAGAAATCTCCTTGCTTTTGGGCACACTGTTTACTGTCATTGCTGAAGGTTTCAGTGTGGTCAGGGCAGCGGCCCCTCTACAGAGGAAGGCTGCCACCTCATTGATCTGGGACTGCAGCAGTGCTAACCACAGCCCCAAGATCCCAGAGGTGCTCCCTGCAATGCCAGAGCACACAACTCTGCAGAAACCCTGACCATGGAGTAAGAAGGCTGCCAGAGTGTGACTGGATGGGGATGGGAATGGGAATGGCTGGCAGAGGGAGAGAGGAGAAGGTGTCTTCCAGTGAGCTGGGGCTGCAAGGGTGGGAGCTGAGAGACAAAACTGCTGGAAAGGGATGCATTGGGCTAAAATCTTCTCAGACAAATAAACTCCCTCTCTGCCTGTGATAGTAGCTTGTTCCCAGCACTCCTGCCTCTCCAAGGGCTGGAGCACATGGGAGAACATGTACTGTCTCACACTTTGAGCAGCCACTGGGAATAATCTGCATTGGGTGCAAGAAGCCAAACTAGGCATTTCCTTCCTCACTGTGCTTCTGAAGAGGTTTCAAGAGACAATGCTCCTTTTGCATTTTGTTTTAAGGGAATCAGTTAATTCAACAGGGAATCCTAGGGCAATTTGACTAAAGAACATATGGCATAAGCTGTCAGTGTAGTTTCACTCTCCCTCCACTGCCTCATCAAAATTAACATAACCTTCTTAATGGCTAAATCTTTAAAAAGAGGCAGGAAGGTGTTTGAACTCCAAGAGAAATATTAAAAACCTTTATTCAAACACATTAATACATTAATATGTATTAAGAGGCACGGACAATAATTACATGGTGTTTACACTGAGTTATTTAAACAGAAACAGAGTACCTGGCAAATTAACATATGGAAAATACTGCTCTGATAGTTCAAATGATAATAAGACCTAATAGGATTTGTCTATCCCCAGTTCTGCCAAATCCAAGTAAGACTGATATAAAAGTTGTAAATGTGCAGGAATGGCTTCCTAGACAACAAAATGCATTTTGATGCTCTGAAAAACAGGCTTTGAGGATGTGACAACACATGAAAAATTCCTTCAGCTGTGCCTGTGCTCAGCACAGTTTGGGTGAGCTGGGGCTGCCCTGGCAGCAGGTTTGTCATATCTTACTTCATTTCCATATGCATTGTGCTCCTGTGGCTTTCTTGGCAGCTTCCTCTCAGCTGGTACTGCACCCCAGTGCATCAGCACACACACAGCAAGTTCCTGGGCTGAGGAACTCGCAGGTAATGGGCAGGAGGCATGCCAGGAGGCACCAGGAGGAGAAGAAGTGTCCCTACCTGGGCAGCTCATGGGCTTGATCTCAGCAGGCTGCAGTGTTTGAAGCAGGCATGCAGGGAGGACAGAGGAGCAGGCAAATGAAAAGTAAGGAAGAAGTAAGGAATTTACTCAGCCAGCAGAGACATAGCTCAGCTAAGTCTCCTGAAAATTCCTCAGAAAATTAGAAAACCAGCAAGATAAGCACATATGGTGACAAGGACATGCATGTGTGAAGGGCATGCACACACAGATGTACCTGTAGGGAGGCTCCAATGGGTGGGCACTTGTCTGAACAGCAGTAACCTCCTGGCTCTGTTTAACTGCACATCAAAAATAAAAGAGGTACTGGAATATATTGTTCTGGGACCAGCATAACAGAATGAATCTGCACAAGCAACAGCAACTCTTTATGTTTAAAGAAGATGGAGAGGGATGCAAGTTTAGATACACAACAGACAGCAGCACTAAACAGTTTTCAGTGAAATCCACACTCATAAAATTCCAGCATCTTGGACTAAACACCTTTGTTAGAAGTGATTGAATCCCTAACAGCTGCAGCAAAATGCCTTCATTTGCAAGTGTTTCTGCTGGATAAGCAAAATTATCGTGCTATTATTGCTATTTTTAGCAGCACCCATAACACTAGCTGCTTTCCAAACAGATTTCTTTCCAGTGAGCTTGCTACAACTGTTGTGTGCACGTGGATGTTAAATTATTTTCTTCCGTAGCACGAGTTGCTCATTGTAGACTTCAAAGTTCAAAAAGCACCATGGTGGGTGAAACTGGAGTTAAACAACCCAAAGACTGTAATTTCATGAGGGATATAAGGGCAATTCTCTCCCTGCAACACCATTTATCTTCTGGACAATAATATTTTAATGTTGAAAAGCATGTTTGATTTTAAATTTGTACTTAAATTCATAAGAAAACACTGCAGTACTTTATGTTTGAACTAAAAATTTTATTTTCTTTTATCACTGATACAATTTTTGTGAACAATATAATCATCAAATACTTTTATGAATAAAAAGTAATAAATGAAAGCTTAGAGATTTAGAGAATAATATTTCAGGAATTTTGCCTCAAATAACCAGGTCTCTTTTTTTTTCTTTTTTTTTTTTATTTTTTTGTGCACTTGTATGCATGAGGAAAAACAGTGATGTTCTGTCAAATAAAAAGAAACATCTTTCTCATTAGGACTGTGTTTATCACGCTTTCAAATGTTCTGCAAACCAATGCCCCTATTTGTCACTGTAATTCAATATAATAAAAGCTGTCAAAACTGCTCACTTTGCTCGCTAGAGACAAATTTGCTGAAGTTTTGCAGCATGAGCCAAATAACACAGCACCAAATCCTCCAGCTTTTATTTCACTTTGCTCTAGGCACTATTCATACTGGTTTCTGTGCAATTTTTGCTCAAGTAAGGGCTGAAAGTTTCAGGTTTTGAACATGAGACTTTTTTAGAAATAAACAGTACAGAAATCCCATTTACAAAGAACATTGGGTGACTGGAATGGTGCTGCTTGTGAGCTTTATCTCTGAAATGTCAAGCTTATTTCCTTCAGATTATTGCAAAATACAGACTAACTACATCCTTGGTGAAATTCTCTCAAGGACCATGAGGTCACACTTGGGATTAAACACTGCCTGACCTTTTTTATACAAAGTCCAGAAAAGCTGTATTTTGGTGCCTAGTACCCTTTGAGATATGTTAGTCTGTTCCACTAAAAACAAAGATTATAGATCTCTTCCCTCATGGGGAGAGTTTTGATGAAGCAACTCTCAGTTATTACCTTGTCCAAGGACAGCCTTGAATTTTCCATGGTTTTAAAAAATATGTTTTGATGCATTAAATAAAGAAAACACATTAAGAGCTATGTGTTGGGAATAGATAGAGTGGCAGATCATGAGAAAAGTGGTTAGGGCAGAAGATTAGAGTCAGCTGCTCTCTTTAGTCTTCAACATACTACTGACTTGTCCTGAGATTTGGAGAAGACTCTTACGGTAAAATCTCTAGAGTCCTTCATCTCACTCTTTTGAACTGCCTTTCTGCATCTGTGCAGACCACAGCAGTTTAACATGTCAAAACACTTTCACAGGCTCAGATAAAAGCTGCGAAATATTAACAGCTGTCGTGGCCAGCCAATGCATTTTTATCTCTTTTTGAACATGTGCCCAAAGACCATTTGATGAAGATGTGTTCTACACCTGCAAAGAAATAGATTTCTACATAGACACAGGGGGCCTAGTAAGACCAGAGAACATGAAAAACAAGATGAAATCTACTCATGACTACAACTCCTCTGATTGAATCCTTTATTGCAGCTGCATGGACAGACCCCTCCCTGAGTTTTTACTCCAGCCATTATTCCTAATGTGGCATCCAGAAGTCAGCCTTGGCTTCCAACCTGGAAAAAAAAGAGGAGATAGTTAGGCTAACACACACTATCCTCCATTAAGCATTCAGGGCATTGTGCATGTGATAAAGGATTGGATAAAACAGTGGCAAAAGTCTGCTATCTTCCAAGGCTCAGGAAAATAAACCACAAAGACAATTCAACAAAGTCCTCTTTGTGCCTGAATAGAACCAACAAAATGAAAGGAATCTGGTAGAAGAGAGAAGGCAAGAAAGAGGTCTGCTGCAGGGAGCAAGTACAGACAGAATCGCTCTTTGCTGGTTCCTCTGACAGAGCAAGTGCATGATTATCACATGAGCCTCACAAAGACTGGAATTAAAGGGGCTGACTCGGCTGTCACATCGCTTAAGCTGCGCTGAGGTCAAAGGAGTTCGGACTAACCGAGGTCAGCAACACACAGCCTGGGAAGTAGGGGTCTCTTTTTCAAAGCAACAATTGCTTAGGTTGATAAAAATAGATATCAAGAGCCCATGGGGGCTTATAAAGCCATCCCTTTATGCCAGATTCCCACAAAGTGCTGTATGTAATCAATAGCACTCTGAAAAGAACAGAACCACAATGAAGGCTGTCAGGTGCTCACTAAAAACAAGTGTAAAGGGCAAAACACACAAGAGAAGTCACCATCTGTGTTAACCCCTAAAAGACTAAGGGAAAAAATAATAAGTCTGAAATACTGGCACACAAGTGTGATAGAATCCAAATGCAAACAGGTGTCAATGGCACGACCGTAGGGGACTCTGCTATTTGCAGGTCACCACATGTCTTCTGTGTATTATCTCATGAATCAGGTCCCCAACAGAGACTTCTCTTTGCTGATTTCCAGTGATGCCAGGGCTACTGATAAATGTCTCTGTGCTAAAAATAGTACCTATTCTCTCCCATGCCCTCTGTCCCCTTTCAGCCTCCACTTCATATGAATCAGCTCCAAGAGAGGGGCACTGACCTCATCTCACCAGGAATATCAAACATCTCCACAGCTTTGATGAACCTTTTGATGAGAGTGGAAAAAGGAGAAACGTACACATCAGCTGTGTGATCATGTGCAGGATGGGTCTGAATGCATCCTAAGGTGTGTGTTTAAAAGCAAAACCGATACACATCTCCTTTGGTATGCAAGCACAGAAAAGCACCCTTTGTTTTTGTGTGGTTTTGTGGGGGGGGGGGGGTTTCTGTAGACTTCAGTAATATTTGGATGGGGTCCACAGAAAAATCTACTAATTTTGTCATGGACATAGAACTATATCATCTTTGCCGTTAGCATCACTTTTGAGATAAAACCAAGATCAGGATATTAATGGGTTTATTGCTCCACAACATGGTTTAAATAATTGTTTCTGCCCAACAAACTCCTATTGACCTTTGAATCCTGGTTTTTGAATCAGGATTTTCTATCTTGACATTATTTGTGGCTACATACCAGATTTTTAATATACTCTACAAATAAAGGCTGTGTCTCCCTCATTCATTGAGCCATAGCACTGGGGCATCCTGGTAAAAAAACTAGATCTGCTTGACACTGGTAAAGTGAACAGAGACAGGTTTTCAAGCATTGTTCTGCCACATCTCTTTGTGGACAGGGAACTTAAAAAAAAAAATCTGAGAGAAAGACAAAGCAAAGAGGGCAACCTAGTGACCCGCAGGGGCTTTTCACAGATGTGCTCGAGCTGATAGTGCAGATGAACCTGAGAAAACAAGTCCTTGGGTAAGCTCAGTTATCCTTTACAACCTGACTGTTAATGGCTATGTGTTTACCTGTCCTTGAGGAAAGAGCCTCTATTGTAGCTTATCAAACACAGAGGAATTTCCAGTGTCCTCAGGAAGGTCTGGGACAAAAGTTAAACTGATAACTCCAAATATACTATTTGTGCTTCATCACTTGACAGACTTTAAACTGGAAAAGGAGTTCTAGGTCCAGTGCTGTAACAGCAGAAAACTGCAGGTCTTTTTCATTTCTGTTCTTTTAATCCAATTCTATTGTATATTTTCTGTTCAGTTGCAAGGCTTTGGGCACTGCTGGTGCTGTGCCCCCTAGGTCAGAATCACTTTGCAGAAGGAGATGCCAATGCCTGTTAAGGGGTTTGTGTATGTGCTGAGGCCAGGTGAAGGACAACTGTCTCCACTGATGATACCTTACAGGATCCTGGAGGAAGCAACACAGAGCCAGCACCTACAATGCTCATGAAGGGAGTGGATAAATCCTCAGACCATGGAATTTGGGCTTTCTGGTATGGATAGAATGATGAGAAGATGAGAAGTAGGCACTCCTATCATGTATAGCCTGGGCAATGTGAGAGGCTTGTACTTAGGAACCTGGAAGAGTTTGTTCCTGATCTGCTGGACACTGAGAAGGCTGAAATCCACCAAACAGTAGCACTCTCTGTTGAGCATTCTCCACTGAAAAATGTTTTGGTTTTCTCTGTAAGGAAATTTATTCTTGTATCTCCAAAGTGATGGGAAGTAATGCCAATTTCTCTTTCTGAGTGTTGTCACCAGCTCCTCAACTCAGCATGTCTTGCTGCTAACTTATCCTTCCATTGCAATAAAGCAGCCTTGGTCTTTCACACCATGTTAAAGAAAATAACCAGCAGAGTACTCAAACCAGTCTTGGCTTGACTGCAGATTTCAATTGAGTGCAGCAGTAAAAGGAAACCCTATTAGTACTACTTCCCCACAGCTAGTTTTGCTCAATGCCTAGTGTTAAGATAAATTATATTCTTCAGTGTGTAGGATGAAATAAGAGTTGCTATCACAGCAGGATGAGTTTCTCAAATATTACTTACATTAGGCAGCAATATTTTGTTCCCACAAAAGGAAAAATTTTGAAAATAGATAACCAAGCTTATCTTGGAGATCTATCACTTGGGGCCATAATCCATGATCTATGTAGACTCAGTGCAAAGCATATAATTTTGTCTAACAGACTTTAACAGGGACTTTGACAGAACTATTATTTTCTTCTGAATTATATACACAAATTCATCTCCAGTCATCTCTGTTCGTTATTCTTTTATTGCAAGTATTCCTTGGCACAGTTTAAGAACTACTGAAGTTTTTAATAGCTGTTTAAAAGTAACAGCTATTACTACTTAGACTAGACATAAATAGAAGACAACTAACCAGGTCATAACCTCTGCAAGTAAGGTGTGTATGGAGAAGGATTTAAGAGAAATGGAATTATAAATCTAGTTACTTCCTTACTCTCTGTTTTAAGTGAGAAAGCAGAATGGATTTGCAATGTTAAGTACAGGGTAAGACTATTTTGAGTCAAATACAAATATGAAGGTACTGTTAGAGAGAATTTGCCATTCACTTAGCCCTTGGAGAGCCACTTCTGGGACTGCTTAGGTAGGGATTCTTGGCTCTACATCTCAAACGTGATCAACATTTTGCAATTTGTAATTCTTGGTCACTAAAGGGTATGCCAGCTGTAAACAAGAATGTATTTTCCATTCAGATGGAGAAAGTAGGGGGAAAGGTATAAGATGGAGTGTCTCATTTCTCTTGAGATCTATCCAAGACCTTAAAAAATCAATGGAAATCTTTCTGTTGAGTTCACCATGCTCTGGATTATATCCTTACAAAACTCATTTATTGTCAAGTCTATTCCTTCTTCCCCATTCTGTTGCTCAATTTACTCTCTGCTGTTAGGAACTTTTTTGCAAATATTAATAAATCTGTATAATCTTTGGCCTTTAGCTGAGTCTCGATTCCATGGCACACTGTTGCACTGTATGCGTGACTGCATGGTTGAGGGTTGCTCTGGAAATTACTCATAAAAATTAATTGTCTGGTAATACCACAATTGTCAATATGTGTAGGTTGCAGCATTCCCCCTGTGGGCTGTTGTAGCAGATCATAAAACTTCATTTCCAGGAAAGTTTCAAAACTTTTATTTTCTAGGGAACATTAATTATCAGAGTCCAGATGACCTGTCCCATTTCTCCATTAACTTCATCTCTTTTTCTCATCAGACATGGTAATTTGAAGGCAACTGGCAAGAGATCACATGTCAGGCTCCTGGTTTTATGCCCTGGTTTCATATCAATGTCAGCTGAAGTGTTTAAAAGCAGCCAGACTCATAAGCCTAATCCCCAAACAAATGTTTGTATGTGACCATTTCCCCACTGTTAAATGTTTGTACCAACAGCTGATTTACAAGTCTGACACTTACACAGACATATGCTTTGGCATTCTGCAGGCTTCCTGAGACTCATGCCCTCCAGCACTGCTTGTTGACCTCCCTTTCAAACTCAGGACGTTGATGGATCATCACAATGGACAAACCACTCTGGACCTACACGGTCGTAAAAACTCTAGTCATGTCCCCACTGGAGTTTACAGTGATGCATTCTTTCACTGAGAAATTATATTCTCTTGAGACCAAACCTTTCACAGGTTCTTATGAAGTTCTTAACTGGGGAAGATTCTCATGCCTAGGATGAAATACATTAAAGACCAAGAAAACTTCCACCCCTCCTAGATAATCATCCTATGATCAAGGTACTGACTGGAGTCCAGATTCCAGATTTCAAGTTTCAGTTCTGCAAGATGACAGAATTCTGTATTCCAGGCAAGCTTTCTGGCCACCAAAATATCAAGCTATTCTTGTATTCTGTCTCTCCTGCTAGACCTGTTTCACTTTGTATAAATAAATAACCATTAATTGAACAAGGGCTTGAACTCAGGCTGCCCATTGAACTATTGCATGGTCTTTCCCCAGATCTGTGAATAGGTAACTGCTTGTACAAAGTTAGCAAGTTGCAGAGCAACACAGGTAGCTGAGGTGTCCCAAAAATGCAAAGGAAAAAAAAGAAAACCACTTGGTAAAGCTGTTTAGCAGAGCATGAATCACCTGGTTTCAGTCATTGACCTCAATTAAGAAGAAGGACTGCTAGCTGTTCTAGGAGAGACTTTGTCCAATCATCTGAAAGGTCATAATTCCACCAAATTTTGAAGATAACTAATATTTAAAAGTCATACCTTTTTCCTTTCTGAAGTAAAAAAAACACCAGCCTTTACTAAATGATCCTCTAACAAACCCCTTGAACTAGAACAAAGGTTCTTTAGCATCACAATATCTTGAATCTTAAAGTTTCTGGAATCTCTGCTCCAGACATGAAAAAGGACCTCACTGTTCAGGTTCCAAGTGATTTCTACACCTTACACTCTTCCCAGCTTTGCTAGCACTTTTCAAATGGATGTTTAAATCTATTACTTACACACTATTTACACATGATGAATATTAATTTTTGTCATATTTAGTCATGCAGAAAGATAACTGAAAGCAATGGGGAAAATTCAGTGATTAGTGTAGCACTGCCATAAAATATCATATAAAAGGTAAGACAAAGACTGGAGAGGGTAAGTCCTAATTTTCTTACCTCACTGCTAAATAATATACTGCAATAACTTTAATATTTACATTTGATGGCCAAAGCATCTCTTTGATAAGGAACTTGGATGAAGTTCTTTGATTAGGAACTAAAATCCTTGTTTCAGTCAGATTCACTTCTCTATAAGACCATCAACAAATTGGTATTTCTGTAGACAAAGGGTCTGCTTTTTCTGTAATATCATGTAATCTTTCTCATAAGCACTTGCATAGAATCAGTTAAGAGTTAACCAACAAAAATATACAAATATGCGGGAGGTTTTATGAAGAACTACAACTTCAAAAGGAGTTGGTTTAGGGGTCATGACCCCATTTTTTGCAATAACTTATGCATCACAAACTTACGTAATTGGCAGCAGATAACATATCACACTCTCAGTTTTATGTCCTTGGTTTGACAACAGTGTCAATTGAAGTATTTGCTAACTGCAGAACAAATGGACCTTCATAGATGAAAATGTTTTCATTCCAAAACTGATGTTTGTAGCAAAACATTACCCCTTCATTGTTTTTTATTAACATTACTAAATAGAGTATCAGAAATAGATAGGGGAATACACATAATTTTGGACATCAAAAAAATATTTCTGAATATTATTTATACTAGCAAAATGGAAATACCTGAGAAAGGAAAGTACATATTTTTCTAAATAAAATATCATCAGCACAAAAGAACACATATTAAGTGGCCTTGGATCTCTAAATCTTTGTTATCTTTAGAGCATGAATCAGCTTTAAGATAAATTATTGGGAAATTAGTAACCTGGATTTTAAAACAATTTAGTAGCATAGGTTTAAATCTACATTTTCATTTTCCCAGAGATTACATGAAAGAGCAGCCAAGAAGCAAGTCTAGACTGCTTCTCTATGTCGAAACTGGACACCTGTACCATCCACTTAAAAGCCTTATTCTCTTGGGACACTGGAATCTTCACAAGCCACAGCAGAAAATGCATAAAGCAAAAAATTATTATACAGAAGGAAGGCATTTAAAGGAAACCTTAGTGACTTAAGGTCTTAATATCTATTTAAATTCAATGGTAGAGAAACCGAAATTTATTGAATCTCTTTTTGGGTGATCTGAGGCTTAGGAGTAGGATTTGTTTAGGGTTTGACTCTGAAATGTGTACTTTGTGAGGTGAAGTTCTCTTTCAAGATATTTCTTTCTCAACAGAGAGCATTGATGCAATATTAAATTCTAAAAACTCTACAGTAGAGAGGAAGAGAATGGTGGCAATTTTATTGATGTGAAGTTTTCCACTTGACCGAATTACAAATTAACATTGGGAAACAATAATATGCCATCAATTTAGTAAAGCATTTGTGATTATTTCTAATCTCAAATTGAATTTAAACTGACCTGAAGAAAACATGATATGTGTTTTTAAATCTGGTGCACAGTAGATTATCACCTATGATGTATATTATTTGGTAGACAAGATTTTTGAGTTTGTTAAAAACTTTTGGTATCTGGGAGATATTGTCTTCAATGAGATTCCATGACATAGCTAAATTAGTACAAGTTATTAATAATGGACAAGAAAAATAAAAAAAAAAATGAATAGCAGGAGAAAGGACATTAAAAATTTAAGAACTGGAAAAAATGAAACTGATATGCATAAGAAAAAGAGACACCCATTATAGAATCATATAATGGTTTATGTGAGAAAATGCCTTAAAACTCATTAGGCCCACCAGTAAACCATGTCCTCCAGTCCCAAATCTAAATGTCTTTTAAATACTCCTAGGGAAGGCAATTTCACCACTTCCCTGGACAGTCTCTTCCAGTGCCTGACAACCCTTTTAAAGAATGAAATTTTCCTAATACCCAATCTAAACTTTGCCTGGCACAAATTGTGTCCCTTTCCTTTTGTCCTACTGCTTTTTACTTGGGAGAAGAGCCTGATTCCCACCTCGCTACAGTTTTCCTTTGGGTAGTTGTAGAGAACAATAAGGTTCCCTCCACAAGCTTCCTTTTCTCCAGGGAAATTTGGCCTGAAGGGATGCCATAAACTGACCAAATCCATTTCTGTTTCTCTGTGTAGGAGTAACTGTATCTTTCTTCTTAGCAAATTATTTTTTGTTTATCCTTTTCTTAGAAACATTCCAGCATGGATTTTATTCAAGTTCTATAATGCTTCCTTGCCCTTATCATTACAAACATTTTCCTGATGTCTGGCTCAAATCTCTCTTGTTGGTATATAATGTTGCATTCAGCTCTGAACAGCACAAACTCAAAAATATCTGGATTGTATCTGCCACCAGCATTTCAATTCATCCTTAAATATTACGCTCTGATTTACATAGCAAAACATACTCATAGACTTTCAGACAAAACTAAATCAGAAAATGCATTCCACAACTCCATATAACCAGGACATACATGCAGTTTAAGGGACCAGCCCAAAACTATTCCAAAACCTTAAAGTTTACATGATTGTGGATGTTAAGCCCTCAGCACCAACTATTTTACTCTATAGGTCCTGTTTTGTTTTCACCCCACACTCTTACAAGGCCACGCTACTTACTAAAGTAGATACAGCTGCTGGCAAACACTCACTGAAGAACAGCAAAAGCTGTCATGGGATGGGGAAAGCTATTAATTGGTAAAGAGGAGGCCAGACACAAAAAGGCAGCAAAAGGCATTTTATAGCCATCATTTGCCCTGGCCCCTGTAATATAGAATAATTATGGTCATGCAGCTGTGCAGCCTTTTGTCTTGGGGTGATCAACACCCTGGGATTGAGGACACAAAGGTAGATTGTAAGAGCCAAGAAATATATTGCCTTTAATAATGTCAGATTTTAATTTGGTATCTCAGAACATAACCAAGGATAAGATGTAACTAAGATAAGAAAAAAAATAAATACCTAATTTCAGAAAACAATGAACTGGCATAATGTCTCTTAAACAATGGAACAGTCTCCCAGACTCTTCCCAGTAATGGAGCCTATTTGTTTGGTGCTTTTATAGCCAGATTGGCAAATGCTAGAAAACAGCCTGCAGGATATAATCCTGCTTTGGCAAGAGATTGGGCTAGATGATCATTTCCATCTAAGTTTCCTCGCAGTTCAGGCTCAAGTTTTGGAAGCAGAATCTTACTTTCTTTGTATTTACCATCTGAAACCATATTTCAGCTGGAGCTCCTAGATATGGCACTTATCCTCAATAAATTCTGGTTAGAGCTCTCGGGATATGATACCAACCTCCTCAGAGATGACTGGACTGCTTCCACTACTGTGGGGACCCTCAGAACAAGACTCTGATACTCCCAGAAATGGATGCATGTCTGTGAAGGTGTGAGAAATCAAAGACACTCATCCCTTTAGGCTGGCAAGAAGCAGCCCAGCTTTAGCAGAAACTTTGTGCAGCACTGTGAACAGGTGACTTTGCCTGAGCTACTATTTCCTGCAAGCCAGTGGAACACTGACACAGTGACACAGCTTCTGGATTCAAGCTGACTTGTACCTCTGCTATGTGCTCAGAGAAAGCTTTCACCTGCTCTCATAGAAACATATTCAATTAATTAATAAGCAAAAATAAAATCCCCAAATCTCAAAACAACCTCTCCCTTTTGACTAATACCATGGTGCCTAATCTCTTTAATGCCTGCCATCAGAATATCAGTACTGAGGCATGAATCAGTATTATTTAATGTCTAATAAGAATCAAGCAATCAAGCATCTTGACCCAACAGAAGCAACAGAAACCAAGGGAACCACACTGCACTCACAGACAGCAGTTGAGAGTGTTACTGCTTCTTTGGGGATAGCTTGTCCTGTCAAAATTTCTGTAGTGTTGAATTTCCTTCTCTAAAAATTTATTTCTTAAAAATATTCCAGTTTAGCCAGCTATAAGTGGGTCATCTAAGCCTTACAAGTAACTTTGAAAAATTGCAACATTCTTGAATGGGGAGGCCACATTTTTATTTCAGCAATATAGATATAAATTTGAACCCTTCCTTCTCTCTCAAAATAAAGAACAATTCTATTTACTGGGCTATATATTGTAGCCCTTCAACACAAGTACATGCACACTATGACCAAGACCACCAATAACAAACACAGAATTATTTATTGCCATGTGAAAGATAAGTACACACAACAGAGCAAACAGGAAAAAAAAATTGAAAACAAGCTTTAAAATTACGATTACAGAGCAGAAATAACAGGAGAAGAACTCAAACACATTGCTGCCCCAAGAGGATGTGAATTTCAATGGAAAATAACTACCAAATGTTTCCAAAGCCAACCACAAAAAAACCAAATAAGATTCAACTTAAACACAATTTATTTTGAAGATTTTGTTGTTATAGGGTCACACAAGCATGTAGAATTCATGGTTATTACTCAAAAATTAAACTCTTCTGGGCTCAGATTTGTGTAACACCAAAAAAGGATTTTTAAAAGAGAAATCCCTCTATTCTGTGAAACAGTTTCTGGGAACTTTCCTGGAAATCCCAGCAAGACCAGCCAAAGAAAATTATCTATGGGGAATTGTGATTGTTGCAGCAAATATGAGCTTATACTCTGATTCATTTAATTAAGTTCTTTGAGTGAATAATGGGATACAAAACAAGGGGTATACTGAAGAAGAGTAATCGAGCTATAACAAGATCTCTCCAGTTATTAACAATAAATTACACAAACGTAAATCCAGATCAGCAAAAAAAGCCCTACCGCACTCACATTTTATGATTTTTCAATAGAAGCTTTAAAGCAGCATTTGTCAATGGTGTTAATTTTAAATTATATGGCTAGTGACAGCACTGTATACCACCCAAGATTTCTGCATGCTGGGAAAATCACATTTCTCTTTTTGAAGTTATATTTCAAAAAACCCAATCATTTTTAAATTATATTAATGCGTTCAGAGGGAGAGAAGAAAACACACGCAATAAATAAGTTAGAATTAAAAATTAGATGTATAAGAGACATATTAAACATCCATATTCCAAAGCCTGAGTGACTTTTCATTTCAATTTCAATTTAAATGGATAGTAATGTGCTGGATAATAATTGTGGTAGGAAAATAGAAACTGTTCTCTCATAAGCAATATTGCTGCTTCCAAACAACAACAGCACTGTTAACACATTCATTTGTATTGTACTGTACTACTAATATTCAAAAATTGTTATGAACTTGTGGTTATTGAGTGAAGTGCATTGATAGGTCCATAAATTCCTCTTGGACAAGCACATGAGACACTCAGCAACTATGGATCTGTGGCTATTATTAGCATTGGCTTCGAGTAGGTCAGCAGCTACTTTGGGTGAAGACTGGTCTCCAGTGGTCCACAAGCAGATGGGTACATCTACCCATGCTTATTGTGGTACAGCTTGGAGAAGAGCCACTTTGGAGAAATTACATTAAATCCTGGGAATAAAGTGTAACAGGAAGAAATGCAGTGCTCAGAGATGGAGACTGAGATGCTGCTAAGTTAGAACTGATGTTGATAACATTTTAATGAAGTGTAACAACAGAGATAAAAAGAGACACAATGCTTTATATTCACCTCTGCAGTTTCTGATGTACCATTCAAAACACCACCATAACTAAGGGATGCTTGGACCAGAACTTCCAACAGTTTGTTCAAAGTATGTTATGTCTCAGTATGCCCTTGAAAATTTGCCTTAGTCACACCTTGTGTTTCAGATTACTCACAGGTTCCTGTGACATTTTTATGCAAAAGATCAAAAAGGCCAGCTGAAAAAACTTAATGCACTTCATTTTTCCTACTAAAGAAATTTTTTTTTAAAAAAAGCAAACCAAAACTTCAGCAAACCAAAGAAAAACCTACCAGATCTATTTTGAACAGAAGAGTTGTATTTTGAGCATTTATAATACTATCCAGTTACACATACACCAAATTCCAGGGCGATTTTATATAGCTCAATTACAGCAGAAAAGGAAGTGAAAATTTGCACCCCACACTTCAAATGCATATGGGAAGAAGAATTATGCATCTGAACAGCTGTCTTATGTGGAAAGGAGTGACTTCATCTCCAACACACAAGATTATCTGAACTGTCAGAAAGCTGCTAACAGCCTCTTCAGCACTGCCATCCTCATGTACCTCAGGACACAAAGACCTGGGCTGAACTCCAATATTACATTGTTCAGAGCTGAATGACAAAAACCCATCTAGAATTAAAAAGTTATACATCAAATTAACTTGCAGTAAATAATGAATTTTGCAGTCCTTACTTAGTAAAACAATTTCCTCACATCACCTTTCCCAGAAAGCCTGAGACATAATATACAGTGCTAAATTAAATCTCATACAAACATTACTGACACATGCAGAAGTACTCTGCTTCAAGTGCTTACTCATTGAATGCCATTCAAACAAATGGCAAGTTACTGGGGGTCAGGGGCAAGCATTACATGAGGACTCTCCAGCTATTCAGAGCTGTGAATCTAAGGTGATGTATTGTTAAATTAAACATCTATACAAGAGGGCTGTGGTTACAGAGTTTGATGGCAGTGAGCACTGTACTGAATTTAAATGTCACCTTATTTATCATCCTGTATTATTCTTAGAATGTTTAGTGCTAGGAAATATACTGACGCAACTTTAATTCTTTACTGAAAAGCTCTCTATAACAGAAAAAAAGTTAATGCCAGAACTTTTCAGAAAAAATATTTTCTGTTTCCACAGTTCCCATAGCTGTGAAAATAAGCACCTTTTCAACTATATTCTATGACTGTATTCACCATATCAGGTCATTTTGGGAAAATTCCATGCAGGTGTTTAACAGATTGATGTCTTTATGGAAAAAAAAAATGCATCAAACATCAAATAAAGTAAATATTTTTTACACACAGAATGGAGAATAAATATTCTGTAAAATCTTTCTCTGACTGATTAGAACCTAGAAATGAGAAAAAGTTCCAAACATCTTTAAAAGTGATTCATTAAATGCTGGAGGCAGCATCACTGCCTCCTATTGCCACATGCTCAAATTTCATTGTCTCCTGTCAGAGACCAACCAGCCAAAGTGCTGGTGGTACCCACTAACTAAGCAATTCCTGTCCTGATTACCCAGACAAGCTGCTGCTCTCAAAAAACAGGGCTGCTCAGCACAGGACCCTTTCCTGTTTTCTCAGTACACACAGCTTTCCAGCTTTGTTGCCCCTTAAAAGGGTTCATATTCATGGAGCCTGCTAGGGCTAAATTTGGGTGGTTCATAGAAATAGATAGATATTAGAACCAAAATATTCCCATTAAATCAGCCAGCTCTAGGATCCTTCCCTTCTTGCTTCTTAATTGTCGCCATGACAATGTCAACACTTCAATCATCAGTGCTGAACATATGCGAGATGTGGCCCAGCTTGTCTTTTGGAGTCGTTACCTAGACTGCTTTCAGATGCACTACTGCATTTGGTTTATATTTCTTCAGTTTTCTTCACAATCAGAAAGCTGGAGAAAGGGAACCACACAGTCTTTGTGGCATAGACAAAATAGCAACATAATGCCCAGCTCTTAGGTTAACAGAATAAAACTGCTTTAAAGGCCAACTTCAACACCACTATTGGAAGGGACTGATGGCAGGACTGATTGTTGCAATATCTCTTTGGCATCTGACTCAAAAAGAGGTGTGTGCTCTGTCACAATAGCTGGGGTCACTGTAAGTCATATGAGGAGCAGCTGAGGGAGCCCAGCCTGGAGAAAGGGAGGCTCAGGGGAAACCATATTGCTCTCTACAGCTACCTGAAAGATGGGTGTACAGTTACCTGATTACCTGGGAATCAGCCTCTTATAGCACCCAGTGACAAGAAGAGGAGATGGCCTTAAGCTGCACCAGGGGAGGTTCAGATTGGACACCAGGAAGAATTTCTTCTCAGAAAGGGTTGTCAAGCATTGCATAAAAGGGTTGTCAACCATTGAAATGGACTTCCCAGAGAAGTGGTAGAGTCCTCATCCATGGAGATGTTCAAGAAACGACTGGACGTGGCACTTACTGTTTATTTGACAAAGTGGTAGTCTGTCAAAGGTTGAATTCCATGATCTTGCAGTTCTATTCCAATCTAAATTATTCTTTATATAGGAAAAAGTTGCAGTTGAGTTAAACACGGGCAAATACTCCTCATAAGGGAAATCTAAAGCTTTAATATTGTAGTACCTTAAATATTATGTTACATCCTTAGTGTTAATTTGGTATAAGAGTGTTTCATAAGCACGGTTTTATTTTTAAGCAAAGCCTTTGGAATTCTTTTAAAATATGTTTACAGTAGTTAAAGAAAGATCACATTTTAAAGGTACATTTCTAATTACATTCTGGCAGAACCTTAGCTGGGAACACTACCAGCACTATTTTGAAAGCAAAAGCTGTGACAGTTACATCAGCTAAGGTTATCTGCTGTCTGCTTATTATCATGATCAAATTAAAATACAAGAATATGGTCAGCAGACCATATATATGACATAGAACACTAGGGTGCAAAAATTGGGAACAACCTTAGGAAATCTGTGAGTGTACAGAACAGGACTGGAGTATTTCACTGGAAAAACTAAACAACTTCAAGGACTGAAGCAGTATGAACAGGATGAAATCCAGAACTGCCTAGCTCAAATTCACGAAGCTGGCAGCAAAAAATATCACAATAAACTGGGCACTTGCCAGCTGCACGTGGAGGAGAAAACTCTAGATGGCTCAATCAAACTCAGGGTTAGTATAAGCCCCTAAAGAGAGGCAGCAATGGTAAACAAGTACAATTGAAAAACACATGGGGTGTTTCCAGCAGTGAGGGATGTGCTGGTCACACGTCACTGGAATACTGTGTAAAATTTAGGTCACTCCTTTCAAGGACAGACACAGCTGTGTTCCATATGGGGAAGTTCCACAGCCACAGCCCTGTCACACGGCCCCCGAGCATGTGCCTGGGCTCCCATGTTTGTGCCTGGGAAATCCCATGCCATGCACTGCATGGGCAGGAAATCCAGCCTGTGGGAAACGTGAACAACACAGATGGCCAGTGAGGGCACAATCCACACGAGCCTCTTGGGTCACACCAGGCTCACCAAGATGGATTGGCTGATACAACAAGAGAGGCTTCAGAACAAAATGTACCCAAACTTCACATTTGTCCTTTGGGTTTCCAGTAGGTCCAAGCCATTCTACACAGCAGTGCTCAAATAGCACAGCATTTGTAGGGGACACCCAGCATGTCCCTGACACACCACACTCCTTGCCCAGGTGTTCAGCTGTCAGGCTGCATCTGTGTTTGTCTGTGACTTCCAGATGTCAGCCTGACTGATGAGAATGATTGTGCTGAACCAGTGACCATATGCTCTGCCAAGCTTGGCTAATGCAAGGCAAAGAAGAGTGGGTGGAGCCATATTTTGTTCTCCAATTAATTCTTTCCTATATGATGCAGGAAAATGGACTTGTCATGAAACAGGTGCAGAAAATTGCTTCTAGAAGGATCAGAGAAATGGAAAATCCATCTCATGAGAATAGACTCTGCAGACATCTGAACAAACAGGTGCAGACCAACGTGAGCCTCAGTTGGCCTCGTACTGTCCCAAAATCCACATGGCCTGAATTAAATCGGTGCTAATGAAGTCTCCAGCAGAACTCACCAGCTCAGACACAGCACTACACTGCCACAGCCCTACAGGCAGCAGGAGAGGCTCAATTCATATCCCAGCTCACTGAGATTGTCAGCAGAGAGCCTGGGTCTGCCTGTCCCATCAGTGCCAATGCACCCCACATGAGTTTGGCTTGTTAGTCCCAGTGGAGCAGTGCCCGAGGGGGTAGGACTGCTCTCAATGATTTTAAAGGTCTTTTCCAGTCTAATGATTCTAAAATTCTTTAATTCACAGAGGAAGGGGAGACAGGATAACTGCCTCAGCAAAGAGACAATGTTGGCACACCAACAAGCAGTGTAAATATGCCATAGATACAGCTAAGCTGAAAATATGAATAATTCTATCCATTATAGCAGTGAGATCCTGGAAGAGCTCTCACAAGTAATGGAGGAAAACTGTAACAAATTTTAAGGTGATGCTTGATTTTTCTGAATGCATCTCTGTGCCACAGTGTCTGAAGCACCCACAGATGCCTCATAAGACCCCATCCTGAAAATCTCTGTTAGTTGTGAACTGCAAACCAAAATCCAATTGAAATCAGAAATTTAATTAAAAGCAGCACTTCTGAGCCAGCTGCTGGCAGGCAATATGCTGGTAAAAAGTGACAGCTGCTTCATTGGCAGTTCAATGTCAACAACTGTAGAAGAGGCCAAGGAATTGGCATGGGCCACAACTGTGCAAGGATCACCCCACTTTGAAAAAGGTATTTGCAAAAAGGCTTCAGAGGCTTTTTACTTTGATTTCATTAGCTAACATACTTTACTCCTAGCTTATATTTATATTTTGCTGCTGCCTTCCTTGTTTGTTTGGGTTTTTTTGGCTCAGTGGGATCATAATACCAATTAAAATTAGTTAAGAGAGAAAATGTCAGATTTTCCAAATAATACATAATTGTCCTTAAAAAACCATTCCCTCATTACCTAGCAAATCCAGGGTTTGTTTGCAGAAAATGTGCATTTCAGAGATCTTTCCCATTTTTACATGTAGACTTAGATTAGATCAATTTTATTTGCATATGTAAGTATATCATTCCCATTTTAAAAAAGGAGTTAGTAATACTTTTCTAAAAAGGCATTTTCTTGTTTTAAGAAATTCAAACTTGGTTTCAAGTAAGACAGAGTAGCAAGGGATTAATACTGTGGCCATTAAATTAATGGTCCACAGGGAAGTCTGGACCATTCCAGGTATGCAGAATAATTCACACATTGAAGAAGTGAATTTTAACCTGAAGTTTCATATCTAAGTTTAAAAGTAACCATTTATTCTTTGGTTGTTTTTTTCCTGCTAGAGCTTCAGGTAGATGTGATGTGCCCTCAGAAATGATGAGCTGTATCACATAGATAAGCTTGTCACAGTTTTTGCCTGTGAAGAGACTATATTGCTTAGTCTAAGAATAACTTTAAAATTCACAGAAAGTGAGAACTGTTGAGCAGTTAAAAATAAAAAGTCATAGGAGGACACACTGTTAGGCACAAACATTAAGACCCTTCAAATCAACTTGAGCTGTTGAGCTAACCTAAACATTTCAGGTCAGATCCTGATCCCAGTGAATTCAAAATTATTGGCAGTGATAACTAATGTTTCTCCTTTTATTTTGGTTTTCCTGCTAATGAGTATCAGATATAACATTGCAAGACTACACTGTAAACAAAGTGCAAAGTTAATCATTTTCAAAGGAACACTTTATTCAGAGTAGGCTGTGTAGGAAAGGAATTAAGCCTGAGTAAACAAACCATGAAGGTAGATGAGAATATATAGAGAAATCAAAAATAAGAAGATGCAAGTTAAGAAATTAGTGGGTATATGATGAAAGCAAAATATACTGCTTCTATATGAGGAAAATTCAACAACTGAGTAAAATGCTGAGTAATTTCATTTGTGCGTTAAATTATTTGCAATTTCCTGCATAAAAGTGAAAAATAGAATTCAGGATTGTTATGCCAAAGATCTTTTCTTCATCCAAGAGCAGAGAAGTTAGAAGGTTTACATGATTTTATGTCAATTAAAATATTCCATATAAACAATGCATACTTGTCCAAACTAACTGACTTCCACTTCCAATTCCTTCTGGGCAAAGTCTGAGAAAGAAATACTGCATTGCAATATAAAATAAGCAAATTTCATCTATTTTGGAACAAGTGAAGCATTACATGTAGTTCAGATACATCAAAATCTATCTGGCTGCAGAGGACTATGATTAGGACGTGTTAAACCTGTCCAGAAACCTCTTTCTACCATTGATAAACAATCCACACATCAATTTAGGAGATTAAGACATGTATTCCTTCCAGTCCTTATGTATGTTTGCCATTAATCCAAAACAACATTGCCAAACCTCGACCACAGAAACAGTAAAAATAAATACCAAAGGTCTGGGAAGAGAAATCCTGAGGTCACAAAGAGAAGGTAACTTCAAGAGAGTATCCTGGAAATTAAGTCTTATAAATCATCATGGGCTGAAAGAAACAAATTCAGCAATTGCATAATGCCATTTTACATGGCTAAAAATAATAAGAGTCGTGGGGTGAATGCCAGGAAAAAAAATTACTGGAAAACTTCACAAACATTTATGTTCAAATAAAAGACTTGAAGCAAGAAAGTTGTTTGATGAGAGCCTCAGTGCAAGCACTGGTGCCTTCCAGCCTCCTGTTTGGAATGCCACTTGCTTCGAACAAGTCAGTCATGCTTACAACAATCATTCACACAAAACCAGACTCCATTATGTTCATAATATACATTTTAGTGATGGTGGGGATACAAGGTCAGCAGAATAATCATCTCCATTCTATATTCAAAGTAGGCTGATACACCTACCTTTCTGGGTAAACCCCTCCATTCTCACTAAAATGCTTGTTCCCCAGCTCTACAGCTTATTCAAAACCATTAAACCACTGCTGGAAAAAACCATTATATTGTAGAAAATGAGGGTCACCCTGAAGAAGATTATCCTGTACATGATGCCTAAAGATTTTCCTTGAATAAATGTTTTTTTTAATGCTATTTTTTCCTGCCTTCTCTGCTGAGTCTGTTAGAGATTGAAAATTCAAACGTGTATCATTTCAGGCAGGGCACATACAATCGCCTTAAAACCTGTGAATAACTAAACTATATTATATCCAAATTGTTTATATTCTACTGCACTTGCTAAGGAAAGTGAAATGATGAATATAGCACCCTGAGTTTTCAGACCCCCCTTTTGTCTATTATCATACTACACGGCTTGGGCAAAATCACAATCACAAGGAAAGTACCAAGAGTTTTGCTGCTGATCACTCACAGCTTTCATCACACAAACCTTGGGGCTCTGAGGACCTACCTATGACAAAGACTGCCAGACAGCAGTGGGACCCCCCCCCCACACTTGGCAAAGGATCTCAAAGGAATGGTGCTCCCTTTACCCTGACAGAAGCTGGACCAAGTCTTTCCACTCCAAACTATTCCAGTAACATTTTGAGAAAATACTCATGCTATGCTGCCTTTTAAAAGATGAAAAACTAATTTGAGTTCTCAGCCTGCTGTGCCCATCTCTCTAAGCAGTGTTAGTGTATTGAATTTTTATGTCACACGCTGAAACATATTCTGTTGTAAAACACTGCACGTGGTGAATTTTGTTACAATCTTCTTAGGGGAGATTTAGATTCAAGCAAATTGCATCTCCTTATCCTCATCTACAGCACACCTGAAACAAAGACAGTGGTAGAAGTATTATGTGTTTTCTGCCAAGGACTTCATCTGTATTCACTGTGTATAAAGTCGCTGCTTAAGTGTAACTCTACGGGGTTCCACTTCT
Organism: Oenanthe melanoleuca; assembly: GCF_029582105.1. Classification (NCBI taxonomy): domain Eukaryota; kingdom Metazoa; phylum Chordata; class Aves; order Passeriformes; family Muscicapidae; genus Oenanthe; species Oenanthe melanoleuca. The sequence goes on from NC_079339.1 coordinate 50,071,250, forward strand.
GGACTAGACTGTTGTCTTTGCAGAGCAAACCATTCAGATGACTGTAATTATACCATACTACCAGGGGGTCCAGCCTGAGCTCTTGAGCCACAGCAGCATTTGAGCAGCTTGCTTGATGGGTAGCAGGGATGTGCTTGGCTTGGGGGTTCTGGATAATCTGATTTCCCACTGCTGGAGGTGTGTTAGCAGCTGCTGTTGAAGCTGATATTGCTGGCTCTCCCCAGAAGCCAGCTGTGCACCCTATCCAGCTACATTGCCCAGCAGGAGCTTGTGACAGCCACTGTTACCTCCTGTACATCTCCCATGCTCTTCCATTACACAAAAGGGTAAGGCTACTCACATTTGCAGTGAAAGTTGTTTCTGCTCTTAACACATTCTCATGATACAATTTCACCCAGGGGAGGATGGATAATATTGCTAAATCAGTCTGAAGGGATGGTCCTGTTAGCCCTGCCTTGGCCAGAAGCTGTGGCCATTTCTCTTGTGCCTCCCCTGCGTCACAGATGATCATATTTTTTCATCATTAGCAAGTCTAGGGAACTAAACTGTCAGGAAATAATTCTTCTTTTCTAAAGCCAAGCTCTTCTGACCCCTTAGTCCCCAAAGCATGTCACTGCAGAACACTTCAAGATCACACAAGTCACAGTGCAAGCAGAAATGAGGAAGGATTCACGGGATGTAATGTTGCACCTTTTGTCATTCAAGATGCACTGAAAGTTATGCTATTAGACACTGTTTTAGGGATTATAAAGTAAAACCACTCACCAAAACCATCTGGGTTTAAAACCAAAATTCTTTAATTCAGAACCTTTATGTTTTCTAGTTTCTACCCCAACCTGACAGGCTGCTGGCACAACAGAGACCCTGGGGAGCAGCCATGGAGAGGCAGGTGCAGAAATCCACTGACACATCTGGAGAACTGAACACTTGGTCACATGGCAAAGCCTTGGTAGATGGCTCATAGGCACAAGAAAATATTGGTTTCCACTTACTTGGGGTGAGCATTGCACTAACAGACCTATTGCTGTGGAATCAGTTCTCCCTCCAAATTAAACAACTTTTTCCCAGTTCAACCCGGAGTCAGCAAAAAGTGAGAGGAAAAAAATTTGAAAGCTCCTGTGAAGGGAACCTCTTTGACACACTTGTCATGTATTCGAAGGTAAGAATGACAGGGTGGGGAGGAGATTCAAAGGCCATGGCTCTGCTAGTGATTTTATAGACAAATCTGCAGCACAGCATTTTTCTTTCTATACTCAAACCTACTCCAGTCATTGCCTAGGTGCTTAGGTTTGTATGTTTTTTTCTGAGTCATATATATTTTATTAAAAAAAAAAAAAACACAGAAGGGAGGATAAGAAAAACAGGTGTCATCTAAAAGTGGTGAAAGATTAAGAGAGAGGCAGCTCCAGAGACAGCTAGACCCATGCACAGTCTCCATCATATGGTAACTTTTTTCCAGAGGTGTCACTACAAGCAAACAACTGCAAATGGAGTTTATCCACCACCAATTTCAGTAATATTACATTTAGCCACTTCTTACAGATACCAGACAGGTGAGTAATTTACCACTGCACCACTGCACCTCTCTTCAGTCACCGGGTAGCCACACAGATGAGTAGAAATTGCCCAGCTCTTATTTCAGGAAAGTCTTTCTCATTTCCTTCACATAGAGCTCTACCACATTAACGACATGGAGCTTAGATGACATGAGAGGTGGAACATTTCCAAAATACATTTCAGTTCCTGTCAGAAAGTATTGCGTGCCTTTGTGCAGGAAATTATAAAATAGAAAATAAACATGTAAATATACCATTTCAACACATCCTCTACATCAAAGCAGACCTGATGGTTTTAATTTCAGCTTTTTGAGGTTTTGCTTTTATAAGTTGCTGAATTTATTTTGTAGCTCCTGTTTATGAAAAGAACTTTAAAAGAGTTATAAATTACATTTATCAAATGAAGAAAAACTACAGCTATAAAGTTCTCAGAAAAAAGGAAATAATGTGAACCATGTATGTGCACTTGTGCGAGGACACACACACACAAACTTATGTATTTTTAAGTTAGTGACTGCTGAACCACAGACCACATGCAGAAGAGTAAAAACCACCCATAACCAGATGTGCCACTGTAAAACCCATATTTTTGGATATATTCTATGAAATCCTCAGTATACAGGAAGACATAAGTTCCCACACTATTAATATCAGTGATATGGTTTCCTAGAAAGATTGACTACCTTCACACACCTAAAAATAATCCAGGTTCCAACTGGGAGGTGCAGCCTCTGGGAAGTAGAGAGGGGGTTTACCAGAGTTAAAACACAGGGTTTTGAAATCCATCCAGCTTCACACAGACGTGAGAACAGCAGCAAGACATGGCTTCAAACCTTCCGAGAACCCAAGGGCTGCAGAAGGAATTCCACCCTTTTCCACGGAGTTAAAACACAGCACTGTACCTTGGCTGAGCAGTCAGAGCTTGGCTTGTAGGGCCATGGAGACCCACCATTTGTTTCACCATGAAACAGGGGCCTCAGGACATGCTTGAGTTTTCCTGAGGCAGGAAAGTGTAGCAGTGGGCTACTGAAGCAAAATGCTACAGTTCTCTGCTCTATCCATATCTATCTATAGGCAACTCCAATTCAAAGGTTTCCTTCAAGCTACAAAAACAAAGCAAAGCTGTTTACAGGGAATGGAGAAAAAGTTATTTCCAAAGTCCCTATTCAGCTGCAAATAGAGTATATAAGACCAGATAGCATTTTTACCTCAGAATATCTCTCACTGATCTAGTAGAGCAAAGTTTGTTGATATTCAGGGTTGCAAACCCATCTGTTTACTCAGGCTTTTGTCTGTCAGCATAGTTTGAAGAGGTCACTTTGAGAGATCAATTTTTTTTCCTGGGGGTTTCTTCAGAGCTTCCACAATTTGTTACTGTGTCTCTTTAGAGGCTTTAATTTGTGGTTTTCAAGATTGCATAACTGCACAGAGAGGTGGTGAGAGGCCCACATGAATAGTTCAAAATAAGTTTGACAATATAGTAAATATCTGCTCAGTAATTTTCCCTGGACTGAGCACCGTGGAATGCCAAAGAAGTTATTAATCAGGCTAGTGGATGAACGTGGCTTTATGAGGGCTGGAGCATACGTTTCCCTTCAGATGTTCAAATGCTGAATTACCTCGCTGCTGACTCCAACTAAAGATGACGCATCAGGGCACTACAAACCAAACGTCTGATTTGAGTGCTCTAAACCAGTCTATTCAGAACCAGATAAAGAAAAAAATAAAATGGGTTTTTAATTTTGCCTTTTATTTAGAGTTCTTGTAATAAGTTACATAAAAATTAAGCAAGCTGCCTAGCCACCCATGAGGAGGCTCAGCATTCATTTTTCCATTTCACAGATGACAGACAGGAGGTATAGACATGCACAGTCACTTTTGGAGCACAAACTGCCCCTGGGGGAATTGCAGGTCCTCAGGGTCTTGTGAATCTGCAGCCAGAGCTGGCATTGGCCACAGGGGCACTCAGGACCCCCAGGCACACCGGGTCGCATGTCCCAAAGTCAGTGTGACAGGCAGCTGGGTGACTGGCAGCTGCAGCAGTAACTCAGGGTTGCACGAGCCACATTTGCATAGCAGAGGGCAGTGTTCAGCGTCTTGGACAAGTAATGTCCCTTTCTGGGGAAGCTGATGGGGAAATGATGCATGGGAAACCTGCAACAATGGAGTGGCAAAGTTCTGAGCGGAGACACCAGACTACGCTATGCTCTGTACTTCTGGGACAGGTCTCCATCTAGTTTGGCAGGAAGGAATTTACAGGCCATAAATTATTTCTGACGGGTGAAGACTGCAGGCAGCCAGTCAGTGTTCAGCCCTGCATACTGTGAGCACTTTGCTACTGATACACGGCCCAGCCAACCCAAAAGCACTGGCGCTCTGCGGACAGCACACACGTCTACCTGGCCATGCCCGTGAGGTGACACTTCAGCCCTCAGCCTAAGGGTTTCGCCAGACCTAGTCCCGAGAGAAGTCCTTGTGTTTGAATGTCACTTGACAGGTGCAGGAAAGTGCTGCTGGCTCCTCCCGGGACGCCGCAGAGGAGTGTCCGCGCTGCCTCGCTGCTCACGGAGCGCAGCAGGGCCCGGCGAGCAGCGGGACATCGCAGACTCGGCGCTCTCCTGTCGCCTCCACCGCCCCCTCTGCCCACCCGCCCTTCCCGCAGCACCGGCCGCGATGTGGCCGCGTACTCCCGAGTGCGGCGGGGGGCAGGCAGGTGGCGGGGCCGGGGCAGGTGGCGGGGCCGGGGCCGGTGTCGGGCGCGGACACCCCGGCCGGGGCTGAGGGCCCCGCGCTCCCGCCGCCGCCGCGGCTTCTCGGCCAACAGCTCCCTCTGGCGGCCGCCCGCGCCCCTCCTCCGCCCGGGGCAGCGCCCACCGGCCCGCGCCCACCTGGTGCCCCCGGCCGGGGCAGCCGCCGCCGCCGGGGCCCGGCCCGCCCGGCGCGGGCCCGGGAGAAAGAGCGGCCGGGGCAGCGCCCGCCGCCCGTCCCGCCGCCGCCGCCGGCGGAGGATGCGGCCGCGGGTTCGAGACCCGGGTGCTCCCGCGGCGCCGGGGCGTGCGGTGGGGCGGAGGCTGCGCTTAGGGGGCGATCGGGATGCCGGGGCGGGGAGGGAAGGAAAGGAAGGCGCGGGAAGGGACGCGGCGTGGGCGGCCCGTCCCTGTCACCTGCAGGCGCAGCCGGGACGGGCCCGGCCCCCGCTCCCGCCCCGGCCCCGTGCCCGCACGGCCCGTGGGGAGCCGGGCCGGGGGCGGGCTGTGCCTGTTGCATTGTCCTTGGTGGGGTTGTCTGTGAGCGCCCGCCGCTATCTGAGGCCGGGGACCCCGGCGCTGCCCCGTGTCGGACTCTCTGCCCCGCCTGATAGCGGCTGCACCCTGCTCCGTTGCACGTCCCTCGCGGCTCCCGCCGGGGCTCTCTCCCCTTTTGTCTGTGTATTTTTAGGTCATTAGAGTGGAGGGGTAGGTAATCCCCAGGCTCAAGTTCCAGAGGGGCGGGTTCTGGACGGAGGTGGAGTCACTTTTCATTTAAATCCCTGACTATAAAATGGGCTTAAAGAGAAGCGGGATCTCAGCTGTGCTGCACAGACCCCGGCACGCAGGGTGCGTGGGGGCCCCCCGGCAGCCAGCGCCCTGCAGCACAAGCCGCTGCGATGCTCCACTCCGTCGGCGTTCACACCTTGCAGCTGCTCACCCAGGCGGCCGCCTGCATCCTCCTATTTCCCCGCTTCCTGCTCACCGCCGTGATGCTCTGGCTCCTGGATTTTCTGTGCATTAGGAAGAAGATGCTGACGATGCCCACGGCGGAGGAGGCGGCCAGCGCCACCGAGGAGACGCCCCCCGACGACCCCCCGGTCTGCGTGTCCGACTCCAACCGCATGTTCACGCTGGAGTCGCTGAAAGCCGTGTGGCACGGGCAAAAGCTGGACTTCTTCAAGTCGGCGCACGTGGGTTCCTTGGCCCCTAACCCCGAGGTGATCCAGCTGGACGGGCAGAAGAGGCTCCGCATCCTGGACTTCGCCCGCGGCAAGAGACCCCTCATCCTCAACTTCGGCAGCTGCACCTGACCCCCGTTCATGGCCCGCCTGAGGTCCTTCCAGCGCCTGGCCGCGCACTTCGTGGACATTGCCGACTTCCTGCTGGTGTACATCGAAGAAGCACACCCGTCCGACGGCTGGGTCAGCTCGGACGCAGCCTACAATATCCCCAAGCACCAGTGCCTCCAGGACAGGCTGCGGGCAGCTCAGCTTATGAGGGAAGGGGCGCCCGATTGTCCCCTGGCCGTGGACACCATGGACAATGCTTCCAGCGCCGCCTACGGTGCCTACTTCGAGAGGCTCTACATCATCCAGGAGGAGAAGGTGATGTACCAGGGAGGCAGAGGACCAGAGGGCTACAAGATCTCGGAGCTGAGGAACTGGCTAGACCAGTACAAAACCCGGCTCCAGAGCCCCAGCACGGTGGTCATCCAAGTGTAAAAAGGACCTGGCAAGAAGCGCAGGGGTGGAGAGGCGAGGGAGGGCGGGAGGAGAGGTGGGGAGGGAGAAGGCACTGCGTCGCGGATGGCAGGAGCTGTCTTCCCGCGGGGACACTCGAAGGAGGCTGCTGTGCGAGCTTTCGAGCAAGACGTGCCACAGTCCTTTCTCTATTCAAATCATGTTGATTTGCCAGCCACGCTCTGTCAATACTGTATTTCCATGTGCGTTTTGTAAATAACTCTCCTATTTTTTTTTCTTTCATTTTTTTTTCTTTTTTTTTTTTTTTTTTTTTTGAGAAGCATTTACTATTTTTTAAGGAGGCTCTCTTCCTACTTGATCTTTTCCCAGCTGCGTGTGTGCGCGGGTGTATGTCTGAAAAGTTGTGTACAAGTGCTCCGTGCTGCCTAGCAAGTGCTAACTGGGATTTCTAGTATTTCTTTGTGATGACCGATTTTGAAATGGTTTTCTCTAATGCCAGGAAATCGCGTCTGATGTTGTCAAATACTAGAACTGCCAATAGCCAGAGCTGGACGGAATGTCCTATTTATGTGGGGGGGTTTTGTAAGACGTTCGTTCACCTTCCTTTTTTTTATGAATTTTTTTAAATAATAAAGATTTGAGTAACTACACGTGTAAGGTTGACTGCCTTTCTCTATCTTCAGACCGCTACGTTCACTTTCCCTTTTGCCTACCTCGCAACACCCCCCCGCAGCCGAGGAGGAGCAGGCGGAGCGGCAGGCGGGAGAGGATGCGCTGCCGGGGGCTCGGGGGCGGCGAGCTCTGGCTCGGCGGCGGCAGGAGCGCTCACCGGAGCAAAGAGAGAGTACTGGGTGTCCCCATGGGGAAATCCCAAACCTCCGGGGCTCCTAGGGGAGGAGACCGGTCAGGAGGACCGAGTGGTCCCCCAGCGACCCGGGCGAGCCGGCCCCGGATTGAGCCCTGAGCCCTAGAGGGCGAAGGTGCAGGGCTGACCGGTGCCGTGCAGGCAAGTGGAGTGAGTCCCGACCAAAAACACAGGCAAGGGAAAGCCGTCCTGGGCGGGAGAGCAGCCCCGCCGAGGACACCTCGTCTCGGGCACCAGGCGGTGCCGGACCGGAGCCCGGACTGGGGCAGCGCGGACCGCACCTGCGGCGATGAGCGGCTGAGGGGCTCGGGCGGAGGGCAGCGCCCAGCCCGGCCGTGCGAGGCTCAGCCCCATCCCCGGGAGCCAGCAGCTGTGCTTGAAAGGGTGGGGAGTGCCGAACCTTGCTCCCTTGGATCCCGACAGGTGAGAAAGGGCGTGGAGAGCATCCTGCAAGCTCCGCAGGAGCCGTACAAAGCTGCCCAGAAACAGTGAGTCTTTAAGGACCACCCGTGGCGCCTCTGAACGCCTCCACGTCCTTGGCAGCAGCGGGACGAGGCGCCCGAGCAGTTCAGCCCCTAAGTTTTGGAGAGGGGTGCACGGCCCGACGGCAGGGCAAGCTGCGGATTCCGCTCTCCGCAGCTGGGCACAGAGTCGTGCCCGCAGTGCTAAACTAAACCTGTGGGAAGCTGCTTGTAAGGGCGTTATAGCCCCTGTCTTGACAATGTTCTTTCTTCTGGACGCGCAGTGTTCCAGCCTTTCAACATTCACGGTTTAGACCGGCATGCGTAACCGCTCCCTCCTCTCCCCGCAACAAAGGCAGCATCGAGTGGTCTCTCACAGAGAAATCAGATGCTCCGATCCCGCTTGTCCGTCCCCTTCGCCCCCACAGTCCCCCTGAAAATCGGGGCGCTCTGCTGAGATGCCAGCAGATCCGGCTCAGGTGCCCGCTTTGGGCTTCCCGACACGCCTGGCCATTGCGCCTGCTCTGACGGGCTCGAAACCCACCCAGCCCTTCACCATCCCGCTGCCCCCGAGAGCGGACCCCCCGGCACCTGCCTCAAGGCACCGGCTCCGCCCGGCTCAGGAGCCTCCGGTTGATGCTGGGGCGGCGGGGCGAGCGCCCACCCTGAGGTGATCTCGCTTCCCCTGTCCGGGCGCTGAGCATTAAGCACAGAGCCCCCTGCGAAGTCCCGGAGCGGAGGGGAGCCTCGGCGGCAGAGCGCCAGCAGGACAGGCTGAGGCAGGGCATCACCCGCTCCCTCCTGGTGCATGGGCCCAGGAGCCTCGGCTGCCTCCCGCCACCCCACGAGGGACGAACGAGCGCTCCTCCTTGTACGAGACTCCCGAGCACCAACAAGCCTCGCCCTGCCCCGCTGCGGGACAGCGGAGCCCCCGCTCCGTCCTGCGCCGCCCGCGGCTCCCAGCGCGGTCCCGGCCCCGGCCCTGCCCCGCAGCCCCACGCACGTCGTGCCCAAAAACCAAAGGCAGAGGAGCCATGGGTCTCCTCTCTCCTACAAGGGCAGCCTCTGTGTACGCGACTACTCTTTTTTTTTTTTTTTTTTTTTTTTTTTTACAGTTTAGTTTTCCTGACTTTACAACAAAGCCATTCTTTGCTTTCTCACCTCGTTATCTCTTTCATTTATCAGCTTTTGGCAAGCTTTAGTTGTAATCCGAAGTTACGGGCAAAACCCAGGCACATCCCCACCCCGGCCTGGCCCCCAGGACATTTTCCGGTCATACAGACAGAAATGGTCACTGTGGACTTTAATAATAACAGAAACAGCCTCATCTTTACTCTCTACTACTAGCAGATCTTGGTCAAAGGCTATATGAGGTCAGGACTTTTTTTTTCTCTAAATAAGTCAGCTTTCTAAAGCTACATTCCTCCTTTAAACCGAACACAGAGCTCTTATTTATCACTTTCTCTTTAATCAGCAACAGAAGAAAAATTTGCTATGAATTCCTGGAATCCCTGAAAGAGATCACACTTTTCCTTTGCACAAATCAAAGTTATCTGCTCCTATTATATCCTGCACTTAAAATGAATCATAAGCCTCCATCCCACTGAGCTTTCTCAGGGATACTTGTTTAGCACAGACGAGAACAATGCGCTGTACATCTAAAGAGCCCTGGGCGGCAGAAGCCTCTCCGACTGATACAAAGGATTGAGAAACGTCCTATCTTTAAAACGCATTTTTAGTGCCTTTCCACCTCCCTAGTGCATGACAAACAGAAGTCAGAGAGCGCGGAGAGATTTATCAGAGAGAGATCTGAGTGGCAATTACATGTTCTGTCAATAATTAATTGAATTATGTCCTCATCATAATTGCATACAGTCCTCTAGCCAGGAGGAGAAAGGAAAGAAGGAAGTTGTGGTGTGGTCAGAGGGGGATCTCAGGACACGGTTCCAGTCATTAAAAATGTGATGTAACATTGCAATCTGGTGTATTCTGAGACACAAATGGGAAAACACAAACAAAACCAACTACTAAAATATAATTTGCTTTACAGCAGGGAGACAGAGAAAGCACTTGCCTTCATTAGTTGTTTTCATTACTACTTTCTGCTGGGGATTTAAAGGTACTTTTCCATGCAAAGACCAAAGGTCTTGCTCATTTGAACTATGACCTATATGTTGTAGTCTTTCTATTATTCACCACATACTACCTGACTACACTGGATGTTTCTGATGTTTGAAATAAAGATTTAAATTGGTCCAGAAATTAAAATTAGTCCAGCAAAGCATCTTATACTCAACACAAATGTAGAAATGACACTTCCAAATAATTTTGCAAGCAAATTCTTACTCTGACACTTATTTTTCTGTACTTCTTCCAGTCATAAGGGAGATCATCATATCATTATTAATCTATTATTTACTAAGAGCTGTTAGAGTACTCTTTTGGTACACAAATGCAAGAAAACAAAGAGCTCGATTCAGTTCTCACACAAGTTTTGCACTGGTGTAACTTCAATGACACGGGTGTAGTCACTTCAGAACCACCTGGGTGTAATTATGATCAAAATCTGGGCTATTGCACTTCCTTTGCTTTTCTAATAGTTCTAAACCTCTATTTTTCTACAGCATACTGTGGAAGACAGACAGCTGTTTGCATACAGAGCTCAAAAATCGTTCTCAAGTTCCTCCTCACTGCCAGTGCCAGGGTCCTATATCCTGCCACAATTTAGGCATGTCAGCACATTTCCTCACCATTCTACATCCTCCCTACAGCATGAGAGTTGTAAACCCCATCCATATGTGTTTCCTTCCACTTGTTAGGGCACATCCTCCTGGTGTCTTGAGCTTTAGAGCAGGTAGCATTTCATTCTAATTGCTTTTAAGATCCAGCTGCCAAAAGGGAACTTGACACCTGCTTCCCTCTTTGCAAATTTCTCTTTTCAGAAAACTGTTTGATGATGCCTCTTGAAAAGGGGTTCATTTATGACCTCCACTTAATTGACTCATATATTTCTCATTTTCTTGGCCTTCCACCTGCTTCTTCAGAAATTTTGGAAGTGGTTTACAATTGTGAATGCACTAACACTCAATAGCCAAAAACATCCTAACTAGAATTGCAAACAGTATTCAGTACTTCCTAGGTGAAAATGAAATACAGGACAAGGTTAAAATCCATCAGCCAGTATGTTTTCCGTGAGAATCCTTCTCAGGGTTTGTGCCCTCAGAAGTAGGGCTCCCTCACTCTGGTCTATGGAATTCCTGTGTCGACCAAACTTTAAAGGTCAGGTCTGTATATTGTTTCATCTCTCTTTGGCAAATTAATAGCTCCATCCTGACTTTGCTCCTCATGGAAGCATTTTCTTCTATTTCCTTTCAAGTAATAAGTATCCTCCATCTTAAAAGGACCTTTAGGACATGGCCATATGGGGCAAGGTAGCTCAACCTCCTACACAACCCCCAGTGCCCAGAATTACCCCACGTGAGGTGGTCCCTAAAGTCTGATAAAGGTATCCAAGAGCTGCATTTCTTACTGGAGTTTTCAATAATAAACTGGCACATAGTTCCCAGGAGAAGGGCATCCCATTATCCATTATAAAGCAATGGGAACTATGGGAAATTATAAACAGACCTAGATTTTACTGACACCCCTATCAATGAGGGTAAGAACCATGACAAAGCTTTCATTCTTTTAGGCCCATCTTCTCTTCTCACCATCTTAGGTTTACAAAGCAACTAGTGCTTCAGTAGTCTGCATTTGACCAGATTTTCACATTCCATTCCAAGTCACCGCAGGCTGGATTTTTAGGGTCATATTTCTATTTTTCTTGCATCTTGCTTTTCTTGCCTGAAGAGTCAGGATATATATTCAGAATCACAGCATATTCTGAGCTGGAAAAGACCCACAAGAATTATCAAGTTCAACTCTTACATTAATGGCCCATATGGGGATGAAACCCACAACCCTGGCATTATTAGTACCACACTCTAACCAACTGAGCTAATCCCTTGCAGAAGACAAAAATTCAGTATAGTTATTTAATCACAACAAGTTTTCAGGAATAATTTATCAAATTATGTACCACCTTACAGAAATTAAATGAGGTGTTACTGCACAGAACCTCACTTCAAGTATCATAAATTTTAAAAACTTCATGTTGAAACATCTTCCAGAGCTTTCTCTGAGTTCATATATCTTTGCAAGCATAATTGTGCCAAAAATATCTTTAGTGCCAAAGACCTGATAGTGAAAATTATTAATGAGAATTTTTTAAAATCATAACATTTTGATAAATTTTTAATATATATTTATTAAAATACATTTTATTAAGTTATAAATAAAATGTTAATTGTATGTTATGACTTTTAAGAATTGTTCTAGTAGAAGTGACCCTTAAAAAAACTATGGCACTGAGCTGAAGAAATTCCGGAAGTTGCACAATTCCAGGCAAGAAAAAAATATTGTTTATTTGATCGCTTTCCATTTGTGATGAAGGACAATCAGGAAAGAATAGAGTGCAAGGCTGCTGTCAACCAGATTTGCAGCACATGGGCATAGAGAACATACTGCCACTAACACAAAGATGCATACAAGTGCAGAGATCAAAATTAGCTCAAAGTGTATTTGGAACATTGGAAAGGGAGAGGCAGAGAGTTGTGCATTTTATAGAATAAAATACTTATTTCAAGAAATTATAAATATACCTTTTTTTTTTTTAAATTACCAAGTTAATTTCTATGTCTTCTCACTCAGAAGTGGAACACATTCATTGCATGTGTGTTGGTGAATAATGAAAAGTTTCGGAGAAATAGAAGATATTAGATGAAACTCATTTGTCTAATTGCCTCTATTTCATTTAATTGTGGTTTTTTAACTGTATATTGCCTTCTCTAGAATGCATACCACTGGAATGATTATACTGGGCTCTAGTTTCTTTGATGTTCATGCAGATTTGTGTGCATTTCCATCATGTTGAGTTGACTGAATATCTTTGATACTAAATAATCTCTCATGACATCAAACTGAGTCAATTGTTCTATCTACCTGATAAGAGCAGAAGTATGGTAAGCAAATGCAACAGAAGAATTTGGAATTGTTCCCCGGAACTGACCTTCCAGACCTCTCCTATTCCCACGAGATGGCTTCAGTTGATTCATTCAGCCATAATAAATTCCAGAAGTTATCTATTGGGAGGACAGAAAGGAAGAAAAAAAGAGCAGAATGAGGAAGAAATGTCATGGATCTTGCATGTCTTTTTTTTCTTCTTTTTTTTTTTTTTTTTTTAACTGAGTATAAGTCTTCTGCTGCCTTTTCATGAATACAAAAACAGGTTTGGAGGAACTCCATAGCGATTTATCAGCAGAACTAAACAAATTGGTACATACCATAGAAGTACATCTGTTTTCTAAAGCTGGATAGGAAGCTACCCAGAGAGATATATATTAGCACCTCCTGCAGACACTGCTGGAAGCTGGAGAGATCTTTTTTCTTTTACCACATATTCTGTATCACTATGAAATCACTTTGGAATCTTCTGGTTTGTTAATAAATCTAATCCCAAGAAAAGAGACTTGACAATAAGGAAAATCAGAGTTTATTCTGTCCTTCCAGTTATTGAACATGCCCGTGACTCACAGCTGATTCCTAGATCTGTCAAGCCCCTCTTGCTCAATGCAGTGAGGCATTCACAGGCAGATGCTGGGGAAGAGGCCACTGAGGTCTCTGAGAGGGACCGTAGCACAGTACTACAAATGCAAGAGATAAGGGCCAAACTGTGGGACAGTGAGAAGAGGGAGAATATTATCTATTCCCATGCACAGCACTGATAGCTGACAGACATGCACAGATAAATATTGTCTCTGAAACCTGGTGCTGTTTTTGCTACCAGGTGAGCAATCAGGGCATTCACTGCAATTCCCATGACATTCGTTTTTGGACGATGGATGTGTCATCATTGCAAAATGGAATTTGGGTTTTTTTGGAAAAAGAATCAACACTTAAGTCATACTTTTGAGCAAGTCAAAAGACACCCAAGGGTATGATTGTCTTGTATGCTGTTCTTTTTAATAAGGCCAAGGAAAAGCATCGCTGGATGGGATCATAATAATCTGCTTTAATGCAGACAATCGAAGAAGTCTCCTTACTGATGGCTGTAAATTCATCATTATGGATACCACTCAGAGTCATTTGGCATGATATTTTTTATGCATAGAACAGAAAAGTGCAGTATTAGCTCCTGAGTGGTTGGATGAGTTGTACATCCATTAATGTGCATAACAGAAAATGTTTCCCAGCTCCTACTTATCTCTCCTACACAAACTGAGAAGATGCAGATTGACTTGCTGCTGTTTACTCAATTTTTGGTGCATCTTTTCATTCTGTCCAAAGTCCTGTTTATTTGAGAACCTACTATCATCATACATTGTAGATTTTACTGCTGACTATGAGATTGTAGCTGTCTGGCTATGTTCATATATTATGAAATTTACTGGAGGACAGGCAATATGAGAGAAAATTAGTTCCACTAACCGCATAATGAATAAACATTTCTCAATTCATTGCTTTGGAAAATGAAGGAAATTGGTAGATCATAAGCCAAAGAAATCTGGAAAAATTTTTAATCAAATTTTTCTATCCTACTAATTGGCAGTTCAACCTGGTTCAAATCCATGTGCCATTCATATGAAAACTGCAAAAATAATCAACCAAGAATTCATTATAAAATAAAAACACTAAAAGTAAAACAAAAAAACCCTATGTTTATTTTCATTTAAGATGTTTTATTTCTAAATGTAACTAGATTAAATTTTCCAGAAAAAAAAAATTATAATTTCATTTTCCATTTTGGCCAACTCAAAAATATACATTTTCCAGTTATTCAAGTGAAATAAAATATACATTATTCAAATTCCCTGGTCTGTAGAGTGTCTTCCCATTTATAAATTGTTCAGAAACTGGTTATGATCTGTTAATTTATAGAAACACTTCATCGATCAATTTACATAAAGAAATTTCAGCCAAGAATGTATAAACTAATTGTTCACTTAGGATATTTATTTGACACTGATATAGAACCATCACTTTCATGAATGGTGTCATATTTGCTTCCCTGCTGATTATATGGCTTTTTTTTTCAGAGAAGAAACACCAAATATCAAGTAATGGCATTTTTTAGACGTGAATTAGAGAAATAATCATTAAATGCTTAAAAGATACACAAATTTTCTATCCAGACAGCAGCATTGTCTGTGTTTAAGCCATTGACACATTTTCAGAACTCTGAACCAACATCTTTTATTTAATGATATGCACAAACTAGAGTTTATAGGAGAGACCTAGATTATAAGAATGCTCTTAAAAACAATATATAAAAAGCCAACATTTTAGCATTTAGGCTTCCAATATAAGCAATAGGGAGAACTCAACCCAACCTCAGCTGCCAGGCAGTGAGGACACTCTCTTAAAGGAGGATATTCTGGTACAAGCCCAGCCTATGTCCATGGATGTGAACCTTGAAATTCCATAACCTGGACAATGTCATAGCCTGTGAAATACAGAAACCATTTTCTTTAAGCTTTAAGGGATGAGGTACTGATCAGCACTTGTGGAAAATGGTTGGAGAAAGACGCTTCACTTTCCTAGCAAAGCTACTCACTGAGGATATAAAACAGCTGTATTACAGTATCAAGCAAAATATCAGGTACATGCCATAACTGTGAGGCTACTATTTAATTCCAGATGACCAACATTCTTCTTTCTTTTATTCTAACCAGAAAGGCTGCTCTGACTTGAGAAAGCTTCCCAACGTTTAACCAATACATTCCCTCATAAATGTACTTAACTTACCAAGAATCTACACACACTCCAAATAAAACCCAAAGAAAACTCCAAAAGAAAAAAAAAAAATAAAATAAAATAAAAAGAAGGAAAGTTTTATCTAAAACTTTTAGGTCAGCTGTAGGGTAGACTTTTGGACTCACTTTCATTGTCTGACTGGTCAACATAGTTATTTATCTTCCCCTGCTGTGCATATGACCAAGTGTTGTGTAGGCAGGCATGCTGGCCAATAAAACCTCAGAAAGTAGTGAAACATTCCCATCACTGCAAGCAACAGTTCTCAGTATAAGTAAGAGTCTCGTCATATCTCCCCAGACCCATTCTCTTCCTTTTTCTCTCTCACTTGAATTTCCTCAGAAATGTTCTTTCTCCATCAACATAGCCTCATGTTACTTCCCTGCAGCTCTGCTGCCCTCCATTCTAAAATCTGGCATTACAGTGAAACTTCCAAGAATTCCATTCTCTGAAGCATTATGAGTCACACTGTAGTCCTCAGCAATATTTTTAAAACACCAATGTTTTTTTAATCACTCTTGAGACCCACAGAAGAAAGTAAGGATATTATCTTGCTAGCTTACAGTCGTGGTTGTTTTTTCTATTGCCACCCACACTCTCTCATCTTTCTCCAGATACTCTGCTCCAGTCTCTCAATAGTGCAGGCATATGGTATTCAAGCATGCCAGAGTCTGACTTCAAGTTTTAGTCATTTTTCTTCCTGTAAAAACGATGGAGGGACATTGAGCCTATGACCATTTGAGAGCTTTCTTTACAGGAGAATTTAATCTGGGTTTATACTTCATAAAAATTACATGCTGTACTGTAAAATTAACAAAGAAACATCAGGTCCAAGCCATAATTTATGTTATCTGAATACCAGCAATGCCACGTGCCTGGTATGTCAGAGGCAGCACAGAAATCACTGGTCCAACAGTAAACATAGGAAGGGGAGAATTTATGCCTGCTTCTGGCAGTGATTTCACAAAAGAAGTATTTTAACACAGGAGATGGTTATCTTAATGAGCTGTAGTTGTAAATACTATCTCTGATAAGAAAAACATAATTTTTTTTCTACTGTTTGAAGAAATTTCCATTTTAATTAGAATAAAGAATCTAAGTTACTAAGCTGTAGTAAAGTTATCAGTTCATTTTCATTTTCAATGCTTGATCCTTTTTTTGAGCACGAGGGATGAGGCTGCTTCTATTACGAAAGAGTTATTTGCAGCTTAGGACTGAAGCTCCACAAATTGTTGTTATCTGCTGTGCAGATGCTCATGTGACACACTGAATAAATAGACCTTAAGGTAAGCACAGAGCACTGGACAATGGGTGTTCAATAAAGATCCGTAAAGACAACAGTTATCTGAGTTCTGTAGAGATCAGCTTTTGCATTAAGCACTTGAGGATGGCTGGCTGCCCCATGATAGGTTTTAGACAAAGCTGCCAGGAAATAAAAGGATGAAGAGACCTAGATTCTAAATTACCAGCTGATCATGTGAAGGAAGTACATACTTACATCTCCAAAGTTACTGAAAAATGGTCAGTTATCTTGTCTGTGCAAGAGATGGTTGAGAGAACTGTGAAAATAAACACATCATTGAGAAATTGAGGTAGGATGAGTGAGATTTACTTAAGAAAAGGTGAGAACAGTGTTAAACGAAATAGAAAAGAATCCATGTTAAATAGTAGCATTAATTCAGTGAGCCAGGAAGCTACGAGTGATCAAGATTCCTCAAGAACCACAGTTAGATTAAGGATTCTATACACATTTACTCATGTATTTATTTGTCTACATAAAATAAAACACAAATCATACTGAAACTGCTCATTTTACTTCCAACTCATAGAGGGTTTTCTGTCTCACTGCCTCATACTGTAAGGTGTGGAAAAGCAATAAACTTGCTTTTCATTTTGGTAGGATTTTACCTCTACTTTCTGTGTCTCTAAGAAATCTTGACCAATTTTTTTATTTGATTGTACCAATATTAAAATTTGAAGTATGTTTTAACTCCTGGGCTGCACCCAATGCAGTGTGGCCAGCAGGTCAAGGGAGGTGGTTCTGCCTCTCTGCTCTGGCTTCATGAGAACCCACCTGGAGCTCTGCATCCAGCTATGGGGTCCTCAGCACAAGGGAGACATGGACCTGAGTGAGTCCAGAGGGGGACCACGAAAAGGATCAGAGTGTTGGAGCACCTCTCCTGTGAAGAAAGTCTGAGAGAGTTGGGGCTGTTCAGCCTGGAGAAGAAAAGGCTCCAGGAGGAATTCATTGTGGCCTTCCAGCACCTAAAAAGAGCTTTTAAAAAAAGAGGGAGTGTAACTTTTTACACAGACAGGACAAGAGGGAATGGTTTTAAACTAAAAGAGGAGAGGTTAGATATAAGGAAGATATTCTTTACCCAGAGGGTAGTGAGACACAGGAACAGGCTGCCCAGAGAAATTGTGAATGCCTCATTCCTGGAAGTGTTCAAGGCCAGGTTGGATGATGCTTGGAGCAATGTGGTTTAGTGCAAAGTGGCAGGGGGGTTGGAACTTGATCTTTAAGGTCCCTTCCAACCCAAACACTTCTACTGAGATGCTGTAGTTACCAGGCCAAAATTTAAAATTTGCTTTACTCATCGTGGGGATTTTTAAGATAAAAAAAAAAAGAAAAATTTCTAGGAAATAGGTCAAAATATTACTACATTTATTAGCCTAATGTTAAACTTCTAAATCTGTATTTCATGTCCCTCATGTTAGTAAAGTTGTTAATTCTCAGTGACAGATATCCACAAATCTCAGTGAATGAGTATGAGGCACAGCTCAGCTAAACATTACACTATCTAAAAAATTCATTATCATTGTAGGTTCAGGAGCCTATTTAAATACAGGCATCCAGTTTTGATTGTTTGTCATAAGAGTGTAGCAATGATGAGCTCAAATATTTGGTAACCACTGATGTCATTGATGAGTTGCTGAGATTTCAGTTTTCCACGGAAGATGCTTTTACCAACAGAACAACTCCTTAAGCTATTTCTGCTTCTTTATTTTTATTATTTCTAAGGAAAATAATATCTTCACCATCTCCAAACCTTCTCCAGTGTGATTTTGTGCCTTGGGCAAAACAGACACTGTGCAACCTGTGGTCTGGGCAGCACACAGCAGGCTTAGCAAGGAGAACATCATCAGTCAAAGAACAAGAGCTAAAGCTTCCAGGTTACTCTGAATCATTCTCCTGAGTGGCTCTTCATACTACCTCTTACTGGCTTTTCAGGAATAATTAGAAACAGGCAGCAGTTGCACCATTTCTGTGAGTTTAAAGCAAGCTGAAAATCAGAATTGAGTTGTTTGTTGCTATGTTTTCAACAGCAGAAAATGTCAAGAGCACAGGCAATTTCCAGCTGAATTTACCAACGCTTTACTCAGTGCTCCACAGGCAGAAAAGCCAAGTGACACAATAGGGAAATCTAGCACAAAGTATGAAGCCCTGAAAACAAAGATTGTTATGAAATTTAGAAACGTGATACTGATGTGAATGTGCATGTCTCTAAAATAGTCTCTTCTGTTACAGATCTCAGATGTGTATATGCCAGACATAGCTGAGTGAGAGCCAAAGTCTAGATTAATTTGCTTTCTATACAAGTTGCCTACATATGTATCTGAAAATCAAAACACAGAAAATAATATCAGAGAGCTCATAAAGACAATAATATTTAATTAGTTACAGGTTAGTAACTAATTAGTTAAGGACTTTACCTTAAATGATCCTTTGTTTCATTTTGTTTTCCTTGCATAAAATAAACTTCAGGAATTTGGTTTTCATTATAAGCATTCCTTAATGAACTCTCTGGTGCTAATTATTTAGTCAGAAAAATAAGTGGCATTTTGTTCACTTTTACCTTCTTTTTCTGTGGAAAAAAAAAGCAAAGAAGCAAAATAATACTTTGGGGAATCAAAGGGTAAGTGTCCAAATAATCTAAAAGACAAAGACTGCATATTTTAACAAGTCTACCCTAGTATGGTAATATGATGGGAATTACATCTGTGACAGAAATTTTAACTGGAGAAGAATCAATGCAGATCTGCAGATGGAAGTCATGTCTCAAAAATGTATTAGGCTTGTCCAAAGGAGCATGTGGATAACAGGATCTGGTAACTGCAGTGTTGCAATTCTATACTTGGATGGTCTGGTGCATTTCATGGATTTCCACAGAGCTTTGGGAAAATTTGCAAGCCTTTAAGAGAACAAAGCTACCATGGCACAAGAGGAATGGTCCTCCTGAATATTATTAAGTTTTTTTCAAGTTAGGAGGGAAAAGAAGGAATGAGCAGCCAGTTATCAGAAGGGAAAAAGCTGCTCACTGGGTATTAAAGGTCTCTGCTGGAATATCTGCTGTTCAGCCTGCTCCTGAATAACCTCAAACACAGAGTGAGTAGAAACTTTATACATTGTGCTGATGGTCCAAAATTACTCAGGACTGTAAAAACTAAAGTTGTGTGAGGCAGAGTATAAAAGTACCTCACAGCCCCAAATGACTTGATGGTAAAGTGACAGGTGAAATTAAATGCCATTTCTAAGGAGGAAAGAAAATGGTGTGTACATATTTTTGCCCATAATGCCTGCATGATATAATTCTGAATAACAAAATTTACTGTGATTTTAATGACTTAATTAAAGTATTAATTTCTATCCATGATTAATGGTATTCCTGACAGTGCCTTTTAATTTCATTGGTGTCTTTTATACTACAACATTTTTTATAATACCATTCAGAGACAAATCTTCTATGTCTTTAAGTGCTTCATAAATACAAACTAATTATAAACTATGTAACTATCATAGAATGAAAACTGAGACATTTCAGTTAGAGGAATTACACAAAATGCTAAAAATGTGTCAGATAATTCTCTAACAGAAAACTGTAATTTCCACTGAACCTCTTCTTAAAAGAAATTAAATTAATTTTATGCATTTCTTGGGAAAGTAGAATAAACTTTTAAAATGTAGATATATTTCAGTCAGACATTTCTGGAAAAGAAAGGCTCAGATTTTCACATTATAAAAAATTGCAAGTGTTTAAACTGAATGTCTTTATTTTAACCAAACAAGTGCACTTGTAGTGGGTACTGGGAAAAAAAAAAAAAAAAAAAAAAAAACACAAAAAAAGGAAGTGTTCTGCCACATGCAAACCTAGGCTAAAACTAAAATTTTACAGAAAGATGAGGAAAAATACTAAGAAAACTCCACCTAATTTTAATAGAAGACTTTATATTAAAGTTTCTTGGTTGTTCCTAATCTAAATAAATTCCTGAAGGTGTGCAGGTTTTTGGTGGTGCCCAGGGAGCAGGACTAGAAGCAATGGGCATTAACTAAAACCTGAGAGTTTCCATCTGAACATCAGGGGACCATTCTTCTTGTGAGGGTGACTGAGTGATGCCACAGGTTTCCCAGGGAAGTTGTGGAGTCTTTATCCATGAACATATTCAAAATTCATTTGCACATGGACCTGGGCAAATTTCTCCATTTGTCCCTGCTGGAGAAAGGGGGTGGTACCAAATGACCTCCAGAGTTCCTTCCAACCCCAACCATTCTGTCACCCATGATTCTGCAAAATATCACTCAAATTGACAAAAAATCTAAGAGGAAAAATGAAAGAATAAAGGAATAATTAAAATCTTAATATTAAACAAGAAAACTAAGGAAAATATGCCTGAGCAACTAGAGCAGCAGAATCTTACTGGCACATTTATTGAAAACAGGTACTTAATAAAACAGATAGGAAAAAAAAAAAAAACAGAAGGAGGACATACACATCCACAGATCATACCTAGATAATTTATGAACCGCTGACAATTAAACTGCCAAGAGCAGCAGGTACTGAGAAATAAAAAAAAAAAATCCAAAGAGAGAAGTATGGTTAATACTTTTCCCAAGGAAGTCCAAGGAACTCCAGCTTTCTGGTATCTCTTCTTCCAGAAAATCAATTGGATATATGCTACTGGAAAAAAAATTATAGATACAATAAGGGACCAAGAGCAGACCAGAATCATAAGCAACAGTAGAAAATTAATAGGATCAAAAGATCACAGCATATTTCGGGTTGGAAGGTACCTCTGAAGTTTATCCAGTCCACTCTCCAGCAGAAAGCAGGGCCAGCTGTGAGATCTGACCAACTCAATCACATGCAGCTTGGTCTTAAAAACGTTCAGGTACTGCACAATTTCTCTTAGCAATCTCTTTGGATTCCTGAGATTCTGATCTCTTCTTGACTGACCAAACTGTAAAAAAGTTTTTCCTTAAATCCAGCCTGACCTTTTCTTCTTTCAACCTCTACCCATTATCTCTATTCATCCCATCAGGCAGCACTGGCTCCACCCTCCAGGGTCCCCTGAAAGCCATATCTTCCTTATATTGAACAAGCCTCAGCTTCTCCTCCTTCAATCCCTGACTATCTTGGTGGCCCTCCACTAAAGTTGCTCCAGTTTTAAATTGAAGTGAGAAATCCTGGGCAAGATGTATAGCACACTCTTTTCAGAGATAACCATGATGCAGTGAAACAGTTTGGAATTTTTCATCTAAGAGAACTGAATATATGAAAGATACTAATTGAAAAGATCTCCCTCTTCAGGAAAGTAGATAGAGTATTCCTTAACTTTTATTATAACATTTGAGAATCTAGTTGCATTTCTTAACAGGGATAGACCTTAGCACATGTTAAAGCACTTTCCTGAATCTGGACAAGAGTTATTATATGTAAAATATTACCTGTATCTGGACTTTATATCTGATTACAGTGCTTTTCAAAACTTTACCCACAAATGGGGTAAAACCCTCACAAAGTCTTATGAACTTCAAAGTAATTGAAAGACCAAAGAAAAAGGTAATGGAAGAACGTATATCAAGTTTGGAAAGAGGTGGTACCAAATGCAACAGAGTTCGCTCACTGAAGTATTATTTAAGATTTCCATTAGCTATCCATGGTGACAGATAAACAGCAATTGTATTTGTAAATTAGGTTGTGCCATTATAAATGTTAGTGAAAAGAATGAAATACACTGCAAAGGAGTCTGAAAATATCAGACTATGGAAGCTGATGCTGCTTGCCTTGTTGATACAAAATTCCTATTAAAATAAAAAGGTGTGCCAAATTTAGCTTCTGGAAATAGGAAGTAAAGGAACAAATAATGAAAAAAAAAAAAGCTCGCTGAAGTCAAGAGGAGACATTCTTCTGACCTGAATGGGCTTTGGATATCACCCAAAATGAGATTCATTCTGGAAAAACGCAAGCTGAAGGAAATGATCATTCAGAAAGTATCTGGGAGAGAGATGTTTGGAAAACCTGGAAATCAAAGAATACCTAGGAGATTTTGTGTAATACGTGATACGTGACAAGAGTTTATGAACACTGTTATGAGACCATATCTTTTCTAAAACTTATTAGTCTAGAAATGAAGAAAACCATTCCATCAGATTAAGGAACAGAAGTTGCAGAGATAGCACATCACACTGCAGGCAGGTTGTTTTGCATGGAATTTAAAATGTGCCAAGCATCAAATGAAAACAAATCACCAAAGGTAGTTGTCCCATTTAAGAAACCAGTAATTTCTCAGCTGTCTTCCCAGATACAAGTCTGCTAGTATCTACAAAGATCAAATGCACACATTGTTTGCATAAAGGAATCCATGGTCAGCCTTCAATATGACATGTCATATCTGTGATGTGGTCCTCTTCTCATTTTAGTGATGAAGATCAACAGATACTTTTAAGATTCCATCTCCCCCATTATACACAAATATCCTGTGTTAAACCAAGGATGTCCTTCTTTGGTGGAAGGACACCCACCATCAACCTCCTGTACACCTTGCTATTGTCAGATGGAGAAAATGTTTCAAAGATACACATACACCTCAGTGAAATGAAGGTCTGACCTTATTGTCAAGATCAAATAGACTCAACATGCATGCTATAAATTCTCAGGATTCCTATCCTCAACAACTATTTCCTACAATTTCATTGATGAGAAGTGGATAAGGACATCTGTAAGCACATGCTGTACAGCAAAGTTGATAAAGGTAGTTTTCCCCCAGCTGGCCTGCTGAAAGAAACACCTATTCTGACTCCACTTATTCAGTGAAAGAACCTAAGAATGGTTTGCATAAAGAGTAAACTGGACATATTGAAAGACTGGCAGGCTGACTAATGCACCTACTGAAATTCAGGATGGCTTGATCCTTCTTCTCTGTCACTACTGTTGCTGTTGAGGAGAGGAAAACTTTCTCACCAAAATAACTGAACAAATCACTCAAACTCAAACTGCAACACAAACCATGTGTGGCTTAACAAATAAGATTGATATGGCACTACAATTTACTGCTTCATTGGTCCTTTTGGTTCTATATAATTTTTCTTGTAAGACATGGATAAGAAAAGGGTGAAGACAAGCAGAAATTTCTCAACAAATATATTGGAACAAATAATTATAAGATGATTGTGATAATGATGACAAAGCTCCAGTTTATTCTAGAATGTCTTTAGTTCCACACACTTTAGATTATATGCTATTTAGAACCATCATTTTTGGTTTAAAATCCTTCTATCCTTAGATTTTAAAACAAGAATTGTTGGGTTGTTGTTATTTTTAATTGTATAGCTGACCCTTCCGAGAAAATGTTGGAAAACATTTTATTTTGAAATATTCACCCTTTTGCTTCATATATTCTTGGACCACTTCACATTTAAAGCTCATTGGCTTTTACTAGAAAATTATGCCTCAACGTGACTGCAATTCTTTCAGTGGGCTCAATCGTGTGAAATCCTGAGCACTAATTTCCATTAGTTCTCAGGTTTTCTCTGAATCTAATCTTCTGTGACATCATAAACATTTCAATGGAATTAAATCACAAAGAAAGAATTAATTCTCATGGGCAAAAAGAAAAAGGGGCACATGGATTTTAAAACACAAAGATTGCAAAGAAAGTTCTACAATGAAAATGGGAAAAGAGAAATTGTGGATAACATGATACACAAGAGAACCTTTCTGAGTAAACTGGTTTGGAAAATCTTTTCTATAAAGCTCCAGTAGGTTTTTTAGTAAGTAGAGCCCTATTCTCTTACTCTAAATCCTCTCTGATTTTATAACATTGATACTGGAAAAATCAAATCTCTTGCCTGAAAGCTATAGTTTCAATTAATGAGGATGTTAAGCATTTTTTTCAGATATGTGAAAAGAGTGACAGGATTATAGACCACCAAATTGGTGGTATTTTAAGAATCTGACAGGCTCAGCACCATGTGCCATTCTAGCCTCTCTGTGTATCCTTTGTGGTTAAAACTCTTAAGCACTTTAAATTCTTTTGGTCAGTATTTTTTTCCTTTTAGGGCAGACAACTAGAAGCACATTCCAAGTAACTATTTATGGTGTACAGAAAATTATAATATACAAAAATCACCTCTTTGAAGGTGTTTCCAGGCGTTGTATAGTAAAACAAATATTTTATTTGTAGAAAAAAAATTGTTTTAAATCTAGAATATAATTATGTATGTTCCAAATCAAATGAAAGACAGTAATGGCACAAAGACACAGCAAAATAATACATGTCAAATTCTAAAGCCTTTACTTGGACAAATCTCCCATCAAGCTTTGGTGGCAGTTTTGCCTTATGAAATATGGCTGAGCCAGACCTGAAATAAGCAAAAGTTTAAGAAGCCACATGAGTGGGATAAGTTATGGAACAACAAATTAAATATTTATTTCTGTTGTCTGGGAAATAATGACAATTTAGTGCATTATTAGTATGAAAGTAGAAGTCCACTAAACCAGCAGTCCTCAGATATATTTATCCAGATACAACAGAGCACCAAAAAGATGTTTGAAGAAGCAGATGACTTTCCAGAATATTTGATACAGGCTGGAAGAAATATGCGAACAAATTTTTCAAATCATCAAGCTCTGGCAAAAAAAACCCTGACTGTAGCTTTGCATAACTTCATTCAAAAATGGCTCTGTCCTCTCATGTTTCTTCTTTTCCAATGAATAAGAAAAAACTGTGGACTGGTCCTGTGCAGATGACATATCTGCATGTTGGGGTTCATGGTAGGAAAGAAGCCAAAGTTCCTGTGCTGCAGCCAGGAAACACACCTGGAAGCAGGTTCCTTGGAGCCTGACACCTGGGCAAGAGCTGGTGGACATGTAACCCAGCAGACTGTCCCACTGGGCAGAGCAGGACACTGGGAAACAGGGAATGAGAGGAGCTGCCAACCACCTGCAGCTGGTATATCAGGTCATGCAGCAGGAGACAGATTCTGGCGCTGTGCTAGGAAAGTCTGTAAGACATACCCCTATCTGTGGGGGTGAGTGGATGCTGGAGCCAAATCTGTGAGTCTCACACTCGGTGCACAAAAACTTAACAGCTCAGATGGATGGGTAAAATCTGTATCAGTGTAGAAACTGCATGTCATGAAAGCTTTACAGTTCTGCAGAGGAATCTGGTTCTGCTCTGTACCATCTGTGCACCAATTGTGTGGATTGTTTGTTGAGCGTTGTTTGGTTGGGTTTTTTCGTTCGAGAAAGATAGAAAAGTCAGTAAAAAGAATGCACTTCAGGTCAGTTTAACTCCTGAGCTATTGTTTTTGGACCTTGCCACTGCTGATTATAGGTTCAAATTTTGTACCAGAGTTTAAAAGCTGATTCGTGCCTTATTACTGTTTTCTACAATTTATTTCTTTTCAAAGACAACAATTTTATTTCAAACTTTGCTCAAATTAGAGGGGGAAGCAGAAAAAATCTGGAAATACAGAAAAGGTAAGATTAGAGATCCAATTTTCAATGTTAGATCCTTACAGCTGACAGTGTATTTCTATGTGCATGTAATACACTTACAGCTTGCTCGAAACCCAATGACCGTGTGATAGTAAATATCTAGCAGAGCCAGACCATGAAGTGGATGCTTCCATTAGGTTTGTGCTTATACCAATACTAATATGATGTGTTTGTTTGCATGTATTCTTATAATATACACACAAACTCGACTGAATGATTCTTAGCAACGAGTAAAGTAACAAGAAAAAAAATAATATAAGCTTATACATACATTAAGCATTTATATAATGATGCACATTCTATGCGCATGACAATAAAGACATTTCAGTCTATGAGCATGCTGTAAACAATTTCAGATGACAATTTAAAATTATTGTCCACAGGTATTCCAAAGATACTGCGGCACTCTTGGAGTGAAATCTGAGGCTATTAAAACAAATAGGAGCCTTGCTTAATCAGGATTTCATAGACTGCAGACTGCAGAAGTTCAGAGGAGGATCCAAGAGAATCCTTGAGGAAATTTAAGATCATATGACAACAACGTGGAAAAAGGCATCACTCCTGTCTGCTTCTCCAGAGGCTTCTCTTGACTTAGAGGAAACACAGCACCTTGTGCTCTCATGCAACTGAAAGAGATGGACTAAGACTTGCATAAACATTGGTAAATGTCTTACAGGAATGTTTTTTAAAATCATGATGTTCTTTTCTGGCTTCTGGGGTTTTGGCAGGAACTTCAGTCTCAAGGCCTATTTCTGTGTACACAATTTAATGATGGGCTTGATTAAGAGACAGTAATTCCTGAGAGGTTTAGCTATCTTACTTATTGACACGAACAAGAGTACAGTGCCAAAATCAAATGGTTACACCCCAAACCAATGAAAATTCACAGATGCAAAAGCATGATGGATTCTTAATTTTTCAGGTTTCATGTATTTCTACTGTTTTCCACCGTATATAATTTTAAATGCTTCATAATCTAAGCAACAACCAATCTGGCCTTGCAAGACCTTTTGCCAAACAACAAGTAGCAAAAACATCAGCCTACAGCTGCCCATGAGGGAATTACATTGAGGTCCAGTTATATTTGTCCCAGTAACTCTGTCTGCCAAGTGCCAGTTTCCCTCAAATGAGAATTTAAAGGAAGAACACAGATGTTGGCTCTGGGATAAGCTAAGACAAGACTGCAAAGGCAAATTCTAGACAGTGAACTCTGTTACTGGGTAGTTCAGGCGTCAACCTCAAAGTAAAACAAGGCAATGAGTTCATAAAAATGAACTTGTTGACCTCCTACACAGGATCACAGATTTCAAGAGAGGCCAGTAGGATTTTGAGGCATATAATGTATCTCAGGACAGGACTTAATATCCTTTCAAAGCTGGCTTTTCATAACCGAAAAGCAATATAAAGAAAACATCCTTGGCATCCCCTGTATTTAATTAATGGCACTGAACTTCAGACTAATTGATCTTTTTCTTTGTCTTCTCCCTGGCAGACTCAAGGAGAAGAACCCTCTCCTATGGCTCTACATTCCATAAAAACTCAGTTTCCTGAAGTCTTCTCTCTTGCAGGAGAAAGTGGAGATGATCCACAGCCTGCAACTCTGCCATATATTCCTTTGCTGGAATAAGAAATGTTTTTAGATCAACAACTTAAGAAGCCAATGGAGCATCTGTGTGCCAACATTAAAGTCTCTTCTCAGCTCTGAGAATTCCATGCTTTCTAAAAGCCTTGTCTTCTCATAGGAAGATGGCCAAAACCTCCCAGATAGGAGTTTGTGGTAGAAATCTAAAAGTTTGGATCACTAATTACTACTTTTGGATATATATCAGTGTACATGAATACATTATTCTGTACATCTTAATTTCACTTTTAATATTTCCTTCAGTTTGACTTCTATCAGAATTTATTATGAAATTTTGAATGCTTTATTTTTCATCCTTTTACAGTCTTTTGGTTGTTCTCATTCTGACATTTAGTGACTTTTCCCTTCACTTGCTCCTTTGTTTTTTTTTAAGGCAATGAGCCATTCCTGTGGTGCTAGATGGGGAATGGGGAAAGTTGCCAGCAAAATTTTTGGTGCACGTGCATTAAAATCCTCTCCCCACAAATTCAGGTTTGTAAAAGGTAACTCTAGGTGGAGTTTCTACAAACAGTGGCACATTCTTTCCAGAGGTAATTGCAAGGTCTCAGTTTGTCTCAATTACTCACACATATTATATATGCTTGTATATTTGTCACCTAATATGATAATGTAACAAGTACTTATGCATATTAGACATATGAATATGAGTGCAAGAATAACATTTTTCAATATTGCAAGTAGCACAATTAATTCTCAAACTGCCTAGTGCTTGCAAATACCATTTCATGAACAGAACAAAAAGTATCTGTCAACCAACTAAAAATGTTTATGTACTATAAAATACAAATATGTTCCTTGTATCTTATAACATTTTTAGAAAATTTTTAGACTATATTTCTCAGATGAAAATATTTTCTATTCTATCTGTATGAAATTTTATATTCCATTTGCAGTACTAGAAATTCAACAGTGTTAAAATCTTCAAGAAAAAAATAATAAAATTAACTAGATAGAGAAAATCCTTGCTTTCTTTTTCATTATTATGACAAACTGCAAAACTCAAATATTGAATGTGAGAAATATAAATTATACTGTAGTTAACATAAGTGTGATGCAAAACCCACTGATATATTTGGAAAACAAATGAGTTTTACAACTCACACAGAAAGTCATCAAACTGAGAATCGAATACAGCAGAAAAAAACGCTGGAAAGCAATATAAACTGTGTAAAGGTTAGTGATGGTGCAATGAAACTTTGGCTATTGTGTTCCATGCCACTTCAAGAGACATTTAGCTGAAAGAGAAAGGTGTCAAAGACAAGTAATGAAAATGTGGTTACAGGCACAATATGACCCTATTATATGAAGAGACTGAAATGAATAAGTGATAATACGACACAGGCATCAGATAATTAAATTTTGGCAGTAAATGCCAGGAGCAGTTATGTCCACAATGTTATTTCACAGGAATTCTCAGCAAAGAAATACATAAAGGAAACTTCATGGTTTTGATCACTACTGTAAATGTAACAAAGAAAGAAAATGGAGGGGCTCAGTCATAACCTTCAACTGCCTGCCAAAGTAAACAAGAAGGCGTTTGATTCTCAGCCAATAAAGATGAAGTGAAAAATGAAAGTGGGAAAGCTCTGCATAGAGCTTTTTCTGGTAGAGAAAGACAGGCAGATGTGCATGATGCTTTATTTATGGCTTTGGTAGAATACAAATGATTGAAAAAAAATTTAAGCCCTTTAAAAAAAACAGTAAAAATTAGAATGTATTAGTCCTGAAGATGTCTACTGAAGATGTTAAACAAGGTACAGAAACTTTGCAAATGTGGAAAATCTGTTGGGAAAGTTCACTTTTCTTATCGCTGTTGTTTCCCATAGAAGCTAAACTCAACTATGAAATTAAGCTTCCAACTGCATTATCACATTATCTAACATACATTTTTAGAGACAAGACTACAGAGAACACTGATAGATGATAGACGATAGATGAGAAAGAGTCAGCAAGACAGAGACACGAACTATTTCTGGAGTTAACACCTTGTACAACAGGATATAAATCAGCAAAGTAATAAATTCTGCAAAACACTTTTTAACACATTTCATGAGACGTTAATTCATATTTCCACAGATGTTTGACAAAAGTAATTGCGTTTTCCATTTTGGCCATTACACAGCTTCCTCCAATGAGTTTCGAAGTTAGCCCTCACACTGCTTCTGCATATGGATAAATGATGAGTGTTTCCTCCAACTCAGGAAGTGTTGGTACACTACACCACTGCGTGCAAATTAAACTTGTTTTGAAATCAAAACCAGCAATAGTTTGATACTGGAAAGAAATTTTTTATAAAATAATTCACAATTTGAGTGTCATTCAGAGGCAGAGCCAGCCAAATAAGACTGTACTAGATTGTATAGCAGGAGAGAGACACTGACTTTTTAGATTCAGCCTGCTGCTGTCCATTTGTTTGACCATCTCTTTCTCTATTTCTTACTTGCTTTTTCCCCCTTAAGTAGATATTTAATGATTTCTTTGATAGCCCTTCCTGGTAGAAAGGTAATAGATGATTGCTCATTGTTAAAAGTGATAAAGTGCTCATTTTCCATTGTTACAGAAAAAAAGTATGGTTCATTGGTAATTGTCTTATTAAATACTTGATGTACTCTTTGACACTATGACAGATTATTGCAAATACTGCTAAAAATTTTGTCTTCTAGCCAAAGATGAAACTTAAAACATTACTTTATGTCAAAATTGAAAGGGAGGAAACTGAAAGACACAGAGTGAATGGAGAACAATGGCAATACTGTCGTACATTCTCCACTGTGTTCAGTATCATGTAAATTAAAATATACGTATACCATTATGTCTTATGACATGACCTAAGAAAGCATGAGATCCTAACTTATAAAGAAAGCCAAGCTGAAGGAATTATGGAAAGAAAATACTTCAATAAACAATCTTCACCACTAGAGAATCTATAGAAAGAACCAGAAATTATGACTATAAGAAGCCATACCTATTCAGGAGGAAGTATTTTAAAATAATTTTAAAGCATTTTACAGTGACATGTATTTATCTTCCACTTACTGAACCCAATGATAAACAAGTGTAATACAAGAAACAAAGCCAATTTTAAGGAAAAAAAATGTTTGCTATTCAAACCATGGATCCAGTAACAGATGGAAATCGAACCTTTTAGACTGTTCCTACCATAATGACTGCTTGGAGAACTTAGTAAGTCCAATTATAGCCACAATTAGCACTTTTTAAGGACATAGATGTATAAAGAACTGAGACAGATCTAACACCAATAAAAAAATACCCTGCTTTCTGTTATGCTGGCTTATCAGACTCTGCAACTGGAAAAGGATTCATCTTTTCACTGCTTCCCCAGATTTTCCCTATTCCGGCTTCCAGGGAACAGATTTGTCTTCATGATTTTTAGTGACACCTTCAGTTCTCTATGAAAAATGCACTATATACTTTTTTCCTTGTGGTGCAACCCCAGCACAATGCCCTCTATCCCATTTCTCCACCAATAATGAGGCACTGGGCAGAGCCAAAGGGCACAAAATGAAGTTTTACAGTGGTTGTTGGATCATCCCAGTGAGGCCATTGGCAGTCAGCATACCTGGGACAGACAAACTCAGAGCACTCTTCCACTCTCAGAGAACTTAAATAGATCTTCTTTCCCTTTCCCTTAGGCAGCTCCATGGTATATCCCACTTGCTAAGAATCCTAGAACTGTTCAACTATCACTTTTCAACACACTGTATCTTTCTATAGCTCCTTCTTGTAGAATTTCATCTTATGTCAATAATAGACATATTCAATTAAATATTATCTGAAGAATAATGATTAACCCACAAAGCAGACTGAATGCTTCTTAAAAAGAAGAACTTCTGACATCAGGAGGTTGTTGACACACAATTATTGTTTATTTAAAGAGCTTCTGAGAAACTGTGAGAAGGCTCATTGCTATTTATCCCAAAGCATGGATGTTAGCCTGCAGTTGGAATGGAAACAGACTAATGTTTCCAATGAAAAAAAACCCTTCTAGCCAAATTTTAATTGAAGCTAGATAGCAATTGAAACACTTTTTTCGCCTGGGGAAAAGAAGACTCTGAAAACAAAATTGTATCAATGAACTTGGGATTATTTTAATATCAAAAGTCTAAACAATATAAATTATATACAGAAAACTATTTATAAATTCTTTTGTGAATAAAGAAAAGCCAAAACTTTTTTCCAGAAAATACTGAGGTGGATACTGATGTGTTTTTCCAATGTGAAAATACTTATCTGTTGGCAATCTGATATCCCCAGCTCTGTCTGCTCATGATCATAGACTAATTCTCAAAATTAATTCTTAGGATTTTCATTCCACAGTTTTTAAAGAAGTATCAATGTATTCTGAAGGGTTTGTTGTCTATTAGAATGGCACATTAGTCATTAACCATCACCTTTCATTGTATACACTGTTTACATCCTGCAGCAATTTTTATCTTTAAAAAATGGTAGTCCAACAAATATTCTGGAACAGATTAATTGTTTATGACTACAACTCACAGACTTGTCTAAAAAAGAAGAGGTGCTGTTATTCTGTAAGTCAGAGAAATAAAAACGTAAGGCACCCAAATAAACAATTGTTTTCTTTTTTGTTTACAAGACACATACACGAAAATCTATTCATCAAAGCAGTTTTGAAGTTTTAATTCTTCAAGGAAAGCCTTTTACAGAAGCTTACTCTGTAATTCATACTTACCTTCACACAAACACGCTACTACATCCTAGCTAAATACTCTGGATAAAGACCATAGCTGTAGTGTTCTATACACAAGGAGGTCTGGAAAAATTTCTCTTAAAATGTTCGGATCTCTGGAAATACCAAAACTAGTTACTTTAAAGTTTGCATAACACCTGAGATCATGGTGAAATTAAAATGCAGTCAACAGCTATATAGAAAATTTGTGGAGGCTTGGATGGGGAATTTACAGGTGTGTCTTAGCACTGCCTAGACTAGAGATATTATACAGAGATTCCATCATGTTTAAGACAAGAATATAATGAGCCCTGAAGAACTGTTTTCTAAGGGTTAACAGTAGACTATTAACACAGATTCTATATAGATCATATAGATCATATAGACTATTAACATTACGCACTACTATCTACTCCTTTCAGTAATTAATTACCTCTGATAAAAGACAGTTTATCCACTTTGAAATACTGGTCGACTTTATCTCTCAAGTCTTTTGATTGCTGGACATGCTGAAGCTGGGATGCCTATCTTGCCAGTTATTTCAATAATCTCTTTCAGTAGCCAGAGTCTCCGTCCAAAATTTAAGTACGGAATGTAGAAAATAGGGGCATCCTGTATCTATTGCAAGTTCTCTGTCTGGGAGGAAACATAAATAAAAAACCTAAAATTAATAATGTATGGCCAAGGCTTACAATCTTCAAAGCCTGTGAAGGCACTGATCATATAATATCAGTAATCAGTAAAATATTATTCCCTTTGCAAGACAAGACTCCTGGCCAACAGAACTGGTCTAAGATTTCTGAAGACTGTAGAGTGGAGCTTAATTCTGGAAGTGAAAATGAAAGAATGATCAGACAGCAAATTCTGGCCCTAAGGTGGCCAGTGTTCTATAACTATGTAAATCACCACCGATGAAGAGGCAAGACAATAGAATGGGAACCTGTGTCTGCCATATCAAGAACAGTCAGGAGTGATGTCATGGCTGAGAGACCATCTGGCCTTCATTAAAAAGAGAAGGAAGTATTAGGACAAAAGAACACAGAGAAGAAGCCATTTGAATCTGCGTCTAGAAAACAAAGCCAAATAGTTCAGCAGCCAACACTGCAATGGTGTTGAGAAATAAGCAAGCCCACTTAGAGGAGAGAGGAAGTTGATCCACATAAGCCAATTGAAAAAGCAGACAGTCTTGGAGTAAAACACACACATACCACTGGGTAGTGATATGGAGAATTTAGACTCTGGCATGAGCTCTTCTTTTAGTGATCAGAGAGAAGATGAAAATACAAAAGCTTTTTTAACTCATGAGAAGAAAACCTCAAAGTCTAGATGCCTTTTGCATAGTATTTGCATCTTGAACAATCAGCAAAGAGAAAACCCCTGAGAAATATGGCCCTAACTGACAAAACAAATGTAATCCCACTTGTAGGCTTGGTCACATGACTTAACCTTTGCACGTTCTGCACAACCGAAATGAGGCTTTGGACTAAATCCTCAGTTCAGGAAAAGCAAATCTATTAATTGCAAAAGATCTGTAAATAATTCCCTTTCAATAAGATAAGTTCCTTATATGAAGACCAACAGTACATTTTTACTTATATCACAAGGACAAAATTTTGGATCTTGAGAGCCTGTGATGTAGCAAACCCATTGTAATAGCTAACATGGACCCATTTCAAGAACTTGTGGTTTGAGAACACATACTGTTTAGGACCACAGGCATACCTAGGACTTGATTTTTTTCCCCCCCAGTAACAATAACCTTTGAAGAAAGAGTATAGTCTCTATAAAGGTTGATCAGGCAGTAAATGGAAACAGCAGTGCTAAATATGCAAGGCATTTTGGGGGCCTATTTCTTCAAATAAATACAGATTTGGGTCAGGTGCCAGACTTAGAGGGAGAACAGAAACTTGGGGACTGTTCCTCATCAAAGAGATTATCGAATAATAGGGAAATACCAGAAGAATCCCCTTCCCACAAGGTAAACTGCACATCTGTTCTTTCCTTAAGCCACAACTAACATACCATGCCTAAAATATGAAGTTATTCAAAGGAATAATGACATTCTTGGTGCACACAGTATCACCCTTGAAACTACAATAGCAATAGCCCTGAAAATGTAAATAATACTACAGTGTTTATCTCTGTACTTGATCACACAAAAAAAAAATCCCAGAAAACCTTTTATCCTTCAATGTATCAAACTGCACATTGGTCCCGCTTATTAAAACAAGGTCAAAGCAGAAAGATATTAATTCCAACAATGCTGGATCTAATTCAACATGCAACACCAGATGAGACACTCATATTTTCAGGTAGATCAATAGCCAAAGACCAATTTCTTAAGTACAGTATTTATCACAAAAATGCTATGTGAAAATAATAAAGGGTTAAGCAGTAACATTTTAAATCAAAACACTTATCAGTTCTTTCCATTTTTATCCCTATTCATATCAAAGCTCCTCAAAAAAATAGTGAATTACTTAAACAGTTGCAGCTGGTACAGAATGCATTTGGAATACCCATTAATTTCTACAGCTTAAGCAGCAGCATGCTTTGGCTTAAACAGCCAAAGGATGCCTCGAATTCGATCAATCTCTTCATCAAATAGGTGTTTTCTACCTTGTGTAAAAAAAAAATTAGTAGCCAAACTAGCCAAAGTAGGAAATTAAACAGTTTCAGAGTTAAGAAAGGGCTGAAAAAAACATAAACTACATTAAATATTACCAAAAAAAGAGTGGAATGACCAATTAACTAAGGTTCTAAATAAACTTAGAAGTTTGATGAACACTAATTGGCTTTATTGCTTCAATTAAGTCTAATTGTAAAGGCACAGAATAGGAGGAAGCATTATTGATGACAAAAATTAGTCAAGACAGTCAAATCTAAAACTTACTGCTAGCATTAGCAGAATTATGCCGTACTGAACAGAGGAAGTAAAATTCATTAACTACAAAGACAGTATCTCTGACTTTGGAATTTCCTGAACTGCAAACTGCTGGAGCTGGGGAGAATATTCTGACAGAGTAACAATACATGATTGCCCTGTATGAGTCCTTTTTTTTCCAACAGCATTTTGTTTTAGCCAGTGGTGGAGATAAGAAACTGGCCTAGGGTAACCTCTAGCTCAACCTAGGGCAATCATTCTCAGGTTCTTAAAATGGATCATAGATGCATAAAATCAATAAAGGCAGCATAATATATAAGGCAAAATAATATAAAAATATAAACCAAGAAGACTCATTCTGGATAATTCTTTGAAAATAGCAGTTAAATATGCACCAGGATTCAAAAAGGCACACAATATAAGCTACTCAGAAAGAAACAGAAATTATTCTAAAACAACATAAAACTATTATGTTCCCAACATCTACAAAGCATACAGTTTTGACATTCCATCTCAGAAAAAAAGACCCTATAAAACAATAGTTGTAACTTCTACAATACTATAGTGTCTATAAAACTATAGAAAGAGTATCAAAGACAAGTAAAAGTATGGAATAGCTTCACATGGCTGCTCAAGGCCTGGATGGGTGGTCTCTTCAGTGGGTAGTAAACTGGCTGCATGGCTGGACCCAGAGAACGGTGGCAACTGGATTTACATCCAGCTGGCAACCAGCCACCAGCAGGGATCAGTCTTGGGGCCAGTCATGTTAAATATCTTTATCAATAATTTGCTGAGGGGATCACCCTCAGTCAGTTTGTTGATGTACCAAGCATGATCTGCTGAAGGGCAGGAGGGCTCTGCAGGGGGATCTGGACAGCTGGGGCCAAAGCTTCAACAAAACCAAGTGCCAGGTCCTGCCCTTGGGTCGCAACAACCCCT
Organism: Oenanthe melanoleuca; assembly: GCF_029582105.1. NCBI lineage: Eukaryota > Metazoa > Chordata > Aves > Passeriformes > Muscicapidae > Oenanthe > Oenanthe melanoleuca. Next base: position 50,107,384 of record NC_079339.1, read on the forward strand.
GCAGTGCTACAGGCTGGGGACAGAATGGCTGGAAAGCTGCCCTAGAGAAAAGGACCTGGGGATGCTGGTCAATAACAGCTGAACTTGAGCATTGTGAGCCCAGGTGGCCAAGACAGCCAATGGCAACTTGGCCTGTGTCAGCAATAGAGTGGCCAGCAGGACCAGGGCAGGGATCATCCACCTGTACTTGACACTGGTGAGGTCACACCTTGAGTGCTGTGTCCAGTTTGGGCCCCTCAATTCAGGAAGATCATTGGGGGGTTGGAGCAACTGAAGCTGCTGAAGGGTCTGGAGCACAGGTCCTGTGAGGAGCAGCTGAGGGATGTGGGGATGTTTAGCCTGGAGAGGAAGAGGCTCAGGGGAGACCTTGTTGTTCTCTACAGCTACCCAAAATGAGGTAGTAGTGAGGTGCAGGTCACTTTTTCTCTCAGGAAACATGTAATAGGACAAGAGGGAATGGTTTCAAGTTGTGTGTGGGATGTTTACATTGGATATTAGAAAAAGTTTCTTCAAGGAAAGAGTGGTCAAACATGGGAACAGACTGTCCAGGGAAGTGGTGAAATCATCATCCCTGGAAGTGTACAAAAACCATGTAGATGTGGTGCTTGGGGACATGGCTTAGTGGTGGACCTGGCACTGTTATGTTAAGGTTTGGACTTGATGACCTCAGTAGTGTTTTCCAACCCTGCTGATTCCATTTTTATGAAAAGAAAAACAAACCACAGCAAGATGCTTCACTTAAACAAATCCAGAAGATTGAAAGCAAAAGATGACTAATACTAATATTGGGATAAGTAAAGTCATGCAATTAAAGAGGCTAAGAGCATAATAATTTTGTTGCTCTGCAAATAATAAGGGGTCACCAACAGAATTATCACATATCAAGTGAGAAGCAATATTAAGCTATACTGATTTTTTTCTCATTTCATGTGACTGATCTGATATTCAATATTACGTGAAGTAAATGGGGTCAAGAATTTACATGTAAATATTCATACAAAAATAATTTAAATAGAGCAGACACTTACAATGATTATTATATTTTATATATTTATTTTCATGGGAAGAGCTACCTAAAGTTGAATCAGATTAGCAATTAGAGTTCAGGAAAATGCCAGCCACAGTAGTTTCCTGTACATTTTTACACCTTCTTTTGAAAGCACAAATGTATCAGCAATTTTCAGAGACAGGATACAGGGCCAGATGGAATTCTTATATTCAGATGAACATAAAGTACAAGCCTTTAAAGTTCTGATTTTTCACAATTCCTGAATAATTTTCATCTCGTACAGCCACATATTATTTCAAGCAATAATTTATGAAGTCTTGTTTATTGCTCTGTGTCATTGATGTTTCTCAAACCTGTACCCCAGGACTACTTCCTCTAAAATATACTTCTTGTCATGTCCCACAGCCCAAGTGTAACCATGTTTTATTTTTTCTTTTAAATTCCAATATGACTTAGGCACACTGAGTAAACAGATTTAATAAGCTGAACTCAATCGTGACTTCTCCACTTACATTTTTTGGCAGAAAATGCCTTTCTGAGTTTCTATTTCAGTAATATTCACTTAATACATCCAAAGCTCAGTAGGCTTTGATCCACAATTACAAAGTTAATATATATGGAGAAAGAATAATGCTGGGAAAATGCTCTCTTGGCAAATAGAAGCTGGAGCAAATTAATCCCACAAATTTCCCACCTTTAATGAGTTCAAATCTTGCCATCATTAATAATACTGAAATAGTTATTAACATTTATATAAATATAATGAGAAAAGGTCTTTGGACCTGCCAGCAGGATCGAAAGCTATTGGAACTTTTATCACATGAACAAGATCAAAACCAAAGCAGCTATACTCTTTTTTTCTTTTGCTTTAAGTAACTCCATAGCCCAGGCATCTGACTATCGTCTTGACTTAAAGTCCTTGGCTACAACCCAAAGACAGGTTCAAATAAGGTTCCTTGATTCCACACACATGCACATACACACGTTCTTTGAATCCACTCTCCTTGCATGCAGAAGTCAACAGGAGTTAAGGGCAGCACTTCAAAGTATGCTCAGCACTTTGCAGGATGTGGCCCTTTATCCTTATTTGACCCCTTGTTTTTGCTTAGTTTTGTTTTTACCAGTTCTACTAATAATGTTCCTCTGCAACAACAAATACTGTCCAAACCCCACCAATGCCTACTGCCATCTTTCCTTGAAGTCCTGTACAGCATCTATCCCCAAGTCACTAAATGTAGTTTCTATATTCTACATCATTAATTTTAGAAACTAAGATAATTCTAAAATCATGACAATAGAATTCTCACTTGAATTTGCAAGGTTGGGAAATTCTTTAGTAAATACATAATTATTCCCTGAGATATTGTTCCATTGTAGTCTATAAGGAGATATCTATTTATTTTTAAAAATATCTGTACTGAATTCTCATTACTCGTGATCCTAAAATGTGGATTAGAGTTTATCTTGTCATCCAGTTACTCTAATTTTATTCAGACTGGTAACGTGTCTAAACTGAAAACTTTCTGTCTGTATCTTTAGGGTCTCATTCAACAAAATGACAGCCCTAGATTAGTGGGAAAGAGGAATGATATACATCTAGAGCTTGTTCTGACAGTCACTCAAGATGCATGTCTGTATCCAGGACCTCACAGACACCATAGCAGAATTCAGTTGTTTATGCATAGAAGTTTTACAAAATTAGTGGTGGTGAGCACATTAAAAATGCATCATCAAATGAACTATTAAAATTTCCTACAAATCAGCCACTAGTGCCCAAAGGTTGAATTTTTAAATACATGTTTAGATACCAAAACAAAAGTGAGTTGAGCTTTTTGGAAGATAGTCAGCAATTTGACTATTTGTGAGTCTACAAAGCTGTTAAGGAATCACATTTTAAAAGCTAAGCTTGCAAATATGAGTTCAAATGCTTTGGACTTTATTCTTAGAGGTCATACTGCATTTAACTGTGCAGTAGACATTTAGCTTATCAATTCCTTAAAATTTCTGTTATTAAAGTAATCTATACATTTCCCACAAAGTTTTAGAAGAGCCAGGACAGAAGTTTATCTGATTGGAATCTGAATTGTGGAAACAGCAATGCAGAAGGATTTTTCATTATTGGCTTTTTAACAAGAATGTTTCTAATTTCAAGAAGTTAGTTAAAAGAAAGAAAAAGTTGTCCTCCACTTGAGAGACATTAATTGTTTAAATTTTTAAATTTTTTTGTTATTTACGTAAGTATAATCATGTTGTGATTTGTTTCCAAGTAAATTAAATATGAATTGAGTTTTCATCTTTCCACATGTCCATTAGTAGTGATGGAAAGAAAGCAGCTAGCAAGACAGGGAAGAGCACTCCTACTGTAGTATTTGACACTCAGGTTAACAACAGTTGGTTTCCCAACTTCTTTAGCAGATCACCTTCTTAGTGTTTAACCATGACATCTCCTTTCCAGGCCTCTTTCTGTTCATCTGCAAGAGATATAATATTCTTATCAGAGTAATCAGATATTTAGTATATTAATATTTTAAGTGCTTACACATTCTTAGATTATTGGCACTAAATAAATTTAAATTGCTGCATACAATTTGCAGACTCCTTATTTAACAAGTCTCATGAGATAGTTTATTAGCAAATAAATTCTCAGTGAGAAAATGAGAACATTGCCCACATACTAACATATAAATTCTATATTTTAAGAACTCCATTCATAGAATCATCTCCTTTTTTGGAAAAATTGGCACTAAAAATTGCTGAGCAGCAGTCCCTGCAATTGTTATTTGCACTATAACCCACATCTATTGCCTTATTAGTACTAATAGTACTTATTAGTACTAAGAGTACTATTTTTTAGTACTAATACATTAATAAATCAGGATGTATTTTTATATAAGTGAGATACAGTACATGCCTCTTGTATGCTTGTCAGAAAAAGTTACACACCAAGACGTACACTGCAGATGCTGGATAATGTTACAATATAACATTATATCACATTAAATACAATCCAGAAAATGAACTAAAATAAAAAGATGTGTTGCTATACCCTCTAGCAACACTATTTTCCCAAAGTCTGTCTGATATACTACAATAATTTTCTACTTTTAAGTACAATATAGGAGACAGAATTCTACAGTCTGTTTTAAAATACTTAAAAGACAGATATGAATAATGCTTACTAAAGAGTTTTGGAGCCACCAATGCATTTGGGAGCAAATAGTGAAGCTGAATGGTCTAATGGCTGTTTTGGATCAAAATTTATTCTTATCCCATGTAGGAGCTGCATTTTATATGCCACAGCTCATTCCTTCCAATGAAGCAGTGGTAGGAATCCTAAAAAATGTTGACCACTGTCTTCTCAAATTTGACATTGCTGCACTATTGCTGATCTCAAAACAGGCAATTTATTCACCTTGAAAAAAACATACTTTTTAATCTGCACTGTGTGAAATAATTATTGATATCTGTCCCTAGCTTTGAAGCATTTAAATGTAATCAGTTTCCAAACTATAAACCATTTTCACACTCAAACACACACAGAAAAATTAGGCCAAAACAATTACAAGAAAATAAAAATACTTCAATCTGGAACACATTCCATGATGTTACATAAGCCATAGGCACACATATGCAGAATGCATAAGGATATTAGGTCTCTAAATTTTAATATTAAATGTTCTTTCATTCATCATTTGTCTTATTCTTGAGATCACTCAGTTTTCAGAATCCTTTTTATGATATGAGATCAATTTTTGTTTTTTCACTGAAATCAAAAAGGAAGTCAAGGAACAAAGAGGCAATTCAGGGAAAAAACCCAACCCTGTGCATTTATCACTATATTAAATGGACTAAAACAAATTAAGAAAAATTTTAAGCAGTAAAATAAATACTAAGGGAAGTTCAAATATGAACATTGAAGAAAAATGGGAGTTGTAACACTCTAAAAAGCACCTGATTCTTCAATTGCAGACTGTATGTACTCAAAATTTACAGTAACAAATAAAAAGGAATGAAAGGGTAAAGAGAGCACAGTAAGGATGATGTCTTGGGCTCCTCATCCAGTTATTTTTCTTCTGCTGATAAAACTGAAAGGAACACACATTCCATTAAACAATTCCTTGCATGAGTCAGCTTCTGTAAGACGCCTTTGGGGCCACATTTTTGATCCATTCAGTACAATCAGCTCCTACAGTCTAGGCTAGTGACTAGACAACTTTTAAAGTCCTTTCCACACCAAACCATTCTATGTTTCTGTGAACCGAGAAGAAAGCACAGAACATGAGCAAAACAATTCTAGGTGGTGGATTGCCTCATGTGGATCATACCTAAGGTGAAGAATTTGGTCTTCTTTCTGTAATGCTGCAAGGGCTAATATAAAACTGAATTTAGAATCTGAAAGTTCTATGGTTCTCCCTGCTGGTCCTTTGCCAAAAAACTCAGCCCATTATCATTAACATATTTTGAATTCATCCTTCAGCAGTTTTTTCATACAATTCTTACAGAGGCAGTGCTCACATATAAATCTGGTTATTTACTGTAGTGAAGTTCAGAGACATAAAATCCTACCCTTGGTCCCCACCCAGGCATCCTCTGCTATGAAATATTGTCTGTTCAAAATTCTAAAGTTTTTTGTGCAACTTGTATGCTCTAGTAAATAATAATAAAATATGAAGCTCCTTTTAGCAACAGGAGTACTCTTACAAATCTCAATTCTTTTTTAGAATGATTTGATAAATCTGTTAATGCCAGTGAGAATACTGGTTGTGAAAGAGCAGCCACATCAGGGACTAGTTGGGAATACAGAGAAAGCAGAGTACTGTGACTAATATTGTTAATGCGTCTTTACACAAGATTACAGAGTCACATTCTCAAATCCTGAGGGGAATTTGGCTTAGTACTTCACCCTCTCTGATACTTTTAAAGAACAGAATGTAAGGTGCTAAAAATATTTTTTTGGCAAGAAAATTATCTGAGACACTCTTAGGGGTAAAATAATTAGGTGGGTCCAGGCACAGGAAACAGTTTGGAAGGTAATGAAGAAACTGCAGCTTGTTGTGATTAATACAAATAATATTATGGAGTCATGTTCTCCATTCTCAAAAGAAATGCTATCAATAACAAACTTTTTGCATGAAATCTCTCAAAGTATCTACTTAACGTTTTTCCTTTGAGTAGTAAACTACTTTGAAAAGTGGTATTATAAACAACAGACATGAAATGAAAGAATGGTTAGAATGTAGAGCCCCATGGGGTATTTTTAACTGTTGTACAATATATCAGAAGCCATGAGGTTTTTTATTAGCTAAACAAGCAAAAAACCACATAGCAAATAAGATTAGTATTAAAGTTAAAAATCTTTAAAAGTACTATTCAACTTATGTTGCTAATTCCTCTATTCATAGGTTTGTATTCTCAAATTGTAAAGGAGCATATGCAATTTAATGATTGATTTTTAAAGATAATATTAATGAAGAATGGGTATCGTGTCCTGAAGAGAACAGGAAATGACACAATTATTCAGAAAAAAGTAAGAATTAATGTTATTTTAGATTATTGTATCAACACTACAGCCTTATTTGGTTTAGGCAAAATGCTTCTAGTTCTTAAAGCACTTAGTCCTCTCACACTCCATTACCAGCAATTTTTGTAGCACTGTTTCCCAGGAGAGACCTGCTGAAATACAGAAATAGGCACTCCCTGGAAAAGCTGTGTGACTCCTTTGTCTGGTAGCACTTTTGTTACACAATATTTTGACCAACATATTTAGAACTCTTGCTTAATTTAGAAATTTGTTCTTATTTCATATCAGTTTCACTTGTTAACTTATTCAAACATGGAAATATGATCTCCCATCACAAACCAATACGTTGATGACTTTAGCACCATATTCTTCATTCACTCCTGCACTCAGCAACTTCTCTTTCAGAGAAAGGCAGCAAAAAAAATGCACCTAGAAATGGTGCCATTTTCCAGCTGAAGAAACAACTCCCCTCTCACATCGAAAGGTTCCCAATTTAAAACATAAGGCATTGAATTTAATAGCAAATGGCTCCCAGAGCCAGATAATGAATGATTTTCACAATGGTGAGTACTTATTCTCTTACTCTTATAGTCCCAGTTCAAGAAATAGGACTACTAATTTTTTAAGGGCCATATTCTGGCCTTCTGTTCTACTTGGTAACAAATTAGTAGTTTTGTAGTTTCATACTACTGACATATGTAATATTATTAAAAAATGAGAAGGACATAGCTTTTTTTTTCAACATCCCCAGTCAGCTTCTCTTTTGCTCATATAAGATTTAAAATCTCTATCAGTATGAACCTGCCTGTAGCCTGGGTCTCCAGTGAATCCCAGAAGGAGCTATTACTTTCACATGCCAGATTCTGATTTGTACCATATCTATAAACATTTGTTTGAAAGTCTAATGCAGTATTTTTTCCTCACAAATCCCACAAAGCTGTACATTGAAAACAATTTAATTTTCAAAAACTATAGCTCATTAATTTATACAAAAAATATACCACCATATAAAGTAAAGTATTTAGTAGTAAAATAGCTATTTTAGTGCACTTTGTTTTCTTCTGACTTCACTTTATGGAAAATGATGAGGTTCTTTTATTCCAGAAAGATTAAGCAGTTGGTGATGAACCTGACTGGAAAAAGGATTCTGTTCTCTGTAGTTCTATAGTATAAAAACTACTTTACAGCTACACTTCATTGTACTTCAGGCTCTTATGCAGTCTCTTCAAATCAAATAAATTCTCAACACATGCTTATATTATCTGTCTATTCAGTTTATATTAAAAAGTAATTCTTAATACTTTCCAGATATTTAGTTCTGGCAGCAATACACATAAGAGTGAGCTGTTACTTAATAAGTTTTGCATCAAATCTAAATTACAGCAACTGAAATCAATGAAGACAGATTTTCAGATTTGTTGTCATAGCTCTGCCACATACAGTTGGTCTGTTTTCTCTAACTTGAGATCTCAGAGCCCTTTGAGTGAGTACTTCCAGATGTATGGGATGGTGTCAGTGGAGAGAAAGAGGAGGTATACTTCACACTGGTGCAATTGAAATTGAACTGCAAAACACACTCTGCAAATCAAAGTAAATCCCTTCAATGTATTTAATCAACCCCCCCCTCTGTTCATGCTGAATTATTCTTTCTTATGTTTTAAGTCAAACTCCAGAAAAACAGAGATGTTTTGCCTGCACGATTTCTTAGATACAGGACTCTGTGCTGCCCTATTCAGGGCAAGATAATAACTTTATTCACTAAAGAACACCTGCCCTACTGAATTGCATTCAGTGAAGGCATCTGTAAAGTGACACATTGGCCATATGAAAGATCTAATATTCTAAGTACTGCATGCAGTATGTCATTACACCATGACAGGGGCTGTTTCACATGGTTATTAGTGGAAACAGAGTGTAAACTGTGCCAGACTGCAAGTTCACATTCTCCAGATCGTTGGTGTGCAACTATTACCTGCACATGACATTGTAGCTCTTCACTGACCTGTGAGAAATACATCTGATGATTTTATTTCCTGTATTTCTTAGCAGATTTCTAACAGAAGTGAACACTGTCATTACTGGACTCTCTTTTTGTGCAAATCAGCAAGCAGCACGAATTTCAAAGGAGAAGATAAAATGAACCATGTTATAGGTCAACACAGAAGGATATTATCCAAGGAGCTTTTGCTATTCTTCCTGTGTTGTCTGCCCTGCTAATTCATTTCTGCAGAGGTAGCAGTCAAGATACATTTGAAAACAGGATATTGGATAAGAAAGTCTGTGTTTATTACAGAGCTCTTCTAGTGCCTACTCCATACTTCAATGAAACACTGAGATAACTCTGCACTGGAATCCAAATCAATAAACCATGAGACTTCATAGCCAAATACAATGTTTCCAAATATTTCAGAATAATTCTTAAATTCCTACACTTATATTTAAGGTGAGATTCTTGCAATTATGAACATGTGACACTGCAAATTGTAATTAACATTTGGTTTTATTATACTTCTTATTACATAAACAGTCTTTTATTCAGAAGAAAACTTTAAAAGGGAAAAAAACATGCATATAATACAATAACATTTCAAAAAACAGACATCAAATGTATGCAATTTTCAGTAACATAATATCAAATTAATTTGGTTTTAGCCAACAGGAACACTAAAACACATATTAACCCATATAATACTAAAACTCCATTTTCTTATGCCCTTAAGTTATTAGTTCTGGATACACAGAATCAAGAAATACAGAATTCAACAGAGTCAGGCAAGTGGAAATAGAAACAGGAGACAGATTCACCTGGTGGTACCTATTGAAGAGAATATGGAACTTAACTCTTTTTTTTTTTACTCTTTATTATATTTACACAGTTCAGGAGATAAAGAGCATTATTTTGGTCCCTTGTGATGTAGGACCTGTCATCATATAAACAGATCACAGCTCGTCACAAACACACAGTTCCCTTTTACAGATGCTCAAAAGCCTTTCGCCCAGAATATCTGGGTATTATTTCTTCCTGACATAACTTTTCATTTTTTATTTATCTGCAGAATACACAGAGACAGAAATTCTGTGACTTCTGTATTTCACATAGACAGTGCTCAACTTTCAGAGAAGAACTAGAAGAACAAGTCTGACTCCACTGGCAATTCTAACATTGCCAAAAAAAACCACTGGTTGATGTTTTCTGTCATTGGCCAATCTGCAATGTAAACTTCTAACTGAATTTTTGGGGACTGGACACATGCAGTTAATTCATTAAACAGTGATATGTTCTGACATACAATATTTTGTCATCAGCAATGTGAACTGGAATTAAACTCATGAGTCAGAAGCAAGAGGATCCACAACTCAGTGTAAGCCCCTGAGTAAGACCTTTCAAGTGTTGTAACACCTGAACACTTTGCACGGTGTTTTTAAAATAACAGTGTTCTTTGCATAGTTACATCTGACCCTCAGTGGTGCACTACTTGTAGTGCTAATAGTTCTTATTGACACATTAAAAATAGTTGTTGTCTCATTCAAGGGAATTGTTTCTTGACTAGTTATTGTTCTATGGCTAAAATTATGTTGTCACAAATTTGATGTTTTCATATATGACTATAGCAAACACTGCTCAAGAGGATTGTGGAACAAAGGCAACAAGACAATGACTTCTTTCTGTGCACATGAGCTGTCCAAATCAAGTATTTCCTTTGGTCCAAGTACAGACCTCAGAGGAAAAAAAAGGCACTGCAAAAATTTTGCAATATAAATTGAGTGCTGGAGAAAAGAATATTGCGTTTTTATGTTCTTATTTTTGCTTTTGTTTTTTAAGGATAATTCACATGGAAATTAAGAAAGTATTTGCTTTGAATTCTTTGTACAGAACTGAAAAGCAACTTTGCAGTGTAGGAACATATACACTTGTGAATTAATAAATTAATTTATAAAAAGCAAGTAATTTATATAAATGACATCATATATATAAATTCCAGGAGAATCCCTTTAGTATCCAGTGTTTACATTTCATGGAGCATTAAATGGTAACATTTAAAAGGTATTAATGCCACCTCCTAAAACATATCTGCTAAATCTAGGTATGGAGAAGAAAAACAGAAGCACTGTTAAGCCAGGTATGTGTCCTCTAATTGGACTTGATACATAAGTGAGCTGGATGTGTGCCAAATGGTCTTTGAAAGTAAAATCAGAACAGTGGAAACATCAACATGTTCATCCCCACCTGTTCTGCTTCTCACTTGCAGTAATCACTCCATACCAAAAGCTAAAGTTGTGTCTTTAACTGGGTCTACTCTGTTTCCTGCTTTTACTTGGCCTTGGATCTATGTCGGGCATGCATGAAAGGAAAGCATCAAAACCTCCTTTTTCCCAAAATACAGGGTGAAATATTTAGAAGAGATTTCTGCAAAATGTGTCAGAACACTAAAAGAAAAAAAATCCAAGAAACTACAAACCCTAACAACATGAACACACACAGAAAAAAAACTCCCATACCAACCAAAAACCTACCAAAAAGATGACACAGGATTTGTAACATAGACAAGTTTTGAAACTTCCAGAGAAGGAACATTTTTAGAGGATGAGTGAGAAATAGCTTAATTTTTTGTATTATCTATACTCACAGTAAGTAAATACACTTTCAGTCTGGACCAGCCCTTTTAGTGAGTAAGTTTTAAAAACTGAAGCATTGAAATCTCTGATTTGCTCACTTACACCAAATTCTTCATTTTCTTAATTTTCCTTAAGCCATATGCTGGATTTTGAAAATTTCAAGTCAGAAAAAAAAATTTAAGAATATTTATGTGCTTATGGATAACTATATCTGGAGACACTCTCACCATGAGAATTAGATTTTAATAGCAGTGTTGAAGAGGAGACTAAGAACCAACAGGTGATCAACCGTGTTAAACACCATACCTATGCAAAAGTGACCATAGCAGAATACAATTATGTAAGTTCAATAGTCTGGAAAATCACAAGAAATCACATAAATATACATATATATACACATACATGTATACTGATGGTGATATAAAATATATGCAGTGCTGCTGATGCTGATGGTTGGAGCACATATTCTCATAACATTGTATGCAGCATTCAGTCAATTGCTCCTTGTTGTGTTACGTAAATCAAAACTCTGAATCTATGAATAATAATGACCACACTCCATCTTTTCAACACACGTAGTTCCCAGTTCCCAGTGCTGCAGCTGCAGCCTTGTGTTAACACATTCTGCCACTAGAGGATAGTGTTGCCATATGACTATGCACACGTTAAGTACAATGAGTACATGAAATTACTGTAAAGTTCAAGTTGCTTGTTTTCCAAAGCCAGGGAAAAAAACCATATTTCAATATAGGACATTTTTTCCCTGACAAACCTGAAGCCTTTTTTAAAATAAAAATTAAGGAGCAAAATCATGTGGCATAATTGTTCATTAGTTAATTCTTACATTTTTACCATTTCTTACATTCTTACATTTTCTTGCAATTTTAATATGTAATCTTAGTAATCTTTAATATGTAATCTTAGTAATCTTTAATATGTTATTTGTTTTCAATTAAATGAGATTAATGCACCTCAGGCTGAGTGTGCCACCTGGGAATCTCCTGGAAGGACAGAGCCTTGATGCAGGGGACTGACATAAAGCAGGTAACTGAATTTTTTTGTAGTGGTACTTGGTACGTGTGAAAGTTACAGGTATCAGACTTGAAAACTCGGGAATACTCACTTATGGCAGCAGGGAATCAGAAACTCACTCCTCTAATACATTACTTACACCTTCACTTCAGCAAAGCAGAGATAAATTAGCTGCAGATTTCAATTAAAATGTGTAGATCACACTTAGGAGAAAAACCTGTGCAAGCTTCAGGAATATGCTGTATTAAATAAAATAAATAACGAATTGCTGCCATCAGGAATAAGAAAGGAAAAGAGGAGATACTGTCTCAGTCATCCCCCACAGTTCTACCCGACACACTACATCAGTAAGTTTCTCCATATTTAAAATACAAATTCTAATTTCTGTGAGAAAAAAAATTAGAATCTAACTTTAGTCTGGTGATGATATGGAGACAGCCAGGATACATTTTACATACTTGTTTTCAGCAGTTGGAATCCACAGCAGAACACAGTCAACTTGTATTGCTTTAATTTAAAACGTAGGGTTAGCAATTGTTAGTATTTAGAGATGAAAAACAATGTACACATGGCTTAGAAAATGCAACCCGTGAGAGAGATGAAGAATCTGAGAATGCAGAACTTTAATTCTCTTTATATGTGAAAAATGTACTTATAAAAAGATGATTATTTATTGTCCAATGTATTCACAAGGAGGACAAGAAAGCACAAGGAAGAAGCACAAGAGATATTAATTAAATACTACATTGAAAAGAATTTAAATATATATAGTGATAATTCTGTCAAGCAGTAGACTCACTAAAAAGGCTGTAAAGCCTTCTTTACCAAAGGTTTTCAGTAAATTTAAATGTGCTTGTCATGTATTATTCATAACAAAAAAACTGATAAGCGTAACAGGTTATCTTTTCAGGCATATTCCACTTTTCCTACATATTTGTGATTCTTGTATGATCCTAAACTGTTGTGAGACAAAAATCTCTAGTCATTTGCAATCTTTGTAAAATCAATACAAACTGGGAAACTAGTATTGTATCTGACAGGTCCACTCGTGTTATTAGCAATAGTAATATGACATTTTTTGGAAAAGGGATCTGAACCAGGTATGTACAAAAGCTATTAATAATGAAGAAAAATCTGTCCCTGTTCTTGATGGGGTTCTTTCAGTTGTAAACACATACTTAGCACACTTTCTCTATGCCCTTGTACAAAAACAAGCATGTAAATAATTCTGTCCTCTTTTCTTAGCTATCAGTTCATCAATAATATTGAGCAATATCCAGTCTTGGAAACTCTACTAACAATTCCTGAAAATTTTTTCACAGTACTGAAACCAGTCACTAGAAAAAGTAAATAGCAGTTCCTAAACACATAAGAACCCAAATGTTTCAGCTTTGTCATGCCACAACTGAAGCATTCTTCTTTCAAACAGAGTTATTTAAATTCAGTTAGAAATTTTATTAGGTAATCTTAATTTAGAATGAAGCAAATTTGATTAATTTTGAGCACACTCCAAAAACATTTAACAGGGGGTTTTCCTGTGAACTTCTTCATTATATTTCTAAAGATATAATCACCTTACTGTGATTGTTTTCATAAACGTATTTTATTCCTATTTTAGCAGACTTTTATATTAACATGTTAATAACTGCTTGAGATTATATTTAAGCAATAAAATTCTGTGTGGGATTTCTGCATTCTAAAGAAATCCACCAAATCTATAAGATCTTCTATAGTATTAACGTGTACATTCAGATAAGAGTTTGGGGGTTTTTTGGCTGTGACTGCTGAAACTGGTTTTAAGTTGCAGTTCTCATTTTCTTACAACTTAATTTCATTTTCCTTGAAACATTTGAAACAACTATTTAATCGCATACAATGTCAGAACATGTGTCCTGGGCTGCTCAATTAAATCATTGTTATTACTATTACATAATGTTATTATATCTGCACTAACAAGGTATTTGGCTGTAGGTATAAGTGTTCAGGCACATTCAGTTTTGCTTTTAAATATATATGATTAAGCAACAGTGAGTAGCTAACTGCTGGCAAATGATCTTTATAGAAATAGCCAAGAGCTTTCCTAAGTCCAAAGACATCATCAATAGAGATACTAAACACTGATCTATGAAGTATTTTAATCAGAATTGAGTGGGGGTTTTTTGGGCAAGGAGACCTGAAACTGAATTTCAGGTTCTGCACCATGACCACTCACACATTACCCAGGAACATCAGTATAATTATTCTTGAAATTTAACCAGCAAATAACAGAGATATTAAGAAATTATTTTCTCTCATATTTCCTCTTTCAATCTCTTCATTTTTGAGACACAGCTATGAAACATTCTCCAATTGCCAGTGACTCTGGAGGTCCTGAATTTTTAATGCCAGCATTGCAGCTGGCTTTTGTAATTCAGACACTTTTTGCTTAACCTAAATAATAAAAACAAGAATGTTTCATATACCACCTTAATACCCACCTCATCTTTAATATAAGACCTATATCTGAAGCTGTGCTTGACTTCAGGAATTAACTTATACCACTGAGTCAACCAAGGCTTTGAACAATATGTTGAATGAGAGAGTTATAGTGGTCAAAGTGGGCGCAGTAGATGTAGCAATACTGATACTAGCAAAAATAAGACACAATTTGTCCCACTTGAAGAATAACAATAAATATGACTGCGAGAAGATCCCCATCGAAACCAGTGTAAGACCCATCTGTACCTGTTTATCTATACAGTCTCTTTAGAGTTTCTTACAGAAGGATGAATAGGAACAGAAAAGGCCTTAATGCTGGTCCTTGTCCTGAAGGTCAAAACCAAAATGAGCCATCAGACCAGCAGGGAGACCAGTCTGCAGTGAATCCTTAGCGATGCTGTAATTCATGCTGTCAGTTACCTACCAGGCACTGGTTGCCATAGCTATAGCTCCTCTGTCCCTGTTTACTGCAGTAATACAATCTTGAAGCCACTAAGGCATAAAACCTAGAGAGATCTATAGCAGAGGTAAACAGTCAAGCCTTTGGTGGTTTTTGCCAGTCATAATATCTGATATTAAAATTAATTTAAAAAAAAAAATAGACCAAAAAGAACTTCTATTTTGCAAATGTTTTGGATCAAGGATGAAATCTGCATGCCATTTTCTCCCAGGCACATAATTATTCTCCAAGTGTATACAATCCACCTTTTCTAAAGAAAAAAAAAAAAAAAAAAGATCAATACTTAGAAAAAGCAACACATCCAGAAACATTAAAAACTTAATAGATAATACAATCTTGTTTTGGCTGCAGGCTTTAATCTGACTACTTTTCAGATCATATTGTTCATCAAATTAAAAAATGAAACAACTCCTCCAAATTTTAAGACTGTAAATCATAGGTTTGAATAGCTTAAATTCTAATGCAATAATTGTATTGTGCCTGGTGAAACTGTTAATTAAAAATGTTAAAACACTCTTCAAAACAAAACAAAACAAAACAAAAAAAAAAACTCTAGATATTTCTGGCTATTTTTCTAGCATTGACTTTAACAGATCTGCACCAATCTACGTCATTATTCAGCTTAAATCCAAAGCATTGCATTACTTGTTTCATAGCATCACGCAATTTATATTATCAAGTACTAGATTAGTTGCTTTAGTTATAATAAACTATTATACAAGTTACTCTTCTTTGTTCACACACCCTCTTTTGGAAACCTATTTTGAAACAGTGATATTTATTAATGTAGTATAGATTCTTATGAAAACAGTAAGCAAACTCATACTCGTGGATTAATTCTAATTTCACGTCATACACTTTAATTCCTTTTATCTCTAAAACAGAAAATACAAAAAATCTTGCCATGGCTAATAAGGAGATGGTGGGGCTCAGAAGCTAAATAATGCTGATATTGCTCATGCTGGAAGAACTAATACCAACATAAAAGCTAGAGCACAATCCACAAATACATTATTAATGATGTTTTCTTCTCCAATCAGCAGATGGCCACTGAACAGCTCAAGTGACTGGTAATAGGATACACAGCTTTTCATCTGCATCGGGTTTGTCTCAAGTGGGTTGTAACTAAAAGGTATTATTCGACAGGAATTCAACAGCAAAAATGTAATAGCCAGTCTCAGTCTAGAGACTCTGCTTTTCCTGTGCAATCTGATTAACAAAGCTGCCCCGTTATTTTCAAACTCAGGGTTGAGTAGGCCAGAAGACTTGATTATCCTTTTAGGTCTAAAGGGTCAGCCCATCAAAAAACTATGGAAGGGAGCAAGAAAGGAGCATAAAGTTAAAAAAGCATGAACCTCTGTGAAGCGAATCCATGAAGTATAAAGATTATGTGTCATGGTTCTGTGGAATGTATGCTGGCAAAAAACCTGTGTCAAAGGCCTTGTTTTATGACTTTTTAGAAATTGTCTACCCAGTACTTCTAATCAACATGTTCAAAAGAAGGTCTAACATACCTAAGAACTGATGATAAAATGTAAATGCAACTCATATCTATGCAAAATTTCTGAAATAAATACTGAACATAAGATGCAAACAAATTTAATGTTGGGGCAAAGTCTGTACAGGCATACCAGACAGTCAGTGCACAGCATGATACAAATACAGATGGAGGAGAAATCTGCAGTTAAGTTGGTCTAACACCTCCTATTGTAAGATTCTGGTTTGAAATGCTTATAAGCTTTGACAATGTTTAATTGCTTTGTCTAAATTCTTTCAGCGTATCTGACTTTTTTCAAACCTTCAGTAAAAATGGAGCTGACACCTTCTAAAATGTGACTAAGCAAAAACATTTTGGTTTGATGAAGTTGATTTATTCTTAATAACTCTTATATTGAAAAACTAAGTTCAGAATTATGAATTCTTCAGTACAGACTGGGCTGGAGCTCCTGGACTGGGTCCAGCTGGAGGGCTACAAAGGTGATTAAGGGACTGGAGTGCCTCTTATGAGGAAAGGGCTGAGGTAGCTGGGCCTGTTTAGCCTCAGGAAATGACAAGTGAGAGGGGACCCCATCAATGTCTATCAGTTTCTGAACAGAGGGTAGCAAGGGGATGGAGCCAGGCTCTTCTTCGTTGTGCCAAGCAATAGGACAAGAGGCAACAGGCAGAAACTGATGACCAGCAAGTTCTACCTGAACATGAGGAAGAAATTCTTTACTGTGCAGTGACCATACACTGGGACAGATTCTCCAGAGAAGCTGTGGAGTTTCTCTCACTGGAGATACCCAAGAACCATCTGGATGCAACTCTGTGCAATGTGCTCTAGGACAACTCTGCCTGAGCAGAGAGGCTGGACAAGATGACCCACTGTGGTCCCTTCCAACCCAACCTATTCTGTGACTCAGGACTTTTATTGGCCAGTAGAATCTACAGCTGAATTAGAAGCCAAGGCTTCCATTGCAACAAATAAGGAGATTTTGAGTGCACCTGCACTATCAGTTTGAATTACTGCCTGTTTTGTTCCAAAGTCCTCTTCATTAGCATTCACTCTGTGCACACATTCGATTATTCCTGGAATACTCTCTGAATCAAAACAACCAGGCTTGCTCTTATAAAAATTCTAGAAGCCATTCAGTGACTAGATAGCTCTAGGAAATGGTTTGAGAACAGTATCTCTCCATGCTTGATCCAATCTTCCAATATCATTCTTGCAAGCCTTTGCCTGGTACGACCCTGTAACGTGTCTCTCTGATAACATGGTGTAGTAAGAGATAAGTGGTGTGCCACAAGCATTTCTCCTTTATCTTGGGAACAAAAAAGAGTTTTGTTATTAAATAATTTTTCAAAATTGTTCAGATGTCTCATATGCAAAGATAGACTTTAAAGTGCCAAGAGGGAATCAGTCTGGCAGAGGCCTCTAGCTCTTGAAGACAGGGAACCCTGACTGCAGGAACTACCCTGACTACCAAAACAGACCTGGTGAGGCTACTTCATGATGAAGAGTTTCAGCGTAGACCTAGGCAATGATATTTAAACCCAAATTTTATCCTTCTTAAAGCACACAGTAAGAAGTGGCCTGATGGCAGGATGTGAGCACAGCAGAGGGGCGATGCCTGCGCCGCGCATGCAGAGAGGCTGTGGAAGGCCCGCAGAGCTCGGTAAGATCCCTGCAGAGCCTGCTCGGTGCAGCGCAGGCAGCCTGCCCTAGGGGGAGCAAGCCAAAAGCGCCGCTGGTGGAAGCTGCTCCTCGCATTCTGAGCAGCAAGGATTGCTCCTGAAAATCAGAAATCCAACGTAGGCATCATCTCAGAAGATGGACACTTCTGAAATACGCAGACACGGAGCCTCATGGGTCCACAAACTCACGGTACTTGCAGGGTTAAGTCCTGAGTACACCTTCTGAGTATGTCTTTCAACTCTTCCCACACTGAGATAAAAATATACAGCTATATTAGCTATGACAAACCCTAAAAACAGCAGAAAAAAGGTATGAAGCCTAGAAGGAGAAAATCTTGTATGGCATCAACAGGAGGTACAATTAATTGAATCTCTTCATTCATTCTATAAATACCAACTTAAATATGATAAAAACGAAAATGTAGGAGTTTTAGCTGCAGTCACCTTTATGTTACTAGTCTCACTCATCTGATACAAAATTAATCTCTCCTTTGATAATGTGTGGGAAGAAGGAATGTTAGAACATTGTGAGAACTTAATGCAGCAAAAACCTGGAATGAACAAAAACTGCTAAAAATTGCACCAAAACACACCATAAAAATACTCAATTTGGACATGAAAAAGAGATGAACTATCAAAAATAAATATATCCCTTCCACCTCCTAAATGCTAGGCAGAGAAAATAAATTTAAAAGAGATTATTATATGATATTATCAAGTAACAACTCTTTATAAAGACAAAAAATAAACCCACAGAAATAGTGGAAATGTGAAAGCAGATATCCTAATTTATAAATGTCACAGAGTTGTACCTCTTTGAGGTTTTTTTTCCTGAAAAGATTTAACTCCATGACATACAGCAAAGTTTTGCTCTTAAGATCTTTTTATTTGCTTCAGTGAGGCAGAAGAACACCAAGCGATTTGTACAAAGTGTTTTAATGTTACTATTTTTGTAATTCCCATGTCTCTGGAATTTGGGTAACAGCACACAAATTCAGGTACTTCTCATAGGAATTGGCATTCTGGACAAGACAAATGGTTCATCTGGCTTAATAGCCTGTCTTTTACTTTGATCATCATCTGAATTCCCCCATGTAGGTCATTTTAATGCTTAGTAACCACTGTGGTAACTGTGGCCAGAAGCAGATAAAAATGCTTTAACCATGATTTGATATTATTAGATATTTTTGTGATGTATTGTTTGTCCAGAATATTTCTGAATCTCTGTATAGATGCCTGTCATGGTTTAATCCCAGTAGGCAGCTCAGTGTCACACAGCTGCTTGCTCACTTACCCCCAGTGGAATAGGGAGTAATCAAAAGAGTGAAAATGGGAAACTTCATAGGCTGAGAAAAGAACATTTAGTAACAATTAAGAGAAAATACACAAAGAAGAAAAGAAGAAAGGATTAAAAAAAACCAACAAAATAATTGCTCACCACCAGCCGACAGATGCCCAGCCAGTCCCTAAATACTGCCAGCCCAGCCAACCTCCACACACCGCCATCCAGTTTTACTGCTGAGCAAGACATCAGACAGTGTGGAATATCCCTTGGGTCAGCTGGGATCACTGTCCCAGTTGTGTCCCCTCCCAGCCTCTTGTGCACTCCCAGCCTCCTCATTGGTGGGGCAGTGTGAGGAGGAGAAAAGGTCTTGAGGTTGTGTAATAACTGCTCAGCAATAACAAAAACATCCTTACGTTCTTAGCACTGTTTTCATCACAAATTCAGAGCGCATCTAGCCCCAGAGAACTACTGTGAAGAAATCTAACTCTATCCCACTTAAAACCAGTACAATGGCTTAGTAACATTCTGCATGAATGGTCCATGCTCATGATTTATGTTTTTCATTTTAAAATTAAGTTGGGCCAAATAGAAAACCAGAATCCACGTCTTAATTAATATGGACAATGGTGACCAACAACATCTAATATCAGGCCTGTTTCCAGCCATATGTGACAACATTTCCCAGTGGTCCAGGAGCTCAATTTAAATTCTGGCCTGGGCATGCAAACCTGGCTGGTGTATTTATACCCAGTCATGTCTCCTTCCAACATGATTTATTAACTGAACTCTCTAGGTGGACCTCAGGCTTACATTGCAGGTGCATTCTCTCTGGCCCTGGTCTCCTGGATAAACTTTAACCCTATGGCATAAGCAGTCCTCTGTCCAGCCTTGCCTCCTTGACTCTGATCTGTATCATAGGAAGTCTTGACTCCGTTCTGGTCTTTCTCCTGTCATTTTTGAGTGAATTTTTTGGGTGGATGCCTGAATTCTTGCCTTGCTTTGTCTCAGACTGGTACTGTCACCACCCTGACCCCACTCGGTTAGTGTCCTGGTAAGAGTGGCCTGCCTTTGCTGTAGCAATGCTCCATTCCCAGCTCTTTCTCTCTCATGAAGATTCTCCTGCTGCTGCTCCTCAATACAAGACAAGCAAGATAACTTCTGGTTTTGCCAATAAGCCTCTGGGAGCTTACTGGAAAGAGTGTTAACATGAGTTTCACTACTTACCTGAAGGAAAGAGAGACCTGATTTTTATTTTTAATGGAAAAAGCTTCTAGCAAACATTTTCTATAATGCTATAATTGCCTAAATAACTATTAATGCTCATTACATTCAAGTGAAGCCTTATTTTTTTTAACTTAGAGGCAAGGAAGACAGTGAAAGGGATTTAGAACAGACAAACTCAGAAAAATCTCTATTTCAATATAATAGTTCCACAGCCACTGAAAATTCTTAAAGCTAAAATTCAGATAGCATAATGAATCATATATCAACATTTTTTCATTTTTTACTAGTTCAAAAATACAGAGTAATATTACAGCTAAAAGGCATCCAATATGACACTACTACACTTACATATGATTAATTATGGTTCTGAATCTCTGGTTCTGTGTTAAGTGATGCCAATAATTGTCATTTGTAATTATGTGGTCACGTATAGGGCTAAAATATCATGTTGTTTACATGCATGAAGTTCCAAGTTTGACCTGTTACTAATTACCTCAAAAGAGTCTGACTTTTACGCAGCTGTGAATAAATTGTTTTGCAGCCTTTACAATACTGCAGATTGTGACAGCAGAACATCCAATACTAATGGATTTTAAAATAATTGAGGAGAATTAAAGCCTTACAATTTAGATTGAGAGAAGCACAAGAACTATTTAATGTGATTCAGGGCAAGCAGAATGAATCCACCCTTGTAGAGAAAGTTCCTGAAAGATGTTTAAGCTTTTTTGTGAAGTTGAGTATACTGGTTTTGCAGCTTTTGGTGTTAGATTGCATAGAAGCAGAATCTATTGCAGGTGCTGATTAAGTAGTTTGTTCCCTCAGTTAGTTCCCTCAGACATAATCTGCCAGTTCTACTATTCTTGCCAGGAAAGTTACCTTAAGTAGTATTTTGGCTCATGCAAGCATGAGAAAAATTCTGTTTCTATTTCAACCCATCTATTCCAGCCTCTTTACTGCCATTGGTCCTTCAGGTTTCAGTTCCCTATATCTGATACAGTGTGCTAGACAACAAAAGTCTGCGTCAGTCAATGAAGAGATGTTTTGAGAAACAGCCTGACAATGTTTGACAATTATGTATAATGATGACAGTTCACTGGCTGCTAAAACCTTGTCCACAAGTGCTGTTGCATAGTTTCAGCTGAGCCAAATTAACAGCTTGCTGGCAAAAGGTCTCATTGTCTCCTGTTGCCACTGCTCAGTTAGTTTTCTGCCATTTTAACAAGCTGAACTGCCATACCACCCAATTAAACCAGAGACAGTGCATGGGAAGCAATAAAGTTGTACAACTGGGGATGGAAAATGTTTTCCCTGTCACAGTGACAGTGACCTGTTCAGTAAACTCAGGCCAGAGCATGACTGCCCAACCACTGTGAAGGGATTAAAATACAAGCAACAAAAACAAATGAAAAGCAATCAAACAGACAAGAATATCCAACACAGCTGGAAAGGCCTAATTGTGTAAATGTTCTCCTTTCATTGGCACACAGAACACTTGGCCCACTTTCAAGCTATTAAATATTATCCAGGTGTTTTACACAATACTTGACATTATTTGGTGACTTAACTTTTGCAAATTCAGAGAATTTGATCAATACAGTAAAAATTGCAAATTGAAAAATGCAACATGCATTAGTTTTTGACATTTTAATTAGAGTAATAACCAATGTGAATATGTTCTGCTCTTTGAAAACATCTAGTTTGCATAAAATGTTCAGAAGTTAATGCAAGTATTAATATAGTCATACTCACACTCAAATTACATCACCTGATTTACATAGTTATTCCTACTCCATAGCAGAATAATTAGGCCCACAGAGCCATACTATTGTAGTAAAAGTAAGATTTCATCACCTAAGTCACTTATCTTAGTCTCATGTTTTATGAAGACACTAGAGCATACAGATGGTACTATTTTTCTTGTAAACCTCCTCCACCCACTGATTATTTCATATAATAGAGCAGGCCTTGAAAAACACAATTGCTTTCTGTTGCTGGTGAATTAGACTCCACAGCAAAGCGAGGTGAGGGGGAGTCAAGTTTTCACAAGAGTTTCTATATCTGTGGTCACAAAGAAAACCTCATAAATGTTAACTGAGTCAGTGCCAACTTTTGAACCTGCACTCAGTTCAACATATTGATTCAAGGTTTCCCAACTAACTGCAAAATAAGGAAAGATAATTTTTGCTGCTCCTACTCCGAAGTACTTGGGTAAGAACGATACAGACAGAGTTTTTTCATTATTTAGAAAAACTATGAGCACTAGCAGCACAAAAGAGGCCAAGAGCCAATGAGAAACTCATTAAGCTGCTTAAACTGATCTAAATCTAGGCTGTTGAGGTCACATCCCGCCCCCGCCACATATTTCCACCCCCTTCCTTCAGCCAATGCTGGTGTTTACAGAAGCAGGTGGTGGTGTGCCAGTTCAAGGCAAAAAAAAACCAAAACCCTGAACAAACTCCTAACCAAAACCAAACCAACACACCGACACATTTTGGGAGGGTAGTTTTCAATCTGATCAATTCTACAAACAAGTTTAAACTTCACAGTGCCAGCATGAGTGCAGGGGAGAGAGATAGGAGCACAACAGCTGGGAATTAAGAGTAGTTTAAGCTTCTACAAAACTGTAACCTAACAAAGAAGTGGAAGCTCTTGAGTTTATCCTTAGCTATACAAACCCCATGACACACTGATCAGACTACAGATAGAGGTAGATTTCTTTCCTTTGCTGTCTCTTAATATATCAAAAATCCATGTTATTCTGTTGGTCAGAAATGTCATTTATTAGTAGCAACTCATTCATGACTGGCTCTTAGAAGAGTGATAAATGCACCTCATTGCTAAACTCTCAAACCAGAGAAGATGAGAGAAAGAATAAGAGGAAGACATAATTTGTTTCCTAGGATCTAAGAAACAGGAAAAGAAGAGGATTGAAGTAAGAGGAAGCAGCTCTCCACAGTCAGTAAATTCATCTGCAGTGCCAAGGAAAAGAAAGTTTTTTTGTCTTTTTCAACACAGCAAAAGCAGTGTTCAAATATAAGGGAGACAAGCTGATACAAATATCTGACTTTACATACTATCCCATCAGACAGAAGCGTTTATTAGAATTCCATATCCCAAAAATGAGAGCATATCTACTTGCTTGTGCTGGATTTGATACTCACAGGTTGTGTAAGGAATGAGATCAATTTCACTTCTACACTATAAAGTTGTAATTTTTCTATCCTTTAGCAGTACAACACAATTAGAAATTAAAAGTATGTCCAATCTAAATTTAAAATATTTTATTTCTTGATGCTATTATGTCCTGTGCACTTTTCCCTCAGCTAACAATAATTTGTGGCTTAATATGATCATGGGAGAAATACAGTTTGTAAATTTTCCAGATGGAGTATTTGCACATTTCTTCTTTCGTCTAAGATTGTCCTAAATTTTGCATTTTGATTTTGGGCGATTAAATAGTTATTTATCTGGAAAAAAATCATCTCTGGTACAGCTGGGCATTATGAAACCATGCACAACTGAACTCAGGCTTTTAAAAGCACCCAAGATATCATTTCAAAACCAGTCTATAACTTCGCAAAGCTCACCTTCCTCATACTGCAAACGCATACTGAAGTCCTCAAAATGATGATGGACGCACTGGATTTGTACGAGAGGGTCAGGGAACTTCAAGTATGCTCTATATTGGTTTATCTCTTTTTATTTTTTGCCCTTAACGTTTCCGCCCACGGCGGAGCCCGGGCCCCTCGCCCAAGAGCGGCTTCCCACGGGCTGCCACCGGCTGAGAAACAGCCTGCGGGGGTTCCGGGTCCTGAGGACACCTCGGCCCGTCCCGCAGCCCCGCTCAGCCGGCGGGAACACCCCGAGGTGTGGCCGGAGCCCGAGCGGAGCGGAGGAGCCGCCGGGAGAGCGTCGGTCCGGATGGGAGAGCCCCCGAGCCGTCAGGGAGCCCCGGTCCCGCCGGGAGAGCCCCGAGCCGTCAGGGAGCGCCGGAGCCGCCGGGGGCGGGGGCGCCGCCAGCCCCGCCCGCTCGCTGACGCGCCGCGAGCCGCGGCGTCACGTGAGGCGCGCAGCCAATGGGCGGGCAGGGCCCGCTCCCCGCGGGCGGGGGAGGAAGGGGGGGCGCCGAGGCCGCCGCGGAGCGGGGGAGCGGCAGCGCGGGGCGGGCGCGGCGCGGAGCGAAGCGGGGCCGGCGGGGGCTGCGCCTCCGCGGCCATGCCGAATAAAAACAAGAAGGAGAAAGTGAGTCGGGGGGCGGATCGGGAGAGGCTGAACCCCACGTAGAGGCTGAGGGGTGCAGGCCCCGCGGGGAGGAGGGGCCTGGGGTGGGGGGCGGCAGCGGCGAGCGGCGCCCAGCGCCCGTTCCACGGCGGTGGGAGAGCCGCGCGAGGGGCAGCCCCGGTGAGGGGCAGCTCCCTCCTCACTGCTGTGTGCCGGCCTCCGCTCCCCCCGGCTGCTGGGGAGCGGGCAGCTCCCGGCGGGGCCTAGTCCGGGGGTGCCGAGGCGGGGTCCTGGTGCCGTCTCGCCGGCGGCCGGCGGAGGGAGGGCGGCCGTGGGTTTGGCGTGCGTGGGAGTGCTGCAGGGAGGGGATGGGAAACGCGCCCTCAGCCGGGGCTGGCTGAGGCGACGCGGGGAGGGGGGGTCTCGCTCGGGGCTGGCCCGGGGGCGTTGGGGAGGGGGAAGGGATTATTTCCACGGCGAGGTGGGGGTGTTGGTCCCCACGGCTGCTTGCCCGGGCACCGTCCTGGGAAGTTTCGCTGCTGCGTAGCTCTGGCTGCAGTGGGAGTTGCTCTTGGGGGATCTCCATAAGTATTCAACGAGCACTAATCGCCCCTCGGAGCCTTTCAGGTCCTTCTCCTGACAATAGAATGAGCCTGGCTTGGCCCTGCTTTGCCTCAGGCTTCAGGGAGTGATTTGTCTGGCGGCTACGAAAGGGGCTTGCACAAGTAATGATCGCAGAAAACTTGTAAATCCGGCAGGAAGTTAGCTGGATTGCACTTTATTTTGTGTGATAGGCAATTAGCCGTGAGTGGAAGTCAGAAACAGTGAAATGTGCTGTCCTGCCTCAGCCAGCTGCTGTCTCCACCGCTTCTGTTTAGCTTTTAGTTTGTCAACGTCATTTTAAAATTAGATGTAGAGAGGTTGAGTGTTGTGGTTTGTGGGGGTTGTTTGCTTTAACATTTTCCCAATATCCTTGGTACTTTCGATGTTAAAAACATTGAAACTTTTCTTCGCCTTTCTGAGAGTAACAGATCTCAAAAAGGTGAAGGATTCAAGGTAAATACAATGCTGTGAGGCAGAAAATTGAGGTGTGGGCCTACTTCCAGCACTAGACTTTCCAGCCTCTAAAACAGACAGAATAATAAAGTGTAAAACGTGTAAACCGATGCTAGTTTCAAAGCTAAAGTAAATATAAATATTTCTGTACCAAAAAACCAAAGACAGCAAGGTAGTAGAATTAAGTAATTTCTTAGACACGGTTCGAATCACTTGCATTCTTGGTCCCTGCCTGCTTACCTACGTGAAAGCTTATCTCTATAGCTGAATTTTGAGACATAATTCCAAAGTCTTTCTACAGACAAAAAAATAATTAAAGTGGGTTTGTAGAGACTAGTAGTTCAACATATCATCTTCTAGTTAAATAGTATTTTTATTCTGTCAATTTTATTACTTTTAGCTAGTGTCTAAAAAAGCCTGATTCCTTGAGTTGCAAGTCTGTCTAGATGTCCTTTTTCAAAAAAAACTGTAACTGCAAACTTTTTTTTTAAGGAACCTGCAAAATCAGTCAAGAGTGGAAAAAGTGGCAAAGATGCACAAGATAACCAAGAACATGAGGTAAATATTACTAAAAAACGTAGTATTTTTCACACTTATTTGCAGTAATTTCTAAAAAGTTTTAAGTTTTTCTACAGTGTAATTTTGACATGACGGGTAGTTTTGAGGGAAAAATTATTGTGGAGCTACTGCCCTGCTATTTGGCAAGATAAGAGACAATGCTTTTAAGGAATTCAGTTTTATTTACAGTAAATAAATATTTGCTTGCTACAGTCTTAAATATTCATCTGTTCCCTTTTTTGGTTATGAGATGTACTTCTGTCTTATTATCTAGTCTTATTGTGAGTTTTTAGGCTTCTCTTCTTGTTGCTCAATATCATTTTTAGAATTCTCTGTAATTCCCGGAGGTCTCTTCTCTCAAACTGTCGATGCTGGCATGTCAGTTAAGTGTCAGTAGTCTGGTTTATTGTCAGGAGACCTTAGGCTTAATCAAAGGCTGCCAGCTGTTCACATTCATCCAGAAACTCAGAATTAATAGTTTTATTTGATTTGGAAATCTACCATTTGCATCAGTTTCCAGAAATTTTCTTTAAAGTGTTCACAGTAGTTTGAATGCAAAATAACATGCTGAAAAGTTATGTATTTCAGTCTCTAAACATGTCTTGATACTGGAGGATAATGTTTAAGAACAAAATACTCATCCAGCTTTACCATTTTTCTTGCTCTGAAATGACTGTTGGGGTAGGTGGGTTGGACTATTTATTGTATGCAGCTCAATGAGTTCTCATTTGTCTGTTGTGCAGAGCAATTCATGCTACTGCCATAAATTAAGAAGATCATTAAAACTTGTAAATTGCATGTAAAAGTATTTTGGTAAATTCCCATAAGAGTGATGGAGGGAAGCTAGCTAGAAAGGATCTTAGCTACTAGGGGAGCTTGTAGAATGAAGTGGGAAATGTATCAGTGTAGATGTTTGCAGTGATGTAAATAGATATACTTCATTTCATGTGTACTGCTGTGGTATTAAAAAGAGTGTCAGTTGGCCATAATTTTAATTCCTGTGCAGTTGTAAGGCTCATCATTATCACCATCTTTGCATTACATTTGTTGACTAGTTATTTTCTCAAGCTTCTGAAGGACATGTTGCTAAGACCAAGACTTACTTTCTTATTCCCACTTGGTACTTCAGGATCAAGTGTAAAGCTCACTGAGATAATAAGTGAAGAGCTTTGTATGCTCTTTGTATGTGGGTCTCTTTGTAATTTCTTTCTGTCTTTGCAGATCTAGATTTTTGGGTTTTAAACTTGAAACGTGAGAGAGATGAATCTCAATTGAAGAATATGTTGTACTGTTCATACATTGTTTCTTTTGTCCATCTAAGTAGAATTCCCAATGAAAAGTACAGTTCACTAGTCTATAATACTTGATCATATGTGAGCAGGGGCAGAATGGGAATGGATCTGGGAATGTGACTGGTGCATAATAGTATAGTTCCCCTTCCCAGTGGGCATTATTTAGTCTCCGTACAATTTTGAACGTCTCAGTGCTTGACTCATTATCTTAATTAATAGAGTAATTGCACACAAATAGTAGTGTAGACTTTGTATTCTAACGTGGCTGGCTATAATCCTGCTGTATGTTAGCTGGTGCTTGTATGAGCAGAAAGGAGGCTGTTTATTAACCTAGTGAAGATTGATAAATACAGAAATATTCAGGAGCACATTGTTAATACATTTCTAGGCTTCCTTTCCCTTCAGAAAAGGTTGTTGTCATGTGTCATTTTACATATGTTTTATATGGCTTTTAAAAAATCCTCTTCTAGACTATGAGTAGGTTTGGAAATATGGTGGTTCGCTTCAGCGTTTTGTTTCTCAAAATGCATTTAATGCATATGCATTTAATGCAAATGAATTTAATGCAAATAGCAGATTGTAAAGACTAGAAACCGCCTGCTATTCAAAGAACAGGGACAACACAAGCAGCAGCATCCCACAGATACTTTATTTATAGACACTTTTATAGCACTTAACTAAATTCATGGTGCCTTGAACTTCTATGGATAAAAAAGTACAACAGATCTTAGTATTTACAAAAATGAGCATGTGTTTTTCCTGTCTTGCAGTCAGAGAAATGAGGTTTCAGTTGATGGAAGCTGTACAGCAAGTTTGAAAAGGGATTGAAATGATTCCTGGTGTACCAGGTCCAGAATGCCCAAGCTAAAAGAGGGTGAAAATCACTTAAGCTGATGTTTCTCGCATTAGCTGTGCGTGGTTACTCAGTGTAATACCAAAAAAGCCTTGCTACATGTGAAGTAACATTGACCTCCCTTCTGAATTGGTATATGGTCAGCTGCTGATGCTTGAGGAGAGAGAATTAGAAACACAGTAGATTATTGTATGATCTTCCATCCTGGTATACTTTTCTTTAAACCAGGTTATTTAACCTTAAGTTGTGTAAAATTGGTTTCAAATTATTAATTATGTAATTGACACTTATCTATATTTTATATTTAGGGGTTTTTTTTCTGCAAAATCCTGCTTAATGCCTCCTAGATAGGAGGACTCCTATTATTTTGATTGTTCCTTCTTTTGTATCCATCTGCTGTTCTTTTTGTGACAGAGGTACCAGAAATGCACAGTCCATATGAGGTGAGGGCACCTTGTCCTTCTGTACTCAATGCCATTACTCGAGTTTCCAGTTGCATGTTGCTCATTTTTTGAACATTTAAGAAAAAAGCTAATGTGATTAAGCTCTTATCTAAGCTAATTTTGTAACCTATTAGTAAAATTAATAAATTAGACTAAATAGTTGCCAGAACAGTTGAATGTATTCCTTTAAGTACAACCTCTTACTTCATTAGTTAGTCCAGCACATTAGTGTCTCAGGTTGTGAACAAAGACTTAATCTGTTATATTTTGTTCTTCCTCTCTATGGGAGTAATGTCTCTGCTCTGGTAAATTCTTGGGACCTTTGTTTAATAGTGCCCAAAACCTAATGCAGAAGATTAAATTCTCTGGGTATGGTGATTGGTCAGTCCAACACTTGGCACCTTGTGGGCATATAACCTGTGATCTAACTGGCTTTTGAAGAATTAATTTGTCTGCTGGATAAGATTTGTTGTAGAGTTCTGTTTTGTCACAGGGATGCAGAGGTCTCCTTTTGAGTTGAGGCAGTAGTAATTTATGGACAATCTAATTTTTTTAGAAAAGGTGACTTGGTAATAGTTAATGACTGTTGAAAAACAGTCTTTTTCTATCTCCAGAAAAACCTAACCTAACATCTAAAATGATTCAAGTGCAGTATTTTAGCTGTGGTTTTCAAGTACTACCACAAGGGAAGGAAGTTAAAATTTTAACCCTGTATTCTCTTTATTTTTACTTTTTTTTTGTCTGTGGGAGAGTAGGTACTAAAACTTGCTCTTTTCACCAGTCACTGGAACAGTCCAGGACAATTAATTCACTACTGTGGCTCACCTGAAGGATGGAAGTGTCTGAAGTAGCTGGTAGCCTTTCATACAAGACAGTAGTCTGGTATAAAACTAGGTGACTGGAAGTGATAGTTTCTACTCTGTCTAGCTGGACTGGCCTAAACTGGCATGAAACTTCTAATTTGTATTAATTTTTAATCCACATGCTGAGTACTCTGTTGAAGGCAAAGACTATTTTTGTTCTTTGAGAAAGTATTGTCTTGGTGACTATCAGCAAATGAAAACAGAAATTAAAACTCATTCTTCTGCCATGCAGAAAAGCAAACGGAAGACTAATGTGGTTTTGAGAAGCATGTGTGTGTGTATTATCTTGTTGTTTCCATGTGCTGTCCTTGTTGGTTCTTTCTACTTTAAAGGTGTTTTGTTGTGGTTTTTCCTTCTTTTTAATATAGGCAAATCAAAATGTAATAAAATGCAAATTGTATTAGCCATTTTTCTTGCTGTGCAAGAAATGGATTTATTAACAGCATGTGTTGCTGGTGTTGGACTATAATCACTGCTAAAACCAATGTTAAAAATAATTTAAAATCTTTTAAGTGCTGATCCATGCGTCTATCCTGCCACTGTCTCACAGCCATCACTTTTCAGTAGGTTTATTACTGTAATGGCTTCCAGTGCAGAAATTTTGTAAGGCTTTCTTTTCAGAAGTTTTTCTTTCCTGCATTTTGAGGCCTTTTTAATTTAAAAGTATATTTCTTAAGCTACTTAGTATAGTGGTAATACTTTTCAGTAAATTAAGTTGCCAAAAAATTACAGAAATCTCTGTTTAAGGGGCTATCTTCAAACCACTTCAGCACAAAATTTCAGAGGATTTTCATCCCTCTGAAAGAACCTCCAGAAGACCATACCAGTTTTCTGTGATCACCTTTCCTTTGTTAGCCAGCACATGGTGAGGGAAGACTGTCAGTATTCTCACTACTAATTTTAATGATTCCTGATTATATGAGTGGATGTTCTCTATATATGCTGCTTATTTTTCTCATGTTTATTGTTTGTGATTTTCGTTGTGGTGCTAATTACCCTCAGAAACAAACATACCTGATCTTGAAGATGCATGGGAATTGTTACACAGTGTCCAGGTAGAGACTAGACTTTTCTACTTCAGAATTTTTAAAGTTATATTTTAAAGTCTTGGCACAAAGAAGTACTAATTTGACAGTTCATTTAGGCACCACAGCAGAGAAGGTTGAGGTTTGGGGATTGGGGAGGGGAGAAAGTTCAGGGATTGTTTTCTCTTTCTTGTTAATATGTATCAGGACTATTCCTAAAAAATTTCTGGAAATACCTTCTTGTCACAGATAAGTATTCACTTATGTAAAGCATCCATCATTTAGGTCTTTTCCATTATTGTTGTTCAGTTATAGATCACAGAATGGTTTGGGTTGGAAGGGACGTTAAACACCATCTAGTCGCAATCCCTCTGCCATGGGCAGGGTCACCTTCCACTAGACCAGGTTGCTCACAACTCCATACAGCCTGACCTTGAGTCCTTCCAGGGGTGGAGCATCCACAACTTGTTAGGGAAAGCTGTTCCAGTGTCTTACTACTCTCTCAGTAAAGAATGAAATTCTTCCTGATATTTAATCTAAACCTACTCTCAGTTTAAAGCCATTCCCTCTTCTCCTGTCCCTATATGCCCTTATAAAAAGTTTCTGTGTCTTTCTTGTTGGCACCCTTCAGGTACTGAAAGGCTGCAGTTAGGTCACCCCAAAGACTTTTTTCTCCAGGTTGAACAAACCCACTCCTCGCAGCCCTTTTTTTGTAGCAGAGGTACTCTATCCCTGTAACCATCTTTGTGACCCTCCTCTGATTTGCTCCAGCAGCTTCATATCCTTCCCATGGTTGAGGACCTCAAGCTGGATGCAGTGTTCCAGGTGGGGTCTCACCTGAGCAGAGCAGAGGGGCAGAATCCCCTCCCTCCCTGCTGCCCATGGTGCTCTGGATGCAGCCCTGCACACGGGTGGTTTCTGGGCTGCCAGTGCACATTGCTGGGTCATGTCCAGCCTCTCATCCAGCAGCAGCCCCAGAGCCTTCTCAGCAGGGCTGCTCTCATCTGTTCATCCCCAGCCTGGATGGATACCAGCCTTGCCTGGACCATGGTGCAGCACCAGTGCTTGGTCTTGTTAAACCACATGAGATTGACATGGGCTCATTTCTCAAGCTTGTCGGGACTCCTCTGGATAGCATCTCATCCTTCAGGAGTGTCAGCCCTCACTCCACTTGGGCAGTCTCTGTAACTCAGTAGCACTCCATTTTGGATACATTGCATTCATCATCTTTGAGGTGTAAGTTTGTTCTTTACTTGTTCTTCTTTAACAAAGGAGATACATTTTGCACTGACAGGCGTCTTCATCCTGTAACAACCCTAGCTGGGCCCTTGATCTACTCTTCAGTATGTGCTCAGTGGTGTGCCCCAGCTGGACAGGCTGACAGAATAGCCAGTGCTTTCATGGGCCAGTCTCATGTAGTGGTAGATAAAGATGATCTTAAAACTGGTAGTCTTGCATTTGGAAGAAGAGATAAAATTGAAATTTCAAACAACTTGTCCTCTCAAGTTTAAATCATGGAAGAACTATAAATACACAGTGTTAGACCATATAATAGCTTTCTAGAGCTATTAGTTTTGGATTTTACTTGTAACATTAGCAGAAAAGGATTTTATACCAAAAGTGTGTATGGAGCTGGGATGGATTTTTCTCTTGAGTCAGTTATAACAGATACAAAATAAAGTCTGTGGGCTTTGGAGTGGGTTTGTTTGGTTTTAAATTCATGTGCCAACTTCTTAAAAAAATAATTTGACAACTAATTTTTGATCATGTCTTGAAGTTCTGATTTTCTTTCCTAGAGAGATTATTTTAATGGGTTGATATAGCCATTAAAAATACTGGAATGTATACACTCTCAGTACTAAATGAGAAGCTATTTGCTGAGTAGAGAGATGTCATGTGTTATTCTTAGAGCATCTACAAAACTTTTTGTTTCTCTTAACTTCTTTAATTTTCCAGTTTTTATTGACGTCTTGGCTTTTTTGTTTTGGGAACTGGGATTTCCTTCTCTGTTCTGAGCAAAGGCACCTTAATACTGAATAGTGGAGGAGTTATCTTAATGGTGTTCGTTATGTAACTTTAACATTATGCTTTTAAAATGAATGGCATTATTAAAGTGTACTGAACATTGCTGTATACAAATATTTTATTGCCTAAAATTGGATGCTTCTGAAAACAGGATCTTATGCACTTCTACTTCTTACACAAGGCTGACAACTACTTGTGTAACATATGAGGTGTGAGAACTGTGTGTGGTTTAGTACTTGCTATCCTCTGCTTCCTAATGGTGGTTTTAAGCTCTCTGAATCCTTCCTGAATAGAAGCAGCACAGCAGGGAAGGTAAAGGCTGTTCTAATCAAAAAGAGCAAAAAGTGACTTTCAAAAATAGATACCAGCATTTTGTAAACTGAAAACATCCTTTTCATCCTTTGTTTCAAATTTCTTCTCTTAAATTTTTTTCATAAGAGTTAGGCCTAGTAGGCCTTAACTACTCAGAGAGTACTCTGATGTACATTAACATGTGTAATACAGAATTATTAATGTAGTTGGCCCTTAGAGAATACAAACAGTGAGAAAAAAACAGGTAGCTGTTCAATTTACCCATATGTTCACAGCCTAAAAACATAGCTTGTATGTACTTTTCTCCCCTCAATTTCATTTGAAAGCAGAATAAATTTGTAATTCCTGAAGTGGGATGATAGGCTTTGGGTTTTTTTGTTTGTGTGTCCTTCCCTGCAACAAGCTTAGAGGGCCATGTACAGAAACCAACCAACCAAAAGATAGGAAAAAAATCCTGGCCTATTCCTGAATATGCTTCTTAGAAGATGACTGCCAAATATTATAATTTGCTACACATTTATAGTGACTTTCATATACTTCCTCATCACTTCTCAAATTAGCAGTCTGAAATACTGATGCATAAGCTTCTCCAGTGACATGTAAAATAAAGGCATGATGAGAGCCAAAGATGAAATTATTTGGTGTAGCAGCTCTGTAGAAGCAGTTAAGGTTACTATTCATAGAATCATGGAATGGTCTGGTAGGAAGAGACCTGTATGATCATCTAGTTCCAACCCACCTGCCATGGGGACAGACACCTTCCACTTGACCAGGTTATTTATCATGGACTACAACTCTCTCAAATAGCATCTGATAGAAATACCAAATTGGTGGGCAGGAGGCAAAGGAAAAAAAGATTTCAATATGTGTGAAGTGAGAAGCTTCTATGAACAGATCAGGGAGCACAAAAATACGGACCTCAGTGGTAAAGCCACATGTGCAGTTGCCTTTGTTCATCGGTAGCTGTATAAATTAAAATTTACAGTAGAGTATAGGAGTTGGTGCATAAAGTGAAGAAGTTAGTGTGTGATTTCCTTCGAGTGTGGGAACCTCACATATATATGTGTGCATATGTGTATGTATATATGTATATGCATATATATATATATATATCTAAAAAGAACAAAGGTAGTTTTTGTTGTTTTGGGTTTGTTTGTTTGTTTTTAGTTAAAGGATACTTCAGGCTCATCAGAGAGAAATTATAAATGAAAATGAAGAACTAAAGCAATTTAAGCCAGGCCATACTTTATCCAGATTCTTAATCCCTGTATTTATAGAAATGTTTTAAAATAATATTTAGGACATTATCTGGTTTAAATCTTATTTAATCAGCTAACTGATGGTTGAAGGTAACAATTTTTTTTCTAAGGACTTTCCTTGCTTTGAAGTTTTGTGGTAGAAGATATATTAGGAAGCAAGGATTGCTTTGCTGCTTTTGTCAAGTACCACATGCTCGCCAATGGTGATGGTTTAGCAAATGCAGGGCAGTGTGAATGCACTTGAAGTCTGAGCCTGGGCACCCTCTCACCTTTGCCAGTACTCTACAACCTTGGGCTGAAGAAATGAGCTCTGACTGAAGGGAATCAAGTATCAGCTTGTTCCTGGAGTAAACTAGTTAGAGCAAAATTATGTTTACAAGAAGCAAATGGAAAACAAGCCTTATGCTACTGATATTTAATTGTGAATATAAAATTACAGTGTCAAGGATGCAGCACACTAAGCTGAAATATGGGATTGGTTTGATGTGTTGCAAGTCCAGTCTGTTAAACAAAGCTGTGATGATACAATTCTTCAGAAGATAAAATTTGAGTCCTGTGTATAAGCAGCTAACAGGAAATACAAGCAATGGTTTGTGTTGTTAAAAATAAATAGCAGCAAGAAAGGCAGAAGCACTTCAGTAAGTTGTGGATCAGTCTTCTAAAGTGGTTTGTGACTATAAAGTTTATTGTGGGCACCCCTCCACAGCAAAGAGGCCCAGATGGCCTTCACTGCTTGTAGGAAATGTCCCAGTCACTGACGCAATTCAACAGACTCCATGCTGTCTCTGGCAAAACACTAATGGAACTCCATAGTTAGACATTGAGAATAGCCAGCAGTAGCACTGCTGTATGTAAATGCAAAATCATGGTTGTTAAACAAGTACTACAACATAAATACATGAGTGCTAAAATATACGAACTTTGTCATTACTGTCCTGTTGAAAAGTTAATATTTTTGCTTATCGTTATAACATCATGGATCCTCAAAGCTTTAGGATGCAGCTCTTCCTGTAATAAAAGCATATTAAGTTATGCTGAGATACACTGCATAGTAATCTCAACTACAGAGAGTGTTTAACAATAATAAGCATATTTGTGAGAAAGGCAGCTGCAAAGATCATTCTAGCAGCCAGTCCAGGTATCATTCTGGCAAATGACTTTGTTGAGGAAAAACAATAGACATCTAAATTGCCATCTGTGTGAAACCACCCAAAGCCTTCAGCACCATAAGCTGCCTCTTCAGAGACTCCTCCCTAAGTTGTCTGTCCAAACTGAACAATAATGGCATAGGAGCAAGAATCTTCAACAAAGAACTTCAGAAACATCTGCTGTCCAAAATGGTACCCTGAAAAAATGCTGTTTCCCTGCCCTTTTTAACTGTGTTGTTTATGGATCAGTCTTTCCTTTTCTGTATCCAGTGTATTCCATATCAAGCTTTGTATAGTTTGTACAGATTCTCTCTAGAATGACAATATTGATGTTAAAAATCATATCTACTTGCTCCATAATAAACTCTGCCAGTACCTGCATGTACTAGAATTGCTGCAGACTGTCTGAAAGCTCTGTCAGGCCTTATCTTTAATACCATTAGTAAAAAGAGTTCATTCTGATGTTATCCTCATGTAAGTTGTGTTGGATTGTTGCTGTTAACAACACAGAATTGAAATCAGCTGACGAATACTGCTCTCCTGGTAGTGTTGTCTTGAACAATTTGCCTTGGTCCCAGCTGCTGATGTCACATCACCAGCCCACTTCCTGTAGTCTGGTGTGGATATATTTACCAGGTTGATGGCAGCTGGGCCATATGCCAGATATGATCTGTCCTTGTTCCCACCCCCAAATCAGTAAACAAAGATCTGCAAAGGAGAGAGCTCTGTGGTAGTGTTCAAGATTCCTGGAGTGTTCAGAGATTTTCACGCTACTTTGAAGTTACTGCAGAGGGAAAGAAACTACATGGAAGGCTCTTTAACTGCTCTCCACCCATTTTGACTCCTTGATCTTTGATTTCAGTTCTCATCTCAAGAGATTAAATTGAATTCAGCTTCTCAGCGTAATTACATTGATTATGTATTAAGCCTCAACCTGTTAGCCAAATTATTTAGGTTACGTACTGGGCCCTCAGTACAGTTTCGAAAATTAAGTTGTTAATGTTCTTTTCATGTTTTGTGATGATCTGTGTTTAGTTTCAGTAACCTGTATTTCAGTTTGATTGTAAGTACATTTTAGATGTAATCCAAAATGCTTTCATAGCAGTCTGAGGCTGCCTTGGCAAGAAATGAGCTCTTCTGGGTGCTGTAGATCAGACTTCTGTATATCCTAATGAAAAATAAGTCCATGGAGGCTACTTACTATACCAAAAGGAGAAGAGGGAATGACTTAATTCTGCATTAAAATAAGCATTTTCCCTCTGTTTCAGATTCAGACTAATGTTTCTTTTAAAGTGTTCTGTGCTCTTTGTTCTGTGTACTTCTATTTCACAGGGAACCTTAATCATGTGTGAATTGGTACAGGGTTCACCTATCCAGATTTCATAGTCCAGAGGTTTTTCCTCCAGGTTTTGCTGCTTCATTGTGGAATGGTGTGCACACTGATATAAACTTGAATTCAGTGGTGATACTTACTAGAAGGTAGAAATTTGCATATTAGTCTTAGACTGATCTGTGTAAAGAAGCACCATGTAGGGTGCTGCCCAGCACTGTGTTTCTTCAGGCAGAGGATCTCCACTGTCTTGTGCTTAGGAGATCTGATTTTTGTCACTGATTTAAGCCATCCAGTTTTCTAAATCTTTTAATGACAGATGCATCAAAGTGATTTTACTGTCATTTTCAGATCCTCACCCTGCTCTTACCAGTTTATCTTAGAAAGCAGTATGCAAGCTTGCAGCATCATTATATAGTTGATCCCACTCTAGGCTTGTCTTGGTTTGGCTTTTGATTTTGTAGATCAGAAAGCTTTGTGTCCCTTGGTCTAAGTCAGTTACTAGTGAGTGTGCTTTGAAAGCTAAGGTCAGACAGAGTTCTTCTGGTTGTCCTTGTTTGTCAAGGTAGCTTCAATAGCATTTTTGGGAGACTGTCGGAAAGGGACGATTGTCGGAAGAAGAAGGTTCTTCTGAAAGACTTATTGATGTACATTGCATGCTGAGTGGATCCTCCTTTCAAGTCCCACCATACTTTGTCTTGTGTCTTAGTTGTCCAAAAGTAAAAGTTGCATTGTGGGATGCTTGATGATGATCAGTTTAATTTAAAAAGAAAAATTGGCTGTAACTGTAGATGTGCTTGCTGTGCTCATATCTTTCTTTCCCTGATTGCAAACTTAGTGTCATGTTCTTATCTTTACCTGCCTGTATAATGTCAGAAGGGTGAAAGATGCAACTTTGCTCAAAAGAGTGATATTAAGAAAAGCAATGCACCACATCCTGCTTGATGCAGGATTTGAGGGATGCAAGGGCTATCTACCTTGAATTGTTGTGACTGGCAAGAAACCTTCTCCCCACCTTTCACTCTCTTGAATTAATCTTAAGCTTAGTCACAGGCACTGAGAAACATAAGCTGTATATTTTCAATTGTTAAAATCAGATTTTAAAAGTTGAACTCACACTTGAGCTGCTTGTCTTAATGTTCATTAAAGTATGTAAAGCTCTAGCTTGTCAGAAATAAACTGATCAGAAAACCTGAGGGTTGTGTTTTAATCATGATTTGAAGAAACATTCTCAGTGTGACATTTTTCAGAGCAGTTTGTGCACATTTTTAGATGTTTATCAGCACTTCTGGAATTGATTGTGTCTGTCTATATAAATATTTGGGTAGGAGGGAGCTGTTTGCCAGAACAAGGGCAAGAATAGGTATTGCTTATTCTAGTCATAGGAAGAGAATTGATAAAAAGTTGTCTATAGCTTGACTGTTCTGGTGTCAAATATATTGAACTGTTCACTGATGTATCATTTACTCTTGGGAGTTGTGGTGTCTGTGGCAGTTTTGTTTGTTACTGGGAGGAAGAAGTTGAGCTTGGCCATTCCACCTGAACTCTAAAGCACTGTACTTTCATAAAAAGTGTGTTACCTTGAAATCTTTAGCAGATGCATGCACAATTGTTAGTCTGAATTTGTTTACCTTTTTTTTAAGCAATGTGGTTAAAATTACTGAGCTTTGTGGCTTACGTTGGCTTAACTCCCTTTCCAGGTGCCTTTCTATCCAATGTTGTCAGCAAGCCCTGGAGGCCAGCTCTTTTGTGGTAGTGCCAGTTGCAGAGGTCATTGGGTACTGCTGCATGGCACTGAAATAATGGGTTAGAAATTATTCTGGCAGCTTTCTGGTATGTGCTGGCTGACTGGAGCATGACTGAAAAGCAGGGGTGATCATGCTTGATGGTAGGAAGGAGGAGGAAATCTGTTGGATAAATGGTCCAGTGATTCAGGGATAGAATTACTCTGGAGTCATCGCTTCTAGTTGAGAAGTTGCCATAGCAACAAAAAAGCTTTCTTTCAACATTTCTAATCAGAAATGTTACCCATCCTCTTAAATAACCACTTTTGGCTAATTTTAGAATTTTTGCAGTTTAGAATACTTGCTTCCCTGAGGTGTGTGCTACCTTAAGGTACTGTTGTGTGAACATGTGCAGACACATGAGAGCACCTGTTAATTTGAAATGGAGAATTTGTTTGGGAATACAGGAAACAGGAAAATGGGTTTTCCTGTTCCAAATAATGAAAAAATACAGGTGACAGTGGAAAGTAGTCAGTTTAGAAAAACACCATTAGGCTCAATAACAATATTGAAAGTACAGAATCCTGTGCAGTTATAATGTTTATGATGCATCTTAATTAGCATTTATTGCTTAATACTCCGTAAGTCATTGCTTTCTAATTCTTGGTGCTGTTTTTCTTTTAGCTTAGTCTATTAATATTTTTGTTTGTAATGCTTTTTAAAATTTCAATTAATGGCTAGAAATTACCTTGCAGATCATTTGTATTTCAGCATAAACATTTTTCTGCATTTAGCATCTGAGATTAAAAAATGAAATAGTCTGAAAAATGCAATGTAACAGGTATTACTTGTACATAAATGCTTTCAATTTGCTGGTATTTTACATTTTTACTGAAACAAGTTCTAGAGTGTTTTGGTAACTGAGATATATTCACTATACTATCTCCCCTTATTTGTTCTATAAGTCTGTATAAGCTGCTATGCTTTTATAATATTTAAAAATGACCATCTCAAATGTGTTTAATGAAATGTAAATGTTGTTTTCAGTCATCTTTGATATATTAAGTGCTGTGTGTATAATATATACAATTGTTAATCTATTCTTGAAATATATCTTCTTTCCCAGTCATGCTATTAGAAAAAACCATGCTAAATCATGCTAGTAGAAAAAAAATTGAATTAAATTAGTGTCTTGGAGACTTAAAAAGTATATATTTATGCATGGTAACATTTCCATGCATGCTGAATGTATACACTACAAGACTATGCAAATTGTTGATGAATAAGCTATACCTATAACACTTAAAAAAATTATAATTAAATCAAGTCAAACTGCCAAAGTACCAGTGTTACAACTTGATTTCCATCAGGAATTCCATTCCCATCTGATTTTTTTTTTCCCTACTGCTTATCTTGTGGGCACTTTTTGATAAAAATATGGTCTTTCCAGTAAGGAAGAAGTGCCAAGGTATATTTTAAGATGTCTGTGCTTCTAGTTTGCAAATTTGAGAGACTTCTACAAATTAAGGGCATGCAAAATTAATTACAATATTGCAGCAAGAGGTCCTTGTCAGCTGTTTCTATATTTTTAGTGTAGATCACTCCTAGATGTTTTATCATTCTTGTAATGAATGTAATGAAATTATTCATATTTTAAAAGTTAACTATTGCCTCCTTTAAACCTGCTTTTCCTCCTTCAGAAAAAAAAAAATGGAACGAGAAAGGCAGCACCACAAGTTCTGACAGGCTTTTGTTAATGATGCATTTTATTCATCTTGAGAGAGAAAGCACCATCAAGTGTAGTCAGGGAAATAACAGCAAACTGGAAACCTGTAGTGGGAACCATTTTTATGGGTTTATGTTATAAACTTCATATAGAAGTACAGTGACAATCTAATAAGGATTATTACAGTAAAAACAACTTGCTTTGAGTAGGCAGTAAACCACTACAAATCTTAATGCATGTTTTAGAAGCTGTTAAAGCTACTACAATAGTAAGAGTCACTCCTTGAACTTTATGTCAAAGCCTGACTGCCCTGGCCAAGCTTAGGACTCTAGCAGCAAGGCACAGCATGAATAGGCAGTGAAAGTTTTGCCTGCTGTAAATACACAAGTTTCTCTGGTCCCTTTGAAGGAACTACATAATTTGAAAATTTCTTTTCAGTTGTCTGGTAACTTCAAATAAATGGGCTACTGCATGTACCAAGGTGATCTATTCCCATCTGTATGAGGGCTGTGGTACGGAAATGAATGCTGAAAAGATGAGCAGAGCAATAGGTGGTAATACAGTAAGAGGGTGATG
Source organism: Oenanthe melanoleuca (assembly GCF_029582105.1). Taxonomy (NCBI): domain Eukaryota; kingdom Metazoa; phylum Chordata; class Aves; order Passeriformes; family Muscicapidae; genus Oenanthe; species Oenanthe melanoleuca. The sequence goes on from NC_079339.1 coordinate 50,148,595, forward strand.
GATACAGTAGTTTAATTTAAAGCATATCAATTAATATTAATTATTTCTGTGATTAAAATGACTTGTTAGAAGATTTTTATTTCTAAGTTCAGCTGTAATTAACTGCTTTAATTTCTTTTTAACCAGGTGTCAAACAAAAAGTCAAATAGCACTCCTCCCCCGGCACAACTATCTAAAATCAAAGTACCAGCACCACAGACTGTAGTGAAGAAGGAAAAGCGTCAGAGTTCTTCAAGGTTTAACGTTAGCAATAACAGGGAGCTTCAAAAACTGCCAGCTTTAAAAGGTATGTCTTTCTAAAGTAGAATTACTCTTGTGGGGAAATTTGGGCATGAGACCAAGAAGCATCTCAACTATCCTACTTTTAATATCAGGACAGCATGCATAATACATCAAGTATGCACATATGCAAACTGCACATACTTGCACTGGGTGGTTATTTCTTTTGTTTTATCTGCATTTGAGCACTTCCAGTATGTTGCCTTCTTGGCAATCAGTATAGGCAATGTCTGTGTGACAGCATATTCACTCATCTCACATAAAAGCAGAATATTTGGGCTCTCTTTGCAAAATATTAGGCATCTGTCCTCAGTGCAGTGTGCCCAAGCCTTGATTTGTGCTAAAATTTCTCTTGACATTGTTAGAAGACCTGATCTATCACTATGTATGGGTCTGTTTTTCCTAAGCATGGGTCAGGCAGAGTGGTGCCTTTTTATTGCATATGAATTTTTCCTTTGTTGATTTTAAGGCATTATTATCTCTTAGATTTACATTTACTTCCATCTGTGACAAAAAGATTATGATAATTGATGCGTTTTTCTCTTACTAACCCAGCTTTTATCATCTTTATTTGCTCTGAAGGCTTATTTAGAGGAAACAAAAAAGGCAGTTTTGAAGTGCAGTGTGTACTGCTTTACAGTGTTCAAGATTGGCAGTGAAAGTCTAATAGATCACTGAAATGTTGAGTAGTACTAGTGTAGGCTATGTGAAATTATTGGATCCTTTCCTCCATTCATCATTTTCTTAATATAATATATTAGTGTTTATTGAAAATAAACACTGCTTCTCAGCCTATCTGAATTTACACTGCATTTCATTCAGATCAAATTACATTGCAGGATTTTTCTCTTCACACAGATACTGTTTTTACAAAAAGAATCTGAAATACTGTCCGTCATGTTAGTATAGCAGCCTATATACAAGATGCTATTTAATATATTTCAAGACGAAAGTACTGCTTATTTAGTTAGTTTATTTCATTTTTACATTTTTAATAAGAATATTTAGCACCACAGGTTATGAATAATGTGTTCTGTCTTTTAAACTGATATAAAAGGTTAATGCACAAACTATGACAACTAGGGCATGAGTGACATAAGCAAGACACTGAATTAAAGTAGTGATTTTTTAAGAAGTTATGCATACAACCACATTGACTGGCATAACCTTTTGTTCAAAGACTTGGCCACAAATAAAATAATTTGTTTCTTGGTCCTATTTTAAATACAGTGGTTCTGCTAGTGCCTGGGACGGCAGCTCAGTGATACCAGAACTGAGCATGCAATGAGAAGCAGTGTGGACAGAAAGCTGGAAATGGGGAAATGAGTGCAGATAGGACAGGGGAGAGCTAATCCATCCTACAGTGGTGAAGGTGAAGTTTAAGATCTCTTTCTTCCTTGGCTGTGTTGCAGTTTAAACCAGTAGGCCTGTGAAGTGCAGAAGAATGCTTGCTTGTAGTTGGAGGAGGGAGGAGTAAAAAAAAAAATTCTTAGAACCTGTCTGAGGTATTTTCTCAGAGCATTCTATCACTTTTTGACACAGTGTACCTATTTGTGGAGAAATGATAAAAGTATTGTGCATTGGAATTGCCTTGAGTGTGCAATCACTCCCCCCACCTTCAGGTGAAAGGAATGAAAAGATCTTTTCTGTGGCGGATGCCTGATGCTGTCTGTATGTCCCCAGGTTGTCAAGGGCCAAAGTTTGTTCTGGAGCACTGGTGCAATTGTTGATCTAGTGAGGGGTAGTAATTACCACCTTTTACTAGTAAAGGCAGTAGTAGCTTTATTTTCAAGCTGTGCCCAATCTCATAAACATACCAAACGTCTGCATAATGGCTATGCTTACTCCTGATGTAATTCCAACCTGCCAGGGTTGCTGGGAATACTGTTGGCCAGTCACACTGTTCCTCTAGAAGATACAGAGATATTTGACTTGATGTGTGTTTAGTGGGTCAAGTGAATCTGGGAAACTTTTTTTTGGACATCTTTAAGTGTGTTGTTTAATGTCTGTGTCTGGACAGGAGTTAAATTGGACTGGCAGGCTGTAATTTAAAGTACTGAAATGATTAAGACAGGTTTGACTTCTATGAAGTGCTGGGAAGAACATAGTGTTCCTTCAGGTTAGCTATGCTTAACCAGCTTTCAGGCTTCTGTTACTCATAACAGGTGGCTGTATTTCTATGGCTACAGTACCTGAGGAACCTTTCTTTTGTCTGTAGTAGAGTAAGAGATGTGTATTTTCTTACAAATGTTGCATTGATTACTGTGTGGTGTGATGTACTTTACATGAGATTGTATTTTAAGCACAAAATATAGAATGGAGTTGTCATTGTATACTTTAAGGTCCCTGTTAGATATGTGAAAGCATGTATCTGGTAAGATCTAAATTATCTGTGTGCCAAGTCTGGAGATGAGGTCAGCAGATCACTTGAAATAGTGAGAGGGAAAGGAGGAGCTGCCAAAGTGGCTTTTCATCAAGATTTCTTATTTAAGAAATACTTTTTGATCTTCAGGCGTGCTGCAAACTTTCTCTTGGGTGTTTCACAAAAGGGCTGATGATAAGCTTCTGGAAAGACCAACATATTTGCCCTGGTTACTGGTATTAGTGTAGTATGATTTGTGTTCATTGGAGCAACTTATGATTAATGTTATGCACCTTCAGATTATCCAGGAAGTGGAGGAGCAGGATAGCTCAGGTAATGCACAAAGAAAAGGAAATAGATCATGAATTAAGAGGCTCCAAGAAGAAAGCTGAATGTAGAAAAGAGAAGTCTCTGATGTAATTGGTTTGTGGAACATCAAGATCCATATATTAGCAAAGCTGCAAGCTAGTCAAGCTCCCTGCAGCACAGTGCAGTGCAGTCTGATTTAGTTGGGTAGAACAGGTAGCTTGTCTGCCCACAGATAACCTAGAAGTATCTCTGGAAAAGTGCCTTCAGAACAGTATCAAACATCTTGAAAAGATCTTACCTCTTTTCACCAAAAAAATAGAAAAATTCTGTGCCAACAAACTTGTGCTTTTTTGATTTCTCTTATCCAGTTCCCTTTGATAGCTAACATTGGTAGTACAAGTACTTAAGTTACAAAAAATTGATTTTTGCTTCAAATTGTTTATTGGGAAAAATTACTGGATTTAAAGATGTGTTTTGTTTTATTTTATTGAGGTTTGAAAACTTGCAGATTAATGCTTGGTTTATATAAAATATAAATGGCAAAGGGTGCTTCAGCTTTTAGACACTTACCAGTTTCTTCATTTTTAGTTTCCTAAGAAAACAGTTTGTAATTTAGGGTATGTTAAAATTAGTATATTAAATATAAAATATTACCATTATATAAATTGTAAAAATTGCTTAAATCTTTAAAAATATTTTCTCTTTGAAATAAACAGTGTAAGTATTCAGTGTTATTATGTAAATATACTTTAAAAGTAGCATACCCAAGCTTGTGCATACATGACGCAGCACTGACACAGTGAAGGAGTTTGTGTTCTTTGCAGATCCTCACTTCAGCTTTCTGAGTTGAATTCATTGTTACATTATTGGTAATTTTTTCATGGTAAAGGAGATTTTTAACTGTGCAAACAGGTGAATATACTTGTATTTGTACGTTATTTTGCATGAATGTGCTGATTTTAGTAAATAGTAAATGTAGTTAAATGTAAAATAGAAATGACTGTACAAAGTGGTGAGATTTTTGAGGATGTGATCTGAATCTTTACAATTAAGAAGGAATTCTCATTCTCTCACAATGAGAATTTTTAAATATTATATCAAAACACCCTAACTAGGATAAAATACACTGTCAAATACAGTTGTGTCACAAATCTAACTTTAACCTTCAAGTAATACTCATGAAAAGGAATGTTCTCCTGTAGAATGTCAGTTCTAGAATAACAAATTTAAAAAAATAAGTCAGTACTACTTAATATTCTGAAATGTTGCACACTTTCCCAATGAATGTATGTTAGTCACGCATATGTAAATTTGGGCATGATTCAAAAATACGCTTTTTGGTAGAATATTCATATACTTTTAAAAAGCTGGGTAAAATCCTTTTACAGCCATATAAAGGCCTCTTGGGATGCAGTGTCATGATTTAGTTTTGGTTTTTTGTTGGTTTTATTTGGGGTTTGGGGGTTTCTTTCAGATAAAAGTGAACATTGTTAGATACAACAGAGAATGGATGTCGGCTTTTATTTTCAAATATAGTTCTGAATTTATTTGAAAAGTTACTATTTACATCTTGGATTTGGATTTGATCTCAAAGATGTGGATACAATATTGTTATAAAGGTTTTTATGAAGGTAGGGAGAAATTATCTACATTGACAGCTGAGGACATATGTACTGACTTTTAGTGGTGAGAAGTATGGAATTGGTTTTTTAATGTAGAATATCTGCGCGTGGTAGGATTAAACAGATTCTGGTATTTTGTTGTTGAAGATCTTGCCACACGTTTTGATCAGTTCTGGTTTTGATCTTCTGGTGATGTCAGTTTCTGCTTTAGCATGGTTTCAACAATAGAAGTACTATTAGTCATATCTATTTGAAAAACCCAAAAACAACCAAAAAAACCTACCCAGTAAAAGTGGGGGGTGGAAAAGAGATGAACATGACAGGTCATTTTTCTGAGCACATTTCATGCAGAGACCATGATTCTTGTATTTTTTCAAACAGGGACTTCAGAGCTCTGCCAAATTCTGACTCTGTTCTGTGTAAAAGAACATCAGGGTGGTGTCTCAACTTGTCTGCCTGTGATACAGGACTGATAGGGAGGCAGGCATTATTAAAGCTTTCCTAATGTTTTTAAGTTGTAAATGGCTGTCTAGGAGATAGCTCTGTTTTCATCATCTGTAAAATAGTCTGATTAATCAGAATTGGAGAAGAGATGATTCTAGTTTGAGTCTGAGACCTAAAGAAACAATTGTACCAAATTTTGATTGATAAAGCTTTGGAAACTGTGAGAAAGAAGGAAAAAGTGAGAATTGCTCAAGAGTTCAGAAATATAAAATTATTGTGTGGTTTTCTCAACTGCAGAGTACAGATAAGTAAACAAAACTGATAACAAGTAAATGAGAAAGCAAGTCATGTTCTTGGTACTGTAAAGAAATTCAGCCATGTATGTTGATAATTTCTACAAACTCATATTGGAATATGTTTTAATTTAGGCAGAGTGTGTTGTTACCTGTTCATTTAAAACTAGCATCTATTTTCATGATACAAAAGAGACTGACTGGGTGTGTGCGATATAATTGTATTTATGAGAATCATGGCACTAATGAACTGCTTTGGGGTTTTGAGGAGCCTTTTTCATATAAGCTGCTGAAATTGGAGATCTCAGTGTTTAAGATCACTTTCATTGCAGAAACCCGCTCCTGCCACTTGTAATTTATGTGGAGAATAAATATGCAGTACTTTGGCCTTTCCAGTTTTGTTGTACTTCTTATGTGCGTGCATGGCAATTAAGGAGTTGTGTCCGGCTGCAAGGAGGTAGCATTCCTATTTAGCTAAAAGTATTTTATGCAAAGTAACATGGTAGATTAAACAAGATAATGCTGCTATAAAATGTAATTTTCCCTAATACATAATTCATTTAAAAGGCAAGACACTGAGGCAAAATAAATTAATTCTCATGTAAAATATCAATGAATGCAGTTTTGTGAAACAGATCATTCTCCTCTCCCTTGTATGTGACCTATAGTGGAGTAACTCAGTATGCTAAATGCTGTCCTTCTGGTCCTGACTGTGTTCATGCTTTTATAGGTTTTTTTGGCAGCCCAATGTTGTATTTCATTTATTGGAACAAAAAGTCCATAATGGAAAAACTGCAGGAGCTTATTCTTTCCTATATTTGTATGGTTGTGTCAGTGAATGTATGTACTTTATTATGTGAAGGAACTGTGGATGCTCTTTGTCCAGTTACTTTAGCAACTTTGTCCTTGAACTTAGATCTTAAAAGCATTATTAGTATTGCGTAAACAGATTTTCCTGTACTGATTTTTCTTTTAAATGTGTAAAATAATTATTAAAATGTGTCATTAAGCGTATAGATTTCTTAAACCAAAAGCTGACAATTGTTTGGTGTTCATATAGGAATATATGATCTATCAGTGGTTATAAAGTAATTAATAGTAAAATATTTAGAAATTATCTAGTCTGAATTGCTATGTAGCATTTTAAAAATTAAGAAACTTGATAGCTAGTGAATGAAGAACTACCAAACAAAAAGGTGTTAGAGGAAAAATACTTCGTTTTAGTATGTGAATTCTCTTCCTTCAGCTCTTTTTACATTAAATCAGGCTGGGATTAATGAGCCGTTTTTCATTTCAACTGCCCTATCAAACACCTACTCATTAGTCAGCAGCTGAAAGTGTTAGAAGAATGCACTACATCTGTCACTGGCAGCATTTCCTACCAAACTTGTTTTCACTGAAGTTTGGATAGAATCTATAAAAATAGGATTTAAAATGTGGTATTCTCTTATTTTCTAGATTCTACCTGTCTCTGAATTCAATTTAGATCTCTCTTAAAATGACTTCTATTATGCCCTCATTCACAAAAGGAACATTTTGTTCCATTGCATAGATCCTCATTATAATCAGACCTGCACATTTTTTCTGCTGCACTGAACTTCTTTCTTCCTAAGACCTCTACATATCAAACATTGAATTTATATATATGTAAATATCAATCAGTGGTTGTTGGATAACTAGCCTGGTCTCAAATTTTTACTCTTAAATGTAATTTTTATGCTTTGTTTCTTTAATGGGTTATGTGTGACCTATGTAATAAGGCCACAGACAGCAGTGAATTTGGTGTTATTTTGGTGGGTTTGCAGAGGGCTTGATTAAAATAGTGTGCCAGTATTTGAAACGAGTTTCTGCAATCTGCCCTAGGAATTATGTTTTTGTACCAATGCTAATTTTAAAACAAATTTATTATAAGGTAATGATTTTCTGTTGTACAGCTTTCTGAACTCAACCAATATCTACTGGCTTTTCTCCTTACCCCGACTCACAAAACTTTTTGAGTATACAAGATTGATTGAAGGAAAACTTGGCACTATTAAACCTGTGTGCTACAGTGGCCATGCAAATATTAGGAAATCCAGATAGAGACAGGAAATCCAGTCACAGTCCAGACTTTACCAATTCCTCTTTTAATTAAATTTTGCTGTACTAGAAGGAGTGAATATTATAATTTTTTCAATGAGGAATTGTCTTTTGCCATGCTTCAGACTTAGGAATTTTTTAAGGAAGCTGCGTGATAGTTCATATCCCTTTCTTTTATCCAGGTAAGTATATTTTTCTTATCTATTTCTTTTGATAGCTGGGTATTAACGTGGTGTTTATGGCCTCTGCTTCCTTGAAGAATTTCTTCTTGGCTGTCCTTTGGAATTGGGTCAGAACCTAGTAGGAGAGCCCCATATCCTTCCTATTGCTACAGGTTTTCCTCCAGAGTGTGTAGTATCCAGTACCTTTTCTTCTCTAAAACAAAGTTATTGTCTTTGAATAACTCATTGTTCAGTGTTGTGATGAGACCCACGTTTTCTTATAGCCTGGCATAATTTATGAGAACAGTAAGTTTTGTGTAGGCTGTAATTGGAGAGGGGAAGAAGTAAACTATATAGCTCCTACCAGATAAAGCAAGTCATGTTTATTTCTGTCCCTTTTTTGGGTGTCTGTCTGGTGGGCCAGATAATGGAATCAACATGGCTCAAACTCACCCTTTTCTCATTTTAACTGTGCTCAGTTTCCTAATCTGTTTCAGCCATGCAGCTGCACAAACCCTTGTGCAGCAATTTCAGACAGTTGGGCACCTGTGCCTCAGAAGGGAGGGGGTTGCAGCATAGTTCCTGTAGGTTTAGCTCAACTTAGACTGCCATGGAACACAGTCTAAGTTAGCAGAAAACTCAGCTGGCAATAAAGTGGCTTTCTGTTGGCTTAGGGGACTACACCAACTCAGCTGTGGGTCTGATGACCACTGAAGCAGATGAGAGCAAAATATTTTCAAATGTAAAGCAGAGAGGAGTGCAGGAAGGGGCCTGAAACAGCCTGCAACAAGGCTGGCTTAGGTTGATGAGGAGTAGCAATTTCAGCAATTGTGGAATTACGCCTTTAGTAACCTTAAAGCTCAGACTAATTATCCTCCCTTACTCTCAATCAAAAAAATGAAAACTCATGTAGTCTGAGAGGTAACCAACTTCTTGTTGGTTCTTCATGTAAATAGAAGTTCATGCAATTTTAATTATCTTATGTTGTTGATTCTGCCACTATCAATTAGAATAGTAGGTGGTATAGAATGGAAATAAAGGCAACCTCTGGGCAGCTGAATTTGCTGTGTGTGTTGTGAGGGGGTGAGGAGCGGGGTGAATGGTTGTTTTTAAAATCAATAACCCAAATGGAGTGTTTATTTTTGAAAAAGTGGTACATAGCCTCCAAGTGCAAAGAGTATTCATTAGCTATAATGCTGGTTCCTAAGTAAATTATCTTTAAGGTCTCTTCCAACCGAAACCATTCTATAATTCTAAAAAGTTACACAGTTATATCCTGAGAACTTTATTGGATTTTTTCTTCATTCCCATCATTGGAAAGTTAGAAGTGACAAGCAGGGTTCAGAGGAAACCTGTAATAGCTACAGTTTCACTATGTTGTCAATATGGGTTTTTAGTTCATTTAATTCTAAAAATGGATAGCTGAAGTTAATACTGTTTTTCATTTTCTTGCAACAGAAATGTCTTCATAAATTTGTTAAAGTAAGCTCTTCTTCCTCCCATTGATATTCATTAGCTCTGCTCCACATGCACTAATATTCTTTCCCTTCCATTAGGAAGTCAATTCCTAATTCAATTTTCTTTGCAATTTTTTCCCAAATGAAGTTGCTAAAAATACTTCAGCTTAAGTAAATATTTTCCTTTGGTGGCAAATCAAATATTTTAAGACTGAAACAAAGGGAGGGTATACAAACCTCCTGAGCAGAATGTACTCTCAATCTGTCCAATGGTGAGAAGACTGCAGATGTTGTTAACCATAAAGGTCTTATGAAGACCAAAGTACTTCAGCTCCACTAGTGCCTTGTAAGAATTACACCAGAAATAACACTGGTTTATGGATGTTTTAACCAGTTTCTCAGTTTTTTTGTTTTTAAAGTAGTGGATTCAGACCTAACAGAGTCCAGCAAAAAAGAAGAAATGAGAACATTTCTGCAAGAGAAAACAGTGAATGTGACTGAATGTTCTGCTGATAGGACTGCTAGTTCTGTGAATGTCACATTTACTCTCTCTAATGAAGAATTTTCTAGGGGCTTGACTTTTAAACCGTTACCTAAAATTTGCTAATGAATATCCAACTATTAAAGTCATGCTTATGTATAAATTAGGAAATGGCACTGTAACTAATGTTCCATTTTTGCTCTGTTGTTGAATTGTGTCTGTGACCAGAGGGACAGCCTTCCTGGCCATTTAATCTTTGCAAGGAGTTTCAGAGAGATAGAAGCAGCAGCTGACCATTAAAGCAAAGACCTGAGTAGAGAGGAGTGATAGAACAGCTGTTCTTAAATATATGGTTACCAGATAAACAGGAATTTTAAACCTAATTTTTTCTGTTTCATATTGTGGTTTATTATTATAAATAATCAGATTCTGCTTTAAGATTGGGAAAAGAAACAGAATTTGCTACAAGATCTTGCAGTGAAAATACTTCAAAAAATTGCCCAAGCTGTTTAGGTTTTCCCTTCATTCGTCAAAGCCTTGTAGAAAACCTTGTTAGAGATCAATCTTGGTTTTATTTTTCAATTGATTTTTTAAAGACATGTCTCTATGGTAGCTTTTTTTCTTTTTTTTTTTTTACAAGGCTAAAACTCTCATTGAACTTGGTGATTTTAAAGGTCTATTCCAACCTTGATGATTCTATGGTTCTAAGACATACTCAAGGGATATATAGATTAAAAACATGAAGTTTTTGAGGGTACACCTTCCCTGGTTTTGCCTACATTGTAAGGACAAAGGATTTGAATCTCTGTAGTCTTAGAGAAAAGGTCTAAAAAGTTCATGCAGTTTGTTCTGATGTTGTCAGAAGCAGGATCAACTACATTTATGTCACACATTGTTTGGTCATTTTTTAAATTACTAAAACTTTGCAGTTTTTTTTTCTTCAGTCTGCTTATTGTGAGAGGATTTCATTTAATTTCCTACCTAATCTTCTTTGAGGTAGGATGCATTTACTATTTGTAGTGAATGTAGAAAAAATTAATTCCTTCCACCTCCATAATTACTCCTTAAAGTACTCGGATATTCTCAGTCGAGTCCCTTCTGTTTAAAAACAAACCAACAAACAAACAAGCAACCCACACACCACATCAGAGGGCCTTTTTTTTTTTTTTTTTAAGTAAGTAATATTTTAAAGATTTGTTGTCTTTGGGTTTTCTCATCAGGTTTACAGCCAGGATGTACTACTTCAAACTGGGCCTTGTCAGCAATCAGTAAATCCAATTGATTTCTTTCTGTGTCTTATGGCTGATATTCTTCTTTTTTATATCCCAGTTAGTCTTTTCCCTTCACCAGTTGATCAATATTCAATACAGCTCTAACTCACCTTTGACAGTGTATTATTGTAGTGTGATATAATTTTTCTAACCAGGTAGATTTATGCCCTCTAATTCGTTTTTATTTCAAATTTTCATCAGCAAATTACCTAATGGAAAAGTGTCTTCTGATGTGCATCCTTCTTTTTGTTCTTTTTTGAGCAGATATAAATTAGGACAATATCATAGATTAAGTAATCTGTATACTCATTTGCACTGGTGTGTGACACATAATATTTGGGGAGAAGGGCATTTTGGAGACAGCAAAAGTAACAAGTAACAGTGCCAGTTCTCTGAACATCTCTCCCTGCAGACAAAGTGGTCCTTCAAATAGCACATTGTAAAAATAAATGTGCAAGTCTCATATGACAAAAAAAAAGGCTGCTCACAGTTGTGTTGTAAATACCTTAGATAATCGAACTAACAGGTTCAGAAATTATGCAGTGCTTTTTTTTATTGTACTTCTGAGATTATGCAGCAAAACTGCTTACATATGTGTATATACTGCTTCTTAGTCCTTTACTTTTCAGTAATAGTTTAAAAAGTTATTTATAATTACTGATCTTTTTAGAAAGGAAAACCAGTATTTTGCAATCCAAATCCAAATTTAGGAACATTAACATAAACTGAAGGCAGATCCATTTTTAGATTGATAGCAGCATCCAGGTCCATTTCTAGATTAAAAGAAATCTTCAGCATGAAACATGAGGTGTTTATCTGCTGCTTGTCATATATATGTATTTTTATTCGTGATGTACTAGAAACCAGTGGTAAAACAGTTCATGGAATGTTTATGAGGTTTTATATTTCTAAACCACCAATAATAATCCAATCTTACTGTGAACTAACTACCTTTTGTTATGACCCTTGAAAGCTAAAGTTGTAGATGTTGCCCTCAATGCTGTGTTACATTGAACATTGGTTTATAATCGTGGGAAACCGTGCTAAAGGAAAGGCTAAGGACAGAGGAAAAATAAAACTGCATGCGCTCTTCCTAGCAGGTGCTATTGAATATTATCGAGGGGGCGGGGGTACAACAGCAGCAATGAGATCATCCTGGTAATAATAAAAAACCCAAACCCAGCGCAGCAGAGCCGTCATCTCCGCAGCCGCTCCGCCCCTGCCGCGGGCGGCGCGGGGCCGGGGCCGCGCGGGCGCGGGCGCGGGGGGAGCCCCGCACCGGCCGCGCTCATTCGCGGCCTCCTCGGTGTCATTTGAAGTTGCTGCCGTCGGCCAATGGGGCTCCTCCCGCCCGCTGACATCACTCCCCAGCCAGTTCCCTCCAGCTGCAGAGCGCTTCAGTTTCTGTCTTTTTTTTTTAACTAAAATGGAGGCTGGTTTCTTGCCTTAAGGAATACAGTGTCGTGCCTGCTGGAGCCTAGATGTTGACATGTAACAGAGCTGGCAGCAGGATGGTGGTTGACGCAGCCAATTCCAATGGGCCGTTCCAGCCCGTGGCCCTTTTGCATATTAGAGGTGAGTTATTGTGCGTGTGAGAGTGAATCGCGACCCTCCGACGAGCGAATAAATGGCTATTGTGGAGCTCGGAGAAGGGGAGCAGGAAGTCCTTTGTAGCTCAGTCCCTCTCGGTTTGTTACAGCTGCAGTAAAACCGGCGGAGAGCAAAACCCATTTCCTATTAAGTCTGGGGAACATTTAAGAATTCATGAAGGCATTGCATACATAGTTAAAAGCAGGTTTTACAGCTTTCTGCCGTAACTCTCCCATCCCCCTTCCAAGCTTTGCTGATGTCAAAGGATGTGAAGTCACTACCCCAGAAAGCTACTGAGGGGGGGAGGGAAGAGCCAAGTTATCCCTGTATCGTTTCTGAGGAATAAGGACAAACCTTTGGTGTGCTTCAAAGCCTTTATTTGTTTGAATTGTTCAGATAGAGCTGCCTTAAAGTGCACTGCAGCTTTTAAAAGAATTGGAAGTGCCAGAGAGGAAGGGGGAGAAAAGAAGTGACACTTACTATGAAATGTATTTAGAAGGCATTTCCTAGAAGAGATGCGGTTTGGCTGAAACAAGCAAGCTCTTGTGTGCCTACCACGTTGTGCAGTTCTGAATGTTCTGTTCTTCACCGAATATGTTCTTTTGGGTTTATAGAATGAGTGCATTGCAAATTGCATTTTATATAATTTGAAAATATGTGTTGGTGTGACACTACTGTACAATATTGTGTGTGTATCTCGTTTTGTATTTTTTACTTACTGAAATTTTGCATTGTGTTGAGGGTTTTTGGTGTATTTTTTAACTGGCTCTTAAGCGACCAGTGCTTTTTTAATATCTGCCTTAGGGTGGTTCTGGTATAGAACTTTATGAAGGCAGAACATGTATTAGCTGGGATGAACACACCTTAAACAATGGTATTTATAGGCAAGAAACATAGTTGATAGAGTTCTTAATTACCTTTGCTTCTCAGCCTTCACTGGCATAAGCTAGATGCTAGTACTGGAAAGAATTTTTTTTTTTCATTAATACTTCATACACTGAGAAAATTTTCCTTTTGAAGTTTATAAACCTCAACTGTTCAGAAGTCTGTTCTTTTAAGTAGGAACATTTTAAAAAGATGTTCCTTTTAAAAGACCCATAACCTTCTCTGTCTGAAGAATGGATGAATTCTAGAAAACTAATTTTGATCTTTGGGGAGAAAACACAGTAAAATTCCCTTGATTTCATGTAGGGAATGTGCTTGTTGTCAAAGGATTATAAATGGAACTGCCTGACCTGTGGACTTTTCACTCTGTACAAATCATCTTCATTTTCAGTTAGATGCTGCCTTTTGGAAGGGGAAAAGCACCATCATTTAAAGGTGCAAGTTAGGAAAACGAATCAAGATTGGAATCAGAATGATTGTCCTTAATCCTTTGTCCCAATATGATAACAAGGTTCTTGTCATTGAACTTCTTATGCTGCCTTTGCTCCATTGTAATACGTAATTGTGGAAACAATTGATTTTGAGAAACTGTTCTGAAATTTACTTTTCCAAGACCTACGTTTTTGGTGCACTGAATAATACAGTAGTAATGAAGAGGTTAAAGGGTTTTGTGCTTTAGGGCTTTTTTGGTGGTACAGTTTTTTTCTGTTTGGTTGCAGTTTTTCAGTGGATTATGAGAGTAGACTTTCTTGTAAGCAATTAAAGAATAACTGGGAGATAGGTGTGGGGTTTTTTGGTTTTTTTTTTTATTTTTCAGGTGGCAGGAAATAAAATGAGTCTCTAGTATAGCCCAGAGGAGTTTCTTAGCACTGGGGGAGCAAAGCATCTCTTCCATGTATCCATGTGTGCAGAAGTTCCTTTGGGTATTTTATGTATACCTCATGTCACCAGCTGCATTGATGCTACCAGTACTGATGCTTCCGAAATGAAGCCTGTCACAGCAATATATACAAAATCAATGGCAGTAAAAATTAGCTAGTAATTCTGAAGACTAATGATATGTTATTACTGTCCCAATGCATGCTGCTTTTACAGTTGTCCATCTGCATCATCTTTCGTAATATAGTATAAAATTTCTAGTAGAAGTGTTCCTCTTGGCAACTGTAAGAGCTAAAACTTCAAGACCAAGGACAGGGGGCAGGGACACAAGCTCCTTGGGTATTTCTCATAGATACTGTTTGTTGAAATAGAAAAAATATTTCTTGAGCACCAGTTCCATAAAATTTTTCAAATTTTGAGGTGGTGTAGCTACCATATTTGAACTCAGTCTTGCTTCTAAAAATATGTGAAGCCTTGTGGAGTGTTAGTATTTGTTTGAAAATAAAAATTGCTATCTTACTTTTAAAGTTAATTCCAAAGCACTTTCTGTACCTGGATCATATGAAATATGTAATGTTTGCAGAATAAAAAGGGAATTTTTAGCAAGCGATGATGTCATGCCAGATCAGAACCTTTCTCCTGTGCATCCTGAGCTGTAGGTAGCCTTGTTGTCTGGATTGCTTACAGCTTTACCTAAACAACACAATTGGAAAAACACATGCAAGTGGTTTTTTAAAATTATGTTGGAGTCTTGTGAATAGGAAATAAGAATGCCAGAATTTTATTGGCTGCCATTGCTGACACTGGTATCTCCAACATCACCAAAAGAAGGAACAGCAGGTGCTTGTGGGATAGGAGGTGTCACAGCCACAAATACCCCATCCTCCAGCAGTTCATTTGGCTGCCAGTACTCAAGCTTATCATGGTTATGGTGCGGCCATGTAATCCTGAGTCAGACTGCTGTGGAAAGAGCTGTGAGTCGTGTTGGGGTTCCCCTTTGATTCAGGAGTTGTCTTTAGGCTCAGGCCTGTGACCTTGGTTGTTGCCTCAGCTGGGCTGCAGCTGTGTGGTTGTGCTGTCATGTGCCTTGCTGTTCTGGATCCCGAAGTGTTGACTACTCATCTTGGTGTCCCCCTTCACTGAGCACTTGTTCAGCAACCACGGGACTGTCGGCTGACCCTGCTCAGTGTCAGTATAGCTGCTCTCCTTTCTTCATTCGGGTACTGTGAGATTGCCCTTTGTCACAACCGTAGACTGTTGGCAGTTGTTCAAGAGCAGTGTGTAGAAATCAGAAATGCAGGTGACTTTTGACCCATTACTGGAAAATAACAAGCATCAAGAGAGCTTAATCCACGCTAAATGCAAGTAATGTGGCACCATTGCTGAGCATTATCTGCATGTGCTGAAAACATTGGCTCAGTGAGAGTGATTGCCCTGATGGGGCCAATGAGTGATTCTTTGGTCACCAACAGGCTCTCCTGGGGATCTGAGTTATGCTACTGCTGCACTGGTCTTCCTAGAGTACAAAGGTAGCTGAACATTATCCCTTGGATTGTCCCTGATTGTCATAATGTACTGAAAACTTAGTTGTATTGGAGTGATATAAAGCTTCCAGGAAAATTACAATTTCAGTTATAGCCATAGAATAACTACTGTGGTTTGTGATATTGGGTAGAGACTTGACCTTGTGAAACAAATGTAGATAAAGGAACTCATCATGGGATATCTGCATGGAGAGCTCCTTTAGGATCTTTGTGCATCAATGGGCCATTTGCAATCAAGATTAATTATGACAGCACAGAGTGTGATTAGGCATTGTGAGTTTAGCATTTTTACAGCAAGGAGGAAAGCAGATCTGGATGGTGTTTTCAGGATGCATCCGTCCTTATGGAGCCTTCTGGCAGCTAAACACCCAGGGTGATGGAAGTGCATTCAAGGCTCTGACAGGATGAGCCACATAAGCAAGGTGAGGCTTGGGAAAGGGAAACATTTTGATTTCCATCTCAGCACTTCAGTAGCTGTAAAAGCTGCATGGATTAGACAAACAGTAAATGTTTGTCACTAGACTTCAGAGTTACCAGTTTGTATTTACTGTTGAGAGTTCAAAACCATAACTGTTGCAAAGAGTGTAGTAACAGGTGGAAAATAATAGTAATTGTTCTGTGAGCAGAATATGAATACTCAGAGGGGAGCAGACATTTTTCATTAGTGTTGGTAAGAAAAAATCCCATAATATTGTTTTGTCAGAGCATAGAAGTAGCCCAGATGCCAGTGTTTTCATGAACTCAAGACAGATATTTTGAACAAAATGCATATAAAACTCTGTTCTGATCTGCAATGGCAGAATTAGCAGGATGTAAAGGTTACTTTAATGGCTTAGTTGCTGACTGGCTGGAACTGGTAATGTCTGTTCATGCTTTTCAAAAATTATTTTCAAGATGTTTTGCAAGACATACTGAAAGTTGTGTGGGAAGAAGGGTGAGAACACCCTGATACTGTGTCAATGCAAACTGATGCTTCCTGTAGGCCAAAACATGTTTCAAATATCTCATTGTCCATCCTTCTCCTTTGCCTTCCAGGGCAGCAAATGCTGTTTGACAGATTTGACTTGTCATTATTTAAGTTACTTTAGATTTTGTGCAAGATGCTCTTGACTTTTTTTCAGAGATGATGTGATGTTAACTTTATCCATTTTTTCTATGTGTTGCTTGTTCATCTTGAGTGAGGGATCATGGGAGGTAGTTCAGATTCCACCTTTACATAGTGTTCTTCAGGGCAGAAAGTGTCAGTGGCAGTGTTGCTGTGATGTAAATATCTGAGTATTTAGATAGAAATTTGCATGTTCCCAGAAGGTGGTGAAAGATCATTGTTTAGTTGGGCAATTTTTATCTTAAAGGAGAAAAGCTTGGCACTTTCATTTTAGAAAGAATCCATCGTATGTTTGTCTTGAAAAATAATTCACCTGAAAATACTTCTATCTAACCACAGTTGCTAAAAACTGTTCTTGGACTGTTGGTTTGTAGGAATTGTGTCTGAGCTAAAAGAAGAAGAAAGAATTATCCATTTTGTAGTTAAATGGTAAGCAGAGCTCAAAACCCTCACTTCAGAAGTAGTACAGATGAAACTCAGCAAGCAGAACATTAACCATTTACCTCATGATGTACAAAGGAGGTTGAAAGAACTGAATTTGTTTGGCCTAAAGGAAGGAAGGTTAAGGGGAGATTTGATCCTTGACTAACTGATGGGAGGGTTTAGAGCACAGAGCCATGCTTTTCTCAGATATCCACAGTAAGTGAATAAGAAGTAACCAGTATGACTTGGCAAATACTGGACATTGCAATTGTACACAAGGTGAAAATATTTTCACAATAGAAGTGGTTAAAAGCTGCAACAAAATTCCAAAAGGGCTGTGAAATCTCTGGAATTGGAGATACTTTGACTGGAGAGCAGCTGGATTTATGTAGTGGGGGATTAGACTAGCAGAAATGAACTGTCCCTTCTGGTGAAAATTACTCTCTGATTCTATCATTGTTTGGTGCTTATGGGACCAAAAAATGACTGACCTTGCTGTAACATAAAAATATTACAATATGAATTTGAATGTAGTTTGGTTTTTTTTAAGTTCGAAGAGCAGTATTCTTACTGTAAACTCTATTTATGCCCCTTCTTTTCCTTTTAGTTACTAAGGCAGATTTTATAATACTTGATCCTAGCACGCCTTTTAGTAGTACTTTTGCTTCTGTTAACTCGCTATTTTTTATGTTAATGGTGTTTTAAATTATTCTTACCATGTTTTAGCAAACTGTTAAAGAGGGGTGACTGGAACTGCATGCAGTATTAAAAACATTGGCATGCTAAAAGGATGTTTTATTAATTTCAAAATCTTCAGTTAGGAGCTCAGGAGCCATCAATACCTTCTGAATAAGATAGAATTAATAAATGTATACAGGCAGCTATTTCACTCACATTTCTTTACATTTATCAGCTTTTGGAAAGATCTAATAGATTGAATTAATTTGCTCAGTAGTGTGAGATTTTTTTCTAGCCTTTTTTGACAAGTTTGAATTGACAATGAGTACAGCTTTTAACAAACTGTGTGACCTTGCTATTCATCTTCTGTGATGTTTATGAAAATGTTAAACAGTGTCATTTCTAGCACATCCTTACAACATGTTTGTAGTAATCTTCCTGCATTATAACAACATTATGTTAAAAATATAAAAATCACAAGATAATTACTTACCAACTTTCTAATACTTTCCAAGAATTTGATATATTTCAAGCATAATTTCCTTTACATGTGCTGAGTTTGCCTTTTTGGGGGTATTAATATTTTATTATACTCTGAAACTAGCTTATTCTGATTATAAAAGCATACCTAGAAATCTCAAAGTCACCTTTCATGATACTGATTTCTTCCTCTTAGTATGTTCTGCAGGAGAAAATGAAGCTGGTTTACTCCTTCTGTATTTTCTGTGTAACTATAATCTTCACCTTCGTGTGCATCTCGCACCTTCCACATAAGTAGATATTTTAAGGTTGGTGAACTTAATCAGTCTGAGCATGTATGTTTATTTAAATCTTAATTTTCTTTAATTCTTTAGTACATTTAATTCAGTGAACATTTAAGGCACAGTCACTCCTTGTTGTGACAAGTGACTAAAGTTTTCCTGGGGAGAAAGGTACATAGAGGAGACATCTTCATTTTCTTCTGAGATGTTCCATAGTAGTGATGAACTGTGTTCATTCTCTGAGTGAATTTAAATTTTAAAATGGAAGGCTTGTTTGTACCTTTGTGGAAATATTTCCGTGCAAAAGACCTTCAAAACTTTTTTTATCCTTTTTGCCAATCCAATAAATGGAATTTCCCATGGTCAGCATGTACCTTCTATCCTGGTTGTGGGTCCTCGTTGTTACTGGATTTTGATCGAATGGATAAACCTCAGTTGAGATTTAAAGGAGATGAAAATGCTTGTTCTTCTCTTTTCTCCCCCGTTAGTCTATTATAATTTGGTAACCTGAAGGGATGAGAACAAATATCAACCTTGTTTTGGGCTGTTATGTTTCTACCAAGCCACCTGGACTCCATTAGTACATGGCTTGACTCCTGGAGCTCACAGTCATCCATCTTGCCAAAAGTTCCCAATTTCTCCTAGAAAATTTTGAGCCACTGCTGCTCTTTAACATTCCTTAATGACTTTTACACTTAATTGTTAGCTTTGAAACCCATCTGCTGTTCCTTTCTGAAAGTGTTGCCTCAAAAAGGAGAAGCGAGTGCATCTTCCTCAAGGATGAGCAGCAGTTCTATTCTTAATGAACTTAGGCTTCTTGTATACATCAAATTATGAAAATTTTCATCTGTTAGTATTAGATAATCACCTGAATTATCAAATATTGGTACAAATGTTGTTGTATTACTTATTGTACTGTTTTGCTAGATCTTTTGGAAGGACATTCAGACATTGCCAGACATAGACGGATGGTTTTTTAATGTATCTAGCAGAGAAACTCACGGGGGTTGTTTTCAGTATTTGACCAAAAGCAGATGCAAAGAAGGTTGCTTAGTTATTTTTCCTGCTTCTTTTAACATGGTGACACACTTATTAACTCTCCATTTACCATGGATCACTTTCTGTCAGAGAGTGTATTTTACCTGGCTACTGCTTTTACTCTTTGTTCTCTGTTACTCTCCCTTGCTTGACTTTGTTGGGTTGTTTTTACCTCTGTATAGACCCCTTGCTGATATGAAGCGTGTATGTATAGACTCTTCTGGAAACAATGAGGATGTTAAGTGTTCACACTGCATGTAAAATATCTGAGGGCATGACTGTAAAATGTCTCTAGAGGGGACTTTTTGTTGAGCTAAAAATACCATTAAATTATAGGACGGTAGTCAGCTGGAATTTTTACATTACTTTTACTGACTCATGGAATAATATGTATGCCCTTTCAAGGAAGCAGAAATGGTTGCCCTCAAATTTTTATTCATACTATATTGTGATGGTTGCTGTGAAATACATTTTAAAGTAATAATTAAGTATCTGTTTCTGTGGAAAATTTTAATTTCCATTTCTGTTTGAAACTTAACGATTAATTAAGACTTCTCTAAAATCAGCGAATTAATTCCATGTGCTATCAAATAGTTAGCTACTGAAACTGCTCTGTAAACCACACAGATGAGGTGAGCACCAGCAATATTTAATAGATACAGGATTATTTGCATCATATGCAGACAAGATGTTCATCTGGGGAGGTGGCTTTTATGATCTCGTCTTCCTGCCGGAGGTGGACACCTCGTACAAGTGAAAGTAGAGTCTCAGAAGGCTCATGGAGCTGGTGCCTACCCTTGGTGTGCACCATCCTGTCTCAGGTGATAAAACTGAGATAAATGATGTTTTAAAGCCACATGCGTGCATCCTTTAATCATTTCCACTTAATGCACATACAAGTCATGTGGCACCATTTCTGCTCTAACTTGCCAATTAAGTTTTCTTTCATAAAACTATAGTTAAACTTAGGGGTGGGATCTGACTCTGAGTTGTTATCAGTAGTGGAAGTGACAGTTTTGTGTCAGTTTTCAAGTTTTGTGTCAATTTTCGTTGTGTCAGTTTGCTCTTGTTACTGGTAGCAATCTGAATTTTTATGAAGTAAATATTTTCTTCGTAAGTTGCACAAAGAAAAAATTATACATGAAATGTAAAATTTAAAAACTAATTTTAAAATTGTTCGTTTGGGACTTTTCTAATTTGTAGAAGCCTACCAATTTGAAGCACTTTTTCATTTTAAAGATTTTTATGGAAGCGTTTAAATTTGCATTTTGGATGTGTAGCTTCACACAGCCTCTAGAACCAAATTCTGTTATTACTTTTATATTTCAAGTGAGTGCATAACAATGTCAGTGATGTTTCAAACGTGTTCTGTGTTCATTCAAGTCATGTTGGAAAGAGAACTTGAACAAAATTATCAAAGCCTACAAAAAACAAATATGGTGTCTGTTCTTTGGGTGTAATAAGTTTTTCTTCAAAAAAATTTCCAAACAAACTAGTTGTAACACTAGAATCTTTCTTCTAACCTATTCCCAGAATATTTTTATACTTTTTGCTCCTATTACATCTAATCTTCCATGTAGTGTCTTAAAATCCAAAAACTGATGTACAGGGGTTTTTTTGAGGACTTTCTTAAAGTTGTTTTCATGCTATAAAAACTTGTTGTTCTTGTCCCAGTACAAAATTAAGATTTTTATGAGATTTTTGAATCAGAATATTACACATTGTCTCAAAAGCAAAATTTTGAGTGGATACTTTGCTGCATAACTTCTCTCACTTCATATTGTTGGAACTCAGTAATCATTAATGTATCTTAAGGAATAAAGCATTCTAAAGCTTGTAGTTTGATGGAAGAAATTAAAACAAGTTGCTTTCATTGCAAATTAAATTTTCTATTAAAAAGGGAAAATGTAAATAGATTAATAAATATTTTGGAAAATATTCTGGGACTGAGATGTCTTAACATATCCAGAACTTCTGGACATGTAAGGAGTCAGTCTTGGATTCATAGTTAATACAGCCAATCAACTTGTTTGTGCCCTGTAAGTTTATGGATTATTAGAGGCTCCAATTTAAATGTATTCCATACTGCAGTTCACTCTTTCTCCTGTGTGAGAGGGGTAGAAATTTGGTGGAAATTATCAGCAGAATGTCAGCTTTTCAGGCAGCTAAGCAATAGGGACACTATTTCTAATAGGTACATTTTCAGTTCTTACTAGAATTCCTTTGTGAGACTGGAGATTAATTTGACTGAAGGCATCTGTTGAAGCAAATGTGTACGTTTTCAGACAAATGAGATACAAGGAAAATAATGATGGATTGTGCAGGAATAATTCTTGAGTTAAATGGGAAATCATTGTGCACTTAATTCCTGACAAATATGCAGGTATCTTGTATCTTTAATCTTCTTAGATGTTGAAAGTATGTATTTTTAAATGGACATAGTTGGCTTTCTACTTATTTGAATCAAAATTTTCATTGCTGGAAAGTAATTTTTATTTCCTAACTGCTCATAATTGCTCTTAGCATTTGAACATGGCCAGTGTTGACTGCTAAGCAATTTACTGATCTAGTTCTAAATATACTTCTTTATTTTCTTACCAAGTCATTGTTTCTGTGCCTCTTGATCATTTTTTTTTACCTGTATCCCCTCACACAAGGCAGCTAAGTTTCACAGGATATGGGACTACGAAAGGGTTATTCAAAACTATGCACTGAATTGGAGTTTTTTCTCAGTGGATACAAAAAACAAACTAAAATTAAAAAAAAAAAATTAAACAAAAAACCCAAGCAATCAAACAAGAAAATACCCAAACCAACCAAACAAAAGCCCTACCACACACCCCTCCCCCCAAAAAAAAACCCAAGCATATACAAAAAAACCCTGTACTAGAACTAAGCTTGCAGTCTACTGAAGTCTATTAAGAAACTACTCTTAAGAAAACCACAAAAGCCCTGTTATTTCTGGTGAAAACACTTCTGCATATCTTGTAATGATGTGTGACAATTTGAGATGATTTAGATGATGTTCAGCCATTCAGGACCTTAGTTTACGTCTTAAGCTCAGTGTGACCTGTGCTGTTTAAGCACTTCCTATGAAAAAAGACCCGTCCTATTTTTAATTTTAAATGGAATGGAGAATTTAGAAAACTAAATCAGAGTTTTCCTCAAGGAAGGTTTGTGTAAATTTGTGTTAATTTCAAAATAAATGTTTGCTTCAGACAAGGAAGGATGTGCTTATAATTAACTAGAGTTCCTGCATGGGGACTGGGCATTTGCTTTAGGTTGCATTGGAGTGTGAAACACATCAGTTAGTTCATGGAAAAGCCGGGGGAGCTTTTCTTCCTGCTCTGTAATTTATTGTGTCATCTATTTCTAATCCTACACAAGACCCAGTTTGTGATACCTGTTAATGATTATTCTACATGTCATCATTAAATTTACCAATTTTGGCATTCAGAAGCATCCAAGAGAAAGCAAGCAGCAGCCCCCAGGTTTAGCAAATGTACAGCAAGTGAGGAGAGGGGAAGGCAGTCTGTTAGACTCTGGAAAAGGAACCAAGTTACTTTACATTTTGGCAGTTGTGTGTTCTTTGAATTGTATTTATCATGGATATGTGATAGGTACTATTGATTGAAAAGTTATTCAGACTCAGAGCAATATCTGGTTTATGTGTGGAGTTTGGGTGTGTTTAAGGAAACAGCACATTTGCTTATAGCAGATGGTTAGACTTGATTACCTGATACTTATTTCATCCAAGTGTCCAGAGTGGCAGAGTTTATTCAGGTTTATGTGTTTCTTCAGTTTTCTTAATACAGTCTTCTGAGTTACACCATACACTGCAGTTAAGTTATAGAGCATAACTGAGGTCTGGCCTCACGACAGTAGTACTTCATTTTCTCAGAGAGACTGTTACATATATTTTAAAACAATTCTAAAGTTTTCAAACACATTTAAGAATACTGGATAACTTGAAAGTAGATTCAAGCACACTCTAGTGGCTATGAAATTGAGGGGTTTTCTCTGGGTCTTTTTGTGTTCAGAAGTGAGATTTGGTGTCATATTAACCGTATGTGTGCCAGAAAACTTTATTGAGCATTCCTTATCTCATTTCTCTCTTTCCCTGCTAAGACACTTTTTTTCTTCCATTGTCTATTTAATTATCCTCCTTGCCATTTTTCTCCCTCATTTTCAGGTAGAATTTCCATTTCATTAGCTCAAGCCCATTTCGGCTTGTTTCACATGTCATTTCCTGTATAATCATTCCTGTTTTCCTCTTTATGCTACATTGCCTTTAAAGTATTTATGCACTTATCACTTTTACTTTTCACTTTCTGTTCTTAAATGTTTTAATATAGTGTAAAAATCCTTATTTCTCTTAACTATGATTACAAATATCCTCTTAAGGTTTTTTAAAATTTCACATGGTTTTTAATAAAACAGTTGAATTCTGATAAAACTCCTTGTAAAGCAAGAGCTTGGTTCAGAATGGCATTGGTCCACTTTTGAAAAATCATTAGATAATTTGGTGTGCACTGTTGATCAACTCTTATCATTGTTAGACTTATGACTTACACCTGAAATAAAGTTACTGGCAGTAATTTCAGTGCTTCAGGTTGTTTAGTATGTAAAAATTATGCCAAATAGTTTAAAATGACAGCAGACCTTCTTTCCTATTTCATTATTAATCAGTCCTTAATATCTCCCGTCTCAAATCTTTGACAGTTAAATGTCATTACTTAATTCCTCTATCCTCAAAACCATGGTGTAATCTCTTTTAGGAGATAGCTGCAACCAGAGATGGATTCCCCAATGGCTGGAGATTTCAGAGGGGATTAGTGTTGTAAAGCACCTGCTTTGAGCCTCACTCTGGGACTGACAAAGCATGTGCTTCTCATTCCTCTCAGGTCTTCTAAGCTGTAGGATTCTTGAAGTGTTGTGGGGTTTTTTTCTCTCTCTCTTTCTTTTTTTCAATTGCTGTTTAATTAGTCTGGTAATAGCTCATTTGATTCTAACAGACTTCTTTATTACGTGGAAAAATATATTAGTTTAAAAGCCTCACAATCAAATGAAAAGCCACTCTTTTGAATGAAAATTTAGCCAAGAGATTTCTTTATTTAGAAACCAAAAATCTTAAATGCTATGTACCTTAATGAATTCCAACATATTCCTCTTGCCTTCCCCTCCCCACTCCTGTATCATAGAATCATATTATAAAATGGTTTAGATTGGAAGGGACCTTAAAGAGCTATCAGTTCCAACCCCCGTGCCATGGATTGGGACAGCTTCCACCAGACTGGGTTGCTCAAGCCCCATCTAACCTGGCCTTGAACACTTGCAGGGATGGACATTCTCAGCACACCTGTTCCAGTGTCTCACCACCCTCACAGTAGAGTTTCTTTCTAATGTCTACACTTAACCTGCCCTCTGTCAGTATAAAGCCATTACCCCTTGTCCTATCTCTTCATTCTCTTGTAAAAAGGTCTCTCTCCAGCTCCCTTGTAGCTCCTTTACATACTGGAAGGTGCTGTAAGGTCTCCCCAGACTACTTTTGTATACAGGAGAACCCCAACTCCCACAGCCTGTGTTCACAGATGAGGTGCTCCAGCCCTCTGAGCATCCTCATCATCCTTCTCTGGACTTGCTCCATCAGGTCCCTGTCCTTCCTTTGTCAGGGACCCTGGAGCTGGACACATGATTAGGATTATTTTCATACACAAGGTGTCATAGGTGAAATAACTTTTTTATTGTAAGTGTAGTTATAGCTTGATCCAGGCTGCAGACTGGCATAGAAACAATATCAATGCTGTTGCTTTATTAAAATGTAAAATTTGAATGCTTATTACTAAACGGAATTTTTTTGATGGAAAGAAGACATCTTTAAATAAGATGGAGTACCCTGCGTGCCCAAAAATTGAACTACTTGAAAATTAAATAAAAGGCACTTGCTTTTGAATTTTATGTAGAAAATGTGCCACATGTTTATAATTTATGTATTGTTTTTAAACCTTATTTTCTATTATATTAAGGAAGTAGTTATGTTTTGTGTGTCTATCACATTTTGGTTGTCAGCTTTTCAGGTGAAAATGTGAAACAGTGGCAGGTAGGAACAATGCAATTTCTTCAAACACAGGGAAATATAAGGCAGGATTTTTTACAGTTAAAAATTTCTATTATCTTAAGAACACCCAAAGGTATTTCTGGTAGCAGCTCAGTTCCTTGAATGCAGAGGAGTGAACATTAGCCTGTAATTGCAGCTGGTTCTCATTCCCATGTCTCTGGAGTACCTGCACAGGTGCTGAACATCACGGGGCTGTGTCAGGGCAGCTGATGAAGATGAAGGACACTTTGAAAGTCTCAGTTCACTCTCCAAGTACTGCTTGAGACTGGACATTTCCCTTGTGCACCCACCTACTCTTCTCAGCTCACCTTCTAGCTGTCCTTGAACAAAACAGCTTTACTTTGATAATAGCTAGTTGGAGTAAAGTATTTTCTTGTAATCCTTATGGAAGCTCTAAGTACCTGTAAAATATTTTTAATTACTGATCAAGAGTTTTTTGGGATTCGTGAGCTCGTAGTACCTGAGACAAAGTCTATCTGCACTTCAGTGTCCTGTTTCTGATGGGAGATGTTTAAAGTGTTTAAAAAAAAACCAAAAAAACAAACAACAAAAAACCATTAATGTTTACAGGCCTCCTACATGGTAGTTGGAGAAGGACCTTAAACTTACAGCTCAAGTCTTTTAGAGTAAGCCTGTATTCTTGATGACACTTTACAACACTGACATGTACATCACTTCAATAGTGAGATAAAAAACGGAAGTTTATTCCTCTTCTGTGCCACTTAAAATGTTTCTGTGTTGTGCTTTCTTGAGCTAAGTACTAGCACTCTGTTTTTCCATGAGTGTTCCTGTGGCTTTTTGGTCACTGTTGTAATTTTTCTTGTTTTCAGCATTTCTTTTGGCAAAGAAATGTTTCTGCAGGATCAATAAATAAAACAATATAAACAGCAGTATTTTCTATGTATTTGTTAGTCCAGTGCATCTATAAAACTACTTGCCTGCTTTGAGTTATGTGCAGCCAAACTCCCACTCCTAGAGTTGCTAGTATTAGTATAAAATGTATTGTGTATAATTTTAGTACGTTCTTGTATTCCTTGAGTTTATTTTTATATGCTGCTAAAAGAAATAGCTTAAATTAAATTTGTCCATGCATGAATTGGAAGCTTTCTTTCATGTACCACCCACTTCCACTTATTACCAATATCATGTGTTGTGATAGAATTCTCTTAATGGTAGACTGTCATCCTTAATTAGTGCTATTGTCATAATGATTTCAGTAAAATCACTGAAAACTATAAAAAATTGGTCGCATAATAGAAATGCAATAAAAATCATTCCAGAATAGTGTTTCTTGCTTTGAATTAGGATGGTAATTAAACAATTTCAAAATAAGGTAAATGTTTTAAATGGAATTTTATCCATTGTTAGTTCAGCGTTCGTAATATTCTATTTATTTCTAATTCTTCTCATTTTTAAGGACTTGATCACTAGTTTTGGAAAAAGTATTAGTTCTGGTACACCCATGCTATGACAGAGTATGTTCTCCTTTTCAAACTGTGTAGTTCCTCTGCCTTTGTCTCTGACAATTTCCATTTGTCTTACTCCAGGCACTGAACTCTTTATTCTTTGAAAAAATGCTGCTGTGGTATTGTCAACTGAAGTGTTTTAAGAGAATGTTACAAGATACTAGACTCCCCTTGTTGAAGTACAACTATAAAGGGCATCGTACAAAGCTTCAGTAAAGCTTTAATGCTGCTTTTTTTGCAGATGAACATCAAATTGGAAATGCACTAATACTTTTGACATGCAGAAAGGACCATGTGGCCAGTAAATTTAGGGATATCCTCTGGGTAGCACCCTACTTGACAATTAAATGTTGTTTTTCCAAATCATTAATAATTCTAGTTCTTCGTTAGGGTTGCTGACATGTTTCATGAGATGTTTTGTCTGCTTGCAAGCAGAAGTCATCCTACATGCTTCAATTTTTGCTCTACACCAGTGTATTAAAGAAGCAGTTACTTTGAGCATATGATTTTGTTTGTCTTTTTTTCTATGACCTTGTTTTTGCACATGCTTCTTCCCTTTTTTGTGGTGTTATTCTGTGGCTTAAACTTCTGTGTATCTTTCTGTATGAAAAAAATCTAGCTGCCCATTTAAAATGAGAGGAGCTTTATTTACTGTGTGTGCATAGTCCTGATTGGTAACTGTGGGTATGTGATAGTTTAAAAGAAAAAAGAGCTACTTTTCTTTCAATGATATAGGGACATGTCAGCCAACCAAATATGGTACCTCTGCTAAGCTTTTATATATGAGTAAAATGTATTCACACAACTGAGATGAATCTTGCCTTCTGAATGTATATTTTGCAAATTGTTAACCATATCTCTTGTTTTTGCTTTTACAATGATGTAGTATAGTGAGTTTTACTGGCCACAAATTGTGTTTTGTGGCAGGAATTGCATCAGCTCTTCTCTGTGTCAGAATATGACCTAAAACTTGAAATTCAACCTTATCTCAGTTCCAATCTGTATTAGAAATCATCTGTTTTTTGTGACATCTCTGGGTCACCCACTTACCCTGCCTTGCCTTTTGTCCTCCATTCAGCAACAATTACATTACACTGCTGTCACAGAAAAATGAGCTTCAATGAAAAAGGTAGGGGATGGATCTATCATCTGTGCCCAGTGATGTCACAATTACAACACAAAACTAAAAATATAACTTAAGATTTGAAGGAACATGAAAAATATAATTGAGAAAACTATAAGATCCCTGCAGTCCTACATGCAGTCCTATTTGTGTGTCATAGAATATTTAACATAAGCTGAAAATGCAAACTTCAGTATTTTCTAGTTTATTTTTACTTTAGCTAATTTTCTTAAAAACCAGGAAAAATTTGTTTTAATATGAAGACATCTTGATTTGTTAGAATGTTCATGTGTTTTACTTCTGTAGCTGGTCTATAAATTGCAAAAGAAAAGGTGGGGATGATAGCTCCTGGGTGCAAACCAGTGCCACATCCTGGCTGAGAAGCACATGAGGTCAAGGACAGCTATCAGTGTGAAATCTGTTTGCAGTGAGCAGTAAGAATTGCTGAAGACATGCCTGAAGCTTCCAAAGATTCTGTTTCCATACAGAGTTCAGTGTTCTAATTTAAGCTTTTCCAGTCAATTATTTGTTTTCTGCTAAGGCACTTGGTAGCTGAGTACCTCTGATCTTTACCTGGCTGTTTCAAAGGGAAATATGGAAGTGCTTCCTTTCAGAGTGAGACAATGGTCTAGTTAATCTGATAATAAAAGCACAGCTAGTATCAGTTGTAAAGTGGAAAGTAGCTTATTTTATACTCATCAGTATACAGAAAAGTCTGGCAAGGCCACAGGTTAAGATGATGTTGTAAATTTTATACTGAATAGCTATTTCTGTATTGATACTGTTAAAACAGAAGGGGCAGAGCTTGCATATCTGTAGGTTGTATAACTTGATCCAACAGTTATCCTGTAATTGTAAGGAAAAAAAACTCTGAGCAACCCAAACAAGACAAAAAGCTGATCCCTCTTCCCAGAGACATACCTTGCTCTCATGCTACCATCTTTTGATACTTTTTCCAGTGTATATTTTTCTCTTACAAAAAAGAACAGTTGGGTGCAGGCTTAGGCATAAAATATACCATAACAGATTTCTGTAAAACTGTGTCAGGAACTGATATACCTTCAATCCAAATATAAGACTGACCTTCTTTGGGATTACAACAAACGGTGTTCCTATTCCAGTAGAAAGGCAAAAATAATACTCATTTCAGGTATAAGTACTGACAGGCGTAAGTGTTTGAGTGAATAAAAAAGATTATTCTACTGCTACTGTTTAGAAGCAAGTCCTGTGAAGATTACGTAAATCATTGCTACCAGTTGGGGAAGGAGAGCAGAATATATATGGGGTTTTGGTTTGATTTGACTGGGAGTGAGGGTGGTTGGTTTTTGGGGTTTTTTTTTAAAGAAACATTGCTCAGTGAATAGCTCTAGGTATCAGTTCTAGTGTAAGTTTAAGGAGTAGCTTCTGAATAACTGTGACCTTCCCACAGTCATTGGAGAATGGAGCACCAGAGTTGCACAAGTAAGGAATTTTTTCTCTAATGGCTTTCTCTTCAGGTATGCTGGCTAATTAAGCAAATGGAGGTGAGGGGTTATCACTTAATTGAACGGGTAGATGATTTGGAAATCGGCATGCAGTTAACTGAAGGAACATAAGCAGATAGTCCCTGGCAAATGTCTGAGGATCAGTGACTTGTTGGGTGTGCCAGAGTTGATCTGCAGGTGTGCAGACATGGTCTGCACAAAAATTATGGGCTTCTTAAGTCATCTTCTTAACCCCTTCTGCTTGGTATCATGCTGAAATCATCCTTTCAAACCTTAAAAGTGGGGATGACCCTGGTTTCAAGGCAACTATTCCAAACAAAGTACTAGAAGAGATGTGAGGTCCAGACACTTGAAAGCTGTGAATGAACAATCCTGAAGGGGGGGTTATGTCTCACCCAAATAAATAAAACACAGTTCATTACAAATATGTGTGGTTCTCAGTCTGTGTG
The DNA here is from genome assembly GCF_029582105.1 of Oenanthe melanoleuca. Classification (NCBI taxonomy): domain Eukaryota; kingdom Metazoa; phylum Chordata; class Aves; order Passeriformes; family Muscicapidae; genus Oenanthe; species Oenanthe melanoleuca. The sequence continues at coordinate 50,178,896 of NC_079339.1, forward strand.
AAGATCTCTCAAATAATGGGGATGACTGAGGTACTTAAATTAGTTGAGCCACCTAAGAATAAATGGCAAAGTAGGTAGTTGCCTAGCTGAGGGTGTTTCTTGACCTTCTTAGTTGTCAGTCCTTAACTTTCACTGTTAGTGGTAATTACAACTTTAATGCTTCCTCTTTTAAGGTTAGTGTTCTGTAATCACTGTAATTGTATGTCCATTACTTCTATAATTATAGTCTGCATTTAGGCTTTGAATTTTGTGGAGTGTGCATTCATAGCACAGTATCCCTAAGTGTAACTGTCGTTATGCTTCAGGTTGAACCACTTTCCATTTTACAGTTAATTGGGGAAAGGTAACCACTTTGTACGTCTGAGTCTTTTTTACATTCAGGTCATAAATTTGGCTGGCTTTCAGTATGCAAACTTCTCAATTAATTACTTTTTTGGTATTTTCTCAGGAGAAATTATTAATTGCTTTAGATTTTAATTCAAATAAACAAAAGCATGGGTATTCAGATACAAAATTTGTGTGGCTTTGTTCACAACACTGGACAGAAATTTTGGTTTATTTGTCAGAAAGTTCTTGCTCTGCATAGGGACACCTGTTACCTAACACCTTCTTTGTTCTAGAATTCTGCACTGTCCCAGGTATCTTGGTTACACCAAAGTCTAACTGATTGTGGTTTCTTTCATGAAGGCTACATTTTTATTCTGTGTGCTCTTCAGGGCTATTACTAAACGGTGTTTTCTAACTGGAGTTATTCTTGAGAAAATTAGGTGCATGTAACTTTAAAAAAAATTGCCAGCTGTTTGAAACCAAATAAGCCTTCCAGGTTTATTATATCAAAAATGCTTTGGAAAGCAACTTCATGAGAGAGGAGCTATTTCAGTTTTGTTATCATAGGAAGATTTTCAGGCACTTATAAGGAGAGCAACTTGTATTTAAACAACTGGAGTGTAGATCTGTTGCACATTCAGTTAGTTAGATTGTATATACACATGTGCTTGTATTCAGTAATACCACTTGAAATACTTGGTGGATCTTGCTGCTTGTGTAAGAAGATTCTAGCATTTTGTGGTACTCCAAGGAAAAAGTCATCAACTGGAAGAAGAATTGGGAGTAAATTGCAGAACTATTTGCAAAGTCAATCTAGTCCCATTTTTAACATCATATTACTGCCTTAGTAGTTTGTATCTAATAATAAAAAAGTCATTATGCAGAAACATAAAATGTGTTATGGTATAAACTCAGGCAGACTCTGTGGCATGTTCACATTTCATGTCTTAAGCTTCATGCTGTAATCATGTGACCATTTTAATTGGACACAAGTTTTTGCTTCAGTCAAAGCATGGTACTGCTTTCTTTACCTCTGGCCAGTTATCTAGTATTTCCTAAATATTTAAGTCCTGATCCTGGAAGTTTTTGCTGTGTATAATTCTTAATCTCACATATATCTGTCATTTTAATGGTCATGGGATTACTTAAGCAAAACACAAAGCACATACAGGCATTTTTTCAAGTATGTATTTTTTTCCATGCAGTGTCTGTTTCAGGCAAGGGCAAGTTATGCATCACTGTTGCAATTTTTTTAATCATCCTGACATGTACACAGTATTTCAGTGGGGTTCATACTCTGGAACATGATATTCCTGAAAAGTTGTGTGAAGATTTAGAAGGTTTGTAATCTTGTAATCTTAAACACTTCTCTAACTGTTTCACAAAGTAAAAATGGGGAGGGCAGTGAATCCACTACAGTATAATTTGAACATTATATAATTATTTTCACTTTTCAGATGTTCCTCCAGCGGATCAAGAAAAGCTTTTTATCCAGAAGTTACGACAATGTTGTGTACTTTTTGACTTTGTTTCTGATCCACTAAGTGACCTAAAGTGGAAGGAAGTAAAACGAGCAGCTTTAAGTGAAATGGTAGAATATATCACACACAATCGCAATGTGATTACGGAACCTATTTACCCTGAAGTAGTACATATGGTAAGTGATTTAACAGTGAGAACTTGCTGTTTTATAATTCAATGTTGCTTCTTCAGCTGTATCAAGTTATCTTAAGAAATTTTGCTGAAATCTTAAAAAAAGACCAACTATGTTTGCACGTCTGCAAAAGAATAACAGGGCTTTGAAATGTTATTGCCAGTGTTGATTTTTTATTTTTTGGAAGAGAAAAACTAGATGCATATATGAAGCAGAATTAGATGATGGTTTAGGTTGGTAAAAACGAAATCTTGTATTTATAAAAATAGGGAAGGAAGTTAAATACATACATACACATATATAAAACCGAAATTTTTTTAAAAAATGGAAGACTAGATTTAAGATCACATGTGCAAGCTTGACACTTGTAACCCTGTTCAGTACCAGAGACTGACTTTATTCTGTGTTCAGAGGTGAGAATGAGAGTCAGACTTTATTAAGTGCACAGGATGGCAGATGAGGTTTCTGCTGGAACAAGTTATGTGAACTATTCAGACCTGCGTTGTCCCTCCCTACTCACTATCCAAATCCTGGCTAGCTGGACTTAGATTATTTTTCTGTGGTATGCAAGTCCTCTCCCGAGTAGGAGACCGTGAAATTACAGCAGTCTTTAAGCTCTTTTTGTGGTGGTGACCAGACCCCAGTGGCTTGGAATAGCAGTTGAGTTGAAGTCTGTAGCTGTTGTCTGCAAAACTCTGAGAACAGGAAGTGTCTTTTGAAATTCCTAACGAATAAGCCTACAAGAAGCTCTTGGCTATGTGCAACAGGATGGTTTATAGGCTTTATAACTTAGGGTGAATTTTCTGTGGGTTGAGTGCTTCTTTAACATAAATGTGAACTTAGTCAAATTTAGTGGTCCTCCTGCAAATCAGAGACCTTGAAGCTTCTTCAGAGATTCTAAGGATTTATAGTATGTAGGATGTTGCTTATGATGAAGATTGTTATCTTAATCAGCAATAAGTGTTTACTGACACAGAAGTTATTTTCATGAGAACTTCTGAGTATATGAGGATTACACATAACTCTTAATGTCAAACATGTTCCCAGAGCATTGAGGATGGTTAATGAAGAGATGTGGGATCATGGCTTTTCCCATGTTTTTATAACTTATTTATATCTCTGGAGTTTTTTTTTTCTATTTGATTGCTTGTTTTAGAGTACTTGACACTGTTGAAAGGAGAGATATGAAAGAGAATAAGCTTGCTGAGACTTTATTTGGGTAAAGTGGAGTTCATGATGAGTTCTTAAATACCAGTGTCAGACATTGGTGCTTGCTCTGTGCAAGAATTTTTAACTGCCCATAGTTCATTGCTTGTGCTTTCTATGCCTGCATTATCTTCCTCCACCAAACAGTTATGGCTAGAATATGTTTTCCTAAGGAGAATGTATACTTTCTTTGCTTTCAGATGCACCCAGTAGTAACCAAGTCTGCACTTAGTCAGCTGAACAAATCTTGCAGCAGAATATGGCTGCTATCGTGGTTGCCAGTGTTTTGCTGGTAGCCTGCAGTGTAAGAAAATTCTTTTGGTGAATTTAAAATGCTTTTTGTGTGCAAAGGTCTAAAGGGTGTGGGTTTCCTTGCATGGGTTTTACTCAGCACTGTGAGAGACACTGTCAGTGAAGGCACCTGGACTGGTATTTTGAGGTTAAATTCAGATCGTTTTTTTTCCCTTTGGTCATTTGTTGAAACAATTGTACTCTTTCTCCAGTAGTGTTATGATTTTCCCTTTAGGCACGTATGTAATGTACGTTTGCTGGATTCTAAACATATATCTGAATTGATTGTGAGGATTTTAAGGAAAATAAATGTAATATCTTCATGTACTTTAAAGCTCTTTTAAGAAATATTGTTTAAGTTCTGTGCTGCCTCTGAATTATATTAGTAAGGAACAGAATTTTCAATAAAGTTATGAGGAACAAGAACTACGTTTGAGAATGGTTCTCAGTTTGGATAGTTTGTGGAGTTGGCAGGGAAATGGAGATTTTGCTATGCTCTTCTGCCAGACTTCACAGCTTGGAGGTTAAATGTTTGTGTATATACATGTGTATGTGCTATATATGTGTGTGTGTGTCCAAGTTCTGTTTGGTGTTATTAAATTATTATTATTTAGGCCAATCACTTGCAACAATGAATTTCACAGATTATCTGTTTACTAGAAATAAAATAATGTTTCCTTTTCCATACCTTCAAACATTCTTCCTCTCTGACAAAAGAAATATTTGCTTTACAGTTACATTCTTCTTTATTCTTTATAGTCTTACTGCTCATGTCATGTTGTCATGTCTATCCGGTATCCACCCCACCCTTCTTTCTTTCTCACTTCAAGTATCCTGGACTAAATTATAGTAAGATCTTTTCTTTAACCTATATATTCATCTAGTGGCTTAGCTAATAATTTAATTTTTTCAAAAGGTATGATAAATTAATTTCTAAAATGGATTTGATGTTCTGCGTTGAGAGTGGATTCAAGAGTATTATCCCTTTCTTCCTCAAAGAGCCATGTCCTTCAAAGTCATTTTCTATTTCTAAGCAAAAATGTGATGAAATAGGAAATGTTTTATTAACTGCTTGTTGTACAAGTTCCTAGTTAAGTATATAGTTAAGTACCTCTTCTCAAAACTATAAAATGTGTAGACTAATGTCTGAGTAAATTTTGTAAATATATGTGGTGTATTTAGGGTTTTGTGATGAAAAGCATCCATTACAGATTCTTACTTAGAAAATAATATATCCTTTTTCTTTAGCTTGGCTTTAGAAGAAATCAGGGCTTTATGAGAATATTCACTTGTGCGTTAGCACATAGGGTAGTACTACTGTTTTAAAAGTGACGCTATATATAGGGGCAGATCTAATTTTATTCAGCAACTGAAGTGGTTTTCAGTGCAACTTTTCATGCATTATTAAAACTACATACGCAGTTATACCCATGTGAGCTTGAGGCTTTGTTTATTTTTTGGTTGGTGTTCTTGTTTTTGAAGGGGCAGTGCAGTTGTGGTGTTTTCTGTCCTCTAGAGTAGGAGGGATTGCTGTGAATAGAAGTGTGCTGTTTGTTTCTCTATTAACTATAGGGCTGGCTTTCTTTATATGAGTACAGAAGGCACAGACTTTCAGTTTATGTGCCTCTTCATTCAGAGCTGTTCAGATCAAGCTTCACTCAGGCTGCTCAGCAGAAGGGAGGAGAAAATGTGTAATATCTCTCTGATGCCTACTTGCTTGAAAATATTCTCATATTGTATGAAATGGGCCACAAGAAAAGCAGGGTTCATGAGTGCCATTACAGAAAAGCCCCTGAACCGGTAAAAATGCAGGTTGTTTTCTTTCCCTTGTTTGTTCTACTATCCTCCCTATCCTCCTGTTATGTCCTTTGAAGTCAAGTGTTGTTAGTGCTGGCAGCACTAACAGGATTTTGGCAAACTATGCCAGTGTTCATAAAGACTCTAATTTCATAAGTTTGGGGGGCTCTTGTGGAATTTTGTTGGTGGGCGGAGGAGCTGGAGAGGGGAATGTTTTTCAGCTATGCTGTGTTTACTTAACTTCTGTGGGAAATTGGCCTTAGAGATCAGGCTTTGCAGATTGTGTCTTGTCTGTTTGGTCAAAAGACTGAGAAGTTAGAAAAAAGATAAGTCGTTTGATGGGTAAAGAACTCACTAATATTAATTCATTGTAAGTTTTCCTATATCTCAGTGGCTTAATAGACCAGAGAGTTTCAGGTTTGTGCTTTCAATACAAGATCCTGCAGGTTGATTTGAGTTTTGTATTCTCTTGGTCAAGGATATAAAATTCTAAACAGGTCACATCAGGGTTCACTTTTTCCATTTCTCATGGAAAAAAAAATACTCTCTAGGTTTTTAATCTTTCTATTTTCAAAAATACAGGGTACAGAACGTTGTTGCCAACACCTGACATGACCCAGATCTTATTTATAGTGAGAGCCTGAGACTTTAAGAATTCTTTAGACATGCTTATTCTTCCATTTGTTTAACAGCCCTAGCAAGTTTTAAATTTCCAGTCCAGTCTTCCTGGATTTGTTTTCTTAGAAGATCACCGATAGTTGCAAATCTTCATCATATTTTTTAAACAAAGGTCAGAAGTAGTTAATCACTTGATGTCTATGCTTTTTAAAAGGGGAACATAAAGATGTATCAGCTTTACTTTTAATTCTCTGCAGTAATAATCATTCTGACTTGTCAGGTGTATCAGACCTGTGTCTCAGTGCTTGACTGAATGAATATTATGCAGAAAAACAGCATTATATTCCTCATGGGAATATAGTGTAAGCCTTTCAGATTCAGCTGATGCAGTTTGATACTGCCTCCCACTGTCTGCTCAGCCATCTGCCACATGGGAGATGGCAGGACAGCACATACATATGCTCCTTGGCCCTTGTATGCAGACAAGCACTTGGAAATACTAAAATACGTGTGTATCAACAACTTGAGAAGTAGTTCATGTTTGTAGACTGGTCCACTTCTATGAGGATGGTAAATGTTTTTCAGGAGATTCAGAATTCAAATACTGTGTAAGGATTAGGGTGTGTAGCTCTCCCCCCTCAGTTCTCTGTAATGTCAGATATGGACATGGTTTAAGAGAAATGCCACTGGAGATGGTGGTGTTGTGGAATCCAGTTTTGAAGTGTTCCCGTATGTGTGCAGCCACTATGTAAAATGAAATTTTACAGAGAAGAATAAATGTGAGTTTTCTTTGGTTTGCATCTCTACTTCTGACTTACACTTTTGCAGGTTGCTGCAAGGCCTTATATAGTGTGTATATATAAGAACGATTCTGTAAACGTTTTACATACCTTTGCTTACATACATGTCTGTGTAGAGAGATCAGAGCAGGATCCTCATAAAACACATCCTGACGGTAGTTTTGTGCTTCAAAGAGTACCAGCTATGTGGAAAAGTATTCTCCAAATTAGAACTGTTTAAAGAAGCGTGAATGATCCTCACTGTTATAGCTTGTATTTTTGCAAATGTTAATTAAAATAGTTAATGTAAAGAATTCTTAGTCAAAACCACCTTGGGAGTCTTCTTTTCAGTCATTCAGTTGTTTCAGAGTTCTTAAATGCACATGTAATTTCAGTTTGCAGTTAATATGTTTCGAACATTACCACCATCTTCCAATCCAACGGGAGCAGAATTTGATCCAGAGGAAGATGAACCAACCTTAGAAGCTGCTTGGCCTCATCTACAGGTACTTCATGGAGCCTGAGACATCACAGCCTATAACAGAATTTTGACATAAAATTCATTGTTTATCTATTCTAAATTCTTTAGATTATGTGTTTATCTCAAATCAGTTACTTTCCTATGTAATTTTTAAAATGTGTTTCTTGAATTAAAACTGAAAATCTTTTTTAAAAATCAGTTGTTATAGGTTAAAGGCTCATTGTTTCTTGTGGTAGAGATGAAACTGCTGAGATTTTAAATGAGCTTCTATTTGTCACTATGAATGCTTTGATCTGGCTCTGGCACGGCTTTAGCTTTCGGAGGTACCATGACAAACAGTGAAGAACAGAGACTTCCTAGAACATGTACTTCTGGGCATGATAAATATTAGATTATTGTGTGTCATTTAAGTAAAGTGTAGTGATGGAGATCAGCACAATTTCTGCAGTTTAAAGAACCTCAAGTTCTTGTAATTTGTCAGGAGAGCAAGAGCAAAGCTTTACTGTGTGTTATATAGATAAATAGAACTAAAAACATTTTGCACTTCTGAGCAACTAATCAGCAATTTTAGTAGCGTGATCTTGTAAAGTGGTTCTTTTTCAGAAGACTAATATGTTGTTTTTTTTGTTGTTTGTTTTTTCCAGCTTGTTTATGAATTTTTCTTAAGGTTTTTAGAATCTCCAGATTTTCAACCCAATATAGCTAAGAAATATATTGATCAGAAGTTTGTATTACAGGTGAGGTAAAAAAAATTTTTTTTTTTTACTTCAAGCTCTAAATTATTTTTACAATGCATTAGATTCAGTTAAAGTGCATCTTTTTTCTTTCTTTTCAGCTTTTAGAGCTCTTTGACAGTGAAGATCCTCGTGAAAGAGATTTTCTTAAAACAACTCTTCACAGAATATATGGGAAATTCTTAGGCTTAAGAGCTTACATCCGGAAACAAATTAATAATATATTTTATAGGTATGTCAACATCTTTGTATTATGGTACATGTGATCAGGTATGCAGTTAAAGCACTCCAAGACACTGCTAGCAATATTCAAATTTCTTAGTATGTTTATACTCAATATTGCTACATCTAATAATAATTAATATCACTCTGGGAGATTTAAATCAGGGTGGTCTTGGCCATGGCATAAATCTGGTAGCTGAAATTTGAGTTAGTGTATGATTTAGTGGATGGTTTGGTATCTTTGTGGGAAGTTGCTTCTTCTTCTTTTTTTTGTTTTTTGGGATAGTAGTGTTTGTATTACACTTATGCCTTAATGAGGTGTAGTTCTTTATAATGCAGAAAATGGGCTGAAATTGAATGACTGAGAGATCTGTAATTTGCTTGAAAAGGAATATGTTTGCTGCCTCTTCTTTCCTCAGAATTGATGTGTGCAGTTGGCCTCTTGTGAAATATTTGTTTCTTGCCATAGAATGAACTGTGGTGTTATTACTGATACAAAAAAAAAATTGAGATGAAAAATTAATCCCCTGTATTAGCAAAGTCCTTGGAAGTGTGTTTTTACTGCTGTTTTGTCCAGGGTGAATGCGAGGTTGTAGTGCCTGTTTTAATTTTTTCTTTTTTATATTTTTGCTTTTCTACAAATAATAATATTGTATATCAGTTTTACGCTCCTTCCATCATGCTCCTTCTCTGCCACTATTTTCATCCAAAAATGAATGTGTGAACCTCTTTAAGACAGTAGCAAAAAGTTGCCAGACCCTCAGTGCTGTATCATGAATGGTACCTGGCAGTACCAGCTGTGGAGGGAGCTGAACTTCCCTGCCTGTGGCAACAACTGAGCCTTTGGAAGGGATACAGAGGGGCTACTTTAAAATAATTAGAGAGCCTGTACTGTCTTGCAGTCAACTGGAAGTTGACTTCGCAGGACAAGTGGAGAGCCAGTACATCCCAAGGAAAAAGTACAGGTGAATCTTAAAAATGCAGATTTTTTTTCCCCCATATTAATAAATTACCCATGAATTTTATTAAATTAAATCCGAAATGCATAATTTGGTCAAATATCTGAACCAGATGGTAAAACATCATCATAGCACATTATATGCACTTCTGAAAACTGTTTTAATTTGCCACTTCTTGCACTTCGCTTTCAGAGGTAGTGAAAGCAAAGTCTTCAAATACAGATAGTTCTGGTGCTAAGTTTTTGAAAGACTAAAAATGATCTGGTCTTGAGAATAACTTTGTATAGTTTGTGTAAGAGAGTTTTTAATCTGACATGTATATGAGAGATTATAGAATATGCACAGCTACGAAGTCAGAGAAAAAGAAAAGCCTACCACAAACTTAGAGAAGAGCTCACTTAGCTGTGTAATATTTAGGAGCTCGAAGTTTAAAAATTTTGCATCCATGTAAAATTGTAAACTGTAAATTGTAAACTGGTGCACTTGGGGATCACTGAGGAAGGAAGTTGTTCCAGCTTCTGTCTTGAGTTAGTGAATTGGGCTGTGTGAAATGATAAATTCTTAAAGTATGTGTACAACTTTAAAAACATTTCATTTTCATATACTTTTATCTTCAAATTGTCAGTTAATTACTGTGCTTACCTAAGAAATGTGTGGCCTTCATTCATCTTTTTGTTGTTGACCAGAATTACATTAATTCTTTCCCCATAGTGCATTAATCTATTATTTTTTTCCTGAAGTGAAATACTTTTCTAAAAAATTATTAAACTTGTACATACCTATTAATTAAATCCAAACCTTTTTGCATCAGTATGTTTAATTTTGCTTGGAATTGTTGTCCTGAATTATATGGAAGGGGTCTTTAAGAATTAAAAATTATCACTTCAAATATTCTGGATTAAAAGTAGTTGTTAATATGTCAGCCTATGACAAATTTCCAAATTAAAAAATGCTTTCAAATTAGTGGAATTATTTTCTCCTAAGTGTAAATTTTTTATAAGCCATGCATAGAACCTTGTCAGTAAATTTACACTTGGGTGAAGGAGGCTGGAAAGGTGACTGCCTAGTAAAATGCAGTGCACTGTCAAAAGAAGATTCAGGAAAATGTGACTTCCTTTGTTCATTAGAAGCCTTTTGTATGCACAGAGATCTGTAATGCCAAAAAGCTTTTTACATCCAGAAGTTGTAACTGTTTGAACACTTTGTGCTTGCATTTGCTATAGGAGGTTGAGTCATGGCATTTAATTATGCTAGATACTCTTGTGTTATTTTAATATTTAAAGTGTTATTTGCTGTGTTCAGTTTTGCATTATTAAAATGGCATAAAATATGAGTATTGGGAAAAGCTTGAGTGTAGGTTGCTTTGTTACATGTGGGAGAAAAGAGCGAGCTGGTGTGAAGGTTGAAAGCAGCTGGTTGTGCTAGTGATTTTTGTTTCCACAAAGTTTCTTTTCCACTATGTCTCTGCTTTCCTTTTAGTGAGTGACTAAAATATTTGGGGTCAAGGCTACCTGTAATGTTAGATGGGGATCTTGGTATTAGATTTGTATCTCTCTTCGGCAGTAACCCTATAAAATGTTTCTTTTATATAGGTTTATTTATGAAACAGAGCATCACAATGGCATAGCTGAATTACTGGAAATACTGGGAAGGTAAGTTGTAGGTTTTGTTTCATTAAACTCACTTGCTTTTGAGAGTATGCTTCAAAAATCAATGGGCTTTTCCGTAAGACTGTCAAAACAGAAAAAAATTTGAACCTTGTGGCAATGTTTTGGGATATGACAATTTTTGTAATCCTCTATTTTAGGTCTTATTTTCTGCTTAGGATCCTTGTAATTAGCATCAGTTGTAAAGCAACTACCAGTAAAATGTAGTGAATTGAAATTTATTAAAAATTTTTCACTGAATACGTAGTGGATAAACAAAGGAAGCACAGGTTATCAAACTTCAGAAATCTCATTTTGCTAACCTTATAATTTCTCAGACTTCAGTGATATATCTATAAGCCTTTGACACTAAATTTTTACAATTTAAAGCTGATAGCCTCATTGAAACTAGTGAGTTTTTTATTAACTGTTTTCTGTAATCTATGTGCAAGCTTTTGGCATTTTTTTATACATTGATACACTGCAAAAGCTCAGTTAGGATTACTTTATGGTATTTCCACATGAAAGTAACAGATCAGCAGGAGCAGGTTGCTCAGGGTTGTCTGGTCAGGCTTTATGTATCTCTTAGGATGAAGATCTCACAACCTTTCTGGGCAATGGGTTCCCATGTTTGACCACACTCACAATAAAAAGGATTTTTTTTCTTGTCTTTGAATTAAATATCCCATCCTTCTATTTGTCTCTTGTCCTTTTAATGCACATTGATAAGAAGAATCTGACTCTTCACACTATCCCTTCATGTATTTGTACACATGGCTGAGATCCTGCTGAGCCTTCGCTGCTTCAAACTAAACAGATTTTTCAGCCTCTCTGTGTGTGTCAGATGCTCCAGCCTCTTCATTGCACTTTACTGGACTCCATCCAGTATGTCTGCATCCTTGTCCTGGACACAAACACCAGATGTCTCACCAGGGCTGAGCAGAGGTGAAGGATCACTTAGCTCAGCTTACTGACAATGCTGTTTCTAATGCAGCCCAGAAGGCTGTTGAAATTAGAAAGATGTTTTTAAAACTTCCTAGGTCTACATGCCCGCTCAGAATAGTTCTTTAATTTTCAATTAAATGTTCAGTGCTTAAAGAAGTTACATATCCATCATTACTTCAACACACTACTATACTCTAGTAATGCTCATCAAAAATCATCATGAAAACTATAAAATTTAAGTATTAGAATATGGAGCTAAATCTTCCAAACTCTTATTGAGTCACCAGCTTTTTCATTCTTGGTTTTGTTAGGTTAGCTTTTTTAAGTATTGGAAATTTAAAAGTGATGTTGTTTTGGTTTGAGGATTTTTTATCCCCTGAGGCTTCCAAATGAAAATTTCTAGTAGCTCAATGAGGTTTCTCTGCTGTAACTGTTCTGTTTTAGTTATTTATCCAGTCCATTAAGAAGTTCCATTGAGCATGTTATTGACACAGAGCTTCTTGTTCTAGGAGTGTGGGTTTAGGTAAAGGTGTCATTGACCCAGTACTGAGCTACATCTGCACTCAGCTGTAACTGGAGTGTCTTGTGTTGGGATGCTGTTTGGTTGTACTCTAAGGCCTTGCAGAAATACTAATAGTTAAGTAGTCTGCTGTCCTGGATTACCTCTTCTGCATCCAGTCTCTGTTTCACTTGTTAATACCATGAATAAGCTGGGAGAGGTGTGTATTCAAAGCTTTGAAACAGTGAGTAGTTCATAGTGAAGGGTGAGGTCTGAGCTGTAGGTACAGTTGTGTGCAGCTTGGAAGAAGAATTTGAGACTTCTGAAAAACTTGGTTAAGGTATGGGCAGACATTGATTTGACAATTTTATTCATTTGTAAATGTTAGAAAACAAGCCCAAGAATTTTTGTATATCCTGTACATTAGTGCACAATTCTATATAATTACTGATCTTTCTTTTTAAATTTCTTTTCCTGGCAGCATAATTAATGGATTTGCCTTACCATTAAAAGAAGAGCACAAAATATTCCTATTGAAGGTTTTGTTACCATTGCACAAAGTGAAATCACTCAGTGTCTACCATCCACAGGTAAGTTTTGCTTGCTGTTCTTCATACTAGTGTTTAAGTAAGCTTGCTCGAAGATGTTGGGGGACTTGAGTAAGTCTCTGTGAATTCAGTTCTAAGCTCCAACACTTCCCTGCTAACCAGCCTGGGAGAAATTACTGAACACATATGCCTATAATACTTCACTTGTTGATAGAAAAATTTAAAAGAAAATGTGTATACAAGAATACCTTTTTTTTAAAGCACCATACTGTTTATAGATTAAACACATGTTTTAAACATGCTGGTTAATGTGAGAGTTGTTAGTATTTATCCACACAGGATTTTTTGTGTATCTTCTTGTCTGTAATGTTTAGACATTAAAAAATTGCAGAGAAGTATGGTTTTGAAAGTATGGTATGAATGTGATCTATAAACATTTTATTCTAAATTACATGGAGCAATTCAGCTGAATTCAGTTTGTTGGTGTTTTGAAAGGAATTGGGAATTTACTAGGACATCATTATTTCATTCAATAGATCCTTTTAGAAGTACACAGAGAAAAGGGGGCTTCTGAGTTGTATCTTTTAAACCATCTACATCTTTTCTGTGCTAAATTCAGTTCCATTCAGAATTTCTAGAGAGGAGCGAGAAATCATAGTGTAAGAGAAAGTACAGTATTGTTGTGATATGCTGAAATTTTCTGTGAGAGATTGTTACACAACTTTTGGGTTTGCAGTTTGAAAGTTCTATATTTACAATGTAGTTTGAGTACTCCTGAGTTCTAAGTACCATTTATTCAAATAAAATTACTAGCAGCTTGTACTTCTAAGAATACCTTTTCAGTAATTACAATTCTTTAGCAATGAGAGATTCTTATAAGCATTTGCTTTGGATCTTGTCATCAGTTGCTGTTGAAGTAATAGAATGAAATGCCTCCCATTTCAAAATTTTTTATTTTCTAATGCCAAGAACAAAACCTGTTGGAGTGTGAACAGCGAGACTTTGTATCTTAGCTAGAACAGGTATCTGTGATCACCAGCTTTTCTGCTGACCTGAGAGATACTGTTCTTTATCTGTTCCCCTTAAATCACAAACTAATTCTCCAAAACCTTCAGCTGACTTACATTGCTGTTCAGCACGTAAAAACAGGGTAATGACATAGAGATGTCTCTCTTACATGTCCTACTGAATGAAATGGAAAAGTATTTCAAGTGAGTTTAGTGTGTGGAGTAGACGCATAAAAATTCACACTGAAACAGTGGCAGTTAGAAGGATTTGCTGCTGAAGACATCTATGGAGAAAGTTTTTGTGTTAAATCAGATTTACTTTCAAATAGGAAAGAACAGCAGCTGCAGTAATCTCGGCACATTCCTCAAATTACCATGGGGCATTCCTGGTAGGAATAGGAATCATCAGAAAACGGAAAGTAATTGGGTCATCAGCTGAACTTCAGTAAATGTAGAGACTTTAGGAAGATGGTTAAACAGTCTGTGAGATGATTAGTGATCTCCCCACTTACTTTGGGATTGTTGGCCTACGGAGTGAAAGGGATGTAATATTCACTATTTAGGCACAGGTGGACAGTCTCATTCTCAGCATTGCAGTTGGTAAATACTGTAATTCAGCCTCAGGTTGCATCAGCTTGCACTGATAGGCATAGTTATCAATCGTAGTGATATATAAAAATCCCAAGATTTACAGGTTCAATGCACTTTTATCTAACTTAGGTTATGAAATAGAAAATGCTTATTAAATCAGCTTGGGATACCAAAATGTTAGTGAGTGGAAAGCACTCTAGAGGACAAGATTGTGATTTTTAAATCATATATTTGAAAAGATGAAGTGTGATGAAATGCAAAGTACTAGGTCTACAAAAAAAAAAAAAAAGAATCAAGTAATGTGTGTCTATATTGTAACACAGAAAAAGGTGATTGATGACAGACTTGCAAAGGTTGGAAAGAATTGCTAAAGCCTGTTTACCCTTCTGTTTAAGTTGTCTGCCAAATAGGTTTTTAAATTTTAAGTTTTTTAAATTACAGAAGAAACTTGTATTCTATTTGAAGCATTCAAAATTATTCTTGACTTATGCTTATGACTTCAAAATGTGTACAGTTTCATAGAGAGAATTAATAAAACACTTTTTCTTTTACTGTAGCTGGCATACTGTGTAGTTCAGTTTTTAGAAAAGGACAGCACACTTACAGAACCGGTAAGTTTATTCTTCTATTATTACATCTTTTGAACTATTAATATTATATTAATATACCTTACATCTGTAGGCTGTTTAAGGAAACTTGGGGAACAAAGTATTTATTTGTAATTGTTTATATTTGAGTCAAATATTTAACCATTTTGATCTATCAAATTCATTTTTTTTGAACAGTCATTCAGAATATCCAAAACTAATTAAAACAATACTAATAGTATAAGTCTTACCAAGAGACTAGATTTTATTCTGCTTATTTTATTCTGGCTGAGCAGATGGGAGATGGTGGATCCAGAAACAGTTTAGCCACAAATTAGCTTGCATGAACTGTGTTCTCTTGAGAGATGGATGTTATGACGGAACACAGATTTCTGACACACAACTACCTATTGGTGCAAGGCTTTTGAATCAGATCCTGTTCATGTCTATCTACCTACCTTGGACTTTGCACATGATTGCATAGATGAATAATTTTAGCTGTCCTCTGTAGTATCTAGTGGTTTGCTTCATTACACCCATTATCAAGTAGGTAAGAACTAATCTGTTTAATCAATTGGTCAATAAAACAGTTGCTGCTAACAAAAGTGCACATTCTTAGATCATGACCATTTCCATTGTAAAATGGAAACTGGATTTCTTGAAACAAGTTTAAGTATGCACCTGAGCAAGAGTTCCCTTCTAGCTGGAGCTTTTAAGATAGCTAATGTCAGACATTCTGTCATTTGTACTGTATTAGAGCTTGTTTTCTTAGCTTTCTTCCAGACATCAGATAGGATGTTGCATATTTTCTAGTAGAAATCTGAACTGCATATGCAACCAAGTTTGTTTCCTTTTTTCATCCCAAATTGGTATGTGATTACAACTTTCTTTAGAAACTTAATATACACATCAACAAATTACTAAGTTCCTCTTCAAAAGATCCTGGTCCTTTCAAATTTAAATGCTTTGCTTCCCCTTACAATTATCACATGAAACATTTTGACATCTTAAGTATGTCTGCTTTCATGATTAGATAATATATATATGAAAGAAGCACTTACTTCTCAGAGTTGTCTTGTCAGTGATGATATTAAGTATTACTTATAGCTTTTATATTTAGAAATCATAGAGTCACAGAATGGTGTTTTGAGTATTCATGGTTTGCTAGGTAAATAATTTATTAATCATGAAGAAAATTAAGACTAAAGTTATAGTAAGATAGTCAAATCAAAGGTTAAGAGCAACATACCTAGAGTAGTTGGTCACCTGTCAATTCAGGCATAAATACTTTGTAGAAATATATTGATAGAACTTAATTGCTTGAGTTTTGGATTACACCCCCAGGAAGGTAGAGATTTAAAGCTGCTGTCACTTAAGTGGCAGGTAATTTTCCTGATAAGGTAGTAGTGCATCTGCACTTTGATCATATTAAGTTAGATGTTCGATTTTCTCTCTAGTATTTTGATTATTATTTTTTAACATGTCTTTTAGAAGTATAACTTTATATTCTAAAGTAGTGAGTTTAGACCTAGTTAATCTGTGACACTGAACCATGTCTGATCACTACTGTTACATGGGACAAGAGATCAAAAATTTTGTGTTCTTCTTAAAATACCAGACTTATTAATACATTATAATTCCGTTCAAGGTAAAGTGAAAATATAATGAAATTTTTTTGTCTTTGTCTCTACAGGTGGTAATGGCACTGCTGAAATACTGGCCAAAGACTCACAGTCCAAAAGAAGTAATGTTTTTAAATGAACTAGAAGAAATTTTAGATGTTATTGAACCATCTGAATTTGTTAAAGTTATGGAACCTCTCTTCAGGCAGCTAGCCAAATGTGTGTCCAGTCCACACTTTCAGGTCTGTATTTACTGCACGTATAGTGTTATCAAAATTTTTATAAAGCAGACTTGTATTATTCACCATAATGAATTTTATTCGTTGAAAAGAAGTTTTCAATTCTGTGTCAAATTGTACGGATCCAACATTAGTTTTACTGTTTCTTTTCAAGAGTGCAATATGTGCATTCATATTGGGTGATTTACTTCAGTGTTATGCTTAACATAAAAAAGCTGAAAAACCCTGTTTTCAGAAGTACCTGAACCCTTTCAGTAGAGTGTTTGCATTTCATTACTTGTAGTGCGAATTCTACAAATACTTGTCCTTTTGGAAAGTATTTCTTTGCTTGAACTTCTGAGTTCATGGGTTTATATTGAATCATGTCCCTAGCAAAGAACAAAGCAGTTTTTCCATCTCTCTTTCCATCAGCTCCATGACTCTCATTAGCACTAAAAAATCCAAGTCTGAGTTGCAACTTTTCTTACCTTTCCCTTATATTTGTCAAATGTTACAATTATTTGCTCTGTTAGAGATTGAAGAAGTGTTCCTTTTCTCATGTCGTCTTAGGTTGCGGAGCGAGCATTATACTACTGGAATAATGAATATATTATGAGTTTAATTAGTGATAATGCAGCAAAGATTTTACCCATCATGTTTCCATCCTTGTACCGGAATTCAAAGACGCATTGGAATAAGTAAGAAACACTTGTACAAATTTCTGCTACTTCTCTTATGTGTAGCTCTAGGTTTAAAAGTTCAGATCTGTGAGTTGCTACTTTAACAGTATGTTGAGCTGTTTTTTCTATGACATTGAACTTGCTGGATAAAGAGACTATTGTTGTCAATTTTTAGGAAGTATTAAGAACTGTGGAAGATAGTTTTTTCTTTTTTACTTACACAGGAAAGTGTTTTAATGCATCTAATCCATGATACTCTTCTACAAATATGGAGCAAATTTGGCATTGATCTGTAGTTCAGATACTTTAAAGACTGACTTTGATTTCTGATCACCAGCCTATTTGCTGATTTGCATTTCTTCTGCATTCTAATGAAATATCTTGTAGATCAGATCATTTTCCCCCTTCTTTTCATTTTCTTTTTGTTGGTTGCTTTTTTTCTTCTTTCTCCACTGATTGTTTTCACTTTTTTCTGCACAATAACGTAGTACATACGCATGAAAACAGTCCTGGTCAGCTCCCTTCTGCAGCTGTTCCATTGTAAAGTACCTCTTTGTTTGAGCTATTGTGCAACTGCTGGGATGGTGACAGTATCCCAGTCTGGCTCTAGCTGTGAATTGAGGACTGCTGATGGGCTGGTCAAGAATGAGTAATCAGTCTGCAATTAAACACTGGAAAAGAAATGGAAAATAAAGTGATGTTAAAGTGGTTGCTTACTGTCGCTGGGTGCAAGCAGTAACAAATAATGTACTCATTAATAAAATTCCAATTCAGTGATGCAATTGTACATAGTAAATGTGGGTTGCAGTTGGTTGTTTTTTTCTGACTTTCAAGGTCATGCATTCATATTATTCTGAGCAAAAGTCATGCTACCCAGTACAGCTGCACTCTTACTTGTCACTCCATATACAATACAAAGTAATCATTTAACGGATTGCTTTTTGAGCAGCAGTACATTATAGCCTGGAACTGTAAATTAGTCGGTAAAAGTGCTTCATAAAGCAGATTGGTTTTCTGTAATTTTGGTGATATTTTCAACTTTACTTTCCTAATGAAGAGTTCTGGCATAATTGTGTTGAAGTGAGTGTTGTTGCTGTGTGGCAGTTTTCAAAAGGAATGTGGTTTTTTTTACACTCCTTTTAATCACTAACTCTTTTTTTCTTTAATTTATCAGTTGCCAGTAAGTTACATCAAGATCTTTAATGTCATACTGTATTTTCTCTAATAACACTTATGGGATTAGTATTAGCTACTAAATTTCACAACTAGCCCTGTATTGATACACATAGTATTAAGAGTGAAGTTCAAACATCAGAATTTTAAGTGATGGATAGTACTACAGAGTAAGAAAACTGTATTC
The DNA here is from genome assembly GCF_029582105.1 of Oenanthe melanoleuca. Taxonomy (NCBI): domain Eukaryota; kingdom Metazoa; phylum Chordata; class Aves; order Passeriformes; family Muscicapidae; genus Oenanthe; species Oenanthe melanoleuca. The sequence continues at coordinate 50,197,667 of NC_079339.1, forward strand.
AAAGTTGGTGATTTTAGTACATGTGTTAGACCTCTTGTGGGTAAATTGAAACTTCCACTAATTAATTTTGTTTCCACATATTCTGAAATGATGTAATTTTCCAGTTATGTAGGCTATTGGCTACTGTTGACCAGAAAAAGTAGATTTCAAAGTTTAAAGTACTCTGAGTTTCAACCAGAAGTTTTACTTATAGGACAATACATGGCTTGATATACAATGCTCTGAAACTCTTCATGGAGATGAACCAAAAACTGTTCGATGACTGCACACAGCAATTTAAAGCAGAAAAACTGAAGTAAGTTTTCATGTCAGTGTGTCTGTCTGTTCTTGAGTAATTTGTTCAGAGTGCTTTAGCTCTGAAAAACCACTGTGTCATTAGTGGAAAGTTGCCCATTTGATTCCAGTACAGCAGTCTCAAAGTTGACTTGCTGAATCTTCTTGTTATATGTGAACTGTAGATCTTCTTAACAATAGGGTGTGTCATGTAGGCTTAGACCTAATACTTCTGGGGTCACCATCTTCCTAAAAATTAAGTTTTTGAGAGGAACACTGCTAATGGTGGAGCCCAGTGTAGTGGATCTGTTAAACAGTTTACTTTACATCCTGTGTTTATTTTTGCATGCTTTATTTACCCAGTGTTATAACCTTTCATGTTGTCACTCAGTTTGTCCCAAAATACTTTCTCGGTATTTTTCAGCATTGCATTGTGTATTAGCATAGCTTCGTATTATTATAAAAGTTACCTGAAATCAAGTTGTTATTCTACTGTAGTGCAGGTCTCTAGTACAGATTTTATTTGATGGAAGAATCCTGCTAAAATGCAGTAGAGAACTTAGAAGTATTAATGGTTTCAGTCTCATTTTAGGGGCTGAAAGCAGATAGTGGATATTGAAAATACCTGGATTTGAATTTTATTTTAAATTCAAAGTAAACAGGGATTCTTTCAAGTAATGGTACAGGTTAGACTACTTTTTTAAACTAATATCCTGGAGATAGTACAGATTCTCAATGTAGATTGGTGTGTCCAAGTCTTGAAGTTCCTTATTAGAATTCAAGAAGAAATGAGCTTGTACTGTAAAAAATTCTTAAGGTGTGTGTATTTATAGATGACAAAATATGAGCACTGACTCTTCAAAAAAAGATTGTAATTCTCTTTTGCCTGATTTTCAAGTAAGTGGAACCTCTTTTAAATGAGAAATCAAATCTTATCTTCTGTGATTTTTAGGTGGTGTTCTGAGTGTGAACTAAAGCAGAGTGCTGAGCAATGAGCTAGCAATACAAAACCAAAATAAAAAATCTCCCACTACGTAAGAACTGAAAAGGGGGATGGTTAAAGGGTTCTTGCCTCCCACCTTGAATTAACTTAATTGAGAGCTGGAGGCAAATTGTGTATGTGCTTGGATATAACTTTTTTCTTCCATTTTTTTCTTGACATTTGCATTATCTGCTCTGTGCATTGAGAGCACTTTTAGCACTCTTAGTTCAAAATTGTTCTAATTTCAAGCCTTCAGCCTTCAAAGACAGGTGATCATTCTAGTGTCTGCAAGAAAATGTTTATTTTTAAGAAAGAAAGGAAAAAAAACTCCTAGATTTTACATTGTAAAATTGCCTTAGGCATAGGGAAACAAACTTTTTCTACTTTCTTTAAAAAAGCATTTATGCCATCCTTCTACTTGGGCTTGCTACTCCCTAGAATGAGCATGGTTTTGTTGGGTACTTCTCTGTTAGAGTTCAGTTCAAAATGTCTCTGGTGCCTTTCCCTTTAACCTATTACCTGAAGCCATTGTGTTGACAAGTGAAAATCTCTGCCCTTTTCATGATCAGTTATTGAATTCTTATTTACCAGTATAGAATTCTAATATTATCAATAAAACTTACATGCTTTCAGCCTAGATGAAAACTACTTTCTGTTTTAATTTTCACTTTTAACAATATACATGTACTAAAGATAAATTGGCATCAGCCAATTTGTTGCTTTCATGAAAAAATCTTGAGGTTTTTCCTGTTTAATGTTGGTATGAAATTGTGGGGTATTGATATGATGCAAATTATCTTGTCAACAGTGGTGTTTTGGGCAGTAGACTCAGACAGGTATAGCTAAATAATTTATTTTGTTGAGTTCTTTTACTTCTGTATGATTTTTTTTTCAGAGAGAAGCTAAAACTGAAGGAACGGGAAGAAGCATGGGTTAAAATAGAAAATCTAGCCAAATCAAATCCCCAGGTATTTAGAAAAGATTAACATGATCATGTTTAAATACTCTAATTCTGTTAAATATCAGTGGGGAAAACAGGTCTGACTGATCATGGAAATAAAGGAATTTCACCAACTGTATTATGAAAGATACACAATAAAAGTACTTTTCAAACTTGTAACCTTTCTCTTGTGCAAGTAATTATTTTTTTAAAAAAAGGTTTCTGAAAAGTATGATATGAAGTACCTTTTCCTTTCCTTATAATAGGACTTATACCATATTGCGGTTTGAAAAGTTATTGTGCAAAATTATGGAAAAATATAGAGAGGCCATAATTGGTTTCTCTTGAAAAGCTGTTTTGCAAACAATGCATTACAAAAGAGATCTTGCTGTGAACTGCGAGTTTTGACTGGTCAGTTTTCCTTTGTGTCAAATGGATTAAAGTTATATTGTATGTTCTTGTCTGATGCATTTGTTCTCATACTTGAACTGGGCCAGTCTGCTGCTGAACCTGCTCCTCAGGCCTTTCCTAAAGGGAAACATCCTGTCCAGCATTATTTGATATGACTCAAATTATGATAAACAAACAAAGGTCCTTTAGAGTATTCATTGTATTTTGAAATTATGGGAGAAGGAAATGGTTTGGCTTGGGTTCCTCACCCTCACCCCCCTCATTTGCTTGGAGATTGCTGCCAGTTTTCTTTTATCTCAATCATACAGTTTTCTGGTATGAACAAAAAACCTCCAAGCATTTTAATTGCTTTGCAGCCAGATTTCTATTATACTGTAGCAAGAAACCTAATGTATTGTGCATTTCCAACACCATCTAGCTGAGTTTAAAGTGGTGAGAGAGGGAGAAATGGTACTCTGTAAACAGAAGTGGGACACTTTCTGATCTCAGTGCTATTCTAAAACAGAAAGTATGAAGTAATCTCTTTTTCTAAGAAGAGGAAATTTGTAGATGTTTTTTTCCTCTTAGGTCATTTGTCAGGAAACAATTACTAAACTGCTTGAGTAAAATCTATTAAAATTAATAAAATGCTGGTTGACAACAGATCAATCAAATGAATCAAAAAGGACTATTCATATGAATGCAATAATTGACTTTGAGTAGCAAAACATTTGTCCTAATGACATAAGTCATACAAAAGTCTTGCTTGAAGAGTTCTTCATATACATGGTCATTTACTATCACAAATTATGAGCTATTACATGTTTGCTATATAAGTGGATTGAGTTGTAGAAAAATTCAGAGTTCTACAGTATCAATTTCCTTTTCTTTCCAAGGAGCTTTTTGTAAATACATTTTCTGATACTGGTTAACACCACCTGTATACAATATGTTCTGCATAGTCTGTCTGCTTGAAGAAAGCTAATATTTGAAAGAAATTTAAAATAAAAATTACTGAATGCTCTACTGAATTGACATAAGAATATAAATGCATGTAATGCTTTAGATAATGGATTTTTAGGAGTTTCTTTTTTCCTGGAATGTCTGTTAACTTCTTAGTTTGTCCTATGACTGATGAGTCTTGTTCCTATGACTGATGAGTCTTGTTCAGAGCTGTTCCTGATTCTGCAAGACAGAAAATTACAAATTAAGATTTTACATCATTATAATTATATTTGGTAAATCCTTGCTGTTAGGGTTTTAAAAGACTTTTTCTCAACTGCATTAAGTTATTTGTACACTCAGATACCAGAATATTTATGAGGAAAAACTGATGAAAAAGTCTGTGTGTGCATGTAAATTCTGAATTCAAAACAATATACACGTCATCTGAATTAAAATAAGATCTGATGTATTGAGATCACTGGACAACCGAGATTTTTGGTTTTTAAAATTCCTATAAGACTTTTATAATTGTTTTACTTTTCAAAGACAGAAAAGTTTAATATTTTGGTTTGAAATTATATTAAATGTATATTAGGTATATTTGGTCTTTTAACAGTGTATTTTTTCTTCCAACACAAAACTGCACCAGCAAATAAAATGATTGTGTTTGGATTACTACATTGCTCACAGAGCACTTGACTATGCATTAATAAGGTTTCAGATAACTGATTGCCAAAGTAGACATGCAATACTGACAAAATCTGAGTATTTTAAAATTGAGTCTAAGATAATCAAACCATCTTTTTTTTAAATGCTGACTGCATTTTTCAGCAGGTTATTTCTGCCAAGTGTGAAAGTATTGGAGTTCCATTCTGAAATCTATTACTTAGTCCCTGGAAGCATAAAATACTGAAGTTAATCTCAAATAACTAGTCATATCGTTCAAATGCTCAAATACACTCCTAGTATTTAGTTATTGCAACTAAGAATGATTTTTTTTAACATTTTGCATTTTATTAGTACCCAACATACAGCGACACGAGTTTGCTGAACAGTCCTGTTGCAATGGAAACAGATGGGCCTTTAATTGAAGATTTGCAGACGCTGAAAAAGACAGTGAAAGAAGAGGCTTGTCAGGTAAAGCCTTGTGAAGATGGCAAAGTATTCCAGTTTATGAGTTAATTTCCTAAAGTAACTGATAATCATAACTTGGCTTGTATTTTCAGCCCAGTAACCATTTGTTCTATAATAATACACTTCATCAGGGCTGCTACTTTAAAGTAATAATGTAGCAGCCAGAAACAGTGTTATATTTCTAATGCCTGTGAATCTGCTGTGTTGTCTCTTTTAAGATTTCTTCTTCTTAGAAATTTTGTTTTTATTTTTACTTAGGAATAGCTTTTTTGTGTCATTATGAGAGCAATGATTGTGCTTTTAGTATGAGAGCTATAGCTAAAACCTATGACATCATGTTCTAGTCTCTTCTCTATATAACGGTTTTGATTTTTCATAAGAAAAGCTTGTCAGCACTAGAATCTAACTAAATTTTATACATTTTAGTTTGTTATTCAGAGCCTTCATAGTGGTAAAGCTCTTGTGTTTTAAAAAATATGTAAAGTGTGTGTTTTGCCATTCATGGGTCTTCTTCCTCAGTCCACCATCTGTCAGGTTCCATTATCCACTGCTGGGTGAAGACTCTCAAGATCATTTTCGTCTTTTTTGGCTTTAGTTAATGCTCAGTAATATTCATGACTTTTTAATTTGACATCAGTTAAGTGGCATTATAATACCAATGTTGAAACTAGAGATTTCAATTTGGAGCTGGTGGAAAATGAAGAGATGCCAGGTAATATTGCAGCATCGCTAAGATTTCTGGAAGGAATATGTACTATATAGTACTATAAATCTCTCTTAAACCAGCAAAGTCAAAACTGGAGAAATGGACCCAGAAAAAACAGTTGAGTTTGGAGATAAAGTCTGTTAATTTGAACCAATGTATCTTTAAATTAAACCTTAGTGTATAAGACAATTAATAAAAATAAGCATGTGGTCAGCCTAAGCTCCTAAATTACTGTGTAAAAATTCTACTGTCATTATCCTGCAATATTATATTTTACTTATTATTTGTTACATGGCATTTTGGGTGAAGGTTGGAATTAAAAGAAATGCTGCAATACCTCTAAGGCACACTCAGGGATTGCTGTTACTTAAACACTTGCATATGTCCCTGTGCATTACATGTAAATCTTGGTGGCTGAATTACATCCCTTTCCAGGGCAATGAATTCCTGAATGGGAATGATGGATAGAGCTAGTCAGTGAGGAGCACCAGGTTGAATAAAGTTTCTAAACCTCTGCTTTTCTTCATACCTTGGATAGCTTAGCCTACATGAGGGAGAAAGGGGCCTCCTTTTACTTGCTTCTGAGCGTAGAACCAGTTCTAGTGGAGAAAGGTGGATATAAAATTATTTAGAAAAAAATGAGTACTGCATAATTTTAGAGTTGTGTTGATCATAGGGTCCATCTTTGTGCTATTTCCTAACGCTTTACAAAATATTTTCTCAGGGTTTATGAGACTGTCGTTCACTTTCTATCCTGACCAGAGAGCATTAAAATTCTTGCTTCCTAAGTCTGAGTGCTGCAACATCAGTTCTAAAAGAAAAGCAGCCAGAGTAGAATTCTGTGCTCATAATTGGGACAAGACATTAAGAACAAAAATTCCCAGTCCCAGCTGCTGGAAGAGTTTGAGGATTTGGGCCATTATTATACAATATAAAATGCAGAAACATTAATGTCAGCCCAGGCTAAAACAAAGGACTCTCATCTAGGTCTTACATTCTTTTCTACAAAGAATTCAACCATGAGGTATAAAGTTTGGCCTATATACAGCTTCATTGGTAGCATTCCAGCTGGAAAACTACTGCATCATATCCTTATTGAATGAGCTTGATTTGCCACCACCCATGATTTTAAGGAAGGGTGGGGACGTACAAAATGAAACTAATGGAAAATAAACTGTAAACAAAATTCTGAAACTTGGGTTGGACCTGCTGAAACATTCCTCATCTGTCTTTCCAAGTGCATGCTTTCTTCCCTTTCCTTGCTCACAAAGTGTGCAAGAAGTGAGATGACTAAAAGATAATAAGCCAAATTTTCAAAGAGAAAGATCCTGTCCTAACAGAGCTAATAGAATGCTTTAAATCAGGAATTCTTATTATTAGAAAAAACTAAGCCTGCAAGAGGATGGATAAGTTTGGATCATCAGGCAGGAAAAGATTTGATTAAGGATTAGATTATTGCAGAAAGCAGTCTAGGTAGCATTTGTGCATCAGTATTTGAGAGGACACTAGACAGACAATTATATATCCTTTGCTAAGTACCATCAGCAGTTGGTGTTAAAACAAGAGCTACTACAGATACCAGTTGGAAAAAAAAAAGACAGTCAAAAGGACAGCTTTTTTTCTTAACTTAAACTTCAGAAATGAGAAACTACGTAAAGGTCTATATAGTTTCAGTGAAGCTCAGATTTATGCCAGAGGCTGACAATATAGCAGAATGTCCCTACTGAAGAGGTGATTGACTGAGGAAGGTAGATCACTAATTTTTTTCTGTATGAGACTTATGTGAACATTTTTAGTGAATGCTCTGACACAATAAAATTGGACCACTGTGACTCACTAACTTTGGACATGCCAATAAATAAATAGTTGAGTAAAAGCCAGGCAGGTTTTTTTTGTAAGGACTTGTTTATAGAAAAAAAAATAAGCAAAATTAAAGTAGGTGAGACAGACATGGGAACTATATAATGACACCATTATAAAGTTAAAGGTGCTTTGTTAGGAATATTGTCTGGTTTTGAGAGAGCATTGGTAAAATGGTAATGTTGTCATGATTGTTAATAGCTTAGAATTTCATAGTTGTTTCTAGTTTTCCTCTTAGCAAAAAAATTGGTTTTAATACTTGAAACTCCATAGCCGGTAAAGAGGAGAATGTATAACTTCTTTCCAGATGTTTTTTATTTCTTTTCCTATGAATATACTGATGTGTAAGAAGCACTCTTAAGTAATGTTTAGTAATTAGTATGTTTGGCTAACTTTGTTCTATTTCTATTTCAGGCACAAAAAGATCAGAAAAAAGATCGTCCTCTTGTGCGACGCAAGTCAGAACTGCCTCAGGATATCTATACCATGAAAGCCTTGGAATCACATTGCAGAGCTGATGAATTAATATCACATGATGGGCATTAAACTATTACAGTAAAATAATATTTTGGAGGAAAAGTTGTTTTTTTTTCTGGACTCAGTTCTACAGTAGAACTTAATTTTTTGTGCCATACCAATCAGTTACACAAAGAAAAATCTTTCTTCAACCCATTTCTGTAGGCAATAACTTAATAGAGTATGCAGCTCAAGATTAGTAGTTCAAACAATGGTAAATTAACCAGTTCCATTTGCAGAATATTGGGTTGACTATAATCAAGTGGACACAATTTCCTGGAGGTGTTGTCATGGTACCAACTAGCTAATAACATGCAGTTTTTATAGTTGTATTTGAGAAAAACATTCTATAAAATCTTTCCACCTAAATAAGTGAATGACCAATAGTTGGTACTAATGATAAATGTGTGTTTTCAAAAGTAAAATTATTTCAAATATAATTATTAAACTTTTTCTAGGACTTCTCAGCTTTATAGTTGTTTCAACATTATTGCTGTCTTGTTATATACCAGCCATTTTGAAAGTACAATTATTCTTTCTTATTATAAAACATGGCTTACAAACTGGTAACATTCATGACAATCCTCAGTCATCATTCCTTTCTAAGAATTCTGTAAATTAATTTCTCTTTTACTTAGGGTAAAGATATATATATATCTATATATACCACATCCTAATACTTTATGTAGATTTAAAGCCATATCTTCCAGTCTAGTGTATAATATGGCACCAGTATTCCAGATACGAACTGGTAGAAGAATTTTTCCTAAAATGAAAATTTGTTTACTATGACTGGGAATAGACTAAATATAAAATTTAATTTTAAGTTTTTTCAAGTCAGTAAAATAACTCTTTCACTGTTTTCTCCCTTATCTGAGCTTTTAATACTCAGCATTTTTCTTGGGCTCTAGGAGTTCAATATTCTGTGGCAGATACTATGTGTGATTTCAGTTGCATCAGTTTTTATCTGAAAGATGAACACAACATCGTAAGCTTATTAAAATTGAAAAGAAAAAAAAAAAAAAAGCCAGACTCTTAAATTCCATTCTGCTTCTTTTTTAAATGAGTCTAAGAGCTGGGGAGATAGTGACCATAATTTTACCGTGAAAATATTTTTGTTGTTGTTGTAAAGAGCACATGTGCTGCAAATACACCTCACAAGTGAACTGAAAATGCATCTGAGTTGCTGATGATCTTCAAATGCTGCTATATATTCCACAAGATTACTTGCATGTAATGAGCTTTTTGTTGTAGATGGAAAAGCACGGGAGGAAAATCTCTTTAAAAATATAGTGCTTTGTCTTCAATATTTGATTTCTCTCAGGGTGGCCAGTATTTTGACTTACTTATCCTGCTTACAAGCTGTTTGAAATGTGTTCTGCTATTCTAAATGGGTGATTAGTTTCTTTTGTCTCTGGCAGTAACATGATATAACTTAATGTTTAATGTCTTGATGCATAAAGAGATAAAAAATGTGGCTTCTTTAAAAATAGATTTGTTTTACTTTTTAAGGAAGTATAACATCTCCTGCATCCATAAAAAAAAATATTGCTCAAAGCAGACATTCATAGTAACCTTGTGCAGATGTAGTGCCTGCTGTTTGTTGGTTGCATTTAACATTCAATTTCCAATATTTGTTACATTGTCTATTGGAAGAAAATTGTGAGTGGTAAATATTGGCTTACAACAACTAAATTTAAAGACCAACCCAACCTTTAAGTGGAATGTCCACTGTGTCTGAAAACATTTCCTGTAAAACTTGAAAAAGAAAATGCTTTACCATTAGGATAAATTATATGAAAACAGTTTAAAGATGCCTTCTACTTTTGAGGGAAAAGGGTGCTTTTTTAATTGTGTAAAGCAACGTCTATGTATTTTGATATACCATTGTTTGAACTTCCATCTTTAGCTGGTAGATTATCAGTTACCTTTGATTTTTGGGTGTTCAGTATGTCTGTGCAAGAGATTGCTGAAAGGAATTATTCTTATGTTATCCAAGGGGGGGGGAACCCCACTGTATATCAGTGTTTGATTGATTGTGTGATACTCAATGTATAAGAACATCTTTCACTGTCTAGATTTTATTTTTATTCTTTATTGAAGATAAACACTCACCAAAAAGGGAAGCATTTTGGTAATTTAGATGCTTCAAGTTCTCTTTAAAGGCATATTTGAAATTTTGGGCCACTGAACATTTGCTTAGGCAATATTCCAAAATCTTACCACCACTAATGGTTTAGCATGTTTGTTATCAATATTTATATATTTCGTATAATCTTGTACTAAACAATTCTAAAACTAATACATCCAAAATAAAAAGAAAAATTAAAGTAGAATTTTGGTGACTGTTGTTCTTCATAAAGTTCTGTCTGATACCTTCCCCCATTTTCCAAAATTACACCTGTACATCAGGAATGTCAAAAGTAATATTACAAGTGTCTTTTTAGTGTGGCTTTAGTATGGCTTCATTTTAATATTGTACATACATTGTACCTTGTTTTATGGTAATAAGTAATAAAAATGTAGACTTCATATTTTGTACAGAATTGTCCTATGTACAGAATAAAAAGTTCCTAGAAACAGCAAAAATAGGTAAGTGGCACAATTATTTTTCATTAGACAATATCTGTAACATTATACGTTAGTGGAATGTTAAGTTCAAATGTACCTACATATTTTTTAACATTTTGTAATTCAATTTTTTGTTCTGGCATTGTTTCTGAAGAACTTCATACACCTGCCATTTAATATGCTTTTATCTAATTTTAAAACTTAAAAAAAAGGTGTATTATATGGACAAATAAAGAACATGTGAATTTTACTTGCTCATCATGAAATTAAGTTTAACACAAGGTATTTGGGGCTGTACTCAGATTATCACTGCTAGCAGAATTCATCTGTACAAATTAAATTCATACATTTCACAAAAGCAAAGAAAAATTATGGAAAGGCTATTAGATTAAAAAAAAAAAAAAGGAATAATTGATACTCAGTAGAAAAAGCAGACTTTACCTGTAGAGCAGCAATCAGTACTAAAATTTGGTAATACTAAAATCTACGAATCTGAAAAATGCATTTTCATAGCATAATATTTTTCCCTTGTAACATTTCTGTATTGACAGGCTTCAAGCAAAATAACCATAACATCTGGAATTTTATTGTGGTACTCAATACATAATCAGGTGGCAAGAATTTAGGGGAAAACTGAAGTCTGCAGTAAGTTATCTTCTCTGCAATCCATAGAAATCTTCAAAAGAACTAAGGAAATTGCTCACATAAAGCTGACATTCAGTAACTGGGGGAGTTAGAAGGGAATTCGGGGGTTTTGTGCCTGGGATCAAGATCTGACTACTAGCTTGAGTTATAAATGTAAGATTTGAGTTAAAAGTTAGGTCTTTATGTAGTGAAAGAAACAGTTTTCTGCATGAGCTTATTAGTAAACTCACCAAATTGTGAATGAAAAACAAGATTTTGAAACAACTGAGGATTCAGTTACTCACTTTTGGAAATCAGGATTAAATACATCTCAAAATACAATGCTTTAAAATACTGACAGCGATGACATTTTTTCCATAAAAATACTTCACTGAGTTGCCAGCTTGTTCAGGAAATTACCTTTAATCCTTTCCCTCTAAGGGAATTAGTCTCAGGGGCTTTGACTAGCAGCCTTTTTTGGCATTGCTTTCATGGTTAGGCTTTGTAGAATTGAAAAGGAAGGTGCTAGTGTAGCACATATTGCTTGTGTTTGGAGATGTGTTCATTTGCTTTATGCACCTCACAAACATACTTACAGGAGATAGCTGTGATTTCAGATTATCCCTGTGTTCTGGATTCCTTTATGGGCCACCCACCTAAAAGTGGAGCACTTCTGCCCCTTGGATCTTGTGCTTACTGTGTGCAGTGATTGTGGAGACTCTGTATAGCTAATTAAGAAATGCCGTTCTAATTACCAAATCACTGTCTCGCTGGATTATAGCTTCTTTTCTATGAGGAGGCTTGGCTTGAGCTGTCTTTAATTCATGAAATAAAACTTTGATGTAGTTAAACATTTTGTATGAACAAATTCCCAAGGGAGAATTTACTGCAGAGCTAAAAGAAAGCAGTGCATTATTCCTTGCACACCTCACTGAAGAGCAGCACGGCTGCAGCTGGCTCTGGCTGGAGCCAGGCACTGGGGACTGCATTCATTCCCACCCTGGAGAGGTCTGCACATACACGGGAAGATTTCTAAGCAGTGACCCTGTGGTGAGGAGGGGACAGGGCAGTCCATAATTGCCTTGAGCTATTTTAGGCGTTTTTCTGATCCAAAAAACCACGCTGAGAGGGTTCATGCTAGCATGAAGACCTTGCCATAGTAATTTTTCTAGTACACTTTCTGTAGAATTAAAGATGCAGGGGGACTATAGATGGGAAAGGAGGTGATTTGCACTAATGGTTACTTGTTGGGGTTTTTTCCTTTGTTTTTGGTCTCAAATACTACCAAATTAATATTAAGTATAGGACAAACCTGCTGAAGTTGTTTCTTTTATAACTTACGAAAAGTTTTCTTTCTACATACATTGTACTGCATTTGCTAGGATTAAGTCTTGTATCTTGACAAGTCCTATTCTCATTATGATTCTCTGAAACACGTCTTTAGTTAAATTATATGGAAACGTGTTGGATTGGCAATCTTGCCTTTTGTATGGCTGATTTCAGAGTCCTCTCACGCCTGTAATAAGGGCCAGGTCTTTTGTGCACCCAGGAAATAATTAACTAGAACCAAATCAAGGCAAATTATTTTTCACCGTGATTGAGCAAGTGAAGCCTTTTTTCTCTCTGTAGGCTTTGACTGAGAACTTGTGAAAGAAGTTAGTTTATCTTGTCTCTGCTTCAATTTCCTATAACTTAATATGCATCTTCTTCCTGCTCCCCTTAGCATAGTAGATAAGGCTGAAGGAAGGATTACAAAGGAATACAAAGTCTCTACCTACACTGGCTTTTAGTTGCAAGTAGCCTAACACTATCTAACACTTAGATATCAGAATTCAAGACTTGTTGCACGTGCAGCATTTCTGATTTTAAACATACAGTAGGATGAGACTTGTTGAGGGTTTTTTTACCCTACTTTCTCTGCAAGTCAGCAGCAATATATAGAAATACTTGAATTTTTATTTCCTATCCCTGTCCTGCTTTCTTCTACTTACTTCCTTATTTTCCTTATTTGCATTTTTCCTGGCAACAGTTTTACACCAGTGAGATACTGTGTCTTGCTTTGTAAGCTACAAAAATTCTGTGACAGTTTGGCAGAGCAGATGATGACTGCTTCAGAAGAATGTGCATGCCAGGACTTGCTTGAGCTCACCTCCAAAGAGATGCCCAAGTTACACTTGAGATGTATCTAGATTGCTTAGCAATATTATCAACACCCTCTTAATCTCCACATCCAGAATGTTAATTTAACCTGTGGGTTTGGGGTGTTTAGCCTGTACTGGTGCTTACTATGTGGATGTAAGAAGCAGCTAATTCTCCCCGCATTGGAAAGCTGTCAGCCAAGGCCAGATACAGGATAGCCTTGGTGGAATTCAGACAGACATGCAAAGTTAACGTTTGTTTTTTTTTTTTTCATATGAAACATAATCCTTAAACAATCTGTGTGTAGAAGAACTACAAGGTGTGAGCAAACTAGACTTTGGAAAATTTAAATAGGTGAGTGTTGTATTAAACACTGTCTCAGTAACCATTCTATGAACAGAGGATTCAGAGAAGTATCTACCACTATTTTTCTTCATCAAAAAATTGACCTCTCAGGGGGAGAGGAGGGGTTTAAATAGGTTTGATTCATAAAAAAAAAAAAAATCACCTCTGTTAATTTTGGTGCTTGCAGTTGAAACTTAGTTGTTGAACAAATAATTTTTCTTCCAGACAAGAATGTTCGAGATTTTTATTACTTAAGAAATCTGTCTTTTCAAAGTTAAGCTAGACTCATAAATACTTTAGGAGCTTGCCTGAGCTTTTGCCCTGGGTAGAAATGGAGGAGTTGAGATATGTGGTTGGGCTTTCCACATTTCTAGTGTCATAGTGTAATGTCAGCCTTCATGCTGAGTTACACTTGTGTAGAAGTGTACAGATCAGGTCTTCCTTTGCCAGGCAGGATATTCCACCCCAGCTTCCTTACTTCTTGGGCAGTACATCTGAACAGATCCTGGGCCTGGGGGTCTCTGTGCATTTCCCTGTGTAATTATTGAGGAAATGTGTGGGAGGTTCAGATGAAGTTTTGTATGGTTGCTTTGCTTTTATTTTGGGGACTGCATTCCCTTTTCTATCCCCATATGAGCAAAAACTGCAGTTTCAGTCTGTGGGTCACCCACGATCCCTAGTGTACTTTTGGGGAGTCAGTGAAGTTGCTTTGGAACTTCACTGCCCACTCCCCTCTGCCAGACACCTCCAAATGGCAGCAAGGACTGGGGGACAAGGAAGAATGGGATTGTCCATCTGAGCAGCAGTGAGTTAAACTCATACCTCAATCAGTCAAATATACATTGATATGTGACAGCTGTAACAGATGTTTAGGATTTTTTAAAATTTAATTCTTTAATTAATTTTAATTAATTAAATTAATTAATTTAATTCTTTATTTTTTATTAAAATCCCCTTTCTCACTGATATATTCTTTGTTCCTATCTCCTTTTATGCACTTTGCTTTTGGGAAGCAGTCTCACAAAAGACTGGGATTAATGGTTCGGGTGCTGGATTCATTAAACCAATTAGCACAGCTGGCTGACTGGGCTGGGTATGTAAAGCACTGGAGATACTTCACTGAAGAAACCATGCAGTTGTCCTGCTGCTTTCTTCACGGGAATATGTCATTTTTGCCACCTGACCTTATGGCTTCTTATTAAGCCTTCTTATGGCTTAATTTTTCACATGAAATAAACATTATTTTCCTTCGGACAAATGAGCCTCGGGCCTGCTTTATCTTCCGGGTAAGGAGGCTGCAGCAGCAGCAGAACACATCTCTCCCGGGTGCTGCTGCCAGGGCAGTGCGGGGGAAGCTGTTGCCTTCCCCTTTCCGCTCACATCCCGCCCTCTCCTCCCAGAATAAACCTAAATAAACTCTAATAAAGGCCTTGTGTGGAACCCTTCAGTAACTGAAAACAGCTTACAAGAAAGACACAGAGGAGCTTTCTACAAGAATATGTAGTGACAGATCAAGGGGAATGGATTGAAACTGAAAGAGAGTAGGTTTAGATTAGCTATTAGGAGGAAGTTCTTTACAGCGAGGATGGAGGAACGGGTCACCCAGAGAAGCTGTGGATACCCATCCCTCATAGCGCTCTAGGCCATATTGGATGGGGCCCTGGGCAGCCTGGTCCAGTAGAAGGTGTTGCTGCCTAGGGCAGGCGTGCTGGAACCAGGTGATTTTTAGGGCCTCCCAAGTTAAACCGCTCCATAGCTCTACGCATAGGCGGCTGCGGCAGCGCGGGCGGGGCGGAGCGGGGCGGGCCGGGCCGCCCGTCCCAGGCTCCCCCGCGGCGCGGCCGGGCGGGCGGGGCTGGCGGCGCGGCGGGCGGGCACAGCCGGGGCGCGGCCGGGCGGGCGGAGCGCGGTGCCGGCCGGTGTCCCTCTGCCTCGGCATGTCTGACTCCGGCGGCGGCGGGGGCGGCGGCCCCGGCGGCGAGGAAGGCGGCATGGAGGTGTCGGGCTCGGCGGTGCAGAATGTGGCCGACGTGTCGGTGCTACAGAAGCACCTGCGCAAGCTGGTGCCGCTGCTGCTGGAGGATGGCGGCGAGGCGCCGGCGGCGCTGGAAGCGGCGCTGGAGGAGAAAGGCGCCCTGGAGCATATGCGCAAGTTCCTCTCCGACCCGCAGGTCCACACGGTGCTGGTGGAGCGCTCCACGCTCAAAGGTGAGGAGCGGAGGCGCCGCGGTGGCAAAATGGCCGCTGCCGGCCGCGGCCGCCGCCCTGCCGCGGGTGGGAGGGGCGCGCCTCCGCCGCGGCCGCGCTCCGCCTCAGCGCGGCTCCGGCCGGGAACCGCCGGGCCGGACACTGCGGGCCCGCTCCGCCTCAGCGCGGCTCCGGCCGGGAACCGCCGGGCCGGACACTGCGGGCCCGCTCCGCCTCAGCGCGGCTCCGGCCGGGAACCGCCGGGCCGGGCACTGCGGGCCCGCTCCGCCTCAGCGCGGTTCCGGCCGGGAACCGCCGGGCCGGACACTGCGGGCCCGCTCCGCCTCAGCGCGGCTCCGGCCGGGAATTGCCGGGCCGGGCACTGCGGGTTGGCTGTACGGCTCGGGCGGCAGTGCAGCCTGGGCGGTGGGTGGGTCCCGTGGCCGCCGCCCGGCCCTGCCTCCCCCGCTGCCTTTGTTCTGCGGTCGGGGGCCCAGGCGGATGCTCGGCGGGGCTGTGGGCTCAAACCCGGGCGTGCTGCGGCTGCGGCTGGTTCTGCTTGGAAAGGCACTCAAAGTGCTTCGTCAGTCGGCCGTGGCACCGCTCCTGCGGCAGCCGGGCTGCTCGGGAAGTGACCTCTCGTGCGAGGCAGATGGCCGCTCTGAAACAGAACAAGAGCGCCAAAACCCCGGATAAAGGGAAAAAAATACCCATAGCCTGAATCGACCTGTAAAAAGCGTTGTTTCACGGTTGATTAGGGAGTTCCTGTAGTTGACAAACAAAGATGTGGACCTTGCTGTGCCTTTGTTTAGTTAGCAAAGCCTGGTGGCTGTGCTGCTTGCAGAACCGCATCAAATGCTGCATGAAATACTGCAGCGAAGCTGAGACTCTGGCTTGAATCTCTTTGTTACTCACATGCATACATAAACTGACTGCTTATTTCAAAAATGACTTATCAACAAATCTGTTGCTAATTAGGCTCTGCCACAGAATGCAGCCTAATGAACAGTGACAAAATACAGCCAGTTTTCATCAATAATGCAGGCTTTTACTATTAAACAAGTCCCTACGGTCTGTAAATGGCTGGCTGCCTGCCTGCCAGCGTGAGCTTGCAAAATTCTATGAAGCTTCCGGATCACTACTTCTAATGAGCAAGTGATTCTGTTCCTGTATGTATCAAATCCTAATAAAGTCATATTTCATACTGCATTATTTAACTTGTCAACAGAAACGGTTTAACATCTTGATATATCTCCTGCAGTTGCTGCACACAGATATAAATATCAAGAAGGTTGTTTCATTCACTGTCTATTCATTGTAAACTTCAGATGTTGCTTAAAAATACCCCATTGTTGCCTATTTTTTGCCTATTTCCAGATTATCCTCCTCTTTCCCCTTCCAGAGTTTCAGACTTCTTTCTCAGTAGTGTTAATTTTCTAGAAGAGAACAAAAGAAGAACCGCCTTTATGAATTCATGAGGCAGTGTTTAATAAGATTTAAAGAAAGCCGTTTAATATTAATGCAGATGATTCCTGCTTTTTTGCAATGCCTTCATGAGAATGGTTATTCCAAGTTATGGTTGGAAGTAATAAAGGTGGTGGTGATCATTTACCTGCAGGCTCATGGCGTAAATATTGTTATATATGTATACATAAAAATTAATTGAGAGACTCATTTCATGTTTCAAAAGCCAGATACTAATTTATGATGCATAGAGGCCATTTCTGTCTGTGTCTTCTGGTGTAATAGCAGTTACTTGGGCAGAATGGGTTTTATGAATAACAGCCAGGTGCTCAAACTTAACAGCAGCATATGGAGAGCTCTGACAGCATTGTTATTATTGAAGCTTAGGTCCGTGGAGACTACATAGCATGAAGTAGATTACTGATTACAAGTACAATGAAATAGAAGCCTTATATCTGCATAATGAAAGCTTCTCTCTGCTATCACCAGCTCCCCAGCCTGCCAGCTGCTCTCATACAGGTTCCTGTGGTCTCAGTTGCTGTGTTGTTCTGTGACCAGGCTTCTGGTGCTTGGGGTCACAAATGTGAGACTCTGAGGCTGTATTTCCTAAGGAATGAACAAAATCAGAGCAGGACAGTGTGCTAGAGTGTGTCCCCCAAGAGGGAGTAACCTTCTGCACTGAAATCACTGCATTGCAGCACGACTGCCTGCATCTCCAGCAATTACATCATCTGTGATGCACTGGCTGTGCTAATGCCCAAGTATTTCCCATGGCTTGGCTTTTTATTCTGTCAAAAGATTTTTTTCTTTTGTTCAGAGACTGAATTTCCAAGTTATTTTCAAAGTAGATATTTGAAAATACAAAGTCATCTTTGAAAGAAAAAAAGCAGTTTAATGTTCTCGCTGAAGCATAGTTGTCTTAGCAACATATCTCTGCAAATAAATTCACATTCTGTATTGCAGATTTCTCTCTCAAAATGTGAGTTATAATTCACTTACTGTAAAGTTTTATTATTTTTATAGCAACCTAAATCTTAATCGAGTTTTGTTTAAAGACAGTGAACCCATTCTACATCTGAGAGATATTGCAAAGCTACATTTGACCTAATTTAGTTAATTAAGTTGGTGTGGAGCTTAAAGGTTAGAAAATAGTCTGGTAGTAGCAGAAGGTGGTTGAGAAGGGATGGCAGATGTGTTAGACATTATTTCTTACATATTGTATTTTTTTGCAGAGGATGTGGGAGATGAAGGAGAAGAGGAAAAAGAGTTCATTTCCTACAGTATCAGCACTGACATTCATTATGGAATAAAGTCAAACAGGTGAATTAGTGAAATAAATCTTAACTTTTCTACTCTATATATGTAAAACCTGCATAAGCAGACTTATCTACTTTACTACAAATTCACCTCCAGTTTACCTAGCGCTTTCAGGCAGTGTTTTTATTCAAGTGGGACAATAGCTTTTCAAGGCAGAGGCTCTGATAAAAAAAGAGTGTGTCATGAGGCTGAAAGGAGTGGACTTCTAGCTCTGAGGTTAAACAAATAGTTCTATTAATTTTGGCATACATGTAGCTGTAACATACACAACTTGAGTTCAATATTCTTTGGTTATGTCTGGCTCTTACATATTTGGCACTTATCTTGAGGCATATTTGGCTCTGAAGCTTTGTAAAGTGTAAAAATGTAAAATTGTTTTCTTTAGTCTGCTCCTACTTCGGAGTCTTTATTGATAGTTCATCTTGCTTATTGCTGAATTGTAAAGATATATTTATTTGGAAGACTTGTATTCAAGTCTCTTAGAAGAAGAATTGTAAAGTATGATGATACAGATTACCATTTGACTCCTAAACTTGCAGTCAGATTAAAGCTGTAGTGTCACTTAAGTTTCAAATGATTGGTTGGTAACTCTCTTCTCTGTCCCATAGCCTGGCGTTTATTAAACGTACAGCAGTGATCGATGCTGACAAACCAGTGTCTTCCCAGCTCAGAGTGCTCACTCTCAGTGAAGATTCTCCATATGAAACGTTGCACTCTTTCATCAGCAATGCTGTTGCTCCCTTTTTCAAGTCCTATATCCGAGAATCTGGCAAAGCAGACAGGTAATTCAGTGTAAATACTGCATTTCTGTGCTATTGAGTTAAAGTGTGTGATTCTTACACAAACAACTGTGATTCTTCAAGGTGAATCATGTGGATTGTTGAAGCACCCAGTTGGATATGATGTTGTTGCTGACTCTGGGGAATCAGTTCAGGTCTGAATGTGTTATGTATGGTTTTTGGTTTGCCTTCTTACATGGAAACATCTGTGCTTTTTCAGGGATGGAGATAAGATGGCTCCTTCAGTTGAGAAAAAGATTGCAGAGCTTGAAATGGGCCTCTTGCATTTGCAACAGAATATTGAAATTCCAGAGATCAGTCTGCCAATTCATGCAACCATTACTAATGTGGCCAAGCAGTGTTACGAACGTGGAGAAAAACCAAAGGTTACAGATTTTGGTGAGAAGGCTGAGGATCCACTGTTCCTTAATCAGTTACAGTCTGGAGTCAACCGCTGGATTAGAGAAATACAAAAGGTAACCAAATAAAGAACAGGAAAGAAAAAAAGCAACTAAGTAATAAGAACATATATGTAGTATTGCGTATCTTCACAATTTAACTGGTAAAATGCTGCTTCCTGCAGGATACTCTGAAGATCTGAGACCAAGTTTTTTGAGTCATTGGAGACATTGGTCTAAGGTGACTAGGTGATTAGGCTAAGTCTGATCTAATATTAGGGTAAATGGAATGTAGTCTAAATTGTTCTACAAATAGCCAAGAGTATGACTATTTTATGCATCTTATAATAGACTCAAGTAACTGGCAGTAACCCTGTGAATTTTGTAACTACTCTTCAAATCTTTACGGCAGATTGAGAGTAACACATATGATTGGCCTGTTTTGTTATTTGCCCCTGATGCATCCACAACCACTTCACAACAGTTGCTCCAGCCCTGTCTTGTAATCTCATACTTCTGCCTGTTACTTTTCAAAAGAACTGCTGTTATGCTGGTGTTACTCCAAAGAAGCATCTCAGATACTAGTCTGGCTTTTTTGCCTGTGTGCACAGTAAACATCTATTTCTTATGGACCAGTGTTGTCTTTTCTTATTTGAGAGCATAAAATATTTGATACCTTGCCTGGCTCATCTGCCATTAACCAGAATACAGACACTGCTCAGGAAAGCAGGCAGGTGACATTTTTAGATTATGTTGAAGATTATTACATGAGGGTCCTAAAACCAACCTTTAGGATCTCTGGAATTGCACTTGTCACATGTTGCATGCAGTTCCTACACTTCTCAAAGAATGAGTGCCAAAACTGTCTGATTATTAAAACCTAGTACTCATTGCATGTTCCAATTATATTTTAGTAACAGCAGTTTTTACAGTTGAAGCATATAAATTAAATGCTTTTCTCTCTCCTTTGTCTTTCTCTCCATTACTTTGAAGGTGACTAAATTAGATCGAGATCCTGCATCAGGCACTGCATTACAGGAGATAAGCTTCTGGTTAAATTTGGAGAGGGCTCTGTACCGCATTCAGGAAAAACGTGAAAGCCCAGAAGTTCTGCTGACTCTGGACATTCTAAAGCATGGCAAACGTTTTCATGCAACTGTCAGCTTTGATACAGACACAGGTAAAATATCTGATCAATAACATTTTTATCAAATGTCTTACAGAACTTAAACTGTTAAAAAACTTGAACATTACAGTACAAATAACAATGCTATTTAGAGGAACCTTGGGCTAGTTACAGATAGAGATTTTGGTCAGTGAAATGAAAAGTTATATTCAAAATCTTGTCCATTTAGGTCTGAAACAGGCATTGGAAACTGTGAATGACTATAATCCGCTGATGAAAGACTTTCCACTGAATGACTTGCTGTCTGCTACGGAGCTGGACAAAATCAGGCAGGCCCTTGTTGCAATATTTACCCATTTGAGAAAAATCAGGAACACAAAATACCCAATCCAAAGGGCATTGCGTTTAGTGGAGGCTATTTCAAGAGATCTGAGCTCTCAGCTCCTTAAAGTGTTGGGAACTAGAAAACTGATGCATGTTGCCTACGAAGAATTTGAGAAGGTATGTTCATGGCTTTCTGAAACTGGTTGCCATACTTCTGCGTTGGACAGTGACTTTCAGGAAGCTTTTGATTTGGAAGCTAAAGTTCCTGTTCTAAAACTTTTTCCAGGTAATGGTTGCATGCTTTGAAGTTTTCCAAACCTGGGATGATGAATATGAGAAGTTACAAGTTCTGCTGAGAGATATTGTGAAGAGAAAAAGGGAAGAGAACCTGAAGATGGTGTGGCGCATCAATCCTGCTCACAGGAAACTCCAGAGTCGTCTTGATCAAATGAGGAAATTCAGGCGTCAGCATGAGCAGCTGAG
The DNA here is from genome assembly GCF_029582105.1 of Oenanthe melanoleuca. Lineage (NCBI taxonomy): Eukaryota > Metazoa > Chordata > Aves > Passeriformes > Muscicapidae > Oenanthe > Oenanthe melanoleuca. The sequence goes on from NC_079339.1 coordinate 50,219,170, forward strand.
AGCAGTCATTGTGAGAGTCTTGCGACCTCAGGTAATCTTGATTATTTCCAAACAGAAAATCTGTGTGGCTTCTTCAAGAGTGTTACCTTTACTTGAAGTTACCACTATAAATGTAATGTAACATTCAGTTTCCATGTTTAGTTTTGAACCCTTGCTAATAGGCTTAGCTTTAATTCTGACTTACATTGCGTAATACATGCTCATGTTAATAAACTCAGCAAGTCTAGACATAACACAGGGGAGATTATAAGTGTTTAAATCCTTGAATTTGGCTAAACCACGGCGGAAAATGAGATTATGTTGCACAGTAGTAGTAAAGTACCAGTGTTGCCCTATTCCTACTCAAACACAACTGAAAGTTTGTTGAGAATTTGTCACTGATTTGTAGGGGGTTTGTGCAATGTTTTTTAAACCAACTTCATTTTGCTACTTCCAGAGAAATTTTGAAGTATCCAACTCACTAGACTATGTTTCTAATGTAGGTAACAGCTGTTGCCCAGCAAAATCAAGGAGAGGTACCTGAACCACAGGATATGAAAGTAGCAGAAGTCCTTTTTGATGCTGCAGATGCTAATGCAATTGAAGAAGTCAATCTTGCTTATGAGAATGTTAAGGAAGTAGATGGATTAGATGTTTCCAAAGAAGGTACAGAAGCCTGGGAGGCAGCAATGAAGCGCTATGATGAAAGAATTGATAGAGTTGAAACAAGAATAACAGCTCGTTTGAGAGACCAGCTCGGTACAGCAAAGAATGCCAATGAAATGTTCAGAATCTTCTCCCGGTTTAACGCCTTGTTTGTCAGACCTCACATTCGCGGTGCCATTCGTGAATACCAGACACAATTGATCCAGCGTGTGAAAGATGATATTGAGTCTCTTCACGACAAGTTTAAAGTACAATACCCACAGAGTCAAGCATGTAAAATGAGTCACGTTCGTGACTTGCCTCCTGTGTCTGGCTCTATAATTTGGGCAAAACAGATTGACAGGCAGCTCACCGCTTACATGAAGCGTGTGGAGGATGTCCTTGGCAAAGGCTGGGAGAACCATGTGGAAGGTCAGAAGCTAAAGCAGGATGGAGACAGCTTTCGCATGAAGCTCAACACTCAGGAGATCTTTGATGACTGGGCAAGAAAAGTTCAGCAACGCAACCTTGGTGTGTCTGGTCGCATTTTCACCATCGAGAGCACTCGTGTTCGAGGTCGAACTGGAAATGTCCTGAAACTGAAAGTCAACTTTCTCCCAGAAATAATTACACTTTCAAAAGAAGTCCGAAACCTCAAGTGGCTTGGTTTCCGTGTCCCACTAGCAATTGTCAACAAAGCTCACCAAGCAAACCAGCTCTATCCATTTGCTATTTCTCTCATTGAAAGTGTCCGTACATACGAGCGAACATGTGAGAAAGTAGAAGAGCGTAATACTATCTCACTGCTGGTCGCTGGCTTGAAGAAAGAGGTGCAGGCTTTGATTGCAGAAGGAATTGCCCTTGTGTGGGAATCATACAAACTTGATCCATACGTACAGCGCTTGGCTGAGACTGTCTTCAGCTTCCAGGAAAAGGTTTGTGTTATCTGTCAAAATCTGCAGAACTTTTACATTTATAATTCAGTAATGTGTGGTTATCCAAAAGTGTCATTGGATAGCTGGGAACTAGTTCTGCAGCTCTTAAGTAGCTGATTGAGTCAGCACACCTAGGCCAAGTGGATGGATCTCTTAGTAGTGCTAAAATTGCTATTAGCAGTGCTACTTTGATTTGATATTGCTAAAGCGGATGCATTGCTCCACCCAGATAAAGAGACGTGATTAACCATTACTGAATTATTATTGTTTCATTGATCTAACCTGTCAAACTAAACATCCCATTTTTCCTAAACTATCTTAGGTGGATGATCTCCTCATTATTGAAGAGAAGATAGACCTGGAAGTGAGATCATTGGAAACCTGCATGTATGATCACAAGACTTTCTCAGAAATCTTGAACAGAGTTCAGAAAGCTGTGGATGATTTAAATCTTCATTCATACTCAAATTTGCCAATCTGGGTCAATAAGTTGGATATGGAGGTAAGTTTGAGATCAAGGAGTAGTGTATATTTAGAGGTAACATTTTGTTCAGGTGCAAAATACATTTTGATTATTGTCTTATAGTCACCCAGGGTGTCTTTTCTTTATAGTCACACCAGAGACTAAATTCTCATTCTCTGAATATTCCAGTGTATTTTTGGTATGCAGAAGATTGCAAGACCTGTGTTGGGGATTTTTTTTGCTGTTGACTTTTGGGATCAGTTAATTCAAGGGGAGTTTTGTGCTTTGAAGGAAAAAGTTTGATACAGTTTGACGGCCTAGAGGGTGATGGAAATTTGCTATCCTGGTAGCAAAGACTTGTTGCCATCATATTGTTTGCTCCTGCTTGTTAAGTTTCAGGTTATTGGTCACTAGGCCAACTTCAGTATGGTTAAAATTTGTTTAATTAAAGTCCACGAGGACCAGGAAAAGCTTTGATTTGTATTCAGTTCAAAACTCTTAAACCTCTTTAATCATGGAATGGTTTGGGTTGGTAGAGACCTTAATGATCATCTAGTTGCAGCCCCCATGCCATTGGCAGTGATGCCACTGATTTGGTAGCTCAAAGCCCCATCCAGCTTGGCCTGGAGCACTTCCAGAGATGGGGCATCCATAACTTCTCTGGGCAACCTGTTCCAGTGCCTCACCATCTTAATACCTAATCTAAAGCCCTTATTCTATCTTATTGCTACGAGTGCTAGTAAACTGTCCCTCCAATTCGTTTGAGCCCTTTCTGGTGCTGGAATGACTTAGTAAAGGAGCGCTTGGTTCTTGGAGGTGCTGTAGTGTGTCTGTCAGAATATATTGATACTAGGGATCTTCATGCAGTGAATATGCAGGTTTTTCCTCCAGTGTGCCTCATTTTCTTTAGATTGAAAGAATCCTGGGTGTTCGTTTGCAAGCTGGACTGAGGGCCTGGACCCAGGTTCTTTTGGGACAAGCAGATGACAAAGCAGAAGTTGACATGGATACAGATGCTCCTCAAGTGAGCCATAAGCCTGGTGGTGAACCCAAGATCAAAGTAAGTTTTCCTGTGGCTTTTTTTTTTGCATTAGATTTTTTTTGATTGGTTGATGTTTTCCTTACTGTCAATTAACTAGAAATTATTTCTGAGGCTTATATGGAAGATAAATATTTCTTCTGCATCTGTTTTTGGAGAAATATTTTCCTCTTTCCATTTAAGTACAAGTTGATTTTTGAAAAGTGCTTCTTGAAGTCCAGAATTCTTGTCTGTATGTAGCAGTATCTGCCAGTAAAAGTGGGTGTTTTTACTGTTTCTGCAGAACATTGTACATGAACTAAGAATAACCAACCAGGTGATATACTTGAATCCACCAATTGAAGACTGTAGATACAAACTTTACCAAGAAATGTTTTCTTGGAAAATGGTAATCCTGTCACTGCCGAGAATTCAAAGTCAGAGATATCAGGTAAGTGTATTGAAGCTGTATCTAAGTCTGAGCAATTGTTTTCACTTAGTAATTTACTGTCCTCAGTATATTAGTGTGTTGATCTAAACCCAAATCTGAGTGCCCTGGAAATTGATGTATATTATAACTGTGGTTCTTAGGTTGGAGTGCATTATGAGCTGTCTGAGGAAGAGAAGTTCTATCGTAATGCATTGACAAGAATGCCTGATGGTCCTGCAGCTCTGGAAGAGTCATACTCAGCTGTCATGGGAATTGTGACTGAAGTGGAGCAGTATGTCAAGGTAGGAAGCTGACGGGATATAATGGAACAGCTAAAATGAACATGGGCTTTCAGTTTTCCTGGGGACTGGAGGGAAACACATCTTTTGGAATATGCTGGAGAAGTTCTGAACATTGTGAAATACCTCCATTAGGTTTGGCTGCAATACCAGTGTCTGTGGGATATGCAGGCTGAAAATATATACAACCGTCTTGGAGAAGACCTGAATAAGTGGCAGGCCCTTTTGGTTCAGATAAGAAAGGCAAGAGGAACGTTTGACAATGCAGAAACCAGAAAGGAGTTTGGACCTGTTGTCATAGACTATGGCAAGGTGAGAAATTATTATTATTTGTTGTGATAAATACATTGAATTTCAGAATAGGTGTATAACAGAAAATAGCAAAGTGACAAATTACTATTATGTAACATAATTCACTTGTAGGTACAATCAAAGGTTAACTTGAAGTATGATTCCTGGCATAAGGAAGTGCTCAGCAAATTTGGCCAAATGCTTGGGCAGAATATGACAGAGTTTCATTCACAAATTTCTAAGGTAAGAAAAGTCTTAATTCCAGTTTTTCACTTTTCATATCAACTGTTGTAGAATGCTAAAACACTGATTTATGCCTTTAACAGTCCCGTCAAGAGCTGGAGCAGCACTCTGTGGACACTGCTAGCACATCAGATGCTGTGACATTCATCACATATGTGCAGTCCTTGAAACGTAAAATCAAACAGTTTGAAAAGCAAGTTGAGGTATGTTCTGATTTATGGAAATGTCAGGCTTAGCTCATAAAATGCTGCTTCATTGTAATCATGAAATGATATTCAAGTTCTCTTAAAAACAGACTCAAACTTCATATTCTGAAAAATCCTGTGAGCTCTATATTGAGCCTTTAATTAAGTATGTCTATTTAGCCATGAAGCTTAAGTTTTGTCTTTTTAACTTAAAACCACTGTGTCTTTTAGCTGTATCGCAATGGTCAGCGCTTGCTTGAGAAACAGAGGTTCCAGTTTCCTTCGTCTTGGCTGTACATTGACAACATTGAAGGAGAATGGGGTGCCTTTAATGATATTATGCGTAGGAAGGATTCTGCCATTCAACAACAAGTAGCAAATCTGCAGATGAAAATAGTCCAAGAGGATCGTGCAGTGGAGAGCCGAACAACTGACTTGCTGACAGACTGGGAGAAAACAAAGCCTGTAACAGTAAGTAGTGATGATTAATATTCAGTCAATGAGGTAGATTTTCTGCATTCAGTAAGAAGTAGGGAGTTTACTTTTATGGTTTTTTTGATGATTTTTCATTTTAGGTGATAGTAGAAGTCTTTTTGAGGGTTCTGTAATAACCTGTCAGTGCGTTGATTTTTTGGTAATAGTTGCAGAGGGAAATTCACCCTTAAAACGTAGGCCTGTGTTAGGTGCAGAGAAATAAATTGCTTCATTGACTAAGAGAGGTTTATCTGAAATAAGTGTATGTCAGAGGTAGCATGTAGGAGGTATGTATGTAGGAGGATTCAGAAGCAAGCTGCTTTTTGTTGTCTTTTTTTTTTTCCTGAAGTCCTTTTTTCAAAGCCAAAATCTGCATGTAAAAATGAAATTAGACTTATAGTGGTATGTAGTATGTTGTTTTATTGCCAGCAAAATGGAAACATAAAAAATGAGAAAAACCAACATTTATATTTATGTTTAGTCCCCACTTTTAACTTGTCTTCAACGTAATTATAGGATTATTAGATTAATGTATTCCATGTAAACTTTAGGGAAATCTGCGTCCAGAAGAGGCTCTTCAAGCTCTTACCATTTACGAAGGAAAATTCGGGAGGCTGAAGGATGACCGTGAGAAGTGTGCAAAGGCCAAGGAAGCTCTGGAACTTACAGATACTGGTCTGCTCAGTGGCAGTGAAGAGCGCGTCCAGGTACAGCCTGCTCACACACCTTCTTGCCAGTTTTGGATAAAAATGTTTCAGTTCATCATCTTCTCCCTCAGGAGAGTGACTTGTAGTGTGTGCTGTACTAATATCAGAGCACGGTCTAGCCTTCAGAGCTTGTCTGTGATCTCTTCCTTGACTGTCTTATTCTTTTGAAACTGTTATGTGAGCCAAGATGGAATATTTCATCTTCATCACTTGCTGTTGCAGTTGTGTTGAACTGGCAAACGGAAGTTTTTTGATGGATTAGAAATAGTTTGTTTAACTCACCCATGCTACTGATTTTGAAGAAATTAGGAATAGCTGTTGATGTTTGATACATTCCTTATTACAGGTAGCCCTTGAAGAGCTGCAGGACCTCAAAGGTGTCTGGTCTGAACTCTCTAAGGTCTGGGAACAGATTGATCAAATGAAAGAACAGCCCTGGGTCTCAGTACAGCCTCGCAAGGTACTTCACTTTTGTGTACATGAACAATATAATTGCCACAAATCTATGCAAATTAGAAATTAGACCTTTTGAGACAGACATGCTCTGTTGTCAGTCTGGATCATTTTCAGTGTTCAGGTATCTTTTTCAGTATGCTGTGAGCATGTTTCTTCTGAACCTAATCTAAGAATATTCACAGGATTGTTGTAATTTAAGTAATCTTATAGGGAATTTATGCAGTTTCCATAGTTTGATATTGGACTGCATCTACAGAGAAGAAACTGCTGTTTTTAAATAAATTGTTGGACCTCATTAGAGAAACTTCATTATACAGTTGGGTAAACAGCATTGATTTTAAGTCAGTGCTCAGGAGGTAAAGAGCAGAAAGAGCACTAATCTATAAACTAACTGCTTGTGACATGACTGCATCATAAATCTCAATCAGACCAATAAAATTGCATTCTCAACTCTAGAGTAACCACATCTTAAGCAAATTCAGGTAACATGTAACTGTCCTGTTGCTAATGTCTCATTAGAGAGTTTTCTGTAACAAATGTATAGGCAGCTTGTATGTTTATGTGCGCAGGACTTGTAGAGAAAGATTTCATTGCTTTTATGTTACTGACAGCTTCGACAAAACTTGGATGGTCTGCTGAACCAACTGAAAAACTTCCCTGCCCGTTTGCGACAGTATGCCTCCTATGAGTATGTTCAGAGACTTCTGAAGGGCTACATGAAGGTAAGTTGTACACATTTCTAAAATGCATATATTTTATATTCAAGTTCGAAGATGTAACTTGCTTTCTTTTCTTCTATAGATAAACATGTTAGTTATCGAACTGAAATCCGAGGCACTTAAAGACCGACACTGGAAGCAGTTGATGAAGAGGCTTCATGTTAACTGGGTTGTCTCAGAATTGACCCTGGGCCAGATCTGGGATGTCGATTTACAGAGAAATGAAGCAATTGTCAAAGATGTTCTACTTGTGGCTCAGGGAGAGATGGCTTTGGAAGAGTTCTTGAAACAGGCTAGTATCAGCTCTTGCATGTTTGTAATAGCAAATCTGAGGGTTGTGTTAGGTGGCTACTTGTGCAGTAAACTTGTCACTCTCAGCTATTGAAACAAATGCCAAGAGTCCGTGGTTTGCTCTGTTTTGGGGAGCAGTGTAAAGCTCTGTAAACTTCCTCCAATGAAACTTGCATTATTTGGGAAAAGCAGTTCTTGGTAGTGACTGCAAAGATCCCGCCTTGAACTGCTCCATAGACTTAGTATGTTTAACAAAAGCTTAAGTGTCAAGCCAGAATCTTCGGGTGAAAAAAATAGTATCTGATTACTGTAATACATTTCTACTCTGTAACTATGTTGGAACAGAAATTATTGATGTCATATCTTAAACATCTTTTTCTTCAGATAAGAGAAGTGTGGAACACCTATGAACTGGACTTGGTCAATTACCAGAACAAGTGTCGTTTGATTCGTGGATGGGATGACCTTTTCAATAAAGTCAAGGAGCACATTAACAGCGTGTCTGCTATGAAGCTGTCACCATACTACAAGGTAAAATGGAAAAACAAAGCTAAAGAATTTTTGTTTATTTCTGCCTTCCCCTTCTGTTTAGTTTGTATTTTTGTCAGCAGGGACTATATTCACTGTTTAAAGCTGACAGACTGTTAATTGTATATGCATACTTTGTAACTCTTAAAAAACTGTTTCCTCTAATAATTATTAGTAGTCAAATACTTAATAATATTAAAATGAATATTAATGCAGTGTTTAAACTTCAGGTGTTTGAGGAAGATGCCCTTAGCTGGGAAGACAAGTTGAACCGTATCATGGCACTTTTTGATGTCTGGATAGATGTCCAAAGGCGTTGGGTCTACCTGGAGGGTATCTTTACTGGCAGTGCAGACATCAAGCACTTGCTGCCTGTGGAGACCCAGCGGTTCCAGAGGTAACTTTTTAATTTTGTTCTTTTCTTGCCTCCCTTGGGGGCACCATGTGGGCGGGCCTGAAACTTCCTGACTCGCTGTAGCGCTCTCTGAGTTGAAATACTGACTGCATTCTTGGTCCAGCTGGATTACAGCTGCTGTAGATAGAAGTTCATCAAGCAAAGAGATGCAGCTGTGGCAGAAAACGTTTATAGTAAACAGGCTGATGTACGATTTTTAGAAGATGATTTGGACTCAGGTGGTTTTCCTTGCTAGCTCCTGTCAGTTACTTCAAGGGTTTTTCTGGCATTATGGCTGCGTAGACAGGCTGTTTTCTGTTGCTGTAACCTTTAATCTCACCCTTGAAACATTATTTACTTCCGCTCTTTTAAGCTGGTCTGATCATACTTGGTCATTCCATACACTTCCAGTCAGATCAAAGAATCATATTTATGTGTCTTCAGGAAGTAAAGATAAGTAGATCTGCTCTGGACTTGGTAGACTGGACATTACAAAGAAGTTCGATTTTGTTGTTGTGAGCTTGAGGTAGATAAAGAGGAAGTAGGGGAATTTAGGCTTGTGTTCCCTAGAGCTGCTGCAACCATTAGAGATGGAGTGGTCATGTAGAGACAAATAATTTTGGTGTTGTGTAGGCCTGCGGTTACTGAGTTTGCACTAATGTGTTGTGTTATTTTACTTGCAGCATCAGCACTGAATTTTTGGCACTCATGAAAAAGGTGTCCAAATCTCCACTTGTGATGGATGTTCTTAACATTCAAGGTGTGCAGAGATCATTAGAGAGACTGGCAGACTTACTTGGGAAGATACAGAAAGCTCTGGGAGAATACTTGGAAAGGGAGAGGTCCTCTTTCCCGCGGTAAGCAGTTGACTCCTGAAGTAATCTGATGTTTCTGTGCAGGAATTTGTGTACTGCTCTGCCAGTTCTTATGTGGTACATATATATGAAATGTTATGACCATTTAAATATGTATTGTCTATATACAGAATTCAGTTACAGCTACTTCTCTGGAAATGAGGCTGAAATTTCCCTTGCTTGCTCACCTGTGGCTGGTTGCAGGATTTGGATATTGCCTAAAGAACCATTGCAACTGATTTCTGTAAACTGAAGAGGTTCTTCTGCCATTTGATTGAAGGACAGTGTCCAAACTGTCACAGTCCAGTATTTAGGTCATTGATTTTGACTTACCTGTAGTCCTAAGATAGTTTGTCACTTAGCATGAGAAAATAAGAATGAGGGAGGTACTGAGAGGGAGTCCTTCCTGGCTGATAGGCAGTTCAATGCCAGACTCTACTGTGGATATTTCAGAGATGGATAAGTAAAGAAAATGATCCACGCTATGGAGCATGTATACACTTCTGTATGGTACAGACCACATGAATTTAATGGTAGCACTGAGGTATAACTGCTGGCATATTTATGGTTCATGCACTCTTGCAGTGTTGGGGAAGTGATTTTCAGTTACTTCTGTGTAGTGGCCATGGATGAAGCAAAATTGTATATTAAAAGTGACAGTTGGAGTTCTGATACCAATCTAATTTTATGTAATTAATAGGTTCTACTTTGTTGGTGATGAAGACTTGCTTGAAATCATTGGAAACAGCAAAAATGTTGCTAAGTTGCAGAAACACTTCAAGAAAATGTTTGCTGGAGTTTCTAGCATTATTCTCAATGAAGACAATTCCGTGGTTCTTGGGATATCCTCACGTGAAGGAGAGGAGGTATAGATGCAGTATTTCTTTCTAAATAATATTCTGAAAATAAGTGAATATGGGCTGACTTAAACCTTTAATTCTTGCAGGTGCTGTTCAAAACACCTGTATCCATCACGGAACATCCCAAGATCAATGAGTGGCTCACTCTTGTTGAAAAAGAAATGAGAGTGACCCTTGCTAAATTGCTTGCAGAGTCTGTTACTGAGGTAGAAATCTTTGGAAAAGCAACTTCAATTGATCCAGCAGTCTACATCTCTTGGATTGACAAATACCAGGTATTAATGTGGAACACTTAAGTATACTGCAGCTTGGTTACTTCCGCAAGGAAAACTATCTGATGAGGGTTTTTTTACACAGGCTCAGCTTGTTGTGCTGTCAGCCCAGATTGCTTGGTCTGAGAATGTGGAGTCAGCCCTCAATGGTGGAGGTGGAGACAACAGTCCTCTGCAGTCTGTGCTAGCCAATGTTGAGGTCACACTCAATGTCCTGGCAGACTCCGTGCTGATGGAGCAGCCACCCCTTCGCAGAAGGAAACTGGAGCACTTGGTAAGTAAAAACTTCCTTTCCTCTTCAGGGTTTACAGGTGAGCGTTTTTATATTTTAATGAAAAAGTTGATCAGTCTAAGACTGAGTTAGACTGAGTCTAACTGCTGTTCCTCCAGGAAAAGAATTTGAGCAATTTAAGCAATTACATTAAGGCCTGATCCTTAATATAGCTGGTGGTAGTTTTTCACTCTAGTCAGCTTAATGCATGATACCGTATTATAGGTTATCTCAGTGAACTGATCTTCAAAGTGGATCTTCCAGGTATGGAAGTTACTGATTTTTTTCATTCAAATGTAAAATATGTCGTTAAGTTGCTTGTTATTGTAATCATATAGTTCAGTAGTGTAATGGATTAACAGGCTAGCTGGGCCAAACTGTAAACTAGGAAAGTCATTTAGAGCAGTAGGCAACATTGTTAGTTTTGGCTTTGTAGCAACAGATTTTAAAACAGAGACTGGTTTTTGGTTATGTGATGACAATTCACTGTGCTAATCTGAGAAGCTGTAGGATTCTTGTCTTTGCTTGTATTGTTCTGGTCTTAAAGGAATTACTTGATTCTCCAGATCACTGAGTTGGTGCACCAGAGAGATGTTACAAGATCGCTGATCAAAAGCAAGATCGACAACTCCAAATCCTTTGAGTGGCTCAGCCAAATGCGGTTCTACTTTGACCCAAAGCAGACAGATGTGTTGCAACAGCTCTCCATTCAGATGGCAAATGCCAAATTCAACTATGGTTTTGAATACCTTGGAGTTCAGGATAAGCTGGTACAGACTCCCCTCACTGACCGCTGCTACCTGACAATGACACAAGCCCTGGAGGCAAGACTTGGAGGCTCACCATTTGGTAAGTTTGTGAGACAAGTGTATAAAATTCTTCTCAGATATATATGAGAATAAGTGGTTTGATATGAAGATATGAAGAAAAGAATGGGGTTTTGGGGGAAGTCAAAGTAGTTTTAGGTTTTCTTTGAACCCTCTTGCACAGGCACCTTTAGAATCCACATGCTGGCAGATTGCATGAGTTGGCAGTGCTACTCAGATGATAAACTCTAAAGCATGTCTATCCCATTTCAAAAACAGGTCCTGCTGGTACTGGTAAAACAGAATCTGTTAAAGCTCTTGGACATCAGCTCGGCCGCTTTGTGCTGGTTTTCAACTGCGACGAAACATTTGACTTCCAGGTAAGCTGTTTGATTAAAACAATGTAGTCTTTGTTAACAAGAAGTAGGGATCTCTTCAGAACCCTGAAACAGCCAGCAGTGTTTATTTTCGAGGTAATTATGCATAAGTCCTAACTGAGCTGGTATCTGTAGGTTATATAGAACCTCTATAACAAAAAAATGCCTAAAGCAGAAGTGAGATGAAACATTGCTAGAGCAGGGGTTCTGGGTTTTTGAACGGGTAGTTCTGTGACAGCAAATGGAGGGGAAGGAAGAGGAAGTAGAGGGGCAGGGGCTTAAGACTGGCTTTAGGAAAGTATCTTAAACTATGTAATTTGCATTTATAGTTTAATGAGGAAGAGATGAGAGTGTGAGATTACTGAAATAGATGTATTATTTCCAAATTATCCTTTACAGCACAACTGTGCTGTTTACCTCAGCATGTGAAGAATTCTTTAAAACTATTTAAAACTAACTAAAGAAAATTTATCCAGATATTTGAAGATTAATGATATCTTCAAACTGAGAACCAGATAAAATGTCTCTGTAAACCATAACACAGCAAATTATCTTCAAATGAAAACATAGGTTGAGTGTATAGATAAAAAAACAATATAAAACATGTACAAGGAATCACTAAACTTTATGGACTTTGACAGGTTGCCCATGTGTGGGGGCTTTTTTTTCAGTACAGCTGTATTTTGACCAGGTCAGGATTCCATTTAGCTAGCATTTACCTGGTAGGGGTGACTGTAAGAAGATTGCCTAGGAAGTATTATTATCACAGATAATGCAATCCATCCTTGCCCCAGCTCCCTCGCCCCTCTGATAGTTAAGACAATCAGGATGTCTCAGCAGAAGTGTGTCACTCTGTTCATGCTCTCTCTAGTTAACCTTTCTTCATGTACCATTTCTCCTCTTAAATCCACTTGCACACTTGGTTCTGTAACCTCTTTTCCGAATTGTTCCACTGTGCACTATTACTAGGCACTTACTGAAAGGGAAGCTTCTTTTTGTCTTTTTTTAATGATTTCTGAGTTCTTGTAGTAGAAAAGACATTAAATAATTGATTCCTGTTCATCTAAAACCAGTAAATTCTAGAGCTCCTTCATGTTCCCTCATGTTGCCTTATACAGAATCTTACTTTAAAGGTTGTTCTTTATGTAGAAAGGTTATCATACTCTGGTCATCCAGTTTGCTCTTCTGAAATGTTTTATAATTCGTGTACCCTCCTTATGCTAAAGCACTAGAACTGCACCTGATGTCAGTAGTATCAGCAAACAAAACATTATGCAGTGGACTTAGTTTGCCTGTTTTGGAACACACTGCAGTACAGTATGGAGTAACAGGGATCTATGATCATCTTTGTGGTTCTGTGAAGCAGTGAAAGCTGAACTTCAGAGCCCTTTCATAACTCTTACAGTACTGCAAATACAGTAACCTGCAAATAAACGCAGCTTCTTCCTGCCTTGGATGCATTATATAAAGTGCTCTTCTCTGCTCCTTTTGCCGATGCAATTGAGTGCATTTTCCCCTCTCTGTGCAGGCAATGGGACGCATCTTTGTGGGACTTTGCCAAGTGGGCGCATGGGGCTGCTTTGATGAGTTCAACAGACTGGAGGAGCGAATGCTCTCTGCGGTTTCACAGCAAGTTCAGTGCATCCAGGAAGCCTTGCGAGAGCATTCCAACCCCAACTATGACAAGAGTATGTAATCCTTCTCTAGCATCCTTCATGCTGTTTTGTTCCTTAGCTACATTTCTTGCAAATAATGCAAGGATGAAGCTACTTTATGTCAAAACTTAAATTTTTGATGTGACTTTCAGCTGGTAGAAATTTATATTGTTGGAGTTGCAGTACTGGAGAACCTGCTGTCCATTCCTGTAACTAAAATAGAATAATGTATTCAATTCTGAGAGTGATGGATCACTGACTCAGGTATAACTAAATGCACTCTCTTTTCAGCTGCAACGCCCATTACCTGTGAGCTGCTGAACAAACAAGTTAAAGTGAGCCCTGACATGGCTATCTTCATCACCATGAATCCTGGCTATGCAGGCAGATCTAATCTACCTGACAATTTGAAGAAGTTGTTCCGTAGTTTGGCAATGACTAAACCAGACCGTCAGTTGATTGCACAGGTCATGCTGTACTCCCAAGGTTTCCGTACTGCGGAAGTTCTTGCCAATAAGATAGTACCATTCTTCAAGTGAGTAACAAGTTTGACTCCAATCAGTAACAATAGAACTTACTGTTCATAGCTGTAATATTCTTTGCAACTCACTAAGCACGTTATGTAGCAATCACTTCAAGCAACAGTTTCAAGTAAAGAATGGCATTTGCTGAGTGTTATATTGGTTCATACTGAGAATCAAATTGTATTTTATCTCTTTTACTTCTTAGGCTTTGTGATGAACAGCTGTCCTCCCAAAGTCACTATGATTTTGGCCTGAGAGCACTGAAGAGTGTATTGGTTAGTGCAGGTAATGTGAAGAGGGAGAGGATTCAGAAGATAAAGCGGGAGAAGGAAGAGCGTGGTGAAGTTGTTGATGAGGGAGAAATCGCTGAGAACTTGCCAGAGCAAGAGGTAACGTGTGTGCAAAGTTTTTTACTTTTGTGATAGAGGATGCCCACTAAACAAAGAAAGCAACCCTTCAGTATTTACCATTTAGTATTAAGTCATGTGAACAAAATAATGTTAGTTCCAAAAGATAATTTGATAGCTTAAAAGCACCAAGTTAAACATGGCTTCTAAGTCCGTGAATCATAGTGAAAAACTTATTCATATGAGGTGGTGCATCCATGACTTTTTTTGCTGCTCAGAGTCTCAGCAGTTAATGAAAAAAAAAAAAAAGGCAGCATAATGAAGAGACATAAGAAAGATTTGTATAAACTGAAAATCAATAGGAAATCATTGGGTAGTTCCAAAGTTGAAGCTACACCAATGGTTGTTTTGACTAAGACTACCCTGGCCTTGTACTTAATCAGTAAAGTATTTAGAGAACCATTCCTTGTCTAACACGTTTGGTGAAGTAAACTTAGTAAAAAAATCTTAGATGAAATGTGACTCTCTCTGCAGATCCTGATCCAAAGTGTTTGTGAAACTATGGTACCAAAACTGGTTGCAGAAGACATTCCACTGCTGTTCAGTCTCCTTTCTGATGTATTTCCTGGAGTACAGTATCACCGTGGAGAGATGACAGCCTTGAGAGAGGAACTTAAGAAAGTGTGTCAGGAAATGTACCTTACCTATGGTGATGGAGAAGAAGTTGGTGGCATGTGGGTTGAAAAGGTAAAATATAAAACTGAACACGTGGAATTGAAGTTTATGTATAAGACTAAATTTCCCTTTATACTATGAAAAGTCAAATGCTTTTAAATTTTTCTTGTATTAAACAAACAGTACCTAAAAGATTAATTGCTGAGGTTAATTGGTACATTATTTCTTGTGTCATAGGTTCTTCAGCTGTATCAGATTACACAGATCAATCATGGTTTGATGATGGTTGGTCCCTCTGGAAGTGGAAAGAGCATGGCCTGGAGAGTACTTCTGAAGGCCCTTGAACGGCTGGAGGGTGTTGAAGGTGTTGCTCACATTATAGATCCAAAAGCAATCAGCAAAGATCACCTCTATGGTACTTTGGATCCAAACACCAGGGAATGGACAGATGGCTTGTTCACACATGTCCTGAGAAAGTAAGTCTTTAATAGCACAAACACAAAATGGCTGGTACGTTTGTGCCTAGGATAATTTCACCTTGCTGAGTCTTAATACTCAACTTCAATTAATATCTCCTTTAATATAGAATCATAGACAATGTGAGAGGTGAACTACAAAAACGTCAATGGATTATCTTTGACGGTGATGTAGACCCTGAATGGGTTGAGAACTTGAACTCTGTTCTGGATGACAACAAACTTCTGACTCTGCCAAATGGAGAACGTCTCAGCCTCCCACCAAATGTAATGTTACTTTCTTTACATTGTGTTAATGTGTTGTATATAAGCTTGTTGGTTTAATTTAATAAGTACTACTGTTGTGCCTCTTTCTCATCACAAGCAAAGTAGTACTGAGTTCAGATTGTGGTTTGCTGGAGTAAAGGGTTTTTGTGGAAATATTTCATGTTACACTTCCTCTGACCCTGTAAGACAAAATGTGAATTGTATAAGTCTTATGGTAAATGTCAATAATGATGAACTTACCTTAGGACAGTATAATGCTGATGTTGATTATTCAGAGCCTAAATGCAAATCTGCATATTTTAAAAGGTCTCTGTTTTTTCAAGGAAAGGGTTTTTATATTGTTTTGATCTTGATTGATTTTTACTCCTAAGTTCTGTTCTAAATTTCTGTTTTTCAGGTGCGTATCATGTTTGAAGTACAGGATCTGAAATATGCCACTTTGGCCACTGTGTCAAGGTGTGGTATGGTCTGGTTCAGTGAGGATGTTCTCAGTACAGACATGATATTCAATAACTTCCTGGCCAGACTAAGAAGCATTCCTCTGGATGAAGGTGAGGAGGAAGCTCAGCGCAGGCGAAAGGGCAAAGAAGATGAAGGAGAAGAGGCAGCATCCCCAATGTTGCAGGTAAAACTTAGATTACTTTATGGGATAAAGTAGTAAAAATGCTTGTATCACAGGTGCACCATTTGTAGAATTTATGACAGAGTATCATAGAAAAGCTGATTTCCTCTTTACATGGTTTTTCTTTTTGTTTTTTCTTGTTTTAAATATGAAGGATTTCAAACCTTAAACAAACTCTTTTCTTTGTGCCTGGTAGCCAAATGAGAAACAAATGCTTAGAGCAGTGTTTGTCTCCCCCAACAGATTCAGAGAGATGCTGCAACAATAATGCAGCCATATTTCACCTCCAATGGCCTGGTAACCAAGGCCCTTGAACATGCTTTCAAGCTGGAGCACATCATGGACCTCACCCGCCTGCGCTGCCTTGGCTCTCTGTTCTCCATGTTGCACCAAGCTTGCCGCAACGTGGCCCAGTACAACGCCAACCATCCTGACTTCCCCATGCAGATCGACCAGCTGGAGCGTTACATCCAGGTTAGTGCAACCTACTGCTGAGGGACTCCTGTGTTTGCTTAGATTTGAGTTACTCATTGAGCTTTGTTCCATTACTCTAAAACCAATGGCTGCTGTCATTGTTTCTTACAGAGGTACTTGGTCTATGCGATACTGTGGTCTCTTTCTGGGGACAGTCGTTTGAAAATGAGAGCGGAGCTGGGAGAATACATTAGGAGGATCACCACTGTGCCACTGCCAACTGCACCAAACATACCTATAATTGATTATGAGGTAAACCTTTCTTGTGCTAGAGGTGTTGCTTTCATTTTCTTAAAATCTTGCTTTATATTTTGGAGGCAAACCTGGACAATAAACTGCTAGACTATCTTAAATTTCACAGTTTTACACTTCAGCAGTCAAGCTGCTTGTTTAAATAAACACATCAAATTTGATGTCACTTAAAAAAATAAATTTAGCTAAGGTTGAGCTGTTCTAGATTGTCTAATCATGTTTTTGTGCTTCTAGGTGTCCATTACAGGTGAATGGGTGCCATGGCAATCCAAAGTTCCTCAAATTGAAGTTGAAACACACAAAGTTGCAGCTCCTGATGTTGTAGTGCCAACCCTAGATACAGTTCGCCATGAAGCATTGCTGTACACTTGGCTGGCAGAACACAAACCTCTGGTGCTCTGTGGCCCACCAGGTTCTGGAAAGACCATGACCCTCTTCAGTGCTCTCAGAGCTCTGCCTGACATGGAGGTACACAAGAGAGTTGTGTGTGTGTGTGGGTACATGGGTGTGTGAATTACAGAGTAGTAGCAAGTCTTTAATCTTCTTAAGATTAAAGATAGCATGGAATTTATTTCCTACCCAGAACTCAGTGATAGCTTCACCTCAGTCAGTTGTGTATATATAACAAAAAATAAAAATCATGTTGAGGAGAATACAAATTCATTTGTCAAGTTCCTTAGCCTAAAGCTGCATTCTTCCTTTGCCTCTTCAGTAACAGAGGAATATTCCTGCATTCAGTATTTAAAAACCTGTGCACATGTTTAAAAGTAGCTCTCACCCTACTGTGTATTTAGGTGGAGTTACAGTTACATGAGGCTGTGATGTTCAAAATACAGGGTTGGGCAAGAACCTGCAGTGGGAAGCGAGGAGTATCTAGGCTGTATATGGCTGTGTATATGTGGTAATATACCTGTAATGTGGATGGTGTATGTATTTCCATTGTGAACATACCTGTTTTCAGGACTCCTGATACACTCCTTTTCACTCCTTAGTGTGTTTAAATTTTTTTTTCACTGTTCTCTTTTAAAGGTGGTTGGACTTAACTTTTCAAGTGCTACAACACCAGAACTTCTGTTGAAAACTTTTGATCACTACTGTGAATACAGGCGTACCCCTAATGGAGTGGTGCTGGCTCCTGTGCAGTTAGGAAAGTGGCTGGTGCTGTTCTGTGATGAAATCAACTTGCCAGATATGGATAAGTACGGCACACAGAGAGTCATCTCCTTCATTAGACAGGTTTGTTTTTCTTCATAATCAACTGTATCAGAACAGCTTCTTATAGGAAAATAAAATATTCCACTGACTGGATTTTATTTTTGTGTTTTCATTCCAGATGGTGGAACATGGAGGATTCTACCGTACATCTGACCAGACGTGGGTGAAACTGGAGAGAATTCAATTTGTTGGTGCATGTAACCCACCTACTGATCCTGGAAGAAAACCTCTGTCACATAGGTAATATGTCTAGTAAATTCTAGGTAACAATGGAATAGAAGTCAAAACTGAAGCACTGATTATGTAATCTGTTGTTAATGCTCTCATTTAACAATGGCTGTGCTGAAATTGTGTTCTTTGCTTTGCACTATCTGCTGCTTGGTTCTTACCGTGATGGCCTGGCAGTGGACTCAGGCTGTTGAATAACCTGTCTAAAACACTTGAGAATGGGAGCAATCAAACCAACTACAATTGCTGATGATGATTTTGAATCAAGCAGTTACTTAATTCTGGCAAAAGATAATGAAGAGAATGCAGATAGTAATTTGACTTTCTGTACTGTGTAACATGCTAATCTTTCAGGTTTTTACGACATGTTCCTGTGGTTTATGTGGACTATCCTGGACCAGCTTCACTTACTCAGATATATGGAACATTCAATCGTGCAATGCTGAGGCTGATCCCATCACTTCGCACTTATGCAGAGCCTCTCACTGCTGCTATGGTAGAATTCTACACAATGTCTCAGGTAACTTGTTAACTGCAGCCCTAAACTCCAGTTAGCAGACTTTCTTCTATGCTGGTTGATTTAACGTATGTTGTTATCCTTTCACATGGATAGTATGTGTACAAGAACTCAGCTAATTACTTGAGTTCTGGCAAAAATGTCTAAATTACACTGTCAGGGTAGTATCTTAAAATGCCAAGGCCTGTGAAAAATAAGTACTTTTGAGATAAAGTAACTAATTAAGTTTAAATTTTTAGGAGAGATTCACTCAAGACACGCAGCCACACTACATCTACTCACCTCGCGAAATGACTCGGTGGGTGAGAGGTATATTTGAAGCATTAAGACCTCTAGAAACCTTACCAGTTGAAGGCCTTATCAGGATTTGGGCCCATGAAGCCTTACGTCTCTTCCAGGACAGGTAAAACATTTGTAAGCTGGAGAAGCAAAACCATAAAAAGTTTTCGGAGTAGGAGTTGCCTACTCCTTGCCAACTTTCATTGGAACATCAGACTAAAATGTGCTTTATGTTAAATAGCTGGAATACCAGTGAGAATCTATTTCCTTTCACTCCAGCTTTACGCTTGGGAGTTGTATCTGTAGAAAGCACAATATAATTGTCATGGTGCTGCCATGTGGTGTGATTATATCCTGTACTCACTGACTTACTTCTTTATCCAGACTTGTGGAAGATGAGGAGAGACGCTGGACTGATGAGAACATTGACATGGTTGCTCTGAAACACTTCCCCAACATTGACAAAGAAAAGGCTATGAGCAGACCTATCTTGTACAGCAACTGGCTGTCAAAGGCAAGTTAAAATGTAAAAAAAAATAAACCCCAAAATTAAATAGGTTAGATGCAACTGAGTGATGCTGCCCTTATGACTGTATTAAAGTGATAATTGGTGCCCATCATGCTGGTAAATTATCTCCAAGAAATTTTTACTATTATTATCTGTAAAGAACTCTGCCACAAAGTTAATAGCTGTTATGCCAGGGATACTTTTGTAAGAGCTACCATGGAATGTAAAGACAGTATAAAATATTTCTCAAGAACAGTGTGACACTATCAGGTGACAGTTATTCCTTATGGAATCTCTTGGATATGGCAGTGACCCTTGAGCAATACTGATACACATTTTCTAGTGACCTGTTTCTTATAATCTGGGCAACCTGGTGAGTTCAGGCAGAAGTTCACCTAGCTTGCTGCCCATCTCTGAGCAATAGTAAGTGAACTAGGAAAGGGTGTTTAAAATAAATTGGGGAAGGGAGTAAGTCTGTAGTGCTACTTCCCAGTCTCTGTGGTAACTGGCAGCACAGGTTCAGCCTGTGGTAGGTTCAGTAGATACAGTGTTTAAAACCCATGTTGCTACCTGTAGCACTCTGGGCAATGGACGTGTTCCTGTGCAAGTTAAATGAGTACAATGTTCTTAAGCTTTTGTACATGATTGCTACTTTAGGTGCTCTTGTAGTTCTGGTTCGTTGTACTCATAAATTTACTCCTAAGCAAATTCCCTTAATCTTCCGTACTGTATTGACTGGTTCTTTTAGGATTATATTCCAGTGGATCAAGAAGAATTGAGAGACTATGTGAAAGCTAGGCTTAAAGTCTTTTATGAAGAAGAACTTGATGTACCACTTGTCCTTTTCAATGAAGTCTTGGATCATGTGTTAAGAATTGACCGGTAAGTTCAGACTTCCATTGCTGCTCATATTAGCAGTATTTAGAGTTACTCTAAAGCAAAATAGCCTCAGTACACAGTAAGAATGGAGCATGGTCTCATTGTTGTCCATAGAAAGTATACTGCCAGCCTCCAGATAGAATCCTGCTATCTGGAAAGGTGTGTCAGTTTTGGTATTAACTTGAAGCTTAGGTGTTCTAGGAAAAGGTTCAGTAAGTTGCTAACACTTACCAATCAGACTTGGATGTGTTGTTTTTCAGAATCTTCCGTCAGCCACAGGGCCACTTGCTGCTAATTGGAGTCAGTGGGGCAGGGAAAACAACCCTGTCAAGATTTGTTGCCTGGATGAACGGTTTGAGTGTCTACCAAATCAAGGTTGGTGTGCTAAGTTTAACTTGTAAGTCAAAACTCCCACTTATATATTGACCCCTAAAATCCCATTAAGGCTAAACCAAAATGTTAATGACCAATGTCAACTCTTACCAGGTTCACAGAAAGTACACAGGTGAAGATTTTGATGAAGACCTTAGGACAGTATTGAGACGCTCTGGCTGTAAAAATGAAAAAATAGCTTTTATTATGGATGAGTCAAACGTCTTGGATTCTGGATTCCTGGAGAGAATGAACACTCTCCTAGCCAATGGAGAGGTAAGGAGATTTTAAGTAATTATTTTTTTGCACCTTTTTACAATCATAAACTACAACAAAACTATCTTTTGAATTAGGTTCCTGGTCTCTTTGAAGGAGATGAATATGCTACCCTCATGACTCAGTGTAAAGAAGGAGCACAGAAAGAAGGTTTAATGTTAGATTCACATGAGGAACTCTACAAATGGTTCACCAGCCAAGTTATTCGCAATCTCCATGTAGTGTTCACTATGAATCCATCTTCTGAGGGCCTGAAGGACAGGGCTGCTACCTCTCCTGCACTGTTCAACAGGTAATTGCTGCATATTCCAACATATTTTACAGGTCCCATTAAAACAGTACTTTGGGGAAGTCTTCACAAATGCTCTGTATTTCAGATGTGTATTAAACTGGTTTGGAGACTGGTCAACTGAGGCACTGTACCAAGTTGGCAAAGAGTTCACAAGCAAGATGGATCTCGAGAAACCAAATTACATTGTACCTGATTACATGCCAGTTGTGTATGATAAGCTGCCACAGCCACCATCGCACAGGGAGGCTATTGTTAATAGCTGTGTATTTGTTCATCAGACTCTTCACCAGGTATGTTATTACACTGCTTAGCTTACACTTGCCTCTAGGCCATGGCATCATTCACAAGTTTCCTAAACACTATGATCCTTGGCATCCAAATAAATTTTAAAACAGTGCATACTCTACAATATTTTGTTCCCTAAAGGCTAATGCTCGGCTGGCAAAACGAGGAGGCAGAACCATGGCAATCACACCACGCCACTATTTGGACTTCATCAACCATTATGCCAACTTGTTCAATGAGAAGCGAAGTGAACTGGAGGAACAGCAAATGCATTTGAATGTTGGTCTTAGAAAAATCAAGGAAACAGTTGATCAGGTATGTGTCTTTAAAACGTTGCCCTCTGTAAAGCTGGGGTGAGTAAATAGATCTCAGTGCTCAATATGAATTCTCTCTTCCATCTTATAATCAACCTTAGGTGGAGGAATTGCGGCGTGACCTAAGAATAAAGAGTCAGGAGCTGGAAGTGAAAAATGCAGCAGCAAATGACAAGTTGAAAAAGATGGTGAAAGATCAACAGGAAGCTGAGAAGAAAAAGGTAAAACTTTCTGTTAAATCTCTGTGCATAGCAACTATTTTATTTACAAAGCAAAACCTACAGAGCAAGTACTGGAAGAATTTCAGCTTCTAAAAAGTAGTATTTTGTCTGTGAAATTTTCTTATAGGTTATGAGCCAGGAGATTCAGGAACAGCTGCACAAGCAGCAGGAGGTCATTGCAGACAAGCAGATGAGTGTGAAAGAAGATCTTGACAAGGTGGAGCCTGCTGTCATTGAAGCTCAGAATGGTATGTTAGCACCTCAAGAGATCACACTGTGGTCTTGGATCTAAAACTGATCTATGGGAGTGTGTTTTCTTGTTGGTCCTGTCTGATGAAAGTGTAGGCTCTTAGCATGGGGCTGAAGAGAGTTGAAAAAAATCCCTTCTTTTAAATTCACAGTCTTTGAGCTGTGATTTTGTGACTTTTTTTTTCTCTTGGTGTGTAGTAGTACCAGTCTGATTCTTGATATTCCTTCTGTGGCTTGTGACTTAATTTCTGGTAGACGAGCTGTAGAAAGAGCAATGATGACTTGCTGCTGAAGAGTCAAGCTGTCCAGTCATTAAACTGGGTAATCAATGGTTTGAATGAATCATTTTTAGGCAGCAGGGTAAGTTGCCTGTGCCCATTTGTCAAGTTGACATTCACAGAAGTGTGTCTTATAATATAGTAGTTATTCAGTAGTGTCTGCGTCTCTAATATCCTCATATTCCTTTTTAGAAGCTTGAAGCATTTGTACAAATTCAGGATACTTTGCTGAGCTTTGCTAACTGTTTGTTTTCTTCCCAATCAACACTCTTCACCTTTCTTGCACTTGTTAGCTGTGAAGTCAATAAAGAAGCAGCACCTGGTAGAGGTCCGCTCCATGGCTAATCCTCCTGCAGCAGTGAAGTTGGCACTGGAGTCCATCTGCCTGCTGTTAGGTGAAAGCACCACAGACTGGAAACAAATACGTTCCATCATCATGAGAGAGAACTTCATTCCAACCATTGTTAATTTCTCTGCTGAAGAAATCAGGTAAAATGCAAGTGTGAGATATTTATGTGAGCTAACCACTTACAAAGGACAGAGGGTCTTAACTGGTAAACATACAGGTGGTATAGGAAATAGACTGCTGAAGGCAAGGTGTATCATGAAAACTGGGGCAAAGCAGGTGTATGTTGTGTGACTTAATGGCATAGTTACAAAGCAGTTTGTTGTTGATCAAAGCCATATTGTCAGTTGAAAGTGGTTTTGCAGCAATAACAGACCAGGCTGCTGAGGGCTTTATTCAGCTTAGGAGATCAGCTTCCTAGCTGGCTGTAAAGGTGAGCAGATGGTCAGACTAGAGACATTTGAATTCCCTCCCAACTCCAGTGTTTTTAGAGCAGAGTTGAGCAGTTTGTGAATGTTTAATCTTAAAATATTGATTACATTTTTTAATCACCTGGAAGCTGTGATTTCTGAAACAACATGTTGAACATCCCAGCTACTACTCAGCAAAACTGACAGGAAATGTTTCTTGTCAGCTGTGGAAGGCAGGCTAGATAAAGGGATACTGAGCACCTGTGTGCTGACATACAGTGTACTTATGCTCTGTAAAAATTTTGCAGTGATGCCATCCGGGAGAAGATGAAGAAAAACTACCTGTCAAATCCAAGTTACAACTATGAAATTGTAAACAGAGCATCACTGGCCTGTGGACCTATGGTGAAATGGGCAATTGCACAGGTAAAGTCACCTTGAGGAAGCAAAAGCAAGGTGAAAAGAGTGAGCCAGAAGGCACATAGTAATGTCTAAAGGTCCTGAATTTGTCTTTATTCAGCTAAGTATTCCAAGCTATTTTGCTTCAAATAAAAGAGATGGATGGTTTAGATTAATGCTTATGGGATAATAGTGCTATGCCAGAGAATCATTGGGCAGTTGTGATACAGCCTCTGCACTGAAAAACTTCAGGTTTACAGTGAACACTGGTGGATACTTTCTGTAGGTGATGTTATTCTACAGGACAAGACCATTCTCCATGGAAAATGCAATGTAGTCCTCTTTATGAGACTGTATTTGTCTTTCCTCAGATAGGACACACTCAAGGCAGACTTTTAAGTTTCCTAAATAGGCTTTGGGAGTCTTGCCCTCAGAGTGAGATACCTAAGAATGATTTTATTTGCCTGTTGGTGTTCCAATACAGCAAAATTCTTGGTTCATTAAAATTGTTCCTGCTTGGAATGGCATGATCTGGAGAGACTCTGTTTAACTTGAATCTTGCCAACGGGCCCTGTCATAATTGTTCTGTGGCTTAGCTTTACTCATTTCACTGCTAAGGGCAGATTAGCACAGTACTGGCATGGACAGTTTATTTATGTAAAACAATGCTGTGCACTTCTTAATGGGGTCTGAACCTTTTGAACAGCTTGGTGTACATCTTCAGAGCAGTACAAGGATCTTGCAAAAAGGAATTACTTATGTTTCTGTGCTTAGTTTCAGTTAGAGTCCCAAGGACTGATAAACAATACTAAGTTTCTCTTAAGTAGTTACTAATTCTACACAGGTCAGAAGTACATAAATTTGAAAAGATGCAGTTGATAGTTATGATTCCTGGTAACATCATTTTAGAAAGTGTAAAGGTTCTATTTACTATTTGCAGCTGAACTATGCTGATATGTTGAAAAGAGTGGAACCTCTACGAAATGAGCTGCAGAAGCTGGAGGATGATGCCAAAGACAACCAACAGAAAGCAAATGAAGTGGAGCAGATGATTCGTGATCTTGAGGCCAGTATTGCCCGTTATAAAGAAGAATATGCAGTACTGATTTCGGAAGCTCAAGCTATTAAGGCAGACTTGGCTGCTGTAGAAGCAAAAGTAAGACTTCATATACTAATAGTTTTTCATTCTTTGATCTTTGACAGTCCAAAATTGAATCATTCTTTGAATTTGAGAGTGGACTTGGTTGCTTCTCCTGTGCAGTACATTTGAATTGTTTCATCTCTGGGTGTCATGAGGCTTCTCAAGAATCCTGTCTGGAGTTAGAGAAATACCAGCTCATGTTGCTACTTGATTTACAAGACAGTTCTTATAAGGTTTAAAATATGTAGAAAGCCTTTGAAAACAGGCATAGATGTAGTGGGATTGTAACATCTTGACTGGACTTCAAGGAGGGGACTGTGGATTTCTCTGTTTACTTGATCTCATCATTAGTATGTTGCTACCATACTAGTACTTAGCACTTTAAGTTCCTCAAGGTACCAGTTAGAATCAACTTTAAAAATTAGCACTGAAAAACCCCAAATTTAATCTCATTCTAAGCTTTTAAATTTAACTTGGGCCTTGAGTCAGAATTTAAATGTTCTGAGGGATGTGTAGTATAAGAACATTTCATCATCTAAAGAATCTACTTCACCACTTATTTCTAGGTAAACCGTAGCACAGCTCTTCTGAAGAGTCTTTCTGCTGAACGTGAAAGATGGGAGAAGACGAGTGAAACTTTCAAAAACCAGATGTCCACAATTGCAGGAGATTGTTTACTTTCAGGAGCTTTTATTGCCTATGCTGGCTACTTTGATCAGCAGATGCGTCAGAATCTGTTCACTACATGGTCTCACCATTTGCAGCAAGCAAATATCCAGGTAAAGATATAGTCATGATAAGTTAACCATAAATTGATTTACTGCAGGAGTTAAGCTGAAAGGATTGCTAGGTAAAGAATGGAACTGTTGGAAAGCTGTTGCAGCTTTGTAGAGCTGCATTTACTTAAAATGTCTTCACCAGCTCTTTGGAGAATGTCAGGTTAAACATTAACTGTGTTTGCTTCCTGCAGTTCCGCACAGACATCGCAAGGACCGAGTACCTTTCCAACGCCGATGAGCGGCTGCGCTGGCAAGCAAGTTCTCTGCCTGCAGATGACCTGTGCACAGAGAATGCCATCATGCTCAAGCGCTTTAACAGGTACTTCATTCTAAGATGTGAATGAAGCTCTTAGGCAACATTCTCACAGCAGGCAGTGTTTGCACCTGTTGAATCACAGTAGCTCCTTCAAAGCACTGTTACTGGGGTGTGAACCTCTAATGTTCATAAAAGCTTCTCAATCATGTGTAAACATTAAAGTTCTTTTACCTTTGCTTGCCTTTTTTGTTATGCTTAGCTGTTAAAATAAATTGGCTGGAACTGTTTCGTTATTTGAGCTATTTTGTTGCCCGAGTGCAAACTTGTCTTTCAAAACTGACGTGAGTCATTGAACTTGCCTCAACTTAGTGAAGGAGTAAGCTGGGTTTTAGAGTTGAGACTAATAATGCAATGTAAATTCATAAAACTGCTTAGACACTACCTGCAGTCAAAACCTAAAAAATGAAAGTGTTTTATTATTAACTTAAGGTATCCATTGATCATCGATCCCTCTGGGCAAGCTACAGAGTTTATCATGAATGAATATAAAGACCGAAAGATAACTCGTACAAGCTTCTTGGATGATGCTTTCAGGAAGAACTTGGAAAGTGCCTTGAGATTTGGTAACCCACTTCTAGTTCAGGTTAGTGGCATGATCATGTAGAAGATATTTGAATTCTGTCCTGTGTATTAGAAAAGTTTGCAAATATTCTCTTAGTAACATGCAAGCAACTTTATTTACAATTTAACAAGCAAACTAGTGATACATGTGGTTGTAGTCCTGAGAAGAATTAGCTACAAAATCAAAAGAAGGTGTTTCCTTTTCCACCATTTCGAGATCAAATTGGTTCTATTTTGGAATGATCATTCCATACAATAAAATGACTTTCAACCTGTCTATCTGTTCCTTTGTTTTCATGTGCTTTCTCTAGTCATAGATAACTAACCATATTAGTTGCCATTATCTAAAATTAAATCTACTCTGAGTATCAGGGAGAAATTTCAGTAATATGAAGAAATAGGCAACTATAGGAATAATTGACTTTCACTTGAAATGGGTATGTTTTTCACTTCTTAGTATGGAAATGGAAAAGATAAGTAACTGTTGCTTGTGTTGTTTAGAATAGGGCTTACTTGCAGTAAAGCTAACAAAATTCCAGCCACTAATAATATTTGTCTTCTGTACCTGTATAGCTCAACTATATCTAAAGCACGAAAACTTCTGAATGTGATCCCTATTCCAAACCAACTGTCAATTGTTTGTTTACCAGAATTTTAAGCCCCTATTGGATTGGGAGTTTTAGCTTGAGATGTTTGCAAACAACAGTCTCTAACACATCTGTCCTTCTAGGATGTGGAGAGCTACGATCCAGTTCTGAATCCTGTTCTGAATCGTGAAGTCCGAAGAACTGGAGGCAGAGTTCTGATTACTCTGGGAGACCAGGATATTGATTTGTCACCATCCTTCGTTATCTTCCTTTCCACCAGAGATCCAACAGTAAGTAAAATCAAAAGCTGTCCTGTTTGTAGAAATGGCATGTGAAGAGAGCTGAGGAGGTTTTTTCATGTTTCCTGTGACAGGTTGAATTCCCACCAGACCTCTGCTCTCGTGTTACATTTGTGAACTTCACCGTAACTCGCAGCAGCTTGCAGAGCCAGTGTCTGAATGAAGTTCTGAAAGCTGAAAGACCAGATGTTGATGAAAAACGCTCTGATCTCCTCAAGCTTCAGGGTATGCTTACCAAAATTAACTTCCTCCTATTCTAAAAGAATACTGTGTGTTTACTCTAGAAGTACACAGTAAAATGTCTTCATACTTTTTTTTCAGGATGCCCAATGGCAAAGTACACAGAACTCATGTAATTCTTTAACATACCTGTACAATGTGACTTTTTTTTTTCTTCTAATTAAGGTGAATTTCAGCTGCGCTTACGTCAGTTGGAAAAATCCCTTCTACAAGCACTTAATGAAGTGAAGGGCCGTATCCTGGATGATGACACCATCATTACTACACTTGAGAACCTGAAGAAGGAAGCAGCAGAGGTCACCAGGAAAGTAGAAGAGACTGATATTGTCATGCAAGAAGTGGAGACTGTTTCTCAGCAGTACTTGCCTCTTTCTACAGCTTGCAGCAGTATCTACTTTACTATGGAGTCACTGAAACAGGTAAGTTGAGTTCTTCCTATCAGGAGGTTTGAGAGCTTACTGTTTAAAGCTAAATAGGCACTGCCCAATATTGTAGTTTGGTATGCATGCTCTGTTGGTTATCAAACAGTAGGATTGTGGAGAGGAAAAAATAAACTCTCTTCTCTTTCAGATACATTTCCTGTACCAATACTCCCTCCAGTTTTTCTTGGACATCTATCACAATGTCTTGTATGAGAACCCAAATCTGAAGGGAATTACGGACCATACTCATCGTCTCTCAATCATCACAAAGGATCTCTTTCAGGTTCCATTTTTTAATTAATAAATGTAATTCTTTAATAATTTTTTGAAGGGTCAGAGTTCAAAGCTTCTTACACTACTGCTCTATTTTGTTCCTAGGTGGCCTTCAATCGAGTGGCACGTGGCATGCTGCACCAGGATCATATAACATTCGCCATGTTGTTGGCCCGGATCAAACTGAAAGGCACTATTGGGTAAGTGTTTGTTTTCTTACTTCACTTCAGTGGAAAAAGGAAGGGCTGTCTTGAAGGCATCTAGCTAAAGTCTCCTTTTTCCTTAACATTAGGGAACCTACATATGACGCAGAATTCCAGCACTTCTTGAGAGGGAAGGAGATTGTACTAAACACTTCGTCTCTCCCCAAAATCAATGGTTTGACTGTAGAGCAAACAGAGGCAATGATGAGGTTGAGCTGCCTTCCTGCATTTAAGGACCTTGTTTCAAAAGTTCAAGCTGATGAGGTAAGTCTTGGCTAGGGTCTGTCTTTCCACTGAGCTATCTTGTTAAGCTTCTCAGGTATCTGCTTGAAAAGCTTCCCATTTTACAAGTAAGCTCTCCTGCTGTGGAAAGGGAATTCCTAAAGATTAACTAGTTGTAGTTGTAGAAATGAATGTTCTTACTTCTTTTGTAACTCAGCTGTGAAACTGTTCATCATTCAGAAACAGTTTCACCATTCATCTAGCTTTGTGATTGACCAGCTTTGTTTCCCATGGTAGCAGGAAGGGTGACACTGCATATCTTTTGCTGCATCACTATTGTGTGATAATTATGCAGTAGACATAACTTCATTACGGTGGGCTCTTGGACATGCCTGTGTGGAATCAATTAGGATAGTAGTCAGCTGCTGAATATTGCACCTTCCTTCTCATGACTGAAGTGTTCAAAGAGTAATACATACTTGTCTTGACTGTGAAATTGTATGTCATAAATTGTATCCATAGTCTTAAGTAGTACCTATTTGGTTTACCCTGCCTAATTTTTATATAAGAAGTTGAATTCTCTTTACTACATCTAATTTTTCTCAAACTGTTCAGCCTGCAGTAAAATAACCTACAACTTGGTCCTGGGACTCAATAGGGATCTGTATAATCAAGGGTGAAATGAGGCATATCAGTGAAATGATTTGGCACATCTAAAGATAGTGTATAGACAAAGTGTAATTTGAATTTTACATGTCCTTGCTGTATGTTTCTGATATCTTGAAACTCATCTTCAGATTTTTTGCCTTTGTTTTTTTTCTATGCAGCAATTCTGTATCTGGCTGGATAGCAGTTCCCCAGAACAGACTGTACCGTACCTTTGGACTGAAGAAAAACCTGCAAGTAAGTGAAGGTGTACTGTTGTCTATATCAGTCCTGCTGTACTGATCTAAGTAGTTACTATGATTTTAAAAGCAATTCTAATGTAGAATTTAATTTTGGACCTCAGTGGTTGAGAAAATCATAAAGTTGGGACTGTATAAGGAGCCTCAAATCTAGTGGGTTTGCTTCTGGGTTGTTTTGGGGTTTTCTGGGAGGTTTGTTTGTTTTCACTGGAGTTTTTTAAACCAAACTGTTCTAAGCTATACTACACTTGGTTGCTGCACCTTTACCTGTGATCTGGTCTTCCACTGAGGATGAAACTGTAATTCTACAATCTCATTGGATTGCATAATAGTTTGGATTAACCTTAGTCATTGCCAGTCTGGAGATAGCTCAATACTCTAAAAAGCTCCAAGACACAGATTTTCTGAGGACAGAGGTGGTCTAGTAGAGTTTTAGACCTGCAGTTGTACCTAAACATGAAGTCTTACCTCTTGCTACATTAGCTGTCAGTGCTAATTTTTTAAGTGTGAGAACTTGATGGTATGTGTTGCCCTTCAGTTCCTCCCCCATCTGAAAGGTAACTTTAGGAAGTGTTTGCTGTCCTTGATCATTCCAGGCTCATTCCTGTAGCTTTCTAAATTGAGGATTCTAAGCTCATATTTACAAGCTGCTGGACCATTAACTGGAGCAGCTCTAGGTTATCTACCCTATCCATGCTAGTCAAATGTGTATGACTTCAAGCAGAAGATCAGATTATTTCATGAGTGAGATGAAATGATCTGTTGTCCCTGGAAATTAAAATTATTCATGTCAATAATTCTAGCCTGTTGGTTTTGTAAACTAGCTGAAGCTGCTAATTTTTTTTTCAGTTATCAAATTGAAAACAGAATATAAGCATTTCGTTAAAAAGTTGCATCAGACCTTCCAAAAGGATAATTAACCTTAAAAATATGTAGTCTTCAGAACAAGATGGGGAGAAATTGGAGAATTGAAGAGAGGAGGGGATAGAGAATGGTTTTCTTACCTGTCCATGTAATCCTGTTTCTCCTTTCCAGCTCCCATTGGACAGGCCATTCATCGCTTGCTTCTGATCCAGGCCTTCCGTCCAGATCGTTTGTTGGCCATGGCACATACCTTTGTTTCAACTAACCTTGGAGAGTCTTTCATGTCCATCATGGAGCAGCCTTTAGATCTGACACACATTGTGGATACAGAGGTAAACTTCTTGTTTTTGAAATGCTTAGTGCCACCTTGCATGAGTTCCACAGTGAGTTAAGCTATTCAATGAATATTTCTTCTACTTATCCTTTTGTGGTATGAGAAGTGGATTGTTTTTCTTTTTTTTTTTAAGTAAAACTAAGAATAACATAGTGGGTTTAGTTGTGCAGAGGGAAGAAACACTGAGCTTAACTGCATTCTCATATTTATCTAGTGATTGATTCATATCCTTTTCAACTTCTTGGAGCACAGGTGAAACCAAATACCCCTGTGCTGATGTGTTCAGTGCCTGGTTATGATGCCAGTGGTCATGTTGAAGACCTTGCAGCTGAGCAGAATACACAGATTACTTCTATTGCTATTGGTAAGAGCATACCTTGTTTCAATATCTAAGCATAAATGAAAATGTTAGCAGTAAGAGATTTAGCAACCCCTCTGTCTTTTAGGTTCTGCTGAAGGATTTAACCAAGCAGATAAAGCAATAAACACAGCAGTGAAATCTGGAAGGTAAGTTCTGTTTCATTTTCAGCTACAATACTGCCTAGTAGAAAGGTAAATAAGGGAAGCTACCTATTGGTTAAAAAGAGATAAAACTGAGAGTAAAACAAAAAAGTAGGCCTATCTTTTGAATTTAAGTTTGTAATAGCAAGTACATCTGTTTACATCTTCTGTTTAAATATTTTCAGAAGTAGGTTGTACCTGCAAAACAAGAAAGATAACCCATTTACAGTACATAGTAACTGATTCTATGTAGAAGGCAAGTTTAAAAGAAGGAGGAAAATCTGTAGCATTTATACATTCTGTTACTCTGTGATAATCACAGCCAGGTTCCATAAGCTGTTCACCCACACTTGTTCTGTTTCAAAACTTCACAGATGGGTAATGCTGAAGAACGTTCACCTGGCTCCTGGTTGGCTCATGCAGTTGGAAAAGAAACTACATTCCCTGCAACCCCATGCTTGCTTCAGACTCTTCCTTACCATGGAGATTAATCCAAAGGTAACACTGATTAAAAATTTGATTATCTGGCAGAGTAACTGGCTTGCAGAGCTAAGAGTGCCCCCCAGGGAAGGTTCTCTCATGACTGCCTTTCTGCAGTAAAGAAGAAGGAAAAATCTGTCAGGGCAGTTATTAGCCTCGCTTTCTGATAACTGAATCATAGCTGTAAACTTCATACTGTTCCTTTTGCTGATTCCCCTTATCTCCAAAAGATAGGCAGTA
This sequence comes from Oenanthe melanoleuca, assembly GCF_029582105.1. Lineage (NCBI taxonomy): Eukaryota > Metazoa > Chordata > Aves > Passeriformes > Muscicapidae > Oenanthe > Oenanthe melanoleuca. Next base: position 50,251,394 of record NC_079339.1, read on the forward strand.
CTTGATGTGCTTACCATGAGATTTTGAAGCTAATGCAAACTGTGCTGAGATTTAATTTAGTGAAAGCTAAAGCAGATGGATTTGAGCTTATTGATCTTCTCTAGGTGCCAGTGAATTTGTTACGTGCTGGCCGAATCTTCGTGTTTGAGCCTCCTCCTGGTGTAAAGGCAAACATGCTGAGGACCTTCAGTAGCATTCCAGTTTCTAGGATGTGCAAGGTGAGCTGTGGTTTGTCTTGATGAAAATAAATGGAAGAACATGTTTGTTGAAATCTTACCTTAGATGATAAAACCTCAGATACTAAGATGTACCTGAAGTGTTTTTTCTCTCCTCACCCAAGTAAAGTAGGAGTTGCTTTTTCTGTTGGTAGAATGTATTCAGTTTCAATAGCAACCCAGCATTAAATCTGATACTTTCTAGTCTTTTAGCAGGCTTTCGTTTTATCAGTTCACTTGAGTAACAATTTATTTGGTTTTGTGTTGGTTTTTTTTTCCCCACTTCTAGTCTCCAAATGAGCGTGCTCGCTTATATTTCCTCCTTGCCTGGTTCCATGCCATTATCCAAGAGCGCCTGCGCTATGCTCCACTGGGCTGGTCCAAGAAGTACGAGTTTGGAGAGTCTGACCTGAGATCTGCCTGTGACACAGTGGATACCTGGCTGGATGATACAGCAAAGGCAAGTAGTGTTGTGTACTTAGACACAGGTAACAGTTTACTTTGGATCTTCACTGAAACAGTCTGGAAAAATTAAGAAAGTTAAATGACTAGGCACAAAAACGACTGTTGGCAATTCAACAATTGTTTCCTGCTAATTATAGGGTCGCCAAAACATTTCCCCTGATAAGATCCCCTGGTCTGCACTGAAGACACTGATGGCCCAGTCTATCTATGGAGGTCGTATCGATAATGAATTTGATCAACGTTTGTTAAACACTTTCTTGGAACGACTGTTCACTACCTTAAGTTTTGACAGTGAATTCAAATTGGCTTGCAAGGTTGATGGACACAAAGATATTCAGATGCCAGATGGAATCAGGTATCATTTTTTTCCTTATCCTGATCTCTTATGTACAACTTTATTTTTATTACTAGAAAACTGCACACAAAGCATGTAACCTGTATTTCTGTGCTGTGTAAACATCTGTCTCAGGAAAAGCATTACCTTGGCATTCTAGCAGAGGAAACCCTTTAATGAATATTGAAACTCTGTCTTGCAGGCGTGAAGAGTTTGTCCAGTGGGTTGAGATGCTCCCAGATACACAAACACCATCATGGCTGGGACTGCCAAATAATGCTGAGAAAGTTCTTCTCACCACACAAGGTAAATCCAGAACTTTAGCAATGTCTTTCATAAATTAATTACCAGGCCACCATTTTAACTAAAAAGCAGAAGAGAAATAAAAATTTTGCTAAAGAGTCAATAGCTTTCTCCTTCTCCCTTAACATAGATGGTTTTTGAGTTGTCCAAAAACTGACCAGGAGCCTATGAATCAAAAAAGCCAGTTACATTTAGTCTTCCAGATGGCAAGCTCCTATCTTGATTCTGGAAGGCTTTAAGCTTCTGGAGCCACCTACTTCTGGGCAATTCTGAATCTAGTCTAGACTAGGAATAAAGCAAAGTCCATGTTCTTGTATGTAGCAGGATGTTTTAATCTTGATGCCACTGCTTCTCTAACAGCAAATATTCTGTTTCAGGCATAGATATGATCAGTAAAATGCTGAAAATGCAGATGCTGGAGGATGAGGATGATCTGGCTTACGCAGAAACTGAGAAGAAGACAAGAACTGATTCCACATCAGATGGACGCCCAGCCTGGATGAGAACACTGCATACCACAGCCTCTAACTGGCTTCACCTTATCCCACAAACTCTAAACCATCTGAAGCGGACTGTGGAGAACATTAAAGTAAGAACTATGTTTTATTTAATGTGGGCGTAGGACAAGCACAAGTTCAAGTGCACTGTGATTTGTAAGTGCCAATTACGATGCTGAGGGGTCAGTGGAACCTGTATGGATGCTGATTTTGAGTGCCATAGCCGTGTAATGATCTGCTGGGTTTCTTGAAATGTTCCTAAAACCTCGTTTACGTCTTTTGGGTAGTATTTGAAGAAATGCAATGGCAAACAGTTTAGCCAGGCAGTCTGCATTAATTGTTCTTAACTGTGACTTCTACTTTCTTGCTTCTCCAAGAGAGAGGAGATTGTTGGTTGTAAAACAGTTTTTGCAATCACTTTCTGCACCACAGGCTGCATCCTCATGTTCAGTGCTTGTAGTCACAGTGTCACTGTTCCATCCACCCAGAATTTGGGGGTTGTTTTTCATAGCAGTTTTCCAATAAGGACTTTGATCTGCAGCTTATTTTGAATGTTTTGGCCATCAGGATCCTTTGTTCCGGTTCTTTGAGAGAGAGGTGAAGATGGGAGCTAAGCTGCTCCAGGATGTTCGTCAGGACCTGGCAGACGTGGTTCAAGTGTGTGAAGGGAAGAAGAAACAAACCAACTATTTGCGTACACTGATAAATGAGCTGGTGAAAGGTATGGGAATTCAAATTACCATCTCCCAGGGCACTCTTTGCTTCTTGCACTCTGTAGGACACTGCTGTGATCAGCAGCTTAAAAAAACACCCAAAAATGATAGAAAAATGTGGGTAGACTTTGCCATTTGACATAAGTAATACTTAAAGTTGAGCATAAAATTCCCATTGGCTTGGAATGAGATTTCAACTTGGAGTTGATAATAGCTTAACAATTAGGCTATAATTATTATATAATAGTTAGGCTTTAATAGTAATATTATTTTGCTTTTTTGTGCAATTTATATTAGCAGCTTAATTTCTAGGCCAAAATCTTAATAAATTCTCTCAATTTTTGACTTGTGACAGAACAAAGTTATTTATACCACCAAATGAGTAGTATTGGTCCTATAAAATCTAAAAAATATTCAAGTTCTGTGAATTTTTATTTAAAGATTGTATATATATGTGGAATTTTTACAGATACACTGCATGTTGTAATACATGGTGATTTGAACAAAAATATTTTCTGAAACACAGGTACTCGACCTCTTCAGTTTTTTCGAAAGAACTCAAATCTTCATGCAGAGTTGAAGATTAGGTCTTGCAGTAAATAGCTGTGTTTAACTGCAGCTGCTCTTGAAGGGTATTTCCAACTGGGTGGCATTTTAAATACAGAGTAGACCTGGAGACCATTTGTTCTGTAATCTTTGAAAGTACTTTCACTTACTGACGGGCCTTTTAAAATAGAGGTTGATATTCCAGTCCAAGTCTTCAAAGTTTCAATATAGTGTGTAATTTCAACTTGTATATGTGAACAAAACTTCATTCTAATCACATCTTTGTAGGTATTTTGCCTCGTAGCTGGTCTCATTACACAGTGCCAGCTGGTATGACTGTTATCCAGTGGGTGTCTGACTTCAGTGAGCGTATTAAACAGCTCCAGAATATCTCCCAGGCAGCTGCATCTGGTGGAGCAAAAGAACTGAAGGTACCTTGTGCTGATTTCTCGGGGTTATTGATGGAGCTGTGTAACTGCTTGCTGGAGTCTTCTCATCAGGACTTCTAAATAGCTCCTCAGTCAATGTTCTCTGAAATGTCTGTAAATACTGCTGAGCATCTCCTGATCACAGCGTCATGAGGCTTAGCAGGCTTAACTGCACAGAGATCAGAGGGAGCATTAGTATTGTGGAACAACAGGAGACAAAGCCTTGGAGCAAAAAGCATCTTAGCAGTTACACTGTGTTCCAGTAGTAGCAGGAACATTTTAATGTAAATAGATTGCTGAAGCATTTATAATAGCCATTAACTAATACTGCAGCTGAAATACTTTTTTCCCTGTATTTTCCTCCCTTAAATAGAACATCCATGTGTGCCTGGGTGGCCTGTTTGTACCAGAGGCATATATTACTGCTACAAGACAATATGTTGCCCAAGCAAACAGTTGGTCTCTTGAAGAACTCTGTCTTGAGGTCAATGTTACAACTACCCAGAATGCAGTCCTGGATGCCTGCAGCTTTGGAGTCACAGGTAAACTTAGGTGAAGGAAGGGATCTTGCTCTGAAATGTGTTCAGAAGCTTCTGGTACTAAATGGGCTACGTCAAATGAAAAAGATGCTGTTCTTGCAAAAGTTAACGCTTTCTGAAAGTATTTTCAGATTAGTCTGATATTAGTTATTAAGGAAGTACTTACAATGCTAATAAATCTCAAGACTGGGGTCAGTATATATTGAAGTGGTATTGCATAATGCATCACCTACAACCTCTTGATTTTGCAGTATGAAATACTTTTCATTTCAAGTACTTAGCCCTTAGATGATACAGAGGGAGACAGCCTTTGGATGTGTGAAAGCTCTTAGAACTCTAAACTATATTGCAATTTGCAGGCCTGAAGCTTCAGGGAGCTACATGCAGTAACAACAAGCTGTCACTTTCAAATGCAATTTCAACTGTCCTGCCCATTACACAGCTTCGCTGGATCAAGCAGACAAATGCTGATAAAAAAGCAAATGTTGTAAGTATTGATGAAAATATTTAGATATCCCTACCAATTGTTTTCCTAAGGCTTTAGGGATACTTGTACCAGACACAACAAATCAAATTCGTGTTCTCTAATTATTCTTGGTGTCAGCTGGCATCTGATTTCAGGGCTAGCAGCAAACAGATGTAGTGCTGACCATGTCTTTCCTTTGTAGATTGATAAAAAGGAGAAGCATCCAAAAATGCTGTTTGGTGCTGTTCAAGTCAAAACTCAAGTTTATACCTATAGCACCATCTGAATTTATTATGTTTGGGGTTTTTCCTCATATTTTGAGTACTAAGCTATGTGAAACCAAATTCCCATCTCATTGGTACCATGTAGTGTTACAGAAATCTGTGACACTTCTCAGCTGTCTTACAGAACTCTTCTATATTCATGTTTTTCCCAGGTTACTTTACCAGTTTATCTGAACTTCACTCGTGCTGATCTGATTTTCACCGTTGACTTTGAAATAGCCACCAAGGAAGATCCCCGCAGCTTCTATGAGCGCGGTGTTGCAGTTCTCTGCACTGAGTGAACAAACTTATTTTCACTGGTTAATGCTATAGTAAGTGTCAGTCTATGTAGTGCTCACTTGTACTTTTGTAATCAGGGTAGGTTAGCAGATGGATTTGTGTCAAGTTGCCTGGAAATGTGACGGTGCATTGGGAAGCTGGTAGGCCAGAGAGATTTCTTTGAAGGAAGATTGAATGAGATTTTTAGAGCGTTATTGGTAGATATGTTATTTGATGGATTATGTTATATTAAATAAAATATATAGCAAAAATTTTGACTGTCTATTTCTGTTAATCTAATTCTTAGTGATGGTTTTGGTCTGGAAAACCTATACCCATGATCCTTTCAGAGAATAACTGTGAATTGCTCTTCAAGCTAACCTCCAGTAACAGGAACCTTGGAATGTAAGTCTGTAGTGCAGTAAGACATAAAGCCTGACATTTCCTATGATAATTCAGGCCATTGCATTAATTACTTGCAATGGACTGGGTCTTACTTGAAGTAACCTGCTACAGTGCATTGAAAAGCTGAAGTATCCTGAACTAAACGTTCTTGTCCTATTGACCACGGAGCTTCCTATTTCTCAAAATGCTTTTATGGTGAAATATGTCTCCAGATTCATGAGTCAGTAACCCAAGAGGAGGCTATTAAATGTTACAATATTATTTGAGACTCTCACATGTGACTAACTGTTACTAAATTAGGGAAGCTGAGAATTCCTGCTAATTTCTTGGGTTGCTGTAATGGTTTGGGCATTTGCTTGCTTTTTCTGATCCTGAATTTGTTGGCTAAGCACTTCTGACCATTCTCTCAGAACAGCTGTCCTCTCTGACAGTGGCTAAAGTCAAGTGTTCAAAGATGTGTATGAAGAATGCAGGTACACTGCTTTCTAATCTCAAAACAGAAATCTTGGGAGCCCTTTCCTTCAGTGATTGCTCCTGTGATAGCAGCAGATCTAGTATTTTTCTGTGATAAGGGGTCCTATAGTACAAGCCTGTGCTGGGAGGAAAAATTGCTATCTCAGCCTGCCTCACATACTTGTTTTGGTCAATGCTTGCTGTTTACTAAAACAGAATTCTGCTGTCTGCCCTCTTCTTACTGTTTTGCAAAGTTAATCCCTGAGATTGAACTGTCCTGGCTGGTTTTTTTTTACCTTACAAAGTGTGAATCCCAGACCAGTGAATCCCCAGTTGTGAGGAACAGAGATGAGAACTACGTCCATCATGATCCAAGATGAGTTGTAATTATAATGCCTTTGCTTTGTTTCAGCCTCTATGAAAGAGTTTGCTTTCCAGCACCGGAACATGTCTGGAACTGGTATCACTGCCTCCAGCATAGTTTCAATTACATTGTACAGACAAAAGGACCTCCTGCTAGCAGCATGCTCTGGGTACCAGCTGCAGTATGAAGTATTAGCTTAAATCAAGAGCTGGCTGTTGAACATGCACCTTCCTTTCAGCAACTGCTGTTTGTGCACAGCTCATAGACCTGGGCTGTGGTACCACTTACAGTTACTGTTAAAACTCTGATTAAACCAGTTCCACCTATTGACAAATGCTGTTGGGGAGATGAAGAGTCTCATATATCCTAGAACTTGAGCTTCCCAAACTCTTCAGGTCTTTTATGTTAACTTCTGCATTAGGCCTGGCTTAACAAAAGGTGCAGTTACAGTTCACAAGTTAATGAATAGCTGGATTCTCATACTGAATAAAGTATGTACTCCAGTGAGTAGATATTGTCCCATGTGGCTTACCTTTCCACTTACTCCCCTCTTCTCCTGTCGTATTTTTCCCACTGTGTAAAACACCTGCTTTAAAACTGAAATCCTCTTTAGGTGAGTTTAGGGGTTTTGGGTGCAGTTTGAAAGTCAGGACCTTCACTTTCATTAAGCCTCAGCTGATGGGGCTGAGAGCTAGGGTGTCTGATAGCCAGGACTTAAAATGAGCGTCTTGACTGCATCACAGTGTTGTATTCCTAAGCTATAGCTGAAAGTGGTTGGCTGGTTGTTGGTTTGTTTGAGGTTTTTTCAATTAACGTCACAGTTTTCACTGCAGCAATCTTTCCCTCTGGTCCAGTCAAGGGGCAAACCACAGTACCTTCTGTCTTTCAGAGGCAAAGGCCTCTGAAACTTACTGTATAACCACATATATTCCAAGCTGTTTAAAAAACATTTCCAGCTAGGGGAAATAAAGATGAAAGAAAAGTTGCTTTAATAAAATAAATACACAAGTGGAAGGGTGCAATGCTAGCAAGCAGTCAAATAATATTTTGAGTGGCTTTCCATCTTATGAGAAAACTGGAAACTAAAAATTTCTGCCAGTTGTACAAAACAAATGCTTTCACAAATTGCTGGCACTAGCATCTTTCAAGCCATCATTGCACTTTCATAGTTAGTAGTTCCCATCCCACGCAAATGGACCACCCAGATTCTAAACCTGATTAAAGAAATTACCATACAGGAGAGGGAGATCAGAGAGACAGTTTTTGCTCTCTTAACTGGCCTCCCATCTTGTGGGCACCACTGGAGCTCCTGAATGATTGCTGTCACTAAGAAGCTCTGAGCTAATGTGTTCCACATTACATTGTAAACACTGATCTAGCAGCTACACAGAAACTCCCCAAAACATTGGTCAAATGAGGTAGGAATAGCTGTGTTAACAGCAACTAGACAATTTCTCCCTCTTTGAAGGAGAAGATAAATGCTGGATTGCCAGTAGTTGCAGTCAGTAATGCAATTCTGCTGTTGGTGGTCAAACCTGTATCATTCACTACCGTAGGGAGGTCAGACACAGCAAGAGCCAAAGATGACATGAAGCAGGTGCCACACAAGCCATAGCTATTGGAAGCTAATTGCAGCCAAGGGTTTGTTCCTCTTTCTCTCCTCAACAAACCCGTGTCAGCACTGATGAAATTACACTGAAACTGAGCAGCTGCCTCCAGGTACTGCACACAGGAGCTGGGGCTTCCAGAGGACTAGGGCACCAAGCTTGTCTGTCATGCTGTGGATAGATCTGGAATTGCCAGACAACTAGTTTGATTCCATTTTTCAAGTGTAATTCAGAGCTCACTGTACAGCTCACTCACAGTGTATTTGTAACCTGTTTAGTTCAGGTACATTCTACAAAAGAAATCTCTACCAGGAATGATCCTTCAGAACAGTTTTTCCAATGATTTATTCATCCCGTAGATTAAGTTGCACGGAATTTCTTTCTCTTTAGTTTTTCACTAGCACCCTCTGGAACAGGAATCCCTTGTTTTCTTTTAATTACGGGCTGCTGTGCCATTGAGCCATCCCAACAAGCTGTGAGCAGGGAGCAATGCTGTGGAGCAGTGTCAGCCTGGATTGCAGGGAGCTCTGCGGGGACTGAAGGGTTAACAGCCATCAGTAAGGCGTGGTCAGGTGTCAGTCCCGTGGGGATAAATGCTTCCGTGGCTGGAGGCAGCAAGGCATCCCTCTGGAGGCCAGCAAGCTCCAGGGCTGCGCTGCAGCCATTTGCTGCCTGAATTTCACCAACATTTGGAGGGTTAGGGAAGGATTCTTCATCTTCTGAAGTATCAGCATCCTCCAGAGGCATTGCTTTTGAGCCACTGTTTGTGCATGATGCATCTTTTATACCGCAGTCAGTGTGAACAGAGGCATCTTCTGAATCACCATCATAAGGATCTAAAAACTAAAATAAACATCTCTAAACATGGTGGATGATTAATGTCCTTAAAAAAAACCAAGCCAAACAATGCAATACACAATGGACTTTAAAATCCCTTTCAACCTAAGTCACAGACTTACTGTGGAAGCTTATCTGTTTATCTACACACTCCTACCTCTATTTTAGTTTTTAGATGCTACACCAAGAACTGTGTAATACTAAAACCTACTTGTAGTCCCCTGGATTCCTTTGCTTTCTTGGGTCGTCCAGCAAGTGGGCTAGGCACAACCTGTTTAAGAGAAGTTAACATAGGTTTACAAGGCTCTTTCCCATAAGTTACCAAAGGAAAAACAGAGTAGGTGGAAATCCTATAGAAGACAAAGCCAGATTGTGATGTCACTTTGCTAAAAGACAATAAACAGTGTGTCTCAGTCTAACTTTTGAAGGTTTGGTAAAGTTAACCTAAAGTAGAGCTATGGTCTTAGTGCACTTCAAACATTGCACTAAAAGAGACCATTGAGCTATTTCATACCACCAGAAAAATAAACCAAAACAGCACATAGTCAGGATACAATTTAGAGTTCAGAGAGCTTCCCTCCCATATCCCTTTTTGTTCTTTCACATGGGGATGATTTGAAATCCCAAAATAGTGCTTAGAGTCTGTGTCTGTTAAAAGAAAAACAAAAAAAGACAAAAAAAAACCACCACAAAAAAAAACCAAAAAAAACACAAACATGTAGGGAGACTCCCTTTAGAAAGCAACCACAAACCCCAGGTACCAAGTCTCGCAAAGGGAAAGAAGTTGACAGCAAGGAAAGTGGAAAAATTCTTCTTGAAAAGGACCCAGCACAGGTGCTCAGAGAACACACTGCCAGTCAGTGCCATGCTGCTTCCAGTGGGAAGGGGGAGAATGAAGCACAGCTGAGACAAAATAGGGCTCAGTAATCTGGGCTCAACAAGAAACCAAAGGCTTTATCAGAGGAGCTGAAGTCCAAAGCCTGTTTGTGTATTCTTGTACTTCTTCAAGGACAGAGACACTCCAACAAAGCCCCTCTGCTTCTCCAAAGAGCACAGAAATCCCCCAGTCTTGGCCTGGCACCTGCCTCAGCACTCTCAGTGAGACCAGCCAGCTCTTTGTTCAGGCTGGGACCTGTGCAAGCCCCCTGCCACCCTACCTGGCCCTCACACAGCTGGGCTTCCAGACTGGTTTCTCCCAGGAGAACACAGACATCTCCAGCCTCACCCTGACCTTCCTGGCAGCCAGCTTCTCCAAGTCACAAAGCACAGTGAATCACATGGACCAACAGTGAGCATCAATTCCAAAGAGCTTTACCCACAAATTAAGTGTTTTGTTCTCCACTCCAATATCAGGTCTTTTTCATCAGCACTAAACACATGGTTCTGGTTTCACAGAACAATATTCAAGAAGTTACCAATATCCATAACTAACTGCCACAGCAACACAGCTTAATGTCCTCCAAAAGGGACAATCAGAATGTAGAGGTTCTCCACCCAGAGCTGTAGAAATCCCACTGAACCAGAGCTGCTGAAAGTTAACCATGAGGAACAGCCCAGGTCAGCATTTTCATCTGCCTAAAATACTGTCTCTTTCCTGCCTCATCCCCCTGCAATCGACTTTTCTAGAATTAGTAACAGTTGTAAGAAAGAGCCTGATGGAAAGGGTAGTATTGAGTTTGGGTTTTTTTTCCCATTCATAAAATCAACAACCCCACAACGTGACTTGGATGCTCCCTATTGAGGCTGAAGGAAAAGTTGAATACACATCAGGGAATCACATCACCATCAGAACACTTCAGTCCTTACCTCTGCCCTAGATTCAGACTCAGACTCTGTGCTTGACTCCACTGTGCACTTCTGCTGCAGAGGAAGAAGGGAAAGAAATGCCACTTAATGCAAAAGTTACTGCACTTTCAGGATGAAGCTGAAGTTCTAGTAGCAACTATAGGTTGGAGTTTCTCTAAACCTTCCCCACCTGAAGCCAGCTTGTCTTTCCAAATATCCCACAGTTGTGGTGCTGGTTGGGTTGTGCAAGTGAGAAATAAGGGGAAAATAGAAGCCTCTCTCATCACTCTTCATCCCCAAAAACACAAAGGGAAGCAGTCCAGAACGTGCCTCACGCTTGCTAAGAACAGTTACTCCAGGCTTGTGAGTAGCTTTACAAAATATTTTTTAGTTTGCACTGTTTCTTTGCATTTGCATTTGGTGGCCCTACAGCTCAGAAGTGCAGATGAATGACTCAAAACACCTCAATTTTTTTAAAGCTCTTGCTTAGAAAGAGACCATATGAACAGCCCCCATAGTCCCCAGAGGGTAGGGCAGAAGTAAAGGAGTTGCCTCCATCCCTCCCATTTAAATTAATTCATGCACACCTGTTCTTCATGCACTCTTTTCCAGCCCAGCCAGCTGCATCATCAAGCCAAGGGCAAACCAAAAAATGCCTTCTGAATTGTATTTTAATAGGGAGGTAGAAAAGCAGTAATTAGAAAAGTTACCATGTATTTTCTTGCCAGTCTTTCTATGTAGTCTGGGCTTTTAACAGAATCCTCCTTTTCCTGAGCATCTGCTGAAACAGGCAGAGGGTAGGAGAGCACATTAGAGAAAACCTTCTCTGAGATAAAATGACTACTCCCTTTATGCTAGAAAAGTTGATCAGTCCTTCACATAGTCTGTGTTAAGCTCTCAATCAAAGACAGCCACTGTCTGAGACTTCATTCATTGGTGGTCCTTCATGCAGCATGAGGAAAATATAACTTTAGAGGGGTTTTTTTTTTTTTTTTTTCCTTTTCTTTTAGGCACTACGAGCTTTCTGAATCCTTTAAGACGTATTTGTGCTCAAGATATCCAATCAGACGAGAGAGGGATAAATGCAAAGCTGTGCCATAAGCCAGCCCTCTGTTGCAGTTCCCCACTTGCAAAATTCAGTCCCTGTACACTCACACATCGAGGGGATGAACTCTCTCCGTTTAGGACTCTGTTATGGGGGTTCCCTCCTATCCATATCCTCATCCCCATCCCGTACCCTTCCACGGCCCCATACTCTGCCCATCCCCATCCCGTACCCTTCCACGGCCCCATACTCTGCCCATCCCCATCCCGTACCCTTCCACGGCCCCATACTCTGCCCATCCCCATCCCGTACCCTTCCACGGCCCCATACTCTGCCCATCCCCATCCCGTACCCTTCCACGGCCCCATACTCTGCCCATGCCCATCCCGTACCCTTCCACGGCCCCATACTCTGCCCATCCCCATCCCGTACCCTTCCACGGCCCCATACTCTGCCCATGCCCATCCCGTCCCCTTCCACGGCCCCATACTCTGCCCATCCCCATCCCGTACCCCGCCCGGTCTCCCGCCGCCTCCTCCGCCGCTGCCGCCTCCCAGCCGATGCCATCCCGGACCCAGCCCCTCCCGCCTCTCCCGCTTTATGGGCCGGGCCCACACCCTCACACAGCCCCGTTCAACCTCCTCCACCTGGGGAGCTGCTCCTTCCAAAAGGAGGGAATTAAGCAAGAAAACTCCGGAGTGAAATCCTGCCTGCTCTTTGTGCCACTGCAAGGCTGCTCTACGGCAGCGCTGCCTGGGGGGCCTGCACTCCTTTAGTCACTACATTTCCCAAGTGTGCATATAAAATACACACATATACAGAAATATGTATTTAAAAGCACACATATGCACACACATCCAGTTTGCAAGGCCTAGTGGCCAAGGATGCGACACTTCCCTCTGCTCTCACCAGTTTGTTTTCTGGAGCCCCATTTCCTTCACAGCCCCTCAGGCTGACAGGAGTCAGCACTCAAGGGGAGCCCACAGAGACAGCCAGGGTGACCCAAGATGTTTGTTCCTGTGATCTGCCCTGTAGCAGAAGGACAGTTGTAGCTGAGCATCCTTCTTAATCACTTACAATCCAACACAACAATTTTTACTGTTCTTAAATACCAGGAACAGTATTTTTTCAGAGTTACTGGAGAGCTACAGATCAGGTCTGCCTTTCACAAAGAAACAGATCTGATTTGATCCTTTAAAAGCCACATCTCTATTCCCTTTTTTCGTGTTCTTTTTATAGGTAATGAGGAAATATTTTTACTTTTTTCCAAATCAAATTCCTTCCCATTATCTCTTCCCTAGCTAGCTTTCTTGTATCTTTCTGCACAGTGCAGAAGGCACTACTGTATAAAAACCTCAGCAAAACATCTCACTCTAAAGCTAGCAGTGGGTTGTTGCTCTAAAGAGGCACCAGGAACAAGTCCCTGTGGGGGTGACAGTGACAGCAGCTATACGAGGAGCAGCTTAAAACCCCACAAGCCTTCACCCCACTTCTGCCTCCAGCTGAGCTAGACCTTGTTGCTTACACCTCTTTTCTTCCTGGACACCTGCCTTTTCATCTCCTTACCTTCTCTACCCAGAATAAAATCTGATGATTGCTCTCTCTCCAGAATCTCCAACCATTTTCAAAACACAGCAACCAAGAATCTCACTCAGCACCCCATAGCACCATCCACCATTGAACTGGGAGCTAAGGAGGCCATTAGTGCCTGCAGCACCAGCTGAGCTGAATGAGCACAAATGATCATCATGCTTCACCCAAATAAGGGCTGAGTCCTTACTCCAACAAAACCTGCCCAAAATTAGCGACTGATTCTTTACAGGCAGCAGCTGTCAGCAGCAAGGCCCGGGGCTCCATGGATTGGTTGGTCTGAAGGGGCTGTAAGGGTGAGCAGAGCCCCAGCTCCCACAGCACACGTGCTCCTGTGCCCGGGTGGGCAGGGCTGGGCAGCAGCCCAGTCACACACCAGAAATCCAAGGAGATCTCGGGTGTCACCGCCCAGAGCACACAGGATGCCGCCACCAGGCCCTGTGTGGGCGAGGAGGTGGCCCAAGGGTCACAGAGGTGCAGCAACGCTCCTTCCAGGGCTCATTCCCATCATTTCCCACTGCTCAGTGCTCTGCCTCTCCTCGTCACTCCTGGCCCTGCACAGAACTTGTGCCAGCCTCAGCAAGCTGATTTCCTTTGAGTCCAGGCTTTCTTATGGTCTGGCTGCTCAAAAACACCCAACATGTTCTCAGGGCAAGAAATACTGGAGATAATCTGTAAGTTTCACCTGAATTATGCTCTTAGAGATAAATTAGTTTTCAAGAGAGGTTAAGACAAGTGGAAAAGTCTTTAGCACTGTCACTGTAAATTTTGAACCCCAGTCTTACTAATTAGAAGATATTTTCACTATTTTTTACACAGTATGGAAGATCTTGTAAAATAGGTTTTAGTCACAAGTCACGCATACCTTACAATCTCTCTTAGTTTTGATACAATACTATTGAATCAGATTTTTTGACACTGAGGTCTTAAAGCAATCACCCAAAGCTTTCTGAAGTCTGCTCTCCTGATAACTTCCAACACTGAACATCACAGAAGGAAGCCTTTTCCTCCTGATCATTGCTTCTGTCACCCACACACCAAACCAAAAGTCAGTACTGGTGCACACATTAGAAACTGTAACTCCCTCTCCGCATGTGGCATGATGCCATGTTTGTCATTACATCCATCAGTGTGAGGGTGCTGATGGGACACAGACATCTCACCCATGGTGAGCAAACAGCTCCTTCCAAGGCACAGGGAGGTGAGTTCAAAGCACATCTCAGTGCCCAGGCAGGGCTGGAGGGAACCACACCAAAGAACTGATGTCCTTGCTCTGACAATGCTTCTTTCACTGACATGCAGGCACCAGTCACTTCTGCAGACTTTTATAGGGTAACCGTAATTTGAAATGGTTTTGAACATTTCATGTGTCATGATACAGAATGTGAGGTGTGGAAGACAAATGCTCCACTTGTTACATTCAGCCTTCAGCAATTGTGTAAGCAGCACTGAAGCTGTTATTTTCATACCCCATCTTCTTGGGATTTGGAACCATGTGAGCACCTCTGCCTAGTGAATTGACACATAGGAACACAGCTTGAATTCCTCAGCTTGCAGGGTATCCACGAAACAGGGAGTCAGTCACCTCTCCCTGCCCTCAGAGTGCTGCTTTGACATAAAGGTCTCCTTACAGAGCCACAACTTGTTCAAAGTTATTTTTAATTAGCTTGGAGCAAACGGAGTTTAGGTATTTGCAAAATACAGCTAGGAGCTGTTTTATGTATTATATGAATTATTATATTTACTGTATTATATGAAACTCTCTTCTTTCACCTTGCCACAAAAAGAACAGCAACAGACTACTGCTGTATGGATGTGAATTATTTTATACTGGGAGCCTCTGTGTCAGGGAGCAGAACAAATAGACCAAGGAATCCAGCAGGGAAAGATGGTCAGAATTTGCCCTTAAACCCCTCCTCCTCTCAAATCAGTTCACTGAATTTAAGCCACTGTGAATACCAAATACAATCTGCCTTAACTCAACAAAAGGGCACTCAACAGGCATCACGGACAAGGTGCTGGATGGAGCGGTTACCAGGAATTTCTCTTTGCTACTTCCAAGACAAATGCCAAAGAATACAGAGCACAGCACAACCAAGTAGTTCCCTGGCATGCTGTGTGGAATGTAACCAGCAACTCAGGTAAAAGCCCCAGATCACCTCCTAGCAGCACCGTTCACCCAGACTTCAGAACAACTGCTGAAACATTGACATGCATTATACCCCAACTTGGAGCAGATCACTTCCAGAGACCTTCTTGCTCTGGTGTGGCACTGGGGTTTGTACTGGGGATCACCAAGCATATCCTACTAATTATACATGGAGCACAGCAGCAGCTGGAGCTCAGGATCAGGATGGGCAGAGCAGTTTTGTTTCAGTGTGAACAGACAAGTCAGAGACAGCTCAATTCTTAACACTTTTATTCTTACAGTTCTAGGTTTGAACTGTACATGCAGAGTTGCATAAGTCACAATAGAGATTTACAGTGGATTCTATTCTATGGTAGAGTGCAATCCAGAATCCTTGAACAGTATAAAAAACAACTTTTAACATCAAGACCTTGTTAGGAGCAGAAGGATTAAAGCTTCCCCAAAAGATTCAGCTCTCCTAGATACCTAGTTACTAGGTACTGTATGTTAGACACTTAAGAGTTGAAGAGCTGTGGAACACTAAACAAACTTGAACACCCTGATGTCTTCCCATCTTTGTTACTTCTTTCCACATTTCTGGCAATTAAGAATAAGTCAAAAACCCTGCCACCTGCAACCAGCTAATACAGACAAAAATAACTACTCCTTAACTTGCCTGTTTAGGGTTGTACAGTGTTAAAGAAAATATTCCCTCAATGGCATTTGTATCTCACATCAGCTGAAAAAGCAATGTAACAAAAATAAAGGTATAACATCTTTGAAAATAAATATAAAGAGGGAATGCAGACAAAGTGTCAAAGATTTTTTTTGGCAGGTAACATTCATAATATACAAAATATAACTTATTCATATTAGCCAAGGAAACATTCATGAGTTCCTGTAAACTGGTTTAATCCACCTCCTCCATGCGTGATGTGTCATCATCTCCTTCAAGAGGTGGCATCTCCTCGGTGACTGCTGGACTGGCTTCTTCTGCAGCAGTGTCATCTTCATCAATGCCTGTGAAGGAAACACACTCCATTAATGCTGACAGCACAACAAACCTTTCATCTCCACAGCACTTCAACTACCTGAGGGGTTCATTTTCCACACTACCAAGCAGGACCAAGACAATACACCCCAAGTTTGCTGGAGCCAGGAGAGATTTGGCAACTTACCCAGGCCAAGTTTGATCATTCTGTAAATGCGGTTAGCGTGTGTCTGAGGATCTTCTAAGCTGAAGCCAGAGGACAGGAGTGCCGTCTCGTACAGCAAGATGACAAGATCCTTCACAGACTTGTCATTCTTATCAGCCTCTGCTTTCTGCCTCAGCGTCTCGATGATGGAATGATCAGGATTGATCTCCAGGTGTTTCTTTGCTGCCATGTATCCCATTGTTGAGTTGTCCCTTAATGCCTGGGCTTTCATGATCCTCTCCATGTTGGCAGTCCAGCCGTACGTACTTGTTACAATGCAGCATGGGGAAGTAACTAAACGATTGGACACAACAACCTGCAGAAGGAATACCAAGCACAAGTTTGCAATTTCAGCATTTCAACAAGTGCAACTGATTTACCCTAAATTCATTTTAGATTTTCACTTTCACATACACAGGTAAACTAAGAATTACTTTTACCTTTTCTACTTTCTTTTCAAGGATGTCTTTCATTATCTTGCAAAGATTTTCAAACTTTGCTTTCTTCTCCTCCTGTTTCTTTTTCTCTTCCTCATCTTCTGGAAGCTCCAAACCCTCTTTTGTTACAGAAACCAGGGTCTTGCCCTCAAATTCCTTCAGCTGCTGCACACAGTATTCATCAATAGGCTCAATCATGTAGATCACTTCCAGCCCATGTTTGCGGAGACGCTCCACAAAAGCGGAGTTGGCCACCTGATCCTTTGTTTCACCTGCAACAAAGAACACCACCACAGATGAATCTTGGCACTAACAGCAGCTGTGCTGCTTCATCTCCCAGCCACAGTAAAGGGAGACTGACAGCCCAAAGACACTCAAGCCTTTTAAACGGACACTCCAGCATCTAATACTCTGGAACTGATTCAGGAAGAAAATTTACATTTCCTGGAATTCCAGGTAAAGAATGCTTCCCATTCCTGCCAAGTAAGGGAAACGGGAACCCTGTAACAGCATTTATAAATCCCCCAGAAGGTAAACCTACATACTGTGTTGGTATTTCTGGTACTTCAGGTCCCAACTCACCAGTAATGTAGTAGACATGCTTCTGGTTTTCCTTCATCCTAGTGCAGTAATCCTTCAGAGAAACCATTTCATCACCAGACGCCGATGTGTAGTACCTCAGCAACTCTGAGAGCTTCTTGCGGTTCTGCGAGTCCTCATGGATGCCAAGCTACAAAAATTAGGAAGAAAAAAATCGCTAAGTTATTCCTTCAGGTAAATACTGAACTGTGGTAGTTCAGCAGCTCAGGCACAACAACAATCTGCAACTGCAAGTATCAGCACTGCTCAGCAGAAACACTACAAACCTTGATGTTCTTGGAGAACTGCTCGTAGAACTTCTTGTAGTTCTCCTTGTCTTCAGCCAGCTCAGTGAAAAGTTCCAAGCACTTCTTCACCAAGTTCTTCCGGATCACTTTCAGGATCTTGCTTTGCTGCAGCATCTCACGAGAAATATTCAGAGGTAAATCCTCAGAGTCTACCACACCTCTCATGAAATCTGCAGAACAACAGAATTACCTTCATTAGTCTGAAATACTACCAGTCACTACCTACACATGGCTCTGCTCACCACAAATTATATGAATTTCTTTCTATAGAACTCTAGTGAACATCAAAACTAAGCAATACTTTTAAATGCCTAACAACTGTTTAGAACTGAAACCCTCCCCCCTCCAGATTTCTTTACATACAAAAGGAAACTACAGCATAGCTAAACGATTCTTCTGCTTAGGGAACACTTTCCCTGGAATTATACTCACTCAGATATTCAGGGATCAGCTCCTCACAGTTGTCCATGATGAAAACTCTGCGCACATACAGTTTGATGTTGTTCTTCTTCTTCCTGTTCTCAAACAGATCAAAGGGTGCACGTCGTGGGACAAACAGGAGAGCCCTGAATTCCAGCTGTCCTTCCACAGAGAAGTGCTGTGAGAAAGCAAGATCATAGCTTTAGTGCATCTGCATGGTTCCACTGTGATAACAAAACCTTTTCAGTGACAAATTACAAACCTAATGAGTTTTTGTATTTATATGTAACAGTTTTTAATTTAGTAAGACATGGTAATTAAACTGTAACTGGCAAGACACCTGCACTTCCTGACTGCAGATTCAATTCAGATTATTAACAGCAATGCACAATGGGATCACAGCTAAGCAGCATGTTAAGCAACTTTATACCACCAGTGCTGTATGTCATATATGTGTATCTACCTACAAAACATCTGTAGCTGTGTCTTGAGATAGAAACTTACTTTCACAGCCAGATGGTCTTCCCAGTCATTTGTCAGACTCTTGTAGAATTCTCCATATTCCTCATTGGTTATGTCATCTGGGTTCCTGGTCCAAATGGGCTTGGTCTTGTTGAGCTCCTCCTGATCAATGTACTTCTCCTTAATCTTCTTCTTCTTTTTCTTGTCTCCATCCTTCTTCTCTTCTTCTTCATCCGAACCAACATCCTCAATCTCTGGTTTGTCTTCTGTTTTTTCCTCCTTCTCTTCTTTTTCCTCTTCCTTTTCCTCAGCCTCATCATCACTCACCTCCTTATCACGCTCCTTCTCCACCTACAAAACAGGATCACAGTATTTAAATTTTAAAAGCTGTAAATTTAGTAACAGTTCTAACATACCCTTTGCAGCCCTCACAAAGCCAGAAAACTTGACAAACATGGCGTCAAGCTCTCCCTCCCCTACACTCCCAAGGACGCTCATTGTGGGTGCTGACACAAGTGCTGCTGTTTCCACATGCTATGAACTAAATCTTTAGTGTTCCGTTTTGTTACACTCAATGACTCGTAACTATACAGTAAGATTAATCAACAGTATGCAGACAGACACTACTGGCTTGGATGACATCCATCTTTCTAAATCTAGTCCTGTGAAATAAAACTTTAAGCCATTGAACTTCCTCAGAGCTCCCTCCATGTAGTATCTGAAAGAACTGTCCAGTAACCAAATAAACATTGACGGCTCCTTCTTAAACTAATTCTCACTTTTGAAGGTGGCAATACTTATTTAGCAGTTCAAGTAAGGTACGTACAAAGAGTGTAATTGGGTAGCCAATGAACTGAGAATGCTTCTTCACGATTTCCTTGATCCGCCGCTCTTCCAGGTATTCAGTTTGATCTTCTTTAAGATGCAGGATGACTTTTGTTCCACGGCCCAGAGGTTCACCTAGAATGGAATTCACATGTTTTACTTTGCTGCAGCAGAGTAGATTTAGTGGTTAACTCTTTGAAAACACACTGCTCTATCAGCCTTTTTTTCACCACTAGCACCAGAACGAAGCTTCTGTGTATAGAAGCAGCCTAAGTTACACTTTCTTAAGTTCACTGTACTATGCATGTATTTCAAACAAGCTTCAGAAGAGGCTTACTGTTCTGTTCTGAGTCTTTGAAGATTATGCATATTGAATTGTCAGCGTCTTAAAAATATTTTTCAGCGTGAAAACTTTGAAAGCTTAATGCACCATTTACCTGGGCATGCCACATATGTCAAACAATGTCAGCTGAAATGGCAAAGTGGCCTGGGCCTATGCCTGATGTGCTATAGCACTTGTATTAGTTCCTTTTATCTTGTGTCTCTTCCAAGGCAAACTATAGATAACTGCCAAACATCTTTTAAAACGGTCACTGAGCAGGAACACCAAGCACTCACCATTATCCAGTCTGACCGTGAAGGACCCTCCAGCTGAGGACTCCCAAGCATACTGCTCATCATCGTTGTGCTTGGTGATCACTGTCACCTTCTCTGCAACCAGGTAGGCAGAGTAGAAGCCAACACCGAACTGACCAATCATGGAGATATCGGCCCCTGCCTGCAGGGCTTCCATGAAAGCCTTGGTGCCAGACTTGGCAATGGTACCAAGGTTGTTGACCAGGTCAGCTTTGGTCATCCCAATGCCAGTATCCACAATGGTTAGAGTGCGATCATGCTTGTTTGGAATCAGGTTAATTTTCAGCTCTTTTCCAGAATCCAGCTTGCTTGGGTCAGTCAAGCTTTCATATCTTATCTTATCCAGAGCCTGTAAAAGAAAAAACAAGCTTTAACGTTCCCTGACTATTCCTAGAAAACTTCAGTAATTGTCAGAATTAACCAGACTAGTTTTGGTACTTACATCAGAGGAATTGGAGATCAGCTCACGGAGGAAAATTTCCTTATTGGAGTAGAAAGTGTTGATGATCAGAGACATCAACTGAGCAATCTCAGCCTGAAAGGCAAAAGTCTCCACCTCCTCCTCCATTGGTTGGTCCTGAGTTTGCACAGCTTCCGGCATCTGTAAAAGAAGAGGGAGGAGCTGAAATTCCATCCAGAACAACTTAGCTAACATATCCTCCTGCAGGCAGGCAGTGACAATGGCATTCTGAGATCAAGTTTTTAACCACGTGGTTTCAGCACCAGAGAACCACACATATAAAAACGTCCTCCTCAGATCTTATTTCCAGCTTTACCCATGCAGAAGTTTTAAGGAATGCAGATGACCAGACTTCAACTACAGGCTTGCTTTACACTCATTTTACCTCGCAGAACTATTTCTTTTCCCCTTCCTTAATTTAAAGATTGATATGGTACGTTGGTTTTCCCTTTTCACAGAAATATCTGAAATCTTAATTTCGATTATCTCACTCTTATTCCTATATTACTCCGCATACACAGCCACCACCTCTAGCAGCAAACACTAAGCACAACTCTTAATTATGTACCAACACTGCTCATCCAGACCCGTTTCTCCGGACAAGCATTTACACTCGTCCTTCACCGCGTACCTTGCTGCCCGTTTGCTCCCCCCCGCAGGGGCCAAGCCTCAGGGACGGCAGACTTGGCCCGAGAGCGCTTTGTCCCAGCACAACCCCGCTCTAATGCTGCGGCGCTAAGGGCACGGGGCGCGGCCCGAGCCGCTGGGCGCAGGCCCGGCCACCGCCGGGGGCGGCCCCGCTCCCCCCGCCCGCGCCGCGCCCCCGAGCCCGCGGGCGGGAGAGCGGCGCAGCGCCCCCTGGCGGCGCCCGCCGGCACCGCCAGACGTTCTAGAAACTGCCAGAGCCTTCCCTGCTCCCCCCCCACTCCCGCCCGCGCATTCCCCACCCCCAAAGCGCTGCGGAGCCCAGCAGCCCCCGAGCCCGCTCCTGGCCTCACCGCCTTGCCCCCGCTCTGCCCCTCCACGCCGCTCTCTCACCACCCCCCGCTCTTTCCCTCCTACATTCCGCTTTTCTCCCGCTCCTTCCTTCCTGCAGCCCCCCCACCCCCCCCGCCCCTCGCTCCCTTCCCTCCGGGCACTCTACTCCTTTCCTCTGGCCCCCTTCCTTCCCCCCTCTTCCAATGTTCAATTCTTTATTCCTCTGCCACCTACTTGTTCTCTCATCGCCGCCGCTCCTTTTTTCCTGCTCCCCATTCCTTTCCCCTCTCCTTCCTCCTCTCTCCCCCGCCCGGTCCGGCGCTCCCCCACACCTCAGCTCCTCCATCTTGCGCTCTCATGGCTGGGTGCCCATTCATTGAGAGCGGATCTCCGCAGCCACCCGGTACCTCCGCACTGAAGCGTACTCGGTGAGTCGCGCACAGCCCTCCCGGGCACGCTGCGAGGCGGAGGCGGCGCTGCAGCTGCACCCGGGACAAGAACAGCCTTTCCTGACCGCCACCTACGCTCCCCGCTCCGCTGCGATACCAGAACCCCCGAAGGAGCTGCTCGCTATCCCCACCCCTACCGCTATTCCTAAAGAACGCAGATTTAATAAACTGGGTTCAGAATCATCAACACCAAACTCCCTTCCTGCCGTACCCAGACCATGAGCCCTGATCACCTTTCTCAGAATCTAAAGCACCGCAGAGGAAAGCACGACCTGCGCCACGCGGCTCCTGCAGCACACCCCACCCCCACCTACCCACGCAACTCCAAACACCAGCCCCGTGCCCCCAACCACCGAGCCCCGGGATTCGGTCGGAAAACATTCCCTGCGCCGATCCACCGCCGGCGAGCGCCGGCTGCCGCCTCCGCCGCTCACCTTGGCAGGGGGAAGGGGCTCTGCTCTCCTCGCTCACGCTCTGACACAGCCCTCACGCTCCGCCGTAGCCTCACTAGTGCGCGCTCCCCACAGCCCGGCCGATTTATATACGGCGGGATCCGCCTCCTTCCAGAACCATCGGGAACCTTCACCGTCGGCGCGGGGGGGCGCGGGGAGGGGGCCGCGAGGCGGGGGCGGAACCAGCCGGCCGAGGGGCGGGGCCGCGCCGCTCACAGCCAATCGCAGCCGTCCGCGACAGGAGCCGCTGGGCCGGCGCCTGAATGGGCGCGAGCGCGCGCGCTCCCCCCGCCCCGCCGCGCTTCTCCGCCGGCGATTGGTTGGGCCGGGAGTCAGGGGGGAGGCAGGAAGGAGACTGGCGCATGCGCGGGGCGGTGCTGAAGGGGCGGGGCCCGGGGTAGTTGCTCGGGTGCTGAATGACGTCACTCGCTGCTGAGCCCCGCTCCGAACGTCCTAGAATGGGGCGGGGTCTCTTCGCTCCCCCCGAGTTCTCCTCCATCCTACTCCCGCCCCCGCGGAGCGGCAGGGAAGGGCCTGGAAAATGCGGGGTGCCCCCTAACTCTTGCCGGGAGCGGCCCGGGGCTGGGGTGCGGGGCGCGGGCACCCTCTCTGCCCCCGTGCTGAACCGCCGTCTCTGCTGAGTGGCCGGCGCGCGGCTGTGTGGGAGCGCAGGGATGCGGGTGTGTGAGGGTGCGAGTGTGTGTGCAGGGTGCGGGTGTGTGTGCAGGGTGCGGGTGTGTGAGGGTGCGGGTGTGTGAGGGTGCGGGTGTGCGAGGGTGCGGGTGTGTGTGAGGGTGCGGGTGTGCGGGGTGCGGGTGTATGAGGGTGCAAGTGTGCGGGGGTGCGGGTGTGAGGGTGCGGGCTGCGGGTGTGTAAGTGAGGGCGCGGAGTGCGGGTCTGCGAGTGTGCCGGAGCGTGGCTGTGCAGGTGTGCGGCGGTGCGGAAGCGAAGATGTGCGGGTGCGCAGGTGTAGTTGTGCGAGCTCAGGGATTTGAGTTACTTAAGGATTTAAGATGTGGCCGTGCGGGAGTGCAGGTGTAGCTGTAGCTGTGGGGAGTGCCGGTGCAGGTGTGCAGCTGCTGCCGTCCCCTCGGGCGGGCCGAGGGGTTGCGGGAGGGCGGCACCGCTCGCCTTGCCTTGCTGGCCGGGCAGGATCCGGGCGTAGCCGGGTGAATCACAGCTTAGGGATGCTGTGGTAACGCGTTTCGCCTGCTTAGGCAGAACAACACCGGTTCTCACACAGCAGGTATAAGTCTGAGGGTAACCAAATTCTGCCTCTCGGTCTGTGCACTTGCATAGGGTAAAAAGAGCCGTGGGATCCAGTCCAAGCGGCTCAGCAGACCTACATAGCTATGCAGTTACTCAAGGATTTAAGTGCTAATAGTAGACATGAGGCATAGGCCAGTGCCTGTTGGGTTTGTAACAGCCCAAAGCCTGAAACCCACTGGGATTCTCAGCCTGACCACGGCCTTTGCCAGTTCATCTGGGAAATCTTGGTTGATGTTCAAAGGGCACTGCAAGAGACACCTTTATACATACATTTACATACCCTGCATAAAGGCTTTGATATGTGCACGTCTCATTATACCCAGCAGCTCTGTGATTGCAGCATTTAGCAGGGTGGGTATTTTTATATCCTGAATGACCTGATTGAGAGCAGGGAGTTAAATGCAGATCTTCTGCATCTCAGGAGAATGATCTGCATCCCATGTGTTCCAGACCAGACTTCTAAAACTTTCTTCTTGGAGCTGATCCACTTTCAATGATAAAAATACCAAGAGAAACTACATGATGTTAAAATTGTGCACTGATGTAAGCATGAATCTAGACAAATCTCCTTGCTCTAAAGAATGGCTATTTATTTGAGGAATAAACAGAATGTTGTTTCTGTTGCAAAAATTAATCTCAGGTGCAACTTCTTTCCATTTTTCTTTGGCTCTTAGATGTGCCTCAGACTTCCATCTAGTTCTGTGTGACTTTGGGGAATTGAAGTTTAGGTTGCCTAACCTACCCTGCTCCAAGTTGAGCATCTGAGATAGACTGGCTAGCATAAATTAGATATTCCAATACTTAGATCCATTAACACATTTAATCAAAAATCCTCATGCTGAACTTAATGTTCTTTGCATTGGTTATCCTGCAGTTTTAACCCCAACAAGCAAATCTGATCGAATTGGGGTCCACTGGCTTGATCTTGTTGTAGCATTATGTTTTCAAGGGGTTTTTCTGACAAGACACATTAAGTACATGTGTAAAACGTATGAACACTAAGGAACTAAAATTATAGCTTGTCTTGCTGCAGTTTCTGGAGAATCTGGATCAGTACATGGATTGGTGCAATGTCTTAAACAACTCAGCCCTTCTAAATCTTGATGCTCCAGCTCTAACCCAAGCAGTTGGCCAAAATACAGGATCATGCAGGTTATTTTAATTAGGTGGAAAAATTAATCGTGGTGTCAACAATGTAAAAGGGTATATAAATGAGCTGCTTCTCAGCCCACAGGAAAAATCAGACTAAGGGTGAGGTTATTTGCTCACCGTTCTAAGCCATTGAAAAAGCTGGATTTCAGCCAACACTCAGCCTTGAAAGTTCTGCACTTACATCTGGGTCACCTTCTTCGTACTTGCTTTGCCTGGTTGTTTTCTGTATTCTCTTCAAGTTTGATTTTGAGGTGCTTCTCAATGCATTGCTCTTCCTTTCTCTCAAACTCTTATGCCGGTACCAAACAGTGTGCACCAAAATGGTTTCTTGAGTATGACAAGTTCCTTTCTTTGCATGGTGACTGAGATTTCAGTGATCTGACAGCTGCTTTGATTGTCTGCTTCCATAAAGCAGCCAAATGGCTCTTTACCACTGTCCTAATAAAGTGTGGCAGTTGCACTCAGGCATAATGGTGTAACTTCCATGTTTTTTCTTAGATTAAAAAAAAAGTCATGGTGTAATATAAATATAGTGTAAATTCTGTAGGATGTGCCTTCTAGGCTGAAACCCTCTTACATTCAGATTCCATTGACTGAAATGCTTTCTAACATGTATTTTCATCAAAGTAACTTCTGTACTTCAGAGAAAAACTGAAGTTTTGCAATATATGAAAATATATGTCCAAGCATTTTATCCAGTAATATCCTACTAAATTTGCTTGTGTGCTCTTTTCTCTCCTTTTGAGGCATCCAGAATTTTAAGGGTGGCGCTTTTATAAAAATAGTCAAGATATTTGAGAAAGTATTTTCCTTTCTAATCTCTCTATTGATGTGGGTCCAGTGATTCAGACTTAGGGATATATGTCATTTTGAGCATGTGAAGATCTATGGAAAGTTTTGCATATGTCTGCAGGATCACATGCCTTTTTACTGTCTAATCTCCAGACACATCATTCTGTTTTCTCTTTTGTAGTTGTGTTATTCAGCTTTCAAAAGCAGACTGATTTCTTTTGTCAAAGTTGTTTGACAAGTGCACTGGGAGAATGTAATCTCATACCATACCATCTAAGTTTTCCCAGCTCTGCTAATCCACGTTCCTCTGTAAAACACATATTTTCTTCCTGACTTGTGAATAACCTGTATGTTTTTTGTTCTATTATGCAGTGAGGGCTAGCAAATATAGGCACTTTGTTCCTATGGTTACTCTATTTTAACTGATCCCAGTTTTCTATTGCTTCACTTTTAGGCAAGAGAAAAAAAAATGGTTCCAAACTTGATTCATGTCAGAGTTAATTTTGGAGGAAATTCTGAACAAGATAGATCCATTTTTCAACCAAGAGATTCTGCTGGTTTTCATTGGAATAATCTTCTTCACAACAGCCAGCATGGAGTTATATTTTGAATTTGTTTTGATGACTCAGAGATGTTTTTGTTATTGCTGAGCAGTGTTTGGACATCATCAGGGTCTTTTCTGCTCCTCACACTGACCCTCAGCAAGGAGACTGGGGGGCACAAGGAGTGTGAGGGGACACAGCTGGGACAGCTGACCCCAACTCACCAACAGGACCTTATCAGAAAGCCTCTGCTGTGCATTTCCTGGTTTCCTAAGGATTAGTCCTATACTTGTTCTCAGTATACATTTGTATCCTAATGGAATCGTTAATTACACAATTCATAAACTCCTTGCTATGTGAAAGTTATAATATTTAAAAGAACAAAGTAGAAGTTGGCTGAAAGAAAGTTATTTAATGTTCAAAGTGTTGAAATAACACCCAGGAAAACTGGGGTTTATTGTCAATCAAAGGCTTTTTCTGTGTTGCTGAAGATTTTTTTTTTAATAAGCCACAAAGAAATTAAAAAACATTTGCACGGAGAATTCGAATTCCAGCATTTAACTTAACTTCTGAGTGTTTGGTGTTGTAGCCTTAATGCTTTTATAGCATTGCTATAAAATTAATTTTGTTTGAGTTCTGAGACAGTTTTGCCATGTTATCTCAGTGCTTCAGGGTTTACTGAAGAAAAACAAAACAGCAGCAACTGAAAATGCTTAAGAGTAGATTTCAGAAGACTGATGTAAGTAGAAAGATATGGTAATATATGTCTAGTTTGCTTTAACACATGGAATTATGCATGTAAAATCTGTGTTATCATAATGAAATGTAAAGCTGGGAATGGGTATCTGTCTGAGCAAAGCCTCATGTTTTCTTAAAACTGTTTCCCAGGCTCTCTTGTTTTGTGCTTCCTCATCGCTTGCTGGAAGCTAAAGTGATCATAAGATCTGCAGGTTACAAAAAAAAGTGATTCAGACAGGAAATAGGATCGGTAGTCACTTAGAAGGAATATTTTTCTGGTGAAGAAGCTACTTAAGAGGCAAAGAACAAAATCGATCTCATACAATGTAGTTGTACTGTAGAACTGCAGGTGGCAGCAATAATTGCCTGGACCATGGGCTGTGTGTACACATTCTTTTTCCTAAAAGTTTATGCTTCTGGAAGTATGTGTCAGGGACTGTGAAAACTGGCAGCCATTTCTCTCAGAAGGATTCTAAAGGGACTTACTGTTGAACAAGAATATATTTGTTATAGGCAAAGTCAACAATTTCACTACTAACAAATGTCAATTATCATTTATATTTTATATACATATTATAATATTGTATAACATATATAATATATTTATATAGATATGTAAAGCTCAGCTGCATAGGAGAGCTGAGAGAATGAGCATGGAAAGGCCTGGATTCCTGGGACATTAATAAGGTCCCAGAATAACTGTTCAGCCTTATCATAAATTACTTTATGTGGTGTTCGTTACAGGATTAATACGTTAACTTGATAACAACTCAAATTTGAAATTTTAATTTTTTCTTCGTCTTAATATTCCCTTATGACTGGAGAAAAAACATATGTTCATTATAATTTTAGACCTTATATAATATTTTACACTTTCTCAGAATAAATGCATAATTATGTACTTCTTAGCTGAAATTATATGTACAAATCAAGCATCATACGTATGCCAACTGAGCTATACAAGACATTTTGTCTTCCACCAAGTTAAAAATGTTTCTTTCACTCTCTGATTTTGCTCCTTAAGAGCATTTTAAGATGACTGTGGTATAGCTGTGTGTGGTCTCTGTCTAGCATGGGACCAAAAAGCCAGGACACACAGTTACATGGCTTGAAGAGTGACAGGAGAATGTCATGCCCATCAGAGCTCCCTTAAATCAGGAACAGTTACATAAAACTGTTAACTCTGGAGGGAGAACAAGAGGTATGGTGGCAGCTGTAACTTTTATTATCCATAGTTAAGAGCTTTGTTCTATTCATAGGCATAAGTTTCAATAGATCCTAATTCAGAAGGACAAGAAGCTTGGAGAAAAAGCCCTTGCAGACAGCAAAAGGTATGACTAAAAAAGTCCCCAGACAAACAAAACCCTAGACTTCCCATGAAGATGTTAAAAACAATGTGATGGTACAGTTACATCATTAGAAAAATAACTTAATAGAGCCTCAGTATCAATATGCATGGAAATAAACCTGACACTTTTTACCCTGTACATACTCAGGAGTTTCATTCACTATAGCAGTAAGGGTTGGGGGTTTAGTACCCATAAGAGCTGAGCACTGAGCATATTTACTATCAAGTGTAGGTATGTATATATGGAGCACTTACCTTATTTTGTATGTGTGGTAGATTTGGAGACAAAACTCTCCTTCAAGCCACCTTCTAAATCTTGGACGCTTTTGTTAATTATGTCACAAAACATATGTTCTGTACTTCACTAACATTCTTGATGCAATATTACTGATTTTGCAAATTACTGATGACATGGCTTCTAAAAGATGATTATGGCATGAAAGACAAGTTGATAGTTGGAAATAAATTTTCAGTTCATTTTAAATAGAAGCACAGAAGGTAAGTTCTAGTCCTGTGTTTTAAGCAGATAAGAAAGATCACATATTTTTACATTAGGTAGATTTTATATAAAGATCTTTGGGATCAAATTGCTCTGGTGATTTCAGCAAAAAGAAGAAGAAAAATTGTTGTAAAGACCTTCATAGAGCTTCTTTATAAGCACATTTCCTAGAAACAAAGAGAAGAATACCTTCATAGACAGGTTTACCTTAGAAATCAGGGAAAGAGAGAGCAATCTAGTATGGAGATCACACTTTCAGATTTAGTTGTGAATGAAATTTTAGTTGTGTAAAGAGCTGAGAAAGTAGATTTACTAAGCAGTGATAGCTGGAGTCAGGATGAACTAGGTTAAAGAAAATAAACTACACATTTTTATTGAGGATACTGAGTATGTGATAACATCAATCATTCTACTTTAAAGAGGGCATGGAAATGGTAAGAACTGTAGAATCTTGCAGAACAACTGCTTAAATTGGTGCTAATCTAATAAACCTGATTCTAGAAAGAATTTACATGAAGGACTTTTAGTTATTTATTAAGTGTTAATTATAGCTCAAAAGTAGCTCTAGTATCACACAGCCAAGTTACCTTGGATCTGACCAGTATGAAAGGAATTCTATAAAAAGACCTGTCAGGAGCCCTGGCCAAGGCTGACTCTTATCACACCTTCAAAGAGGTGCCCAGACAGAACACCTCACAGTCCAGAGAGCTGCTTAGAAACTTGCTGTCTTCTTTCCTTCTGAAGGCTAAGGAAAACTTGGAATAATTTTAATATTGTCATCTTCATAATTGTGCTGTGCTACAATATCTGTGAAAAAACATTTGAAGTCATCTATTCAGAATTCAGTATATGCTGTGTTCTATACTATGAGTCTGCTACAGGCCTAGAGGTTTCAAATTTCATCATGAAGCATGTTTCAATAGACGTCCTAGAGGTCATAGAAATTTTTAAAATCTACAAGCTCAGGATCCACATTTTTCAGGATGGAAGATTGTGAGCATTTAAAATAGATGTCAATGAGGCTGATTTTTCTAGTATTTCAAACAGGATATGCTCCTTATTTTGACACTCTATACATGTAAAAAAGGGAGGCAAGAAATTAATTAAAATTTGTCCATATTTTCTAGCTAGATCCTCTTTTTTTCATATTCCAGATAGTACTTCTGTTTTATTAGCAAGATATTGATGAAACCAAAAACAAGGTACTTAAATTATGGAGTGCTTTGAGATAATTATAGATTAAGGTTTAACAGCTATCTGTGATGAGCACTGTCCTTAGGCAGAGTTTAATGTTATTTTCTTGCTGTGTCAGACAGATCAAAAGATTTATTTCTTGTGACAGATCAGGAAAACTCTGAATCTCAGCTTCCTCTCCACAAAAGAATGCTGGAAAAAAAAGAATAGAAGCAGTAAGATGTTCTTATTAACGCTGACTGTGAGTAGGTACTTTGAGAAATTTTGTCAAGAGCTATGTAAGTACTTGATTAATCATTACAAATTTATCTGTGGGCTACAGGAACCAGGCATAGTGAATTAGAGGGGAAAATCGGGTTTCATCTCTTTCAAGGAGATGCTTCCTGCCATACTGAGGCAAATCTTCTGATGTAACTTGGCTCTTTATGCTGAAATCCTGCTTTGCAGTCAGCTGAGCTGAGGGTATTCTTAGCCAGTTAATATGCAGGTCAGTATAATGCAGCTGCTCTGCTCTTGAAAGTAGGACAGAGCACAGTTACTAGAAGTCAACGGCTTATTTCCTAACCAGGGGGGTGCTGGTTAACATTTGCCAGGAGATACCTCTGCCATTATTTTCCCCACATCACTGACAGAACAAAATAAGGAAGAAAACCCTTACTGGATGGGTCTTTCAGCACTGTGGGAGTTGCAATGACTTCTCTAATTGACAGACTTAAAATTGTTTCAGATGCTGACAGTCCAGGATTTCTTCATCTCTGCTTTATTTGGATTAGATATATCTGGAAGAGTGAAAGTACTTTTATTTTGTCAAAATCAAGTTACTTTTTAAATGTCTAGTATTTAAAATGAAATCAGGAACTTCACTCTAACCTGTCAAGTTCTTTATATTAAAGCAAAACTATAAAAAAAATCAAGGCAAAATACATTTTCTGTTTCTTGTTTTGGCTGTCCTTCACAGTAGATCTACACAGCTAAGTTGCAGGAAGGAGCATCAAAGGATTGGGACAGTAAAAAAAGGGATTTTTCGGCTTTTCTTCCTCAGGGCATAGCTGCTCTTTCTAATGACTTACCTAAAATTGTGTTTCCTCAGACCATTTATTCAAAATGAAATATCTCTCTTGGCTGTGGTTCTATAGAACTGTTCAAGTTTGTTTCATCTGACAGAAATACAGTTCTGAATTTATACTAAAAATAACCATGATGGCTTGGCTTCCTTCTCCTTCGTAGTTCAAGACAAAAAATTACAGGGGGGCATTATTTTTCTAGAAGCCTCTGCAAGTCACATTCCTATTATATTATTTAATTTGCATGTTATTTCCATCTTGATGAACTTCCCTGCATGTCCTTGGGTTTGTATGAATAAACATAATTACAGGTCATATGAGACGTATTTCCAACTCTGCTTTGCAGTTTTGTAGAATTAATTCATTAAATAATACTGATGCACCTGGCATTCGAAGTACTTTTCTAAATTGCCTTCTGCTCATCTATTCTCCTTTTGGAACTAGAGCCATAATAAGTTTGGCTTAAAATCCAGAATTACTAGTTAGTCACTGCCAACCAGACCTCTTTCAGAAGCATATCTAAATATGTCAGGAGATTTCTTTGGTCCCAAAAGCACAGCTTTAGTATATACCACTATAAAATGCATAATCAGAGTTTATTGCTTCACCTGCATAATTATGATCTTCAGCTACAAGCACCTATTTTCATTGCCAAGTAGTCCAGATTTTAACAAAAGCATGAACTGTGTCTTATTAAATACACTAAGATAAATGTTATCTTTATAAGATTTCCTCTGGGTTTGTGAATGAGAGGATCAGCATCTAGACTAATACATGGTATAACTCTGTCCTACATAGGCAGTACTCTTTCAGAGCTCATTAGGAAAGCAAGAAATTATGACACAATAAAGAGTCCTTCTTGCAAATGTTAATTCTGGCAGTACAGAGACATCTTAGTTAATGTTGTACTAGTAGCATCTGGGAATGATGCAAGGACATTAGGTATGCAACTAGTGTTTCAAAGCATGTACAATTAGCATCTCAAACAAGGCACTTACAAAGACAGTAATTGGATAGCTGATGAATTGAGAATGCTTCTTCACAATTTCTTTGATTTGCCTTTTTCCCAAGTATTCTCTTTGGTCTTCCTTCAGATATAGGATAATTTTAGTTTTATAGCCATGTGGTTCCCCATGAAGGAATACATGAGTTTTAGCGACAGCACAAATGGACAAATAGCAAGCTTTTTCTGAAATTAAGAGTTAATACAATTGTTATAAATTCTTAATCATCACTGACTACCTGATAATGCTGAGCTGGTGTTCTATACCTATTCTGTGCTCCAACAAATGCAACAACTAAAGCAATTATACCATTTCAATGTGTGCTTCCCCCAGCTTTCAAAGCCCTCATGAAGCACAGCAATACCATATATGAACTGCAAGAGGGAGTCTGTAATGCAGAAATTCTTTAAGGTTGACCTTTCTCTTTAAATGTTAGACATACTGGAAATGAAACACACCAGTGGTGCTGTACTGTGGGATGCATATTCATTCTCTGCTGCACAAAGTTCAGTCAATGATCGTTACCCAGCCAGGCAATTTTGCTGCTAAAGGTAGAGATCCTGTTCCATCAGACTGTGCACCTGTGCTCCCACTCTTTCTGCAGAATGTTCACTTGACTCCCACCAGCCATGAGACAGAGAACAGCAAATTCTGTTGACAAACATTTACCATTATCAATGACAGCAAGAAGCCTGGAATGAGGGTGACTTTCCTACTGCCCGTCTTTGCTTTGTGACCACAGTCATGTTTGCAACCAGGGAGGCAGAGAAGAAGCTGACCCCAAACTGACCATTCCCAGTGACACAGCACAAGCCACGTTTCTATAGAAGCTCCTCTACTGGACCTTGCAGCAGTCAGGGATCAGCTTTGATCATCCTGTGCCTGAATCCATGATGGTCACAATGCAATTGTGCTGGTCAGGCCTGTCATTCCCAGAATCCAGCTTGTTAGGATCAGTCAGAGCCTCAAGCCTCATTCTGTCCAGGGATCACAACAGAAGGCTTGAGCACTCTCAGGGTTACAGTTAAGAATCCAGGCAGGTGTTTTGCTGGCTGAGTCACATTAATAGCCAGATTACTTGAAACCAGTGATTTGCTAACTGCCTCCCTCAGAAAGATTTTCTTGCTGGTATAGGAAGTGTTGGTGAGCAGCTATTTCAGCCTGGAAGGCAAGAGT
This sequence comes from Oenanthe melanoleuca, assembly GCF_029582105.1. Lineage (NCBI taxonomy): Eukaryota > Metazoa > Chordata > Aves > Passeriformes > Muscicapidae > Oenanthe > Oenanthe melanoleuca. The sequence goes on from NC_079339.1 coordinate 50,284,636, forward strand.
AGTCTTCTCTTCATCAATGGGCTGATATTCAGTTTGCAGACTCAGTGTTAATAAGGATACACAGAGTTGAAACCTCACTGCATGTACACTCACACGTACACTTTACAGTGGCATATGTGTTTTTAAACTGAAAAAATACAAATAATTTGTCTTGAGAGCATAGGGCAGAGAAATTTAATTATTCTTTCAGATGTATCATTAATAATCCAGTATACATTTAAGATTTTTCACTTTTCCCTGATTTCTAACTTAAGATTAAGATAGCATAGGATGAATAATAGTTTAATCAAGAGGAAATCCATAGGCTTTTTAATATAGTCATGTTAGATTGCATTATAAAGTAAGAAAAGTCATCAAAGGATTTGATTTATTATCACAAATTAATTTCTTCTGTACATTCTGGGGCATCCCAGAGATAAAATTCTGCAGTTATGACAAAATAACAAATGCAAGATTTGCACTCGCCTTTAACTGAAACACTACCTCAACAGGGATGCTCTGAGGTAACTCTTCAGTTTTAAAAATAGGCTTGAAAGTTCTCTGGGGAATGAGAGATATTGGCTTAGTTGGTATAATGATGAGATTAACACAGATTTGTTTATAGTCCCTTCAAGTCAGAATAACACTGCAAGGAAAAACATTTTATTGAAGGGACATATTAGAGTGTAAAGTCCCTTCTTTTGATCATTTAAGAGAAATCAAGTCTGAAACCACCTAAAGATGCAGATATCCTCCTTAAGATAGGCTATTATTTCCTGTTCCTATTTAAGTTATGCTTAAGAAATCCCCTTTATTCACCTCTCATGAAAAAAGACCACAAGGCTCTTGTGTCTGGCTACTAGCTGTTTTTATTTTGCCCCAATCCTCTCCTGTCACAGCTGTGAGAAGGAAAGTAGACAAGAAACAGAATAAATTACAATTTAAACTGACTAGAAATATTATTATGAGATTATGTTTGAATTTTCCAAAGGAAAGTGATGGAAAGAAACACATACTATAGCCACATTTCAGCTTACATTAGAAGAGTAACTAATTTTCATCAGCTAAGTCTGGCAGTAAAAGAATAATTGTCATTACTCATCTTTCAACAGAATTAATGTAGGTAACCTTCAAGCCACAAAAAAAATTTAAAAAAAAATCAGCCCATTCCTTGGTTTAGACATGCAGCAGGAGAAGAAGAGTAGAGAGAAACTGAACAAGACTCCTCAGGCATTGAACAGGTCAAGACAGCCATGGAGAGTGTCTTAGTGTGACCTACCATGTATCAAAGACTGACAGGGTTTGCTAACCCATGTACTAGAGGCAAGCAGCCTCCTCATTTCTTGTTTAGAAACTAACATCATGATCCTGCACTTCAAAAGAGTTTTATAAAAAATTGTTTTTACAGAAGGTAAGTGAAATGCTTCTTAGTCAAAACAGTGTTGATTCATATTGATATTGCACAAAAATAAATGCTAATGTTAAGATTAAGCTTACAGAATGATGGACTGTTTGAGGTTGGGGGAACCTCTGGAGGTCACCTCAGCTCTCTCTGGTCAAGCAGGGCCACCTGGAGCAGGTTGCCCATTACCGTGTCCAGTGACAGCTGCTCTGAAATGAACTAATTCATGGGTGACATCCCTTTGCAATTACAGAAAGTGGACCACAGCCCTTTCAGAAGGACACTGAAAGGTAAAGTCTCTGTAGGAGCAGCTGCTTCAGCCCTGGCACATATGGCCCAGGCACCAAGGATCAGAAATGGAAGATTTCTTGTGAACAGGGGTGACTCAAGTGCTCTGATGGGCTGTGCATGTTTCTGGATGCAAATGAAGACAGTAACACCCTGACTTGTGAGATTAATCCATTAAAGCAAAAGAGAAGCTTATGAGCCATGGTACTGCCATGCTAATGAGGGTTCTCCTGGGTGTTTGTGCTGTTGCTGCAGTGAGCAAAGGGAGGAATACAGGGGTCTCCATGCAAGCCCTGCTACCCAGCTGGGACATGAGAGTGCAGCATCAGGTCTGTCCAGTTTGCAATGCTGTTAGAACTCACCAGGTGGGGCTAATACAGCAAATATAAATATTCTCTATAGGAGTCATATTGAACAAATACTTAGAGATGTGTAGAGAGAGCAATATGTATTTGTGTATATGGCATAGGAATTTTAACATTATAAAAGTTGTTTGGTTTCCTTTTTTTAAGTTAACCCCTTCAATGAGTCCATTATTTTTAATAGATATTTTGTTACATTAATTTTCCATGAATCATGGGTTTAACTATTCAACCATTCTCTCCCACCCCACAAACCAATAGCTGTCTCAGGAAATCTGTAGCTTGGATCAGGCTTGCTTATTTTAAAATTTTTAAAAACTCTAAACAGCAATAAAACCACATATATAAAATTTGAAGGTTTATGTTGAGATAAATTCCTAATTATTATGCTTTTATCTATGTTTAAATAAATGAAAGTTGTAGAAATCAGTTTGTTTATAAATGTGCACAGCTTTCCCTTCTCCTTTGGTACACTGATGCAGAGACTGATCCTGTCACATAAGTCTATCCCCCAGATTTATTTTCCTGTAGAAAATATATCCTGTATATTTAGACATCACAGTAGAGTTTTAGTTTACTGATTTAAAAAAAAAAAGGAAATATCTGTGTGCCAGTGCATCTATCAAACATCCTCATCTGTGTCAAATCACTGAATCAGGAAGTTAGTATTTGAAAATTGAAAGTAATTGCCTGTGAAAGATGTCAGGACGTGCTCTCTGTATTTTACTGTGCCTATAAGAAGCAATTCTATCATTTTTGCTATCAAAACAAGGAAAATACATGAAGATTGAATGCGCACCTACCCTATATTTGATTTTAGCTTGTTATACCTACTCATGAGAAGAGAAATGACAGTGAATAAACAGACTTCAGATGGGATTTAGCTCAACCAACAGAGCAGCTATTTGAAAATTATATGAATCTTGCTATACCTAGTACTCAGCCTTAGAAAGATGGAGACTAAAAACAAGGAATGTCACAGGAATGTGCATACTTGATTACATGATTCCTGGTAAGTGCTTGTTACATAAGAACAATATTGTATGAGCTGCATAACAATAATAGTTTCAGATAAACCAGAAAAGCAAGGACCCAAGAGCCTACTCTAAACAGGTAATCTTCTAAATCACACTTTTCTTTAGTAATACCATCCCTTGCTTTATGCATGTGGCAAGAGAAAGTGAGGAGACAGAAACTGAGCAAGTCTCATTAGGCATGGAGAAAGTCAGGCTTCCATTTAGACAGGCACTTAGGCTGCTGAAAGCCTGAGTGATGATAATTTTTTATGATGAATTGAATTTTGTATGTGATGAAATTATAAGGTACGTATGATAATGATGTAAGAATACAAATGTCATAATAATAAAAAATAACCTTTCTCCTCAGCCAGCCTGTCTTGTAGATGACAAAACCCCAATCATAAAAAAGCTATCCCACTTCGATGGAAAAAGCTGTTAGGTTTTATCTGAAAGGTTATAATCTTCCCATATATGAGTAAGTTCTGGACACCAGATGGATGGCAAAGCCTTGTGAATATAACTTATGCCCTTCTTGACTTGCAAATGAAAATCAATGACCACATGACCATAATGAAGCCAGCACATAATGATGACTAGAATGGAGCCAGCACATAATTCAGGGAAATAAGCTCTCCTTTCTTTAAATGTGCAATGATTTAACCCGCACTAAATGAACAAGCAGTGCTGTGCAGCATCTAGAGCTCCCATGCTTCAGTGAGCTTATGGAAAAACTCATAAAAATTCCCATTAGATGATCATTTATCTAAAGCTTCAATGCTTCATCTAAAACAATTTGGAGACAGTCATTCCAGCCATGGAAATGAAATTATGCTTGTGACACTGATGGAGAATCTACTCCTATGACTGGACAGAAAGCAGACAGCCATGCTTTTTCTGAAGCTCTCTGCAACCTTTGAGATGTGAGAAAGGTGATAAAGGAATAAACAATGTGTTAACAAGTTTTCAGTTCCTCTTTGAATGATACACCAAAGCAACAGGGAAAGATGTGACCATCAGCTAGGTAGATGACCTGGGGAAGACTGAAGAACCAAGCATAAACTTAAGATACACATGCACATACCTGTCTTAAGTGCAAAATGTTCAGAGACTCCTGAATCTAGCCACCTTTAAAACTCAGTTACCTTTTTTTCTTCTTCTTTTTTTTAAATGCTGGTAATGCTTCCATTTCCTTGACTGTTAAAGTCTGTTCTTTCCAAGGACATTTTTCTCAGCTTTCCTTGTTTCTTGTTCTGCTTAGGGAGTCCTAAATCACACACTGGCAGCCACTTTTCTTGCATGGGTGACTGTTAACTCACTATTGCTCACACCAAATGCAGGTTGCTTGGTTGACCTGCAAGACCCATCAATAACCAACCATGCATTATTGCAACTTGAAAACTACAGGCTTCCCAATAAAAGCCAGCTGAGTGAAATTGCCAGTTCTGATGAAAGAGAGTAATTTTGAAACACATATCTGCTGAATCTATTGTTTCTTGAATTACAAACATACAAGGGTCTGTTGCAGACCACACTTTAGGAGTGCTCTTGGCTTTCTCAATGGCTCTGCATTCTTACACTGCAATACTGTCTTGAAATTCCAGTTCTGTGGGAAACGGAGTTGCTGCTGCTGGCCAAGAATCAGTCCTTATTTATTCACAGGTTGTCATTCCTCAGCTGATTACAGAAGTACCGTATATATGGATAATATGTCTTCCCTATTTAGGGAGTTTTGAGAAGTACATAATGCTGCAGCACCTCTTAGAAACACAAGTTGTTTGTAAGTATATCAAACCAATCTCTCTGGCTCTCCATAGAATTTAAATTAAATTCAATATCTCAGTCTTATCTTCAGAGAACATAATTTCCAGGACAACAACATCCCCAAGATAATTGACAAGAGCACTCCTGGCTATGGAGGCAATGTACTGTTTTCAGGAGACAACTCACAGAGATCTGATTGCAAACAGCAGAATGAAGTTTTCCAAAGAGACAGAGTTCACGCATCATCCTATCTGAACTACAAAGCAGACTCATTTTCCATTGCCTCCTTCAATCCTGTTTTCAATGTCTGTTCAATTCCTTCAATGTCTGTTTTTAAGAGTAGCCATTTGTTTCTCAGTAATTACCCCCTGAACCTGAAAACAAAATGTTTCACATGCTCTTGCTTCTCTTGTGGAGGGATACAAGTATAACAACATGTAATGTGTTGTTGGAGAGAAGAAACTTCCTTGGTAACACCCTGTCACTTCATAATACAATAATAGATTACCTCATGTATTTGATGTTAAATGTAAGCAGTGGTTAAGAAGAGATTCCTAATGCAAATATGGAGCTATGAAACTGTGGCAGAAACAATAATTCCTCATGGTGACAGCAAGTTAAATGTACTTTAAAGACTATGTAAGTACTTGGAATATATTTCCAACACTGCCATAATTTTTCTTCTCTCTGTATTAAATGGAACTTGCATGCCAGCCTCTCACCAGCACCAACCTTTTGCCTGGTTCAGATGTGTTCCTTACATGTCTGTGTATCTCTGTTAGTAACTCACACACATTCGAATGTTGTTAGAATTTGACACAGTTGCAGAGCTTTTGACTCTCTTTACTCTTAAGCCAGTCACACTAAATGCCTAAATGTTTTGGGCATCAGAAGTCCCAGAGAGACTTGACAGACCTGCTGTAGTTGACAAACAGTGCAGAGATGGTCTCCTGATTTCTGCAGCATAATCTGCAGGCAGTGCATGCTGGAATAGATAGTTTGCCTGATGGAGTATGGGTGTAATCTCCTTCCTCTTTCTCTTTTTTTTTCGTTTGTTTTTTTTTCCCCCTCAGGAAAGCTGTTAAAAGCTAAATACCAGCTGTTGCATTTTTTGAGAAGTAACAGACAACATTGAAATTCAAGAACAGGAAAGTTTTGTTCATAACAGTACTTGTATTTCAAATTCTTCATGTCCAGTAAAAGCACTATTAATATTACATTCTGAAAAGTTGCAGGACCAATTCATGCCCTGCATAAAGCAGTCTCAAAGGACGACACTGTTTTATTTCTGTTAGTGAATTTTGCTCATGTCTGTTTTCCAATTTGCCAAAACAATTTGCAAAAATAAAGGCACAATACAGCAGTGATTGTGACTGACTTCAGTTTATTGGTTGAGTGGTGCATATAAAACAACTCATCTGGAGTGTTCTCATGGGATCATTTCAGAGCTATCATCCTTGGTCAGCTTGAAGCAGAAGAATTTTCAAGTGTTACAGGGAATCTTTTCATAAGACTTATCTCTGTAATCTCTTTTTCTCCTAGTATTTGATGGGCATTGTTGATGGGGCTGTACAATAGTGTTCTTGTGACTTGCAGCTGTGTTTTTCAAATGAATATTTGTCTTGGATTCTCCATGAAATCTCTCAGCAGCTTTTATTGATGTTTCTTGTAAATGTTAAACACTACATCAATTCTTTGACTTTCTGCACCATCATGCACTGCTGATAACCAGGTACTTGTTAATTTTGTTTATTCTTTGGATCACACTCATTCCAGTGACAGATGGCCTGCTGGTTTCAGTATGATTTGCATTCCACACAGTCCCTCTACCAAAGTTGTCTGCTTTCTTCTTCAGAGTGATCAGTCCAATGTTGTCAGCAGGTAATGAATAAGACACACTGAGTATGCCTGCTTGGAGCAACACTTTTTTTTTTTTTTTTTTTTTTTTTTTTTTTTTTTTTAATTTTGTTGTTGTTACATCCTCATCTGTTTAGAATATTACTATTTAGAGATCCTTATTGTTCCTGTCCTCATTTGGTGACTGAAAATATTCTTTCTTTCTGGAAGCCCTTTAATGAAATTTCGTTATGAAACAATCACTTTTAAGATGATTAAAAAAATTGCGGGGCTGCTTACCTACTTTATGTGCTTTTAGGAGGTCATCAATACCATCTGACAGGACTGGCTGATAAGCTGACAAGACCTATTGGTCATTATTGATTGGATTTATCTTAAGAATTTCAAGCAAGTCTTCAATAAAAAAAAGCCTTTTAGAAGTCTAATTATCTGTACTTGTTCAGATACTCTCTTAGATACATACTCTGTTCTGGAGATCTTTGGCTGTTGCATGTCTCTTAGCTATCTTTTACTAATATTTTGATGGTCAGCAGCAAGACAGCATTCAGCTACAAACAAAATCCCTTTGAACTAAATTGACCTGAAACTAAATCCCTTTAACCACCTGCAGTCTGGAAGACTGAGTGGACTTCTTCAGCTGAGCTGATCTAATGGAAAGAAGGGAGGTCCTGCTGTCTATTCCCTTAAACAGTCAGTGTTTTTCATTTAACCATATTCATTTCACATTTGCAAGGAGTTTAATTCTCTGTCATTTGCCTTTCAGAAATGGCTCCTCATGAGGTCAGGAGAGCACTGTGGCTGGTACAGGAAGGAGTAGCAGCAGATGGTCATACACCAGAAAGAAGAGAGCAGGACAATGCCTTTGGTAGCAGTCACATTAGAGTACACAGCTACAGCAGGAAACTATACCTTGAAAGTGTGCTTTTTATTGTTAACATAAGATGTTCTAATTCTGTGCTGTTTATCTTCCCCAGTCGTGCATTCCCAACTGCTTCCTTACTTTGGCTCCAACAGTTCTGTGATGGTTGATTCAACCTGGTTGCTGATCAACACTTTGCTTACCTGAGAACTCATAATTTCTGTGTGTGTGTTAATTTTCAGGTGAATCTGACTCATCCTTTGGTTGCATGATTACTAGAAGTGATGCAAGGCAGGTAATAGAAATGCCTGTAGAGGAGGGGCCAAAATCTTACTTTACAGCTGGAGATCAGTCTTAGATCAGTTTGAGTCAGTCATGAGGCTATAGTCGGGCAAACTCTTAAAGCTAAAACTGCTGTGAGAAGAAACAGTCCTGCCTCCCTGCCCAGTGAATACAATCCTTCCCTGTCCCACCTCCATCTGATATTGATCTGGTTCACCATGCAACACAGCTGGCTGTCTGGCTTTATGATGATCAGAACAATGAGGTGAGTGATCCCATAACCAGTTTTTCAGGTTCACACCTCAGGCCAACTCCCAGGCCTGGCTCTGCCTGCAGCAGCTTGGAGGCTGGTGCAGAGCTGCAGGGATGGAGTACCATCTCCATCAGGGACAGCCTGAGCTTGGCATGAAGTGTCAAAATAGAGTTGCACACCTGGATTTGTTGTCCATAAACTGACAGACTCTCACAGAAGGAACCTCACCAGGCTTCCAGGCACTGGCAAGTACCTTGTGGGCAAAGCTGGCCAGGCCATGGCAAATGAGCCAATGGAGATGGCCAGGGTTGTGATGCCTCACTGTGATGTGAATGGGGGCTCTCACATTGTCCCAAAACCAGTGCTGCACATGGACACCTCCTGGCTCTGATCTGGTATCTCCAGCAGAGGGGACCACCTCACCCCACGCTGTGCTGGCACAGATGCTCACATCCTTAGGTGGCAGGTCCCTGTGGGCACACAAAGCCCCTGCTCAAGACCCCCTCCTCCCCCTCTCTCCCATCCCCCAGAGCAGCTGCCCCGTGGAGCCACTCTGGTGGATGACCCTTCTGCGGCCACATCTGCAGTGCTGTGTCCAGTTCTGGGCTCTGCAGCACGAGAGAGACGTGGAGCTCCCGGACGGGGTCCACTGGAGAGCTGCAGAAATGATTAAAGGACTGGAGCATCTCTCTTAGGAGGAAAGACTGAGGGAGCTGGACCTCAGCCTTGAGAAAAGCTGACTGAGAGTGGACCTCATGAATGTGTATAAATATCTAAAGGAAGGGTGTTAGAGGATGGAGCTAGACTCTTTTCGGTGGTGCCAAGTGCAGAAACTCATGCACAGAAGTTCCACCCGAACACGAGGAAGAACTTCTTTACTGAGCAGTGAGCACACTCCGGAACAGATTGCCCGCTCACTGGAGACAGCCGGGTGCGCTCAGGATGCGGTGCCGGCTCCGGGCTGACCCTGCTGGATCGGGGGGCTGAGCGCGACGTCCCCCGCGCTCCCTCCCTGCCTGATCCCCTCGGGCGCACCGAGACTCCCGCCCGGGCCCCGCCCCCAGAGCGTAAACCACGCCCCTTTCCCCGCCCCCCGGCGCGCGGGCGCGGCGCGCGCGCAGTCGCGAGGTAAACAGGCCCCGCTGGCCCCGCCCCCTCGTGTCGCCCCCGCTCGCAGGGGCCGCGCGCGCGCCGGCGGCTGCGCAGTGTCGGCACATCCGGGCACTGGGGCAGGATGAGCGCTCCTTTCCAAGATGGCGGCGGAGGGAGGTGGGAAGGAGATGAACGAGATTAAGACCCAGTTCACCACCCGGGAGGGGCTGTACAAGCTGCTGAGCCACTCGGAGTACAGCCGGCCTAACCGCGTGCCCTTCAACTCGCAGGGCTCCAACCCCGTCCGCGTCTCGTTCGTCAACGTCAACGACCAGAGCGGCAACGGGGACCGGCTCTGCTTCAATGTGGGCCGGGAGCTCTACTTCTACATCTACAAGGGGGTCCGCAAGGTACCGGGGCTCCCCCGCCGGGATGGGGCGGGGAGTGGCGGGGGCTCGGCGCTGCCCGCCCGCCGGGCTGCGGGAGCCGCGGGGCCGCGCCGGGGGCGGGGGACAGAGGCCGGGCCGCCCCTCCCTCCCTCGCTGTCCCCCTGCCCGCGGCCGGCGCCTCCTCGGCTCCCGCCGATGTCCCGATTCACCAGACAGCGGCTGGGGAGGGGGCAGCAGGCCTGGGCCGAGGGCGGTGTGAGGGCATCGGCGCTGGCTCGGTGCTCGGTGCTGCTCCAGATACGGTGTCAGCGGCGGGAGTTGTGTGTGTGGGCCCTGGGCAGGGATGCGATCGCTTGTGCCCTCCTTGTGCGGGAATGAGGGTCGGCTTTCCCTGCCTGGGCCTCCTTCACCTGCTGCTTCAGGTCAGAATTTGCTGGACACACTAATGCCTGTTGTGATTATGGTGGTGTCAAATCCCTGCTTCCAGGATCTTCCTGGCCTTGGCTACATGGCTAAAGCATTCAGTGCAGTTTTAGGCCTTTGTTATGACTTAGAAGTGTGGGTTGACTTTAGAATTGTTTCTAAATGGGAGCGGTGCAATGAGATGAGTCTTAAATATCAGATAATTGACAGAGAGAAAGTTGCTTTTCAAGGAAAGAGATTGATGTACTTTAGAGAGAGACTCCTTGCTTGTCATTATTGGATGCAGGACAGTGCATGCATTTGATCTCTCAGGTCACCATATTTATGAGCAAACCCTTGATTTTATGGGATTCAGAGAACTATTTGGAATTTGCCATGCTAGGTGAACGTGTGTCACTCCTAATAGGTGTAAACACAGATACAATGAATGTCAGCTTTCTGTTTTGTTTCAAAGAGTGGACGTTCATTATTTTTCATGCTTGTGTCTCAGGTGCCATCATGTGAGTACCTTGAAATCTTCCTGCTCTTAGCCCACCATTCAGCATGGGATGAGGGCACAGAGAGCTAGAGACTCACACGAGGCTGTGCAGGAAGCTTGTGGATGATCAAGAAATTATACCTGAATCTGCTGTGTCCTAGGGTAGTGCTCTTAGCACTCCTACTTTATATAAAATATCAGCACCAGCAGAAGTTTAAAGTCTGCATGATTGTTTGTTGACTGTGACCTAACAGATCTGATATGTCTTGTATAATTATATGCAAAAGTGTGTCTGTGTGTATTCACCCTTCAATGAATTGTAATAATCTAGCTATGTTTCAAATAATGCTTGGACAATGGCTTCTTTAAGCATACAAGGAGTATTTAGTATCAAACAGTATTCTCTATTTACAAGCAGTTTCTATCTTTACAAGGTATCCTGAGGAGAAGTATCTCTGAAAATCTATATCCGAAATTTTTGCTGAATTTTTGCTGTGTTTGGGTTCTGCTATGTTTGTTTGTACCATGCAAAGTGGCTGCAGAGTTCTCTCAGTTAGCTCACAGAGCAGGCCTTTATGTAGTTTAGTAATGGTACATGTGATTCTCTTAGTCATCTCTTGCCACATTTCTGAAAAAATAAAATTCTAAAGCCTAGAAATTCGTTGACAATAAGGAATGGAATAATTATATCGAATTACAAAAATTTTCTCGAGCTGGGTATTTGGATGTCTTTTTAGATGCTAAAAGCTACTGGTGTGATATACAGTAACTGAGAAACTTGAGCTTGTGAACTCATGAGTTCTGAGGCATTTATACCTGTGACAGTGTTAAATACTTTTTTCTCTGAATAGAGTAAAACATAAACATTGTTAGGATATAGAGAATTCATCTCAATGACTTTTTGCAGTCTTAACTACGTAAAATAATACTGTATATTATATATGTATAATAATTTAGTAAAGTGAAGCTAGAGAAGGAGCTGAAATGGATAGACTCACTCTTAAGGAAAATGCTTTAAATGAGAATGGGAAGATGGTCTGGCTTAAATCTGCAATACTTGCTGCTTTGGAATTTATTTTGGAACTTCAGTTGGAAGTAACTGTCTTGTCTATGTATGAAAGTGAACAGGAACAAGCTGACAGCCTGTCAGCTGATCATGTGAACTTTTCAGAATCAAAAGTTCTGTCTTGTGGCTATCGTAAAGGGGAGAGAGCTATTGTTACCTAAATGGACAGGATGTAATTCTGCCTTAAACTGGGCAGACTATCATATTCTGTGTTTCTTCCTGTTCCTGGGAGCAGCATAGGCAGAGGGATTTGATCTGTTTAAGGCCAGCCTATTTGTGCTCCTTGGCATAATACATGTGCTGATAGCTTCAGTTTCATCTGTTAGTTCATAATTATTTACATATCCCTTAAAAAATTCCTCTGATTACTTTAAGATCATGATTTTCATTCTGGCTAAGTCATACTAGAGTATTGAGTTGAATTTAATGAAATTGTGGTGTGTGAATATATCAGCTAACTGTGATTTTGTCTTTTTATTTTTTTTCCCTTATTTTTTCCTGTTTTTCTTTTAAAGATTTTTTAAGACGTCTTTTCTTGATGGGAAAATGTCGTATTTTTCCTAAAATGAGTGAAAGACCCACCTGGACTGTATTTTAAGTGACTATGTCTGTTAGGCACTGAGATAATTCTTGCATCAGTAATCCATTGCAGATCAGTACACATTAAGGAAGAGTAACACTTAAGCCATGAAATGGCACTTAAGAATAAATAACCTAATATTGAGTCAAAGATACCACATGGTAGAATAATTCTTGACATCAATAGTGCTAATCTTCCTTCTTATAATTTCCATTAAATCTTAAATGGTTTGTGTCTGCTATGTCTGGTTTGTAAGTCACCTTTTTAAATGAACTGCTGATTTGTGTGTTATCTTAGGAGATTTAACTTACATAAAGAAAAATGTTTCCAGGTAACCTTGATCCTTCTTCACATGGTGAAGTTAGATCTGACATCCAGGACAGTGTTGTGGAGATTTGTCTATTTGTACTCCATTCTTAGTGGTTTGATGAGTTTTGGACAGCATTTCAGACTGTCTCTAGAGACTTTTCAATGCAGAAAAGTATTTTCTCGCAACTTTGTTCTGGTTCTGATTCTTTGTTCTGATTGAGCTAGTTCAGCTTGCTAAAGCATCAGCAAAAAGCACTTGTAGTTTTTCTGGGAAGATTTCCTCTTGATTTGGTGAGTTGAACAGAGTCATCTTGGGGTCTATTAGTACACTGTAGTTGGAGTACAGTGGCAGCAAGGAAAGGGTTGGAAGGGCACTACCCCCTTCAGTGGCCTGGACTGTCTGCTTGGATCCACTGCCTTAGGAGGTCTCTTTTGAATAAAGCCTCTGCTTCAGCCTTAAGTCAGTTTTGTAATGATCTGTTCCTGAGGGATTGCTGACGACTTTGATTAACAGAGTTATAAGTGTTAAAGAAAGTTTTTCCTGTTATTTTAGGCATTTCTCTCTTAATGGAGTGAGATTATAACATAATAATTCAAAAATTGTTCAGATTATGATGCTCTGATGCTCTTGATGGGTTGCTTTTTCCTGCAACCCCTAATCAGGAGTGAGGACTGTTACTTTATTTTTGTTTGTGAGACAGTCTTGGAGGTCTTAAATATGGTTTGTGGCTAGCTTTGCAAAATGATTTATTCCTTCATTCATTAGGCTGGAAAAGGAGAGTGCTATATCATTTTCCTTGCCTTAGGAATGACTGACAAGGCAAGGCTTTCCAGATTGCTGCTGACATTAACTATCAAGTCCTTTTCCCTTCCTACTAGGAAGCTTGTGCATTTTCCTTATAGAAGTTGTATGCATGATGATGGGTTGTTCTCTATATGTTGTAAAAGTTTCTGGGCAAATTATTCTGCAGCTGTCATTGCAATACAAGTACATATTGGCAATAGTGTTGCATGGTGCACAGTCCTAATTTTTATGTAATATATCAGCAAGTTACAAAATTTGAATGTATAGTTTAGCTTATTACATGTTGTAAAACTTTTTGCATTGTAGTTCAATTCTGGCTACCTACTCTTTGGTAGTGTGAGTGGCAGACTTTATTAACCTTGGTTGTTTCATTTTTTGAGATCACCTTCTTGCAAGAAGAGGCTTTGCCTTTAGTTTGACTTTTTTCTTGCAGCTACCTAAAGCAGCATTCTGTTAATAACTATGGAATATTACAATGTGTTGCAGTCATGTTTGGTTAGAAACATACATAGGTGATAAGCACACATTGAGGAGGCATGGAGGGCAGGATTTGTTGACTGTCTTTTTAAGCTTTCGTTGAGCAAGTGTCTTGGAAATTATATTTGTACTAGGATGAAAATAATCTCATATGTCAACTTCTTTTACTGAGAGCTGGCATACTGGTAGTTCCTGCTTATCAGTAAGAAGACTGATGTATAGTATTCCTTCCTTTGCAGTTCTCAAAATTACTTTTTTTTATGTCTGGCTTGATTTGTTGTGCAGTTGAGGAGTGTTATCCTTGGTGGTGACTTTCATTCTATAGACTGTTCACTTGGAAACTTGTTGCAATGATAGAATGAAAATGGGTGACATTTGTCACTGTGCTTAATATATTGCTCTGAGAAGAGCAGTGCGAGGCAGTTCTAGGTTGGAAGCTGGGATCACATTTTCTCAAGATGTGGTGGGAATGTGAATTTATATTACTGTATACTTGGAGATCACTAAGCTGTGTCAGGCCTCTGAAAATGATGTGCATTTTAACAGCATATATGAGCTATAAAAATGCTGAGGTTTGTAAGGATCTTGGAAGGTACAGTAGCTCTGAAGCAGAGGGAAGTATACTTACATCTTAGTGAGCAGATCTTACACTTGCAGTAACGAGAATTTCACAGTTTCCTTCAATAACGTTTTCTGCTGTTAGTTCTTTCTTCTTCCTCCAAGATCTGACTAAACTTCTCGTTCAGGGAAAAAAGAGAAAGCAAACCAGGCTGAATGCAGTTGTTTAGTGTGGGCATAGAGGACAGTTCGCTATTGCCTTTGGCTTTTGCATATTTAAAAACTTGTTAATTTGTCCACTCAGTTTTCCTAAGGTAAATAAACCCAGCTCTTCAAACCATTCTTCTCAGATCATGAGTTCCTAATGTTTCCTCTAATAGCTCTCCTCTGTTGGCTTCTGTTGTCCTGTGGTACTTAAACTAGACCTAGACCCAGTGCTTGCACTATGACTTCAGTACAGAAGCAAGGGAGAATTGTTACTTGCGTGTCTGTCTTCTAATATTCTTGCTAACATATTGAATAGTGTTGACATTTTTGAATCCTGCATATAGTGATGACTCACTTGAATTGTTTCTTATCATATTGCTGCTTTTTTCCATTTTTATCCATGCCTTGAATTTTGTTGATGTTTATAAATGCCATGTAGCATTTCCATTGAATTTTGTTCTATTAAGATTATTAGAGAGTGGTTTTATTTCCACTTCTGTGCTGCATCATGCAAAAATCCTTCCAGTCTTGATGCTATTCACAAATTTGATGTGTACTCTCATCTATTAATGAAAATTGCTTATAATACTTAAAAGCCATATGTTGGATTTGCTGCTGATGTTTCATATTTCTCAGGTCTGTTGGATGTGACTCTATTCTGTCACTCTTTAAAAAGGTGTTGTAGATTCCTCTTTTTTTTCCAAGAAATTAAGAGATTTCTTTTAATTTTTAATTAAGAGTTTTTTTCTTCTCTTTGTGTCGGATAATAGTTGTTATATTGAGACTGGACTAGCCAGTCTCATAGAGGTATTGTGGCTAGATCAGTGGTTGTGAAGGCATTTGAGAGCCTCTTGGAAATTTGTTTCAGATGGTTAGTGATGGATATATTTACCACTTTGAGTTTTGTGATGTAGATAGATAGTATCCTAATATCCTAGAATTTCCTAATTCTAGCTGGGCTGTACTAGGGACAGACAGGCATGTTACAAAATACTCCTGTAGTCTTTCCTGAAGGGTAGAATTTTTAGTAATGCCTTTTTTTCAACAACACTGCTGAAGGAAACAGTGAAGAGTTAATGTAGATTAAAGATGTGTAGGTAGCTTTCAGTGTTTAATTTTGTTATGAGGCTTTTACAGAGCAACTAGGACTGGCTAGAGTAAGATAAAAAGCTGCTTTAAAATGTCATTTACACTGTAAAATGTTTGTTGCTCTGGAGGAAGATGAAATATCTATGGTTGACAGAGCTTGCAAGATGATTTTTATGTAGGAAGTGGTATTAGTCTGTAGTGCTTTTTCTTGTCCTAGTCTGTGCTCCAAGCCCATATCACAACTGTTTGACTTCAGTGAGCTCTTGCACTGTGCTGGCTGAGGGATTGCTCTCTGAGGTAACAGTTCATTTGTCTATGGCTGCTTGTTTGGCTGGTGTGTTTGACAGTGAATGCTGGGCTATGCTGGCCAAACCCCCATGTTGGGATGCAGTATTTTGTAGGCAGTGAGGTTTTGTGTGTGTTTGGTTGGGGATTTTTTGCCACAGCAGTTACAGTTTTGGAGGGTTTTGTATTGAAGTGCATTTGTGATAATATTGCACTTACATGAATTCAATTGGGGAAATTAAGTTAGTGTAAAACCAGTAATTGTGGCACTTATTCTTTGCAGATTGACAAAATTTTAGTCATAATGCTTCACAGATGCAAAGAGGGGTCATTTGTAAAAACCACTTCTGTGCCTGTGAAAAGGTTTATGGGGCAGCTTTGTCAGAATATTTACAAAAGTGTTGTGCTGTGTGCTTAAATTACAAGGAGTTTGCATTATACACTGGCATCTGGGAGTCTGCAAAACAGTTAGATAGTTAACTGTTAATAGTTAAAATGTACATTGGAGGTGCCTCAAACTCTAATTAAAGGCTGCGTAGACCCACCTCTGAGAGGACTGCCAGCCATAATTGTCGTTTGACATTCTAGAATCAGATTTAATGCCCTAATTTGAAGTATTATTGTAGTTTTCTGGCTAAAGGGAACCATCTGAAGTACATTCCTGTGAAGAGTATGTACCCAAAGGCTACTTGCTGTCCAGTTGTCATGACTATGAGTTGACAGACTTACACAAATCATTATTTGAAAGTGGTGCCATTTAGTGCAAAATAGTGCCTAATATTTTCATTATCTATCCTGTTAGAAGGCTTGAGGAGAAGAAACAGTAACATTAAATGTGCTATACTTTAAGTAATAATATTTGGTTGTGTCCTTCTGGGAAATAGAGTGTTTTTTCTTTCTTCCTTCACTCCACTTTTAGGCCCAAGTGAATAGAAAGCCCATTTTTTAGCATCTACATCTCACCCATTTCTTGCCCCTTATAACTTGAAACAAAGCAGCTGCTGTTGCCTGTTTGGCTCCTGTTGAGCAGCTGTTGGTGCAGTGGTGGAAGCCCCCTGGTCATTGTGGGCAGGACCACCAGCTGCTGCAATTGAAACCTTTCCAGTGGCAGTGTTGTAACTTGCATTGGGATTTCTCGTGCATTATTCAGTCCAGCTGTTCATAATGGAATGATAGATCTCTAATAGATACTTTCTGCCAATTGATTTCAGTTTTGGTTTACCAGCTATATTTGTTCTTTAATTTCACAAGTTAATCATAATGTTTACATGTGGCTGTAATGGTAAAAAAATAATATTTATATTTTTTATTACTACTTTTTAACTCCATGCGGGATTGGAAGGTGACTGTGTTAAGAAGTTGTTGGTTTAATAGTGTATAACTTTTGCACAACTAGAGATTGTGAAGTGCTATGTCAGACAAAATACTAGTCTAAGCAAGAAGTGAGCTTATGAGTACGTTGGTGTAGGGAGAAAACATTGCATGTTATGAACAAACTTCATTATCCCCAGTTTCCTAGTAATTAAAAAATATTATTTAGCAGGAGTTTTAAGTATATTTTTTCTGGGAAGTGGTATCATGTGAAAGTTGGAGAGGACTCAAGTTTATGATTCTAATGCTCCCTTTCAGCTAAAAAAAGGAAGAACAATGAGAACAGGAGAGAGAATGGACTTTTTATCTGTGTGTTAAAAACCCACAAGTCTGGTGAAAGAAACTGTTTAAACAATGCCTTAGGGACATTTGAGCCTGCCCAGGGCTATAGTCACAGGGATAACTCTGTGAATCTGACTACCATGTCGTCTTTTCCAAATCTACAAATGTAACTATAACAAATACAGAATCGTAAAATTTGTAATCTCATCCTGTTTAAACTGTGGCAGTTAATTTTTTTTTTGGTTCTTCTAAGACTTCTATAAGGTTTTTTTGCAGGTTTTCTTGATATTTGGGGTGGGTATTGGAGCATGACTGTGATACATTTTTGAAGCTATCATTGAAATGAAATTTTGGCACAAGTTGTAAAGGATTTATTTTGTTGTCTTGATTTTTCTGGTTGTCTACTGGTAGCTGTCAATACTATAGAAAAATAGTTTTGTAATGATTTGGTTTTTGAGTCCAGTTACTAAGATTTAAATTATAGTTTAGATGTTTGGATTTGCATATTTTAATGGTTTGCATGGAAAATACTGTCTTTTAAGATCAACTTAATACTGTATTATGAAGCCATAGATGAAGGCTTAGTTTCTTCAGATTTTTGCCTTTCCTACAGAATAGCGAACAATTGTATTTCAGTTTAAGATATTTTTTGCTTTTCTTTAGCTTTTTTAGTAAGAGAGTGGGCCAGACACCTTCAATAGCTACCTGTTTGCACTTAAGGTGTTAGGAGGGTCTGTCTTTAAAACAATAATTTATGAAGGCAAGAATAGTTGCATGATTAGGCAATACCACTTTTGAAATCTGATATATTTTGCCAAATGCAGTATTTCTTGCCTGTTTTGCATTGTCATTTTGTGTCAGTTCGGATTTTTACTTTACTGTCCATAAATAGATAAGTTTTTTAAAGTGTGCCTGTTCAGTGTGATATATTGATCCAATAGGTTTTTTTCCCAAAGAAGAAATACAGGGTGCAGCTTATAAAAGTGAGATGCTTGTACTGACTAGAGAATGATTGCTATTTAATAGCATGAGCTGTATATCTCAACAAGTGACTTCAAGAAATGTCTTGCTGGTTTTTACTTCAGTGTGAACTTATGCTCCCTCCCCTCTAAAGGCAACTGTCCAGTTAAATTCACATCAGTTTAACACACAGGATGGCCTCTCCTGCCTTCAGCAGTGGAACTGTGGTCTCTTGTACAGAATAAATTCTGTCTATGTGTCATCAACTGTTTGCTAACACCTTCAGAGTTTTAAGTTGCTGTTCCAGGTGACGTTTCTGACCTAACAGCTTGGCAGAATAGCTTCTGTGCCAATGAAGTGACTGTTCAAGTGTAGTTCTGTGTTTTAGCCAAAATGCTGCCTCTGTAAATTCTCTAGATGGAGCTGGGATGGTTAAGCGTGGGCACATGTTAGCACTTCTAAATCAGAAGGATGGGGCAAACAACTGTTCTAAACAACTCAAACAAATGCCCAGGTTAAGATGCTTTTAGTGGTGCTCAAGGTGATCCATACTTCTCATTTTTAGAGTGACAAAGTACTGGTTAGCAATGAGCTACTGCAGCAGTCCAGTGGCAGCTTGCTCAGCTGCTCTAAGTGCTACACTGATGTCTCTGTTCCCTGTGAGGCATTGGTAACACCTTGTACTGGCTTTGCATGGCCAGGTTCTGCGGGGCTTCTGATGGAAGCTGCTGTGAGAAGCCCAGGAATAATGAACTGCTGCTGGCCACAGCTGAGCCAATCACAAATGGTAGTAACAACTCTGTGTAAATATATTTAAGGAGAGAAAAGTTACTGTGAGAGGTATTTGCAGCCGGAGAAGAGCAGGCTGAGAACACGCGAGAGGAACAGCTCTGCAGACCAAGGTCACTGCAGAAGGAGGGGCAGGGAGGTGCTCCAGATGTCAGAGCTGATTCCCCTATGGCCTGTGGTGAGACAGGCTATGCTCCTGCAGCCCATGGAGGGCCTCAGGGATGCAGTAATCCACCTGTAACCCATGGAGCAGACCCACACAGGTGGGTACCTGAGAGGAGGCTGTGAACCTGAGGAAGGCCCAGGCTGAAGCAGGTTCCTGGCAGGGACCTGTGGACCCGTGGAGGGAGGAGGCCATGAAGAGCAGTCCTGGTAGGACTTGGGACTCATGCTGGAGTAGGCTGTGCCTGCAGGACTCAGATAGGAAAGGTTCATGGAGAACTCTGTCCTGTGGGAGGGACCCCGTGCTGGAGCAGGGGAAGGACTCCTCTCCCTGAGGAGTGGCAGGAACAGCGTGTGATGAACTGACTGCAACCCCCATTCCCAAGTCCCTGTACTGCTGGGGGGAGGTAGAGCTAGGAAGAAGGGAGGGGTGAAGAGAAGGTAGTTTAAAGGTTTGTTTTTACTTCTCATTATCCTTCTCTGATTTTCTTAGTAATAAATTCAGTTGATTTCCCCAACTGGAGTCTGTTTTGCCCACAGTGTTAACAGGTGAGTGATCTCTTCCAGTCCTAAGCTCATGACCCTTCACTATATTGTTTTCTCCTCTGTCCAGTTAGAGAGGGGAGTGATAGGGCATTTTTGGTGGGTGTTGGCATCCAGCCAGGATCAACCCACCACACACCTTCTGCAAAAACATGTTGGAGTAGCACTGATCTGATCAATCAGTGCATTGTGTTTTGTTAGTCCTAAACTGATAAAGGCATTGTGTGTACATAAGAGAGAGCTGAAGAGGAATGCTAGTAAGATCAGGGCCTGAAGAAGCCCAGTCTTAGGAGCCTAGAAACAGCTTTTGCTGTGTTTTCACTCATCTGGGCACCTTTCATTTCAGTTTCCTCTGGTTAGTAGGTATCTTGCAGCTGTGGCACTTGCAGTGCAAATTGATATAAAGGATAGTTTAGATTTGGACAGTGGTATTTTTGACAGCAGAGATCCCTAGTGTGCCTGGTATTAGTATGCCCATATCAGTGGGTGGGATGATTTAATAGCTGGGCTGTGTTGGGTGTCCTCACAATCTCCTGGGAGCACCTTTAGCAAAACGCCTGATGTGTGGGAACTGGCCCCTCAGTGGGCAGCACTGTGTCCGTGAGGTCTGTTGGTGACAATAGACAGTCTGATCCCTCCCTCCTACACTTGAGACAAAAATCAGCCTGAGGAAAGAGACAGTGTTGTGTGACCATTTAGCCCTTTGATGGTAATTTTTAAAGAAAATTTTTAATAGCAGGCAAAAGGTTGTGGGTTTTTTCCACATAAGATCTATACCAGTGAAACTGCCAACACTTATTATTACTTAAAATATCTTAATACTTGCTACTTTAGAAGAAATATTTTTATTAAGGAAGCTAGTGCCTGAATTTGGAACATACTGCCTTTTGTTCTAAGAATTCCGAAGGAAGATTCTGCTTTTCAGAGCGGGTGATAATCCTAGAATTTGTACACATGGGATTGTGGGAAATCAGAGTTCACTATATTTGTTTTAGGGATTTGGTCCTTGATATTTGTTTGCTAGTAGCTATATTTGTTTTGTAACACTTTTCATCTTGTTGGGCTGGCTTGTAATGAAATGTCTTCAGCCCCAGAAGGAAGATGCTTTGCACATTAACAACTAGAGGACAATAGTTAGAGCAACTATGTTATTTCATCTGTCTGTTACTGTGTATGACCACAGAAAGCATAAACCAATGGGCCTCATCTTGGTTTTGAAGCAAAGGTTAAACATTTGTGCAGTATTTTATTCATGTAACTTCTGTGGGACTGTTCTGGTGCTCTTAGGATAAGAGCCAGCTCCATCTTATTTTTAGTACTAAAGTAATTAGGGCTTTGTTCTAGTAATATTTTCTTAACATGCTGCAAGGTGATGGAATTATGGACTTGATAAAAACACTGTATCAAAAATGTCCAGCATTCCTTGGGCTTGCAAAATCCAACAGTAGCCAGAAGAGACATAATTTGGACTTTCTGGACAGACTTGAGTGTGTTGCACTTGACTTGTATTGAGCTTTGTAATGAAAAATTATAAATTGATTAGCAATTAACTGCTACAGTGAAGTAAGTTTCTATAGCAACAGGGCAATGTAGGGTACAATTATTCAGACTGCTTTCCTTAGCAGATAATTTTTTCTTCCAAGCACTCAGTTTAGACTGTTGGACTAAAACATTGTTTTGTTATAGCAACGGCTAATCCTCAGCTTTTGCTGCTCTTGCCTTTTAATATTCTTTTCTCCTTCCTAAAGAAATAACTTTTCCTCTTATGAGCTGAAAAGGGAATGGGAGAAACTTTCTGTGATATATAGCAGTGTGGTAGACTGGTGAAAACTCAACCCACAACTGTTTGCCTGTATGTTATTAGCATAATGAATGGAGTTATATTGAATATATTGTTATGCAGTATGAATTTCTTTTTCACTGCTGCTTATTGACAAGTCTATGTGAAACTGAACCTAGTCTAATTTAATAATAATGGTGATCATATAATAGCTTGCAAATTTCAAGTAAATCAATTTAGTTAAGTTGTAATGCTGATTCCCTGAATCAGCCAGATTTTTAAAAAAATTTGTTCTTTTTGTGTTTAAAGTCTTTGTGTTTGTTTTTTGGTTTCAGTACTTCTGAGTACTTTTTCAGAGAGGAATATTCTACTTTATTCTTCACTCTTAAAGTTGGAAAATAGCAGGGTTTTGTCAAGGGACTGCAGGTGTTTGGGGTTTTTTTTGCCATAGAGCACACTCATAAAGCCAACTTTTAAGTTTTACTATATTTTGATCTTTCTAAAGTTAGGGGAGATGAAGTTTTCACAACTCTAGTGGTGAAGCTACAGCAGTCTTGTTTTTTTAACAGAACACTTAGTTTTGTGTTAAGTATTTTAAAGATATCTCAGTTGTCTGGTCTCCTGAAAGAAAAAAACAAAAACAATTCTTGCTCTTGTCAGTCAGCCTCAGTGTTTGTTGTTGATAGGTATTGCACAAGTGAATTTTTCTAATATTGTAACAAAACCATACCATTGTTTTAGGAAAGAAAAAATTAGGATTCGAAGGTAAAGTGAAAGTAGTGGTTTTGAACATGTGACTGACTAGAGCACTGGTCTGACAGGTCAGGTAACTTTTGTGTGTGTGCATGGGGAGGAGGTGATCAGCTCAGAGATGACGCTACCATTGAGTCATGCAATGTTTCCAGTTTGTTCCATGTTTTAGGTGCTATCTAAAAGTAGTCTGCCAGCTCTAATTTAAATAAGTGTTGCCTTTAACAGGTATGATTTTTTTGACCAGTTTTGCTTGCAGAGCTAGGCCAATTTAAACAATTTCCCAGTGAAAGTAACTTACTAAGGGTTTAATAAGTATTGCAACTGAGTGTGTAAACTGGATGAGAACAGCTGCTGAATTGTGCCAGAATGTGTGGTTTTACTTGGAATCCATTTGATATTTACAAACCTAATTTCCTTATTTTAATTTGTTTCTTACATCTAGTACATGTATTCTTATCAATGTTAAGCTCATCTGAGTTATGCCTCATGCAGTGTTAAAAACAGGTGAAAAAATAATTGATTATAAGTGTAGGCAACAGTGTAACTAGACTAGGAGGAAATAGAGGAGAAATAGAGAATAAGGAGCAAGACCAAAAGGGTAACTATTACTTTTTTACTTTAGAGCTATGAATCTGTTATAAGCTACTAAATCATAACTATTGAGAAATGAATTATAGTTAACTAAGCATAAATATTGAGACTTGCAGAACTTAATTATGAAACATGGTTAAAGAAAGAAATAATTGTTACAGTACATTTCATTTTCTCAGTTCCTCAAAAGTGAAGAGATTAAAAATGTGTTCTTCAATGCCTTCCAGCCTTTACAGAAGGTGATGTGCTCTTTACACAGCTTGTAACAATCCATAAGTAGTATTCCAGCATAAACTTTATTTAGAATGCTCTGTGCTATTCTGAAATCAGTTGCTTTTTAATTCACTCTATTCCTAACAGTGAAAATTTCTGCTGAAGACCTTCTGACTGCCTTTACTTGAGTGACAGGCAGGTATTTTTGCAAGGCTTACCCTGGATTGTATTTAGATAGAGAAAAACACGCAGGAGTACTATTCAACACATACCCCACCCACAACAACAACAACAAAAAATCCCTTTTCAGTTTTAGCTTTTGAAATTCTTACACTGTAGACTTCTGTGTTAGGAATTCTTTCTTGTTTGCTGAAAGTAAAATGTTGTCTCCCTGTGGTGGGAAAACATTAATGTATAAGGTGTATATATAGACAGCTTTATTTGAAGTTCAGGTGCTCAGACTTGGGTAGTAAAGGAGAGTTGTAACTTGTTAAGTTTGTATCCTTGAATGAAGTGGATAGTAGTAGATATTTAAAATGAGGGAATTTTAGAGCTTGGAAATTTTGTTACAAATTGATCAGAGAATTAAAAGCTTAGTTCTTTGTCTGAGACAGCCATTGGGAAGAGACCTTCAAGTTGAGATCTTCTAGGAGTGGTTTTGGAAATAATTGAATTGGCGATGTTGATACAGAGAAGCAAGAGCACATACATGCTGCTCATAATAACTTGGGACACGTCACTGTTCATAATCAGAGTCACTTTATAAGGAGAAACAAGCTGATATCTCGACCATAGATGAAGTGAAAATTCATTGAAAAAAATCCATAGGGAAATTTTGCTTCAGCAATAAAACTTTGAAAAGATGATAATCTTTTGATTACAAGCTGAGCCAGCTTGTGATACATCTGTTGAAGGCTGCAGGACATAAATGCAATTCAAAGATGTATCAAATGAGGTTTACCAATAGAAATAAAGGATGGTTTTAGTGCCATTGTACTAGGCATTGAGAAGCTGGCTTTAATAGTGTATGAAATTCTGGTTACTTATGTTGAAGATGATTTTTAGCTCCTGCTTCTAAAAGAGGATGGTGTCTAATGTAAAACTGGAGAAAGAAGTGTGTGATTTTAATTTTCTGAGCAAAGCAGTCACTGTATGAGACATTACATTTGTGGGAGACAGATCTCCCACAAATCCCAATCATGCAAAATGTACCATTAATTTAGAAGGATCCTGCTTTTTGACTAGCCCTGCTGAAAGCAATTACTAATAGTTGAACTGCAGAATGAAAATACTGTGGTGTGATAGGCTGCAGACCCTAAGGGAAGTGCAGAATAGGTTTTAACAAGAGGCAGAATGTTTCCTCCAGAAGCTTCTTAGGGCTGAGCCAGATGAACAGAGTGAAGGCAATTTATTTTTAGTGATACCAATCCAACTCTGTGTGGTACCCAGTGAGGCCACCTTACTGGCTTTGAAATCAGGAGAAGAAAGGAATGTAAGAGACTGAGGAGCTAGAGGCAGTGATGTTCAGTGAAAAAATGGATGTACAGCTCACTTGGCAGGTATCATGGAAAGAACAAGAGATGTTTAATGATAACTAAATGGATACTAGAGTATCTCTGTAGTTTTGTGGGGAAGCTTTAGGAGGGGATTTTGTATTTTGTGTATTCTTGGAGGTGGTTTTCTGTATTCTAAGTCTCCATTTATACACCAGACATTGAAGTCCTGTCTTAAACCATGAGCAGAGAAAAGGATGAGGTTTTCTTAACTGGTGAGCAGCCAGCCTTTTTTTTTTTTTTTGGTTTTATGGTGTAATGAGATTGAAAAAGATGAGCAGTAAGCCTGTTTTTTTTTTTTCAGGTTTTCCTAATCTGTTTTGTACTCACTTTATATAAACTTTTACTATGATGAGGTATTTGGAAAAGATTCTGTGTGCTTAAAACAGATGTTCTCTCGTGATCCTGGTTTTGAGAGAAATGTTTGAAGAAAGATCTTTCTTCAAAATGGAAACTAAAGCAAGAAACTGTGCTTTGGTTTTGTCCTCCTAGTGTTAATCCTGGAACTTAAAATTAGGCAGTTACCTGGCCCCTCTTGCCACTGGAACAGAACAGTTTTCCACCACGGGAACAAGCTTTAATGCAGGAAACAGTCTTTCTCATTCAAATGTACTTCTGGAGCAAATTCTCCTTTCTGATGTGAATGCAAACTCTTTCACAGGGGAGAAGATATTGTCAGATTGAGACTGCTGTTCTAATGTAGCTCCTTAGAAATTGAATATACTCCTTTCCTCACATCTGAGTGCATTCTCTTTATTTCGTAGCTTTATATGTACATCTTTGGCAAAGAAGTTTCTCTGCTACCCTGCCATTTTAAACAACAGCAAAAGTCCTTTGAGGTTTGTGATACAAGGTGGCTCTCCAGTATGAGAATGGCTGCTTCACTCTTTGGAGTACTTTAGGATGTTAATGGATCTTGATCAATATGCAATGCTAAACAGTTAAACGGAATTTCAAGTAGAGGCTCAAGCTGCTTGGTTGCCATGGCAAACACAGTAGGAAATTCATGCCAAAGTTTGGAAACTAAGATACACAAAAGAAAACTTGTAAACTGAAATAATCACTTTGGAGAGCAAATATACTTGTTTATAATTTATTAGAGTCTATTTCCCAAAGAACAGAGTTTTAAAATCCTGTTTTATTAAGCAAGTCTTAATTGGCAATCCAGAGTTTTGCACAAAGGAGGCAATATTCACAAGCAGGGAAGAGTGAGATTCTTTGTTGACTTGTCCTCTAACTGTAAGGGCATTGAGTGAATAGAGTAGCCTCTTGGAGACAGAGGAATTGAATTGCTTAAGTACTGTAAT
Organism: Oenanthe melanoleuca; assembly: GCF_029582105.1. NCBI lineage: Eukaryota > Metazoa > Chordata > Aves > Passeriformes > Muscicapidae > Oenanthe > Oenanthe melanoleuca. The sequence goes on from NC_079339.1 coordinate 50,310,760, forward strand.
CAAGGTTGACATATTTTCAGTGTGCAATGCCTTGTTTCACAGATGACTCAGTCTTGTCTTTCTAAAATTTGTTTGTTAGTGATTAAATGTATGTTAGATCACATATGTATGATTTGTATATATATATATATGATGCATTTAGTTATATATTATATATATATGTGCATTTAGTGGTTTTTCTATGTTCCCGATTGCATATATATCCTTTGGTTACTTGTGTGTATTAACATCTTGCCATATTTAATTCACTGTCCCACAGCTGTTTGTGTTAAGGCTTGCTAACTGTAACCAAGATCTTTATGTGAATATTTTAATGGGTGATTTTCAGTTTGATAGGTTCCCTGTGTAATCAGCTTACTGTGAACATGGTATTTGGTATTGTAGTCCTGTCAGAATGTTGTGGCAAAATCTGACCCTTTTGCATGTGACTTGCTGTACAGTTTTCCACAGGTGTGGTCATGTGGAAATCATGCAGTTATTTTTCTCTTTCTGAATGTAAATTAGTATGTATATTTCCAAGTATCTTCTCCAAAGTCTCGTCCCCCAAAGGGAAGCTGTTACACAGAAAGCCAATCTGTGGCTTGAGGGAGATCTGCTATTAAAGACTTCCTGAAGATCGAGGTTAGAGCTGGGGCTGGGCGTTGTGGTCATGAGCACCTACCCTAACACATGACTCTACCTCATCACTTTATGCATTGCATAACATGGATTGGAGATTATGGCAGGCAGTTGGAGGCTCAGGGAAAGCAGTTTAGGTTATTATTGAGAAACTATGATGAATTTTCCTCTGTCTTTATAACACATGGTCTCTTGGGAAGGGAGGCTTGCTGTCCTTATAACTGGGAAGTAGTGTTACTGGAACATGAAATGTTGGAGGTGATGGATCAAACAGTTTATGAAATAGTGTTCAGGAGTTCTTGTTGTGAACAGTAACTGTTTTATTGAATTACAGGTTAGTCTGCTTTATGCTGACCTCTTTAAAAAGGACTTACTGAGCACTTTTTAATTAAAACAAAAGTGGAACGTGAAAACATCTGGAAGATTATACTAGGGCTTAGCTCAAAGGAAAGTAAGAATTTAGAAGCCATAGGAAGAGTTGTACCAATGATTACCCACAGTAAATAAAATGTTTCATCCCACTAAGTTTAACATATGGTAATTTATAGTAATGTGGTATATCTGTAACTTAGGAAGAAAAAGTAAATGGTGAAGAGCAGCAGAAGTTGAAGACTGGCTGATTTGACTGACTAACTGGCAAAAGGCAACTAGAAGAAACTGGGGAGATGCAGTTAGGCTACATGAATGAGAAGCAGTATGTGTTCCCACTAATCCCTTGGTGTCACACAGTGGAGGAAAATACTTTAGTCAGTTTAGTCAGTTTGGAGCCACTGCACAAAAAGAGGGGATTGATATTGGTGATTGCCTTAACTGATTAGTACTTGAGTTCTAATAAATATTTCTTTCTTTAAGAAATGTCAGAGATAAGAATATTAGAAACAAGAATTGAGTAAGTAATACTGCATTGTATAAATCAGTAGGTCCATCTCTTTTTACAGGTCTATAAAAGTGTGTTATTACAGAGATATTCAGAGAAGTGGTGAAACTTGTGACATCTGAAAACTTTTATGTAAATATCCTTACTCTAGTGATCAGTGTAAGTACTGTGTATATGAGGAGTGTTAGACATCATTATCTCTTCCTGGGAACAAGACAGTGTTCAGTAAAATCAGAGGGGAACAAAACTCAGAACTGGCACTTTTTTCCACTTATTAACTCATCAGGGTACCTTGCTTCTGTAATATAAGTAATTCTGTAATATAAGGAAGTGGGAGTTAAAATTGGCAATTTTTTCAATTCCATACAGTGGTTAATGGAAAAAAAAAAGCCTGTAAGGGTTATTAAGTTCCATATTTGCAATTTAAATGGCTTCATGAAAGAAATCTAGGATGGACAATAATCCGTTAATGCAGCTGACTTCATGAGTTAACTTCTGGAATGTTGAAGAAATGGTATTGGAGTAAAAAGTCCTGATAAACAAGTCCAGTTTGGAGTCCACGATTATCAAGTATGTATGTGCTATGACTTGTCAAGTCCATGTCTTAATTGTTAAGCCAGTGAGGGAGAGACCAGTGTAAAAATATGACCTGTCACCCATAGTTTATAAATAGCTCCGAGAGATCATTATTTTGAACTTAGAAATGCACAGTGAGATCTCTTTCTTACATATGTTCTTAAAAAGAGCTGAGTAGGGGGAAAAGAGGAGGAAGGTGTCTGCATCACATGCACAACATATGTGATTCTGAATCAGGGTTCTGCTGGAGAGGTTTTTATCCAGCAGGCTGAGTTACAGTAGAGCCAAAGTTCTGCAGACCAGGCACTGGGAAGAGACAATAATGCTGATATCAGAGCTTCTTCTCTCTTCTTCCTATTAAAAAAAGGCAAGTAATTGCTTAAACCAAAATAGAACATCTAATTCAGTTCATGTCTGTTGGGAATGTACGATACAGTGACTTTATTCAGAGCTGTTTGAGTTTAAGTAGCCTGTTTACAGATTTAGTGTGACCAAAGGTGTAACACTGGAGTCATAGTCTCCATTTTTATCTGAGTTGATCATGTCATTAACTGAAGGGAGCTTTGCAAAAGGAACTGTGGAATATGTTTTTTGTTAGGTTTTCTTCAGCATGCGTTTCTGAGGGATTGTTTAGAGTTAAAGCTCATATATTCATATGTTTTTGTCTCACAGTAAGGCAGTATTGTGCAGTTCAAGTGCTTTTAATGAGCAAAGGGAACAGGTTTTCTTCTGTAGGTGTAATAAAAAAATTTAATAAAAAACTTTATTAAATATGGAGAAGCAAACACCTTCTGAAAAGTTACAGTGTCCTGTCACTTGCCTGAAGCTTTAGTGGTTTGATTATAGTGCAGCTGAAGTTTGCTAGAGTTGCTTAAAGTGCTTCTGGTAAACTTTGTGGGGTGGGCAGGCTGTTGGGTTTCTTTTGGGATGCTAAGCTCTTCAGACCTTGTCAGGACTGAGCAGGATGTGCTCTGGAGACCTGTGTCAAGGTCAGTTCATTACAACAATTTGGGTCTGACCTGGCTCTTGAACAGCACTGTCACAAGTTGTGGGTTTTGGTCTTCCACTCTAAAGAAGCATTGTCAGCATGGGTCAAAATTTTACCAGGTGAACACCAAGTAGCTTGAATTGAAGATGCTTTAAGTTTCTAAAGAGGACTTCAGACCTCTCTTGGGTTATGACAGGTGAAGGCAGCAGCAGCATTCTGTGCTCAGAGGACAGAGGGATTTTAGTGTGGAGGGGTTCCAAAACTTGCTTCAACTTCCCTTAGCCTCTCTGGCCTGCAGTAGTTCAAATATGTTAATATTCCTGTACTGTTTTAGTGCCCTTTGCTCAGTCTTGTAAACAAAGAGGAAGTCGATGCTGTATGCACATGTGAAGTGAATGGGGACTTACAAACAAATTTTTTTTTAATCTGCTGTTCTGAAGTTTTGAACACTTTTTAGAAAGAAAAATATCTACTTTTGCTAGGTTTATTGGTAGCATGGTGCTTTCACCTTAGACAACTTCCAAAAGAATGTGCTGATCTATACTGTAACCACAGAAATGTTTTGGTTTATGGCCTTACTAAAATGGAGTTAACATTGTTATGACAAGCTGTAAATCAATCAGTCTTTTATATGCGTTCTTTATGGTGTTCACATCTACTTTCTTGATCTTGCCAATTATATAACCATCGGTTCAGTTAATATGACATAGATTTATTTTAAACCAGTGTATGCTCTTTGCTCTGTTTGAGTGCTTAGAGTAATTCTTCTGCAAACAAAATATGATTATTTTATTGGATTCTTCAGAAAACTGCACTGATCTCTGCCTAAATATGGATTTATGTCCAGTTATCTGTTCTAGAGCTTTTCTCGAAATGTAGGTGGTCATAGTTGTCTGCTGTATGAATAAATTCTTAAATCTTGTTAAGTAATGTTTTTCTCCTTTCAAAAGTCATGTATGTCTTGTATGGCCCCAAGTGGGAATTAAATCTAGAAGGGAGAAGAATATCAAGGAGCTTCCCAAATTTGCAAGCAGCTCTGTACAAAATTGATCTTTAAGACTTTGTTATGGATGAATTGTGTGGAACACTTAAAAAAAAATTAGGTTAAATAAAATTACTTGGTGTCCTTGTTTTACTAGCAGAGCTGTTCTTACAGAGTATCCTAGAAACTGTCACATGCCTTAAGTGTTCCTGTTCAGCATTTAATCAAGTGCTTTGTAACTTACAAAAAACCTTCTGCAAAGATACAGAAACCCATTTATGAGGAACAGTATTGTGAGTGGCAAGCTATTGATGCTTCAGTTCATGGAGTTGAAAGATCAGCCGAATTTTAAATGCAAAACTGAAAATAATATTTTTATTGAAGTTTAGAAATGTGACTTTAATATAAAGCAGGTACATTGAATGCAATATAAAGACCTAAAATTTCCTTAGCATTAATGGCTTTACAAGGCTCAGGAGACATTTAAAACTACTCTGCGCACACACAACACCTGTTATGCAACCCTTGAGACTAAGCACATCTCTCAGGTATGGAAAAAGCAGCTTTCATTTATTTAAGAAACTATCATTACATTTAAGAAACCTATTGTGGCTATAAATAGGGCAACTTGACAAATGGCGATTGTCTATTGGCTGTCTATTGAATCTTGACAAGAATTTTTACCTTTGTTTTTTCTTTCTTTCTTTTTGGTTTCTAAGTGGAAGCTGAGAAGCTTTTAAACTGTTATAAGTTTTTGGGGGGGCTTCTGAAGTGAGTGTGCTGAGCTATATACTACCTGAAAGGTTTGTGAATCTGAAGGGATGCTGGATCTGAAGGGATGATGTGAGTTCTTGCCAGACTTTAAACTTTCTAGTGAGAAAGCTAAATCAGCAGTCTGTCAGCTTAGGTGCAGTTATATTTGTAGCAGCCAATTTGCTACTGACAGGCTGTGGCACTGTCAGCTGCACTGAAGAGTGTTTTGTTAGGGCTTTGTACTTACAGGAAGTGTTGCCTGGACTTTCTGTTGTGTACTTAATATAAACTATGCAGAACTTTTGCCCTACATGAGTGGTCTTTATAGGGAAAGACAACCAACTTGTTTCTGGAATTTTTTTTCTTCCTGAAGTTCCTTTAAGATGCAAACCAGACCTGTTAAATAAGCTGGGAGTGGCCCTGTTGCTTCTGCTTTGGTTGATCCTAAGATTAGGATTCCAGGGCTATTCAGGTTGGAAGGAACCTCTGAGAGTCTCCAGTCTAATGTGCCCCAAGCGGGGTCAGCTGTGAGATCAGATCAGCTTGAAACAACAGTGATGTAACTACACATTACTCTGTTGCTAATATTAAGTGATCTGTATTTGGGCTATAAAACAAAAAAAATCTGGAAGTGAACTCCTGTGGTAGTAAAGCAGAGATATGTCCAGTGTGAAGTATTGACACTGGTATTTATTTCTGTCAGAAACTTGTGTACAGAAATAAGGAACAGAGTTGGCCAGAAAGTTCTACAAAAGTGCCTGTGATAACTCTGCTTTCTTGTGTTCCTCAGCATTCTCTGTCCTTCGGCTAGCTCTGCAGGAGGGAGAAGGAGACCAGCACAGACATGGAGGAAGAATAAACAAGTTTAGCTTTCCCTGCCCTTGCTGATGCAGGGAGTGAGTCTGGAAGGGTTCTGTCCTGTTCCCAGGCAATTCTGTAAATCGGGGCTACAGCAAGGGTTGCCTTGCCTCTTTTTTCAGCTAAGTTTTAAAGAGCATCTCTGATGGTCAAAGAAACTAACTCAGTAATAATTCTAAGAGTGGATTTCTTCTGTTTCTTGTATAGCATTATAGCAATCACAGCTTTCTCAAATTGTTCTGTTTTTAGACCAGGGACCATTAAATCCCTGGACAGCAAGGTGTGGAAGAGATAGTAAGTTACAGGTAATCAATTATGAATTCCAAGCTCCGGAAATACTGAGAAAATTGTATTCAGTAGTGCATTGTCTTAGTTCTGTGTGTCTTCTCTTTTATTGTGCACTAGAGATGTACATACATAGCCAATCTGTAATCTGCTGTTCAAGATCAATTAATTCTCTGGACAACAGAGATTTTCATAAGAGGATTTTTTGGCAGTAAAATTTTTATTAAATGCTTTGTTATTCTGTCTCAATCTCAGTTACAGCTATGACCCATTGAAAGCCAGTCTCCTGGCAAAAGTAGTATTAAATACTATTAAGTATCTAACAGAAGCCTTCTGATTAATACAATAATAAATATATTAAAGAAACAATAATTTTATATGTAATTTAATAATATACATATTAAATTAAAATAATAAATAAATTAATAAAGTAATTATTTTAATATATTTTCAATGTTTTCAGCTTGGAAATAATTGTAACATGTATAACACATTTCATTCAAGTAAAAATTGCAGAAAGCTGCAAATGTAAGTTAGGAGAAGAAAAGAGAGAGGAAGAAATAACATCTGTCAAGGAGTGTGATTAAATGCTGACTTAAAATAATGTGATTCACTGTTTAGGCAATCTTATTATGAGAGCACTAAGTCTTGGATCAATAAAATAAATCTTGGATAGATATTAATCTTTTGCTTTGACCTTAGAATTACGTACAGCTGCAGAACCAAGGTTATTGGTGCCCATCTTAATCAGACATTTCAGACATCAGAATTTGAATACTTAAATATTTGCTTCAGACTAAGGAAACTTTTTTATTGGTTTTTTTCTGCCATTTTTTTTCTTAATGTTTATGTAGGTAAAGCTGTGATTAATATGTTCCATTTGACTGCCCTTCTACTGGAAGTCATGAATCCAGGGTGAATGGGCTGCTTTTAGATGGTTAGATTATTTTTTTTCTTCCCTCCCTCCCCAGCAGAGCGGGAGTAATTTTGTTTAAAACAGTGTGCTGTGAGAGAGAGACTAGGAAGTCCCCCAAACAGTTACATGGTTCATGTTTTATTTCTAAAGTATGAATTCATCATTAGATGTATGAATTCATAGAGTATTAATTCATTCACAGACCTAAATGTTCAATTTTTCTTCTGTGAGCAAGTTTGAGGTTCTCTCAAGGTAGAGTTTTAGTCTGTTCAGAGGCAGGACTTGGAAGCTGTTGATGCACAAGGTAGAGAAATTTTGTTCACCTGTGTTGCTGGCTTTATACAGGTGTGTGAGGTTCCTGTTGTTGCCTAAAAAACTGTTATTCCTTGTCTCTTTGCCCAGGGGGTACATACAGTATCTCTGTATGTTGGGAGGAACAGACCTTTAGCACAGGTATCAATTGGCCAAGGTGCCAGTCACAGAGCCTTGATTAGCTGAGATAGGTAAGGATGGTCTTGATACTCCTTGCCTTGCATCAGCTGCCCCATTTTGCTTCCAGCTGCGATTACTGGAGGTGTTGATCTCATCATGAACCATCTGCAATTGAGGAAGTTTGTCAGAGTGGACAGGCTGGAATAGTGCTGAGTGTTTTTCAGAAGAAAATTTTAAAGGCATTGGGACAAGAACTGTGCAAATAGCTTGCTGCCAGCTGCCATAGTGAGGGTGTCTGATCCTATGCTTTTAACTTCCCTGCCTGGCAACACTTAATCCCAAGATTTTTCTGGGTTTTTTGAAAGTACATCACCACTTCTAAGCAGGGGGCAGTTCCTACCTTGCTCACTAAAGAGTGTCAAATCCCAGGATTTGGTAGTTTTAATGGACACAGATCTCATGTAAAAGCTTTTCTCTGAGAATCACATCTTTCACAAAAAAGCAAATGGGGCTTAGTGGTGAACTAATGAAATGCTGAGTCTCAGACGTGATTGAATTTTATGAGTAAGCACTTTTCTTGCTCTTAGCAAAATCCTATAGCAACCTTCATGCAGAAATAAAAAAAAATGTCTCCTAGATCCTGTGCCCATTGATTCTACCTACTCTCAGTTAAGAGACCAAAGCAGTACTTTAGTGTTTGAAGATTTGACTTATGAGACAACTGAGCTGTAAGTGAAAGCAGTAGCTGCATGTAAATAAAAGGCGGGGCATCCCTGTTAGTAGAAGCCTGGTTAATTCTAGGTTGAATTAGTTTATTTATACTTCATTTAAGTTCAGACAGATTCTCACTGCCATCTGGTTCCCAGAGAACAGCTAGAATAAGCACAGTGAAGTCTGTGCTTAGATTTAATTTATCAGAATTGCATGTGTTGCTAGGTCTGTTACCACACAATTGCATGAGATGGGGAACTTCACAGTCACACCGAAGTTGTTGGACAGCAAAAGCTAGTGATGTAAAACCTCACCCAGACAAAAGAGCAAGGTATAGTTTGAACATAGCCACCTATTTGTTCTTTGCTGCTTAAAGGGAGAGTGAGGATTCAGAAGAAGATGATACAGCCGTATCCTCTGCTGGCTGAGAGAGTCTGTGGTTCTCTGGTCATTCAGAATGATTCAGGCCAAGTTGTATTTACTTTAGAATGGATCTTCATTCTTAGGCATTGAGTCCTGCTGCAACTTCTGTCCGGAGGAAAGAACTTCAATTCTCATAGGTTTACTTTAATTCTGCATTTATGTGAGGTATGGCTATGCATTTGTGCTGCCTCAGTTCTGAGAGTTCTCTCTTGACATCACTTGTTTGTAGTGATGCAGGACAGGAATGTTACAGTCTAAGACATAACTGCAAGGCCTTTAGGATGTTATCTTTCAGCTTCAAGTCACAGATTTACATCAGCCTGTGAATACTCTGTGGTAGGCATGAACATTATCCTGCTATCTCCCAGTAGAACTAGTATTCTATTTAATTTCTCCTTGAAGAGGTATTGGTAGTATTCTCTTTTGGCTTATAATGGATCTCTGGACTCTGGGGAGTAACTTTTTAGTCTGCTGACTTTAGAAATTGTAATACATCATCTCATTTTGGAGTTTTTAACCAAGAGACCATACACCTGATTTAAACTGGTTTATAATATATGCTGCAAAACCTAAGTGCAGCTGTTTGTAAATGTCATGCATATCCAGTAGTTAAATTTGCCTTTGGAAATGGCTCACCTGCATAGCTGGTTAGGATTTTTCCTTACTGACAGATCTAGTTTTTCTCTATGAAACTCCGTGAATACCAAAGATCTGCTGCTTTTGAGACCTTGCCCTCCAAGGTTTAATGCTCTGGAGCAATTCTATTTTATGTGAAGCTTGTTTACTTTCTCTTTTATTGCTGGCATGATTTCCTCTGACTAAATATACTGAAAAAGTATATATCAAAATTAGAATCACAGCTACATCTGAGGCCTGTAATGTTGTTGAGTATCTGCAACTTTTCTAATTACAGACTCTGAACCTAGAAATAGGGAGGTTAAGAAACAAGGTTGAACCTGATGAATGGTCTTGCATATTAAATCTGTAGGGTTTAATCTCTGGATGATGAAAGATTTAGTTGTCTGTTCAGAAGTAATATGGGGATAAACTCGGGTGACACAAGTGAGGGAGCATTTTAAATTGTTTTTTTGTTCCTTTTGATTCTTCTGACACTTAGTGCTAGATCTTAATTTGTTTATATTGAAATTCCTCAGTTTTGTTAGCACTTATTTTGTCTGAGCTATATTTGAATTTTGTTTTCAGAAGCAAATTACTTTGTAGCTCAGTGGTGTAAAATGAATTTCATAATTGAAGTATCTGTATCTGGAGTCACTATTCCTAGAAAATATCTTTGGAGCTGATTGATCATGTTTTTGTGATTATGGAGAACAATATAATTTGTTTGCCTGTTATTTGTTAAAGGGTAAACTTACAGTTCAAGAATTGTGTGATTGAGAATATGGTATTTTTAATGCAAAATTGATTGTACTCAATACTGAGAAAGTGCTACTAGAAAAGTAGAAGATACCTTGTTTCTATGATAGCTCTTGTGGCTGGAGAAGCCTTCTGGTGTCTTGAGAGGACTCACAGGAGCCTTCATGTTGCTGAGTGGTTGTCACTGGCTTGTCATGTGCTTGTAGGTGCAAAGGCAGCTGTAGTTTGTATACTTGCTTAATAGAAAGAGAGAAACATTTTGATAAGGTCTTGGATGTGTAATAAATGCAGAGCTGCTTTTAAAGTAGGGTTTTGTGACTGCATAAATTGTTGTGTCGTATAAACATTATTTGTAATAGATGTGGTTATTTGCCCATACTGTGATAAACTGTCTGAATTCTGTTTGCTCTCTTTGCAGGCTGCGGACTTGAGTAAACCAATAGACAAAAGGATATACAAAGGAACACAGCCTACATGCCATGACTTCAATCACTTAACAGCCACAGCAGAAAGTGTGTCACTTCTAGTGGGCTTCTCTGCAGGCCAGGTCCAACTTATAGATCCTATTAAAAAAGAAACTAGCAAATTATTTAATGAGGAAGTAAGTAGAAATCTTAATATTGTTGCATGCAATGTATCTGTGATATTGAAGTTCCTAGATTTTCAAAGTTCAGTAGATGTGGCTCCACTTGCTTGTGTAGTTTATTGTTCAGTTACTGCCTTTGTTTTTCAGCTGTTCCATTGGCTTGGAGTACTTATATAAAAATGTTATTTATTGTGAAAAGATAAAGGCATCTCGTGAGGTTTAAGATTAAAAATGCGGATTTTCAATTTTGGGTAATACTGTAACTAGAGTTGTGGACAGTTTACAGATGGAAATAAGTTCTACAAATCTAAATGTTGCTGCATGTGCTCTGAATTCAGTTTTTTCTGAGGCTTCTGGTTGCTAACGAAGAAGAAAATTTTAAGCTGCTATTTAACTCATATATTATAGCAAAAATGTTAAATAAGTTAAAATTACAAATTTTTATGTTTGGGACATTACAGCAGAAACTGCCTATATCAAATATTCCTAAAGGCTTGCTTGGATATGAGTAGGATATAAAGCAGAGTGCACAGAAATGCTGAGGGCTTATGAGGTCTTGGCCATGTCATATTCAGAAGGAAACTCTCCATCTGCTTTTTCTGCTGCTGTGCAATAAGGAAAGGTAGGAGTACTATGGGGAGCACTAATGCCAAGTTACAGGGCCACTGGCTCTGAGTATCTGGTAGCATTGACATTCTTAGGTGTAAGTGTCCAGATGCCAATAAGGAAAGAAATCTGGTAACTGGGATGACTTGTGATAGCATTTTCTGCAGAGGATAAGCTATGGGAATTTGGGTGGTCTAGGGGAGGTGATTTTCTTTTGGGGATTGTTCTCTTGCTCCTTTTTTGTTTTAATCTAGCTCTGCAGAGAGGTTTGCAGGTCTCTTGCTTGGTTTTAGTTTGTTTGTTTTTCTTTTCTTTTTTGAAATTTCAAATCTGGATTAGAACTTTACAGATGAAGTTAAGCCTTGCTCAGCTTTCAAAGTATACCTTTCCTGCCTCAAAGGGATGTGTTACCTTGCTCCTTCCTTGTGCAAAGAAGATTGAAATATTGTTCTCACTGGGGATATTTTATAATTAGATCTAATTCCTCCTCAGTTTTCTAAAAGTAGCTACATGTAGATCAGAAGAGGGGCGTTTTTCTTCCCACGTGGCCTTGTCCCAACTGCTCTGTCTCTGCTTGTTGACTGGGAAATAGTGCTGGAGAATCTTTTAATGAATCTTTTGTCTGTTGGTAGAAACCTCTGTTTAAATGTTAATTTTAGCATAGTCCTACCACCACCCACCCCCCCAAAAGTGTCTTATTTATTCTTGTACAATAATATTGTAGGTATTAAGGACAGCAGGCAAACTCTAAACAGTTGGCTTCATATCACAGAGTAGTTCCCACTCCTGTAGCTGAGCTGTAGTTCCTTTGAGAAAAACTTCCAGTGGAATCATATATCAAGGCCCAGTGCACGTTTCCAGGCCTTGATGGTGTTTTCTGTCTGGTGATTGCAGTGCAAAGCTGTGTTGCAGGTGAATAGTTCCTGTGGCATTCCCCAAATGCTGGAAGCACTGAAGCCATCAGCCAGTATTGCTTTTTGTCTGTGCTATAGGCTGATTACTTCAGTGTGATGGAAATATGCCCTTTGACAATTTGGTGGAATATTAAATGAGGTCATCTCTCTTCTGCCAAGCTAATGTAAGGATTTGCTCTGTGCTACCAGAACTGCACACAGTGGCCCCTAGTTGTAGATAAAGTCAGTGTTAAATGACAGATTCTTGTTTCCTACACTGACTTTATCTACAACTAGCTTTTAAAACTTAAAGTGCAACCTTATTACAACACACGTTAAAAACTTAAATATGTATTTTATTCTATTAATTACAGTATTGAATTTTGCCTAAATGTGTTTGTAAGTTCTGGCTTGTATTTAAAGTCCCTTTCAGAAATATTAGTGAGCACTGATGTTCAAACCAGTTCATTTGCTTCAAGATGAAGATGCCTATTGGGTTTTGAATATATTTTGAATTTAGATAGTCTTTAGGAATAACCACAGGCACAAAAAAGTCTGAATGAGTGTTAACATTGTTCTACAGATTCAGCACTCATGCTAGACGTAATGGAATTCACCACCTATTCTGTGAGTAATTTGGTGCTTCTGGTAGCCCAGAGCTCTGCTTTGACTATCAACTGTGGTAGAGCAATCAGCATAGCAATTATAATATATATGATACACGAAATAAATCAACTTGTTATGATAGGTTATGTTGAACATGAAATGCAATTGCCCTAGAATAGTCTTATTACTTTTTTTTTTTTTTTTTAATTCTATTGATGTAGATGATAGGGACTTGAAAGGTTGAGGTGAGTGATAAGATCCTGTGCAGCTTGTGGTTGCCTACATAAATCCATCTGTATCCACAGTGGTACTCCTTCCAGCTGTGTCAAAATTAAACCAATGATATTTTCTTACTTCCCAAACCAGTCAGATATACCCCACAGACTCAGTTGTTTCCAGGTGGTACTTGGTTATTACCAAACTAGCCAGTGCTTTTTCATCTTACTTTATAATCCCTTTTAAAATTTAAACTGAAGCCTTGAACTGCATTTTATTCCTAATAAACTTGTCCTGTATCTTGTCACCAAAGCTATGTAAGACCTTAATGCACATTCTTTGATTGCCTCAGATTTTTCAGTCCTTTGTGGCCTGTGTCTGTAATTTTGTCCCTTCAAGTTCTTCAAAACATGACCAAGATAATCTTGGCTCATGTTTCTGACTTCACTTACTATTCTCCCATCAAACTGAACATAAGCTCTTTATCTCACATCCCTCACTGATTTTCTGATACTGCATTCAGACCATTCATGTAATGTATCTGCTGCTCCTACTGTCTGCAGGTCTGGCTTTGTTGTGCTGCAGAACTGTGAACCCAGTTGAAGGCTTTTAAAACTCCTGAAAGTCATAAACTCAGAGTTTTTATCTTGAGAAGGGGATGTGCTGTAGTCACTTGTACATGTCAGATTAAAGTCTCTCTGCATCTTGTCTCTCTGAGCTGATCTGTTCTCATTGCAAATTGTAATCTTTCGTTTTTCACAGCCTCTTTGAAGTAAAGATTAGGTTTGCAGGGTTTCTCTGCAGCACTTAGGATCATGTAGCCCAACATGGTTACAAACATAAAGTGCCATTTCTAGAATAAAGGTTGAGCAGGTGCTCTTACAAGTAGAGGTTGTTTGTCAGATTGAGCTGCTTTAGTAGAGAGCAAGAAATTTTGCTTTTGTTGCCATAGTGGCAATGAGAAGACTGGTGCCTACAGGAACCCAGCTGGACTGGTGTTCCCTGCCCATCTTGTCCTGGTGTGTGCCAGGTAACTTCATCTCTCAGGTTTCTGATACCGTCATTATTGAGACATGCATGATATGTATCAGTGAATACATGACAATTAGTTAAAATATCACAACAGAATCATAGACTGTATGATTTTAAAGCTACTCCATTTGAAGAACTTCGCCATATTTAGTTACATCTCTCAGCTCTCAAATACATCATGGCTGTTTTAACCAATGAGAAGTTACAGGCGAGAGACTTTTCTGGTTTTACAGTGAGGTTGACAGCAGCAGAATTGTAATCTTAAATGGCCAGGTGCTGCTTTCCAGTGACAGTTCCACAGCAGATAACAGTTGATGTATTATCCATTAGTTTAAAGGTTTTGTGTATGATAAACTGCATTGCAAGGTTTTGGGGGGATTATTTTTTCTTCTTTATTTTTAGGGCTTTTATAACTTGTTCTGGTATTCCTTAGGCTCTTTATATTTGCACTCTTGCCTTTTGTGTAGCTCAGCTTTTCTTTCTGCTTACAATCAATATGCTAAATACAAACATTGAATGTGCTTGTAAAGAATTACTTGTCTGCATGTTGCAGCTGAGTGTGCCATGGACAACATGGTAAGTTGTGGAAGTCTACCAGAACTACAGGAATCAAAGGAGTCAAACTTTAACTCTCAGTCCTTAGAGCATTGAAGACATAATGACCAGGGATGTTTATTTATTCTGCATTCTTTTGCAATGATGAACTCTATTAAAATGTTTTGTTTTAAAGGAAAGTGCTTAATCAAATGCTAGCAGAGTATTGACAGGTCCTTGGCTATTGAAAGAAAAATAATTGGAGGTTGGGGATTCCAAAGTAAAAAGTTTGTGGTGCCCTGTGAATTCACCCAGCCACGTGCATTTATTGACTTTCCAGCTACATGATAACAGGGTCAATGTGTATGCAGCCTTTGCTCCCTGAATCAATAAAAGCTGGTAGAGTTTTATTTCAGAGCTTGGATTTTATTTGTGATTTCAGATAAAATTAGAGCCTAAATTTACTGTTGTTGATTTGTAACCTGTTTGCTGTATAATACAGATGAGTAACTGCCTTTTTTCAATTTAGCTTATTTAGTGTTTTCTTGTTTACTTCTCATGTTCGTCAGCCTACCCAGGGAAAAATAACCCAAAGAGCACTGCCTTTACATTCATAACAGATTGGCTCAACTGAAGTATGGTCTTTGTGGAATGTGACTGGACCATAATTATAAGCTTTTAAAGCACTTTGTCTGAAAATAATTTCCTCTTTACTGCCTGATAAGTTTTTGCAAATATGGTAACATGATTCCTGTCTAGAAAGTTAATTCACTATATTGAAGTATTGCTTCCCAGAAAGCTCAGATTTACAGTTAATCATGAAGACATTAATTTTCAGAGTTTCTGATGTGTATCTTCTTTGTTTTTCACAGAGACTAATAGACAAGACCAGAGTAACCTGTGTAAAATGGGTACCAGGTTCGGAAAGCCTTTTCCTAGTAGCTCATTCCAGTGGCAATATGTACTTGTATAACGTGGAGCACACTTGTGGTACCACAGCCCCGCACTACCAGCTACTTAAACAAGGAGAGAGTTTTGCAGTGCATACTTGCAAGAGTAAATCCACAAGAAACCCTCTGCTTAAATGGACAGTAGGTGAGGGTGCCCTGAATGAATTTGCCTTTTCCCCTGATGGGAAGTTCTTGGCGTGTGTGAGCCAGGATGGTTTTCTTCGCGTGTTTAACTTTGATTCAGTGGAACTGCATGGTACAATGAAAAGCTACTTTGGAGGACTGCTGTGTGTGTGTTGGAGCCCCGATGGGAAATACATAGTGACAGGCGGAGAGGATGACTTGGTGACAGTTTGGTCTTTCGTGGACTGTCGAGTTATAGCCAGAGGCCATGGACATAAATCGTGGGTCAGTGTCGTTGCGTTTGATCCGTATACCACTAGTGTAGAAGAGAGTGACCCGATGGAATTTAGCGGAAGTGATGAGGATTTCCAAGACCTTCATTTTGGCAGAGATCGAGCAAATAGCACGCAATCTAGACTATCCAAAAGGAACTCTACAGACAGTCGTCCAGTAAGTGTTACGTATAGATTTGGTTCAGTAGGCCAGGACACACAGCTCTGTTTGTGGGATCTTACAGAAGATATCCTCTTCCCCCACCAACCTCTCTCAAGAGCAAGGACACACACAAATGTCATGAATGCCACAAGTCCACCTGCGGGAAGTGGTGGAACTAACCCAGGAAGTAATGGAAACAGTATCACAACACCTGGAAACTCTGTACCCCCTCCTCTTCCACGGTCAAACAGCCTTCCACACTCTGCAGTCTCAAATGCTGGCAGTAAAAGCAGTGTCATGGATGGTGCCATTGCTTCTGGCGTTAGTAAATTTGCAACCTTATCGCTACACGATCGGAAGGAAAGACACCATGAAAAAGATCACAAGAGAAACCATAGCATGGGACATATATCTAGCAAGAGCAGTGACAAACTGAACCTAGTTACTAAAACCAAAACGGACCCAGCTAAAACTTTGGGAACACCTCTCTGTCCCCGAATGGAAGATGTTCCCTTGTTAGAGCCTCTTATCTGTAAAAAGATAGCACATGAAAGACTGACTGTGTTAATTTTTCTTGAAGACTGTATAGTCACTGCTTGTCAGGAGGGATTTATTTGCACATGGGCAAGGCCTGGTAAAGTGGTAAGTTTTAATCCTTAATGCTGCATCAAAGAACTAGAACTCTGAATAGATAGTTTTCTTGAAATATAATGAATGTTGAATATAAAATTTCTTTATGCTTAATGTAAAAAAAATATCCTCAGAGCCATACTTTTGGATACTGCATGCCATATTTCTGAATGATTTGAAGTGTCTTGGATACAATTATTAAATATAGTTGCCTTCCAGCAGAAGAAATAAATACTGTGCATCTAAACTATTGATCAGTGTTCTTATACTTAAGCATAACCACAATATGGTGAAAGCTATTTATGTAAAAATTGAAGTAAAACTTGTCAAACACTAAAATAATCATAATCCTTCTAATGTTTTCTACAAAATAAGCACTCCCAATGAGAGTAGCTTATGAAAAGCTGCTGCTTCTAAGTCTAATGAGAATTGTGAGCCTCTGAAAAAATGAAAACCAAAGTGTTTTATTCATCCATACTTTTCTGTGGTGGCTTGCCATTAATGTGAAACCACTTCTTATTACAACATCAGCCATTTTATGCACAGATTCGTGAGCCCTGTACTGACTGTAGTTTATGCTCTTGAATTGTGAATCAGTATTATCAAGGAACTCTAATTTTAGCCAGGTTTTGATTTATGTATTTAAGTTAGGGAAAATCCTGCAAGCTTTCTCTCAGTAGTTTCAGTGTTCTGTTCCTGTCAGGTTTGTCAGGCAGTTCAACCACTACAAGCTCGTGTTTATGATGGCATCTGTTCCATCAGCTGAACCTACATTAGTCTATTACTACTTTTCACTCTTGCTGTTGATGCACTTGAACACCTATATTATTTTATTTTTCTTCTGGCCAATGTATAGATAGCTAAATTTTGACAGAAGCTAAATGTGGTGATTCTTACATTAAAAAGTACTTTGTGCTACAATAGCTCTGCCTGCCAGCAACAGTTCAAAGAAATACGGCTATGAAAACATTTCCAGAGTTGATCTGAGAAAAAGGACCATTATTTTTGTGAAAATTTCTGAAAGGGGATGTAGATATCATCTGAAGTAAAAGAAATGATCTGCTAATACCTGAATAATGCCATGTTGAGCAACTTAAATGAAAATCTCTTGTTTGTTAGATTTTAACCATTTGGTTCATAAATCTGACTTTTGAAGTAGAGGTACTGTATATATTTAGATACCACATCTTCATTGCTATAAACTTGCAAGTAAAACTCAATAATTTTTCTTAAAATTGTTTGTATAATGTAGGCTTTTTTGAGATCTTACCAAATCTGTCACAGCATAGGTATGCATAAAAATTGTGTCTGTTCTGCATCTTAGTGCATATTTAAAGGTTGAATCTAAAACTTAAAATTGAAAACCCCTTTATAGGAGAAGGGAATAGGGGGTTACCTAAATGTATTTTTTTGCCTGAGAGCTACAAATCCAGCATTAATTAAAAAAAAAAAAAGCACTCCCTTAGAATGCTAAATTATTTAAAACATTTGCTCAAAATGAAAGTATTAAAGCAATTATACTTTTGTGACTCAGTGCACTTCACATCTTATTAATTACAGCAGTGCCTCAGATTGCTATTGTGAGCTACATTTTGTTCTAAAACTCCGTTGCATACTATTAAACACTACACTGTCACATTTATTTTCAGTGGCTGAGGTGGGTTTTGTTAGACTGAGTATTACTTAAATATTTTTGTGTATTGACTTTGATTTGGAATATGACATTTCAAATATTTCAGAGATAAAGTATGCAGTACCAAAAATCAGGATTTATGTATTGGCCAATATGGAAAACTTAAACTACAGGTAAGTAATTTTCATGCTGAAGTTATCACT